>NC_064645.1:252524877-255418627 GCF_023864345.2 Schistocerca serialis cubense | reverse complement strand
TTTGGGTGTAACACAAGGAGGTCGCAGGCGGATAGCAATGTAAAATACGACCTTCAAAAAGGAATCCAAGGAAGGATTAATCTTAATTCTCGATTAAGAGCAAATAAAACTACAAAGCAGCGGTTGCAAACATGTTATAAGCAAGTTAATCACCTGTATGAAGGGTTATCAAAGAAGAACGTTGTGACGTAAGAGTGCCAAGAAAAAGTCATACGTGAGCTAAGATAACCAGGCAAAGGGCTCCAGTTCAGAAGGAGCCATGTCAACCAAGGCAGGAGTACAGGGGTGTTGTTAATATTTGCTGATGAGAGCAAATGCAAACTTTCCTTAAAGACAGGAGAACTATGGTGTGACTATAGCCACGTGGCGAGAACCAAGATACACATTTGCAATCAAGCATTGGGATACAGGACAGTATTTCATCGTGTGGTGCGTGAGAGATTGTTTTATTAACGGCGCATCAAACAAGGAGAGCTTTGTCACAACATACTGACGCCAAATATGCACAGGAGTGTAAAAAAGTTGGGAATTAGATCTACATACAAATTTGTCAAAGACAGCTACATGAAACAAACAATTTCTTGTAAATTAGTGGCTTTTGTCCCCATTACGGAGACATCATCTCAATCGGCAGTCCTTAATCCATAGATATTATGGGACGATCTTGGTAGCAAGTTATAGCTTTAACCAGCTCGAAAGAATACCTGTAAAAGAAGTTAATGAAAGGATACGAACCAACAGAGGGCGAGTTCACCGCAAAAGTCGTTGGTAACATACAAGAGCGTTTGAAAGCGCCAATAAAGCAGAAGGGATATCACATGTATTTAATTCAAGTGTTACTCCTGTATTCAAGAATAATTATTGTAATCGAAGATTGAAGACACTATAATGTTGGGCTGTGAAATAGTGAAATGTTCAAAAATGGTTCAAATGACTGAGCACTGTCGTCATTAGTCCCCTTGGACTTAGAACTACTTAAACCTAAATAACCTAAGGACATCACACACATCCATGCCAGAGGCAGGATTCGAACCTGCGACCGTAGCGGTCACGCGGTTCAAGACTGAAGCGCTTACAACCGCACGTCCACACCGGCCGGATAGTGAAATGTTATTTCAGAAAATACGGTCTCGTTATCTTACTGAACAAACTATACATCACACTTTTTATTTATTAAGCGAATGCTGTGTTGTTCACTGCAGTCCTGCTTGCTTGTTATATGAAAATACAGCATATGTTGCTAATAGAAATAGTGGAGTGACAGAGTTTTAATATATGTATGAATCTTACACAGATACCAGGCCCGCTTGAAGTTCACTATTTGCACATCGTCTGTGCTGCATTCCACACCGCTATCTGACTGACCAATTTTATCAGTAACCCTTTGGTTCGTATTATACTGTAAAAGCTCTTTGTCAAATATTTTACCGAAGGCGTTATGAAAAATCTTTGGCAGTGTACTATAGTACTTTTATGATATCTCTGCATCTTATAAAAATGTATGTATGTATCTATGTTCAACATCTCAACTACTGAACCGCTTTAAACCGAACTGATCCCTTGCGACCCGGAAAGAATAATCTACTCTCGAAGGGGTTGTGGCGGTGAAAACGAAACGTAACGATTCGCTCGAAAATAAACCATGGATATATTTATCCAGCATTTGATGAGGAGAGCACTTCACGACTTCCACAATCTTTAATTAAAGTGATAACCATTTCTAAATTTTTTCTCGCTTACATGCTTAACAAAAAGTACTTGACACGTTAACTCATTTGTAAAGTAATTACAAGCTCGAAACTTGGTTTATACATGGAAGGTCGATCCTCTAAAAAATCGGGGGTTTATGGTTACTAAATAGATGGAAAGAAGCACAGTGGGTTTTACGACCACCGGTGACATTGAAGCATAACTCAAAAGCACATCAGCAATTTCAACCAAATTTGTTAGGTACATTATCTATTATTATTTATATAAAGACATTGCGGGAATAAGATTCCCGACTGCTGCTAGGAACGAGGCTGTGTACGTGAAGGGTTGACGTAAAAATGTTCAAAAACGAGCTTTGATTTTATTTCTTTTATTTGATTGACATGGAATAGTTTTAAAAGTATCAAGTACAATTTGTCTTGCGCATTTCCGCGTGTCAACCAGATACCAGTACGGAATGAGTACTTTAGAGAGCCAATAATTTTATCAATCTATTTTGGGACCTAAGATCAGACCACACAGCGGAATACCACAGACAAATTTAACATCCCCTCTAGAGTCATATGGTTTAATACAGCAGAGAAACACACACATGCATGCGGTACACGTCATATAAACATGTGTTCAACATCTACTAACAAGGGAACCTCCCCATCGCACCCCCCTCAGATTTAGTTATAAGTTGGCACAGTCGAGAGGCCTTGAAAAACGGAACACAAATCAATCGAGAAAACAGGAAGAAGTTGTATGGAACTATGAAAAAGATAAGCAAAATGTACAAACTGAGTAGTCCATGCGCAAGATAAGTAACATCAAGGAGTTTGTGTGCTCAGGAGAGCCGTGGTCCCGTGGTTAGCGTGAGCAGCTGCGGAACGACAGGTCCTTGGTTCAAGTCTTCCCTTGAGTGAAAAGTTTAATTTTTTATTTTCAGACAATTATTATCTGTCCGTCCGTTATGTTTTCATCACATTTTTGGGAGTGATTATCACATCCACAAGAAAACCTAAATCGGGCAAGGTAAAAGAAACTTTTTACCCATTCGCCAAGTGTACAAGTTAGGTGGGTTAACAACATATTCCTGTCATGTGACGCACATGCCGTCACCACTGTCGTATGGAATATATCAGACGTGTTTTGCTGTGGAAGAATCGGTTGACCTATGACCTTACGATCAAATTTTTTCAGTTGCCATTGGAGAGGCACGTCCTTTCGTCTACTAATCGCACGGGTTTGCGGTGCGGTCGCAAAACACAGACACTAAACTTATTACAGTGAATAGAGACGTCAATGAACGAACGGACAGATCATAACTTTGCGAAAGTAAACTTTTCACTCGAGGGAGAACTTGAACCACGGACCTCTCGTTCCGCAGCCGCTCACGCTAACCACGGGACCACGGCGCTCCTTAGCTCACACTGTCCTTGATGTTGCCTATGTTGCGCATGGACTATTCAGTTTGTATATTTTGCTTATTTTTTTCATAGTTTCACGCAACTTCATCCTGTTTTCTCGATTGATCTGTGTTCCGTTTTTCAAGGCCTATCCACTATGCCAACTTATAACTAAATCTGGGGGGGGGGGGGGGGGGGGGTGCGATGGGGAGGTTCCCTTGTAAGCGCCTGTATCTATTTCAACCAAATGTGGTACAAATATTGCTTAAAGTCTGGAAAGGAATACTGTGCAGGTAAAAACGACCTACCTCCCACAGGAGTGATAGTGAAAAGGGGGCGAGGAATAGAGAACGGGAGGGTGGAGGTAGACAGAGAGAGGGGTAATGAGGAGATGGACGGAATGAGGGGCGAAGGAGGAGATGGATTAATGAAAATATTTCTCTCGAAGCTCACTAGGAAACAACACAATGATTTAAATTTCGGCGCTACAAATACATTGCCTCTCTTAGTGGCTACGCGAAACAAACGCGTTGCCAACCTATGAGCAATAGATAAGCACCACAGTGGCTGCAGCTTGCCCTGATCTTTAGCCCAGCATCAACGAAGAAAGACTTCTCTTACGTAGCCTCGTAGATAACATTACATTGTCAAAGTTCTTCTGGAATGAATAAATACCCGAGTAATGCCGTGTTTCACAGCTTTTTTTTTTATATAAAACTTACAGCTTGGTAACAGTATTTATCAAAGATCTGTCGAAGAACTTTGACAATGTAATGTTATCTCCGAGACGACGTAAGAGACGTCTTTGTTCGTTGACGCTGGGCTACAAGGTCAGGTTAAGCGGCAGCCATGGTGGTGCTTATCTATTGCTCATAGGTTGGCAAAGCGTCGGTTTCGCGTAGGCAATAACAGAGGCAGTGCATCTGTGGCGCCGAAATTTAAATCATTGAGTTGTTTCCTAGTGACTTTCGAGAGAAATAGTTTGTTACTATTGTTTATACGTCTTGTGGTGACTGCAGTTTAATTATAAGGAATTAGCCCAGTCGCTTTTATTTATAAAGCATCGTCTGTGGTTGTTGGTGTTGAAGTCAGATCAAGACGGTTAATCAACAGTAACAGATTTTTAACAGCTGCTGCGAAGAATGTCCACGCAAACAACGAGACATTTTGTGATTATGGACTAATCTAAAGTGGGCTGACGTTAGTATATATCTCGGATTAATTGCAGGGACATGAAAATGTACCGAATGTGGTAGTGAAATGGATACTCAATCGAACTGCGCGAGCATACTTGGCAAGCAGATGAATGTTTTTTAATTAAAAATCAT
This sequence comes from Schistocerca serialis cubense, assembly GCF_023864345.2. NCBI lineage: Eukaryota > Metazoa > Arthropoda > Insecta > Orthoptera > Acrididae > Schistocerca > Schistocerca serialis. The sequence goes on along the minus strand of NC_064645.1, from coordinate 255,414,198 downwards.
GAGGGAAGGCAAGAAGATCCATGTTTATTCATAACAGAGTCGCACTTTCGGTATATTAATGAACATTGCTCCACGCACCTCCTCCCACGATTTAATTAGAAACATTGATCCACCTACCACCTTCCATTTAATTTAATTAAAAGACAATGATCCACTTTCTAAGTGTGCTCACACAGATCGATTCCATACCAACACATAGCAGAGAACTATTTCACACCAGCGAGGTGGCGCAGTGGTTAGACACTGGACTCGCATTCCGGAGGACGACGGTTCAATCACGCGTCCGGCCATCCTGATTTAGGTTTTCCGTGATTTCCCTAAATCATTCCAGGCAAATGCCGGGATGGTTCCTCTGAAAGGGCACAGCCGACTTTCTTCCCCATCCTTCCCTAATCCGATGAGACCGATGACCACGCTGTCTGGTCTCCTTCCCCAAAACAACGAACTATTTCACAGCTTTTTCGAATACATCAAGTGTTGCGATGCTGTCCTCGGTTTGCAGATATTAGCGCAGTTCAAATAGCTGCGATTCAAACAAGGAGCAATTTAATTTATAATCCTTGTTTGTAGCAATGCTTCACTCTTTCTCCCGTATGTATTACTTCTAAACTGGTCGTCTGCCTGCTGCTTTGTCATTGGCTGCTTAACACAAACAGCTGACACCTTTTGCTCCCAACATACCTTAAGGGAAGGGTTGACAACATTTCTCCACGAAACGCATAAGCCACTCGCCCTATTCTAGACTTATCCACAAGCTGTCACCTGCTGAAAATTTACCAACAAAATATTACAGTTTCACATTGCACAACACACATTTCATTTCCTGAGGAGTCTGAGAACTATACAGTTTAGAAATACTTGGCAGCAAGTTTCTTACCTGTACTCTGACGAAAGATTGCTTTCTGATGTCAACAACTTCTCAAATCCTAAAGCACCCGAGTACAACAACGTTTCTCGCTTCCTGTATTTATTTAACTTGTTAAATTCTGTCTGTATCCAAAGATTCACAGTTGTTTGTACTAACATTAATAAGACTCTCGCGCCCTATATCTCATCGCATAACGAAAATTTTCAAGTGGCTAAAATACCATGTTAAAATGCATGTCTCTTTCCATAATTATTCACATGTATACTGCTCGACTCACTCATGAGAGCAAGGGTAGGCCATATTACTTTGAACAAGACGTGCGTATTAAGGACTGTACTACTCAAATTAATATTTACATCGAGAAAATCCTCCCTAACTTGCTTGTGAAGTGCACAGACATTTGCAAAAATTTATGCAGAGGTGGAGAGGAGAGAAGGACACATTGTAACATTGTAAATTTTTTTTTACGTAAATGATTCGGTCAGTTATCATCTTCAAGACGTGTTATGCCACAAGGAATAAACTGTATAGGTAACACAAATTCTTATTATACCTCAGATATTGTTATCCACTCACTTCTACAAGAATGTGAATTCTTTAATAAATGAAAACTCTGTACTCCAGTTTCCAAGAGGGAGGCGAAAGTGCCCCCTCTTGGCACTGCCCCCACAACACCTTGCGGACGCCAATGGTGAAGCAGGTAAGCTTTAAAGGCAAATTCGTTGTTGAAAAAGGATTAAGACTGGAATACTGTCAGCCACTACTGCTCTTTAACATATGAATAACGCTGTAGAGAAGAATATGATGTACTAAAAGTATTAGAATAGAGATAAAGTACAAGGGAAACAGATGCCAACTAAAGGAGCACAGAATACATAGCACTTTTTGCCCAAAAAAAAATAACACTCTAAATAAACGTGGAAATTTTAATTTGAGTCTACAGATAAGAAAATTCACGAAACATTATTGAGCATAAAACAACGAAGAGTAGAAAACAGCATGCGACATGTGTGAAGACGAAACAGAAGAGTGGAATGACTTTCTAAGAAGCAAGTCTACATCACAAAGTTTATGCACAGAATATATGAAGACTGAGTTTGGACAAAGCTTTCTTCAAATAATGAGCGTTGTCATCAAGTATTTACATGGAACAAAGGGGGCCTAATGGGGATACCGTACAAGTAGAACATAGCGTTTTAAACAAGTGAAGGATCGATTGCAGGGAAAGCCAGTCAAATTATTCGAAATTTGGTTCTGCAGAATTATTCGAAAGTTGGCGCTGCAGAATGTTATGTATTATACAGAAAGATAAAACATGAAATTAAGAGGCATCAAAAATAATAGCGATGATTAGAAGCTAGTGCTGAATTTTAATCATATCATGGAAGAAGTTAATGGGCTATATGCTTAAACAACCACTGGTAAGACCAACATTACAATAAATGGCTGGTGCAAAGAAATGCGGTAGCAGACAAAACTAAAAGTATATAAAATGCTGAATTTCACTTATACTGATGTAAAAGACTTCTAAAGATGAAAAGATTACGAGGTAACAATGGGGCAAATGTGGTAGAATGGACGTGTGAGGAAATAATTATACGAAAACAGATTATCGGAAAAAGTGACAAGTTACTGGCACATCTGCAAAGGCATCCAGAAGCCTGAAATAAAAACGTGCTACACAGAGGAAAGGTTAAAGAACCAGAGTAACGTATTATGACACATAAAAAAATTTTAAAATTTTTTTGTTGCTTTAGAAATTAATAGATAAAACATTTTGCACTAGAAAGATAAAATACAGAACCAACAGACACGGAAAACAACAGCAGAGTAAAGCAATATGGAAAAAATATTACCGAAAGATGAGGCATTTCAGTAAGACTTTGGTCAGGATATTTTCAGAAATGAATATTACACTGCGAGGAAAAAGTAAGAAGAAAATTCGTAGTGGCATAGACAGAGTGAAGTTTGTGAAGGTACATTAGAAGTATGTTGTATGTATTATGTACACAGATAAGAATTATTAGCACAAAATAGGAAGTCATAGAGGTAATAACAGTTGTCGCCCAGGCTGACGGCTTGGAAGCAAAGAAGGAGGCAACAAGCATCGTCAAATTCAGGCATTAACAGTAAACATAGTACATAACAGCACAGTTTTCGCACACTTTTTGAACATACCGACCTGTAGCACTTTTATTGTTACCTGTATTAGACGCTACAACGACACTCTCAAGATCTTCCAGAATACGTAACAGCACTTCCGCGGAGCGAAACTGTACGCCGTTACTCTCAGTTGCAGAAGAACACTAATCGTGGAACAGCTTATGCCGTTCTGTATCAACAGCACTTCTCCCTTGTAAATTAACACATTCGTAGACCACAATGTAGGACACAGTTATATAGTCACTTCAACTCACTGACGTAAACACGGCATTCCCCCGTTTATCTAATACAAGTACGTAGACAGCAACGAGCCTCTCCCGGTTGCAGGGCAGCCACTCCCCACAACACGTACTGGTTATTTGGTGATATTGTGAACTTGTTCTGGCTCCAGCGTCTGAAATAGTATGCAGATAAACAAACAGCGGCCGTCAGAAGCAGAATAAGCGACGCCGCCGGTTGTCTCGTGACTATTGAGCTGTGCTTTCATTTCGTCCGCGACAGTGTTTTGTCGACACGCGCCGCGGCTGCGTATGTTTGCAGCACTGACATACGCCTGCCCTTGGCGCTAGCTAGTCACGGGAGATGCACTTGATTGCTATGAGTCAGTCCCTGAATGACGCAATACTTGCCTTCCGCAGTGCTGCTCTAGTACTTACTAGAGCACGTGACACTGTCTTTCGTTCGACACGACGCTCACTGGATCAATAAAGCCAACGCCTATTTGAAATTCACCGACCTAACGCAATACAATTCGTAGTCATCATACACGATATTCTTAAATTCCTGGATCGAAGGCAGTATAGGTTCAGTGCCCCACCCTCGAAACACCCATAATCACGCGATCTGTCGCCAGATCGCGTGATCTATTCGTAGGTCGCACGTGTATTTGCAAATCGCAGCGACGGATCATTGATCACTTGTACTTCCGAAGCGATTTGGAGAATCACTGTGCAATAGGACTACGTCAGCAGTCTGTGGCCTGTTTTTTTTTTTAGGTGTTTAGCGTGGTTGTGTAATTTCATTTCACTATGCCCACGTGGAGTAAGGAGTTTACGTTAGAATTTGTAGGGTTCTTCAGGAAGTTCAAACCGCTCTGAAAAGTGAAGTTGAAGGAGGAATTGACATTTATATTAAGAAGTATTACAAAAAGAAATCAGTATTCGTAGATTTTGTAGCTTGTGTTCCAGGAGCAGAAACTCATAAAAATTTCACAGTAATAAACACGATACACCGGACTCCATATGGGATTTCAGAGTTATTCATGAAACAACTTGGCATAGAATTAAACTTTTTAACTTCTAAACAGAATGACGCGATAATACTAGGAGATATGTTTTTGAATGTGTTTATTCTAGGACTATACTGAAGACCGTCCGCATTTCATAATTATAATCTAATTCTTCCACTCACAGTTTATGACTAGAGTTGCTGAGAACTAGCTGTGCTGCTATTAACAGCATTTTATATGCATCGAGACCACAAAACCACTGTGAAAACATTTGTACTTAAACTACGAGATTAAAAAATGAAAATCAAATTCTGCATCTCACTATGTGTATACGAAATACAGACTGGAAATCATTGAACTAACCTGGCATTAAGGAAAAAAAGAGCGTTTCCTGTAACAAAGCCATAGGATACATAGAAAAATATTGTCCTAAACATTAGGCGTGGTAGTTATACAGAAGTAGAATCAGAACATAAGCAACTTAAGCATAGAGGTTTATGAATGGTGATAGAGGTAAACAATTATATGAAGTGTATTGCGAAATTCTAACAAAAATCATCAGGGCATTTTCAAGAAATAGTATATCCCTCCAGCAATAACATAAAAATTAGTTATTTCTTAGCTTTTTGTCTTTGTCTTATTTACATTTTAATTAATGATTACTATTTTCGAACGTATTCGTTCATTTTCAAACCGTAAAATACAATTGTTTATATACTCATCTGTTCAGTGTCTTGTCATGCACAGAGGTAATGAGGTGACTGCTGCGTTTCCACTAGCACCTCACAAAAATGCACAGCTTCTGCCCAGAAGTATCCTCAAAAAAAGTTAAACGTATAACGTATAACGATTAGAAGGAACGTAGTAACGAGATACACACTAAAGAAGCAAAAAAAAAAAAAAAAAAAAAAAAAAAAAAGCCACCACGAAGGGATTATTCCAAAGGGCCAGAAATCGGTATATGTGATGTACATGGATAGACAAACAAATGAGTACAATTTCAGAAAAAATGGATGATTTACTCAAGAGAATCAAATTCACAAACTGAGCAAGTCATTAACGCGTTGGTCCACCTCCGCTCCTTCTGCAATCACTTATTCAGCATAGCACTGATTCAGAGAGTTGGTGGATGTTCCCCTTTGGGATATAGTGCCACGTTATAGTGCCAATTAGATCATCAAAATTTCTATATAGTTCGAGGGTCCTGCACTTAATGACCCAAATTTTCTCAATTGGGGGAGATCCGGCGACCTTGCTGGTCAAGGTGGGCTCTGACGAGCAGGAAGACAAAGAGCAGAAACTCTCGCCATGTGGAGGCGGGAATTATCTTGCTAAAAAATGAAAACCCTGAAATGTCGTTAACTGGAGTAGGTCTTCCTTGATGAGTCCCACACTTCGAACTGATCCCCAGTAACCAGTGAAGACGTGTCTGGAGACAGACTGGACGCCGGCCGGTGTGACCGAGTGGTTCTAGGAGCTTCAGTCTGGAACCGCGTTACCGCTACGGTCGCAGGTTCGAATCCTGCCTCGGACATGCATGTGTGTGATGTCCTTAGGTTAGTTAGGTTTAAGTAGTTCTTAGTGGACTGATGACCTCAGATGTTAAGTCCGATAGTGCTCAGAGCCATTTGAACCATTTTGAACCACTTCCTGGACGACGGTGGGATATCAACCTGAGGGTCGCCCACCATCAGACGTGATGGCCTAGGGTGCCATTTCATTTCACAGCAGGACCACTGGCTGTCGTCCGCGGCGCCCTTACAACACAGAGGCACGTCGAAGATATTCATTTTTGAGGTCCTCCATCGCAAGTCAACCTGGGATTACATTTCAGCAAAATAATTCCCGCTCTCACACGACGACAGTTTCTACTGTGTGTGTTCGTGCTTGCCAAATCCTACGCCGGCCGGGGTGGCCGAGCGGTTCGAGGCGCTACAGTCGCGCGACTGCTACGATCGCAGGTTCGAATCCTGCCTCGGGCATGGATGTGTGTGATGTCCTTAGGTTAGTTAGGTTTAAGTAGTTCTAAGTTCTAGGGGAGTGATGACCTCAGATGTTAAGGCCCGTAGTGCTCAGAGCCATTTGAACCATTTTGAACCAAATTCTACGTTGGCCAGCAAGGTATGGGCCCATAGATTACAGGTGGTGAGGCCTGCCTCACTTGTCAGAATAGTGAACGTAATGTACCGCTGAGATTAAGAGACATCTGCTGTAGATCCCGAGCGATGTAATGTGTGTAATTCTGGGAACATTCCCGAACGACCTAGAAATAAGGCGACCACAGTAGAAGTACATGATATTCTTGGAATTGAGGCCACTATCAAAAAAATAATATAAAATCACATTTAACGACAGTGGCAAAATGAATGGGACACTTCCGTCACAGACGGGAAGACATATGAATCTTTGATATCATAGATAGACCAAGAATGAGATTCCTTAACATGAAGGACATATTGATGCAGTACCTGTCTGTTCACTGTATATGAGCTACATATCTCAAAACCATCAGAACACAGATGAAAGACAGTTGCTCGTGCAGAAGTGTGGATGCACTCCGGAGAAGGACGAAGATGCAGTGAATAAAGACTAAGAATGAAATTTCTTAACATGAAGAGCGGATTGATGCAGTACTGACCAGCCATCGTGTACGGGCTACGTATGTGTACCATATCAAAACACATATGAATGGATAGTTGCTGCTACGGAAGTGTGAGTGCACACAGGAGAAGAACGAAGATGCAGAGATAATGGTAGTCTAGCTTTAAGGACAGCTGGATTCCAAAGCAGCAGTGAGGAGGGAGTTGGCTTGATGCATCTCGGACAACAGCGCAGTCGTACTATTCAGAAAGGTCAAGGAAGATTTCTGCATTTTCATTTACATGTGGCGCTGGACTACACGCCACTACGCGTCAGCACTGTACCACTGCTTCAAGTCAGCATTCGGTACGAATGGAGATGAGCCATATGCGGTCGGCGTCTGCAGCAGGAATCGGTCTTCGAGACTGACTGTCGCGTTAGCGCAGGTGACTACGGATACATGGTGCCTCAGAAGTTAACAGAGAATTGGGGAAATGACTGACGTGTTGGTGTGTGTGAACCCATCTTATGGGACTTAACTGCTAAGGTCATCAGTCCCTAAGCTTACACACTACCTAACCTAATTTATCCTAAGGACAAACACACACACACCCATGCCCGAGGGAGGACTCGAACCTACGCCGTGATCAGCCGCACAGTTCATGACTGCTGCGCTTGAGACCGCTCGGCTAATCCCGCGCGGCTGACGTGTTGGATTACGCTCAAGAATCTCTCACACCTTTGACTGGTGACCGAAGTAGTTTGAGGGCGGATCGTGTAGCGGAAACGGTCTTCTATATTTCAGAAGTATTAGTCCCGCAAGGAAACGATTGTCCGAAATGAACACACCAAATGTATACCGAACCTGAAATGGCAGAAGCGTTAGTACTAATAGTATTAACAGTAAGTGGGAGTCAATACTACTTTTTTTCTTTTGCTGTTCCTATCTTGTAGCATTAGTTATTCTTTGTAGTGTTTGTAAGTAGCAAACTAATAATAATAATTATATACGCCTTTTAGTGTTCACAAGTATATGGGGTATATGGCCCATATAATAGGTTGCAAATGAAAAGACTAAATAAACTTTTTTAAAAAATTTAAAATTATTGACTAGCAGGACGCAATGCGCTGTTCTGAATGTAAAATAACCATTTGATGCGGAGGAGATATCGAACGTGCCACAAGGAAGTGAGAATGTATAACTTATCTAACTTTCCAGGAGATTACGCTCTCATCTACGAGGAAATGGTACCGTTTTATTACACAAGGTCATATTTGTAGATAAGTTAACTGTTGTGTTAAAGCTATGGATTAAGAAATAAATTCTTGATTCGCAGATAAGCCGAAACTAGTGATCGATAAAATTATATTTTCTGTCTTGGCTGCTTTATCACAACAGATCACCTGTCTTCAAATTTGACCGCGTAAAATAACGCGATAAACGGTCCAAGTAAGGCGAATGGATACTACAGAAAACTGCTTACGGATTGTATAACAAATGATCCTCCTTACACAATATATGACTACAGGGTGGCGCACAAATGTGTTACCATTTTGTTTTTGAATATAAACTTTATTGTCAATAGCATCTGAAAGGAACATATACTACAATGAAGAGCCGTCCATGGAGATTTGTTCTAACTCAGCACATGCTCAATATGTCCACCATTTCGTTTCCTAACTCCCCTCAAACGAATACTGAAGTTAGTGATTACCCTACGGCACATGTCTTCCGTAATTTCACTGCAAGCTTGAAGAATAAGTCTTCTGAGCTCCATTAAACCACGTGGACGTTTCGGGAAAATTTTTTTCTTTAGGCACCCCCAAAGGAAAAAGTCACATGGATTGAGATCTGGCCTATGCGCGGGGGGGGGGGGGGGGGGGCAATTTTGTCCGTCATTGAAGTGGCCTGGAAACCTGAGTGAAATGATCCACATGTCGAAATGATCGTGTAAAAACTCCAACACAATGTTTGCAGTATGTGGCCTTGCTCTATCTTGCATGAATCACTGTGTGTTGAAGGGCAACGCAGTAACAAGAAGCTGTGGAATGAAGCTATTGCGAAGTATGCTCAAATAAAGCTCGCTGTTCACAATTTCTTCAAAGAAAAAGGGCCCAATAAGCCCGTTACTGGAAATTGCTGCCCACACTGTGATCCTCGGAACATAATGTTGTCGTTCATGGAGCACTTGTGCGTTTTCAGTGCCCCAAAAGCGTACATTTTGTTTGTTAACCACACCGTCTAAATGAAAATGCGCCTCGTCTGAAAACCAAACGTTGCTGAGAGTTGCTTCCCTATCCTACGCCCACTGAGCAAACAGTAGCCTCTGCTGTTTGTGTTCTTCAGTGAGCTTCTGTGCACAGGTCATCTTGTATGGGTACATATGGAAGTCACTTTTAAGAATGCGTTGAACGGTGCGTCTGTTCATTCCCAGTTGCACCGCTGCCTTTCTACACGATTTCCCGGGACTTCTCTGTACAGCAACTCGTACCGCTTCAATATTCTCCGGCGAACAAACAGGTTTAGGCCGGGGTCGCTTCACTTCCAATACTGTTCCTTCCTGTACAAATTTATCGTACAACCTGTGGATGGTCTTCTTGCAAGGGACCCATAGTGTGTTAAACTGATGTCGAAAACGCCTCTGAGTCACAACAAGGCTTTTCGTTTCATGAAAAAGTAACACAATTGCCGATCGTTGCTGTGTCGTCAGTCTTCCATTGTCAGCGACAGCGGCAATATCGTGAATTACACGTCATTTCGTAACTCATTTGTTTTTCCAAGCTCTGCTGGTACTGCTGTCGAGATCCCAGCGGGATATCTAATGTGCGTCGTAAATTGTGAAAGAAACAATTTGTAACGCATTTCGTACGCCACCCTGTATGTATCAACTGCTTGACATTTGTACACTAATCAATAGAAGAGGGCGTGCTGAAAAGTAATGTCTCCCAATTTTTTATGTGAGAACTCTTAAAGGTTTTTAAATAAACCAAAAGTTATTAACATTCTGCTTCTGTATTCTTCATGTCTACATATTTATTACTCAACGTAGTCTCCGTGGAGACGAACGCATTTCTCCCATCGAGAGACAAATATGTTGATACCGTCACTGTACAACGATTCACTTTGTTGATGGACCACATCTTCACCTATGCTTCCATCGCTTCATCACTATCAAAGTGAAGTCCTCAAGGGCGTCCTTCAAGTTTCAGGAACAAATTCAAATGGGGTCTACGGAGCCGGCACGGTAGATCCTCCCATTCGATTAGAGGATTAGCTGCCTTCTGAAATAAAAAAAATTAAATATAAAAAAACCCTGAGTGAATGGATCAACGATGAGCTTGAACGGGTGTCATGGGACGTCTGCGACGAACAATAACGAATAACATGAGATAAAAAAGGGGATGGCGTCGTGATTCGTAATCAAAACGTCATCGGATCCGGGTACGGAACTCGGACTAAATTCTGAATGATAAAAAGCATTGGCGATCGAAGATTTCAGTTATAAGCTGTCACCCTCATTATGCTAAGCGGCTTGGTGAAAAGGACAGGGGCAGACAGAGGTTCGCGGTACTCTCATGTCTTTGGGATCGGAAACTGCCCCTAAAAACGGATGAATCAGCAGTTATCAACGGCATGAATATACGGAAGGCAGCGGAAACCACTGAATTAGAGACACGTAGCGTGTATCCACAGGACATGTGGCCTGTAATTGAAGAAGTGTCATGATGATATCTCCATTGGCAAAAGATTCCGGAATAGTCCCCTATTCGGATCTCTGGGAGGGGATTTCCTAGGGAAGCGACCAAGAGAAAAAGAATGAGTAACCAACGAAAGGATAACGTTCTACGAGTCGGGGCATTTCATTCCATGCATTAAAGACACGTAACGGGTATCCACAGGACAGCCTGTGATTGAAGAACTGTCATGATAATCTCTCCATTGGCAAAAGATTCCGGAATAGTCCACCATTCAGATCTCCACGACTGCCAAGCGGGAGGTTACCATGAGAAAAAGATTGAATAATCAATGGAAGGATAACGTTCTACGAGCCGGAAAGTGGAATGTCAGAAGCTTGAACATGGTAGGGAAGCTAGAAAATCTGAAGAGGGAAATGCTAATGCTAAATCTACATATAGTGGGGATCAATGAAGCGAAATGGAAGGAAGACAATGACTTCTGGTCAGGTGAGTATAGGGTAATATCAATAGCACCAGAAAATGGTACAACGGGAGTAGGATTCATTATGAACAGGAAGGTAGGACAGACAGTGAGTCGCTATGAACAGCTCTGTGATAGGGTTGTTCTCATCAGAATCGACAGCAAACCAACAGCGACAACGATAGTTCAGCTATATATGCCGACGCAGGAAGCTGAAGAGACGGAGGAAGTATATGATACAGAACAGGTAATGCAGTACGTAAAGGAAGATGAAAATCTAATAACCATGGGAGGACTGGAATGCGATGGTAAAGAAAGGAGCAGAAGAAAGAGTTACGGGAGAATATGGGCTTGGTACTAGAAATGTGAGTGGAGAAACACTAATTCTGTAATAAATTCCCGCTAGTAATAGCAAGGAGTACCCGTGGTCTAGGGGTAGCATCTTTGATTCATAATCGAAACGTCTTCGGTCCCGGGTTTGATCCCCGCCACTGCCTAAATTTTGATAAATAATCAGTATTGGCGGCCGAAGACTTCCGGCATAAGAAGTCAGCCTCATTCTGCCAACGGCCTTGTCAAAGAGGGCGGAGGAGCGGATAGAGGTTCAGGGCACTCTCTTGTCCTAGGGGTGGGAAATTGCCCCTAAAGGCGTAAGAATCAGCAATCATCAACGACATGAGGATGCAGAAGGCAACGGAAACCACTGCATTAAAGACACGTAACGTGTATCCACAGGACATGTGGCCTGTATTTGAAGAAGTGTCATGATGATCTCTCCATTGGCAAAAGATTCCGGAATAGTCCCCCATTCGGATCTCCGGGAGGAGACTGCCAAGGGGGAGATTACCATGAGAAAAAGATTGAATAATCTACGAAAGGATAACGTTCTACGAGTTGGGGCGTGGAATGTCAGAAGCTTGAACGTGGTAGGGAAACTAGAAAATCTGAAAAGGGAAATGCAAAGGCTCAATCTAGATATAGTAGGGGTCAGTGAAGTGAATTGGAAGGAAGACAAGGATTTCTGGTCAGATGAGTATCGGGTAATATCAACAGCAGCAGAAATTGGTATAACAGGTGTAGGATTCGTTATGAATAGGAAGGTACAGCAGAGGATGTGTTACTGTGAACAGTTCAGTGACCGGGTTGTTCTAATCAGAATCGACAGCAGACCAACACCGACAACGATGGTTCAGGTATACATGCCGACGTCGCAAACAGAAGATGAACAGATAGAGAAAGTGTATGAGGACATGGAAAGGGTAATGCAGTATGCAAAGGGGGGCGAAAATCTGATAGTTATGGGCGACTGGAATGCAGTTGTAGGGGAAGGAGTAGAAGAAAAGGTTACAGGAGAATATGGGCTTGGGACAAGGAATGAAAGAGGAGAAAGACTAATTGAGTTCTGTAACAAGTTTCAGCAAGTAATAGCGAATACCCTGTTCAAGAATCACAAGAGGAGGAGGTATACTTGGAAAAGGCCGGGACATACGGGAAGATTTCAATTACATTACATCATGGTCAGACAGAGATTCCGAAATCAGATACTGGATTGTAAGGTGTACCCAGGACCAGATATAGACTCAGATCACAATATAGTAGTGATGAAGAGTAGGCTGAAGTTCAAGACATTAGTCAGGAAGAATCAATACGCAAAGAAGTGGGATACGGAAGTACTAAGGAATGACGAGATACGTTTGAAGTTCTCGAACGCTATAGATACAGCAATAAGGAATAGCGCAGTAGGCAGTACAGTTGAAGAGAAATGGACATCTCTAAAAAGGGCCATAACAGAAGTTGGGAAGGAAAACATAGGTACAAAGAAGGTAGCTGCGAAGAAACCATGGGTAACATATAGAAATACTTCAGTTGATTGATGAAAGGAGGAAGTACAAACATGTTCCGGGAAAATCAGGAATACAGAAATACAAGTCGCTGAGGAATGAAATAAATAGGAAGTGCAGGGAAGCTAGACGAAATGGCTGCAGGAAGAATGTGAAGACATCGAAAAAGATATGACTGTCGGAAGGACAGGCTCAGCATACAGGAAGGTCTAAACAACCATTGGTGACATTAAAAGCAACGGTGTTAACATTAAGAGTGCAACGGGAATTCGACTGTTAAATGCAGAGGAGAGAGCAGATAGGTGGAAAGAATACATTGAAAGCCTCTATGAGGGTGAAGATTTGTCTGATGTGATAGAAGAAGAAACAGGAGTCGATTTAGAAGAGATAGGGGATCCAGTATTAGAATCGGAATTTAAAAGGGCTTTGGAGGACTTACGGTCAAATAAGGCAGAAGGGATAGATAACATTCCATCAGAACTTCTAAAATCATTGGGGGAAGTGACAACAAAACGACTATTCACGTTGGTGTGTAGAATATATGAGTCTGGCGATATACCATCTGACTTTCGGAAAAGCATTATCCACACAATTCCAAAGACGGCAAGTGCTGACAAGTGCGAGAATTATCGCACAATCAGCTGAACAGCTCATGCATCGAAGCTGCTTACAAGAATAATATACAGAAGAATGGAAAAGAAAATTGAGAATGCGCTAGGTGACGATCAGTTTGGCTTTAGGAAAAGTAAAGGGACGAGAGAGGCAATTCTGACGTTACGGCTAATAATGGAAGCAAGGCAAAAGAAAATCAAGGCACTTTCATAGAATTTGTCGACCTGGAAAAAGCATTCGACAATATAAAATGGTGCAAGCTGTTCGAGATTCTGAAAAAAGTAGGGGTAAGCTATAGGGAGAGACGGGTCATATACAATATATACAACAACCAAGAGGGAATAATATGAGTGGACGATCAAGAACGAAGTGCTCGTATTAAGAATGGTGTAAGACAAGGCTGTAGCCCGCCCCTACTCTTCAATCTGTACATCGAGGAAGCAATGATGGAAATAAAAGAAAGGTTCAGGAGTGGAATTATAATACAAGGTGAAAGGATATCAATGATACGATTCGCTGATGACATTGCTATCCTGAGTGAAAGCGAAGAAGAATTAAATGATCTGCTGATTAGAATGAACAGTCTAATGAGTACACATTATGGTTTGAGAGTAAATCGGAGAAAGACGAAGGTAATGAGAAGTAGTAGAAATGAGAACAGCGAGAAACTTAACATCAGGATTGATGGTCACGAAGTCAGTGAAGGTAAGGAATTCTGCTACCTAGGCAGTAAAATAACCAATGACGGACGGAGCAAGGAGGACATCAAAAGCAGACTCGCTATGGCAAAAAAGGCATTTCTGGCCAAGAGAAGTCTGCTAATATCAAATACCGGCCTTAATTTGAGGAAGAAATTTCGGAGGATGTACGTCTGGAGTACGGCATTGTATGGTAGTGAAACATGGACTGTGGGAAAACCGGAACAGAAGAGAATCGAAGCATTTGAGATGTGGTGCTATGGACGAATGGTAAGGTGGACTGGTAAGGTAAGGAATGAGGAAGTTCTACGCAGAATCGGAGAGGAAAGGAATATGTGGAAAACACTGATAAGGGGAAGGGACAGGACGATAGGACATCTGCTAAGACATGAGGGAATGACTTCCACGGTACTAGAGGGAGCTGTAGAGGGCAAAAACTGTATAGGAAGACAGAGATTTGGATAAGTCAAGCCAATAATTGAGGACGTAGGTTGCAAGTGCTACTCTGAGATGAAGAGGTTAGCGCAGGAAAGGAATTCGTGGCGGGCCGCATCAAACCAGTCAGTAAAGGTGTACTTTGAAAATGCCGGGAGGTATGTGAAGGTTTCAGTTAGATTACATTATGGTCAGACAGAAATTCGGAAATCAGCTGATCGATTGTAAGGCCTACCCAGGAACAGATGTAGACTCAGATCACAATTTAGTAAGCCGAAATTTAAGAGATTAGTTAGGATGAATCAATTCTGAACTGCAATACTGAAATGCTAAGAAACGAAGAGATGCGCTTGAAGTTATCTAAGGCTGTAGATTTTGCAATAAGGAATAGCTCAGTCGATAGTACAGTTGAAAAGGAATGGATATCTCTAGAAAGGTCAATCACTTAGAAAGAAAAACATGGGTACAAAGAATGTAACTGCGAAGAAACAATAGGTAACAGATGATCCATGAAAAAGGAAACAAAAATGTTACGGAAATTCAGGAATACAGAAACATAAGACGCCGAGGAATGAAAAAAATAGGAAGTGCAGGGAAGCTAAGACGAAATGGCTGCGTGGAAAATGTGGAATAACCGAACACGAAATAATTGTCGGAAGGACTGACACAGCTTATATGAAAGTTAAAACAGCCTTCGGTGAAATTTAAAGCACGGGTGGAAACGTAGAGGTGAAAGCGGGTAGGTGGAAAGAGTACACTGAAGGCCTCGGTGAGGGCGAAGACTTATGTGGTGATGTGATAGAAGAGGAAACAGGAGCCACTATAGAAGGGATAGAGGATCAAGTATTAAAATCAAAACTTAGAAGAGCTTCGGAAGACTTAAGATCGTATAGGGGAGTGAGGATAGATAACAACCCATCGGAATTTCTAAAGTGCTCCCTGCCGCCGTTGGATAAGCAGCTGCAGCAGCAAGTCGTATACTCCTAGCTCACTCATTTGTTACATAGTTTAATTCTTAATTTCTTTGCCTGTTTTTGGTACTTGCATTGTTTAATTCATAAATTTCGAGCGTATTATAGTATTTGAGAGTTGTAGCATCGCGTTTTAGTACCTGAATAGTGTAAATTCGCGTAGTCGTTTGTCTACTGTTTTGTTTTGAACGGCCAGCGTCGGTTGGTCGCAGTCAGTGTGCTCCCTGCCGCCGTTGGATAAGCAGCTGAGCAGCAAGTCGTATACTCCTAGCTCACTCATTTGTTACATAGTTTAATTCTTAATTTCTTTGCGTGTTTTTGGTACTTGCATTGTTTAATTCATAAATTTCGGGCGTATTATAGTATTTGAGAGTGTAGCATCGTGTTTTAGGACCTGAATAGTGTAATTTCGCTTAGTCTCCTTCCGCCGCCGAGCAGTGTCAGCAGTGCGCAAGTAGCAGCATTACTGCATTTACTAGGCAATCTTGTATTTTAATAACCGTTTAAATTTTGTCGATTTGTTTGCGCTCTCTGTAGATTAGTTCAGACGTTCTTAGCAAAACAGTTTTTAGCATGGATAGGGACTGCAACTGCTGTGTTCGGATGCAGGCTGAGTTGGCATCCCTTCGCTCCCAGCTTCAGGCAGTGTTGGCTTCGGTCACACAGCTTGAGGCTGTTGCCAATGGGCATCACTGTGGGGGTCGGGATGGGGGTTTGTCGGGGACGGCCAGCTCGTCCCACGCATCCCCTGATCGGACTACGACTGTGGTTGCCCGGGATACTGCCCGCATTGAGGCTGATCCCTCACCTGTGGTAGAGTGGGAGGTCGTTTCAAGGTGTGGCAGGGGGCGAAAGACATTCCGGAGGGCTGAACGGAAAGCCTCTCCAGTTTGTCTGACGAACCGGTTTCAGGCTCTGTCTCAGGCTGATACTGATCTTCGGCCTGACATGGCTGCTTGTCCTGTTCCAGAGGTTGCCCCTCAGTCTGCAAGATCCAGCAGTCGCAGAGGATGGGCTTACTGGTAGTTGGGAGCTCCAACGTCAGGCGCGTAATGGGGCCCCTTAGGGAAATGGCAGCAAGAGAGGGGAAGAAAACCAATGTGCACTCCGTGTGCATACCGGGGGGAGTTATTCCAGATGTGGAAAGGGTCCTTCCGGATGCCATGAAGGGTACAGGGTGCACCCATCTGCAGGTGGTCGCTCATGTCGGCACCAATGATGTGTGTCGCTATGGATCGGAGGAAATCCTCTCTGGCTTCCGGCGGCTATCTGATTTGGTGAAGACTGCCAGTCTCGCTAGCGGGATGAAAGCAGAGCTCACCATCTGCAGCATCGTCGACAGGACTGACTGCGGACCTTTGGTACAGAGCCGAGTGGAGGGTCTCAATCAGAGGCTGAGACGGTTCTGCGACCGTGTGGGCTGCAGATTCCTCGACTTGCGCCATAGGGTGGTGGGGTTTCGGGTTCCGCTGGATAGGTCAGGAGTCCACTACACGCAACAAGCGGCTACACGGGTAGCAGGGGTTGTGTGGCGTGGGCTGGGCGGTTTTTTTAGGTTAGATGGCCTTGGGCAAGTACAGAAAGGGCAACAGCCTCAACGGGTGCGGGGCAAAGTCAGGACATGCGGGGACCAAGCAGCAATCGGTATTGTAATTGTCAACTGTCGAAGCTGCGTTGGTAAAGTACCGGAACTTCAAGCGCTGATAGAAAGCACCGAAGCTGAAATCGTTATAGGTACAGAAAGCTGGCTTAAGCCAGAGATAAATTCTGCCGAAATTTTTACAAAGGTACAGACGGTGTTTAGAAAGGATAGATTGCATGCAACCGGTGGTGGAGTGTTCATCGCTGTTAGTAGTAGTTTATCCTGTAGTGAAGTAGAAGTGGATAGTTCCTGTGAATTATTATGGGTGGAGGTTACACTAAACAACCGAACTAGGTTAATAATTGGCTCCTTTTACCGACCTCCCGACTCAGCAGCATTAGTGGCAGAACAACTGAGAGAAAATTTGGAATACATTTCACATAAATTTTCTCAGCATGTTATAGTCTTAGGTGGAGATTTCAATTTACCAGATATAGACTGGGACACTCAGATGTTTAGGACGGGTGGTAGGGACAGAGCATCGAGTGACATTATACTGAGTGCACTATCCGAAAATTACCTCGAGCAATTAAACAGAGAACCGACTCGTGGAGATAACATATTGGACCTACTGATAACAAACAGACCCGAACTTTTCGAATCTGTATGTACAGAACAGGGAATCAGTGATCATAAGGCCGTTGCAGCATCCCTGAATATGGAAGTTAATAGGAATATAAAAAAAGGGAGGAAGGTTTATCTGTTTAGCAAGAGTAATAGAAGGCAGATTTCAGACTACCTAACAGATCAAAACGAAAATTTCTGTTCCGACACTGACAATGTTGAGTGTTTATGGAAAAAGTTCAAGGCAATCGTAAAATGCGTTTTAGACAGGTACGTGCCGAGTAAAACTGTGAGGGACGGGAAAAACCCACCGTGGTACAACAACAATGTTAGGAAACTACTGCGAAAGCAAAGAGAGCTCCACTCCAAGTTTAAACGCAGCCAAAACCTCTCAGACAAACAGAAGCTAAACGATGTCAAAGTTAGCGTAAGGAGGGCTATGCGTGAAGCGTTCATTGAATTCGAAAGTAAAATTCTATGTACCGACTTGACAGAAAATCCTAGGAAGTTCTGGTCGTACGTTAAATCAGTAAGTGGCTCGAAACAGCATATCCAGACACTACGGGATGATGATGGCATTGAAACAGAGGATGACACGCGTAAAGCTGAAATACTAAACACCTTTTTCCAAAGCTGTTTCACAGAGGAAGACCGCACTGCAGTTCCTTCTCTAAATCCTCGCACAAACGAAAAAATGGCTGACATCGAAATAAGTGTCCAAGGAATAGAAAAGCAACTGGAATCACTCAATAGAGGAAAGTCCAATGGACCTGACGGGATACCAATTCGATTCTACACAGAGTACGCGAAAGAACTTGCCCACCTTCTAACAGCCGTGTACCGCAAGTCTCTAGAGGAACGGAGGGTTCCAAATGATTGGAAAAGAGCACAGATAGTCCCAGTCTTCAAGAAGGGTCGTCGAGCAGATGCGCAAAACTATAGACCTATATCTCTTACGTCGATCTCTTGTAGAATTTTAGAACATGTTTTTTGCTCGCGTATCATGTCATTTCTGGAAACCCAGAATCTACTATGTAGGAATCAACATGGATTCCGGAAACAGCGATCGTGTGAGACCCAACTCGCCTTATTTGTTCATGAGACCCAGAAAATATTAGATACAGGCTCCCAGGTAGATGCTATTTTTCTTGACTTCCGGAAGGCGTTCGATACAGTTCCGCACTGTCGCCTGATAAACAAAGTAAGAGCCTACGGAATATCAGACCAGCTGTGTGGCTGGATTGAAGAGTTTTTAGCAAACAGAACACAGCATGTTGTTATCAATGGAGAGACGTCTACAGACGTTAAAGTAACCTCTGGCGTGCCACAGGGGAGTGTTATGGGACCATTGCTTTTCACAATATATATAAATGACTTAGTAGATAGTGTCGGAAGTTCCATGCGGCTTTTCGCGGATGATGCTGTAGTATACAGAGAAGTTGCTGCATTAGAAAATTGTAGCGAAATGCAGGAAGATCTGCAGCGGATAGGCACTTGGTGCAGGGAGTGGCAACTGACCCTTAACATAGACAAATGTAATGTATTGCGAATACACAGAAAGAAGGATCCTTTATTGTATGATTATATGATAGCGGAACAAACACTGGTAGCAGTTACTTCTGTAAAATATCTGGGAGTATGCGTACGGAACGATTTGAAGTGGAATGATCATATAAAACTAATTGTTGGTAAGGCGGGTACCAGGTTGAGATTCATTGGGAGAGTGCTTAGAAAATGTAGTCCATCAACAAAAGAGGTGGCTTACAAAACACTCGTTCGACCTATACTTGAGTATTGCTCATCAGTGTGGGATCCGTACCAGGTCGGGTTGACGGAGGAGATAGAGAAGATCCAAAGAAGAGCGGCGCGTTTCGTCACTGGGTTATTTGGTAACCGTGATAGCGTTACGGAGATGTTTAATAAACTCAAGTGGCAGACTCTGCAAGAGAGGCGCTCTGCATCGCGGTGTAGCTTGCTCGCCAGGTTTCGAGAGGGTGCGTTTCTGGATGAGGTATCGAATATATTGCTTCCCCCTACTTATACTTCCCGAGGAGATCACGAATGTAAAATTAGAGAGATTAGAGCGCGCACGGAGGCTTTCAGACAGTCGTTCTTCCCGCGAACCATACGCGACTGGAACAGGAAAGGGAGGTAATGACAGTGGCACGTAAAGTGCCCTCCGCCACACACCGTTGGGTGGCTTGCGGAGTATCAATGTAGATGTAGATGTAGATGTAGAAGGTGACAACAAAATGGCTATTCACGTTGTATAAGTCTGGCGACGCACCATCTGACTTTCGGAGAAATATAATCCACACAATTCTGAAGACTGCAAGAGCTGTCAACTGCGAGAATTACCGCACAATCGGCTTAACAGCTCACACATCCAAGTTGATGACTAGAAGTATATACAGAAGAATGGAAAAGAAAGTATAGTATGTCTTAGACGACGGTTTGACCTTAGGGAAGGCATAGGCTCCAGAGAGGCAGTTCTGACGTTGCTGTTGATAATGGAAGCGAGACTACAGAAAAGACAGGACACGTACATCGGATTTATCGACCTGGAAAAGTGTTCGACAGTGTCAATTACTGCAAAATGTTGGATATTCTGAGGAAAATAGGGGTAAGCTGTGGGAATAGGTGGGTAATATACAACATGTAGTAGAAATAAACGGAATAATGAGAGTGGAAGAGCTAGAATGAAGTGCTCGTATTAAAAATGTGGTGTAAGACAGGGATCTAGTCAATCGCCCCCACAGTTCAATCTGTACATCGAGGAAGCAATAATGGAAATAAAAGAAAGGTTCAGAAGTGGAATTAAAATTCAGGGTGAGGGGATATCAATGATACAATTCGTTGATGACATTGCTATCCTCAGTAAAAGTGAAGAAGAATTACATGATCTGCTGAATGTAACGAACAGTCTGATGAGTACAGGATACGGACTGAGAGTTAATGAGGAAAGATGAAAGTAATGAGAAGTAGCATAAATGGGAACAGCGAGAAACGTATTATCAGGATTGATGGTCGAACACACCTAGGCAGCAAAATAACCGATGACAGACAGAGGAAAGAGGACATCAAATGCCCCGGCTAGTGTGGCCGAGCGGTTCTAGGCGCTTCGGTCCGGAGCCGCGCTGCTGCTACGGCCGCAGGTTCGAATCCTGCCTCGTGGATGGATGTGTGTGATGTCCTTAGGTTAGTTAGGTTTAAGTAATTCTAAGTCTAGGGGACTGATGACCTCAGATGTTAAGTCCCAAGTGCTTAGAGTCATTTGAACAGCAAATGCAGACAAGCACTGACAAAAAGAGCTTTCCTGGACAAGAGAAGTCTACTAGTATCAAACATAGGCTTTAATTTGAGGAAGAAATTTCTGAGAATGTACGTTTGGAGAACATCATTGATCGTAGTATTTGAGATGTGGTCCTAGAAAAGGACGTTGAAAATTAGGTGGGCTGATAAGGTACGGAATGACGGGGTTCTGCGCAGATTCGGAGAGGAAAGGAATATATGGAAAACACTGATAAGAAGAAGGGACAGGAGGACAGGATGTCCGTTAAGATATTAGGGAATAATTCCATGGTATGAGAGGGAGTTGTGCAGGGTAAACACTGTAGTGGAACACAGTGACTGGAATACGTCCATGCATGTTGCAAGTGATACTTTGAGATGAAGAGATTGGCACAGGAGAGGAATTCGTGGCGACCTGCAGACTGATGACTCAAAAATAAAAATAAAAATAAAATAAGTGGGTTATCGAAGACAGTGAACCAGAGACGTCGGCTTAATGCAGATGTTGCAGCGCTCGTATGATCTTGCATTGTCATGCTGAGTTGAGGATGCTGTATGTGTGGACGAACTCTTTGAATTTGATACTCGGTTACACTACGCTGTTTCTCACGCACCGACATAATTACCGTTATAAGCCACCGGGTTAAACGCTACAATTCGGAGCGCCTCCCCCCCTTTCCCCCAAAGTGGCGGAGGACGGCAAATACGTAGTACTGAAGGTCAAGAAGGTAGGATGTTAATAATGTTAGTTTTATTTGAAACGACTTCAGAGTTTACACATACTAAATTGTCAGCACGCCCTCTGTTATGTTCTGAAGATGGTGCCTAGGTAAGCAGAAAATAGTAATCAATAGAAAGATACACTACTGGCCATTAAAATTGCCACATCACGAAGATGACCTGCTGCAGACGCGAAATTTAACCGACAGGAAGAAGATGCTGTGATATGCAAATGATTAGCTTTTCAGAGCATTCACACAAGGTTGGCGCGGGTGGGACAACGTGCTGACATATGAGGAAGGTTTCCAACCGATTTCTCATACACAAACAGCAGTTGACCGGCGTTGCCTCGTGAAACGTTGTTGTGATGCCTCGTATAAGGAGGAGAAATGCGTACCATCACGTACCACCAAGGCATAGTGGATCGTATTATTTTGATTACAAAAACACGCACAGCATTGCACTTATGGTAATTGCGAATTTATCTTCTGTGATGTTGGGACAAATGGCCGGATTTCGGATGGAGGGCTCATTGCAAACACAAAGTTTTATGATTCCGAAAGTAGAGAGAGTTTCAAATAGTAATCAAGTACTTCCCTACGTTTTTGTCGGTGATGAAACCTTTGGAGCGCGGTCTGATTTTTCTTAAACTATATCCTAGAAGCATCTTGAACTGTGACACCCGAGATTTTAATTCTCGTTTGTCAAGAGCCCGACGTGTCGTTGAAAACACATTTGGAATAATGGCATTTCGTTTTCGAATTTTGCGTACCGACATCAATTTGAAAGTAACTAATACTGAAATCGTAGTGATGACTTGCTGTGTATTCCATAATTTTTAAGAAGACTACGTTCTCAAAACTATTTATTACCTGAGATACTCGATGCAGAATATTAGGAGCGAAATGTAACCCCGAAAGTATGCATGATCTACACAAGTTGAAAGACACGGTCTGATAGGGACAATTTTAAAATATACTTCAACAATGAAGGATCAGTACCCTGGCAAGAAAAAAAAAACATCGTGTAGTTTAAAATGTACATGAAACGGTGATCTTCAAACGGGTGTTTACATGTCGCATCGTAAAAAGTACACGTTATGCTTTAAACATCTAGACTCTAATTAGAAAAAAATGCTACAGAGATTAATTTTGTCTGTGTTGTGTTGCTAACTACTCTGCACATTATTTTCTTTTGTTGAAGATACAGGAGAGAGTGGACATAATGCTTGTAATAGTACTTATAAAAAATCAGACTGCCTTATTTTGCACAGGTGACGAAAATTAAAAATTATTTTTATTACTTACCTCCTTTCCCGAATCTTCTATGTTTGAACGTGACCTTCTGAGGTGTTGGTCTGCGACATCCAAGAAGGAAAGTAAATCGAAGTTCCACAAAGAAGATTTATAAATTTCTTTCGTTCCAGCTCTAGATCTCACAGATGCCTTTACTTTCGCACACTCCTTACGGTAATCTGTTCGAAATGAGTTGATCTTCCTGGTAATCAATTCTTTTGTTGCTTCCCGATCCAAAGTAGTGTATGCATAGTTTTTCTTGCCTCGGTTGCTGTAATCCTCAGATTTTACTTGCCAGATGCAACGGAAACTTTGGTACAGCTCCATGAACTCCGTGAAACATTCATGAATCCAGTGTCTTAACTCTGCAATTTTCTTCCGCCACTACACACAAGAAAATAACAGTTGTAACCCCATAGCGTCACCGAGAGTACTATATGTCCACGATTTTGCTGGTGCTGCCGGAAGCGGAACAAATTGGCACTAGTTGAAAGATGGTCAATTGCCTCCGACCGCTGCCAACGTTAAGCTGCCCCTAGAAGCGTAGTATTAACTGTACATACTGAAAGGCTTGTGTCCATTAGCAAATAACTTCTGCAAGCGTATGCATTGGTGTTTACATTAGAACAGGAACTTATTCAGGTTTACTTCTTGAAGCAGTTGGAGCAAGTTAATTTCAGGAACTTGCTTTCAGTACTACTTGCAGAAGTGTTTATTCTACAGTCGCGTTGTGAGATAGACAAGTGGAAGTTTATAGTGCGGCGCTTAAAAACCAGAGCCGTCGTCAATGTTGTTGCATTATTATTGAAGAATAGAAATCATTGTGAAACACAAAAATAAAGAAACGGAAAAAAGGTACATTAGGTTGAAGAAATATATACAACGGAGTGCATATAGCTTTTATCTCTAGAATGGAAAATAACCATCTGATACGGAGGTGATATCGAACGTGCCACAAGGAAGTGAGTATCTATGACGTATTAATTCCTTAGCGAACATTCCGGGAGATTACGCGCTCATCTACGAGGAAACGTATCGCATTATTTGACAAGGTCAAATTTGGAGATAAGTAATCTGTTGTGTTAAAGCTATGGATGGAGGAAAAAAAGACTTGGCTTGAAGATAAGCCAAAACCAGTAATCGATAAAATTTTGTTTGCGATCTTGACTCTCATGGTTTTTTAAATCCACAACTTAAAAAATTATCCGATAAAAGTTCTAAAACTACCGAGTTGGACGAAACACAACCTGATATAAATACTGGAACGTAGCTCTTAACGTAGAAAAAAAAAATGGTTCAGATGGCTCTGAGCACTATGGGACTTAACTTCTGAGGTCATCAGTCCCCTAGAACTTAGAACTACTTAAACCTAACTAACCTAAGGACATCACACACATCCATGTCCGAGGCAGGATTCGAACCTGCGACCGTAGCCGTCGCGCGGTTCCAGACTGTAGCGCCTTGAACCGCTCGGCCACTCCGGCCGGCTAACGTAGAAAACCATGAGGCTCTGACTTCACTCAATCTTTCACTATATGATTAACGAACTACAACCAGACTTTCAAATATATATGTTGAACAGTGTACAATTTGCAAATAGCAGGCAGTAAGGCAAATGGAAGGTAGTGCTTCACATTTTGTGTTGTATTTTAGTTGGAGCAAAGCAGTCAGAACGACAGAGAACACCCTCGAGTGAACTTTCCTATTCATTTATTCCACCAACCGGGAGTGAAGGAGCTAGTTACGTCAGCCGTATTGCTGGTCTTTAGACTAATAATAACAATAGTCAAGCGCATCAACCATAGTGTAAGAATAATGAAGCGAAAGGATCAAAAGCAATAAAGGATAATCCGTTTCGAGATATTTCTATAAAAACACGGCGACCGTGTGGGTAGCTGATTCTTTGTGTTACAAATGTTGCTTCTGGCAAGTCCGTGGAGATCACCTGTAAGATAAATGCTGGATTGTGAGGAAAGGGCAGAAGCATGAAGCGATACTTAAGAACTGCAATGTCTCGAAGGTAGTAGGTGGGGACTGAGAAGTGTCATCGAGAAAGGTGCACAGAGGCTGGATTGAGACTTTGGACCATTCATCTTTGTGGAGGGCATGAGGACTAGCGTTATGGCTGGTGCATGGGTAGATGTCAGCATTGCACTATGGGTAAGGAATAAGGAGTCTGCTGAAGGTTCCTTGCGATAAGGAACAGAATATGTAGAGGTAGACGAGTGGGTGATAGGTTGGCATAGGCTTGGTAATAACCTGGGATTGGATGTGGTAAAGGAGCCAGTGGGGCTTTGTTCGTCCAGTTAGAGTTGTGTATAAGAAATTGCGAAGGTGTTCAAAGACTTCAGTCCGAGAGGAAACCTAACCACAACATTTCCAGTAGCAGATTTTCAACGTAAATCATTTTCTACGTTCTCTTTGGTTGCAACTGACGAACTGTGAAAGAAAAACAGCTGCAACGATAAAAATTGAAAACCACAAAAACTACAGAATGTGATAAGAAGGCATTTATAAGCAAACTGCATGTTATCAAATTGGTAAAAACGTTTTTAAAAATCAAAATTTCCACATGTACAAATAGTGAACAGCAATTTCCTGTTATTTAATAGAAATAAAATAAAAAAGAAACTGATGAAGCTGTAACTTCAGTGAAACATATCCGGGTAAAAGCAAGAAAAAAAATGCGTTTGCTCGAGGCGGAACTTATACTAAAACAAATTTATGCAAGCAAATACTTACTCAAGAATGAGTGTAAAACGCAAGATAGAATAGGTTAGTTAGTCAGTCATAAATCATTTGAACGAATTTTTTGTCGAAATGATGTTCAACGAGATAGGTTACAGAAACTGTACACGCGTTTAGTTTAAACATTAATGAACATACACTGAAGAGCTAAAGAAACTGGTATACTTGCCTAATACAGCGTAGGCCATCGCGAGCACGCAGAAGTGCCACTACACGACGTGGCATGGACTCGACTAATGTCTGAATTAGTGCTGGAGGAAAATGACACCATGAATCCTGCAAGGCTGTCCGTAGGTCCGTAAGACTACGAAAGGGTGGAGATCACTTCTGAACAGCACGCTGCAAGGTATCTCAAATATGCTCCCTAATATTCTTGTCTGGGGAGTTTTGTGGACAGCGAAATTGTTTAAATTCAGAAGAGTCACTCTGTAGCAATTCTGGACGGTTGAGGTGTCGCATTGTCCTGCTGGAATTGCCCAAGTTCGTCGGAATGTACAGAGGACATGAATGGCTGCAGGTGATCAGACAGAATGCTTACATACGTGTCACCTGTCAGAGTCGTATCTAGACATATCAGGGGTCCCATAAAAATCGAACTGTAAACGTCCCACACCATTAAAGGGCCTCCACCGTCTTAAACAGTCCCCTGCTGACATGCAGGGTCCATGTATTCATGAGATTGCCTCCATACCCGTATACGTACATAAGCTCAATACAATTAGAACGAGACTCGTCCGTCAAGGCAACAAGTTTCCACTCATGAACAGTCCAGTGTCGATGTTGAAAGGCCCAGGTGACGCGTGAAACTTTGTGTCGTGCAGTCATCAAGGGTACACGAGTGGGTCTTCGGCTCATAAAGCCCATATAGATGATGTTTCATTCAATGGTTCGCACGCTGACACTTGTTGAAGGTCCATCACTGAAATCTGCAGCAATTTGCGGATGGGTTGCACTTCTGTTACGTTGAACTACTCTCTTCAGTCGTCGTTGGTCCCGTTCTTGCAGGATCTTCTTCCGGCCGCAGCGATGTCGTAGATTTGATTTTTTACCGGACTGCTGATATTAACGGTACAGTTGTGAAATGGTCGTACGGGAAGATCCCCACTTCATCGCTACCTCGGAGATATGTGTTCCATCGCTCATGTGCCGGCTTAACACCACGTTCAAACTCATCTGAACCTTGATAACCTGCTATTGTAGCAGCAATAACCGATATAACAACTCTACCAGACACTTATTGTCTTATATAGGCGTTGCCGACCGTAGCGACGTGTTATGCTTGTTTACATCTCTGTATTTGAATACACATGGCTGTACCAGTTTCTTTTGCGCTTCATTGTATAATTTAATAATAAAATACATCCTTGGAATAGAAGGACTTCCCAAGAAAAATGATTTTAGGTTGGATTCTAACCATGCTTTGCTACCTGCCTGCATTTTTAACAAGCTGTTGGAGGATAGGAGTGGGAGAGTGAAGACGTATAGGGAAGCGCAGCCGAAGTGCACGGCGATCAAAGATTTCGACTTTCGCTGTGGCAAGGCTATATAGTATGGACCCGAATTCCATCGACAAAATTTCGGAGGATGTTAAGAGATTTTTCTGATTATTTTGTTCCGAGGAACGTATGGTCTCCATCGGCTCGTTACATTATCACAGTGTAATTATAATCCATTCGGTTTGTTGCCTCATATACTGTTGGTTTTCTGCAAATAGCTACACAACAGCGAAAAGACTGATACTCAATCTCCAAACCGTACAAACAATATAAAATGTCGAACAAAGAACGCTGCGACACAACAGCCGCTATTGCGATGATAGCTCAACACGATCCCCGTGTTCCACACGTTTAGTGAACTCAAGCACAAAGAGCACGTCTGTTAATTTCCGTACTATGATTTACCCATATATCATTAACGTTAACGGAGAACGGAGCAAATGATTTGTATGACTGAAAGACTAACTAGGACTGCGAGAGACATATTATCTCTGACTCGCGATATAAAGACTCTGTGGATATAACTGGAGTATCACGTGTACGGTGGACTAACTTCTTCTGATTGAGAATTGCGGAGAGTAGGATCGCAGTGGAACTGAGTTAGTGGCGTTGTTGTAAGCTGCCATCTTGAATACGGAATGAAATTTCATTAATTGTGATAGCATTTCATCTCATACATACATGCTGAAACGTACCTAGGAAATTCGTTTATGGAAATTATAATTTCATGAATAGAAAAGATACGTTCAGTTCTTTTGTTATTTTATGTTCTCCGCTGGTTGTGGATCGGAACGTTATTTGGTGTGTCGTAACCCATAGGGAACTTGGTATCAACAAAATCAGTAGTGCCTACACCACAGTCGTTTATGCTCTATTTTAGGAGGTTAAATTCTGGACTTTATTGAAACTGATACACAGCTTGGGCACTGATTCCCACGCTGCGGACAGAGTACGTCATAGCACGCAAGACGGCTTCCCCACGGAGTACGATTGTGCCTCTAATTATTTTAAGAATTTTCAGAGTCGACGATCGCCGGAATTCTGCACAGCCACAGACGTATTATTCCAGGTGAGGTAGTTAACTTTATAACCGGAAGAATGGGAGATAATTGTGCAAAAATATTGGGGAAGCGACTTACCTCGCCCAAAAGTTTGCATTCAAGTAACTAGACATTATTCAGTGGTAATAATTTACTTACAAAATTCTCGGTTTACTTGCCGCGTCAAATGTGGATAAAATCCCGAGCTTTCGATGACTACCTCCGTCGTCTTCGTCGGGAGTAAAATTGACTGTCGTGGGCCGGTTTTTTTCTTTATTGTCATTTTTATACCTTACAAACAAGATATGCCGGCAGCGGCCTATTTATGCCGCTCTTCGGCCATCGAAAAGACATACAGTACAACAGGAGTACAGAAAAGCAAACATACATGGAGGACAAAAACCGCAGACAAACATAGTAAAATAACCTATGTCGTTCATTGATGCACTGCTCGGCTAAAAAACAACGTGCACACAACGGAGAATACAGAATGCCACACGTGAACGGAGGAGCTCGGACGGAGATACACTGATGCACTGACGGGACGATGAGCACGAGCACTGCAGCAACGATCTCTGGCGCACGAAGACGCACTGTTCACACAAAAAAAGCCGGGGGCCTGCCAGAGGGAAGAGGTGAGGGTAGGAGGGTAGGAGGGAGAGGGGGTGGATGCCAGTGGGAGAGAAGAAGGGAACGGGAGAGGAGAGGCTAAGGGAAGCCCAGTGAGGGTAGAGGGGAGGGAGGGAGGAAGTAGGAGGGAGAGAAGGGAAAGAGGGTGCCCTTGATGAAAACACAGGAGGAGTAAGGGGAGGATCAAAGTTGGTAGGAGGTGTAGATGGAGGGGATGAGGTCATCATCAGGGAGGGGGAGTTGGTGGAAGCCACCTTCCGCAAGGGTATGGAGGGTGGCAAGATGGAGAGTGGGTGGGATTCAGGAGTACAGGCGCGGCAGTGGACAGGGGTTGGGAAAGGATGGGAGAGACAAGCAGGTGAGGGGGATCAAGTTTGCGGGAGGTGTAAAGGAAAGGAAAAGGAGGAGGTGCGGGAAAGGAATTAACTCATACTGGATCCATGTGGGAGGAGGGAGGCATATGCGATAGGTGAGGCGAAGTGCATGGCATTCCAGAACTTAGACGAGTTAATAGGCAGGGTAGCATTAAGACTGGTGCATGTCTGTCGCCAGTCATGGCTTTTCTTGGTCGCAAGCAAGATTCGGATGTGTTGTTGGAGTTGCTGATCACGTCACAGTGTGTCCTGGTCCCATGTGTGAAGAAAGGCAAGCGATAGTTGGTGAGATTCACAAAGGAGGAGGGTGGCCTATGGGGGGTAAAGTGGGGAGGTGCGGGCGGATGGCGACAGTAGGGATGTGGGCCTCCACGGCCTCCTCCATGGCCTCAGACAAGGTCTGCTGGAGAAAGGAAGCAGCATGGGTAATTTCATCAGGATGGTGGTAGGCGAGGGGGTGGCTATTGATCTGGGTAGTGAGGGTATCCCGGTAGGCATTCCAGTTGGCACGGGAATAGTCATGGACATATTTCGGGGGAGGGTCGAGGCGAGGATCAGGACGGTGGCGACAACCATCTGATACAGTGAGGAGGCAGGGGTGCCACTGGGGCACTTAACAGCAGCGAAAGGGTGGGAAGAGGTGTGGGGTATGGGAGCAACCAGGAGATGGTGGGAGGTGGCAGGTTCAAGCATTTGGGGCTGGTGTCGGTGCTGGTGATAGTGACGGTGATCACGATGGTGTGGCTACCACCCTGGCAGGGGCCGCAGAAGCAGTCGAAACGGAGTGGGGGATTGGAAGGAAGGGATTGGAGGAGGTGGCTTGGGGGAAAGGAGCAGGGGATGGGGTGAAAAACGGGCGCAGAAGTGGGAAGGGTTAGAAGCAGGGGGATAGATGGAGGGGCGACTGGATGCACCACGTAATCATGGTGGTGGTGGCAGAGGGGGAAGTGTAGACGATGGTTGTGGTGGTTTTCAGTGGTGATGGTGGTGGGGGGGGGGTAGTCATGGTAAAGGTGATGAGGGTGAGAGGGGAAAAACAGGACAGGAGACACAGGACAAACAAGGGATGAAGATAGCGATGGAGCACATATGAAGATGAAGACATAGATGAAGACAGAGACAAAGATGAAGACAGAGATGGAGACAAAGACTCCCACTGGGGCCGAGGCCCCACTTCACACTTCAATGCCGCTGACAGGAGGGTGACTGCAGCGGGCGGGGGAGGGCCACTTTCAGGGGCGGCGATGGGCTGACTGCGTTCACTGTTGTCGCAGGGCTGCTGGGCTGCTGTGGTGTCTGGTGGGTGTCGCTGCGACCGGCTGACGTCGCTAGAGACCAGCTGGCGATGCTAGGGGCTGGCGCTGCTGGAAGCTGCCGACGCTGCTGCAGTCGCCGGGACTGCGGCTGCTGCTGCTGCTGCGTCAGCTGCTGCTGAAACACCTAATGCTCCGACAATTGTGAATGCAATTCTCGAAGGGTGGCACTCGAAACGAGTTCTGACGAAGATGTCGTGGACCAGCGAGGCTTCTGCTTTTATAAGCATTCACCACTCAGCTCAGAAGAGAGCTAAGCTGAATACCTTGGTACACAGGGCAAGGACTATTTCGGACAAGGATCATCTCGGCTCCGAGATTAACCATCTGACGACGGTATTCAGAAAAAAATTGATATTCTGATCGTGATATCAGATCTACTCTGGCGAAGAAACCTAGGAAGAATGCTGTTCGAAAAGATCAAGAGGACCAACACATCACGCAGCTACCATTCTGTGGTGCAACGACCAGCAAGATCGGTAGACTCCTGAGTCAGCAGGGAATCAGACCAGTCTTCCGGCCACCCAGGAAAACCCGTGAAAGATAATCTCGGCCTGAGTGGACCGGGAATTTACAGCATTCCTTGCGAGTGTGGCAAAAATTTTTTGGGCCAGTCTATAAGAACTGTTGCCGATCGCTTTGTGGAACATCAGTGTCACCTGAAATACAGTTATCTAGGAAAATCAGCGTTGGCTGAGCACAGTTTGTTAAATAAACATAAGATTTTATTCGATGAAACAAGAATACTTGCTCACGCTTCAAATTATTGTGGCTCTGTCATCATGGAAGCAGTTGAAATTAGACTATGTGAAAATGATTTCAACAGAGACTCCGGATATGCACTCAATAATGCATGGAAGCGCACAGAGGGAGACTTCTTACATTCCTTGCAGTTCTCCACCTGTTGTGATGGATGGCGCTGCAAGCAATGCTGCATAAAGCACGCAAACAAAATCTATGGACATAGACTCCGCCACCTCTGTACACGCCTTTTCCACCGTGACGTCATCCAGCCAATAAGAAGCTATCCACCAGCTGCGGTGGCCGTGCGGTTCTAGGCGCTTCAGTCCGTAACCGCGGGACTGCTACGGACAAAGGTTCGAATCCTGCCTCGGGCATGAATGTGTGTGATGTCCTTAGGTTAGTTAGGTTTAATTAGTTCTACGTTCTAGGGGACTGATGACCTAAGATGTTAAGTCCTATAGTGCTCAGAGCCATTTAAACCATTTTTTTTTAGAAGCTGTCCGATGCTTATGAAAGTGGAAGTTTCACC
Source organism: Schistocerca serialis cubense (assembly GCF_023864345.2). Lineage (NCBI taxonomy): Eukaryota > Metazoa > Arthropoda > Insecta > Orthoptera > Acrididae > Schistocerca > Schistocerca serialis. Next base: position 255,382,257 of record NC_064645.1, on the reverse strand, counting down.
GGTCCACGATCGCCCTCAAATACCTTGGCCACACCCTCGACCGCCAATTCACCTGGACTCCACATCTCCTTCCCATCCAACACAAAGCTCACAACAGACTCCGCCTCCTGAAACTCCTGTCCGGCCGGATATGGGATCTGCATCCTTCCACCATCCTTCACACCTACAAATCCTTGATCTGCCCCATCCTTTGTTATGCCACCATTGCTTCTATTTCCGCCTCTCCCAGGTTCTATAAATCCTCGAACGCCATGTACTCTGCCTTGCCTTCCGCATCTGCCTTCCATCTCCCACACGCTTCCTCTAAGACCTCATCCCCTTTCCCCACCTTCTCCTTTTCCTTGAACACATCTGCATCCTATATAGTGTTCGCCGCCTTGATCCTCCTCACCCCCTAGTGTCTCCCTTCCTCTCCACCCCCAGCACATTGCCGCACCTTTACCATTGTGTCCCACCTTCTCTCCATCTCCACACCCTCTGCCTCCTTTCCCAACGCAACTTCCAACATTTACCCCTTCGGATGATGAGCTTCGCCCTGAAATCTACCCTTCCTACCAACCCTAACCCCATTCCTCCTGCCTCCTACTAATGGCTCCCTCTCCTTCCCCTCCCTTCTCCTGAGCGGCTTTACCCTCCTATACCCCCTCCCTCTCCTGTGCTCCCCTTCAGTGTCTCTGCACTCCCTCCTGCCTTGTCTTCCCTCTTCATCTCCCGCCCCACCTGTCTCCCACCTCTTGGTGCATCCACTGACGGCCCTACTCTTTTCATCCCGCCGCCTCCCCTGTTGCACCTTGCTCTCCCCTACTTTTCCATCCTCTCAGGCCTCTACCTCGGCAGGTCCCGCCTAGCAGTTTTATTCTTCATCGTGTGTGCTGCAAGTGGGTTTAAAGTGTATTGTCCTGGAGTGTCTTTAGTATTGTGTCTAACTTTTAACCTGTGTGTGTGACTTCAGAGTCTCTTTTGTGTTCTATGAATCGCCAACTGTGTTTTTAACTTTATGTCGAATTTTTAATTGTCCCCACCCCCCTATGAACGTCTCCACGTCAGTGAATTTTTACCTCCATTATCTCCCCTTACTCTGTTTTATGTCCCCATTTTTTGTCACCTTATACATAACATTTTCTTCTTGTGTTAGCTGTCATGTCACTCGGCTGATGAGCGGCGGATTGTGCCGCTGACAGCCCTCCCCTGTCCATATGGGGCTGGGGAATGAAATCAAAATAAAGAAAGAAAAAATGGTCCATGACTGTCAGTTTTACCCCCGACGAAGATGACAGAGGTAGTCATCGAAAGCTCGGGATTTTATCCAAATTTGATGCGACTAATAAACCGAAAACTTCTTATGCAAGGATACCATCGCGAAATACTTCGTAGTCATAATAATTTACTGCTGCTACAACATTGGGTGCAGACTACTTAATCCCGCTGATCGTGCAAAATCAAAACGAAATGCAAGAGGCGATAGCTGATCTTATCAGTAAGGAAGAGACCACGTCGAATAAGTTACAAGAAGCAACTGGTTCAAGGCAAATTTCTAATAGAGATTGAAGAAAAAGTGGATAATGTAGATGAAATTATGAATCGACAGAATCAGGTAGAAGAACTGTTGCTGGCCTCATAAAAACAGTGCAAGATGTTTCCTCAGGGCAGGAAGCTAAAACCAAAGGAAATTTTGAGGTACATAAGAGTTACTTTTCGGAGGAGATCGACAACTGGGCAAAGGCGAAGGAACAGTACCTGAATCAGGCGATAACAGATGGTGTAAAATCTGCTGTCTCATCCTTATGGCCGCATGAACTGCCAGAGGAAAATTTCTTTAAGAAAGGATTAGTAGTAGTTAAGACTCACCTAGGCTCCGATTTTGTGAAATGGAAAGAGTAAGTCCGGGTATCTATTAAGATGGCGAAAGGAAAGCTAGAAAAGTTTCGAGGGGCGGTCAGCGCTGGTAGCGAGGTACATCAAGCTCCTCGACCACAAGCATCGGCCGATGCACTCAGTTACAGAAATCCAAATGTGTATTCGCCACACACTAGTGCCCCATATAGTCCAAAAGAAGCCGCTACGTGCCAGTACATGTATTCTACACGTAGTATCGAAGAGAAAATACACAAGTATCGGCAATTTCAGATATCTCATTCCATATAAGAGGACGGAACCCCCCCATTAATTTAAGAAAATTATTAGTTATATTATGCTTTGTAAAATCACAAAATCCTTATTTGACGATAGTTACCTTTTAAAATACACTCCTGGAAATTGAAATAAGAACACCGTGAATTCATTGTCCCAGGAAGGGGAAACTTTATTGACACATTCCTGGGGTCAGATACATCACATGATCACACTGACAGAACCACAGCACATAGACACAGGCAACAGAGCATGCACAATGTCGGCACTAGTACAGTGTATATCCACCTTTCGCAGCAAAGCAGGCTGCTATTCTCCCATGGAGACGATCGTAGAGATGCTGGATGTAGTCCTGTGGAACGGCTTGCCGTGCCATTTCCCCCTGGCGCCTCAGTTGGACCAGCGTTCGTGCTGAACGTGCAGACCGCGTGAGACGACGCTTCATCCAGTCCCAAACATGCTCAATGGGGGACAGATCCGGAGATCTTGCTGGCCAGGGTAGTTGACTTACATCTTCTAGAGCACATTGGGTGGCACGGGATACATGCGGACGTGCATTGTCCTGTTGGAACAGCAAGTTCCCTTGCCGGTCTAGGAATGGTAGAACGATGGGTTCGATGACGATTTGGATGTACCGTGCACTATTCAGTGTCCCCTCGACGATCACCAGTGGTGTACGGCCAGTGTAGGAGATCGCTCCCCACAACATGATGCCGGGTGTTGGCCCTGTGTGCCTCGGTCGTATGCAGTCCTGATTGTGGCGCTCACCTGCACGGCGCCAAACACGCATACGACCATCATTGGCACCAAGGCAGAAGCGACTCTCATCGCTGAAGACGACACGTCTCCATTCGTCCCTCCATTCACGCCTGTCGCGACACCACTGGAGGCGGGCTGCACGATGTTGGGGCGTGAGCGGAAGACGGCCTAACGGTGTGCGGGACCGTAGCCCAGCTTCATGGAGACGGTTGCGAATGGTCCTCGCCGATACCCCAGGAGCAACAGTGTCCCTAATTTGCTGGGAAGTGGCGGTGCGGTCCCCTACGGCACTGCGTAGGATCCTACGGTCTTGGCGTGCATCCGTGCGTCGCTGCGGTCCGGTCCCAGGTCGACGGGCACGTGCACCTTCCGCCGACCGCTGGCGACAACATCGATGTACTGTGGAGACCTCACGCCCCACGTGTTGAGCAATTCGGCGGTACGTCCACCCGGCCTCCCGCATGCCCATTATACGCCCTCGCTCAAAGTCCGTCAACTGCACATACGGTTCACGTCCACGCTGTCGCGGCATGCTACCAGTGTTAAACACTGCGATGGAGCTCCGTATGCCACGGCAAACTGGCTGACACTGACGGCGGCGGTGCACAAATGCTGCGCAGCTAGCGCCATTCGACGGCCAACACCGCGGTTCCTGGTGTGTCCGCTGTGCCGTGCGTGTGATCATTGCTTGTACAGCCCTCTCGCAGTGTCCGGAGCAAGTATGGTGGGTCTGACACACCGGTGTCAATGTGTTCTTTTTTCCATTTCCAGGAGTGTACATTCAGTAATGAGTTAAAACAAAAAAATGGTTCAAATGGCTCTGAGCACTATGGGACTCAACTTCTGAGGTCATCAGTCCCCTAGAACTTAGAGAACTACTTAAACCTAAGTACATCACACACATCCACGCCAGAGGCAGGATTCGAACCGGCGACAGTAGCAGTCTTGCGGGAGTCAAAACAAATAATTAATACAGTAGTAAACAGGTTAACTGAAAACCAGTGGTTTCAATCATGACGGTTTTACGGTACTGCAGGCACACTTAAAATTTGTTCCGGTGAGTGAACGGTCGGGTAAAGTCTGGCTCCGGTGGGCCAGCGCTGCGGCCGCAGCAACATCAAAAGGACTGGAGCAGAAGCGCCTGGAACCCTCCGCCTCACGTCGCCTTGACGCTTCGAGACATTACGACGCCGCGGCTATATAAAGCCCACCCTGCTTTCGCAGTCATTCAGTGTGGATAATTTCGTTCAATGCGTGCTGCAGACGTGTTTAGTGTTCCGAATTTAGTGTCTAGTGGACTATTTTATATGATTATATTTTACTTGTTTACTTTAGTCTTTTAGTGAATTGTGAATTAAGTTTGCAATGGATTAATTTCTTTCCAAAAAGGCGCGCTTGGAAGTTGAACTGCAAGTCAACCTCCAACAATTATTGTGTCGTCAATTGCTTCGTCGTCTTCAGGCGAGAACCGTTCACAGCTGAAACCTGGGCAATCCGGTAAGGGAAGATCATTTCAGAAGTCTTGGTTGATCAAATATACATGGCTAGAATTTGAAGCATCTACCAAAAAAAGTTTTTTTGCAAAACCTGCAAAGAGGTAGATGCTAAAAATCGGTTACAATTTTCTTGAAATCAAGAAGATGCATTTGCTTCCGTAGGGTTCTCTAACTGCAAAAGGCTTTGGAAAAATTCCGTCTTCATGAAAATTCGTTTACACATAAAGAAGTTGTTCTGAAACTAAATTCTATCACTAACGAAAGTGTGGCCTCCCAATTGAATGATACTGATATAAAGAAAGGCCGTTTAGTCCGCAGCTCGTGGTCGTGCGGTAGCGTTCTCGCTTCCCGCTCCCGGGTTCCCGGGTTCGATTCCCGGCAGGGTCAGGGATTTTTCTCTGCCTCGTGATGACTGGGTGTTGTGTGATGTCCTTAGGTTAGTTAGGTTTAAGTAGTTCTAAGTTCTAGGGGACTGATGACCATATATGTTAAGTCCCATAGTGCTCAGAGCCAAAGGCCCAAAGGCCGTTTAGCTCTTTAGACAATTTTTACTACCGTGCAGTTTCTGTGCCGGCAAGGACTAGCAATTAGAGGGCACGAAGATATAAACTCAAATTTTTTTCAACTGTTGGAACTCCGAAAGAATGACATACCTGAGTTTAAAGATTGGTTAGGGCATTCGGGGTATAAGTGGACGTTCCACGATATTCAAAACGAGATCATTTATCTGCTAGGAAAGTCTGTGTTGAGAAATGTATTGGCTTCAATCAAGAAGACTGAACATTTTTCCAATTATGGTTGACGAAACAAGTGATTCTTCGATTCACGAACAAGTGTCATTTTGTGTTCATACTGTTGATCATTCCCTAAACATTAACGAAGACTTAACTGGCTTATACGAGACCCTCAACACTGAATCACAAACTCTTTTTTGTTTGTCTTGATTTGTCAATGGACAACTTAAGAGGACAGTGCTGTGATGGTGCCCTAATCACTAAGGGACTTAACATCTGAGGTCATCAGTCCCCTAGACTTAGAACTATTCAAACCTAAGGATATCACACAAATCCATGTCAGAGGCAGGATTCGAACCTGCGACCGTAGCAACAGCGCGGTTCCGGATTGAAGCTCCTAGAACCGCACGGACTTCGTGGCACCTCCCACTGGAGGTTCGAGTTCACCCTCGGGCATGGGTGTGTGTGCTGTTCTTAGCATAAGGTAGTTTAAGTAGTGTGTAAGTCTAAGGACCGATGACCTCAGCAGTTTAGTCCCTTAGGAACTGACACACATTTAAACATTTTTAGAGGAAGGTTACAAATTTACAGGCTACCTTGAGTCAATGTTAAAATGTACAATTCAAGATGTATTTCTTTTTACGTCTTTATTGCTAGGCAATGAACCCAGTAGAGGATGTCAGTGAAAAAATTCAATGCCCTCATTTAGGTGTTGTTGATCTGGAAAAAAAATATGAGGCTTGATTTGTATATTGAATGGAAAGCATGATAGTTTTGAACACTTTTGGGAATTGTGTTTAAAAGATAAACCTTTACAAGCTGATGATCCTTCTTGCATTACTGAGCGGTTTGCTTCAACTGGACTCACACAGGTCATTGTAGTTGAAGAAGACTGCATGCTTTTAGTAAACAGAGCTGAAAAAAATCTGGAAAAAGCAACTGAGTTTTTCAAAACTGAGCCAGACATTGAGAGACTGCGCTTACACTTGAATATGTTAGCCGATATCGCTAATAAAAAATAATTGGTCTTAAAAAACATGTGTGATGTATGAAAGTACATTACACAAGAGCCTGCAGTTGGAGAAATGTTATGTGAAGTAGTGAAGTGGATTAAGCTTCTCCAACTAGTTCCAATCACGACAGCAACAGCAGAACGGTCATTTAGCGCCCTTAGACGTCTGAAGTCATATCTTCGATCAACAATGGGACAGAAGCGATTGAACAACTTGGCTGTTCTTCATGCTCACCGAGATGTTTTGGATGAATTGTATATCCGACCAGTCGTCAACGACTTGATATCCAGTATCCAATCAGACGGTCGACATCTGCACCTTTCTAAAGACACTCTAGCACTAATAATGGCATTTAGAGAAATATTAAAAATCTTACATGATGTTAAATTTTCAGTTTCGAAATGTTAGTACTAGTTTAGTACTGTATTACTATATTACTATAGAACTGTATTAGTTATTTTCAAGTATTTAAATATTTTTAGGGTGTAAGACCCAATTAAAATCCGCTATTTACATACTTTTTGACTGAAACTATTAGGCATACTGTATTAACTGTATTAAAGCATTAACTTTGAGATACTGTTTTTATTTAATGTACCCTGAGCTTTATTCAAAGTAAGCTTAAATCAGCTATTTCACTTATTAATCAAAGTGCTGTGCGACAGCAATATTTTATGTTTTATTCCTTTAATGATAGTTTAGGATTTATTTAAATATAATTTCAGTCTTTTTAGAGCTATATATTCACTGCTCTGTTATAGTCTGTAAGCATGATTATTACTGTAAATTAAATTAGCTTTTTACGAAAATACCGTGAGTGTTATGTTTTGTTTCTTATTTCAAAGCCAAAAAATGTGTCAGGCTCGTCGAGTTTCCCAGAGTGTCAAGTTATCGAGACTCCAGTTTTCGGGCTTCTAATGTTGATCATGTGACTCAATGTTTAAAAAAACTTTGTAACTCACTATTTTTCATCTAAAATTTGGAAAATTTTCCCGGGCAAGACCCCTAGTATGGGCCCCCTATATTTTTTATAAGTCGGCGCCCCTGGAGCTCTGGCAAGGTACTGGATTTATGCACAGAAGATAAGCTATGTATCACGTTATATTCGAGGAGAAGGTGCACTATGGGCAACCGACGCATGCGAATATCGTAGGACTTATGATGTATTTGAACAAGCGTTCTTGGCAAAATACTGGTCACGTGGAGTTCAGCAAAGGTTGCGCCAAGAAGTATTTTACCCTGAAAATTCTCATTCAAGCAAGCGACGTTACTAAACTATTTCGAAAAATATGTCAACAAATGTCGCCACTGGGACGATCCGTTATCACAACAGGATGTGTTGAGAATATTAAAAGCTAGATTACCCGTCAGTGTCAGAAATCAGCTAGTTGATGTGTCAGACGAAAATTTGGAGAAATTTTTATGTGTGTTAGATTCAATCGATCTGATTTACGGAGAGCTGTACTCAAAGCCATGATCAAATAACGAGTATAATAGTACTAACACTAGTATTTATCACTCACTAAGTGGCCGTGGGAATGGTGGTAATGCACAAAGAACCAACCTAATGAATAAAGAAAATCTAAGCAATGTACCAAATGGTAATCCAAACAATAGTTGGAAGTACAACAGTAAAAATGGTAGTGGCTTCCAACCGGCCAGAAACAAATTTAACGGAGGCGATCGGTGGTACAATCCAGCCCAATCTAATAACCAGCAACCATCAACTAGCCAGTTTTGAAACAATAATTTTCCGCGACAGCAACAATAGAGTGAACCCCGAGATTGGCACACGCAGACACTAATTAATTACGGATGTAGTGGCAGTGAAGCACGTCCAACAAACTAATCGTGACCTCCTCGAGCCCCAGAGACGCGGTCAGGGATTCGAATAGGGGCTACGAACAGCAATTACAGATGCTACGGTATAACGATGGGAAGGAATTATCGGAGGAATTGCGTGAGGATACTTACCAGTGTGACAAGGTTTATCCTCTTGTGCCAGTGTTGAAAATCTTTGCTACTATTGAAGGACTTCAAGTCACCGCAACATTAGACACGGGAGCTTCGGCTAATGTGATATCAGGCGCTTTGTTCCAAAAGCTACAGCGAAAAGCAAAACTACCAGTTTTGTCAGTGGAGAACTGTAGAATTATGGGAGCCCTAAACACAAGATCCACAAGTGTCCGGATTCAGACACAATTGAAACTGAATTTAGGAAATGCAGCAATTGCATGCGCTTTCCCACTTGTTGAAATGTTGATCGTGGATTGTATCCTGGGCAGTGGTAGCATACGAGAGAAGGACGGAAGCATCGACTTCTCAGTGTGTAAAGCGAAACTTTCGATCGACGGTGGTTTAGTGACGTTTGACTTAATACTTACAGAAGGAGTGCAAGAGCGGCATTTACGTACGGCACGCATAATCTTGATCTTCACAAATAATAAAGGCCGTAAAATGTCTTGCCGGAACACAAAGAAAGTACCTACATTCTCAAATCAAATAATCGAGAAATTAAGGGAACTTGTGCACTTCCCTAACGAACAGAAGCATCAGTTATCAAGACTCCTGTTATTTAATGCGGTTGTTTTTTAATAAAAATCCGGAATCATCAATCCGGATATGTGTGTAATGTTCGTGTTATGCCACATAGGATACACGGTCATAGCTTCTGTACGGTTCACTGGTGTGTTGAGAAACCAGTAGAAGAGGAAAATATGAACAACTTGCTTCACGCAGCAACGAAATTCACGCCGACTGAACTGACGTTTAGAAGAAAGGAAAGAAATGAATGAGTAGATGAAATTCCGGAAGCAGAAGATACTGACATATCTCAGGAAGAGAAAATTAGACAAGCTCTGGTTAATCTCAGCGAGAAAGCCAGGATCAGAAAGAAAAAGATTACGACACAAAACTCAAATGTCAACTGGATGCAGGCATTCAGGATCGGCCAAACAGCTGTTGTTGCCGGCACTTCTGCGATCCTCGTTACTTTCCAAAACGAGTAGGAACTGGCAATTATTATAAGCTGGACCATTCGTAATTGTGAAGATGCCAAACACTGCTGCGTATTTATTGGCGTATCCAGAAAGTTTACGAATCAAAGGACTGTACTCCCATCATGATATTAAAAAATGTCATATGAAGTGATTAACTGTGTGAGAAGGTCTACGGTGATTAAATTCATATTGATTAGGATTTGAATAGTGAAGAGTGATTGATTATGATTAAATTTATAGTACCGTAATTGTGTTGGACTATGATGCACTCATATTGAAAATAGAGTTACTAATATATTTATATGGATATGGTGTCTATTATTTCGGACATGTCCGAAAGAACAGACAACATATCCATATAAGTATATAGTTCTGGCAATACTGGCCAAGACCTTCTACTTCTTCTTCTGTGTGGATGGACTCATATTCCCTGAACTCTTATGGGACTTGGTAAGAATGTCTTCCACGAGTAATGAGTGTGTTGGGATGGGACACTACGAGTGTAATGTGTGGACATACAAGGTGAGAATGTTGGTCTCGCGGGAGGCTTGAGCGAGGTAGTCACTGCAGACGCGCTATCCTCTGTGCTCTCGGTGGCTCAGATGGAGTTCTCCGCGCAGGGACTGGGTGTTGTGTTGTCCTAATCATAATTTTTTTTCGGCACGGTAGCTCAGCGTGTTCGGTCAGAGGGTTAGCTGCCCTCTGTAATAATAATAATAAAAAAAATGAGTTAATGGATCAACGACGAACTGAAACGGGTGTCTTGCGACGTCCGCCCCGAGCAGATGAAACGAACGAAAACGAACAAAATGAGATTAAAAAAAAAGATGGATAGACCGTCTGCCATGTAAGCAGGAGATCCCGGGTTCGAGTCTCGGTCGGGGCACACATTTTCACCTGTCCCCTATGACATATATCAATGCCCGTTAGCAGCTGAAGGTATTACAGTACTTCTAATATCGAGTTACTAATAAGAGACTATGCACCGCATAGTGACTGCTTTAGAGCAGTAAAGACGGTGTTTGTCTAGTAAGTAACTAATTTTGATTTAGGATGTGTCTTTGTGTTTCATCCACTTAGTTTCATGCATCATAAGTTACTCTTTTGTGTGGGAAGAAATGTGCGTGAATCGGCTGGACTGACCCGAAGGAGGTATTCTGATTTATAATGACAGTGACATTTTAGGGACATGCAGGAATCATCAATAGTAAGAAGTTAAATTGTGCTACATTATTACCATTTAGTACAGCTGCAAGTTGGTTGGTGTGTAAGGTGTAGATTGGCATTGGTTTAATGGTTCCTGACCCTAATGAATTTTACTTTGAGGAAGCTGAAATCCTCGATGTATGGAAAAGAAAGGAGAACCACAGGTTCTAAAGTATGGGAATTGTATATACATTATGTGATCAGAAGTATCAGTAATCCCACAACATTCTTCATATCAGGTGAAATGTGGTGTCACCTACTGCCAGGTACTTCATATCAGCGATCTCAGTAGTTGAGCCGTGGTAAAAAATTGGTGTATTGAAGGGCGCGCCGCAGCGCGTTGTGTGAAGCAGTCGCCCTCCGTTTCTGGCGGCGGCGCCGCTGTACTAATCGCAGCGTTTGGTATCTCCCTCTGGTGGGAAAGCGGAAAGGTTGCCTGTTCACGTGCATTTAAGGGGCGCTATGAGCTCGGCAAGAGGTGAGTCTGTCTGAGTCTAGTCAGTTGGTCTGCCGGCTCAGTGTCGGGCAGTCAGTGTCTATCTGTCTGTCTGTCTGTCGGTCTGCTGTACGTTAAGTCGGTCAATCGGAGTGAGGCTAGGTCAGTATCGCGTCACCAGTTGCTGGTCTGTCTCTCGTTTGCATTTGTGCGGCAGTTAGTGTCTGTCTGTCGTTGGAGTGCTAGTATGTCTGTTGTTTGGATCAAACCTTAAAGCCAGAAAATGAGAGTCTTGCCACTCCGCCAGTAACAGAACTCAGCTAGTGGCCGCCCAGTCGGGGCTGAGTTCCTGCATGTGAGTCTGCGCGTTAGGCTGCGTCTGTTCGAGTTGCTCGGGCAACGGTCATTGGCGGTTGGATTGGTCGGTTGGTTGGTCGCGCAGTGAGATACGAGATGACTTGTCCGCCTTGAGCATCGGCGCATGTGAGGTCCCCACGTGAGTCCAGTGGGCAGCACCGTATAGAAATGGGTAGTGGCTTTGCGGTTCACAAGATAGCAACAGGAGCGGAACCACGACATTGGGCTGGCCGGGGCGAGCTGCGACGCCGTGCGACGGGAGATGGGCGCGCCTTCCTGCGTCCGTTGAAGCGGCTGGCAGCGGACGGTTCAGGAGAGCGTTGGGGCTGCTGCGCCAGGTCTTCGCCAGATACCGCAGTTTATTAGAAGTTAAGTGATTGGAGATATGTTGTTTCATTTACTTGTTAAATTCTACTTGTTTTCTTGGCGAGGTCACCAGCCGCTTTGTTTTGGGGTCGTCCCGCCATTCTTCTCCGTTTGCCCACCCGCGGGAAGGTGGTTATTGTGAATTGGGTGGTCCGTTTTTCCCTTGTGGAATTGGGGATGTTTAGAGCAATCTGCGGTTCAGGTTGTTTAGTAAACACCCCTGTCAATCTGCCATACGTTAATAGCTGCCTCTGTCATGTTTGTCGGATTCGGTGTTAAGGAATTTATTGCTTAAAGGCCGAATTCTTGAAATATGTTTCTATCTTGCATATCATCTTGCGAGGTGGTATATGTGTAATGTAGAGCATGTTGTACATTTTGTGTAAGTCTGCATTTTATGGGTTTTATTTAAACAGTCATTTTAGGTTATAAGCATGCCATCCTTCCACCGTAAGAGTCCTTAAAAAATGCTCTTTCGGTGGCAAATAATTTGAGGGTTGTACCATTTCCATTCCTCTTACGGGGTGCATAATTTATATGTTTGTGTGAGTTCTTAAAAATTTTATTGTTTAAAGAAATCTGGTGTGTTGCAGATTTGCTCCAGTGTACTCTTTCAGAGGTTGTTGTGAGCGGTCATGACTACGGCCGTGTTGAAAGGGAGCAGGGAAGCTTCTCAGCCCGAAGGCTCCTACTCTTAATATTGTTCTTTGGCTCTAAATAAAACTGTAACTTGATGTTTCGAGGTTGCTTTTCTGCTTATAATTTTAAATCTGTTTTAAAAGGCTTTCAGGAATAAAATTCACATTTGTTAAATTGTGGCTTGATATTTCGAGGGTGCTTTTCTGCTTGTAATTTTAAATCTGTTTTGAAAAAGCTTTTAGGAATAAAATTCACATTTGTTAAAAGTAATTTTCCATCAGTTACTCCCTGGTAACTACTTCCACGCTCACCTAGTGTGATTAAAGTGTGTTAAAGTTCTTGATGAATCGCTAGTAAATAAAGTAAATTCTTTAAGAAAAGATTTTGAAAGTAAATTCACGGTTCAGTAGTCATTAGACTTCGTGAGAGAGCAGAATGAGGCGCTCTGCAGAACTCACCCGACTTCGAACGTGGTCAGGTGATTGGGTGCCACTTGTGTCATAGGTCTTTACGCGAGATTTCCACTATCCTAAACATCCTTAGGTCCACTGTTTCCGATGTGATAGTGAAGTGGAAACGTGAAGGGATACGTTCAGCAGAAAAGCGTACAGGCCGACCTCGTCTGTTGACTGACAGAGACCGCCGACAATTGAAGAGGGTCGTAATTTGTAATAGGTAGACATCTATCCAGACCATCACACAGGAATTCCAAACTGTATCGGGATACACTGGAAGAAGCTATGACAGTTAGGCGGGAGGTGAGAAAACTTGGATTTCATGGTCGAGCGGCTGCTCATAAGCCACACATCACGCCGGTAAATGCCAAACGACTCCTCGCTTGGTGTAAGGAGCGTAAACAGTGGACGACTGAACGGTGGAAAAACGTTGTGTGGAATGACGAATCATGGTACACAATGTGGCGATCCGATGTGAGGGTGTGGGTATGGCGAATGCCCGGTGAACGTCAACTGCCAGCCTGTGTAGTGCCAACAGTAACATTTGGAGGCGGTGGTGTTATGGTGTGGTTGTGGTTTTCATGGAGGAGGCTTGTACCTCTTGGCGTTTTGCATAACACTATCACAACGCAGCCCTACATTGATGTTTTAAGCACCTTCTTGCTTCCCTCTGTTGAAGAGCAATTCGGGATGACGATTGCATCTTTCAACACGATCGAGCACCTGTTCATAATGCAGGGCCTGTGGTGGAGTGATTACACGACAATAACAGTGGGAAAACGACAATAACATCCCTGTAATGGACTGGCCCGCACAGAGGTCTGACCTGAATCCTATAGAACACCTTTGGGATGTTTTGGAACGCCGACTTCGTGCCAGGCCTCACCGACCGACATCGATACCTCCGTGAAGAACGGGCTGCAATTTCCCAAGTAGTGTTCAGGCACCCTATTGAACTTACGCCTAAGGATAGGCCAATATTGAATTTCAGCATTACCGATGGAAGGCGCCACGAACTTGTAAATCTTTTCAGCCAGATGTCCGGATACTTTTATCACATAGTGTACATCCTAATCTCCTGCTCGCCGCCTGTCTCTGTCCACCTCTTCCTCCCCCTTTCTTATCCCATATCCCCCTCCTCCCCCTCTCTCTGCCCATCACATCCTCGCCGTTTTCTAACTTCTCCTCCCATCTCTGTCTCCATCTCCTTCTGTCCCCTCTCGCTCCCACTCTGTCCATCACCGCCTCCCTCTTCCAATGTCCTTCTCCTATTCCTGTCTTCCAACTGCTTGCGCCCTCTCTCTCTGCCCATCTCCTCCTTTCCGCTTTCTGTCTTCATTTCTTCCCACTCCGCAGTCCGTCTCCTTTTTACCCTTCTGTCTGACCGTAATCCTTGATTATTGTTATTGTGTATCCAGATTCAGAATAGTATTATAATAATAAACCGAAAAGCCACAACTACAATTTTTCTGCTTGTTAATAACTTTCCACTATTTAGAAGATTGCCTTGCCACACCAAAGTTGGCAATGTGATTTGGTACCAAAGACGTTAGCGAGGGACAGCTCCATTCTTTAGCGACGTATGGTAGGTGCTCCTGAAGAACACGATACCCATATCAGCTGTGCAGCGCCCTCACGTCATAATAGTGTCGAGCATGCCAGACAGCTCACCCACTTCGTGACCTCATCTGACGAAGTCAGCGTCGTTGTTTATTGCCAACTTGATAGTTAAAGTTTCTGATGGACTTGTTTGTTTAAATATGGAACACTGTACAGCATGAGAAAGGTTTATTAAATTGTGCATCAGGGGATGCTTTAATAGTCAATACTGTTGTATCCTATCAAGCAATCCTGTGACAAAGATCTGTGTCAAATTTAAGAGGACCTTTTATTCATTTATGTAATAAAATTTACTAATACCTCACGTGGTCTACTTTACTGTGCCGCCTTACCGAGCAATCAAAGAACCCACAGTTGTGGCTAGACGAGTGAAGTTTCTTCTGTTAACAACATTACGGGCTATGTATATTATAAACAGATAGCATGTGTCAATCCGAATGTTCGTTAGAGTATTGTGTAAAAAGTCAAAGTAAATTGATCATGAACATTTTAGAGATTTTTGGTAATAGCGTTTCTCCTTTACATATTACATAATTAGTTATACGGGACATTTCCACAACAGCGTGCAAAAATTTAACAGGACACTGAGGATGCTCCACAGAACAATTTGAGGTACGGAACCTGGGATCGGAAAAACCAGCTTAAGGATATAGTAGGACTAAAAGTACATTACTGTGTATTTTCATTTACATTAGCCGACTGCAAACGTGGACACAATGAACGTACCATTTGCACAGTACCTTACAAAATGTGCTAAAACTGACAACCACCAACTCAATGCAAGCATAACATCGGCGAACAAGATTTTGACGCACCCTGACAAATATCCCTAATGTGTTTCGAATCACATCACAGGCAGCTACAATTCCGGTAACTAATTCCATCTCCGTATCCACTGGGGGCTCATACACAAGTGACTTTAGATATCCTCATAGGAAATAATCAAGGGGTTCAGCTCAGACGAGCTCGCAAGCCTTGGATTAGGTCTTCTCGTTCCAATACATCGACCAAGAAATACTGTACCGGTACCGCTCCATCCTATTGTGCTGTACGTCTCGGAAAAGCACTGAGTAATAAATGGGTCTGTTGTTGAATCATAGCATGTTCTGTCATGAGACAATGTAAATACAATAGAGCCACCCTATGGACAAGTGAAGTAAACAAAACCAGCATCATGACTTTCTGGTAATCAGGTCCGTCCTCCTTGTTCTCTAACAGGAAATAAAGCATTTACTTGTAAATAAACAGTACAGTAAGTGCAAACTTGTACACATGTTAGTTGTAAATAAGCTAGAAAACAGTATTGCTAGACAAAGCGGTAGACAGGTTTACTTCCATATCTCGTGAAGATGGCTTCTCCGACCCCAGGCTGCTTATCTTAAATTGTTCATTGGAGCATTTTCTATGTCCTGTTACATTTTTGCACGCTGTTCGGAAACAACGTGTATATTAAATGTAATTAACAAACAGATGTGTAAAAACAAGCGCAAATTCTAATGCGATGTTGTGTCAAAATATCAAAGCGTCTGTGAAGAACGTTTCTAGATATATGATTTTTTACAAACAAATATTTACATTTATATCTATATAGGTAGATGATCCTATGTGTCACCCCAACCATTTTATGAACTTCTCCCCATACACGTACCATGAAATTTCAAACTTTGATTAAGGTTTTGCAGACCTGTACTTAAGGGCATCGGGTAACTTCGGCTATGCACAGATGAGCTGTAGTATGCAGCACACTTAACTGTTTCGCTGGAAGCAGTGAGTTTTGGCGGTCGCTCTGGTGTGTCGGGTCGTGACGAGTATGCCCCTGGTACTCCACAACGCCTCCTGAATACTGTGTAGGCTTTGTGGTATATATAGTCTGCCGCACACACACGTAATCCCATAAAGCCCTGCCTTGCGAGCCGGCTGGTGTGACCGAGCGGTTCTAGGCGCTACAGTCTGGAACCGCGCGACTGCTACGGTCGCAGGTTCGAATCCTGCATCGGGCATGGATGTGTGTGATGTCCTTAGATTAGTTAGGTTTAAGTAGTTCTAAGTTCTAGGGGACTGATGACCTCATATGTTAAGTCCCATAGTGCTCAAAGCCATTTGAACCTGCCTTGCGAAATTGTACGCCGCGTTTCACCATTCCCAGAGGCGCAGAAATTTTCGCTGGAGCACTATAGGTCAATTTACGCATTTTTTTTCTTGGTATTCACTCTATTTTAGCGAAAATATTTCCGAACGTTTTCTTCAGGCAGTTATCGATAGCACGAATATGTTTCACAAAATTCATAACACAAAACCATATTGGGTTTTTTAATTGTAGTACCAGTTTCATTTACAAATTAACATCTCGTACTAAACTCGAAAACAAAACACCTTCTGTACACTGACGGAAAAAAATCGGAGCATTAAGGAGTTGTGGGACATAAACGAAAACCAAAACAATCCCGTGACATTTAGTCGTCACTAAAGTGACAGTATTTCCCGTTGCTCCAAGCAATGACCCTTTCGCTGAGGTGGGCGTGTGTAAACGTTCTGCTACACCGTTTCCTCAGGTGCTATGGACGTGTGTAAGCACTCCGCTTAGGTTTACCTACAGCCCTATGGATGTCTATGCGTCCTAGGCTGCCGACCTGTTACCTCTCACTGCTGCGTACGTGTTACTTCCATGTCATGGTGAACAAGGAAGCGTTAAGTATTTATCACACCTAGGTCGCGGTACGTCTTCCGCGTGCCTCTTTGCCTCTAGCGGAGGACGAACCATTTTGACGTAAGCAGTGGCAGTGGAGTGTGTTGGACGAGGACAGGCGGCGAAGCAGGAAGGCCTCTTCAGGCACGGCGTGTTGTGATTTGGGCCGTGCGATTTCTCTGACCGATGGGTGGACTCCGGTATTCCGCCTAGGGCCGTCAGTCCGAGAATAAGTTATCATCCTCGCGGCTCCGAAGGACACGGGGCGGCCGATGTTATTCGTACTGTAAATGTCCGTGGTTGTGGCGCCTCGGTTAAGATGAAGCGTGGCGTCTTAGAATTATGGTGAGGTGCCTTACTGCTGTTGAGTGAATTTAGGGACAGTGTGAGATTGGCAAAATGTTCCTTCTATTGTCTTCCCCGGTGCCTCGCCGTCAGCTTATGCGCCGTAACTGCCTTCACGGCTCTTAGAACTCTGAAAATACCGGCTCAGTCCTCCTGTTTGCTTAAGGCTCGGTTCACACGGTGGACAACGTCACGTCAACGTCAACGCGGGTCACGTGACGTCAAAATATTCGTCCAATGCTTTCAAATGGCGAAGTTCACACGGTGGGCAACGTCTCGTCAACGTCAATTTGCCTGCCGGCCGGTGTACTTCGAAAGAATAGTTTGACATTGACGGTGGGGGTCACGTGGTTGTCGAACTGCTTACGATTGGCTGTTACTTTTCTGTTTCATTCTGCCAGCAGTGTTCTCCACATCGAAAATATCTACTGAGTTTTTAGTTATAAAATGTTTTTATATAAACATGAACGACGAGAAGTTAATCGAACTTGTTCGCCAAAATGTGCAGTTGTAAGACATGAGCTGCAAAAAGTACAGCAACATTTTGTTTAAAGAAGAAATATGGAAGAAAATTGGATTGGTTATCGGTCGCCCAGGTAAATAACTGTATGAATACTGTAGGCCTACTGCAGATTATATTTATTTTGTATGTAATGTATTTAGGTGTATAACATCGCACCTGCATCTTATAGCGTCCCCAGTGCTATATTACGAAAAGACTTAAAAAACAATATTTATAAAGAAGAGACATTCAAAAATTGAATAATATATTTTTATCATGTAGCCGTAAAATAATAATTTCTCTATTCGATTGCAAAGAAATACTTTATGACAAAATGATCTAAAGAGACGACAAGACACGCTCTTTTGTTAATTTTTTAGTCGTCTTCACTTCCTCTTTTGTCTTGAGTGTGTATAGACGGACATCTTGCGAGTGCTGGCAAATGTAAGCATATTTGTATGAGTTAAGCATATAATGTACCGATTTAATATTATTGTGCACTTTTAATTTGTAAGAGGTGGCACCGATTTCATGTCCGCCTTCCTTGAATTAACCTGCATTCAAGTAATTTACAGTTCAACAATCGCAGCTGCCGATGCAGCCAACGACGCCATTACGTGGCAATATTAACTTATGAAAAATTAGCGGAAGCGAAATACTCGCCCGCTATTAACATAATATTAATTTTTCTCCACAGCCGCACGAAGTTGCAGAAATACGTAGCTTTAAGATTCTTATTTTCAGTACCATAGCCGAGAGCCAGAGCCAGGACTCAGACTACAATACAATGGTTAACGGAGGTAAGAAAAATACTCTCGCGCGTGTGTGGGCCGCAATTGTAATTAATAACTAAAGATTTCTTGCTTTAAAGTGAACTGACTAGCCGAGGAAATTAATATGAAAAGTTTATTACATTGTTCAACTTATATGCTCATGTTTTAAAAGATTCAGCGAGTCTAACATTCATTAACGTAACAAATAATTTGAGATTAATATTGTTAAAAAGGAGAACTTCAGGAC
Organism: Schistocerca serialis cubense; assembly: GCF_023864345.2. NCBI lineage: Eukaryota > Metazoa > Arthropoda > Insecta > Orthoptera > Acrididae > Schistocerca > Schistocerca serialis. The sequence goes on along the minus strand of NC_064645.1, from coordinate 255,363,494 downwards.
AGCATTTAATCGTAAATCAAAATTAAATAAAATATCATTTTTATTAAGGCCCACCACGTAAGTCGGCAACAATCAAAAAATAATAATAACAATAATAATATATTAAATTACGACGGCCGACGGACGCGAGAATCTATTTATGTATTATGTACTTTCTGGTACTGAGTCTCACTCAACATTTCGTATGGATGCAGCTTATTTAAGTACAACTGCAGTAAAAAGTTCGATGTTCCACATTCATATACAGTGTGCAGTTGGTTCTTTGCAGTGCCTAAGTTTATGCAGGACGAACTGTAGCAGATTTAGATCTACGTAACAAGGGGCCATAAATTGTGAATGTTTAGCCTATAGATCAATTTGTTGATAGTGTGCAGTATTACAATAAATATTTTGTTCTATAAAATACTTAAAGGTACAGAACAGGAACCCTCAAAGGAACTGGCAAAGCTGAAGCATCAGACTCACCTCAAACAAACCATTAGTTTTTCTCGTGGAGAAATTGCACGGAGCATGTTTGTGTCTGCTTTCTTGATGCTGCTGCCTATCAAAGACAGCAAATACAAAAATTGCTGTCTCGACATTCGTAAATATTTATAAAATGACGTCTCCTCTTCTCCCAGCTCTCTATACAATGTGTGATATTCGCCTTCACACACTCTCTTCAAAATCATTTTCTTCACCCACGTTCGTTTTGATTGCCTTGCCAATTTCCGCTCTCTTTCCTCATTTAAAGTAGTTGCAATCGTAGCAAGTTCATTAACACTAAATATAATGTCCGCCATCCTCTCTTGTGACCACTTCTGCGAGTTTCCAATAACGCGCCAAAACGTGAATGAATTTATGCCGGTGCTTGACATTTCGTCCAGTGTCAATGCAAGTGGATTTCTGACGGTGTGTGACGTCACTGACGTTGAGGTGACGTTGCCCACCGTGTGAATCGAGCCTAAGGCCCGGTCTTGGTTACGTTGACTGCGAGTTCAAGAGGCCTACACTTGTTTTTACCAACTGCTTAGTGCACAAACAGTAAATTTGTGATTTTCTGTAATTAAGATATCTGTGTTTTTACCTTCTTATATGTGATATTTTCGTGAACTTTGCTTCAAGTTACCTCATTTAGTGCTGTGAATGGCTTTGATGCTTGCTAGTTAATTTCTTAATTCTGGGAGAAAAGGATTCGTGCCAATTGCTTGATATTTTAGGTAGTTTCTGCTATCGTAATCGAAGTTCGTTTGCCAACCGTGTGCGTCAATTCAAACGTTGTTGCTTTTTCGTGCCGCGAGGCGGCCCCTTGCTACCGTTGAACCATCGGGCGTTGTTTTCAAACTGAACTGCGGTTGGCGGGCTAATCTTCTTTTCTCCTTGTTGAGATTTTCGTGTGTGTTCACTAATAAGGCTCGTCTGTTTCTTTGCAATTAATACTGGATGGCTTGTTTGATGTCCCTTTATTGGTATATGAGTGTGTAATTACGCTCTTAGCCATATTGCGTTCATGTTCATGATTAAGGAGTTAAAGAGCATTTATGATTTAATTATTTGATGAGCTTAAAGATCCTTTTTTTCAGGTAATACTGGCGGTTACTAGCGCCATGCGCAGAATTGTCTAGATGATCCGGGAAGCGCGTATATCTGATTTACGCTGAGTAACTACCTGGGTGCAGTTGCAGTTGGTTGGATTCTGTTCGCCTCTTGATCAAAAGTATTAGAGAGAGCAAATAAAAAAAAGTACCACAAATCCTTTTGTATCCCAGAAAATGCTGGTCATAACCTTTTCTGCAGATGAAATCAACTTTGAATTTCATGATGCAAAGCCACTGGCATCCAAACACTGCTTTGTACGCTATGTGGTTGTACTATTATCCGAACCGGATGATGTTATTGTCAATGTTCGTGAAACACAAAAAATAATTAAGATGACTTATTCTCAGTATCAATGGTAAATGCAGTTGTAAATGCAGATTACTCAATTCTACTAACACGTAATGACGTTCTCTGATATGAAAGGTTGCAAATTAGAAAGTGCAACACCATTAAAGCCACCTTAATGGAGCTTTGCTATTTTCAAAAAAAGGAGATGTACTTTTCTTGGGCGCCTTGGCCTCAGACACCTTAGTTTTCTGAGGGCCTGTCGTTATTATAAAATTACGTTTCACGTACCTTTCGTCGTTTGCAGACGGGCAGCCCCGCTCTTCAACACGAAGCTGAAATGCTGTTTTGAAGTGCACTAAATCTTGGCGGTTACGTGAATGGCTTTGATTGTTGAACGAGCAATGTTAGTTTCTTTTCAACTGCGAGTTTAATCAGTCTAGCATGTTTGTGTTTAACGTATTAGACATGAAATGTAGCAAAGCTTACGCCTCGCACATTAAAATCCGACCAGCTTCATTGTTCTCTTAATGAGAAGAGACTCTGGGCTTTTTGTGAGGTTCGCATTGAAATCTTGTTACAGAACTGATTAAAATTCTTTGAAAGCTGTTTTAGATTTACATCTGAATTACAATTATTTTTTATATACGAGGGTTGTTTTTTAAGTAAGGGCCGTTTTTATTTTAAAAAAAGATACAAATACTTCTGTAAAAAAACTTTTATTTTCTGATTCTACACAATTTTACCTATTTTTCTACATAGTTGCCTTGTTTATTTAAGCACTTGTCATACCGTAAACTAACTTTTTAATTCCCTCTTTAAAGAATTCGGCCGCCTGCTCCGACAGCCAAGAGTTCACGGCCGCTTTCACTTCATCGTTGTCATTGAAGCGCTGCCCGCCAAGATGGTGTTTCAGGTACCGGAAAAGGTGAAAATCGCTAGGAGCAAGGTCGGGGCTGTATGGTGCATGGTCCAAAACTTCCCAGCCAAAAGAATCAATCAAATCCCGAGTCTTTTGAGAGGTGTGAGGCCTAGCGTTATCGTGCAGGAGCAGAACTCCTTTTGTCAGCATGCCGCGCCTTTTGTTTTGAATTGCTCTGCGGAGCTTCTTTAGAGATGCACAGTAGGCATCTGAGTTGATTGCCGTTCCTCGTGGCATAAAGTTCACTAGCAAAACACCGCGCCGGTCCCAGAACACAGTTGCCATAATCTAGCGCTTTGACAGCGTCTGTTTGGCTTTGACCTTGACGGGTGAGGTTGTGTGTCGCCATTCCATCGATTGTCGCTTGCTTTCGGGAGTGATATGGGATACCAATGTTTCATCTCCAGTGACAATTTGACTCAACATGTCATCCCCTTCTTCCTCGTAACGAATCAAAAAGTCCAATGAAGTGGCAAATATCTTCCCTTTGTGGTCCTCTGTGAGGAGTCTGGGTACCCACCGAGAACACAGTTTCTTAAAGTTTAGGTTTTCAGACACAATTTTGTACAAAACCGATCTTGAAACTTGTGGAAATTCCAAAGAAAGAGTGGAAATTGTGAATCTTCTGTCCTCACGAATCTTTGTTTCGACTGCAGCCACCAAATCATCAGTGATCACAGAGGGCCGGCATGAGCGTTCTTCGTCATGGACGTTTTGACGGCCATTTTTAAACTCTCTAGCCCATTGACGCACTTTACCTTCACTCATTGCATTCAAGCCATAAACTTCTGTTAACTGACGATGAATTTCTGCAGCTGATAGGCTTCTCGCGGTCAAAAAACGTATCACTGACCGTATCTCACACGCGGCGGGCGATTCAATAATCGTAATCATTATAAAGTAGCACAGCGATGCGTACACGTCAGCTACAGAGCTGCAACTTGCATCAGTGTGAACGGGAAGGATGCCGGCAAATGGCGCGGTGGCTTGTTGCGGCGTCCGCGCGAGCTACGGGACTATACGCGCGAACGGTCCTTGCTTAAAAAACAACCCTCGTAGTTAGTTGTGTGGGACCAGACCCGTGCTGACTGGTCCAGGCTAACACAAAAGCTGTTTCTGCAATGAAATATTAGTTCACTTTCAAGTGAAACACTTAAGCAGGTAATTCTCAGCGAGTGAATTGCTATTTTTAAGCCGTGTGGTGTAATGAAAAACTTAAAATTATGTTCTCGCCCGTAATGGCATCTTTGAAACAAAATCAGCTCAATATATGAAAACTGCAAATTATTCAGTAATAGTTATGGGATGCCTTTCCCTACATTATTGAAAGGAAAACACAAGTTTACACATTTATAGAATTAATTATTATTATCATAAGAATGCTTTTTCTTACGGTATTAATAACAAACACATACCATTCTCATCATGAATCGTCAATGACTGCCTTCTACAATCAAGAACAAAACGAAAAGTAGTTAGTTTTTTCTCTGTCTTCCTCGTTAAAGGACTGTCTATTCATTTTTATCTTTGTTCACATATTATCCTCGAAATACAAAGTTTGCGTGTTAATAGTAGTTTTCGTTGTTCTTTTTCAATATTATTTTTACAATATTTCACTGCAATATTCACAACACATCGTCTTTATGGCTTTTATCAATATTTCCATTATTAGGATTGTTTTTGTATCGTCGCACTAGTTTCGTAAATTTTCACAGTAACTTCATGGGGATGGCACATGGTTTCTCATGTGTACCTGGACACTCTTTTGCAAGGGGCGTTCAATATGTAATGCAAGACCTTTTTTCTCGGCTGATTTCGATTGGAAAAAAGTGTGGATTTTGTTCTGAGACATCGTGGAATATCGCAATTTTGCTCCTATACCTTCATCAAGTTCCGATAGTTGCAGGCGCTATACATATCCCAAAAATGTCGTCTCTAACGGAGGTACGTTCCTAACAGAGAGCTGTCATTTTCCTTTGGCGGAACACCGAAAAATCGTAGGTATTCACAGGCACTTGTAGAATGCCTACATGGGCTTGGAAGTAAACAAAACCACAGTGAGTTGTTGGGCGAGATGTCTGGCATCAACGCAACAAGTACGCACGATTCTGTCCGATCTCCCGCGTGCCAGTCGCCAGCACACAGCTGTGACTCCTGCAGTGTTGGAACGTGCGGACACACTCATTCGAAGGGAGCGATGGATCACAGTCAAACACCTCGCTGCAAAACTGGACGTCACTATTGGTAGTGCTGACACACTCGTCCACCAGTTGGGGAGCTCAAAGGTGTGTGACAGCTGGGTTCCTTGCAGCCTAACGGAAGTCCATAAAGAGCAACGACGGACCATCCGTGCGAAATTGCTTGCTCGTTAGGAAGCTGATCGTGACAATGTCTTGTCGAACGTCGTCACAAGCAGTGGAACTCGATTCATCACTTCGAACCGGAAACAGAACGGCAATCAAAGGAGTTGCGCTGTACCACCTCTCCTCCGAAGAAAAAGTTCAAACCGCATTCTCAGCCGGTTAAGTCACGGAGATGATCTTATGAGACTCTCAGGAGGTTGTTACACTACTGGCCATTACAATTGCTACACCAGGAAGATGACGTGCTACAGACGCGAAATTTAACCGACAGGAAGAAGAAACTGTGATATGCTGAGTCAGCGGATGGGGACGTTTGCAAGACAACAACCATCTGCACGAACAGTTCGACGACATTTGCAGCAGCATGGACTATCAGCTCGGAGACCATGGCTGCGGTTACCCTTGACGCTGCATCACAGACAGGAGCGCCCGCGATGGTGTACTCAACGGCGAACGTGGGTGCACGAATGGCAAAACGTCATTTTTCGGATGAATCCAGGTTCTGTTTATAGCATCGTGATGGTCGCATCCGTATTTGGCGACATCGCGGTGAACGCTCATTGGAAGCGTGTGTTTGTCATCACCATACCGGCATATCACTCGGCGTGATGGTATGGGTTGCCATTGGTTACACGTCTCGCTCACCTCTTGTTCGCATTGACGTCACTTTGAACAGTGGACGTTACATTTCAGATGTGTTACGACCCGTGGCTCTACCCTTCATTCGATCCCTGCGAAACCCTACATTTCAGCAGGATAATGCACGACCGCATGTTGCATGTCCTGTACGGTCACATTCACCAGATTTCTCACCAATTGGAAACGCCTGGTCAATGGTGGCCGAGCAACTGGCTCGTCACAATACGCCAGTCACTACTCTTGATGAACTGTGGTATCGTGTTATGGCTGCATGGGCAGCTGTACCTCTACACGCCATCCAAGCTCTGTTTGACTCAATGTCCAGGCGTATCAAGGCCGTTATTGCGGCCAGAAGTGGTTGTTCTGGGTACTGATTTCTCGTGACCTATGCACCTAAATTGCGTGAAAATGTAATAACATGTCAGTTCTAGTATAACATATTTGTCCAATGAATACCCGTTTATCATCTGCATTTCTTCTTGGTGTAGCAATTTTAGTGGCCAGTCGTGTATATTTGATGTCCTCACGCGTAGTGCAACAATCACCTCTGAAGTGTACAGCGCTTGCCGTAGAAAACTGAAAGGACGACTTCAGCGTGTTCGTCACCACAAAAAGGCCAACGAATTTCTCCTTCTCCATGACAACACAAGGTCTCACTTATGTCTGCACACCAGAGAGGATCCCACAAAGCTTCAATGGACTGTCCTTACTCATCCATTCTACAGCCCGGATCTCGCACCTTTCGATTTTCATCTGTCTGGCCCAATGAAGGACGCACTCCTGTGGAAGCAGTACGTGCGTGATAGGGGGGTTATTAATACAGCAAGACGTCGGCTCGGACATCAAAAAATAGATTGGTACCATGGCGGACACACAAGCCCGCCCAGTAAGATGGCGTGGGATCGCCGCACTGAGCAGAGATTAAGCTGAAAAATACAGTTTTGTAGACAATAGAATGGGGAGAAATATGGTACAATGGAATGCGGAAAAAACCAACTTGCTTTCGGAAAAAAGTGTTGCATTCCTTAATCTATGCCCCTCGTATTATCAAAAGCAATATATCGAGGAACATAAGCAGTTGTATACTTTTAAAAAAAGTTTAGTTTTTGGATAAAATTAGCAAAATTTCTTCGCGAATGCCGTTGTCGTTACATTCCTATTCTGCGTTTCGGTTGAAAGTGCAGCACTCTATTCTCCCAGTTTATTATAGAGTTTTTCTGGGTATCCACGCAAAAAAGTGATTAATAATTTTATTGTTGACAAAGTGACAATTTTGCAGTCACTGTGAATGATTGGCGGCCGCTTGGAAGCAAAGAGATTCCCTTCGATGGTTCTATCGAACATTCCAGCACAATATGTTCTGAAGAAGACATCCAACGAAGAGAATGGTCGGATGTGAGCAACCTCTTTGTTACAGGTAACTTGTAGGATTTTAACGCTACTAGCGGTTCACTGAATTCTGTTGCTTCTCTCCGTCACCAGGCAGTATACTAACATTCATTAAAAATATAAAAGACAGGTCTACTGAACTTGTGTTAGAAAGAAGGATAAAATTTCAGTGCAATGTATTCAGAAAAAGGAGAGTGACTTTATTAACGTTTAATAACTTTTTAATCATTTAATTTTGCCCTTTTTTTGATGAAGACTAAATAGGAATGGATGAATATTTAGTTTTAACGTCTAAATGATGACGAGATCGTTAGAGACAAACTAAGATGAAGGTTTCTTACCATTCGGCACATGGTTCAGGAGTAATGTCAAAAGTGATACTTTTCTGGTGAAGATTATTTCATCCGCGTTATTTTGCAAATAAAGGCTGCTACAGAAAGTCGTTACATCACCTACAGCAAAAAGACAACTGAGAGCGCTGTCGGTGGCTGAAAGCTATTAAAAAAATTTAAGTTTTACTGTGTAAATTCCTTCAGGGAAGTTACAGTGCTGCGCAAGCTGTTTTCGTTTTTGAAAATTGGAAATTTGGAAATTTGTGGTAAGTTCTCAGGGACAAAACTGTTGAGACCATCGGCCCCTAACCTTACTCACTACTTAATCTAACTGAATCTAACTTACGCTAAGGCCGACACACACACACCCACGCCCGAGGGAGGATACGAACCACCGACGGGGGAGCCGTGCGAACTCGTTTTTGAAATAAGCACTATATTTCATGAGAGTTTTCTCTTAGCTAGTAGCGATCCATTGTGCACTTTCAAGCTACACGGATGTGAATTCTGTCTGAAAAATGATAAAATGCAACCCTTATACGAGTCTTTATCGCCGTGTCATTTTACAGGCGGAATTCACGCCTTTGTAGCTTGAGAATGCCCAAGGGAGGCGGTGGGGAATTAGCTAAAAGCCATAAACCATGAAATAAAGTGATTATTTCAAAAATAAAAACATCCTACGCAGCACTAACTTCACCAAAGAAATTTGCAGCAGCTGTGGTCCGATATACGGGGTGTTTCGTAATTGATATTACACACTTCTAGATGTTGTAGACAGGTCGCAGTATATCAAGTTTTACATACCCTATGTGATCAAAAATATCCGGACACCTGGCTGAAAATGACTCACAAGCTCGTGGCGCCCTCCGTCGGTAATGCTGGAAATCAATATGGTGTAGGCCCACCCTTAGGCTTGACGACAGCTTCCACTCTCACAGGCATACGTTCAAACAGGTGCCGGAAGGTTCCTCAGGGAACGGCAGCCCATTCTTCACGGAATGCTGCACTGAGGAGAGGCATCGATGTCGGTCGGTGAGGTCTGGCACGAAGTCAGTGTTCCAAAACATCCCAAAGGTATCCTATAGGATTCACGTCAGGACTCTGTGCAGGCCAGTTTATTACAGGGATGTTATTGTCGTGTAGCCACTCCGCCACAGACCGTGCATTTTGAACAAGTGCACTATCGTGTTGAAAGATGCAATCGTCATCCCCGAATTGAACTTCAACAGTGGGAAGCAAGAAGATGCTTAAAACATCAATGTAGGCCTGTGCTGTGATAGTACCACGCAAAACAACAAGGGGTGCAAGCCTCCTCCATGAAAAACACGACCACATCATAACACCAGCGCTTCCGAATTTTACTGTTGGCACTACAAAAGCTGGCAGATGACGTTCACCCGGAATTCGCCATACCGACACCCTGCCTTCGGATCACCACATTGTGTACCGTGATTCGTCACTCCACACAACGTTTTTCCAGTGTTCAGTCGACCAATGTTTATGCTTCTTACATCAAGCGAGGCGTCGTTTGACATTTACCGGCGTCATGTGTGGCTTATGAGCAGACGCTCGACCATGAAATCCAAGTTTTCTCAAAATGGTTCAGATGGCTCTGAGCACTATGGGACTTAACTTCTGAGGTCATCAGTCCCCTAGAACTTAGAACTACTTAAACCTAACTAACCTAAGGACATCACACACATCCATTCCCGAGGCAGGATTCGAACCTGCGACCGTAGCAGTCACGCGGTTCCAGACTGAAGCGCCTAGAACCGCACGGCCACACAGGCCGGCCAAGTTTTCTCACCTCCCGCCTAACTGTCACAGTACTTGCAGTGGATCTTAATGCAGTTTGGAATTTCTGTGCGATTGTTTGGATAGAAGTCTGCCTATTACACATTACGACCCTCTTCAACTGTCGGCAATCTCTGTCAGTCAACAGACACGGTCGGTCTTGTACGCTTTTGTGCTGTACGAGTCTCTTCACGTTTTCACTTCACTATCACATCGGAAACAGTGGAGCTAGGGATGTTTAGGAGTGTGGAAATCCCGCGTACAGACGTATGACATAAGTGACACCCAATCACTTGTCCATGTTCGAAGTCCTTGAGCGCCCCATTCTGCTCTCTCACGATGTCTAATGGCTACTGAGGTCCCTAATATGGAGTACCTGGCAGTAGGTGGCAGTAAAATGCTCCTGGTATGAAAAACGTATGTTTTAGGGGTGTCCGGATACTTTTGATCACATAGTGTAGGAACCCATGTACGGAAACGTTATCCAACGACGCTACAAAATTGTTGGTGCTGGTGGAAGTAAATCGAAGTATATAACAGAGTCATTCGGTGGTGATGTTACTAAATTTAAATAATGTCAGAGAACAATAAATGTATCAGTTTGAGGTAATGGTTCCTCTACTGGGAATTAACGAGTCGGAAGATATTAGCGAAAACCGATCTGATACCTCTAACAGAGGAATACAGGTACCGATACTGTTGTTGCTAAGAATGTAGGATATGCAACTTCTAGAGGCGGTAGTATGGACCAAAACAAGAAAATATGTCTAGTAAGCATTGACTCTGAAACGCATGCTTTAAGACCTATGAGCACTTGCTCAATAGAGGAGGCGTGTTTCAAACTGGCGGTGATGAACAAGTTCTCATACACTGATGAGCCAAAACATTATGACCACCTGCTTAATAGCTTTTTTGTCCGTCTTTGGAACAGAATACATTACTGACTCTCCGTATCAGAGACCCGACAGTTTGTTGATCGGTTTATGGAGGCATGTGGCATTACATGTCTATGAACAGGTCATGTAATTCGTGTAAATAACTGGCCGCTGAGTTGTGTACGCGGTGATGGCGCCCGATAGTGACCCAGATAGGATCCATAGGGTTTACATCAGGCGAATGTGGTCGCCGACACATCAACGTAAGTTCACTATAATGTTCCTCAAACTACTGCATCACGGTTACGGCTGCAGGACACGGACAATTATAGTGCTGAACGATAACATCGCCGTCGGGGAAGACATTAAGCATGAAGGGATGCAGATGGTTCGCAGCTGTCAGCGTGTCTTCGGTTATGCGTCCTCCACATCCTATGAAACGCATAAATTGGCCAGCCCGTTCTCCTGATCTTACACCTCTGGACTTCTTTCTGTGGGGTACGTTAAAGGAGAATGTGTACCGTGATGTGCCTACAACCCCAGAGGGTATGAAACAACGTATTGTGGCAGCCTGCGGCGACATTACACCAAATGTACTGCGGCGTCTACGACATTCATTACGCCAGAGATTGCAATTGTGTGCAGCAAATGCTGGCTACCACATTGAACATCTATTGGCCTGACATGTCGGGACACACTCTATTCCACTCCGTAATTGAAAACGGAAACCACGTGTGTACGTGTACCTCACCCCTCATGGTAATGTACTTGTGCGTCAGTGAAAAACACCAATAAAAAGGTGTTAGCATGTGGACGTAATGTGCTGTTCCAGTCTCTTCTGTACCTAATGTCCATCACCGTTCCTTTTGGATCCCTACATAATTCGGTGCTCTCCGATACAGACGATCGAACAGCGGAGGAGTGGTACTCAAGCGTCAACTTTAGGTTACAATAAATCCGGATGTAATTAACATTTTACAATGCAACAAACGGCACTGATTACGTATTTGTTTATATGTTCAGATGTGCTAACAAAGCTAACGTGGTTCCATTTAAAAAAACGTAGGTTTGTGTTAAAAAACATACTTCCGTGCATTTTTTTATGGTTTGTATTAAACAATTACACTAGCCCCTCTCCTGATGTTCGGTCTGTGGAATCGGTTCGTCAGTATTTGATGTGGTTTACGAAATACATCCAGCGGTAACGTTAGGTGACTCACCCTGTATATATATATATATATATATATATATATATATATATATATATATATATATTCCCGAAAGCCGGCCGGAGTGGCAGAGCGGTTCTAGGCGCTTCAGTCTGGAACCACGTGACCGCTACGGTTGCAGGTTCGAATCCTGCCTCGGGCATGGATGTGTGTGATGTTCTTAGGTTAGTTAGGTTTAAGTAGTTCTAAGTTCTAGGGGACTGATGACCACAGCAGTTAAGTCCCATGGTGCTCAGAGCCATTTGAACGATTTATTCTCGAAATTTCATTACTCTACATTGGTTATTTTGTTTGTGTTGCAATTTTTTTCCGTCAGTGTATTTTTGCCGTGTTGTAGAGGTGGCTCTCCGGTCGTCGTTTCCTTTCCTCGCTCACCGTGGCCGCATATTTACTTGCTTGATGGCGGGAACCTGTGAAGCTGGAAGCCGCTAGCTGCCTTCTCTATTGAAACTGCATTCGTTTTTTGAAAACTCAAGCATTTCTCCAAAAGTTTTTTTCCTTGTTCAGCACGTCTACATAATTTAAATCAGTATGATGGCCGCAGGCTTTCTCGTGATCGGATACAGAAATTTCTCACTTTGTGTATACACGTGTGACGTTAAAACTCTTTAATACGCTCTTTTCATGTTCTTCCTGTTTGGGCTGTATATACTTTTTCACAGCTCCACGTCACTTCACAGGTTCCTATAGCGCGGAGGTAATCAGGTGAATCCGTTCTGCGCAGCAAAAAGTCATTAATTTTGTCCCTGCTGAAAAACTCAGAAGCATTCTGCTTATGCCGTCAATAACCCTAGAGGCTACCATTAACGTAACAGAGACAGGAGGTGGGTTCTCGACCTTCTCAGTATCGCAATTAATTTTTAAGAAATTCAGCTCTGATTCCCGGATGTTGTTGTCACTATTATGGATAGACAGACATGTAAAGTACTGAGTCCTGCTTGCTTCTAGGTTGGTTTGTGATGCTGTGCTTCTTAATTCTACTGGCCGGCCAGAGCCGGCCGAGCGGTTCCAGGCGCTACAGTCTGGAACCGCGTGACCACTACGGTCGCAGGTTCGAATCCTGCCTCTTGAATGGGTGTGTGATGACCTTAGCTTAGTTAGGTTGAAATAGTTCTAAGTTCTAGGGGACTGATGACCACAGCAGTTAAGTCCCATGGTGCTCAGAGCCATTTGAACGATTTATTCTCGAAATTTCATTACTCTACATTGGTTATTTTGTTTGTGTTGCAATTTTTTTCCGTCAGTGTATTTTTGCCGTGTTGTAGAGGTGGCTCTCCGGTCGTCGTTTCCTTTCCTCGCTCACCGTGGCCGCATATTTACTTGCTTGATGGCGGGAACCTGTGAAGCTGGAAGCCGCTAGCTGCCTTCTCTATTGAAACTGCATTCGTTTTTTGAAAACTCAAGCATTTCTCCAAAAGTTTTTTTCCTTGTTCAGCACGTCTACATAATTTAAATCAGTATGATGGCCGCAGGCTTTCTCGTGATCGGATACAGAAATTTCTCACTTTGTGTATACACGTGTGACGTTAAAACTCTTTAATACGCTCTTTTCATGTTCTTCCTGTTTGGGCTGTATATACTTTTTCACAGCTCCACGTCACTTCACAGGTTCCTATAGCGCGGAGGTAATCAGGTGAATCCGTTCTGCGCAGCAAAAAGTCATTAATTTTGTCCCTGCTGAAAAACTCAGAAGCATTCTGCTTATGCCGTCAATAACCCTAGAGGCTACCATTAACGTAACAGAGACAGGAGGTGGGTTCTCGACCTTCTCAGTATCGCAATTAATTTTTAAGAAATTCAGCTCTGATTCCCGGATGTTGTTGTCACTATTATGGATAGACAGACATGTAAAGTACTGAGTCCTGCTTGCTTCTAGGTTGGTTTGTGATGCTGTGCTTCTTAATTCTACTGGCCGGCCAGAGCCGGCCGAGCGGTTCCAGGCGCTACAGTCTGGAACCGCGTGACCACTACGGTCGCAGGTTCGAATCCTGCCTCTTGAATGGGTGTGTGATGACCTTAGCTTAGTTAGGTTGAAATAGTTCTAAGTTCTAGCGGACTGATGACCTCAGAAGTTAAGTCCCATAGTGCCCAGAGCCATTTGAAACATTTGAATTCTAATGAATATCTTCTACATATCAGGGTGTTAATTATTGAACCGTATGAAATAAGATCGGTATAACTTCTGAAAGGCTTGCGTTAGGACGTTCAGGCTGGACAATTGGTCGCTGTGCATGATGGTAATTAATATGCGCTGTTTGGTGTGGTTTAGCGACGAAGCCTACTTTCGTTTGAGTGGTTTTGTCTGTTGTGGACTGGCAAGACAGCCAATCCACAGTGACGGGTAACCGAAAGGCACGCGCTTAAACTCACGCAGGCTGGCATGAGGTCTGAAACAGGATACGTAATGAATGCTATAAAGAAAAGTACGTAGCTGCTGGAATACTTAACTTTAATCCACAGTTGGTGAACATTGGTCTTGTTGATACAGTATATGCGTCATTAGATACATAACAAAGGATAATTGGCGCCTTGCTAGGTCGTAGCAATTGACGTAGCTGAAGGCTATGCTAACTATCGTCTCGGTAAATGAGAGCGTGATTCTCAGTGAACCTTTCCTAGCAAAGTCGGCTGTACAACTGGGCGAGTGCCAGGACGTCTCTCTAGACCTGCCGTGTGGTGGCGCTCGGTCTGCAATTACTGACAGTGGCGACACGCGGGTCCGACGTATACTAGCGGACCGCGGCCGATTTAAAAGCTACCACCTAGCAAGTGTGGTGTCTGGCGGTGACACCACATTGTCAACAAGCAAAATTGTCGTATTTGGGGGACTGAGAATCCCCATTTCACGATCTAAAAGTCTCATCACCCTCAGTCGAGGATATAGAATCAGTGATGCACAAATTTTAACTCTAAAAGATTTTTGTGCTGCAACACATGTTAAATACAGTTATCAACTTTTTAGGAAAGCTGATCCAGTTGCTTTAGAGACCTTTGTAAAACTTATTAAGGAACAAGAGTGGAAAGATGTTTATAGTTCTGATACAATAGACGATAAATATGCTTTCCTCAAGACTTTTCTCTTGCTCTTTGAAAGTTGCTTTCCGTTAGAACGTTCAAAACAGGGTACTAGCACAAACAGGCAGACTGGGTGGCTGACTAAGGGGATAAGAATATCTTGTAGAACAAAGTGGCAATTATATCAAAACGTTAGAAACAGTCAAAATCTAAATGCAGCAGCCCATTACAAACAGTGTTGTAAGGTGCTTAAAAAAGTTATTAGGAAGACAAAAAGTATGTGGTATGCAGATGGAATAGCTAAGTCTCAGGATAAAATTAAAACCATATGGTCAGTCGTAAAGGAAGTGGCTGGTCTGCAGAGACAGGTCGAGGATGTAGAATCAGCGCGTAGTGGTAGTGAAGCCACTTTATAAAAAGGGAGACAGGGATAATGTTGACAATTATAGACCTATTTCAATGCCATCGGTGTTTGCTAAAGTTATCGAGAGGGTTGTATATACAAGGTTACAGGAGCATTTAAATTCACATAATTTGCTGTCAAATGTACAGTTTGGTTTTAGAAATGGCTTAACAACTGAAAATGCTATATTCTCTTTCCTCTGTGAGGTTTTGGACGGATTAAATAAGAGGTTGCGAACGTTAGGTGTTTTCTTTGATCTAACGAAGGCTTTTGACTGTGTTGACCACAAAATATTACCGTAGAAGTTGGACCATTATGGAGTAAGGGAAGTAGCTTACAATTGGTTCGCCTCTTACTTTAAGAACAGAAAGCAGAAGGTAATTCTCCGCAATATTGAGAGTGGTAGTGATGTTCAGTTCTAATGGGGCACTGTTAAGTGGGGCGTTCCCCAAGGGTCGGTGCTGGGGCCATTGCTGTTTCTTATTTTATAAATGATATGCCTTCTAGTATTACAGGTAATTCAAATATATTTATGTATGCTGATGACACCAGCTTGGTAGTGAAGGATCTTGTGTGTAATATTGAAACATTATCAAATAATGTAGTTCATGAAATAAGTTCGTGGCTTGTGGAAAATAATTTGATGCTAAATCACAGTAAGACTCAGTTTTTACAGTTTCTAACCCACAATTCAACAAGAACTGACATTTTAATCAGACAGAATGGGCATATTATAAGCGAGACGGAACAGTTCAAGTTCCTAGGCGTTCGGATAGATAGAAAGCTGTTGCGGAAAGCCCATGTTCAGGATCTTGTTCAGAAACTAAATGCTGCTTTATTTACCATTAGAACAGTATCTGAAATAAGTGACATTTCAACACGAAAAGTAGTCTACTTCGCATATTTTCATACGCTTATGTCATATGGTATTATTTTTTGGGGTAATTCTTCTGATTCAAAAAAGGTATTTTTGGCTCGAAAACGGGCTGTTCGAGCTATGTGTGGTGTAAGTTCGAAAACCTCTTGTCGACCCCTATTCAATAGTCTGGGAATTTCGACATTGCCCTCACAGTATATATTTTCTTTAATGTCGTTTGTTGTTAACAATATTAGCTTGTTCCCAAGAGTGAGCAGCTTTCACTCAGTTAATACTAGGCAGAAATCAAATCTGCATGTGGAATGTACTTCCTTGACTCTTGTGCAGAAAGGAGTGCAGTATTCTGCTGCATCCATTTTCAATAAGCTACCACAAGAACTCAAAAATCTTAGCGGTAGGCCAAACACTTTTAAGTCTAATCTGAAGAGTTTCCTCGTGGCTCACTCCTATTCTGTCGAGGAGCTCCTGGAAGAGCTAAAAAATTAAGCAAATTCCAGTGTTACATTGTTGATTTTCTTTATTTAAACTTACGACTTGTCACCTGAATGTTTTTTTATATTTCATTTTATCTGTTTCTACAATCGTGTTATAATTTCATGTATTGACTCGTTCCATGACCATGGAGACTTTTCCTTAATGTGGTCCCACGGAACAATAAATAATTAAATAAAAATAAATATGTGATGTGCAATGTTCAGTCAAGGTATAACCGGTGCGGCCGGCCGGTGTGTCCGAGCGGTTCTAGGCGCTGCAGTCTGGAACCGCGCGACCGCTACGGTCGCAGGTTCGAATCCTGCCTCGGGCATGGATGTTTGTGATGTCCTTAGGTTAGTTAGGTTTAAGTAGTTCTAAGATCTAGGGGACTGAGACCTCAGATGTTAAGTCCCATAGTGCTCAGAGCCATTTGAACCATTTTTTTTTTTTTTTTTTTGTTGAATAATCGGTGTGATGTTCCTTGACGGCACGCTGACTACCGAACAGAACGTGAAGGTTTTCGAAGATCACCCTTATTTCGACAAGATGTGGTTTCTTGCAAGACGGAACTCAACCCTATCGAAGCAGGACAATGTTTGATGTCATGGAGGAGCATTTGGGGACCGCATTCTGGCTCTAGGGTACCCAGAGACCATTTGCAATGGCCCCGATTGGCCGCCATATTTACCCAGATATGAACACATGCGACTGCCTTTTCAGGGGCTATATTAAAGATAAGGTGTACAGCAATAACCCCAAAAACATTGATGAGCTGAAAACAGCCATTCGACAACATCGATGTTCCGACACTTCATCGGTTCATGTAGAATTTCGCTATTCGTCTGCTCCCCATCACCGTCAATGATGGCAGGCTTATCATAAGCTACATCCGAATATCTATAGTGATGTTTACATATTGAATAAAGTGTGTGCACGCCGTAGTTTGTAATTAATTTGCGCTTTTTCATATAGTTCAATAATTGGCACCCTGAACATGGTCCTATGACAGTGTGACACTGCGTAAGTTCGACTTGGATGAGTAATAACCACTGACAGGTGGCAGGTGGCATCACTGGGAATGGAGCGTATGTAATGCATCTTGAGGAGGACGCGGACAAGTCTTAATTCAGAAACGGAGGGATTTGTGTGACATCCAAAAGGGCAGGATCATTGGCGTTTGGGCCAAGGACGGAACTCTGCAAACTGTTTGTGAGTCACCGTGGTTAAAATATATCATTCAAGGCAAAATGACGCTATCTAAAACTGGCGGCAAAGTCTTTTCAGACGAATCACTTTATATGCTTCACTGGACAGATGGTCGTTGACTTGTATGGTATACAACAATCCCCATAAGGTTCCAGACCGATGGAGGAAGTGTTATCGTCTGGGAACTGTTCTTGGGCCATTCCCTGGACGATTTCGTCATTCTGTTACCCACAGTTTATAAAAAATGGTGTGCATCAGTCCTAGGGGACCATGTCCACCTCTACATACAGTTAGTCTGGCCTTGGCACGATGACATCTATCACCAGGACAATGGTACGTGCTACACAGATCAGAGTAGGTCCATGATTCAAAAAGCACCAAGTTGAGTTAGCTGTTCTTCCCTGGCAACCAAACTCCCCTAATTTAAACCCAATCAGGAATCTGTGGGACCACTGAGATCGGACTGTTCACATCGTGGATCCTCGTTTCACACAGCTGACCACAGGACTGGAGTCGGCATGGCTCCACATCCCCATCAGTACCTTCCAGAATCTCATTGACTCTCCTCCTGCACGTCTTGCAGAAGTCTGCACTGCAGAAATATGGTCATTCAGGTATTTGGCAGACGGTCACATTAATGTAACTGGACAGTGAATACATACTCATGCTCATAAATTAAGGATAATTGCAGAATGTGGTGCCACACAACGTGGCACTACACAAAACTGGCGCTAACAGCATCGGCGCATAGGAAACACACACGACACAGATCCGTAGTTCCACGGTATTGGTGATAAGTTGAGAACACCGTCCTGAAACACATGTGCTACAAAACACAGCTGATTCCTGCACATGTACCCCGACATCAATATGGGATATGATCACCATGCCCACTACGCAGGCTGCACAACGGGTTCATATTCTGGGTCAGATGGTCCAGCAGCTGCTGGGGTATAACCTCCCATTCTTGCACCAGTGCCTGTCGGAGCTCCTGAAGAGTCGTAGGGGTTTGAAGATGCGCAGAAATACGTCGACCGGGAGCATCCCAGAGGTGCTCGATGGGGTTTAGGTCTGGAGAATAGGCGAGCATTCGTCTGATATCTTCTGTTTCGAGGTACTCCTCCACGATGACAGCTTGGTGGGGTCGTGTGTTATCATCCATCAGGAGGAAGGTGGGTCCCACTGCACCCCTGAAAGGCGGACATACTGGTGCAAAATGACGTCCCGATACACCTGACCCGTTAAAGTCCCTCTGTCAAAGACATGTAACAATCATAATCCCATCCCACACCATCAAACCACGACCTCCATACAGGTCCCTTTCAAGGACATCAAGGGGTTGGGATCTGGTTCCTTGTTCACGCCAGATGAAAACCCGGCGAGAATCACTGTTCAGACTATACCTGGACTCGTCCGTGAACATAACCTGGGACCACTGTTGCAATGACAATGTACTGACACCAGGCTTTACGGGCTCTCCTGTGACCAGGGATCAGTGGAATGCACCTTGCAGGTCTCCAGCCGAATAAATGTTGTCTGTTTAGTGGTCTGTGGAGTGTGTGTATGGAGACAACTGTTCCAGTGGCTGCGGTAGGGTCCTGAGCAAGGCTACCTGCGTGGCTGTCTGCGTTCACTGATGGTGAGATATCGGTCTTCTTGTGATGTTGTGCACTGTGGACGTCCCGTACTGTAGATCCTGGACACGTTTCCTGTGTGCTGGAATCCTTGCAATAATCTTGAGATCAAACTTTGTGGCACACAGAGGGCAAGTGCTACGATCTGCTGAGTTTGACCAGCCTCCAGTCGCCCTAGTATTCTACCCCTCAAAACGTCATCAATGTGTGTTCTTTGAGCAATTTTCAACACACCATTAGCATGTCTGAAAACGTCTGCACACTTACTCGCTGCGCCGTACTCTGACATGCACCAACACACCTCTGTTTATGCGGACTGCTGCCAGCGCCACCGTACGACGACCGCAGGTCAGATGCACCATATGGTCATACTCCGAGGTGATTTATACTCGCAAACCCAACAGAGCGTTGTTTCACAATGTATCAGCCTTATTCTTAATTTATGAGCATGAGTGTAGTTATTCCATGGACTTGCAGACAGAGAATCATTTGCGAAAGCTGAGAGCTCGCATTAAATCTCTGTACCCATGCAATATGTGAAGGAGCTAGCAGTGTGATGAAAAGAAGTGTGTGTATGAGCAACTGCAACCACTGAGGGCACTGACCTTTCTCTTACACAACCAATTTTGTGTGAGCAGTTTAGTTTCACTACAAGAGGTATAGCATCTGCTAGAGTGACATCACAAGATCACCATGGCCATTGGCATGAATTGCCCTGCAACAATCGTCAGAAGGGTCCAGGTCAGTCCAGCCAATAACTTCTGCAACAGAGTGCTGAAGATACGCAATTCACATCTGACATTTTATTTGTTGATGAAAATGGATTCCTTCAAAAGGGAATAATAAATTTCCACAAGGATGAGTAGGATGGGAAGACAAGTGCTGGTATACGTCAAGAAACAGATAAGGCGTAATTACACATTATCTACAATGTTGATCAATTTGGAATCGGAAAAAAAATTCAGAAAGGGAATCAAACTGCAAGCGAAATAATATCAGTGTTAAGACTCACAGGAGCCATAGCGCTTCTGGCCAAAAGTAAGAAATGAAATATGTGCCATAGATGTTACAGAACATATATTATGGATAATCAAAGAAGAATTAATGAGGAGAATGCAACGAGCATTAGGAATTTTGTGCTATATGAGGGTATCCTAATTAAGTGGATTCATAAAGTTTCAGGATTTTAGTTTCTATGGGATGAAACGAAGACAGGTTAGAACTAACTACTCTGTTGATGATGTCATTAGAGAAAGTCCACTAAT
Source organism: Schistocerca serialis cubense (assembly GCF_023864345.2). Classification (NCBI taxonomy): domain Eukaryota; kingdom Metazoa; phylum Arthropoda; class Insecta; order Orthoptera; family Acrididae; genus Schistocerca; species Schistocerca serialis. Next base: position 255,343,214 of record NC_064645.1, on the reverse strand, counting down.
TAGGAGGTGACAAGGGTCACAAAGGAAACTTATTCAGGAAAACCACATAAAATCTATATCAGAGTTTTCAGTCAAGTTCCAGTTGAGTTGGAGTTCAACATGATAAACACTATAGCATACCACTTTTTAGTTTATGTGGATACAATTTTAATGCACCATCGCAAAAATGGTTATTGCTGTGGACGTTTATCTGCATGCTTTCTCATTTGGAAAACGTAGCACCCTGAAAATCTTGGCAAGATTAAAGAATGTGTGACCAACTTGTTATTACTTATGTAACTCTTTCATATGATTAAATACCAAAAGAGGCAGATGAAGAGTATTTTATGGAATGTTGTCATTGTTCCTATGGTATACGTGATTCATTGGTCCTATGGTATATGTGATACTCTCATTAATGGAAACAAAGTATTTATAAACAGGTTTGATACTAAACAATACACATGCTCACAGAAATTTGATTTCACGCTCATTTATCATCGTATTCTTATTGGTTGTTGAAACATTTATGCTGGACAAATAATACTGTTTCGAAATTGGTTCTCAGATATGTTTCATACTTGTTGAGCTTAGTGTATAAATAGATTTTATTAAAACCATTTAAATATTTCTTACATATACAGGAATATCGTCAACTATGAGGATCTAAAAACACATTGTCACATTTAAATGTAGTCCTGCAACGTTTCTTACTGTTCTAACATTATCCATTCTTGTTAGTATCTTTCAGATCTATGTAAATTCTTCTAGCAGTAGCTACATATGTGACACTTGTTCCTGCAACAACACCCTCTTGAGTGCACGGATATTTCCATGTGTCCCATCAGTAAAAGTATTATCCTGACACTCTCTGTGTGAAAGAACTGATAAAGAATAGAAAAGCTCAAGATATTTGTGGCTTCAGTTTTCAACATATCACTAGCGGACTGAAATTGAAAAATGAAACAGCACTCAGCAGCTTTGCGCATAGCTTAAACATTTCACATCATACAAAATTTTGATTTAAGAAGACCACTTCATGGTCAAAGTAAGAGACGAATTTGCTGATCCATTGCCTGCTTTGTTTCGTTTCTTCTTTACATCATAAGTTCACTTTAATTGAGCTATATCAATACTGTTTTCGTAATAAAACTACTGTACAAAGTTTTCATCAGTTACTTGTGCTTCACACGGATCATGGTCATTAAATAATTACCGAGTGCGTCTCCACTTGCTAATTCTAAAATAATTTGTACCACTCTTGTTAAATAGTGAGGTCCCTCTATGGCGGTCACAGCTGAGCGTCATGTCACTCATACAAGAGATCTTTCGGCACAGTCCATGCAGGCGAGTAGAGCTTAACGCGGAGGGCTGAATACTGTAAGCACGCTGCGACGACTTTTTCATGGCGCACAGCCGGTGTGTTGCTGCACATGTGCAGTCTTGCGTCGTGACGTCAGCGTCCCGGGCTCAACCGGCACCGATACCATTCCTCGCTTTGCGCCAGCTTCCACGTGCAGGCCTCTTGCGGCCCGGAAAGCCCTTGGCATAGGGCTTCCGCGCGTTTGTCGTCAAGTAATACAGCCCACGTGCCCTGCAGAACAACACATATGTATTACTTAAGAGTGGCTGACATACACAAGGATTTTTTTTTTTAAATTTATGATGTTGACATAAAATGATTCACACAATACTGACAGAACAGAACACTGAAATTGTGCTCTCCATGATTCAATGCATACACTCTGTGGAGGACGGGGGTGGAAGGGGGCGAAGGGGGGAGTGGGGGAGGGGGCTGCAGCATTGTTTCACTATTCCAGGAGGAAAGGTCAAATTTTGGAATGTGACAGAAATGATATTGCAGACAATATCGTCCTATTCAGAATATTTCTCAAATGGAACGTATTTCATATCTGCTGCTTTCTTCTCTAATGCCGGCCGAAGTGGCTGAGCGGTTCTTTGCGCTACAGTCTGGAACCGCGCGACTGCTACGGTCGCAGGTTCGAATCCTGCCACGGGCATGGATGTATGTGATGTCATTAAGTTTAAGTAGCTCTAAGTTCTAGGGGACTGATGACCTCAGAAGTTAAGTCCCATAGTGCTCAGAACCATTTTTTTTTCTTCTTTAATGGTGCTGATGCAGTGACATTTATATGGTGTCGAATCGGTACAGCAATAATTCGAGGGCCACAAAACCAGTCATGATTCTCTTATCCTAGTACAAAAGCAAGTGGCGAATTATAGTAAGCATTTAGAAAATTCAGCAAGAACCATTTAAAATGGAGTCTGAACTACAGTCAATTTATTTCAGGTCACTGGAATGTATTGCAAGCTGTTGCAAGTTTGTCGTGAACTGTTAAAGAAGTACAAAAACTGTATGTTTTTGACCTGATAAGATGTGATAGTTCATAATCTTCCCCAGTTTTTCAGAGAGAAATTTATCACAGTGCCATGGCAGGAGTAAATTTCTGGAAGTAACTCTTCTATGGTCAATCTTATTACAATCAATTCCAATCACATTCCCTCTTTTGTCATCAGTGCAGTGGTTGTAGCACCACTATTATCTGACCACCACCATCTGAACACTTAATACACCTGCATGTCTATTTATGGGGCTGGATGAGACGGAAGCGTACAAAAAATGTAGGTATCCATGTAGATAGAGACAGTAACATGTTCTTCTTTTTTTAAGTCTACTAATTGGTTTGATGCGGCCCGCTAAAATTTCCTTCCTGATCCAACATCTTCAGAGTGGCACTTCCAACCTTACGTCTTCAATTATTTGCTGGATGTAGTCCAGTCTCTGTCTTCCGTTACAGTTTCTGCACTCTACAGGTCCCTTTAGCACCATGGAATTTATTCACTGAAGTCTATCACCCTATCCCTTCTTCTTGTCAGTAATTCACATATGTTTCTTTCTTCGCCGATTCTGCGGAGTACGGCCTCATTCCTTATCGTATTAGTCCACCTAATTTTCAATGTTCTTCTGTAGTAACATCTCTAACGCTTCGATTCTCTTCTGTTCCTTTTGGCCACTGTCCTTGATTCACTACCCTAAAATGCTGTGCTCCAAACGTATATTCTCAGAAACATCTTCCTCAAATTAAGGCCTATGTCCTTATGTCCTACTTGCCCCGTCCGTCATGGATTATTCTGCTGCCTAGATAGCAGAATTCTTTGACTTTGTCGACTTTCTGATGCCTAATTCTGATGTTAAGTTTCCCGCTGTTCTCATTTCTGTTACTTTTCGTTACCTACACTCAATCCCTATTTTGCACTCATTAGACTGTTTATTCCATTCATCATATCCGGTAACTCTTCTCCACTGTCACTGACGATGGCAATGACATCAGTGAATGTTATGATTAGTTTCCTTTCACCTTGAATTTTAATCCCACTCTTTCACTTTTCTGTTATTTCCGTCATACTTCTTCGATAAATAGATACAACAGTAGGAGCTAAAGACTACATCCCTGCCTTCTCCGATGTATTGATAGAACAGCAGGAGCCAAATACTGCATCCCTGCCTTACAGCTTGCTTATTCCGAGCACTTCGATATTGGTCTTCCAGTTTTATTGTTCCCTCTTGGTTCCTGGATATATTGTTCATTATCCATCTTTCCCCACAGCTTAGTCCTGTTTTTCTCAGAGTTTCCATTATCTTCCACCATTTTACATTGTCGAACACTTTTTCTAGTTCGACGAATCCTTTAAGTGTTGCTTGATTTTTCTTACAGCCTTGCTACCATTATCAACCGCAACGCCAGAACTGCCTCTCTGGTGCCTTTATCTCTCCTAAGACCAAACTGATCATCATCTAACAGATCTTCAGTCTTCTTTTCCATTTTCCTGCATATTATTCTTGTCAGCAGGTTGGATGCATATGCGACAGTTTTCGTACTTGTCGGCTCTTGCTGTCTTCGGAATTGTGTGGATGATATTTTTCCAAAAATCGGATGGTATATCTCTACTCTCACACATTCTACGCACTAACGTGAACAGTCGATTTCTTGCCTCTTCCGTCAGTGGTTTTTGAAATTTCGATGAATTTTCACCTATCCCGCATGCTTTATTTGACCTTGACTCATCTAAATCAATTCTAAATTTTGATTCTAATATCGGATCTCCCCTTTCTTACTTGTCAACTCTTATTGCTTCTTCTGGGACGGCATCAGAAAAGTTGTCCCATCGTAGAGGCCTTCACTGTACTCTTTCTACTTATCCGCTCTCTCCTCTGCGTTTACCAGAGGAATTTCCACTGCACGCTTAATGTTACTGCCCTTACCTTCAGTTTCACTGAGGGTTGTTTTATCTTTTCTATATGGCGGCGTGATTATGCCGGCAATCATTGCTTTTCCGACTTCTTCACATCTTTCTTGTTGCCATTTAGACTTGGCTGCCCTACTCTCCCTATGTATTTCATTCCTAACAGGTTTATTTTTCTGTATTTCTGTCGTTCCCTGAACATTTTTCATATATCAGTGGAATTATTTTATTTGCTACCCAAGGTTCCTTCGCAGCTACTTTCCTTGTGCCTAAGTTTGTCTGGCGAACATCTGTGATTCCCCTTTTTAAGGAGATCTACTCCTCAGCAACTGAAATGATTACACTGGTGTGCTGTATAACATTGTTCACATCCGTAGCGAAACTATTATTCATTACTTCAGTATCTCACTTCCTTTCAAGCAGGTGCGGCTGGTCCCGGCGGAGGTTCGAGTCCTCCCTAGGGCATGGGTGTGTGTGTTTGTCCTTAGGATAATTTAGGTTAAGTAGTGTGTAAGCTTAGGGACTGATGACCTTAGCAGTTAAGTTCCATAAGATTTCACACACATTTGAACTTTTTTTTCAAGCAGGTTCTACCGGATAATTTTTTAACCTTCAGTCAAAAAATGGTTCAAATGGCTCCGAGCACTATGGGACTTAACATCTGAGGCCATCAGTCCCCTAGAACTTAGAACTACTTAAACCTAACTAACCTAAGGACATCACACACATCCATGCCCGAGGCAGGATTCGAACCTGCGATCGTGGCGGTCACGCGGTTCCAGACTGAAGCGCTTAGAACCGCACGGCCACAACGGCCGGCAAACCTTCAGTCAACTCTTGATTATTACTGAATTGTGATCTCCACTTGGGTAAGCCTTCCATCCCAATATTTGATTTCGGGTTATCTGTCTGACCATGATGTAACCCAGCGGGAATCTTCGGGTGCGTCCGTGTCTTTTCCAAGTATACCTCCCCTTCTCGTGATTCTTGAACAGTATTTGCTATGACCATCTCAAATTCATTGCAAAATTCAACTAGCCTTTCTTCTCTCTTTTCTACTGCCAAGCCATATTCTCCCGTGACCATTTCTTCTGTTCCTTCCCCTACAATTGGGTTACGATCCCCTATGATTATTAGAGTTTCACCTCCAGTTACATACTGAATTATCCGTTCAATATCCTCATATAATTTTCTCTCTCTTCATGTTCTGCTTGCAGCGTCGACATGTATACCTGAAATATCGTTGTCAGCGTTGGTTTGTTATTAAATCTGATGAGAACAACCCTATCACTGAACTCTTCATACGAGTAGTTGCTAATTCACTGCACAACTTTCCTTGTCATGACGAATCCTACTCCCCATATAACATTTTCCGGTGCTGTTGATATTGCCCTTTATTCATCTAACCAGAGTACAGATACACACTTTAAGGGATGGTAAACTTTCTGAAGATTCATATGAACTGCTTAAAACTAATGGTTAACTACAGTTAATTTCTTGAAATCTGCCAAAATGCATTGTGAACTGTTATAAATTTATCGTGATGTTTTAAGTGTGTAGCATGACAAGAAATAATGGTTCACCAACCTTTTCTATATTTTTGAGAGAACTTTTTACAGTTCACTTTCTGAAAAAATTGCAGCTACAGTTTATTTCTTTGTTTAAAATTAGTCAAAAATACTGTAACTTATTCGTGAGAGTCCTTACATGTGGATAACCCTCCACTTAACACACAAAAAGCAGAATTAGTTTATCTGAGAATTTTAGTAAGTTGGAGTTGAAGTCAGAGACTGGAAGAAATTATGAACAATGTTTTTAAGGCAATTACTAAATTATTTTGTTGATCCTGCTTCACAGCTTTGATGAAACATTGAATTCACGTATTCTGACACGTGAAGCTGGTCCATAATTTATTTTTAGGTGTATGACCAGTTCCGTTTCAGTCAGAGACTACCAAGCGTATAATAAGAGTATATATTTATAAATAATGTAGTTTATGCCCAAAAATTAATAGACTGAATACGACTTCGCATTACTTTTGCGTGTACAAATTAATGAGAATTTAAGAAAAATAACACTCTGCAGTTGCTTAAACAGTTCATCTCAGCTACTTCTGCGCATAATATCTTTGCAAGTCGTGGAGAAGAACAAATAAGTAAGTTGAAACTTCCTGGCAGAATAAAACTGTATGCCGGACCGAGACTCGAAATCGGGACATTTGCCTTTCACGGGCAAGTGCTCTATCATCTGAGCTACCCAAGCACGACTCACGCCCCGTCCTCACAGCTTTACTTCCGCCAGTACCTCGTCTCCTACCTCACAAACTTGCCTGCGAATGGCAAAGGTCCCGAGTTAGAGTGTCGGTTCGGCACACAGTTTTAATCTGCCAGGAAGTTTCACATCAGCGAACATTCAGCTGCAGAGTGAAAATTTCATTCTGGAAATAAGTAAGTTAATATAATTTCGTTATTCAGCCACGAATAAGACACTAAGAGCTGTCATATGTGATACTCACCAATCGGTACCTTATAGACCCCTGTTAAAGGAGTTAAGCACTCTAACTGCAGGTTTACTGTATACACATTGTCTTGTGAAATTCATAAATAATTCATTATAAAGGTGACCCGAAAGCCGATTAACATTTGAAAATACACTAACTCACGGAATAATGTAGGCAGAGACGTAAAAACGGCACCTGCCTGAAACGAAAAGGGTTCTTATTGAAACCAAAAAAGTGTGCAAAAACTGACCAACAGATAGAGCTGGATAGCAATACGTCAGTGATTCCGCATGAAAATCGTGTATAAAATGAGTTGTAGTTAGAGAGGAAGTCAGATCATCGGTAGCCTGGCTGATGAACACTTACTGGAAAGTACGACATTTATGCCGGATGGTGCTCCAACCCCAATTGCTACACGTGTGAAAGATCTCTTGCGCACGACGTTTGGTGAGGATTGCGTGCTGAGCCATCACGTCTGTCATGCTTGCCTCCCAGTTGCCTAGACCTCAGTCCAGCCTCATTAGCGATACTAAAGGACAACATCTGATGGCAATATCTCGTCATAATTATTGATATACCGTACAATGATGTTCACAACATTGTCCCCTAACTACAGGCAATGTTGACGAATGTCGGCCGACGTGATGTGGATTTGTTTTAAAGAACACCATTTTTCCTTTACAAAAAAAAAAAAAAAAAAAAAAAAAAAACTGTCATGCTAATTACTGCTTTATAGCTGATAAATGCTGACACAAAAAGCTTTTGTGACTGAATTAATTTTATACAAATATTTTTGCAGTAAAGCTGAATTTGAATTGGATCAATTCTGCTTTTCGATGCAAAACTTTTACTATGGTATACATAAGGTAGCTGAACTACATCCCAACTTCTATTACTAAGCAAAATGTACTGGTAAGCCAAAACATTATGATCACTGCCCACCGCGACGGGCACGTGATGAAGTAACAAAAGTATGTAAGCGGAGCAAGACAAGGGATCACCCTAGCGAAAATATGGGCTACAGATGGGGAGTCCGTTGAGATAAGCGAAAAAGAGCAGATTATTATTACGCACATCCTGTGAACGAGTTGAGGCGCAGCGCCATATAACGATCCTGCCTTGGAGGCGGTTAAGTGGGAGATTTGTCTCAGAGCTGGATAGTGACAGATCGCGACGCGAGACTGGACGCGCATGTAGTTTATGTATCAGCCGATTGAGGACAGTATTGTATAAGGGACTGATTTAGTTTCGATTGTACCCACTAGAGTGCACCAAAGTAATAGAATGTTTTTCACAAACTGTTCTAGTATTTTCATAAAGTGTTATTATGTTTTTTTGTGTATGTAAAATGTTATTAGTGTGTTTTAGCAGCATGAATGATGCGTGAGTGTGGTTTAAGGTTAATATGAAGATAATTGTTTCACGAGTTATGTAGTAGGATGTAGTGTGGAAACATTTCAAAGAAGTATGGATATGGACAAAGGGGATTTTAGTAGAATAGATTTGTAAAGTAAGTTTATGGTAAAGAGAAAGTTAATTCAGGTATAAATAACAAAAGTAAATAACTTTATGCATAAGCATAACTTCAGCATATTAGGTAGTTACGTCGGTAAAAAGTGCAGTCGTTAGGTTTACTATTTTGCGATTGGTTATTGATGAAAAGCGCGCACTGACGCGGGAGAATGTTGTTTTGCTATTGGCTGTTGAGTAAAATGACCAATGGTAAAGCAATATTGTTCACACGCCTTTCTCTGCTCGTGGGGAAGACTTAGAGTATTCTAGGGAGGAGTCGAAGCCTAGCCATGAAAGAGGTCGGACGTGTGCAGTAGTAGTTCCGATGGAAATCATAAGTTGCCGGATCTAGCAGTGTTCCATACATCAGAAGTGTTGGAAAGTGACGGCATAATTATTGCGATGTGTGTGTAGAAATTTCGGAATTTTTAAGTGAATTTTGTGACGAGTAAAGACATATATTCCCCGTGGCATATTGAGCAGGTCGGTGGCTGAAAACTGTGACTGCATTTGGTACCGACAGACTTAATATTTGGCGAGCATTCTCAATCAAAAACAATCAGTATTTTTGAAGCTGTTACGTTTTCTGGAAGTGCAACACCATAAACTTTCTAACGTGAGTGAAACGTATTGTGAGTGACTGTGTTAAGACTAGCACGAGCTTGGCAGTGATACTCGTTCACCCAAGTTTCAAAATATGTTAATTGAGGACAAAATTTCCACCCTTTCATTTCGTGTTTCTCCCGAAACGTAAATTAGTGACTTAAATTGCAGCCTGATTCACGTCGACGTACAGTAGGTTTCACTTGGCTTTCCTATTGATGATCTGCTGAGACAATGTTCACAGGTAGGTGAAGGTCCGTCGCAAAGGGACGGTGAACCGCGCCGCCGCAGAGCATCCCGAAAACAGCCAAGCTGGTCGAATGTTCACGTGCTACTGACGTGAGGTCTACGGAAAGAGGTCGAAGGACAGTGAAACTACCACTAAAGCGTTATACGATTGGCCGTCCACGACACTTCACCGAACGTGGGCTTCGGTGGTTTGTCTGATCTGTAAAGTAGGATAGAAGGTGATCTGTAGCATCTCCACCGAAAGAGCACGATGTTGGTGCACGCACAAGGGTTTCGGAGCACACCCGTCGTCGTACATTGTTGAACATGGAGCTCTGCAGTGTGTTCACATGTGGACCCAACGACATCGTCATTTATGTTTGCAGTGGACATGTGGACATGGGAGCATCGGGATTCGAGCGTCGATCAACGGAAACGTATCGGCTCTTCGGGAGAATCACATTTTTGCTACTGTAAGTCGATGCTCGTCTCCACAAACGTCGCCATCGAGGGAACGGCGGCTCGAAACGCACAGCGCGCCACGGACACAGGCTGGCGGGAGCAGTATTATGTTAATAGAGACGTTCTCCTGCCCTTCCGTGGGGCTTGTGGTACTAATCGCAGACACGCTGACAGCTACGAAACACCTGCATGCTTGATGTATTCACCGACGACGCTGTTATCTTTCAGCTGTATAAATGTCCTTGTCTCGGAGCCAGAAACGTGTTACAGTGGTTTGAGGAGCATTATAGTGAACTCAAGTTGATGTCTCGGCGACCAAATTTGCCAGGTGTAAATACTATGGAACCCACCTGGGTCGCTTTCGGGTGTCATCACCTCGTACGCAGATCAGTGGACCGTTATTTACGCGAATCACATGACCTGTGCGTAGACACCTAATGCCATTGTTGTTGTTGTTGTTGTTGTTGTGGTCTTCAGTCCTGAGACTGGTTTGATGCAGCTCTCCATGCTACTCTATCCTGTGCAAGCTCTTTCATCTCCCAGTATCTACCGCAACCTACATCCTTCTGAATCTCCTTAGTGTATTCATCTCTTGGTCGCCCTCTACGATTTTTACCCTCCACGCTGCCCTCCAATAATAAATTGGTGAGCCCTTGATGCCTCAGGATATGTCCTACCAACCGATCCCTTCTTCTAGTCAAGTTGTGCCACAAACTTCTCTTCTCCCAATCCTATTAGATACTTCCTCATTAGTTATGTGATCTACCCATCTAATCTTCAGCATTCTTCTGTATCACCACATTTCAAAAGCTTCTATTCTCTTCTTGTCCAAATTATTTATCGTCCATGTTTCACTTCCATACATGGCTACACTCCATACAAATACTTTCAGAATCACTTCCTGCACTTAAATCTATATTCGATGTTAACAAATTCATCTTCTTCAGAAACGCTTTCCTTGCCATTGCAAGTCTACATTTTATATCTTCTCTGCTTCGACCATCATCAGTGATTTTGCTCCCCAAATAGCAAAACTCCTTTGCTACTTTAAGTGTCTCATTTCCTAATCTAATTCCCTCAGCATCACCCGACTTAATTCGACTACATTCCATTACCCTCGTTTTGCTTTTGTTGATGTTCATCTTATATCCTCATTTCAAGACACTATCCATTCCGTTCAACTGCTCTTCCAAGTCCTTTGCTGTTTCTGACAGAATCACAATGTCATCGGCGAACCTCAAAGTTTTTATTTCTTCTCCATGGATTTTAATACCTACTCCGAATTTTTCCATTGTTTCCTTTACTGCTTGCTCAATATACAGATTGAATAGCATCGGGGAGAGACTACAACCCTGTCTCACTCCCTTCCCAACCACTGCTTCCCTTTCATGTCCATCGACTCTTATAACTGCCATCTGGTTTCTGTACAAATTGTAAATAGCCTTTCGCTCCCTGTATTTTATCCCTGCCACCTTCAGAATTTGAAGGAGAGTATTCCAGTCAACATTGTCAAAAGCTATCTCTTAGTCTACAAATGCTAGAAATGTAGGTTTGCCCTTCCTTAATCTAGCTTCTAAGATAAGTCGTAGGGTCAGTATTGCCTCACGTGTTCCAACATTTCTACGGAATCCAAACTGATCTTCCCCGAGGTCGGCTTCTATTAGTTTTTCCATTCGTCTGTAAAGAATTCGCGTTAGTATTTTGCAGCTGTGACTCATTAAACTGATAGTTCCGTAATTTTCACATCTGTCAACACCTGCTTTCTTTGAGATTGGAATTATTATATTCTTCTTGAAGTCTGAGGGTATTTCGCCTGTTTCATACATCTTGCTCACCAGATGGTAGAGTTTTGTCAGGACTGGCTCTCCCAATGCCGTCAGTAGTTCTAATGGAATGTTGTCTACTCCCAGGGCCTTGTTTCAACTCAGGTCTTTCAGTGTTCTGTCAAACTCTTCACACAGTATCGTATCTCCCATTTCATCTTCATCTACATCCTCTTGCATTTCCACAATATTGTCTTCAAGTACATCGCCCTTGTATAGACCCTCTATATACTCCTTCCACCTTTCTGCTTTCCGTTCTTTGCTTAGAACTGGGTTTCCATCTGAGATCTTGATGTTCATGCAAGTGGTTCTCTTATCTCCAAAGGTCTCTTTAATTTTCCTGTAGGCAGTATCTATCTTACCCCTAGTGAGATAAGCCTCTACATCCTTACATTTGTCCTCTAGCCATCCCTGCTTAGCCATTTTGCACTTCCTGTCGATCTCATTTTTGAGACGTCTGTATTCCTTTTTGCCTGCTTCACTTACTGCATTTTTATATTTTCTTCTTTCATCAATTAAATTCAATATTTTTTCCGTTACTCAAGGATTTCTACTAGCCTACGTCTTTTTACCTACTTGATCCTCTGCTGCCTTCACTACTTCATCCCTCAAAGCTACCCATTTACCCATTCTTCTTCTACTGTATTTCTTTCCCCCATTCCTGTCAATTGTTCCCTTATCCCTGAAACTCTGTACAACCTCTGGTTTAGTCAGTTTATCCAGGTCCCATCCCCTTAAATCCCCACCTTTTTGCAGTTTCTTCAGTTCTAATCTACAGGTCATAACCAATAGATTGTGGTCAGAGTCCACATCTGCCCCTGGAAATGTCTTGGAAATTAAAACCTGGTTCCGAAATCTCTGTCTTACCATTATATAATCTATCTGAAACCTGTCAGTATCTCCAAACTTCTTCCATGTATACAGCCTTCTTTTATGATTCTTGAACCAAGTGGTAGCAATGATTAAGTTGTGCTCTGTGCAGAATTCTACCAGGCGGCTCTCTCTTTCATTTCTTAGCCCCAATCCATATTCACCTACTACGTTCCCTTCTCTCCCATTTCCTACTACCGAATTCAAGTCACCCATGACTATTAAATTTTCGTCACCATTCACTATCTGAATAATTTCTTTTATTTCATCAAACATTTCTTCAGTTTCTTCGTCATCTGCAGAGCTAGTTGATATATAAACTTGTACTACTGTAGTAGGCGTGGGCTTCGTAACTATCTTGGTCACAATAATGCGTCCACTATACTGTTTGTAGTAGCTTACCCGCATTCCTATTTTCCTATTCATTATTAAACCTACTCCTGCATTACCCCTATTTGATTTTGTGTTTATAACCCTGATGATGATGAGCGTTTGGCGTCATTGGCCGGGAGGCCCCTCGCGGGGCAGGTCCGGCCGCCATATCGCAGGTCTTATTTCATTCGGCGCCACATTGGGCGACCTGCACGCCGGATGGGGATGAAATGATGATGAACACAACACAACACCCAGTCCCTGAGCGGAGAAAATCTCCGACCCAGCCGGGAATCGAACCCGGGCCCAGAGGACGGCAATCCGTCACGCTGACCACTCAGCTACTGGGGCGGACTTTATAACCCTGTAGTCACCTGACCAGAAGTCTTGTTCCTCCTGCCACCGAACTTCACTAATTACCACTATATCTAACTTTAACGTATCCATTTCCCTATTTTTTAAATTTTCTAACCTACCTGCCCGATTAAGGGATCTGACATTCCATGCTCCGATCCGTGGAACACCAGTTTTCTTTCTCCTGATAACGACGTCCTCTTGAGTAGTCCCCGCCCGGAGATCCGAATGGGGGACTATTTTATCTCCGGAATATTTTACCCAAGAGGACGCCATCATCATTTAACCATACAGTGAAGCTGCATGCCCTCGGGAAAAATTACGGCCGTCGTTTCCCCTTGCTTTCAGCCGTTCACAGTACCAGCACAGCAAGGCCGTTTTGGTTAGTGTTACAAGGCCAGATCAGTCAATCATTCAGACTGTTGCCTTTGCAACTACCGAAAAGGCTGCTGCCCCTCTTCAGGAATCACACGTTTGTCTGGCCTCTCAACAGATACCCCTCCGTTGTGGTTGTACCTACGGTACGGCTATCTGTATCGCTGAGGCACGCATGCCTCCCCACCAACGGCAAGGTCCGTGGTTCAGGGGGGGGGGGGCTAATGCCATATGACTCCACAAACCTACCAACAAACTTTCGGATCCCTGGTACGCAGAATAAGTGATGTATTCCGTTCCAAAGACGGAGAAACAAGGTGTGAAGCAGGTGGGGATAACGTTTTGGCTCATCAGTGGATCTCCTTTCTTCTTTACAGTTCCTAACAGAAGATAATTTTTGGATACATTTGATTGTCTATGACATATTTTCGGGAATGGACTGTAACCTCAGAAGTAAATCTTCAAATTCTCCCAAAACGTTTCTGGAGAGATTCTATCTAACGTAATGGAGCACCTACACAACATTTTTACATGGAGTAAACTGGCCGCTTAAAATTCTAAGAGCACCTCTCAGTTCCTCCGACTCTTTTCAGAAAGACTCTAATAGGACACTAAACATTGAATTACGATTAGATTGTATGATAGTTCTATGTTCTGCCTTTTCAGCAGATACATAGATACGTCCCCCCCTCGCCCCCCCCCCCCCTTCCCGCCAACCACCTTCCCACCTCACCGCGAAACAAAATGCTATGCCATGCTACATTTCCCCTCACTACGTCATAAAAGATTCGTAGTAACATTTCTAGGTTATCACTGACGCTGTAACTAACTACTATGGATTCTTCACTCAATTTTAAATTCGTTTTCTCCCACATTTTCGCACTTCATTGCTAAACTATGAACACAAATCCTTTGCGTGGAGTATCACTACACATTGTAGATCCTTGACTTACGTGTGAGGTACGTCCTCTCCCATGATGATGTAGTCTTCATCTTTGGGTTGGCACCACCCAATGAAGAACAGGAACTGGTTAGAACATGGCGCAGCCCAGAAACCATTGGGGCTGTTGATAGACTCGATGAAGTATGGTGTCACTTTCGTGTGGTCACAAGACAGCGACTCTGAAAAATACGTGTTTTCACTGTAAATAAAATATAAAGGGCCAGTACTTACGAGCTGTTGGCAACGTGCAGACTAGTTAATTGCAAGTCGCAGGAGAAAAGGTGAGAGAAATGGCCACTTGAGGTGAAAAACTTGCTGACAGATTTAAGCTGATTTCCGAATACTTTCAAAGCTGGAACACATTTTATATACAATGAAATGATAATTAAATCAAAACCCTCAGCTGTCGACAGGCTCTGATATAGATCAACGGGGATAGTTGAAAATGTGTGTCCCGACCGGGACTCGAACCTGGGATCTCGTGCTTACACGGCAGACGCTGTATCCATCTGAGCCACCCAGGGCACAGAGGATAGTGCAACTGCAGGTATTTATCGTCTGCACGCTCACCGTGAGACTCACATTCCCAACTTAATGTCCACACACTACATTCGTAGTGCCCCTACCCATTACACTCATTACTCGCGGCAGACAATCTTACGGAGCCCCGTAAGAGTTCGGGCAATGCGTGTGCATCCAGCGCAGAAGAAGAAGGTCAATGGCCGGTTAGCTTTAACAACACGAAGACGCTATCTGTTCTTTCGGACATGTTAGTTTAATTAGTGTGTAAGCTAAGGGACCGATGACCTCAGCAGTTTGGTCCCATAGTCCTTACCACACATTTCCAAATTTCCTATTAATTGGATCATTTTACCGATCCCCTGACTCAGAAGATGTAGTTGCTAAACAGTTCAAAGAAAACTTGAGTCTCATTTCAAATAGGGACCCCACTCATACAGTTATAGTCGGTGGTGACTTCAATCTACCCTCGATATGCTGCAAAACATACGTTTAAAGCCGGCGGCAGGCATAAAACGTCATCCGAAACTGTGCTGGATGCTTTCTCAGAAAATTATTTTGAAGAATTAGTTCAAGAGCCCACTCGAGGCGTAAATGGTTGCGAAAGCATACTTGACCTCTTAGCAACAAATAATCCTGGAAAAATAGTGACTATTGTGACGCATACAGGGATTAGCGACCACAAGGCAGTTGTTGCTAGGCTGAATACCGTAACACCTACAACCATCAAAAAGAAACTCAAAGTATATCTATTTAAAAAAAGCTCACAAACATGCTTTTAACGCCTTTTTAAGAGAGAGTCTTCACTCCTTCCGACCTGATCATGTAAGCGTAAAAAGTTGTAATGTAACAAAGCAACTTAAATCACTTAATAAAGCCAAGGTCTCCGATCCAGACTGTATACCAGTCAGGTTCCTCAGAAAGTAGGCTGATACAATAGCTCCATATTTAGCAATTATATACAACCGCTCGCTCACAGAAAGATCCGTACGTAAAGACTGGAAAATTGCTCAAGTCACACCAAAACCCAAAAAGGGAAGTAGGAGTAATCCGCTGAATTACAGGCTCATACCACTAACGTCGGTCTGTAACAGGGTTTTGGTACATATACTGTATTCGAACATTATGAAGTAGCTCGAAGAAAACGATTTATTGACACACAGCCAGCACGGATTCAGAAAATATCGTTCTTGTGAAACACAACTAGCTCTTTATACTCATGAATTAATAAGTGCTATCGATAGGGGATGAGAAATTGATTCCATATTTTTAGATTTCCTGAAGGGTTTCGATACCGTCCCTCACAAGCGTCTTCTAACCAAACTGTGTGCCTATGGAATATCGCCGCAGTTGTGCGACTTGCATTCGTGATTTCCTTTCAGAAATGTCACAGTTCGTAGTAATAGATGGAGAGTCATCGAGTAAAACAGAAGTAATATCCGGCATTCCCCAAGAGGTATTATAGGCCCTCTATTGTTCCTCATCTGTATTAACTACATAGGAGACAATCTGAGTAGCCGTCTTAGATTGTTTGCAGATGAGGTTGTCATTTACAGTCTTGTAAAGCCATCAGATGACCAAATCGAATTGCAAAGTGATTTAGATAAGATATCTGTATGGTGAGGGAAGTGGCAATTGACCCTGAATAAAGACAAGTGTGAAGTTATTCACATGAGTAACACAAGAATTTCGATTACGCGATAAGTCACACAAACCTGAAGGCTGTAAATTCAGCTAAATACTTAGCGATTGCAATTACAAATAACCTAAATTGGAACGATCACATAGATAATATGTGGGTAGAGCAAACCAAATGCTGCGATTCATTGGCAGAACTCTTAGAAGGTGCAGCAGGTCTACTAAAGAGACTGCTGACACCACGCTTGTCCGCCCTATTCTGGAATATTGCTGTGCGGTGTGGGGTCCGCATCAGATGCGACTGACGGATGACATCGAAAAAGTACAAAGAAGGGCAGCTCGTTTTGTATTATCGCGAAATAGGGGAGATAGTGCCACAGACATGATACGTGAATAGGAGTGGCAATCATTAAAACAAAGGCGTTTTTCGTTGCGACGGGATCTTCTCATGAAATTTCAATCACCAGTTTTCTCCTCCGATTGCGAAAACATTCTGTTGGCACCCTAAATAGGCATAAATGATCATCACGATGAAATAAGAGATATCAGGGCTCGCACAGAAAAATTCAAGTTCGAGGGTGGAACCGTAGAGAGACAGCTTGGAGGTGGATCTGTGCGAGGCACTTTATTGTGAATAGCACAGCAAGCAGGTAGATGTAGATTAATGAAATTATGGAACTGTTTTACAGGACACTGCCGGAATAATTGTAATATTTTCTTTTATTCTCCTTTCTTTAAAAAGACGTCATCCTGTCTCAAGTTTTAATTAATGTGAGCCGCGCGAAGTGGCCGCGTGGTTTGAGGCCCCATATCACGGACTGCGAGGCCCCTCCCGCCGGAGGTTCGAGTCCTCCCTCGGGCATGGGTGTGTGTGTGTTGTTCTTAGCATAGGTTAGTTTAAGTAGTGCGTAAGTCTAGGGACCGATGACCTAAGCAGTTTGGTCCCTTAGAAATTCACATACGTTTGAGCAATTTGAATTAATGTGAGTTTAAGAGTTTCACTCTGCTGGGTTAACATTTTGCAGGGCCTTGATCATCCGTTGCCCAGGTTACGAAATTTCCTTAAATTTAGTCTCCTGGTGCTGATCAGGTTTAAACTTTTGTTGAGCCGTGATTGACCGTTTTCTTAAAATTTCATCTAGCACTGCCCAAGGTTTTTTTTTTTTTTTTTTTGGGAGACTTTTATATTTAGATGCAGCATGTTAAGAGGGATTCATTTATAAGCAATTGTCTTGATTACCCACCATCATGTTCACTTCTTTTTATGTATTAGTCAGGATCCCGTACGTAGATTTGAATTGTGGTTTAAGGTTCTAGAACGCCATCTATTCGTCTTTAGCGGGATAATTACTCCGCATGTTGGCACTGATAGATATTTTTCTTCTCCTAAATGTGTGTAATTCAGAATTTGACAATTCTTTTATTTCTTATACAAGTTTTGTTTAAGGGCCCTGTGGACTTGTTTTTAAATTGTTAATAGTTTTTTTAATCAGCCTATATTAAATTAATTAAGCCGCAGAAGCCGAGACCAAAATCGAAATCAGTTATGTTGTTCATGAACGGATGGCGTGAACTAACCAGTGATATTTTCATAGTGCCTCGTACTTTCTGGCCACAAGATCTACGGACCTAACACGATTCGATTTCGTTTACGGAGCTGGAGGGAGACTGGAGACTAAAGAAGAAACGTGGACACTCTAGATGAAAAGCCGGTTTGCCTCAAGGACACTGCTAAAAGAAGGTAGATTATGTCCTCCTAGATTTCGAAATGTCATTCCACACTGTACTACAGTGTCGACTAATAATGAAACGTTGATAACGAAATATATTCACAGACACTGACAATTTTTTTGTTCATTGTGCTGATGAGAAACGTTTACTCGAAACGTGGATTTCTGTCACCCCGTTCCTTTCTCATGCATCAGTTTAAGCAAGGAATTAATTTTTTTATGCCGAATTTGCACTTAAACTCTGTTTGGATGATGTTTATTTTACTATGTCTGATACTTATATACGACTATATTAGTGTCAGAAAAGATATGTTATGTCTTTCGAGGTGATAACGCCTGCCAGAAACCTTAGATACAGTCTATGATACCTACTCCAGTTAGGTGGGAGCTTCTCAGGAAATGGTAGCGCGGCCTTTACTCACTTAGTAGCGATGCGTGGGCGCAGCCCGGCTGCGTGGTTCCGCCGTTGACGTAGAAGTCGGCGTGCCCGTTAGGCCCCCACTGACCCAGGATGCCGGCACCCGTGTGGATCACGTCGACGAAGTGCGCGTCGCTCGAGTCGAGGTCACGCGAGCTGTTGCTGCCCATGTAGAAGATGATGGTCGGATCCAGACCTGCGCAAAAACAACATCACATTTACTGTGCGACCTGCAGCATACACAATTCATAAAAAGTCTGGGGACAGATTAGCAATATATTACACTACTGGCCATTAAAATTGCTACACCACGAAGATGACGTGCTCCAGACGCGAAATTTAACCGACAGGAAGAAGATGCTGTGATATGCAAATGATTAGCTTTCCAGAGCATTCACACAAGGTTGGCGCCAGGGGCGACACATACAACGTGCTGACATGAGGAAAGTTTCCAACCGATTTCTCATACACAAACAGCAGTTGACCGGCGTTGGCTGGTGAAACGCTGTTGATAAAGGTCGGATTGTAGCCTATCGCGATTGCGGTTTATCATATCGCGAAATTGCTGCTCGCGTTGGTCGAGATCCAATTACTGTTAGCAGAATATGGAATCGGTGGGTTCAGAAGGGTAATACGGAACGCCGTGCTGGATCCCAACGGCCTCGTATCACTAGCAGTCGAGATGGCAGGCATCTTATCCGCATGGCTGTAACGGATCATGCAGCCACGTCTCGATCCCTGAGTCAACAGATGGGGACGTTTGCAAGACAACAACCATCTACACGAACAGTTCGACGACGTTTGCAGCAGTATGGACAGTCAGTTCGGAGACCATGGCTGCAGTTACCCTTGACGCTGCATCACAGACAGAAGCGCCTGCGATGGTGTACTCGACGACGAACCTGGGTGCACGAATGGCAAAACTTCATTTTATCGGATGAATAAAGGTTCTGTTTACAGCATCATGATGGTCGCATCCATGATTGGCGACATCGCGGTGAACGCACATTGGAAGCGTGTATTCGTCATCGCCATACTGGTGTATCACCCAGTGTGATGGTATGGAGTGCCATTGGTTACACTGTAAGATGGCAAGAACTATGCCCCTTACATGAAGTCATTAAAGATCACCTAACTCACGTTGAGCGAACAGTAGGGCTGAACAAAAATGAGTGACAAGGCACAATGCATCTTGTAGAGGGTATAGTATGGACGTATTGGAATAATTAAGGTCGGGTGATGGTTTTAAAGTAATTCACACGACATGAAAACTTTGTGGAAAAGCGTCGATTTACTGGAGGCTAGTTTATCCCAGGGAAGTACTCAGAATTGACCATGGCCGCTGGGGGAGTGGCTAAGGGAAGCGACAATAGGCAGCTTAGGGCAGATCAAGCTCTGAGAAAGCGGTAACGGGTTGCGGCCTCCAGCCGCCTTAAGATGAGTGACAGTGAGTGGGTGGTTGACCCCGACTCCATGCTGGTCTACCGGGAAACAGACGGAAAACTTGTACGCCTGTTGATAAATGTCTGTCAACCCGTTTTCTGTGAAACATGCGAGAAAGCTGTGCAAAGCTACGGTGGAGTGGTCAACAGAGGTCAAAATATGTGTAGTCATGACTATAGCAACTTCACACTGAATTCATGGTCCGCAGAGTCTGAAGCAAATCAGGTGATGAGCGACAGAATGAAATACACCAGTCTCCGATGGGAACGTAGGACCAAGGAATTTGAAGTACTCTCCTGGGAGTCAGAATTCCGGAAAACTTGGTGTTGTGCAGACGCTAACCTTGATGGGTGGCCTGGGAGGAGCTAAATAACAGAAGTTGAGAGGGAGGGAAATTTTGTGGGAATCTGCTCACTTCCCAGAGCAGTCATTGGTCGGCGCTGGTAAGCGACGCATAATTAACGTGACTTGTGCTGCAATTGGAGTAAGTGATTTTGCTGGAGGGGAAACTGAGGCGAAGAGCAGACTATCAGAAGTCTCCGTATAGGTCTTCTGTTCCCAGCTTGCCTAGAGTGCGGACGTGGCGTTCTTTACTCAGCTTGCCTGAGAAAGAGTGAGCATCTCTGCAGTTTAGGACTTAGCAAATGGAACGATTGAGCTTGGAGATAGGAAGTTTTGGTTCAGCTATGTACTGAGCAAGATAGCTAGGAGTGAATAGACGAGCGCAGCCTTGCAGCACCATGAGGTCGACCGACGTCCGCACAATGACACCGCTCCGCCACGCTGAATTCGATGATATTGCGCCCGTTCCGGCCGCTGATTAATTTGCTGGATCACGTCGGCAAAGTTTCCACGAGGGTTTCATGGGCCATGTATTCTAGAATTCTTCTCGCACTTCGCATTACGCCTGGGTGAGTCGATAAGAATTACTTTTGATTTATCGAGCTTCACTCCATGCAAACGCAATTTATTACCACTGCCAGTTAGGAGAGTCATGTAATGTGATGATTGAAGGTTGTGAGTTAAAATAAATCTGTGCTAATCGACTGCATCTGTTTTCAATCAAGTAGTTGAAATCCCAAGTCACTTTCTTAATTAATTTTATGTTCAACATTTGCATCTGGTGTTCAATAGCAGAATATAACATCAATGTGCACCCCTTTTTAATTAAAAGGGATCAATTCTGAACCAATTAATGTCAACACTGCCACCACAGTTCAATCAGGAGTCACAGGGCTTTATTTGCGTTATCCGACATTGCGGCAGTTTTGCACTCTCTGTTGATCTGTTAGTCAATTACCTGGGGTGAACACTCACCAAAACCAGATAAGTGACGAGTGGGGTGTTACAACACATCTCGGTCGCCTCTTGTTCGCGTCGACGGCACTTTAACAGTGGACGTTACATTTCAGATGTGTTACGACCCTTGGCTCTACCCTTCATTCAATCCCTTCGAAACCCTACATTTCAGCAAGATAATGCATGACTGCATGTTGCAGTTCCTGTACAGGCCTTTCTGGATACAGAAAATGTTCGACTGCTGCCCTGGACAGCAAATTCTCCAGATCTTTCACCAATTGAAAAATGGTTCAAAGGCTCTGAGCACTATGGGACTCAGCTTCTGAGGTCATCAGTCCCCTATAACGTAGAACTACTTAAACCTAACCAACCTAAGGACATCACACACATCCATGCCCGAGGCAGGAACCGAACCTGCCACCGTAGCGGTCTCACGGTTCCAGACTGTAGCGCCTAGAACCGCATGGCCACTACGGCCGGCTACCAATTGAAAACGTCTGGTCAATGGTGGCCTAGCAACTGGCTCGTCACAATACGCCACTCACCACTCGTGATGAGCTGTGGTATCGTGTTAAAGCTGCATGGGCACCTGTACCACTACACGCTATCCAAGCTCTGTTTGACTCAATGCCCAGGCGTTTCATGGCCATTACTACGGCCGGAGGTGGTTGTTCTGAGTACTGATTTCTCAGGAACTATGCACCCAAATTGCGTGAAAATGTAATCACATGTCAGTTCTGGTGTAATATATTTGTCCAATGAATACCCGTTTATCATCTGTACTTCTTCTTGGTGAAGCAATTTTAATGGACAGTAGTGTATGTAGTGATGGAAATGGAAAGTGCCATACCGTGAAGTGGAAATGGAAAGTGCCATACCGTGAAGTACAAGTTCAAATTTGATCAAACTTTGTGGAGACATTCATCATATGAGTATTAAATCATGAAAAAGCCTCATACTGTTGAGAACTAACGGTCACCAACCTACGAGATTTGGCCCCAAAACGCTCGAATACAATCTCGTATTCGTTGTGAGATTGAAGTAAAAAGACTTAGAGTGCAATCTTGAGGAAGTTGTTGAACACCTGAAAGACATGGTGTGACAGGCCATGAAGCCTGCTTGCTGGAGATTGGTATGAAAGTGTACATCTCCACAGACATGTCACACGGATGAAAAAGCAGGGGATTAGGCAGGCCAGTCAAGCATTGGTGTATTCCTTAAGTCGTTTGTGGTGGGTACTATAATGTGGGTTCTAGCATTATCCTGCTGGAATACGCCATTTGGTACTCTGGCTAAGAAGAGTATGATAACAGTAATGACTATTCTTGTTACATACCGGCAGACATTCAGCCTCCCATCAACAACAGCAAGATCAGTCCAGTGCTGAGATCCAATTGCTCCCCACACTATTATTCAAAGAGTCGGAAAGGTACTGCTCTCCAGAATCGCTGCTCCATGTTGCTTTCCACGAGGGTGGACAGCATTTATGTTGACTTGACCGCCAAGAAAAGAAGCGAGACGCATCACCGAGCATCGTAGAATATCATCTGTCAATAACCCATTTGACTCTTACACTACACCATTCACGTCTCGGTTGTTCGTGGTACACAGTCAGTGGTAAATGACACATCACAATTTGGGACATCAACCCAACTTCCAGTAATCTACTCCCAATGGTTCATGGTGATTACTTGCAACATATACACACCTGTCTGTTCGGCAGAGCAAGGCGAACAATCCTACGATCATCTCAGGATGCAGCTCTTCTGGAAGCACCTGTTCCTACTCTTTTCGCCACACGACTGCTCTGACAACGGAACGGTCCAGTCCAACATGTCAAAACAACCCTGAAATATTTTATGCCGGAGGAATACAATGAAAGAAATCTTAGCTGCTGAGACACACTACAAGTATTTTTCAAAAACTGTTGAAGTTACTCGTTTCTTTTCGCACGAAGAACCGCTTATGACAGCAGGTTCTACTGCCCTTCCTGCCCAGCGCCCGATCGGCCGTGACAAGAAGACATAGCGCCGCATAGTGCAATATCTGAAGTACCTAAACCATACAAAAAATATCACGTATCATTATTGTTCTGAGTAAGAGGCAGTTCATACCAACAGCTAAACTGTTGCATATATTCTTACGTAGGTGACTAACAGAGGAAAGTAAAAGCAGTGTTTGGTGTTATAGCCGACTTCCAATAACCGTGGCGTTAATTCATCGAAATGAAATATTTCTTACACGTATATCATTGTACAACAATCACTGTAGCACAGTTTTTATGACAATTTTTGAATAATGTATATTTTGGTAACAGTGAGCTCCTTGTTTACTCTCCATAGTGTCATCTGAATGACGAAAACAAATGTTTTCCTTACACCAGGCACACCTGACGAAAGACAAATTAATAGTTTGATGTACTTCACAGTAATTATTAACTTTACTTAGACAGAGTTGCGATTGAGTAAAAATGGTCCTGGCCATTGCTCTGCTTATTGGGCTGCATACCGAGCATACTTAAAGCAATTCGTAAAACTTGCCTATGCAAATTGATAACGCACAAATGTCTGAAATTTAAGAGTACTGCTCTCCTGATTAACCTAAAATGACATGCAGCTATCAAAATTCATAATATCCGACAATTTACTCAAAATTATTTTTCCACAGTTAAAAAAATTCTTTGTAGTGAGTCACATTGGTAGTTCCGGGTGAAATCTGAATTATATAAAGTCTTTTCGTCGTCCTCCTGAGACACAGAGGTACAGTTATGTCCTTGTAAGGGTCCAGCAAAAGCAATGAATTAATTTCTGCAAGTGGTCAGAAATTCATAGGACTCTATACACAGGAAAAGCTAACAGTGTCATTATGATTACAGTAAGGAAGAAAGGTAACATTTGAAACTGAGTGTTCAGAATTAATGGCTGTGCATATTCACTTGAAGTGTAAAACGGATACAACTTTTGATCTGAGTCATCAGTCTTCTGACTGGTCTGATGCTGCCCGCACCGATTTCCTCTCCTGTCCCAACCTCTTCATCTCATACTAGCACTTGCAACCTATTTCTTCAATTATTTGCTGGATGTGTTCTAATCTCTGTCTCCTTCTACAGTTTTTACACTCTGCAGCTCCCTCTAGTACCATGGAAGTAATTTCCTGATGTTTTAACAGATGTCCTACCATTATTTCCTTTCTCCTGTTTAGTGTTTTCACACTTTAATTTCCTCGCCGATTCTCCGGAGAATCTCCTCATTCCTTACCTTATCAGTCCTCCTAGTTTTCAACATTCATGTGCAACATCACATTTCAAATCCATCAATGATATTCTGTTCCGGTTTTCCGACAGTCCGTTTCACTGCGATAAAATGCTTTGCTCAAAACGTACAACCTCACAAATTTCTTCCTCAAATTAAGGCCCGCGTTTGATATCAGTAGACTTCCCTTGGCCAGGAAAGCCCTTTTTACCAGTCCTACTCTGCTTCTTATGTCGTCTTGCTCCGTCTGTCACGAGCTATTTTGCTGCCTAGGTAGCAGAATTTCTTAACTTCATCTATTTCGTGATCAGCAATCCTGATGTTAAGTTTCTCACTATTCGTCATTTCTGGTTTTCCTCATTACTTTCGTCTTTCTTCGATGTTCTCTCACGCAAAATTCTGTACTCATTAGACTATTCATTTCGTTGAACGGATCCTGTACTACTTCTTCACTTTGACTGAGGATAACAATCTGATGAACAAATCTTATCATTGATATCCTTTCAACTTGAATTTTAATTCCACTTTTGAACTTTTCTTTTATTTCTGTCATTGCTTCCTCAATGTACAGTTTCCCTCTCATTAGTTTTGTTGCTAAGAACTGCTCAACATTTTTTAAAAAAGATACAGACTTCGCAAGTATAACACTAGGAACAAAAATTGACTAGACTGTTCGCAGTTTAATCCTACATTTCAACAAAAAGGTGTCTGAAACGGTACTATGTTTCAGTGTAGTTTAAACTACACACACCAAAAAAGTTTTGCATCACCTCAGTTCCCAGAACTTCTGAAGATAGACATTGATTGTGGATACTGTATGACAGACACAGTCCCTTTGACTGTTCATAGATGACACTAAACTTCCCCAAAGATGTAAACAACTACACTCCTGGAAATTGAAATAAGAACACCGTGAATTCATTGTCCCAGGAAGGGGAAACTTTATTGACACATTCCTGGGGTCAGATACATCACATGATCACACTGACAGAACCACAGGCACATAGACACAGGCAACAGAGCATGCACAATGTCGGCACTAGTACAGCAATGCAGGCTGCTATTCTCCCATGGAGACGATCGTAGAGATGCTGGATGTAGTCCTGTGGAACGGCTTGCCATGCCATTTCCACCTGGCGCCTCAGTTGGACCAGCGTTCGTGCTGGACGTGCAGACCGCGTGAGACGACGCTTCATCCAGTCCCAAACATGCTCAATGGGGGGCAGATCCGGAGATCTTGCTGGCCAGGGTAGTTGACTTACACCTTCTAGAGCACGTTGGGTGGCACGGGATACATGCGGACGTGCATTGTCCTGTTGGAACAGCAAGTTCCCTTGCCGGTCTAGGAATGGTAGAACGATGGGTTCGATGACGGTTTGGATGTACCGTGCACTATTCAGTGTCCCCTCGACGATCGCCAGTGGTGTACGGCCAGTGTAGGAGATCGCTCCCCACACCATGATGCCGGGTGTTGGCCCTGTGTGCCTCGGTCGTATGCAGTCCTGATTGTGGCGCTCACCTGCACGGCGTCAAACACGCATACGACCATCATTGGCACCAAGGCAGAAGCGACTCTCATCGCTGACGACGACACGTCTCCATTCGTCCCTCCATTCACGCCTGTCGCGACACCACTGGAGGCGGGCTGCACGATGTTGGGGCGTGAGCGGAAGACGGCCTAACGGTGTGCGGGACCGTAGCCCAGCTTCATGGAGACTGTTGCGAATGGTCCTCGCCGATACCCCAGGAGCAATAGTGTCCCTAATTTGCTGGGAAGTGACGGTGCGGTCCCCTACGGCACTGCGTAGGATCCTACGGTCTTGGCGTGCATCCGTGCGTCGCTGCGGTCCGGTCCCAGGTCGACGGGCACGTGCACCTTCCGCCGACCACTGGCGACAACATCGATGTACTGTGGAGACCTCACGCCCCACGTGTTGAGCAATTCGGCGGTACGTCCACCCGGCCTCCCGTATGCCCACTATACGCCCTCGCTCAAAGTCCGTCAACTGCACATACGGTTCACGTCCACGCTGTCGCGGCATGCTACCAGTGTTAAAGACTGCGATGGAGCTCCGTATGCCACGGCAAACTGGCTGACACTGACGGCGGCGGTGCACAAATGCTGCGCAGCTAGCGCCATTCGACGGCCAACACCGCGGTTCCTGGTGTGTCCGCTGTGCCGTGCGTGTGATCATTGCTTGTACAGCCCTCTCGCAGTGTCCGGAGCAAGTATGGTGGGTCTGACACACCGGTGTCAATGTGTTCTTTTTTCCATTTCCAGGAGTGTATAAGTGAGCAGCGCCTATTAGATGGAGGGGGTTCGACAGCCGATCAGTTCCAGTCATTCCTACAGGAAGGAAATACACTGTTCGTGTTGTCCACAATTCAACCATGCCTAGACGGTCAATACAGCGGTTTGATCACGTCCGGATTGTTACTTTGTGCCAGGGAGGGCTCTCAACAAGGGAAGTGTCCAGGCGTCTTGGAGTGAACCGAAGTGATGTTGTTCGTACATGGAGGAGATACACAGAGACAGAAAATGATGACATGCATCGCTCAGGCCACCCAAAGGCTACAACTGCAATGGATGACTGCTACCTATTCATTATGGCTCGGAGAAACCCTCACAGCAACGCCACCATGGTGAATAATGCTTTTCGTGCAGCCACAGGACGTCGTACTACGACCCAAACTGTGCGCAGTAGGCTGCATGATGCGAAAATTCACTCCCGACGGCCATGGCGAGATCCATCTTTACAACCACGACACCATGCAGCGTGGTACCGATGGGACCAACAGCATGCCGAATGTACCGCTCAGGATTGGCATCACGATCTCTTCACCGATGAGTGTCCCATATGCCTTCAACCAGAGAATCGCCGGAGACGTGTTTGTAGGCAACCTGGTCTGGCTGAACGCCTTAGACACACTGTCCATCGAGTGCAGCAAGGTGGAGGTTCCCTGCTGTTTTGAAGTGGCATTATGTAGGGCCGACGTACGCCGCTGGTGGTCATGGAAGGCGCCGTAACGGCTGTACGATACTGAATGCCATCCTCCGACCGATAGTGCAACGATATTAGCATCATATTGGCAAGACATTCGCATTCGCACCCCCATCGTGCACATCTTTAGCCGGCCGGAGTGGCCGAGCGGTTCTGGGCGCTACAGTCGGGACCCGCGCGACCGCTACGGTCGCAGGTTCGAATCCTGCCTCGGGCATGGATGTGTGTGATGTCCTTAGGTTAGTTAGGTTTAAGCAGTTCTCAGTTCTAGGGTACTGATGACCTCAGAAGTTAAGTCCCATAGTGCTCAGAGCCATTTGAGCCCTTTTGCACATCTTGTGAATGACTTTCTTCAGGATAACGACATCGCTCGACTAGAGTGGCCAGCATGTTCTCCAGACATGAACCCTATCACACATGCCTGGGATAGACTGAAAAGGGCTATTTATGGACGACGTGACCCACCAAACACTCTGAAGGATCTATGCCGAATTGCGCTGAGGAGTGGGACAATCTGGACCAACAGTGCTTTGATGAACTTGTGGATAGTATGCCACGGCGAATACAGGCATGCATCAATGCAAGAGGATGTGCTACTGGGTATCAGGGGTACCGGTGTGTACAGCAATCTGGACCACTACCTCTGAAGGTCTCGCTGTGTGTTGGTACAACATGAAATGTGTGGTTTTCCTGAGCAATGAAAAGGGCGGAAATGATTTTTATGTTGATCTCTATTCCAATTTTCTGCACAAGTTCTGGAACTCTCGGAACCAAGGTGATGCAAAGTTTTTTTTGATGTGTGTAAACTGCAATAATGCTTATTAGCAGCTTTTGTGATTAATGATACGTTTCAGTTGATAAAACAGCTGTGATAAAGTGGGCAAAACTAAAATAATGTTCATGGAGTATTTTCACATGCCGGATTATGGGACATAAATCCGACGATGTTTGGAAGTAAGACAATATTGCTGGCGTTTGCTGTACAGTCGATTCCGAAACTGAACATGCGCTCAAGTGAACACGAATACGAATGTGAAGGAAATTCGGGCGTAGTCTGTACTTTTGATTAATACTACGAACAACTTAAACTGTAGCGATAACATAGATAATGTTGTGGGATAGGCAATCCAAAGATTGCATTTTATTGGTAGAACGCTTATAATATGCAACAGATCTACGAATGGGACTGCCTACACTACGCTTGTCCGTACTTTTGAAGTACTGCTGTGCGGTATGGGAACCTTGCTAGACTGGATTGATGGTGAACCTCGAAAAAGGTCAAAGAAGGATAGCTCGTTTCGTATTACTGCGAAATCGGGCTTTGAGGGTTACGGATATTATATGGAAGTTGGGGTTAAATAAAGTAGTTTTTCGTTGTGGCGATATGTTTTCGCGTAATTTAAATCTCCAGCGTTCTCTTCTGATTACGAAAATATTTTGTTAACACCCACCTGCTTAGGGAAGAATGATCACTATTAAAAGGGAAGAGAAGTCAGAACCCGCATGAAATGATTAACGTGTTCTTTTTTACAGCGTTCTGTTAGAAGATGGAACGGTAGAGAAATAGTGGAAGTGATTCAATGAATCCTCTGCCAGACACTTAAGTGTGAATTGTAGAGTAGTCATGTAGATTCAGATGTCGATATAGTTAAGGGAGAGCAGATGGAGATTTCATCCTCGTACTTTCCGAAGGCGAATCCAGTATAGAGTTTGTTTTCGGATAATGTGGTGTAATTATGGTGTAATTACTGGATGATAAAAAGCAGACTGCATCCTTATCTTTAAGATAGTGACGGAACTGTCACTGAGACCCCATTTTCTCTTGGAGGTCAGTTCTACATTGAAGCTGTGTCGTAGCGTCTTAAGAGCAAGAAATTCAGCAAAATAAAGGGTATCAGGTTGTGTTACGGTGGGAACGATAGCTACGTGTGTCGTCTATAATCGAGGTAGGTTATAAATATTCTGGGTATTAGAACTCAACGTGGAAGCCCACAAATGATGTATGGAGATGCACTGGCGTGACTAAGCACCAAGTGTGGCTATTAGGTAACAGAATTCAGAACGGCTATAATCATCACTTTCGACCAGGGAATTGCACATTACATGAGATGGAACAAATGATGAACCTGCATCATTTGTTTCGTGTACGGTGTTAGAGACGATTGACAGCTGTGTTATTGCGGAGAGTCAGTGGTTGCACAACTTCCACGCACAATTACCAAAGGCTAACTTGTTGACGGCCAAAGAAAAGAAAGCAGAGCATCTGTAATCCCTTGTGAAACAGACGATTTGTTGAGTGTATCTCTGTGCTACCTCAGAGGTTTTAGAGCACCGTGTTGTTTCGACAGGTACACGGCTGAAAGTATGTTAATTAGAACCGACTTCTTGAACAGCTGCTGACAGAGAAAGCACAGTCACGGAGCGTGTTACGCAACTGCAGCGGCTCTTCATGAGCGTCGACCAAATGAGCCCATCGCCATGAGCATCTGATGAAAACCTGCAGATGCTTAAACTGTTCTCACTCTCTCTCTCTATCTCAACATCACCACGGAAGTAAATACAGGGTGGCGCACGAAATGTGTTACCAATTCTTTCTTTCACAATTTACGACGCACATTAGATATCCCACTGGGATCTCTACAGCAGTACCAGCAGAGCTTGGAAAAACAAATGAGTTACGAAATGACGTGTAATTCACGATACTGCCACTAGGAGACTAGTAAGCAGCAACGGCTGACAATGGAAGACTGACGACACAGCAACGATCGGCAGTTGTGTTACTTTTTCATGAAACGAAAAGGCTTGTTGTGACTCAGAGGCGTTTTCGACAACAGTTTAACACACGATGGGTCCCTTGCAAGAAGACCATCCACAGGTTGTACGATAAATTTTTACAGGAAGGAACAGTATTGGAAGCGAAGCGACCTCGGCCTAAGCCTGTTTGTTCGCCGGAGAATACTGAAGCGGTACGAGTTGCTGTACAGAGAAGTCCCGGGAAATCGTGTAGAAGGGCAGCAGTGCAACTGGGAATATCCAGACGCTCCGCTCAACGCATTCTTAAAAGTGACCTCCATATGTATCCATACCAGAAGACCTGTGCACAGAAGCTCACTGAAGAACACAAGCAGCAGAGACTACTGTTTGCTCAGTGGGCAGAGGATAGGGAAGAAACTCTCAACAACGTTTCTTTTCAGACGAGGCGCATTTTCATTTAGACGGTGTGGTTAACAAACAAAATGTACGCTTTTGGGCCACTGAAAACCCACAAGTGCTCCATGAACGACATCGTGCTCCAAGGATTACAGCGTGGGCAGAAATTTCCAGTCACGGACTTATTGGACCCTTTTTCTTTGGAGAAACTGTCAACAGCGAGCGTTATTTGAACATGCTTCGCAATAGCTTCATTCCAAAGCTTCTTGCTACTGTCTTGCCCTTCAACACGCAGTGGTTCATGCAAGATGGAGCAAGGCCACATTCTGCAAACACTGTGTTGGAGTTTTTACACGAGCATTTCGACATGCAGATCATTTCACTCAGGTTCCCAGGTTGGCCCCCCAATAGTCCAGACCTCAATCCACGTGACTTTTTTCTTTGGGGGTACCTAAAGGAAAAAATTTTCCCGAAACGACCACGTGATTTTATGGAGCTCAGAAGACTTATTCTTCAAGCTTGCAGTGAAACTACAGAAGACATGTGCCGTAGGGTAATCACTAACTTCAGTATTCGTTTGAAGGAAGTTAGGAAACGAAATGGTGGACATATTGAGCATGTGCTGAGTTAGAACAAATCTCCACGGACGGCTCTTCATTGTAGTATATGTTCCTTTCAGAATGTATTGACAATAAAGTATATATTCAAAAACAAAATGGTAACACATTTCGTGCGCCACCCTGTATGAGTGGATTTCAAATCGTAAGTTATACATTACGGCGTGACGAGTAACTTTTATTAAAAACTTCACTGCACTCTGAAGTGGCACAGATACACGAAACTATTTTTCAGTATAAACACTAAGTCTCTGTAAACACCGGTAGGAAAATTCTACCAGTCGTTCAATTTCTCGACGGCAGAAATCGGTGCCATGGCCACGGAGCCTTTCGAGGACCGCTGCGTGAACGACCTCCCGATCGGAAAACCTGCGATTGCTGCGAATCGCTTGATCAGCCGTCCGACCTATGTCATCTGTGACCGACGTCGACGGCTTTCATTCCCGACCAGCGTCACCCACATTTGGCACCATTTCACTGCGGCTGAACGCGACACTGCATTTGGTCCAAACACAGCCGGAATTTCAGGGTCGATCTGCGCGCCATTTAGACATTTTGCCCCGAATAATCTTACCGCCCCGCGTACTTCAACTGTGGAGTACTTTTCCAGCTGCCCTGCCAATTAACTCATACTCTGTGATGTGACTGTTATCCGTACCGCAACAGAACTGCGTATGCAGAGAACACAGAGCACGTAATCTCCTCTGACAATGTGCCACTCTTGCGCACTTATATCCTCCTTGCTCCGTTCATCATGGGTTGCTTTGCTGCCTAAGTAGTAGAATTTCTTAACTTCATCTACTTCGTGATCACCAATTCTGATGTTAAGTTTCTAGCTGTTCTCGTTTCTGCTACTTCTCATTACTTTCTTCTTCGATTTACTCTTAATCCATATTCTGTACTCATTAGACTGCTCATTCCATTCAACAAATTCTGTAATTTTTCTTCGTTTTCACTGAGGATAGCAATGTCATCAGCGGATGTTATCACTGATACCTCTCCTTGAATTTTAATCCCATTCTTCAGCTTTTCTTTTATTTCCGTCATTGCTTCATCGAGATATAGATTAAATAGTAGCGGCGAAAGACTACAACCCTGCCTTATACCCTTTTTCATCCGAGCACTTCGTTCTTGGTTTTCAGTTCTTACTGTTCCTTCCTGGTTCTTGTACATATTGTATGTTATCCGTTTTTACATATAGCTTACCGCTATTTTTCTCAGAATTTTCAACATCTTGCAACATTTTACACTGTCGAACACTTTTTCTATGCAGACGAATCCTATGAATGTGTCTTGATTTTTTTTCTTTTTCTTTAAGACTTGCTTCCGTTGTCAACTGCAACGTCAAAACTGTTTTTCCAGTGCCTTTATCCTTCCTCTAGAGCCAAATTGGACTTCATAACAGATCCTCAGTTTTGTTTTCCATTCTTCTGTATATTATTTTCAGCAACCAGGATGTTGAGCTGTTAAGCCGATTTTGCGATAATTCTCGCACTTGTCAGCTCTTGCTACCTATCCACGGTTTCTTTGCATTTACCTTCTATGTCAATATGTTTCTCTTTCCAACTTCTTTGATTGCCGTTTTTAGAGATGTTCGTTCCTCTTCAACTGAACCGCCTACGGAGCTGTCTCTATAGCGCCTGCCGGTAAACCACCATTCTGCAACAGATGAGTTTCGAGGACCACGACCTTATATTCAGAAAGGTTTACCAGCAGCAAACGTATCCGGTCGTAAAAGCCTTCATTCTGTTATATAGCATCAGGGTACCTCAATCGTAGCCGCGCTGGATTAGCCGTGCGGTCTCAGGCGCTGCACCCATGGACTGTGCGGCTGGTCCCGGCGGAGGTTCGAGTCCTCCCTCGGGCATGGGTGTGTGTGTGTTTGTCCTTACGATAATTTAGGTTAAGTAGTGCGTAAGCTTAGGGACTGATGACCTTAGCAGTTAAGTCCCATAAGATTTCACACACGTTTGAACGTTTTTGAACCGTATCTCTTTATTCCTTAGTACTCTCGCATCCTACTTCATTATTCCTAGCTAGTCTCTTAAACTTCAGCTTACTCTTCGTCATTACTAAACTGTGATCTAAATCTATACCTTCTCCTAAGTACGCCTTACAGCCTAATGTCTGATTTCGACATCTCTGCCGGACTATAACGTAATCTAACTGAAATCTTCACGTATCTCTGTTCTAGGCGTTTCAGTCCGAAACCGCGCTGCTGCTACGGTCGCAGGTTCGAATCCTGCCTCGGGCATGGTTGTGTGTGATGTCCTTAGGTTAGTTAGGTTTAAGTAGTTCTAAGTGTAGGGGACTGATGACCTCAGATGTTAAGTCCCATAGTGCTTAGAGCCATTTGAACTATTTTCACGTATCGCCCGGCCTCTTCCAAGCACATCTCCTCCTTTTCTGATTCTTGAACAGCTCTGAAATTTATTGCATAACTCAGTTAGGATTTCTCCTCTCTCATTCCTACTACTAAGCCGATATTCTTCCCTTACAACCGCATTCCAGTCCCGCACGACTATTAGATTTTCATCGCTTTTTTACGTAATGAATTACCCGTTCGATATTCTCATACGTTTCTCTATCTGTTCATCTTCTGCTTGCTACATCGGCTTGTGTACCTTACTATTGACGTCGATGATTGTTTACTATCAATTTTGATGTGAACAACTGCATCACTGTACTATTCGCAGTAACTCACTCTCTGCCCTCCCTTGCTATTCATGATGAATCCTACTCTCATGATTTTGACATTAGACTTATTCGTCTGTCCATAACTCTTTGTCTTGCTTGCATTTGACTTCGGTGATTCACGCTGTATCTAGAGTGAGCATTTGGATTTCCCTTTTCAGATTTTCTAGCTTCCCTACCACGTTCAAACTTCTGACATTCCACGCCCAGCTCGTAGAACGTCACCCTTTTTGTTGATTTTTAATCTTTTTCTCATAGTCACTTCCTCCTTAGCAGTCCCCTCCCGGAGACGTGAAAGGGGGCCTAGTCCAGAATCTTTTGCCAATAGAGAGACCATCATAACTCTTTTCCAGTTAGAGGGCACATGACCTGTGGATACACATTGTGTCTTTAATGCAGTGGTTTCCATTGCTTTCTGCATCCTCAAGCCGTCGATCATTGGTCATTCGTCTTTCTTTTGGGAGCAGTTTTCCACTCAAAAAACAAGAGTGTGCCCTGAAACTCTGTCCATTCCTCCGCCTTCCCCACAAATGAGTGTGACGTCTTATGCCGGAACTCTTCGGCTGCCGTTGCTGACACTGACCGAAGGACGTTTTGATTAATGTAATCAGCAGAAGAAATAACTTGTGAGTTCCATAGTGCTACCGGCGTTCCGGCAAGCATTACAACTGTGCATCCTGAATTAAAAGAAAAAGGCGGTACACTGACCGAGCAGCTCCTTATAAACCATACATGTTTGTAGTCAATGCTAAGCTACGCATGAGATAGTGACAAGCATCGCAACTGGGAGTAAATGACCGGAATCGAGTGATTTAGAGAGATGAACCACACTATATTTTGGTAATCCAATGGAAGGGATTAGGTTTAGCGACCGCCTGGAAAACGGTACCTGTGTTCATGTGTATTGTGAACAATGAAGTACAAAGGAGGGCGGGTTTAGCTGTGGGGCGTTTTTCGTTGGTAGGGTGCGGTACATTCATTGCGCTTAACGAAATGCTAAATGCGGAGGAATGTGAACAAATTTTACAGCGCTGTGTACTGAGTGCAGTAGAGGGACCGTTCGGAGGTTGTGGCTGTATCAGCATGAAAACCCAACCTGTCATTAAGTAACATCTATGAGGCAATGATTTGTGGAAAACAGCATTCCTGAAATGGATTAGCATACCTAGAGTGACGAACTGAACCCAAACAAACACTTTTGGGATAAATTAGAACGTAGACTTCACTCCAGACCTCTGCATCCAACATGACTACCCACACTGCTTTCGATCCTGGAGGAAGAATGTGCTACTGTACACCCTGCGACATTTAGATACCTCATTATGCGTCCCCAGTAGAGTTCAAGGACCAACGGCCTTGACGCAATGGTAACTCTGGTTCCCGTCAGATCACCAAAGTTAAGCGCTATCGGGCTAAGCTAGCACTTGGACGGGTGACCATCTGGTCTGTCCAGCACTGTTGGCAAGCGGGGTGCATTGAGCAGTTGTGAGGCAAACTGAGGAGCTACTTGATAGATAAGTGGCGGCTCCGGTCTCGTAAACTGACAAAAGGCATGCAGAGCAGTGCGCTGACCACATGCTCCTCCATATCCCCAGTGACGCCTGTGAACTGTGGATGACACGGCGTCCGGTCGGTACCTTTGAGCCTTCATGGCCTATTCGAGCAGAGTTTAGTTTTTTTTTTTTTTTTTGCCGGCCGGAGTGGCCGAGTGGATGTGTGTGATGTCCTTAGGTTAGTTAGGTTTAAGTAGTTCTAAGTTCTACGGGACTGATGACCTCAGCAGTTAAGTCCCATAGTGCTCAGAGACATTCTTTTTTTTAGTTTTTTAGTAGAGTTCAGCGGGTGGACACATCCCACATTAATGTGCACTAATAGAGGTTCAGATGCTTTTGATCAAATAGTGTATACTACAACCTCAGTCTGAGAATGAAATGTCGATCTATAATAAAAAAAATACAAGATAGGAACTGTGTTTCCCTAAGGCACTATCCTTGGTGTGTGTAAATTTATTTACGAACTGTACTTAGATCACACATCACATAGCTGTAATTTCGTGTTTATCTAACGCTTTTCAATAGTTTCATTTAACTTTACCTATTTGCAATTTGTATTCAGTGGTGTCGGTTATTTTCGTAATTTAATCAACCAAATACAGATTTTTTTTGTTAGATTGTGTCATACATGTTTAATTTGTAGCTGCGCAGTTCTCTAACAACGTTTTATTATTACGTTTTTTTCTCTCTTAAGCTTGTACATAAGATAAGTGTACGTCACAGTGACTAAATAAGCAATTAGATAGAACCATAGAACTAAAAATTACATACATCTTAAATATAACACAACGACCAAAAAGAGCAAAACCAGCTTTAGAAAAACATGTTCAAATGTGTGTGAAATCTTACGGGACTTAACTGATAAGGTCATCAGTCCCTAAGCTTACACACTACTTAACCTAAATTATCCTAAGGACAAACACACACACCCATGCCGGAGGGAGGACTCGAACCTCCGCCAGGATCAGCCGCACAGTCCATGACTGCAGCGCTTCAGACCTCTCGGCTAATCCCGCGCGTCACACGCTTTAGAACTGCCGACTATTCCTCCTCGGGGGAGAAAATGACAAGTGTTGAAAAAGACATTAAAATAAAAATATATTTTCTCTGACTTGGAAATTTTCTGATAATTGTTGCCACACCTGAAAATGTTTCTCGTTCTGAAGATGTAACAAAAGAAGAAATAAGAAATTGGCTTGAATTATTACCCCTCAACAATTTCTTTGTTCTTACAGGGAAAAGAAACAGTTTTTGTCAGGTAGGTCAATTAGATTTTCTATATAACATTGGTGTCACTGTGAAAAAGAATTTGTACGAGGGCGTGCTGCGAAGTAAGGCCTCCGATTTTTTTATGTTAAAACTCTTAAAGCTTTTTAAACGAAACAAACGTTATGTAAATTCCACATCTTTATTTTTCATGTCTACATGGTTATTTCTCATCATAGTCACCCTGGCGACGAGAATATTCCTCCAAACGAGAGATAAGTTTTCTGATGCCGTCATTGTAGAATGTTTGACTTGGCTGACGGAGCCACGGTCTCGCCTCTCATTGCAACGCTTCATCACTATCAAACTGAGGTCATCGAAGGTGTTCTTTAAGTTCTGGAAAGAGACGAAAATCGTATGGATCCAAGTCTGGGCTGTATGCAGGATGATAGATGACAGTGACTCCAAGGCGTCGGACGGATGCAGGTGTCGCAGCGCTTGTGTGTCGTCTGAAGATGAAAGTGATCCATGTGTGGACGAACTCTTCGAATTCGAAACTCGATTACAGCACGCTGTTTTTCACACACACCGACATGGCTACGTTACAAACCGGCATGTTACACGCTAAAATTCGGAGCACTCTAGCGGCGAAAGGCAGCAAATGTATAGAGACATAGAATAAAAATGTAGAATGTTAATAACGTTTCTTTTATTTAAAAAGCTTCCAGAATTTTCACATAAATTCTGAGGAATTATTTTTCAGCATACGCTCGTACTAACTTTGCATGCAGGTAGTTGACATCGATCTACCTGCCCCGGCCCGTGTCTGTGTACGGGATGTGGTAGGGAAGGCAACCTCGGTCGTGGTGGAGGATATGTCGTGTGCGACCACCACGTATGTATTTCACAGAATTTTGAAGCTACAGTTAGTGAGACTGCAAGTGATTGTATTAACAAGCTGTGTTATCACAACTAATAATTCGAGAAACGTAAACGTTTAGTCTACAGTTTCTCACTAGAGCACCGAAAAATAAATAGTCACATAAATAACGAGTCAACCAAACCAGAAGAAGATCAAGAATGCATTTGCAGAAGAGGATTTCATAAAGCAATAAAGAGGCATGGTATAAAGATCACTTATTACGATACAGACAATGTAAAGTAAAGAAAATGTGTCACGTGGAAATTCCTCTAATAACCTGCTTGGCGGGGGTTACATCCTTCCAAAACAATGAGGCCTTACGAAGTACATGTAGCTATGTTTCCCTCCTCCTTAATATACCCTTCACTCATATTGAATTATTTGAATACCTTGAAGTTGCCGCAACCTTCTCACCCACAGCATTAAATCAGCTTTATGCATCCCCGTTGGCCTTTTCCTACAAAAATTTAATGGCATTGCATTGGGTGGTTTCATAAGTCGTAAATTACCACGAATGAACGGAACATTTTTGTTGCGGCTTCACGTTTGGCAAGCTTGATTATTCCAAGGATCGTATTAAGAATATCAACACTGCACAGTGTACGAATTTAAACTTGGATGGACAGGCAGCAGAAACCAAGCGCGGCTGTCAAACAGAGGTCACCACAGAGGAAATCATTGTCAAAATCCATGACACGGTAGTGCAAGACCAACGAATAAAATTCCATAAAACTGCTGAGAAAGAAGGCATCTCAACTGGGCGAGTGCATAATATCCTGCACGGAGAATTGGCTATGAAAAAGTTGCGTGTGTGCTGGGTGCTACGAATGCTCACAGTCGATCAGAAGCACATGGGACACTACATTTCAACACAATGTATGGCGATGTTTGATTGCAGTCCGCATGACGTTTTGTACCAATCGGTGACTGTTGATGAAATTTGGATCCATCATTTCACACTAGAGTGAAAACGGTAGTCGAAACGGGAGTCAAAACAATGGACAAAGACTCGTGAAAGTGCACGAAAGAAGGCAAAGACCTTTCAGTCAGCTGGTACGTATCCCAGGGAATAATTTTCTTATATTACTTAGAAAAAGGCAGAACCATAGTTGAACTCCATTACGCTTCATTTTTGGATAGTTCTAAACTTGCGTTGGCTGAAAGAACACCAAGGTTGGCAGGCGAAAAAGTGCCTTTTCACCAGGATATGGCGCCGTCCCACACATCAGCGATAACAATGGCGAAAGTGCATGAAATAGGCTCTGACCTGGTTCCTCATCCAATCTATTCACCAGACTTAGCTCCAAAGTGATTTCTTCCTGTACCCTAACTTGAAACTTTGGCTTGCTGGGAAGTAATTTTCACCAAATGGGGAAGTGATAATTGTAGTCAACAAATATTTAGCAGAGTTTGTCAAAGTACACTACTGCCATTAAAATTGGTTCAAATGGTTCAAATGGCTCTGAGCACTATGTCACTTAACTGCTGAGGTCATCAGTCCCCTAGAACTTAGAACTATTTAAACCTAACTAACCTAAGGACATCACACACACCCATGCCCGAGGCAGGATTCGAACCTGCGACCGTAGCGGTCGCGCGATTCCAGACTGTAGCGGCTAGAACCGCTCGGTCACACCGGCCGGCATTAAAATTGCTACACCAAGAAGAAAAGCCGATGATAAACTGGTATTCATTAACAAATATATTATACTAGAACTGACTGACATGTGATTACATTTTCACGCAATTTGGTTGCATAGATCCTGAGAAATCAGAACCCAGAACAACCACCTCTGGCCGTAATAACGGCCTTGATACGCCTGGGCATTGAGTCAAACAGAGCTTGGACAGGTACAGCTGCCCATGCAGCTTCAACACGATTCCACAGTTCATCTGGAGTACAGACTGGCCAGTTACTCGGCCACCATTGACTAGAAGTTTTCAGTTGGTGAGAGATCTGG
Organism: Schistocerca serialis cubense; assembly: GCF_023864345.2. Lineage (NCBI taxonomy): Eukaryota > Metazoa > Arthropoda > Insecta > Orthoptera > Acrididae > Schistocerca > Schistocerca serialis. Next base: position 255,303,524 of record NC_064645.1, on the reverse strand, counting down.
ATAATGTGCTGGCCAGGGTGGCAGTCGAACATTTTCTGTATCCAGAAAGGCCTGTACAGGACCTGCAATATGCGGTCGTGAATTATCCTGCTGAAATGTAGGGTTTCGCAGGGACTGAATCAAGGATAGAGCCACGGGTCGTAATACATCTGAAATGTAACGTCCACTGTTCAGAGTGCCGTCAATGCGAACAAGAGGTTACCGAGACGTGTAACCAATGGCACCCCATACCATCACGCCGGGTGATACGCCAGTATAGCGATGACGAATACACGACTCCAATGTGCGTTCACCGCGATGTCGCCAAACACGGATACGAACATCATGATGCTGTAAACAGAACCTGGATTCAACTGAAAAAATGACGTTTTGCCATTCGTGCAACCCGGTTCGTCGTTGAGTACTCCATCGCAGGCGCTCCTGTCTGTGATGCAGCGTCAAGGGTAACCGCAGCCAATGTCTCCGAGCTGGTAGTCGATGCTCCTGCAAACGTTCGTGCAGATGGTTGTTGTCTTACAAATGTCCCCAAGTGTTGACTCAGGGATCAAGACGCGGCTGCACGATCCGTTACTGCCATGCGGATAAGATGCCCGTCATCTCGACTGCTAGTGATACGAGGTCGTTGGGATCCAGCACGGCGTTCCGTATTACCCTCCTGAACCCACCGATTCCATATTCTGTTAACAGTCATTGGATCTCGACCAACGCGAGCAGCAATGTCGCGATACGATAAACCGCACTCGCGATAGGCTACAATCCGATCTTCATCAAAGTCATAAACGTGATGGTACGCATTTCTCCTCCTTACATGAGGCATCACAACAACGTTTCAAGAGCCAACGCCGGTCAACTGCTGTTTGTGTATGAGAAATCGGTTGGAAACTTTCCTCATGTCAGCACGTTGTAGGTGTCGCCACCGGCGCCAACGCTGTGTGAATGCTCTGAAAAGCTAATCATTTGCTTATCACAGCATCTTCTTCCTGACGGTTAAATTTCGCGTCTGTAGCACGTCATCTGCGTGGTGTAGCAATTTTAATGGCCAGTAGTGTATTTTTTCGATAGCGTGAAAGAACTGGAGGACCTCTGGATCATGCGTATATCCTTCAAAGGACACTATGTCGAGTAGTAATGTGAAGTGTCTATGAAAATACCTGTTTTACTTATTTACCAGACTTATCAATCCACCCTCGTAATCACATGGCCTGATTGTGAAGAACTTTTCCTGCACCTGTGGTGCGGGAAGACTGCATTGCTGTCCTGAGCAGCAAAGAGACAGCAACGAGAACACTCGAAGCATGCAAGCCGGTAGCGACTGTCAATGTGGTGCGCTAGCGCAGCAGTAGCGGCGAGAATGCGTTCGCGTGCCGGTGTTGCGTTATTTTGCGCGAGCTGCACTGACCGGTGATGCGGCCCAGCTTGCTGGGCGGCGGCACGTAGTTGGCGACGAGGCCGGCGATGTGCGCGCCGGCGCTGTAGCCGAGCAGGTGCAGCCTGTCGGGCTGGACGCCGCGCGGGTGCGCCGCCAGGTAGCCCACCAGCTGCGCGATGCACTCTGCGCAGAAGCGCGGCGACCACTCGATCTGGCTGAGGCACGGCTCCACCACCAGCGTCGAGTAGTCCACGATCAGAATGTTGTAGTCGCCGCGCGTGAAGTACGCTGCAACCGAAAAGCGACCACGCTGAGCACATCTGCGATCACGTCTTTACGTAACTTCTGTAGGTGTACTTGTCATATAGCCGAAAACGGAAGAGCCGCAGGGGATTATCCTCGTTTGACTTAAGAATGTGCCATAGATGATGGTAGGACAGAGAGTGTGAGGCAGGGGGAGTTGAGCGTGCCGGTAGTTTTACTGGACATAATTTCAGTTCATCGTGGAAACTGAATCTGAACATTACACATCTAGTAATAGCGATTTCGCCATAGCTGACCATAACACAGTTTAATCAAATGGTTCAAATGGCTCTAAGCACTATGGGACTCAACATCTGAGGTCATCAGTCTTCTAGAACTTAGAACTACTTAAACCTAACTAACCTAAGGGCATCACACACATCCGTGCCCGAGGCAGGATTCGAACCTGCGACGGTAGCAGTCGCGCGGTTCCGGACTGAGTGCCTTGGAACCGCTCGGTCAGTGCGGGAAGCACAGCTTAATCTCCAGATATATTGCATCACATTTGCCCATAAGACAACAAATCTCTCATCCTACTGTACGCTTTCAGGCAAATTTAAAAAATAGCAATATTCAACCATGTATATACATTTGAGATACAGCCGTTCACCAAAAGTGATAACAAAATTGAATGCTGAAGACCAGTTACAAAACAAAGAATGTTACAACAAATATTTAAAGTTACAATAACAGCAGCTTTGAATCAGTGGTTCTCTCTCCTTACAAAACCGCGGAAGATATTTACAAGTAGTTAGTTATTTCTCTAAAAATAAATTTTTGACACAAAATTCTCTAAAATGTACATAACAAATATAATCAGTTAGCTTGTCACACCACTGCCGCCCTCAACTATACATAATCAAAACGTGGCAGTGTGAGATCAATAGCTTCATGTATTTCAAACCATATGATGGACTGTTTCGGCGCCACCGGCGCAATAAATATTTAAAAGTCCAGAATGAGATTTTCACTGTGCAGCGGAGTGTGCGCTGATATTAAAGTTCCTGGCAGATTAAAACTGTTTTCCGGACAGAGACTCGAACTCGGGACCTTTGTCTTCGGGGCCAAGGCTCTACCTCCTTTTTTTTGTTTTTGTTTTTCTTCTTCCACTTTGTTCGGTATTGCTCGTTGCGTTCGGTCTGGGCGGACGTCACAAGACATTCGTTCAAGTTGATCGTTGATTCCTTTACTCAGTTTTTTTATTACAGAGGGCGAGCAGTCCTCTGCCCAAACACGCTGAGCTACCGTGCTGGCGCCATCTGAGCTACCCAAGCACGACTCACGCCCCGTCCTCACAGCTTTACTTCCACCAGTACCTCGTCTCTTACTTTCCAAACTTCACAGAAGCTTTCTTCCAGGAGTGCTAGTTCTGCAAGTTTCGCAGGAGAGCTTCTGTGAAGTTTGGAAAGTAGGAGACGTGGTACTGGAGGAAGTAAAGCTGTGAGGATGGGACGTGAGTCGCGCTTGGATAGCTCAGTTGGTAGAGCACTTGACCGCGAAAGGCAAAAGTCCCAAGTTCGAACTCGGTCCCGCACACAGTTTTAATCTGCCAGGAAGTTTTAATGTTTAAAAGTAATTGAATGCTGGCAAAATTTAACTCATTATCATTTAAAAAATACATGTTTATAAACATTTATAAGCGAAAGACAAGCAAAATTTAGTGGTTCTTGGTCTAGTGAATTGATGAGATTGTGGTGTGAAGAAGCATTTCATATACAATCTGACTTTCTCTGTATGGTGTGGTAGAGGTATGGTTGTGTCTAACGTATGTGTTGAGAGTGTACCAAGGAGCGTCCGTCATAACTCGAAATACCTGGTCGTGCAGAGCATGCAGTCTTTTCAGGTGAGAACCCTCAGCAGTCATTGGCCATACTCTCGAACTACGTACGATGGCCAGGAGTTCTATGCCACTTCAGTTACTTAGTTTAGCATCTTCTGATAATATGTGGCACAACTGATACAGGCCATGACACTTATTGACCGCACTGGTTGTTTTCATCTTCCATTTCAATTTCTTGCATATGCTGCCCTAGCTACACTGAAGCGCAAAAGAAACTGGTATAGTCATGTGTATTCAAATACAGAGATATGTAAGCAGGCAGAATACGGCGCTGCGATCGGCAACGCCTACATGAGACAACAAGTATCTGGCGTAGTTGTTAGGTCGGTTACTGCTGCTACAGTGGCAGGTTATCGAGATTTAAGTGAATTTGAACGTGGTGTTATAGTCGAGTCATGGGACACGGCACATCCGAGGTAGCAATGAAGTGGGGATTTTCCCGTACGACCATTTGACTAGTATACCGTCAATATCAGGAATCCTGTAAAACATCAAATCTCCGACATCGCTGCGGCAGGAAAAAGATCCTGCAAGAACGGGACCAACGACGACTGAAGAGAATAGTTCAACGTGACAGAAGTGCAAACTTCGGCAAATTGCTGTAGATTCAAGTGCTGGGCCATCAACAAGTGTCAAGAGTGCGAACCATTGGACGAAACATTATCGATAGGGGCTTTCGGAGCCGAAGGCCCTCTCGTGTGCCATTGATGAATGCACGACACAAAGTTTTACGCCTCACCTGGGCCCTTCAACATCGACATTGGACTGTTGATGACTGGAAACATATTGCTTGGTCGAACGAGTCTCGTTTCAAATTGTATCGAGCGGATGGAGGTGTACGTGTATGGAGGCAACCTATGAATTCATGGATCCAGCATGTCAGCAGAAAACTGTTCAAGCTGGTGGAGGCTCTATAATGGTGTGGGTTCAAATGGCTGTGAGCACTGTGGGACTTAACATCTGAGGTCATTAGTCCCCTAGAACTTAGAACTACTTAAACCTAACTAACCTAAGGACATCACACACGTCCTTGCCCGAGGCAGGATTCGAACCTGCGACCGTAGCGGATGCGCGGTTCCAGACAGAAGCGCCTAGAGCCGCTCGGCCACAACGGCCGGCAATGGTGAGGGGCGTGTGCAGTTGGAGTGATACGGGGCCCCTGATACGTCTAGATACGACTCTGACAGGTGACACGAACGTAAGCATACTGTCTGATCACCTGCATCCTATCATGTCCATTGTACATTCCAACGGACTTGGGCAATTCCAGCAGGACAATGAGACATCCCACACGTCCAGAGTAGCTCCAGGAACACTCTTCTGAGCTTAAACACTTCCGCTGGTCACCGAACTCCACTGACGAGAACATTATTGAGGGTATCTGGTATGCCTTGTAACATGATGTTCGGAAGAGATCTCCACCCCTTCGTACTCTGCAGGATTCATGGTGTCAATTCCCTCCAGCACTGCTTCAGACATTAATTGAGTCAATACCACGTCGTCTTGCAGCACTTCTGCATGCTCGCGGGGGCCCTAAACGATATTGGACAGATGAACCAGTTTCTTTGGCATTTCAGTGTATATTACTGAGTCATAGTAATTCAAGCCTATTCCGTCGGTTGTCAGTTGAGATTTGGGGAGGTTGGCCTAGTTGTGAACATAATTGCTTGGCCCTTGTTAGCATTGATTTTCTTCCCAGATTTCACCATAAGGTTTTTCCAGCTGTCTCTGGTGATGGCGAACAATACATTTTACGTTATAGTAGATCTTTAATTGCACAGCCTCATCGGTGTGCAGGGTAATTTTTCTTCCCGCCTGCTTGAATATGGCGTCTGAAAAGATAGAGTAAAGCGCATGTGACAGAACGTAACCCAGCAGCAGACCAGTCAGTAGCGGTTTGTAAATTAGTTTATTACTTCCAGATTCGCTTGGGAATTATAATGTTCCTGTTACCTATTTCAGCAATTGATTGCCATCTTCAAGTGTGATTAAAGGTCCATTCTCCTCAGGCTGTTTAAAAAACTCGATTTTTCGTTTTATGATTTTTTAGAAGCTAAAAGTGTGTGAAATATCATATGAAAACCCCAAGCTGAAACCTCACGTAGGAACAAAGTTACACGTCATTTAGTTCAGACGTGTAGGGCCTGCCTGTGGTGCGTCGGAGAGCAGATGCGAATGTGGGCACACTCGGTGCCCTCAGTGAAACATTTGATGGAACAGGTGACTGCCAGTCGGTATGTGCCGCGTGGCAGTTTCCTGCAAAACAAATCAATTGAGGCTGGAGAACTACTGAAGTATGGTGCTCTATGGGAGCTTCGATTTTCAATGAAGGTTTCAAATCCATTCGAAAGTACTGAAAATTGTGGGAGTCGATGCTGGATACCACGCTGAAACATACGTCATTGATCGCGACAAGATCGCCTGCAGGACTGGTCACCGCCGCGCGCAGCACGAATCCCGCGAAACGCGGGCGGCCGGCAAACATGCGAAAACTGCTGTGGAGAAGCAGCATTTGGACATGTGTGCCGTGCAAGGTAGCAAATTATCTGTGAGTATGAAAATTTTTACACAAATTCATTTTTAATCTTATAGAAGTCATACTTTTATCTTTAATCGAGTATTTTTCTTGATGCAGTATTTTTCAAGCTGACGGAATGGATTATGGGCAAACTAACAAAGATATCTTTCTAATTTTGGCTGACTTACTTCTTGGAGATGTCAGCAAGGAGCAATCGGCTATTTTTTTCTTAAATTATTCATTAGTTATTTGCATTAAACGTGATCAAAAAAACCACAACAAAACTGCATTTCTGTTTCAAATGTCCGTCATTTTATTATTTCTTCGTCTCAAAAAGTGCGGTATTACTTCGTGCGCAATGTCCTATAGGTTAAGATAATTGGTTTTTGAATTCAGATTCGATTTGCAGACTGCATGAACTCCGTGGCAGACGCACCTCATTTTGGACAGAGCAACTTTAACTCCTCGGTAGGGGGCTTAATGATGACTGAATTTCTTTAAAAAATCAGAAAATGTTATCCAAGAATCAATAAATAATGTGCAAAGAGATTTACATTGATTGCTTGACTAGTTTTTCCAAAAACAAATCGTAAAAATCGGTTATTTTGTAGCCTGACTGAGGAGAATGGACCCTTAATCCGCTATTACCTTCGTGAAGATTGTGCATAAAGATTCCCATTAATCATTCTGAATATCATGATAGTCTTATGAAATATGGTAACGACTTATACATTATATCATTACGTTGCAGCAATCCATCGCTAGATCTCGCGATTTGCCCGTAGACTGCACTTGTGCGGGCCCGTCGCAGATTGCCGTGATCGATTACTGATGCTTCATGGCGCCCTAGATATGCATGCATTCGGAACGATTGCCTGGCTACGATTCTCTTTCGTTCATTAATCCGTTAAAAAATGGCTCTGAGCACTATGGGACTTAACATCTGAGGTCATCAGTCCCCTAGAACTTAGAACAACTTAAACCTTACTAACCGAAGGACATCACACACATCCATGCCCGAGGCAGGATTCGAACCTGCGACAGTAGCGGTCGCGCGGTTCCAGACTGAAGCGCCTAGAGACGCTCGGCCACAGAGGCCGAATCGAGTGTGCACTTTGACGCTAAAATTCATAGTTCTTCAGGGAACACATATCACTATACAAAATGAAGCTGAAGTTGGGGTTGTCACTTAGAAGAGTATACAAATATAAAAATGTTGACACAACAGATACTAGATGCTGGGCTCCAGCGGGTGTTTATGAGTAATTTGTGAGACGACTGGACCCATTATTGAAGTTTTTAACACCTATGGAAACCACAAGGCTTTTTATTGATAACATTGCCACAGGCAATCTAGAATACAAAGTCATATTACAAAATCTGTTAGCTTAACTTCAAGAAAAATGAATAAAAAATGATTTTCTGCTTTTAAGGTGTATTTGCAAAATATAGACGATAAGAAAGTACAAGGCACACTTGACGTTACTGAAAAATAAAATGTCTTCCATAATTCTTTAAGACAGCCTACAGTCATCAAGCGTGCGAAAACAAACGTTTTCAACTACCACTTTTTTTTATTAGGCGACACACGCAGATTAATCCCTACCGCTGCTGAAAACAATTAATTTGCCACACTACAGCTTCCCACACAGTGGCATTCGAAGTACTGCTTAAAATCTCTTGGGAAAGTTTTTGTGTGTAGTGTGGCTCAAGCTAGTGACCAATTGTAGGCGACATCGGCAGCCAGCGACTGGTTATTGAAATATTTGTTCAATTATAAGGGACAACTGAAACATTTCTGTTTGAGGGTCGCAGCGTATATGCAACGTAGCACGACACCGATCGAAAATGTCGTAACACAGAAGTTACGTCAACTCAAGTGGGAGGCGCTTGAGCAACCGCCTTAGAGTCCTGCCCTCTCCCTTAGATTCTTTAAGAAAGGCTTCAAGGATAAATAGTATGTGTAGCAGGCAGTTACGGACCTCTTCACACAGCAGGACAAGACGTTTCACCTAACGGCTGTCTTCCACGTGGTGCATCGGTGGGACGATTGCCTCAATACTCTGGGCGATTTTGGCTGATTGGCATACCGATTCTGCACTGCACCGCCTTCGAACGGAAACTTTGTAATGATGCCTTATACAGTACCTCAAGAAATAGCCCTGAAGATGATTATAACGAACCTGTACTTTTCATTCAGCAGTAATTATCCTAATGAAAGAACTGACACACAAAATTCCTCGAAAGAATGTGGCCAGTAGCTACACTGTAAGTGATGACAACACCCAACACGGGGTCTACGTGACTGTCAGTTTGGAGTGGCACCACATTCTTCAACACTTCCAAGTCGTCCGCTGTATAATACTGAGTGCTGCGACACCTCGAGGACATTATCCAATAATAATGTTCTGATTATATTGTAGGAGGGTCGATTTCGTTGAGCAAGACTGTATTTTAATTGTTTGGTGAAATATTGAGGGGCAGAAGCAGCAGATAATATCTCAATTATAAAAAGCCTGAGTTATCGTTTTCGCCTGCGAAAGGGCAGCATCGTATCTGGGAGTAGGCATTAGGAGTGATTGAAAATGGAATGATCATATAAAGTTGATCGTCGGTAAAGCAGATGCCAGACTGAGATTCATTGGAAGAATCCTAAGGAAATGCGATCCGAAAACAAAGGAAGTAGGTTAAAGTACACTTGTTCGCCCACTGCTTGAATATTGCTCACCAGTGTGGGATCCATACCAGATAGGGTTGATAGAAGAGAGAGAAAAGATCCAACGGAGAGCAACGCACTTCGTTACAGGATCATTTAGTAATCGCGAAAGCGTTACGGAGATGATAGATAAACTCCAGTGGAAGGCTCTGCAGGAGAGACGCTCAGTAGCTCGGTACGGGCTTTTGTTGAAGTTTCGAGAACATACCTTCATCGAGGAGTCAAGAAGTATATTGCTCCCTCCTACGTATATCTCGCGAAGAGAGCATGAGGATAAAATTACAGAGATTAGAGCCCACACAGAGGCATACCGACAATCTTTCTTTCCGCGAATAATACGAGACTGGAATAGAAGGGAGAACCGATAGAGGTACTCAAAGTACCCTCCGCCACACACTGTCAGGTGGCTTGCGGAGTATGGATGTAGATGTAGATGTTGACATACATATTTGGTTTGTTAACGTTCTGTGATTTTTAACAAACTTGTGTATTTCGTGACTTTACTAATGATTTTTTTCTGATAGTAGGCTTGACTATGGAAGGACGTATTTTCAAAGGAGGTGTACTTCTATTGTTAAAAAAAAAAAAAAGAAACGACAACCACCATTCCTGCGAGGCCGGATGGGGTGGCCGAGCGGTTCTAGGTCACGCATGGATGTGTGTGATGTCCTTAGGTTAGTCAGGTTTAAGTAGTTCTAAGTTCTAGGCGACTGATGACCTCAAATGTTAAGTCCCATAGTGCTCAGAGCCATCTGAACTATTCCTGCGCTCTTGTAAGACGCTGAACATATAATGTAATAGTTGAGCACTGAGAAAAACGTTTTTATGAAATAATTTTTTCTCATTTCTGAAGTGAATATTATGCTCGTCTTCCCTTTCCTAGTAATTACAACACAAAGTGCAAGCAGGTAGAAGACTTAGGATTTAGAAAGCTAGGTACTACTGTGCGATCCCTATTTAATAACACGATCATTTGGAATGGAAAGATTATCTTTTGTGTAAAGCGAAAATTTGTCGCCAAGCATTACTGCAAAATTAATAAGTTATTCTTTTTCAGCCAAGAAGCCAGTAATTAAGATCCACAGCGCTAAATACTTTATTTTTGATGAAAAGATCAGTTTCAATTTTCATATTCAAAAGTAACACCAAAGGACAAATTTATTTAAATCCTTCAATACTAGGAAGGAAAGAGGACCTGGTAAGAGGAGGGAACAGTAGTTATGATTAATTTTGCAGCGGGAAGTTTCGAGCTGCCTGTCTGTTTGTTCTTTCTGCTAGGAATACTTAATAATTTTTCTAGTGTCCAAGGGAAGGTCATAAGAACGTGCATGCCGCTATGGCAGTGTTAGAAAGCTTCCGCGAAGGCAAACAGACATCCATCGTAAATTCAAACGTAGCCAAAGCCGAAACTGAACGAAGCCAAAATTAGCATTAGGAGAGCCATGCGTGACGCGTTAAACGAATTAAAAGTAAGTCTATCCCAAACCGTTTTGGTGTTATGTTAAATCAGGAAACTGATCGAAGAAATCTGTCCAGGCACTATGTGACCGTAATGGCATGGAAATAGAGGATGAGAGAGAAAAGGCCGAAATACCAAACGCTTTTTCTGCGAAACTTAAGATCATATTGTGGTTCCTCCTTTAAATCATCAGACAAAAGTCAAAATGGCATATCGAAAAGCACCGCGGGATATAAAAACAACTGAAATCATTCATCATAGGAAAGGTCAAGAGATGTCGTGATACTAACATGATTCAGCACAACGTACACGAAAGAAGTACTACACAGTAAGTCGCCGGAGAAGTTAATCGTTCCTAATGATTAGAAGAAAGAGCAGATCATCACCAATTTCAACACAGGTCATCGAACAAACGCGCAAAACTTTGGATGTTTTACGCTCACGTATCATGACATTTCTGGAGTCCGAAAATCTCTTCTATAGAATCAACATGGGATCCGACAAAAAAAAAGAAAAAATGGTCCTGTGGAACTTGGCTCGCCATCTTCCTCCTCCACGAGACTCAAAAAGCAGTAGACACCGGCACCCATATTGATTCCGTGTTCTTTGTCTTCTGGAAGGCAATCGATGTAGTACCACGCTGCCACCTAACGAACAAAATACAAGCGTGCGGAGTATCATGCCAGCTGTGTGACTGGTCTGTAAAGTTTCTAGCAAAGAGAAAACAGCGCTTCATCCCAAACGAAGAGAAATCTTCATTCCTCAAAGTAACTACATGAGTACTCCGACGGAATATTATACGACAACTACTTTTCACATTTCCATAAATGACCTAGCGTACAACTTTGAAAGTTCCGTGAGGCGTTTCGCAGATGATGCTGTTGTATACAGAGAAGTTGCAACTCTAGAAAATCGTAGCGAAATGAAACGGAGGAAGACCTGCAGAAGCTCGACACTTTTGGTGTAGGGATCGGCAGCAGATTCCGAAGACAGAGCTAATGTAGATCCATTACTATATGTTTATACGATTGTAGAACCGTAATTGGAAGTATAACATCCATAAAAAATATTAGGAAATACGCGTACCACATAAAACTATCCGTAGGTAAGACGGATACCAGACTGAGATTCATCGGAAGAATCCTTTGGAAGTTTACACCACGCGCAAAGGAGGTAGTATACAAAACCTTTGTTCGACCAGTACTTGAAGGTTACTCGCCATACAGGGATCCGCAGTATATAATACTGATGGAGGAAATAGAGAAGATCCGAAGAAGACCAGTGCGTTACGTTGCCATCCATTTAGCGAGCGCGAAAAAGCTCAAGGTTTTCAAGGCAATATAACTAAATTCAGAACAGTTGTTAAGAAAGTTTTATTGGTACATACATGATTTCGCGCTTATTGGAGGTTCACGTTTTTAATTATAAATATTTGAAACTTTTTTACAAGGTGAGTACGAGTGCGACTTTTTTGAACGAAATTAATGTCGTTTGATATACCATTATTACAAATACTGGGAAACTTCTTTTGCTAGATTTTTACAGCTCTCCAAATTTCTGTGAAAAAAATATTCCAACTGTTAGGGATTTTTTTCTCTTACATAGTTTAGTATTAGAGGGCAGCGTGGGGGGTAAAAATCGTAGAGGGAGACCAAGAGATGAATACACTAAGCAGATTCAGAAGGTTATAGATTGCAGTAGGTACTGGGAGATGATGCTTGCACAGGATAGAGTAGCATGGAGAGCTGCATCAAACCCGTCTCTGGACTGAAGACCACAACAACAACAACGGGTGCCTTATCATTATAGCAAATGAAAATGTCTTCCACAGAATGCTTCACTATAGTATCGACAAATTATATGCCAAATTTTAGTATTATGAAGTCAATGGTTTTTGAGGAAAAGGTTCATAAACTTGCCAAAATGTAAGTTACGGAAAACCTGAATGAAAGTTTTGACAGTGTTTGTATTATGCCTTACCTTATCTGTGTGATCTAGTGCAAACCTTATGCATTCTCCTCTTCATCGTCACGCAATCCTTTCCTTACTTGTCCTCTTAGGTTAACCTGATTTTCAAAGTGAGTGACAATAATTTCAGCTTCATCAATTCTCCTGTTATTGGTTTAATTCAATATCGACGGTATGAAAGATCCGGGATCAAATTGTAGCATCTGTAGAGCCCGTTGTCAGCCAAGATCAGGACAGTTAAAAATTAAACAAGCTTCATAGCTGCAATTTCATCAGCAGTCGTGGAAACAAATGTTGTCATGGGGAATGGTTTTTCTGTCACAGTCGTAACTTTCATTAGAATTTGAGTTTTTCCGTGTACACACTTTTATAGAAGTTATGGATCTGCTATACACCGAAATATTCCCCAGATTGTGACTGCACAAAACTGGAAGGAAGCACCACAGGAATAAATAATCTGAGGAAATACAGAACAGTCAGGGGCGTGGTCCAGTGCAAATTTTGTTAATTATTAGTTTTATCACACTTAGGGGTGTAATTAGAATGCAGTTTTCAGAAATTGAAACATTAGTACCACGTAGTAAATGATTTTTCAATAAAAATATTTTTAACAATTTTGGTTGCCTTAACGTCGTCCTTAAAGTTCCGGTAGTGCACGATCCTGGGAGAGTGAACCAGAATATTGCTTACTCCGACATATATCTCGTGTTGTTGTTGTTGTTGTTATGGTCTTCAGTCCGAAGACTTGTTTGAAGCCACCCTCCATGTTGGTCTATCCTGTGCAAGCTTCTTCATCTCCTAATAAATACTGCAACGTACATCTTTCTGAATCTGCTTACTATAATCATCTCTTGGTCTCCCTCTACGATTTTTAATTGCCACACTTCTTTCCAAAACTAAATCGGAGGCCGCTTGATGTCTCAGAATGTGTCCTAACAATTGATCCCTCCTTTTGGTCAAGTTGTGCCACAAATTTATTTTTTCTCCAATTCTATTCAGTACTTTCCTCGTTAGTCATGTCATCGATCCATCTAATCTGTAGCACCGCGTTTAGAAAGCTTCTGTTCTCTCTTTATTTAAACTGCTTATCGTCCATGTTTCACTTCCGGTCATGGGTACACTCCAGACGAATACCTTCAAGAAAGAATTACTGAAACTCAAATTTATATTCGATGTCAACAAATATCTCTTCTTCAGAAATACTTTCCTTGCCATTGCCTGTCTACATTTTATATCCTCTGTGCTTCGACCACCATCAGTTATTTTGCTGCCCAAATAACAAAATACATCTACTACGTTAAGTGTCTCGTTTCCTAATCTGATTATTCCTATCTCATTCCCTTAGCTTCCCCAGATTTAATTCGGCTACATTCCATTATTCTTGTTTTGGTTTTGTTGATGTTCATCTTACATCCTTCTTTCAAGATACTGTCCCTTCCGTTCAACTGCTTTTCCAAGTCCTTTGCCGTCTCTGATATAATTACAATGTCATCGGCAATCCTCGACGATAAATGTGAACAATTGACAGTGGTAGATAAAGTGCCCTCCGCCACACACTACAAGTTCCCCTGCAGGGTATATATGTAGGTGATGTGCCTTCCAACTGGGGTCCAAGACTCCGCTGTGTGTGTCTTTCACAGTGGCAGCCCCTAGCGGTGTCGGTAGATACTGCCACTGATAAAATTGAATCATCCGACATCAGTGGAACGGTGTCGGTCCATGGAGGCACAATTTGTTAATAAAATATGATTATAATTGCATATAATAAATATAACGGAGGGAAGTAAAAATAGCCTATATCTGGCGTTCAACATAAGGTAAATCACTTATATATCTTGCCTTGTACTGTAGGTCGCGTAAGATTCAAACCAGATTCACTATTTCAACGAATGAGGTCGTGCATTGATTACCAGATTTGACTATCATTAGAGAGCACTAGTGTTCAACTCCCAATTCGGACATTCAGCATCACGTACTCTGTGGCTTTCCTTATTAGACGGAGGCAAATGCCGCGAGCGTTCCTTTGAAAAGTTCAAAATAACTTTCTACTCCCATCTCTGTGCAGTCCAAGCGTCTGCTCCGTATGTAACACTCTCACCATCGACATGGCACTATGATACCTTTCCTTTGCTTATTTTCTTCATGTCCAATCTTCCTTAGTTTTTTTGTACATATTTATGCTTTTTGTACAGTATTAAATTTTAATAACGCTGATTCCCGAAAAATTGCATTAAATTTTTAGTATTAATGTTTACAGTTGCTACATATTTGTAATCAATTCTCCAGCCTTGCGCATCCTTGAGAATGTTTGTCTTGTCATTATCTCAATAACCTACTCTTTCAACACGTGGAACACACCAGACAAATACAATAAACCATGATAAACTTGTGTATCGGATCTGATTCCGAAATGTTTCTTGTTTCCATAATAATTCTTCAATGCTAACTTTAAAAACTAGTTATGTAAGCGGTCTGTCATTATCAGCTCACTTTCAGCTAAGAAGAGACCACACTCGCGGGCAGCTGGTACTTATGCGTGCGCTGCTTATTAGCAAACGAGCTCCACTTTCTCTCTTTCACGTTGCCTGTAACCCAACATCGCAAACACTTTCCCTGCACGCGAACCACCGAGAATCATGGCAACTGAGATTTCTTGAGGTTTTCGAGTGTAATAATCTATATTGCAACACAAACCAGCAAAAACTCACATGACTGGCATATAACTATCATATTCTGTTCCTTTTACTTTCCTCCTTCAACAACACTGCAAGCTGTTCTGCGTCTGTCGTATTTCTCAAGCGAGTCCAACAGTGAGCAAATCGCAACAAAGCGAATGTTCCAGTAACTTCAGGGAATCAGTACGACCTTTCGTTTCTTGACATAAACTACTTTCGTAGGCGTTGTTGCTGTGTCGCCCGAACAAGACACAGCCAGGGCAAGAGCGCCACGGGGGCAAAGATGTGAGCTGGTGCCTGTGTCGTAGAGACTCGCCACTTGCGCGAGTTCCATCAGAGCCACGGGCGGCGTTCAAGATGAAGATGTCGACTTCGCCTCGGCCAATTACCGGCCGAGTACAATCCTATCAATGACCGGACGACGACGGACAGAAGCCTACCCGGAAGATAGAAGAGCAGCTCTCGCCTACTTGGTTATAGATCATCGTACAGGGCTGACTTAGACAGGAAACTTCGTTTCGTGAACTCTTAGAATTGAACAGACAGTTTTAGTAAACTGCATTTGGTGTGCACTGCGAAGTTTACCTACGATTATTTGCACTTAGCCATTGAGGTTTTTTTTGTGTTATATGACCAGCAATGTTGCAGACTTAATAATTCGACAAGTCAACCTTATAACTCATTTGTTTTTTATTACTAATTTGTTGGAGTGTTGAAGAACCTTCGTTCTCCTATCCTGTTACCTGACCCTGGGACATAGCTGTGTAATAATGGTAGGGAAAATTGTCTTAGCGGTGTACTGAACCAGAAGTCGTTTAACGAACTCACAACTCGGCCTTCACAGTAGTAGCAACGAGGCCTTTACATAACTGGCGACGAGACTTTACAAAAGTTGCAGCTTCAGTTCTGAAAGGGAACTTTCAATCCTTGTAGCGAAACACACAGAGCGGACCTACCCATATCGCAGCTCCACTGTGACCACTGTTCTTGGGCACTGGTTGGGTTAGATGCTATTTGTAAGCAGTTTCACGTCACCCTGACTGCATTCAAGAGACTGAATGTTGCTACGAATGATGGGTGGCCTACTGACAGTCACATACGTCGGATATCGAAAGTACCTCTCACGACCGAACGAGGCGGTGCAGTGAATTCGCATTCGGGAGGGCGACGGTTCATTTCCTCAACTAGCCATCCAGAAATCAGTTTTCCGTGATTTCCCTAAATCGCTCTAGCAAAGGCCGAGATGGTTCCTTTGAGAAGTGCCTCGTCGATTTCGTTCCCCGTACTTTCGTAATCCGAGTTTGTGCTCCATCTCTAATGTCCTACATGTCGACGGAGCATTAAACTCAACTCTTCCTTCCTTTGTCATCTCCTACGGTGTTTTTCGTCGTAGACAAGAAACTCAAATCCACCGAGATAGAATTTGATGCCGGATCCGAGATATGTTTAGGGAGACTCAGTATCAAGCGTGAGCAAAAACGTGTAATTAGTTCCATCGATCGATCATCCGGCTCATTCGCAAATATAGCCGGAAACATCAGAGAAAACTTCAGTTCATCAATCTGGATACCAAGAACAGAACCCTGCAGAATATCCAGTTTTAACCCTTTGGATGGATACAAGTTTGTTCCCGGTTTATTGACACTACAGGACAAACTTCAGCTACGTCTCTGATTGAAAGACAATCTTTGGTCAGATTTTTCTCTAGTTCCTTTTGACCCAAGCTGTAGAAAATACGGCGTGGTCCACACCATTAAACGCTTTTGGTAAATCAAAGTTTTTATCTACCGTCTATAATTCACCTTTTGTTTCCCCAAGTGTCTCTCTCAGAGAAGAATAAAATGTGTTGATGATTCTTTTTTGAAACCAAAATGCTACTGTGACAACAAATTATTTGTGGTGAACTATGTTACTACTCTTTCATCCAAAGATTTCTGATCAACGTTTAAAAAACTGATAAAGAGGAATTATCCTGATTATGTCTTTGCTTATTTTCGTTAGGTTGTTTTAGTACCTCACTTGGTGTGTCGTTGTTGGTATTAATGAATATGTAACGCAAGAACGAGAGGATGATACCCTGTACCGGCTAGAGACCAGAAACGAGCTCCATATACTCGCTTTAAAATCGCCATTGGGTCCTAAGACGTCTTCCCCGAACACTCCGTACGCTCTGCGGACTCCAGTCGTGAGTCTCTGCCGCTGCCCATTTAACCGAAAACACGTCACACGAGTCGGCTGTCGGGAGCAAGCAGAACATAACATGTTGTTATCAATGGAGAGACGTCTACAGACATTAAAGTAACCTCTGGAGTGCCACAGGGGAGTGTTATGGGACCATTGCTTTTCACAATATATATAAATGACCTGGTAGATAGTGTCGGAAGTTCCATGCGGCTTTTCGCGGATGATGCTGTAGTATACAGAGAAGTTGCAGCATTAGAAAATTGTAGCGAAATGCAGGAAGGTCTGCAGCGGATAGGCACTTGGTGCAGGGAGTGGCAACTGACCCTTAACATAGACAAATGTAATGTATTGCGAATACATAGAAAGAAGGATCCTTTATTGTATGATTATATGATAGCGGAACAAACACTGGTAGCAGTTACTTCTGTAAAATATCTGGGAGTATGCGTGCGGAACGATTTGAAGTGGAATGATCATATAAAATTAATTGTTGGTAAGGTGGGTACCAGGTTGAGATTCATTGGGAGAGTGCTTAGAAAATGTAGTCCATCAACAAAGGAGGTGGCTTACAAAACACTCGTTCGACCTATACTTGAGTATTGCTCATCAGTGTGGGATCCGTACCAGATCGGTTTGACGGAGGAGATAGAGAAGATCCAAAGAAGAGCGGCGCGTTTCGTCACAGGGTTATTTGGTAACCGTGATAGCGTTACGGAGATGTTTAATAAACTCAAGTGGCAGACTCTGCAAGAGAGGCGCTCTGCATCGCGGTGTAGCTTGCTCGCCAGGTTTCGAGAGGGTGCGTTTCTGGATGAGGTATATTGCTTCCCCCTACTTATACCTCCCGAGGAGATCACGAATGTAAAATTAGAGAGATTAGAGCGCGCACGGAGGCTTTCAGACAGTCGTTCTTCCCGCGAACCATACGCGACTGGAACAGGAAAGGGAGGTAATGGCAGTGGCACGTAAAGTGCCCTCCGCCACACACCGTTGGGTGGCTTGCGGAGTATAAATGTAGATGTAGATGTAGACGTAAAAAGGAAGGCAAATACACGAGTTCGCTCGTATAACCGAGGACTCGCAGCATTGCCGCTTCACACACAATCGTTGGGTAATACGGTTATTACACACCAATGCAATGACTGACCGATTAGCAGTGAATAGGTATGGTATTTTGAAAAGTTTCCACACAGGCACTTGTTTATGTCATTCAACCAGCGTAGTTGCTAGGCACGATGTTATTATGTTTGCTTGCAGTGTTCTTTGAGTGCATTGCAACTTGGTAGTCATTTAGTGTGTGACAGTCCAAGTAGTAGGCGGTGAGTGGACGATGAGATTTACCAGTGCATAAAGCCAACATGCTCACGGTGCATGGAGAGTGTAGGAAGAAAACATTTCGTTCTTGTAAGGTGTATGCGGCAAGATATTTCATTAAATGTCAACCATCTCCGCAATTAGTTATCAACTTCTTGAACCAGTTGCGTGAAACTGTTCCTGTAACGCCTAGACGACGTAATAGAAGGAAACAAGTGACGACAGAAGAGAGTGGAATTAATGGTCTTGGTGCTGTTGCAGTTACCGTCACGCTAGCTCCCGTGCAATCGCACGAGGAAGTGGCGTGAGTCAGGGAAGTGTCCTATGCTTTCTACAGCGACATAGGGTCCATCCCTATTACATCTCTCTCCATCAAGAGCTACATAGAAACGATTATGAGAATCGTGTTAACTCCTGTAAAGGAAACTCCAGATGTATCCATGTATATTGTTTAGTGATGAAGGCACATTTACCAATCACGCCCACGAAAACCGCTGAAACATGTCCTGTTGGTTTTGTTGACAATCTCTGTTGGAAAGTGAAGGCTTTCACGATCGGACGACATTGGTGCTGGTAAACCTTTCGGGACATAAGGTCGTGGTCAACAAAACTCTTTTGTTCTCCCAAAACCGCGTTGGACAGCTTCAGAGACGATGCTGCTGCGTTGAGTATTCCAAGAACAGAAGAGTTTTGTGGACCATGACATACCCCGAATGGTTTAAATGGAGCAATTTCCGTTGGTGTCGTCAGTTGTAACTTCAGCGTCCCTGGAGCGTAAACGTGTGGTGTGGCAAAGTTACCCATCGGCTCATAGGCCTGTTTCTCATAGGCAGAACACTGAACAGGCGTAAGTGTCACAGCATCCTAAGACGTCATCTACCGCGTATGCTAGAAGACATTCCTCTGCAGACTAAGAGGAACCTGTGGTACCAACATGATGGCTGTCCGGTTGATAGTGGGTAAAGTACTACAACATGTCTTCACAGATTGTTTCCAAATCATGGGACTGGACACAGAGGACCTCTACCTTTGTGGGCCCATTCCCTGGATTTTATGCCTGTAGACTTTTTTCAGAAAGGAAATCTGAAATACTCTGTCTACAAGGACATACCAACTACACCCAATGATATGTAACGTCGTATTACTGCAGCCTGCTCAGACATCTCCACTGAAAGGCATGCACTTATCCCGCAGTTGTGGCATACAATACTGGAAGCATTTATTGCCGCTGCCGATGGTCAGTTTGAACATGACCTCATTACTGATCAGAATCCACATAACTTATACATTCACTTGTGGTGTTCTTTAGTGTATGCTACCATAGATATTGTAGTGTCAATGTTTTCAGAATACGATATCTCATAATCGACTCGCAGTAGAATCCTGCAGCAAACTCCACGGACATTCTAATTTCCCTACTCTCTGTTTATTAATATCTACAGATATTCTTCCATTTAAAACTGTATGGTTCCACAAAAAGTACACTTTCTAAGTATTATTACAATATGTTGATTGCCTAACAGTACGAGCCCCTGACAACCAGTCAATTCTGTGTAAACCACACATCAACAGAATTTTCCATTTCTGCAATAGGCCTGTTTGCTGTGCAAGTTTTAGGTGATTCTCCCCTGTGGATATATATGTGTATGTATATGTACTTTTGTATATGTATGTATCTACATATTCACGTGTATATATGTTTTCATGTACTTATAGGTGTGTCTGCATGTATACACATAAAATGTTTTGGAGTTGCTCTAAATTTTTTTAATGTTTAATCTCTATTTACAGAATGTGTAACAATTATGTTCATGAACACGCACTTTCGGCACATTACCGAATCTGTGACCACAGAACATGGAATCGTCACAGGAGGCTGAAATGTATTCTGTAAAAGGTGATTAATTATTACAGGAAATGTACTCACAGCTGTGAATATGAACCACTATCATCTGTACATTGAACTCAAAACAATGACAATTTGTGCCACTCTGGGATTTTCCACGTCACGCAAGCTGTCACCTTAACTGCTCCAGCTGTCTGTGCACGAAACATTGCCAGACCCAATCTTCCACATGGTATTGTCCATGTGGCACAACATGCACTCGGAGAGTAAGTATATTCCCTTCCAGGTTCAAATGGTTCAAATGGCTCTGAGCACTATGGGACTTAAATTCTGAGGTCATCAGTCCGCTAGAACTTAGGACTACTTAAGCCTAACTAACCTAAGGACATCACACACATCCATGCCCGAGGCAGGATTCGAACCTGCGACCGTAGCGGTCGCGCGGTTCCAGACTGTAGCGCCTAGAACCGCTCGGCCACCCCGGCCGGCCCCCTTCCAGGAAGGACAGTTTACTGAGCGTTAAGGGCCTGACGTTGATGAATAGATACGAAGTAGCACTGCTTGTGAAATTAAGAAGTACAGTGCAATGTTCCCTTGGGCATTAACGTCTGTGGCCAGAATCCACACACAATTACAAGGAAACACCCCATCGCACTCCCATCAGACTTAGTGGTAAGGTGGAACAATGGATAGTCCATCCAAAACTGAACACAGACAAAGCATGAAAACAGGAAGAAGGTGTATGGAACTGAAAAAAGAAGCTGAATAGAAACACTAAATGGTCCACGCTCAAGATATGTAACATCGAGCAAGAAAACACAGCAATATTGTTGTATAGTTATGGAGTTGGACTACAAAGCCGGGAGATCTGTGTTCAGATCTCACTCGTTCCCCCTTTTATTCACAAAATTATGAACCGTCCGTCCAATCATTGACGCGTATGTCCGTTGTATTCAAATTTATCTCTGTGTCGTTGCGTAACATATGTTTACAACAGCGAGGTATAAGGAAGGAACCTCCAGATATACGTACTTCCTATATGCTCTACACAAGTATTACATGTTACGACTCTTTCATACTGTACTGGAAGTTTTGTTTTTTGAATTCCTTTGTTGGAACGTAGTTCACACCCATTTATCTGTTGTTTTCATTTGTGTAGGATATATATGTGGCATCTAGCTCAGTATTCATCACATTTACTTGCGACGGTAATATATTCTTACCACATGACATATATTCTATAACCAACGTACAATACTGCAATTGCCAAGACTTACAGAAGGAGAAGAGACACGTTAGGGATCGGGCGTAAAGTTCGTAATTTTGTGAAAAAAACAGTGGGGCGCCAGAGAGTTCTGAACACGGATCTTCCACTCTGCAGTCCAGCACCGTTACCATACGACCATGATGCCATGGTTCTTGCTATTCGCTCGAAGTTGCACATCTTAAGCTTGGACCATCCATTGTTTCTCTTTTGCTTCTTTTTTCAAAGTTCAGTACACTTTCCTCCTGGTTTCATGTTTGGTCCGTGTTCAATTTTTGATGGGCTATCCACTGGGCCATTTTACCACTGAATCTGAGGGGTGTGCGATGGGAAATTTCCCTTGTCAGCACAGTGCTGTTGCACAGGACAAATTACGTGACATTTGGTTCCACAGATTTACTCTAATACATTTACTCTAAAACATTTGTCAGTGTCGTAATCCTCGACCCTGCTATACTATTAAATGTTTACATGTGGGTCATCGGCCTCACTCTGTCCCACTAAACTGAATTATATATATCTTATATAGTCTTATGTATATAAAGCCGAGTGTGTTTGTATGTATGAACTTCTGTAATCTTTTCCCAAACCCCTAAATTGATTTCAGCCGAATTAGGTAGAGAAAGAGCAGGCCCCACAACTATCAACAGGGTTTATAACCTCCTAGCTCCAATAGCACTATCTGGCAAAAACTTTTTTTCAAGCCTCTGGCATATAGACTCACTTGCACTATAGGCATGTTTAGTGGGAATTGTAACAGCCTGCCAAATCAACCTGTTTTGCAGCGCAGCCTACGTATCATTGGCAAAAAACTGTTTTCCAGGCACTGACAATTTCAGACCCCTCATGTGTAGCCTGCCCTGCATGACAGATCAGTTGTGGGAGTAGAATCGGTCTGCTTTATTTATTCCAGGGACTCTACATTCTGATGAGTATGGCTTGCATCGAGATGGATAGAGGGCGTAGACAGGGCGTTGGGAGGATAAAATAGAGCGGGAGAGACGTAGAGAAAGAGATACATGAAGTAGGTGGAAGGTGTAGAGAGGTAGTGGACAGGTGCAAAAGGAAGAGGG
The DNA here is from genome assembly GCF_023864345.2 of Schistocerca serialis cubense. Classification (NCBI taxonomy): domain Eukaryota; kingdom Metazoa; phylum Arthropoda; class Insecta; order Orthoptera; family Acrididae; genus Schistocerca; species Schistocerca serialis. Next base: position 255,280,995 of record NC_064645.1, on the reverse strand, counting down.
GTACGTGGAAACAGACTGGGGAAGAGGAGGGTGGGGCAATGGTACAAAGAGGGAGGCAAGAGGATATGGAGAGAGAGTGGAGAGGAGGAGACAGAGAGGTAGGGGTGGAAGGATGAGATGGACAAAAATAGGGAGGAAGAGGTGGACACAGAGAGAGGGACCAGAGACTTAAATGTATGTTTTGAATGCATATGTGGGTGAAGCTATGAGTAAAAGGCTGGTATAATGGTTCAAATGGCTCTAAGCACTATGGGACTTAACATATGAGGTCATCAGTCCCCTATAACTTAGAACTACTTAAACCTAACTAATCTAAGGACATCACACACATCCATGCCCGAGGCAGGATTCGAACCTGCGACCGTAGCAGTCGCGTGGTTCCGGACTGAGCGCCTAGAACCGCTAGACCACAGCGGCCGGCGGGGCCAATTATCCTTCCTCCCATAATGCTGCACCATAGATTAACCCGCCAAGGTCGCTGATGTTCTACTTGTCGCAGCCATCGTGGATTTTCCGTTGCCCAATAGTGCATATTATGCCGGTTTACGTTACCGCTGTTGCTGAATGACGCTTCGTCGCTAAATAGAACGCGTGCAAACAATCTGTCATCGTCCCGTAATTTCTCTTGTGCCCAATGGAAGAACTGTACACGACGTTCAAAGTCGTTGCCATGCAAATCCTGGTGCATAGAGATAAGGTACGGGTGCAATCGATGTTGATGTAGCATTCTCAACACCGACGTTTTTGAGATTCCCGATTTTCGCGAAAGTTGTCTGCTACTGATGTGCGGGCTAGCCGCGACAGCAGCTAAAACACCTACTTGGACATCATTATTTGTTGCAGGTCGTGGTCGAAGTTTCACATGTGGCTGAACACTTCCTGTTTCCTTCAATAACGTAACTATCCGGTGAACGGTCCGGACACTTGGATGATGTCGTGCATGATACCAAGCAGCATACATAGCACACGCCCGTTGGGCATTTTGATCGCAATAGCCATACATCAACACGATATTGACATTTTCCGCAATTGGAAAACGGTACATTTTAACACGGGTAATGCATCACGTAGCAAACACCGTCCGCACTGGCGGAATGTTACGTGATACCACGTACTTATACGTTTGTGACTATTACAGTGCCATCTATCACAAAGCGAAAAAAGTGGTCCAACTAAAACATGCATATTTCTTTACGTACTACAGGAATATGTAATAAAAAATGGGGGTTCCTATTTTTAAAAACCAGACTGAAGCGCCTAGAACCGCTCGGCCACACAGACCGGCAAAGGCTGGTATAACTATGAGGGATAGTCAAATGAAAATGAGGCAGATGGTATAAAGAGAATAAGTAAACTGTATTATTCCGAAAGTAAACGTCGTAACTGTTAATACACTTATCCCATTATGAGGCAAGAGAGTCAGTATGTTGACAAGAGTACTTCGACAGCATCGCAGAAGCTTTTCTGGGAACCCGTTACACACCCTCCATAGAATCCCGAATAATAAATAGTCTAATTAATTTTTTCGTTCCTTCTTATTTTCAGTTGACTACCCTTTCAATAAATGCCCTTAATTGTCTTCTACTACACGTCGCCAAATCCATCTCATTCACTTCAGTTAGCTACTGGCTCCACCCTCTGTTATACAGCATTTTCTCAAAAGTACGAGTATGCCAAGGGATGCTCATCGGCTCCTTGATCTCAATAAATTATTTTAACATACATGTCTTTCAGCCAGTCAGGCAGTGAACATATTGAAGTATTTCCACTAACCATATCTTGGGCCCACAAGTAGCACTGTTCGTCTAACAGCTTCTTCCTGCCTGCCCTTCTCAAAGTTTATTTCCAATTTGAAACTAGAAAACACCCGCCGTCACGGAAAAATCAGTCACCCTCAATACATCGGAGAACGCCTGCAACACAAGCCATATAGAAGGATGACGGGAAGCCCAGACTATCATCTTCAACTTGCAGAAAAGTCGCCGTCCACCAGTCACCGACTCTGACTTCTAGAGTAACCACAGGATGGGTCTGCGGATGAGGCTGGGAACAGACACATAGTTTAGGCCATCAGACCCAAACGATAACGCTTAGCTAAAATGCTCCTCCTCCACTGTATTCTGCTTTGTGTCGCCAGTCACGCTATTCGTAGATCTGTAAAAAATCTTCATGAATTCCCTGTGCTTCATGTTCTTCTTCCGCAGAAAATACATGTGTTTCAAAGGCCATAGATGTTTGTACACCGGAGTGACGGGACATGCCAACACAACCATTTGGTTCTCAATATGACAACAATTTTGGGCTGTTGTGGGTCTCAAAGATGCTTCCTAAGCTATTAGCTACAAAACCTACGTTCTAAAGACGAAATTCATGATCCCTGGCAATACTACTGCCTCAATTGAAAACCGTGTTCTGGAAGTAGTAAATTAACACGATGGCACGCTGAAAACTAATGCCTGAGAATTTTTTATGTGAAAACTCTTAAGGCTTTTTAAATAAAATAACCCTTATTAACATTCTACATCGTTATTCTTCATGTCTACATATTTTCGTCCCGCTGATGGTACAGGGCTCCGGATTGTAACGTGTAACATGGTGGCGTGTAGCGTAACTTTTTTGGTGAATGAGAAACAGCGTGCTGTAATCGAGTTTCGAATGGGAAGATTTCACTCACACATGGAGCACCCTCTCCTTTGACATGAGAATGATAGACCAAACACGTGCGTTGCTACATCCGCAACCCACTGTCACCGATAATCCTGCATACAATTCCGAAGTGGCCCCATCCGATTTTCAACTGTTTCCATAACTTAATGAACACCTAGAACACCTCCGAGGACTTCCCTTTGATAGTCATGAAGCGGTGCAAGCAGAGGTGAGGTTGTGGCTCCGTCAACAAAGTCAAACATCCTATATTATGTTGAGAAGTAAATATGCCGACATGAAGAAGAAAGATGTAGAATGTTGAAAAAAGTTAGTTTTATATAAAAAGTTTTAAGAGTTTTCGCATAAAAATTCGGAGGTATTAGTTTTCCGCACGCCCTCGTACATTTATGTGAGACATAAAATCCATCTTAGAAAAAAATAACCAGACAGCAGAGATCACCCAGCGAACGAACCTTATCTGGATTGCTTCCAGGAAACTTAGTCGCGGAAGCGGACTATCCCGATAAATTTAAACAGGAAGTCTTATTACACATGCATCCTGCCACAAGATACTGGCTCTAAACAACGACATTCACAACAAGCACTGCAAATCTACTCCAATACTTAGAATGTGTCTAAGACACAGCAACGACAAAAAAAGAGAGAAGGAAAACAACTCAGATCTATGACGTTGTCTAGCGGATAGCAAGACTGAAATGACTTTGGGTGGGACACGTGGCAACTTACAATAGACGTAAACATGGATGCAGTGTCATCCGAGGGAGCCAAAGGAACGTTTCGGTCGTCCTCTGTCACTGTGGAGAGACGATATCCAACGACGTGCAAGATGGTTGGTTGGTTGGTTGTTTGAGGTGAAAGGGACCAAACAGCAAGGTCATCAGTCCCTTGTTTCAAATAGACTCCATTCTACTAACGGGACATCTCAGTATAGTCAGAAAAATAAAACGGATAAAGGGGAAACGTAAAAGGGCAGTCACGTTGTCATTAGTAAAAACAAATGAGGGAAGTTGGCAAGAGAACGAACCCAACACTATGCTGAAACAGCATACGCAAGACCACCTGTGACTTAAAAGGTACAACTGCTATAATGCAGAAAGTACGTATGGGAATAGAAAAACTAACCAAGCCTTAAAAAGCAGGGGTAAAAACAGAGTAAAAGGGAAAGAAAAGAGGATTCCGGTCAGGGAGGTGAATCGGGAATCTCTGAACACTGCCTACAGTGGGAGACACCCAAACACTCACCGCCCTGCCCCAACACCAGAGGGAGATTAAAAACTTTAAAACTGAGAATAAAAACCACTCTCCCGGAGGAAACCTAGAACCAGAGAGACCATCCGGGAATCGTCAGCCAACATCAAAGGTAAAGTGTGGGGGAGTCTGTACTTAGCACGCAGAGCCAAAAGAAGGGGGCATTCAACCAAAATGTGGGCCACTGACTGGAAGGCTCCACAACCACATAGCGGGGGTGGCTCATCACGCAAAAGGAAACCATGGGTCAGCCTGGTATGGCCAATGCGGATACGACACAGTGTGGTCGAGTCCTTGCGGGAGAGGCTAAAGGAAGAACGCCATGGGCCTGTATTCACCTTAATGGCACGAAGTTTATTAGACAGTGGAGTAGCCTCCCAAGAATTGGCCCATGACTGTGCAAAGTGGGATTTGATGTGAAGCCGTAAATCCGCTGCAGGAGGGGTTACAGAAAACGGGGGGTAAGTAACTGCTCCCCCAGCCAAACGATCAGCGAGCTCATTACCCGGGATACCCACATGGCCCGGGACCCATAGGAAGTCAATGGAACAAGCAGTACGGTGAAGATCAGCGAGATGGTCATGGATGGCAGAGACCAAGGGATGGCGCGAAAAACACCAGTCAATAGCAAGAAGGCCACTCATCGAGTCCGTACATAACAAAACGCGGTTGTGTTGGGATTGTTTAATAAAGGTAAGGGCCCGGGAAATTGCCATCAATTCCGCAGTAAACACCCCACATGAGGGTGGCAGTAGATGATTTTCCGTTCCAACAAAGGACGTGAAGGCATACCCAACATGATCAGCAGATTTAGAGCCATCAGTGTAAAAAACAACAGCATCCCGAAACTCCCATAAAATTTGGCGGAAAAAGGAACGGAACACCACCGGGGGGATGGAATCTTTCGGACCGCGGCGGAGATCCATCCGAATTCGAGGCCGAGGAACTAACCAAGGAGGGGTGGAGGGGAGGGAGCGAGGAAGACAGGACAAAGAAGGAAGCCGAAAATCACGGGTAAGAGACGCAAGGCGCAGCCCAACCGGTAAACCCGCCCGAGGGCGGGAGTCAGGCGGGCGACGTCCATGGTCTGGGAATAGGATAGAATAGGAAGGATGAGCGGGAGAAGAACGGATAGTAAGGGCATAAGACACCAGAAGCTGGGACCGCCGAACAGAAAGGGGGGGGATCCCAGCTTCAACCAGGAGACTATCAACAGGGCTAGTAGGGAAGGCACCGGTGGCCAAACGGATACCACGATGGTGGACTGGATCCAGCACGTGCAGCGTGGAAGGAGCAGCTGAACCATAAACTTGACAACCATAGTCCAAACGTGACAGAACTAGAGCACGATAAAGACGGAGGAGGAGGGAACGGTCCGCACCCCAGGAGGAGTGGGCAAGGAAGCGAAGGACATTGTTTACGGAAACATCCTACCTTCAGGAGTCTGATATGGGGCAGCCAAGTGAGCTTGTTGTCGAAAAGAAGACCTAGGAAACGAAACTGTGGAACCACAGGCAATCTTTGTGCAGCGAGATAGAGCTCTGGATCAGGGTGGACCGTAGTACGGCGACAGAAGTGGACCACCCGCGATTTTAAAGGAGAGAATTGAAACCCGTGGGAGAGGGTCCATGCAGAGGCACGCCGTATAGCCACCTGGAGCTGCCGTTCTGCAGATGGCATCGAGGAGGAACTAACCCAAATGCAGAAATCATCCACATACAGGGCAGGGGCGACCAAGGGACCGACAGAGGCCACAAGTCCATCGATAGCAATGAGGAAAAGAAGGACACTCAAGACAGAACCCTGTGGGATGCCCGTCTCCTGGGTCCGTGGAGAACTGAAAGCAGTACCAACTCGAACTCTGAATGACCGATGGATCAGGAACTGGCGGATAAAAATCGGGAGTGGGCCCCGAAGACCCCACTGATGAAGGGTTAGTAAGATGTGATGGCGCCAGGCCGTGTCATAGGCCTTGCGAAGGTCAAAAAACACTGCAACCAAATGGCGGCGCTGGGAAAAAGCCTGCCGAACTGCGGATTCCAAGCGAAGCAAATGATCGATTGGAGATCGTCCCTCTCGAAAGCCACACTGGTAAGGGGACAATAGATCCCGAGATTCGAGGACCCAAGTGAGCCGACGGGCGACCAGCCGTTCAAGTAACTTACAACCAACATTGGTCAAACTAATTGGCCGATAGCTGTCAACAGATAGGGGGTTCTGACCAGGCTTAAGGACAGGAACCACAATGCTATCCCTCCACTGAGAAGGGAAGTCACCCTGGAGCCAGATACGGTTAAACACCCGAAGAAGATGGTGCTGTTGTGGAGCACTGAGATGTTGAAGCAGCTGGTTATGAATGGAATCTGGGCCAGGAGCCGTATCATGAGAAGCAGATAGAGCAGAAAGAAATTCCCATTCAGTGAAAGGTTCGTTGTAAGATTCTGACTCACAAGTGGTGAAACATAAGGTGACAGCTTCAGCCTGCTGTTTTTGATGAAGGAAAGCAGCTGGATAGGAGGCCGACGCTGATGCCACTGCAAAATGGGTCGCAAGATGTTCTGCGAGAACTAATGGGTCCGTACGAATGCCATCTGGGAGGTGAAGGCCTGGGAGGGTGGACTGCCGATGGCAACCTTGGAGAGAGCGAAGTGTAGCCCATACCCGTGACAGAGGGACAGTGGAACCAAGGGAAGAAACGAATCGTTCCCAACATATCCGCTTGCTCTGTTTGATTAAATAACGGGCTTTAGCGCGAAGGTGCTTAAAGGTAGAAAGGCTGGCTACAGAAGGGTGCCTCTTAAAGTGTTGCAAAGCTCGACGGCGATCACGGATGGCAATGGCAATGGCCGTACTCCACCACGGGACTTGCCGACGACGAAATTGTCCAGATGAGCGCGGGACAGCAAGGTTAGCAGCGCGAACAATCGCGTCAGACACGTCACGTAGGACGTCATCAATACAACCCGACAAAGAGGGAGAAAACTCGACCTGTGCAGTGTATAGAGGCCAATCGGCGCGGTGGAAAGACCAACGAGGTAACCTCTCCATCAGGGAGCGGGAAGGGAGCGTGATAATCAACGGGAAATGGTCACTATCACAAAGGTCGTCGTGTGGCGACCAGTGTAATGAAGGGAGGAGAGAGGGAGAAGAAAGAGAAAGATCAATGGCAGAAAAGGTACCATGACCAGCACTGAAATGAGTAGGGGAGCCATCATTAAGAAGGCACAGGTCGTGGTCTGCAATAAATTGGTCGATAAGAAGACCTCGTCTAGATGGAAAGGCACTGCCCCACAAAGGATGATGAGCATTAAAATCCCCAAGGAGGAGGAAGGGAGGAGGAAGTTGCTGAAGAAGGGTGGTTAAGGCAGCAGGTGTAAGAGTTCTGTCAGGAGGGAGATAAAGATTGCATACTGTGACTGCAGAGTCTAAGTGGACCCTAACAGCAACCGCTTCCAATGTAGTTTGGAGAGGAATCCACGTGCTAGCAATGTCTGTACGGACCAACGTACAAACGCCACCAGAAGCCCGCAAGGGTCCGACCCGATTTCGACAGAAAACACGGAACCCACGGAGGGTCGGTGAGTGAGCATCAGTAAAATGAGATTCCTGGAGAACCACACAAGCTGCTGAGTAGGACGAAAGAAGGGATTTCAATTCCGGAAGGTGACGATAGTAGCCATTACAATTCCATTGGAGAACCACAGAACGATGGTTTAAATGAGGGCTGAACACGCTAAATCCAGTCATACCGCCGGGTCCCCACCCGTCACCGACAAGGAGGGGGCGACATCCATAAACGACAGGTCAGAATCCGGTTGTGAAGCCGGGGAAGGGACCTCCGGTGACACCAGAGGCTCTTTGTCCCGGGACTTAAGTTTCTTCTTCTTTTCAGGCTGAGATCGAGGAGGGCTGTGTGGCATAATGGAGCCAGCTGCAGCAAGATCAGGAACAGAAAGAGACCGGGCGACCTGGGGGCCGATAGACCGCGGCTCTCGCGGTCGCCGCGCTGCAGCAGACCTTTGACCTGGAAGGTGCCGGGAAGGGGCATCCCGGGAGAGGCGCCCTTGACCGGCAGACGCCGAAGGAGTGGGACACTTCTCCGGCTGGGGAGGGGGAGCGGCGCCCAGAGGAGAAGGTGTGGGAGCCGCAGGGGAGGGGGGAAGGAGAGGGGTCCGGGACGGGGGTAAGGAAGGGGGAGGGAGGGATGAAGATGTAACCAAGGCGTAACTAGATGTCATGGACACAGGGTGCAATCGTGCATATTTCTTACGGGCCTCTGTGTAGCTTAAACGATCAAGAGACTTATACTCCTGTATCTTTTTTTCTTTCTTATAAACTGGGCAATCTGCTGAACGTGGAGAATGACTACCATGACAATTTACACATACAGGAGGGGGAACACAGGGACTCCCCTCATGGAGTGGACGTCCACAGTCACCACAGAGAGGGTCCTGGGTACAGCGAGAAGACATGTGGCCAAAACGCAAGCACTTAAAACACCGCATAGGAGGTGGGATGTACGGCTTCACATCACAGCGATAGACCATAATCTTAACTTTCTCAGGAAGGGTATCCCCTTCAAAGGCCAGGATAAAGGCACCAGTATCAATACGATTATCTTTAGGGCCCTTCTGAACACGCCGAACAAAGTGAACACCCCGCCGTCCGAGATTGTCCCGAAGTTCCTCATCAGTTTGAAGGATGAGGTCTCTGTGAAAAATCACACCTTGTACCATATTTAGAGACTGGTGAGGGGTAATGGACACGGGAATTGTGCCAAGATGGGTACAGGCACGAAGGACCGCAGATTGGGCAGCCGAAGCAGTTTTTATCAGTAATGAACCCGACCGCATCTTGCTCAGGGAGTCCACTTCGCCGAACTTGTCTTCAATGTGTTCCACAAAGAATAAAGGTTTGACACTGGTGAAAGTATCTCCATCAGTCCTGGTGCAAACTAGATAACGGGGGAAAGGTTTTGCCCCTAGACGACGGGCCTGACCCTCCTCCCAGGGGGTAGCCACGGAAGGGAAGGCTGAAGGGGCAAGAGAAGCAGCACTTGAGGAATCAGTACCACGCAGAGAGACGGCCGCAGAAGAGCGGCCAGAGGTTTGGACCCTTATGCGTTTCATCTGCATAGCGTCCGCCCTGATACCACCCACTCCGATCAGGGGCTCTCCTCACGGGCGCCACCCAGCCACAGCAAGGGCCATCTGGCACGGCGGCCATTGCCGGGAGTTCCGATGCTCCAGGATGACGAGCAACCACTCCAAGGCATGCATGAGGAGGTCACAGCTCAGGTATCAGAAGTGTGATCCCTGTGTGTTCAGGGGGCTCAACCAAAAGGGTACATAGCGACCCCACCACACGGGCTGGCTACCGTGCTGGCTATGCACCCTAGCATCAGACAACGATGTAGAAGAAAAGGTGGAATATACTAGGAGGGCACACGTCGGAGACACTAGGTAAGGTGCTCTTCCCCAAATGGCTCACACTACGGAAGAGGAATTTTGGAATGGAGGTCAAACCCCAGAGGGGGACCAAGGAATGCCAAAAGGAGGAGATGATTACGCAACAAAGCCAGAGTGTAAAACCAACAGAACCAGGAGGATAGCGGGGGCCAACATAAGCAAGGACACCAATAGAGGGAGAGGAGAGGGCGAGGGGAAAGGGGTATGGAGGGGAAAGGAGGGGAAGGGAAAGGAAATGCAGCCCGGGAGAGAAAGAAGGCTGCAATGGCTCGGGGCCCCGTGCTCGCCACGCACGTATCCACGAAAGAGTTGTGGACCCCCTGGGGGGGACGTGCAAGAAAAACCTGGATCCAGACCACCCAGCAAAGATCGACACGGAAATATTGGTCTATGTCCAGGAATGGATATCTACAGTCTGAAGAGGAAGAAGAAGAAAGATCTCATCCAATTCACAACTAACGCAAGATTCTCCATTCCCCACTGATTTTATCTTGCAGTGGGCAGTAGATCTTCGTTACGACTTCCTGCTGAAAAACGAGGATTTTTTTACGTCCTTTTTCCGGATATTGCATTTTTCCAATCAAACATCCTGTGAGTTGGATCAAAGTTAGTACAGCTGAAATTTGAGATTCCTTGACAGACTACAATAGGTAACTGAGATTGAGGTACATCCTCGCTTTGATCACTGCCAAACACATTGCATCTCTGTAAAAATTGGAACCACATATTTAAAATCATTAACTCATTTGAGGATTTGGTTCTGACTACCAGAAAATAGAATGGGTCTTAGTGATAGCCACCAGTCCCACTCATAACCAGACACTTGGCTCTCGATTCACTCACCAGGAGTCTCCACGCCGTCGCTCATCCGCATCAGATCTTCCTTGGATGACAGATTATCAGGTACTGTCAGAGAGGTCACAATTCGTAGTAATTGGCGGAAAGTCATCGAGTAAAACAGAAGGGATTTCTGGCGTTCCCCAAGTTAGTGTTATAGGCCCTTTGCTGTTCCATTTCTATACCAACGATTTGGGAGACAATCTGAGCAGCCATCTTCGGTTGTTTGCAGATGACGCCGTCGTTTATCGACTAATAAAATCATCAGAAGATCAAGACAAACTGCAAAACGATTTAGAAAAAATATCTGAATGGTGCGAAAAGTGGCAGTTGACCCCTAAATAACGAAAAGTGTGAGGTCATTCACATGAGTGCTAAAACGAACTCGTTAAACTTCGGTTACACGATAAATCAGTCTAATCTAAAAGCCGTAAATTCAACTAAATACCTAGGTATTACAATTACGAACAACTTAAATGGAAGGAACACATGGAAAATGTTGTGGGGAAGACTAACCAAAGACTGCGTTTTATTGGCAAGACACTCAAAAAATGTAATAGATCTACTAAGTAGACTATCTACACTACGCTTGTCCGTCCCCTTTTAGAATACTGCTGCGCGGCGTGGGATCCTTACCAGATAGGACTGACGAAGTATATCGAAAAAGTTCAGAGAAAGGCAGAACGTTCTGTATTAACGCGAAACATGGGAGAGAGTGTCACAGGCATGATACAGGATTTCGGCTGGAAATCATTAAAAGGAAGTCGTTTTTTTTTTTACGACGGAATCTTCTCACGAAATTCCAAGCACCAACTTTCTCCTCCGAATGCGAAAATATTTTGTTGTCACCGACCTACATAGGAAGGAACGATCACCGCGATAAAATAAGGGAAATCAGAGCTCGTACGGAAAGATATAGGCGTTCATTCTTTCCGCGCGCTATACGAGATTGGAATAATAGAGATTTGTGAAGGTGGTTCGATGAAACCTCTGCCAGGCACTTAAATGTGATTTGCAGAGTATCCATGTAAACGTAGCTGTTATAGGGTGTACATTATGTGGTAAGCATGATTAGCGTTTGAGACTTTTTGGATTGAGGTAAACAAATGATTGTGAAAGTGTTAAGTTGTGATGTTACTATGCTCTGAGTGCCAGACAACGAAATTACCAACGAGAATGTAAGTAAATGCACTAACAAAATGACTAATCATATTTACGACATAATGTACACCCTATAACATCTACATTTACATGGATACTCTGCAAATCACATTTAAGTGCCTGGCAGAGGGTTCATCGAACCACTTTCACGATTCTCTATTATTCCAATCTCGTACAGCGCGCGGAAAGAATGAACACCTATATCTTTCCGTCAAGCTCTGATTTCCCTTATTTTATCGTGGTGATCGTTCCTTCCTATGTAGGTCGGTGTCAACAAAATATTTTCGTATTCGGGGGAGAAATATGTTGATTGGAATTTCGTGAGAAGATTCCGTCGCAACGAAAAACACCTTTCTTTTAATGATGTCCAGCCCATATCCTGTATCATATCTGTGACACTCTCTCCCATATTTCGCGATAATGTCAAACGTGCTGCTTTCTTTGAACTTTTTCGATGTACTCCGTCAGTCCTATCTGGCAAGGATCCCACACCGCGCAGCAGTATTCTAAAAGCGGACGGACAAGCGTAGTGTAGGCAGTCTCTTTAGTAGATCTGTTACTTTTCTAAGTGTCCTGCCAATATAAAGCAGTCTTTGGTTAGCCTTCCCCACAACATTTTCTATGTGTTCCTTCCAATTTAAGTTGTTCGTAATTGTAATACCTAGGTATTTATTTAAATTTACGGCTTTTAGATTAGACTGATTTATCGTGTAACCAAAGTTTAAAGAGTTCCTTTTAGCACTCATGTGGATGACGTCACACTTTTCGTTATTTAGGGTCAACTGCCACTTTTCGCAGCATTCAGATATCTTTTCTAAATCGTTTTGCAGTTTGTTTTGATCTTCTGACGACTTCATTAGTCGATAAACGACAGCGTCATCTGCAAACAACCGAAGACGACGGTTCAGATTGTCTCCCAAATCGTTTATATAGATAAGGAATAGCAAAGGGCCTATAACACTACCTTGGGGAACGCAAGAAATCACTTCTGTTTTACTCGATGACTTTCCGTCAATTACAACGAACTGTGACCTCTCTGACAGGAAATCACAAATCCAGTCACATAACTGAGACGATATTCCATAAACACCCAATTTCACTACGAGCCGCTTGTGTGGTACATTGTCAAAAGCCTTCCGTAAATCTGAGAATATGGAATCAATTTGAAATCATTTGTCAATAGCTCTCAACACTTCATGTGAATAAAGAGCTAGCTGTGTTTCACGGGAACGATGTTTTCTACACCCACTTTGACTGTGTGTCAATAGACCGTTTTCTTCGAGGTAATTCATAATGTTCGAACACAATATATGTTCCAGAATCCTGCTGCATATTGACGTTAAGGATATAGGCCTGTATGCTACTACCTTTCTTAAATATGGTGTGACTTGTGCAACTTTCCTGTCTTTGGGTACGGAAATTTCGTCGAGCGAACTGTTTTATATGACTGTAAAGTATGGAGCTAATGCATCAGCATACTCCAAAAGGAACGTAATTGGTATGCAGTCTGAACCAGAAGATCTGGTTTTATGAAATGATTTCAGTTGCTTCACTACTCCGAGGATATTTACTTCTACGTTACTCATTTTGGCAGCTGTTCTCGATTCGAATTCTGGAATATTTACTTCGTCTTCTTTTGTTGAGGCATTTCGGAAGGCTGTATTTAGTAACTCAGCTTTGGCAGCCCTGTCTTTGATATTATCTCCATTGATATCGCGCAGAGAAGGCATTGATTGTTTCTCGCCGCTAACATACTTCACATACGACTAAAAAAATCTCTTTGGATTTTCTGCCAGGTTTCGAGACAAATTTTCGTTGTGGAGACTGTTATAAGCATCTCGCACTATTTTCCTGAACAGGCTTCTTTTTTGACATGTAACTTCACTGGCACATTCAGCAAAGGGAACTAACATCATTTTCCATTAATTAAAACGTATAAATAAATGTAAATGCAGCTGATGATGGCAGGCAGCAAGGTGCCAAAATGCGACGTGCTAACAAAATATTAGTAACAATTGACTGTCATTTTATAAAAATGTTATTAACGTTGTACATCATTATTCTTCATGCCTACAAATATATCTCGCAATATAGTCACCTAGGCGACGAAGCCATTTCTCGCAACAAGAGAATCAGATTTGGTTCGGTTGACGGACCAACATCATCTATGTTTGCACCGCTTCGTCACTCTCAAAGTGAAGCCCTCAAAGGCGTTCTTTAAGTTTTAGAAACAAATAAAATTCGAATGGGGGAAAGGCCAGAGTTTATGGAGGATGATCTATGAAAATTAACCCAAAGCGTCGGAATGTTGCAGGAGTCACAGCGCTCGTGTGTGGTCTGGCGTTGTTTTGGTGAAGAATACATCTGCTCCATGTACGGACGAATTCTTCCAACTCGAAATCCGATTACAACACGCTGTTTCTCATGCGCAGACAATATTGTTTGCTTTATTTCATTTCCACATAAAAAAATTCGGAGACATTACTTCACAGCACGCCCTCGTATGATTGTTACCTTCGACCTCGACCCGCTCAAAATTGATCCTCAGTTGGTCATAGCTACAACACCCCAGTATGCCTTTATAGGTATAGAATGAAAAGTACAGAAAAGAAAGGCAAATGAAAAGAAAAACCGCACCGAGACTCACTGAGGTGTACTGAATGAAGCTTCCATTGACGCCATATCCTAAGCAAAGACCAAGAGCTTCCTTCCTGTTTACGTGCGGGTCCTTCATATTGTTATTACGGATTTTCGCTTATTACGAAAATGGTGGATATTTGTTAGCTTATGAACCCCTTTTTATATTTGCTTTATTATCCTCTATGCCAGTTTGACGACCGCTCATGTCACTCAGGTGTTCTATAGTAGTCGCGCTACAACGAACGCCGCTGCAAAAGACAGCAACATACTAAGCGAATTCGTTATTTATCTGAGTGATGTTACCGTGCTCCAATTTACGTTCAATTGGTGTCAAATAAGGACACACAACAGCGCTCAGTTAAGCAAAGGGCGCATTTAGCACATATCTACAGGGTGGTCGATTAATAGTGACCGACCCAAATATCTCTCGAAATAAGCATCAAACGAAAAAACTACAACGAACGAAACTCGTCTAGCTTGAGCGGTGAAACCAGATGGCGCTATGGTTGGCCCGCTAGATGGCGCTGCCATAGGTCAAACCGATATCAACTGCGGTTTTTAAAAATAGGAACCCCCATTTTTTATTACATATTCCTGTAGTACGTAAAGAAATATGCATGTTTTAGTTGGACCACTTTTTTCGCTTTGCGATAGTTGACGCTGTAACAGTCACAAACGTATAAGTACGTGGTATCACGTAACATTCCGCCAGTGCGGACGGTGTTTGCTACGTGATGCATTACCCGTGTTAAAATAGACCGTTTTCCAATTGCGGAAAATATCAATATCGTGTTGATGTATGGCTATTGCGATCAAAATGCCCAACGGGCGTGTGCTATGTATGCTGCTTGGTATCATGCACGACATCATCCAAGTGTCCGGACCGTTCACCGGATAGTTACGTTATTGAAGGAAACAGGAAGTGTTCAGCCACATATGAAACTTCGACCACGACCTGCAACAAATAATGATGTCCAAGTAGGTGTTTTAGCTGCTGTCGCGGCTAGCCCGCACATCAGTAGCAGACAACTTTCGCGAAAATCGGGAATCTCAAAAACGTCGGTGTTGAGAATGCTACATCAACATCGATTGCACCCGTACCTTATCTCTATGCACCAGGATTTGCATGGCAACGACTTTGAACGTCGTGTACAGTTCTTCCATTGGGCACAAGAGAAATTACGGGACGATGACAGATTGTTTGCACGCGTTCTATTTAGCGACGAAGCGTCATTCAGCAACAGCGGTAACGTAAACCGGCATAATATGCACTATTGGGCAACGGAAAATCCACGATGGCTGTGACAATTGGAACATCAGCGACCTTGGCGGGTTAATCTATGGTGCAGCATTATGGGAGGAAGGATAATTGGCCCCGCCGGCCGCTGTGGTCTAGCGGTTCTAGGCGCTCAGTCCGGAACCGCGCGCCTGCTACGGTCGCAGGTTCGAATCCTGCCTCGGGCATGGATGTGTGTGATGTCCTTAGATTAGTTAGGTTTAAGTAGTTCTAAGTTATAGGAGACTGATGACCACAGATGTTAAGTCCCATAGTGCTCAGAGCCATTTGAACCATTTTTTTTTTTATAATTGGCCCCATTTTGTCGATGGCAATCTAAATGGAGCAATGTATGCTGATTTCTACCGATGTTACTACAAGATGTTTCACTGCATGACAGAATGGCGATGTACTTCCAACATGATGGATGTCCGGCACATAGCTCGCGTGCGGTTGAAGCGGTATTGAATAGTGTAGTTCATGACAGGTGTATTGATCGTCGAAGCACCATACCATGGCCCGCACGTTCACCGGATATGACGTCCCCGGATTTCTTTTTGTGGGGAAAGTTGAAGGATATTTGCCATCGTGATCCACCGACAACGCCTGACAACATGCGTCAGCGCATTGTTAATGCATGTGCGAACTACTCGCTGTTGAGAGGAATGTCGATACACGTATTGCCAAATGCACTAAGGTTGACGGACATCATTTTGAACATTTATTACATTAATGTGGTATTTTAGGTAATGACGCAGTAACAGCATGCGTTTTCAGAAAGGATAAGTTCACAAATGTATACGTATCACATTGGAACATCCGAAATAAAATGTTCAAACGTACCTAAGTTCTGTATTTTAATTTAAAAAAACCTACCTGTTACCAACTGTTCGTCTAAAATTGTGAGCCATATGTTTGTGACTATTACAGCGCTATCTATCACAAAGCGAAAAAAGTGGTCTAACTAAAAGATTCATATTTCTTTGCATACTACACGAACATGTAATACAAAATGGGTTTTCCTATTTTTAAAAAACGCAGTTGATATCCGTTTGACCTATGGCAGCGCCATCTAGCGGGCTAACCATAGCGCGTCTGGTTTCCCCCTTCGAGCTAGACTAGTTTCGTTCTTTGTAATTTTTTCGTTTGACGCTTATTTCGTGAGATATTTGGCCCGGTCACGATCAATGAACTACCCTCTATTGTAAAACGATGTGGCATCAAGCATGAAGGTGATGATCCGGAATAATGTTCACATAGTACACAGCTGTCACGGTGCCTTCGAGTACTACCGCAGGTCTCACGGAAGCACAGATGAATGTTTCCGCTGATTGCATCCTCGGAGTGGTGCGTGCTTCGAGCAGACGATCACCTGGACGACAGTATCACCGACTCTGTGCAATAAGAAAGTGATTCTTCTGACCAAGTGATATGTTTATGTTGATCCACAGTGCAATATATCCTACTGGCCATTAAAATCGCTACACCACGAAGATGACGTGCTACAGACGCGAAATTTTGCCGACAGGAAGAAGATGCTGTGATATGCAAATGATTAGTTTCACACAAGGTTGGCGCCGGTGGCGACACCTACAACATGCTGACATGAGGAAAGTTTCCAACCGATTTCTCATACACAAACAGCAGTTGACCGGCGTTGACGGGTGAAACGTTGTTGTGTTGCCTCGTGTAAGGAGGAAAAATGCGTACCATCACAACTTTGATAAAGGTCGGATTGTAGCCTATCGCAATTGCGGTTTATCATATCGGGATATTGCTGCTCGCGTTGGTCGAGATCCAATGACTGTTAGCAGAATATGGAATAGGTGGTTTCAGGAGGGTAATACGGAACGCCGTGCTGAATCTCAACGTCCTCGTATCATTAGCAGTCGAGATGACAGGCATCTTATCCGCATGGCTGTAACGGATCGTGCAGCCACTTCTCGATCCCTGAGTCAATAGATGGGGACGTTTGCAAGACAACAACCATCTGCACGAACAGTTCGAAGACCTTTGCAGCAGCATGGACAATCAGCTCGGAGACCATGGCTGCGGTTATCCTTGACGCTGCATCACGGACAGGAACGCCTGCGATGGTGTACTCAACGACGAACCTAGGTGCACGAATGGCATAAAGTCATTTTTCGGATAAATCCAGGTTCTGTTTGCAGCATCATGATGGTCGCATTCGCGTTTGGCGACATCACGGCGAAAGCACATTGGAAGCGTGTATTCGTCATCGCCGTACTGGCGTATCACCCGGCGTGATGGTATGGGGTGCCATTGTAAAATGTATCGGTCACCTCTTGTTCGCATTGACGGCAGTTTGAACAGTGGACGTTACATTTCAGATTTGTTACCACCCGTGGCTCTACGCTTCATTCTAAGCCTGCAAAACCCTACATTTCAGCAGGTTAATGCACGACCGCATGTTGCAAGTCCTGTACGGTCCTTTCTGGATACAGAAAATGTTCGACTGCTGCTCTGGCTAGCACATTCTCCAGATCTCTCACGAACTGAAAACGTCCGGTCAATGGTGGACGTGCAACTGGCTCGTCACAATACGTCAGTCACTAGTCTTGATGAACTGTGGTATCGTGTTGAAGCTACATGGGCAGCTGTACCTGTACACGCCATCCAAGCTCTGTTTGACTCAATGACCAGGCGTATCAAGGCCGTCATTACGGCGAGAGTCGGTTGTTCTGGGTACTGATTTCTCAGTATCTATGCACCCAAATTGCGTGAAAATGTAATCACACGTCAGTTCTGGTATAATATATTTGTCCAATGAATATCCGTTTATCATCTGCATTTCTTCTTGGTGCAGCAATTTTAATGACCTGTGGTGTAGCTGATTCCGTGCCCACTGACAACGTCGTTAGGTCAACGTGTGAGCATGTAGGGGGCGTCTGCCGCTGATCTCCGTGGTTAATAGTGTGCATCAGATTTGTCCTCAGTCAAATTTGCCACAGATTCGTGCTTTGCAGAGTGCGTAAGCCTCTGATCTCCATATTCTCTGACGAGACGTGGACGTCCAACAGCCTGTGACCTCTTCGTGGCTCCACAGGCTTGAATCATTCAAGCTCAAGCAAGCAGCACATAGGCAGCCGACCAACGGAGCAGCTCCTCCGTTTCCGATATGCTCGTTCCCAGGCGTCGGCCCTTAATAATCTGCCCTCTGTCAGAGACGCATACATCACAGTGTATCACTATTCGCGGCCAGTATCGTCGCTACAATGATTCTCCAATCGCCTCTGCCCTACTTATGTAATTCCCTTACCGCGTCACGTGCCGACAACGCTACCAGAGCTCATTCAAATGGTTCAAATGGCTCTGAGCACTATGGGACTTAACATCTATGGTCATCCGTCCCCTAGAACTTAGAACTACTTAAACCTAACTAACCTAAGGACATCACACAACACCCAGCTATCACGAGGCAGAGAAAATCCCTGACCCCGCCGGGAATAGAACCCGGGAACCCGGGCGTGGGAAGCGAGAACGCTACCGCACGACCACGAGATGCGGGCAGGGCTCATTCAATTGCGAAACGTGCAGTTAATAAAAATGGTTCAAATGGCTCTGAGCACTATGGGACTTACCATCTGTGGTCATCAGTCCCCTAGAACTTAGAACTACTTAAACCTAACGTAAGGACATCACACACATCCATGCCCGAGGCAGGATTCGAACCTGCGACCGTAGCGGTCGCGCGGCTCCAGACTGTAGCGCCTAGAACCGCTTGGCCACCCCGGCCGGCGTGCAGTTAACAGATCAAAGTGCAGTTTACCTCTCGCTAAAACCGAGCGAGGTGGCGCAGTGGTTAGCACACTGGACTCGCATTCGGGAGGACGACGGTTCAATCCCGTCTCCGGCCATCCTGATTTAGGTTTTCCGTGATTTCCCTAAATCGTTTCAGGCAAATGCCGGGATGGTCCCTTTGAAAGGGCACGGCCGATTTCCTTCCCCATCCTTCCCTAACCCGAGCTTGCGCTCCGTCTCTAATGACCTCGTTGTCGACGGGACGTTAAACACCACTAACCTAACCTCTCGCTAAATTACGAGGGGCGATCAATAAGTAGTGCAACCTGTAATCAGGTTGGTTTTATTCAGGATTCCAATACGCAATATTATTCCCGTCTCTGTTGGATTCAAAGCCCTATTTGTCGACATAATCTCCGTTCAATGCGACGGCATTACGCCACCTTACTGCGAGGGCCTGTATGCTGGCATGGCACCACACTGCATCAGTAACTTCCCCATCATCCACATGCTGTTTCCCGTGGAGTGCATCCTTCATTGGGCCAAAGAGGTGGGACTCGGAACTTGCGAGATCTGGGCAATAGGGGAAAACAGTCCAGTGAAGCTTTTGGAGCCCCTCTCGAGGCCCAGACCTGTGTGAGGCCTTGCACTGTCATGGAGAAGTTCGTTTGAATTTTTCTGGTAAGAACGCGCAGTCGTTTTTTCAGTTTTCTGTGGACAGCATAATGAGACCTGGTGGTAAGGGAAGGCAGAATTCGGCCACGATTGAGGACGGGGCCGTAATCAGTTACTCTTGGTTGCTTTTTACAATTACCCACATTTATTTTTAAAACAGTAATTCCAGACTCAACAATACATTTAAAAAGTACCACACGTTATTGGTGTGGCCGTTTGGTTCTAGGCGCTTCAGTCCGGAACCGCGCGACTGCTACGGTCGCAGATTCGAATCCTGCCTCGGGCATGGATGTGTGTGATATCCTTAGGTTAGTTAGGTTTAAGTAGTTCTAAGTTCTAGGGGACCGATGACCACAGATGGTAAGTCCCATAGTGCTCAGAGCCATTTGAACCATTTTTTGAACCACACGTTATTAATGAAGGAATAAATATCTGTGTAAATAACGGTGTTTTCAGTGCGTTATTATTTAGCAAATCACCATAAAATGCAGATACAGTTAATGTTAAAAAAAAGCCACCGTGATCACGGCTGAAGGTCTTACACGCCAAGAATGGCAATAAATTAAGAATGTTTAAGAACTCACTGCAACTACAACTTACAGCTAATGAAATATTAAAACGTAAGTGGCCACAAACACAGCAGAAGGTATCAGACGTCAGGAATGGCAGTAAATAAGGTTTTAAGGCTTACTGCTAGAACACAAATATCGAATTATTTCTTCAAAGCAAATGACCACAATCACGGCTGAAGGCCTTGCACGCCAGGAACGGCAACTATATAAAAAATTTAAAGCCTGCAATAAAACAGCAAATACAAGCAAAGGTAAATTAAAAGAAACAAGCAACTGACCACCAAACGGATGGAATAAGATGATGGTAACCTTGTAACACAACCCTTACACTGCTAGATTCATTCCAGAAGGCGACCGATACTATTAACTAGACATACAGAACTTTTGATGTAGGCATTGCAAAGTATAGTAATAAATAATACAATAATAAAACACAAGGACCAGTTAGAGACGGTGCTCCAGGAATCGACCTCTGAGAAGGTCCGGCAACATAGCTTTCGCGAGCCATGAGATAGGCAGCCAAGAGCTGCATTCGCTTCACAAGATGTTAACTCAGACTAGTGTCAGTCTAACGAATGAGTAATGATAACCATGCTAAAGCTACCTGGCGTCCCACAGACTAAGTGCAAGAACGGAACATCGCGCCAAAGCTGGAACCGCCGGACTGCACTACACCCCCAGAATACTGTGCTTAGAGCGCCCGGAACGAGAAAGGAATCTCTACCACCAGAATAGAAGAATCACAAACGGCCTACAATCAAGAAATATCCTTGACATGCCGCAATCAGTGAAGTTTATACCTATAAACTGCTTCAGTTTCCAGATCTGGTTTAATGAACCATTTTCTTGATGTCACAGGTAAGCATGAAAGCGTATTGTTACTACCCCCGAAACTACAATAACCTAATGGTTCAAATGGCTCTGAGCACTATGCGACTTAACTTCTGAGGTCGTCAGTCGCCTAGAACTTAGAACTAATTAAACCTAACTAACCTAAGGACATCGCACCCATCCATGCCCGAGGCAAGATTCGATCCTGCGACCGTAGCGGTTGCTCGGCTCCAGACTGTAGCGCCTAGAACCGCACGGCCACTCCGGCCGGCACAATAGCCTAATAGCGAGCTGTTTTTGTAGTGCTTGAGAGAACTCCTCTGTTTTGTCGGAGCCTGGTCAATTATCGTCAATGTGAAGTAATCTAACTATGAACAGGTATTTGCGGTCAAGGATCATTAGAAAGTGAGAGTGTAGTCTTTGAGGCACGCAGTCCTGCTTCTTCGGCGGACTGCTTTGAACTTTGTAACACTTTCGGCAAGAGGACACAGCTCAGTACAGACCGCTCTGACGACACACAAGGACTCTAAAGAAACTCTTCTCATGGCGTAACAATGAACAACATTTTCTTCGGTACTCGTTTCAGTACCTATTCAATTAACCAACAATTGCGTCCATTTAAGAGTTATATACTTATATGGATATGGCGTCTGTTCTTCCGGACATTTCCGAAAGAACAGACACCATATCCGTATAATTATATAGTTCTGGCGATACCGGACATGACCTCCTTCTTCTGTGCAGATGCACACATATTCCCCAAACTCTTACGGGACTTGGAAAATGTCTTCCACGGTTTATGAGTGTGTTGGGGTGGGACACTACGAATGTAGTGCGTGGACATACAAGGTGAGAATGCGAGTCTCGCGGGAGGCATCCGCGAGATAGGCCCTGCAGTCGCACTATCCTCTGTGTTCTCGGTGGCTCAGATGGATAGAGCGTCTGCCATGTAAGCAGTAAGTCCCGGGCTCGAGTCCCGGTCGGGGCACACATTATCACCTGTCCCCGTTGATCTATATCAACGCCCGTGCGCAGCTGGCGGTATTAATATAATTCTAATTTCATTTAAGAGCTATGTCGATTCAAATTGCAGGCACAACCGAATATTAATTCTTAGGAAAATATATTGATCTTGTCCAAACCAAGCACGTGCTCTGTCTCTGAAGATTCTTTCCCAAATCTGTGTCTTAGAACCCATTTAAAGACTGTCTTAATCGATTTCGTTCTTATTTCTACATTAAATAGTTTTTGTTACTAAATTACTTTTATTTTTGAAGGTCTGTTTTGTCGTAGTTTTTCCTCTTTTACTACCTATTAGCAGGTATACCTTTGTTGCCATTAATATCTATGCTATCCAAGTGGCAGAAGTAATTTACTGGCCTTGAAACTGTGTTCCCACCTCAAGGATAGCTCTCTTTTGCTTACCTCAGCAATCTATTACCGTTGTTTTGCTTTTGTGTTGAGCTTATTGTTGGGGAGAATTTCAGACAGAATTCTTGAAACACTTTACAAGTTCTTTCCTGGAACCCTCTACTGCTGAATCCATGAGTCTCTTGGGTAACCTTGCTTCTTCCATGCGTGTAACATGACCCCACCATCTAAGCCTGTTCACCCTGACTGCTACATCTATAGAGTTCATTCCCAGTTTTTCTTTGATTTACTCATTGTGGACACCCTCCTGCCATTGTTCCCATCTACTAGTACCTGCAATCATCCTAGCTACTTTCATACCCGTAACCTCAACCTTGTTGATAAGGTAACCTGAATCCACCCAGGTTTCGCTCCCATACAACAAAGTTGGTCGAAAGATTGAACGGTGCACAGAAAACTTAGTCTTGGTACTGACTTCCTTCTTGCAGAAGAGAGTAGATCGTAGCTGAGCGCTCACTGCATTAGCTTTGCTACACCTCGCTTCCAGTTCTTTCACTATGTTGCCATCCTGTGAGAATATGCATGCTAAGTACTTGAAACCATCCACCTGTTCTAACTTTGTTCCTCCTATTTGGCACTCAATCCGTTTATATTTCTTTCCCACTGACATTACTTTCGTTTTGGAGATGCTAATCTTCATACCATTGTCCTTACATTTCTGATCTAGCTCTGAAATATGACTTTGCAAACTTTCAATCGAATCTGCCATCACAACTAAGTCATCCGCATATGCAAGACTGCTTATTTTGTGTTCACATAGCTTAACCTCACCCCGCCAGTCTATTGTTTTCAACATATGATCCATAAATAATATGAACAACAGTGGAGACAGGTTGCAGCCTTGTCTTACCCCTGAAACTATTCTGAACCATGAACTCAATTTACCGTCAACTCTAACTGCTGCCTGATTATCCATGTAAAGACCTTTAATTGCTTGCAAAAGTTTGCCTCCTATTCCATAATCTTGTAGAACAGACAATAACTTCCTCCTAGGAACCCGGTCATATGCCTTTTCTAGATCTATAAAGCATAGATACAATTCCCTGTTCCACTCATAACACTTCTCCATTATTTGCCGTAAGCTAAAGATCTGGTCCTGACAGCCTCTAAGAGGCCTAAATCCACACTGATTTTCATCCAATTGGTCCTCAACTAATACTCGCACTTTCCTTTCAACAATACCTGAGAAGATTTTACCCACAACGCTGATTAAAGAGATACCTCTGTAGTTGTTACAATCTTTTCTGTTTCCATGTTTAAAGATTGGTGTGATTACTGCTTTTGTCCAGTCTGATGGAACCTGTCCCGACTCCCAGGCCATTTCAATTATCCTGTGTAGCCATTTAGGACCTGACATTCCACTGTATTTGATGAGTTCCGACTTAATTTCATCCACCCCAGCCGCTTTATTGCACTGCAATCTATTGACCATTTTTTCCACTTCCTCAAATGTGATCCTATTTCCATCATCATTCCTATCCCATTCTACCTCGAAATCTGAAACATTACTGATCGCATTTTCACCTACATTGAGCAACTCTTCAAAATATTCCCTCCATCTGCCCAAGGCATCCACAGGATTCACCAGCAGTTTTCCTGACCTGTCCAAAATACTTGTCATTTCCTTCTTACTTCCCTTTCGAAGACTGCTAATTACACTCCAGAATGGTTTTCCAGCAGCTTGACCCATAGTCTCCAACCTGTTTCCAAAGTCTTCCCACGATTTCTTCTTGGATGCTGCAATTATCTGTTTGGCTTTGTTTCTTTCTTCAACATAACTTTCTCTGTCTACCTGGGTTCTGGTATGTAACCATTTTTGATACGCCTTCTTTTTCCTTTTACAGGCTGCCTTGACTGTATCATTCCACCAAGCTGTTTGCTTCATCCTACTTTTACACACTACTGTTCCAAGACATTCTTTAGCCACTTTTAGTACTGTGTCCCTGTACCTTGTCCATTCCTTTTCCAATGACTGTAATTGACTACACTCAACTAACTGGTACCTTTCTGAGATCGCTGTTATGTACTTGTGCCTGATTTCCTTATCCTGAAGTTTCTCCACTCTTATCCTCCTACATATGGACCTGACCTCCTGCGCTTTCGGTCTCACAATCCCAATTTCACTGCAGATTAAATAATGATCAGTGTCATCAAAGAATCCCCTGAATACACGTGTGTCCCTCACAGCCTTCCTGAATTCCTGATCTGTTATTATATAGTCAATGACAGATCTGGTTCCCCTGCCTTCCCAAGTATACCGGTGAATGTTTTTATGTTTAAAAACGGAGTTTGTGATTACTAAGCCCATACTGGCACAGAAATCCAAGAGTTGTTTCCCGTTCCTGTTGGCCTCCATATCCTCTCCAAAGTTACCCATAACCTTTTCATACCCTTCTGTTCGATTTCCAATCCTGGCGTTAAAATCACCCATGAGCAGAACACTGTCCTTGTCCTTCACTCTAACAACTACATCACTGAGTGCCTCATAAAAACTATCCATCTTATCTTGATCTGTCCCTTCACAATGCAAATATACTGACACAATCCTAATTTTCTTGCTAGACACTGTCAGATCTATCCACATCAGTTGTTCGTTTACATACCTTATTTCAACTACGCTGGGTTCCATTTCTTTCCTGATGTAAAGCCCTACACCCCATTGTGCTATTCCTGCTTTGACTCCTGACAGGTAGACCTTGTATTCTCCCACTACCTCTTCTTTCTCACCCCTTACCCGAATGTCACTAATAGCTAAAACGTCCAGCCCCATCTTACTTGCAGCCTCTGCCAGCTCTACCTTCTTCCCAGAGTAGCCCCCATTGATATTAATAGCTCCCCATCTCATTACCATTTGTTTGCCAAGTCGTATCTTAGGAGTCCCTGGTTTGTCAGTTGGAGGTGGGACTCCGTCACCTCCAAAGGTCCGAGGCATTTTGCTCTGATTGTTGCCAGCATCATATTTAAAGTACCAGGGAAGCAGGTTGCTAGCCTTACTTGCCCCGAGTCCCAATGGGTTTTACCCCTAACGGCTGAGGGACTAACCGGTGGATTTGGTAGTCTTTGCCGTATGAGCACAAAGGTGACCACGACTCAGAATATGTCCGAGATGCCCAGCCTTATTCCAAAGTAACTGGTATCCCGACTGTCGGGACCACTTACTTGGCCACTCATACGTTGCCCGTGGTTCATGAACTAGGACATGACTACAGGAACCCACACCATGAACCACTTAATTAGATTTATTATTAGCATTTTCGTTCTTAGATAGGGAACTATTTTGGTATCATGTAAACTGCGCTGCTACAATTCTACCCCCATTGCAGTCGTAGATACCTTAGCACAGCAAATCTATCGTCTTACCGATACATTTATTTAATAAACATTTAATTGCAGCTTTTCTCTTGTGCTCAGGTTGTTTTATGAAACATTTTTGAGATCTGATCTGATAACTAATGGTCTTACGAGTTAATATTTCTATATATGTAAAACCAGTCACCCACAATAGCTTCATTTCATTTTTCTCTCGGAAGATATGAGGGCAAAATGAAATGTGTTTGGTTAAGCTTTTTGGTGTCAATGAACTTTATTCAAGCATTTCCAGGCAGTATATTCCACGTTTGAATACTAAATATAGTAGTTAAGGTTGATCTTGCAACAATTAGCACTTCACATTCCATAGCTGAAGAGAGCCAAACCTACGTTTATAGTATATGTAAATTTAAAGGGACTGTTTGACAATATTGTCTGGAATAGCACTCATCGAACTTCTGAAGGTAGTACGGGTAAAACAAAGGGCGCGAAAGGTTATCGACAACTTGTACAATAACCAGACTACTGTTGTACGACCGAAGGACGTGAAAGGCAATCTGTGGTTCTAGGGGTAATGAGACAATTTCATTCAATCAGTACACTGAGCAACCAGTAAAGGAAACCACAGAGAAATTTGGAAAGAAATTAAAGTTCAGAGAGAAACAGTAAACTCTTCGATATTCTCCGACCTTATTGCTATTTTAGCAGAGATGGCAAAGGACTTTGAAAATCAGTTGAACAGAATGAATAGCATCTGTGACATAGGATATAAGATGAATAACAGCGAAACTAAAACAAAGCTAATGGAAAGTAGCCTAATCAAATTACCCGAGTGTCAAGGAAAACATTAGGGAATAAAACAGTAAAAGTAGTAAATCAGTTTTGCTATCACGGCAGGAAAATAACTGACGATGGGAAAAGTAGAGATTATGCATGTATGGGTCCACGGCCTCTGAATTTCTTGGTGGAAGTCATTTCCCTGTGAAGGTTGTTTTATATTTTAATAACCACTTTATTTCGTTAATTAACAATTAAGTAATTTCATCCTCTTGAGCATTCTCAGGATTTATCACAACAGAAAATTTGCAATGGATTTAGCATTAGTATATTCCACATCTCTAAAAAGCAACATGTGATTTGCGAAACCATTATTAGGCTTGCCATCACATGTCGATTTTTCAAAGCAGATGCTTGGAATATATAATTCTATGTTTATTTCAAATATTCCTGCTGTGATGTAGCTTCATAAAACCCAAGGGGGAGAAATTAGCTAATTGGTAAATAATAAAATAAAGTGATTTCTTCCAGTTAAAACAGCCTACACAGGAAAACAACTTATCGCGCGAAGAAATAAAATTCAGACTGTAAATAGCAAGAAAGATGTTTTCAAGACAGAGAAATTTCTAACATAGAACTTAAACTTAAGTATTAGGAAGTCTTTTCTGAATGTATTTGTCTGGAGTGCATCTTTGTTGAAAAGTGAAACGTGGACGATAAAACAGTTAAGACAAAAGGTGAATAGAATCTTTTGAAATATGGTGCTAGAGGAGAATGCTGAAGATTAGATTGACAGACCGCATGAGTAATGTGATAACTGACACATAAATACCGAATGGAATCGGAGACAAAAGGCATTTATGGCAGAACTTTTCTGAAAAAAGAGACCAGTTGATAAGAGACATCCGCAGGCATCAAGCTATCAGCAGTTTGTTGATTCAGGGAAGGAGGGGCGGAAGGGTAAAAATTGGTAGACACCAAGGCTGGACTACAGAATTAGAATGATGTCGATGTTTCTTGATCACTTGGTTAGAGGTAAAACTGGCTGTCTCTGGGGGGGGGGGGGGGGGGCGAGGGGAGGTGAATCACTACTAGTGCTCCACAGCATTCAATATTGGGACCACTCTTGTTGTTTCTTTATATACACAATCGTGGTCATTACACGGATAAAACTGAAATAATGTTCAACAGACATGCAACACCTTAGTGCGCCGTAGACGTGCAGTATCTGACGCAACAATAATGGAAATTTACAGAAAAATACTGTTCGATCTTCAGTAAATGACCAAACACTTTATTCAGTTCTGAACAAAATGATATATACCACCATGAATAACATTTGAGCATCTGGTGAAGAAAATATGTAAAACTAAATCTTCAGAATTCCCTGGGTGCGCATATTGAGTAGAATGTTATACACATTGTGAAATGCTTGAGTTCAGCCACTTTTACTCCACGTATGGTTTGTGATTTTAATATTAAAAATATCAGAAAGTTGTCTTACTTAGAATATTTTTATACGTTAACGTCACACAGAATAATTTTCTGGGGCGCTTTTACACAGACACACACAGAACTCGTAGCACATATACATGCTATAAGGATAATATCCGGTGCCCATTACCTCGCCTCACGTACGCATCCACTTAAAACCTAGGATTATTAACAACAACCTCACAGTGAATTCAATCTACTATGAAGTATCATTCACGTTTTGAAAATAATTGCAGTCATCGTGAATACAACTTTACGAATGGAAGTGGCTTCCGTTATTCACAGTTAAAACTTGCTGTTGCACAATAAGAAGCAAAGTATGCTGTCGTAGAAATATTTGACAAGCTTCTTTGCAAATCAAAGTTGTTGGCAGATGGTGCAAGTTTTAAAAATAAATTGTTATCATTCTTATTTGACATTCCTAGTACATCACAGACAAATGTTTGAGTCGCAAGTACCTTTACGAGTTTGGATTAAATTATGTTGGACAATAAGAGTAAAGAAAAAAATCAAATTATGTAAGCTGCCAGTAACTAGCTATCTCTTTACAAAGAAAATTTAATTGGTTCGGAAACCTACTGACATATTTTAAAATACGACTCACAAAGCTTTAAAAAAATAAAGAAACCATTCCCTGCAACGAAATCAGTTTTATGTTCTTAGTAAGATATTTTTTAATCAATTAAGAAACTAAATACTAATTCTTTCCCATTTGCGTAGTGTATCGTTCGCATGAAAGAGTAGAAAAACCGACGAGTTGATAAAAGTAATGAGACTAGCAAGCTGAGGCGAACATAATTACTCACCTTTCCGCAGGTCGGTGCTGGGCGAATAGTTGCGGCCGCCGCCGAAGCCGTGGATGATGAGCTTCGTGGGGTGGTCGGGGTTGAACGTCGACTCGTACAGCGAGTCCAGGGTGGTCACGTCCAGCAGCTTCGGGTTGTCCTGAGTGGACCTGTGGACACGCATTTCCTTGACATCTGAAGGTGGTGGTGGTAAGTTCCTATGGGACCAAACGGCTGATGTCATCCGTCCCTAGGCTTACACACTACTTAATCTAACTTAAACTAACGCTAAGGACAACACACACAACCATGCCCGAAGGAATACTCGAACCTCCGACGGGGGGAGCCACGCGAAGCTGGAGCATTGGCCTACGTCACGTTCAAAAGAACATTTGTGAAATATAGCAACACCTAAAATGATCACTTGGCTAAAGTCGATTTAATCCCAAGGATTATAAATATGACAAAATACTATGTCTGCGTTGCACAACTATGCGCGAAGTCTCACCATGAGGATTCAATACGGAGTGAAGTGACATGTGCTGAAATCAGAGCCTCCAAACGTTGCAGCATGCAGTTAAAGAGCATCCAGATATTATCCTAGAGAATAGGTTAGGCTGCTAGTATAAAAGGCACCAGCAGTGTGTTCTTGAGGGCAAAGGCGAAGAAGTTGACAACAGTACTCTAGGAATTTCAGTGTCTGAGGTTCAAATGGTTCAAATGGCTCTGAGCACTATGGGACTTAACATCTGAGGTCATCAGTCCCCTAGAACTTAGAACTACTTAAACCTAACTAACCTAAGAACGACACACACATCCATGCCCGAGGCAGGATTCGAACCTGCGACCGTAGCGGTCGCGCGGTTCCAGACTGAAGCGCCTAGAACCGCTCGGCCACTCCGGCCGGCAATGACTGAGGTGTCAGGTGAACTTTATGACCTAGGAAGTCATAGCAGCCGTCGTTCTTTGATTAAGACTTTCACCTTCTTCGCCTTATTTGAGTATGTATTATAATGCTGAAAGATGTTATGGTTATTCTTTAGATTTCTATCAAAACACAATATAAGACACGCGGCCCCTGAAGTATTAGGAATGAAGAAAAAGAAATACTCTAAAAGGGTATTAACAATTTGGAATGATAATGTTAGCAAGTTAATAAAAGACAAAAAGGAGGCGTGCATAAATTTTTGTCATCACCCAATAATGCGATACAGAGAAGATTATAAAAGTAAATCTGTTTTAAAAACGAGAGAAATATAAAAAATTAAACGGGTGAGTTAGGACCGGAATATGAGTTAAATAGAACATGATTCCCATATGAAGACAAAACAAAGCATACAAGATCATGAAGCACTTGAATAACCAAGGAAATAGAATAGTTAAAATACTTCAAACGTCTGTAGACTGATAATGAAGAAGAACCAAAAATAAACACCAATACCAGCGACTCTGTAGTTTTGGTAAGAATAGAAGACCTACAAAAGGTGATCGAAGAAACAAAAAATAAAAAGTATCCTAGCACTGCTAATATAAATGCGAAGCTGATTAAATATGCGTCCTTTCAAATAAAGTATAGACATAAACTTTATGAATGTTGGCTGGCTGAGGAGACATATACCAGACGAATGGAATGAAGTTCTGTTATGCCCTATTTACAAGAAAGGCGATAAACCGCAATGCGAAAATTACCGAGGAGTAAAGCGTACAAGATTCCTGCCGTAAACTGTATGCTAAAATTGTAAACAAGAGATTAGTACCAGTAGCGGAAGCAAGTATGTCAAAGGTGCAATGCAACAGAGTTTTCGAAAAGATAGATCATGTTTTGATCGTCCTTTCACTTTGACACAAGTAACCGAGAAAAGAAGGGAATTTAGATTGCCAACAATGTTTTTATGGACGGTGAAAAGGCGTTTGAAAACGTAAAGGGAAAAATGCTATGGGTATCACTTAAGGAATTGGCAATTTAGTCATTGTACAAGAATAAGATAAGGATCCGTACTGTGAGGAATGGGATAGAACCTGCCGATAACAGTCAAGAAGTCAGACGGGGCTGCCCACTGTCCCCCACCCTTTTTAATTTTTACATTGACAGTATCATTCCTAAATGGTTGACTTTATTAAATGACACATTAAGAAGTAAATGATAACTAATTGAAACCCTCAGCTGCTGACAGGTGTTGTTGACATACCTTGATGTGGACAGCTGAAAATGTGTGCCCCGACAGGGACTTGACCCGGGTTCTCCTGCTTATATAGAAGACGCTCTATCCATCTCTTGTTTTTTGCGCTTTGTTCGTTGTTGTTCGTTGTGTTTGGTCGTTGCAGACGTCACATGACTTCCGTTCAAGTTCGTTTTTACAGAGGCCAACTGGTTCTCTAACCGAACTCGCTGAGCTACCGTGCCGGCTCCATCTGAGCCACCGAGGACACAGATGAATAGCGCGACTGCAGGGACTTATCCCTTGCACGCTTCACATGACACCCACATTCCCAGCCGTGCACAATCTACATACGTAATGTTCCTAATAGATACTTTGCCTATCCACTCGTTACTATCTTCATATACATTAAGAAGTGCTAATTTTAATTTTATTAGAGGAGAACCTGAAGAAAAGATTGAAATTTTAGTATACAAACAGAGTGAAATTGCATCTAAATATGGAATGAAAATATCAAAGGATAAAGAAATGACATTTAAAGGACTGGAACCCATAAGAGCCAAAATTGTTTTAGATGGACAGACAATTGAACAAATAAGAGTTTCAATATTTAGGGGCCAATTTTAAATTTCCCAAGTCAGATAACTTGGAGCTAAATTTGGCCAGATTCAGACATTTCTGAGGAACTGTACAACGTACATTAAAACATAATGTAGGGAAAGAAACACTAATTAACTCTAGAAAGCAACAGCGTTACATTTGCTGTTGTATGGTAGCGAATGTTGGAACCAAACATCTGATCAGTTGCGACGAATCGAATAATTAGAAATGAAGTAGCTCCGCTTTGTAGTGGGATATTCATTATTAGACCATAAAAGAAGTGCCGATATTAGAGAAGAACCTATTACAAATATAATTGAAAAATACCGACTGCACCGGAAAGTTCATGTCCAGTGAATGTCTAATGATAGAATAGCTAAAGCGGCAATGGTAATATAACCCAACCGGCAAGAGGAACGTTGGACGTCTTTTAAAGAGATGGCGTGAACAATATTAAAGTGAACTCGCCAATAGGCCTAATCCTTGAGGATGATGACGATGATGACATACGTCAAGGAGTTGTTGTATCCAATGGCATCCTTAATTATCATCCTTGGCGTCTGGCCGCTACATAGCTCAGGGAAGCAGAATATCATATAGTAATGCCACCGTCAACGTTTGACACTGTACGACAGATCAAGCAGAAGTAGTCCGAAATATTACGCAGGGTGCGACAAAACAATACCTACAAATTCTGAGAAGTCGTAAATGCTATATTGAAGACACTGAAGATAGGGTTCTATGTCCGTAAATATCATCGGACGACGTAACACAGTGTCGAAGTAATTGGGATCAACGCCTTTCGGTTGATCACAACTTCTGCAGTAAATGGGAGTTTTAAATGTTAATGGGCCGCTCGAACAACTTCTCCCGAAGTGGCCGGACAGCAGTCAGGAAGCTAGATGGAGTTCGAAGAACCTGCTTGCGTTCTGTCCTGTCCTTACATTTTTAGCGAAAGGAACGACGTACCGACAGGCGTTAGATCCTCAATCTTCGACGGCTTCGAATAATGTACACTCTATTTGCGATACGCGTTTTAACTGATCGTTAGCTAAATATTAATTTCGCAGCGATTAGTTATTATATCTCGACTAGCGAACTCGACAGTGCTTCAC
This sequence comes from Schistocerca serialis cubense, assembly GCF_023864345.2. Taxonomy (NCBI): domain Eukaryota; kingdom Metazoa; phylum Arthropoda; class Insecta; order Orthoptera; family Acrididae; genus Schistocerca; species Schistocerca serialis. The sequence continues at coordinate 255,248,188 of NC_064645.1, read as the reverse complement.
AATTGCTAAATATGTATAGGAATTGGATATATATCATAAACTCCTTCGCACCCTCTATCTGTCCATCACCTCGTCCCCTTCTCTCTGTCGATCTCTTCCCCAGCCCCCCCCCCCCCCCCCCCCTCCCGCACTGCACTCAGCACTTGGGCCTTATTTTGTTGTTGTTAGTGCAAACGAAACCTTGTTGGGATCTGAAATCGCTTAAAATGAGTGCGTAAATCGGTTGTGATTATTGTTACACGGGATTTGAGAGAGACTTCTCCGGCTAATGCGGCTGTGAGGATAGTAGCTTCAACGACAATATTTCGCATAATTTTAATGTGCCAACTGGTAGGATTATAAAGTTTAGGACGATTCAGATTCCGTAGTAGTAATCTAATCATAAGCCAATACGCCATAAATGCAACTTTCCTGTTGTTGTTTTTTTTTCTTGTTTATTAGGACCGGGAGTATCAGGAAGAAAACAAAAGGAACGTATTGTGGATACAACTTTTAATTAATGTTATATACATAGAGAAAAACTACGTAAGCTATGTGACAAACAGTTAATCCAACGTCTTAAATGCCCTGCAGTCATAGTTGAAGCTCACTGCGCGACAGAAAACGTTTCCGCAGCATAGCGCGGCATATAATTTTCTATCTTGTAATTGATTTTAACAGAAAACCTGTAAATTTTTGTTTAAAAAATTAATTAGCCTATATTCGTCTGTAAGTTTAATTTGAATTAAATGGGTCAAGAATCTTTTCTAACTACATTTGGCCTATACATGTTATATATAAGACACTGACGGAAAGAAATCTCAACACCAAGAAGGAGTTGCGCGACGTAAATGGTAGTTGGTAGGTGTGAACATCTGAAAGATTTTTCGCTCTAAGGGCTAGTAGTGCTACTATGAGGATGCAAATGTTTGCTTTAGCTACATCCTGTAGCGGCCGTGAGCTTTAGTTACCTTTGAAACTGGACGCGGTGAGTTGATGTTAGTCAAGAATGCCTTTTAAGGCGACATAGACGATATTATCAACACCTCATTCAGTAAGATGGTTCAAATGTCTCTGAGTACTATGGGACTTTAACTTCTGAGGTCAGTCCCCTAGAATTTAGAACTGCTTAAACCTAACTAACCTAAGGGCATCACACACATCCAAGCCCGAGGCAGGATTCGAACCTGCGACCATAGCGGCCGGGCGGTTCCAGACTGAAGCGCCTAGAACCTCTTGGCCACACCGGCCGGCTCACTCAGTAAGAATGAGGTCGTGCAATATGGCTTCGAGAAACTGGATGTTTCTTCTGCGATACGGCAAAAAGACTCGCCAAGAATATAGCTGATTTAAACGATTGCTGGCAGCGGTGGTCACTGGAATGTACGGTCGCAAGACGAACGGCCACGTGGCACTACAGAGAGGGAAGGCCATCGTGTTCGGCGTATGGCTCTGGCGCATTTTGCTGCATCTGCTGCAACAATTTGACCAGCGGTTGGTACGACAGTGGCGCAACGAACTGTTAGAAATCGTTTAGTTCCAAGGACAGCTTCGAGCCAGATGCCCTGCAGCGTGCATCCCACTAACCCCAAAGCACCGCCATTTGCGACTTCAGTGGTGCCAAGCGGGAGCTAACTGGAGGGCAGGGTGAAGGTCTGTGGTGTTTTCTGATGAAAGCTGATTCCGCTTCCTTCCTTCTCTGTGAGGGCCATGTGTTGATCAGAATGAGGCCAGCTGAGGGTCTCAAGTAACATATCTACGTGCTAGACACACCGGACATACACCTGGCGTTATGGTCTAGGGTGCGGTTTCATATGACACCAGGAGCACACTCGTGGTTCTTCCACGAATCCTGACTGCAGATTTGTTCTTCAGTCTGGTGATTCATGAACATTATTCCAGGCGTTGTTTTCTAACAGGATAACACTCGACCACATAACCGCTGTTGTAGCCCACCATGATGTACAGAATGTTGACATGTTGTCTTGGCCAGCTCGATCACCAGTTCTGTCTGCAATTGAGCGCATATGCAACATCATCTGGCGACAACTCCAGCGTCATCCATAAACAGCATTAATCGTCCCTGTATTGACTAACCAAGTGAAACAGGCATGGAACTCCGTATCACAAACTGACATCCGGGACCTGTACAACACAATGCATGCACGTTTGCAAGCTTGAAGTAGATATTCTTGTGGTTACAGCAGTTATTAAGGTGCCAACATTTCACATTTGCAATGGCTTATCTCGCACTTACATAACCTGTGATCTTGTAGTGTTAACTGCTTAAATATGTTACCGAGATAAATGTATTTCCGAAATGTTATTCCTCTACTTTAATTATTTTTCGGTGTTGTAGTTTTTACCGTGAGTGTACATATTAAAAAAGAAATAGCATATGTCCATCTGAACGTTTATTAATCGTGTACAAGTATGAAGTAAATCGGTCGGGAACTCATCGAGATCTCTGGTAAAACGTTTCCCGTTTGTATAAAATATCTACAAATATGTATCATATATATTAAAAATAAATAGCCTATGTCCTACCGAGTTATTATTACAACATCGTGAGGGAAATTGATTTAAATCGGTCAAGTACTTTTCGAGACTGTTAGTAACAACGTTAAACAACGACTTGTCTTTATACAGTAGAATAGCAGATTATACACCACCATGAATATACCACAGCGATTATCAGTATTACGAAAGCGATTCAAATGACAAAGATAAAAGACAATAAAATTTCTAGAAGGTGTGCTATCAGTTTGGCAGTTCGCAGAAGCTACACTTGTGTTTCGACAAGTGATAAGTGGCTGACAAATTGTTGTTGCATCACGTAAAAGGAAGCTCTGACGGTACAAAGATGGCGATGGCCGCTTATTGTCGACTTACACTGAGATGGAGCACCGATCTGTGATTTTAAATGGAGCGTAACCTCTGTGGAAGAACCTCCTCGCGGGCGGAGCACACCGCGTAGGGACGAATGAAAGCATTGCCACAGTGGGAGATCTTGTAAAAGAAGACAGGCGTATTACTGTACACAAAATACTCGTAGCGGTTATTTTGGTTCAGCACACCATTCAATTGAGATTTAATAACGTGTCCGGACAATGGATGCCACGTCAACTGACTGTTTAAGTGCGGAATCGTCGCGCCGATGTCTGCGAGTAACTTTTGCTTCGTTTCTATGTCGAATTTACAATAGAATGTGACTAAAAAGAAAGAATAGGACACATCCTGAGACACAAAGGAATCGCCACTTCTGTAACGGAAGAAAATGTGGTGGAGAACAGGGAATAGTAAAGTACTACGAAAGCTTGATTACAGTAAGGAGTTTCAAATGGATGTAGGCTACAGCAGTTGTTCAGAGATGAAGCAACTTGCAGAGGATAGATTAGGCTGGAGAGCTGCATCAAACAAGTCTGCGAGCAGAGGACTACAACATAGACAGGATAATTTATACTGTAAAGTTCCAACAAGAAATTATGCTAGCATAGCGTCTATGTTGAATAACTTCTTCCTTCGATTAATATCGATGTTGACATATAAGGTATTCGACTTGTTTTTGTGTGTTTATTTGCCCTCTGTCGTGGTTCTGACGTCTAATAAATGGTTGAAATGGCTCTGAGCGCTTTGAGACTTAACATATGAGGTCATCAGTCCCCTACAACTCAGAACTACTCAAACCTAACTAACGTAAGGACATTAAACACATCGACGCCCGAGGCAGGATTCGAACCTGCGACCGTAGCGGTCGCACGGTTCCAGACTGAAGCGCCTAGAACCGCTAGGCCACATCGGTCGGCAGGCGTCTAACACTGATGTTGTATTAACAGTTTACAAGTGTCCAGGTGTTGCATGTCTCGTACTGTTGTATTATTGACGTAATGCATCTCCTGTACTAAGTTAAAATTAATCAAATATTTAATGTATATTTTCTGCATTTCGTGAATTTGACGTTATGTCCTTCCTTATCTTCCTGTTATTTTCCTGTATCATCAAGGGGCTGGCATATTAATTGGATTTCGCAATGATAGTAATAGAGGGTATCCGGATGCCCTTCCCGTCACTGCATGCAAGTCCTCATATGAATGTATGGTGAGTGATACGGCGACGTTCGGTCTATAAACCAAACCGACTACAAACAGTGCAAGTTTTTCGGGTTGGTGACAAAAGCAAATATGTGAATTTCAGCAATGCTCTGCTGGAAACATGGAAAAGCGATAGATTCTTGTAACGGTTAGTTTTCAGTAATGATGCTACATTTCGTGTTAACGTTAAAGTGAACCGAGATAACGTGCCCATCTGGGAACTACAGAAACCTCACGTAATTGCTCAGCGTGAAAGACACTCGCGGCAAGTGGAAAAATTTTGTGTCATTTATTACCAAAAATTTTATGCCTCCTACTTTTTTGACTGGAATGAGCTACTTTTTTGACTGGAATGAGCTATTTTTGAATACTGCAGACTTCACTTTTGCTAAAACTTGAAGAGGACTGTAATGGTTTCATATCTGAACAGGATGGAATTCCATCGCTGTAGCACAACATTTTATGACACTTCATCAATGACACGGTGCCTCAACGCTAGGCAGGTTGCACGGAACCCCGAGAGACTGACGTAGATTGCCTGCCTCCAAGACCTCCAGACACGACGCCGTGCGATTTTTTCTTTTGGTGATGTGTGAAGAAAAGCGTTCCCATGCCCCATTTACCTCATGACATATGTTAGAAAAGACCTTCTAATATGTTGCGAAGACGCCTACCCTAAAATACTGAAACTGTGCTACCGCTCCATCTGCGCACTGCACAAGAAACCAAGGCGTCATATGTGCGAAGTAAGCACGTACGCGCTGATGGCAAGAGTTGCATGTTTGCTTTATCTAGCCGCTTAACGACTTTGTTTGTCGCTAACATACGATAGGAGGCAGCACTCCTTAAGTAATACCACCCGCCACTGTAACAGTATCTTGCAAAATGTAAAGAATGTATACCTAATATAACTGTATCTAATGTACTAACGCATTTGCAAAAAAAAATAACTGTGTTTAATGTAATAATGCAAACAAACAAAAAATGTGTTGAAATGTTTGTAAAGCGATAGAGAGGAATTTTAGATAACAATGTGATTATGTATGTGTGCGGTGTATTCTTTTGGGGTGATGTTGGTAGAACACACAAGAACAATTGCTGTAAATCCTCTCTTTGGGGTGATTTTCGGCGCGAGGACTCGTGAAGTAGAATGGACGTGAAGTTCTTTTGAGATAGAGATGTTCCTAGATAATGAGTGGAAAGACACGTTTCTGTGTCACCCGAAACAGTGTATCTGAGTCCACGAAACAGTGTGTATTATTTACAATATTGTGTGTTGGTGAAAGTACGGTGTTCAAATGTGTGTGAAATCTTATGGGACTTAACTGCTAAGGTCATCAGTCCCTAAGCTTACACACTACTTAACCTAAATTATCGTATGGACAAACACACACACCCATGCCCGAGGGAGGACTCGAACCTCCGCCGGGACCAGCCGCACAGTCCATGACCGCAGCGTCTAAGACCGCTCGGCTAATCCCGCGCGACGAAAGTAAAATACACAATATTTGACGATACGTGTTGTGATCTGCTAACTTGCAATGGAACTACAAAACAGGGATTGAATGCAGGTTCTTCTCTCTTTGCGTAGCGTGGCCATTATTAATGTGTTCGTTGTCATGTCGACTAATCGGTCGTGAAGAGTTACGGAAGCCACATTTCGAGATAATAGCCAACCTAGCAAGGCGCCTAATTAGAATGCGCCATTTGAGCGAAGCAAATGCAATTACCTTCCTAGTTTACATCGGGGGACTTACCCAGAATTTTTTATCGTAGTTTTTTAGTAGATGTCATAGAACTCTCTCCGTACTAGTTAAAGTTCAATTTGTGCTAAAAAGATGTATTAGGGAAAAAGCATATTATTGACATTGATGACCTTCATCTAACACAGAATATTTTCATCCCATTTTGGTTTAATTGATGGAACCAAATATAGTTGCATTCCTTAAGAATGCTGGAGGTGAAATCTCTAGTAATAGTAATAATAATAATAATGATTACTAAACAATACACATGACAACGGTGATCTTTGTAGTGGGAATTCTTTCTTTGTATATGTGTGGGCCAGTGCATTGATTTTGAACGAAAGTCCAGTGAACACAGACACGAAGAAAATTTGCTTTTGTAAGGTATTAGACCCGTCCTGTTTCAAGTCATCTTTGCAGCTGATGAATTAAATGAATAGAGATTGTTAACGTAAATGTTACTACTACAGACAATGCACTATACACTAGTTTTACTGGCCTGAGAACACTTGTTACTATTTACAGAACAAAAACGATGGCTGCAATAAAAGACTGAATTATGCAGTTACTTGCAGTTTGATAGTTTGAGGTGTAGACTAGGTAGTTTTTTTACTAAATACACATGTTAATATGAGTGGGATAATTGTGGCTGGGGGAAGAAAGGTTATCGGTTCCATGACTGAAGGTACATGCACTTGGACGGTGATGATAATTTTTATAAGGCTGATTCATAACTAAGAGTGTTGGCGCAAAATTTGAATACTATTAAAGATCAGTTATTGCTGTACACTGCTGGCGACCAATTCTATTTCTCTGTTAGTATCTTTTCTCAGTTCACGTAACGAAACTGTAGTTTGAGGCAAATGCGTTGCACACGTCTCCCACCAAATAAGTCTGAAAGCATTAGGGCATACGTGGTCATCTTTATACTAATCTGCTGATAGACATAGCTGAGGTAATTATTACATTTGCATATTTTCTAAATCAGCAGTAATATAACAGAAGATATGTTATATATAGTTTTTATGTTAAATTCACCTATTTAGCGTCTAGGTGATGTCCGTGTAGCTGCTGGTGGCCACACAGACCATCCCTAATAAAATTAGTAAAATTTGAAAATCTTTTTTATTCTGCAATTTGTCTCTGCCTTCCATTATGTTTCCATCAATAAAAATGAAATTTTTAAATCGGGTCAATCTTTTTGACACACTCTGTATAAAAATAACCAACTCGGAGGTGGTTGTTCTGTTAGGCAGAGACGCAACTCCTACCGCCGCGGCAAATGCAGGCAGTATCCGGTGTGAAGCGCGACTGGAAAACCTTGAATCCTTGCACTTTTCTTCAGCGAGACAGTCAAACGCAGAAAGGTCAGCTACTTGACCGCAATTTGGTCATGGGTTCTTGACTCATGGGACACTACATTTACGTATCTCTGAGGTCGGACGGACACCGTACTAGGCCGTCGGCGCGTCACCACATTGGGATGTACCGTGAGAACCTCGATTCCGGGAAAGCCACCGCTGCTAATTAGCTACCGTGAGGAAAAACTTGTGGATGACAAGGATCGCTTCCGGTCTTCGTGAATTCTAGCAGCGGATAGGCAGATCACATCATTCTGCAGTTCACTGCTGGATATCAGGTGAGCCGTCATACCATGCGAAAACATTTCGTCGAAACCGACGATATTTCCCGAACTTGTACATTTTGTCCGCCATTTTCTGACCGAATTTTGAAGGGGGTGCGCGGATTGGAGGAAGTGAGCTCCGCCTATCGGAGCCTAACGCATGGCCAGTTGTGAGGACAGTCCACTACGACGGGAACAAGCTGCACTTCACTCGCATGGTGCTCCCGTATGTTGTGAAGACATACTTGAACTCTCAACAACAAATAATACTGAGCTAATAACCAGCATCAAAAAGAACACAGGGATTAGTGAACACAGGGTTGTCGTAGCGAGACTGAACATCGTAAGTCCCAAATAAACCAAAAATAAGTGACAAATATACACCTATTCAGAAAAGCAGGTAAAAATTCGCTTGACGCCTTCCTGAGAGGTAACCTCTACACATTCCAAATTAACAATGTAAGTCTAGACCAGATGTGGCCTGAATTCAGAGAAATAACGTCGACAGTAATTGACAAATTTATACCAAATAAATTAAAAAACAAGGGAGATGATCCTCCACAGTACACAAAACAGATCAGAACACAGTTGCAGAAACAACGAAAAAAGCATGCCAAATTTAAAGGAACGCAAAACCTGCAAGATTCGAAATGTTTTACAGAAACCTGAAATACAGTGCGGACTTCAATGCGATATGCTCATATAGTTCTCACAACGAAACTGTCTCGAAAAACCTGGCAGAAAATCCTAAGAGATCCTGATCGTATGTAAAGCATGCTAGCGGCAAGCCACAATCAATGCCTTTTCTGCGAGATAGCAATGGAAATGCTATTGATATCGGTGCCGCTAATGCAGGATTACTAAACACAGCCTTCTAAAATTACCAAAGAAAGCGAAGTAATTACTCCAGAATACCAATCAAGAACAGCTGCCAACATGAGTAACTTACAAATAGATATCTTCGAAGTAGCCAAGAAACTTAAATCACTTAATAAAAACTAATCTTCAAGTCCAGATTGTATACCTATTGGGCTCCTTTCAGAGTATCTTGATGCGGTACCTCTATGCTTAACAGTCCGCCCCTGGTAGCTGAGTGGTCAGCGCGACGGAATGTCATACCTAACGGCCCGGGTTCGATTACCGGTTGGGTCGGAGATTTTCTCCGCTCAGGGACTGGGTTCAAATGGTTCAAATGGCTCTGAGCACTATGGGACTTAACTACTATGGTCATCAGTCCCCTATAACTTAGAACTACTTAAACCTAACTAACCTAAGGACATCACACACATCCATGCCCGAGGCAGGATTCGAACCTGCGGCCGTAGCAGTCACCAGGGACTGGGTGTTGTGCTGTTCTTATCATCATCATTTCATCCCCATCGACACGCAAGTCGCCGAAGTGTCGTCAACTGGAAAGACTTGCACCAGGCGAACAGTCTACAAGACGGGAGGCCCTAGCCACACGGCATTTCCATATACTTAACAATCATATATAACCGCTCTCTCGACGAAATATCCGTACCCAAAGTGTGGTAAGTGGTACAAGTCACACCAACATTCAAGAAAGGCAATAGAAGTAATACACTAAATTACAGGCCCTTAACATTAACGTCCTTATGCAGTAGTATTTTGAACATATGTTGTGATCGAACTTCATGAATTATTTTGAAGAGAACGGTCTATTGACACATAGCATAGTCAACACGCATCTAGAAAACATCGTTCTTGCGAAACACAACTAGCTCTTCACTCTCATGGAGTGTTGAGTGCTACTGACAAGATTCTTAGATTTACGGAAGGCTTTTGACACCATAACTCACAAGCGGCTTGTAATCAAATTACGTGCTTATGGAATATCGTCTCAGATATGCGAGTGGATTCGTAAATTCCTGTTAGAGAGGTCACAGTTCGGAGCAATTGAAGGAAAGTCATCGAGTACAACAGAAGTGATTTCTAGCGTTACCCAAGGTAGTGTTATAGGTCCACTGTTGTTCTTTGTCTGTATAAACGATGTAGGTGACAGTCTGAGCAGCCGTCTTAGGTTGTTTGCAGATAATGCTGTCATTTATCGTCTAGTAAAATCTTCAGAAGATCAAAATCAATTGAAAAATGATTTAGATATCTGTATGGTGCGAAAATTGGCAGTTGGCCGTAAATAATGAAAAGTGTGAGGTCATTCACACGAGTGCCAAAAGGATTCCTTCATACTTCGGTTACACGATAAATAATTGAAATCTCGAAGCTGTAAATTCAACTAAATACCTGGGAATTACAGTTACGAACTGTTGTGGTGACGGCGAATCAAAGGCTGCGTTTTATTCGCAGAACACTTGGAAGATGCAACAGACCTACTAAAGCGAGTGCCTACACTATGCTTGTCCATCCGCTTTTGGAGTACTGCTGCGCGGTGTGCTAACATTACCAACTAGGATTAACGGAGTACATCGAGAATGTTTAATGAAGGGCAGAACGTTTTGCATTATGGAGAAATAGGGGAGAGCGTGTCAAGGACACGGTACAGAATTTGGGGTGAAAGTCATTAAAAAAAAAGGCGTTTTCCCTTGCGGCAGGATCTTCTGACGAAATACCAATCAGGAATTGTTCTCTCCTAATGTGAAAATATTTTGTTGACCCCGATCTACGTAGGGAGAAACAATCATCACAAGAAAAAAAAAGAGAAATGAGAGCACGGAAAGATTAAATTGTTCGTTTTTTTCGATCATTGTTAGAGAATGGAGTAACAGAGATTCATTGTGAAGGTGGTTCGATGAACCCCCTGCCAGGCACATAAGTGTGATTTGCAGAGTAGCGATGTACGTAGATGTAGAGAAGTGTTTACTGGTTCAACACGGCGCGGCACAAAAATCGCTTCGATATATCTACGGTATACAAAGGTACTAGATTTTTAGATCGGCAATTTTTGCAACGGCCGGACACAAAACACTCGTAACCCGAAGTCAATCGACTTCTACTGCCTTCAGCCAATCCAGAACTATGGCGCCCTCCATTCAGGACATTGTGAATAAACTTTAACGAAATTCTCTGCACATCACAGAAATAGGAATAGACGTCCAAAAATGTTCAAATGTGTGTGAAATCTTATGGGACTTAACTGCTAAGGTCATCAGTCCTTAAGCTTATACACTAGTTAACCTAAATTATCCTACGGACAAACACACACACCCATGCCCGAGGGAGGACTCGAACCTCCGCCGGGACCAGCAGCACAGTCCATGACTGCAGCGCCATAGACCGCTCGGCTAATCCCGCGCGGCAGGAATAGACGCTTAAAGGCCATAATCAGACACTCTAAACAGGAAAATACTCGCCTGGACTATTAACTAACATCATCACGTTGGTACGTACATGCCGAAGGCAGGAATAGTATCTCGACAGTCAGATGAGGAGTGTCACTTGTCAAGTGGGCGGTCTTCGGGTGGGTCGCTAATTTATAAACAATGCAAGATTTTTTTAAATTTTATTTTACTGTCGGAAATTTCAGCTATGCAATCTTATGACCAGGAAACTGCTGAGGTGGCAGCGTAGGCAACGTTGTGAAATTTCATACCAAGTGGACACACAGAGAAAATTATGAATACAGATGACATAGATTCGAGACTAATTACTACGCGAAGTGCTGTGTTCTTTTGTATAAATGACGAAGGATACTGATAAAATTTCCAGCTTTGTCAAGTGGTTAAACATCCACAAGATTTCAGCTGAGTTCTGTTGTCAACTGCCAAGTGTTGACTGTTGTGTTACTCCTGCTGGCGTCCTTACGTATGCGGAACTCTGTTTGTGTTCCATGCGGCGCTGTTCGCTCGTGTGACCGAAGTGGCGCCGCGGTTAGCACACTGGACTCGCATTTGGGAGGACGACAGTTCAAAACCGAGTCCGGCCATCCTGATTTAGATATTCCAAGACTTTCCTAAATCGCTTCAGGCAAATTCCGGAATGGTTCGTTTTAAAGGGCACGGCCGACTTCCTTCCCCATCCCTCCCTAATCCGATGGGACCGATGACCTCGCTGTCTAGTTCCCTCCCCCGAATCAACCAACCAACCAATAGTGCGGATAGTTTATCTGACATAACCCACATCCACATGGCATTTTGGATATCGTTGTCGTTGTGAGAACTACAGTATTTGTCAGAGACTCAAGAATCGTTGAATTTTTGGTGGAGGTCTGAAGGCTCAATCGATTTTAAGCCATTAGGAGCTAGCTATTCAAATCTCTTTTACATTGAACAACATACGACTAGTCCGATTTCAGCTTAATATAAACCACCTCAGCATACAAAATAATAATCTCTTTATGGACAAACTACGCGGTTTTGCGCCATCCGTGGGGTAAAATGAGATATTCATTTAAATGAATGGAGAAACTTGAAAACTGTAAAACACTTTCCTTGTACTGAAAATAATGTATGAAAAAATAAAGAAAGCCCTGGATATACTATCAACGTATACCATACATCTACTTGAATTACCAAACCAGGTTTTTAACAAACAACTTCAAATTTTCAGTTACGGCGTAAAGTCAACGCCGGCACGCCAGTCGGGAACGACAGAGAAGAGACAGCTGTGAGAAGAGGTCAGCCAATCCCTCCAGGACGACAACGCGACAGCAGCGGGCCTCAGGTGAACAGGACGTAAGCGCCGCGCCCGACTGGTGGCGGCCCATTTCGATAGCATCTTCAACGTTAGCCACTTCGTTAGCCGACACATCGTAGCCTCTATTATTAGCAATCCCATCAAAGTTAAGTGCTTGTCCTGTTGCAATAAAATTCATTAATACGAGTTGCTTGATCGTTTGTCTAGCCAACAGAGTATGCAGGATTCCTAGGTACAACAATTACACTAATGTAGTTCAATAATTGTTCCTAATATAAAAATACACATTATTAAGAACAGAAATCTCACACGGAGTAGCCTTCTTCTTCCTCAGAACTGGAACATTTTTCACGAGCCCAGCCACGACAACATACACACTGGACCTAACACTTCTTCGACGCTGAGTCTGAATATAGCCTGTTAAATGTATACCTGCTCCTTCTGTGCCTTACTAGACTGATGAAGCTAAAGACTCTTGTTTTTCAATTTTTTATGAGGCTATGTAGTCTTTCCAACGGTCATTTTCTGCTTCATCGCCTTCTTACGCCTTGGCCCATTTGGTTCTTTCCAATAAACAGTTTCCTTTTTAAATTTCTTTCCTTTCTTCTTTCTCTTTCCTGACCGTTTCTTCAGATTCCACATCTTCCTTGCGTGCCCTTCTCCTTGCTGGTGATTTTTCTTTGAATTTTTTTCCCAGTCAACTGTTGAAAGAAGCAACTTAAGAGCTTCGGTGACACACAGAACGACGATAGCGTACCAAATGTTCCAGCAGCCTAAGCCATAAGCCCGGTGGCTTTTACGAAGTCGCTGGAATAACTAACAATGCTGCCGTTCAGGAAATTTTCGGTTGTAGACGACTGAGAAACTTTTTCTTAGAGCACTCTGGCTTCAGCGGCACGACCTTGAAACATCTAAGCCTCTGATACTTGGTCTTCTGGTTTTCTCGGTTTTCTCTATCTCTCCCTCCCCCCCCCCCCCCCCCCCTATCTCTCTCTTTTTTTGACACGTGACAAAACTAGGACGGCCCGGTTTTGTGCCACCTGGTGTACCTGATTTTCCTCACTGTGCAAAACTGAGCAAACTATGTTGATGGCTAGTTAGCATTCACATTATGTGGATCTTACAAATACTGAAATACACAGTAGAACATGATTAATGAAAATAGTTATTTACGTACTGCTTATCAAGTAATGTTTCATTTAAAAATACTACTCCAAGATGCAACAATCGCAGAAAATGTTTGCCTTAGCATACCAACGGCAGCGATACTCCCATAAATCTGAACGTATACGGTTGGGTTTGACTCGCATATCCTGCTATCCACTGCTGAGAAATCAATGGTAGCAGAACATACTCCGGAAAACGGACATGGGCTTACTTTTTATATTAATGGGCAAATGCTCTCTGGGTTGGCGTTGTAGAAGAAGCGACCGAGACAAAAAAAATTCTAACAACACCGTCAATAAAGATGGCGTTCTGCAGCTAAGCGCAGTTTGGGACCCGGCCATCGGAAAGTTGAGCGGGTGCGCAACGAAAACATGACTATATATTGCCACTTAAATGGACACACGTGGCATCACAGACGCCAGCGTGGTTATATAGAGACGAAGCAGCATCACACGACAGCCATCACGTTCCAGTGGCCGGAGAGCACTCGGTCGAAAGCTCTCGAACATTTAACCACTTCCCGCGGCTGGAAGTTCGAGAAAATTTTGGCAGTATGTATCGCCGTGAAGCCATGCATTCGTCCGTGATGAAGACTCATGTCTTGTTACACATATGTAACTTGTAAGAATGACTGACACGAACACAGTGTCCTCTTAAAACGAACGGTATGTATTGACGCACTACATGTTGAACTATAAAGTGGAATGGCTCAGTAGGCCGAAATCTCAATCGTGGGGTGAATAAATACATTTAATAACAGTCAGGGCTGAAAATATTGGACTGTGAACGCAAGAAAACTAAAAATAATAGCAACACTGAAGTAGTAGAGCCTTATTCTAGACACCAGTCAGCAACACAAAGTACATGTCAGGTTCTGAGCACAGAGAAGAGTGTTCCACACCCAGGTACACTAGAGATCACTAGTTACTCAGTCCGCAGCTCTTGGTCTAGTGGCTAGCGTTGCTCCTCTGGATCACGGGGTCCCGGATTCGATTCCCGGCGGGGTCAGGAATTTTCACCTGCCTCGAGATGACTGGGTGTTTGTGTTGTCCTCATCATTTCATCATCATCCAGGAAAGTGGCGAAATTGGGCTGAGCAAAGGTTGGGAAATTGTACGGGCGCTGATAACCGCGCCGTTGAGCGCCCTACAAACCAAACATCATCATCATCATCGATTCCCGGCCGGGTTGGGAATTGTCTCTGGCCGGGGTCTGGGTGTTTCTGTTGTCATCATTTCATCCTCATCATCATCATTCGTGACAGTGGCTAGATTGCATTGCGTAAAAACTGGACTGTGTCAAAATTGGGTCTTTGTACGGGCGCTGATGACCGCGCAGTTGAGCGCCCACAAACCAAATGCCACCATCAGTAGTTACTCACCTGTGTAAAACGAGAAGTGCGTTTACATAATGCCCGCTGTGGAGAGGTAGCGAGTGGCTGCACCACACGTGAGAAATCCCTTTGCGAGTCCCTGACCTAAACATCCACAGCTGGCATTCTCCGTGCACTGCCTAGCGTCAGCGAAGTATGCGTTGTTAGTATTCAGCGCGGCGAACGTGGGCCAGTTGGCAGCCCTGCACTGAAAGCTGGCCCGTGGGCGCGGCAAGCTGTCCAGCGAGTCGTCTACTTGTTCAACACTTAACGATTAGTCCGCGGCGCGTAAACCTGTCGGGACTGTAGTTTGCTTCGTTCGTCCGACAATTACACAGTGTTTCTAAGCTTGTGAAGATGGTAGCCTCGAAATCGGTCACGGTATAGTAAAGCTGCGCGGGATTAGCCGAGCGGTCTGAGGCGCTGCAGTCATGGACTGTGCGGCTGGTCCCGGCGGAGGTTCGAGTCCTTCCTCAGGCATGGGTGTGTGTGTGTTTGTCCTTAGGATGATTTAGGTTAAGTAGCGCGTAAGCTTAGGGACTGATGACCTTAGCAGTTAAGTCCCATAATATTTCACACACACACACACACACACACGGTATAGTAAGTCTGTTTAACTGCAGTCTGAGGCAGTTTACTTACTCCTAATTAAACTCCTTTACTTACGATATCATTTCGAAATTGAATTTTGTTGTATATCACTTACTTTTATCTTTCTACCGTTAACGTTGCAACAAACATATTCATGTCAATGAGACTTTCACTGTTCTGACAACGTTTCATTACTTCTTTACTGTCAGCTGAAAAATCGGCTCTCTCTCGAAGTACTACGTCAAAGCTTCCACAATCAAAACACATGTACCTTTCATTTTAATGGTTTCGTCATTACAAGTCAAAACAGAATCTTTTTACAATTTACATTTGATCTGCTTTATCAGATTCCAAACACTACCATCACTTCTGAAGGTGTCTTCTTCATTCACATAAGCACTTCTTTGTTTATTTAATAATTACTATCACGTATACCTGATGAGGCACCTAGACGGCTAGGGCCGCGTTGGACGATTGCTGAAGGTCAAAATGGTTCAAATGACCCTGAGCACTATTGGACTTAACATCTGAGGTCATCAGTCGCCTAGAACTTAGAACTACTTAAACCTAACTTACCGAAGGACATCACACACATCCATGCCCGAGGCAGGATTCGAACCTGTGACCGTAGCAGTCGCGCGGTTCCGGACTGAAGCGCCTAGAACTGCTCGGCCTGCTAAAGGTCACAGGAGCCAATTGCTATCCCTAAACCAGGCAAAGATCGCGTGGATCCGTAAGCCTATAAGGTTTCTGGCCTTGTCACCTCTACAAAGTTCTGGAAAGTCTCATCTTTCAGAAACTGACATGAAAAAGTGGAGCCTTTTCTTATAATCCAGCAAGCTGGCTTCAGAGAAGGGAGAAGCTGTACATCACAGACATTAAACTCGACACAACACATCGAGGAAGGCTTTGAGAAACGGCTTGTCACAGACGCTGTATTCTTTGACCTATCTGCGGCTTACGACACAGTCAGTCTTCAGCTTCTTCTAACAAAAGAGTATGTTATCAAACTTCCTGGCAGATTAAAACAGTGTGACGAACCGAGACTCGAGCTCGGGACCTTTGCCTTTCACGGGCGAGCACTTGCCCGCGAAAGGCAAAGGTCTCGAGTTCGAGTCTCGGTCCGGCACACAGTTTTAATCTGCCAGGAAGATCCATATCAGCGCACACTCCGCTGCAGAGTGAAAATCTCATTCTGGAGTATGATATCACTTAAGACTTCAGTCAGTCTCGTGTGCGACATCAGAAGCTTTCTCCAGAACCGGAGATTCTTTTTATGGAATTTGAGGGAAAATGAAGCAGATGAAAACAGCCACTGCCTGAAGGAACCTAGAGTTTTGTCACTGACGACGACTGTGCTGTCACTTCTCAACCCCACTGTTTTGGAAAGGTGGAACAAACTTTGCCTAAAGACCTGGAAGAACTCACCACCTACTATAATGAAAATCACTTGATGCCGAATCCCGCGAAAAGTCAGAACTGTGTATTCCACCTCAGGAACAAACAAGCAGCTAAAACACTTTAGATCATATGGGAAGAATATCTGGGAGTGACTGTGGGCCGTACATATAAGAAACCGTACATACAAGAAACCCTGGCTAAACTTTAACCATAAAATGTAAGCCAAAAACAACATAGTGTGGAAACCGACAGGTACGACATGGAGTGTTCACCCACACACGGTGAGAACTGGCGCGCTAGCGCTCTATTACTCCAGAGCTGAATAGGCATGTTGGGCATGCTACAAATACAGTCATGCCAGAAACGTAAATGTGGCGCTTAAGGAGATCTGTGACTTTAGTACAAGTTGTTTAAGACCTAGATCCGTAGATAAACTCCAGTATCTTGCTGGCATACTCCCTCCTGACGTTAGACGTCAGACAGATGCGAGAACAGGAAGGCTATGCGTACGGAAACTCCCACATTAAATGGCTGTCAGCTAGCACTTCCTCGGTTGGAATCAAGAAAGTGCTTCTTCGCAACCACTAAAGCTCTTACAAGAACACAATAGCAAGGATCTGAAAGTAGCGGGGGAAACGTCGAAATTTGGAGAAATGTTTCTTTTCGACGGAATAGCTCCTTCCTGTTCATTCAGAGACGTGGACAACGTGGAAGGCTCTCAACCCAACATGAGCTAGTACCACTAAATGGAAAACCAACTTGCAGAAGGGGACCTTCCAGTGAAGTCAGTTTTTGCAAGTGCAGTGCTATGCAGACTAACAACCATCTACTTCAGTGTGCATCATCTCTAGTCACATGCAGCATGAGAGACCTGGTGAGGTCGACACCGAATGCACTCGATGTGGCCAATAACTGGTCAACCAATGTATAAACTGATGTCAACGATCGCTTTCCGCTGGCCGGTTAGTTAGGTTTAAGTAGTTCTAAGTTCTAGGGGACTGATGACCTCATAAGTTAAGTCCCATAGTGCTCAGAGCCATTTGAACCATTTGAACCTACTAAAGCCATTCCAGTTCATGGCTCAATATGTAGAGCATCAATAGATACCGTTCGTTTTAAGGGGACACTGTGTTCGTGTCAATCATGCTTACAAGTTGCATGGGTGTAACAAGACATAAGTCTTCATCATGGACGAATGCATGGCTTCATGGCGATACATACTGTCAAAATTTTCTCGAGCTCCCAGCCGCGCCAAGTGGTTAAGTGTGCGAGAGCTTTCGGCCAGGTGCTCTACGGCCGCTGGAAAGTGATGGCTGTCGTGTGATGTTGCTTCGTCTCAATATAGCCACGCTGGCGTCTGTGATGTCACGTGTGTCCATTTAAGTGGCAATATATGGTCATGTTTTCGTTGCGCACCCACTCAACTTTCCGATGGCCGGGTCCCAAACTGCGCTTAGCTGCAGAACGCCATCTTTACTGACGGTGTTGTTAGAATTTTTTTGTCTTGGTCGCTTCTTCTACAACGCCAACCCAGAGAACATTTGCCCATAAAAAAAAAGAAAGTTAGCCCATGTCCGTTTTCCGGAGTGTGTTCTGCTACCATTGATTTCTCAGCAGTGGATAGCAGGATATGCGAGTCAAACCCAACCGTATACGTTCAGATTTAAGTGAGTATCGCTGCCGTTGGTACGCTAAGGCAAACATTTTCTGCGATTGGTGCATCTTGGAGTAGTATTTTTAAATGAAACATTACTTGATAAGCAGTACGTAAATGACTATTTTCATTAATCATGTTCTACCGTGTATTTCAGTATTTGTAAGATCCACACAATGTGAATGCTAACTAGACATCAACATAGTATGCTCAGTTTTGCGCAGTGAGGAAAACCAGGTACACCAGGTGGCACAAAACCGGGCCATCCTGGGTTTGTCACGTGTCAAAAAAAGAACAAAAAAGAGGGGGGGGGGGGCAGGATTCGAACCTGCGGGGGGGGGGGGGGGGGGGGGCAGGATTCGAACCTGCGACCGTAGCGGTCGCGAGGTTCCAGGCTGCAGCGCCTACAACCGCCTTTTTTTTTTTTTTTTTCACCGAAAACAGTAACAAAAATGGCTATAATGAAATGACATAAATAAGGTGACAGATAATTGCAGTCATAAATTACAGCATTCAAAGAATGAGTCTTTAGCAGTAGCACAATTTAGCACCTTCACTGTCACCTTCAACTGGTGGCAGATCAGCATGCACATTTTCTTCCTCTGCAGCCGGTTCCTCATCATCATTTCCCAGACCCAAATTAATCATTCAGCAAATCCTTGATGTGTGTTCCTTCCAGGGTAAATTACGTGGACAGAAGTCCCGAACAGCGACATCGCCGGCCGGCTTCTTGCAATCGCCAGTCTCAGAGAACAATAGTTACCCCGAAATAACGTAGGCACATCTTTGGCGACAATTGAAGCCGCATGGTGTTTATTTCCCAGAAACAGGCTTACGTCGCAGATACTCCCGAATGACGCTGTCAAATGCAGTGGATTAGTATTTTCCTCAAGTTTGGTAAGCATCGGGAGTAAGAACGGACGTGATAGCCTGCAAATTATTTAAGACATGCTTGAGGTTTGTAATGTAAAACCAGAAATACCAGTCTTTCGACACGTACTAGGTAGCTGCTTACTGGCTGGTGGCATCTTTAAAAGAGCGACAACCCTGCAAACCGTCCTAATTCTCGTTGTTTTGCACAACGGCGTGGGTGGTTTTTACGATACAAACTCACGTCGCGACCTTGAGAGGCGTTGGAGATAATAATGATCCACCTTGTGGGGATTGTGACAAAGAACCGTCAAGCAATTGAGAACACAAGGACCATCAAAGTCTCAGAGCACTTGATCCATCACGAATCAAAACCACTGAAATTCGGTCAAAGCGCAGAACAATTTGAAAGGAATAAAGACCAAATATTTAGGTACGACAAATATAAAACTGCTAAAATTTGTATTCCAGTACAGCTTGCTTCTTAGTATGTCTTCATCTGCCAGACTTTATAATTTTAAAATTGACTTGATGTCTATTTAATGCTGTGAATAGATGTACACTGATGAGGCAAAACATTACGACCACCTATTTAATAATATGTTGGCAAACCTCTAAACACAATACAACAGGGATTGTGCATGGAATCGATTCTGAATGTCCTTTTCGGGTTTCCAGAGATATGTGGCACCATGTGTCTGCATACAGGTCGCGCAGTTCCTGTAGAATATGTATCGCTGGTTTGCCGGCCGTTGTGGCCGAGCGGTTCTAGGCGCTTCAGTCTGGAACCGCGCGACCGCTACGATCGCAGGTTCGAATCCTGCCTCGGGCATGGATGTGTGTATGTGTGTGATGGTCTTAGGTTAATTAGGTTTAAGTAGTTCTAAGTTCTAGGGGACTGATGACCTCAAATGTTAAGTCCCATAGTGCTCAGAGCCATTTGAATCATTTAAAAAAAAAAAATATTGATCGCTGGTTTGTGGGCGCGGAGCTGGTGCTCGGCAGCGCCCCAGATGTGTTCCTTCAGGTTCAGATCTGGCTGATTTAGGGTGAAAACATCAACGTGATCTACGAACTTCCAACATACTGGAATAGCTGTGGGTCAGCAACTTCTGTTAATCATGGGTTCATCATTCTTCAACAACATTCCAAAGATGGTCACGACAGTAGGGTGTGAACAGCCGATCAGGTTCGTCGTTTCGGATGTGATTGACTCCAGACAGTGGGTGACAACATTCTGCCCTTCGTTGAATTTGCGGAACATAACGTAACTGGAATGCTTCCCCACCACTGATATCTGCTTCGCCTATGTAGTGTGTTTTAGAAGTGGTGGTGCGTAATGAAGTACATGACATGAATGATGATTCGAAATAAAAAATAGTAGAGTAAACATAGGCACTAAAACGCATACATTAAGAGCTGTGATCAATTCTTGATCTTCGACACTGTGAAACGAATCTTTTCTACTGTAAGCTATTTGCTTTATATATTTTGAGAAGTGGTAGAATGGACCAATACTAGAAAGAAAAGTCCAGTAAAGGTGTGCTCTAAAATCCATACGTTAAAAGTAATGAGAATTTGTTCATTAGAAGAGTTGTGTTTCAAAGTAGCGAAGATCGTAAGAGATGGAAAAGAGCCACCGTGATACAACAACCGAGTTAGGCAACTGCTGCGGAACCAAAGGGAACTTCACAGCAAACATAAATATAGCAAAAGCCTTGCAGACAAATAAAAATAACGCGAAGCGAAATGTAGTGTGACGAGGGCTATGCGAGAGGCGTTCAATGAATTCGAAAGTAAAGTTCTTTGTACTGACTTGGCAGAAAATACTAAGAAATTTTGGTCTTGTGTCAAAGCGGTAGGTGGACCAAAACAAAATGTCCAGACACTCTGGGACGAAAATGGTACTGAAACAGAGGATGACAGACTAAAGGCCGAAATACTAAACGTCTTTTTCCAAAGCTGTTTCACAGAAGAAGACTGCACTGTAGTTCCTTCTCCAGATTGTCGCACATATGACAAAATGGCAGATATCGAAATAGCCGACAGAGGGATAGAGAAACTATTAAAATCGCTCAAAAGAGGAAAGGCCGCTGGACTTGATGGGATACCAGTTCGATTTTACACAGAGTACGCGAAGGAACTTGCCCCCCCCTCTTGCAGCGCTGTACCGTAGGTCTCTAGAAGAGCGTAGCGTTCCAAAGGATTGGAAAAGGGCACAGGTCATCCCCGTTTTCAAGAAGGGACGTCGAACAGATGTGCAGAACTATAGACCTATATCTCTAACGTCTATCAGTTGTAGAATTTTGGAACACGTATTGTGTTCGAGTATAATGACTTTTCTGGAGACTAAATCTACTCTGTAGGAAACGGCATGGGTTTCGAAAAGGACGATCATGTGAAACTCAGCTTGCGCTATTGGTCCACGAGACTCAGAGGGGCATAGACACGGGTTCACAGGTAGATGCCGTGTTTCTTGACTTCCGCAAGGCGTTCGATACAGTTCCCCACAGTCGTTTAATGAACAAAGTAATAGCATATGGATTGTCAGACCAATTGTGTGATTGGATTGAAGAGTTCCTAAATAACAGAATGCAGCATGTCATTCTCAATGGAGAGAAGTCTTCCGAAGTAAGAGTGATTTCAGGTGTGCCGCAGAGGAGTGTCGTAGGACCGTTGCTATTCACAATATACATAAATGACCTTGTGGATAACATCGGAAGTTCACTGAGGCTTTTTGCGGATGATGCTGTGGTATATCGAGAGGTTGTAACAATGGAAAATTGTTCTGAAATGCAGGAGGATCTGCAGCGAATTGACGCATGGTGCAGGGAATGGCAATTGAATCTCAATGTAGACAAGTCTAATGTGCCGCGAATACATAGAAAGAAAGATCCCTTATCATTTAGCTATAATATAGCAGGTCAGCAACTGGAGCAGTTAATCCCATAAATTATCTGGGAGTACGCATTAGTAGTGATTTAAAATGGAATGATCATATAAAGTTGATCGTCGGTAAAGCAAATTCCAGACTGAGATTCGTTGGAAGAATCCTAAGGAAATGCAATCCGAAAACAAAGGAAGTAGATTACAGTACACTTGTTCACCCACTGTTTGAATACTGTCCACCAGTGTGGGATCCGTACCAGATAAGGTTGATAGAAGAGATAGAGAAGATCCAACGGAGAGCAGCGTGCTTCGTTACAGGATCATTTAGTAATCGCGAAAGCGATACGGAGATGATAGATAAACCCCAGTGGAAGACTCTGCAGGAGAGACGCTCAGTAGCTCGGTACGGGATTTTGTTGAAGTTTCAAGAACATACCTTCACCGAGGAGACACAGAGGCATACCGACAATCCTTCTTTCCACGAACTATACGAGACTGGAATAGAAGGGAGAACCGATAGAGGTACTCAAGGTACCCTCCGCCACACACCGTCAGGTGGCTTGCGGAGTATGGATATAGATGTAGATGTAGAAGATGGACAAGTACTCATAGCTCTTAGGATATCCACTTTAGAGCATGCGTTTACTGACATTCCTTTCTTGTTTCGGTCCATACTACCACTTTCCAAAATATGGAAAGCGAAGAGCTTACAATATAAGAGAATTGCTCATAGTTCTTAAGGTGCGCGTTTTAGAGCCCAAGTTTAGTTTGACTATTTTGTTTCGAATGATCGTTCGTGTCATGTCCCTGAATATTGAACATCACTTCTGAAACACCTTGTATAATTGTCACGTGGCCGTGAAGCTACAAGGCGGCATTTAATGTCGCTGTAGGCAGTGCTCATAATGCTTTGGTTCATCATTGTATTCCGCCAGTGCAAAAAGTCTCGTGGCTCGATTAGTAAAGAGAGAAAAGTTTAATGGTTCTTTGGGATGTTGTTCAGCTCGCGCCTCACATTTGCAGCTTCTTCCGATTTGCTGAAACTTCAGAGACACATTCCGCACTTTTTCGTTGTGGGGTTGGTGCATATAACATCAAGTCTGGTCATTCGTGAAGATTTTTTCCCGCAAAGAATGCTCCACATTTCGTATCTCAATCAAGTCACGGCAGAGGTCGAGATGTTTTTGTTCGGGAGTCAAGATGCGTGGGACTAACTTTGCACTCACTTTTCTATTGTGCGAAACATTCTGGGGAATGTCCTTAACACTTTCGTTGCTCTCCTGCGATTTGTGACGCAACAACGTTGACACAATACGGTAGCACGTCCACAGCTTAACGCTGCCTGTTCGCTACTGACTGGCCGACTGCACATCTGTTGTTTACAGTTGTTAGTTCAATCTGCCACCGTAGTTACTGCACTGAGGTCGCTTAACTCGATGGATAAAATTAAGTCTCAGAACTTTTTGAATAGTCTCAATTAGAAGCTTTTCTTTGTTATACTTATCTTAATTATTTTCGGCAATTATAGCTACGTTTGTGAACCGTGACTGTGTGGAATAATTATTTATTTGTTTTATGTTTAATCTAATACAATACAACCCATTTAGAACATGTTATGTTCATAATCAGTCATTTATACATACATACAGAGAAATCTTACATAAAAATAAATTGTCTTAAACTAAATTAACCTAGAACTTTTTGTTCATTGTTCGGTGGCCCTACTGTAGTGGCTGGTGTGTCATTTGGGGGAGAGGAGGGGGGGAGGAGGTAGTGGATGGCCAGAAGTAAAAAAAATGGCTCAAATGGCTCTAAGCACTATGGAATTTAACATCTATGGTCATCAGTCCCCTAGACCTTAGAACTACTTAAACCTAACTAACCTAAGGACAGCACACAACACCCACTCATTGCGAGACAGAGAAAATCCCTGACCCCGCCGTGAATCGAACCCGGGAACCCGGGCGCGGGAAGCGAGAACGCTACCGCACGACCACGAGCTGCGGACGGCCAGAACTCAATGTCAGTGATGTCTTCTGCTGGTTTTTCTTATTGTTGGTTATGTACGGTATCATCATAGCCTGTATAGGATGCAGATAGTTTTGCATCAGTTGTGTGGTGCCATAATCGTGTGCAAAGTCTTTATATGACAGTTGATCACTTACGATTTTATCGCCTTGTGGCTTCACTTGCATTATTGGTGTAATGGCGGAGCTGTTGAGTAACATTACACTACTGCACTTTGTATTTTGTCACTGTTTTCCGACGTAATTTACTGCACAAATTGTTTCGATATACGTGTAAACGTTGTGCACTTAATACAAGATGGCGGACTAATAGCTTGTGAGTCAGTGTCGATTATCGAGATTTTGTATCGACATGTTTGGTACTGACGGATTTGTAGTCGTTTATTTACATCGAAACATCTTGAATCAAATGAGCTAGAACTGGTTTAAAACTGATGAAGAATTTTGAGGTTTTGAATTCGGTTATCTCACTAAGAATGTTATCTCCATGTTTCGTATTATGAATGAAAATCTCCATTTCTTCCCTGATATCTTTCCTATTTTCTGTTAAATTTTCGAGGTTGCCTTAGATTTTCAAAGGATGGCCTGTGCCTTCAGTGTGAGTTGCTACTGCTTATTTGTTACATTTATCAAGTCTGTAGCAGTCAAAATGTTCTTTGAATCGAGTTTTGAAATTTCTGCCTGTTTGGCCTATATAATATTTATTGCATTGGCTGCAGGAAATTTTGTAAATGCCAGATGCATCAAGACTTGTATCTGGTGGTTTTATATTGTGAATAAGTTTCCTACATAGGCTGTTGGTGGTGCTGAAGCTGATATTTACAGCTGTGTTTTTGAATAATCTTGCTAATTTGTCTGATAATATTCGTAGATGTGGCATTTTCACATATTTTACTGATGGGGCACTGTTAGTTGTGAGTGTAGTTTGACGTTGTTTGTTCAGTTTATTTTTTATCTGTTGTGACATGGTATTAATTAGTGAAGGATCATATCCATTGTTTATTGCAAATACAAAATTGACTGGTAGCAGAAATTTAAAATACATAATTTAACTTATCTTTATTTTAAAAAAGTGTACACAGTAACATCACACCCATACACTAATTTTAACAATATCACAGCGTGATTTAATTCATATATATAACATATTATAACGAGTTGGCTTGAAACTTCGTCTCAGTGGAATATAAAATGGTTTATCAACAGAACGAATGCACTAGCGGAATCAAAATAAGACCACATAGTTTCAGACAACTTTAAAACTCCTAAGAAGAGAAGTTCTCCAAAATTGTAATTCATTGCATGTTACTCTTTTCAACATCAACGACTGCTAAAGTAACCTAGTTCTGACCAACATTGACCTTAATAGCTTGTGTATACTTCGTTTGAAATAAAGATCAGGATGTTGTTGTGGTCTTCAGTCCTGAGACTGGTTTGATACAGCTCTCCATGCTACTCTATCCTGTGCAAGCTTCTTCATCTCCCAGTACCTACTGCAACCTACATCCTTCTGAATCTGCTTAGTGTATTCATCTCTTGGTCTCGCTCTACAATTTTTACCCTCCACACTGCCCTACAATACTGAATTGGTGAACACAAAACACACGAAGGTACGGAAGAAACCTCTTCCTGTTGCTCGTCTACTTTATGTGAGAGGTGTCACCTACCGTGTACGTAATGGCATGTGTCGCGGGGGTATCAAACCTATATTCAGACTGGTCGCATTCTTCGAGACCTATTGAGACCTTCTAAGGGTACCTTGAATATTCTACACTTTGCAGGCGTGTACGAACTTTCGTACGAATTCGGAGAAGTCTACGTTGGTGAAGCTGTGATGGTAATTAGCATTTGCGCATGACGAGGATAGTTTTGTCGTTGACAAGGTTTATTTATACCAATCACACACCCGTTTTACAGTATTGTCGCTGGTGTCAGACATCAGACCCGTCAGTCGATAAAAATTAACGAAACAAGTTTCATCTCCGAAGATGCTCAAACAGTTTTGAACGAAATGTTGGGAACAAACTTTTCAGGGACCACTACCAGACACCTCATAAGATTTACCAGTAACTAACACAACAGCTTGTGAAAAGCTGTGTGTGTGTGTGTGTGTGTGTGTGTGTGTGTGTGTGTGTGTGTGTGTGTGTGCGCGCGGGCGTGTGTTGAATTTTGCTGACTTTTATTGCCTCCAGAATCACTAAACGTGGAACTCCAATTAATAGTCTGCAACAGTCATCGCTCGACGGACTCGACCCATTACCTTAATGAATAGCTGAATCTCTCTTCGTAGAAGTACAAATATCTGTCAACAGATGGGAGGGAAAGATACACTTCCGGATATGGACCGATTCTTCCCTGGAAGTTCTCTGATTCAGCTAGCTGATCCACTTCTTTACGCAAATGTCCAAATCGCATTTTCATACGCATATAAGCCATATAGAAAGCTTGTTGTAACTCTAATGACACAGATGTCGCGAGTCCTACATCTACATCTGACTTATTGCTCTGCAATTCACACTTAAATATTTGGCAGATTAGAAGCCGTTTGTGTGGAATGCAGCCAAAAGCCTTCTGACATTCTAGAAGTACGTAACCACTTTGAGGTCCCTTGCTGACAGCACTCATGACTTCGTGTTGCTAAAGAGCTAGTTGAGTCTCACAAGAACGATATTTTCTGAATCCATGCTGAGTACGTGTCAACACATCGTTTGCTTCGAGGTAATTCGTAATGCTCCAACACTGTTTATCTTCGGGAAACCTACTGCAAATTTACATCAGTGATATGGATCTGTAATTCACAAGATTGCTTCTAATTCCTTTCCTGTGCATTGTGTGACCTGTGAAACTTTAGGGTCCTTAGCTAGGGCTCTGTCGTCGAGGAATCGGTAGTGTAAGATTGACAAACATGGAGCTATTTATTCAGCGTATTCTGGATTGAAGCTAACTGGTGTACAATGTGCACTGGAAGACTTGCCTTTATAAAGGGATACAAGTTGTTATGTTATACCGAGGGTATATAATTCTAAGTGATTCGAATTATGGACTACTTTGTTCATGTTCTTTGGCGGAGAAATTTCGAAAAACCACGTTTCGAAACTCCAATTTAGTGCCACTGTCATCAATAAGATTACCATTGCTATTGTGTCGTGAAAGACGTGATTGTGTCTTGCCGCTGGCACATGTAACACATGACCAGAAACTCTTTGGATTTTCTGCCAGACTTCGAGACAAAATTTTGTTGTATAAACTATTAAAAGCATCTCGCATTGAGATGATCTCTTCTTATTTACTATGAACTATGATCTTTCTGACAGCATATGAACACTCCTGACATTGTCTGTCTGGGGGCGATCTACAATGTATGATAACTGAAGAAAATTTCACAAGTCAAGTTCGCTAAAAAAGGCGTTTTATTGGAACACCGGTTTCCACAGAGTTATGCCACAATCATTGCATTCTTTTTTTGGGGGGGGGGGGGGGGGGAGGGGGGGTCATCAGACCCCTGACAAGTTATCTACGGCCCTTAACGAATTCCTCACCTATGCCAAACCCTTCATCTCAGAGTGACTCTTGCAACCTACATTCTCAATTATTTGCTGGATGTATTCCGGTCTCTGTTTTCCTCGACAGCCTTTACCCCCCGACAGCTCCCTCTAGTACCGTGGAAGTTATTCCCTGGTGTCTTAACATATGTTCTATCATCCTGTCCCTTCTTCTTGTCAGTATTTTCCACATATTACGTTCCTCGTCAATTCTGTGGAGAACATCTGCGTTCCTTATTTTATGTCTACCTAATTTTCAACGTTCTTCTGTAGCACCATATCCCAACTGCTTCGATTTTCTTCTGCTATAGTTTTACCAGAATTCATATTTCGCTAGCATACATTGTTATTCTCCAAATGTATCGTCTCAGATATTTCTTCTTAAATTTTGAGCCTATAATTGATACTAGCAGAGTTCTCTTGGGCAGGAATCCGCTTTTTGCCAGTGCTAGCCTGCTTCTGATGCCGTCATTGCTCCGTGCATCATGGGTTATTTTGCTGCCTGGGTAGCAGAAATCCTTAACTTCATCTACTTCGTGATCACCAAGTGTGATGTTAATTTTCTCTCTGTTCCCATTTCTATTACTTCTCATTATTTCGTCTTGCTTTGGTTTACTCTCAATCCGTATTCTTCACTCATTATACTATTCATTCCATTCAGCAGATCCTGTAATCATTCTTCACGTTCAGGATTGCAATGTCACCAATGAATCTTACCACTGACGTTCTTGCGTCTTGAATTTTAATATGACTCTTGAACCTTTTCTCTTCTTACTTCTTATATGTATAGACTGAAAAAGAAGCGGCGAAAGGCTAGATCGCTGTCTTATACTCTTTTTAATACCAGTACTGCTTTCTTGGTCTTCCACTTTTATTGTTCGCTCTTGGTTTTTGTGCATAAGCTATAGTACCCGTTTTTCCCTAAATCTTGCCCTATTTTTCTCAGAAATCTTGCTCCATTTGACATTGTCGAACGCTTTTTCCAGGTTGACAAATTCCATGAACGTGTCTTGATTTTTTCTTTAGTCTTGCTTCCATTATCAACTGCAATATCAGAGCTGCCTCTCTGGTGCCAGTACTTTCCTAAAGTCCTTAATTTTCTTTTCCATTCTTCTGTATGTTATCCTTGTCAGCGATTTGGATGCATGAGATGTTAAGCTGATTCTCACACTTATCAGCTCTTGCAACCTTCGGAATCATGTGGATGATATTTTTCCGAAATTCGGATGGAATATCTCCAATTTCATATACTCTACACACTAATCTGAATAGTCGTTTTGTTGCCACTTCCCTAAATGATTTTAGGAAGTCCGATGAAATGCTATCCCTTCTGCCTTATCTGACCTTAGGCCTTCCAGAGCTCTTTTCAACTGTGATACTAATACTGGATACCCTGCCTCTTCTACTTCGACCACTGCTTCTTCTTCTGTCATATCAGAAGACAAGCCTCATAGAGGCCTTCAGTGAACACTTTCCGCTCCTCTGCATTTAACAATGGAACTTTCATCTCACTCTTAATGTTACCACCCTTGCTGTTAGTTTCACCGAGGATTGTTGTGATTTTCTTATAGGTTGAGTCAGCTCTTCCGACAGTCATATCTCGATTTCTTCACATATTTCATGTAGCAATTTCGACTTTGCACTTCCTGTTTATTTCATTCCTAAGTAATTTGTATTTACACGCATACACACCCTCCGTCTCCAGGCCACAAGTGGCCCATCGGGACCATCCGACCGCCGTGTCTTCCTCAGCTGAGGATGTGGATAGGAGGGGCGTGTGGTCAGCACACCACTCTTCCGGTCGTTATGATGGTTTTCTTTGACCGGAGCCGCTACTACTCGGTCAAGTAGCTCCTCACGTGGCATCACGAGGCTGAGTACACTCCGAAAAATGGCAACAGCGCATGTCGACCCGGATGGTCACCTATCCAAGTGCCGGCCACTCCCGACAGCGCTTAACTTCGATGATCTGACGGGAACCGGTGTATCCAATGCTGCAAGGCCTTTGCCAGATTTGTATTTATGTATTTCTGAATTTCCCTGAACATTTTTGTACTTCCTTCTTTCATTGATCGCCTGAAGTATTTCTTCTGTTACCCATGGTTTGTTTGCAGTTACTTTTTTGTATCTGTGCCTTTCCTTCCAGCTTCTGTTATCGCCCTTTTTAGAGATGTCCATTCCTCTTCAACTCAACTGTCTACTGAGCTGTTCCACATGGCGCTATCTATAGCTTTGGAGAAGTTAAGCGTGTTGGTTCAATCATTAATACATCTGTATCCCATTTCTTTGTCCACTGATTTTTCCTGGCTAGTCACTTAAAATTCAACTTGCTCTTCATCAACCCTCCGTTGCGATCTGAGTTTATATCTGCTTCTGGGTACGCCTTAACATCCAGTATTTGATTGTAGAATCTCTGCCCGACAATGATATAATCTAACTGAAATCTTCCCTATCTCCCTGCCTTTTCCAACCGTACTTGCTCCTCTTGTGACTCTGTAACAGAGTATTCGCTAGCTGAAATTTATTTCAGTAGTCATTTAGTCTTTCTCCACTCTCATTCCTAGAACCAAGCCCATATTGTTCAGCAACCTTTTGTTCTACTTCTTCTTGTACAACCGCATTCTAATCCCCCATGATTATTAGATTTTCATCTCCCTTTATGTACTGAATTACCCATTTAATACCATTCAATATCCACATCTACTTTCTCTGTCTCTTCATGTTCAGCTTGCGATGTCGGCGTGTATACCTGTTGTTGGTGTTGGATTGCTGTCGGATCTAATGACCCTATCAGTGAAATGTTCACCGTAACTCACTCTCTGCCGGAGCTTCCCATTCTTAACGAATTCTATTCCAGTTATACCTTTTCCTGGTGCTGTTGATATTATCCCATACTCATCTTACCAGAAAACCCTGTCTTCATTGTATTTCACTTTATTGACCACAAAAATATCTAGACTGAGGCTCTGCATTTTCCTTTTCAGGTTTTCTAGCTTCCCTATCACCTTAAAACTCCTGGAATTCTACGCTCCGTTTTCTAGAACGCTATTCTTTCGTTGGTTATTAAGTTTTTTCTCATGGTCACCTCCCACTTGGTGATCCGAATGGGGGATTGTTCCGGAATCTTTTGCAAATTGGGAGATCATCACGACACTTTTCAATTACAGACAATATTTCTTGCTGATGCACATTGTGTCTTTAATGCAGTGATTACTATTGCCTTCTGCATCCTCATGCCGTTGGTCATTACCGATTCTTCCGTCTTTAGGGCAATTTCCCACCTCAAGGGCAAGAGATGTCCAGAACATACAATCAAGGCTTTCACGACCGGATGTTTCAGTTGCCGAGAATTCTTCCGGGTTGTATGGCCGTGGTCCATGGAACTCTTCTATGCCTGACGTTTCATCCAAAGCAACGTTGGACATATTCGGAGGTGCTCCTGGTTTTGCTCTTAGCACAACCAAGAGCACCTCCGAAGATGTACAACGTAGGTTTGGACAAAACTTCAGAGACAGTAGAGTGCAATGGACCACAGCCATACAACCCAGAAGAATTCTCGGCAGATGTCCAGAACCTCTTTCCGCTCCACAGCCCTCTTTCACAACGCCGTTGGCTGAATGAGGTTGACGCCTTGAACCGGAAATCATCGGCCGCCATTGATGATGACTTTTATTCAAAATTTAAGCAGTGGCCCGCCTCTATCCCGGTACCCATAACGTTTGGATTACTAATCGTAGACGCTACCCACAGACCACGGGTGAATCTACCATCGGATATTACGCTCTAAAATTTTTACAAAATATTGTCCACCAGCGTTACAAGTCGTTACACATCGGACAGATATGGAGTGTGTAAGAGCCTGTAAAAGTGATGGACAACGTGTGGTAAAATTTTAAAGAATAAGATCTGATGATGACAGCATAACTCTGTCGATACCGGTTATGCAATAAAATGCTTTCTGACAAGAAATCACCAATCAAAAAATTCCTGACAGATCAAAACTGTGTGCCAGACCGAGACTCGAACTCGGGACCTTTGCCTTTCGCATGCAAGTGCTCTACTAACTGAGCTACCCAAGCACGACTCACGCCCCGTCCTCACAGCTTTACTTCTGCCAGTACCTCGTCTCCTACCTTCCAAACTTTACAGAAGCTCTCCTGCGAACCTTGCAGAACTAGCACTCCTGAAAGAAAGGATATTGCGGAGACATGGCTTAGCCACATCCTGGGGGATGTTTCCAGAATAAGATTTTCACTTTGCAGCGGAGTGTGCGCTGATATGAAACTACCTGACAGATTAACACTGTGTGCCGGACCGAGACTCGTGCTAGTTCTGCAAGGTTCGCAGGAGAGCTTCTGTAAGGTTTGGAAGGTAGGAGACGAGGTACTGGCAGAAATAAAGCTGTGAGGACGGGGCGTGAGTCGTGCTTGGGTAGCTCAATTGGTAGAGCACTTGCCCGCGAAAGGCCAAGGTCCCGAGTTCGAGTCTCGGTCCGGCACACAGTTTTAATCTGTAAGGAAGTTTCATATCAGCGCACACTCCGCTGCAGAGTGAAAATCTCATTCTGGAAACATCCCCCAGGCTGTGGCTAAGCCATATCTCCGCAATATCCTTTCTTTGAGGAGTGCTAGTTCAAAAATGGTTCAAATAGCTCTGAGCACTATGGGACTTAACATATATGGTCATCAGTCCCCTAGAACTTAGAACTACTTAAACCTAACTAACCTAAGACGTCACACAACACCCAGTCATCACGAGGCGAGTGCTAGTTCTGCAAGGTTCGCAGGAGAGCTTCTGTGAAGTTTGGAAGGTAGGAGACGAGGTACTGGCAGAAGTAAAGCTGTGAGGACGGGGCGTGTGTCGTGCTTGGGTAGCTCAGATGGTAGAGCACTTGCGCACGAAAGGCAAAGGTCCCAAGTTCGAGTCTCGGTCCGGCACACAGTTGTAATCTGTCAGGAAGTTTCATATCAGCGCATACTTCGCTGCAGAGTGAAAACCTCATTCTGGAATCACCAGTCAAGTTGCGCAACTGAGACTATACTCGGTACTTACGCAATCTGATTAGAATTTTTTGCGGAACGGTGCCAAAATTCTTTTGGAAGTCTAAAAATGTGGGATCGAATTTAGATCCCATGTTGAGAACACTGTTTATAGCCCTGGGGACGACGCTTCGCTTACCTGGTGTAGAGGTAGAACTGTATCCTGTGGTGCGGGCAGGTGACGGGCGGGTCCACGCAGGAGGGCGTGCGGAACAGGTCGCGAACTGACTGCGGCTTCTTCGCGGAGGTGCGGTTGCGCTCCAGCAGCTGTTCCCGCTGCGCCCACACGCCGCATCCTGCAACAGCGGCGGGAGAAAGGCCTCAGCTGCGAGCAACGGGACCAGCATTGCCGTAAAATTACGGAAAGTCTGCAGTAGCTGCTGCGAATCAACAGAAGAGATTCACCGTAATGTACAGCGCCCACTCGGAGAGTGAGATGCCGAATCTCCAGTAAACCATGAACGGTGAGATTAGGAACTTGATCCTGCGAAGTGAATTTGAGAAGGAGGTGCCCCTGTAAGGTACTGTCACAGCATACAAGCTATCGAAGCCATTTTCCCCAACCCCTAGACCACGGGTCAACCTATTGTCACCTAATGTTGACCTAATCTCTTTATGTTACACTAAACTCAGCTAGTCAAGTGTGATTAATTCCGTGTGTGCTGTGCGTACTGTAAGACCTTCGGTACACACACCATCAGATTATTTGATTTGTCGCTCTAACGAAGTAGGCGAGTGTCAGCAATATGTCTCGTGGTCTTATCGTGGCGCGTTTATCTTCTGCCGTTAGGTCAGACGATAGAAATGCCACTTGCATGCTTAGAGTAGCAGATTTACGCTGACCAACTTTAAACAGGACTTGATTAATTTTCACACACATTTATTAAAATAGTAACAAGCATAAACCTTACATAACTTGATTCTGGATGCTATTTACAATTGACAATCTGAAGTTCCTTTGGTCTTGGTACGTTAATCTTATTCTCACATATCTCTGATACTTGACAAAGTGTCTATACATTTCTCTTCATGGCTATGTACAGGAATATGATAATCTTATTAGGCGCAGACTGAAACTTGACTATAGACTGGTACAGACAAATGCAGACTGATTAATCAGAGGTCTGCACACTCGTTATAATACCTCGCGTGTTCATGTATCACTGCGTGAGTGTGATTCCCAAGGAGAAAAGGTTCTACGTTAGCAGCAATCTCATTGGCTGCGTTACATATTAATATGCAGATTGGAGGAAGCAGAATTTGGTCCATCTCTAAGGCAGCGCCATCTCGTAGTGCGGAGATGGACGAGCGCTGCACCTTCGCTGTTGTGCTTAGTGGGACGCGCTCTAGTGGGAAAGTTATGTACGCGCTGACTAAGCAGAACTATCTACACAACACAACCCATCAAAGCAATTTTCCCCAACCCCTAGACCACGGGTCAACCTGTTGTCACCTAATGTTATGCTACACTGAACTCTGCTACTCAAGTGTGATTAATTCCGTGTGTGGGACTGAGATAAAAGGAAAGCAAATTAAATTTGCTGTCCAACTGAAAATAAACTGATGGTCATATGTTCGTCCTGCACTTTTACTCAAGTGTGTGATGGGTACCATCCGACCATCGTGTCATCCTCAGGGGA
Organism: Schistocerca serialis cubense; assembly: GCF_023864345.2. NCBI lineage: Eukaryota > Metazoa > Arthropoda > Insecta > Orthoptera > Acrididae > Schistocerca > Schistocerca serialis. The sequence goes on along the minus strand of NC_064645.1, from coordinate 255,213,946 downwards.
GGATGCGGATAGGATGGGCATGGGGTCAGCACACCGCTCTCCCGGTCGTTATGGCGGTATTCTCGACCGAAGCTGCTGCTATTCGGTCGAGTAGCTCGTCAATTGGCATCACGAGGCTGAGTGCACCCCGAAAAATGGCAACAGCGCATGGCGGCCTGGATGGTCAGCCATCCAAGTGCCGAGCAAGCCTGACACTTGGAAGGTCACCCATCCAAGTGCCGACCACGCCTGCACCCCTGACAGCGCTTAACTTCGGTGATCTCACGGGAACCGGTGTATCCACTGCGGCAAGGCCGCGTAAAAGAAGAAACAGAAAGGTTAAATAACATCACTTTCCGACACTAAATTTAATAGGTCCCCCAAGTCTATGGAAGCAATATTGCATGCATACACCGATAAATGCACTCATGACCCGAAACGCAGCGGAGCGCTCAGCCCATAAAACTCTCGTAAAATTGTAAACAAACCGGCTCCAGAAACGTTTACACCAGCTGTCAGTTTTGAATCTAACGCCTTCTGCATTTCCCGACCACTCATAATAAAGCATATTTATGAATGACAAGTTCGTGGGTACCGCCGTTTGCAAATATGTCCACTTCACAATTTAAATTACTTTCCTTTAGTCTATCACTTGTTTTCTTTTCCCACTTCTCACTGTCTCTTTTCCCCTTCAACCTCTCTAATTAAAAGTGCGTCATTTCTAATATTGCCTGAAGGGCACAAAGCTATCTTCCCTGTTCCACGAATCTGTTGCTCGACTGCATAATCTACAACTTCATGGAAGAGCATGGTCTGATACCTTGCTCGCATCCAGGTTACAATCAGCCTCATTAAACATCCACCTACGATCCTGACATGTTTCTCCTAAACTCACTCTTCTACAGGACCATCGAAATTCATTGCGCCTAACGCTACCTTTACTGTAAACGTAAAACTCTAGCACACAAAAACTGCATAAAGCAAGATCTAGTGAATATTTACCTTCCGAAAAGTTGCACAGCTAACTTCTGGGCGGTGGGCGGACATGAAGTAGTCCAACCTTGTGTCTTTCCTCATAACGAAGTAACACTTTTAAGCAGCTGAAAACCCCGTCTAAGCAATTTCCTGTACAGTACTTGCTGTTGTTTCTTGCTACATGATTCAGATCTGACAGATACTCATCACAACGTCCAGAAACTAAATGAAACATGTATTCGATGTAACTACGTTTTTCACTGTACCACGATACTACTGAAGTGACTGATTCAGAGCACTGATTCAGAGCACGATTTCACCAGCACATCGGGATGCAGTTTCCGACTTTGAGATTAAGTAATGCAGCCTCATGAATATGTGAAAGGGATACTCGACCTAGGCAGAACAGGTTTCTGTCAGTGTTGCGCTGATTGGCACACCTATGTACTTGCTCGAAATACTATAAAAAATTCTAAAAAACTTTAAATGGCTTTGTATGTGATTTCGATAAGACGAAGAGAAAAGCATACTTCTTTGTAAATATGAAACCTTAGTTACTCTGTCAGTACGAACGTATAAAGATTTTCAGTAGAATTAGATCTTTAAAAAAATTATTTTAACTAACGTAGCTCGAATATTCAAACAACGACTTTTTTTTAAGTACCAATCTTCTGATTATGATTGGTTGAATGCGGCCTGTCACGAATTTCTCTACTGGGCCAACCTAATCTCAAAGTAGCACTTGCGACCTACAGCCTCAATTATTTGTTGGATGTATTCCACTCTTCTTACCCTCAGCAGCTTCCACTAATAGCATGGAAGTCTTAACATATGTCCTATCATCGTATCCCTTCTTCTTAATATTTGCGACATGATCCTCTCCTCAACGATTTCGCGGAGAACCTGCTCATTTGTTTCCATATCAATCAACCGAATTTTCGAAACCCTTCTATAGCACCAAATCTCAGACCTTATGTTTACAAAGCGTATTCTCCGGAATGAATCATTAACAGGAGAGTATAGCCTTTCTCGAGCTATTCCCTTACCAACTGAGTTACCGAGGCACGACTCACGATCTGTCCTCGCAACCTAAATTCTGAGAGTGCGTCTCTCCTACTTCGTAGCTGCGATACTGGAATACGGATACAAACCTACCAAGAAAGTAGCGCATGGCCCGGGGCGCAGAAATATAGCGATTAGCACTTTAAAAAATTCACATAAAACCAGTTAATCAGTTTCGAAATTTTTTTCGTACTGTACGGACGCATTGCAAATTAATGTTTAATTTACTTGCAGCAATAATTACGTCTTAATTTTTTAAGCGTGTCAATCACACACATATTGTCCTTTCTTCTTGTCAGAGTTTTCCATATATTCCTTTCCTCGCCGATTCTGCGAAGAACCTAATTTTCAACATTCTTCTGTAACATTACATCTCATACACTTCAATTCTTTTCTGTTTCGGTTTTCCCACTGTCCATAATTCACTACCAAACGATGGTGTGCTCCAAACACATAGTTCCAAAAATTTGTTCCTCAATTTAAGGCCAATGTTAAATACTAGTAGACTTCTTTTGGCCAGAACTGCACTCTTTGCAAGTGTTAGTCTGCTTTTTATATCTTACTTGCATCGCCCGTCATATGTTATTTTAGTTCCATGGCAACAAAATTCCTGCACATCTACTTCTTCGTAACCAGTTTTGGTGTTAAATCTATGGCCAATACCATTTTTGCCACTCTTCATTACTTTCATATTTAATCGCTTTAATCTCAGTCCTTACTTTGTACTCATTAAACTGTTCATTCTGTCGACATTTCCTTCATTTCTGCTTCACTCTCACTGAGGATAGTACTGTCATCGGCGAAATTTATGACTGATATCCTCTCACTGCCGATTTTAGTCTCAATCTTGAAACTTTCTTATATTTTTATCAGTGCTTCCTCCATGTTTAGATTTAACTGTAGGGATGCAAGACTGCGTACTTCTCTTACACCCTTTTCAATCTTAAAACTTTCTTTCTTGACTCTCTAACATATCGCAAATTATCCGTCTTTCCTTATTTTCCTCAGAATTTTGGACACTGTCCACCATTTTACATTGTCTAAAGCTTTCTCTAGGTGAACAAATTTCTCTTTCTTAAGTTTTGCTTTCCTTATCAAGGGTAACAAGTGAACTTGTGCCTTTACCTTTGTGAAAGCCGAACTGATCGTCATCTATCAGAAGCTGGACTTTCTTTCCCGTTCTTCTGTATGTTATTCTTGATGATTGTGCTATAATTTTCGCCCTCATCTCCCCTTCCTACCTTCTGTATTTTGTGAATGATATTTTATCCGAAAGTCGAATAAATTATCCTCTCCCCTTTTACAGGTCTTATTCAAAGAAGTTATTTACCTCGTCGGCCTTCTAAACTTCTATTAAACTCTGACCCTAATATTAGATGCTCTATGCCTACCATATCAACTCCCATTTCTTCATTTATTACATTATACCCTCCTCTGTATTTAACATTGGACACCCATTGCATTCTTAATGTCTGTGCCCTTGCTTATCATTTCACCAAAGCCTTTTTATTTTATTTTTCTCTGTTTGCAGAGTAAGTCCTTCAGACCATCATTTATTTTTCTATTCTTCATATTTTTTCTTGCGGCTATTTCGCCGTGACTTCGTGACCCATATTGCTGTGTTCCTGTTTTTCCACGAACATTTTTGTACGTCCTTTTCTCGATGATCAGTTGAAGTTTTACTTCTGGTATTCAAGATTTTTTTCTGTTACTTTCCTTCTACCTATGTTTTTCATTCCACCTTCTGCAACTGCATTACTCTTCAACTGAACTATTTACAGTGGTTGGCATTACCGTAGTATCCACAGAATAAGACAACTTCAAACGTATCTCATTTTTGCTTAGTGCTTCAGTATCATACGTGCTACCACAATGATTATTCTGGACGATTCCATTAAGTTTCAGTCTACTCTTCATCACTGCAAAATTATGATTGCTCCCCGGTACACATTACAATCCAATATCAGACTTCGGAACCTCAGTCTAACCGTGACGCAATCTAGTCTGAATCGTCTCATGTCCGTAAGCCTTTCTGAAGTATACCTTCTCCTCTTGTGGTTTCTAAACAGTGTACTCCATTATCCCAAAAAGTTTCGAGACCGGATAACAAACGATGGTTGTTTCAGTGCTACGGATGGTCTATATTCTGTCCCCCACTTGGGTGTAACCACAGAACTTCATGCAACCATGTGAAATTGTCAGAAAAATCCTTCTGTGTGATGTTCAAGTAGCGCGTCACATTCTCACCTTCTCCAGTCTTGGAGAATCATCAGAAACCGATTCCAGTCTGCATTTTGCCTGTTTTTAGTTCTAGCCAAGCCGCGCGTGAATGGCGTCCACGTATAGTTCTTTGTGCGTTACAACTTTTGATAGAGTTTTCTCTTCTTCAGAATGGCTTCAACACTTGATTTACAGTTCACACGCAGTGGAAGTCTGCTGTTGTCGAATACATATCTGTTGTTTTGCAGTTGTTAGATCAAGCTACCACAGTAGTTACTGCTCTGACGTCGCTAATACTCCAGGAATAAAATCTGTCTGGGAATTTTTTGGACGGACGGTGTACTCTGCGTGACAACTGAAACTTATTGCTGAACTCAATTGGTCTTTCTCCTCTTTCATTTTTTCTACTAATCCTATATTCTCCGGAAGCTGTATCTTCTGTTCCTGCCCCTATTACCATATCCCAGTTTCCCCCCCACCCCACCCCACCCCTCTATGAAAATCAGATTATCATCTCCTGTAACATACTGAGACACCCGTTCAGTATCCTCATATTCTCGTACTTTCTCCTTCTATTGAAATTCCGCATATACATAATTTTCTGATACTGTTGATATTATATTCGTCTGACCAAAAACCATTATCTTCTTTCCATTGTACTTCACTGACCTCAGTATATCCAGATTGAGTCTTTTATTTCCTTTCCGGATTTTCTAGCTTCGCTACCACGTTAGAACTTTGACGTTCTACGTTTCGACTCGCAGAATGTTACCTTTTCGTTGATTATTCAAACTTTTCTCATTGTCATTTCCCCCTGGCAGCCCCATCCCGTAGATTCGAAAGGGGCACTTACCCGGAATTTTTGCCGGTGGACATATCATGTTGGCGGAACGAAATTTTCACTTTTACCGGAGAGTGCGCTGATATGAAAGCTACTGGCAGATTAAAACTAGAACTCGGGATCTTTGCCTTAAGCGGGCAAGTGCTCTACTAGAGGTTTGTCCGCTCCTTCGCGCTCTCTGACAAAGGTCGTTGGCAGAACGAGCTGTCTCCATCCATCGTAAATACTTGGTCGTCATTGCTGATGATTTTTATTCAGAATATAAGCAGTGGTTGAGTTCGAACCCAGGACCTATGAATTTTTGACCACTGGTCAGGGCGCTACCCATGGACCCAGTGGCGGATATAGAAAAACCGCAACGAGAGGGCGCTAAAAATATCTTACCCCACTTTCATTGTTAGCGTAATAAAAAATAATCAAGTCACATGCAAAGTTTAAGAAAGTTTTATTTAAACTGATTATACACATATAAAAGACAGTTACAATTGTGGTTCTCTTCCTTAAATTATGAATTCTGTGCGCCTACTGATAGACTTTCCTTACTTGGCATACACTTGCTATTCTTCTTCAGGCAGCACGGTGCTGAGTAGTTTGTACTGTTGTTTGGCTTAAGTAGTTCTAAGTCTAGGAGACTGATGACCTCAGATGTTAAGTCCCATAGGGCTTAGAGCGATTTGAACCGAACTAACCTAAGGACATCACACACATCCATGCCCGAGGCAGGATTCGAACCTGTCACCGTAGCAGCAGCGCGGTTCCGGACTGAAGCGCCTAGAACCTCTCTGCCACAGCGGCCGGCCTGTTGTTCGGAATGAACGTTAAGAAGAAAATATTGATCGCATGAAGACGATCGTCTACTGCCTGGGGAGACAGAACCCTTCCTGTTGGTTCTAAAAGTCAACACGCTATTCTGTTGCTTTCTACTCAGGGATCTTACGAGTCACAATAGGTAGCAGTCATTAACAAGATGTTAACCGCGAGACATATCTTCAATATTTTGTGTCTCCTAATAGAGGCTGATTGTTTGAGTGACGTCACTGTGGTATAAGCATCGGGGTGGTCAGTTTTAGATGTTGACAACTGTTGTAACCGTATTGCATGCTCTAGGACTTAGATGACCCTTTGAAGTACATTGATAGATAGAAGAGCGTATAGAAGCTGCACTGTGCCGTCCGTGATTAGAAACTCAACACTCTCTACAGAACTGTTGTGAGAATTGTAGCATCTAATAACTTTGACGTCTTCTAACACTGCTGCTCTGTATCTCCATTTAAGAATGATTGTTGCGAAGTTTGATGATAATTAATCGCGTATTCTCAGCTAGTTACATATCCATGTAAATGCGTAGCTATACAGGGTGCTAGAAGTATAGGTGCAGATATTATCATAATTTGTACCTTAATATGTATTCACGTAAGTGTGTTAGTTGTATTTTTCCTGCGTCTGTCTTCCCACAAAAATTCTTCACGTAATTGATTAATCGATGTTTCCTGTATCATCGTAACTGCGCTAGTGGATTACGCCTGTCAGTATAGACTTCCCGTTTTTGTCCACACTTCAAAACCTGACCTTCTGCCCAGCGGATTGGTTGTGTTGTGTTGGGGGAGGAGACCAAACTGCAAGGTCATCGGTCTCATCGGATTAAGGAAGGAAGTCGGCCGTGCCCTTTTCAAAGGAACCATCCCGGCATTTGCCTGAAGAGATTTAGGGGAATCACGTAAAACCTAAATCAGGATGGCCGGACGCGAGATTGAACCGTCGTCCTTCCGAATGCGAGTCCAGTGTGCCCAGCGGAAAATGAACATCAATGGACTGCTGGTGTCACGCGTACTTGAAGGTACCAATCAACCTAATATCACACTATATCTAAAAAGCATCCGTTCATCTTCGACGGCGATGGAATCTTCAGCAGGATAACCGTCCGTTTCGTAAAGCTAGAATCGCGCTACGGTGGCTCGAGGAGCACATTAGTGAACTCGTTGGTATCTCGGCCACCAAATTCGTCCTATTTACCCAGATGGAATTCACATGTGATATCATCGGGCGCCGCCTCCGCACGCACAAAACGTCGGCCCATAATTTACTGGATTGAGTGACGTTTGCGTAGAAGTTTGGGGGCGAAAACCTCCGTAAACGACCAAGGATTTAAAATCTGTGGATATAAATCCTAAGCGAAGATCGCAAAAGTTCCTTTATTGGTGATTGTTTTTAGCTCATTGAGAAGCCGTCTTGAGATTCAAAACATAGGAAGTTGCATATAAGAAGTGGACAACAGCAAAAACATTGCCTATTTAAACCACCACTATATGACACATACCAACAAAATTATTACTCAATTCAGTGTGCACATCGTCGTAATCTGTTGAGCTGAATCGCTCTTGTTGTCATGTACATAATGAAAACATAATAGATCGTGGCAGAAATAAAGACATAAAAAGGCTTTTTGTTAAGTAGTGTAAGGCCATGAAAGTCGTCATGGTAACATAATTTACAAAGTTAGGTGTATGGATATTTATTGCTTATACTACCAACTTTTATTTAAGGGGGTGGCGGGGGCGGGAGGGGGGGGGGCTGTAGGAATTCAAACGGACCGACTTGGAACAGGAGAGACACTACAGCATGATATTTTAATTTCCACTGTCTATACTTTTACAAGTAAATTCATAAAACTTTGTCAACATGACAAGGAAGGATTCAGGATTCACATTTACAGCAGCTGAAGTTCAAAAACCTAACAAAATAATTATTTTTACATGTGAAATTTCATCATTTTCTCACTCTTATTCGCCACATTTGTTGCTATAGTTACACTTTTCTTCATAAGTAAGAGAGATTCTTCGATGAATTTTGCACAGCATACAAACCATACTTACAGGTGTATTAAACTTCAGAATTAATTTAATTTATGAAAAAATAAATGAGTTGTTACATTTTAAGCTTCATGTTTAGAAAAAAACTCAAATTTTGTAGTTAATTATCTCAGTTTACACCTCAGTTTTTAATAGATTTGGAAAATTCTAGAGTTTTGCATTAAGGAGTTTGTGTTTAATAAGCATATTAGGTTATAAAATAAAAGGATATTTAATTTGGATGTTACGTATACCTAAGTACAGAAAGTTGTGTTTTGCGGAAAATGGCCGTTAAAGTTTCTGCTTGTATTTGGCATTCTTTTAGAACTGCCCACCCCATAAGCAGGTTCTTTTTTCATTTTCTAAATCAGTTTTCTCCCCTTTCACAATCCTATGATGCACTCTTTTTGATTTTATCACTTCAAAAAATGATTTATCTTGTTTCACTACAAGCTCTGTGTCTATCGCATACAAAGCTTTGATGCAGTTCACTCAGGGCTTAATTCCCATTTTCTCTAAAACATATTTCCTGCTTTGCACAACATCATTAAAACACGAAACTGCATCATAAACACCAATAGCAAGCGCTCTTCTTCCCACAAAAATGGTTTTTGGCAATCTTTCCCATACTCTTTGGTATAAACTTTCATTAGGGTTTTGGTTACCGCCATGAAGACATTTCTTCAATAACTTTTCATTTGCAAGGTCTCTGAATATAGGGTCGATGGCTTCCATTACAGCAGTTGGTAGAGAATTCCTGTGATGAATTCTTCACTTGTGTATGGCAGAAGAATGCTGTGCGAAGAGGTGTGGTGCTACATCTTGGTACATTTAAGACCAAGTAAAGTGCCTTATAATCTGTCAAATACATATGTTTCATACATTAAACTACTCAGGGAGATGTGCGCTACAAAACAGACATATTTTTCGAAAATGGAACTTTTTTAAATTTTTGACGTCCTACCCCTATAATAACGGTCGATTGTCACTCGCAACAGTTACATAGTTGATACAGATTTATAATTTTTTGATCATTGGCACTGTATATACTTTCCTGTATCTTAAAATATTGTACTACTTTCAGTTGTGACCATATATTAATTTCCTTCGCTGTCAGTATCTCCTGGCATTGTATTACTTACCGGACAACGTGTGTTTCATTTATGGTTACTACAGACCTGTAGAAATTGAAGACAGTTCCTTGCATCTTACATGACGTAAATCTAGTAGGAATTTCGTTACGTCTTATTATAGAGTCGGGACTATATAGTTCGTTGATTAGAAGCGCTATCTGGAAGTCAGTGTTTTCTTGTAGCAATGACACTACGTAGTGGCCATTTCCTTGACAGCTGTAATGCAAGTACTTCCTTGTTCTGTAGACTGCGTTGCATGTGATATGCTCTATTTGTATCCACACATGGACTATGTAACTGTTACCACTCTCAGTAACCATGTATTAAAACACAAGTGTGATAATATGAGCTCTACATATACAGGGTGATCACAAACAATATGAAAAGGTGTTTTGGGATAGGTTGTTCTGAGAAATAATTGTTAAGAAAAAAAATTCGATACGTTGCGCCGTTTGCGTATTAATTAGCGTCGAAGTTAGCCAGTCACGCCACTGCACTCCAAGCACCCCCCCTTCCCCTCCCTCCCCCCCCCCCCCCCCCCCCCGAGACATGGTGTGGCAGTAAGGATCGAACCCCTAGCGAAAGACTGAGCAGTCTCGTGCGCTATCATCTACGCTATGAACAAGGCTGACAATGACTGTATCTGTCGGGCCGCTTAACGCAGCACGCAGAACAGACTGATTGGCTAACTTCATTGTAATTAACTCGGAAACGGCGCAACGTATCGAATGGGTTGTTCCCTGCGATTGTTTCTCAGCACAACATACCCTGCGACACCCTCACAAACTTTTCAGGCTGTTTCTGACAACCTTGTATACATGATACGTGGCTCTCGGTGTAAATTATGTAATCATGACGACCTTCTACTTTAGTTAAATGATTCAAATGGCTCTGAGCACTATGGGACGTAACTTCTGAGGTCATCAGTCCCCTAGAACTTAGAACTACTTAAACCTAACTAACCTAAGGACATTACACACATCCATGCCCGAGGCAGGATTCGGACCTGCGACCGTAGCAGTTGCGCGGTTCCGGGCTGAAGCGCCTAGAGCCGCTCGGCCACCGCGGCCGGCCTACTTTATTTAATTTCATAGCTTAATACGACCTACCGCATATACTTTCGTAAGTCTTCATTTTTGTCAAGGTCTATTATGTTTTTCCGTATGTACATGGTGACAAGAGCGATTCAGCTCAACAGGTTACGACTATGATACACACTGAGATAATAATTTTTATCAGTATGTCTTATATAATGGTAGTTTAAATAGGAAATGTTTTTGCTGTTTTTCACCTCTTCTACATCTACATCTACATGGATAATCTGCAAATCATCCTTAAGTGCCTGGCAGAAGGTTCGCAAACCACCTTCACACCAATTTTCCATTATTCCAATATCAAACAGCGAGCGGAAACAACGAATACCTATATATTTTCGTGCTAGATCTGATTTCCCTTATTTTATTCTGATGATCGTTTCTCCCTATGTAGGTCGGCATCAACAAAATATTTTCGCATTTGGAAGAGAAGGCTGGAGATTTAAATTTCGTGAGAAGATTCCGTCACATCGAAAAAGCCTTTGTTTTAATTATGTCTACCCCAAACCCTGTATTATTTCAGAGACACTCTGTCCTCTATTTCGCGATAATACAAAAGGTGCTGCTCTTCTTTGAACTTTCTCGATTAACTCTGTCGGTCCTATATGCAAAGGATCCCACACCGCGCAGCAGTATTCTAAAAAGAGGACGGACAACCTTAATGCAGGCAGCCTCTTTAGTAGATCTGTCACATTTTCTAAGTGTTCTGCCAATAAAACGCATTCATTAGTTAACCTTAGCCACAACTTTTCTATGTGCTCCTTCCCATTTAAGTTGTTGGTAATTATAATTCCTAGGTATTTAGTTGAATTTAAGGCCTCTAGATTTGACTAATTTATCGCATAACCGAAGTTTAACGGATTCCTTTTAGCACTCAGGTGGATGTCCTCACACTTTCCATTATTTAGCCTCTACAGCTAATATCCCACCATACAAATACCTTTTTTAAATAGTTTTGAAATTTTTTTGATCTTCTGATGACTCTAGTGGACGATAAACGACAGCTTCATCTGCAAACAAACTAGGACGGCTGCTCAAATTGTCTCCTAAATCGTTTATAGACAAGGAACAGCAGAATGAGACAATATTTCATAAGCATGCAATTTCACTACAAGCCGCTTGAGTAGTACAGTGTCAAAAGCGTTCTGGAAATCTAGAAACATTGAATCAATCAGTAATCCCTTGTCAATAGCTCCCAATACTTCGTGTGAGTAATGAGGTGGTTGTGTTTCACAAGAACGATGTTTTCTAAATCCGTAACTATGTGTCGATAGACCGTTATCTTCAAGGTAATTAATAATGTTCGAACACAATATGTGTTCCAAAATCCTGACGCATGTCGACGTTAATGATATGGGCCTGTAATTTAGTGGACCAATTCTATTACTTTTCTTGAATTTTGGTGTGACCTGCCAACTTTCCAGTCTTTCGGTACGGATCTTTCGTCGAGCGACCGGTTGTATACCCGAAGTATAGAGTCATTGCATCAGCATACTCTGAAAGGAACCTAATTGATATACAGTCTGAACCGGAAGACTTGCTCTTTAAGTTGCTCAAGTTGCTTCACCACTCCCAGGATATCTACTTATTAATTACTCATGTTGACAACTGTTCTTAATTCGTATCCTGGAATATTTACTTCGTCTTCTTTGATGAGGAATATCGGAAGGCTGTGTTTAGTAACTCAACTTCGGCAGCACTGTCGTCGATGTATTTCCATTGCTATCGAGCAGAGAAGGTATTGATTGTATCTTGCCCCTAACATACTTTACATACGACTAGAGTCTCTTTCGAGTTTCTGCCAGGTTTCGAAACAAAGTTTCGTTGTGGAAACTATTGTAAACATCTCGCATTGAGATCCGATCTAGATGTCGAGCTTCTGTAAAAGATCGGCAATCTTTGAGATTTTGCATTCTGTTAAATTTGGAATGTTTTTTTCGTTGTTTCTGCAACAATGTTCGGACCCGTTTCGTGTACCAAGGAGGATCAGCTCCGTCGTTTGTTAATTTATTTGGAATAAATCTGTGATTTCTGTCGATACTATTTCTCTGAATTCAAGCCACATCTGGTCCACACTTACATTGCTAATTAGGAAGGAGTGGAGATTGTTTCTAAGGAGGGTGTAGAGGGAATTTTTATCTGCTTTTTTGATTAGGTATTTTTCCCTTCATATTTGGAGGATTTGTGTATTACAATATTCATTCTTGCTACGACACGCCGGTCGGAGTGGCCGAGCGGTTCTAGGCGCTACGGTCTAGAACCGCGCTACCGCTACGGTCGCTGGTTCGAATCCTGCCTCGGGCATGGATGTGTGTGATTTCCTTCGGTTAGTTAAGTTTAAGTAGTTCTAAGTTCTAGGCGACTGATGATCTCAGAAGTAAAGTCCTACAGCGCTCAGAGCCAGTTGAACCATTTTTTTGCTACGACAACCCTGTGATTACTAACCCTAGAATTTTAGATCTTAAGATGGCTCGTCAATGAGCTAAATCTAGTTATCACTAGAGAATTTTTGCGACGGTGACTCAGGATTTTATCCATACAAATTAACATAACAAATCTCTTGTCTCCCTCTTATTTCACAATGTAAACAATGGATCAAGGACTTCCTGAGTGCGCGCCGAGGCCACGAAGAACCGCTGTTGTTGGGTTGGGTTGTTTGGGGGAAGAGACCAAAGAGCGAGATCATCGATCTCATCGGATTAGGAAGGATTGGGAAGGAAGTTGGCCGTGCTCTTTCAAAGGAACTATCCCGACATTTGCCTGGAACGATTTAGGGAAATCACGGAAAACCTAAACCGGGATGGCCGGACACGGGATTGAACCTTCGTCCTCCCGAATACGAATCCTGTGTGCTAAGCACTGCGCCACCTCGCTCGGTCATCGCTGTTGTACTGTGTTCTAAACGTGGACCAGTAAGCTACTAAATGGGTGGTCAATTTGTTGTTGCTCATCAGTGTACAAACGCTTTTATATCGGTGATAGTCCTGAGTTGGGTCCACTCCAGGACAGACGTCCCTGCTGATACAGACGTCCCTGTCCTTGAGGGCCACACGTGCGCGGGCGCTGCGTCATTGTGCCCCACCTCAAGGAGCATGCGCTCGGCCGGAAGACGAAGAAAGCCTGCGCGTCCGCGTCCAAGGCTGAACTTTCGCCGCGCGGCACTTTCTGCGGTTGCGCAACTCCGAGGCGGCCGCGAGGTCGTCCGCGGAGCTGCGGCGCTCTCTCCTCCGCTGCTGCTGCTGGTGGTGCTGCTGCCCAACTGACTCACTGCAGCGTCTCTTGCGCACAGCAGGCTTCTCTGCTCGTGGCCGACTTCGCCGGTGCGCTGCCGAGCGCTCAGCTGCGCCCCATAGCCGGTGTACGCGCTGCTTCTGTTTACACGGACCACTCGTTTGACCCCTGCTTGTTTCGTACAGGGTGTTTCAAAAATGACCGGTATATTTGAAACGGCAATAAAAACTAAACGAGCAGCGATAGAAATACACCGTTTGTTGCAATATGCTTGGGACAACAGTACACTTTCGAAATTACAGTAGTTACAATTTTCAACAACAGATGGCGCTGCGGTCTGGGAAACTCTATAGTACGATATTTTCCACATATCCACCATGCGTAGCAATAATATGGCGTAGTCTCTGAATGAAATTACCCGAAACCTTTGACAACGTGTCTGGCGGAATGGCTTCACATGCAGATGAGATGTACTGCTTCAGCTGTTCAATTGTTTCTGGATTCTGGCGGTACACCTGGTCTTTCAAGTGTCCCCACAGAAAGAAGTCACAGGGGTTCATGTCTGGCGAATAGGGAGGCCAATCCACGCCGCCTCCTGTATGTTTCGGATAGCCCAAAGCAATCACACGATCATCGAAATATTCATTCAGGAAATTAAAGACGTCGGCCGTGCGATGTGGCCGGGCACCATCTTGCATAAACCACGAGGTGTTCGCAGTGTCGTCTAAGGCAGCTTGTACCACCACAAATTCAAGAAGAATGTCCAGATAATGAGATGCAGTAATCGTTTCGGATCTGAAAAATGGGCCAATGATTCCTTTGGAAGAAATGGCGGCCCAGACCAGTACTTTTTGGGGATGCAGGGACGATGGGACTGCAACATGGGTTTTTCAGTTCCCCATATGCGCCAGTTCTGTTTATTGACGAAGCCGTCCAGGTAAAAATAAGCTTCGTCAGTAAACCAAATGCTGCCCACATGCATATCGCCGTCATCAATCCTGTGCACTATATCGTTAGCGAATGTCTCTCGTGCAGCAATGGTAGCGGCGCTGAGGGGTTGCCGCGTTTGAATTTTGTATGGATAGAGGTGTAAACTATGGCGCATGAGACGATACGTGGACGTTGGCGTCATTTGGACCGCAGCTGCAACACGGCGAACGGAAACCCGAGGCCGCTGTTGGATCACCTGCTGCACTAGCTGCGCGTTGCCCTCTGTGGTTGCCATACGCGGTCGCCCTACCTTTCCAGCACGTTCATCCGTCACGTTCCCAGTCCGTTGAAATTTTTCAAACAGATCCTTTATTGTATCGCTTTTCGGTCCTTTGGTTACATTAAACCTCCGTTGAAAACTTCGTCTTGTTGCAACAACACTGTGTTCTAGGCGGTGGAATTCCAACACCAGAAAAATCCTCTGTTCTAAGGAATAAACCATGTTGTCTACAGCACACTTGCACGTTGTGAACAGCACATGCTTACAGCAGAAAGATGACGTACAGAATGGCGCACCCACAGACTGCGTTGTCTTCTATATCTTTCACATCACTTGCAGCGCCATCTGTTGTTGAAAATTGTAACTACTGTAATTTCGAAAGTTTGTCCGCCTGAAAATGTACTGTTGTCCCAAGCGTATTGCAACAAACGGTGTATTTCTATCGCTGCTCGTTTAGTTTTTATTGCCGTTTCAAATATACCGGTCATTTTTGAAACACCCTGTAAGTATTGACTTGGAAAGCGAACTAACCTGGTCTGCATCATCCATAAAGCCGTCGGCACACGGACCGTGCTGTCGAACGTTAACGTTGAGCGTGCCAAGTTCAACGTGCTGCTGAACGCTCAGGAACGATGCGACTTGTGCATACGGTACGTGGGCCCCAACGTGGTATACGTAATCGCAACGCACTCCAGCGGCAGTTGAGGCATGTTTCTAGTTCGTAAATCACACTGTTTACTCAACGGGCGCGCGTAAAATTCCCACGTTAGCTCTATTAAAACGCATATTTCTTCCATCGTCCACGAAAAGGAAAGTACCATGTCCAATCAATAAGGACACAGGCTTATAAAAGTTCCATTACAAGCAGTGCGTTACAAATATGGAATACTTTCCGCATGAGATAAACATTATTTCATCATTCTCACATTTTAGTAAAACCCCAAGGTCAGTCTTACTTGATCACTATTCCTACCCTATAGCAGAATCTTTGCAACATGTGAATTACGAAGCGTAAAAGAAGAAGGAGCAAATTATCTTTATACAAGTAGCGCAAGCTTCAGATTAAGCCAATCGAACAAAGTCACCCCTCAAAAAACGGTGAAATTGTATTTACATAACATGAAATATTATAGTCTATACTTATATTAAACTAATAATAAAGTATCAGAACCTAATAAAAACGCGAATGTTAGGAAAAAAAATTGGTTGAGTCAGGACGCGAACCACCGCCCCAACAAAAGATTTCATAATGGGACAGGGAAGCTATTCATTACGCTAAACCAACATGACACCTTTCGTATCTAATCATAGTATCTTATCGCTTGCTAAAAACCTTAATCGTAGATATGTTGCTAACTGAAATTTAATTATAAGAAATTGTACCAAGAACAATGCGTTTTGGGTGGATCTTGAATGTGTAGCTGCCTTCAAATAGCCTACTCTCATTATACACAAGTTACAATAATTCTTTTGCCACGGATATGATGTTTCTCATTATTTTATTGGAACGAATCACACAGTTAACAACGGGTTTTGCAGTGATTCTCAATTTGCTGGTGCTCGGAACGGCATATATACATATAGGCTTGAAATGAATGCCAATCTGGCGCCTCACAACTCTGTACTGAAGGGAGACGGCGTGCGTGTGACGTAGGCGGAGTTGTGCCATCTCATTGGTCAACGCTCATACGCACGCTCAGAATATCTGACATGCCAGATATTGCTCTGCACGTTCGGAAAGACTCCCGAGCGTGCTATTCCACGCTGTGACGTCAGAAACTCGTCACTCTCAACGCTCAGCTTTCGGATGCACGGTCCGTGTGCCGACGGCTTAACGTTCGAATGCGTAGGTTAACCGGTTTCACTTCGGTAGCCGAAGTTACTATTCTGTACGCTTCTGAGGCCACCTGATGATCGATCCGGCTGTCAATTTTTCTATACCGAGAATTAGGGCCCGGGAGTAGACAACATTCCATTAGAACTACTGACAGCCTTGGGAGAGCCAGCCCTCACAAAACTCTACCATCTGGTGAGCAAAGTGTATGAGACAGGCGAAATACCCTCAGACTTCAAAAAGAGTATAATAATTCCAATCCCAAAGAAAGCAGGTGTTGACAGATGTGAAAATTACCGAACTATCAATTTAATAAGTCACGGCTGCAAAATACTACGCGAATTCTTTACAGGCGAATGGAAAAACTGGTAGAAGCCGACCGCGGGGAAGATCAGTTTGGATTGTGTAGAAATATTGGAACACGTGAGACAATACTGACCCTACGACTGACCTTAGAAACTAGATTAAGAAAAGGCAAACATACGTTTCTAGCATTTGTAGACTTAGAGAAAGCTTTTGACAATGTTGACTGGAATATTCTCATTCAAATTATGAAGGTGGCAGGGGTAAAAAACAGGGAGCGACAGGTTATTTACAATTTGTACAGAAACCAGGTAGCAGTTATAAGAGTCGAGGGACATGAAAAGGAAGCAGTGGTTGGCAAGGGAGTGAGACAGGGTTGTAGCCTATCCCCAATGTTGTTCAATCTGTGTATTGAGCAAGTACTAAAGAAAACAAAAGAATAATGCGGGGTAGGTATAAAAATCCATGGAGAAGAAATAAAAACTTTAAGGTTCGCCGATGACACTGTAATTCTGTCAGAGACAGCAAAGGACTTGGAAGAGCAGTTGAACGCAATGGACAGTGTCTTGAAAAAATGGTTCAAATGGCTCTGAGCACTATGGGACTTAACATCTACGGTCATCAGTCCCCTAGAACTTAGAACTACTTAAACCTAACTAACCTAAGGACATCACACAACACCCAGTCATTACGAGGCAGAGAAAATCCCTGACCCCGCCGGGAATCGAACCCGGGCGCGGGAAGCGAGAACGCTACCGCACGACCACGAGCTGCGGACGACAGTGTCTTGAATGGAGGATAGAAGATGAGCATCAACAAAAGCAAAACGAGGATAATGGAATGTAGTCGAGTTAACTCAGGTGATGCTGAGGGTATTAGATAAGGAAATGAGACGCTTAATAAATGAGTTTGCTATTTGGGGAGCAAAATAACTGATCATGGTCGAAGTAGAGAGGATATAACATGTAGACTGGCAATGGCAAGGAAAGCGTTTCTGAAGAAGAGAAATTTGTTAACATCGAGTATAAATTTCAGTGTCAGGAAGTCGTTTCTGAAAATATTTGTATGGAGCGTAGCCATCTAAGGAAATGAAACATAGACGATAAATAGTTTGGACAAGAAGGGAATAGAAGCTTTCGAAATGTGGTGCTACAGAAGAATGCTGAACATTAGATGGATAGATCATATAACTAATGAGGGGGTATTGAACAGAATTGGAGAGAAGAGAAATTTTGTGGCACAACTTGACAAGAAGAAGGGATCGGTTGGTAGGACATGTTCTGAGGCATCAAGGGACCACCAATTTAGTATTGGAGGACAGCGAGGACGGTAAAAAGTCGTAGAGGGAAACCAAGAGATGAATACACTAAGCAGATTCAGAAGGATGTAGGCTGCACTACGTAATGGGAGATGAAGCAGCTTGCACAGGATAGAGTAGAATGGGGAGCTGCATCAATCAAGTCTCACGACTGAAGACCACAACAACAACATACCTAGAAGTGGTCATGTGTCGGTAAGACCTTTCGTTCGGTACGGTGTGCTTTGACTCTGGAGACATTCATTTTTTTAAAAATACTTAGTAGCTTTTAGTTTTGCATGTAGTGATTATGAGAATCACAGGGACGCACCCAAGCGGAAAATGAGTTCATAATTATGCAAGCATTTCGGCCGAGAATCATGGAAGTGGACATAGTGCACATGGTACTGTTAAGAGGAAGGCAAGAGTATCGAAGGCGGGTAAGGCAGCTCGAGGAAATGCGGCGCCGTGCGCTTTGCCATTGTAATCTGAGGGACGAGACGAACCCTTCTGAAATGCCCGCGATCAATTTTGTTGCGAGGTACTAACTGACTGAGTAGGGATGTGGCGCGTAATTTGGTCAAGGAGCTGTAGACATAAATGAGGGCCCATCAAAGAGCTAATGCCACCACTTTGCATCTGAAGGTATAATTGTTTAGCAAGTCCTGAAATGACTAAATCAGCTGAACGATCCTTATCAGTTATCAAATTTTTAACACAGGTAATTATTCTAAGGAAGGCCAGACATACTGGTAGAAAAAAATAATAAAGTGTCTTCTTATGAGTACATCCTGGTTTTGTTTAAAATACAACACAAATAAATAACTGGTACACTGCGGCAACACAAAGCCATTTCAGTGTCAGTGGGATGTGAATGTACTAATCTTCTCATTTTCTTCCACCATCTTCTCTGGTATCTTCTACCACCAACACTATTCACCATCCTTTTGATTTAAATAATGATGATAGCGTGTCTGGGAGTTGTGTCGGCTGGCCGCTTCGTGTGTGGGGCACCGTGCTGGGTGTGCAGTCGTCGGGAGGGCAGGCCCACAGCTGTGGTCACTTGTCTTTAATTGGCTGGCGCGAGAAGCGACGGCAATGGGGCACTGGCCCACCTCGGTTCCATAGTAGCCGTACCGACGCGCTATCGAACGCCTTACGAATTACAGGGAGTCTCAGTTGTGGTAAATCTATGGCACGGTGCACTCACCTACCGAACCGATCGGCAGAGCGACCAAACGATACAGAATAAAGCTACCGTCCTAATGCTCGACAAATAGAGGAGTTATTAATGGAGTACACTCCAGGATTCTTAAGCCCCTTCCAGTACCTATGATAAAGGTAATATTTATTTTACTGACAATTTATCATCTGAGAAGGGTGGCGATACATGACCTGTGTAATAATTAATATCCCTTATGAATGACAAAGATGTTAGCATCTATTAAACAATTATAAACACAGTGAAACCTATGTATAAGATCTCTCTTTCAATTAGATCACTCTTGCAACTACATCTAGCCTGCAGTTAGGCCCCTATTGGCATTAGATTTTTCTTGCTCTGTTTCGCTGAGCTCTATTATTTCATCTGAGTCTTATTTGCTTTTGTATATCGAAATGTTTATTACAAGTATAAAAAATATCTTTTCCATTATGACTACGTCATTTGAAGAACCTCATTAATTTTAGATGAAAAGAAAAGATAATTTCATTCTGTGAAAGTGGTGTAATAAAGTACAGAAGGTTTTCGTTCTGTTCAGCTTATTTCAAGAGCCATTTTCTGTGTAATTGCTATTTTCAAGTATTAGATTCATTAGAACGTGCAATCATTTATTTTTCCATAAGTCTGATAACTTTTCTGACTTCAATTATTTCAAAAGAAAATTTCATTTATTTTCACAGTCAGTGAAATACCAGGTGAACTGCTTAGAAATTAACTAAGTGTCACAAAAATGATAGAGGATTTGGGCTGGACATCACTAAAACAAAGGCGTTTTTCGTTGCGACGGAATCTTCTCACGAAATTCCAACCATCAACTTTCTCCTCCGAATGTGAAAATATTTTGCTGACTCCGAACTACATAGGGAGGAACGATCACCACGATAAAATAATGAAAATCAGAGTTCGTACGGAAAGATATAGGGGTTCATTCTTTCCGCGCGCTATACGAGATTGGAATAATAGAGAATTGTGAAGGTGGTTTGATGAACCCTCTGCGAGGCACTTAAATGTGATTTGCAGAGCATCCAAGTAGATGTAGATGTACGAAAGTAACTGAGATTTAACCAAAGACATAATGTGGTCCAAGTTCCCTTATAAGATTACCACCAAAGGCAGAGTTTCCAATATATATTTGTATGTTCTTGATTATCTCTGAATATAAAGTTAATTTCACTTAACCATACGCGGTAATATCCTAGCCTCAATTGACGACTCGAGGAGAGTGGGTCTACTGCAGCGCCCCTGGCCTTATATGCCTATATTGAGATTTCTTCTGTTTCCAGTGGTCGTTTTCCTTTACACGTCAGTAACAAAACTGCGTGTGTTGTGAGAACCGTCTGCTGTGCAGTTTAACGTCTCGCTTACGCCGCCGGATCGAGTCTTCAACTTACGGGCAGTCCTCAATCATCGACCAAGACGGCAGCATCACCTTCTACACTATTGGCCATTAAAATTACTACACCACGAAGATGACGTGTTACAAACGCGAAATTTAACCGACAGGAAGAAGATGCTGTGATATGCAAATGATTAACTTTTCAGAGCATTCACACAAGATTGGCGCCGGTGACGGCATCTACAACGTGCTGACATGAGGAAAGTTTCCAACCGATTGCTCATACAGAAACAGCAGTTGACCGGCGTTGCCTGGTGAAACGTTGTTGTGTTGCCTCGTGTAAGGAGGAGAAATGCGTACCATCACGTTTCCGACTTTGATAAACGTTGGATTGTAGCCTATCGCGATTGCTGTTTATCGTATCGCGACATTGCTGCTCGCGTTGGTCGAGATCCAATGACTGTCAGCAGAATATGGAATTGGTGGGTTCAGGAGGGTAATACGGAACGCCGTGATGGATCCCAACGGTCTCGTATCACTGGCAGTCGAGATGACAGGCATGTTATCCGCATGGCTGTAACGGATCGTGCAGCCACGTCTCGATCCGTGAGTCAACAGATGGGGACGTTTGCAAGACAACGACCATCTGCACGAACAGTTCGACGACGTTTGGAGCAGCGTGGACTATCAGCTCGGAGACCATGACTGCGGCTACCCTTGACGCTGCATCACAGACAGGACCGCCTGCGATAGTGTACTCAACGATGAACCTGGGTGTACGAATGGCAAAACGTCATATTTTCGGATGAATCCAGGTTCTGTTTACAGCATCATGATGGTCGTATCCATGTTTGGCGACATCGCGACAAACACATATTGGAAGCGTGTATTCGTCATCGCCATACTGGCGTATGGGGTGTCATTGGTTACACGTCTCGGTCACTTCTTGTTCGCATTGACGGCACTTCGAACAGTGGACCTTACATTTTAGATGTGTTACGACCCGTGGCTCTACCCTTCATTCGATTCCTGCAAAATCCTACATTTCAGCAGGATAATGCACGACCGGATGTTGCAGGTCCTGTACGGGCCTTTCTGGATACAGAAAATGTTCGATTACTGCCCTGGCCAGGACATTCTCCAGATCTCTCACCAATTGAAACCGTCTGGTTAATGATGGCCGAGCAACTGGCTCGTCACAATACGCCAGTAACTACTCTTGAACTGTGGTATCGTGTTGAAGCTGCATGTTCAGCTGTACCTGTACACGCCATCCAAGCTCTGACTCAGTGCCCAGCCGTATCAAGGCCGTTATTACGGCCAGAGGTGGTTGTTCTGAGTACTGATTTCTCAGGATCTATGCACCCAAATTGCGTGAAAATGTAATCACATGTCAGTTCTAGTATAATATATTTGTCCAATGAATACCCGTTTATCATCTGCATTTCTTCTTGGTGTAGCAATTTTAATGGCCAGTAGTGTGTTAGACTAGCTGTGTGATCAGTGTATTAGGCAGAAGTTACTGCTAAATGTACTTTGAGACAAAGAATTGTATTTTGTCTGTATCAAGTGATACCTTGTTGTTCAGAGACGGTTGTAAATCCTCATGAGAGTTCCGTGGATTATATGAAGTAATTCTTCTTATCTTTGTCGTAATAAAGTGAATTAGTATGTTATGCGTTATAGTATGCAATCTGTCTCCTCTCGTAGCATAGTAAGGAACTAACGAGTATATTTTCATGCGGTACGACAATAATAGAGTTTATTAATGACCAATTCAGAATTCATAGTACAAGCTGAGGTGTGCACGACTGTCGATAAATAGTAGCTCGTCCTTGAGGCAAGGATTCTGGTGCGCCGAGCGCATTAGCGAAAGGTGTGTTGGAAAGGTGGATCTGACAGCACGCCGCGAAGAGTGGCGGACGGAGCTGAGTGGGGGTTGCGGGGTGAAGCGCTGCGGTTTTAACCCAGGCCTTCTGGCCTCCAAGGGTTCTGGGTCTCATAGAAGATGTCGTGGCCGCATAAGAGGCAGGGCGTGGAGGGAGTGACGCTGATTGGGGCGTCTGGTTAGAACGGAGCGAAAAGGTCCGCTGTGGCTAGTGTATCTGCAATAGGACCGGCTGTTGGAGGTATGACATGGAATTAAGTCCGCTGATCTCCGTGCCGCCACCATTCAGATCACCTGCATTCAACGCCAGGAGGACATACCTGGTGTGGAATTACTCGAGCTACAGTTCCTTTTGTCTCTTGCATTTAATTGGTGGTCGATGCAGGTTAATTCGACGGCTAGTTCATGGCTCTGCAAGAACGTCTCCCGCCAGAACCACGACGGTCGCAGGTTGTACTGTCTCTAACCGATATCTGACCAAGTTCTATAGTTCTGCTCCGCCTCTCTGTACCTAAGTGTTCTATGTATGATAGATCATAATGCCTGCGTCTATCTGGTCGTTCACCTGCGGGACCCAGTCGTACTAACGTAGCTGATTATTTTCTACGCAAGACGTAGTGCTATAGATATTTATTTTACTGCTGCAGTTGTGCATCTTAAACTGTGAAACCGAGCGGGCGTACTTGCTTGAGGCTGCTCTGTTACGTAACTTGCTTCTTTTACGCGGGATGATTAAAGTGACATTAGTCGGTAGAATAGTAACGCATTTATTCTGGGGTGTGCTTGTTCGGTCTTAAAAGCAGTGTGATCGATCCTATTTAAATTTCCTGACATGTTCTGCTACTTTTGTGCTCTCTCTTCTCCAGTGTTAAATTTTGGCGTTAGTCTAACTTAACCTCTTTCTGGAGCCCCTCGCGAATCGTTTACCATTCCGGGGAAGGCAAGGCAGAGAACATCTTAAGGCTAATTATTCCTGGCGTTCTTAGCTAGCTCACCTAAGGATTTTATTCCGCCGATCTGTCATAAGTGGACTCACAGCCGATATTGCGGTCGGAGCCTTGAATTGTTATTTAACTATTATGTCTATTGCTAAGAGAATATTTTGTGTGTTACGGACATATTCTGCTCCCGTGCTTAGCCTAAGGACCTATGCGTCCGGTCGATTGACTAGTCGGTTCCGGGCGTGATAGTATACTCCCGCCTGGGCGGCTAGGGCGGTTTGCACTAATTCTGATGTTACTGTATTTGTGATAAAGCTGTTATTGTCTAACTGCTCTTGCTGGTAAAATTATATTTTAACTTTGGTACGTACAGCTTGTAATGGATCATTATTTACGTGACCATTATGGCACTTCAATCCCATTTCTCGATGCCAGTAATATCGTACTACTTTTCTGCGAAGTAACAGACATATTTTTGTGAGAATATTCACATTTGGTTTTATTAATGTATAGGTACTCCGATGTATCGATATATTACAGTGATATGGTTCTTGTGAGTATTCATTTCAGTGAGACTGCCATAATCTTTGACTTACTTGTAACCGTTTTGGCGCGAATGCGCACAGAGCAGTCTTTGTTTCACTTTGCAGAAGTTAAGTTGCTATTTCGCTTTGTAAAAGAACAGTCAAGTCTTGTGTTTGGTTAAAGTGGAAATTAAATATATGAAGATTGATACAAAACTGTTTTCTTGATGATGTGACAATTAAGAAGAAGTACACTCCTGGAAATGGAAAAAAGAACACATTGACACCGGTGTGTCAGACCCACCATACTTGCTCCCGACACTGCGAGAGGGCTGTACAAGCAATGATCACACGCACGGCACAGCGGACACACCAGGAACCGCGGTGTTGGCCGTCGAATGGCGCTAGCTGCGCAGCATTTGTGCACCGCCGCCGTCAGTGTCAGCCAGTTTGCCGTGGCATACGGAGCTCCATCGCAGTCTTTAACACTGGTAGCATGCCGTGACAGCGTGGACGTGAACCGTATGTGCAGTTGACGGACTTTGAGCGAGGGCGTATAGTGGGCATGCGGGAGGCCGGGTGGACGTACCGCCGAATTGCTCAACACGTGGGGCGTGAGGTCTCCACAGTACATCGATGTTGTCGCCAGTGGTCGGCGGAAGGTGCACGTGCCCGTCGACCTGGGACCGGACCGCAGCGACGCACGGATGCACGCCAAGACCGTAGGATCCTACGCAGTGCCGTAGGGGACCGCACCGCCACTTCCCAGCAAATTAGGGACACTGTTGCTCCTGGGGTATCGGCGAGGACCATTCGCAACCGTCTCCATGAAGCTGGGCTACGGTCCCGCACACCGTTAGGCCGTCTTCCGCTCACGCCCCAACATCGTGCAGCCCGCCTCCAGTGGTGTCGCGACAGGCGTGAATGGAGGGACGAATGGAGACGTGTCGTCTTCAGCGATGAGAGTCGCTTCTGCCTTGGTGCCAATGATGGTCGTATGCGTGTCTGGCGCCGTGCAGGTGAGCGCCACAATCAGGACTGCATACGACCGAGGCACACAGGGCCAACACCCGGCATCATGGTGTGGGGAGCGATCTCCTACACTGGCCGTCACCACAGGTGATCGTCGAGGGGACACTGAATAGTGCACAGTACATCCAAACCGTCATCGAACCCATCGTTCTACCATTCCTAGACCGGCAAGGGAACTTGCTGTTCCAACAGGACAATGCACGTCCGCATGTATCTCGTGCCACCCAACGTGCTCTAGAAGGTGTACGTCAACTACCCTGGCCAGCAAGATCTCCGGATCTGTCCCCCATTGAGCATGTTTGGGACTGGATGAAGCGTCGTCTCACGCGGTCTGCACGTCCAGCACGAACGCTGGTCCAACTGAGGCGCCAGGTGGAAATGGCATGGCAAGCCATTCCACAGGACTACATCCAGCATCTCTACGATCGTCTCCATGGGAGAATAGCAGCCTGCATTGCTGCGGAAGGTGGATATACACTGTACTAGTACCGACATTGTGCATGCTCTGTTGCCTGTGTCTATGTGCCTGTGGTTCTGTCAGTGTGATCATGTGATGTATCTGACCCCAGGAATGTGTCAATAAAGTTTCCGCTTCCTGGGACAATGAATTCAAGGTGTTCTTATTTCAATTTCCAGGAGTGTATATGTGAATTTACAAGAAGTTTGATAAAAATGTGGATCGTGAACACCAAGTCAAAAATTATTTCTACCATGCCATTGTTCTGATCTGGGATTGTTTGATCATTAAGAATTTCCTGAAAAACGCATTTGTTACGTCTTCAAATATTGCTAAAATACAGATCTGGACCTTCTAGCAGTCAAAGTGGAATCACCCTAGAATCAACAAGATGAGCCATAACAACTTCGACGAAATCTACGTGGGAATCCATTCAAGATAAGTGCCAAAATTAATCACTTTTTTACAGTGACTTCATTATTTCCATTCTGACGATACCATACACAGTCAATAACTTTGTTGCTGCCCGATAAAGTGAACATATGCTGCGTGAGCAACATTATTAATCTGATTTCTAACCCACTTTGCAAGTGGTGGTATTGTTAGAATCTCCTGGAGCACTTGATCTTTCCCCCACTGCGTTTCTGATTAATAAAGTTAAATGTCGTATCTGTAGAGTCTAAAATTGCTTAACAATCCTTGTTAAATTACATTTAGCTCGGGAGCTGGTTTTTCATTAGCACTTCAGAACAATTGCTCAGTTGTTATTTCAAAGTTCTAACAAAGCCTAAAAGCTCTTGTTCTGTGTTAACCGAAATACTGTTATCACTACTAAAATTGTTTTAAACTTGATTTAAGGTAGCATTTCATTCTTCATATTGTAAACACTTTATGGCTGAGTTCAGCAACCGTGTATGCAGTTATATAAAATGTAACAGTCAGCCAACCGGTTGCACACAATTCTTTTTTTTAAAAAAAAGCGCGTTAACCAGCGTTCGACACTTAAAAGATTCTCTTCATCTCAACGGTAAAAATTACAGAGGTAAATATATATGGTATAAATAATATATATAAAATAGATAAATATGTAAAAATTCTCAACCAAAACCAGAAAACTGCACTTAAATGAAATCACATAACAACCTTAAAGTTTTCAGCGACAGTGCTCTCGTCAAGTGACATGTTTTTGTTCCGTGTGTCAAGAATAAAACACACAATAAAACAGACAAATAGTTATCACAGGATGATAAAAGCATGGCTGCAAGTGGCGGCACAAGTTAACAGCTGTAGCCAGCTAACAGCCGTTTTGTAGTTTTAAATAAATTATCTTATGTATTTTATGAATGGTGCTTAATCTTCATTTGTGTCCAACTCTTCCAGCCTTTGAACAGTCAGTAAATCGTAGGAAACGTACCACAAGCTTTTGTCAAAGGCCGTGTGGTAAATTCTTTACTATCCTGAGAACTGAAAAAATATAAAAATTTCATAACATATATATTTATTTGCTCGAGAGAATACATACTTAGGAGCACATCTAACAATAACTGGGATGCAGGGAAGACTACTTTTTACTTTATTCTTTGCGTCTCGTTTCCTCGCTAGGCCCTAAATGCCAAATAACAATGAGAGATAGAGGGGATAGACGGTGAGGGGCCGAAGGAGAAGCTGGGCAGAGAGGGGGAAGGAGAATTTGGACTAAAACGAGACTGGAATAAATACGTACCCAGACAATGCAGGGTACTCAGCTAATAATAACATAAGGAGAACTTCAGCAAATCAGGCGGAATTATTCATGATGAATTCATCATTGAGACACGAAGTAATAGTAGATGTTCCTACTACGGGACATTGCACGCGTGCTCATTTAAACACAAAAATTTACTAACGAATGTCAAATACCCGTTACATCTGCGACGAAATGGTGGCTCCATCGCTATTTGAGAATTGATAATGGCTTCTTGACGCCTGGAAACCGTAGTTAGGAAATTTTATTAATGTTCAAATGAGTCTGCGGACTAAACCCTCATGTGTTAATGCCATTACGATCGCGGACCTGTGCCAGGGAAAGATACAGAGAACGTCTCGCTAACCCCGACTCCAGTCACCCGCTAATCTGGCATCGTGCGGTTTCCCCTGTGACTCAGGTACCTGCCGGTTGCTTTCACTGCACGTCCCGAAGTCCTGGGCGGGACTGATGTGAACATCTCATCCGAACGGCCGCTTTCCCGGCCGTCAGCGGCTGTGAATTATCAAAGCCGCGCAAAGAAAGCTCTCAGCTGACCGTATCGCGGAGAGAGAGAGAGCTCTCGGCGTTTCAAGGACTAAGCTCCTTCCACCTGTCCTAACTAGCCAGTAACGTTTCAGCGGCTCTCACTGTCGTGTTTACGGTGTGGCGTTTCAGAATACCTTCATCGTCATCTTCGTGGAGTCGTGCGGCCGTACAGTGAGACCTCGTTTACCTGGACTAGGTGGGACCGTAGCTCACCCAGATTATCGAGAATCCCGATGACGGAAGTTCAGAAAAAACTGGAATGACATTATTTAAATTCCATAAAAAACACAATATTTACACTCCAAGACAAAATAATCCCACTGGCTATCTGGAGCGTCTCCAAACACGGTTGCTGATCATCAGGACTCGGTTTGAAGCGGTACTCATCACTGAAAATAATTCTGCTCCAGTCATTGAGACTCAAGGACGAAGACGTGTCTGGAGACGCCCCAGATAGCGATGGAATACCAACCTCATTGTCCCCCACCATACGGCCCAATAACCAGGTGTGATGATCAGGCGCAAGGCATCCTGGGCTTACATTTCAGCAAGACAACGGCTCCCGCGCACGACGAGGGTTTCTGTTACTTGTCTACGTGCCTTCCAAATTCTACCTTGGCCATAAAATTCGCCAGATATCTCACCAGTTGACAACGTTAGTAGCATTATTGGTAGGTCCGTCCAACCAGCTTGGGATTTTGACCATCTAACGCGATAATTGGACAGAATTCGGCACGATATACCTCATGAGGACATCCGACAGATCTACCAATCAATATCAACCTGAATAACTGCTTGCATAAGGGCCAGAGGTGGACCAAAGCGTTATCAGATTGATGAATTTGTGAAGCTCTTTCTGCTGAATAAATAATCCACTTTTTCTGAAATTGTAATCATTTGTTTGTCTATATATGTACGTCACATCTCCGATTTCAGTCACATTCAGATAGTATTCCGTGGTGTCTTTTTTTTCTTAAAATGTATTTTCACACGAACATACGAAAGTACATCACTTTCATATAAATTTCGTGTAGTAATTGAAACAGAAAAAGAAAGTTAATTTTACACAATCAAAGAATCAGCAAATTCCGTTTGAGGCGGATTCGCAAAGCACGATAACACTGGCATTACACAAGCAGTAGTTCAAGCGAAATTGTTTGCGCTTTGTGTTCCAAATAAACCATTATCGTGTATAGCTGTTGTTGCCTCTGATCTGTCATAATGTCGAAAATTGGGCGCCAACTTCATCACCTAATTCACTAATATCTTTGTCTGAGAACGAAAAACCGGTGATACTGTAATTTCGCCATGAGTAATCATACCGTCATGTTGCAGCCAATAATTAACGTCATCAACATCTATGTCTGAGCAAACTGCAATGTTTGCAGATTCTTCAACGAACTCTGGCGGGTCAACATTTTCACCAGTTTCTCTCCTCAGTGTCAGTGCAGTCACAAGCGGATGGCCATTCTTCCAGTCTGACACCGTCGCAAACTCAAAATTCAGAAGCAATGGTTTTCAACGATTCTTCCTTAGCAATCCTATTTAGCACATTAATTACACCTGTTGATAAGTATGGTACCAAATGTAGCGTAACCCTCACAGTGTGCAGAGAAATAGGTGCTAACACGAAATATATCTGTATAACTAACCATAAATTGTTAAACTCTACTGCTGGTTTGACAGAGCTAGGTGGCGCAACTGGGAGACACAACTGGGAGACACTGGACTCGCAGTCATGAGGACATTTACGTTTTTCGCGATTTAGAAAAACTCGCAAATGCAGTATACCTGTGGTACACCTCTAATGACCACATCGTCGACGTGACATTACACTCTGATCGTCCTTCTTTTTTTGGTTTGGGTAAAACAAAGGACAGACATAAAATGCTATAACTCAACAAATTTGAGTTTGTTGTTTTCTTTATTTCGTGTCATGAGACACAAACCATGGCTCCAGACAATAAAGTTACGCACAAAACTGGAACATGTATAAAATGGAAGAAAGGTATTCTCAGGATTTTACGTGCCGTAAGGTGATGTGATCAATAAAGATACAGCTGAAGCGTGGATTGGTTAAGAATAGAGGGAGTTATTTCCTATGATGTTTTGCAGAGGAATCAACTTGGTATTAGTAATACTCGATTTAGGGAAATAAATGTTGGTGCTAGATGCCGATAGCCATGTGGTCAAGAATCTGACGCCAAGATATCAGCCCAGAGGGGGTGCGGATTTGTCTTCGTGTTAGAGATATCAGTGCGCGAGTGTAAGGAGAAATCTTCCGTGCCTGGTAGGCAAAGATGGTATATTTTAGGCCAAGAGAGCACTCATGTTGTTGGGGAATGAGGAGACACACTTGTGCCACCTGCTGCCATTTTCCGTTAAAGGTTAAATATTGCTGCCCTCTGCAGCAAGTGTATGTGTGTGTGTGTAAACGCTTCATGCAGCACTAATATTTCCCGTGAAGTAAAGGTAGGTGTGCTGTGTTTTCAGTCCTCTTAAATGTTAGTGAGTTGTAACATATCAATTCGGTTTTTCCAACTTCTCAAAAAATGGTTCAAATGGCTCTGAGCACTATCTGACTTAACTTCTGAGGTCATCAGTCGCCTAGAACTTAGAACTAATTAAACCTAACTAACCTAAGGACATCACACACATCCATGCCCGAGGCAGGATTCCAACCTGCGACCGTAGCGGTCGCTAGGCTCCAGACTGTAGCGCCTAGAACCGCACGGCCACTCCGGCCTGCTCCAACTTCCCTCTCGTGCATAATTATAGGTAAAACTGTCCGAGCTATCCGTCCCGTCTCCGAGATCCTGCAGTTGAAAGTGCAGAGCCGTCGAAATCATCAAACTGAGATAGTAACATACTTTTGACTTACTTTCAATCCAAAGGTAACTTCTAACAGCCTCTTACTAAGTTTCCAACAAAAAGCCAACATGAGATTAACAATATTGACCGGCCGAACATGATGGCAATTTCCTTGACTATCATACATACCTATATAACCCATTCTCACCCGTGGAAAAGCTTTATGGATTTTTGGCTCTCCCAAATTTTACCACTGTCTCCATATCCTTGAACCCCATATACTCCTCCTCACCTTCCATATGCCTTGTCCTCACCCACCCTTATCTTTATCAGCTAATAAAGTTCTTTCATCTCGTCGAACACCTAGAATACCTCCGTCAGCCATACGTCAAAACTGACTACCAACATATCACTTCACCCCCAACTCTTGAGATCCCTGCCACTGTCGCGCCTCTGTCAATATCTCCCACCTTACTTACAACTCCACACACCCCACGTCCTTTCAGAGATAATTTATAATCACTTTCCCTCCCAGGCCATGGAATCATATAACACCACCCACCCAAAGTATAAACCATCCTACCTCTTCCATTCCAATTGAAAGCACGAACTTGCCGTCTCCTGGCATAAAGGGAATCCTATCCGCCTTCTACCGCCAACTACGCCTGTTGACCTTTCCCTACACCATATCAATTTATATTAGGAAAAGGGGTCTTGACAGACGGACGGGAAGATTTTCGGATAACAAACGACGCAAAAGATTTTTTCGAGTGATATAATTAAAAATTTACAATTTTCGGATTTTTTTCCCTTACTTCTTCTGTGAAACGTTGCTTCTTGCTAAATTTTATGACTCTATGAATTAGCGTATAGGTCTTTGATTGATGAGTTTGCGAGCCGTATCTTTTGATTGTATTCATTTACTACCTTAAACTTCTTACACCTCCAGCGTGTTTTTGATGAGTGAGTTTGCGGGTAACAAATTATGAGACATAAATAGCCACATCTCTTGACTGCATTCATTTACAAGCCTACATTTTTTGAAAGGTTACACCGTCATTTGACTGTTTTATTGTTTATTTATGAACAACACTGGTTTCGACCTTTTATGCCATTTTTAGGTATCTGATTTTATGTCTTTAACATATATGGCACGCTACTTAACATGCTGACAAGTGTCCTGCTATATATATTAAAGACATAAAATCAAATACTTGAAAATGGCGTAAATTGCTTAAAATGACAAATATTGCAGGTCACTCAACATGTTGGTAAGTGTCCTACAATATATGTTAAAGAGATAAAATCAAATACTTGAATTTGGCATAAAAGGCCGAAACCTGGGTTGTACTTAAATAAAACAGTGAAGTGGCGGTGTGCCTTTAAAAATACTGTATGACTGTTGCTTAGCAACATCAAAAACTGTTTACATTTTTTACGCTGCCTACGTGGTGACGACAGGAAGGCCACCCGGCCAACTATGTAACATAACAGTATACAATTCCTTTCTTGGAACGGCATTTCTTTGCTGTATATGACTGTATTGCAGCATCTTTACATTATGTTCTGAGCGATCTATGTTTGTCAAGATTACATGCTTGTTTTCTTCTCCTCTAGTCGCCGCTTGGGTTTGTATAGGTGAACATCCTCTGTATGCACTGTGTAGTGCATTGCTATGATACTGGTCGATTGCGTGTCAGGCAGGTGTTCGATATCCAAAAATACGTCACGCCAATATTTTGTTTCTGGAGCAAGGTCTTGTGCACTGCCGTGGAAAGAAAAAAGGAGAAAAGAATCATCTCTTTCGGCCCTCGCAGAAGGCCGACTAGATAGCAGTGCAAAATTGACGCCCCGGTGACCCAATTGCTGGAGTTAATAGCGGGACTGTGTCGTACGCTGTGGACTCGCGCCGGCCCAGTGAAAGTCTCCCGGGGCAAGGTCAGTGACTGCCGGCTGCTGCGGCAGCGCGGCGCTACGTGGCCCACTTCCACACAGCGGCCGCCAACAGAACAGCGCGGGTGCGGAGGTTCCGCTCTGCGACACAGACTGTACCACGGTTCGCCTACAGTCATCACAGCTGCTGTCCAAAACATGACATGTCTGGCACGGACACTGTTGTTTGTGCAACGTAGAAGTGCACGCCTGGTTAAGTACTCACAGTCATAGGTGTCAGCAACTTCGGGGTGCGTGGGGCATGGCGGGGAACGGGGGGGGGGGGGGGGGGGCGGGAACAACAACAATTGGTGCCTCTGTCTGGAATTTGGCATACAGAGACTTTATTCATTACAGAAATCTCATAAACTTCTAGAAGCGATTCTGCCAAATCTCTAATTTAGCCAATTGTCAAGATTTTACCCATGGCTGAAACAGCAACTGTTGAAATTCTTCACGGTAAATGACAGCCAAAACAGTTGCAGGACAAAGATTTATTAAAATTCGTGGCCACGGTTTCGGTATATCTAAATACACCTTCATCAGAAGCAAAATACACTAAAATTACATCGTACAATGGAGATTCATAAAAAAATTGTGCCAAAGGCGTCGTCAGTAGTTAAAACATCATCTCCATTAACACAACATGATTTTGGACAGAGGGTCGATGCGAACACTAACTACTGACGACGCCTTTGGCACAATTGTTTTATGAATCTCCATGTAATTTAGTGTATTTTGCTTCTGATGAAGGTGTATTTAGATATACCGAAACCGTGGTCAAGAATTTTAATAAATCTTTATCCTGCAACTGTTTTGGCTGTCATCATTTACCGTGAAGAATTAGCCAAATGTGCCAATTTTTGTGTCACCTGTGAAACTTATTTCTCGTGATGTCACGTCTCGAAACTAACCAAAACAGTTAATGGTGATATCAGACATTTCCCTTCCCCATCCCCCTCTCTCTCTTGGATAAATTAAATTTCAGCGGAGGTCCATGCTCACAAAGTTCCGGAGCCTTCAAAAACCTCATTAATCTGTGTGTTAGAGAAGCGATAACGGCTAAGTAAGCCTTCTGGCTAAGAACACTATATTGCAGATAAAAAGCTGAAACTATAGTGCGAAAGGAATGAACGTACAACAGATAAGTTATTTACAAAATGTAACTCTGAAGTATTTGACGTAGGATTTGTTCAAATGGTTCAAATGGCTCTGAGCACTATGGGGCTTAACATCTGAGGTCATCAGTCTCCTAGGACTTAGAACCACTTAAACATAACCAACCTAACGACACCACACACATCCATGCCCGAGGCAGGATTCGAACCTGCGACCGTAGCAGTCGCGCGGTTCCGGACTAAAGCGCCTAGAACCGCTCGGCCACCGCGGCCGGCTAGGATTTGTTATACAGACTGATGTCGGTGTCAGCACGTACTCTTAATGATCACATCCAAATTGCAATAGATAGAGGGGAAAAGTAAGTTCCTCGTATTGACAACATTCGCAGATTTCAACGACGTACAGCTCTAAGGGGAGAAATAACAAAGATATTACACTTCGTATTCATCGCAAGCCCTCGAACAAATGTAAAGCTGCTAAGCTAATAAAGTAATGTCACCAAAGCATTACGAACGATTGAGTAACCTTGTCTTATATAAGCTGATCACTTTGCTACCAGTAACAGGTAAATGTTTCGAAACACTATTGCATACATGCTCTCAGTGTTGTACTGAAGAATAAAAGATGGCTCCTTATATGCAAGCCGGTGTTAGGAAACAACACTCAGTGACCCTATGCTAGGAATTAATAGCAATACCACAAAAGCAGTAAACATTATACAATATACATCAGTTCCTTGTTTAGGTGCAGAAAGGCTTTCGACACAATGTGGCACCCTGGACTGTACAACAAGCTAATCGCTTTTGGCATTCCCGCCCAAACTGTGCATCAACTACCCTGCTCTGCCCTTGACGACAGGTTCATAACTGTCACAGCGGACGACAAACATTCTGCGATTTTCATCCCGAAAGCCGGACTGCCGCAGTGAGTAGTCTTATCTCCATTACTGTATAGTACATACACTACCGCATTCTGATTTTCACAAAAATGTTCAAATGTGTGTGAAATCTTATGGGACTTAACTGCTAAGGTCATCAGTCCCTAAGCTTACACACTCCTGAACCTAAATTATCCTAAGGACACACACACACCCATGCCCGAGGGAGGACTCGAACCTCCGCCGGGATCAGCTGCACAGTCTATGACTGCAGCGCCCCAGACCGCTCGGCTAATCCCGCGCGGCTGATTTTCACACACTCTTCCACGACTGAATCCAAGTAGCCTGAAGGGTGCGCTGGAATTCATGTCTTCTCAAACAAGTCTTTTCGTTGTAGAAAAACGTAAAAATGTGCTGTTGCCGGCTACAGCCTCATTAAGAAGTAAAAATCTTATTTCAGCATACATGGATTCTTGCTTACACTTCGAATTTTAACTAGCTCCTCCGCGAAGGCCCAGGGGTTATCTACCAGCCGCCGTGTCATCTTCTGCATTGCGGAATCATGCAGATGTGGTATGGATGCTGTCAGCTCACCGTGGAGCCGCTACTGAGCTCCTCAGTTGTCATACGGGGCTCACTACAACCCGTACCAGCCATCTCAACAAGGAAACATCCTTGACAGTACCGGGCAATGGCCACATAGCAGCTTTATTTGCTGACCACTCAACTTCGCAGGCGAGCACACTTCACGATACTAGGACTAAACCATCAAAGATGCTGTGTAAGTCAGAACACGTGTGAACAACATTTACAGAGATGCAGAGTACGGTATCAGGAAGACATGTGAGAGGGCATACTTTTCTTTTTTACGCTTTCCATTCTCTACTCCTCGGAGTAGGAAGCTGTTTGGATCCACCACACTATAGGGACGCTGTTCTCTCCAGCCATTTACAAGTAACAGAGCAGAGAAATTCCCGCTTGGGAATAAAAGGGAGGGTATTTTCAGCTCCAGCGTTCGCTTGACAAGTAGGGGAAACCTCCACGAAACTTTGGTCGGACTGGGGTCTGGTACTATTTTATTTTGTTTCTGGCACTGTTTTTTTATTTCTGGCATAATTTTGTTCACAGTCCCGTACAATTATTAAAATTGTGTGTGTGTGTGTGTGTGTGCGTTTGTTTATATACGATTTTAGGCCAGTGTTGTGTGACAGCATACTACTGCGTACCATCTGGCAACTTTACATCTCGTCCGCAGGTCTCCTGGAATGTAATGTGAGTTGTGCATTCAGGAAAATGGGCATTCGTTTGAGCACCTCACTTAAATGAATGAAATGCACCACTCGAAGGCTGCTTGTTTGTGATGTACAGTCTCATGGAGCTTCCGATATTATTCGCCAGATGATTAATTTATACATGCCGTGAACAGAACGGCCCTATGGCATTCCCTTAGTGTTCACCAAAATTCCTTTTACATCCGGCTATTTCGCTTTGGTAAGAATGACATGTTCCAGCTCCTTTGTATTTTGTACAGTGAAGATCTATATCGAATGCTTTACAGAAATCAGTAAACATTGCATCAACCTGGGCACCCTTTCTGCTGCTTTCAGGATCTCTTAAAGAAAAGATCGAGCTGAGTTACACAAGATCGCCGTATCCCGAATCCTTGTTGAGTCCTGCAGACGAATTTTTGTCTCTCAGTAATGACCCCTATTAGAGCAGCACCTCCCACCCACCTGACACCAGTTTAACGAGGACTAAACCTTTCTCCACTACAAGAAATATATCTACTACCGCCACTACCAGGGTCTACTAGGTGAACCATAACATAACCTACAGACTTTCAGAGACTGTTCAGGGATACCTACTGAGTATAGAATGAGATTTTCACTCTGCAACGGAGAGTGCGCTGATATGAAACTTACTGGTAGATTAAAACTGTGTGCCGGACCAAGACTCCATCTCGGGACCCGTGCCTTTCACGGGCATGTGCTCTACGGGCTGATCTACCCAAGCAC
Source organism: Schistocerca serialis cubense (assembly GCF_023864345.2). Classification (NCBI taxonomy): domain Eukaryota; kingdom Metazoa; phylum Arthropoda; class Insecta; order Orthoptera; family Acrididae; genus Schistocerca; species Schistocerca serialis. The sequence goes on along the minus strand of NC_064645.1, from coordinate 255,177,492 downwards.
GACTCACAACCCGCCCTCACAACTGGCAGTACCTCGTCTCCTACCTTCCAGACTTCACAGAAGCTCCTCTGCGAATCTTGCAGAACTAACACACCTAAAAGAAATGATACTGCGGAGACATGGCTTAGCCACAGCCTCGGGGATGTTTCCAGAATGAGATTTTCACTCTGCAGCGGGGTGTGCGCTGATACGAAAGTTACTGGCAGATTAAAACTGTGTTCGAGTCTCGGTCCGGCACACAGTTTTAATCTGCCAGCAAGTTTCACCTACTGAGTAGTTTGCCATCAAAGGGTCTCCGACGGTTCGTTACAGAAGTTTTGCATTTCATATCGTTTTTTGTCCCAAATGGATTTGTATCTGTTTTGCACTGCAATTAGTGCACAACAGTGAAAATCTCGGCGCTATTACTACGGATAGGCTTACTGATGAAGAACTGGCCCATGTGCACCTCCTGTATGGAGTTACTGTATGTAATGTAAGATCTTCTATTAACTAGATGCCTCGTTCTTCTCTGATCTCTTAGAAACTAACGGTGAACTTCCGTGGCTTATCTACCGTCCATTCGCAGTCTAATTGTCCCACACGCCATTTCAGTTTCGTCGCAGGCATAATTACACCTCTCACTTCACTCTAATCTCTAACAATGATTCCCAGCCTGCGTCACTGGGAAAACCCCCATGATTCAAAGACCATGTTTCCGTGTGTTTGGTACACGTACAGCTATCAGAGTGTTTATTCTATCTTTCTGAGTTAATGGCTATTTGCAGTATTCATTTATTTCTGCACTCATTATTTTTATTTATTTGATACACTTATATATGGTTACCGATTGTAATTGAAGAAATACGTAAGTATGTGTTGGTAATGCTCGGAAATTTAAGCTGTGATTAGTGTAGGAAGAAAATAAAACATCAGTTTGGAGGATGGATCGCGAGTCGTGTCTCGGTAACTCAGTCGGTAAGAGAATTGTCTGTAGAAGGCAACGCTCTGCTCCAAAGATTCATTCTGGAAAATGCGCAGTGTAAATATAAGGTGTAAGATTTGGTACAATAGAAGTATGTTGAAAATTAGGCGATTTGATAAGATAAGGAATGAGGAGTTTCTCCGCGGAATCGGCCAGAAGAGGATAGTGTGGAAAATATTAATAGCAAGATGGAACTTAATGATAGGACATGCGTTAAGACATCAAGGAACTATTTCCACGGTACTAGTGGAAGCTGTTGAGCGTGAAAACTATGGGGAGCACCAGAGACTGTTATACAATAGCAACAAATAATTGAGGAAATTGGCTGCAGCTGCTACGCTGAGATGACATAGGAGAGGAATTCGTGGCCTGTAGCATGAAACCAGTCAGAAGACTGATGTGTCACAAAAAAATTTTGTATCTTGTACACAGGAGCTACATCAATGAAAATAAATTTCTACATCTCTAGGTATGTATAATATTGTGTATGTTGACACTGACAGAATAACTTGGGCCTCATATTTACAAAGAAGTCTTATCGAAACCACATACAAACTCAGTCAAAGATTTTGAGAATTTTTTGCAGTATTTCGAGGACGTAAGTATGTTGGCAAATCGGTCCAACACCAAGAGGCTAACCTTTTCTGCCTAGCTCGAATATCCTTTCCCACGAGGCTGCATTACTTAATCCTAAAGCCTACAATACATCTCGATGTGTTGGTGAAACAGCATTCTGAATCAGACGCTTCAAGTAGGGGTTGTCATACAGCGCAAGAATTGTGCATTTTCAACTTCTCGCGGCGTAATGAATAATCCATTAAATTTCGGGCATTCAGCCGCGCAAATAAAATTTCTTCTACTGATATTTCGGCCGCGTATCGTCTGGCCATCTTCAGAGCGAGTCTGAAGATGGCCGGACGATACGCGGCCGAAATATCAGTAGAAGAAATTTTATTTGCGAGGCTGCATGCCCGAAATTTAATGGATTAGCGCAAGAATTAGTTACATCGAATAAAAGTTCTAGTGGTTGCACATTGTGATGAGGATCAAACTCATGTGGCCGATCTGAATCATGCAATACTCGCATGTACTGAGCACAAGGTAGCACAAGAAGTACTGCACAGGAAACGCGTTAGAAGGGGTTCTCCGCTACTTACAAGTGTTAGTTCCTTACTTTACCGAATCCATGTGAGTACACTTTGATGGCTGAATACTTACTCAAAGTTACAACACGTTATTCTAACTGGACTGTCTCCGTAAAAGCACTTCATCGAAAAGGACTTAGAGTACCAAGTTTAAATGTGTTTTGTTCTTGTTACATTGGTTATCTCTAAAGCTAAGCCTAATATTTTATTTTACTTTATGTCAATTTTTTTTAGGTTTTTACTGTTGTAACTACTGCTGGCCACGTGATCAACGCTGTAAAAACCCAAAATAAGTAAATGAATGAAATTGCCGTCTCCACGTTTTGAGTGATTAAGTTAGGACGTGGAGGACATGACACTGTAAAACAGTGAACACTTTTTTTATCGGTAGGTTGCTGTGGTCTTCAGTCCGAAGACTGGCTGATGCAGTTCTGTGCAACTCTCTTCATCTTTGCTTAGCTGCTGCACACTACATCCATTTCAACGTGACTATTACATCCCCTCTACACCTTTTACGAAAGTACGAATTTTGCCTTGCGTTTTTTCCTGTCGGTATGTGACAAAGGCTGACACAAAGGCTGACATGAGCCATAGAGGCTCTCGTCCTTTTCAATCTTTTTATTCGAGTACAAATGTGTGTTCAGCACCTGTAACGACTTGAAAATGACCTTAAGATCTAATCTGAAATAGTGGCGATTGTAATAAAGGAATAGTCAATGGTGACTATGGAGACATTTAAAACATTCTGTGACACTCTGAGCCGAAGTAAGTTACAAATCTGTCAAGCAAAAGTGGTGGTTGGCAACAGAGCCAGAAGGCTAATGCATGTATATTAAACGCAGCAGCTCCTGAGATTTAAATTGATCGAATTTGTGCAACCTTACGCACGGGGTTTATACTGTACTCAGAGGGACGGGCGTTGACTCCTCATCTAGCGGTGTAAAGATAGGTTTTCCACGGCTGCTCTTAAGGAGGCCCGAGCAAGACTAGCAATCTGAGGGTTCAGCCATGTCTGGCCAGCGATCCTCGTTCCTCCAGCGCTCCGCTTTTGGGAGCTTGTGTGTGAGCACTGTCCTTCCTGCTCTGGTGGTGCCTGGTTGAGTGGCTGGGACCTTACTTTTCTTTCCCGCCCGTCGACACCCCTCCCCCACCCCCGGGCCATTTTGTTCACTCTCGGAGTGTGACAGTAGCGTCTCCGGAACATCCATGTCCGTGGAATACTTTTGTCCACGCCTTCCGCTAAATCATTTCCGTCGGTTACTGGAGTGCTTTCTTGGAAAAAGACGAGTCTTGTTTCCTTCCCGCCGGCCGAAGTGACCGTGAGGTTAAAGGCGCTGCAGTCTGGAACCGCAAGACCGCTACGGTCGCAGGTTCGAATCCTGCCTCGGGCATGGATGTTTGTGATGTCCTTAGGTTAGTTAGGTTTAACTAGTTCTAAGTTCTAGGGGACTAATGACCTCAGCAGTTGAGTCCCATAGTGCTCAGAGCCATTTGAACCATTTGTTTCCTTCCCTGCCCTTCTCCTATCACAGGTGTTGCGCATTCTACAATAATATCATCGTCAATAGGAAGTTGTAACCCGATCTAGCTTTTTTCTGGGGAGCATATAATATTTTTGGCCAATTGGCTCAAATGAAACTTGATTTTCGTGTACTGGAAGACAGTCACCCCGTCCAATACTGCAGTATGTCAAAACCGTAAGTCAGTACAATATGGAGTAAACTCAACTGAGTGACACCTACTGCGTGTTAATCACTTACTGGATTCGTTGTCAGACACGTGAAACGAATGAGAAATACGTTTCTCGTCTTCCATTGGCTGTCGAAAGCACGATCTTATACGGAAGCGTCGCCCTTCCTGGCGTCTAATTATTTACTTTACCTTTTTATTTACTATTTTACTTATGTTTTTGTTATGATTATTATATTCAAAGTGGGTATGAGTAAGTATGATCGTTCCATACCAAATAGCATCTTAGTACTACTCCTAAATACTTTGTAGCGTACTCAAGATATTCGCCACTAATCTTGCAGTGTTTTTACTCTTAATAATATACATTACTTTGCGTTTATCCTCATTTGAAGGGAAATGCCATTCATTATACACTCCTGGAAATTGAAATAAGAACACCGTGAATTCATTGTCCCAGGAAGGGGAAACTTTATTGACACATTCCTGGGGTCAGATACATCACATGATCACACTGACAGAACCACAGGCCCATAGACACAGGCAACAGAGCATGCACAATGTCGGCACTAGTACAGTGTATATCCACCTTTCGCAGCAATGCAGGCTGCTATTCTCCCATGGAGACGATCGCAGAGATGCTGGATGTAGTCCTGTGGAACGGCTTGCCATGCCATTTCCACCTGGCGCCTCAGTTGGACCAGCGTTCGTGCTGGACGTGCAGACCGCGTGAGACGACGCTTCATCCAGTCCCAAACATGCTCAATGGGGGACAGATCCGGAGATCTTGCTGGCCAGGGTAGTTGACTTACACCTTCTAGAGCACGTTGGGTGGCACGGGATACATGCGGACGTGCATTGTCCTGTTGGAACAGCAAGTTCCCTTGCCGGTCTAGGAATGGTAGAACGATGGGTTCGATGTCGGTTTGGATGTACCGTGCACTATTCAGTGTCCCCTCGACGATCACCAGTGGTGTACGGCCAGTGTAGGAGATCGCTCCCCACACCATGATGCCGGGTGTTGGCCCTGTGTGCCTCGGTCGTATGCAGTCCTGATTATGGCGCTCACCTGCACGGCGCCAAACACGCATACGACCATCATTGGCACCAAGGCAGAAGCGACTCTCATCGCTGAAGACGACACGTCTTCATTCGTCCCTCCATTCACGCCTGTCGCGACACCACTGGAGGCGGGCTGCACGATGTTGGGGCGTGAGCGGAAGACGGCCTAACGGTGTGCGGGACCGTAGCCCAGCTTCATGGAGACCGTTGCGAATGGTCCTCGCCGATACCCCAGGAGCAATAGTGTCCGTAATTTGCTGGGAAGTGGCGGTGCGGTCCCCTACGGCACTGCGTAGGATCCTACGGTCTTGGCGTGCATCCGTGCGTCGCTGCGGTCCGGTCCCAGGTCGACGGGCACGTGCACCTTCCGCCGACCACTGGCGACAACATCGATGTACTGTGGAGACCTCACGCCCCACGTGTTGAGCAATTCGGCGGTACGTCCACCCGGCCTCCCGCATGCCCACTATACGCCCTCGCTCAAAGTCCGTCAACTGCACATACGGTTCACGTCCACGCTGTCGCGGCATGCTACCAGTGTTAAAGACTGCGATGGAGCTCCGTATGCCACGGCAAACTGGCTGACACTGACGGCGGCGGTGCACAAATGCTGCGCAGCTAGCGCCATTCGACGGCCAACACCGCGGTTCCTGGTGTGTCCGCTGTGCCGTGCGTGTGATCATCGCTTGTACAGCCCTCTCGCAGTGTTCGGAGCAAGTATGGTGGGTCTGACACACCGGTGTCAATGTGTTCTTTTTTCCATTTCCAGGAGTGTAGGAAGTGGAAATCTTGTCCAAATCTTTCGTTCAAGCGACGATACAATGTCTTTAGCCAACAATCTCATAGTGCCGCTGAACCTGTCTGCTAAATCCTTTATGTACGGTGAGGACGTTATAAGCTCTATTAACTTCCTAGGGGCACATACGATGAAATTTTAGTTTCTTTAGAAATTGTTCAAATGCCTCTGAGCACTATGGGACTTAACTTCTGAGGTCATCAGTCCCCTAGAACTTAGAACTACTTAAACCTAACTAACCTAAGGATATCACACACATCCATGCCCGAGGCAGGATTCCAACCTGCGACCGTAGCGGTCGCGCGGTTCCAGACTATAGCGCCTAGAACCGCTCGGCCACTCCGGCCGGCAGTTTCTTCAGAATTTTCGCCGTTCAGTATCATCTTCGTTCAGTATTATCTTAGTCGTCGTGTCAGTCACATAAAGAGGGTGAACAAAAATATGGAAACACTACGAACATAACACGTTGTCATGCATAATACGTTGTGTTAAAAACGTTGGCATTCAAAACAGCGTTCATTCGTCTCTAAATGGATAAGGACAGTACCGCTTCTGTATGGGTTTAAATGGAATCTTATCCCATTATTTCTGCAAAAGAGTGGCATGGTCAGGTAACGTTGATGAAGGTGGATAGCGATCAAGCATCGTTCTCTCCAAAGTAGATCACAAAGGCTCTATAGTATTGATATATGGTTACTTAGGCGGCATTCTCGTGCTCACAAAAACAGTCGTAGACGATACTATCTGTGTGAACAGAGGTCTTGTCTTGGAACACAGCATCACCATTTCGGAACAAACATTGTACAACTAGGTGGACTTGATCGACCAAAATGGCAGTGACGCGACCTTGCCCACTAACTATGAGGCCCATGGAATATCACGATACAGCTCCACGAATCACCCTCGAACGTCCGCCATGGTTCGCTCTTGGGACGTAAACTCGGCTACGAGTTGGAAACGGTGAAACAATAATCATCCGACCAAACGACTTTCTTCCATCGCTCGCTAGTCGAGACGTTTTGTCTTCAGCACTCTTTCTTGTTGCCGTCATTTGCTTACAGTTCCAGCTCGTCCTGCATTTCCCCGCTTAGTGAGAACATTTCGTCTTCTTTCGGTGCTGACTGGGTTCGTGGGTGCGACGTTCAGTCCTGCAGCGACTTTCGCAGCTGTCGTCCTGTTCTTTTACATCACAGTTATCTTCAATGACCGTCTGTCGCAATCACTCAACACAAACTTTCTTCCGCGGTGAGACTTAGTGGATGATGTTACTCAGCTTTTACAGTGTGGCAAAATCTTCGATATGATGCATCTTAAAACGTCAACCAATTCGAACAATGCAGTAAATGAAGCAGGCAAAGAGGAATACAAACGACTCAAAAATGATATCGACAGGAAGTGCAAAATGGCTAAGCAGGGAAGGCTAGAGGACAAATGTAAGGATGTAGAGGCTTATCTCACTAGGGGTAAGATAGATACTGCCTACATGAAAATTAAAGAGACCTTTGGAGAAAGGAGAACCACTTGCATGAATATCAAGAGCTTTGATGGAAACCCAGTTCTAAGCAAAGAATGGAAAGTAGAAAGGTGGAAGGAGTATATAGAGGTTCTATACAAGGGCGATGTACTTGAGGACAATATTATGGAAATGGAAGAGGATGTAGATGAAGATGAAATGGGAGATATGATACTGCGTGAAGAGTTTGATAGAGCACTGAAAGACCTGAGTCGAAACAAGGCCCCCAGAGTAGACAACATTCCATTATAACTACTGACAGCCTTGGGGGAGCCAGTCCTGACAAAACTCAACCATCTGGTGAGCAAGATGTATGAGACAGGCGAAATACCCTCAGACTTCAAGAAGAATATAATAATTCCAATCCCAAAGAAAGCAGGTGTTGACAGATGTGAAAATTACCGAACTATCAGTTTAATAAGTCACAGCTGCAAAATACTAACGCGAATTCTTTACAGACGAATGGAGGCAGCGTAGAGGGGAAAAATCGTAGAGGGAGACCAAGAGATGAATGCACTAAGCAGATTCAGAAGGATGTAGGCTGCAGTAGATACTGGGAGATGAAGAAGCTTGCACAGGATAGAGTAGCATGGAGAGCTGCATCAAACCAGTCTCAGGACTGAAGACCACAACAACAAACATTTGCTAAGGACTCAATTTAAGATTCATTCATAGTAGATTCAATTATCAGTCAGCACCTATTCTGTTACATCAAAATCCTAATCACTAAACTGTGGTGTGTGGCACATTAATTAACAGAGGTCAGTTACAATTTTGCAACGCACGTCTCGTAAACGACGTGCTACAACTACCGCTGCATCACTGGGGCAATATTTATGCACAGTACAGGGAAGATGAGCGGCTGCAGACAACATCACTGTTGGTGGACTCACCTGTCAGGACGACGAGCCAGACCGCCGCCTGTAGCAGACTCTCGAGTCGTCGCGACGCCGCCATCGCGCTGGCATAGTACTGCTCCGTGCCGACTCTTCACAAGGCGGTGGCCTCCATCGCCACCTGCAACCAACATTCTCTGTAGACACGACGAACACTAGAATGCTCTTGCTCAAAGTAATAAGCGTTTCCACATTCTCACAGTCAGTTTGAGATGGACCAGGAGTTCATTCGACCCATATTACTATTTCGCACCAATGAGAAAAATTCACATGGATACACTCAATAACAGTACGGGAAATCTCGACCACACGCCACAGCTGAGATCTAGGATCGTTGTTGAAAAATGGCTCTGAGCACTATGGGACTTAACAGCTGTGGTCATCAGTCCCCTAGAACTTATAACTACTTAAACCTAACTAACCTAAGGACATCACACACATCCATGCCCGAGTCAGGATTCGAACCTGCGACCGTAGCAGTCGCGCGGTTCCTAACTGAGCGCCTAGAACCGCTCGGCCACCGTGGCCGGCTAGGATCTTTGTCTTAACTTTCACAAAATGTTGTACCCGCACAGCATCTTCCCTGGCTACAGAAGTCGAAGCTGCTTCTGATGATGATGACGACGATGATGATGACGACGATGATGATGACGACGATGATGATGACGACGATGATGATGACGACGATGATGATGACGACGATGATGATGACGACGATGATGATGACGACGATGATGATTGGTTTGTGGGACGCTCAACTGCGTGGTCATCAGCACCCATACAAAGTCCCCATTTTTACACAGTGAAATCAAGCCACTGTCACTAATAATTATGATGAGGATGAAACGATGATGGCAACACAAACACTCAGCCCCGCGCAGAGAAAATCTCCAACCCGACCGGGAATCGGACCCGGGATCCCATGATCCAGATGCAGCAACGCTAGACCACTAGACCACGAGCTGCGGACAACTGCTTCTGCGTCGCATAACTGTCGTACTGTGTGCCATCCCCTTCAATATGTTGCTCTATGCTACGTGACGCAGCAGGCGCGGCCCTCTCTCGGAAAGGAACCGCGTAGCTCGATAAAGTTGCAGTCCCGGTAAGAGAGGTTCTTTAAGCGAGAGGATAATTTTCTCCGTGTGTCCATCTGGGGTGCTCTGAACATACGTCTCAGGTTGATAATATTGTGGAAATGGATCGACATGATGATCTCAGTGATCCCATTTGGGATAGCATCAAACTAGGAGCACGTTAACTGGTGCATTCGCAACGATATCTTGATGACCGTGGTTTACTCGGACTGCTGGATATAGTCCTAGGCGTGGTGTGTGGTGGAGAAGCGAGACCAGCTCGCTTCTTGCGTTGAAGACCGATTGAATTGTACCGGACGGTCTAAGCTATACTTGGAACCATTTCTGACCAGAGTCGAGCAACAACCGTAGGGCTTCCTGGAAACCATGCCTTACCACATAGTCCACAGTATGCAGAGCCACTGCTGGTCACTTACAACCGCGTGTCCTGTGCATGTAGTCGTGAATCCATACATATAAAAATGGATGTCTGTACGTATATGTATGAATGTATATTATGCATCTCCTCCTAGGCCACTGGACCGATTTCGAGCAAACTTGGTACACCCATTGTCCGTAAATTATCGCTGTGGGGCAAGTAGCATCGGCCTTTCGGAGGGGTGGGGGTGGAAGTGAAAAAGCAATGTAGCCTACGTCGTGCGAATAGTCATTCTTCTGTCATCCAGTATTTGAGAATGAGAGCACTTAGTGACTTGGAACAAACATTTACAAATAAATTCAAAACTTATTAAACTTTTTCTCGTTGACACATCCCATAAAATGAAAAGAGAAACCATTATGGTTCACTACGTTTTCGCAGTTCATGCAGTAACACTGTTTCACGAAGCACGACATTTTAATTCCTTAATTATTTACTTCTGCGTTCGCGGCACATTTCGCAGACAGTACTTACACATATCACTAAATGTACCGGCAAACTTAGATCATTGTATGACACACAGTTCAGAAGATATGACGTCAAATAGTGAAAAACTGAGGCATCATGGCGTTTTAATTTATTATTTCGTTACTACGAACTCTATTCGTGACAATTTGACAGACGGTATCCACATATGTCGCTGAATTTGCTGAATGTACCTACAAAAATATATCATACAACACATAGTTCAGGAGATCTGACATCATAAACACTGAATTGCGATAACAAATCGCGCATCGTGTATGATGATTTAATTTATTTACTTAATTATTACTAACTCTATTCACAATACATTTCGCGGATAATAGCCACATAAACCCCAACATGTATCTGAAAAATATTATATCAATGTATAGCACATAATTCAGGAGATACGACTTCATAAACCTTAAGCTGGGTAAAAATGAAACTGCAGGGCGAAATTCGCTAGAGATACAGGTGAAATACATTTACGACTGGGTGTGACATATGTTAATATTATTTGAAATATATTTGATGATATGAAGACTGAAGCAAAGAATGAAAATTTGTACCAAGAGCAGGAGTCCAACCCAGATCTCCTGCTCACAAGGCAAATGCACTAACGACTGTGCCACATCGGCACATTGGTTTTGCACAGCTGTACGGACTACCTTATCACGCCTCTCCCATCAATCCAAATTTTCATTCACGCCTCAACCAACTTGGTAGTCAACCTAAACTCGAATTGCATTGCATAGGCTCTCCAACTGTATTGGAATAGCACCTCAGTAACCATATAGTTTCCTTGGTTAAAAGCACTTATTACTGGGTTTCAGTCAGGTCCCCCACTTCGTTTGATGCTGAGGTGCTATTCCAATACAGTTGGGGAGTCTCTGCAACACTGTTCAAGTTTAGGGGGGATACCAAGTGGGTTGAGGCGTGAATGGGGATTTGGACTGAGGAGGGGAGCGTGCTAGCATAGTCCATGCAGTGGTGCAAAGCCACTGTGCCAGGGTGGCGTAGTGGTTAGAGGATCTGCCTAGTGAGGAGAAGACCCAGGTTCGAATCCTGGCTGTAGTAGAAGCTTTCATTTGTCGCATCAATCTCCATATGTACATCATAGATGACTGAGACTTCAAAAGGTCTCTTGAACAATATAGTTTCATTGATATTTGACATGTGTGTTCAATAAACCTGATGCTAATTTAAAATTTAATCTGTTTCATGATAACTCTTTGGTTATATTTGAAAACAGTTTCCCTAAAAAATACTGAAATATAATTGTAACAAACCAACCATGGCTTACTAAAGGGATAAAAAATCTTGTAAACAAAAAAGGGAAACGTATCTTATAGCTATAAGGAGCAATGATCCAGAAACGTTATAAAAACTACTGAACCGTATTAATAAAAGTTACTAAAAAGTCCAGAATTATGTGCATAATGTCTGAAATTAGCACCACTGATAATGAAATTAAAACAATTTGGAATATTGTTAAAAGGGAAACAGGGCAACTGAGATCACAAGAAGACTGTATTTCTATCAAACTCAATGAAACGTTTGTTATCAAAGAGTCAGAAGTAGAAAACATTTTTAATAATTATTTTTAAGTGTTGTAGTGATAATAGGATCCAGCTATTCAATAAAAAATGCAAGGCAGTATATGGAAGAGGCAATACCTATGCCATTTGATGAAACTGAAATTCAACCCTCCTCTCCAAGTGAAATTAGGAAAGTAATATATTCACTCAAAACTAAAAGCTCACACGGAATTGATGGCATTTCCACCAGAGTACTAGAAGCTTGTTTCCAGCAGATCAGTAGAATTCTCAGCCACATATGTAGTAGCTCTATGAAACAGGACATTTTTGGAGACAGACTGAAATACGCTATTCTTAAACCATTCCAAAATAAAGGGGCAGGTCTGATACTAATAACTACCACCCAGTCTCATTTCTAACAGCTTTATCCAAAATTCTTGTAAAACTAATACATTCAAAAGTAGCGTCACACTTATCTAAAAATGAAGTATTAACAAAACGTCAGTTTGGTTTTCAGAAAAGCTTTTCAACAGACAATGCTGTTGAGCCGTGTCTCGGCTCTTAACATGTATCGCGCTGTCAAAATTGTTCTGAGCCCTTCCATTCCATCGTCAATTGATTCTTTCATATTTATCGTTATGCTGCGTACAATTCTGTTGAGATTCTCCTCTGGCGGCGTGTCTGGTCTTATCGATCTTCGAGTCGTTGCTTCCTATTAGCCTTGTGTAAGGGAATAAGATCTTTGGGGAGATGGCCGGTTGGTTGCCTAGCGGTGACGAGTCGGTCGGTCGGTTTTTAAAATCGGGAATTAGAGAATGTCGTACGATGAGACTGCGACGTGACGTGGCGGTGTAGAGTTGGCTGTTGTTCCGATAAGCCGCGTGGTCTATCCTGGCGGTGCGAGACATATGGACCGAGTTGACGGGACAAGGCTGTAAGCTCTTGCTGTGATCACCCGTGGGCCACGGCTGTGGTTCCGAGTCACTACTTGGTGGGAGCGGCAACGGATTTCTCTAAATTGTCCTCCTAACCTGAGGAGTGGTATTTCACCGCCGTGGGTGTAGAGAAGACGAGGGCTCCGGTAACAGAGCGCGTGGCTGCGTGACTGTGCCCAGTTGGGTAAGCTGACGACGTGGACACGGTCGGGTGTGAGGAACCTTTGCATCGGAGTTCACCTGCTGTTTCTCTGATAAACTGCAAGTTAAGTTGGTTAAAGATTTTGATGTTAATTGAAGAACTTTGGTTTGTGCAACCAGCATCTTTTCTGCCTTATGGCCTCCTGCATTCTGATTTACTGTCCCTGTCGCCGGTGTAATTATAGACAGCGATCTTTTGTTCTTATTAGTACTGCCTGGGATGAAGTGTATTTTTGGGCAGGGATTATGGTTCCTGATTTGATTCCTCCTCCTCCCCTGGCCTCGCGTGAGGTCGATGTGATTGCTGAATGTGACGCGTTGTGGGTCTGTTAGTCGGCTTCTAGCCCTGAGCATCTTTCGGGAGACAATTATTGTAAAATGTTAAATGGTTGTATTTTATTCTGATTGTTTTTGGCCACTGTTCAAAACGGTTAAGTTTGCCTTTCATTGGTGTGTGTGTGTGTGTGTGTGTGTGTGTGTTTTTTTTTTAATTACGTGGCTTTAAAATTGTTAGTTATTGTGAAAGGTGAACAACTGTATCTTTACTTTGATTGTTTTAATCTACTTGCTATTCTTTGAAAATGCTAGTTCTGCCTCCCTGTCAGCGAGCCCTTGTAATTTAATATCTTGTTGTGCCAAAAATTAAAAGAAGTGGCTCCCTACATGTTCGGTAGCGAAATTGTATGCAACTTGGTGTTTTTGTTTCATTGCTTGGAAAGTTTTAATTTTGTTATTAAACGCTTTAACAAAGTCTGTTTTAAGTAAAATGGCTTGGCCGTTAACTGTAAAGTAAATTGTTTTGAAAAGGCACTCATGCCTGCTAGCTTTTTGGATCTGTTCCTGGTCAAGTGCTAAAGAAATAACTTTTAATGGTTGAAGTAATCAATAAAGAAATTGTAAATCGCAGTAACCAACTAATTTTGGCCCCGTTTCTCAACTGGGGGTTTTCCTTGATTAATCGTAACCCCCGTCTCAGCTGTATATGCTTTCATTGATCAAATATTAAATGCTCTGAATAACCGAACATCACCCATATTGATATTTGATGGTCTCTCAAAGGCTTTTGAACGTGTAAATCACGAAATTCTTCTAGATAAGCTTAAGTATTGTGATATGAGTGGGACAGTGCACAAATGGTTTAATTGATATTTAACTGGAAGAATGCAGAAGGTTGAATTTCACAGTACAGATAGTCTGCAAATATCAGCAGAACTCTCTAATTGGGGAAGTATCAAGAATGGTGTCTCATAGTGTTCATATATATTTATATATTAACGATTTGCCGCTCTATTTTCATGAAGATGCAAAGCTAGTTCTTTTAGCTGGTGATACAAGTATCATCAGCTGAGGAAACTGCAAATAATGTCTTTCAGAAAATTTCTTAGTGGTTCTTTGCAAATGGACTCTCACTAAATTTTGAGAAAACACAGTACAAACAATTCTGTACAATAAATATCATAACACCGTTGATAAATATAGACTTTGAAGAGAAGTCTGTCGCTAAGGCAGAATATTCAAAATTTCACGGTGTGTGCATTGATGAGAAATATAACTTGAAGAAGCACATTGATGATCTGCCGAAACAGTTAGGTTCAGCTACTTATGCTGTTAGGTTACTGAGAGAAATATATCAGTAAATTAGCCTAAAATGGCTATATTCATTCAATACGTTCATATGGCATTATATTTTGGGATAATTCACCATTAAGAGAAAAAGTATTGATTGCACAAAAGCGTGTAATCAGAATAATAGTTGGAGCCCACCCAAGATCACATTGCAGACATTTACTTAAGAAACTCGGAATATTCACAGAACCTTCGAAATACATATATTCACTTATAAAATTTGTATTAATAACCCATCAATTCAAAAATGATAGCGAAGTGCATAGCCACAACATTAGAAGGAAGAACGATCTTCACTATCATGGATGAAATCTGACTTTGGCACAGGAAGGAGTGAATTTTGGTGCCACAAAAATCTTTGTTCATTCGTCAAATACCCTTAAATGTCTGACAGATAGCCAACCAACATTTAAAAAGCAAATTAAAAGAATTTCTGAGTGAGTTCCTTCTATTCAATAGATGAATTTTTAGATATGAAGAAGTAACTGTAAAAAAATTAATTATATTATGTAAAGAGAATTTATGTTAAAATGACACGTTCCACATCATCACAGAATATCTTATTCATGATCTATGGAACAAGTATTAATCTAATGTAATGTAATGCAGACAAGGCCACAGGTGGGAAGCTCATGCTGAACCCCTGGAATGATTTCACCACTTTTCGTACAGATACTAGTAATAACATAATTACCGCGTTTAGTGCTCTATACTTTAAGAAATATCATACAATAAAGAAAGTACATTCGAAAACGCAACATGAATTCAGTCAACGATATAGAAGCCATACTCCGTGATTAGAAATCAGAATCCTTAATTGATCATCGATCCGCGCCTCCTCCCCCACTATGGTCCGCTTCTGCGGGGGCTGACCAGTTGAACAGGGAGGGCTGTCTCTTTGGGAAATGAGGTGCGTAGCGTTGCCGTCCTTCAAGCAGTGTGCCCGCATCTCGTGGTCGTGCGGTAGCGTTCTCGCTTCCCACGCCCGGGTTCCCGGGTTCGATTCCCGGCGGGGTCAGGGATTTTCTCTGCCTCGTGATGGCTGGGTGTTGTGTGCTGTCCGTAGGTTAGTTAGGTTTAAGTAGTTCTAAGTTCTAGGGGACTTATGACCACAGCAGTTGAGTCCCATAGTGCTCAGAGCCAATTGAACCAATTGAACCTTCAAGCAGTGTCTTCCTACTTCGTTCCCTCCTTAGGCGACAGATCACTAGGGCCAAAATCGGCGGCTTTTGTCCGCTTGCCGAACTTCTTCGAAGCTTCTCAGTTTAAATTGATATACCTTAGTCCATCGTTTCCAAAACTGACCTGAAATCTTTGATTAAGATAAGACTGGTCTGCATTTCCAACCCAATGGGTAAAGTCAGTAAGCTTTCACCACCAAGAGGGTGTACTACAGTCAAAGCTTCAACGTTGTCTCCTTCTGAAATTAGTTTGGCATTTACTGCGCGTTAGATACTGACGAGGCCGATGCTGAACTGCTCTTCCGCTAACCGTGCCCTCCCTAGTACATTTCGCTCACCATTGCCCGCCCCCTCCCCACCGTCCTCCTTACAAGGCCGCGAGGAGACTCACGAACGCCTCATAATGCCATTCTTGGCGAGGAAATAACGAGTCTGTGACATGGTGAACGCGTTCCTCACTTCAGACAGCCCATCATTAGCAACGTGAAACGTTTCTGCATCGGCCATGTAGAAAGTCCCCGTCGAATGCTGTAAAGAGCAATTAAAGACGTGTCTATGCTAGTGTTGGTGCATAGTTACGGATTCCCTGCGAGTACTGTAGGAAAAATGAAGCATCTGTAAGGACTTTTTTGTGATAGCGCCCCGCAGAGGACCTGCGAAACGTAACTGTCCGCCAGAAGCGATACGCAACTATTCGGATATCTTACGAGAATCTTAGTTACACCTGCCAGTAGCTCCTCGAGTTTGCTGACGTGTTTCACCTCCTGATGAGGCATTTTCTCCCTTAAGAGAGTCATAGTTACCTCCGCCAGTTGCTCCAAGTGTTTGCTGATGTGTATGTCCTGGTGACGATGCACTTAGCTACCTTAAGAGAGTCATAGGTACTCCTGCCAGTTGCTCCCCCTTTTTGGCTTGGATTCTTGTGAATAAAATCTACCGCACTACCTGTTAAAATGTTTTTTAATAAATATTCACCACTGGTTTTGCAGCAGTAGAGATGCATCTTCAGGTGACCTGTGCAAGTAATTAAAATATTACAGACCTACCAATCAATGAGAGCTCAGTACTCACATCTTTTTAAAAAGTCATGGCGCGACAAACTGATAGCTTAGAACGAAGGTCCATCGTTCGTCGTCAGGACAAAACCGATAGCGCACTAAAATCGGTTGTCTATTAGTAAACTGACTGGGATTGTGCGGCACCTGTAAGCGATAGGAAGTTGTGTAAATTGATTTATTTTCCGACTCCCATTTAGTTATTGAAATCAACTAAAACATCCATATTAACGGGTCTTAACTTCGACAAATAAGTGTAATACGAGGTGCATTCAAGTTCTAAGGCCTCCGATTTTTTTTCTAATTAACTACTCACCCGAAATCGATGAAACTGGCGTTACTTCTCGACGTAATCACCCTGCAGACGTACAACATTTTTCACAACGCTATGATTCCATGGCAGCGGCGAAGGCTCCTTTAGGAGTCTGTTTTGACCACTGGAAAATCGCTGAGGCAATAGGAGCATGGCTGGTGAATGTGCGGCCACAGAGAGTGTCTTTCATTGTTGGAAAAAGCCAAAAGTCACTAGGAGCCAGGTCAGGTGAGAAGGGAGCATGAGGAATCACTTCAAAGTTGTTATCACGAAGAAACTGTTGCGTAACGTTAGCTCGATGTGCGGGTGCGTTGTCTTGGTGAAACAGCACACGCGCAGCCCTTCCCGTACGTTTTTGTTGCAGTGCAGGAAGGAATTTGTTCTTCAAAACATTTTCGTAGGATGCACCTGTTACCGTAGTGCCCTTTGGAACGCAATGGGTAATGATTACGCCCTCACTGTCCCAGAACATGGACACCATCATTTTTTCAGCACTGGCGGTTACCCGAAATTTTTTTGGTGGCGGTGAATCTGTGTGCTTACATTGAGCTGACTGGCGCTTTGTTTCTGGATTGAAAAATGGCATCCACGTCTCATCCATTGTCACAACCGACGAAAAGGAAGTCCCATTCATGCTGTCGTTGCACGTCAACATTGCTTGGCAACATGCCACACGGGCAGCCATGTGGTCGTCCGTCAGCATTTGTGGCACCCACCTGGATGACACTTTTCGCATTTTCAGGTCGTCATGCAGGATTGTGTGCACAGAACCTACAGAAATGCCAACTCTGGAGGCGATCTGTTCAACAGTCATTGGGCGATCCCCCAAAACAATTATCTCCACTTTCTCGATCATGTCGTCAGACCGGCTTGTGCGAGCCCAAGGTTGTTTCAGTTTGTTGTCACACGATGTTCTGCCTTCATTAAACTGTCGCACCCACGAATGCACTTTCGACACATCCATAACTCCATCACCACATGTCTCCTTCAACTGTCGATGAATTTCAATTGGTTTCACACCACGCAAATTCAGAAAACGAATGATTGCACGCTGTTCAAGTAAGGAAAACGTCGCCATTTTTAAGTATTTAAAACAGTTCTCATTCTTGCTGCTGGCGGTAAAATTCCATCTGCCGTACGGTGCTGCCATCTCTGGGATGTATTGACAATGAACGCGGCCTCATTTTAAAACAATTCGCATGTTTCTATTTTTTTCCCATTCGGAGAAAAAAAATCGGAGGCCTTAGAACTTGAATGCACCTCGTAGAGCCTTGAGCACCTTATCATATCGGTTTTTAATTTTATTATCAATAGTCATATTTAGACATTTTTTTAAAAAACAAACTTCTTTATCAGCCCTTGCTGGTTTTTAGGGTAGCATTAATTTGTATTATGAACTTTTTAACTGTTTTTAATTGTTTTAAAGAGAAATCCCTATGACTACACAACAGTAAGTAAATTTCATGCACTGTAAAGCCAACCGCCACCTTTCTAGACGTAGGGACAGTGAGTCCAAAAAGTATTTGTCTAGCTCCATATCTTTTAGAAAACAAAGTCTGTGTAACATGAAAAGAAATGCATACAAAATCTAAAGGGCCAGTCACGTAAGAAGTGCTTCGATAACCCAATTTTTCTTTTTTTAAAGCAAGGGAAGAAATACATCCAAATCGACAAAAAGGTTAACAAAACAGAAAATGTAATACAAGAGCTAGTTCATAAAGTATTCCTCCACCATCTGAACATGACGAAATTCTGCGCGCGGTAATTAAACTATGACGCTGACCCACGGTACACACTAGAGTCAACCGTGTGCGGCCCCACTCTATCGCCTGTTGTGCATCTGAACGGTGCCGATACAGTGCAATTAGCGCCATGGGCCGGAAGGGTAGTGGACGACGCTGATCGAAAGGAAACTTATTCTGCGCTTACATAATGAGTGCAAATCTTCTTACGAGATTACTGAAGTAGTCGGTAGACCTAGATCGACGTTTCAGTCGGCAATACGATCTATTTTGCGCAACAAAGTCATTAAGAAACCGACGACGTACCGGACGCCATCACACTTTGACCGATGCAGACGTGAGCTTTATAATGGGGGAAATGAAGAAAAAACCTAAAATCAGTACTCCTTAGTTGACTGGGGAGAAAGAAAGGGGAAAGAAGGAATGTGTCAACACAATCAAAAATACCTACAAAACGTATGGGTATCACGGCCGGGTAGCGCGCAAGAAATTTTGCGATGGAACATAGATTCAAAAAAGAAGACTTCTGGAATAGAGTAATATTTTCTGAAGAGAGTAAATATAACGTATTCGTGTCGGATGGCAGGCGACTAGTGTGCGTAAGAAGAATGCGGAGATCATGCCACGCAATCTTGTACCAATAGTTAAACACGGTGGTGGATCCCTGATGGTGTGAGGTCTTATGAGTGCTGCAGGTGTTGGGCCGGCCGATGTGGCCGAGCGGTTCTAGGCGCTTCAGTCTGGAACCGCGCGACCACTACGGTCGCAGGTTCGAATCCTGCCTCGGACATGGATGTATGTGTTGTCCTTAGGTTAGTTAGGTTTAAGTAGTTCTAAGTTGTAGGGGACTGATGACCTCAGATGTTAAGTCCCATAGTGCTCAGAGCCATTTTTGCAGGTGTTGGAAAATTACACTTCATGGAAGGTACGATGGATCACCTCATATGTATATCAACATTTTAAAGGACAATCTGAATCCTAGCGCCGAAAAATTAGGTCTGCAAGGAAATTACATTTTTCCACAAGATAACGACCCAAAACATACGGCTCTAAATACACTCCTGTACAATACCCCAAAACAACACCCATCGTCAGAGCTCAGACATTAATCCTTTGGAAAGTACTGGAAGATGGCATCAGGAGAAGACGCATTTATAACAAGAGAGACCTAAAAGAAGCACTTCAAGACGAATGGGACAAAATTCCAGCCTCTCTGACGGCAAACGTGACCCAGACGACTACAAGCATAATAGCTGCAAAGGGAAATCCCACTAAATCTTAATTTTTGTAATTGAAGTCATATTTTCACATTGTAAATTTTAAAAAAATATGAGTGGACAAATACTTTTCGAAGGACCCCTTGAATAAATTCTCCGTTTTGTCAAATTTGTTATCGCTATGGATGTATTTATTTCCTTGTTCATCAATAAAAATGACTTACCAAGATTCGATACATGACTAGATGTTCACATTTTATGTTCCCTTCCTTCCACATGACATATACTTAGTTTTTTAAAGAAATTTGGACTCACTGTGGTCAATTCGGTCCGAGGCTCGCGCTGGCGCCGCTTCACATACGTGGCTCGTAGTAACGACCCATCGGTAGTGTTTACGGTGTCGCCGTGAACACTTCTATGCTGTCTGTGGCATGGAAAGACATTCGAGGCTCTATTACACTTACCTGTCGAAGTTAAGACAGGTTAATGTGGAATTTTCAGTTACTTCCCATAATTATACCGGAGTCACAAATTTTAATAGGTTTTTCTGGCCATCTTTCACTTACAGTTGCCGCTCGAGTCCAGTCAGTTTAATCATAAATAAGCGCTTCTGACGTGCAATCGGTTTTATCTTGACGAAGAATGGTGAGATTTGGCTGCGAGTTACCACTCTGCCCCGCCATGACTTTTTCAAAACTTGTGAATAGTCAGCTCTCATTGATTATGGCACTTAAAGATAGTACGCATCTCTTTTAAAAACCGTTGTAATTCTGTATCGTTTCAATTTCTTGTACAGATCACCTGAAGAAACATGCGGAACCAGTGTTGTCTTTTAATAAAGGTAACAGCCAGTACGGAAGATTTTACTTACCATGTGCAATTTTGCATGCAGTTGCCCGACCTCTAAAATTGAACAACTGTACTTGATCGAATGGTGGGGGAGCTTCTACAGTAAATTGTGCATAGCTTTAATTAATTGTTTAATTTTTCCCTTAATTTTTTCTACTGGTTTAACAGCTTCCCATTCATTACTTTGATTTTATTATTGAGTGTCTAGTGCCAACTATCTTTATTCAAGATTTCCTTTTGATAATAAGGGCCATAACTCATTTCGAAGTGGCATTGGACAGCACTGGAAATCGCAGCACACACTGACATCCTGTGAAGAGACTCCGCATAAGAAAAATTCCACCCAAGACACTTGACTGATTTGTACAGTCACCGTGCGTCTGTACCACAGGGTCACATGTCACAGTGTCAGCAAGGACCTTTACTCTTTACTGGACACATTGTTCCCATGCCTCAAGCTGTATCGTTTCAGGTCTTCTGAACATTAATATGCACTCGATGCACTAATGATAAAATTTAACTTATTTGGAAAATATCAGTCCGGCTTCCGTAAGCATCACAGAACGAACACTGCACTAATCAAGGCAACAGATGACCTAAAACATACCACGGACAACCGTAAGGTTACTCCTACATATTTTTAGACTGTCAACTTTGACATACTGCTCAGAAAAAAAATGTGACAGCAAAATTTTTCACATACTGCGCTGAAGTGGTTTGAAAGCTACTTGAAAAACCAGCAAAGTATGGGTATGAAACAGAGTTCTGGAAGCATGTTTCCTCGTGAGTGCCACAAGGATCAGTATTACGCCCACTCTTGTTTTCTCCGTATGTCAATGACGTTTCATCAGTTTTGTCTTCCTGTAAATATCATTTCTATGCCGACGACGTCCACTTCTACCCAAGTGCGAGGCCTGAAGTTATAAATACTGCAATTCCCCAGATGAATGAAGATCGGTCTCAAGTAGTAAATTTGGCGGGAAACCTGAGGTTCAAAATAAACGCAAAGAAGTGGTAAGTAACATCAGTATTCATCATAATTTAGTAATTCCGCGATCAATGGCGTCCCATTCAACTTGACGGCATCTCAAAAGCCTATCGGCAAGCAGTGAAGAACATGCGTCTAACTTCGGATACACCAAATGCTATGCCCACTGTACTTCCCGTCTCATCAGTGCACAAGCAGCCCCAGTACCTCGATTCAGAAATTACACATCGCTCGTGCAATCGTAATATAAACACAAGGTCAACATAAGGTCTCACCTACCTAGTATCACAGCCGTGCCAATTCATAAGACAAGAACATTTCAACCTCCTTAGCTGTGGCATGTGTCCGCGTCTGCAACAAGCTGCTGTAACATATATATTACAAATTATTAGAAAATTCGCGTTACTTCTGGTGTTGGTCAGAGGATACGTAAAGATGCGAAGGAATCAATTGCTCGTAGTGTGAGTCCTTACCAATACTGACATGACTCGCTTGTCTCTAAAGAATAACATCAAATTTATTATGGCCAATGTAAAACTCCACATCGTTTTCCACCAGCAAAGCACAAGCTATAGGGAAAGTTGGATAATATACATTATGTACGAGAACCAGAGCGATTAGTAATAACGAAAGACAATAAGCAAAGAGCTCGGATAAAAAAGGGCATAAGACAAGGACATATTGTTACTTCTACTGCTCATCCAGTAAGTGGAAGTACACAAAGGGAAGTTTATCTATGTTGTTTTCGGTGTGTTTTGTATGGTTTTTGTATGTTTTGAACTGTATTCATAGTTTTTATTTTTGTACACGTCGAGTGTCGAATGGTTCAAATGGCTCTAAACAGTATGGGACTTAACATCTGAGGTCATCAGTCCCCTAGACTTACAACTACTTAAACCTAACTAACCTAAGGACATCACACACATCCATGCCCGAGGCAAGATTCTCTAGCCTGCGACCGTATCAGTCGCGTGGTTCCGGACTCAAGCGCCTAGAACCGCTCGACCACAGTGGCCGGCTTAGGGTGTCGAAACGTCGGTATTATTTTGTAGTCATTTCTACGTGTTATAAAATTTCGTGGCCTGGTAATCAAAAGAATTTCTATCACTGGTCGTGTAAGCCTATGACATCTAATTTACTTGTCCGAATGAAGTTTATTTGATGTTCATTGCCTGAAAATAACGCCTAATCAATTTTCATACACTGTGATTCATCGAAAATAAGTCATCCAGTAGTTGGCACAGGTTGCAGTAATGAATCTAAGGGCATACACTGAAGGAAGTCGAGGCGTTAGTTGCCCCTCTCCTTTCCGTGCGGACGGTTATAATTCAGAGTTGTGAAGGAAATTTGGTTATGCTACCGAAGTTACGTCCCACGCTGGCTTTTTAGGTGAAAAATATGAAGATATCATGCAGTTTATTTAATCGTATGGCTAGGGCCCGGCGTCGCGTGCCAGTCTTTCAATATGACGCCACTTCGGCGACCTGCAGTCGACGAGGATGATAGGATGATGGTGAGACAGCACAACACCCAATCCCTGGGCGGATAAAATTCCCCGACCCAGGCAGGAATCGAACCCGGGCCCCGAAGATTGACAATCCATGACGCCGACCATTCAGCTACCGGGAGCGGACATCATGCAGTGAAAACCCGGTAACAGTAAATTTTCTCGGCAAAAATGTGAGCTGGTAGATGGAAACAGAAGAAAACTGCGATAGGAATTGTAAATATGCACTGCATGCATCCGTTGTTGAAGAATTATGAGGTGGCAAACGTTACATAAAACAATGAAACATACCTACTTAGTGGCGGGCACAGATATATCTCAAGGAGGAGGCGCTCTAGATATCTTGAGCTACCTTTACTCTTACCGTAGTAAAAAATAATCAAAATGTGTGTGCAATCTTATGGGACTTAACTGATAAAGCCATCAGTCCCTAAGCTTACACACTACTTAACCTAAATCATCCTATGGACAAACACAAACACCCATGCCCGAGGGAGGACTCGAACCTCCGCCGGGACCAGCCGCACAGTCCATGACTGCAGCGCCTTAAATCGCTCGGCTAAGGAATAATCAAGTCCAGTGCAAAGTTTAAGAAAGTTTTACTTAAACTAATTATGCACATAAACAAGACAATGCCATCTTATGATATAAAAACCTTATAATCGTGGTTCTCTTCCTTAAATGATGAATTCTATGCGCCTATTTTTCCTCGCAAATTGGTTAATTACATCATCAATAGGGCAGTCAATTTCAGCGTGAGTGCTCAAAAGGGCTAAGCCATTAAGTCGATCCCTTTATTCCAGACAGAAACGTATAAAATACGATGACGTGGACGTGCGTGCTATATAGGAAAGTACTACTACTCGATAACTCGATTCAGTCGAGTCGACTGACGGAGAGAAACGAACGAATAGCGTGCAGGCTGACTGGCGGGGACGGCACGGGTGGCAATATGGGAGTCGCCACAAGGGCGGTCGGGGGGGGGGGGGGGGGGGAGGGGTGAAGGGGGGGGGGTGCCTCGCGCGTCCACCATGTATGCGCCACTGTACCCATTTTAATTTGGGTATTAAAAACGACATTTAAAGGGGACTTAGTTTTAACAGGCCACAGCTCACTTCGTTGTAGCTGTAGTCACTTTCATAATTAATTAAATTGGTTAACACGAGGACTGTGTAATAACACAATTAAATGAAAATGCCACTTTCATAATTACAGAAGTTAATTAACAACATAATTATGTAATTACACAATTAAATGAATAAGCTGCCTTTCGCAACCGTGACCTCGTCATCTCGATTTCGGTATTCGAGCGAAAGTCGGTTACCAATTAGCTGTAATATTATCCTTGGTGAGCAACGGCATCAAAGAAAGGACTGATGCACGAGACTGGCGTAATTTTTTAAAGCACGACTCTATGCCACGACGAAGAAGCCTGCTGTGATACCTTTTCTTTTAAAAATAGTTTTTCATTGGCAAAAAACTTAAGTTTTCCAGCGCACGTACTTGAACGTCTTAAAGTTTGTTAATATACTGCATTGACAGTAATAGCATCTGAATCTGATGATTGGCACAGTCAAAACCAGTAATGCGGTGTACCAGTTACGTGATTTTGTGAGTGAGAGAAATTTTTTTCTGACATTCAAATAATTGTTGCTACAGCTGCATAAAATTTTCTCGCAGTGGAAATTATGCTGCAAAAGGTACAATGGCAGATATTTCTCCATATGTAATACATTTGTGTCGAAATTTTAAAACAAGTGAATCAGTTATGGCAAAGAGCAGATTAACAACGGGATTGACGTGCAGTGCGGCTTTGTGTTACGAGAATGTGCACTATTATTAGAGCTTCGTTGAGTCAGTGTGGTGACAGAGGGTCTCTGTGATAGTTGCAGGCGATGGGGGTGATAAATTTGAAACGTAGCATTCGCGAGATTTATCTTGTGTTATCAGGTATACTTATCCGGATTAGTGTCCCAGAGACTAAAATTGCTTCCCATTGGTTTTGCACTGCAAATAAACCACTGTACAAATGTTACTGTGTGTATGCAGCAGACGTGGTAATGGAGGCAAAACTTAAAAACCATCACTCTTTGATAGGATTTGTAGACACATAAAAATGATTCGAGAACGCGAACTGTTCAAGACGCATCCTTAAAAAAATAATTAAATGCTACAGGAAAAGAAAAGTAATATCACTACGCACAAGAACCAAAAGGAGAACAGTAACAAGAGACAGGTGCTTGAAATAAAAAGGGCGTGAGAAACAGACAAAGTCTGTCTCCCGTACTGTTCAGTCCGTAACTGAAGAGAAAAAAATAAAACTTCAGGAAAACAAAACTAAAATCTCCTCCCGAACAGGCAATGAAGGCCTAACGGTACCGTCCGGTCGCCGTGTCATCCTCAGGCCACAGGCGTCACTGGATGCGGATATGGAGGGGCATGTGGTCAGCACACCGTTCTCCTGGCCGTATGTCAATTTCCGAGACTGGAGCCGCAACTTCTCAATCAAGTAGCTCCTCAGTTTGCCTCACAAGGGCTGAGTG
Organism: Schistocerca serialis cubense; assembly: GCF_023864345.2. Classification (NCBI taxonomy): domain Eukaryota; kingdom Metazoa; phylum Arthropoda; class Insecta; order Orthoptera; family Acrididae; genus Schistocerca; species Schistocerca serialis. Next base: position 255,151,755 of record NC_064645.1, on the reverse strand, counting down.
CATTCCGCTCGCCAACAGCAGTCGGCAGACCGGATGGTCACCCATCCAAGTGCTAGCCCAACCCGACAGCTCTTAACTTCGTTGATCTGACAGGAACCGGTGTTACCGCTGTGGCAAGGCCGCTGTCAAAAGTTCAGGGCTGTGACCGAAATTCATGGTGGAAGGGTATCAATAACGAGATTTGCTGACGACTTTGCTATCCTCTTGGAAAGTGAAGAAGAATTACAGGACCTGTTGCCTGGAATGGACAGTCTAATCAGCACAGAATATATACTGGAACTAAATATAACAGAGACGAATGTAATGAAGAGCAGCAGAAACGAGATTAGGGATATACTGCGCACCAATATTGGGGAACATATAATACAAGAAGCGAAGAAACTCTGCTACCCTGGAGGCAGAAATACATGGCGGACAAAGCATGGTGGGAATGAGTAACAGGCAAACAGGAGATTCATGGCCAAAAGAAGCCTACTAGCTGTTTTACAGAAGGAAGCTAAAATTTAAGAAACTAGTAAGAAATGTTCTCTACAGAAAAAAATGATTCAAATGGCTCTGAGCACTGTGGGGCTTAACTTCTCAGGTCATCAGTCCCCTAGAACTTAGAACTACTTAAACCTACCTAACCTAAGGACATCACACACACCAATGCCCGAGGCAGGATTCGAACCTGCGACCGAAGCGGTCGCACGGTTCCAGACTGTAGCGCCTAGAACCGCTCGGCCACCCCGGCCGGCGTTCTCTACATAAAAGGCGAGGAAAAGAACATGTGGAACACAGTAATTAAAAAAAGAGAGAGGTTGAAATGATTTTTGTTAAGAAACCAGAGAATAACTTCCGTGCCGCTAAAGAGAGCCCTAACGGCAGTAATAATTAAGGACACTGGGTATGTATGTGTACGACTCTGAGATGAGAAGCTTGGCACAACAGAAGCAGTGATGTCGTGGCGGGCCTTATCAAAAGGTTCAAAAGACTGATGACAATGAAAATAAGGAAAGAAAAATGCCTCTCATGGTTAATTACATTCATGTAAGTATTTCCATCAATCTGCTGTTCTTTTTGCACGTCTGGTTTGATTTCGTATCTTGACGGCGTTGATTTCTGCAGTGTTAACTTTTGAATTTGAGTGTAACGTCCGGCAGGCATTAAATATCTGTACAATGGACGTTCCGGAAATAAGTTGTTTTTCGCACGGAAACCTTATTGCTAAATCAAATACTCTAGCTTCATGAACTACATACCTTTCACCATTTGTCGTTATATTTGCCATCGACAGTGAGAACTCTATCGTAGCCTGCAATCAGTTTGAAGAAACCAGTATGGTAAAACGCGGTGCCATGCGAAGCAAGGAATTGTCGCCCAGCCCGCTCCACCTCAGCATTGGTTTGGAAGCTATGTCCCGAGAGTGAGGCTTTCAATGCAGGGAACAGGTGAAAGTTCGATGGGGCAAGATAGGGACTGTAGGTCGGGTGAGCCAAGCCTCTTCACTCAAGAGCTCTGTCTCCTTCGTCAAATTGGGTACCTCAGTTTGGCGAAGGTGTCTGAACATGCAACACCAGCGACCATCCATTTGACGAGAAATAACCTTTTCACCACCCACTGCCTGCAGGCTTTTATTGATCATGAATACACTAGTTCCCCATGCCCATTCACAGTGGATAACAGCACGCACTTCCATTGGCGACCACGTTGTCAGTCCAAGTCCGTCTACACTCCCTCCGTCGATAAAACAGCAACGTGTGTGGATTGATGTGGCGTTTGTCTGTGTCACCTTGTGTACCACCTTCTCTTTCGAAAACAAGGCTACATTTACTTTCTGAACGTCCCTCGCATGTTTGTTAATTGTGGCTTCGAGGTCTAAGCACATAATGAAAGCGTCCCAGATTTCCTAATTGCGTAAGCAGTGATGTTAACAGAATGAATTTAAAGTATCTGTTTTTATTTGTATTGATAAAATTATTCCATCTCTATCGTAATACTTTTGTAGAAGTCACCGTTGATTGATTCACTTCCCGGTGTATCACAAGCGTGAGTGACTAGTATTTTGTAGTGTTTCCTAACACTGACGGAAAGGTGTTGCATTGTTGCATTTCGAGTTCAACTCCGCATTCCGGTTTTAAAGAAACTTGCTCTAGTAACATCTTAGTATTATTAATAATTCCCTTATATTTCAAGTGTGAATAATGGTTGAGACAATGCAGCATGTAACTCATTATACATACACTATATGTGTGAAAGGTAGATTAAGGAAAGGCAAACTTACGTTTCTAGCATTTGTAGACTTAGAGAAAGATTTTGACAATGTTGACTGGAATACTCTGTTTCAAATTCTGAAGGTGGCAGGGGTAAAATACAGGGAGCGAAAGGCTATTTACAATTTGCACAGAAACCAGATGGCAGTCATAAGAGTCGAGGGACATGAAAGGGAAGCAGTGGTTGGGAAGGGAGTGAGACAGGGTTGTAGCCTCTCCCCGATGTTATTCCATCTGTATATTGAGCAAGCAGTAAAGGAAACAAAAGAAAAATTTGGAGTAGGAATTAATATCCACGGAGAAGAAATAAAAACTTTGAGGTTCGCCGATGACATTGCAATTCTGTCAGAGACAGCAAAGGACCTGGAAGAGCAGCTGAACGGAATGGACATGGCCTTGAAAGGAGGATATAAGATGAACATCAACAAAAGCAAAACGAGGATATTAGAATGTAGTCGAATTAAGTCGGGTGACGCTGAGGAAATTAGATTAGGAAATGAGACGCTTAATATAGTAAATGAGTATTGCTATTTGGGGAGCAAAATAACTGATGATTGTCGAAGTAGAGAGGATACAAAATGTAGACTGGCAATGGCAAGGAAAGCACTTCTGAAGAAGAGAAATTTGTTAACATCGAGTATAGATTTAAGTGTCAGGAAGTCGTGTCTGAAAGTATTTGTATGGAGTGTAGCCACGTATGGAAGTGAAACATGGACGATAAATAGCTTAGACAAGAAGAGAATAGAAGGTTTTGAAATGTGCTGCTACAGAAGAATGCTGAAGATTAGATTGGTAGATCAGGTAACTAATGAGGAGGTATTGAATAGAATTGGAGAGAAGAGAAATTTGTGGGACAACTTGACTAGAAGAAGGGATCGGTTGGTAGGGCATATTCGAAGCATCAAGGGATCACCAATTTATTATTGGAGGGCAGCGTGGAGGGTAAAAATCGTAGAGGGAGACCAGGAGATGAATACACTAAACAGATCCAGAAGGATGTAGGTTGCAGTAGGTACTGGGAGATGAAGAAGCTTGCATAGGATAGAGTAGCATGGAGAGCTGCATCAAACCAGTCTCTGGACTGAAGACCACAACAACAACAACATGGGTGAAAGATGAGTTTTCAATGGCAGTGAGGTCTGCCTTTTGTGCACGGTACGTACTAGCTGAAATGAGATCAGCGTCAAAAGAGTAATGCCGTTTACGTTCACTATGCTATGAAAATTTACTATTGATATGGAAACGAGATTTTATAAAATATTCATGATTTGTTATAGTTGTAACAAATTAAGAACTAATTTTAATAACGAAATGCCCGTTATTTTGTGATCGAAATGTACTTTATATAAGAAGTTTCGAAAAAATCGTATGATTGGCGCGAACCGCAATAACCTGCAGATCTTTCATACAACAGATTTTAGCCATAGAGACTTGAGCTACAGAGAGAACATCTATACTTCGAAAACTACAGTGTACTGAGCTACAAGTAGAAACAGACGTCGATTTTTTCAGTAAACTAGCCATTGTGCCAAACTGATTCAGATGTGTGATTTATAATTGTCAGCATCGCCCTGTTAGCATACTGTTGATTAAAGTATAGTAATATACAAATAAATTGCCTGTTTTTAGTACAGCTTGTTTTATTTTGCCTCTAGCAAACCAGTGCTTAGTTCCGAAGCACTGTTGTATCATACCAATCACACCGAAGAGAGTGTAGATAAGACAGAATCGTAAAATTCAATAAAGCATTAGTTCTTGAACAATGTTTGTCCGTGACACTGAATAACCAATTGCTCTTAGACATAATCTGATCCATAAAAATGCTAAGCAGCAAAAAATCTCCAGTCTCTTACTTAGGAATGATATATTCTTGTCTCGATCGGAAATTAGATTTTGAACCGTTTTCTCACCCATTTCTGTAATGGAGGGCTTTCAAGCAAAAAAAAAAAAAAAAAAAAAAAAATCCAGTGCAAGGGTAATTAGAAACAGTCAAAAACTTGGTGATTCTTCCGATTCCTTCCACCACGTTGTCGGTGAAAGAAACATTATTTTGAATAAACTGCAACGTTTTGAGAACTAACTGGAAAAACTGTCTGAGGAATAGTTCCGTCTAAAATTACGCGTTCTGGACTACAAATAAAAACCTGTAAATGTGACTGACTCTTCAGCACTTGTATGATTTTCCGTTGGTGATACTTCGTATCTGTGGTAATTTTGCTAAATGTGATATTGTTTACTATTGAAATATTCTTTACTATTTGTAATGTTTTTATGATTCTTGCTTTACAAATACCTGTTCACTGTTAATGACGTACTAGATTTTCCCACATTACTTTGTTGTGGTTTTCGGTCAGTTTGATACAGTTGTATATGATATCTAGACGCTTCAACTCCGCATAACTACTGTGTGTTAACTTGCGTCTGCCTTTTGTCTTAAAACGTTGGTCTCCCTCGACAATTTTTACACAATACGGGTCCCTCCATTACCAAACTGAACATTCATTGATGCCTTAGAATATTTCCTATCAAACGATACCTTCGTTTAATCAACTTGGTCCATAATTCTTTTGGTCTCCGCAATTTGATTCAGTGGCTCACTAGTTATACAATCTGCCAACCTAATTTTCAGCATTCTTCTGTAGCAAAACATTTGTAGAGCTTCTATTCCGTTCTTGTCTGTACTGTTTATCGTCAGCGTTTTAATTTCGTACAGGGCTAAATATGATAAAGATACCTTCAAAAAGACAATAAATTTGTTGTTAGCAAATTTCTCTTTTTCAGAAACGTTTTTCTTGCTATTGCTAGTCTGTAGTTTATATATCCCTGTGCTGAAATGTAATGCCTCCGAACTTTTTATTCTATTCTCAATAGCGGTGCAAGTTGGAGCCCTCTGTCTGTCTGCTGCCAGCCCCTCGGAAAACAAAGCACGAATTAGAAGAATTGTCCACAGATAGAGCACCCTCTTCTTCAGCATGAGAAAGCCAGAACACACAAGATGGCTGCAACATCTGCAACAATCCGACACCTTGTTTTTTCTCTCTTCGATCATCCTCCATATAGTTCGGACATGGCCGACTTCGATTTTCATTGGTTTTTAAAACTTAAAAGAGATCTTCGAGGACTTCGCTCTGATATTGATGAAGCGGTGGACGCAGAGGTGAGATTGTGGCTCAGTCAGCATTGTCAAATCTTGTAAAGTTACTATATGAACAAACTAGTCTCTTGTTGCAATAAAACTGTTCCCCGCCGGGTTGATTATGCTGAGAAACAAATATGTAGACATGAAAAATAAATATATAGGATATTAATAAACTTTATTTTATTTCAAATTCTTCAAGAGTTTTCATATAAAAAATTCGGAGGCATTACTTTTTAGCATGGCCTCGTATTGTGCTGCCCAAATAGCAAAACTCTTGTATTAGTTTCATTGTCTTTTTCTAATGCATCACGCATTTTAATTCAACTACATCCCCTTACTCTTGTTTTACCTTTACTGATTTCATCTTATATCTTTAGAAGGCACTGTTCAGTCCGTTCAACTGATCCTCCAGTCCCCTGTCGTCTCTGTTTGAGTTAACAATGCCATTGGCAAACATAACGTTTTCTTTATTTCTTCTCGCTTAACCTAAACGTTGTTACCAAACTTCTCTTTGGTTTCCTTCACTGCCTACTCAATGTACAAACTGAATGACATGTAAAAGAAAGGGAACAATCCTGTCTCACCTCCCACCTCAAATTATCCTTCCCTTTCATGCCAATCGACTCATATAACTACAATCTAGTTTCTGTACAATCTTTCGCCCACTGTATTTTATCCGCACACTGAAATACCTAAGTACACACAAAGGCACTTGGAAAACACATTATTCCTATAGTTAAAGACGGGTAATATAAATTCCGTTGAAGAATCAAGAGGGAACAATAAGACTGCGAGATCAAGAACGAATCGCTCGGATTAAAAATGGTATAAGACGAGGATGCACTCTTTCGCCTCCAGAGAGAAGTCTATTCGTAGAAGAAGCAACGACAAAAATAAAAGGTTCAAGAGTTAGATGAAAATTGAGGATGAAAGGATATTAATGATAAAATTCTCTGATAATATTACTATTCTAAATGGTGGTGAAGAGGAATTACAGAATCTCGTGAAAGAAAACATTGCTCATTGTAGACTGGATATTTATCTCACTTATTTACTGTGCAATGGGCAAATTCGACTACCATGTCAATGTTAAACACATATACATTAACACTTTGCATTGTGTCGCACGCGCTGTGGCATGCGTATTGAAGTATCACCTCGCATGACAAAGCCACACACGAAACAGTCCATACACAGCATAACTTCAGGACGAAGACAGCGTCTTTTCTCTACAAGAACACATCATATCATTTGTGAACCATAACTATTCAACGTATAAACAACATTATTATTAAAGAATCTGATAATGGAATGAACAGTCTGACGGGTGCAGAATATATTTACAGAGGAAACTGAAGAAAGACGATAGAAATGAAGAGTAACAGAAATGAGAATAGCGAAAAGATTAACATCAAAATTGGTGAAATTAATGAATTCTGGTACCTTGGAAGAAACGTAACTCATAATGGACGGAGCAAGGACATGAAAAGCAGACCAGCACAGGTACAGAGGACGTCCCTGGCCAAAAGAAGTCTATTACCATCAAAAAAAGGCTTTAACTTGAGGAAGAAATTTCTAAGAATGTACGTCTGCACCACAACATTGTATGGTAGTGAATCATGGATTGTGGAAAAACCGGAACAAAGGAGAATCGAAGAAGAATGTTGAAAAATTAGGAGGACTGATAAGGTAAGGAATGAGGAGGTAGTCCGCAGAATCTGCAAAATATATTTTCTGTGTCGACGAGTTCCAACTTCAATCAAGTGCCTGACCTGAAAATGTTAATACTGCCAACGTGCAGATGAACTTCAATCTGTTTTCAGCGTACAGATGGCCGCAAACCCTTCTGTAACACGAAGCTATCCTGCACTCTGCGCAGAATTCACTGACCTTCCGCCTTTATGAAGAAACTGAAGCACATCCCCCTGTCTGCAGCGTTAAGTTACTTCAAAAATTAGCTTATACACTGCCAGAAAGAAATTAGTACACCTTGAAGGACGGCGTCGATTTTCATTCGATGACGGCATAAGCCACCTGGGGGAGAGTAGATGTACTGATAATGATCTCAATGTGTTCCGCAAACAGATAGAAAAATGACATAACTACGCGAGCGCCTTGCGTTTCTACTCTATAATGGGGAATGCTCACAGCCAGAAGATTCAAAAATGTTCAAATGTGTGTGAAATCTTTTGGGACTTAACTGCTAAGGTCATCAGTTCCTAAGCTTACACACTACTTAACCTAAATTATCCTAAGGACAAACACACACACACCCATGCCCGAGGGAGGACTCGAACCTCCGCCGGGACCAGCCGCACAGTCCATGACAGCAGCGCCCCAGACCGCTCGGCTAATCCCGCGCGGCCCCCAAGGTTCATTATGGTGCACCCGTGTGAACGAAGCAGGCAACCATGCAATGGAGTCGCATTCGTGCTGCCTACAGACAACTCAGCGAGCTTGAAAGGGGTTACATCGTAGCGTTCCGAGTGACGGAATGGTCCTTTCGGAGAAACTGGCCGCTTGCGTCAGCTGTGCAACGATGCTGGTGTCAGTGGTCACGCGAACATTCTCACACCCGTAGACCAGGCTCTGGACGTGCATGTAGCACTGACACCCGCCGGGATCGTCCTATTGTAAGGGCAGCAGTTTTTTTTTTTTTTGTTATGGTTTTAGGGCGCAAAACTGCTACGGTCATTAGCGCCCGGTCTGTGACTTAGGAAAAGCTAAAAAAAAACGAAACTGGAAACCAGCAGCAATGGGAGCAAAACTCAAAAAAGTGGGGAAACCAAAAACACAAGGGAAGTTTAAAAAACCACTATAGAAGAGGGGTTGTTTGTCCCCAAAAACAGCTTCAAATTACTGACGCCCCCTCATTGGCACTAATGAACTCTAGAACACGATCGGCTGATCGCGTGTCATCTGCTAAAATGGAAGATATATCAGGCGACAGCTGTAGACGGGCGCGTAACGGAGTAAAATAGGTGCACTGAAGTAAAAGGTGTCTCACCGTCCACAGTTGAGAGCAGTGGGGACAGAGTGGGGGAAGATCGCCGCTTAAAAGATGTCGATAATTAAAAAGACAGTGCCCTATCCGGAGTCTAGTTAAAATTACCTCCTCCCGACGACGAGTTCGGGAGGAAGAGGTCGAAGCACAGGGAAGAGCTTTCACGTCTCGCAATTTATTATTGGGAAGTGTCGACCAATGTGCGTGCAATAAAAGAGCAACACGACGACATAAAACACTCCGTAGATCGGCGAAGGGAATCATGCGATTAGCTGGCCGAAGAAGAGAGACTGCAGCCTTGGCCGCTATATCGGCCGCCTCATTTCTACAGATACCAACATGTCCTGAGATCCAGAGGAACGCCACAGAGACGTCCCCCAAGTGGAGCAAGTGGCAGATCGTACAGCTACCATAGCACGGGATAAGAGGGCGTGTGAACCCGACGTGTCAAGATGAATTGTTGCCAACGGGTTATTAGCAGTGGGAATACGAGCACACAGACTTCTAGCCTGCCTTTCTCACACGTAACAGCATCGACGTGCGCGGCTGAACTGATGCCATCAGAGGATCATTTCGAAGATGGAATGGCCCGCCGTTGTCTTCAGCAATGAAAGCAAATTCTACCTGCACGCAACTGATGGTCGTCCGCGCATACGACGTAGAAGTGAGCACTGCCTCGCAGAGTGCATTAGTACAAGACACACACTGACCCCACCCCAGGCCTTATGGTTTGGGATGCGACAAACTCCAACTCTCGTACACGTGTTTCTGGATGGGACGTTCACCAGCGCTCGGTACCTGCAGAAAGTTGTTAGAATGTTCTTTTGCCGTTCTTGCAACGGTAATCTGATATGTTGTCCTTTTGCCGTTCTTACAACGGTAATCTGATGTGTCGTTCCAACAGGATAATGCTCATTCACACACTGACCATGAAACTCAACGTGCCCTGCAAGATGTGCAGCAACTTCCCGGGCCAGCACGAGCTCCGGACTTGTCTCCAATCGAGCACATGTTGGATGTGATTGGACGAGGAGTGACTCGTGGAAGTCGTGCAACCAACAACTCTTACAGGCCTCACATCTACGTGAACATTTCGAGCAGGCGTGGCATAACTTATTCCAGTACAGTATTCTCCGTATGTACGATTGACTGAATAACAGAGTCAGCGCCTGCATTGCCGGCAGTGGAGGCCACTCCACTTACTAATATTGGTGTTACAGCATTGGTTGATAAGCCCCAGAATGGCTTGTACTATTGACCTTTAAATGAGACCATTTCTTGTACTCCACATGCTCTTTTGCAAGAATAAAACGTGAGTGAATTGGAAACATGTAAAAGTGTGAACCAATTTTTTTCAGGCAGAGTTTATCCTTTTTTCCCTCTGCCAAATAACAAAACAAATCCACTCATTTTCTCCTAGTCACGCTCTTATTTCTCTTTTCCTTCCTCAACCAGTCGCGCCATATTCTTTTTAAATCGCAGTCGCATACGTTAAGAGGTCGCTCACACGTGTGGCTAGAGCCTGTGGTAATAAGTGGAGATAGTGAAAACTCAGCTTACAGTGTAACACCATCTAGTTTACCGGTTCTTTTAACTAAAGTTACTTAACTGCTGTCACCCACCAGCCGTACTTTTTACTCTGTACGTCCTGCAGGATCGCAGTTTTCTGTTGCATGTTGTTATATGTATTTCGTATTACAGCATGTAGGAGATAGCAGTCAACTAACTTTACTTAAGACAACCAGTAAACTAGATGGCCAGATCCTGCAAGCTGAGTTCTTACTGTTCCCACTTACCAGCATAGATTCTCTAACGATGTGTTGAGAGGTCCATTAACGTATGCGACTGCGTTTCAAAATATTCAAGTAAAAGTCGTATATTTCGGGTTTCTCTGGGACTATTCACACGTTTACGAGCTACAGAAACCTTTATGTAACAGCACCACACTGGGATAAACACTGGGTTACATCTGCCCATATTTAAACCAAACACTAGGTAAACAGCCGCAGCAAGCCTTTAGGGCTATTACTTTTAATAATTTGAAATTAACACGTTTCCTTAAAGACGTGCATATGAAAGTACACTTCAGTTCGCAAAAGACAAAGATTTTCTTAGTATGTAGATATCCGTGCAATGGTAATCGGTAGTATTATTGATTTACTTTATCCTCAACAACAGAGCTCTGATTTTCTGAGCAAATATCTTGCTAACCCGACATAAAATCTAGCGCTGTTATATTGCCTAAGACCAGGATATGAGTAAGCTTACGACCTTCAAAATTTACGTGCCTATAATTTGTCTTCATTGCTGTATTTGTCATTAAATAACATAAACCGAGTTTTTCCCCACACTATTTATTTCACAGTAATGTCTAAATGCTGGAGCGTACATAAAATGTAACATACATTGTGCTTGTCATAATGAACGTAATTTACAATATCTAGAGTACCTGGTGCGAAGTAGTAAAGTTCCTGATTGTCCTTATCTAGGCAAGTTAAATAAGTAAATAACTTGACAATAATAACCTTTTTTTGATGTTACGCTAACCCTCCTCCGCTTCCTTTCCGACTTCGGTCGTGAAAGACTACGCAGTAACGAAAACGAGAAATGTACAATGTGCTTAAAATGAAAACAATTGTCAGTACTAATGCTTCTCGTTTTACATTTACATGATGAGTTGTACACGTGTCTTTTAAGATTTTCTGATCTCTGAACTGAATTCAGCAATGCCTCGTTCCATCCTTGGCACAAAAATCTGGCCTTAGCAGTACCTGTTGGCGAAATCCGTACGACCCCCGCAGTTGGTGTCAGGAGAAAGTGCCGCTGTATTCGCAATCGCATATGAAGCGTAGTGTAATTCCTTTTGCGGCGCTGAAATCCACTGTTGCGACACCTCCGGCGTCTGGCGTCTTCGATGATGGTGAAGGCCATACACAGGCGTACGCAGTCACAGACCAGCAACAATATCAATGTTTTCGACTAATCTTCTTATTTGTTTAGTTATTCATCAGCGCCAGTGAACCCATGCGAACCAAAACTACTTGGTCATGGTACGAGTCAGTACTTATTTTGTAGAATGCTTGCTAGGAAATTTAGAAACATAACAATGACTGGAACGTGAAAAATAAACTGAGAGAGAGCACATACTATAAATGACACATTATACAGAAAACTTGTCAACTACGAGGAACTTCGGCGCAGAACAAGAGGAAAACCTTCCATTTAGATCTGAAGACGAGTGGTTTAGTACAGTTCTACTGAAAATGTAACGTGCTGAAAAGTGCACCCCTTTCTGTACGAAGTTTAAGAAAATGTTATCGGCGTCCAAATCGTTTTTGTGCCTATTGTTAACGGAATGAAGGTGGCAGTTTCTTCTGAATGCGTCAGTACTGTCAACAATAAACCCCATGGTGGGTTATATGTGCAGAAATGGCAGATTTAGGATTCAGAGACACTTAAACAACGACCGTCAAAGATCACGAAGTCTAACACAAAAATGCTTCATATGGCTCTGAGCACTATGGGACTTAACTTCTGAGGTCATCAGTCCCCTAGAACTTAGGACTATTTAAAGCTAACTAACCTAAGGACATCACATACATCCATGCCCGAGGCAGGGTTCGAACCTGCGACTGTAGCGGTCACGCGGTTCCAGACTGTAGCGCCTAGAACCGCTCGGCCACCCCGGCCGGCCCTAGCCTAACAACATTCTTAGTCAATACACAGATTGCCACGAAATATGACACCACAGGAGATTATAGGGTGAAAGTAAGTAAACTAACAAGAACAGTGTAGGTCATTCTTATGTGACACCACGAAATTAAAGGTTTTGGTGTTACGCAGAATCAGTAACGGTTCGAAATTCTGTGTTCACGCATTCAGTGACCATAGTGGCACCAAAACGGAAGATAACCGAGATAACACCGATAATCTGAATTCGGTGTTCCGAAACTGTTTCAGTGTAGAAGATTGTAACACGTCCCTCCTTTCAATCGTTGTACCAACATGGAAATGGCAGGTATTGAGGTAACCGATCATGGAATATGAAAGAAACTACAGTCGCTAGGTAGTGGTGTGATATCAGGACCAGATGAGATAACTAGAAGATTCTACAAAGATCATGTGAAAGAACTTTCTCCCCTTCTACCGTAGATTGCCGGAGCAACGAAGGGTACCTAGTGACCGGAGAAAAGCACTGATCATTCAATTTTTCAAGATGGCCGTCAGTCAGATGCACATAATTATAGAGCGTTGATAACAATCTGTTGTAGAATTCTGAGACAAGCTTTATGCTCAAGAATTATGGCGTTTTTGGAGAAGGAAATTATTCTCTATAAATATTGTTGTATACTGCCTACTCGTCAAATATGAGGTGCCTAGGAAACCTGCTTTCTCGCATCGATAGACACCAATTGAAGAAAATCGTATTAGTGAAAAAAAAGTTCAAATGCGAGTGAAATCTTACGGGACTTAACTGCTAAGGTCATCAGTCCCTACGTTGACACACTACCTAACTTAAATTATCCTAAGAACAATCACACACACCCATGCCCGAGGGAGGACTCGAACCTCCGCCAGGACCAGCCGCACAGTCGATGACTGCAGCGCCTGAGACCGCTCGGCTTATTAGTATTAGTATTAGTTAATTTTATTGCAAAAGGAAATTATTACAATACTTAACTTTGTGTTAAACAGATGTGTCGCAAGCAAAGGGCGACAGACAAAATAAGAAATCTCTTCGGTATAGGGAGTGTTACATAATAGAAGCGAAATGACTATTGAAGCTTTTCTATCTCGCTGCTGTAGAACTCGTAGAACTCGCTAGTATTCAACTGGGCCGCAGTCAGTCGGCGCGGCGCTTATGTTCTCTTGGCCTAGAAGCGACTGCTGTCGCGTTGTCGTCCTGGAGAGGGGTCGGTTATCGCGCAATTGGCTGACGTCTTCTTGTCACAGCCCTGTCTGCTCTAACGTTGCCGACGGCGTGCCGGCGCTTGACTTTACACCGGAACATATATGAACATGGATTCCGCAAACAGAGATCTTGTGAAACTCAGTTCCCCCCGTTCCTTCTTGACAGCCATAGCGCTGTAGACAATGCCGCACAGATTGATGCCGTGTTCCTTGACTTCAGGGAGGCGTTTGACACCGTTCTGTACAGCCATTTAGAAAAAAAAATATATAAGCTTACGGACTATCGAAACAGGTTTGCGACTGAATACAAGACTTCCTTTTACATAAAACTCAACACGACGCTCTTAACGGTGAAAAATCGACAGATGTAAAAGCAATTTACAGAGTACAACAAGAAAGCGTGATAGGACCGTTACTGTTTACAGAATACACGGTCCAGTAACATTAATGAGACCACAGCTTAAGTTCGACGTCAATGAGCAATCTCATGTTCCGGAGAACATTTTCGAAATGTTCGAGCAACGTGTATCTGAGGCGGATGCGAGTGTCTGCCCGCCGTCTACCTAGGTGGATGTGGGAAACGGTCTAAAAGCCACATCCAAGCTGGCCAGCACGCCTGCCTCCGTCGTAAACCCAGCGGGTGAAATCCATCTGGGCCTGTGGGCTCCGCGTTGCCGGAAGAAGGCACTTAAATGCGCTCGATATGCGTATTAATGCTAGGAAATACTTTTGAAAGGAAATAAACACAAAAAATTGGATACATAAGTACAAATTGTTTTTTCTTGTTGTTGTTAATTAATACTGACTTCCATATAGTTATGGATCTCTCATTACAGCGAGACAAACGAATTATATTTACGGGATTTGGGCCATTTTAACAAAAAGAGTATTGAGAAAAGCGTCTTTGTAACTGTTTCGGCTGAATTAATGACAGATTCTGAGGTGCGGAAAAAAAACTACTGTTGTCACGCTTTATGGAGTAGTTCAGCGCGTCAAGTGATGCGATGTCGTCAGTACACGTAGAAGCTACCGGTGTCATTCATGCTTAGAATGGGCAAGACAGGCGATGTCACTGTATTTGATCGAGTGTGGCGTAAGGCACATCCCATACCGGAGACTTTTTCGGCATGTAGGCTTTCCACTTACCACCGTATATGGGAAAATTGTGAGTATTCCTATTCAGAGAAGACAGCCGCCATGAGAATCAGCAGTCGTGAGGAATAGATTGAAAATACACTATGTGATCAAAACTATCCGGACACCTGGCTGAAAACGACTTGCAAGTTCGTGGCGCCCTCCATCGGTAGTGCTGGAATTCAATATGGTGTCGCTCCAGACTTAGCCTTGATGGCAGCTTCCACCCTCGCCGGCATACGTTCAGTCATGTGCTGGAAGGTTTCAAGGTTTCTTGGGGAATGGCAGCCCATTCTTCACGGACTGCTGCACTGAGGAGAGGTATCGGTGTCGGTCGGTAGGCCTGGCACGAACTCGGCGTTCCAAAACATCCCAAAGGAGTTTTATAGGATTCAGGTCAGGACTCTGAGCAGGCTAGTCCATTACAGGGATGCTATTGTCGTGTAACTGCTTCGCCACAGGCCGTACATTATGAACAGGTGATCGATCGTGTTGAAAGATGCAATCGCGATCCCCGAACTGCTCTTCAATAGTGGGAAGCAAGAAAGTGCTTAAAACATCAATGTAGGCCTGTGATATGTTAGTGCCATGCAAAACACCAAGGAGTGCAAGCCCCTCCATGAAAAACACGACCACACCATAACACCACCGCCTGCGAATTTTAGTGTTGGCACTACACACGCTGGCAGATGAGGTTCACCGGGCATTCGCCATACCCACACCCTGCCATCGGATCGCCACATTGTGTACCGTGATTCGTCACTCATCACAACGTTTTCCAATCGTCCAATGTTTACGCTCCTTACACCAAGCGAGGCGTCGTTTGGCATTTACCGGCGTAATGTGCGGCTTACGAGCAGCCGCTCGACCATGAAATCCAAGTTCTCTCACCTTCCGCCTAACTATCATAGGACTTGCAGTGAATCATGATGCAGATTGGAATTCCAGTGTGATGGTCTCGATAACGTCTGCCTATTACACATTACGATCCTCTTCAACAGTCAGTCAGTCAGCAGACGAGATCGCCTTTACGTTTTGTGTTGCACGTGTCCCTTCACGTTCCCACTTCACTATCACATCGGAAACAGTGAACCTGGGGATGTTTAGGAGTGTGAAAATGTCGCGTACAGACGTATGACACAAGTGACACCCAATCACCTGACCACATTCGAAGTCCGTGAGTTCCGCGGAACGCCCTATTCTGCTCTCTCACGATGTCTAATGATTACCGAGATCGTTGATATGGATTATCTGGCAGTTGGTGGCAGCACAATGCACCTAATATGAAAAAGTATGGGCGTGTCCGGATACTTTTGATCACATAGTGTAACATGAATCGGTGTGGACACTGACGTGGACAATAGGCTAACACAGGATAAATGCCTCACGGAGCAGTAGATCGACCACCAACTCAACACTGTATAGACGTGCCATCAGCAACTACCTCGTCGCATGGGTTAGAGGTGCTGAGAGGAATTCTTCTTTGCCTGTTTATTTGTGTGGTTTTTGGTTTACATACTTTATGTTATCCGAAGTACGTGAATTTTATATGTGCAACATATTCTTTGTCTTCCTCTGCAGCCTAGCGGTCACAGTAGACGGCTATCGTGTGGAGGAACCGGGTTCGATTCACAGTACTGATGAGGACCTTCCCTCGATGGGAGGACTGGTGCGGGGGTGCACTCTGCCTCGTAGTGCCAGTTGAGGAGCTACTTGACAGAGTGGTAGCGTCTCCGCAGTCTAGAAAGCCTGCAGAGCGGCCGGGATAGCGGTGTGGTGACCGCGCGCCCTTCCCTAGCACATCCATATGACGCCGCAGGGCAGAGGATGACACGGCGGCCCTTACGGCCTGGCGAGGAACTCGTTATACTTGTTGTACATGTTTATGTTTTGCAAGTGAAGTACTGATTTCAGAGAAATTAAACTTATTGTAATATTAGAACAACAAAGAAATAGAGACAATATTGAATGACAGTGGTGGAATCTGTAATGGAGTTTGTTGGAATGTTTTGGTGGGTCGATGTGCAAGAGGCCCAAAAAGTTAGACGTTGATAAGAATTAATTATAATGTGGTTCGAAGCGAGTGCAGTCAGTTTAAGAAAGGTGCTGATGGAGAGAGATGAAAAACGGCGTTTCTGAGACTGAGTGGTGATCTATTAAGCCAAAGACAAGTATCACAACTATGGAAGACATTGAAAATTAATCATGTGTGGAAAATAATTTAGTCTAGACCAGGGGTGCTGAACCTATTAGGCTTGAGATCTACTGGATGCAATTTGCTCCATTTAGAGGCCTACTGACTTAAAAATCCATAAAAGCGTAAGTACAAAATAACACTGTAGCCAGAATTAACCATTTTAATTACACAAAATATATAAAAGGTAATTTTCTCTCCATATGAAATTGTGGGCCTACTACTCAAATTGCCGGCCGGTGTAGCCGTGCGGTTAAAGGCGCTTAAGTCTGGAACCGCGTGACCGCTGCGGTCGCAGGTTCGAATCCTGCCTCGGGCGTGGATGTGTGTGATGTCCTTAGGTTAGTTAGGTTTAATTAGTTCTAAGTTCTAGTCGACTGATGACCTCAGAAGTCGCATAGTGCTCAGAGCCATTTGAACCATTTGAACTACCAAATTTCAAGATGTTACAGCTGTGAAAATAATTAAAATGTACATCATCATAAACGTTGAAAAAGATTTAATGATATAAGTGGCTTTGCATGTTATTGGCAAGTTTATTGTAATCTGCTGAATAATTTATCAGAGCCAACCTTACACAATCTGAAAGATCGGAATCAGTTCATTTCTACACATACACCCAAACATTCAGATGTTAGACCCTCAGATCGCTACCAAACGTTGTACGTCGATAGAATATCAACCGAAACACCTATTTTCACTGAAGAAACAAAGTAACTGGTATACCTGCCTAATAACATGTAGGGCCCTTGCGAGCATGCAAAAGTGATACAACACGACGTGGCACGACCTCGACTAATGTCTGAAGTAGTGCTGGAGGAAACTGACACCATGAATCCTGCAGGGATGTCCATAAATCCATAAGAGTTCGAGTGGGAGGAGATCTCTTCTGAACAGCCCGTTGCAAGGCATCCCAGATATGCTCAATAATTTTCATGTCTGGGGAGGGGGGGGGGGGGTTTGGTGGCCAGCGGAAGTGTTTCTGTGGTGTCACCGCCAGACACCACACTTGCTAGGGGTAGCTTAAATCGGCCGCGGTCCATTTAGTACATGTCGGACCCGCGTGTCGCCACTGTGTAATCGCAGACCTAGCGCCACCACCAAGGCAGGTCTCGTGATACGAGAGAGCACTCGACCCAGTTGTACGAGAACCTAGCTAGCTACCAGATGTACGAAGCCTTTCTCTCTCATTAGCCGAGAGACAGAATAGCCATCAGCTAAGTTAATGGCTACGAACTAGCAAGGCGCCATTAGCCATACAGTGATTGTACTTAAAGTCTCCTGTGTATCGTCAAGATCGATGTACCACAATGATATTAAAGATAAGTATTAATACAGCTACGTACTTTTCTTAATAACATTAATTACGTGGCCTGTTCCAGTGCTTCACGCCCGTCTGCGTTAGTCTAGCGTGCATTTTCAGCCATCTCAACTTCACGGTGTCGGCCCAGATACCGACACAACATTGGCGACGAGGGAAAAGAGTTCTTTCTGATTGCTTACATTTAATTGTGTCATGGCTTCGCCACATTCTCCAGATGTACTGTCCGAATTTTATCGCTTGCAGAATCAGCAGACGCAGGCGTTACTGGATGCCCTTGGACAGCTCGTCCAGGGTCAACGTACCATTCAAACCGATGCGGCCGCCGCCGCTTCTTCGCTACCGCTGCCACTAAATGCTGTTGCACCTCCCTTTCGACCATACGTGGCAGCCGATGAGACCTGGCATGAGTGGTCTCGCCAGTTCAACTTCCACCTCGCTGCCTACAGAATTCAAGGTAATGAGCGGCAGCCGTTTTTGCTTTCTTGTGTCGGTGTGTCCACATACCATGTGATAGTGAAATTGTTTCCCCGACGCGACGTAGCAACTCTGTCATACGAGGAAATTTTGTCTGCATTAGATGCCTATTTCAAAGAAACAGTTAATGTGGTTGCAAAACGGTATACGTTCTTTCGTACAAAACGTACGGCCGGTCAAACTAATAGGGAGTGGGTAGCGACATTGCAAGGACTTACTAGGGACTGTGCCTTTGAATGTGACTGTGGTCTTTCTTATTCCGATACAATGGTGCGTGATGCAATTGCACAGAACGTTTCTGATGTTCGCATACGGGAGCAAATTTTGAAACTCGTTAATCCCTCCCTTCAACAAGTGATAGACATATTGGATAGACAGGACACACTTGACTGTGCTCAGGAATCTTTTGAAACTTCGCCAGCCATGTGTAACATTAACCGGCCCGCTGGACGCGCTGCGCGGCCCGGTAACCGGGCCTCGCGCACGTCCGCACAGCTGCCGCCGCGCGCTAAGCCACGTGTGCCGCGCCAGCCCACAAATGTAGTGAAATCGTGCCCGCGGTGTGCTACTAGACATTCGCGTGAACATTGCCCGTCACGCCAAGCTATTTGCTTTTTCTGCAATAAGAAAGGACATGTTCAAAGTGTTTGCCAGAAAAAGCTCAGATCAGACAATCACAATCATTCCAGGCCCTTTGCTTCGCGCCGGAATCGAACCAAGGACACTCAGGCTCGTGGACCTTCGCCTATGGACATTCATGTCGTTAATTCCACTTCGTCCAGTGACACTTTCTCTAACAGTAACTGTGTTCGTCCCACAAAAACTGTGTGTCGACGTCGCCGGAAATCACGTCAATTAGCAAGTGATTCTGTACCAGTGTCTATTCAAATTGCACAAAACAGTCGCTTTTGTCGTCAGCAGGACAATAAACTTTTTGTGGACTTAGACTTTGAAGGCAAAGTGATACCATTCCAGCTCGATACCGGAGCTGCAGTTTCATTGCTCAATCATGACACGTACAAACAACTGGGCAACCCTCCGTTGCGTTCCGCAAATGTTAAGCTAACTACATATTCCGGACAGACAATTCCTGTGTTAGGACAGTGCAGCCTTCTTGCAACATACAAGGGACAAACAAAACTTGTGTCATTTTACGTTCTTCGTTCTTCTTCTGCAGTGAACTTGTTTGGTCTAGAATTGTTTCAGTTGTTTAACATGTCTATTGTAAATCAGGTGCTATCAGTGAATCAAACTGTGCCTTCAGACAGTGTTTCTAGTGTATGTGAAGAATTTGCAGATATTTTTGCACCGGGCTTAGGTTGCGCTAAAAGCTATGAAGCACATTTGGAACTGGAAGGAAACGCGCAACCGAAATTTTTCAGAGCGCGCAATGTTCCCCACGCATTGCGTCAGGAGGTCGCAAAAACATTGAACAATGTAGAATCACAAGGTGTGAGGGAATGTGCGCAATGCCTCTTCTCTTTCAGCTCCGCTTCATCGCGTACGCCGTACAGGTGTTCCGTTCGTCTGGACGACGGAATGTGAACGCGCCTTTTGCCAGTTGAAATCGGCGTTGCTTTCTAATACTTGCCTTACGCCATTCGATCCCCAGAAACCCCTTTTGTTGATGGTAGATGCATCGGATTTCGGGATCGGTGCTGTGCTTGCGCACAAAGTTGGCTCCCATGATCGCCCTATTGCCTTTGCGTCCAAATTGCTCTCGTCTGCGCAAAGAAATTATTCACAGATAGAGAAAGAAGCTTTGGCTCTCGTGTTTGGTGTTACTAAGTTCCATGATTTATTGTATGGTCGTCACTTTACCATCATCACAGACCACAAACCTTTGACATCGCTTTTCATCCGACCAAGCCTGTACCTCCACGTACAGCGCAGAAATTCATTCGCTGGTCTATTTTCCTCTCGCAGTACCGCTACGATATCTTGTATCGGTCCACTGCTAAGCACGGAAACGCCGATGCGTTGTCCCGTTTGCCTGTTGCTGCGGATAAAGCATTCGATTCTTCCGAACTTGCTTGCATGTTCATTGATTCGGAAACCGATGAAGTGGTCGAATCGTTTCCGATTGATTTTCGTCGTGTCGCTACAGCCACAGCTGCTGACCCTGTCCTTGCTACTGTTTTACGTTTTGTTGCTACGCAATGGCCTTTGTCAAAGTCTCGGATCGAGGATCCGTTGGTTCGCCGATTTTTTGCTCACAAGGAGAGACTTTTTGTTCGACGTGGTGTTTTGTTGTTGCGTTCTGATAATGATCAGTCCAGAGTCGTGGTCCCACGTTCGTTACAGTCCTCTGTTTTATGGCTTCTTCACCACGGACATTGGGGTATAGTGCGAACGAAACAACTTGCTCGTCAGCACTGTACTTGGTTCGGAATCGATGCTGCGATTACGAATATGTGTTCTTCGTGCCCGGCGTGTGCCGAACAACAGTCCGCACCGCCGCGGAAAGTCTTTGCGTGGCCAAAAGCCACTTCCCCTTGGCAACGCTTGCACATTGATTTTGCTGGTCCATTCTGGAATGCTCGATGGTTGGTTCTGGTCGACGCCTTCAGTAATTCTCCTTTTGTTGTCCGGATGTCTTCCACGACGTCCTCCGCCACCATCCAAGCGTTGTCTGCTATCTTTTGCATTGAAGGTCTTCCGCAGACTATTGTTTCCGACAATGGCCCACAATTCATGTCCGCAGAATTTCAGTCATTCTGCCAGGCCAATGGTATTCAACATCTGACATCCGCGCCGTTTCGCCTCAGTCCAACGGTGCCGCTGAACGATTGGTCCGGACTTTCAAGTCACAGATGTTGAAATTGACAGAGTCGCATTCTCGGGAGGACGCATTGTTGCTCTTTTTGTCTTCGTATCGCTCTCAGCCCCGAGATGGTCGCTCGCCGGCTGAGTTGCTCCACGGTCGTCCTCATCGCACCTTGATGTCTTTGCTGCATCCGCCGCATCAGGTTCCTGTGCAGCGGCAGACTCCTGCTTTTGCTCCAGGCGACGTTGTATTTTATCGCAACTATCGAGGTTCACGGCGTTGGCTCGCAGGGCGCATTCTACGCTGCCTCGGCCGCGCGATGTATTTGGTTTTGGGGGCCTCTGGTGAGGTGCGTCGGCATCTCCATCAGCTGCGCCTCTGTCGTCGCTCGGGTTCTGCCGCTCCCCGTCTGCTTTCAGCGACGGTGCCGTCCGGTCAGCGCCCTGGGGACCCATCTACTGGCTCGCCTCATCCCCAGGTGTTACCGACGATGCCTTCCATTTTGCCCCATGGCGACGCGCCGCCGCCGCCGCAGCAGCAGCAGCCGCCGCCGCCGCCGCTTGTTCTCCCGCCGGCGCCGCCCGCATTCGACGCTTCGTTGCAGCCGCCAAGCGCCTCCCAGGGTCACGCGCCGCCGATCGCTTCCCGTGACCAGCTGTCCTCCGCCATGGAACTCCCGCCCGCTCCGGACCACATGACGTCATCGCGCGTCGGCTACCCCGACGCAATGGAGGTTGCTCCTTCGGTCCCTCCTGTCTCTTTACGGGCGCATACACCGCATGTTGACGTGCACCCTGGACTAGTTTTTCAGGCGTTTCCTAGCTCCCCTCGGACCGAATGGCCGGGTGCGGGTGGCACAGCCTCGCCTGTTGTTAGGCTCCCCACCTCATCGCATACGTCAACATGTGGTCCTCCCCACGGCGGGCGGAACCCTTATCACACGGCCGTTCGCCGATTTGCGGGGGAGGAATGTGGTGTCACCGCCAGACACCACACTTGCTAGGGGTAGCTTAAATCGGCCGCGGTCCATTTAGTACATGTCGGACCCGCGTGTCGCCACTGTGTAATCGCAGACCTAGCGCCACCACCAAGGCAGGTCTCGTGATACGAGAGAGCACTCGACCCAGTTGTACGAGAACCTAGCTAGCGACCAGATGTACGAAGCCTTTCTCTCTCATTAGCCGAGAGACAGAATAGCCATCAGCTAAGTTAATGGCTACGAACTAGCAAGGCGCCATTAGCCATACAGTGATTGTACTTAAAGTCTCCTGTGTATCGTCAAGATCGATGTACCACAATGATATTAAAGATAAGTATTAATACAGCTACGTACTTTTCTTAATAACATTAATTACGTGGCCTGTTCCAGTGCTTCACGCCCGTCTGCGTTAGTCTAGCGTGCATTTTCAGCCATCTCAACTTCACGGTGTCGGCCCAGATACCGACACAACAGTATCAACTCAGAAGAGTGTTTCTGGAGCCACACGATAGCAATTCTGGATGTGTGGGGTGTCGCATTTTTCTTCTGGAATTGCCCAAGTGCGTCAGAATGCACAAAGAACATGAATGGATGCAGGTGATGAGACAGGATGCTTACGTACGTGTCACCTGTCAGAGTCGTACCTAGACATATCAGAGGTCCCAGATGACCCCAACTGCACACGTCCCATATCATTACATAGCCTCCACCAGCCTGAACAGTCTCTTGCTGACGTGCAGGGTCCATGGATTCATGAGGTTGTTTCCATTCCCGTAAACGTCCACTCTATTCAACTTGAAACGAGACGGGCCAGGCAACATGTTTCCAGTCATCAACTGTCCAATGTCGATGTTGAGGGGCCCAGGCGAGACGCAAGGCTTCCTATTGTGCAGCCATCAAGGGTACTCGAGTGGGCCTTCGGCTTCGCAAGCCCATATCGATCATATTTCGTTGCTGACGGTTTTTGACGCCCAGCACTGAAACCTGCAGCAATTTGCGGAAGGGTTGCACTTCTGTCACGTTGAAGGACTCTCTTCAGTCGTCATTGATCCCGTTCTTGCAGGATCTTTTTCCGGCAGCAGCGATGTTGGAGATTTGATGTTTTACTAGAGTCTTGATATTCACAGCACACTCGAGAAATGGTCGTACGGGAAAATCCCCGCTTCATCGTTACCTCGGAGATGCTGTGTCCCATTGCTCGTTCACCGACTATAACACCACGTTCAAACTTACTAAAGTCTTGATAACCTGCCACTGTAGAAACAATAATCGATTTAACAACTGAGCCAGACACTTGTCTTATATAGGCGTTGCCGACCGCAGCGCCGTATTCTACCTGTTTACATATCTCGGTATCTGAATACGCGTGTCTAAACCAGTTTCTTTGGCGCTTCACTGTAGTTCGTGCTGTGTGCTCTCGTTCAGTAGAGCTTGCGTAAACAATAATTAAAAGTATCACCAGAGCTAGGGAGTATAGGGAAAATGTTTAAGTGAGCGACTGTATTGTAGATCTCGCGTGGGTGAGAGGGTAGTGCGTTTCCGTTGTTGTACCAAAGGTCCCGCGTTAAAACCCCACTGATGACAATTTGTTAAAACTGTTAACTCGTGAAATTGTTATTTGGGAGAACATGTTCTTGACATATAAAAGGGATTTTTCAGAGTTTGTTGTAATGTTATTTTGGCAGTCTGCTTTCACTTCGTTAATTGAACATCATGTACTTATTACTGATCTTATTATTTCCTTTATTACTACTTACTATTATTACTATTACTTGCGCACGTGTGATGCAATTGTTCCTTTATTTTTCTGTTCTGATTTTATATTCCGTGAAACTACAAGCCTGCTCCATAGGCTTACTACTTCCAAAGAAACGAAGCGAAAGCAGACTGCCAAGGGAACATTGCTGTAAACTCCAAACAGCCCTTCTCACACGTTATCAACACATTTACACATATAACACTCTCACACATGATACTGTAAAATAATTTGCCGTCATGGGGTTTGAACCAGGGACCCAATCTAACGCCCTACCAACTTCCCCACGGAAGCAACATGTTTTAGTTAATCAATAGTTACGCTTTTGATGTGCTCCGTAGTTCTGGTGTCACTTTTAATTAACGCTTACACCCGTTCTACTGGACGACAGCATACAGTACTAACTAAATCGGTGTTTTGGCTAGATTACGCTATGTTCATGGTTGAAAACGTATCCTCACATAGATAAGTTGATCCAAAACAGTAAGATTTCCGATGCCACTTTTACAGTGTTAGGGCAGCGTCTCACACTGACTAATTCCCATAATTCCGAATTTAAGGAAATGCTGTTCTGAAATCCAGTTATTTCCTCTTCAAGTCTATTCTCCCGAAAAGAGAAAGGAGCACTCATTTTATTTGAAATATCTTAGCTAGAATAGTTGCCATTTCCTTGAAATCTGAAAATTTTGCAACTATCATTATCTACCATTTTTCTGCCAAAATAGTAACCGAGCGAGGTGGCGCAGTGCTCAATAAACTGTACTCGCGTTCGGGAGGACGACGGTTGAAACCCGCGTCCGGCCATCCTGATTTAGGTTTTCCGTGATTTCCCTGAAACGCTTTAGGCAAATGCCGGAGTGGTTCCTTTGAAAAGGCACGGCCGACTGCCTTCTCCGTCCTTCCCTAATCCCATGCGACCGATGACCTCCACCAAATCAACCAACCAACCAAAATGGTAAAAATAGTAAATCTCCTCTTCCACTTTTAGTGTCTCAGTTTTTAATCACTAAACATCATTAGACGTAATTTGAGTTCATTCCATTATTGCTTTACTTTCATTGGCGCCTTGTTATAATCTCTTTTCAAGGTACTTTTCAATGTATCTGCACAAAATACCCATGGTAAAAACAGTTTTGCACTGGTATTTTCTTTTTAAGCCATTAGCGTCACAAGAGGATTTTCTGTGTCTAGTTGCCCTGTACGGTGATTCTCTCCTTTTCGCTTTAGAGACACCACAGTCTAAATAACATCTGTTATCAGGCTCATAATTTTCTCAACACTTCTCCTAAAATCCCTTGAACAGCTTTCCACTGGCTTTCAGCCCATCCCCATTATAGCAATGAGCGTGCTGTCGCACTCCCTGACCCAAGGGAGAGCAAAGAATGCTGTGGTTTACCACATTGACCATTGAGTAACAGTTATTTTACTCGAGGTGCCGCGAAGAAACGCTAAACACCAAACACCCCATTACGAAATGGATCACGCTTCGCAATTACTGCCGGCTTTACTCCAGGAAACATTAGCAAAGATACGCGTGTTGAAACCTAAACAATGTGACCATGCAATAAAATACCCCATGTTAGAGAAACTTTGCCGTACTGAGCGGCTGTAGAATACCAACGGAATTGTTCGTTTCAAGTCTACAGTGTAGAATCTTCTGCGCGTCTTTTGTCGAAAATATCTCGACATTCTACATTTTTCATCATAATAACATCACATCGGTAGATGAATAAAAAGTTTGCTCTATTGTGATACTGATGTTTCCGTTAATTATTCAGTAGTTTTGGCCGTGCGGTTCTAGGCGCTACAGTCTTGAACCGAGAGACCGCTACGGTCGCAGGTTCGAATCCTTCTTCGGGCATGGATGTATGTGATGTCCTTAGGTTAGTTAGGTTTAAGTAGTTCTCAGTTCTAGGCGACTGATGACCTCAGAAGTTAAGTCCCATAGTGCTCAGAGCCATTCAGTCTGTTGTGAATCTAAAATAGGGTACCGTTAAGAGCGTCAATTTCGCCATCTCAATGAACACTTTCGAGTTACCTTTTTTGGGTTTTCCAGTTATTAGACAGACAAGAAATTTGAAGCCATCCTTATTTTCTACGTTTTTTTTTTAACATTGTAAGACAAAAGTTAGTAACTTCAAGTTAATTTTTTGTTTGAAGTAGCACTTATATTGGTCAGAAAAATGTATTTTGTCGTTGATTTTTGCGACATTTTGAACGGTTGTGTCAAAACATTGTATCACTGACTAGTCTTGCAGTTCCGATGGCCACTGGAAAGCCGTTTTAAAGATTTCGTGAAAAGTTGTAATCACAGAATTTCCGTGAAATAACTGTAATTAATTTTTCTGAGAATTTGCTTAACCTTATCTACTTAACCTTATTTAGTTAAGATACTGTGTGATAGCCTTTCGTGCACGTAACGTGCTTTTCTGGTGGCTTACATAACGTGAGCTATCGTCTAGATATGTCGACATAGTTGGACAAAGAAATCAGAGCCGAGAAGTTTTTAGGTGTTGGATAATTAAGATCTCTATCAGCCGTGACGTAACGGCTGCTCCGTGCGGCGAGTGACTGACCCTTGCAGCATTTACTTGTATCTCGGGCTCATGGTCTCTATGACACGAGAGAGTGTTTCAGCTGGATTGTTGCCTGAGCAAAATGTACGAAGAAATGAAATATTTAAGTATAGGCAATTAAAGTGTCGTTAGGATCAAGTTGTACATCGAAAATCTAAAATATCTAGAAACGCGTAGTGGAGGGAACACTTCAGAGGTGAAACTGTTTGGCGAATCCCCTTGGGTAGGTACGAAGGTTCTCCCTGATAGCCGTCTATACGACTCAAAATTCTTTTTCTACTCGGTGTACAACATACTAGAAAGAGAGTAAAGATTCAGTCTTTTTTTTGTACAAACAACTATATTTCATTTTTTAATAGTCAGAATCGACCAAAAGTACAAAATGGAACGAAAAAGGTGTCCTTTTAAAAAAGCTGATATAAATTCACTTGACGGTCCTTCCTAAGAGACATTCTTCATTCTTTCAGTACTACTACGTAAGCGTAGATCAAATGTGGTTTCAAATCAAGGAAATTGTGTCGGCGGCAATTGAGAGTATTCCGTCAAATAAATTAATAAGAGTCTGAAGAGGCCTCACATGGTACACAAAACAAGTCAGGACAATGTTGCAATGGCAATGAAAACAGCAGGCCAGATTTTAAAGAACGGGAAATTTCAAAAATTGTATTGGTTTACAGATGTCCGGAACTTAGCGCGGAGTTAACCGCAAGATAGTTTTAACAGTATCCACAACGTAAGTCAATAAATTTGGCGGAAAATCCAAAGAGACTCTTCCCCTACGTAAAGGATACCAGCGGGCGGACAATCAGTATCTACACAGGGAAAACCCTTCATCAAAGAAGATGCAGTAAATATTGCAGGATACCAGTCAAGAAGAGCTGTCAACTGAGTAACATAAACGGGGAGATTCTCCGCGTAGCGAAATAACTTAAATCAATTAATAAATGCAAGTCTTCTGGTCCAGACTGTACACAAATTAGGATGCTTTCGGAGTATGCTGATGAAATAGCCCAATTTTTAGCAATCATATACAATCGCTCTCTCGACGCAAGAGAAAATATTTTACTTTTCGGATCTAGGTAGAAAACTGAGGTACAAGGGAAAAGCTGTGGTAAATAAATATAATGCGGCGAGTGTATACTACATTACACGCGATGATTGACCAATGAAATATATAGGGCAAGCCAGAAAGTCATTTCGAATAAGATTTCAGGATCACCTTAAGGCAATCCCCGATCAGCACTAGCAGCACACTTAGCGAAGAGGGGCGCAGCATCACAAGTCCTCCAGAAAATTTAAAAATATTTCACAAAAAAAGAGCCAAATTTTGAATATATTAAAGGAAGCAGGAAAAATTGTAGCTATGAAAAAGGAACTTCACAGTTCACGTTGAATTCTGGATTCCGGCTAATTTTGATAGTTAATACGATTAGGTATTAGTACATAATGAAATTATGTGTTATTGTTGGTTTTGAAGGTAGCGACCCAGCGCTACTAGTCTCGAGTATATGACGTCAAACTGTTCACGTCGGTAGCTTCCGTTCCGCCAGCCAGCTTAAAACATGGCGCTGCAACCACAGGTTTCACCTATTAGCAATATTTCCCAAATGAATGGAGAACGCCTTTGTTGCCTTTAGCTCGCCATGTTATTGACAATATTCACTGAATAGTAAATTTTGACTAGGAGCGATGGGTACGCCTATGTGCTTTTAACGTTGTATATTTTGACGTTCCGTTACTTGTTTTAATATCCACAAAATGCGGTAACACATCACTTTGCTATTTATCATGTAGGTTGCATTTGATGATTCAGCTTTAGGCCGCGAAACCGGTAGTTAATAAACAACAACAGCAATTTTACCAGCTGTTAGCGGAATGCTTCCCAACATCATTATTTAAAATTATCTGATTTGCAATAGTTAAGAGTGGGAACCATTTCATGCATTCGTTATTTGGCGTGTGGTTAGTTGGCAGGTGATTTTGTACTGTAGTCTTCTTTTGAAAACCAATTTATTTCCAAGATCGCTATGTGAACACAATTAGTGGATTACTAGTTTCGGCAATATGTATTGTCTTCCACAGATCCATAAAACCGGGCAGTGCTAGTTACATCATACAGAGCTAACACCACTCTGCACATGAGAACTATAGAATATGCATAAAAACTCGAGGCGTTACAATGATAGCACATCTGACACGTTACTGTACTGCCTCGACTTTTTTATGCATATTGCATTGTCCTCACATGGGAGAGCGGTGTAAGAACTGTATGATGTAACTACAACTGCCCGCTTTTATGAATCTGAGGATGGCAATACACATTGCTGATACTAGTAATCTACTAATTGAATTAACATAGCGATCTTGGCAAATAAATTGGTTTTCAAAAGAAAACTACAGTACAAAAAATTAAATACCTTCGTTAACAAAGCATAATAATATGACCCAGGGCAAAATGTGTATGGTGTAGGACGCGGTAATAGCAATGACGGACTGACAACTTAGAGTGAATTATTCTTACATACAGAGTCAAGTAGGTGCGTAAACAGCCAGGAACATTATAAATGTATATAACATGTATGACGAAGACATGTAAAAAGATTAAATACAGCCTGCCGGGGTGTGGCGCTACAGTCTGGAATCGCGCGACCGCTACGGTCGCAGGTTGGAATCCTGCCTCGGGCATGGATGTGTGTGATGGCCTTAGGTTAGTTAGGTTTAAGTAGTTCTAAGTTCTAGGGGACTGATGACCTCAGATGTTAAGTCCCATAGTGCTCAGAGCCATTTGATTAAATAAAACGGCGCAACCGCCAGTCAAGCGTCAATATAAATTTTATGTTGAAGAGGCTAACAAAAGCTGGTATAGAATTATATTTAATGAAAGTTTATGGTGGCTCTGTGGAAAAGTCGTTAGCGGTAGTTCTTTGTATTTTACCGCCAACGACCTTGGCTCGTTGGATACACTGCTTGCCGCGGGAGCTCCGAACTTAAGCAACGTCTGGAGTGGTCACATTTTGTGTCCGTCCAGGTACATTAAGAGCTATTGGCAATTTTCCCTTTGCCTTTCAGGGAAACGAGAGAAACTGCCATAACGCATGTTTTGGAGTTGTATTCACGAGGAAAGCGTGCCTGCGGCTCATACAACAGTTAATTGAAACCTAATTTACAAATACTTGAAACCTGTAATTCTTTGTAACACTGCAGTAATTTTAACTCCTTAGCGAGCTCAAGATGATAGATCAATTTGTCGCAACCCATTAAAAACAATAAAGTATTTCAATTGTGCAGCTGACGACTGGTTTTGTTTTGAAAGGGAAATATACCACAGTTTCTGTAGAAATGACAACTATGAACAAAATCACTTCCGATTTTGCTTTTGATTTTCTCTATTTCCATAATTTTTCCATCGCCAAGATACACCTCTTTGAACAAGTGCTGCAGTAGTTCAGGCGCCGGACTCGTGTTGCGGAGGGTGGGGATTCGAATCATCATACGATCATCCAGATTCAAGTTCCTCGCGTTATCCATAAACATATCAAGGCGAATGCCACGATGATTAGAGTAGGAGTAGCCCTTCCGCATGACTTCAGTCCGAGTTTCTCTTTACTCTCTAACGACGTTTTTAATTTATTTTTTGGCTTTTGGAACCAAATACGATACAGCCAACAGTAGTTACCAAAGTACCGTATTACCATAATTACAATTTCCACAGTAGAAAAAAAAAGAGTTCGCTGTACAATCATAAGTTCATGTTAATTAAAAACACCGAAATATGAACAGGAGACAGCCAGCAGTACTTACAACTGTAACAAATTAACGTTAGTGCAATTTTCAGAACAATCATAAGATTGTGAAGTAAAAAGATAAGTTTTATAGATAAATTTAAAAAAAATTACGACCGGGGGATCAAACAGGGCGCGTTCTAGAGGAGAATGACATCCACAGCAACTTATAACTGAAAGCTAGACAACGGAGTCGTTTACAAGTATAAGTTTAGAATGCAAAATGTTTTCGAACCTGGTTGGCTCCATGGGAGGACTAGATCCACATAATTTACCGGTCAAAGTTGAATAACGGCCTCTTTTAAATAGTTTGTGAGCAAATAATACTTATATACATCGAACCGGTGAACTAAAGCGGTTACACTTGTAGCGAGGGTGTAGCCCCTCGCAACCAGTTTTTATTAAAACACCGCCTATGCAGCCGAGTACTTGGTATATGCCAATATGAGGTAGTTTATATCCACCACCACCATTTTGTTTTAATTACAGGGTCCATAAGCGATGATTTTCAACCGGTGAAGGTGGGCTGGGTAACACCTGGGTCCCAGCCTTATGCTGGTGCGAGAGATCACATGGCGCCTACTAAGCTTTACTGAGGTGAACCACGATCGAGAAGAGACGTTCAGCTGTACGCCGTTCATAAATTCAGTCGTGATAAGCAGCTCTCTTGGCCATCGATTTGAAATCCGTATAAGATTTGTGCTGGGTTGAACCACCCTTTCGTAATGCTCTTCTGAGCGAAGCGATCAACAGTTTCATTATGCATTATGCAGAATGCCTTGATGCCCCTATATCCAAACTACGCGGGCGTCAACGTCCAATGTCCGCGCATCTATTGTGGCCATCCAGACATCCAGACATCCAAGGCATATCTGTTTGCCTGTTTATCAGACGCTGGAATTTTTTAGTTTCTGCAACACACTCTGGGAATACGTGGGGATCATTAAGAGCCGGAAAGTCTGTGTGTCACAATAAATAACGATCTCGCCGTTGGCGGTATATTATACTTAAACCTTCCTTCCTTTCTAAATTCTGACCGCAGGAAGATGCTCCAACTGTGTAGACCACACGTGAAGCACAAAGCACTGAACCTCCTGCCCCGCGTAGGGGTCTGTGGCGCAAGGCGGTGGTAACTGAATCTCCGGTTTTCGCTTTCGTTGCGGCGAAAGCTTGGCGCACCTCGACGCCTTCTGACCGTCACGGCGAGTTCCGCTCTCAGGGCACGCAGGAGGTGGTCAAGCTTCCGGGAATCCGCGGCCACGCTTGCCAACACGGCGCCCAAGTCCGGAAACGTCATTCCTGGAACCAGCGAGTGCTCGCGAAAGCTGACGTTATCACACTTTATGCAGGTAATTCCTTGACGACTCTCGTGCCCCTCGTGTTTGTATATGTGGGTGTTGGTTGATTTGGGGAAGGGGACTAAACGACGAGGTCATCGCTCCAGTCCGATTAGGGAAGCGGATGGGGAAGAAAATCAGCCCTGCCCTTTCAAAGGAACCATTCTGGCATTTGCCTGAAGCGATTCAGGGAAATCACCGGAAAAACCTAAATCAAAATGGCCGGACGCGGGTTTGAACCGTCATCGTCCCGAGTGCCAGTCCAGTGTGCTAACCATTGCGCCATCTCGCACGGTTAGTCTGTGTATAAGTATGTGTTTGCTCGTGTGCGTGTGCTACCAGCTCCAAGGTATTCAGAAAACCGTTGATGACAGAGTGGAGTTTCGTAAACTAACATGGAAACTCAACTAACTAATCATAAAAAAAAGCCTTCAGTAGACCAAAATTATTCAGAGTTGCTATTATGCTTTTCTTTTTTAAGAAGCGTAATTTTGCATTAAAGGTTTAACATAATAATCACGTTCGAAACTATTTAACTCATATCACGCACAATACACATATACTACTGGCCATTAAAATTCCTACACCACAAAGATGAGGTGCTACAGACGCAAAATTTAACCAACAGGAATAAGATGCTGTGATATGCAAATGATTAGCTTTACAGAGCATTCACACAAGGTTGGTGCCGGTGGCGACACCTACAACGTGCTGCCATGAGGAAAGTTTCCAACCGATTTCTCACACATAAACAGCAGTCGACCGGCGTTGCCTAGTGAAACGTTGTTGTGAAGCCGCGTGTAAGGAGGTGAAATGCGTACCATCACGTTTCCGACTTTGATAAAGGTCGGATTGTAGCCTATCTCTATTGCGGTTTATCGTATCGCGACATTGCTGCTCGCGTTGGTCGAGATCCAATGACTGTTAGCAGAATATGGAATCGGTGGGTTCAGGAGGGTAATACGGAACGCCGTGCTGGATCCCAACAGCACCGTATGACTAGCAGTCGAGATGACAGGCATCTTATCCGCATGGCTGTAACGGATCGTGCAGCCACGTCTCGATCCCTGAGTCAACATATGGGGACGTTTGCAGGACAACAACCATCTGCACGAACAGTTCGACGACATTTGCAGCAGCATGGACTATTAGCAAGGAGACCATGGCTGCGGTTACCCTTGACGCTACATCACAGACAGGAGCGTCTGCGATGGTGTACTCAACGACGAACCTGGCTGCGCGAATGGCAAAACGTCATTTTTTCGGATGAATCCACCTTCTGTTTACGGCATGATGATGGTCGGATCCGTGTTTGGCGACATCGCGGTGAACGCGCACTGGAAGAGTGTATTCGTCATCGCCATACTGGCGTATCATCCGGCGTGATGGCATGGGGTGCCATTGGTTACACGTCTCGGTCACCTCTAGTCGGCATTGACGGCACTTTGAACAGTGGACGTTACGTTTCAGATGAGTTACGACCCGTGGCTCTACCCTTCATTCGATCCCTGCGAAACCGTACATTTCAGCAGGATAATGCACAACCGCATGTTGCAGGTCCTGTACGGGCCTTTCTGGATACAGAAAATGTTCTGCTGCTGCCCTGGCCAGCACATTCTCCAGATCTCTCACCAATTGAAAACGTCTGGTCAATCGTGGCCGAGCAGCTAGCTTGTCACAGTACGCCACTCTTGATGAACTGTGGTATCGTGTTGAAGCTGCATGGGCAGCTGTATCTGTACACGCCATCCAAGCTCTGTGTGACTCAATGCCCAGGCGTATCAAGGCCGTTATTACGGCCAAAGGTGGTTGTTCTGGGTACTGATTTCCCAGGATCTATGCACCGTGAAAATGTAGTCAAGTCACATGTCAGTTGTAGTATAATATATTTGTCCAATGGATACCCTTTTATCGTCGGCATTTCTTCTTGGTTCAGCAATTTTAATGGCCAGTAGTGTACTATAAGTATTCAGCCATTATTTTAGAGTGCGAGACTTAGCGACTTCCAACAAACTTTACACATATCTTCAAAATTTATCGAAGCACTTTCTCGCTGACACAAAATAATGAAAACTATATGGGGGACGATCGATGTCAGTGAACTCACGGCTTCGGATCGTTGCAGATGTCGCAGCGCTCGCGTCTAGTCTGGCGTTGTCATGCTAAACGAGAGGGTGTTCCATGTGTGGACGAACTCTTCAAATTCGAAATATGATTGTAGCACGCTGTTTCTCACGCACCGCCATGTTGCCCGGTACACTCTAGTGGCAGATGGGTGCAAATATGCAGACATGAGGAATAAAGATGTAGACTGCTAACAACGCTTGCTTTATTTAAAAAGCTTTAATTCGGAGGAATTGCTTTTCAGTACGTCCTCGTACATTATTCAGTGCAGAACCACCTTATTTCGCCTTCTTGGGCGCTGTCAGGCAGCGTTTCATAAAGAAATATATTCAGAAAGATGTCACTATCAACCTTTCAGTGTGAAATCATGCAACAGCATTCCGCGTTACCATCAGACGACGTAATTCGCTTATTTAGTAAGCTCTATATTGAAAACTAACAAACACAACACATACTCGACTCAGCGATTATATTTGGATGTGGCTTAAACTTGTTTGTACCGGAGACAATTTGATTTGATTTGATATCGTCCCCCATATAGTTTTCATCTGTTTCCAAAACTTAAAGAACACGTTCGAGAAATTCACTTTCATAGTTGTGAAATGGTGCAAGCAGAGATGAGGTTGCGGCTGCATCAGCAACGTCAAACCTTTTAAAGCGACAGTATGAGCAACCTGGTCTCTCGTTGGGAGAAATGAGTTTGTCACGAGGGCGGCAACGTTGAGGAACAACTATGTAGACAAGAAGAATAAAGATGTAGAATGCTAGTAAAATTTGTTTTATTTAAAAATCTGTAAGAGTTTTTTCATAAAGAATATAGAGGCATTACTTTTAAGCACGGCCTCTTATGTATTTCAAATAAAACTACAGCCTGATTCAGAAAAAATAACTTCTAACTGGAAATTTGACGCAGTTGCGGATTGAAGCATGAGAATTACCAGTCCTCCTATCCCTTTTTCTCCACCACCATGAATACTTGCTAACCGAATAGGTTTGCTGACTTCGTTGAACCAATGAAAACTCTGAGAAATTTAAAAAGGCTAAAAATGAAACTTCTGTCATCGAAGTGTCTTTCCGCGTAACAAGACTATCCACGCTATACTCCATTACTTTCACATTTTGGGGGAGTATATGCTGAGATGAATACTGGTGACGATTTGAACGTGGGTACCACACCCATCCTTTTAACAGTATCTGCTTTATGTGCGCAGTGTACTAGCAGTAGTGTCTCCTGTACAAGGTACTTCGTACCATGTCCGTGTATTTAGTGTGTCATTGATAGTACTGACACAACTGCATCTCTTCCACTTATGTGATTAGCGTAGGCACAGAATATTTGTATGTTACTGACCAGCATCTGACTTAGGAAGCTTTTTCTCCTGTATTCAGCATCATAAAAGCAAACAAAACTAGTGTCCTCCTTGCTCGCGACGCGTGGAGGTGGAGTCGTAGCTCTCGACACGGATTCCGACAACTTGCTCGTGCGTGAAAGAACAACAAAACTGACTGCTGACTGCTCGGAGTGTGTGTACAAGGCAGCAGTCTTTTATTTTGAGCACTGAATTAAGGCCACGAGAACCAGGTCTACGTATCTGACTGCAGGTGGAAAGTAGATGCCTGTTCGCCCGATGACGTTCTACCGTAATGACTGCGTTACTTAGTACAAGCCGAACTGAAGCTTCCAGTGGTCGTCTCTGCTTTGGAAAAAGTGATATTCACAACAGAAAGCCATGTGTTTTAATCATCAGCCCACGAATTCCTCACCCGTGTCAACGTCATCACCTCACACTTCCCCACAATGTTCTCAGATATTTATTCCAATCTCTGACTTCCCTTAACTGTTTCTGCCGTCAGTAACTCCCTCAAGTACGATCGGAGTTATTCCCTCACGGCTTAATACATGACCTAGTGTCATGCCCTTTATTTTGTCACTGTTTCCCATGTGTTCCTTTCTTCGCTGATTCTGCTCACAACTTCCTCATGCCTTATCAGTCCCCCTAATTTTCAACATCCTTCTGTAACACCATACCTCAGATGCTTCGATCCTCTTCTTTTCCGTTTTTCCCACTGTTCATAGTTTACTGTCATACAACACTGTGCTCCAAACGTACATTTTCAGAAATTTCTTCCTCAAATAAAAGCTGATGTATGATACTGCTTTTGGCCATGAATGCTCTTCTTAACTATGCTAGTCTGCTTTTTATGTCCTCCTTGCGTCGTCAGTTGTAATCTTGCTTCCAAAGCAGCATAATTCATTCACTTCGTCTCCAATTTTCACTCTCTTTTTATCGCTACTCTCATTTCTGTCACTTCCCATTACTTTCATCTTCCTTCGCTTTACTTTCGATCCATAAAATGCAATCATTAGATTTTTCATATCATTCAGTAGGTTCTGCTTTTCTTTATCAATTTCATTAAGAATAACATTCTCGTCAGCGAATATTATCACTGATATCCTCTCACAATGAAATTCAGTCCCAGTACTAAACCTTTCTTTTATCTGAGTCATCACTTCTTCGATGTATAGATTGAACAATAGGGGTGAAAGACTACAGCCTCGTCTTATACGCTCTCGAGCATTTCGTTATTGGTCATCCATTGTTATTGTTTCTTCTTGGTACTTGTGCACATTATATATTACCTGCCTTTCCCGATAGCTTAGATCTATTTTTCTTACGATTTAAAAACGCCTTGCATCATTTTACATTGTTGAACGATTTTTCTAGGTCGACAAATCCTGCGAATGTCCGTTCATTTTTCTTGAGTTTTGCTTGCATTATGTTAAGTACAGAAGGAAAGTGCCTTGTACTCATGGTCCCTGAGACGTGTAGGGTATTACTGAACTTTTGGTTCAATATTTTTCCACGAAAAGGAACCAGTATTTCAAATACTAACCTGAAATTTAACATTTAACTGCTTGCAAAATGAAAGAGAATCATTATTGTGACTCTGTAGCTTCTCCCTCACTGTCCATAAGGCACATAATATCGATAATAGATTAAGTGCTCATTATGAATTTCAATGAGAAAGTCACTGCTGAAGGGCGAGTGCATGGCTCATCTGTATGCCCCGTAGCCCTACTTGAAGGGAAGCTGACAACACGACGCCCACGCTGTACCGGGAAATGACGCGCACCGATACGTTTTTCCACACCTCCCCTCTCCCCCCCTCCTCCTCCACAAGGAGGAAGGTGAGTGCCCCAGAAAAGAGGTACACAGGTCTAGCACTGTGTGTAATTCGAAGAGTATCAACAAGGAATTGGAACACCTGAACACCGTCTGAATGTAGACTTTCCCGGAATACACTACGCCAAAAGACGATGTGTACGACACTCATCAAAACATCGCGTTATCTTAACGCTGCAACCCGGCTTCAAACCCGAGAGCTTTTCGTCACCTGAAGACTGTTTTCCGTAAGAACGGCATGACGCAACAGTAGATTCGCTGGCACTAAGCTCGCACATACCACAGCCAGAGGAAACACTATAGGTACCTGAAAAGAACGTTCTTAATGTGTTTCTTCTGTCTGGTGTCACATTATCCGGAAAAAATAGGACGACCTGTAAAGCGGCACCGAACTGAGGCTGTCCTTCTGATGCCCTACTAAAAATGGGAATTGTTTGCTATCGTCGTAGATCCCAGGCTTCGTAATTTCGACGTATTCTGTAGCAAAACGCGCTCAGACAGACATTGCCCACAACTGAAAATGGCTGCTCCTGGCATACTTCTGTCATGTCAAAACGGAAGACTCAAGCATGGGGGAGGGGGGTGGGGGAGGCGTGGCGAGAGACGAAGAAGAAGGCTATCTTTGCGTCATTTTGCGGTCTGATTCGTTAAGGGTCCCTCTTGTCTTAGTTTTTCAAAGAGTTTTAAGATTTTTATTAGTTTCCCATTTATGTCTTCCAATAGTACCCCATTTATATTTTCTATCGCAAATGGAATGTCGTGTACACCCGTTTCCTAGTATTCTTTTCACACCGAGGCCTCCTTAGATCTTCTACTCATGCGACACTTATCTAGTGGTCCATCGCTTGTTTACGTGTTAGTTTGCGGTCAGCTGCGGCGTTGTCTTGTACGCACTCGTCTGATCCATTAGTATATGATACGCTCTTCTCCTTTTTTTCTATTTTCTTCCGTTCGGCCTCTTCCTCCCCCCCCCCCTGCCCCCCCCCCCCCCTCCCTCGCGTCACAGTATTTTAACGGCGTATTTATATTCCTGTTTAGGTTCTGGCTATTGACCCCTCCCCCCTTCACGCTAGGCCATGGTGAACTGGACATGATTTTTGAAATGGCGTGAAATTCTAGCAATCGACGAAAAATTTAATATCAGCTGTACTCCAGTATCATGTTGTACCAGTAAGAATTGGTCAGCACGACATTCTGTGTGTTTTACTTGCATTCATCCATTTTTGGCAAAAGTCTGACGATTCTTTTTTTATCCAAGACTGTAGCGTCCAGGCACTATTTCACGCTTTCTCTCTGTTCAGGACTTCACCTGAGGATGTAACTAACGTTACGAAACCGGTCGCGCTTTTTAAATAAAGTAACCGTATAGCTGCAGTGGAGTTTTTCACTCAACGTGCCGGCGGGAGTGGCCGAGCGGTTAAAGGCGCTACAGTCTGGAACCACACGACCGCTACGGTCGCAGGTTCGAATCCTGCCTCGGGCATGGATGTGTGTGATGTCCTTAGGTTAGTTAGGTTTAAGTAGTTCTAAGTTCTAGGGGACTTATAACCACAGCAGTTGAGTCCCATAACGCTCAGAGCCATTTGAACCATTTTTTTTTTTTTTCACTCAACGTGAAGCTGTGAATGTGCATTGAATAAACTTTTGTGTTCACACTTTACTGTGCCCATACACTCTATACAACTTAACATCTTACTCACTCGGTCATCTCTGAAACTATTGTTTTTGTTACTCGTATAAAACTGGGCCACGTTCTGCAAATGACGAGCGTATGCGCTTCCATAACATGTGTATATTGTAGCAGTTCACAGGGAATTATATAGGCCTTACACAGTCCATGTGCAAATATGTGTTAACTTTATCATAAGAAAAACAAACACAGGACGTACTCGTCACACAGAAACATCCATCACAGCGTCACACCAGTGACGAATACAAAGCAAGGCCCTAACAGGAAGCAAAGGAAAGTTGTTAGAAGCTATCTGAAAATGGATTTGTAAGAATTAGAAACCCTTATTGGTTTGAGTGAGATAAACTTTTTCAAATCACACTTGTGGCTGTTATCAGCTTAAATTTGAAACCTTATAAATACATTAACACGACCAGAGTCGCAATCTAAAACGCAATGGTAGAGGTCTGGGATGTGTTAGAACGTCGACGTGGCTCCAAGCACCAGCGTCCCACATCACTACCCTCTCTGATTTTGGATATTGGGAAAGAACGGGCTGCCGTTCCTCCATAGACACCTCACTGAAAGTAACCCAGCAGATTTAAAGCCGTCATAAAGGCGCAGATTGGCCACACCCCATATTAATGTCCACTAATAGGCGTCTGGATATATTTGATCAGATAGTGTATGTGAGGTGAAAGGAGTTCCTGTGTTCAGGAGACCATCCCGGTACGGTAAGTGGGCATAGTAGGAGAAATAGCGCTTTGGTACCTGCGTTCCACCAGTCGCAGATATTTCGAGAACGTTAACCCGTTTGACTGGTACCCCCACGCCAGTTGCAGCATCGCAGGAGAAAACGCAGGCATCGTTCTGCGCCTGCCGACGTCGCCTGCTCCAGAACACGCAGCCCGAGCACGTTAACCAGCGGCAAAAGTAAAAAGAAAAGGCAGGTGTGCCAACACGATAGTACGTGACGCTGTCGTGCTGATGGATGTCTCTGGCCTTCACAACAGTCTGTCAAAGTACCTTGGTCCGCGCTGGGGTTAGAAGTACAGCGTGTTCCAGGTTCATCCAATTTCGTGAGATTATATGTTGTATATGAATGAAGGTAGAAACTCAGGGAATATTTTAACTTACCCATCGACACTACAAGTTGGCACCAGTTCTAAGCTTCCAGTTGATGTGGATGACGGTGGGAGTCTCATTAGTGGAGCTAGACCGCTCACTCGTTCGTTCATTACACAATAATGATGACATAGCGTCGAAGGGTGTTTTGCGTTCGCCGTTTCAAAAGGTGACAGCAACTTTCTTAACAAAGAGCTGCTTATGTTTTCTGAATTTACAGGTTAACGTCAGTCCACCTCCGTAGCTGCGTGGTCACAGTGGCTTCCCGGTTTGCAGGAGACCAGGTTCGATTTCCGGTACTGCCAGGGATCTTTCCTTAGTAGGAGAACTGGTACGGGATGAATTCAACCTGGAGAGCGCAACTGAGGAGCTACTCGATCAATTAGTAGCGGTTCCAAGCTCAAGAAACCCGGCAACGCCCGGGAGAGCGGCGTGCTGATGCCGTCCCCCTCCCCACTGCTCCCAATGATACCAATAGCAGAGGATGACACGGTGGTTGGTCGGGCGAGATTTGTCTCTGTGGGAACGCTAAACTAACTTTTTACAAGGTAACGTCTGTGAGCCAGATCATAGATTTCTTTGAACTACAGTAAATACGGAACATTTCATTACCGATCGCTGTTGAAACTCCAAAGAGATACAGCAGAGTACAGTGGCTGCACCATCACGGTGGTGAAGCAAGCTGAACAGTCTTTAGGAAAAACAGATATGTACTATAACCGAAGCAAATAAAATATGAAATAACATTTAAGAATCTTGTAACTGTTAATTTTTTAGTATTTACGGCAATATTTAGAGCAACAAACTGAATTTTCCTTGATTATACTGTTCAAACGCATGATACTTCGTCCATCGTTTTGTTGACGCCAATATAGGCACGGTAGTTACACATTATCAGTTGTGTGGCAGTCACTGGTAGAACACACAGTTAGGAAGTTCAGTTTAGAATCAGTGTTCGTTTGCTTTAGCTAACCTGATCTATGTCAACGCTCTATCAAATGCACGAAAATCTCCGAATTGTGTAAGATCACAGTTTTCGATAAAGAACACAAATTTCAAACAGAAATAATTTAGAAAAAATACTTTTATTCATATCGTAACACTTATTTTTTAAACTGTTTCATAAGTGATTAAAAAACGCTGTGGTACAACTGACAAAACCGGAATATTTGACTCGGGATGACGTTGCATAAAAACCTAAGTTACTGGCTCAATCGAACAAGCAACGAACTCTTCTTCTTGATCGTAAGTACACAAAATTAATACCTACGACTACAGTTCGCCTCTTTCTAAAACTTTTTGCTCCTGAAGCAGTGTTCCATCTACAGATTCAGAGATGCATTTTTTTTCAAAACGACTTCCCAGTACATTTAGACACAAAATTCAGCACCGTACCCTAATGTTCTGTGCTCCTAAAGTAAGAAAGCTAATACGACTGTCTCACTCTCTCATTTCCATTAACTGGTAGAACGAATATTATCAGCTGTTGTTGACACGAACACACGATATTAAGCTTGTGACCTCAAGTGATTACAAGGTGCTCCTGAACGCCGTTAAGAAACGGTTTTTTTATTCATTGCTTTAAACTATTGGTAGGATATTTTGTAGATACTTTTCTTCCTATTTTAATTTCTCGTACAAACCTAGCAATGTGCCACAAACATTGTCTCACTGAGCTAATCTGCGGGAGATGTGACAGCCGAATAGTCGTTTGGCCACGCTGATTAAGGTTTCCGTTGGATTTCCTAACAATTTCACACAAAGGCCGCTACAGTTCAGTATATTCACTTATTCTTCTCAAGCTGTATTAGTGGGATGTCTCTAACGTCACTGTTGGAGCGACGATCACTTCTAAAACTCCAAATACTTCGCCAAGTGAAACTAACATTATTCAGATCACCTGCTTTTTATTTTCGATACGCCTGGTCTGACTTGCCTGTCTTAAACCCTGGAAATATGACGCAATTACTGCGTCGCCAGGATTGCGAAGTGGAGTGAAACACTCTGAAAGAAACTAGTCCTAAGATCTCGTTAATAGGACTGCAGTTCGGTCGAACATGAGAAAGCACTTTTCAGCCGATATGAAACCCATATTCGTAGTTTCACAAAAATATGCTATCAAGCAACTTATGTGAAACAGGTAGCTGAGGGAACAATTCGACTTAACGTCCCGTTGATGATAAAGTTAGAGAGAAGACACAAGCTTGGATAGGACAACGGTGGGCCCGAAAAGTAGTCGTGTCCTTTGTATAACGAACTGTTCCAGGGTTTACCTTAAACAGTGTATGTAAATTACAGGAAACCTAAACCCAAATGGCCGTACGAGGATTTGAACTTCACTCCCAACAGTAACGAGTTCCGCATCAACTGTTTCACAGCCTCACTCGATAGCTTTAGTTGAAATGACAGCGAAGAAGAAGAAGCGTCCACTATCCGCTGTTTCAATGCATCGAACGCTTTCCGGAACCTACATTTCATCTTTAAATGCTACATATGTCACGCAATTCGTTTTTAGGGTTTACCTGCCATAGTTTCCACCATCATACCGACTAATCTTCACGACTAGACAGTTTAACAGGCCCCTGGAAATCGTACCCAGATATATCAAATTCGACTTTAGGAGGGTTCAAATGGCTCTGAGCACTATGGGACTTAACATCTTAGGTCATCAGTCCCCTAGAACTTAGAACTACTTAAACCTAACTAACCTAAGGACATCACACAACACCCAGCCATCACGAGGCAGAGAAAATCCCTGACCCCGCCGGGAATCGAAACCGGGAACCCGGGCGTGGGAAGCGAGAACGCTACCGCACGACCACGAGATGCGGGCCTTTAGGAGGGTGTAGACCAGTTTTCTGTTCACAAACAGGACGAAGTGTTATGACAGAATAGTACTACATGCGGAAACTCACGTTCACAGTAAAATTTTATTACTGCAGCGGACTGTTGAGGACGTTAAGCTTCGATTCTCCACGTTTTGCACAATTAAAAAAAATCTATAAAGCAACTTAACATTACAAACCGCTTATATAAGAAAGTTGATGAGAATCTTATAGCACCGGGTGGAAATGAAATACATATAGCAGCACAGGACAGGGGAATAGCCGATTAGTGGCACTCGAGAAGGTGGTGGCTTCACCGCTAAGCGTGACCTTTTTGTCAGTTTTATTGTATACAGGGCGTACCAGGCGGAATGGTCAATATTCACGGATAAGATAGGAACGCTCATTTGAAACAAAAAGCTTTATATGGACATATGCCTTATTTCAAAGGGTTTCCGAAAAATAAGACATTTACGACGGTTTTGTACGTTTTTCTTGAATAACTTGAAAATCACACCCTCTAGCGAAAAAATGTTACGGTAAAATTAAATTACATTAAATTTCCTACAAGAAAGGTCTTATTCCTTTTTTCTCTAGGACTAACAGCTTGCGCAAAGTGAACAAGAGAATATTGAAACCTTCCCGCGACGCACATGCGCTGCAGCTTAGGTAGTTTTTGTAGGCCAATTTGATGTAGTTTCCCGAGTTGGTAGACCATAAGTGTCCTCAGTCAAACTGTTCGTCACGAATTCCTCTATACTATTGTTGTATATTATAAACAATGACAGTTTACTGAATAATACTAAAAATAAACAACAACATACGATGAACGTTTTCCATCTCGGGAACCCTTCGGAGTTGCGCATATGTCCACATAAAGTTTTTTTGCTTTAAATGATTGTTCCTGTGATATTTCTGAATAGTGACCATTTCCCCTGGGACACTCTGTATGTACGTTGTTGGTGGAGTTTACGCAGTGAAGGTTGGAATGTCAAATTTTTTGTAGATAAGTCGAATGTAGATGCATGACAGTCAAATCCGGTCACTGAGAAACATAAATTTTACTGTGGCGTCTAACTTCACTCCTAGAATGTACACAACAGCTAAATTGGCTCAAATTGCTCTGAGCACTATGGGACTTAACTTCTGAGGTCATCAGTCCTCTAGAACTTAGAACTACTTAAACCTAACTAACCTAAGGACATCACACACATCCATGCCCGAGGCAGGATTCGGACCTGCGACCGTAGCGGTGGCGCGGTTCCAGACTGTAGCGCCTAGAACCGCTCGGACACTCAGGCCGGCACGCAACAGCTGCTGCTCCAATCCGTCGTAGCACAACAAACGTTACCGCTGTTATGTTTGGGGTTGCTGCACCACTCTAACAGCAGAACCTTTATATACAGTATGTGGAAAAACAATTTGACCAAAAGCATAAGATGGGAAGACAGCATCAAACAACGGAATTTGAGTGTAGGAACTAAGGGGTCACA
The DNA here is from genome assembly GCF_023864345.2 of Schistocerca serialis cubense. Classification (NCBI taxonomy): domain Eukaryota; kingdom Metazoa; phylum Arthropoda; class Insecta; order Orthoptera; family Acrididae; genus Schistocerca; species Schistocerca serialis. The sequence continues at coordinate 255,107,705 of NC_064645.1, read as the reverse complement.
GTTACACAATTTCGGCGCTACAGAAACATAATTTAAATCTGACATATGGACGTCATTACTGTTAATGAAATGTAATGCAGAGAAAGTGTGTATGTAAACAACATGTGCGGACTAATGAAATGTCACTATGAGAGCAAGAAAACTTAAATCATGATTTACACGTGTATTGTACTTAGCTGACGTGCCATTCAGCACTTCTACAGAAACTAAAACTGTCACATGTTAGGTTCTAGGCGCTTCAGTCTGGAACCGCGTGACCGCTACGGTCGCAGGTTCGAATCCTGCCTCGGGCATGGATGTGTGTGATGTCCTTAGGTAAGTTAGGTTTAAGTAGTTCTAAGTTCTAGGGGACTGATGACCACAGATGTTAAGTCCCATAGTGCTCAGATCCATTTGAACCACTATCACAAGTTAATGTTTCATGTTTCAGTGCAGCCTAAAAACGTCAAAATAAATGAAAAACAAGAAAGCTCTTGTACACAGGCTTGCCACCACATATTAACGTAATTATGTCGTACCAAATGTTCAAACTAACGAACGTTTCAAGCTGGCATAGCGCCGTAAATATTCAGCTGCAACCTCGAGGTCTTATAGCAAAATTCCTTCGTGTGATGATGTCCTTCTGCTATTAATTTTTGGTCAATTTATTTTTCCGCACCCTGTACAGCTTCTTTATCAGTCAGGTTGCAGCATAAGGCTCAAGAACGTGTTACGGTGTATAAAAGAAGTGAGAAATAATTAGATACTGTATTTTCTTCTGCTACTGTTTCAGAGCTATAGTTAACGTATACGGCCTACATAAAACGACTTGATTCTCTCAAAAGTAGCTTATTTCTCACACACTGTCAATGACTTGTAACAGTGCCTTACAATTTCATCACTTACCTATCTGAAAGTTACTTCGACGTGGGCTGGAGACTCGAGGAAGAAATTGCGTTTGACGAAGCACACACTGCACTACTTGTTTGCAGGCGAAGTGCTCTGTAGCGTCCTAGCAACTGTCACGACGAGCACGCACAACACTTGGTTCGGTATGTGTGTCACTCTGGGACGGCGACTGGCGAGCGCGGCAGACGGGGGGATTCAGGCAGTGGCTGCGGCGGCGGCGGCGGCGGGTGTGGATCGCGAGCTGGCGCGGACTGCGGCTGGGGGGTCGTGGCTCCAGGGCTTATGGTCGGCGTCGCCGAAGAAAGCGACGCGAGGGGGGCGGGGCGGCGCGCCGCCTGTGGCGAGAAAGTGAGGGGCGCCGCCACAGGTGAGAGTGGTTCACCTTCGCCTCCGCGAGGGCCCGCGCCCACCTCACTTTCGGGGCGCGCACGCCCTTGAAAAGGCTCAATTTAGAAGGCGCATCACAAAAGTAAAGGACGACTCGAAAATACTATATTAAGAAATGTGCTGATACTAGGGCGAGGAGAAAAGTAGTCAACCTGACAGTATAACACAAATATTTTATCAGGTTACCCTCCATGGGCTGGGTGCACCCAACGACTGGTTATATTGGGTTAGATAGAGCGGCAATCAGTCGTAGAATTAACTTGCTTTAATATGACATATATAGTCACAACGCAGATCAGATTTCTACCTGTGTCAGGTCATTATCAACGCTAAAACAAATACAAGAGTATATATTTCAATGTGATTTACGAAAGTTATAAGTCCATCACATCGTTGTGTTTGAATGTTAACATAACATACCAGTGCGGAATTGTAGCAGTTATTCGTGCTCAAGTGAATGCTTACACAGTTCAACCATTACTGTCGTAAAATTATATGTTGGTTGCACAGTACACATCGGTGATACGTATGGCGCCCTGTATGAGCTGCGCCTGAAGTTTACAGTTTTGACAACATTTTTTGTAATATTTATGTTGTACAGTACCTAAGTGTCCGCCTCTCGTGGTCTCGGGGTAGCGTTCTCGCTTCCCGAGCACGGAGTCCCGGGTTCGATTCCCGGCGGGGTCTGGGATTTTCACCTGCCTCGAGATGACTGGGTGTTGTGTCGTCTTCATCATCATCATTTATCCCCATCACGGTCGGAGGAAGCCAACGGCAAACCACCTCCATTAGGACCTTGCCTAGTAAGGCGGTGCGGGTCTCCCGCATCGTTCCCGTACGCTCTGTAAAGAAGCGTGGGACTTCATTTCCATTTTTTCATAGTAGCTAAGTAGTAACATGAAATCATTAGGAGTAAAACTATGTAAAATTACAATTCTCACGTGTTCTCATGTCTGTAATGTGCTAGATGTTTAAAATTACTATAGCACGTAACAGTGACAGTTTTCGCCTCATGGGTTAAAATTAAATAAAACTGATATGGCTCCGTAAAGTACGTTATAGGAAGTATTGCATATTTTGTCGTGTTGGGACCTGTCTTGACTTAATAAGTTGTTACTTGACAGAAGATATAACGTGAACGTTATTTACAAAATGCACTTTGTTGGCTCTAGTAGCGCTTGTAAGCATCATTTCAATATGTCGCACTTAGTGGCCGAGAAATAAGAACAATATGATAAAGCGTGATGTTTTGAACACTTATTTAGAAACATGACAGTTTTACCTATTAATTGTTGCTAATAGTTACCCTCATGGATTTGTGTGTTATTCCAATGCAATAAGTTATGTAAATATAGTGTTATAGTAATTTTAAACATCTAGCACATTACAGGCATGAGAAAAAATAAGAATTGTAATTTTACATAGTTTTACTCATAATGATTTCATGTTACTACTTAGCTACTATACAACAGAAATATTACAAAACATGTCGTCAAAACTGTAAACTTCAGGCGCAGCTCATACAGGACGCCATACGCAAAACCGATGTGTACTATGAAACCAACATATAATTTTAAGACAGTAATGGTTGAACTGTGTAAGCGTTCACCTAAGCACGAACAACTACAACAATTCCGCACTGGTGTGTAATGTTAACACTAAAACACAACGATGTGATGGACTTATAACTTTTGTAAATCACATTGTAATATATACTCTTGTATTTGTTTTAGCATTGATAATGACCTGACATAGGTCGAAATCTGATCTGCGTTGTGACTATAAATGTCATATTAAAGCAACTTAATTCTACGACTGATTGCTGCTCTATCTAACCCACAGATATTTTAGGTAATAAAGTACACTGATGTGCAAAACTCAAGGACGAAAGTAACTAAAAAAATGGTTCAAATGGCTCTGAGCACTATGGGACTTAACATCTGAGGTCATCAGTCCCCTAGAACTTAGAACTACTTAAACCTAACTAACCTGAAGACATTACACACATCCATGCCCGAGGCAGGATTCGAACCTGCGACCGTAACGGTCGCGCGGTTCCAGACTGAAGCGCCTAGAACCGCTCGGCCATCAGCGGCCGGCTCGAAAGTAACTCTCGCACTGTGTGTCACTGCTGAGTAACATAGCTCGATGAGACTTGGGTCATACATAGAAAGAACTGCTACAGTATAATGCCGAGGGTAAATGAAAGAAGAACACATTGGGAAGAACGGATAATTATTGAACGGCATTAATTACCCAAGACACTGCGATTTATAATGGTGTCCTGGGCATCAGTGCCACAGCGTGCTCCTATGCCGGCCAAAAGGTTCGTAAGAAGTTTGCGGCGTTACGCCATATAACGTGATAAAAATGATATTAAATAACTTCGAAAATATACCAAAACTGACGTCGTAACGAAATATGTTATTGTGTGAACTTTCAAAAACATAAATATTATCTCTTCTCAGAAAAATAACAAAGACTCTGTGATCAATTAATATAAGCTGCGAATGTAATTGCAAACACGATTCTTTTTTTGCAAAAAGACTACCTCTCTCTTCCATTTTTTGTAGAGTGAAAAGCCATTTTGTGACGAGGCACAAAAACGTTTAAGTTTCGTGAAATAATTAGCCTAAATATCATCAAATATTACTTAAAAGTGTTGTCAAATTTTATAAAAACCAATTCCTACATTCATGAAGTGGCAAAATTAATTTCTTTATGCAAATTTTATAGGGGAACATTGGTGCAGAGGTCAGCGCCATTGTTCTAAATCATAACGGCCCACAGTCGTAATAAATACCGTAGTATTCTCTAATCTTTACAAGTAAAAATAAATGTGATTATAGGAGATTTCTCTTGATTAGCGGTTCTTTCTTTGCAACTATAAAAGTAATCAATACTTTTCTCGATCTTCGCTTAACCAAATCGCTAGAATCTCCTTAACCATGACTTTTCACAAAAGTAAAACCAATCAACAAAAACCATTTTTAATATCAAATACATATACCAGGACTTTTGGTTGCATAATGAACCACAAATTTCAAGAACTGGCACAAAAGTATTCAAATAAATTGCCACATTGTAACTTTGATGTAGTGGCGTCTTTTTCTATAAAAACACCGTGTCGAGCAAATTAACTGCGAGAAGCACCACAACTGAGTCACTGACGTAAATAATTTTCCAGTTATGAAGCAGACACAATAACATTAACTTCACCTTTTCATAATATATAAAAAACAATACATAAAGAGCCACCACAAGTTCTTGTGGTAGAGCGTTCTATTCCTCCATCATTGCGGTTTACTGCTAGATAATCTTCCGCTCATTTCTGAACGTGCTCCAATGATGATGATGATGATGATGATGAGTCCCATACTTCTTTACAGAGCGTAGGGGAACGACGCGGTAGACCCGCGCCGCCTTGCTAGGCAAGGTCCGAGTGGAGGTGGTTTGCCATTGCCTTCCTCCGACCGGAATGGGGATGAATGATGATGATGATGAAGACGACACAACACCCAGTCATCTCGAGGCAGGAAAAATCCCCGACCCCACCGGGAATCGATCACGGGACCCCGTGCTCGGAAAGCGAAACGCTACCGCGAGACCACGAGCTGCGGATACGTCTCCTCAATGCGTCTCACACGTCTTCGAAGAGATTTAAGTCATGGGGACGGACAGGCCAGCCCATTTGCCGAATATCCTTTCGTTCCAAGAGCTTTCCATTTGCTTTGTTCGATGCAGTCGTGCACTGTTATCCATGTAAATGAGGTCAGGGCCAAATGCCAAATGCACCCCTGAAGAAACGCATATGGGGAAGGAGTACAGTCTCACAACAAAGTTCATCGTTGAGTGCACCATGTTCAAAGATTTGGAGTCAGTACGTCCATACCACACCATAACACCTGGACCAGGGATACGATCATGTTTGAGAATGTTCCTGGGTCCAATATGTGTCCTCAGCTCGCGCCAGCATCGTCGAACATGGCCGTTCCGGTAGTCAAGGTATGGTGCGAGAGGCGAATGTTGCATGGGCGTACTGAGCTCCAAACCTTTGAATACGGATGTTATGACGCTGTAATCCTTCCCCATGTACGTCCTTCCAGTAGTTAATTCCGCCCAGATCTCATTTTTATGGACGAGAATGCACGACCGCATGGAGTAGCGCAGGTGAAGAGCGTACTCTATTTGGCGAATGGACTGGCGTACCGTTCCCCCGGATTAAATCGCATCGAGCCCATGTAAGTTGTGATCGAGACGTGCTGCAGCACGTGCAAATATACCAAAGAACATCAAGCAGTTGCAAACAGTGCTGATGGAGGAATGGAGCGTCTTACAACAAGAAATCCCGCCCAACATTTTGGCCTGCATGGGAGTACGTTGCAGAGCAAGCGTTGCCGCCCAAGGTGACATTTTATTAAGAACCGTGTCCCTCCTTCTTTAATATCCAGTGGACCATCATAAATCTGGGTGACTTCAGTGTAATTGTTCTCTTTGAATAAGAGTTCGTTCCTGTTCACCTCATACCGTCTTTCTTTCAGCTATCTCCGGTATTACACCATAGCAGTTCTTTCTACGTATGATCCAACTTTCATCGAGCTATGTTACCTGACAGTGACACATAATTGTGAAAGCTGTTTTCAGTCTTAAGTATAGCACTCCATTGTTATTCCGATTGGTGGTTCCAAGAGACCAGTGTCAGATACTTACGTGTGAATTGCAAAGTAGTTAAGTAGATGTAGATATAATCAAAAGCTTTAACTATGATCGCAAAAAAAGAAAAAAGCTGCGACCACGGATCTTGGTGACTGTGTTAGGTTTTCTTTAAAGTTTTCCCCTTTTGCGCAATACAGTTTTTCCAACTGTCAATGACCTTACGAAGTCTTATCTGTTTATTTAGCGTGAGTAATAAAGTAGAACCACCACGGCCGTCGTTACGATGTTATTTATTATATGGCTAGCAGTTTCGGTGCTTTAGTACACCATCTTCAGGTCTCAGCTGAAGGTGAGGGCGTTAATTCCAATCGTATACACAAGTCTATAAGCGTTGGCGAAGATTCTGAGTATTGGATATCGCTTGTCGTAGCGAAAGTATGTCATGAAGCTTTGTGCACACATAGCCGACGCCTCTTCCGACTGACAATGTTTACCTGGAGAACTGAGTCAGCGTTTCGTGGAAACGGATAAGCGTAACAACTAATGTGGCACACCTTTGAAAGAAATCGATAAACAAACAAAGGTATATAGAAAGGAAATGAAGAACATCCTAGTAGTGACAGGCAACGGAGGAAACATAAATGGTTTTCCAGGAGGCAGTGTTCTTGCCTCAATTCTGTTCAATATTTATACGAATGGCCAGCCCCTCCCAGATGGAACTATGAACTTCAAATATGCAAATGGTCGAGATATTGCCCCTCAGGCAATTCTCTTTGAGAATATAGAAGAAACGCTATCGGACACCCTATCTGAACTAACCAGTACTACCAAGAAAACCAATTGAAGCCTAGCCCATGATGAGTCTTCCATCTAAAGAACAAGGAAGTTTCAAGGAAATTGCTCTTAGCTTGGAAGGATGTTCAGTTACACCACCGTACAAAACCTTTTACAAAAAGCACTTCCAAAAATCAATGGACCAGGACCCCATTCGGCCGCAGAGTATGCATGCCGTTTGTGGTACACTTCCAGTCTTGTTAAACACAAATGAAACATGTCGATTCATCACTGGTTGATTAAGACTAGCTGCACGTGATAAAGTAGTCTGTCTGGCAGGAATCGCTCTACCAGATATTAGAGGAGAAGCTGCGTCCATGAACAAGAGATTTAAATAACACGCGCTTTTACTGAGTCGATATCAACCTGTCCATAAACTGAAAATTTAAACGAACCTTCTCAGATGGCAACGTTAGGATTATAGAGAACGAGAAACACTCACCTTGCTGGTTGCATGCTATCAATCGAACATTTTCCCCCATGAACCGCGGCAAGTGATCTTTCATACTCTTAATGGAGGATTTGATGCTAGTGACACCTAATGCCCGTGATTTGGCAAAATTCTGAGTTGACACTGGTTAATACGTTCTGTATGTAGCTCTAGCAATCTAAAAAAATTCATCGAGAGATTCAAGAGAAGGGTAAGACGTTTTTCTAATGACAGCTACAGTAGATAATATTGAAACATGGCAGTCACGCAAAGAAAGATGTCTCTTAGTAAACAAAATGTGTGCGGGATATCCGAAGGGATATGAGTTCCTAGAAAACAAAACTTGATCTATCGTTTATGGTAAGGCATCGTCAGAAGCGAAGGCGATGGTAGCGTCTGATGCACTTCAAGGTTGAGGGATACTGCCGCTCTGTTCAAGAATAAGAGAAAAAGATACAGATTAATTTTGGGGAGCTATAGATGTCTTGAGGAACGAACTGAGGATAAGAACCCAGGTTTCCAAGTCTACACAGCATCGAAATCGTAGAGGTCATCTCATGCAGATAGATCATGTTGTCGATAGGAATCTCATCATTGCACGCTGACAATGTGTTGTAAGTTGCGTGGAGATACTGCCGTTATGTATGGGCCTCAATGCTATCAAACTAATAGCGAATAGTGCCAGTTGCGATCAGTCAGTATAAAGTTCAGGTTTACTGCCGAGGCGTTTTCCCCTCGATTCTCTGAAGTGCTGTTGGATGCCGTTCTGGATGTTCGTTCATATCCTCAGCTTGTTCCTAAGAACGCCAACTACATACCCTCAAAGTGCGGCAGTGTTGTTTTGTAACGTCTTATTTACAGATTTTCAGGGATAATGGAGAAGACTAATCATGTCTATCTTAGGTAAGAGTCCCCGGTCCGGAAATAACCGAGTCGAAAGTTAAAACGAAAATCGTTCAGATACCTCTGGCGGTGGAATACATGCACCGGTACTGTTGTTGCTAAAACTGTACACTAGGCAAAATGCCCACTTGTCTTTCGTCAACGGACGTGGATCCATCACGATGGAGCCCCCCCTCACTTTGGACTGATGGTTCACACATTCCCTGAAAAGTGGATAGGCAGGTGAGGTATTGTTTTGTGGCCAGCGCGTTCACCTTATCTCGCTCCACTTGATTTCTTCTTGTGGGGCCATGTGATAAGCCTTGTGTACCAGGCGCCTGTCGAGACTGTAGAGGATCTTCTTCTTCTTCAGTAGCACTACAGCCCTTGGTGAGCCTTGGCTTCTTCAACAATCTTCCTCCACACTTCTCGGTTATTTTCTGCCCTTTTCCACCCCCGGACTCCCACATCGGTGATATCCATTATTACCTCGTCGATCCACCGCCTTCTAGGTCTCCCTTTTCGCCTAACTGAATGGGTAATACCTTTCATCATTTTTTTTGGAATTCTATCCTCTGCTATTCTCTCCAAGTGTCCTAGCCATCGTATTCGCTGTGATTTCACAAATTTTACTATGTCCCTGCATTGTATTAACTCTTGTAATTCGGCATTGTAACGTATTCTCCGGCCTTCTTCCTCCCTTATTGGCCCATAGAATTTGCGTAGTATTTTCCGCTCAATGCTTCTTACAAGGGAACCTCCCCATCGCACCCCCCTCAGATTTAATTACAAGTTGGCACGGTGGATAGGCCTTGAAAAACTGAACACAGATCAATCGAGAAAACAGGAAGAAGTTGTGTGGAACTATGAATAAAATAAGCAAAATATACAAACTGAGTAGCCCTTGCGCAAGATAGGCAGCATCAAGGACACGGTAAACTCTAAAGCGCCGTGATCCCGTGGTTAGTGTGAGCAGCTGAGAAAGCCTCCCTCGAGAGAAATTTTTTTTTATTTTCAGACTATTATCAAAGTTAAGGCACTCTAACATAATCAACTTCGCTCTCCAAAATTCCAGGACATGTTCAGATTTGCTTGGACACATGCAGAATTTGACGGTGTACACACGGAAAAATTTGAAAACGTTAAAAAAAATGTTTTGACAGAGCACAGGGAAAACTGTGCGACTGTGAAACTGTTGCATTCATTTGTTGCAGTTCATGTGACAAACTCTTATGTTTTCATCACTTTTTTGGGAGTGATTATCACATCCGCAAGAAAACCTAAATAGGCAAGGTAGAAGAATCTTTTTAGCCATTCGCCAAGTGTACAAGTTAGATGGGTCGACAACATATTCCTGTCAGGTGACGCACATTCCGTCACTAGTGTCGTATAGAATATATCAGACGTGTTGTCCTGTGGAGGAATCGGTTGACCTATGACCTTGCGAGCAAATGTTTTTGGTGCCCATTGGAGAGGCACGTCCTTTCGTCTATTAATCGCACGGTTTTGCAGTGCGGTGGCAAAACACAGACACTAAACTTATTACAGTGAACAGAGACGTCAATGAACGAACGGACGGATCATAACTTTGCGAGAATAAAGAAAGTAAAATTTTCACTCGAGGGAGGACCTTTCGTTTCGCAGTTGCTCACTCTAACCACAAGACTACAGAGCTCATCAGCTAACATCGTCCCCTATGTTGCCTATCTTGCACATGGACTACTCAGTTTGTATATTTTGCTTATTTTTTCATAGTTCCACACAACTTCTTCCTGTTTTCTCGATTGATCTGTGTTCAGTTTTTCAAGGCCTACCCATTGTGTCAATTTATAACTAAATCTGAGGGGGGTGCGATGGGGAGGTTCCCTTGTTAGTGCATTTTTATAGTGTTCTGTCAACGTTCATACCTCTGAGCCGTATGTCATAACTGGGCGGGCTAGGGAATTATATATTCGCAGTTTAGTTTTTCTTGTAACAAGACTATTTTTTAAAAGCTGCATATTTGCAAAGTAAGCTCTGTTTCCTGTTTGTATTCTTTCCCTTATAGCCTTTCCAATACTGTTATCATTTGTTATTAGGGCTCCCAAGTAGTTAAAAGAGGACACTCCATTGAAGCATTTCCCATTGATGTTTAGGTTCTGGCCTCAGATTGTGACGTACAAATCCTGGCCCCCCAGGTTGGGGGTTGGGCATGGGGCTAATAACCTCATACTGTAAAAAAAAAAGAATATTACGGAAGTTTAACAGAAGCATCGGAAACTGAAAACAGAACAAAGTATATGGTAATGTCACAAACTGTAGAGGATCTCCTGGCAAGAATTCTCGCTGTTTCAACGACACCAGTACGACACAAGTTCGTGGACGATGCCATGCCTGCATTGATGCTGGGGGACGTAATTTTGAAAAATTGCTGTAAATATAACAGTTCGCGAAACGGGTGCAGGTCATAGGATTCGTTATTACTGAACCGTAGACTTAGGATTTTGGGTCTCCCTGACATCAAGTTACTTGTGCCGGTACAAGTCGATCAACAGGTGAAATTATCTGAGTGTATCGGGGAGTATTCAGAGGGAATTCCGTACGTCATGATCACTGTTCAGGAATTGGGGCCCTTGGTCTGAGAGTTGCGCGAGGCTAAGCTGGAACGTTAGTAGATTTCCGCTTATACCTTTCTGCTCAGTCGTTCCTGAACTAGGAAACCTTAGTCCAATTTAATACATTTACCTTTCACTATCATCACTGAAAGTTTGTAACGTCAATAAGGAATCACATGTATAAATTACCAGAGGTTTAATGTCTGTTGCTTTTTGAACATATGCGTGACGTCGCTAGAAAATTGTTATCAAGTACTGAGACAAGGAGCGTAGATAATTTTCTTGTCCTACGGGTACGGGGGGAGGGGGGTGGGGGTGGGTTCAGTCCTGTTAGAGTACAAGATCTTCATTCAGATATTAGCAGCAGAACTGTCGTAAATTGTTTCAATATTTACGAGCAGAATTGGAACATCTTTTGCATCTACTGAAAATTCTAATACAAATGAATGTAACGGAAAACGCTGTAGTAGAAAAAATGTGACACATATTGATGTTGTAAATCTCTGCGTAAGCGGAAATACTTAGTGTGTATAGACCACACGTTATGCGACAGTCCACTTCAAATGCTTTCTTTCTCAGCGTAGTTGATCTGGAAACACAAAACACATCGCACATCCGAATAAACGGGAAAATCATTAGTCAGCCTGAGGATTACTGTTCACGAAAAGTGTATTTGTACGTCTCGGATCTCTTCCTAAACCTCTTGATCGATTTCAACCAAATGTCGCACATTAGAAGCTGAGCCGTGTGTGGCTCGTGTTCATGCCATTTATTGTTTGTCATCTTCTATTACCGTCCTGCCGCCTCGTTTTCTTATTCCATTTACTGTCATCACTAACTTCCTGCCTTAGTTGCCCGTGAGTGGCAGCAGCAGCGCGTATCGATAGTGCACTGTCATACCATCTCTGGAGCGACCGATAATATTTCCGGGTCGTCGTCTGTCTGAAAGTCAATTGGAGACGGACCAACAGTGCAGTCGGGGACGTAGCAATGTCGGCGACGAAGGAGCATCGCGGACGGAGCACCAGTGCAGACCACTGCCGTCACACATGCACTGTCCGACTGACGTAGACTGGAGAGGGAGCGACCGTTGGTTGGTCGTACGGTCGGTCGTCCCATCAGCCGACCTGTATTTAGTCCTTGACCACTTCCAGGTGTGAGCAGTCGGTCAGCTGGGGTAGAGCAGCGAGGCGGTCCCTGCCGCGCAGAGTCGGGTCGGAGCCGCTGGCGGCGTGCACGCGCGATTGGATTGAGAGGCGCTTCTTGCGAGGGTTACGAAGTTCGTGGCCCACCGATCTTGAAGTTGAGTGCTGACTTAACCTACTATCCAGTCTCGAATGCTATCCTCTTTGATTCTGGTTGTTGCTTTCTGTGAGATTCCCGCGAGCAACAACGTGTGTGCATTCAAGCCGGTTAGAATTGCAGCCGTTTTCTTGGATGGGGCTTAATTTAATTCACTCCTTCATTAGTGAAGTACACCAGCGGTATCTTCTATCTTGTGGCCGTTAACGTTCCGGTTGCCTGCCCTGGGCGTTGACGTAAGTTTTGGCGGTGTAATTTTTTTCGTTCTGTTGGTGCTGTCCAGCATGGCGTGTGGTTCGACAGCTGAGATGTGTTGGTAGTTTTGGGCGTTTATTCTGATTTGGCTGGATTGGGCACCAGTATCAAGAACGTTGAGCTATTGACGTCTTGTTGTCGTTTTGCTCGTCGGATGGAGCAGAACTAATTTGGTTGGATGGTTTGTCAGCTGGCCTTCAGTTGGGTTGCTTCCGATTAAGAGGTTGTCGGTCTGGCTGCCTGTCTCCCATAAATGTGCGTTAGTATTACTTCCCAGGCTGACCCTTGGAACCGTCTCAGCACCGCTCCTTGTGCTTAACGTAATAATTTCCTTGTAGTTATAAGTACTCTGTGTGGTCTTCAGCCGAGTTTTAGGTTATTAAAATTGTAAGTTTCTTCTCTTTAGGCCTTAAGCCGTGAAATTGTTTTCTCCATGGTGTGTGGCCTTCATCCAAGTCTTAAACTATCTTAAACTGCAAATTCAAAATCTTGTTCTTGCTGTTAAGTCATAACATTGTTATTTTTTTGGCTGTGAGGCCTTCAATCGAGTTTGCATGAAACGTTTTAAACAAAGGCCCTCAGCCTTTTCAGATTGAAAGCTGTTCTTCCTAGGCCTTAAGCCGTAAAATTGTTTTGACATGATATGTGGCTTTTAGCCGATTTTTACTCTCTCCTAGCCGGCCGAAGTGACCGTCCGGTTAAAGGCGCTGCAGTCTGGAAACGCAAGACCGCTACGGTCGCAGGTTCGAATCCTGCCTCGGACATGGATGTTTGTGATGTCCTTAGGTTAGTTAGGTTTAACTAGTTCTAAGTTCTAGGGGACTAATGACCTCAGCAGTTGAGTCCCATAGTGCTCAGAGCCATTTGAACCATTTACTCTCTCCTAAATCAAAATTTCAACATTTTTGTCTTGCCCTTAGGTCATAAGATTGGTATTCTTTAGTATGTAGCCTTCAGCCGAGTTTGTATGAAATGTTTTAAGCTAAGGCCCTCAGCCTGTTAAATTGAAAGCCTTACTTCCTAGGCTTTAAGCAGATAAATTTTTTGGTTGATAAGCGGCCTTCACCCGGGTTTCACCCTATTTAGAATTAACACTGAAAATCTTTGTTATGGCCTTAAGCCGTACCACTTTTCTTGCTTAATGTGTGGCCTTCAGCCTATTTTTTATTGAAGAAAAAAAATTTTCAAAGAGGTGAAATTTCCAGAAGAAATCCTGTACGTCAATTCCTTGCTTAGATCTTGGGCCCTAGATTTTCGTATGTGGCTTTCAGCCTATTTAAATCGAATCAAGGGAGCTCTTTCGTTAAAACCTTGAGAGTTTTTAATTCTTGCCTATGTTATTGTGCTTTTAAGAAATAAAATTTATATGTTGAGTGTAACTGACAGCAACTTACTTTGGCCCCTTTCTACAAATATAACCTCACGCACTCTGTCCTGCTAGTCCAGGGAATCCAGAAGCAAACTTCATGAATATCAGCACTGTGTGTTTATAACCTCAGTACTCAAGCAGGAGCGAAGATAAGGACATTAACGTGTTTTTTCGACCACTACTGTATAGAGGAGTTTCCAGAATGAGATTTCAACTCTGCAGCGGAGTGTGCGCAGATATGAAAATTCCTGGCAGATTAAAACTGTGTGCCCGACCGAGACTCGAACTCGGGAATTTTGCCTTTCGCGGGCAAGTGCTCTACCATCTGAGCTACCGAAGCACGACTCACGCCCGCTCCTCACTGCTATACTTCTGCTAGTATCTCGTCTCCTACCTTCCATACTTTTCAGAAGCTCTCCTGCGAACCTTGCAGAACTAGCCTCCTGAAAGAAACGATACTGCGGAGACATGGCTTAGCCACAGCCTGGGGGATGTTTCCAGAAAGAGATTTTCACTCTGCAGCGGAGTGTGCGCTGATATGAAACTTCCTGACAGATTAAAACTGTGTGCCCGACCGAGACTCGAACTCGGGACCTTTGCCTTTCGCGGGCAAGTGCTCTACCATCTGAGCTCCGCTGCAGGGTAAAAATCTCATTCTGGAAACATCCCCCAGGCTGTGGCTAAGCCATGTCTCCGCAGTATCCTTTCTTTCAGGAGTGCTAGTTCTGCAATGGGAGAAAATGGTTTTCACCTCCGATGTGCAAGCTGCCCTCCACAGCAGGTTTTTTCTACAGATAGAGTTGGCATGCCTTGCAGCCTCTATAAGTATGGATGGGCAAGGCTGAGTAGAGAATTTGATGGGGGATATGGAGAGTAAGGTAGAGGGAGAGCGGGAAGGTTGAGGTGGATGTAGAGAGACGAGGAGGGCTTGTTTTGTGGGCAGTGTCGCCATGCCTTGCGGGGCCTACAAATCCGGATGGGCACAGTTGAGCATAGAGAAGGGAGATAAAATGGATTTTTAGGTAGGGGAGAGGATGAGATGGACAGAGAAACGACGCAGGAGAGGTAGACAGAGAGAATGTGGAGGGGGATGAGCTGAAAAAGAAAGGAGGCGGGAGGAGATTGTGAGAGAGAGAGAAAGAGGAGCTGGATAGAGAAAGTGAATGAAGAGATAGATGCAGGAGTCAGGTGGAAGGTGTAGAGGGATAGTGGACAGGTGAAAAAGAGGGTTGGAGAGGAGAAGACGTATAGCTTGTCCAACATTTCTTGAAGTAATGCCCCTGCTATTGTCTGGTATTCATAAGTTTTCATGACGCTTGCTATCCTACTTGCCTATCTATACAAGATGACACTTGTAACCTCCCCACAAAATTTTACAATGAATGCCAATGGACATTGCGCTAAGTGTAACCTCTCCACTGAAAATTTTAAAGACAGAAATAATAAATGAATGGGAGCCAAACGTAACCTTCCTGCAATTAAATTTAATGACAATAAAAGTGAGAATCGCAATCTGACTCAAATATAAGTTCTTCACAAAAAAATTAAAGTCCATTCAGTGATAAGAAAATCTCAGTGATAATAATGATTCAATTAAACCGAAATATCGGTCTTTGGCCCTGTGCAAAAATCAAAATTAAATTCTTACCTCATTGCAACACCTAGTCAAATTTCTGCTCTTGTTGTTGCGCACCGCTTGGAGGAACTGCATTGCAAATAATAATATTCCCTTTTTTTTCTTTTGTAATGTAATTGAAAACTGAAACTTTTGTTTAGGGGAAGTGGAACGAAATAGTTACTTCAATTAAATGAAAATTTTATGTAAAATTGCTTTTTAAATCAAAGTTATTATTGGGGGCACTTGTTGAAAATTAGTTACAATAGTTAAACTTTACATTATCCGATGATTATCTTAATTAACAGTATACCTCATTCAGCATCTTGACCAGTGTTGTCGCCAGACCACATCACGCAATCCCACTGGACTGCTACCACTGACCGACCGCTCTGCATGACGACTACTGGCGTACTGCACGCCACTGAACAGAGCTACTGCTCGCGACGACTACTGACAGAGTACTGTTCCCAACTAGACAGAGCTACAGACTCGCAACGACTAACCGACCGCTCTGCATGACGACTACTGGCGTACTGCACGCGACGGCTACTGACAGAGTACTGCTCTCAACTAGACAGAGCTACAGACTCGCAACGACTACTGACAGAGTACTGCCCTCAACTAGACAGAGCTACAGACTCGCAACGACTGAACGACAGACTGAGAACCGCTCGCAACACTCGCGCGGTCAAGCGCATACTCTCTGGTCACAGATGCTACAATGCCTCGCCATCGCTGCTATGTTACATACGTGTTTCATAACCCTCCACTGGGGGGGCAAAAATTTGGCAGCGATGGTGAGTCATTTGGACTTGCCAAGCGCGGCAAAATTTTTCTTTAATTAACAAAATTCTACAACTTACAGAATATTTAAATGTTGTGCACACGCACTAAGTACAAAATATATCAGACAAAGACAAAATGTGAGTACAAAACATAGTAGCAAATCAGAAAAATGTATATACAAATTATTTGACAGATAACAAAGTGCACAGGCACTGAAAAAAAATTCTTTAGCATATTCAGAACAAATAAACAGACTGGCAAAAAATATTATGTTGACAAGTGACATGAGTGCACATGCACTGCAGTTGAGAACATATCAGTAATTGATGAAATGTATGTACAATTAGTAACAAATGACATAAGTGCATACGCATTAAAGTATTGAATATACAGAATAGTAGAAATCATATTGAAAAATGAGAAACGTGTACAGGGACTGAAGTTCAGTAGAAAACATATTAACACCTAACAGAAGTGCACATGCACTGTAGTTCAGAAAATAAAATGTATATACAATATAAAAGACAAAAGTGCACATATACTGTACTTCAGAACAAATAAAAAAAAAATGTCTTTAGCATTTTGGCAATAAATAAACATAATAGCAAAAAAAAAAAATCATGTCGACCAGTGACATAAGTGTACTCGCACTGGAGTTTAGCGAATCGAAAAAATTTATAGCCATGAACATAAATAATGTTAGTAAAAATGATTTTCACTATGTGACAAGAATTAGGATAGGAAAGGGAAGGATTGCATCATGGTTGTAGCACTTTAGATTGCACACAGCTGTTTTGAAAGTCCATATCTTTCCACAGAAGTACAACACCAAGTGATACAACTTGAAGTTCTTTTCCCCTCAGAATTTATCAGTGTAGCCAAGACACTGAAATGTCGTATTAATGTTTCATGTTTTCATTTTGGCAGTACATTAGGTACACCAAACAGTGGGACCATAATAACGTCTTCATCACTCACGGTGATGGACAGCATGTCGTGTCAACACCACGCTCTTACAAGGCACACCAACGTAGAATTAGTGCAAAACCAAAGATAGTGCTCCATGATCACTAGGATAAACAGGACAAATGGACATCGCAGTAATTCAGGGTAGTTAGCTCATGAGGTGAAGGACATTAAGTCACATAATATTGTCAATTACAGTAGTAGTTTGCGGCATTCATAGCCCAGTTATTGAACATTTCTGTACCATGTATGTAGTATTACAGAAAAATGTTCATTAATTGTTTTACATAGAATCAGTAATCTTCTTTTCCTAGTTACAAAGCATTATTAAATAATCGCATTCTTTTCCAGTTACAAAGTATAGCATAGTTAATTAATCATTTGTCATTCCAATATAGTATTAATCATTAACCTTCTCCTAATTACAAAGCATCATGAAACAATCGCATTCTTTTCCAGTTACAAAGTATGGCATAGTTAATTAATCATTTGTCATTTCAATAGTAATAATCATTAGTTTTTTCCTAATTACAAAGCATTATTAAACAGTCACATTCATTTCCAATTATAAAGCATAGTTAATTAATCATTTGTCATTTCAATAGTAATAATCATTAGCTTTATCCTAATCACAAAGCATTATGAAACAATAGCATAGTTAATTAATTATGTGTCATTCCAATCTAGTAAGAATCATTAGCGTTCTTCTAATTACAAAGCATTATTAAACAGTCACATTCATTTCCAATTACAAAGTATGAACATTGAAAACAAGAGCTAATTAATGGCATAATTAATAACAATTCATTAAGTGACACTAATTATTGGCACTCAGTGGCCATCAGGTATCGAATAGTATAAAGCATTGTTCCTCATTCAGTATTATTCAGATCATTACAAAGTCATTATTAAAAATCAGTTAATTATAGTCATAGCATTAATAATCATGGGGATTATAAGTAGTCTCATTACAATAACAGTGGCAATTACTAGCCAGTTAATAAGCATTATTTTATATATATGTGTATTTTTGTTGTCTCATTAAGAAGTCATTACTCAAGTGACATACTATTCAGAGCTAATCAGTATTATTCAGAATTTTCTCAAACTGGTATCACTATTTGGGACTGTTAATACATTTTTTTTGTTAGCAATGCATTGCGTTGGGATCGATAATTAATTGCTGAGGCATAACACTTTTTGCTTTTGACCTATTGCTGCAAATGAGGATAGGTAACGTCATTCGTCATGAGTCAGCTGTAGCAAGGTTATGTAACAAGGCAGTATATGTGATTACATTTATAAATGGTAAACACAAATGGGTAAAAAAAAAAAAAAATAAAAATGCAAGTACTAGAACAGGTATAATAAGTAACAGGTTTAGTAAGTATCATGAAAAGCTTCTCCTGGAAAAAATACAAAATGGATTATTGACCTGAAAGAAGAAACGCACACTATGCTGAAAAGTAGTGAACTTCGAATTAACAAGTAGTGAAATGTGTATAAAATGTGTTCCATAGCTGTCCTTTCCAAAACTTTCCGTCGTCCTACTATGCAATATAACACCTGCTGTCAAAACAAACTGCAACAAATACTTAAATAACTACATAGCATAAATATAAAACTCCAACATTATCCTCATCTGTAAAGAAAAAACTTCATTATCAATCACTTCATTATCCATATTATCATAACTTCATTATTATCATCACCTGTAAATAAAAACTTCATTATTCATAATACCATATTCTTCATCATTATTCATCAGTATTCATTATCATCTGCAAAAAAATCACTTCATTACTCATTATACAACTATTCCTTATCTCTAGCATATTTCATCACTAAAACTAAGATGTGTAGTTCAGTCTGACAGCCTGCATCAATCACCTTGTATTCTGAAAGAAAAAATTAGCTAAGGCTGCTATTCTACGATGAGTATAGTATATTCTTGTTAATGCTTGTTAATCCTGATCCATTTACTCTTCCTCATAAAGTTATTGCATCTTCTTTCGTTTATTCCGTAGGTGAAATTCCCATTTCTGTTGAATTTATTTCTTACACGCACCATTTCTTACTGAAATTGATGAACAGAGATTAATGTCTTGCATTTAAATCATATACCCACTAAATAATGACTGGTTTATGGTAACATAATTAACCATACAGCATAACATGACAGAAAACGTAATATGTCGAAGACATTGACAGTGTTCAGATGCAAAAATGTACACAGAATAATACAATGCAGCAGCAAAATGTAAAACAGTCACGATGTTGAGATGTCATAAGGCAAAAAAATGTCAAAGTCACAGGTGTGTTATATCTTAACTATTTCACAGTGCATACAAACAAAACTGGAGTACAATCATATACACAAAAAAGTGGAAAATGTGCACGGTCTGATGTGTAACGACAAGAAAAGCGACCTGCTAACCTTACCTTGCCGGGCACTTGCCAAGAAAAAATGCGATAATCATCAGTAATTAGTCAAGTGAAATAATTGCATTAATAAATGACATCATAGTGTGTTGAATCATAAAGTGTCTTCATTCAATAAACGGTTTAATGTTTGAGATATGGTGGTTGCCTTTCGATTTTCTAGTTCTCAAAGTTTCGACGTGTACAACATTGGGGTGAGGGATGCTGCGAATCCGATATGGACCTGCGTATAGAAGTTCAAATTTACTGCACTTACCTTTTAATTTACTGGATAAATAATGTGTATGTACTAATATTTTTCTGTCCAACGTGAAAGTCGCGGCGTGTACAAACCTGTTTTTGCTGTCTTCTCCGGCGCTCTGCGGCACGTTTGATGTTGTTCAGCGCAATGTCAATTATTTCGTGGTGTCTTAGTCGACGACATTTAGGGAAGTTTACTAATTCTTTAATTTTGTTTGGTGGTTCAACGTTTTTCAGTATAATAGACGGAGATAACATAGTGGATTCATTTGGAATGGAATTAATTACATCTTGGAATGAGAGTATGTGTGTATCCCAATCAATATGTCTTTTGTGGCAGTATATTCGGCACAGCTTACCAATTTCTTTCATTAATCTTTCACAGGGGTTCGAAGAAGCATGGTACTTGGATATATAGATCGGAGAAATGTTTCTAGCTCGTAACATGCGTGTCCATACGCTACTACGAAATTGAGATCCATTGTCAGAAATTACTTTCATCACATGCCCTACATGAAATAGAAAATGTTTTACAAATGCTTTCGAAACAGTTTTAGCAGTAGCTTTGCGTAATGGAGTGAAAGTAACAAATTTTGAAGTGAGCTCAACAGCGACAAAGATGTAGCAAAAACCTCTGTTAGTTCTCGGAATCGGACCAAAAATATCTACTGCGGCCATGTGTCTTAATTTAACAGGTATAATGGGATATAATGGAGGAATATGTGAAGTGGTGTCTGATTTAGCTTTCTGGCAAATTTTACAAGACGCTAAAACTCGTCGTATACGTTTCTCCATATTGGTAAAATAAGAGTTCTGTCTCAGTATAAGAAACATTTTCGTGCTCCGTAATGTGCGTAACTTAAATGAGTGTACCAAATTAATTTGTTAACCAGTTCGTCAGGAATGCATAATAACCAATTGTTGCTGTCAGGATGAGAGCGGCGAAACAGAATGTCATTGCGTACAGTGTAGTGGTTCCTAATCGTAACATTTTTCCTATCTTGCCAAAGGTGTTTAATTTCTTTCCACACATTGTCCTTATTTTGCTCTAGCGCTATGTCCTGTAGTGACGATGAAATAAAGTTTTCAAATGCGACTTGCTGAATGTACATGACACTGAAATTTGTTTTGCAGAAGTTGGTTGCTACGTCTTGCTGATTGTTGCCGAGAGAACGCGATAGTGCGTCTGCTATAACATTTTGTGTGCCGGGAATGTGAACAATCGTAAAATTAAATTCTTGCAAATAAAGTTTCCATCTGCTTAATCTGTCGTGAGTAAATTTAGCTGAAAGCAAAAATTGTATTGCTCTGTGGTCTGTGTAGACGGTGGTATGTCTGCCATAAAGAAAGTGCCTAAATCTCGTGAAAGCCCATACAACACATAATGTTTCAAGTTCTGTAACGGAATAATTTCGTTCAGCGGGTGACAGAATGCGGCTTGCAAATGCGATGTTTTTAATAACTGTTGAACCATCTTCTTCAATTTCCTGGAAAATATGTACGCCTAAAGCGGTGTTAGAACTGTCGGTGGCAATGGAAAAATTTCTGGTAAGATCTGGGTGCGATAAAAGTGGAGCATTCAACAAAGCATGCTTCAGGTTCATGAATTCAGAATGTGCTTGCTTATCCCAAGACCAAATAGTGTTTTTACCTGTTAATTGGCATAGTCTAGGCGTGTCTAAAGCGGAATAATGAATAAATTTACGAAAAAAGTTAATTAAGCCCAAAAAACTGCGTAATTGCTTTTTTGTTGTAGGAACAGTAATGTCACGTAGAGCTTGAAGTTTTTCTGGATCAGGCGCAATGCCTTCTGCTGAAATTACGTGTCCAAGAAATTTTATGGAAGTTTTGCCAAAGTGCGATTTACTAAGATTAACTGTAAGTCCTTGTGCATGGAAAGTTTGTAACAGCTGTTCAAGAATCATATTGTGTTCAGACCAGTTAGTTTTTGCAATAAGAATGTCGTCTACGTACGTCGTGATTCTGTCTTTAATGCAAACGTGTGTCGGATGGCGTCAAAATTAATAACATTTTCGTGAACAAGATTCTGCGTGCCTAAATTATTGCTTACGTTATTGGAATATGCAATCTGTACTGTGTCTGGTCAAATTCTATCGTACGTGCTGTTATTTACGGGAGAATATTGTGGCATATCCACTATATGAACTGCTTTGTTATTTCTTACTGACGTGTTACGCTATGGATGACACCTATTGTCTGTTTCATTCATGATTATTTGTTGTTGCTGATGTTGTTGCTGCTCATAAGATCGACTGTTATTAAATGTACGCCGAGAATTGTGCTCATTATTTTTACGTCTGTCGTGATAGTCATTCCTATACGGTGTATTGCGATACGAGTTGAAATAGAGTGTTGTCTGTACGTAGTTATTTCTTTGCTGCCATGCGTTACTATTTGTTGGAGCTGGGACTATACGTGCAAGCGGCGAAACATTAAAGCCTGGTTGACCTTGTAGACTGCATTGTTGGTTAGGTATGCTAAGCGGTTGACTTTCATGCTATTGTGGTGGAAAACGTCTATTGTTACCAAAAAATGCGTTTGCTGTTAATTTTACACATACTGATGATTACGATTATTATCTGTTATTTAAGTTCTCGTGATTCTGGAGTGCCTAATGAAAATTGTCACATTCGGTAAAATATTTGTCATATCGGGTTTTCATTACAATGTTTCTTAATTCTACATAGAGCAATAGTTGAAGAGCAGTTTTGATAGATATAAAGGATAGTAGAAGAAAAGGCAGCAGTGCAGAAAACTAAAGATGAAATAGCACTACTACAGCTCGGGGTCCTATGCTCGCTACGGCACATATTCATTAAAGCGTAATGAATTCCCTGAGGTCATTTACGCACTGCAAATAAATTTTAGCTTTTGCGTTGCAAGCAATAGCGGTAAAATTCCAAAGGCAAATTGTTGTATCCGTGCTAATTCCAGTTTCTGCATTATAGGCAATGCTGTTGTAAATACAAAAATAAATTGTCGCATCTGGTTCAAAGCTAGCTTCTGCATTACAGGTAATAGCGGTGAATGTACAAAGATAAATTGTCGTATACAGCTCAAAGCGTGTACCTGTGTTCTGTCATTATTAAATTCCTTAGATTTTCTTACAAATGCAAATTGCTCGAAATCTACGTTCTCGTCACTCAGTTTGATAACACGTTCAGGTTTGTGTGTGGATCTGTTCGTCTGTGTCATTTCGGATTTCAAGTTGCGTAGCTTTTCAGATTTTAAGTCGCGTGGCTTTTCGGATTTTAAGTCGCGTAGTTGCTGTAAATTGCTCACATTATACACGCTGCGCGAGTCTGACAAATGTTCGCAAAGTGGCGGATTCTGTGACGTATTGGTGACTGAAATAGTTTTTAACTCTGTTACTGTAATACTTTCGTCAATTTGGTTGTTGTGTCGTTCACTTTTATTAACAAATTCCGTATTCACAGTGTGTGAAACTTCCAGTGACTTCAAATTAAACTCGTCGCGTATCTGTACTGCGTTTTTAGGGCATTGTTCGGTGACTGCATTAATTTCGTGTATCTGTGTTGCGTTTGCTGAACATTGTTCAGTGACTGCATTAACTTCGTCTTTATGTAATTGTGTTGTGCTTACATGTGTACTATTTAATTCTTGTGCAACAGTGCCAACCTTTTCATTACTGTTATTAGCACAAGTCTTAGTATTCACACGTAATTGTACTTTAGTGTCCTGACATTGCACGGTAATAGCTGTATTCTCTTCACTAACTTGTCTGCTCCGTTCGTTAAGGTTGTCTTGTTTTTCGTTCGTCAGTTTGAAACTTTCATTAATTGTTTCGCTAAGTTGTTTGTAATGGTTGTCGACACTTTCATTTAGTTGTTTGAAATAATTATTCATCATTTCATTCCGCTGTTTGTACTGTTCCCTAAGTTGTTTGAAATTTTCCCTCTGTTGTCTGAAACTATTGTTTATTTCCTCACTTTGCTGTTGTAGCAATCTTGTCATAATTCGTACCAAGTCAAAATTAACGTATATACTATCTGTACTGTTTAGTGGTGGATCTGGAATTGTCTCGCTTTCCGTGACCATTCGGTCATTCTGTAATTTACAAAAACGTTTATCAGTCGGACGTACACTGTCACTCACTATTTCGCAATTAAATAAATTCGTCGTACTTTGTGTATCCTGTTCATTTTCATTAGACAAATTTGTCTGTGCGTTACTTGGGTTTTCCAAATCGGGTGTGTTAAGCTCGGCAGCGCTCATTACAATAGAGCGTTCTGCGTCATCAATTGTCGTCAAATCAACAGAGGACATAACCGAGTTCGTTCGTTCATCATTAAGACAAAAGTCATCATTAGTGGTTGGAATGCACTGATTGTTAGTGAACGCAGGATTGTCATCATTACACTGCGTGTCACATGTCCTATCGGTAAAGTTGTTTAAATCGGTAGTTTCGTTCGTAATACCTCGCGATACACTATTCACAGTCTTTCGCGGCATTTTTGCTATAGTCACAATTTTTCACAAAATAAATAAGCACAATGCAAAAGCAACACACAAATACAACAAGGCAACAAATTGCCGTTGACCTGTAGAAAGAAAGTCACAATATTATTAAAAGCGTAGCGCCAAATCCTAATTATATCTAAGCAAATAAGAGCAGATATCTGACTGTTGCTCAAAAGACTCTCAACGAAATACGATCCTGGACTGGGTGTCGCCAAGTGTAACCTCCCCACAAAAATTTTACATGCCAGAAATATTATTTAGGAATGCCAATGGACATTGCGCTAAGTGTAGCCTCTCCACTGAAAATTTTAAAGACAGAAATAATAAATGAATGGGAGCCAAACGTAACCTCCCTGCAATTAAATTTAATGAAAATAAAAGTGAGAATCGCAATCTGACTCAAATATAAGTTCTTCACAAAAAAATTAAAGTCCATTCAGTGATAAGAAAATCTCAGTGATAATAATGATTCAATTAAACCGAAATATCGGTCTTTGGCCCTGTGCAAAAATCAAAATTAAATTCTTACCTCATTGCAACACCTAGTCAAATTTCTGCTCTTGTTGTTGCGCACCGCTTGGAGGAACTGCATTGCAAATAATAATATTCCCTTTTTTTTCTTTTGTAATGTAATTGAAAACTGAAACTTTTGTTTAGGGGAAGTGGAACGAAATAGTTACTTCAATTAAATGAAAATTTTATGTAAAATTGCTTTTTAAATCAAAGTTATTATTGGGGGCACTTGTTGAAAATTAGTTACAATAGTTAAACTTTACATTATCCGATGATTATCTTAATTAACAGTATACCTCATTCAGCATCTTGACCAGTGTTGTCGCCAGACCACATCACGCAATCCCACTGGACTGCTACCACTGACCGACCGCTCTGCATGACGACTACTGGCGTACTGCACGCCACTGAACAGAGCTACTGCTCGCGACGACTACTGACAGAGTACTGTTCCCAACTAGACAGAGCTACAGACTCGCAGCGACTAACCGACCGCTCTGCATGACGACTACTGGCGTACTGCACGCGACGGCTACTGACAGAGTACTGCTCTCAACTAGACAGAGCTACAGACTCGCAACGACTACTGACAGAGTACTGCCCTCAACTAGACAGAGCTACAGACTCGCAACGACTGAACGACAGACTGAGAACCGCTCGCAACACTCGCGCGGTCAAGCGCATACTCTCTGGTCACAGATGCTACAATGCCTCGCCATCGCTGCTATGTTACATACGTGTTTCACACTACGTGGTACTGCCCTAGTCAGTATACAGTGAACTGCCTGACCTTGTGCTCTGGCAATTGTGTAATTTATGTAATTTCATTTCAGAATTCATACCACAAATAAGTACCACACGGGAACATGAAAGTCATTGTAATGTGCTTTTACAGGACCCTATTACTTCTTGCGTCATTTCCATCATAGCAAGTGGTCAGTTTATAGTGCGAGTTGCAAATGTTGTCGGCACTGTGGGAGATTTCGACTTAGCGGTGGGAAATAGTGTTTACTACTTCATTCCCCAAGCTGTCTGCTAAGATGACACGCGGAAAGCTGGACATGCTGTACTGCAATTTGCTTACGGCAGAAAAAGTTTTGCAATACTGGATTTATGTGTTTTCACCACATTCAATAGTTTCCAGTTTACTTCATCATGTTATCAATTTTTGCTGCTTTCCAGACGAACACAAATTAAAAATTCAAAACTGCATGATCTGAGGTATAATTTGGAAGTATGGAAAAGGATCGCTAGTCATTTAGAACTACTGCCAAAATGAAATTTGAATCGAAGGCAAAATTGTATATTTAGGTAAAGAAAAATATAGGATGGGTTTCTTGTGGCCTCCCCTCTTCCCCCCATTCAGAAGGCTCAGTGGGCACGTTCATTTAATTAAGTGGGTAATGAAATATTTTCCGTTCATTTGCGAACATTATTCTGTGCCTGACAGTAGATATATAATCATATCTCCATTCTTGAAGTGTTTTTACCCCAACTGTTCTGCCTTCTGGATTATTACCTACATTTGTAACGCATTTAAAAGGTCACTAGAAACAGGCTACCGGTTTTTATGATTTATTTAGATGATAACCTCTCAGCCTTAATATTGAATGAATGATTCAAAAGTTATATTTACTGGCACGTAATATTAGCAAGATTAAATTAATACAACAATCGGTACGTGCACTACAGTGCACAGTGTATATGAACCAATAAGTTTCAAAAGACACGCGAAAAAGCTATTCTTCATGCGGTCACAGAGATAAGGTATCGGGTCAAGTATTTTGGACATCTCTTGGACTAGCAACCATTTACGTACATATAGGGAGGAAGGACATGCTGTAGCTACCCAATACTACAGGATCAAAATTTAAACATTAAACACTTCCTCCAGGGCAGGCAAATTGCGTTAGATGTAGTCTAGGAGGGGCATTAGATGGCTTATAAAGGCGCCATTTGTTCAAGGGCAGTTCCTGAGAAAAGCGAAAGAAATAATTAATTTTGGGTGCCTAAAGCACCATTTTTGGTGATGGTCACTTCTATAACTCCTAATCAGGCAGATCGTCGACATTTTCGCCATATGTCCTTAAGATGATGTCCTTTGGGAACTTTGAAACTTTTTTCGGTATCATTATCCATTTCCGAGACCCAGAGGTCCAAAACTACCGTACTTACGCGCATAAAAGATACACATAATATCTGCTCTGGGGCGTAAATGTAGTTTTGGCTCACTTAATACATGGCCAGCTTTTAGGATCATCGAAAGTATTCTGATGTCACCAAACTATATTTTCAGTCAGCATTTTTTCACCAATGAATCTTTATGATGCATTGTCTCTTTATAATGAGCACCTTAGGCATATAGAAATATACCCAAAGTGGTACTGCAGTGACAAAAAATGGCCTAAAAATAGCCTTAACATGACTGAAAAGAACTTAAAATGACTGTCGAAAATTATGTGAAACTGCAGAGACTGAAAGTTCAGTGAAATACTTCTAATAAATTTTTACTCTTTAAAGATAAAAATTGTAAGTCGGGCGTTTTCTATGAACAAAGTATCCAGAAAAAATGTAAAGCAAGTGATTTTGTGTTAACTACGTATCATGCTTGCTTGTTTATATGTGCCGAAGTATACAGAGTGGTCCATTGATCGTGACCGGGCCAAATATCTCACGGAATAAGCGTCAAACGAAAAAACTGCAAACTCATGAAATACACTATTCAATGCCGCTTCAACCGCACGCGAGCTATGTGCCGGACATCCATCATGTTGGAAGTACATCGCCATTCTGTCATGCAGTGAAATATCTTGTAGTAACATCGGTACAACATTACGTAGTAAATCAGCATACATTGCACCATTTACATTGCCATCGATAAAATGGAGGCCAATTATCCTTCCTCCCATTATGCCGCACCATACATTAACCCGCCAAGGTCGTTAATGTTCCACTTCTAGTAGCCATCGTGGATTTTCCGTTGCCAAGTAGTGCATATTATGCCAGTTTACGCTACGGCTGTTGGTGAATGACGCTTCGTCGCTAAATAGAACGCGTGCAAAAAATCTGTCATCGTCCCGTAATTTCTCTTGTGCCCAGTGGCAGAACTGTACACGACGTTCAAAGTAGTCGCCATGCAATTCCTGGTGCATAGAAATATGGTACGGGTGCAATCGATGTAGCATTCTCAACACCGACGTTTTTGAGATTCCCAATTCTCGCGCAATTTGTCTGCTACTGATGTGCGGATTAGCCGCGACAGCAGCTAAAACACCTACTTGGGCATCATCATTTGTTGCAGGTCGTGTTTTACGTTTCACATGTGGCTGAACACTTCCTGTTTCCTTAAATAGCGTAACTATCTGGCGAACGGTCCGGACACGTGGATGATGTCGTCCAGGATACCGAGCAGCAAAAAAAATGGCTCTGAGCCCTATGGGACTTAACATCTATGGTCATCAGTCCCCTAGAACTTAGAACTAATTAAACCTAACTAACCTAAGGACATCACACACATCCATGCCGCAGGCAGGATTCGAACCTGCGACCGTAGCAGTCGCGCAGTTCCGGACTCAGCGCCTAGAACCGTTCGGCCACCGCGGCCGGCATACCGAGCAGCATACATAGCACACGCCCGTTGGGCATTTTGATCACAATAGTCATACATCAACACGATATCGACCTTTTCCGCATTTGGTAAATGGTCCATTTTAACACGGGTAATGATCACGAAGCAAGTACCGTCCGCATTGGCGGAATGTTACGTGAGACCACGTACTTATAGGTTTATGACTGTTATAGTGACATCTATCACAAAGCGAAAAAAGTCGTCCAACTAAAACATTCATATTTCTTTACGTACTACACGTATATGTAATAAAAATGAGGGTTCATATTTTAAAAAAGCGCAGTTGCTATCCGTTTGTCCTGTGGCAGTGCCATCTAGCGGGCCAACCATAGCGCCATCTGGTTTCCCCCTTCAAGCTAGACGAGTTTCGTTCTTTGTAGTTTTTTCGTTTGACGCTTATTCCGTGAGATATTTGGCCCGGTCACTATCAATGGACCACCCTGTATAAATGTGTTTAAGTATATAAACAATTAGCTGTTAAAACTTTACTGATCTATACAAGTTATTTTCTATAAGCAGCTCACCGTCCTGTGGCAGTTAAAGGAAGGAAATCAGCGAATAATGCTTCTGTCGGAGCACGAAAATGGCCAATACTTTCCTCTGACTCACATAAAAGTGTGGGACCAACTGCCAAAATCTTCATTCCGCCTTCTTCAGCAAAAATGTGACACGCAAATGAATTCACGCTTTTTTGTGCTGATAGTAGGAGAGAAAGAAAGACAGTGACAGTGGAACAGGGAGAAGACCGTTTCAGTGGAAGAGAAATACAGAGGAGACAGTGACAATGTGAGAGAGAAAGTGGCAGTGAAAAAGAATCAAAGATGGATGAAGACAATATCAGCGAGCCAAAAAGAGAGGTGATGCTGATGGTCAGTAGAGTATGACCAGTGGTACTAAAAGAGAAAGAGAGATGGGGATAAAAGCAGTGGGATTAAAAGAGGGAGAAGACAGTGTAACACCCCAAATATGGAACCCCCAACGAAAGCCCTTTGGTAGTAAAAGAAATAGCAAAATTAGTTATCCTGACATTGATGGGAGCTACTGACAACAAAATTAACACTATTGAAAGTTTGACTAACATGAATACTATGTAACTAATAACTTTGATTATAAAGAAAGGACTAAATGAAAGACCATCAGATGATACGAAACCTAAAACTTTAAATAAATAATTCAAAATATATTCTTTACGAAGGTTAAAGCCCAGACCATAAATAGATCAGAGATAACATTTATCCAAGAAGAGAGTTGTAGCCGCATCGAGCTGTAAATTCGCTGCGACTACAATGTAACACTGCAATGGAGATGTTAA
Organism: Schistocerca serialis cubense; assembly: GCF_023864345.2. Classification (NCBI taxonomy): domain Eukaryota; kingdom Metazoa; phylum Arthropoda; class Insecta; order Orthoptera; family Acrididae; genus Schistocerca; species Schistocerca serialis. The sequence goes on along the minus strand of NC_064645.1, from coordinate 255,078,100 downwards.
TTCAGTCTCTCTTGTAGAAGTCGCAATAGTAGTAAGGCTATTGAACGCTACTAGATTGTTTCAAACCGATGTGAAGTTTTAAAAGTTTTGCAGTATTGACTTGACGTACTAGTCAGAATTTCGAAGTGAAGTAAAATAACATTTATTGTTTAGCCAGACAACGGAGGAGTTATTATATGTGAAAGAAAAGTAAATCGTGTGATAACTGACTAACGCTGGAACTTAGTATTCGTGATCTGTAATTGTTACGAACATCAAAGGACACAGCAATATACAAACTGCCTACATAAACTCTATTATTAGCCTTGAGTAGGAAACAGCTACAGGCGACCATGAAGAACTCACAGTTACGCCGTGTTGTCGGAAGCTGTAGTCAATGTCAGAATCGCTGATGCAAATAGATTCAAGATCAGTGTGTTTTCAGTACAGGTTTAAATAATTACGATGTTCAATAAGTTCCAATGTAGCCTTAATGCTTCGTGTCGACTACGTCATTTAATGAAAATTTACTGTGTAATTGTGAAATTAACTATTTTTTGAGAGAACGCAGAAGTTAAAGGTGATTTAGTGATTTTATTAACAGCGAACAGCAAGTTTACACCGAAATACAACGCTTTCTTTACTTTGTCAGAAGAGTATTCTATCTCTGGAATTAAGTCGTATTAGTTGTTGATTTAACACCGTAGCGACGCCTTGACGGCGCTACATGAATTAATAAATCAACATCCTCGCAAAAACTATGATGTGGCATCGGCTTGAGTGATGGACTTTATAATTCAAGATATCCTGTAATCTGCGTTTGAACAAATGGTTCAAATGGCTCTGAGCACTATGGGACTTAACTTCTGAGGTCATCAGTCCCCTAGACTTAAAACTACTTAAACCTAACTAACCTAAGGAAATCACACGCATCCATTCCCGAAGCAGGATTCGAACCTGCAACCGCAGCAGCAGCGTGGTTCCGGACTGCAGCTCCTAGAACCGCTTGGTCACAGCGGCCGGCGAAACCTTTTTAAAACGTCCACAGACTCCATTCGTCTTTTAACCCTCATGTAAACAAACACACGCTCGGTGATTGTTCAGTGACCCTAGGACACAGCCACAGCATGTTGTTACGCTATTGGAAATACGCCCAATTTATTTTTTAGGTATACTGTAGTTACAGCACTACAAATGAATCTGTGAGACATTCTAAAGTCTAAAGTTTTGAAAGCCTTCAAGTTTTTGGTTATCACTAAATTATTTAAGCCAAGTTTGTTTTACCTCAAGTTTCAGTGATTTCAGACGCCCCATTTCCACTCCGTAGACGTCAACAGGCGCCGGTATAAGTTGTCGGTGCTAAAGTAAGGAGCGTGAGATGCGGAAAAGCATGAAGGAGAAGTTTGTCGGCACTTTGAGGAGGGACGTAAGAGGGGAATGTTATCTGCCTGCTACACAATAATGCCACTTTACGCATGTGTGTACGCTGATAATCAGCGGCCATGGTGTAAGTTATACAGGCAGGTAAGATGATAATGTGGAAGAGTATCATAGTTTTTCACGTTCAGAAACACCCGTTCCGCTACTTATTTTTCCGTGGGCACACTTAATATGAATTCGCCGCGCTACTATAGTAGTTCAGCTATTAGATCACTGAAGTTGGTAGCAGTCGTACACATAAGACAGTCCAAACAAAGTGTACCGACATGTACTGGAGCGAAGTAAGGATCAGTTATCACTGACAAATTAAAGACATTATGCAACTTCTCGCTGGTGCCAAATTTTTAATCTAAAAGTTATTGCAAGTGTTCAACAGGCAAAATCTAATCTCATATTCATTGCAATGATTTTTACTTTGTTCCAGTACATGTCGGTACACGTTGTTTGGACTGTCTTTAAAACTGCTTTCCATATTTTAGCATGAGCGACATTACACTTCTCTTCTCACCCTAAAAAAAAACACTTCATGGCTCGGGGCAGGGTATGCTGTATCCCCTAATCTACCCCCCCCCCCCCCCCCTCCATGTCAACTCCCGTGGTAGAGGCTTACAAAATTATCAGTTTACCTTATATTAAAATAAATGTAATATAATGTGCTATAGACGTATGTTGAAAATTAAGTGGACTGGTAAGATAACGAATTAGGAGATGTTACGCAGAAACGGAGAGGAAAGGAACAGATGGAAAACACTGACAAGAGGAAGGGGCAGGATGACAGGACATCTTTTAAGACGTCGGGGAATAACTTTCACGCTGCTAGAGTGAGCTTCAGAGAGTAAAAACTGTAGAGGAAGACAGTGAATGGAACACATCCAACAAATAATTGAGGACGTATGGTGCTGCAGTCATGGAATGTGTGGCTGGTCCCGGCGGAGGTTCGAGTCCTCCTCCGGGTATGGGTGTGTGTGTTTGTCCTTAGGATAATTTAGGTTAAGTAGTATGTAAGCTTAGGGACTGATGGCCTTAGCAGTTAAGTCCCATAAGAGTTCACACACATTTGAACATTTGAGGATGTAAATTGCAAGTGCTACTCTGAGATGAAGAGGTTGGCACAGGAAGGATTTAATTGCAGGCTGCATCGAACCAGGCAGAAGACTGATGACCCCCCCCCCCCCCCCCGCCCAAAAAAAAAAAAAAAAAAGCGTGAAACCAGAAGCAGGTAAGAAGAGTCAAACGTCAGTGTGTGCAGTTGCAGCCACATTTAAAAGGACTGCAAGGTACAGTCACACTGGTCTTAGCAATGTTTAGTGTGGTGTCACCGCCAGACACCACACTTGCTAGGTGGTAGTTTTAAATCGGCCGCGGTCCATTAGTACATGTCGGACCCGCGTGTCGCCACTGTGTGATCGCAGACCGAGCGCCACCACTAGGCAGGTCTCGAGATACGGACTAGCACTCGCCCCAGTTGTACGGACGACGTAGCTAGCGACTATACTGATGAAGCCTCGCTCCTTTGCCGAGCCGATAGTTAGAATAGCCTTCAGCTAAGTCAATGGCTACGACCTAGCAAGGCGCCATTAGTAACATTGCATGTATCTAAAGAGTCTCACTTGTATCGCCACAATCTCCAGATGTACCAAAAGGATGGATTAAAGTTAAGTATTCCAGAAGCTACGTACTTTTCTTTATAGCATTCATTACGTATCCTGTTTCAGACCTCACGCCATCCTGCTTTAGCTTAGCGCGTGCCTTTCGGCTTCCTCTCATTGTGTCTAGGCTGTCTTGTCTAGACACAACATTTAGTACTAGTTAACTGTCCTATAAACATATGTCTGCCAAAAATACTTGTTGAAATTGGGCCATTCCGTGCTAGGCTAATTTTATATATATATATATATATATATATATATATATATATATATATATATATATATATGGGTCATCCGTCACGGAAATCGAGAATTTCGATGATTTTTGCCTCTTATCGATATTGATACTGGCACGATGTCAAAATATGTGACATAAATGGCCCCATCGTTTGACCGTACCGACATAGAAGCTTAAATTTTCTACACCGTCAAGGGACTACAAACTTTAGTATGTGACATATATTTCAACTTGGTACGTTCACCCCTTTCTGAGAAAAAGGGTTCTTAATTGATGACAAACAGTCGGAAAACATGAAAAAAAAATTCGTATGATGTACTTACAAATTAAGAATTTTCAAATGTTTTCCCTTACTTCTACTATTAAACTTGCTTCTTGCCAAATTTCATGATTCTTGGTCTGCAGGAAGGGCGTTTGCGAGTGTCAGAACTGTGATATAAATGGTCGTATTTTTTGATTGCATTGAGTTACAATCTTAAATTTTTTTCATCGCAAGGAACTGTAGACCGCAATGTATAACGTAAATTTCAACCTTGATATGTCTAACCGTTCCTGAGAAAAACGGGTCGTAAACAGTCGGACAGACAGAAAAACAGACAGACATCAAAGTGATTCTGTAAGGGTTTTGTTTTTACCGATACAATTACGGAGCGCTTAAGAAAAGAGATTATCGTTGCTTCTCCTCAGTTGTTAACTGTGAGCAATTTATTAATTATAAATAATAGAAAATTGGCTACAAATAAGAAATAAGAAAATATCCCTTCCGGGAATTTAACTTTTAATAAACTTTTAGAAATATTTCTTTGCTTTGCCGGAAGCTTTGATTACTTATCTCACTGAAATCGAGTTTAGCTGAAGGGTAGTTTTGCATAGAGGAGATAGCTAAACTTTACAGTGTGTTTTCATTCATCAGTCACCATCTGTATGGGAGCACCCAAAGCACTGACTAGAGAGGAAAGTAAATTAATACCCACTCCACCCTTTTTGCTTGCTTTGCCTAGCGTCACGTGTCGCTGCAGTAAACAGACGAGGACTCAAGAGCTGTGAGGTAATAGGTGAGGTGTAGGGGAACAAGTCCTGCCTCCGTCTCGCTGGGCTGACAGTCCATACCTGTGATTTGTGCTTCTACGAAAACGGAACTGCTATGGGTCATAGGGCGCGCCGAATCTTTCAGGTGTCGTGCGATTTGTATTCGCACCCCGTGATGGACCAGGATTAGTCTCTTCACTAACAAAGAGCAACGTATACCACATGGCAGATAATTACACAAAGCCTTTTTTAATGGCTGAAGCGCGATTGCTTCTGCAAGTATTTTACGCAACCTTAGTTCAAAACAGCTGTACCCAAAAATTCCAAGTTAAAGGGTTCGCACATTGATAAGGCAAAAGTGTTTGGTCAGCCAACAACATAAACCACTGGTAGCCACAGGTCTGAACTGAGCTAGTATATGAACTGTTACCTGCTCCCCGTTCAACATGCATTAGGTTGGTTGATAAGTTCGTATCGTTTTTCCTTAAGTGTGTAAGTAGGCTGTTTATGTGTTTGTATGTTGGCAGCGCTTTGCATTAATAACTTTAACAGCGCTGCGCGCACTCTGTGGCTGGTCGGACTTTCAGTTGGAAGTTAATCACCACCAGTGATGGAAGTTGGAGGTGAACAGCCAGCAGTGATGGAAGCTGGTTGTGAGTAGTCAGCAATGGTGTCAGGATTGGTGCTTGCGGCATCACTGTAGTTCGTCTAATGAAGATTTTCTGTGAGGTAAGTGACTTATAAAATGTATGGGTTATTGTTAGGTTTTCTTCTAATTTAGGGCCATTCTTATGAGTTAATTTTAAAGCAGTCAGATCACGTTACCGTTGAATATTGTGGGTAATTAATGAATAGGAAAAGTTTGAGTTCTGTTACTCAAGGTAAATTCTGTAAGTCAGTGTTGAAATGATAAAATAGCAAAGAGACAGTATAGTCAATTTCACTCAGCAATACAAGCAGAAAATTTAAATAAAGAAGTTTCAAGTTTAATAAACACAACAGATACACTGTAAGAGGTCCGAGCAGATGTAATTTCGATGTATTGCTCATGCGCTGCCTGCGATATGCAAGGTATAAGAGAATCTCTGACCAGAGAGCAGTGTTGACTGCAGTAGGAACTGTGTAGCTGTAGCAGTAAGTTGTTGCTAGTCTGCTGTCTGCTCTGGTCTGGTCTGGTGTATCGTGTTGTGTCACGAGAAGTTCCTGCCGCAACGAAAATAGCCTTTGCTTTGATGATTGCCACCCTAATTCGCGTATCATATCCTTAGCACTCTCTGCCATGTTTCGGGGAAGCAAAAACCGAGCTGTTCTTCTGTGAATTTTTCATTGTCCTCCGTCAATTACATTTGATGCGCACAGCGAAACTCCAAAAGAGGAGGGACAAGCGAAGTGCAAGCAGTCTCTTTTGAAGAATTGTTGAATTTTCTAAGTGTTCTGTCAATAGATCACAGTCTTTGGTTTCCTTTCACCACAACATTATCTTTGTGATCGATCTAGTTAAATTTATTCGTAATTGTAATCCCTAAGTATTTAGCCAGCTTTACAGCGTTTAGATTTGTGTGTTTTAGCCTGTAATCGTATTTTAGCGGAACCTTTTAGTACTCAAGTGGATGACTTAAGACTTTTCATTATTTAGAATCGATTGACACTTTTAGTACCCTACAAATATTCAATCTATATCGTTTTTCAATTTGTTTCGATCATGTGATGACTTTATACGACCGTAAATATTCCGTGGCTTCGAAACAGCGTCTTTGATCGGCTATAAAAACGTCCACATTCGATCCCTACATTTTTTAATAAAAATCATCAGCAATGCCGGCCGAAGACTTCTAGCATAAGAAGTCACCCTCATTCTACCAACGACCTTGTCAAAGAGGGAGGAGGTTCAGGCCACTCTCTTACCCTTGGGGTGGGAAACTGCCTTAAGGTGGAATAATCAGCAATGATCAACCGCTTGAGGATGCAGAAGGCAATGGAAACCGCACACTAAAGAGACATAACATGTATCCACTTGACATATGGCCTATAATTGAAGAAAGTGTCGTGATCTCTCCATTGGCAAAAGATTTCGGACTAGTCCCCCTTTCCGATCTCCGGGAGGGGACTGCCAAGGGGAAGTGACCGCTAACGGGGCGGTGACCATGAGTAAAGACTGAATAACCAATGAATGGATAACGTTCTACAAATCGGTGCGTGAAACGTCGGAAGTTTGAACGTGGAAGGGAAGCTAGAAAATCTCAAAAGAGCAGTGCGAAGGCTTAATCTAGATATAGTTGGGGTCAGTGAAGTGAAATCAAAAGACAAGGGTTTCTGATCAGAGTGATTATAGGGTAATACTAACAGCAGGAAAAAATGGTATAACGAGAGTAGGATTCGTTATGAATAGGAAGGTAGGAAAGAGAGTTATTGTGATCAGTTCAGTCACAGGTTGTTTTCATCTGAATAGACAGCAAACCAACAAAGACAACAATCCACATACATGACGACGTCACAAGCAGAAGATTAACAGACAGAGGAAGTATATGAAGATATAGAACAAGTATTTCAGCACTGAAAAAAAGATGAAAACCTAATTGTCATGGGGGATTAGAATGCGGTTGTAGAGGAAAGAGTAGAAGAGAGATTTACGGGAGAATATGGGTTAGGTAGTAGGAATGAGAGAGGAGAAAGACTATTTGAGTTCTGCAATAAATTTCAGATGGTAATAGCAAATACTTGTTCAAGAATCACAAGAGGGGAAGGTATTCCTCGAAAAGGCAGGGAGATACAGGAGAATTTCCGTTAGATTACGTCATGGTCAGGCAGAGATTCTGGTATCTGATACTGGATTGTAAGGCGTATCCAGGGGTAGACACAAACTCAGTTTACAATTCGGTAATGATGAAGCGTAGGCTGAAGTTTATGGTAGTAGTCAAGAAGAATCAATATGCAAAGAAGTGAGATACGGAAATTCTAAGGAATGAAGAGAGACGCTTGAAGTTCTCTGAGGCTATAGATACTGCGATAATGTATAGCTCGGTAGGCAGTTCAGCTGAAGAGGACTGGACATCTCTAAAAAGCTGGAGAGAAAAACGTAGTTACAGGAAAGCAACTGCAAGGAAACCGTGGGTAACAGAAAGGTACTTCAGTTGATAGACGAAAGAAGGAAGTACAAAAATGTTCGTGAAAATTCAGGAATGCAGAAATACAAGAAAATGAGGAATGAAATAAATAGTAAGTGCAGGGAAGCTAAGGCGGAGTGGATACATGAAAAATGTGAAGATGTCGAAAAAAATCATTGTCGCAAGGACTGACTCAGCAAATACAAAAGTCTAAACATCCTTCGATGAAATTTAGAGCCAGTGCGGTAGCATTAAGGATGCAGAGGCAATTCCACTGTTAAATGCATAGGAGAGGGCGAATAGGTGGAAAGAGTACATTGAGGGCCTCTTTGAGGAGGAGGACATACGAAGAGATAGGGGAACCAGTGGCAGAATCAGAACTTAGAAGAGCTTTGGAAAACTTCAAATAAATCCAAAGGGGTATATAATATTAAATTGGAATTTCTAAAGTCATTGGAGGAAGTGGCAACAAAACTATTATTCACGTTGGTGTGTAGAATGTGTAAGACTGGCGACATACCATCAGGCTTATGGAAAAACATCATCTACTCAATTCCCAAATTTGCAAGGGCTTACAATCATAATATCTCACGCATCCAAGTTTCTGAGAAAAGCTATATACAGAAGATTGGAAAGAAATTGACTACCTGTCGGATGACGGTCAGATTCTCTTTAGCATAAGGTAAAGGCGCAAGACAGTCAGTTCTGAGTTTTCTTTTGATAATGGAAGTGAGACTGAAGAAAAATCAAGAGACTTTACGTAAAATGATTCAAGATGATGCAAATCCTGAGAAAAATAGTTGGAAGCTATATGGAAAAATGAGTATTCTACAATATGTACAAGAACCAACAGGGAACAGTAAGACCGGGGGTCTAAGATTGGGAGACCAAGACGTTGAATAAACCGTGACGAAAATAAAAGAAAGGTTCAAGATTTGGATTGGAATTAAAATTCAGAGTGAAAGGATGTCAGTGATAAGAGTCGCTGATGAAATTGCTATCCTCAGTGAAACTGAAGAAGAATTACAGGATCAGTCATATGAGTGCAGAATATGGATTGAGAATAAATCGAAGAATGACGAAAGTAATGAGAAGTAAGAGAAATGAGAACAGTGAGAAACTTGACATGATAATTGGTAATCACGACGTAAATGAAGTGAAGGAATTCTATTTCCTAGGCAGAAAAATAGCCCATGACCGACGGAACAAGGACATGAAAAGTAGACTAGCACTGGGAGAAAGAGCTTCCCTGGCGAAGAGAAATCTACCACCATGAAGCAAAGATCTTAATTTGAGGAAGAAATTTTTGAGAATGTACGTTTCGAGCACAACACTGTATTGTGGAGAGACATTAACTGTGGGAAAACCGGAACAGAAGAGAATAGAGGCATTTGAGATGCGGTGCTACAGAAAAATGTTGAAAATTACGTGGAGTGATAAGTTAACGAACGAGGAGGTTCTCCTCAGAATCGGCTAGGAAAGGAATACTGACAAGAAGTAGGGAGAGGATGATAGGACATCTGTTACATCAGGGAATAACTTCCATCGTACTACAGGGGCATGTAGAGGGTAAAAGCTGTAGACGAAACCAAAGATTGGGATATATCTAGCAAGTAATTGTGGAGAAAGGTTGTTGTTGCTACCCTGAAATGAAAAGGTGGGCACAGGAAAGAAATTTGTGACGGGCTGCGTCAAGCCAGTCAGAAGACTGATGACTCAAATCGACGTTAATGATATGGGGCTGGAATTCAGCGGATTCCCTATTACCTTTCTTGGGTATTGGTGTGACTAGTACCACTTCCTGTCTTTAGGTGCGGATCTTTCAACGAACGAGGCGTGTATATGTTCGCTAAGTACGGGGCTATTGTATCAACACACTCTGAAAGGAACCAGACTGGTATACCATTTGTACCAGAGACCTTGCCGTCATTAAGTGATTTAAGGTGCTTCGGTACACCGAGGATACCTGCTTCTAAACAGCTGTTCTTGATTCAAATTCAGGAATATTACTTTGTCGTCTTTGGTGAAGGATTTTCTGAAAACTGTGCTTAGTAACTCTGCTTCAGTGTCGCTGTCATCCATAACATCGCCATTGTTACCGCGCAGTGAGTTTTGCATGTGTCTTACCGCTGGTGTACTTTATGAGCAGAAACTTTTCCTGCCAGATGTTGAGACAGAGTTTTGCTGTAGCAGCTATTAAAAGCATCTCGCATTGAAGTTAGCGCTAATTTTCGAGCGTCTGTATAACTTTGCCAATCTTGGGAGTTTTGCGTTTGGGATGCTTTTTTGGTTGCTTCTGCAGCAGTGTCCTGGCTTGTTTTGTGTACCATGAGGGATCAGCACAAACTCTTATTGCCTTATTTGGTATGTATCTGTCAATTGCTGTCGATAGCCTTTCTCTGAATTTAAACTACATCTAATCTACACTTACAGAGTCGGATTGGAAGGAGTGGAGACTCTTCCTTAGGGAGGGGTTAAGCGAATTTTTCCCTCCCTTTTTAAACAGATGTACACTGATAAGCCAAAAAATTATGACTACTGACCACCGCGCGCACGTGAGCGGGCACGTGTAAGCGGAGCAGACAGGGACGCAGGCTCTTCGAAGTGAAGATATGGGCTGCAAATGGGGAAATCCATTGAGATAAGCGTCTTCGAAAAAGGGCAGATTATTATTGCGCAGATTCTGTGAACGAGTATCTCGAAAACGACGAAGCTGGTCGAATGTTCACGTGCTACTGTCTTGAGCACCCAAGGAAAGAGATAGAACAGTGAAACTACCACTAGGCGTTAAATGGTTGGACGTCCACGATTCTTCACAGAACGTGAAGTTCTGAGGCTTGTCCGCTCTGGAAAGTAGAATAGTAGGTGATCTGTGACCTCTGTGTCGAAAGAGCACAATGCTGGTGCACGCCCAAGTGTTCCGAGGCCCACCGGTCATCGTACATTGTTGAACATGTAACTCCGCAGCAGACCAACCCAACGACATCATCAGTTACGATTGCAGTGATCATGAGTCCATCGGGGTTCTACCGTCGATCAGTGGGAACGTTTCGGCTCTTCGGGTGAATCACATTTTTGCTACACTAGATCGATGGTTGTCTCCACAAACGCCATGATCGAGGTGAGCGGCGGCTCGAAACTTAACGCGCACCACGGACGCTGGCTGGTCGGAGCGGTATTATGCTACGGAGAGACATTCTCCTACGCTCACATGAGACATGTGGTAACAACCGATGACACGCTGACAGCTGCGAACCGCTTACTTTCCTTCATGCTTGTTGTCTCCCCGGCGGCGATGTCATATTTCAGCAGTATAATTGTTCGTGTCTCGGAGCCAAAACCGTGCTATAGTGGTTTGAGGAACATTATAGTGAACTCACATTGACGTCTCGGCGATCAAATTCGCCTGATTTAAATCCTATGGAACCTTTCTTGGTCGTATCAGTTGCCATCACCGCGTACGCAGATCAGCGGCTCTTTATTTTCGCGAATTACACGACCTACGCGTAAATATCTAATGCCACATATCTTCAAAAACCTACGAGCTGTCAGATCCCTGATACGCAAAGTCAGTGATGTATTTCGTTTCACAGACGGACAAAACAAGCTATTCAGCAAGTGGTCACAATGTTTTGGCTCATCAGTATATTTTGCATTTATTTTTGATGGGTTTTGATGTTAAAGTATCACTACAACAACCATGTGATCTCTAATTCTAGTATCCGTCATGATGCTCTCTTTTTGCTCAGGTCAAGTATGTCTTCACAATCAATCGAGTGGGCTCCTGAACTAATTGTTCAAAACGTTTTTCTGAGAAAACGGTTTCTGAAGACGGTTTATGCGTGCCACCGACTTTAAACATATATTTTCGCCAAAATATCGAGGGCAGATAGAAATCACCACCTACTATAATTGTGTGAGTGTGGTACGTGTTTGAAACGAGACTAAAGTCTTTTTTGAACTGTTCAGCAACTGTACCATCCGAGTCGGGGCTCGTTAAAAGGAATTAGTTTGTAATTTGTTTCATTTGTCAAGTATAACCTCTACCCATACTAAATCACAGGATGTATCTACTTCAATTTCACTAAGAGATAACTATTTCTGACATTACTAAACACTCCACCACATTTAATCTGCCCTTTCTGAACACTGCTTGTCGCTTTGTAAAAAAAAAATTAAAAAATAATAATAATAATAATCGGCCGAACATACGTAAGGCTTTAGCTAGTTTACTGTATCTTCAATATTTTCAACTTCAGTGCTTTGTATTAGCGCTTAGTCACCGCTAATTCGAAATCTGCCATCAATCCTATAGGGAGTATTTTCCACCAAATTTCCGAAAAGATGGATTTATGTCTCTCTTCTCTTGTTGGGCAATAATGCAAAGGGAACTGGATATATGTTTGTTTCATCGTTTGTACCCCCAACTGTGGGAACTGTGTATACTTGCGAAAACTGTTTGCTACAGCTCTTGAACGTACCATCCATAAAGAAGTCTTATTTACTTCCTAGAGCCTCTCTCCCTACTCTTCCGCTAAAACTGTTGTGCTTTCCCCTAATAGGTCGTCGCTTAACAGAAAATCGGCTACGATCACTCATAGCTAGTAACTCTGTCTTGAGGTCAGTTTCTTCTCTTGCCTGTGTTTTGCCGGCCAGAGTGGCCGTGCGGTTCTAGGCGCTACAGTCTGGAACCGCGAGACCGCTACGGTCGCAGGTTCGAATCCTGCCTCGGGCATGGATGTGTGTGATGTCCTTAGGTTAGTTAAGTTTAAGTAGTTCTAACTTATAGGGGACTCATGACCTCAGAAGTTAAGTCCCAGAGTGCTTAGAGCCATCTTGCCTGTGTTTTCCCGTGATTTTGCCCACTGGTAGAATAAAGTGCTTTTAGTTGATTGCTCCTTTGGCATTTCGGTGACAAAATCATATTCTCGATTATGCAGACAAACCCAGCTCCCATGAATATACACTCCTGGAAATGGAAAAAAGAACACATTGACACCGGTGTGTCAGACCCACCATACTTGCTCCGGACACTGCGAGAGGGCTGTACAAGCAATGATCACATGCACGGCACAGCGGACACACCAGGAACCGCGGTGTTGGCCGTCGAATGGCGCTAGCTGCGCAGCATTTGTGCACCGCCGCCGTCAGTGTCAGCCAGTTTGCCGTGGCATACGGAGCTCCATCGCAGTCTTTAACACTGGTAGCATGCCGCGACAGCGTGGACGTGAACCGTATGTGCAGTTGACGGACTTTGAACGAGGGCGTATAGTGGGCATGCGGGAGGCCGGGTGGACGTACTGCCGAATTGCTCAACACGTGGGGCGTGAGGTCTCCACAGTACATCGATGTTGTCGCCAGTGGTCGGCGGAAGGTGCACGTGCCCGTCGACCTGGGACCGGACCGCAGCGACGCACGGATGCACGCCAAGACCGTAGGATCCTACGCAGTGCCGTAGGGGACCGCACCGCCACTTCCCAGCAAATTAGGGACACTGTTGTTCCTGGGGTATCGGCGAGGACCATTCGCAACCGTCTCCATGAAGCTGGGCTACGGTCCCGCACACCGTTAGGCCGTCTTCCGCTCACGCCCCAACATCGTGCAGCTCGCCTCCAGTGGTGTCGCGACAGGCGTGAATGGAGGGACGAATGGAGACGTGTCGTCTTCAGCGATGAGAGTCGCTTCTGCCTTGGTGCCAATGATGGTCGTATGCGTGTTTGGCGCCGTGCAGGTGAGCGCCACAATCAGGACTGCATACGACCGAGGCTCACAGGGTCAACACCCGGCATCATGGTGTGGGGAGCGATCTCCTACACTGGCCGTACACCACTGGTGATCGTCGAGGGGACACTGAATAGTGCACGGTACATCCAAACCGTCATCGAACCCATCGTTCTACCATTCCTAGACCGGCAAGGGAACTTGCTGTTCCAACAGGACAATGCACGTCCGCATGTATCCCGTGCCACCCAACGTGCTCTAGAAGGTGTAAGTCAACTACCCTGGCCAGCAAGATCTCCGGATCTGTCCCCCATTGAGCATGTTTGGGACTGGATGAAGCGTCGTCTCACGCGGTCTGCACGTCCAGCACGAACGCTGGTCCAACTGAGGCGCCAGGTAGAAATGGCATGGCAAGCTGTTCCACAGGACTACATCCAGCATCTCTACGATCGTCTCCATGGGAGAATAGCAGCCTGCATTGCTGCGAAAGGTGGATATACACTGTACTAGTGCCGACATTGTGCATGCTCTGTTGCCTGTGTCTATGTGCCTGTGGTTCTGTCAGTGTGATCATGTGATGTATCTGACCCCAGGAATGTGTCAATAAAGTTTCCCCTTCCTGGGACAATGAATTCACGGTGTTCTTATTTCAATTTCCAGGAGTGTATGTTGGAAGTAGAAGTCTCTTCCTCTAGTTCCCTTTTCTTAGCCCGGTTCAAGTCTTCCTTACTTTCAACCAAGGGTCATTTGGAACTCCACATTGATGCTCGAGTGAAAAAAGCACCGTCGAATCCTTAGTTTTAAGTATTCCTCGGCGATGGTTTGCGTTCTGTCTTGAACAGCGCCACGCCACAGTCTCTTCTTCTTTCGTTCTCTTCCTATGTAAGAATAACCGTAATAGTGGTAACATAACTTACCGTTTATTATCGTTGAAACTTCCATATCGGAAATATTGATACATACACAAGCCGTACGATGTCAACTCGACGACAGCTAAAGCGCTACTAAGGCTGCTTCTCCAAACTGTCGGCTACTGTGGTGGAAGATGTCTATCGGGACGCAGTTCGGCAGTGTCTAGGGAACAGTTTAGAGTTTAGAGTAATTACGACGGTCCGGGCGCAGGGACAAGTCGTGACACAAAGGTAGCAGGTATTGGGCGCAGATTTCACAGGATTCTTATAGGGCACAAATTTCTCTCGCCGTAGTTTTCATGGAGTCTGAAACCCACCACCCTATGGCGCAAGTCGACGAATCTGTTGCCTGCACAGTTGCAGAGCCATCTAGGCCTCTGATTCAGACCCTTGACTCGGCTCTGTACCAAGAGACAACAGTCACTTCTGTCGACGATGCTACAGATGGTGAGCTCCGCCTTCAGCTACCAAGAAAGACTAGCAGTCCCATTTCAGCTAGCCGCCTGAAACCGGAGAGAATTTCTTCCGATCCAAAACGACACACATCGTTAGTACCGAAATGAGCCACTACCTGCAGTTCATTGCACCCTGTGCTCTTCATGGCATCCGGAAGGAGCCTTTCCAAATCTGGAACGACTCCTCCCAGTATACACACACAGTGCACATGTATGCCTAGGCCTCCTTCACAGCCGTGTCCCTAACGTGCGCCTTTACATGCCTAACGTTGCAGCTCCCGACTACAATCCCACTCTCTGTGAACTCCCAGACCTTGTAGGCCGAGAGGCTTCCTCCGGAACTTGACTCACTGAGGGACTTCGTTTACGTTAGCTTTAGAAACTGCATATGGTATGTATTTATTTATTTACGGTTGTTTATACTTTTATTCTGCAGGGTACTTCTTAAAATACTCTGGCATGTGAAGTCAAGGCTTCCTCTCGGATGTTTCGCAGTAGAAAACTGTTTCTCTTCTTCCTGCTTCTCCCTGCATTGCTGCAAACCATGCAGTCCTTTGTTGCTTTTTCTTTCATTTTTACATACAGAATTCATTTTCTCATTTAGTTTATACTCGGTGTCGGACAATGATGGTTTTTTTCTCTTCTTTGAATTTGCATTTCTCATCTGGCTGAATACCCTTCTGATTAGATTTCTTACATACGAAAGATGTATCTGCAGTTAACCACATTCGTTTTTGCATGTTAGTAAAGAATCTAACTGGTCGCTACAGTAACTTCAACCAGTCAGAAGGATATTTTTTTCCCTTCACCTGTTTTTTGTTTTTTTTTAAAACGATACCAACTACAGTAGTGATGAATCCTGTACACTCCTCGTATAAACTTTGTCTATTCCAGAATAGCAGTAGCTTTCAGGAACTTCAAAGGCTCTTTCTTCCGATAACTAGCGATCAGTTGGGCTTAAGTACCAAAGAATTTCTCAATGTTTTCACTGACCTCTGGTCATGGAACGAAACACATATAATTTTCATCTCACGTTGGTAGGTCTGTGACTCACATTCAACAAATTTCTTCTTCACATCGGAAGAAATGTCCTTCCTACTAGGTATAACTGTACCTTTTAGATGTAATTTCAATGTGTGCTATTCCCGAGCAAGTTAAGAGTTTGTGTAGTACCTGTCAGTAAAGATGCGATAGCCTGAACCATCCGCACAAACTAGCTAAAGCTACGCCAAATAAACCACAGTTAAGGTTACAGGTTGTAAAACAGGACGAATTAGACTTTCTGCAGATGTTTTTCCATAATACTGAATATGAGAAAAAGCATAACCATTTCCTCAATCACCCAGAGAGAAAACTTGTGCACCCCACACCGTAGGCTTCTTTGGATTGTAACACTTGAACTGAATTCTTCGTTTCAGCCCTACTGCGCTCTCATCTATAATCACATTTGGTTATTATGTCAAGTACTTTGCATTTACTGTCAATACACTCACTAAAATTCTTCCCATTACTTCCTCTCGTACGTTGACAGCCCTGAACTGTGAGAGGTGGAACTAAATGCAGCATCGTAATTGAAAAAAAAAGACGAGGGAAGACATCCTAAAAATTTGAGGGAAAACATCCTTGAAAAATGGAGTTCGTTCGAGCCAGCCTTCAGGAAAATAGACATGTAATTCTGCCTTAAAACCCAAGATCATGTTCAATTTTATACCAAGGAAAGCCTTCAATTTTTCGAATGGAACATCCCTCCACGAGTGCTACATTGAGTGTTCTGTAAGTGGAGCAAATTTCTGTTTCTTATCTTTTAACATTCATATATGTGGCATTCAGTACTTCACTAACAAGACGGTCAGTGAAGAGGAGTTGTTAATATTCAAGTTCGGATTTTGGTCGAACAGCGTGAGGAATAGCCAAACTCTGTTCCGTGACAGAAAAAGAAATTTCTTGGAATCACCTTCACTATCGCGATAAACATTCCCGGTATTTTCTTTAGGTTGTTTCTCTTCTTGTTAATTCGCTGCAGACGACCAACTTGCTTATGAGAGCAACATCAGGTGCACTAAGAAACTGCAACAAAGCACTTGGCTTTTGTTATAAAATACATCCTCAATGGCGGAACACAGCGTTTTTACGAACACAGATATCGCGAAGCCCTTTGTCGGTAACCTCATATTCAACAGCCTTAAGATGGTAACACTACGAACCAAGTGAGCGACTTAAGGATCTCACATTCAAGCGGTCTCGTGTCGGTGACAAGGTTAACAGCGAATTTCTAGAGCGAGAGAATGACTCGGCGCTACTTGGCTCGTGACAATGGGGATTCCTTTTTATGTTGTCGCAAAGCACTTCACCCAAGTTGTACCTGCAAAGGGAAATTGCTAAGCGGAACGCCCCAAATTGCCTTGAATGTTCCGCGAGACAAAACAAGAAACTCCTCACATCTCAGAGGCGGTTGTCGTTAGTACTTGAGTAGCAAGATGGAACAGCCCACTTGCTATAATACCACTATACCTGTTCACCCACCTCCGTAGCGCAGTTTTCTAACGCACGCCTATACAGTGGCGCTCGACTCGAAAGAAATCCAGTTCGAATCCTAGTGGTGAATTTCTCTGGCTGGCGGAGGGGGAGGGGGGGGGGGGGGCAGGAGAGATGGTGACGTCAGTACCCTAGATTAAATTCCAAACGTCTCCGCAGCGTCTTACCAAAAATGTTATCACTTACTACATTTTCGATGCTCATGTAGGAAAACTGCAACATTAGGCATGACGTATTAATTTAGACCCTATTATTTCTTTACTACCGACTCTATAACCAATTCTTTTGCAGACGATATCCAAATACAAGTATATTACTGAATGTATCATTGTACGACACATAATCAGTGAGATGTGGTGTTTTACGAAGGAAGTCGATTATTCAAAGGTCAGGAGGGGGCGAGGGGGTGGGGGAGAGAGTTACTAATCTATCTATAATAGCGTGAGATAATCGACTTTTACAAGATTTAAATATAATAATAAAAACTACATTTATTGCCGGTAACCCATTTCTTCTAAGGTAGTATAAAATGTACCCTTTATGATAGAAGGGCTTAACTGAAACTCACAAAACAGCCCATAACTTCAAAATTTAAGTTGTTAAGTAAACTATTTTACTTTGCTGTTGCGGTGGAGTATTTTCTTAAACGCTTTCTCATTTTTGATGTACTCACGAAGCTTACAGATTTTTCAAACAGATTTTGTATGTAAGTTTATTATTGTCCTGTTTATAAAAATACTGTCAGGTTTCACTTTTCATGGGTGCCATCCTGTCAACAGATTTAGTAATTCTTGTACTTAAGCTGTTTTAAAGAACTGGATTCCAAGTGAGCTAAATGCTAATGAAACTTGCCAAGGATGGGGAAGCGTCGCAAATACTTTCGAAACTCAATCTGTCGTCCACATGGACACCGCTCATTTAGCTGTTGGCCTGTACGTAGATGCACGCAAGTTTAGCTGATGACGGTGTTGGAATTAAGTCATTTGACCAAAATATTGGACAAATAATAAAAATGTAATAAATCATTACTAAGATCATTCGGCACGACACTTTCTATAAAACACTGATATACGTTAACATATCAGTTGGAAAGTGCCTAGTACAAATTATCAGTATTCGACACCAAGAAGTATCGATGTGGCCCTCTCCCTGATGCTAACAAAGGGAAGGTCTCAGACGTGGCCAACCGATTCGGCGCATATTTGGTATTTTGCTTTTGCACAGTCTAAAATGAAAAAGATGTTTTCGTTCAATGCAGCCCCGTTTTTGATACACAGCCCCTAAAATACACGATGCGCAATCGACTCAAAATTTACGGGGTCGATAGACAACTGAAAATGAAGTATTTTCTGTAATCATATGAAGGGCTTATTTCAATAGTGGTACAAGTCCATTTTTGTTCATTCTGAGATACAGTCTTAAAGTTAAATGAGCGCTGAAAAATCTGCAGTTGAGATACCGGAAATATTCAAGTATATATACTTGGTATCTCAACTGCAGATTTTTCATCGCTCATTTAACTTTAGGACTCTGTATCTCAGAATGAACAAAAATGGACTTGTACTCCTATTGAAATAAGCCCTTCGTATGTGGGGTACAAAAACGCATACTTTGTTAAAAATCAAGAAAAGAAACTTTTGCGACTGCCACTT
Source organism: Schistocerca serialis cubense (assembly GCF_023864345.2). Taxonomy (NCBI): domain Eukaryota; kingdom Metazoa; phylum Arthropoda; class Insecta; order Orthoptera; family Acrididae; genus Schistocerca; species Schistocerca serialis. Next base: position 255,059,387 of record NC_064645.1, on the reverse strand, counting down.
ATATCCATGAGGCAAACGCTTCTCAATAAAAGCGCCGCTGGCGTAGATACCAAAGCATTTGGATGGAGAGCAAAGAACCTATGTTCAATTACCAAATGCAATCGCTTAGCCTTTTTTTTTTTCGTCCGCATTTTTTTCATATCGACGTTGCTAGGAATAGGAGGATTCATGAGTAAGTAAAACAATAAGTAATAACAACGTACGGAAATAAATGACTAATACATTGTGGATTAGTAAAGAAATAAAATATTAATCCTGGCCGCTTTACAACGGCTCTTTCAGTTATTCTACTACAAGCGCTCACTTTCCTTCGAGGAAATAGATGGATGGTACTTTTAATATAAGCATTCGAAGCAAATATATTCCCGGAAGCAAGGACATCCAACGAATTTCACCTTCGCGCAACTACTTCGTTCTTTCCGAACGTTCGGTGAAGACTGGCTAGGCTTACATTTGGAAATATTTGTCTTCAGGGAATAGGGATGTCACAAATCCACTGAGAAATCGATGCTGAAAGCTGATGATGAATTATACTATGAATCATTATTGCGTCTTGTGGTAGATTCTTTTGTGTGTTTGTCTATTTTTTGTTGTCGATGTATTATGCTCGCAGTAAAAGGTCGTAACAACGTGATAAAATTGTCTCTGATAGTGCTATTAAAAGAATTACTATTTGTTGCGCGTATGAAGAGTCTTGGGAGAGACGGCTGGATATTTCTAGCAACTATTCATACATGAGATTGCAGGTTCGAGTGCTGTTGTCCACGTCTCTTCCCCTACACGTTGCATTCAATCTGAAACAATTCTGCTATTTCAATGCTTCCAAAAATACTAATAAAGGTCGTGACGCTCACCTTTGTTCTCATGAAATAATAACGATTTATTGTGTCTTGTACACTTCTGCACATAACATCAAAAGAAGCGAACAGAAAACTCTAGTTACCCTTAGTTATGAGTAAACCACAGAGAGAGTAATATTCCAGTCAACGATATAATTATCATAGAGTCTCTCAGATAACGTCTTTGTCACTTAGCTTTCTCACAGTCAATTCAGTACATTACATATTTATTACACTACAGTCTGCTTGGTTGTGCAACTTCAGTACGAAATTAATACAAAGAAAAGTAAACTACAGAGTGCATGTGGGGATCAAACACAGGACTTTGCTTCCTGGGAAGATTGAAAGGAGTCTACTGGGGTACACTTGCATACAGCACCAGAATATTGTAGTGATACAAATGTCAATTAAAATGAAACTATTATATTATAAACGATGTATGTCTCTGATGGGCTCTATAAAGCGGATCGCTGACTGTACACGACCGCAGAGCCAAAGATACTGCTTCTGGTACGAGAGTGTAGTGTTGGAGCAAGAGAGCGCTTGGCGCACAGCAGTGGGTATCTATGAGCGAAAGACGGTGGAATAGGTAGTTTTAATGGTGTGCTCTGTAAAGCCGCCAAGTGTTAGATTATAATATAGGAACTAAGAGTGCATGTATGGGAATATAAATGTGGAAGCAGAAGTCTTCTCGCAAGCAAGGTAAAGAGGTTAAATTTTTATGACTTTCGTTTTGCCAGCGCGTTAGTGTATATGAGTTGGCTGATAACTGGTAACAGTGAGCTCTTTGTTGAGTAACCCCAGAATGTTCGAAAAGAGATTTGATGTATCGGCTAGTTAGATATTTCCCTTTCGTAATATTTCTAAGATTTGTTAACACAGGTATACGTAATTTCACGATTAGTTTTTATACTTTTTTTAGTAAGGTTAGATAATACTTAGATAATAATTAGGAAAAAGGATGTAATTTTTCTGAGTAATTTAATTTCAATTGTCAGAAGTTTTGAAAAGGCAAACTTAACTTGGAATACAATTTCACTACTGAAAAAGCCAGTGTTAGTAATTCACCCAAATCACTACCGCCTCCCTGTCCAGGTCATATGTTCTTCTAAGACATTGAATTTTTCTTAAATGTTTTCGCTTATTAGCCAAACGAATTTCATGTATATTTCAAAATATTCCGGCCAGCATTGCTCGCCGCTGTTCTTGTAGCTAGTATACTTTATTCTTCTTCATGAGAGACCAAAATATATCGCGATCCACCGTTGCTGCTTTAGAGGTAAAACAATTTTATTTATTTTTTATGTGCACAGGAACCAAAGTTACCATTTTTGAACAGGGCCAGAAGATTCAGTACCTAAGGGTCTGAGTGTATTTTGCAGTGACTGTATTTCTTGATTGATATTGGGAGCTGCATTGCCTAATCAGCTCGTATAAAGTTTTTGCTAACAATAACAAAGAGTATGCACACCACTTGCAGTTACAACACGCTACACTCCAGTTTTGTATGCATTCCCAGTCGAGGCGTTCATTTAATGTATTAGAAAGAAATTTAGAAATAACGTTACACTACAGAATTATTAAAGAACGTTCCAAGGTTCCTTTGTCGCTACGCCAGTAGCGCTTTCGTTGAACAGTGTTTGTGTTACGTAAAAGTTTCTTTACTCGATTTCTAAGAAAATATGCGTTTCTGATAATGAAAAATGCTCAGTTTTGAAGTATCTGTCGACCTCGTCAATGCTGAATCGACTGAACGTCATGAGCCTTAGCGATGGTTTTCTTCAAAACGGCGGAATGTTGAGACGAAATATCTAAGAGTCTTTCATTTTACGTTGTACACAAACGATCCTCCAGATAAGAACCCAACCTATTGGCCTCGTCTGAGACCATCGCCTTGTAAGTGTTAACGGTGGTTCTTCGTTCACCGGCAGCGACTCAGAACATTTTCTGTAAAATGGAATTTAATGTAACTGTTCAAATTTGTTTACCATTTTGTTCTTAGCTGTAGTTCAGGAGTTGCAAACTATTTCAGCAAAGATAAAAAAATCAGTCGTTTCCTGCAAACGAAAACTTTTCTCTGGTTCATTTTACCGGTTTCAAGAGTTTAAACTGTCATCAAGAGAAGTAACGTAGGCTCAGATCATTTGTAAGCCAAAGTGAAAATAAGGACCGAACGGAAATGTCCTTTGCTACAGAACAATGAAACAGAGTAACCTCGCTAAAAATATGTGATATGTGCAGTGAGTGGCAAAAATTAACATGTAAGATTTGACAGTTCATTGTTTGCCACTCATTACACATATCATATACTTTTAGCTGTGTCACTCTATTTTTATTGATTCTGTTGCAAAGGATACTACCGTCCTATTCTTAGCTTATCCTTCGCTAACCAACGTTCTGAGCCTATTTCACTTCTGTAGATGACAGTTTAAACTCTCGAAACTGATGAAGAGAACTAATTAAAAGTTTTCTTGTACGGCTGGCGACTGGCTTATTACCTTTGTTGACAATTTGCTTTATTGGATTACTAGCCTTTTCACAACTGCTTTGCCTGCGTTTGCGTTCAACACATATATTGAACACACCTCCTCCTCCCGCCCTCTATATTCACCTCTTCCTTGCTCTATCTGTCCACCTCATTCTCCCACTTCTATATGTGTATCTTCTCATCCATGTTCTCTTCATCTCATCCTCCTCCTCTCTTTGTGCATTTTCTCAACTCCTTTCTCTGACCATATCTTCCTCTCCATCCCTCTGCCAATAACATCCCCTCTCTCTTTCCACTTGTGCCACCCCCTCTTCCTTTTCCAAATGCCCACTACCCCTCTACATCTTCTACGCGCCTCATGCATCTTCCCTCGCCCCCTCACGTTGTCCATTTCTTTTTCGCCCTCACTTTGTCCATCCCCTCCTCTATCCATCTCAACCTGTCCCAGCCTTGTTCATTGACGCCGGACAGGGTGGCCGAGCGGTTCTAGGCGCTACAGTCTGGAACCGAGCTACCGCTACGGTTGCAGGTTCGAATCCTGCCTCGGGCATGGATGTGTGTGATGTCCTTAGTTAGATTTAAGTAGTCCTAAGTTCTAGGGGACTGATGACCTTAGAAGTTAAGTCCCATAATGCTCAGAGCCATTTGAACCTAGTTCATTGACACATGTAGCCCCGTCAATAAAGTTCAATAAACTGGTTGATACTAATCTCATAACACACTTGTCATGCAGGGCAACCTACTCTTCGCGATCTGGAAAACCACTTCTCACCCTTGACGTGTGAGGTTCCCCGCTATGCAGGTTGCTGTGTAGGTCGATACTGCTCTCTCACGGGATTCCTGCCACGCAGGACAGCTTATACATTAGAAGCTGGAAAAAACTGTATCTCCATTCCTCCTGGAGCTAGGAGTTTATAGACCCAGCAGTGTTGATACTCGTGAGACATACTTTTCCTGTGTCAAATTTGGTTGAAATCGATCAAGGGATTTGGGAGGAGTTTCTGGACATACACACAAACACTCTGCTTTATACCTATACTAGAAGATTGCCTCCATTTTCAGACATATGTTGATGTTAACTTTTTCGTTTCTTTTTCGTGGCAGCAATCACCTCCTGACGTTTGTCCCATTACTGCATATTCCCCCAATATTCATTGGTGAGAAACTATAAACCGCAGCACTACGAACGATGACTCATGAGTGGGCGAAACTTGGACTCTATCCTTAACCTGCTGCTCACAGGTCAACGACACCGTGACAATGAATTTCCAGAGCGAGAAAACGAGGCAACAGTAGTCAGCCTGTAACAGTGAGCCGCGCTGTAATGCCTTACTTACATTTCGTCACGAAGCACCGGAGGCAGTGTCAGCGTATGCAGGGTAAGGCTGGCTTCACACGACGCCAACGATAAGCGCTTCTGTGCAATTCACTCAATCTTCACGCAGTGCTGCGCCACTGAGAAGCAACTCCTTTGTTACCGCTCTACGTCACTAATGCTACTGCTACTACAGAACCACTGTGCTCCTCTCCCATCATGGTGTCTCACGAGGAAGATGACTTAATTTTAGGTACTCACATATGGGAGGCTGTTTAGCCAGACTCAGAGAGCTGGAGCGATTCGGTGTCGACTTCGCATCCTGCCAGAAGACAGGTGCAGAACTTCGGTCAGGTGTTGTAGCCACCGTTGTGAATCTGCACTACTCGGATGAGAGCTTTCAGACAGGAGGCAATGAGCCACTTACCGCTGTTGGTGTGCATCATTGCTTGTTTCTGATCGCTTGACAAGAAAATAGAGGCAATACGCAATATTCAGAAGAACCAAGAAGGAACAATACGAATGGAAGACCAAGAACGAAGCTTTCGGATAAAAAATCAAGGTGGGACATTATATTTCGACCCTACTGTTCAGTCTACACATCAAAGAAGCAATGAGAGAGGCACTGAAAGTCAGAGAGAAAGGATATCAATGATAATGTCCGCTGATGGCTTTGCCACTCTCAGTAAAAGTAAAAAAGAACTGTTGTATGGAATCGAGCGTCTACCGAGTACAGAACACGGGTTGAGAGTAAACCGAAAAAAGATAAAAGTAATAAGGAATAGCAGAAATGGAATTATTGAGACACTTAATATTAAAATCGGTAACAAGGAAGTAGATGAAATAAAGGAACTGCTAACAAGGAAGCATAATAAAACACGACACAAACAGGAGATCAGTAAGAACGAAGTAGTAGTAACGAAGAAGTAGTTGAAGTGAAAGAATTCTGCTAAGAAGGAAGCGAAATAAAACACGACACAAATAGGAGATTAGTAAGACCATAGAGGATATTCTTGGTAAAAAAAAGTCTAGTAACTTCAAAAATCGCATTTAAGTGGAGGAACTCATTTCTGATAATGTATCTGCGGTGCTCAGCATTGTATGGTAAGGAATCATGGAGATTATAAAAACCGGAACGGAAGAGAATTGAAGCTTTCGAGATGTGGTGCTACAGAAGAATATTGAAAAGCAGGTGGACTGATAAGATGAAGAGGTTCTCCACAGGAACAGCAGAGGAAGGAAAATATGGAAATCATTGACAACTAGAAGATACAGAATGATAGGACGTTGCCGGCCGGAGTGGCCGTGCGGTTCTAGGCGCTACAGTCTGGAGCCGAGCGACCGCTACGGTCGCAGGTTCGAATCCTGCCTCGGGCATGGATGTGTGTGATGTCCTTAGGTTAGTTAGGTTTAATTAGTTCTAAGTTCTAGGGGACTGATGTCCTCAGAAGTTAAGTCCCATAGTGCTCAGAGCCATTTAAACCATTTGATAGGACGTTGTCAAGACATCAGGGAATAACACTGGTGGGAGCTACAGAAGGTTAAAAATGTAGGGGATAATACAGACTTGAATATAACGAGCAAATAACTTGTGACGCTGGCTGTAAATGCTACTCTGAAAAAAAAAGTGGCTCTGAGCGCTATGGAACTTAACTTCTGAGGTCACCAGTCCCCTAGAACTTAGAATTACTTAAACCTAACTAACCTAAGGACGTCACACACATCCATGCCCGAGGCAGGATTCGAACCTGCGACCGTAGCGGTCGCGCGGTTCCAGACTGTAGTGCTACTCTGAAATGAAGAGATTGGGATAGGAGAGGTGTTGTGACTTGGCAAGACAGCCAAGCCACTACGAGGTGAAGCCGAAAGGCACGCGTTTAAGCTCACGCAGGCTGGCGTGAGGTCTGGAACAGGACACGGAAATGAACTAGCAAAAACAGGACGTAGCTGTGGAATACTTAACTTTAATCCCTAATTGGTGAACATCGGTCTGACGGTACATGCATCACAAGATAAATAGCAAATGAGAATGGCGCCTTGCTAGGTCGTAGCAAATGACGTAGCTGAAGGCTATGCTAACTATCGTCTCGGCATGTGAGAGCGTAATTTGTCAGTGAACCATCGCTAGCAAAGTCGGCTGTACAACTGGGGCGAGTGCTAGGAAGTTTCTCTAGACCTGCCGTGTGGCGGCGCTCGGTCTGCAATCACTGATAGTGGCGACACGCGGGTCCGACGTATACTAACGGACCGCGGCCGATTTAAAGGCTACCACCTAGCAAGTGTGGTGTCTGGCGGTGGCACCACAAGAGGAATTCGTGGCAGGCTGCCACAAACCAGCCAGAAGACTCATGACTAAGAAAACGCATACATATATTTGTTACATATTAATGGAAGGATGTAAAATGCTTCAGGATGAAAATATTTAGAGCTGACAGCTTCTTCGACACTTTAAATATTTAATGTTTCCCTCTTCGTGTTGCGTATCACAAGTTCAGGAACTAAAGATACCATAAACAGCGTATCTTTTGTAGTATTTAGCATTAAGAGCTTTAATGAAGTCATATGTTTCTGTAGGATCCCTTGTACGTTTCTTATCTCCATTACTAGTAGCTACTGCGTGCTCTTCAGTCCCCTAGATTTGTGATGCGTTTTGCAGGGGATCATCGTCAATATCTCTTCTGAACTGCCGGATAAAGCTTTAAGTTAATCGTAAATAGTCAGAGAAAATTATTTTCGCTCAGAAAATTTCCCAGTTTCTGCCAGTTCTCTTGTACATGTTAAACTTTTCCACTTCTTTTAAAGAGTGGAAACCGAAAGGGAAACGAAAACAATTATTTACTCTCTAAGACAAAAAAAAGGACAACGCAGGAATTAATCGAATGGGACGGAAATCGGTATATGTGACGTACATGTACAGAGCAACAAATGACAACAGTTTCATAAAAATTGTATGATATTTTCAAGAGAAAGATGCCACACTACGAGAGCGGAAGATCCACACTTACGACAGCGCCCTCTAGCCGACGCTGAGCAGCTCTACGAGCGCTGCTCCACTTTCGGCAGTTCATGAAGAGCTGACGGCCGAGGACAATCACTTTAGCTAGCTTGCAATTGAGACTTTCTTATCTGGACTTTGGCTGCACACCTACGTGCTCGTCACGTAAAGTTATGTAATATGTTTGCACATGTTTATACGATAGTAAAACCACTTTTACTTTCCTTGCAGTACCGAAATCTTTGCCTCACCTGCTCCTACTCCCTTCCTTTCATTCGGCCTCTTCGTCAGATTTCAGGAGCAGACCCACGCGCCGCCTTCCAGGCGGGATACAAAAAGTATCACAAATTGCGCTAGTCAATAACGTGTTGGTCTATCGTTAGCTCTTATGGAAGCAGTTATTTGGCTTGGTATTGATTGAGTTGTTGGGTATTTTCCTGAGGGGTATCGTGCAAGATTTTGTCCAATTGGAGCATCTGATCATCAAAATCATGAGTTATCTGGCTGGCCATGCCAATTATGCTCCAAACTACCTGAACTGGGGAGAGATCCGGCAAACTAGGGTTTGGCAAGCACAAACACAAGTAGTAGAAACTCTTGCCATATGCAGACGGTCATTATCTTGATGAAATACAAGCCGAGGATGACTTGATGCCCTTGATGCGATCTGCTGTAAGCAGAAACTTGAGCCTATAAACCATCATTAGGAACAAGCATGGAGGGCTCGGGGCTACTACCTACTAGTACTTAGACTTGTAGAGGAGGCAGGGATCCTGCTACTGTCAGGCCAACCTGATTGCGGAAGGCTTGGGTTCTACAACCATGTTGTCTCCTGTATCCAGTGCCCCTACATGCCTTGCTCACGCGACCTTTCAGGGTCTCTCATGAGTGTCTCCGTTTTACTACCGTTCCGCCGACAGTTAGATTTTCCAAGCCCGTGAAGCTATTGGGTGGTAGGGCGCACATGATCTGCGATCTGTCCAAAGGGTTAATTCCATCCACTATGTCTGAAACCACTTGCTTTCAGCATGTGAAAGACGCAAGGTCCTTGCTGCCTTGTTTTAACCCTAGATGTATAAGCCCCAAAAGGCTCCCTATCCCTTTCTTCTATCACATGGTGGTGGTGTTTATTTTTTATTTATAGTTTATCTCCAGTAAAAGAACTGCAACTGCAAGACTTGTAGAAAGTGTCTTGCAGTATCGGCCATTGTCTTCTCTCCGATAATATCTTTTGTTAATGATACACTGCAATGATATTTATTGGATAATAGTAGATCCCATATGCATGGGAACTTAATGCTACTATTTCAGCTCAGTGCACCAATGTTTAGCTGACTGTTTTACAGAGATCACAAATCAAATCCAAAACGTTCTTCTGATCCATACATCCAGCGTGTGCCCAGCCTCTGCACTTGGCGCACAGTATCCAGTCTTCTTCAAATGATTACAAGCATTTAATCCGCTTTTCATTCTTTTCTGTTGACTCATTATTTTCGGTAAATTCCAGTTTTATTCGACGCTTTGGAACTGGCTTTCCATGGACACCTATTGCGTCGGTATTTTATTTTAGAACACCACAGCTTTCTTCGACTATCTTTCAGACTTAACTTCGTCTGCTTCTGATCACTTAGGAGGCGATCTTTTTCTTTTCTAATTGCTGAAAATGCTGCATCTGCCTCCCTCGTAGTCTTTTTTTTTAGACGTAATCTTGTTCATAGCCATTTTCATGCTCTCTTCATTCTATTCCCCTCATACTTTTTCTCATTTTCCGCCATTTCAATCTGAAAAGAAGTTAGAAGAAGAAAATATAATTTAAAAATTGAAATTACGTCTGGCCGATACAGAAAGACAGTTGGGTGACCAGTACTGCACGGTTAACATGGAGTGAGATCTAATCAGAGTACACCTTCTTTTATATAAATTCTCATCAAACGTTTGTTAGATGTAATTGCTTGCATTATATGTATATAGATAACCGAAATATAACAACGAAATTAAGCACTAACCTTAAAAACGGGTATCACAGGACTGAAAATAGTATCTATCGTGCGCTAATAGCTAGCTCACCATCATGCACTCAGAGCAGACAAAGCACTGAAGAGTGGAAGAAGATATACAACTCCACTGCAGATGGGCATACAAGTTTGCTTCTGCTTAAGGTACACCTCTACCATTTGGAGGTGGAAAGGGAAATCACAGTAGTGATTGGTGCTGTAAGCCGGTCCACATTGCACGACTCTGTCCTGTATTTTAACATGATAGCACCCAAATCATTTTTACCCATAATATTCCGACATGCCCCGTAGCTCGGCAGGTCTGTTTCATTCCAAACTTGTCTGTTGGACGGATGTGTTGAAACATGTCGGACAATGTGATGTGATAACTGGCTGACAATGCCTTACAAACGCCATTGGCTGTGAGCTACAGACTGGAACTGGAAATGAGAGGAAGACAGTACCACTGAAGAAATAAAAACCTTGTATAATTTGATGGGCTTAAAGATCGTCTTTCTTCGGAGTGTCTGTGGGGCACCACAGAAACCTCTTCTGTTCGTGGTAATTTAGTTGCAATGGTTTAGAATTTTCTTTTCTTTTTATTGCGGCCACGAATGTTACGCATTTCTGTTAATCCCACCAGGGCGCAGTTTTAAGGAACATCAGACTATGTCTTGACCATAGAAATATATATTTTCTTTACTGTCGTTTCCCGTTAACGATATCAGCTTATTCTCAAGAATTAGCACTTTCACCCAGTTAATACTAGACAGAAATGCAATCTGCATTTGAACCACACTTCTTTAACCCTTGTGAAGAAAGTAGTGCAGTATTCTACTGCATCCATTTTCAATAAGCTACTACAAGAATTCAAAAGTCTTCCCAGTAATTCACGCGCTTTCAAATCGAAACTGAAGAGTTTCCTCATGGGTCATCCCTTCTGTTATGTCGAGCATTTCCTTGAAAAATTAAGCTGATGGTTGATTGCGTTTACATAAACTTATAGCTTGAGGTCTTTTTAAGATTCATAAACATTTTATTTTATCTTATATCGCGTACTGACATTTTCCATGACCACAGAGATTTGCTTCTCAGTTTGGCCCTACGGAACTAGATGTGTAAAATGAAAACAAGAATAAATAAATAAAAGTAAAACGACAACTCGTAAGTGGCATCAGCCTCTACTTGATTGTCGTTTAATGTGAAAGCCACATACCAATGATGAATATATGTTTCTAGAATATGAAACTTGGGTTAAAAAAGAGGGTCCAATATCTCGCAAAAAAGAGGTATAATCCATATCAATTCGCCTCATTGTTGTGATTGTGTGTGAAGATTGTAAATCGAGGTATGCTTTTTTTTCAGACTATAAGCGCATATGATGCATTTCGTCCAAGTTAGATTTATTAATTCGAGTAAGTGACATTTGAGTAATACTAGTAGCAGACAAAGAAAAAGTAACAGGTTGCCTAGCTAGAAGCCACAAAAATTTGATTTTCGATATTTAAATTAATTGTTCCTCAAATTCAAGATTTTAAATTGTTGTCATAATATGCTCGTTAAGAGATATAATATTGCAGTTAAGACAAGAGTTTTGGCTAGAAACTGTGAACATGTCGTGAGGCAGCGTTAAATCGCAACGCGTAAATTACCCAGACTATACTCATCCAGTATTTGAGAATAGGAGCACGTAGCGACTTTCAACAAAGTTAACACACAATTTCAAACCCTTACTAAACTTTTTCTCGCTGACACTCCCTACAAAATGACAAAAGGAATAAAGCTTATCGCTTACTATATTTTCGCAGTTCATTCTAGATGCACGTTCAGTATCAGGAATGACGTTATAATTTATTCCTTTTCTTACTACTAAATCTATTCGTAACACATTTTGCAGACATCAAGCACCTACATCACTGAATGTACCTGCAAAATTGTATTATTGTACGATAGATATTTTAGTAGATAAGACGGTGGGCGAATTACCCAGACTGTATTCACGTACTGTCTGATAATGAGAACATTCAGTGACTTACAATATTTTAAACATAATTTCAAACCTTTTCTAAACTTTTCATGTTTAACATCAAATATTTAACACATTGAATCATTTGTAGTCAGGGGTTTCATGCTGTTTTATAAATGGGAATTCGATTCCTTAAAGAAACAGGTGTGAGCGGGATAGCTGGTTGCTCCTAATAAGCTCACCACTTTACAACCGGATCCAGTTTTGAGGACAATCCCCATACACTTCCTCTCTAAAGCCACAACTTTATTGGTGAGTCACCTTAACACGTAATAAGCATGTAGGCCCTTCCGTACCGGAGGTTCCGGTGCACTGCCACGAGTGTGGGTTCACAAGAAGCATGTTTTAGGAGCTCCCAGATCCGCGTCCGGGTTTCACCTCTGTAGTGAAAGCTACAGCCGTGGAAATTGTTCTCAGAATCTCTTCCAGTGGCAATGCAGTTTAGTTCGCTACGCTGCCGCTGAAGCAATGAAGAGGTGCACGATGCACTTATGTGGGCAGCAGCGAGTAAACGGAATTTTAAAGCGCGTGACAGTTTAAGATTACAATCTAAAGCTTTTACAGCTATTAATTTTTGAAATATGACTTTAAAAAAGCAGTAAAATGTTTGAATCGTCTAGTTTTAGATTGTTTACCGGTATTATTATTTCTCAATAAAACCACGGTATGTTGTGTAATTTTGTTGTTGTTGTTGTTGTTGTTGTTGTTGTTGTCAGTCCGAAGAATGATTTGGTAGTTCTCCGCGGTTGTCTATCCAGTGTACGCCTCTTCATCAGTACTTAACTATTGCAGGCTACACCCATTTAAGTCGTTTTATTGTTTTTCTTTCTTTTGTTGACGTTTAGCACATAGGAGTAATCTCTTTTCAAGTCACTCTTCATTCCGTTCAGCAACTTTTCCGTGTAGTTTACGGTCCCTGGCTGAAATCATCATCGTGAACCTTCCGATTTTAATTCAATTTCCAAATTGATAATTGGTTTACTTCACAGCTACCTCAGTGTACTGACTGAATAGCGTCGCCGGCCGGAGTGGCCGAGAGGTCCTAGGCGCTACAGTCTGAAACCGCGCGACCGCTACGGTCGCAGGTTCGAATCCTGTTTAAGTAGTTCTAAGTTCTAGGGGACTGATGACCTCAGATGTTAAGTCCTTTAGTGCTCAGAGGCATTGGAACCATTTCTCCATTCTGAGCACGGTTAGATTCTTCATAAAAATTTCAGCTGAACTTATTTCCGGCTTTAACCAGCTTTCCATTCCCGCAGTTATTTGAGATTCAGTGCTTTCTATTACTACGACAGTTTACAGCCAGAACAGTGATTGTTACTGCTTCTACCTCATCCCGTGGTCGTCCTGCGCACTTTGAAACTAAAGCCTTTCCTGCACTTTCCCAAGACCATCTAACCCAAAAAAAACGCACAATCCACTTCATACACACCCCACTACCTGTAGAACATATTCCTGTGTGTAGTGATATGCTGACCTCTTTATCAGAACCCAGAAACCCACCGCACTATGACGCAAATGGAGTAACTGCAACCTACACGGTCGCAGAACCGTCTGAGCCTCTGATTCTGACCATCCACTCGGTTCTGTGCCAAAGGACCACAGTCGTTCTGTAGACGTTGCTACAGATGGCAAGTTCCGCCTTCATCTTGCAAGCAAGAAAGGCAGTCTTTACTACTTCACCTAGCTGCCTGAACTCAGTCTCTTCCGATCCAAAGCGATACACAGCGTTGGTAATATCAGCCATCACCTCCGGTCGGCTGCACTCAGTGCTCTTCGTGGCATTGGGAGGCACCGATTCCTCGTCTGGAATGACTCTCTCCGGTGTGTATACAGAGTGCGCTCTGAATTCCTTCCCCTCCTTCGCAGCCATATTCCTATGGGGCACCTTTACACACCTAACGTTGGAGCTCCCAGCTACCAGTAAACGCGCCCTCTGTAAATGCTCAGACCTATTGTTGGGATTGGACGATAGTACACATTATGGGCATCCAGTCTGCAGGCAATAATTTGAAAAACAGTTATAAATTTTGATCACTGTTTCTCAGAGGGGAAAATGTAATGGATAAGTTCCTGCAATAAAATAATTTCGTCTGATTTCTCCGTTATTTGTTGCGTTTTAATTGAATCCCCGTTTTCGATTCATAATACGGACGGGAGTCTATTTTCATTGTGGTTCCAGTAGTCGCAGATTCCAAAGCCGTCATGCTTTCACATATTCAGTTTTCAAATTATGCCTTTCAGTACTTCACGTTCAGATCTGTGGCGCTTTACATGCATGAACATAATTGGAAGACTCGCACAGTTACACATTTTTCATGTCAACTGACTACTACTATCTCATAATTTTTTATAGATCAACACCGTAGCATAATAACGTGTACACACGAACAAACACAGACTAACTGACGTCCACAACAGCCTACCAGCTCACCATACAACGGAAGAAAAATTTGAGCTCTTAGAACGATTAGAAATGCTGTTACATAGCAAAATTTTTTCTGGAAGTATGTTAAAACAGGCTAATAGCCCCAGTTTTTCAGAAATTGCAAAGGTTTATTGTTTCCTAAGGAAATAAGGATTTAACTGTTTCAACCATTGTACAATATGAGATCACAGCTGATATAAGAGCAAATAACTGTTTTTCAAGTAACATATATATACAAACAGTAGGCCTATTGTAACGTCTCAGTATCATCCTAGAAGTTGCAACATCTGTGGGGTAATATGACTACTTTGTATTTGAATATTCTCTTAAGTTGAAATTACAATGAAATGAACACCCTTAGCTGCTTACAGGCGTTGACATACGTCAACGGGGACATGTCCGAAAGGACAGATACCATCTTAGTATATTCTCTTAAGTGTTTGAATTTTGTATACAAATATGCTGTGAGACGAAAAGTGAGGACATTATTGCAAATATATCTAGTCATATCCTGCTGAAAAACTGTGCAGGTACTACTGAAAACAGTAATTAATTCTTCGGTTTTGCAAAAATTACCTTCACAATGTGCCACCTTGTAATATACCTACTTACCGTTAATAGGACCAGTAGTAACCCTAATACAAAAATGAGGAAACTGAACAAGCACTGGAAGATAAGCCCCCAGGGCCATAAGTGGAACATGTATTGAAGTACACTGCTGGCCATTAAAATTGCTGCACCACGAAGATGACATGCTACAGACGCGAAATTTAACCGACAGGAAGAAGATGCTGTGATATGCAAATGATTAGCTTTTCAGAGCATTCCCACAAGGTTGGCGCCGGTGGCGACACCTACAACGTGATGGCATGAGGAAAGTTTCCAACCGATTTCTCATACACAAACAGCAGTTGACCCGCGTTGCCTGGTGAAACGTTATTGTGATGCCTCGTGTAAGGAGGAGAAATGCGCACCATCACGTTTCCGACTTCGGTAAAGATCGGATTGTAACCTATCGCGATTGCGGTTTATCGTATCGCGACATTGCTGCTCGCGTTGGTCGAGATCCAACGACTGTTATCAGAATATAGAATCGGTGGGTTCAGGAGGGTAATACGGAACGCCGTGGTGGATCCCAATGGCCTCGTATTACTAGCAGGCGAGATGACAGGCATGTTATCCGCATGGCTGTAACGTATCGTGCAGCCACGTCTCGATCCTCCTGAGTCAACAGATGGGGACGTTTGCAAGACAACAACCATCTGCACGAACAGTTCGACGAGGTTTGCAGCAACATGCACCATCAGCTTGGAAACCATGGCTGCGGTTACCCTTGACGCTGCATCACAGACAGGAGCGCTTGCGATGGTGTACTCAGCGACGAACCTGATTGCACGAATGGCAAAACGTCATTATTTCGGATGAATCCAGGTTCTGTTTACAGCATCATGATGGTTGCATCCGTGTTTGGCGACATCGCGGTGAACGCACATTGGAAGCGTGTATTCGTCATCGCCATACTGGCGTATCACCCGGCGTGATGGTATGGGGTGCCACTGGTTACACGTCTCGCTCAACTCTTGTCCGCATTGACGGCACTTTGAACAGTGGACGTTACATTTCAGATGTGTTACGACCCGTGGCTCTACCCTTCATTCGATCCCTGCGAAACCCTACATTTCAGCAGGATAATGCACGACCGCATATTGCAGGTCCTGTACGGGCCTTTCTGGATACAGAAAATGTTCGACTGCTGCCCTGTTCAGCACATTCTCCAGATCTCTCACCAATTGGAAATGTCTGGTCAATGGTGGCCGAGCAACTGGCTCGTCACAATACACCAGTCACTACTCTTGATGAACTGTGGTATCGTGTTGAAACTGCATGGGTAGCTGTACCTGTACACGCCATCCAAGCTCTGTTTGACTCAATGGCAAGGTGTATCAAGGCCGTTATTACGGCCAGAGGTGGTTGTTCTGGGCACTGATTTCTCAGTATCTATGCACCTAAATTGCGTGAAAATGTAATCACATGTCAGTTCTGGTATAATATATTTGTCCAATGAATACCCGTTTATCATCTGCATTTCTTCCTCGTGTAGCAATTTTAATGGTCAGTAGTGTAGGAATCACGATTTGTGACTGAAGGCGGTTTTTTTTCTTTGGTATGAAAGTAATACAGTTACGGCAGCAAGACTGACTGCAACAGTTAAAACTGTGTTAAATACAAACGACTCGAATGTCATAACTATCTGTGCGTAAAACCTGACACGGAGATAATAGACCGTGTGAGGGAAGTCAGCTTGTCAGCGACCGGCGATGGACTTATGCAATGACTGTTTAGCTTAGTGCCGACTTATTTTGCCATTACCGGCACGCAGCAGGAAACCGCTCACATGGCTGAAGAGCCCCGTGTTTCGCCGCCTTCCTGCATCAGTCCGCGTGCGGTGCTGAGCCGCTGCTTCCGTGCCACTTTCCACGCGGTCTGGCCCACTGCAACTGTGTCCTCACCATCCGGCTTGCTCAACTGTCACGTCAACGCACCTCTGTGCCTTACCCCTTACTTCTGTTGCAATTCTCCCCAACACTGCCATTATCTTCTCCTTTACAACCGCCATCTTCTGGACAAGTCTGCTATTCTACACGCCCAGGGAGTTCAAAAAAGACTGAAAACATTTGGTTCAGTAATAACTTCATATTGCACGTAAGAACGGGAAGGATGAAACAAAATAACCAAGAAAATACACACAGTTACAAAGCGATATTCGATTATATGAGATTATACAACTTTTCTTGAATAAAAAAATAAAATACTCCATTCAATATACACGGCCACGTTAAAAAAAGGCCAGTAAGGCTTCACATGGTTATCGTTAGTACAGAAACGAGTCAGATACAGTGGTGCACATATTTCAACAACTAGCCAGATGATATTAATTGTCGTGCAGGTTATGTTATGGAATTTACGACTGAACTAAATAACGTTCTGTTGGTAAATCCTTATATTTCATCCCGTTTTTGTTTAGTTTTTTTTGGGCCACTCTTCATCAATCGTAGTTTTATTACAAATAATATACTTCTGCGAAGAAAATCATCTTCACAGAAACTCTTAAAATTTAAGTTTTAGGTTATCATGAATGAAAAAAAGCGTGACACTGATGTAATGTTCTAAAATATTTATTATTTTACCTACTGGTTTTCGGCTGTTACGCCACCGTCGGGTACAAACAAAATATATGCAATTGTGCAATTATTATGCGATCAAAGGTTGTAAACTAGTGCATCTACAGATTATCTCAGTTAGTGTAACGTTTTGATTTCCTACGCAAGCGCCCACTATAAAAAAGGCAAATATGTTTCCCAGTATCAACAAGTCACATCTATGCCCACTCTGACAATCCAGGCATAAACACTGAACCATTTATGAACAACCAAAAGTGTGTGCCTTTTAGTCCCTTTTTAACAACAGTTCTTGCTTCTGCGTATGGCTATCGCAGGTCTAGCTTGTAGCCAGATTGCCAGCTTCGATGGTAACAGCCCGGCGAGAATTTTCTACTTTTCTGTGTACCCCTCCCGCGTCTGCATTTGCGCCAGTTCCTTTTTGCCTTGCATATATATAACATGAAACGCATACATGCCTAAAACATTATCACCTATTAGAAATTAACCATTTATTGTTGGTCGATAATAGAAATCATGCAATAAAATTCCTTGACAACATGACCCTCTCACAGACTGGACTGAGAGGGGATCTCATGCCTAGACAACCAACTATATTTCATAATTAGCATTTGAATACAATAATAGTCCATAATTTAAAACATTACAGTGTATTTCACTTATACAAAATGTACATTGTTGACTTCTTTCCTCAAGGCAGTGACACCTATCTGTAGGATCCATAGGATATGACTAATGTAATGTAACTGCCATAGGCAGAAAGTCGTTTGTTGGAACGTTCAGCAACGCTGGCGTAAAAATGGAACATCGTCCTAACCTCCTGTATCTAACTACAGTAACAATAACACTGCTAACTGGTTTTCTAAATTTAACCAGGAAAACAGTTTCAAGTCTTGTAGTGCAAGCCATAGAGCAATAAATATTTTTTGTCTTCCTATAGTAAATAGAGGAAAAAGTAGTTAGCAAATGACGGATTTGTGGAATGCATTTTCTAGTGAAATATTTAGCCACGGATTTATCGAGCAATCTCCTGCAACAGTCCATCAGGTGTTTACTTATAGCCATCAATAACATTATATCTATTAAAATATTATAAATATATCATAATTAATGATTGTTCATTTGCACTGGCGGCAATAATCATATACAAAAAACAAAATTGTAGGAAATAACCAGCAACCAATCACTCTTTTATTTAGTTATTTTGAGTATCCGGACCTTCTGAACAAGTTGTACGTTGTGATATCGGATGTTCGTCAATTCATATTTGTATTTTGCGAATTTTGCTTCCTCATAGGCCAAATTTTCTTTTAGCAGAGACATATATGTTATAGATGCTATGCACGACGTGTTTTATAAACTCCAGAAAATTAATTAGATTAACTCTTTTAGATCTTGTAGTGTGTTATGTCGATGCATTAGTTATTTTCACAGTCACCGAACACCAAAACATTTCCCAGAAAATCTCCGAAATATTCACATGCTCATCCACTAATAAAATAATTGACAAAGAGGATGGAGACATTGCGATTTTGAAAACCGTTCATGCAAGACCATTTTACATGTTTGTATAACATAGATGGATGTGATTCCACGTTTTCCATTTCAGAACGCAATGTAGACATTATCCTTTTTTTAAAGAAAAAAAAAGCAAAGGGATAGGGTACTATGTATTTAACTGCGTCTTGTGGAGTGTGCAACCTGGCCCAACCTTTTAGGATCATAATTGTGCAGGCAATAGACAATTCATAGACTGCGTGCTTTCAGATGAGGAAATAATGTTCGTAAATTAATATGTAGCCATTATTGGCGTAAAGAAATTACGCCGTCGACATTGTCAGGTCTTCACCTGTTCCAGTGCTCCATTCGGCAACTATTGTAGATGAGGATGTATGCACTGTTACAGCCACGTGATCATAATAGTGATCATCTCATAGGCCTTCTGTAGTCAAATTGGTGGCTGTGCGGTCCAGTAGTCTCCTTCTATTCACTAGTTCCACACAGGAATCGTTATTGTGACAGCATATCTAGTAAGAGCCGTACTGTTGGGATATGAAGAATCCGTTTGCCAAAGACTGATCCTGTCATAATTCAGTCAAATAGTGACGAGGTATATACTCGCTTTTCGCTCTTTCGCTTCTTGTTCTGTCGCTTTGCACTGGTAAGCTTACCTCGTAAACACATGAGAAGGCGCTGTTTGACACACGTGTACGCCAACAAACTGCAGTCGAAGCTGATTAGTTATTTCTGCTACAGTGTTCTCATAGTCTGAATTCAATATTGTGGTTTATTCCGTGCCTTCAGTATTATGCTTAATCCAATAGCTGAAGATTCCATGAGCGTGAAAATATTAGACACGTCTGATACGAGTGAAAGAAATTATGATAATAAAGAATAACTCCTCTCCTGTATGTTCGGCTTGAATTATTTTGTAAACAATAGTTTTTTCATTTCTTTTGTTTTTTAGTTAGTTCCGTTGCTTTTCTAGATTTAAAGGCTAGTAAACTTTTAAAAACACCAATTTTGAATGAAATATTTCATACTGTTTAACAACAAACTGCTCTCATGGCTATAACAAGTACTCCAAATATAACCCCTTATCGTAATGATTTCCGGCAACTCTTGTGTGAATTTCACTTTTCTTTGCTTTGATATTCCAATATTAGGATTTCAGTTTCATAATTTAAATAAATTTTTAAATTAGATAGGAACGCAGTTTCAAAACATATCCTTTTAACTAATTCATCATCTCACTACAGGCAACTTCTGCCCTTACTGATGAACATGAACACGATACACAAAGAATAGCATGCTATGACAGTCAGCGAAATACTAAAACTTTATCTTTAAACCCCCCCTCGGTACGGTCTTTGATTATAAGGGCTTCTTACGGTGAACAACATCGGCATGTAGTTGTCAGTGTGTCGTAATTGCTATCAGTATCCTTGGCTAATAGCTCGATTTGTCCGAAAAGGCAATCTCAACGTCAACTGAAAAAGACGAAAACAAAGTGGCGCGAAGCAAACGACGAAATAAACACATTTGTGCCAATACATTGAACACATGGTTGTTGTAAAGGACATTAAGTGTAAAATATTAGTGTTGAGAGATGGTCGCTCGGTCAGAAATGAAAGCAGTGCTACCAGCAATCCGAGTGCTAGTCATAAAGTTTTGTTTATCACCTCAAAAAAAGTTTCATATTTTGTAGTTTTATATCTGAACTCGAGGCACATATTGAAATTCCTGTACCAACCCCCTGATTGTTAAAATTAAATTTTCTGAGGGGTAAAAACGAAAGGGTTCAGTTGTAACCTCCCCCTCACTTATCGACCTTAATGACAGTAAAAATTAAACCGCGTGTACCTAATGGAAATTTGGGAAAAGCAATCGTCACCGAAGTTAATCTGTCGGTAAAGAGGGAGGAAAGAGTTACATCTAAATAAAAGGAAAAATGCAAATGAAACTGGTGGAAATTAATTTTGAAAAAGGGCAAAGTTAATAAAGAAAGTAAATGTGCGGTCGTTACGTTAACAATTAACTGGAGTTAATTAGATATTTGAGATTTGGGGAAAATTACGGTCTCAAGTCCTATGGACAACTACTATAATCACTGAAAAGGATAGGTTATTGCACATAAAATTAGCACTAAAAGCATGGCAACTGAAGGTTGACACGTGTTGTGTGATAACTGAATGTTTGTCAGAAGTGATAAATTTCGCTACACTCTGACTTAATTTAGCAAAAGAATTAATTAAACCGGAGAATTGAAAGTTAATTTAGTAACTGAAATTAATAGTGAGCTTTGTTTCTGAAGCACTACGAAATTCAGTAAAATAAGGTTAGTCTTGGGCTACCTCAACAATCATCTCAAAAGCTACTTGAATCTACGCAATTTAGAAATAAGTGATTTAACTTTGAACTTGAATTAAATGATTTTCAACAATTAACAATAGTAAAATTTAGTGCGTACCAAGCTGAGCTGCAGTCACAGGTAAGCTAAAATTTGGTAACAAAACTCGCACTCTTAATTTGTGCTTGTGTAATGTGAATATTGTAGCCAGCTATGAATACCTTAACTGAACTTTGAAATTAAAGCAGTGAAATTGAATGATATTACTTTAATGCTGGCGTTTGAATTTCAACGACACTCGGGTTCATTCCAGAAAAGAAAGGGACCCTACTTGGTAACGCAATTGGGACAATGAGCAACAAAGGTTCATGCTAAGTTGCTATAATTTTGTGAGGCAAATAGAACAATTTTAAAAGCTGAGGTCTGCCATACAATTCTAAAACTTTACGTGCTTCCAGTCTTCCTTGTTGGTTGATTGAAGGTGGTCGAGGAAGTGGCGACAATCACTCATTGTCGGCCGTCGCTGTTGCAGAAGCTGGATGTTGGCGCGCCTTCTTCTCGACACGATCTCCAGCCGGAACGGGCTCTTGATGTGTGCCAGCTAACGCTTACCGTCCGCGACACCATGTCAGAAACTAAAATAGCAAGTCGAGCGCAATTACATGCTGCCAAACCCCGAAAGCGCGGCAACGCGCGGGAGCGTCACACAACACACCTGCTCCACTGCCCTACTCCCGCCAGACCCCCTCTGCCCGCGCTCAATGCGGCAGAGTTAACACTACCAAAGATCCTAAACATTTTGGTTCTCCACACGACCTATCAATGTAATCGTTCGATAGCATAGTTTTCCCTAGGCAAGACCCAGCGTAAAAATACAAATAATATTTACAAAACAAACCAATTATACATCGACATATATATATATATATATATATATAGTAAAACAATTACTATATATAAAGACACAGAAATGTCATATCTTCAAGTAACAAAATAAGGAGAAAAAATTATAGTACAATAGATGGAAATAGGAGGATATGCATCTCCGGTGTTACACAATTCAGTTTCGGTCGTGAAACAACATTACTTTTTAAATTATCATTACTTCTATCACTATTTCGTAAGACTATAATACTGATTACGTATGTTACCTAAGGTTACATTTGTTTCAAATACTAGCATTAATACGTGACACAACGAATATATGAACAAAATCGTCCTCACATACCCTACCCACAACACACATCTTTTATATAAATACATGGCGTTTTGTCAGCTGGAGAGCTATCATGAATTTAACGTAAAGAAAGCTTCAGATATGTTTTTATTGACTTGATCGCATGTAGGTTTACTACGAGGGTGAGCCAAATGTAAACCTTAAATATTTTTTTAAATATTATTTGTGCAGAAGTGGTACGAAGCTGTATCACTTTTTAACATAATCTCTGCCGCGCTCAATGCAAGCCCTCCAGAAAAGTGCATAAATTCCTTTAGAAAAAAATTCTTTTGGTAGCCCGCCCAACCACTCATGCAGTGCTTGGTGTACCTCTTCATCAGAACGGAACTTCTTTCCTCCCATTGCGTCTTTGAGTGGTCCAAACATCTGGAAATCACTTGGGGCAAGGTCTGGTGAGTATGGTGGATGAGGAAGACACTCAAAATGCAGGTCTGTCATTGTTGCAAACTATTGTACGGGCAGTGTGGGGCCTTGTATTTTCATGTTGCAAAAGGACACCTGCTGACAGCAATCCGCGTCGCTTTGGTTTGATTGCAGGTCGCAGATGATTTTTTAGGAGAACTGTGTATGATGCACTGGTGACAGTGGTCCCTCTAGGCATGTAATTCTCCAAAATGACGCCGTTTTCGTCCCAAAAGAGAGTCAACATAATCTTCCCTGCTGGTGGTTCTGTTCGAAACTTCTTTGGTTTTGATGATGAGGAATGGCGCCATTCCTTGCTCGCTCTCTTCGTTTCCGGTTGGTGGAGGTGAACCCAGGTTTCGTCCCCAGTAACGATTCTTGCAAGGAAGCCATCACCTTCTCGTTCAAAGCGCCGGGGTTCTTTACAAGCATCAACACGTAGTTCTCTCATTTTAGGAGTCAGCTGCCGTGGCACCCATCTTGCAGACACTTTGTGAGACTGGAGCACATCATGCTCAATGTAGTGTGCTAACCCATGACTAATCTGTGCCGGCCGCGGTGGTTTCGCGGTTCTAGGCGCGCAGTCCGGAACCGTGCGACTGCTGCGGTCGCAGGTTCGAATCCTGCCTCGGGCATGGCTGTGTGTGATGTCCTTAGGTTAGTTAGGTTTACGTAGTTCTAAGTTCTAGGGGACTGATGGCCACAGCAGTTGAGTCCCATAGTGCTCAGAGCCATTTGAACCATTTTTTTGACTAATCTGTAAACATGCTGCAATGTCATTCAGTGTCACTCGGCAGTTTTCCTTCACTATGGCTTCAATTGCTGCAATGTTCAATGGAGTCACAACTCGTTGTGTTTGATCTGGACGAGGATCATCTTCCACTGACGTCACACCATTTGCGAACTTCCTACTCCATTCGTAGACTTGCTGCTGTGACAAACATGCATCACCGTACTGAACCTTCATTCGGTGATGAATTTCAATAGGTTTCACACCTTCACTACGCAAAAACCAAATAACAGAACGCTGTTCTTCCCTGGTGCAAGTCGCAAGTGGGGCGGCCATCTTTATACTGATACTGCGATGGTATGTGTGCATCTGCACTATGCTGCCACCTACAGGTCATTCTGCACGCTGTTTGTAGCACACTTACCAACTTACAGGATAACGGCGCGAAATTTCGATTTGTTATTGCAAATTTAAGGTTTTCGTTTGACTCACCCTCGTAGTATTTCGTGTGGTTGAGTGGCCTGGTCTAGTCTTTTTATTGGACACCACGGCGGTGATTTGCGTGTTCCTAACCTATGCAGTTACCCAACTGGGGACAATAGACCTACAGTTCAGTGTGCAATCCCAACGACTGGCTGATTCTGGCGACTACTGACATAGCTGCGAAGTGATGGCTATATTAAAACGAAGACTTCGAAATCCATCTTCCGAGCGAAATTCAATCCTACGATCTCTCGGTTTCCAGGCACATACTTTACCGCCAAAACACCAGACCCAACATGTATACATAGAGGGTCTAATGAGTCAGTTTGCGAGTATCAAAATATGTGACACACATTACCATATCTTTTGACTGCATTGACATAGAAGCGGAAATTATTTGCCCTGCCATGGGACTGCAGACCTTAGCACCTGGCATAAATTTCAATTCGATTTTTCTGGGAAAAACGGGACTTAACAGACGGACAACAAAAAGCAAATAGTATTTTTTGTGTGAGATAATTAGAAACCAACAATTTTCGAATTTTTTTCTTTACTTGTACTGCGAAACCTTACTTCTTGTTAAGTTTTATGATGCCCCAAGGGTTTTGATGGGTGAGTTTGCTAGTATCAAAATAAGTGAAATAAATGGGCACATCTTTTGATTGCACTAATTTAGAAGTTTAAATATTTTCACCATCAAGGGACAGTACGTAAATTTGAGCTCGATACGTAGGCCTGCTCTTGAGGAGAAGGGGTTTTAACAGTCGGACAGACAGACAGACAGACAGGCAGACGGACAGGATAGTGATCTTGCAAGAATTTCGTTTTTACCGACTGAGGTATGCAAACCTAAAACTGAAGTAATAGACAGCACAACACAACAATAATTGTGTTTTGGCTAATATACTCTTGTAGAGCCTAGAAAGTATTATTATTATTATTATTATTGGCAGTGGTCAGAAACTATGCATTAACAGCTTGAATTCTTCCAATTTCTACCACATAAGAAGTAAGGTGTCCAGCGATCGCCTGGTTTCAAAGAGTAAGTATAGTATGTGCGTTTTAACTTGGTTGTTTTTAAATTGGGGTGCAAGTTGTGGGTTAAGTAAGTGTCGGTAAGCAGAGAAGTGCAGCAGACGATGCACGTTTTGTAACAAGTGGCTACCCTCACCGTGAACAGTTAGCTTTCTTTTCTGAGGAGTTGGAGATGGTATTCGCGTTGCACTGAGAACTACTTTACCATTTTATAAAAAAGTGTTAGAAACAATCACTGCCAGTTGTGTCCTTCGCTCATTAGTTCGTGGTTTAATAAAACAACCACAAAAACTAAATATCACTTACCCTCCGTCGTTTTGAACATAAAAACAAAGAAAACTCTCTTTCTTTCTGAAGCTTATGTGGGCTGACGCTGCTGATGATGGCGATGGTTCTGGGAGAGCGGAGACGATGGCTGGTGCGGGGGGGGGGATGTATTAGCTAATATGTGACTGCTCTCAGGGGCAACCGTCTCAGAAAGGTTCGCAACCACGACGCTAGTGGAGCCAAATCAGATGGCGCAGCCCTGGATTCCTCTCCAGATCAGTGTAAATATTGTAGCTGTGTCACGCTAATTCAGATGGCAAAATAATTCATTTGGACTGATGCGAAACAGTCGCAACATTTCCGCTTCTGTTAGAAAACGAATTACTGCAAGATCTCCTCTGAATAATGAGCTGCCGGTCGGGGTGGCCGAGCGGTTCTAGGCGCTACAGTCTGGAACCAAGCGACCGCTACAGTTGCAGGTTCGAATCCTGCCTTGGGCATGGATGTGTGTGATGTCCTTAGGTTAGTTAGGTTTAAGTAGTTCTAAGTTCTAGGGGACTGATGACCTCAGATGTTAAGTCCCATAGTGCTCAGAGCCATTTGAACCATAATGAGCTGCAACATGTTGTGATTCTTCTAACAGCGTGATGCGGGGAATCTACATCTACATTCATACTCCGCTAACAACTTTAAGGTATGTGGCGAACGCAACACCTGGCAGCACTATCTGTGCCCTGCCCCCTTCTCTACCGTTCTATGCTCCTTTCGCGAATGGCACGTGGGAGGGATGATTGTCGGTAAACCAGTTGATTAGCTCTAATAGCTAGGATCATCTCGTTATGGTCATTTTGCGAGACGTATATTGGAGGAAGTAATACGTAGCCCGATAAAAACTGAAGAACGCAGAAGACGAGGAGAAAACGCAAGGAAACTTCACAACTGTTTCAATGACTAGAAAATCTAGTCCAGTTTACAGAGTACTTGGATTAGGAGCCCGCTTATCGGCATGACGTCGCACCCAATCTAATCTCGATGCTCGTCCTGATTCGGTTTGCAAGAATATCATCAAGGCGCTGTATGGTCTCCTGAGGCAAGCTGGCCCATATTTGTGTAACTAGTCCCTGACATCTTCGATACTGGCACTGGAACGGAGTTGTTGGAGCTGGTGCCACCGTGTTCCATCGAGTACCTCAGCATCACGCAGACAATTGATAGAGATACGTACAATGTGTAGACAAGCATTTTCCTGTTGCAAAATCGCACCAAAACACTGTCGCACAAGAGGTAACACCTGAGGAAATCACTACTACCCGTGACGTCGAGTGATGCCCGATGGACGCCCACACATGAAGCCAGAAGCAACGCCGCTGTATCTATCCAAAACACTGTAAGAATTGGACCTCTCGCCAGGTCGTCGCCAAATCAGAACGACAATCATGCGGGATAGTACAGAAATGTGATACATCACTGAGCACGATGTCACGCCATTCATCAGCAGTCCAGCCGACCGCGGTGGCCGAGCGGTTCTAGGCGCTTCAGTCTGGAACCGCGCGACCGCTACGGTCGCACGTTCGAATCCTGCCTCGGGCATGGATGTGTGTAATGTCCTTAGGTTAGTTAGGCTTAAGTAGTTCTAAGTTCTAGCGGACTGATGACCTCAGATGTTAAGTCCCATAGTGCTCAGAGCCATTTGAGCCATCATCAGCAGTCCTTGTTTCCCGGTCACAGCACCACTCCAAACGCAGCAGATTGCGGCGTGGTGTTCCCAGCAGGCTACTCACGCGACGGCAATTCCCTAGTGTGGCTGCTGCTGCCGACCAATGGTGCGTGATGACACAGAATGCTGCAAGGGTTTAATTACTAGCCGTCAGATGGCAGGCGCAGATGTGAAGCGCTTACTTTGTGCTTGGTTCACAATACGGCGATCCTCAATTGTGGTGACCGACGAGGTCGACAGGAATCTCGACGGCGCGTATGCCAGCCTTTCGTTCCGACACAGTCCAACATCGCGCTAGTTTCTCGTCTGAACGCCCCACGAATCTGGATACTACACGATTCTATCAGCCGGCCAAATGGTCATTTTCAAATTCTGCAGGTACTGGGAACACTGTCTCATAGATGTATCCTGCGTTCCAGTTATCTTAACAATGATCGTTATGCTTCTGACGGTATTCACGTCTCTTATACACACATCAAAAAAAAGTTTCAAATAACTTCCGGGAATTCAGCCAGGTAACACTTTCAGCGACCGCCAGGAGAAACTCAGGTCTCACATCAAAAAAAAGTTTTGCATCACTTCGGTTCTGAGAGTTCCGTGAATTATACAGAAAACTGGAATAGACGCCAACAAAAACATCACTTCCGCCCTTTTTATTGCTCATGAGTACCACACTTTGCATGTTGTACCAACACACAGGGAGACCTTCAGATTTGGTGGTCCAGATTGCTGTACACACTGGTACCTCTAATACCTAGTAGCACGTCCTCTTGCATTGATGCATGCCTGTATTCGTCGTGGCATACTATCCACAATTTCATCGAGGCACTGTTAGTCCAGATTGTCCCACTCCTCAACGGTGATTCAGCGTAGATCCCTCAGAGTGACTGGTAGATCACGTCGTCCATGTTGCCCTTTTCAATCTATCCCAGGCATGATCGATAGGGTTCATGTCTAGAGAACTTGCGGGCTATTCTAGTCGAGCGATGTTATCCTGAAGGAAGTCATTCACAATATGTGCACGATAGGGTCGCGAACTGTCGTCCATTAAGGCGAATGCATCGCCAATACGCTGCCGATATGGTTGCACTATCAGTCGGAGGATGGCATTCAGGTATCGTACAGCCTTCCATGACCACCACCAGCGTACGTTGGCCCGACATATTGCCACCCCAAAACATCAGGGAACCTCCAGGTTTCGGCACTCACCGGACAGTGTGTCTAAGTCGTTCAGCCTAACTGGGTTGCCTTCAAACACGTCTCCAATATTTGTCTGGTTGAAGGCATATGCGACACCCTTCGGAGAAGAGAACGTGATCCCATTCCTGAGCGGTCCATTCGGCAAGTTCTTGGTCCCATCTGTACAGCGCTGCAAGGTGTCGTCGTTGCAAAGATGCACCTCGCCATGGACGTCGGGAATGAAGTTGCGCATCACGCAGCCTACTGCGCACCTTTAAGTTGTAACACGACGTTCTGTGGCTGCACGAAAAGCATTATTCAACATGGTGGCGTTGTTTTCAGAGTTCCTCCGAACCATAATCCGTAGGTAGCGGTCATCCATTGCAGTAGTAGCCCTTGGGCGGTCTGAGCGAGGCATGTCATCGACAGTTTCTGTCTCTCTGTATCTCCTCCATGTCCGAACAGCATCGCTTTGGTTCACTGCGAGGCGCATGGACACTTCCCTTGTTGAGAGCCCTTTCTGGCACAATGTAACAATGGGGACGCGATTGAACTGCGGTATTGACCGTCTAGGCATGGTTGAACTGCAGACAACACGAGCCTTGTACCTCCATCCTGTTGGAATGACTGGAACTGATCGGCTGTCGGACCCCCTCCGTCTAATAGCTGCTGCTCATGCATGGTTGTTTACAACCTTGGTCGGGTTTAGTGACATCTCTGAGCAGTTAAAGGAACTGTGTCTGTGATACAATATCCACAGTCAACGCCTATCTTCAGGAGTTCTGGGAACTGGGGTGATGCAAAACTTTTTTCGTGTATGTATATCTTACAATGTTTGGTAACAACTCTGACGCACTCTGGTGGCCATTCCATCCGTCACAGACAATTGAAACTCCTTCCATTTACATACCTGCCTTTGCTATGTACGTGTATGAAGCTACACGGACATTGGGCCATGTGTTTTGGGTACTTCACTTTTTTTGTCGGGCAGTGTATGTTGCTCGACCCTTTTCGGAATGTATTCTCAGGGAATTTCAAAATGGTTCAAATGGCTCTGAGCACTATGGGACTTAACATCTATGGTCATCAGTCCCTAGAACTTAGAACTACTTAAACCTAACTAACCTAAGGACAGCACACAACACCCAGCCATCACGAGGCAGAGAAAATCCCTGAACCCGCCGGGAATCGAACCCGGGAACCCGGGCGTCGGAAGCGAGAACGCTACCGCACGACCACGAGATGCGGGCGGGGAATTTCATTAGTAAACCTCTCCGTGATGCACAACGCACCTGTTTCAGTGTTGTTAAACATTATCGTAATCCTCTCGCATTGACTAAAGATATCGTGACGAAACATGGGGCTCTTTGTTGGATTTCGTCTGCCTCTTCTATTAATCCTATTCACAGTACACAAGAATCGGATTTCCAAAAGTTCTGTAAGTCATTATTTACCAGGACTGCAGACATGTGCCTGCATACAACCAAAAACTTAATTACGTAATTGAATGTTTTATCTCTGTAATTAGGACGTCGAGAATAGTGTTACTGGAGTAAGGATAGCACCTCTGACTAGTAATCAAAACGTTGTGGGTCCCATATTCATTAGTTACTGCTTAATATCATTAGCAATGGCGACCAAAGAATATTGTAATTAGGAGTCATCCTCCTTATGCTGATGGCCTTCTCAGAGAGATTGGCGTTGTATCACGTATCGATACCACACCACATGCAGCACAAAGTTCGCAATGGAATTGCAAGTTTCCGCTAGACAGCTAATACAAAAATGGCCACGCGGGATCTAGCAGACCCAATGGTGCATGCCCACAGACTCACGCCCCCAGCGGCTCCATACCACGAGGGCCCTTCTGCTGCCGTGATAGCCGGCCGCGGTGGTCTAGCGGTTCTAGGCGCGCAGTCCGGAACCGCGCGACTGCTACGGTCGTAGGTTCGAATCCTGCCTCGGGCATGGATGTGTGTGATGTCCTTAGGTTAGTTAGGTTTAAGTAGTTCTAAGTTCTAGGGGACTGATGACCATAGTAGTTAAGTCCCATAGTGCTCAGAGCCATTGGAATCATTTTTTTGCTGCCGTGATACAGCATGGCTAGAGGCAGCCACCAGCCCACTTTCACTTGGAGCTTCTTCGCTACGCTACCCTCGCTTGTGCTTAGTACAGCGAACCACTCCCTTTTTGACATTGAGAGCGTCATTGCCGCATCATTTGCAACGAATCTTCGTATGTTTGGAGAAATACCTTGTTCAGTAGTCATTTCTGCTCATATCTAGATTTCCTACGACAGTTGTCACACCACTCTCCAGACAGGTGGAGGAGCGGGCAGAGGTTCAGAGCATCTTCTTGTCCTTGTGGTGTGAAGCTTCCCTCAAATGGAGAAAGAATACGCAGTGGTCAACAGCATAGGGATGCGGAAGGCAATGGAAATCACTGCATTAACAACAGGTAATTGCGTATTCACAGAACATTTGTTCAGTTCATAAACTGTCTTGATGGTTTCACCTCCGAGTTAGACCCTCATTCGGACACCTAACAGAAGACTACCAAGGGTAATGTGACCATAAGAAAAAGATTGAATAACCAACGAAAAACACTACAAAAAATTATGAGTCATGCCAGAAGTTTAAATGTGGTAAGGAGGATAGAAAATCTGAAAAGGGAAATGTAGAGGTTTAATTTACGAGTAGATATAGTGGGAGTTTGTGATGTGAAATGGAAAGTCCGTTAATGATTTCTGGTCAGACGAGTTTGGGGTAATATCAACATAAGCAGAAAATGGCATTACGGGAGTAGGGTTCGTTATGAACAAGAAAGTACGTCAGATAATGAGTTACTTTGAGTAATTATATGGAAGGCTTATTGCCATTAAAATTCACAGCAAATCAACGCCGACGACAGTGGTTCTGGTACATCTGCTGAATTGAGAAACAGAAAATGAAGAGACAGAGAGAGTATACAAAGGCATTGGATGAACATTCCTGAATGTACAGGAAGATGATAATCTAACAATCATAGGAGACTGAAATGCTGTGGTAGGGGAAGGAACTCAAGACGGTGCTGCGAGGGAATGTGGGCTCGGTAGTAGGAATGACATGAGAGGAAGACTACTTCAGATTTCCAATAAATTTCAGTTAGTAGTAGTGAATACACTGTTCAAAACTCGCTAGAGAAGGGAGTATACTTGGAAAAGGCCCCGAGATACAAGAAGATTCTATCCGGATTAGTCATGGTGAGACATACTCCGAAATCAGGTATTAGACTCTGACGCATGCTGAGGAGCAGAAAAAGAAGCAGACGATATTTAAGTGATGGCGAAGAGTCGGCTAAAGTTTACGAGAATCGCCAGGAAGAAACAATGTGGAAAGAAGTAGGCTACTGAAGTACTGAAACTGTAGATACTGCGGTTTCGAATACCAAAGTAGGCAGTTGAGTTGAAGAGGAGTGGGAAAAACTAAAAAGAAAAATCACAGATGTTGGGCGAAGATATTTAGATACAAAAAAGGTAACTGCGGAGAAACCTGAGGGAACAGAACAAATTCTTCAGTCGATCGAGGAGACAACAAAATACAAAAGTGTTCAGGGTGAGACAGGGATTCTGAAATCTAAGGAACTTAGGAATTAAATAAATATGAGGCTCAGTGAATATATAGCGAAACGACTCCAGGAGGAATGTATAGGAATCGAAAAATGATCGTTGAAAGGAACTTCAGCATGTAGAAAAATCAAAACACTCTTCCGTAAAATTGATAACCATGCGGGATCCAGTAGTACAGTCAGAATTTCAGAATGCTTTAGAAGACTTGCGATCCTATAAGCAAAAGGCATAAACAACAGTCCTTTGGTGTCTCTAAAACCATTGTGGGAAATGCCAACCAAGCAACTATTCAAATTGGTGTGTGGCGTCTATAAGAGTAGACATATGACCAAACTTTCGGAAAAAATACATTCAGCACAGTCCCGAAAAGCAAATAAATGCGAAAATTATCATATAGCTAGCGTAACAGCTCATGGACCTACGGTACTGATAGTAATAATATACAGAAGAATGGGAATGAAAGTATGTGTTTGGTGACGAGCAGTTTGGTTACAGCAAAGATAAGGGAGCAAGACAAGGAGTTATGACGCTGCAGTTGAAAAGGCAAGCAAGACTTAAGAAAATTCAAGACATCTTCATAGGATGTGTTCATTTAGGAAAGACTTTCGACAATGTAAAAAGGTGCAATATTATCGAAATTCTGAGAAAACTAGGGCAAGGTAGGTAATAAACACTATAATAAGAACCAGAACAGAACAATAGGAATAGAAGACCAAGAACAAAGACCTCGGATTAGAGAAGGTCTAAGATAGGGATGTAGTCTTTCTCCCCTACCATACATGGAAGAGGCAATAATGCAATTAAAAGTTCAAGCGTGGGACTGATGTTTAGTGTGAAAGGATATCGATGACACGATTGACTGATGGCGTTGTTATCCAGAGTGAAAGTAAAGAACAATTGCAGGATCTGTTGCATGCAGTGGTCTAATGAATACGGAATATGGATTGAGAGTAAATCGAAGAAAGACGAAAGTAATGAGAACCAGCAGAAATTAGATCAAAGAAACACTTAACACCAAAATTGAGGCTCACGAAGTTAAGGAATCTTGTTTCCTTATAAGCAAAATAATGTATGACGAACGATGCAAGGAGAACAAATAAAGGGTTCAAATGGCTCTGAGCACTATGGGACTTTACGTCTGAGGTCATCAGTCCCCTAGAACTTAGAACTACTTAAACATAACTAACCTAATTCATGCCCGAGGCAGGATTCGAACCTGCGACCGTAGTGGTAGCCCGGTTCCAGACTGTAGCGCCTAGAACCGCTCGGCCACTCCGGCCGGCAAGGAGAACAAACTACGACTGGCAAAGAACGTATTCCTGACCGAAAGAACTCTAATATCAAACATTTTCCTTAAATTGAGAAAGCAATTTTTGAGAATGTACGTGTGGAGCACAGAATTGAATGAAAGTGAATCGTGGACTCTGACACAACCGGAACAGAAGAGAATCGAAGTATTTGAGACGTCGTGCTACAGAACAATGTTGAAAACTAAATGGACTGGTACTAGCTCTGGAGGGTAAAAAACTGTAGTAGAAGGCAGAGATTGTAATATATCTAAAAAATAATTAAGGACGTCAGGCGCAAGAGCTACACAAGAGGTTGGCACAGGAGGGGAATTCGTGGTAGGTCATACCAAATGAATTAGGAGATAGGTATCACAAAAAGAACTTCGAGTTTGTAACAGTATCGTTGTTCTACGTATTCGCGAAACTATGCTCGAACCAATCCTTTGGGAGTTGCAAATAAAAGTCACAGTTCTTCGTACAGAAAGAGAATCTAAGGAAAACAGCACTCGGAGGGAGCACACGGAGATGAAGTGTTGAGCAAAGCTGCGAGAAGTAATTAGTTCTGGCTATTTATAAGACTGTCTCCCCCGCCCATATTTGCGGGCTTATTACGAACCGGAATACGGTCCCACTTTCCGACGCATTGCTGCAAGCATAGTCGCTGACAGCTGTCTCTTCACGACTTTCTCTTATGCAGACGAGGCGTTAACTCGCACATAGTCTAGACTTAGTGGATGTTCCGACACGCCGCCCACAGCGCCGCAGCGGTCACGGCCTGCGCATCGTCTCCCCCACATCGTGCTGGGGGACCTTGAGGCGGCGCGGCGCACAGCTTGGGCAAGCCCTCCACCGAGGCGTAGCCTGCAGCGGTGTACGGTCGGCCTTGTCCTTTTTAGGCACATCGGTAACTTCTGCGCTCGCCGAGACAAGACTCACGTCGACGAGTACTGCCTACCCTCTCCCCTCATTCTTACGTTCCCATTTCTCTGGATTTACACTCTTCTCAGTACATAGTTCAAAACGAATACATATAAAGCTTGCCGACAGATCAGAACTCTTAACAAATGAGCTATAGCCCTTCCGAAAACTGAAGAGTGTACGAGCAAATCCCCACTCTTTCTACCTCACAACGCCACAAAGATCACTAACAGGGTGTTCAATGAAGTTCTGCTTACACTCCTGAAGGACTCCTTTCAAATCAGTGGCAACCAAATGCGCAGTCGCGTCCTGGAAAAATGGAAATTTGTGGTAAGGACTATGGGATCAAACTGCTGAGGTCATCGGTCCATAGTCTTACGCACTACTTAATCTAGCTTAAACTAACTTACGCTAAGGACAACACGCACACCCATGCCCGAGGGAAGACTCGAACCTCCGACGGGAGGAGAGTCGCGTCCTGAGACATGATTATTTTCCACTGAAGTTGTTAAGATTGTACGAAGTAACGAAATTAGTAACTACACCACCTGACAAAAAATTGAAGCATCCAGAAGGGGATGAGGAAACTAAACGAAACTTCTCAGTTTAAGAGGGTATTTGACGTTATTGTACTGATTAAAAAATCTAACCCAGTTTACATAGAACTTGGCAGTATGTGCCCACTTATCAGTACGACTCTGCACCCTTTCTAGCCGTAATTCATGCACTGATTCGGTTGGGAAGGGCGTCATCAAGCCGTTGCATCAAAAAAGGGCTCTAAGGACTATGGGACTAAATCCGAGGTCATCAGTCCCCTAGACTTAGAACTACTTAAACCTAAGGACATCACACATATCCATGCCCGAGGCAGGATTCGAACCTGCGACCGTAGCAGCAGAGCGGTTCCGGACTGAACCGCCTAGAGCCGCTCGGCCACAGCGGCCGGCGGTGTTGCATCCTCTCCTGGGATAAGCTGGCCACAACTGTTGCAACTGGTCCTTCATATCTTAGACACTGGCACTAGAGTTCGCGTCAGAGTAGTTCCCATATATGACTTATTGGGCACAGTGTTGAAGAGGTTGCTGGCTGGGGGAATACTTCTACACCACACAGATATTTCATAGTGACACATGCCATTTGTGGACGAGCATTCTCCTGTTGAAAAATGGCATCCATGATACTGTCGCCTGACATGCAATACATAAGGGTTCAAGATGCCTGTGAGGTATCAGGAGTCTGTTAGAGTTCCAGTAGTAACACCAGTGCCTCTACATCACTGAACAATGTGTGCTGGCTTACATCAGTGGTCTGTGCTTAGCCGTCGTGGAACCACTCCAAATGCTGTAATTTGTGTTGTGATGTTAACAGCTGTCTATGCATATGGCATTAACTCTCTCTCTCTCTCTCTCTCAGCTGCTACTAATCTCCAACCAACGATGTGGGAGACACAGAAAGTTCCGTACAGTTTGTTACTCGTTCTCAGAATGGGAAGCGCAGATTTGAAGGTGTCACAGTGTTCTTGGCACACAAAACATTGTTTGGAAATGGTTTCTAGAACTGAGCTGTGCTGCGGCTCGCGCTGGTGCTGTTTGTAGGTTTCCGCCCTCTGTTTGGTTGCCGTTTGGTTGGCATGGTTGCCATTGTTTGTCTTCTTTTCTTGTTGACTGGCGCTACTCGGTTTCGCTAGCGTTGCCTGTCCGCTAGTGGCAGCAGCGGTGGTTATCGATAAGTAGTAAATGTTGCCTTATCTTTGGGGCGACGTCGTTGTTTTGCCGGCTCGTGTGAGTGTAGAAGTTCGGTTGGGGACCCAGGAGAAGCCAGGTCCGCTCTGTGCGTGAATAAGCCGGGACCACTGGCGGCACACATAGACTGTCGGATGGAAGAGCTGTGGTCACGAGGGTGCACGACTACGTCGTAAATCGGATCCAGCAAGCTTTAAGATGAGTGCATTTCAATTCAAGGAGAGGAATCTCCACCATTGTGATATCTCGCGATTCTCCAGTGACTTGGGTTCGTGTTGCTGCTCGTGGTGTTGCCGAGGCGAAGAACAGCGATTGGAGTGCTTGGGGAAGGCGGATCTGATTAGCTTTCCTCGACTTCTTATTACTGTTTACTGCGTTCAACTTGTTACAATTTGTTAAGGTCAACTAGCGATAATTTTTCTTGCCTGGTCTTCGCTAACGCCCCAGTTACCTGCCCTGGGGGTTAGTGTATGCAACGGCAGGGTATCTTTCCTCGCCCTGCCGCTGCTCTCCGGTAAGGCGTGTAGTTTTGACAGCTTTCTTGACTGTAGGCCGGCTGCTGATGCCTCTACTCTGATGGTAACAATTCCTTTCACGTTCTGGGGGCTCTAAACACAGTATTCTGGACGTAGTGCAGACCACCGGTTCCGGCTTTGGCGTATTGTTCCATCGTTGTATTTGGTTTATCGAACGTCAGGTAGCTTCAGCAAGATTGTCATTAGTCATTCGTCTCTAGTCTGAGTTAACATCTTGGGAAGTTAATGCACCTCTTGGCTGGGTCTCTCATCGATCACGTAAGTGTTTGTTGCCGGACCTTCACAGAGGTCAATTCCTGGAGCACCGTCTGGATCAGTTGCTAGTTTTTTAATTAACTTTTGCTATTGTATTTGCTGTTTTACATCAGGTTTCAAAATTTTTTTATTGTTGCCGTTTCTGGCTTGTAAGGCCTTCGGCCGTGATTGTGGTCATTTGCCTTAAAATTCTAATTTGGTATTTGTATTTTAGCAGTAAGCCTTAAAACCTTATTTACTGCCATTCCTGGCGTCTGATGCCTTCTGCTGTGTTTGTGGTGACTTAATTTAATATTTCAATACCTGTAAGTTGTAAATTGCAGCGAGTTTTAAACATTCTTAATTTATTGCCGTTCCTGGCGAAGGCCTTCAGCCCAGATCACAGTGGCTTGCTTTTAAAACATAATCTGTTATATCTGTATTTAATGGTGATTTGTTAAACTGTTAAGTCACTGAAAACACTATTATTTACACAGTTGTTTATTCCTTCATTAATAACGTGTGATATTTTTTATTTCTTGTTGAGTCTGGAAGTATTGGTTTAAAATACATTGTGTGTAACTGATTAAAGGCAACGAATAGTAACTGATAACGGCGCCGTCCACAATCGTAAGCGAATCCTGTCTTCCCTTGACTACCAGGTTTCAAGAAGCTCAACAATGAATACGCCTACCTCAACGTTCCCATGCAGTGCAGCATCGGGCCACTGTCACATTTGTGTGCCCCCGAAAATCAGTATACTTCATGATTCGATCGGCCGACCAAATAGAGACCCACAATGAGTCTCCTTTCCAAGTCCGTCAGCTGCTGATAACGCAGCCTCAAACTGAAATGTGTATATATCTTAAGATATGGCAGTTTTTTTGGAAATGTTTTTGCCACTGTATCTTTGGATGCCTGAATAAATGAGTGAAACGTTTTCATTGCCTACCAGAGGCTCTATCTTTAGTAGAACACGAGGGAGTGAATGAGTTGACTGCAGAGAGAGAGAGAGCGTTGAGTCGCCGCTAACTGAGGAGCTTTGATGCCCGACGTGACGTACAGGGAATGAACTTCATTTCATATGGTCCCTGACGTGAATGAATATAGAGGATGGAATTTCTACGTGAATTTGTAGGGAGACGGAGCTTTTGGGAAACGCTAATATGCAGTGAGTTTTGTTTGCTGCAAGCGATAGCCGAGTAATTATTGTAGAACAAAGATTACATTATGTTTAACAGTATCTATGTTGTGGTATCCAGGTCGAATTATCAGTCATCTTAGTTATTGTTCTTCATCCTCCACCTTCAGCCGAAAGTATTTCATTAGAAAAACAAATAGTTAATTGTACGTAATTTAAATACACTCTAAGAAAAAAAAGAAACAGAAGAACGATGAACCACCAATGAATTGTGTAAATCGGTCACAAAATGATATTCGTACAGGCAGCAACGGAGAAAGCAAAACTGTAAACGTTGGTGGCAGTTGGATGGACGTGTGATGCTGCAGCGCAGTTTCGCCACGCTGCTGGCAAGGATAGTGAACAAGGGTCGTGTCGGTACGTTGGCATAACGTCTTCGATAATTTCATTCTATGTACTCAGTTGGGCAGTAATCATCCCTTGCAGACAGGCGCGCGAACAATATACACAGATGCCATCATTTGAGAGAGGACGTGTAGTTCGACTCGAAGATGCCGGTTGGCGTAATCGCCGTATCGCACGACATCTGAACAGGAGCGATGACACCATTCGACGATGTTGGCAGGAAAACGTGAAGCCCAACACTGCGTCAAGAAGAAATGAGCCGATCTAGAGAGGCGACAGAACGAGAGGACCAAGAAATCGTCAGAGCGGCACTCATAGCCCCGGATTCTGAATTATCATCGACCCGACGTGCTTCAGTGAGCACAAGGACCATTAATAGGCGACTCATTGAAAGAGGGCTTGAGTTTACCGCGCCCCTTTCCTCGACTTCCATTCACCTCTGTACACCAACAAGCCTGTTTACAGTGGTGTAGGATACATTTGGCCTGGAATCTCATCCACTGCAGTAGAATTGTCTTCAGTGATGAGTCCTGCTCCGAAGTGAGCTACGACGACCAGCAAGAACATGTCAGGAGACGCCCCAAACATCGGTGAGATATTAAGCACACTGTCGCCTGCAGCTCGGCCCGACAGCCAGGAATGATGTTCTGGGGTGCCATTTCATTTCGTAGCAAGACCCCTTTGGTTGTCATCCGCGGCACACTTACAGTGGAATGGTACGTCGACGATAATGTACGCCCCGTTTAGTTGCCCCTCATCGCAAGCCATTCTGGGCTTACATTTAGCAGGATATAAAAGTTAAAAGCCAAGATCACATAAATATTTCGTTATTTAAAGCAACAGGGTTCGACAGACTTTGCTGTCATCTTCAGGTCTTAAAAAATTATTTTGTTGTGAAACGTGTTCATTTTAACTTGGACCTCACACCAAGTTGTCATGTGGACACAAAAATTTAAAACGAACACGTTTCATAACGAAAAGATTTTTAGGAGCTGAAGACAACAGCAAAGTTTAGCGAAACTGGTTGTTTTAAACAAAAAAATATTTATGCGGTCTAAGCTTCTGAATTTTTCCGCAAGTAAACAGACAGCTCCTTCTGCGTTCTCAAAACGAGAAAATTCAGTTCAGCAGGATAGCGCCCGCCAGCACGCGGCGAGAGTTTCTACTGTTTGTCTTCGTGCTAGCTAAACCCCAGCAAGGTCGCCGGATCTCTTGCCAATTGGGAAGCATTATGGGCAGGTCTCTACAAGCAGCTCGAGATTTTGACGATCTATCGCGCCAATTGGACAGAATTTGGCACTATATCACTCAGGAGGACATAAAAAAACTCCAGCAATCAGTGCCAAGCCGACTAAATGCTTGCGTAAGTACAAGAGATGGATCAACTCGTTACTGACTTGCTCAGTTTGTGAAGCTCTATCTCTTGAACAAATCATCCAATCTTTCTGTAATTGTAATCATTTGTTTGCTGTGCATGCGCATGGCATTTACCGAATTTTACCCATTTCCGTCCCATTCGAATAATTTCTTCGTTGTTCTTTTTTTATGTCTTAGAATGTCGTACTTAAATGACTTAATTTTGATGGTTTATGACAATGCTAGGAAATCAGTCATAGTTCATGTTAGTATGACACATTTCTATTTTATTAACAGGTCTTTAACATAATTTCAAAATACCCTTTTATTAATTTGCAAATATATCGCTGAAGGTTACCCTCACTATTCGAATGATACCTATAACTTCACTGCACTGCCACTCCTTGCACTATTGCGTGCATACCTAGCTATGATTTTGGCAAAGATGCCAAAACTGTCATAAAAGCAGCGTAAAACAAATAATAAGAAAATTAGGCGGGCAGTGATTTATTTTAGGTACATGCAATTCCACACTCCATATTCTTTCAGTATGCAGACAGAGCAGAGCTGAGTTAACCGTTGCAAAAGTAAGAACCGTTATAGGGTCCAAACGAACTTTATGGGCTCAAATTAGTTACAGTTTTCATCTAAAAATTTCAGCAGATGCATTTTCCAACAGGGCACCGTTTCCACACACCACAGCTCATCATTGTCTGTGACTGTTTGATGAGGAAGCCAATCTCCTTATTACTGATAGCCATTATTTTGTTTTTAATATTTACAAATAGCCAGATTCTGTGAGACCTTAACTTTTCCCGGCGAATTGAATGTTCAAATAACTTACGGGTTTGCTGCCGGGTGACGTCATCGAACACCGCCCATATTTCGACAGGAGTACACCCTGCCATTATCAAGGCACAAATGCAAGGAAGAATAAATGTGCAAGCAAATTTAATACCTCGGTTGACAGAGGAAGACAAGGAAGACACCACACACAGAACAAGTGTCAACACAAACAAAGATAACCAACATCAAAAATATCGATAGTTACTATTAATCAACAGGTGAGGTAGCACTAATTCTGTCCCTCCGTTTTTTAATGAGAGACAGAGCCGGATTCCAAGCAGCATTTAAACGAAATCCACCATCTCCGATGATAAGGTTGCTTGATGGACTGATTTCAACAGCTTCCTTAATAACAATATCCCAATAGCTGGACGTGCAAGCCGAGCAAATCCGCTATTGCAGAACATTGCCTTGACAACGGTCATCCTATGGAATACAACAAAACGGAGATTCTGTGAACCGAGGTATTAAATTTGCTTGCACATTTCTTCTTTCTTGAATTCGTGCTTTGAGAATGGCAGGGTGTGCTCCTATCGAAATATGGGCGGTGTTCGACGACGTCACCCGGCAGCAAACCCGTAAGTTATTTGAACAGCCAGATTCTGTTTAGATTAACTAGTATCACACATATAAAACGTAAATTTATTAATTGATTTTCATGTTCAAATGACTGTGGGCACTGTGGGACTTAACATCTGAGGTCATCAGTCCCCTAGAACTTAGAACTACTTAAGCCTAACTAACCTAGGGACATCACACACACTCATGCCCGAGGCAGGATTCGAACCAGCGACCATAGCAGTCGCGCGGTTCCAGTCTGCAGCGCCTAGAACCGCTCGGCCACACCGGCGCGCTGTTCATGTTCAAACCCAGGGTAACAAAGTCAATCCTAAACCAAAATACTTAGGCGACACTGTGACCGGAATACAAAAGAACTTGCTTTCACATTCGTAGCGAGAGGATTTCCTACACACAGTTTTCAATCACCAGCTTTAAGCATATAAAAGTTTGAGTACGAGTAGGTGGCATCCTTCGGTGTAGACACAACATGTGACGCTGTATCGCACCTTGTATACCCTAATAGGTCTGGCAACAGCTCTAATCACGAACAACACTAATTCACTATGTTGATTGTTCTACCTGTTACGCAGAACTACAACTCTAATCATTTACACATCCACGAAAGGCGTACACGTGAATGAACCACCACTGATACCCGACCATGTTTATGGGTGCTTCACATTTTTTGTCACATCTACATCTACATCTACATCCATACTCCGCAAGCCACCTGACGGTGTGTGGCGGAGGGTACCTTGAGTACCTCTATCGGTTCTCCCTTCTATTCCATTCTCGTATTGTTCGTGGAAAGAAGGATTGTCGGTATGCCTCTGTGTGGGCTCTAATCTCTCTGATATACGTAGGAGGGAGCAATATACTGCTTGACTCTTCGATGAAGGTATGTTCTCGAAACTTTGGCAAAAGCTCGTACCGAGCTACTGAGCGTCTCTCCTGCAGAGTCTTCCACTGGAGTTTATCTATCATCTCCGTAACGCTTTCGCGATTACTAAATGATCCTGTAACGAAGCGCACTGCTCTCCGTTGGATCTTCTCTATATCTTCTATCAACCCTATCTGGTACGGATCCCACACTGCTGAGCAGTATTCAAGCAGTGGGCAAACAAGCGTACTGTAACCTACTTCCTTTGTTTTCGGATTGCATTTCCTTAGGATTCTTCCAATGAATCTCAGTCTGGCATCTGCTTACCGACGATCAACATTATATGATCATTCCATTTTAAATCACTCCTAATGCGTACTCCCAGATAATTTATGGTATTAACTGCTTCCAGTTGCTGACCTGCTATTTTGTAGCTAAATGATAAAGGATCTATCTTTCTGTGTATTCGCAGCACATTACACTTGTCTACATTGAGATTCAATTGCCATTCCCTGCACCATGCGTCAATTCGCTGCAGATCCTCCTGCATTTCAGTACAATTTTCCATTGTTACAACCTCTCGATACACCACAGCATCATCTGCAAAAAGCCTCAATGAACTTTCGATGTCATCCACAAGGTCATTTATGTATATTGTGAATAGCAACGGTCCTATGACACTCCCCTGCGGCACACCTGAAATCACTCTTACTTCGGAAGACTTCTCTCCATTGAGAATGACATACTGCGTCCTGTTATCTAGGAACTCCTCAATCCAATCACACAATTGGTCTGATAGTCCATATGCTCTTACTTTGTTCATTAAACGACAGTGGGGAACTGTATCGAACGCCTTGCGGAAGTCAAGAAACACGGCATCTACCTGTGAACGCGTATCTATGGCCCTCTGAGTCTCGTGGACGAATAGCGCGAGCT
Organism: Schistocerca serialis cubense; assembly: GCF_023864345.2. NCBI lineage: Eukaryota > Metazoa > Arthropoda > Insecta > Orthoptera > Acrididae > Schistocerca > Schistocerca serialis. The sequence goes on along the minus strand of NC_064645.1, from coordinate 255,016,772 downwards.
GGGTTTCACATGACCGTCTTTTTCGAAACCCATGCTGATTCCTACATAGTAGATTTCTAGTCTCCAGAAAAGTCATTATACTCGAACACAATACGTGTTCCAAAATTCACGTAGTGTACGTGAAGCTAAATGGTGATAATACTTAGAAATATATTTTTTGATCCGTATACTTAAGTTATTATTTTTTCATACATTGTTCAGTCACAGTACGTATTGCGACCACCTATCGAAAGTCTGAATAACAAACTTTTGCCACACGGACCGCTGCAAAATGGGGCCGCCGTGGATTAGCCGAGCGGTCTAGGGCGCTGCAGTCATGGACTGTGCGGCTGATCCCGGCGGAGGTTCGAGTCCTCCCTCGGGCATGTGCGTGTGTGTGTTTGTCCTTAGGATAATTTAGGTTAAGTAGTGACTAATGAGGAGGTATTGAATAGAATTGGGGAGAAGAGGAGTTTCAAAAATGATTCAAATGGCTCTGAGCACTATGGGACTTAACTTCTGAGGTCATCAGTCCCCTAGAACTTAGAACTACTTAAACCTAACCTAAGGACATCACACACATCCATGCCCGAGGCAGGTCGCAGGTTCGAATCCTGCCTCGGGCATGGATGTGTGTGATGACCTTAGGTTAGTTGGGTTTAATGAGTTCTAAGTTCTAGGCGACTGATGACCTCAGAAGTTAAGTCGCATAGTGCTCAGAGCCATTTGAACCATTTGGTCGCGCTGTTCCAGACTGTAGCGCCGAGAACTGCTCGGCCACTCCTGCCGGCAGAGGAGTTTGTGGCACAACTTGATAAGAAGAAGGGACCGGTTGGGAGGACATGTTCTGAGGCATCAAGGGATCACAAATTTAGCATTGGAGTGCAGCGTGGAGGGTAAAAATCGTAGAGGGAGACCAAGAAATGAATACACTAAGCAGATTCAGAAGGATGTAGACTGCAGTAAGTACTGGGAGATGAAGCAGCTTGCACAAGATAGAGTAGCATGGAGAGCTGCATCAAACCAGTCTCAGGACTGAAGACAACAACAACAACAGTGTGTAAGCTTAGGGACTGATAACCTTAGCAGTTAAGTCCCATACGATTTCACACACATTTGAACATTTTTTGCAGAATGGGGAAGGAAAGAGTCAGTAAGGTTCTGGAAGGTACCGGCAAGGATGCGGAGCCATGCCTGCTCCTGTGTCGTTTCCGGCTGTCCTAGGTTTCTCGGGTGAGGATCCGTGACGCTTACAGCCACACTGAGGCCGCCCCACGCATCCACGGTTGGTTGTTAATCCGGGGAGTTTGGTGACCAGTTGAGCACGGTAAACTTAACCTGATACTCTTAGAACCACGCACGTAAACCGCGAAATGTGTAACACATTGCGTCGTCCTGCTGGTGGTTGCCATCCTGTCGACGACACCCAAAGTGCAAGTGGGAGTGGACTTGGTCCTCAAGGGTAGATACATTCATGCGTTGATCCATTGTGCCTTCGAGAATGACTAGATCACCCAGGGAATGCCACGAAAACATTCCCCAGACCATAACGCTCCCTTCTCTGACCTGGACCCTTCCGACCGTTGTTGCGTAGTATTTGGTTTCAGTCCGATGTAGCATAAAAGGCCACCTGTCCCCACTCAGTGGATGTCCACTTGCAGCACTGACGTGGAAACACCAGCTTCCGTCGTCGATGAACAGTAGGCAGCACGGATTCTGTGGAGGCACATACGAAGCGACGTTGAGGAGAAAGTGTTGGTAGCCCCTTGGTTCATCTGGGCGATCAGTTCCTCAGTCAGTGCACGTCTATTCGCCCGTACACATCTCCGCAGCCGTTGTTCAATACTGTCATCTATGGCCATTGGTACACCACGATTGCCTCGGCACCGTTTCTGGATAGCATTTGCCATACACGGTATATTTTAACCACGGCGGCACGCTAGCAGTATAAACTTAGCCGTTTCGGAACTTCTTGCGCCCTTGGCCCGAAAGCCAATGACCACGCCCTTTGCCCGCCGCTGTGGCCGATGCGGTTCTAGGCACTTCAGTCCGGAACGGTGTGACTGCTACGGTCGCAGGTTCGAATCCTGCCTCGGGCATGGATGTGTGTGATGTCCTTAGGTTAGTTAGGTTCAAGTAGTTCTAAGTTCTAGGGGACTGATGACCTCAGATGATGAGTCTCATAATGCTCAGGGCCAATTGAACCATTTTTTGAACCACGCCCTTTCGGACATCACTCCATTTCCGCACATGACAACAACTGTAGTATTTCCGCGTACCCCGACACATCTTATACAGGGTGGTCCATTGATAGTGACCGGGCCAAATATCTCACGAAATAAGCATCAAACGAAAAAACTACAAAGCCGGAAACTTGTCTCGCTTGAAGGGGGAAACCAGATGGCGCTATGGTTGGCCCGCTAGATGGCGCTGCCATAGGTCCAACGGGTATCAACTGCGTTTTTTTAAATAGGATCCCCATTTTTATTACATATTCGTGTAGTACGTAAAGAAATATCAAATTTTTAGTTGGACCACATTTGTCGCTTTGTGATAGATGGCACTGTAATAGTCACAAACGTATAAGTACGTGGTATCACGTAAAATTCCGCCAGTGCGGACGGTATTTGCTTCGTGATACATTACCCGAGTTAAAAGGGACCGTTTACCAATTGCGGGCCGGCCAGAGTGGCCGTGCGGTTCTAGGCACATCAGTCCGGAACCGCGTGACTGCTACGGTCGCAGGTTCGAATCCTGCCTCGGGCATGGATGTGTGTGATGTCCTTAGGTTAGTTAGGTTTAAGTAGTTCTAAGATCTAGGCGACTGATGGCCTCAGAAGTTAAATCGCATAGTGCTCAGAGCCATTTGAACCATTTTGAACCAATTGCGGAAAAGGTCGAAATCATGGTGATGTACTGCTATTGTGATCAAATTGCCCAACGGGCCTGTGCTATGTATGCTGCGCGGTATCCTGGACGACATCATCCAAGTGTCCGGACCGTTCGCCGGATACTTACGTTATTCAAGGAAACAGGAAGTGTTCAGTCACACGTGAAACGTCAACCGCGACGTGCAACAAATGATGATGCCCAAGTAGGTATTTTAGCTGCTGTCGCGGCTAATCCGCACATCAGAAGCAGAAAAATTGCGCGAGAATCGGGAATCTCAAAAACGTCGCTGTTGAGAATGCTACATCAACATCGATTGAACCCGTACCATATTTCTATGCACCGGGAATTGTATGGCGACGACTTTAAACGTCGTGTGCAGTTCTGCCACTGGGCACAATAGAAACTACGGGACGATGACAGATTTTTTGCACGCGTTCTATTTCGCGACGAAGCGTCATTCACCAACAGCGGTGATTTAAACCGGCATAATATGCAGTATTGGGCAACGGAAAATCCACGATGGCTGCGACAAGTGGAACATCAGCGACCTTGGCGGGTTAATGTATGGTGCGGCATTATGGGAGGAAGGATAATTGCCCCCCATTTTATCGATGGCAATCTAAATGGTGCAATATATGTTGATTTCCTACGTAATGTTCTACCGATGTTACTACAAGATGTTTCACTGCATGATAGAACAGAGATGTACTTCCAAAATGATGGATGTCCGGCACATAGCTCGCGTGCGGTTAAAGCGGTATTGAATAGCATATTTCATGACAGGTGGATTGGTCGTCGAAGCACTATACCATGGCCCGCACGTTCACCGGATCTGACATCCACGGATTTCTTTCTGTGGGGAAAGTTAAAGGGTATTTGCTATCGTAATCCATCGAAAACGCCCTACAACATGCGTCAGCGCATTGTCAATGCATGTGCGAACATTACGGAAGGCGAACTAATCGCTGTTGAGAGGAATGTCGTTACATGTATTGCCAAATTCATTGACGTTGACGGACCTCATTTTGAGCATATATTGCATTAATCTGGTATTTACAGGTAATCACACGGTAACTGCATGCGTTCTCAGAAATGATAAGTTCACAAAGGTACATGTATCACATTGGAACAACCGAAATAAAATGTTCAAACGTACCTACGTTCTGTATTTTAATTTAAAAAACCTACCTGTTACCAACTGTTCGTCTAAAATTGTGAGCCATATGTTTGTGACTATTACAGCGCCATCTATCACAAAGCGAAAAAAGTGGTCCAACTAAAACATTCATATTTCTTTACGTACTACACGAATATGTAGTAAAAAAAGAAACGTAGTTGATATCCGTTTGCACTATGGCAGTGCCATCTAGCGGGCCAACCATTGCGCCATCTGGTTTCCCCCTTAAAGCTAGACAGGTTTCGTTCTTTGTAGTTTTTTCGTTTGACGCTTATTTCGTGAGATATCTGGCCCGGTCACGATCAATGGACCACCCTGTATACCGTCCGCTTCTAGTGCTCTCACTTTCCGTCTGTGAGTGGTCATTATAACTTGATTTAGAACACAGGCGTTGATCACATTAATGTGACTGGACCGTGTATTTGTCCTTCCGTGCGCTACTTCTTCAGGGTAGCTGAGATCTTGCTGACGCTGATTATGGTCCTCCTAAACCCATGGAATCCATGTTCCTCCTTGTTATACGAAGCATTACGCATTTTAATCACAAACAACAGACATTCAAGAGCGATTTGTGAATGGGAAACCCGCTGCGTTATCTTTCTCTGTATACGGAAAGGCGATGGTATTTCTACATCTACATCTACATGGTTACTCTGCAATTCACACGTAAGTGCCTGGCAGAGGGTTCATCGAACCATTTTCATACTACTTCTCTACCATTCTACTCTCGAATGGGGTGTGGGGAAAAGGAACGTCTAAATCTTTCCGTTCGAACTCTGATTTCTCTTATTTTATTATGATAATCGTTTCTCCCTACGTAGGTGGGTGTTAACAAAATATTTTCGCATTCGGAAGAGAAAGTTGGTGATTGAAATTTCGTAAATAGGTCTCTCCGCAAAGAAAACCGCATTTGTTTCAATGACTGCCACCCCAACTCGCGTATCATATCAGTGACACTCACCCCTATTACGCGATAACACGAAACGAGCTGCCCTTCTTTGCACTTTTTCGATGTCCTCCGTCAATTCTACCTGCTAAGGATCCCACACCGCCCAGAAATATTCCAGCAGAGGACGGACAAGTGTAATGTAGCCTGTCTGTTTAGTGAGTTTGTCGCATCTTCTTAGTGTTCTGCCAACAAAGTGCAGTCTTTGTTTCGCCTTCCCCACAATATTATCTATGTGGTCTTTCCAATTTCAGTTGCTCGAAATTGCAATTCCTGGGTGTTTAATCGAATCGACAGCTCTTAGATTTGTGCGATTTATCGTATACTAAAAATTTATCGGATTTCTTTTAGTACCCATGTGGATGACCTCGCACTTTTCTTTGTTTAGTGCCAATTGCCACTTTTCGCACCATACAGAAATTCTTTCTAAATCATTCGTAATTGAAATTGATCATCTGATGTTTTTACTAGATGGTAAATTACAGCGTCATCTGCAAACAATCCAAGGGGGCTGCTCAGATTATCACCTAGATCATTTATGTAAGTCAGGAACAGCAGAGGGCCTACGTCACTACCTTGCGGAACGCCAGATATCACTTCTGTTCTACACGATGATTTACCGGCTATTACTAGGAACTGTTACCTCTCCTTCATTCTTTGTACGGCTGCGCTGAAATGATAATTATTTGCATATCTAGGCAAGTATCAGGCTTCATGCTATTTTGACGTTTGTTGTATGCCGCATTATGGTGTTGCATTCTTAATGGTCAGCAGTGCATTTAAAGCACATTATTGCTTTCTGCACTGAAATAAGCCAGCCGTGGATACCACAAATACATAATGAGGCCATTTACATGTGTTTCGAAAATGTATAAAGATTTGCCAATAAAAGAATGCAGAGGAATTCGTTCTTAAGTCCGCTCACCACTTGGATACAATCTGAGGAACAATGATGCGTTGTATTCGTAGAAAAATTTCTCTACAAGGCAGATAAACGCGTGGGGCGGACACGGCAGAAGAGGTAGGCCACTGTTGACATAACAAGTAATAAATATTTGATGGGCGCGTGGCAATGATGTTGCTGTCACTTTCTCCCGTGCTGCCGCTCACGATAGAGCTCTTGCGATCCGTTACAGCCCATTGTATTCTGGGGAGCAAAAAACGAGCACGTTCTTGATCGATGTCTTGAGAAGTCTCAACTTTCGCCAGAGGCCAAGATGCCATTGCTGTCGGCAAAATCAATATATTTCGCTAGCTGCAACCTTCCGCTTTGTCGCAAGTCACGAGCATCTGAATTGGAGACAGGCTCTTGTGTTGGGGAGAGAGCGGATCAGTCGCGACAAAAAACGGATTATTTTTAAAAGGACATCGTGTTCGCCGTTGACTGTAGAAATTACTTATTTCACAATTTCACAATTGCAATTTAGGCCTTTGGGCTTTTTTCAAGTGGTGCGGCAAAAGATTTTGCTTCAGCAAATGTCAGGCATTAAAATCTTTCGACATGTATACATGTCATCGTCAAAACTAAGCCTTTTTACTGTACAAAAGACGTGACTGAGATGTCATCATACGTTCTACTGGCGATCTTCGTGACAGTTGAGTGTGGCTTTTCCAACTTGTACGTCAAAAAAATTTTCATTTCCATCATGAGGCGATACTAGCGACGGTAATAAGTCAGGTGCAAACTTATAGTTGCGTAGACTGAGGGTGGTGACGGAGAGACTATCTGCACCGTGTTCGCAGAGTCCAGTTCCACGGAGTGAAGCGGGCACATCAATTGCGTTATTGCAATTTGGGTGTGGGGTTGCGCCCCTTAATCTGCGTGTCAGAGGAACAGCAATTATCTTCTGGATGAATAAAAGGAGGCCACAAAAGTAAATAAAATATTTGCGACGCCTGAACACAAACGCGTGTCCATCAGGAATCCTATTCTGGATTTGTAGCGAAAGAGATGGGTCTGTTCTGCCACGTGTTGCTTCTTCCCGAATGTCAGAGACTTGATATGTTTCACGTTGAGCCAACGGCTTGTGCTCTGTCTGATAGCACGTTGCCCAACCTGGATTATTTGTACTTCATGCAGAGAAAAGAGCAACCCAGCTGTCATTGCAGTGCCATTGTCACACCTGACCACGTCTTATTGGAACGTCTTGTTTATGAGTCTTGATTACAGAAGGGAGAGAGCAGCCCCAGGGCACTAAAGCCTATAAGGTATTGTGAAATGAGGAGAAATTTTGCTTTTGTGGCGAAAACCAAAAGACAGCATGCTGACTAACATATTCGTGTCCACATTACAAAGATATAATTTGTCGTGGAGGAATGTAACAGATGGCACTAGGATAAGACTGAAGTAAACTTCCTGCTTGTCTTTATTACTGAATCCGAGTAGTCTTCAGATCTGGAGTTTGAGAGGCAGTTCCTCACTACAGCACAGGTGATGAAATGAGAAACATTCCAGCACACACTCGATTTTCTTTTGGATCCATGAGCACTATATTTCTCGTTTGTCCATATATTTTTGCAGTAATGAAAAATTTCTATTTTTTCCCTACTTACTGCTGTTCCAATTTCCCCCCTCCCCTCAACTTTTATTATTATTATTATTATTAGTTAGTTAAAACTTTTTTTTCTTGGATGGGGGAAAGAAGGAAGAGGCGTCAACTTCAATTTCTTATTCGTTGTTCTTTCTTCTTTTCTTCATGGCTTCTGATACTTTTTTTGTGTTTCGATAAATTTCGTCATTACTATGTAATTTCCAACTTCCTGTAGTTTTTCCTACACCTAATATTTTCTTAATGAAACGCCTTTCAGTATTTCTAATTCCTCTAGATTGTATTTTAATGCCAGACAATCGGTTGCATAAAGACATTCTGGCTACACTGCTTCTCTATATTTGCATTTTTGAACAGTGATTTAATGTTGTAAATGTCTTCAGCAATACTGTTTTCGCTTCCGATTTTATGTATCTTATCACCCGTGGTACCTTTTTCCAAACCATTTTCTTGCATTATCTTCCAAATATACCTCAATTTTTGTAACCTTCTCTATTTGACAAAATCTGTTTTCAGGATTTCGGCGAATTTTGTATGTTTGTTAATTTTTTTCTACATAAATTCCTAATCCGATCATTTATTAGTAATGCTAGTGGCCTTTTTCCTTTGTGGTGGTGGGAGGGGGTAGTTATAATGTAGAAATGACTAACAGCTAACTAAATACCTTATTTTTCTTAGGATTAGCATAGCAGCGCAAGGGCATTGCCAGAACGTAGCACGCCGGCAGGGAATATGGTCACAAGTATTTATTAGATAACTTAAGAGGCAATAGTAAACATGTGTATAACTTTTTTATTGGTTCCATAATGTAATTCTGAACAAGTGACGGACGTCATAAATGCAAATCAGTAAATACACCGTGAGTGCCTCAGTTAAAGGAGAAATCGTTGCAGCAGAGTCGACTACCATGGGCAAGAACTTGTTGATGGCAGGTGTCACCACGGATTATTCTGGTGTGTAACCACGTATAGACGAGCTACAGTGCAGTAAATCGCTCGCTATTTCAGTCACGGGCCGCAACCGGTAAGCGGACAAACCATCACCTCGCTACTGAAGGCGGAAATCAGTGTCTGGCGACGTCATACGAAATTCACATGACGTTTCATCCGTTTACAGTACCTCACTTTCTTCGCATCCTCACCATAGGTCATCTACATCAACATAAATACTCTGTAAACATTGGGTAGCGCATGGCAGAGGGTACTTAGCATGTTAGCGTTTCTTCATATTAAAACCACGTATGTAGGGCGGGAAGAATTATTGCCTAAATACTTCTGTGCGTGTTGCAGTTAATCTAATTTTGTCTTCAAGACCCCTACGGGGGTGATACATAAGAGGTCGAGGAAAGTCACTGCTTAATACTTGTTCTTAAAATTTGGTAGTAGCCTTTGGCGAGACAATTAGCGTCCATATTCAAGCGTCTGTTAATTCAGGTTTTTCGACATTTCCATGGCGTTCTCCAGTGATTCAAACAAACATTTCACTATTCGTGATACTCTTCTTTATATCCCCTGTTAGTTCTATTTGGTACGGATCCCATGCACTTGAGCAGTATTCAAGAATGGGTCGCTCGAATGTCTTGTCTACCAACCAATATAAGAAGGGGATATACTAATGAGTGGGTTGAACTCATTTAAGGGGTCCCACTAGGTTCAATATTAGGTTCACTATTGTTTCTCATTTGTGTAAACGACCTTCTGTCTAATACGAAGTAAGCAGAATTAATTCTTTTTGTGAATGACACCAGTATTGTAATCAGTCCAAAGATAGGTACAGCAATAGCAGTAATGATAAATAATGTTCTTAAAATCATTATTGAGTCGTTTTCTCCGAATGGCCTTACTCTCATTTTCAAAAACGCACGAAATAGTTAGACTGGCGGCGCTATGCCTACGATAACATGGCAAGGAAATAAAAACTAGGGTTGAAACGTCAAGGATTAGTTGTCCGTATTGTTGAGAATAAAAACTCGAAAAACACATTCTGTAGTGCCTAAAATTACTTATATCTGCCACTTTTCAGTTCGAATTATTGCAAATCTTGGCGAGAGGTAAATCAGTAAGCTGACGTATTTTACGTATTTTCATTCGGTAATGTCATATGGAATAATGTTCTACAGTAACTCAACTTTAAGAAAGAATGTGTTCATTGTTCAAAAACATGCTATAAGAATAATAGACGGTGCTCACCCACTATCATTTTGTAAACATCTCTTTAAAGAATTAGACATTCATAGAATATTTATTTCCTCGTGAAGTCTGTTGTAAGTAATCCACTGCATTTCAAGAGGAATAATGTTGTTCATAATTACAACACCAGAAGAAAAAAATTACATTCATTACTCCACATGAAAGTTGTACAAAAAAGGGGTGCACAATGCTGCCACCAAAATTTTTGATCACTAATCCAATGATGTAAAATGTCTGACAGACATCAAAGTTAAATTTGCAAACAAACTGAAAAATTTTCTCATTGATAGCTCTTTCTATTCCGTAGAAAAATATATAATTTTGTAATGTTTAAAAGGAGATGCGTAGGAGTTATTAACTCACAACATTACTTTAAAAGTGTAGGTGAACAGCATGTAGCCATATTTACATATGAATGTGAGTGTAAAACGGCTCATTCCAACATTACGATTAATCGTGCAAATGACTCCCATAGAACATGAGACTAACTAACCCACCAATCTTTATTGTAAACTATTCTCCAGTGAATCGAAGCCTCCCATCTGATTTAACTACGACTGAGACTGTGTCATCATTCCATTTCATATCCCTACAAACTATTACATCCAGGTACCGAGTGCAACTGTGACTCTTTGATATTCTAGTTGTAGCATACTGAGTCTTTTTTCCATTTTCAAGTGGATAACTTAACGTACCTGAACATTCACACTAATTGCCAATATTTCCACCACATAAAAATTTTATTCAACATCAGACTGACTATTTGGGCACATTTCATCATAAAGTTCTTCATTACAGTTAACTGCATCATCTGCGAAAAATCTGAAGTCACTGTTAATATTCCCTGCCACGTCTGTAATACACAACATTAACAGATACGGTCTCAACACACTTTCCTGGGCACTCCTGAAGTTATTTCCACATCTGTCGATGACTCTTTACCTAAGATAACTTGCTGCGTTCACCCTACCCACAAATCCACATCCAGTCACAACTTCCAGATGTACCCCTATAGGACCGCACTTCCGTTAGTAAGCGTGGGTTTTTTACTGAGTCAAATGTTTTTCGGAAGCAAAGAAAAACCGAAATACATAACTACCTTGGTCCAAGGCTTTCAGGATGTCAAGTGAGAAATGTACAGATTGGGTTCCGCAGGACTGATTCGTTCTTAATCCATTCCAGTTGTCATGGACGAGGTCATTCTGTTGGAGATATATCCTTATGTTTGCTCTCTGAATATATTGTATTATTATACAGCAAATTGGCGTTAATGTGATTGGGAAATAGTTGTGTGGCCTTTCCTGTTGTCCTTCGTGTAAAGTAGCATAGTATTTTGTTGGAGGGGTCGACAGTATATGAGGGAGGCCCTGAAATTTTTACGGTGACTTGGTTCTAAAAATAAAGAGAAAGTATTGATGTTTGGCAGCTACTTTCTAATCTTTTTGGAGCTGATTGTCGCGTAGCTTGTTCGATTTGCTGTATCAGAAAGATGTGTGTACGGAAAACAGAATTTCGCTAGAGGATTACGATGTTTCACGACAAATCGCTATTAACGCCTAAAATGTGAACAATGGCTTACGAAATGCATTTGGCGAAGAAGTTCCGTCTAAAGTAACAATTTATAACTTTTAAAGCAATTTATAACGAGATCGGCTGTTTTTTAGCGACTAATTTCGTGAACGTTGAACCGGTGTCATTCAAGAAATGCTTGAAGAAGATCGACGGAGATCTTATGATTGTATTTGGATGACATTCGGCATTTGGAATGAGTCAAGTCCAAAACATTTTACGTCAAAAATTAGAGGAAACTTTGTTGTCGATGGTTTTCACATAAACTGGCTCTAGACCAGACAGGAAGACATTGATTGGTGCAGAAAAACCGTGGAAAAATTCCCGACGGAACTTCAAATTTGGTGATGAGTTTAGATTCATTATCATGATCATGAAACTGAAAGTGAGTCGTCTTAATGGGTCTTTCGAACAGTAAATCTACAATAGTCCGGCGAATACGATGTGCTGATATGAAGATCGTGGTTATTTTTCTTTTTCTTTTTTTTCTGAAACGAGCCACATTGCTGCTACAGCGTTAAATGACAGACGTAACGTTTCTGTCAGTTGGTACACAAATGTATGTTCACCTCAAAGTTTTGGAAATGATCGTGAAAAAAGAAATATTTTCCATCACAAAAACGCATCATCACATACAGCAAAACTAACAGCTGCCTTAAACGTCAGCACCATGGACACTCCTCCGTACAGCCCTGACCTGATTTCTTTATCGTTCCTAAAATTAGAGGAAAAAATACTTGGATCCAATTTTTCTTTATCACATGAAGCAGAAAAATTTGGTCTTTGATGTGCCTCAGGAAGAGTGGCGCCGTTGCTTCAAGAACTGGTTTCATCGAATTCAAAACAGTACTGATTTTGAAGAGAAATATTTTAAAAAACAGTGAAATCATTTAAATTTTTTAAAACCAATCCTTGTTTGGTTGTTTAAAAATTCTCAATGTCGGCCTCAAGCTATGGTTAAGACAGGCGTTAACCCCGTTGCAAATTCTGTGTAGAATCTGACAAGGATGATGGGTCTGGGGCCGGAGGGGTGTCACAATTTGTTAATGTCTGTATGCAGCCCTCCCTCCGCCCCCGCTCCACTCCTCTCAGTATAACTTGTCTTCATGCTGTAACATCTCGTAAGTTTTCCACATTTAATCGTGGGTAGAAATTGTTTGTAATTTTTACTGAAAACTGAGTAGTAATTCAATGAGTAACACCGACCTGAGAAAACAAAAAATCACAGATATGCATCAATCGTCTACCTTTATGTAGAGTTAGAGTTCGATTCCGTTATTAGAGGGAAGTACACGCAGCTTTCTTTACAGTTTATGATTACATTAAGTACATCAAGTTCAAACGATATTGTGCTGGTACTGAAAATCAACAGTATAAGGCTATAAATGACTGAAGTGAATTTACAGATTTTCTGTAACTACGTTATTTGACATACTGTCAGAGGGGTTCACACACAGAAAAACTCAAATAGTTTTTTGACATATTAAAAAGTGCTCCGTTTGTGTCCGTCTTCTGATTCTGCAGATATGAAGTCGATAATCAAGTTCTTCTCATGTTCAGCGCAGTGTCCCCCCTACTAATCGATTCAAAGGCACGGTTGATGCGAGCGCTTAGTTCTGGTGCGTTTACTGGTAGAGAAGGCGTAAACACAGCGTCTTTCTGATAAATCCACAAAAAAAAAAAAAAAAAAAATCGCGTAGTTTGGGTCGGGAGAGCGTGGAGGCCATGACATGAATTGCTGATCATCTGTCACACTATGACCCTTCCATCGGTTTCTTAATTTCCTGTTTAAGAATTCACAAACATCATGTGGAAGCGGGATGGAGCACCAATCTGTTGGTAGATAAAATCCATATTATTCGTCTCCAGTTGTGAGATGAGCCAGTTTTCCATCATGTCCAGATACACATGATCTGCAACGGTCTTTTCCCTGAAGTACAACTTTTGTTGAATTTCGAATGTGCTGAACTATAGTGTGGGGATTCTCTGCCCACCAGACTCGCACACTGTGCTTTTCACTGTGCCATTCACAAAAATACGTTGCTTTATCAATGAAGATGAGTTTCTCACAAAACCCATCCTCTTCCATAAGCGGTTGGAACTGTGCCGAAAATTCAAAGCCTTTGACTTTGTCATTGGGAGACAGTTTCTAACCAAGTGGAAGGGGTCAGTTTCAGTCGTTTCCTTAATATATTCCAAACGGTCTGTTGAATCTGTTCATCTCTGAGCTTGGTCTGTGCTTCGATTTCCGTTGCTGCGTGCAAAACTCGCCCGGACGCGGTCAACCATTTCTTCGCTCACTGCAGGCCATCCTGTTGATTTCCCCTCGCAGAGGAATCCTGAAGCTTAAAACTGCACGTACCATCGCCGAATAGAGTTGAGAGCTGGTGAATCGTTGTTGAACTTCGTTCTGAAGTGTCGACGCATTGTTACGGCAGGGTGATGTGAATGTGTTTCGAAAACAACATATAATTACTCGGCGCCTGTCGCCACCTTGCCTAACTGTTCACTGCTGCACTCTCATGTCAGAAATCTGAAGCGCAGCTGCAACACTACAAAAATTTTTGAGATTTTCTGTATGAATGGTGAGTTATGTGACAATTGTGAATTAAGGAGCTATAGCGAACTTGTGAAGTCGCTTTAATCATTTGTAAAATATTGCTATTATTATTTTACAAATGGCAGATACTAATTCCATTGTCTCAATGACATATCTCAAAGTATATATAAAACAAATACTAACAAATAGATAGAGGGGCTGGCCAGTACTTACCTCAGCTCAGTGCAGCCGATAGATATACGAAGCAGAACAGAAAATTTAAGTATCATAGCTTTCGGAACTTTGTTCCTTCGTCAGGGAGGAGAGAGGGCAAAAGAGGGGAAGAAGGGAAAGTGGATTCAGTTACTCACAACCTAGGTTATGAAGCAACAGGGGAAAGGTAAACAGGGAGGGTAGCAAAGATGGAGGCATGGGTGTCAGAGGATAGCCAAAGATATTCTACTGTAAGTACTGTGCCAGCTTCAAACCAAAGAGGATGCATACAGAAGTAAAGAGGTATATAGTATAAAGATAAACACAACTATGTAGGATGAAAAGATGTGTGAATGGCTAAAGAGGAAAGGGAAAGAGGAGAAGACTGAAGAGTAAATGGGAGTGAGGTTTGTTAATGTAGGTTCAGTCCAGGGGGATGGCGGGATGAAAGGATGTGTTGGAGTGCAAGTTCCCATCTCTGCAGTTCCGAGGGACTGGTGTTGGGTGGGAGAAGCCAAACGGCACGTATGTTGTAGCAGGTTCCTAGGTCCCTAGTATTATGCTGGAAGGCATTCTCTGCTACTGGTTATTGGACATCTCCTAGGCGGACAGTTCGTCTGTGTCCGTTCATGCGCTCAGCCAGTTTAGTTGTCGTCATACCAATGTAAAAGGCTGTGGAGTGCAGGCATGTCAGCTGATAAATGACAAGTGTTGTTTCACATGTGGCCCTGCCTTGAATTGTGTATGTTTTACCAGTAGTGGGACTGGAGCAGGTGGTTGTGGGGGGATGCATGGGGCAGATTTTGCAGCGGGGTCGGTTACAGGGGTAGGAACCGCTGCCTAGAGAGGGTGGTCTGGGAGTATTGTAGGGTTTGGCAAGGATGTTACGGAGGTTAGGTTAGGTTAGGTGCCATCCATTCCACATCAAACGCTCCCATCCCTACAGCCTAGGTATTCGTGGCAAACGTATCTGCTCCAGTGACGAATCCCTCAACAATAACACCAATAACCCGACCAGTGCTTTCCTCTCCCGCAATTATCCTGCATACCTTGTCCACAAACAGATGTCCCGAGCAATACATTTCTCCCCGTCCAAAAACAATGTTCGTGCCCCCAGACCCCCTTGTCACCAAATATTATCCTGGCCTCGAATACATCAAAAAATTACTCCGCCAGGGATATGACTTTCTCAAGTCAAGTCCTGAAATGAGATCATCCCATGACAATATTCTCCCCACACCACCCAGAGTTGCCTTTCGTCGCCCCCCTAACCTCCGTAACATCCTTGCCAAACCCTACAATATTCCCAGACCACCTTCTCTACCCACACATGTCATTTATCAGCTGACATGCCTGCACTCCACAGCCTTTTACATTGGTATGACGACAACTAAACTGGCTGAGCGCATGATCGGACACAGACGAACTGTCCGCCTAGGAGCTGTCCAATAACCAGTAGCAGAGCATGCCTTCCAGCATAATACTAGGGACCTAGGAACCTGTAACAACCGTACGTGCCATTTGGCTTCTCCCACCCAACACCAGTCCCTCAGAACTGCGGAGATGGGAACTTGCACTCCAACACATCCTTTCATCCCGCCATCCCCCTGGACTGAACCTACATTAACAAACCTCACTCCCATTTACTCTTCAGTCTTCTCCTCTTTCCCTTTCCTCTTTAGCCATTCACGCATTTTTTCATCCTACATAGGTGTGTTTATCTTTATACTATTTACCTCTTTACTTCTATATGCACCCTCTTTGGTTTGAAGCTGGCACAGTACTTACAGTAGAATATCTTTGGCTATCCTCTGACACCCATGCCTCCATCTTTGCTACCCTCCCTGATTACCTTTCCCCTGTTGCTTCATAACCTGGGTTGTGAGTAATTGAATCCACTTTCCCTTCTTCTCCTTTTTCCCCTCTCTGCTACCTGACGAAGGAACAAAGTTCCGAAAGATACGATACTTAAATTTTCTTTTCTGTTTTGTGTATCT
Organism: Schistocerca serialis cubense; assembly: GCF_023864345.2. NCBI lineage: Eukaryota > Metazoa > Arthropoda > Insecta > Orthoptera > Acrididae > Schistocerca > Schistocerca serialis. Next base: position 255,000,722 of record NC_064645.1, on the reverse strand, counting down.
ATCGGCTGCTCTGAGCTGATGTAAGTACTGGCCAGCCCCTCTATCTCTTTGTTAGTATTTGTTTCACATCTTTATATGAGATTTTCCATTAATCATTTAAAGTATATATAAAATCTGTTCCATACTTACTTGTATTCCCAAGGATTTACAATCTGTAAATCTTATTACCAGGGGTGGACCTTATCAGGTACTATATAAAATGTCAGTTATACCTACTATCAGGCCCTTCACTAGTCCAAAAACCGAAAAACTTGCTTTGAAACAACACATTATCTTTATGGCAAAATTAAACACAACTTTAAATAAAATCATCGATTATCACATGTTAAAGAGCCAAAATCGCGGAACAGGTACGTTAAGTATTTGGGTAACAGCAAGTTAGTCGGCTTCTGGCCGTGGTCGTGTGCGGACCGGCTTCACGTGCTGGACATCGCTCTGCTGACGGAGTTGTTTGCTTCCGCGTCGTAGTATTTGCATTGTGTATTGTCCATCAATATTGTAGCCTATAGCTCACTCTTACCGCCGAACGACACTTAAAATAATATTCCAGGCGGAACATGAACGACCACGTGCTTATGGAATCGAACAATTCATTCGCGAAGAGCTATGCCTGGATCAACAAGAAGTGATCTATCACTGGCAGCATCGTCTACAATAAAAAGACGATGGCCGGCCGTAGTGGCCGTGCGGTTCTAGGCGCTACAGTCTTGAACCGAGCGACCGCTGCAGTCGCAGGTTCGAATCCTGCCTCGGGCATGGATGTGTGTGATGTCCTTAGGTTAGTTAGGTTTAATTAGTTCTAAGTTCTAGGCGACTGATGACCTCAGAAGTTAAGTCGCATAGTGCTCAGAGCCATTTTTTTTTTAAAAAGACGATGGAGGAAGCATGTCAAAACGTAGTTCGACAACACGCACACGGACTACAGATCAAACATTCTGACGGGCGTATTGAGGAGGTGATAGTAAGCCGTACTGGTTTCGCTCTTTAAACAAATCGGGTGTTTGAGCCGCCTTTCGAAGCCCCCCAAGATGTGGTCGTCGAAGTCCTCCAAACTTACGGCAACGTCTTACACCATATCTAATCCGAAACACTTCGTTCGATGTCTACCATTCTTACGTTTTCATCTTGGTTCTTGTGCAAATTGTATAGTAGGGCCTGCGTCTTATCCTGTAGTTTATTCCCATTTTTCTTACAAATATCTACATTTCACCGCTTCTTTTGACGCCTCTGCGATGAAGCTCAGAACCTTGGCGCCCAGCGTTCGAATCACGAAAATACTGTGGCCACATTGTGGGGCACATGGCGGGAAAAAGGCAACCGTCCACGACATACCACATATTAAATGGTTTCTGACAGATCAAGATCGAAATTTCGATAAACGTACCATCCTATCTGCTGATAGGCGGTTTGCGAGCCGTCGTCATGTATAATGGCCAGCCACAGGCATGTACAGGATGTGGACAATAGGGCCATGTTAGGTCCGATTGTCTCCATCGCGGTTTTTTTCATATCCCAAGCAGTGATGCAGCTTCCAAAGCAAAGGTTAATTATTTACCAACCAGCCATGTGCAACTTGGCTGCGTCACTTCACCAGCAATCCCCTTCGGAAATGATGGTATGAATGAAACCTCATGGCACCATCTCCTCTGATGGCGATAGGACCAACTCTCCAGAGCTCAATGAAAGGCCCACCCACTTCAATGGACATCGAACCAAGTGTAGGTACCTACCTCTGCTTTCGTTCAGACAGGCACGATGACCGACCACATTCAGATGGAGAACAGCTCCTCTGAAAGTGGCAGTCACCCGAAAACGAAAGAAGTGAAGTTGAACGCCCTCCAGTGACATATGTCTTCATATGTAATCACAGGTAGTGGACCAGATACCATACAGTGATCTCCCTTCGAGCGCTCTTACGACAGGAATGGCTGCTCCCAATGTTCCATCTGAGGAGCATACTTTTCACAGCCTGTGATCCCACCTGACCATGATACATCCTATGGACGGAGGTTACCTGAATCCCATTGCAGCAGCATCACCACTGCTAGCCCTCAACAGACGGAATTGTCGCCTGCCACCAGTTTCGATCTTCTGGGGTAATGATTTTGATGACAGAGCAGATCTGAATGCTGGTCCACCTGTTGGGCAGTGCCCCACAGTGGCGCCCACACCCAATGATTATGGCCACAGTGGCTGCACTGGATGTTTCACGCCAGCCTAACATCTCCACAGGAACCTCTGTGGCAGTAGGTGGAGCCCCTCACAACGTTACCACATCACGATGAATCTGGTCACCATCCATGCTGCACATAAACTGGCAATGCTCAGAGACACCATTTATGCTGCTGATGTTGTCATTGCCCTCCTCCAAGAAATGATCATTGCTGATTTCTATGCTCCCACTGGCTACAAGGCGCACATATCTCATGCCTTCACGCTGTTTGGCGTCTGCATCCTACATGTATATACGGGATCCATTACAGGGATGTTATTGTCGTGTAACCACTGCGCCACAGGCAGTGCATTATGAACACGTGCTCGGTCGTGTTGAAAGATGCAATCGCCATCCCCGAATTGCTCTTCAACAGTGGGAAGCAAGAAAGTGCTTAAAACATCAATGTAGGTCTGTGCTGTGATAGTGCCACGCAAAACAACAAGGGGGTGCATCCCCCCCCCCCCATGAAAAACACGACCACACCATAACACCAACGCCTCCCAATTTTACTGTTGGCACTACACACGCTGGTAGACGACGTTCACCGGGCATTCGCCATACGCACACCTTGCCATCGGACCGCCACATTGTGCATCGTGACTGGACACTCCACACAACGTTCAATCGTCCAATGTTTACGCTCCTTACAGCAATCGAGGCGCCGTTTGGCATTCAACTGCGTGATGTGTGGCTTATGAGCAGCCACGCAACCATGAAATCCAAGTTTTCCCACCTCTCGCCTAACTGTCATAGTATCTGCAGTGGATCCTGATGCAGTTTCGAATTCCTGTCTGATGGTCTGGATAGGTCTGCCTGTTACATATTACAACCGTCTTCAACTGTCGAAGGTCTCGTCAGTCAACAGACGAGGTCGGCCTGTACGCTTTTGTGCTGTCCGTGTCCCTTCACGTTTCCATTTCACTATTACATCGGAAACAGAGGACCTAGGGATGTTTAGGAGTGTGGGAATCTCGCGTACAGACGTATGACACAAGTGGCACCCAATCACCTGACCACGTTCGAGGTCCGTGAGTTCCGCGGAGCGCCCCATTCTGTTGTCTCACGATGTTTAACGAATACTGGTGTCGCTGATATGGCGTACCCGGCAGTAGGTGACAGCACAATGGACCTAAAATGAAAAAGGGGGTGTCCGCATACTTTTGATCGCATAGTTTATCTTTACTCCGCAAGGCTCCTGAAAGGTATGAAGTGAAAATTACTTCCTCTACATCTGTTTCCCTCCCCCTCCTCCCTTTCCCGCTTCTACTTCTAATCGCGAATGACACGTGGAAAGATGTTTGTCGGCAGATTTCCAGCTCAGCTTTAATTTCTGGAATTTTCTTTTTATGGTCATTTCGTGAGACTAATTGAGAGAAAGTAAAACGTTACTCGTCTTCCAGGAATATCGAGTTAGCCTCTCAGTGACGATGCACAAAGCGTCTCTCGTAGCGTCTGTTACTTGAGTTTGTTGACCATTTCAGTAATTCTCTCGCATCGACTAAACAATCCCTCTTACAAAGTGGGCCACTCATCGTCGGATCTTGCCTATCTCTTCCATTAATACACCCTGCTATGGTTTCCACACTGATGAGCAATACTCAAGAATCTGTCTAACTAGTATTGTATAAGCCACATCTTAGATGGATGAATTACATTTCCTCAAAAGTCTCGCAGTGAATCCCAGCCTGATTTTCCTACTATTAATTTTAAATATTTATCTCACTTTAGGTCGCTCCGGCTGGTTACTCTCGAGTGTATCACGTTGGTTACTGTTTCCAGTCATTTGTCGCCAATACTGTAATCGTACAGTAGTTCATGTTTTACCTTACATTTAAACTTTTTCGGGGTCAAATGTCCTTCTTTGTTGCTGGAGTACATTTCCTAAGGATTCTACCAATGAACCTCAGTCTGGCATCTGCCTTTCTTGTGATTAGCTATGTGTGATCGTTCCATTTATGTAAATTATATGGAGGCAACTGCTTTCAGTGACTGTTCTGCAATCATGTAATCTAGACATACTACAAAAATGGATGTATGTATAGTGTGAGTTTGTATGTTCCACATCGCCTCCTAAACCACTAGGCCGATTTCAACCAAACTTGGCGCTAATATCCCTGCTGTCGGGCAACAATCGCTGTCGGGGTAAGACCCACCCACCTATCATCGTGCAGCACATACGACGTCATAAACATTGAAATACGTCGTGCATGACATTTAAATTTATTAATTGTTTACTACTAATTCTATTCGATACATATTTCGCAGAAGGTATCCACATATGTCGCTGAATGTACTTACACAATTTTAAGTCATGTCTGACACATAGTTCAAGAGATAAGACACAAAATCGGAGAGGAGTGAATAAATGCAGCATTGTGCATTTAGTTTTAATACATTCATATTCTTTACTACTAAGACACGTGTGGCAGCACGTCCCAGCCTAGCGTCTGAAAGGCTTCCTTGTTAACGCCACGGCGTTGTCCTGTTGCAGAACGCCATGTTGCCGATCAGGTCGTTGTTGCTGAATCGTGTTGTTGAGTCGTTGCATTTGTAAGACTAAAGTTCTTCGTTCATTGTCTGATTCCGATCAAGCATTTCGTGGTCGGAACTGCTGTCTTTGGATCGCTTAAACCAATTTTGAGCCGTCCTAAGAGACATCGCTTCTTCGCCATGCACTTCACGAATCTCTCGAGCAAGCTTTGACATCTCACTTAGATGCTGGAAACAGGTGTCGAAAATGCTCTTTGGTGTCGACTTGACACTCCAATTTAATGACCTGAAAAGAGCAGAGAGGAATCAGTATAAAAAGCTAAAGATAGTGTTTTGTAGAGCATGTAATTCTCTGTCAAATGACAAAACGCACGACCAAAACGTTTCATTTTTCATGCTAAATCTCAATTAAAAAAAAAAAAAAAACGCGTGCCTTACGGCCGACCCAATATATATACAATTCATAAACGTGTAAAATGCGGAATATTTACAAATGCTGTGTAACACTCAATCTCATGTCTACAATAACTGTAGAAAATCGGGTAAACTGCAGGCGGCGGTCTCTAGTGCACGTTCCTTCATGTGAGTCTAAAATCAGTCACTAGACTGAAGTTCAGGCCGAAAAACATTGTATATTTCCCGGCTCACTATCTTTTGAGTACAGCACACTCCCCTACTGCTATCAACTACATAACTACGACACACTATACATAAGCGTTTATGGATAGTCAACATTGTTTCCTTTCCCACAATCAAGAATTCAGTTACAACACGTTTCTTGTAACTAGTTCTTGGGTGGACACTATTTGCCATCTGTCGGAACTGTTCGGAACTTCACACACGTGCAGAAGAAACGCAGTTCCTATATACTCACGTATTAACGGCAGTAAAAAGAAATTTAGGGCATTATTTATTGAACGATCGTAGTGCACAGCGTCATTGCACAGACCTCTGAAAGCAACATGAAGCTACCATAAAGAATATCGAGTGTGACGTAGTGTGTTTTCCAGCAGGAAAACCCAGTACATTGTGACTGAGCTGCCGTGACAGATACACATCTTATAATTCCGGACAGGCCACTTGGCAGGTAAGCAGAACTGGAGGAATTCCGTGTATAGTTATTGATGTGGGCTGTACGAGGTCACAGTGCGTGAGCCGCATATCCGTGGATTCCGTGCAGAGATATGCGTCACGCGATTTCTCTCAAACGCACGGCAGCTTAGCTCTCAGTCTCGTCATACTGATTAAGGCTCCGTGTTTTCCGTGGGAGGTAACTCTTAGTTCTCGCTTTAAGTACTTGTAACTTCTGCAAATGCAGTCTCGAATAAGTGAAATGCAAACGTTTTCATGGTAATGCACGCTCTTTCGCCGCGATGACGGCAGTGTATCATGGCGTGGACTCTAGAAGGCACCGGGAACGATGGAGCTGCATCCTGATCCTTCACAACCGAACTGTCTCCCACAAAACATGTAGATGATCGTAACTAGATCCATCATCTTGAAACCGTCCCGTCTCCTCTATACCTCTTGTGTTATTTATAACCTTCCCTTTTACAACAAACTATGTAACCTTTTCTTAGGATTTCTTTCTCTTGCTTAATAATAACAAATGAAATCTTCCCTTTGAAATTTATTCTCTTTCTCTATCTTCGCATACAAATTTAATTGCTGCTTATTAAAAGTGATTTTCTGATTATTTCGACGAAACATAGAATGTGTCGTCGTCGTGGCCCTCAGACGCTATCTGCAATAACCCAATACTGTTACTCACCTTTTTTACTGTTACTGGATCGCCATCTGACTGCTACGTCGAACTGCGACATGAATATACTTACTCTGTTTTACTATACTCTATTATCTGCTGGTGGGCTTTCATAATAAGTGGCTGTATTTATTACCAAAGCTGACGTTATTCTTTAATAGCACAGCTGACGTTATTCTTTAATTAATTTGACTGAAGTTACGTAATTCACAGTTAAACTTTTTCTTGATAACAATAAAAATTTTGCAAAGTTTTACGTTGATGGTTTTGGGATGGATTATAATTAGAAACGCAATATTGCTGGCAAAAGTTAATTATATTTTGAATGAAATGATTTTACAAACGTTCAAATGAGACTTACTTTTTACAATAATCTTACAACTAGCAATGCGCAAACATACCTTCAGTAGTCATGAGTTTCTCCAAAAAATTAATTCAATAATATTAGTCCCTCTTATTATAATAGTCAGCTGATGTCTCTGTACATCCGTTTATAATCTCTTGTAAATCATAGCTAGTGGCTGTCAGGCACACCGCTCCTCTCAACCTCTCGCTTCAGACCTGCTACCGACTCGCTTCACTTCTCGCTTACTACTGACTTCCTACGAACGCTATAGTGCGGTCTCTCCTGCCAACAATGCTTTCTGGTGCAGACAATCCCTGCCACCATTACAAAATGTATCAATGCGCGGTCTTTCCCGCTCTTTTCTTAAAATGTATCCATACGCGGTCTCTCCCGCCCTTTTTTAAAATTATATCAATTTGCGGTCTCTCTTGTCAACAATACTTTGGTGCAGACATTCCCTGCTACCACAATTATTTCCAACATGACAAATATTAATTATTCCTACTTAATCCTATTAATAAAATATAAACATCTTCCATAAATTGTGATTTGACAATAAACAATAGGAATATACACTTCTTACAATCTTGCTCGATGACGTCATTTGCTTAACTGATTAATGTCTGCGAGTGGAAGGGTGTGGTGAATAGGTACAAGGTCTCTATGTCCGTGGAGTGCTCCTCAAACAATTCTGACACAACTTTCATAACTTGGAAGCGGTGGAGTGATGCATTGCCTTGCTGAAGGTGTAGATCACCTGTGGTGTATTGTGAGCGAGCAGATACGTGCCTTTAGCGCTAGGATTTCACCTGGAACAAGTCCCGCCCATTCACCCCCCTCCATACCTATCCATGGCTCTGGCACTGAGCACATCTGAGGTCATCAGTCCCCTAGAACTTAGAACTACTTAAACCTAACTAACCTAAGGACATCACACACATCCATGCCCAAGGCAGGATCTGAACCTGCGACCGTAGCGGTCGCGCGGTTCCAGGCTGAAGCGCCTAGAACCGATCGGCCACACTGGCCGGCCCTATCCATAGTGTAAGACCCTTCCCTAAACAGCCGCCAGTTCCGCAAACTGGAAGCTACATCAAAGTTGTTGTCGTCACAGTCCAACACATGTTACACTGTGATGAAATTCAGTAAAGATAAGAAATTTAAGTTTTTCTGGATAGTAATATAATTGGCAGGGTAGGGGTGCGGTCGCCGGAAGGGCTGCACTGGCAACCTGGCGTCGCGCTGTGGGGACGGCTGCTGGAACTGCTGGTGTTGCTGCTGCTGATTCTGCTGGAACTCCAGCTGCTGCAGCTGCCACTGGGACTGGCGCTGCTGCTGGACCGGTGGCTGCGACTGCTGCTATCCCTAACGCTTCGACCATTGGACTTCACAAGTCTGGAAGTGGCGCAACTCTCTCGACTTTCGCTGAAGATCCACGACATCGGCGGGACACCTTTTTGCCATAACAACTACCACGCCAACCCCGAGTCAGTTGCCGCAACTCTGACCTCACTGGGTAGAAGTTTAAAACATTTAAGCATGTACAGGTGTTGAGTGGTACTGTAAGTAGGCTGTTTAGGTTTTTTATTGGTAACGCCACCTCTGTATGAAAATCACTGACTGTGCTGTGTGCAGTCTGTGGCTAGTTTGCATTGTTGTCTGCCATTGTAGTGTTGGGCAGCGGCAGTTGAATGCGAACAGCGCGTAGCATTGCGCAGTTGGAGGTGAGCCGCCAGCAGTGGTGGATGTGGGGAGAGAGATGGCGGAGTTTTGTAATTTGTCATGAACTGCTATATATATTATGACTTTTGATGATATTAAGGTAAACACATTGTTTGTTCTCTATTAATATCTTTCATTTGCTAACTATCCCTATCAGTAGTTGGTGCCTTCCATAGTTTGAATCTGTTATTTAGCTGGCAGTAGTGGCGCTCGCTGTATTGCAGTAGTTCGAGTAACCAAGATTTTTGTGAGGTAAGCGATTTGTGAAATGCATAGGTTAATGTTAGTCAGGGCCATTCTTTTGTAGGGATTTCTGAAAGTCAGATTGCGTTGCGCTAAAAATATTGTGTGTCAGGTTAAGCACAGTCCTGTACAATTTTTCCAAGGGGACGTTTCAGTACTCAAGACAGGTAAATAAATTAGTAGAAATTAGAAAATAAATGAAAAACTTAGTTTAGTTTAGAGGAGTTACACACTGGCAAACAGCGGGCAGAGCAGCTGCGGCAACAGCCGGCGCTTGCAAGTCAGCAATTTCAGGAAAAGCCATCGCCCTCCCACATAAGCAGAAGATGTCGATTCAGCCGTCAGGGTATCGCCCGACCGGCTCACGTGTTTCTCAATTGTCACATGTGATCAAAAACCCTCGCCTACATTCCAACAGCCAATGACTGACGTTAAGAAGATTCTTCGAGAAGCTTTTCAACGTGAGAAGAGGCAATGACCATGAAGTCGTTCACCTCCAGTGAACTGAAGTGAATAAATACGAGAGACGCAGTGGGCGCGAGAAGAGGAGTACTTTTCAGTTCAGTTTCGGTGCTGAAGACCGTCATGCAGGAAGAGGCTACAATCGTACACAGAAACACAAAGTCCGCCGCTGTAATTGAATAGCAAGCAGCAGCCTCTCCGCCAGAAGACAGAAGTTAGAAGGTATTTGATTTTTACGTACCTGGGTGACTCGTGAGGAAGGGAAGGAGACGGCCTCACATCAGCAGTCACCTGTGAGCTGGGATGAAGATCTGACAGCCGAAGACTGGCAAGCTGGAGTCCGTTGTTCGAGTCCGGGACACTGGCCTTCCCCCGCCGCGCCGCTCTGCTGGCCGACGCACAACACTGACACACGCGGCCGCTAGAGAAGAGAAACACTGGGACGCCACATCCAAGGTATCACCATCCGATTCACGACTTCGTTCTCAGTAATTAAACGGGCCACAGTATGATGCGCGTCTCCAGTCAACTGGGCGAGACGGCGACACGAGATACACACCGCCACGTGTAATCAGACGCCGCCGCTGCCGCAGCAGAAGGCTTCGCAAACGACACAGCTGCCGCTCTCTGAGCCAGAACATCCAGTAAGCAAACAGTTGTACAAAACTTTAAATAAAAGTTATCTTATGTAAAAATGCTGTTTCATTCTACCTCATACCCGAGCCAAGGAAGAACCCACCCTGCCCACATGTTGTTAAGAGAGAAAAAGTAATTTATTTATAATGCTTTAGAATCAAATGCGCTTTTCAGTAATGCTCATCCTGACAATTGACTAGCATCAAAAGAGAGAACCCAGTTACATTTAGTGTCAGAAGTGTTACACAGGGAACACATAATTAAAGTTCCAGATTCAAAACAATGTAGAACGAGAACCGCTGTTCAGAATGAAGTCAAATTTGAACGGCATATTGTTGATGCAGTGGGAAACGTCATGGAACAAAAAAAATTGGCGCTGTAAGTGTCTTAACGTAAATGACAGATGAACTGCAATACAATGGTTATGGTTTGAGTTGCACATGTATCAATCGTACTGCTCAGTGTGGATGACTGCACAAGTTTGGCAGCCAACAGCTGTGGCACTGTAACTATGTGAGCCCAACCAGCACGGCAAAATCATTCTTCATTGGATGGTAAAAATTGGTTTTTAATTGTCCTGAGGCCAAAAAGCACATAAAATACAAATTTCGTTGGTTTTCAGTTTTCCTGGGGCCAAAAATAGCAAACAAAGCGAGATGCCATAGGTTTCTAGTTATTGTGAGACATGTCCAAGACCTGTTCAATATGCGTCCACCATTTTCCGCCACAATTCGAAATTGAGAAACAGCATATTTCACAACGAATTGGAGTGTCTCGGGGGCCACGTTCAGAATGTGTTGCTCAGTGCATGCCTTCAATTCAGCTACGTTCGTTATTAGAGCTCTGAATACAACATATTGCAGATAACCCCACAACAAGAAGTCAAGTTATCTGGACCGCCGTCGGCCGGTGTGGCCGAGCGGTTCTAGGCGCTTCAGTCTGGAACCGCGCGACCGCTACGGTCGCAGGTTCAAATCCTGCCTCGGGCAGGATGTGTGTGATGTCCTTAGGTTAGTTAGGTTTAAGTAGTTCTAAGTTCTAGGGGACTGATGACATCAGATGTCAAGTCCCATAGTGCTCAGAGCCATTTGAACCATTTATCTGTACCGCTTGGCTGTAGAGAAACGGCGGCTGATAATTCTAGCATTTCCGAAATGCTTCTGGAGCAGAGTTTCACTTGCTGCGCATTGTGCGGAAAAGAGCCATCTTGCATGAAAATAGTCCTACCCACACATACACGCTGTTGAACTGTTGAAATGTCGTTGGTGCGCAAAAGACTCTCCTAGCCTTTACCAGAGGCGGTACACGTAACAGGACCGGCAAGCCTCATCTCCTAGACAAATACAGCCCCACAATAAACGATGCCTTCAACCAGCCCCACACCGGCACTTTTGCAAAATAAAGTGGCACCGGCTGTTGTGTGTGTGGATTTTCTGTTGCCCATATTCTACAGTGCTGCGTACTGGCACGTTCTTGGAGATGGAAATGGGATTCGACTATCCGCAGAATTTTCGATGGCCGCTCATCTCCACTTCCACGCGAGCAAGAAATTCCACAACGGAAGTTAGTGTTGCTGGCAGGCCAGCAGGAAGCAACTCCTTGACATAGGTGATTTTGTATGGATAGCAGTGCAAGGATGTATCGTAGGATTTTGTGCAACGTGCTCGCAGATATGTCCAACGTTCGTGCAATCCCCCGTGTACTTCATGTTTGCACACCGCTCGACCCCACCTGCAATACTGTGACCACATCTTAGAAGTCGGATCTTTCCTTCCTGTGCCTCATTGCACTTCAAAAGACTCTTAGCAGACATCAGACCGATGCCTTTTTTCAAACATTTAAGTGTCCGGGATTCCTGTAGAGCTACTGGTACACAGTCACCGTACTTGTAAAAGAGCTTTATGAATAGCTCACGATACTTCATGAAGAAAGTAATTTTGGACGTCTTGGACACAAACTTAGGAACAGATGTGTGCTGTGCGTCTGTGGGTGTGCATATTCTGACACTTACAGCACTGTCTATTGGTCAAATGATCGTTGGTTTTTGTTTGCATGGCGTCAGTAATACATTGTTCAAATTTGACTTCATTCTGAGCAGTGGATCTCTTTCTACAGAGTTTTGAAACTGAAACTGAAACTTTCATTGTGGTCTTCCTGTATAACTAAATTATTCTGCAGCGTAACAGTTTAGACTAGTATTTCACGATTGACAGTCAGAGTGCCTTCAAAAATCATGGTGACATCAGTTGTTGGAACATCTTACCGTGGCATCACGACGGCCCAGAGGGACAAAAGAGAACTGTTGTAGAGCGCCTTACGTTTGTCAAATTAATGTCTTCTCCAAGTGGAACGGGGGATCAGGAAGTCTGATGAGATACTTTCGCTTAATGCAAGCTTCAACTGTTTTGTTGTGGAACTCGTGCTACACACTCCGTTTACCAGCACGGAACTTTCCTCGGGCGAGTTAAATACAGTTTCCCAGAAGCCTTCACTTCCGGAGAAAGAAAGAGTGCATTACGCCCAAGGTCGTAATTTCCTACCTCGATATGACAAGCTTTGTTGCATTTTCCAGCTACAACTTTACACGTGTTGCCTGTGTCACTTTCCATTCCCCGCCCACAGCTTCCGATTCTGAATGTAAAGTCTTCACTATTGCTATCAACATAAATCTACCTTAGCTGGAATTTTAAGAATAAGCGTTAGTTTTCTCACTTACCCCTGTTCTGCAAATACTCGTATTATCCGTCAGCTGGAACCATCAGAAAAAAGATATTGCTAGGTATTTCTGTACAAGGAGAACAAAAATGATTCGTTTGGACTAGCGAAACAAGGATGTGCAGTTTTTTATTTCAATTATTAATTGGCGTTTGTAGTATACACTATAGCCAACACGAAGTTGTATCCTCGGTAGATGAATAAACGATACTGTTTTGACACATAAAGACTTGTTTCGATTAGATACTACTCTACAGTTCAATACGTACATGCCAGCACCGATTTTTTTATGGTAAGGGGTGGTACAACCAAACTGTAAACCTCAAATATTTCCGGAACTGATGAAATTTGCAGCTATAGGTATTGTGAAGATTTGTATCTCTTTTCGTGGCTAAATTAATACTACTACGCAGTATTCCATTGCCCTTCAAATAGAAAATTTTAGAACATTCGCTGAATTGTAATTGTTGTTGGACACCGCCTGTCTGGATGCCTTTGTACGTACAACTCAACGGATCTCTTAGGTTTCCTTTTGTATTATCCGTAAAGAAATAGGAAATTAACTTTCTCTAGGTTTGAAAAAGAAGTTTTTTTCGAACTAATCAGCAACTGATTGACACAGACACAGACAGCATGGCAGAATGAAAGGTACATATTTTTCTTTTTTTCTATATTTCAACCCCACACAGAGGGACTGGCTGACAGCGAACAAAAACAGCTCTCCAACCAACGGTTATACATATTTGAAATACGGTTTGAAAGACATGAAAACAGATGATAATAAATTATGATTTTTAGCTAATGTACTGATGAACAATTTTTATGGTGTTAACACTGTTTTGACAATTTTAAATTACAGTAAAAATATGATAACTGATGACAATGTTAATGATCTTACGGCATAACGATTATGTTCTTGGTGCATGAAAATGATCATGTTAATGATAGAAGTGACATGAGTATGACTTTTAGGCCCTATGAAACCACAGGTAGCGACTCAGTCCGTGAGATAGGGAAGTTACACTGGTGTGCAAAACTTAAGGACGAAAGGAACTTCTACACGATGTGTCACTGCCAAGTAACTAGCTCCGTGAAACTTGCACCATACAATAAAAAGAATTGCTACGACATACCACAGAAATTAACTGAAGTAAATACGCAATGAGACGAACAGAAATGACACTTTTACGCAAAGACAATAATTACACGGAAATCACCGCGATTTATGATGTCCCCTGGACATTACAAAACGTGGGATACGGTTCTTCATATGGTGTGATATCACCACGGACAACAGTGCATGCTCGGCAACGTGTTCCCATGCAGGCCACAACGTTGGTAAGGAGTTCTTGTGGAAGGGCGTAGAAAACTGGTGGATGGTAGTCGGTGCATGTGGATGTTCTGCATTACGTAGCCCAAACGTATCCCACACGTACTCGCTGGGCTACATTCGGGGGTGTGGGGTTCCGGCAGACCAGTACATTCGCCGAATACCCTCTCGTTCCATTAGCTCCTCCACCTGTGCTGTTCGATGCAGTTGCACGTTATCATACCTGAAAACGAAATGAGGGCTAAATACACCACTGAAAAGACTCTCATGTGGCAGGAGTACAGTGTCACAATGACGTTGACTAGTGAGTGTGCCCTGTTGAAGGATTTGGAGGTCAGTAGACCCATGAAACACTGTGTCTCACCACACCGTAACTCCTGGACAACAAAACTGGTATGTTGGACAATGTCCCGTGGTGCATTACCCATTCCCAACTCTCTCCATATGAGGATACGTCCAACCTTGTTGTGTATGATAGCTTTGGTGGTCCATGTGTTACGGTGTTGGTAGCCATAATTTGGAGGTCAGTAGACCCATGAAACACTGTGTCTCCTCACACCGCAACTCCTGGACACCTAAACGGTTATGTTCGACATTGTCCCGAGATGCATTACCCATTCCCAACTCTCTCCATATGACGATATGTCCAATCTTGTTGTGTAGGATAGCTTTGGTGGTCCATGTGTTACGGTGTGGGTAGCTATAATATTACATGGGCGTACTGACCTCCATTCTTTGAACCCATATACTCACTGGTCAACGTTATTGTAACACTGTACTTCTCCCTCATGTGCACTTCTTCACGGGTGCTTTCGGCCCTGACTTCATTTTCCGGGTACAGAACAACGTAAGTGGTCATGACAAGATGAATTAAACATTGAAGTAGTAGTAACTGGCAGTCTTAGTTACGGAATATGGTACAGCTAGTACACAGTTACGTAGTCATTATAAACTGAACGTCGTATTAAGTAAGAAACAAGGGCATACGGTTCTATTGAGAGATGATTAGGCGTGGTGAGTTTCGCCGTAGTATATTCTTTAAATGTTTATAGGCAATGAATAGTCCTGTCAGTGATGTTGATGGTGTATTTAGGAGGTAAGTTGGCCACACAGAGAGTAACTGTGGAGATTATGTCAGGTGACATGTAAGTCGGCCACTTAGTTAATGAAGTGTTACGGAGCAGATAAGGTAAGGAGTGTGTCAGAACTCTCCATTACAAAGATGGTTCAAATGGCTCTAGGCACTATGGGACTTAACATTTGAGGTCATCAGTCCGTTACACTCAGAACTAGTTAAACCTAAATAACCTAAGGACATCACACACATCCATGACCGAGGCAGGACTCGAACCTGCGACCGTAGCAGCAACGTGGTTCCGGACTGAAGCGCCTAGAACCGCTCCGCCTCTCCATTACATTGAAAACAATATAGCCAACTTAACCATATTATTTGCACTGCGTAAGCACTCAGATATCGATAGTAACAATCTGAGGCCGAAACATGGGAGCGCGATTCTAAACTTTGTTGTGAGACGAGGTCTCTCTGCGAGAGAGAAAATAGTAGCTCGGAGACGTGTCATGCTGTCCTCACGTTGGTGATGGCAGATCAAACCACACTCAAGACCTGATTTGATTTATATAGCCAGGAGAGATTTAGATGATTCAACTACCCTCGAAGATGGAATTCATGGTAAAATTGGCAAGCATAGCGAAAAAGCAATTGTAGGGTTAGGCTCGTGATTGTTATTCCTAGTTTTCAATAATCCCATGTTCTGCTTGCCAGTTAAAGAAGCCTCCTTAGCCTCCAAAGAATAATAATTATTCTCCATATCTAATTAATAAATAACTGCTGCGGTTATAAACGTTAATATAACTTTGAAATTGCAATAATTTGTTAATCTAGCACTCAGCCATTATTGATAAGGTATCAATAATGGCTGAGCCATTTTAATCGTCATTGTCTATTATTGGTCACGATTATTCTAAAGTTTTAAATAGATTTGATTTATGGTATCCCATCTTACAAGCTACTTAGTAGTTAACAGGACCCAAGCAAACTCCTTTTTATTAAATTCTATCTTAGTAATAGTAGGCTTTAGCAGCAGCTGCTGCGAATTGCTGTAAACCACACAATGGAAAAAGGCAGTTATCTAAAGAGGTGAGCGCAAAACTTAGGGCCAAAACAGAGACACTGACGCACCACAACACGTCATGTACTCAAGTACAATAAATAACGTTGCACAAGTCAGATTCGGTATCACTTGCAAATTCTTGTTCGAAATCGCAGTCAGATAGTTTCTGCAAATGTTAGTTTTAAGTTTTTCATGTAACGATCTATTGTGGGCTGTAAATTCTTGTTCGAAATCGCAGTCAGATGGCTTATGCAAATGTTAGTTTTAAGTTTTTCATGTAACGATCTATTGTGGGCTTAAAAGACAGTGAAATTGACACTCATACAACATGTACACATTGTTATGCAGGTTAGGTTCTGTTTACTGATACCTCAGGTTGCTTACCGAGAACATTTTCACAGGTGAACGTAAGAAATATTGGTTGTAGCTACGTTACACATATTTGTTGCATGTACGTTACAATATACGTTGCTAAGTACAAGAGAATAACATTAGCAATATGGAAGGCCGCGTTGTGGCACAACAGTTAAGAGAAATAAATGAAAAAGAGTTTAAGACAGTTACCACGACATTGATTACAAGAGGGTTGGATTTCGTTACTTTCAACAAAATATTACCCGAGATGTAACAAGTAAAATGTCGCCAGAAATTCACGCTCGATCTGCGTGAAGCCGTTCGAAGAAGCTTCAACTTTCCCAATGTTCACATAAAATATCATCGAAATTCGTGGTGTCCGGAAGGAAGGACAAAGTGAGGCTTCATGGAATTAGGATTGATAGCGAAACCGGTAAAATACTCATCGGAATATACCGCTAGGATGATAGACAGAGAGAGGGGAAGAAAAGACAGAAATATGCTACTATGGCCGTAAGGAAGAAAACTGTTTAATGTTACTTCCCATGTTATGGGGATTATTTTGAAAAAAGTTTTCAGGGTATATTTATTCTTGTTTATGCGATATTGAAAGTATCACTGACCGATGTCATTTTTCATGTGTGCGTTAAAAACGAAAGAGTGCTGGAAAGTGAGTACTGTGTTAATTCTCGTGAAGTCCTACAGGTAATTTGTTCTGGGATCTTACACACATACACTACTGGCCGTTAAAATTGCTACATCACGAAGATGACGTGCTACAGACGCGAAATTTAAACAATAGGAAGAAGATGCTGTGATATGCAAATGATTAGCTTTTCAGAGCACTCACACAAGGTTGGCGCCGGTGGCGACACCTACAGCGTGCTGACATGAGGAAAGTTAGCAACCGATTTCTCATACACAAACAGCAGTTGACCGGCGTTGCCTGGTAAAACGTTGTTGTGATGCCTCGTGTAAGGAGGACAAATGCGTACCATCACGTTTCCGACTTTGGTAAAGGTCGGATTGTAGCCTATCGCGATTGTGGTTTATCGTATCGCGACATTGCTGCTCGCGTTGGTCGAGATCCAATGACTGTTAGCAGAATATGGAATCGGTGGGTTCGGGAGGGTAATACGGAACGCCGTGCTGGATCCCAACGGCCTCGTATCACTAGCAGTCGAGATGACAGGCATCTTATCCGCATGGCTGTAACGGATCGTGCAGCCACGTCTCGATCCCTGAGTCAACAGATGGGGACGTTTGCAAGACAACAACCATTTGCACGAACAGTTCGACAACGTTTGCAGCAGCATGAACCATCAGCTTGGAGACCATGGCTGCGGTTACCTTTGACGCTGCATCACAGACAGGAGCGCCTGCGATGGTGTACTCAACGACGAACCTGGGTGCACGAATGGCAAAACGTCATTTTTTTTCGGACGAATCCAGGTTCTGTTTACAGCATCATGACGGTCGCATCCGTGTTTGGCGACATCGCGGTGAACGCACATTGGAAGCGTGTATTCGTCATCTCGTCATCGCCATACTGGCGTATCACCCGGCGTGATGGTATGAGTGCCATTAGTTACACGTCTCGGTCACCTCTTGTTCGCATTGACGGCACTTTGAACAGTGGATGTTACATTTCAGATGTGTTACGACCCGTGGCTCTACCCTTCATTCAATTACTGCGAAACCCTACATTTCAGCAGGATAATGCACGACCGCATGTTGCAGGTCCTGTACGGGCCTTTCTGGATACAGAAAATGTTCGACTGCTGCCCTGGCCAGCACATTCTCCAGATCTCTCACCAATTGAAAACGTCTGGTCAATGGTGGCCGAGCAACTGGCTCGTCACAATACGCCAGTCACTACTCTTGATGAACTGTGGTATCGTGTTGAAGCTGCATGGGCAGCTGTACCTGTACACGCCATCCAAGCTCTGTTTGAGTCAATGCCCAGGCTTATCAAGGCCGTTATTACGGCCAGAGGTGGTTGTTCTGGGTACTGATTTCTCAGGATCTATGCATCCAAATTGCGTGCTAAAGTAATCACATGTCAGTTCAATCAGTTCCAGTATAATATATTTGTCCAATGAATACCCGTTTATCATCTGCATTTCTTCTTGGTGTAGCAATTTTAATGGCCAGTAGTGTAAGTTACTGTATTACTGTGCAAAAGAAATATTTGGAAAAAAAAGTCTTTTGAAGAGCTCATGTCGCTAAATTTTTGTGGTAGATCTTATTTTCAATGAATGATACTGTAAGATGTTGCCTATTGCTGAATGGATGCTCCAAAGATTTCAGTGTAGAATAGAAAGACTGTCTAGTGTTTGTTTAACCTTTCGAAACGCAAACTGATTTTCTGAAAAGAATTCTCTGATTCCAACCTCCATTCCAAATGGATCCTAATAAGCCATCCAAGTGTTCTTCTGGTATGCGACGACGACAGGATGAGCCAATATGACGTTCGGCTTATAAATATTTGTTCAATGAGGCTCTCTTCCAGATGTCATTAGATATCTTGCGTCTCCTCACCCCGTCTAAGGTTTAGATGGAATGCACTGTTTACATGCCTGGTCTCTCACAGTCCAGTAAATCTAGAAGAAAGCACTCAGCCACATTAAAGATATGGGTAGTGAGGGAAGAACTGCTCAGATGACTGTAAGTGAGCTTCAGTACCTGTTACGTCAATAGGTTTCCTTCCGAAATCGGCTGTGGGCCAGAATAAAGGACTACTAGGAGAACACAGTGCACCATCATATTCATGTAGACCGCAGTAGTGCATTTGTAGATGTGAGTGGTGTCTGTTCTGTCGGCCATATCTGAAGGAACAGACACCAATCATATCTATAATGCCGACGGAAAGTTGAAAATTGTTGTGTGTGACGGAAAACGTGTGTAAAGCCGAGGCGGTTAAGGCACGCGTCACAGAGAAGTGGGACATGCGGGTCAGAAACCTGGTCCGCCACAATCTTTCAAGTCTTGTCGTTGCCCTTCCCCATTGCCCTGTGTGGCAAGAAGTTATTATTTACTTCTCGTCTGTTTCCCATCCCGTTCCCTTTCCATTCATTTCCCCCTAATAGTTCACGCAGTAGTACGTGCTCTTCCACTCTCTCTCTCGTGCTAAACAGAGACTTCACTAAGCACACATATCAGTTCTGTGAGTAAAGAACATGCCGAAATGCAATGATATATTTATACCCATACATATAATAACACTGGATGACGTATGCGTGTCTGTACGTTGCACATCTCCTCATAAACCAGTGGACCGATATCAAACAACCTTCATGCTCATATCACTTAACTTCTGGAAAGATCCACAATGTGGATAAGAAACACCTACGTATCAAAGGATTCATGGTGGGTGTGGAAAAGCAGTGGAGCCCATGACGCAAGAAAACCCATAAATTATTCATCCAGTATTTTAGAATGAAAGCACTTGGTGACTTGCAACGAACTTTTCACATGATTTCAAACGTTTACGAAACATTTTCTCGCTCACAACCTCATAAAATGAGGAAAGGAAAATAGTCTGCCGCTGCTACACTTTCGCTATTCATGCATCATGACGTTTTAGTTTATTATTTCTTTACTACTAACTATATTCGTGACAGAGTTTGCAGACAATAATCACATACATCGCTGAATGTAGCAGCAAAATTATATCATTACACGACACATAGATCATGTTAGATGCGTACAAAACACTTGCACCGTTAATGACTTTTAAATTCATTACCTTTTGCTACTAATTCTTTTCGCAGACATTGTCCTCATTTGTCCCTGAACGTAACTAAAAAAATATGTCATTGTGCGACATACAGTTCAGGAGATATGACATCAAATACTGAGTTGCGTGAAATACTGGCGCATCATACATGACTTTAATTTATTACTTCTACGCTACTAACCCTATTTGCAATACATTCCGCGAACAGTATCCATATATGCCACCGAGTGTATCAAGGTAAATCCACTGATGGGGAAAAAATTGCGACACCAAAAAATAGAGTAATGAGATTTCGGGAATACAATTGCTCAAAAAAATGTTCAAATGTGTGTGAAATCTTACGGGACTTAACTGCTAAGGTCATCAGTCCCTAAGCTTACACACTACTTAACCTAAATTATCCGAAATACACACACCCATGCCCAAGGGAGGACTCGAACCTCCGCCGGGGACCAGGAATACAATTGTCTAGGTGACATATTTATTCGATTATCACTGCAAGATCTTATCCAAACGTAAGTGCGAGGTAAGCCATTCCAATTGTGAAATACTGGTACATTAATAACCAGTGTAACAGCCAGGATTTTGAATGCAAGCATGCGAAGGTGCATGCAATGTATTGTACAGTTGCCGGATATCAGTTTGTGCTATGGATTTCCATGCCTGTTCCACTTGGTCGGCCAAAGCAGGGACGGTTCATGCTGATTGTGGATGAAACTGAGTTGTCCAATGATGTCCCTGTATGTGGTCGATTGGAAACAGATCTGGTGATCGAGTAGACCAAGGAAACATGTCGACGCTCTGTAAGGCATGTTGGGTCATAACAGCGGTATGTGGACGAGCGTTATCGTGTTAGAAAACACTCCCCGGAATGCTGTCCACGTACTGATTTCGATTAGCGTGTCTTAAACAACGTCAGCACTTCGGACTGTTGCAGTTTCCTGTGAAATTGTGCCCTTGTTTGGCTTGTCTCTTACAGAGATTTAAAACTTCGGAGAAGCAACCGATCAGGACATAACTGAACTGTTCCACTGGTTACAAGTGAGGTTGTATACCTCCTGCTTCAATGGTTTTGGGTTCTTACACTACTACGAGCTACTACGAGCAGTGGAAGTTGGGTAGATGTTGCTATGTTACTATCTCTCATAGGAGTGAATCAGGGACGGCCCAAGTATCTCGGTACAGATTTTGATAGAGGTACTGCGAGAACTAAAGTGTATGTAATCTCGTTTGTGTATACATATCAGTATAGATCACCATGAATATCGAAGTTATCGAAACTAAAAAAAGTGAATCTCATATTACAACATCTATGTTGGATAGAAAGTTATAAACGAAAACGTGGAATTCATTTGTTGTTCTACCAACAGTAACAGGTTGAGTACGAAGTTGAACTGTTTAATGTACGTCTCGATCTGCAAGTGTAATGTCCTTCTGTGTCAGGTTCAGCCAGATGTCTCTGAAAAACACTACAAATCACGATTGTGATCACTCAAGAATGGAGGACAATAAGGCGTCATACGACAGACAGTTTCTCTTCTGGCCATGCTTGTAACACAGCCGAACCACGTAATCCGAAGACAGCGAACCTGCGGCAAATAAGTTACACTGTCGTTTCTACATCATGAATGCGCTTCCTGTGCCACAGAAGAGCATTCCGTTTCACCATTTTCCACTACAGAGTCTTAACCAGTGTAAACTAAAAATTTAGTAGAAACTGGATTGTCGAGCAACCAATATTCAGGATTTCCACGGTCCTCCAAAAGGTGTGAGGCAAGATCATTCCAGTCGATGAGAACACATTCAGTTTACGTCTACACCCTTAGCCACAGTGAGACCGTGATTTATCTCCAATGACCTCGTCAACGACGGTATGCCAAAACCTAACCAGCTATGCTTCTGTCACAGCGGCTGCACAGCAGACGAATTCTACTAACTATGGTGCCTTGCAATTTTTGGTCTTTTACGGAGGTGTCGGACACGTAATACTTAACATAATAACTTATAATAACTTTGGTGATTAGTGTGTAATTGCTGGTATTACATTGCTTATCAGAAATCCCAAGCAAATTGAATACATTGTCAAATGTGGCCCACTGGGACGCATACATTTTCTGATAGTTCGAGGCAGATTTCTCTTTGTTCCATGTGATACCAAGGCCATGTCGGTCTTTGGAAGAATCCTGCCATCTGTAAAATTCAGAAGAGGTGCTGCGAAATAAAAGAGAGTACAGAATAATTACGAAAATAAATCTGAGTGTTGCGCCAAACTTTATTCGTCTAAGTGAATAACAATTATGCCGTTTGAAGGAACTCTATTTCTGGCCGATGAAGCACTTGGGGGGTATTATATCTCTTAAAAGAAATATAATGTATATGCTATTTATTTTGAGGCTAACACTCTCCTAGTAAATTTGTTTGTCCTTTGATTTATCGTGATCTGTTACTGATTTTTAGTGAAGTTAGTTTTTACGTTTAGCTTTCAAAAACAATACAAAAGAGATATAATAAGCAAAGAAATGAATTTCGTAGGTTGCCAATTACGTATTTTATCTGGTTTTATCGAGCGCCAGGCTCCCTACAAATTACTGTAAATGCAATAGCGTAGTAGTACTCAGCTCTGAAATTTTTACTATCACAGAAAATAGACAAGTTTTAATAAAATTATTTCACTGGATTCCTTCAATTAATCTCACTGAATATTTTTACTCGATTTCTTCCGCTCCGGCTATCAGACATTGTGCTGTGAAAAAATATTTTTAAATGTACCGCGTAATGGCGGCTAATTGTTAACAGTCAGAGATTACTGTTACTCGCTCCGCAGCAGCTGGAAACATGCTAAATAATTTTCATTAAATATTCTTTTCATAAGATAAATGTGGCGTAGGTTCTTGAAATAACACACGGAGATCACTTTATACTAATATATTCGCACTAGGACACAGTTTACACCATTAAATATTTGCAATTACGTTACGACAGAAACAAAATGCAAGCGCCGCACAATAGCTTGCGTACCTTATTCCAGCTAACACCAAAACGAACAAACAAAACAGACTAGACAGAAGAATGAGCATTGCATTGTATTTTATACTCTTACAAAGATAATCACATTATAATCTCATACAATAAAAATAATGACTTTTCTGCATTTATCGATTTATAAATTGTATATTTTTACAGTTAAATCAATGATAAATCAATGTTTGCAATTCATTTTGAGTAACATACTGTCAGTTTTATTTATGTTTCACCTTGATAAGGGTGAATATTGCAAAAGGGGACGCTACACGGCCCCCTGGGCTACAAGGAACACACTACTTAATGTTTGGTCCTTGTAGACCACGAGTGTCACTTTTCTTTCTTTCGTTGGTCACTTTCAGTTCACTTTACCGTGTATTAGTTCGTGGGTACACATTCATTTTGAGTCTTTTTACATAACATGGCTGGGGATATTTGCAATATAACAAGCTCTTCCATTTGGACGAGGGCCGCAGGGAAACCCCAGAAAAACCTCGGCAGAGCTGATAGATTTAACCCTTTGTGTTACTTACATAAGTTGGTTCTACATGTTTTGGGATAGGGAAATGGATAGGTTGAAGTTAGATATAGTGGGAATTAGTGAAGATCGGTGGCAGGAGGAACAAGACTTCTGGTCAGGTGACTACAGGGTTATAAACACAAAATCAAATAGGGGTAATGCAGGAGTAGGTTTAATAATGAATAGGAAAATAGGAATTCGGGTAAGCTACTACAAACAGCATAGTGAACGCATTATTGTGGCCAAGATAGATACGAAGCCCACACCTACTACAGTAGTACAAGTTTATATGCCAACTAGCTCTGCAGATGACGAAGAAAAAGAAGAAATGTATGACGAAATAAAAGAAATTATTCAGATTGTGAAGGGAGACGAAAATTTAATAGTCATGGGTGACTGGAATTCGAGTGTAGGAAAAGGGAGAGAAGGAAACATAGTAGGTGAATATGGATTGGGGGACAGAAATGAAAGAGGAAGCCGCTTGGTAGAATTTTGCACAGAGCACAACATAATCATAACTAATACTTGGTTTAAGAATCATGAAAGAAGGTTGTATACATGGAAGAACCCTGGAGATACTAAAAGGTATCAGATAGATTATATAATGGTAAGACAGAGATTTAGGAACCAGGTTTTAAATTGTAAGACATTTCCAGGGGCAGATGTGGACTCTGACCACAATCTATTGGTTATGACCTGTAGATTAAAACTGAAGAAACTGCAAAAAGGTGGGAATTTAAGGAGATGGGACCTGGATAAACTAAAAGAACCAGAGGTTGTACAGAGATTCAGGGAGAGCATAAGGGAGCAATTGACAGGAATGGGGGAAATAAATACAGTAGAAGAAGAATGGGTAGCTTTGAGGGATGAAGTAGTGAAGGCAGCAGAGGATCAAGTAGGTAAAAAGACGAGGGCTAGTAGAAATCCTTGGGTAACAGAAGAAATATTGAATTTAATTGATGAAAGGAGAAAATATAAAAATGCAGTAAGTGAAACAGGCAAAAAGGAATACAAACGTCTCAAAAATGAGATCGACAGGAAGTGCAAAATGGCTAAGCAGGGATGGCTAGAGGACAAATGTAAGGATGTAGAGCCCTATCTCACTAGGGGTAAGATAGATACCGCCTACAGGAAAATTAAAGAGACCTTTGGAGATAAGAGAACGACTTGTATGAGTATCAAGAGCTCAGATGGAAACCCAGTTCTAAGCAAAGAAGGGAAAGCAGAAAGGTGGAAGGAGTATACAGAGGGTCTATACAAGGGGGCTGTACTTGAGGACAATATTATGGAAATGGAAGAGGATGTAGATGAAGATGAAATGGGAGATACGATACTGCGTGAAGAGTTTGACAGAGCACTGAAAGACCTGAGTCGAAACAAGGCCCCCGGAGTAGACAATATTCCATTGGAACTACTGACGGCCGTGGGAGAGCCAGTCCTGACAAAACTCTACCATCTGGTGAGCAAGATGTATGAAACAGGCGAAATACCCTCAGACTTCAAGAAGGATATAATAATTCCAATCCCAAAGAAAGCAGGTGTTGACAGATGTGAAAATTACCGAACTATCAGCTTAATAAGTCACAGCTGCAAAATACTAACACGAATTCTTTACAGACGAATGGAAAAACTAGTAGAAGCCAACCTCGGGGAAGATCAGTTTGGATTCCGTAGAAACACTGGAACACGTGAGGCAATACTGACCTTACGACTTATCTTAGAAGAAAGATTAAGGAAAGGCAAACCTACGTTTCTAGCATTTGTAGACTTAGAGAAAGCTTTTGACAATGTTGACTGGAATACTCTCTTTCACATTCTGAAGGTGGCAGGAGTAAAATACAGGGAGCGAAAGGCTATTTACAATTTGTACAGAAACCAGATGGCAGTTATAAGAGTCGAGGGACATGAAAGGGAAGCAGTGGTTGGGAAGGGAGTAGGACAGGGTTGTAGCCTCTCCCCGATGTTGTTCAATCTGTATATTGAGCAAGCAGTAAAGGAAACAAAAGAAAAATTCGGGGTAGGTATTAAAATTCATGGAGAAGAAATATAAACTTTGAGGTTCGCCGATGACATTGTAATTCTGTCAGAGACAGCAAAGGACTTGGAAGAGCAGTTGAATGGAATGGACAGTGTCTTGAAAGGAGGATATAAGATGAACATCAACAAAAGCAAAACAAGGATAATGGAATGTAGTCTAATTAAGTCGGGTGATGCTGAGGGAATTAGATTAGGAAATGAGGCACTTAAAGTAGTAAAGGAGTTTTGCTATTTGGGGAGCAAAATAACTGATGATGGTCGAAGTAGAGAGGATATAAAATGTAGGCTGGCAATGGCAAGGAAAGCGTTTCTGAAGAAGAGAAATTTGTTAACATCCAGTATTGATTTAAGTGTCAGGAAGTCATTTCTGAAAGTATTCGTATGGAGTGTAGCCATGCATGGAAGTGAAACATGGACGATAAATAGTTTGGACAAGAAGAGAATAGAAGCTTTCGAAATGTGGTGCTACAGAAGAATGCTGAAGATTAGATGGGTAGATCACATAACTAATGAGGAAGTATTGAATAGGATTGGGGAGAAGAGAAGTTTGTGGCACAACTTGACCAGAAGAAGGGATCGGTTGGTAGGACATGTTCTGAGGCATCAAGGGATCACAAATTTAGTATTGGAGGGCAGTGCGGAGGGTAAAAATCGTAGAGGGAGACCAAGAGATGAATACACTAAGCAGATTCAGAAGGATGTAGGGTGCAGTGGGTACTGGGAGATGAAAAAGCTTGCACAGGATAGAGTAGCATGGAGAGCTGCATCAAACCAGTCTCAGGACTGAAGACCACAACAACAACAACAACATGTTTTGGTATTACAAGTATTTACATCAAATATAAAATTTTCTGAAGAAGAAACAAACATATAGTTTTTATATGAAAGTGTTCATCAAATTTTTTTTTATTGTGTTGGTAATATTTTGAGTTTTTTTTTTAATTTTTGTTGGCGAATTTCTCGTCGTGTGGTGTGGATGACGCTTACCGCGATGCCTCGTGCCCGTTGCCATGGAGCGTTGGCTGGAAACTGTTGTCTTCTTTCTTGCCCGTAGGCGGCGGTCATGATGTGGAGTACGGAACGAGGTTGTTTTGTCTGCGTGGTGTGTCTGCATTGTTGCGCACCGCTCGTTAAAGTTTTCAGCACGGGAGAGGATGTTGACTCGTGCAAATCATGAAACAAATGCACATATGTTATAGAACGGATTTTGTAAGATGTTATGGCTGTGGGTAAGAATTGATCAGTCAACATTATTGCATCATCGAGGCACAGGCTCAGTTACTTGGTATTTTCGTGTTCGCTGAATGATGCAGGAGATATGATGCTGAAGTAAGCACTACACATCCCTGTTGTCATCACTTCGTATGGAATATTTATGTTTCACTATTTTTGTTTGACGGCGTTCCGCCGTAGTTGCCGTTGCAGTAACGTCCTACTACGTGGTTCCGTGACGTCATATTAATTGTTGGCGCACAGGAGGTAGCGTCCAAACTAAAAATGTTGTCTGTACAGTTTCGAACACACACTGATCACAGTTTTGTGTTTCCGATCACTGCACACAGATATGTTTAGCTAATGTTTGTACCTCGCGTTTTTTCAGTTGTACAGCACATAAGTGTTCACTGTCCAAGTTGATCACTAATACAGTTCTCAAAGTTCACACTTCCTCCGCGAATACCAACACACTATTATAGTTCCTGTTAGTATTGCTTACAGCATGACTTTGATACAATTGTATTACATGATTACTGTTTTTTTTAATATATCACATAGTGACACAGATGTCTGTTCGTTTACACAATGTGTTACAATGAAATTTCACAGATCAAAAGCACTTTTGTTCTGTTATTGCATACAATTAAGTGTTACATCATACATGCAACGGATTCTGGCCTGACTTGCAATATTTTTATATTTAAGTATTAATAAATTTGTCATAGGGTATAGTCATTTGGGGATTAGGACCGCTGCGCATGTGCTTGCTCCATAAGCTGCTAGCGTAATCGCGTATCCTAAAAAAGGTTTGCAACTGTCAAAAACAGGCTCTAAAGTGGAGCTCTCATTTAATCTCAAATATTGTGGCTAGATGCTTATACTTTGTCTTTTAAGGTCGAAGCACAGCATCACAGATGTCACATGGTATGTGCACAGTATTTTGCATACAGCATTTCTATTAATTTTTCATGTGACAGATTAGAATATTTAGTGCATTCTTTAAATAAACATTTATCACACAGCATAATAAAATTTATAGTTACTAACTCTGATAACCACTGAAAAACATCTTACACTTACTGATTATGTTCCTAAACAAATACTATTATTGGACTGATGGTCCTTTAGCTTCTTTTTACTCATTTTTGAAGGCTGATGTGTAAATCATTCCTGGAAACAAAGACAAAACATCTTACATACTAAGTACAAACAAAACATCAAATTCTTACAACTACACAAAAATATATATTGAAGTCTGTGCAAAACCTACATATTACATAAAAATACGGTAAACCATTCATGTCCTATTGTCAGGTACCACAAATTTCTTTAAGTCCTTATAGTGATACAATCCCTTGATCTTCCCGCTCATCACATCAGCTATAAGGTAGCTACAACCATGCGGTATTTGTATAATTTTAAAAGGTCCATTATACAGCATTTGCCATTTCTTGTTCTTCTTTGTTATGAGTGACGACTTAGGATGGTTTCTTATCAAAACTAAGTCGTTTATCTGATATGGGACTGTCCGTTTTATTGACTTGTCATATCGACTTTTTCGTTGGGATTCAGTTAGATAACGTGATTCTTGTGCTTTATTGTTAAGGGTTTCGGTCCAGCGAAGCGTTTCGTTGTGAGCTACGTCCGAATAATATTCTCCCTGGCCCCTTAAATTGCTGCTTAATTGAAATATGGGCATCTCTTCGCTTTTTACTAGTACGCTCGGGCAATCTTTACCGGGTGTACTTACTGTTCGTGTTAAATCCAGTACAATCTGCTTATTTTCATTCAGTAGGTAGATCTTCCCGCGGGAGAAATCAATTTTTGCTTTTTTCTCGCTCAGGAAACCTCCTCCCAGGATGCAGGTTACTCTCAATCCTTTGATTACGAGAAAGATACATTTTACGTTATCTTCCCCCAGGCATAAATCTACCAGCACCTGATACTGAACTTTCTGTGCTTGTGCTCCCATGGCTCCAATGACACAGCGGTTTTGTACAGGAAATGTAGGTAAGTTGCGGTTTTGGCTCAAGGTTTTGAATAGATCATAGCTCATAACATTAGTAGTGGCACCTGTATCTATGTATATTTCTACTGGCAATTCATTAATTCTAGCTTTTATGATGGTTTGTACTTCAGTTATTTCATTTTTGTTACTTTGGTTTGATTCCATAAGTAAATCATGTTGTGTACTGTTTCCATCTTGGTACCTCAGTAATAATACATTATCTTGTGTATTGTTTCTAGGAGTGCCCCCTGTTTTTTCGCCGACCATCAATTGGGAGCTTATTGTGGCCGTTGTTCGTTTGACGGTCTTGAACTATGGTGGTTTCCGTCCTTGGGCATTTCTACTATCCTTACGCTGCTATTCGAGTCTGTCCATGTTTGTGGTATTGCATTAGTATTCTGCATAGAATTCCTATTGTCACACTGGTACTGGTTACCGTTAGGAGGCGGAGGTGGTGGCATAGAAGTATGCATCCACTGCACCGAGTAAGTGCGGTTGTTGGCACTACTGCTTTGTTGTGGCATTGACCTTCATTTCGACGTTTGTTATTGTAACTATTATTACTGTTACTGTAGCCGGGATGTCCTCTATCTTCCCACCTACGTTTTTGATTGTAAGATGGTTGACCGTTTCCGTTCTTCCTGTTTTGTTCTGCGGATTGATCTTCCTTTACATTTCCGTGGCTTCCAAAATTGGAATTGTTGTTGCCATTTTTGAACTTGCGTGGTGAACCATTACTGTTTTCCCGGTCTTTATTTATCCTATTTTCTTCCTGGGAGAGATCGATTTCGTCCAGCACAGCAAGTACCGTTCCAGGTCATTTTCGGGTACATTTATTAATTTGTCTCGTATATGACCGGGCAATCGTAATTTTAAGATTCTGATCACATCACGGGCTGATATGGGGTCATCCCAATATCTAGTTTTGTTGATATATTTTTCAAAATATTTACGGATTGTACCCTGTTTGTGATTGTACATTTGCGGACTGTATACTTCAGTCCCCAGGCGTTCTTGAATAGCCTTAGACCAGTATCTGTCTAGAAAAGATTTTTCAAATTGTGCCAGGCTATGGCAATTTTCTATGACTTCATTTGCCCATAAGGCAGCGTCGCCTTGTATATGTGCGATTATGAACTGAATTTTTTGGCGTTCATTCCAGGCACTCGGTAATACATTTCGGAATCCTTTTATGAAGATTACCGGATGCACTGTCTTCTTTTCCGCGTTAAATACTTGGAATTGTTTGTGTTTTATTAGGCTTTCATCAATGTTATTGCTTGTGGAAGTAGAGGCTGCCCCCACGGGGTTATGAATAGGAATGCTTCCTGTAAATTGTGTGTTTTCTCTTTCCGAATCGCTTTTTTGTTGGTATGAACTGTACGTAATATTCTCATTACCGTACACGTTCCTAACAGGCGTGCCACACTTGTTAAGCATTTCCAAATGTGCACGCTCGAGTTCCGCAATTCCGTGTGTCATTTCGTGCGGCCACAGCGGTACTGGCAATTTGTATCTCGCTTCGCTTTTTTCACCTGCGAGTGGTAGCGTGTCTACTGTGGGTTGTTTACATACAGCTGCTCCGTTAGTTACTTTTTGCAGAGCAGACTGTATTTTGCTTTCTACACGTTCTGTGATCTGGCTTTCTTTTTCAGTGAGCCAGTCATGGAACTCTTTTTCTACTTTCTGGGCTTGATCATTTAAATGCGTTTTTATGATTTCTTTTTGTGTCATCTCTAAATTGTCCATTCGGTTCGCAAGCTGTTCTACTTCGTCCCGGATGACTGTGTGTGCCGTCTGAAGCGTTTGCACATCTTGTGCTATGTTGCTTACAATGTTCGGCAGTTCGGCTTGGACTTTCTTTATTTCTGTCATTTCTGAATATATCTTTTCGAACATTGTACCTATACTTTCTATTAAGACCTTTTCTCTTTCTTCGTTTTGTTCCCTTATCTGCTTGACTAGCTGTTGATTCCTCTCTTCCCTCATTCTCTCTCTTTCTTCGTTTTGTTCCCTTATCTGATTGACTAGCTGTTCGTTCTTTTTCTCTAATTTCCGTAAAAATTCAGCAAATGGATCCGATATTGGTGAGCATACCGATGTGGTAGTTGTTCTAATCATTGGAAAATTATCACTAGCCCTGCTAGTAGCACCTATCGATTTTACTGTTTTCGTCTGCTGGCTACTTCCTGGCATATCACCGGAAACTACATTGTTTACATTTTCTCCCCCTCGATCACTATTAATATTTAGTAAGTCAGTGTCACTATCCATATCGCTCAATAATTGCACATTATTTGTAACATTGGACACATTATCTGGTTGCAAATCTAACACACGTCCAACTTTCCCATAATGACGATAACTTTCACTGGGCTAACTACAAAAATTGTTCCTAACTACAAATGCGGACTAATTTCACAAGTCAAACTGCTTATTGTTTCCAAAATCACACAATATTAATATCTACACCACTGTACACCATGTACCGTCTATGATACTATACTTTGATGATACGGGCCTATGTAGCAAGCTTTTATGCATAGTGGTCCTTACCTTGATTTCTTTTTTCTTTTCTTTTCTTTTTGCTATCTTGTCCTCTCAGGGCCTATACAGTTCTTCTCCGCTTTCCTCGTTCAAGTTTATACATGAAATGGAATTTGATAGACATTAGAATACATACAATACATGTTAACAATTACATACATACAAACCCTAAAAAAAATATTTCATCTCTTCGGGCCCCACGTAACAGGGCGCTATTTATTATATCTCTTAAAAGAAATATAATGTATATGCTATTTATTTTGAGGCTAACACTCTCCTAGTAAATTTGTTTGTCCTTTGATTTATCGTGATCTGTTACTGATTTTTAGTGAAGTTAGTTTTTACGTTTAGCTTTCAAAAACAATACAAAAGAGATATAATAAGCAAAGAAATGAATTTCGTAGGTTGCCAATTACGTATTTTATCTGGTTTTATCGAGCGCCAGGCTCCCTACAAATTACTGTAAATGCAATAGCGTAGTAGTACTCAGCTCTGAAATTTTTACTATCACAGAAAATAGACAAGTTTTAATAAAATTATTTCACTGGATTTCTTCAATTAATCTCACTGAATATTTTTACTCGATTTCTTCCGCTCCGGCAATCAGACATTGTGCTGTGAAAAAATATTTTTAAATGTACCGCGTAATGGCGGCTAATTGTTAACAGTCAGAGATTACTGTTACTCGCTCCGCAGCAGCTGGAAACATGCTAAATAATTTTCATTAAATATTCTTTTCATAAGATAAATGTGGCGTAGGTTCTTGAAATAACACACGGAGATCACTTTATACTAATATATTCGCACTAGGACACAGTTTACACCATTAAATATTTGCAATTACGTTACGACAGAAACAAAATGCTAGCGCCGCACAATAGCTTGCGTACCTTATTCCAGCTAACACCAGAACGAACAGAACAAAACAGACTAGACAGAAGAATGAGCATTGCATTGTATTTTATACTCTTACAAAGATAATTACATTATAATCTCATACAATAAAAATAATGTCTTTTCTGCATTTATTGATATATATATTGTATATTTTTACAGTTAAATCAATGATAAATCAATGTTTGCAATTCATTTTGAGTAACATACTGTCAGTTTTATTTATGTTTCACCTTGATAAGGGTGAATATTGCAGAAGGGACACTACAGGAGGGGGGGGGGGTACATTGCCGAAAGATTAGCCTTATAGTCTAACACAAAATAGAAGAAGAAGAACAACATACAAAGACAGAAACGCCTATAATATTATTAGTGCGAACTGCTACAATGAATTACTGCATTAATGACTTTTGGAAAATAACAAAGTTTTAGTTACTATAACAGAGCAGGTCGTTGTCTCTACCAAAACGTTGTCTTCATAGATAGCGGTTCATGTGAGTAGATATGAAACTCATGGGGAGCCAGTTACGGGCTGTATTGTGGGTGATCAAACAGTTCCCATCGAAAACGCTGCAGGAGCGTCTTCAATGCCAGTGCCGAATGCGATCGAGAATTGTCAAGAAGAACGAAACGCATCACAGTTGTGTTATGTGGGCTGAATGACATCAGGCGAAATCTCTCAGCAGGCACCCTTACTTGTACTATTTCCTAGGCATCTTTACTTGTTCACTGTGCGGTCGGAACTGAAAACGTGACGCTATCTACGGATATAATAGCGACATTGCATGGCATATCTGTGCCAAGTTAAATTGAATTTTCGTTGTGGTTTCCATTTCGCGCCCGTTCGGAACTTACTTTCCGAATAGAACTCTTATATACATAGATGTATATTTTCTTTCGGACATCACTGAAAGAACAGACACTATTTTTTACTGCAGCCACTTATTTCCTTCAGTTGTAGTTCTACTACTGTTGGGAGTAACAAGTACATACCAGAGATGGAGACAAAAAGAGTTAAAATTTAGCAACGGGTATTCTCGATTACTGCACCTACATTGCAGCCTGGTGAAGTTTCACCAGGCCGCAGTATAGGTGCAGTAATCGAGAATACACGTTGCTAAATTTTATCATAGTTAGTTTCATGCGAATTAGCACAAATAGGATACGTTGCTCACATTTGCAGTTTGGTGGAATTCAACGGACTGCTGCAGAGCCTACGTTAAATGTTAGCCATTTGGAGATGTTAACTTCATCACAAGTCACCGTCAGTAATAAAAATATTCTATTCGGTCGCTCGCTTGACCATACTGGCTCCAAAGTGGGAGGTCATATGGAGAAGACCGAAATACTGGGTTCGATTTTCTGAAAATGTTTCACCATGGAAGGTGGTAATACGGTCGTCCCCCCCCCCCCCCCCCCTTCAATTATCACACAAACGCTGAATTGGTAGTTTTGAGCTAACTTATGACGAATTAGAGTATCATCAGAGGAAGTATTGGATGGTTATATTTAAAATCACTGTGTTCCGAGTGCTGCAGTGCGGACTGTATACATCGCAGCACTCTAAAACGTCCTGGATGTGTTCATTAATCAGTGTTCTCACTGAGTGCGCTGGAAAAAATAATAGTTCCAGTTTCTGCCACCTGGCATATTTGCTATGTTTCAGCATCCTGCGATGTATATACCCTGCACAACTGCACTGGGAACACTATCAATTTAACTACAACACCTCGGTACATCGGGATTAGATGAGACATTGGGACATTCTACAGAGTGTATTAGAAGAACTTGCACTTCTTCAAGTACCAGTTTCTCGTAGGTCAGCAGGGCAACCGTGGGTGCCAAGTGACTGGAAAAGAAGTGCAGGTTGCTACGAGGAGGATCGTCAGATAGGTGCACATGATTATGGACCTGTATTGCTGACGGCAGTCTGTCTTAGAATTGTGGAACATGTTTCATGCTCACGCATTACGACGTTTTTGGTGAATGTGTGGTGTCACCGCCAGACACCGCACTTGCTGGGTGGTAGCTTTAAATCGGCCGCGGTCCGTTAGTACATGTCGGACCCGCGTGTCGCCACTGTGTGATCGCAGACCGAGCGCCGCCACGGGGCGGGTCTTGAGATACGGACTGGCACTTGCCCCAGTTGTACGGACGACGTAGCTAGCGATGCACACTGACGAAGCCTCGCTCATTTGCAGAGCAGATAGTTGGAATAGCTTTCAGCTAAGTCAATGGCTACGACCTAGCAAGGCGCCATTAGTAACTTTGCATGTATCTAAAGAGTCTCACTTGTATCGCCACAATCTCCAGATGTACCAAAAAGAATGGATTAAAGTTAAGTATTCCAGAAGCTACGTACTTTTCTTTATAGCATTCATTACGTATTCTGTTTCAGACCTCACGCACCCTGCTTTGGCTTAGCGCGTGCCTTTCGGCTTCCTCTCATTGTGTCTAGGCTGTCTTGTCTAGACACAACAGAATAAAAATCTGAAAACGTGGTTGGTTGGTTGATACGGGGCAGAGGACCAAACAGCGAGGTCATCGGTCCCTTCGGATTAGGGAATGGTGGGGAAGGAAATCGGCTGTGCCCCTTTTAAAGGAACCATCCCGGCGTTTACCTGAAGATGGGGAAATCACGGAAAACAAGAATCAGGATGGCCGAATGCGGGTTTGCACCGACGTCCTCCCGAATGCGAGTCCAGTGTACAAAATGAGTCTTATGCAAACAGAGATCTCCGTCAACATAGTAGATAACATCCAAACGTCATTGGGGATACACACATGCGAGTCTGTTCTATGTAGGAAGACTGGAGTGCCAGAAGACTACAAGCAAAATGAACAGTATATGGGGAGAGCCAGTTAGTACGAGGAGCATTTGAAAAGTCCATTCAAAAATAAAAACTACATACGTTTTTGGGGTAAACCTTTTTTATTTTTCGACATAGTCTCCTTTTAAACTTATACATTTTGTCCAATGCTGTTCTAATTTGTTGACCCCTTCTAAATAATAGGAACTGTCCAAGTGTGCAAAATAGCTATTAGTTGCTGCAATCACCTCCTCGTTTGAATAAAATCTTTGTCCTGCCAGCCATTTCTTCAAATTGGGGAACAAATAGTAGTCTGAGGGAGCCAAGTATGGAGAATAGGGGGGATGTGAAACGAGTTGGAATCCTATTTCCAATCATTTTGCGACCACAACTGCTGAGGTGTGTGCTGGTGCATCGTTGTGATGCAAAAAGGACTTTTTTGCGGTCCAATCGCCGGCGTTTTTTCTTGCAGCTCGGTTTTCAAACAGTTCAATAACGATGAATAATATCCATCTGTAACAGTTTTACTCTTTTCCAGATAGTCGATGAGGATTATCCCTTGCGAATCCCAAAAGACAGTCGCAATAACCTTTCCGTCGGAAGGAATGGTCTTCGCCTTTTTTGGTGCAGATTCTCCATTGGTAACCCATTGTTTAGATTGTTGTTTGGTCTCAAGAGTATAGTAATGTATCAATGTTTCATCCACAGTGACGAAACAACGCTTAAAGTCCTGCAGATTCTTCTTGAACAGCTGCAAACCATCCTTGCAACACTTCACAAGACTCCGTTTTTGGTCAAGTGTGGGCAATCGCAGAACCCATCTTGTGGATAGCTTTCTCATGTCCAAATGTTTATGCAAAACATTATGTACCCATTCATTCGAGATGCTCACAGCATTAGCAATCTCACGCACCTTAACTCTTTTGTCATCCATCATCATATCATGGATTTTATCAATGATTTCTGGAGTTGTGACCTCCACAGGGCGTCCAGAACGTTCAACATCACTTGCGCCCATATGGCCACTCCGAAAATTTTCAAACCACTTATAAACTGTTCTAATCGAAGGTGCAGAGTCACCGCAATGTTTATCAAACTTCTCTTTAGTCTCCTAAAGCGTTTTGCCTTTCATAAAGTAATGTTTAATCACCACACGAAATTCTTTTACGTCCATTTTTTGACAATTACTCGACTTCCTTGAGTCACACGAATGCCAAACACAAACGCCAATTATTTCAGCAAACTGCATCCCTCGAAGTCGTCCAGGGTGCTCTTTGAATGTGGTGCGGCTGGCGGGATGGGGAAGGTGCTTTCTGCCGGCAGCGCTGTTCTTCGACAGACTGTGTAGCGACACAGTGGGTCATGGGCAGCACCGTTCTCGGGGGTGCCGTGGCCCGCGGTCGGCGGCCTTCCAGGGCTATTGCCATCTTCATGTAGAGCTGAAGAAATTGGTGTGCGTTCTTTCCAAAGATGCTAGTAACTAAACAGGACCTCAATACACGCTGGTGGTGCCATCTCTCAGACTTTGCACGGACTTTGCAAGCGCCCCTCGTAGTACAGGGACTTGCAGGACCCTGAAAACAAAATAAATTATAATGCGCCACGTGTAAATAGGTGAGGAAACCCATTATTGTTCTATTACGCTACTGGCTATAGGCCTAAATCACTGGAAACATAAACAACTATAAAATATCTAGGTTTAACTGTCTGAAGCAATCGAAAATGGAATGATCACATAATACTAATTGTAAGAAAAGCAGATGCCAGACAGAGATTCTCTAGAAGAATTTTAAGGTTATGTAACTCTTCTGCCAAATAAGATACAGAAGTCTTGTTCGACCAGTTCTTGAGTAGGCCCTACTGCTAGTCAGTCCAGGTGCTTCACCAGGTTGGAATAATAGAAGAGATAGAGAAGACCCAGCAATGATGGATAGGTGCACACACGGGATCGATAGCAGGCGCGAGAGGGTTACGGGGATGCTCAACAAATTCCAGTGGCCGACGCTACAAGAACCAGTGTGACCTGCGGAGAAGTTACTGTTGAAATACCGAGTGCTTAGGTTATAAAGAGATCGGGAAATATAATATTTTCTCCTATAAAGTTCTCGAAAAATACCACCACATGCAGATCAGAGTAGAGCTCTTATAGTGGTTTCTACCCACGCACCATTGGCGGACACAAGATGAAAAGTGGGTAAGCAAAAGCACTCTCTGCCGTGACTTGCGGAGTATAGATGCCGCCGCACGGTGATACACTGTTCAAATTGGAGAGCACAAGTCCCTCATACCAAAATATGCAGAATACATCAGTGAACAACCCCGAATTTCATTTTATTGGGACACGGACTTAGACTACACATTATTATTCTGCTTGGGACATATGACATCATAGCGTTCAGTAGCAGTTTTTTTATAGTAGACATCCGCAGAAGAAGTTGTCTGCGGAGACCTCCATTCGCTCTAAGATCTTCTGACTTTGACATCTGCTTATCTTTAATAATTAGCCTTGTTCCGAAGTGCACTTTAACTTCTTTTCGCACGGATATGCAGCAGATGTTAAGTACTTCTAGTTTCGCTCTCGAAGAACACCGATACAGACCCGAATAACTTCAGTTGTCGAAGCAGACTGATTCTAGGCAACACGGGAGCCACGTCGCGCGATATTTCGTAGTTGTCAGCCTCGCCTGGGACCGATGCTGAGAGCTGACATCGATTATGACTCCTCAGAATTGCTTCACTGACCATGCGTAATTCGTTTAACACAGTAATGGCCATTCATTACAACAATAATGCTTCTAAAAGAAACGAATATTGACGATTTATTTCTTCATCACCCCAAAAATTGGAAAGCCGTCCAAACCTGCACGATTCACCTCCACATGTGCATCATTTTCCTCCAAAGATCTCGTTTTCCAGATTTGTTGAAATAAAACCGATGTACAGATTGAAGTAGCTATATTTGAGATCGAAATGAATTTTCACTCTGCAGCGGAATGTGTGCTGATTTGAAACTTCATGCTAGCTTGTAACTGTGTGCTGGACCGGGACTCGAACCTAGAGCCTTTCCTTTCGCGGGAAAATGTTCTCCCGACTGAAGTATCAAAGCACAACTGCGTACTCCCTCTCCCCTCACACCTCCCCCCCCCCCCCCCCGCCCTTCGCCAACTTCACCACTCACAGGGTTACCTCCGCCTGTATCTCTCTTCTAAATTCCGGACTTCACACAGAAGATCTTCAGCACAACTTGCGTATCTATCGCCCCTGAAAGAAGGATTATGGTCGAGAAATGTCTTAGACGCAGTCTAGGGGCCGAGAGAAATAAGATTCCTCTAGAGCTATGTAATAAGTGCAAAAGTCACAATAATATTTTATCTTATAAACAGATTATCAGCTGTAGTAAAATAATGTGAAAATGTAGACCTACGCCATTGTCCACATTTTTGGTAGAGTATAACCTGTTTCACGGCTTATTTTATTCTCATCCAAATCGATAAGTCTCCATATTGTGATATTTGGGTAACAATGACTTTGCAGATCCAGGAGGCATTCACCATGAAATGCACCACAGCAGGTACTGAATCTGTTGTTCGTTGGAGTGTGGGAGTATTTTGTTCTGGTCTTGAAAATAACAATGGACACCGAATGTGGTGAGCATAAAAAACGACTGACAGTCCGAAGAGTCCTGTATAATCCACAGTGATGATAGCTTCAACGCATTATCGAATTAAGTAAGGAGTTGATTCAGGTGAGAAAGGACTCCGTTCCTAAGTAGAACAGAGAGGCATGAGTCGGGTGTATGAGGTAGTAAATAGCAGAACTCCCTGTGAAACATAATCTTTTGAAATGTACACTGAAGGGCCAAAGAAACTGGTACACGTGCCTAATATCGTGCAGGACTCCCGCGAGCACGCAGAAGTGCCGCAACACGACGTGGCATGGACTCGATCAATGTCTGAAGTAATGCTGGAGTGAACTGACACCATGAATGCTGTAGGGTTGTCCATAAATCCGTAAGAGTACGCTGGGGTGGAGATCTCTTCTAAACAGTCCTTTGCAACGCACCCCAGATATGCTCAATCATGTTCATGTCTGGGGAGTTTGGTGGCCAGTGGAAGTGTTTAAACTCAGAAGAGTGTTCCTGGAGCCACTCTGCAGCAATTCTGGACGTGTGGGGTGTCGCATTGTCCTGCACGGATTGCCCAAGTCCGTCGGAATGCACAATGGACATGAATGGACGCAGGTGATCAGAAAGGGAGCTTATGTACGTATCACCTGTCAGAGTGGTATCTAGACGTATCAAGGGTCCCACATCACTCCAACTGCACATGCCCCACACCTTTACAGAGCCTCTAACATCTTGAACAGTCCCCTGTTGACATACAGGACCCATGGATTCATAAGGTTGTCTCTATACCCGTACTCGTGCATCCACTCGATACAATCAGAAACGAGATTCGTCCGACCAGGCAACATGTTTCTGGTCATCAACAGTCCAGTTACGGTGTTATCGAGCCCAGGCGAGGCATAAAGCTTTGTGTCATGGTACGCGAGGGGGGGGGTGGGGGGCGACGGCTTGGCTCCGAGAGCCCATATCGATGATGTTTCGTTGAATCGCTTGCACACTAACACTTGTTGATGGTCCAGCATTGAAACCTGCAGCAGTTTGCGGAAGAGTTGCACTTCTGTCACGTTAACGATTCTCTTCAGTCGTCATTGGTCCCATTCTTGAAGGGTCTTTTTCCGGTCTCAGCAATATCGGAGATTTGATGTTTTGCCGATTCCTGATATTCACGGTACACTCGTGAAATGGTCGTACTGAAAAATCCCAACTTCATCGCTACGTCAGAGATTCTGTATCCCATCGCTCGTACGCAGACTATAACACAACGTTAAAACTTAAATCCTGATAACCTGTCACTATAGCAGTAGTACCGTAACCAATCTAACAGCTGCGACAGACACGTGTTGTCTTATATAAGCACTGCCAACCACAGCACGGTATTCTGCCTGTTTGCATATATCTGCATTTGAATACGCATGCCTGTACCAGTTTCTTTGGCACTTCAGTGTAATAAGCACACAAGACTGAAGGCGTTACATGTGAAATACGTTGTAATACACAAGTTCTACAGGTACAAGTTTTCGAGAGCACTTCCTAAAACAGTGTAGCACATGAAAGGTATGGAGAAAGAGACGGAATAACTGATTTAATAAGGAGGTCTCAGAATCCAAAAGTTAATCAAGAAGTAATGGGTAGCTTTTGGTAAGATATCGAAAGAGCTACAGAATAAGCCGAACTTAGTCACATGATATTTAGCTTTTAAAAATATCCAAAACATGTAATTACCAATATCAGAACTTAATAATAAGCAGCTGAAAGAAGGAAACTAGTATACATCAATTTTCTTCTGTAACAACGTAATATAATGTGTGGTTATACCTCAGGGGTGGAGTGAGGTGTCATGTTTGTGCTCAATAATAATTGGATTCAGAGACATAGCTGTCAGTTCAGAATTCCTTTCATCATGTCGCAGGTTGATGCGAACAGTTATCATCTATGAGAAGCAAGTGTGGGCAACTGTACA
The DNA here is from genome assembly GCF_023864345.2 of Schistocerca serialis cubense. Taxonomy (NCBI): domain Eukaryota; kingdom Metazoa; phylum Arthropoda; class Insecta; order Orthoptera; family Acrididae; genus Schistocerca; species Schistocerca serialis. The sequence goes on along the minus strand of NC_064645.1, from coordinate 254,959,939 downwards.
GAAGCTATGGGAAACAGTACAAAGGAAAAGTTGTGCTTGCAATTGCAGTATCTCACTTGTGCGGGGACCTCAAAGCATCAGATTCTTTAGTCTGGTTAACCAATGAAGAGCTACAGCCACGTATCATGATACTTTCCCACCCCAATCCCAATCACTAGCAGTGTACTCTCTCTTCATTATGTTCTACTACATGCAGCTCGTGCCACTTTTACACGAGACATATATGTGGCGATAACATTTCTGCAAACTGAAATGAGTTGGTAGAACACTTGCCTGCGAAAGGCAAAGGTCCTGAGTTCGAATCTCGGTCCGGCACTGTTTTAATCTGCCAGGAAGTTTCATATCAGTGCACACTCCACTGCAGAGTGAAAAATCTCATTCTGGAAACATCCCTCAGGATATGGCAAAGCTATGTCTCTGCAATATCCTTTCTTCCAGGGGTATTAGTTCTGCAAGTTTGGCAGGAGAGTTTCTGTGAAGTTAGGAAGGTAGGAGATGAGATACTGGCAGAAGTAAAGCTGTGAGGACGGGTCATGAGTCGTGCTTGTATAGCTCAGGGTAGAGCATTTGCCCATGAAAGGCAAAGATTCCGAGTTCAGGTCTTGGTCCAGGGCACACAGTTTTAATCCGCCAGAAAGTTTCAAACTGAAATGAGATTATCATGTGAAAAATATGCTTTTTCATCATACACATAATGGCTTCATCAAAGCCTATCTGTGACACACCATCAACAGGAAACATATTGAGGGTCGTCTCGTCATTGATAAATGGCTGTCAAGAACCTGGACTGTTGAGGCAGATTTAAGGTCTCCAGCCAGATGTCTTGTGGACATCCTCGGCATTCTTTTTGGCACTAAGCCTAGACATTATTTCTGTTGTGGAGTCATTGGTATAGGTCGAGCTGGTCATATTTCTTGTACCACAGAACAGTCATCTAAGCTCTCAAATGCATGTTGTATACATTATATGCATATTTTGTATAATTTTATGGTTCAGTTGTAATTAGTCAGGAGATGGATGCTGTTTTGAACCAATGCACATGTCTTTCACTTGCAGCTACTTTGTAGCTATATATTGTCTTTATATGCTATTTCACTTGATTTCAGTGCCACTGACAAAGGAAAAAATGGAGTTAATGGTACACTATGAGTATGGTCAATATTATTTTGCACTATTGCTCTTGCCATCAAGCTGCTGTATGTCTGGCAAACAATCAGGAATAAGTCATTGGGGTTTGTCAACAGAATGTCTCAAACATGCTGACATGAAAGAGTCCTAGACTGCCTATGCTAAACACACTACTAAAAGTGATTTTTACTGAATTGAGTGCACATATTCCCTTTTGTTACTGGATATATTTTATTGACAAAACATGAATTATTTATGTTTTATAGTACAAATAGAGAATCTTTGCAAGGACATAGTGAATAATATGCAGAAAACTTTGAGTGATGTGAGTCACATCAGTTTGTGAAGCCTTTCAGACAATACTCTAGTCAGATACACACATTCTTACTTTCTTGTAGTTACGAGCTTTTCATTGCTCAAGAGTTGTAAGAGCAATAGTCAAGGACCGGGATGACTGGAGAGTTTTGCTATGTATTATAATATTTTGATACCCTGGCATTTCACATTTCATTGCAGTAAAGACACATAGCCTCAGCAGTACACTTGTAAACTTAAATTTGAATTCATTTGTTTGTCAAGAGATGAATTTATTTACACAAATTTCACTTTAATTGCATTTTGAGAGGCATATTACATAAGTAATTTATGGGAGATCACACAGGTGTTGAACTGCAAACCTACTAGTGGGCCATAATGTGTAAACTTTCAACATATTATGTTAAAAGAATGTGTGTGTTACGACACAAGGAATTTGCATTTACTCAGTCCCTTTAAGGGAATTCTAAAGGAAGGTTGCTTTGGATGAGCTAAGGCAAAGGACAGTTGTTGCCTTACTGTAATATACCTCTGTTGGATCAGAAAATGAGTTGGTGGAACAGATTTTCCATGTAAGTGATGACTTGTAGAGACACATCTTACCAGATTAATAGTTGACAATTGTATAATTTGAACAATGAACATATCAGTTTGTCACTGAATGAAGGTTTATTACATATCAATGTCAGGAATATTTACAGAATTGTGCCTGCAAAGTTTTCTTTACCTAAGGAGATCACAGTTGTACAGTACTAAAAAACTGAAGAAACATTAGTTAATGTTATTACTGTATTAGTATACACATTACTTTGCTGATGTCAGAGGGACACTAGCACAAAAGCATGTGCTTGCACAGTGTTTCCTTCTATTGAACAAAAAGATTTTATTACTTAATATTTTGATGTTTTATGACTTACAGACTACTTTACAGGGAGAGCAAGTGTGATGTTAAAATGAACACACACACACATGCAAAGAAATTGAAAAATGTCTTTGTCAATAAAAACACAAACTTACTATATGCTATCTGTGTACTGTTTTAACTTGTATTCTGCCCTGGACCTGATATTGGAGATCATATGTGTTGCCCATGAATGCCCCATAGGGAAGTCATGCACCCATATTGATAGAATTGGCAAAACTTATCTTACTGGCAAGCAACTGTCGATTAAACCATATTTGTCTAATGGTAACAAAGCTAAAGACTATTTAATATAAACACTGCATCTGGGTATTTGAACATCAACTGTTTGTAATTGCTTCCTGTTCTGTTTCTTTGTGCACTATGTTGAATATCTTGGTCTGACAAACTGTGACTAAAATTCAGTTGTGTGTATTTGCAGAAACTATTGAACATGAAACTGAGGAATATAAAGAGCCTGCAGGGAGGTGTTAACTGCAAATGGACTAGAATTTCCTCAATCAGTGAGACAAGCATATAACACCAAAGATTGTATATATTTTTTAATAATTTAGTTTAATTGTCTTTTATTTCTTTTTTAAATAATATGGAAATGGACAATGTTCAGATTTGAATCTTTTTGCTAATCTATGCCTATGTCTTGAGCATGTTCCCATAATTATTACAAATTTGATCTGCTACACTCACTGTTACATTTTATGTTCAGTATTCTCTGAAGTCATGTTTATAAAATAATTGAAAAGCCATGATCACTTCAATCGTTTATTAGATGACTGGTTTCAGCACTCTGAAGGTGCCATCATCAGATCAGAAATGTGCATTAACTTTTATAAAAACATGTGGACATCATGGCATATGAGGCAGACCATCTGATAAAATCATTGTCACAACCAATAAAAAATAATAAAAAAACTGCTCTCATGGTCATTCTTTCCATAAAATATAAAACTAAAGTCACCAGATGAAACTACCACTGCTCGGCTAACACTGTCGGCATCATCCCAGCAGCAACAATCATGAAAATTATGCTGCATGATGTATAGTAAGCAAGGTAGATAGGAAAATAGTGATGATGGGGATAGGACTGGTAAGAGGTGGTAACGAGATGGGGGTGGCTGTGGGGAACAAGGAGAGAGGGGTAACTGGTACTGTGATGTATAGACTACAGGGAAAAAGCAGATGGGGGCAACCAGTGGCGGATACAGAAAAACCACAAGCTATCTTTACTTTTACTGCAATAAAAAATAATAGTCACATGCAAAGTTTAAGAAAGTTTTATTCAAATTGATTATACACATAAAGACAATGCCATCCTATGATATTAAAAAGTTACAGTTGTGGTTCTCTTCCTTAAACAATGACTTTTACGTGCCTATTCTTTGTGGCAAATTGGTTAATTACATTGTCAATAGGTCAATCAATGTCAGGGTGAGTGTTCAACAGAGCTAAGCCATTAAGTCAATCCTCTTTCGTTGTCGACCTCAGCCAAATGGACGAATAGTGGAGCGGCCTGACTGGCGAGGGTGGAGCGGTTGGTAATGCGGTGGGGGATCACACCTAATGTGACCTCCCATATGTATTCACCACCAGGGGGGGCAACAAGGAGGGGGAAAAGGAGGTTGTGTAGTATGGTAGTATGGGGTGGAGGGGATGGATATGGTATGGTGGATTCAAAATTGTTAGGACAGATAGATGGGGCAAAGTTCATGGTCTTGGAGAGGGAGATGGTTTAAATATCTTTGGGAGAGGACTTGGAGGGTGTGTAGGTGAAGGATGGGTGGGATGTGTAGGTAGAGGCTTGGCAGTACACTAGGACAGGAAAGAAGAGGGGACACAATAGGGCTGTTGGAGTTAAGTTTACAGATGGTGTAGGCTACTCAGAGGTGTTCAGTGTGGGTGAAGGGAGGTGGGAATTTTATGAGTTGGTGAAGGATCCTTGTGGGATGCAAAAAGCAGGGCAGATAGCATGGCATTCAAGGATCTGGGGAGACTTATAGAACTGAGTAAATGTCTCTGTGCAAGCTGTAATTAATATAATACTGTCCTCATATAGGGAGTAATATTTATGGAGTTGTAGTATATTACTAGAGCCATTGTTTAAAGCCAGTCCTTGAAACTTTGTTGGTAGACTTTCTGGGGTTAGTTTCCACCTATCTTCAATAGTCTTCCAGTTCAGTTTTTGCAACGTCTCTGTGACACTCTCCAGCAGGTCAGACAAATCAGTGCTGGACAGCACAGCTGAATTAATGTGACCAAGATGTATTTATGCATGCTATCGTGAACACAGCATTTAGGACCAGTCACTTTATCTCCCATACATCAGATTGTGTTGTACTCTGTTGCTGATGGCAGTTCAGATTTTCTGACAAGAAATATGTTGTGCAAATAGGGTCCAGACCAGTACTGTCATGTAATATATTTCTTTTTGGTATCAAATATATTTGCAGTGTTTTTGATGGAAGTGATTTGGCCTGTAACTATAGATAAGTATGTTTGATTCTCAAATGTGTTTGATACAGGACTGCATATAAAAATGATGGGTTTATGGCAGAACTGCAGTTTTGTTATTAACAAGTCAGTTTACTGGTGTCTTAGCTCTTATCCTCTTGTTCATTATTTTTCTGTGGTGAATTTGACAAGCATGGTACCTGAACCTTCTTTTTTCCTAGCTTGGCAGCCAATGCATAAGTCTTATCCACAGGACAAGTGTGCATCCCCATAATTTGAAATTCTCCTGAAGAGTATCTGTGTGGGCTAGACATCAGTTTGTTTTGCCATCATTTTTCAGTATGAATTAAGGCACAAGTTTGATGCTTGCATTTTCAAAGTCCCCTGCCATTTTAACTTTGATCACATTGGTCTGTGGATGTAGTGTCATTACAAACAGCATACCAGTGGCAGAACTTGGAACTACTATTCTGCACTTTGGGTTAGGTAGTTGAATCAACAGTATGCATGTGTGATCTCTGTGCATAGAGTTAGCAGATGGTGACATGTCTCCAGGGTGAGTGAAACATGGTACTGCTTGCAGCTTAAAAGCCCCACTGGCAGTGATGGTCACCTTGCCCTACTCTGCACTACCATGAGCAATAGCTGAGGCATGACATAACATGAACTTAACTTTGCTATGCATTTGTAAGGCTCTCCCTGACGTGGTGTTCATTTAAATAAATATATATCCATTCCTATTCCTTCCCCAGTGCACTTAAGGCAAGTTGGATCCAAACTTACATTTTCATCAGAGGGTAACTTAGGGTAAGAGAACTGATCATCATAGGAAAACCAATGATTTTTTAATTTTCCACCATTTTATACCTCTGACAGGTTTATAGACTCAGAAAACACGAATCTGTATACTAGGGTCTGCCATCTTGAATTCTGACATCATAGTCTTGGGTAAAAACCGCAGAAATCTGGCAACCATGCAGGCTGCACTAATATTCCATATCAGCCATACTTCCTTCTGACATCACAGAGCTGCATTAGTATTCCAGGTCAAACATCTTGAACTGACATCTTTGATTCCAGTAGGGTAATGTACCATCTTGAATTTCCTGCTATTATACACCTACGACACAGCCCTACTTCAACAATGATGTGATTGTGATAGGAGTGGTGTGTATGCATTTGGGGGCGCGGGAGGGGGGATATCCTGCAGAATAATTGGGCTATTTTGAATTTCCTATCAACTTTTGGAAGTTCCCACCATTTTATGCTTCAGGCAATTGGTCTTGTGAGAGGCAAGGAGGATATATCTGGCAAGATTACATGACATTTTAGGGGGAACCAGAAAGTCTGGAAACAGTGTAGAGAGCACCAGAACTGTCCTACTATACCTAATCAAATGACTGGTTTCAGCCAAAAGCAGTTGTAGCTTCCTGATTTTAGTCACTCTTCTGAGCTACCGCCAGGCCTCAGCATCAGCATCATCGACCCTCCTGGAGATGGCAGACAGAGGGATCACCGAGATATTGAGTCATATTGATTTTAGGATCCATGGAACTGAACATTTGCAGGGAAATTTTTAGAAACTTATTTCTTGTTTTTGACTATTACTAACTGGTAAGTGTGTCTTATCTTCAATTCAAGGTTGTGTATCTTGTGTCTCTTGTTGAATTTATGTAGTTTTTGCTTCAAATGTGTGAAGTGCAATAGTATATAATAAAGCTGAATAGTCATTATTTCCACATTTATGGGTAAGGGTCTACAGTGCACCTGCTTGCTGCTCTATAAGTCTTTCTGCATTCTTTTGGAGTAATATGTAATACCACAACCCTTGTTGGAATCCTGTACCCTTTTCCAGTCTCATCCTCACTCTCCTGAAGAGGGCATATGTGTAATATCACTAAATTACACCAATTTAAACTGCTGCTCTGATTTTGTCTTTTCTGGTTATCTGGATTTGAATACACTGAAGATTTTCTTTTGCAGGAAATTAGTAATTTGCACTAATTTAAGCTATTGTTTTGACATTGTTTACATTGAGCCTCACCAGTATGCAGAATGAAGGAAACTTGTTGGATTAAAAGCTGATGTACCATCATAATTTGTACACTATACAAACTTGAGGCACATGGTAGGAATAGTTTTTGTGTTGTAATTATGGAGTAATTAACGATCAAAGTTCCAAATTTCTAGTCATTGAATGACAGCTATTTTTGTGTATTCAAGCTAAAAACAAATTGTATCTCTAATAAAAATATGACATGATATTTTTTCAGTCAGAATTAAGCATACTCATGTTTTAACTCGTGGTAGTTAATGGAATTTTAATTACAACTATATTTTACTCATACAAAATTTAATTAATTGAATGTAGGGCTTTCATTCAATAGAACTAATCTCTCTGTTCACCAGAAAAAGATAGGGTAATTACCCTTTAACTAAGTAAAATGATGTATGAAAATTAATGAAATATATTGTTGCAAGGATAAAACATGCAATTTATAGTCTTAATATAAACAGATTCTTTCCTGTCTTATGTATGAAATTATTAACTTTTATTTCATGAAAATTTCTATGTAATTTGGGAAGATTATTGTAAAAGTTTTAATTGCTAAATATGCAAATTTAATAAGTACAATGTCAGTAATTCTTTAAAACCATGCAAATAGAGGCAAGTTGTTCACTTCAGTGCAGTTTGAGATCAGTCTTAGTTCATCGCTGAACATCTAGCATGTGAAATGAAACTTTGTACACATTAATTCTTGGAGCTTATTTCTACCATCACGATTCCTGAGTGGTGATGCAGTAATGTCAAGATGAACCTACGGCACCATTATGAAGCAGCACCCTGGATGACACAAGTTACGTATTATTAATCTGGTGGAGGATGTCCATGATATGATGTAGTATTCCGATTTTCATGTATTAAGCAATGACATACATCCCAAACTTCACCACACAAAATCATTGTTCACCACATCATATTACAAATAGCATGGCCTTGTAGACTGATGAATGGTCCCATAGCTGCAGTCCACTGGCAATATTGCTGCGGAATAGAACATGACAGACAGGTATTTCATCAATAATTGCTCTTTTAAGACATCTCAGGAGACTTACTATGTGCCACAGTTTTCTGCAAGCAGAGCTTGTGTGTACAGATACCTATCCCAGAAATTGCAATAATACCACTATTGTTTTTATTGGGATTAACAAATAAACTTGAAAACAATGTACACAAACATGTCATTTGTATACTATAGGCCTTTGACCACAGGGTTGAATGTACATTCAAAGTTGCACATGCACACTGTATTCTGTTGACCATTAAAATTGTAGCACCAGTAAGTTGGCAAGCAAAAACATCAAATTGTCATGGAGTGTACTACATGCTTAGATATTCATATGGTGAGCATTTCAGCACAGCTCAATGCAGAAAATAATGTAATCTACAGTCTGTATATAAAGAAAGATAATGCAATGGGTTCCTCATTCAGAAATCATATTTTTATGCTGATTGATTGTGAGAAGGTCATTTTATGCCCCTTATAATAAGGAGAAATGTCTACCAGCTGCTTTTGGAACTTAACACAGGCATAATAGTGGCATGATCACAATAGACACATCCATAGGTGGAGAGTTCAAGAAGGGTGAATGTTGCCAGACTGTCATATGAGCCCATCGTCCAAAGCAATGGTTAGGCTGCCATCTGATACACAACACGACCATCTTCACTTTGCATAACCAGTAATTAGTACAACAGCTGTTACTTTCTTGCTGTATTAAGGCTGGTGATTGTGCCACATCTTCAAGATCTCTGTGACCTTATCTTTCAACAATACAAAACAGGTTGCCCCCACTGTCCCCTAAAGCAAAACAAAACAAAACAAAACAAACCTATTGTCCCCCATATATCTGGATACAGAACCTGTTCAGCTGATGTTCTGGCCAGCACGTATTCCAGATTTTTCACCCACTGAAAACATCTGGTAAAGAGTTGCCAAGAGATGGCATGCCAGTGCTCACTAGCAACTTAAATGACAAATACTGTCATAGAGGTGTAGTGGCATGGATTGACCTACCTGTATCTGCAATTCAAGCTCAGTTTGACTTAATGCCCAGCTGAGGTAAAGCCATTGCCTCTGACATAAGTGGCAGCCCTTTCTGCCAATTCACACTCTGTGAAGTTTTAATTTCTCCTGAAACTTACCAGCATATTAAAATAGTGTGTTGGGTAGGGATTCAAAAATGAGACCTCTGCCTTTTTTTGGGCAAATGCCCAACAAACTAAGTGTTCCAAGTATGACCATGTCCCACCCTCACAGATACATCTTCACCATTAACTCTAATTTCTTCTTCTTGAACTTAAGTTTCACTCCCAAATTTCTTCTTGGTTTCCTTTATTGCCTGCTGAACATACAGATTTTATATCATTGGGGATAGGCTACAACCATGTCTCAGTCCATTCTCAAGCATGGATTCCCTGTCATGTTCTTCATCTCTTATACCTGCCTTCTGATTTCTGTACAAATTGTACATAACCTTTTTCTCTGTGGGTTTTATCCCTGCTGCTTTCAACATATCACTGAGTTTAATTTAGCCAACATTGTGAACACTTTCTTTATATCTACAAACACTACATATGTTTAACTAATTTAAAGCCCATGGGTTTCCAGTCGAGTGAGATTATTAAAATGGTGTGATATTTTGATGAGTGCCATTCATTTAAATGTTATTTTGACAAACACTTGAGAGTTTATGGCCTTCATGTAAGGATTTCATGGAAGAGGATCATGTAGTATAGTGTGTGGCACAGGAAATGGCCTGGACAGGGACATTACACACAACATAGGTGATGACCTGAATAAGATAGTTTCCCTAGCTGTGAGCTGGGTAGGGCTGTTCCAGCAGCATGATCAACTTCAGCTTGCCTGTACTGTAAGGTAGGTAAGTGCAGAGTTGGAAGTATCACTAATTACTGCTGGCCAGGCACACATTGCAGTCATACTGGTGGGGACCATTGGGTGATGGGGCTACATTACACATGGTCTGCACTTCAATAGGTTAGGAAACAGAGACTGGTGTAGTTGATCAGTGAGAGTATAGTGGATTTGCTGGGTGTCCACACAAGGTCAAATATCTTTTGTCATGGCTAGGAGAACTAGGGCTTTTTTATTACAAGTCATGACAACAGGCTCCTCTTTCTTAAAAGAATCTAACTGACTTTTGCACACTGGAATGTGCAAGCATCACAGAAATTTATGCAGATTTATCTGCTATTCATCAAAATGTGCAATCTATTAAAAATGAAGTACACCATCTTGAACATGAATTACTGTATTTGAGCAGCATGGTAGTATGCATTACAGAACTTTGGCCTGGAGATGATGAACTGCATCATATAGTGCTATCATCATATGAATGTGCAAGTTGCTATTGTAGGTCTATCTTAAAGGGCGACAGATCATGTGTTTATATGATGGCTGACACACATTTTAAAGCTGGAGAACATGTGACCACAGTTAATATAGATAAAAATTTTGAACTATCAGCCATTGAAGTAACAAAGCCAAGTGCCTATAAGAAGCTAATCATTTGTATGTTTACTACTCAGCTAGTAGTAATGTGGAGACATTCTTCAACAAACTAAATGGAGTCTTGGAAAGGATCTCCACCCCCAAAACTAGCATAATATTGTGTGGAGATGTAAATATTAACACTGGAGTTAAGAGTGAAATTAGTAATAGCTTCATAAATACTTTGAGCGCTTTCTGTGTGTCACAATTGATGACACTGCTGTGAGGGTTTCAGAAAGTTCAGCTTCAGTTTTAGACCATGTATTTATGGACATTGACAGGGAAAATTGTAAAATATTTATTATCACTACTGTCACATAATATAGCTAAAGCTGAGGTTGTGAAACCTGCAAAACTGCAGGTCTTCAAAAGGATTTTGTGAGATGATCCTTGGCTGAATAAAGATAAATAAATAAATCGGATGAAACTATATGGTTCCAGAGATCTTTTCAAGTCTCAACTACCTATGATGTATGTATGCAGACTGAAGGAATGAATAAAAATTTGTACCAAGGCCAGAATTTGAACCCAAGTCTTCTGCTCACTAGGCAGATGTGCTAACCACTGCAAATTTTCATTTGTTGCTTCAGTCTACATATATATACAACATAAATAAATATTCCATAATAAAATTTTCGCTCTGCAGCAGAGTATGCACTGATATGAAACTTTCTGGCATATTAAAACTGTGTGCTGGAACGATACTCAAACTCGGGACCTTTACCTTTCACAGGCATTTGCTCTACCAACTGAACTACCCAAGTCATCTCCTATCTTCCAAACTTCACAGCAGCTTTCCTGCAAAACTTGCAGAACTAGCACTCCTGGAAGAAAGGATATTGCAAAGACATTTAAATAAATATTACTATAAACATAAGTTTCCTTTTCTTCAATCTGTCTCCTCATATAATTTTTAGGGTCAGTGTTGCATCTTGTGTTGCTACATTGTTCTCTAAAACAAACTGATTTTCCTTGAGCTTGGCTTCTACATGATTTTCCACTCTGTAAATAATTTGTGTCAATATTTTATAATCTTAATTTACTAAGCTGATAATTTGGTAGTATCCACACCTGTCAGCACTTCCTTTCTATGGAATTATGTTCTCCCAAGTATATTGAGTGAGATGGTACAGTGGTTAGCACATTGGACCCACATTTTGGAGGACAAAGATAGAAGTTCAATATATGACCATACAGTTTAGGTTTTCCCTAATTTCCCTAAGCTGCCCCAGGAAAATAGTGGGATGGTTCCTTTGAAAGGGCACAGCTAATTTTCTTTCCCTTCCTTGAAACACTCTGAGCTTCTGCTGTTTCTAATTACCTCAGTTTCAATAGGACATTAAATCCTAATCTTCCTTGCTTCTTTCCTTCATTCCTCACAGAGTTCTCAATAATTCCAAGAGAATGTCATCTATTGTAAGTATCTTATTCCATTCATTTTGGTAGCTGTGGGTTTAGTGTGACTGGATGCCAAATGAAGGGGACCAGGTTTGATTCCCCACCGGGTCGGGGATTTTCCAGGGCATTGCATTATCATCATTTCGTTGTGACTGACATGCAAGTCACTTAAATGGTGTCTACTAAAAAGACTTACATCTGGCAGTGAACCACCACACAACAGAGAGGGAGAGAGTGTCTCATTTTGACTTGGGACTTACAATGCTCTGTCAGACTGCCTGTCTCTTCTTCATTTACTTCCTCTGCCCTTTCTAGAATATTGTCTTCATGTTTGTTTTCCAAGTATAGCCTCCCTGTCTGTTCTTTCCACTTTTAGACTTCATTTCTTTGCTCAATACTGGCTTCCCATCTGACTTTTTAATATAACTGGATAGATAAAAAAATCTACTCACCAAGTGGTGGCAGAGGAGTACACTTATAAAGGTATTTAAGTCTGCAAACTTTCAGAGCCAGTGGCTCCTTCTCCTGCCAGAAGGGTTGAAGGGAAAGGAAGAGGGGTGAAGGAAAGGGACTGATAAGGTTTAGAGAAAGGAGCAGAGTTCAGAAAAGTCGCCTGGAACCTCTGGTCAGGGGAGACTTACCAGATAGCATGAAAAGGAAACAGTTGTATGAAAGAGGAGTTCCATCTGGAGTAATTCAGACGTGTTTATCACTGATAAACTCAAAAGTGAAAAGTGAAGCTGCTAGAGCTGGTGTCACAGATTTTCTCAGGAAAATTCCAACCTATGAGACTCAATATTTTAGAGGAAACTATAACAAAACCTTTTGTGGCCCCACATTTTATGATTACAGCCCTACATGAAAAGTACACTAAAGAAATATGGGATAATGGCAGTGTGTACTACAGGGCTTTCTGTGAGGAATTCCAGAAGGTGACACTCAGTACTATAAAAGAAACTGAATGTGGACACATCTGCACCTGTGACAAAATGGAAATGCAATTGCAACTTGGTCCAGAAAGTTAAAAACCTAAGTTAATGAAAGCTATGAAAGATCACCATGAAATAGCTTATGTGGCTCACAAAAGTAAGGCCACTGGTAAAGAAATTGCAAAAAACAGTAATGGAACACACACCATTAAGTTTGATCTGCAGCACTGCCTCCCAACTCCTTTACTCAGAAATTTGTTATCATATTACAGATGGACACTATGGGCATGCAGCCTAACAGTATACAACTGTGGGAAGGGACTGACGCACTTAGTTATGATATGAAGCTCTTGCTGTAAAAGGAGCTAGTGAAGTGGGACCCTGCTTATACAGATTCATTCAAGGTATCAAACCAAAAGTGAGAACATTGATAATGTGTTCTGACAGCTGTTCAGGCCAAAAGAAGAACAGCCATATTTCAGTGGTGTGCATGTTTGTCCTTCAGGAGTCACCAACCTTGGAAATAATCGATTACAAATTTCTTATTCCTGGACACATCCACATGGAGTGTGGTTCATCACGCTGTTTGATCAAATAGAAGAGGAAAACTTTCTATACATTTATAGAAGACCCCCATACTGGACACAATGGATTAGACAAAATAGAAAAAAAGAGAATTTCACTGCTATAAAATGCAGAGAAACAGTTTTCTTGACTATGCTGCCTGTTGAAGCATCAATCACAAAATTACACCAATGGCAATGATGGTAATCCATGCCAATAGAGGCAGGTCAGGTGGCTCCAATTCAAAACAGACCAACTAAAGAATATTCTTTGAAAACTATGACCTTCAGGAAGTGGGGAAAAGAGCAGACATTGAAATCTCTTCTGATATATTCTGAACTGTGCAAAATTTTGCCTGAGAAAAAGAAAGATTTGATGAATCTTTTACCTTTTATTTCTTCAGTGATTCACTACTTTTACCAAAATTTACCAACATCTAGCAGTGCTGTGAATACACTCCTGGAAATGGAAAAAAGAACACATTGACACTGGTGTGTCAGACCCACCATACTTGCTCCGGACACTGCGAGAGGGCTGTACAAGCAATGATCACACGCACGGCACAGCGGACACACCAGGAACCGCGGTGTTGGCCGTCGAATGGCGCTAGCTGCGCAGCATTTGTGCACCGCCGCCGTCAGTGTCAGCCAGTTTGCCGTGGCATACGGAGCTCCATCGCAGTCTTTAACACTGGTAGCATGCCGCGACAGCATGGACGTGAACCGTATGTGCAGTTGACGGACTTTGAGCGAGGGCGTATAGTGGGCATGCGGGAGGCCGGGTGGACGTACCGCCAAATTGCTCAACACGTGGGGCGTGAGGTCTCCACAGTACATCGATGTTGTCGCCAGTGGTCGGCGGAAGGTGCACGTGCCCGTCGACCTGGGCCCGGACCGCAGCGACGCACGGATGCACGCCAAGACCGTAGGATCCTACGCAGTGCCGTAGGGGACCGCACCGCCACTTCCCAGCAAATTAGGGACACTGTTGCTCCTGGGGTATCGGCGAGGACCATTCGCAACCGTCTCCATGAAGCTGGGCTACGGTCCCGCACACCGTTAGGCCGTCTTCCGCTCACGCCCCAACATCGTGCAGCCCGCCTCCAGTGGTGTCGCGACAGGCGTGAATGGAGGGACGAATGGAGATGTGTCGTCTTCAGCGATGAGAGTCGCTTCTGCCTTGGTGCCAATGATGGTCGTATGCGTGTTTGGCGCTGTGACGGTGAGCGCCACAATCAGGACTGCATACGACCAAGGCACACAGGGCCAATACCCGGCATCATGGTGTGGGGAGCGATCTCCTACACTGGCCGTACACCACTGGTGATCGTCGAGGGGACACTGAATAGTGCACGGTACATCCAAACCGTCATCGAACCCATCGTTCTACCATTCCTAGACCGGCAAGGGAACTTGCTGTTCCAACAGGACAATGCACGTCCGCATGTATCCCGTGCCACCCATCGTGCTCTAGAAGGTGTAAGTCAACTACCCTGGCCAGCAAGATCTCCGGATCTGTCCCCCATTGAGCATGTTTGGGACTGGATGAAGCGTCGTCTCACGCGGTCTGCACGTCCAGCACGAACGCTGGTCCAACTGAGGCGCCAGGTGGAAATGGCATGGCAAGCCGTTCCACAGGACTACATCCAGCATCTCTACGATCTTCTCCATGGGAGAATAGCAGCCTGCATTGCTGCGAAAGGTGGATATACACTGTACTAGTGCCGACATTGTGCATGCTCTGTTGCCTGTGTCTATGTGCCTGTGGTTCTGTCAGTGTGATCATGTGATGTATCTGACCGCAGGAATGTGTCAATAAAGTTTCCCCTTCCTGGGACAATGAATTCACGGTGTTCTTATTTCAATTTCCAGGAGTGTATTTACCCTCATATGGATGATGAAGATGTAGAGTCCTGAATATTTTTGTACATTTCTATAATTTTAGTCAACTGTTTTTGTAGTCCACTGTATTTGTAGTTGTATAGAATAAGTTATGTTCCTGAATACTTAAGTTTCATCTATTAATTTATGAAGCATTCATAAGAGCCTGTGCAACCACATTTTCATAAGTTAAGACTGGAGCTCAAATCCAGAATGAAGAATTTCTTGAATGTACAATGGATCAAGTGCACATTTTTAATTCACATTGACTTTAATGTTGAACATTAGTGACTAAAATTCATTTTAAATGGAAAACTAATTTATACTGATGAGATAGTTTGGGAGTACAATAAGCACCAAAGCAATTTTGTGCCACCCTTACATGATATTGCCTTAGTTGTCAAACATTGCGTTGTAATTTGCTGGAATTCTAATTTCTGGACTTGACATGCTATCCATTAGCAAGCACAGATTTATTTATTCATATGTATGTGAGTTAAACAAAAGTGGATTCTTGCTTAATATTGTAAATGAATTATCATCCAATATTTTGGAAAAGGGTGCAATACATATACTGAATAGATTTTTTTTTTACAAGTAAACTAAAGTTCTGATAGAGTCAACTGAAGCTCCTGATTCATCTGAGGTAATGTGTCTTTTGTCTTTGATATTAATTTATTACTTGATACATTCCATGTCCAAGGTTTCTCTTTATGATTGTATCTACAAAATAGGGTCGGTTTGTGGATAAACTAGATGTACAGCAATATATTATCTTATGTAAAATCAGAAACCAAAACAGTTGCAACTGTAGTAGAATAGACAATACAGAAACACATTTGAGTAAAGTGAAATATTTACTGTACATTTTTTATTTCATACTGTACTGCTTTTGAAGTCTGTATCTGTTGCACTCACAGTACATAATTTAAGGTTTACTGAACTTCAGTCTACATTTAACTTCTCTTTGTAAGGTATACTGTATCAGTTTAATTTAAATCCTCTAAAGCATATTAATTCTATTAAACATTTGATTTTAACATTGTAATACATGTCTGATTACTGAACAGTTTCATTAATACAATGATGCAGTTCTTGGCTTTCAACAAATTAGAATGTAAATTAAGCAGTAATCATACATGGAACACTTAAACATGAAAATAAGTAATATTTTCACTCAACAGCTCAGTCCAACAATGTCATTAAACTGAAGCATACCTGTAATACTGTTATTTTCATTGTCTCAGAAACTATGGTATCACCTTTTTAATTCATCAATGAAAGCAATAAAACAACAATATTGATGTGACTTTTTGTGTCTGAATTGTCCTCTCTCTTGTTGCAACCTCCCTGCCAAAATTAATTTTCTAGATTTGAACTCAGGAAATCAGATATTCAGTACATTTTCAATTGTGATGGCTGTGTCACCGGAATATCTTGTAGGCATAGTTAATCCATATGTTGTAGAAATGAGATGATAGCCTCAATCTGATGACGAGATACCAGATGACTCTGAGTACTACGAACATTCCAAATAAACCAAGAATTTGAACAGTAATGCTCTCTTCTTCTGCATTCAGCATCCTGTGGGGAAGATAATAGGAAAACATTTTTATGCTAACTCACTGCTGAATGTGTCTACAGGAACTATTGAATACTGAGAAACATAAAACTTAACAATACCCAAATAGTAAATCCCAAATATTACAAGTGTGTATATTAGACAAGGATGGAGAAGGATATCAGCTGTGCCTTTTTAAAGTAGGAATCCTGGCAATTGTCTCAAGCAATTTAAGTAAATCTGTGAAATGTAAATCTTAATGGTCATATGGGGATTTGAAGCCACTGTAATGACCCACATGGATCTACACCTGAGATCTGGGCACTTAGCTCTAAGGCATGCCACAGATGTGTACAGTTGCATCTAGAAGTTTCACAACAAACAGAGGCTGTCACTCATGGTTGCACATCCAGCCTCTTGTCTGCACAATCTCATGGTGAGCTGACACCCTTTAGATACAGTCATGGCCAGCACTAACTCAGTTACATGTTTACCTTCGCATATTTGTTATCATACAGCTATTGTGAGCCATTCCATGACTAGTGTATCAATTATAATAAATTGTTTTCTAGATTTAACTTCATTGTTCGGTGTGTCAGCCATTCTGTGGTATTCCCTTGTGGACTTAGAACAAATTGGTGATAAGTAGGATTGTATCTTCACATATTTTAGATTGTGCAGTTGCTTTCTGCCTTTTGTCATGGCATGGAGTCTCTGATTCAAACATTGGCGCAGGAACAGAATTGAAAGTATTTCTTTGCAAAAATTCATCTCCAGCTTCATTTCCTCCTAAGCTTCCAACATTTGACAAGGCGGTGAAAGATTTGAAGGTGTTTGAACACTGCCTATTACAACATTTTCATGCCTTCCACATTACAGACACTCCCAATTTTTATCAGGTGTTGTGGCAGTTGGCCACATTGCAGGAAGCCTCCTTGTTGTTTGATACTTTATGTTTGTTGTTGTCTTCCAATTATCACCACTGCATGCATTTCACAGCCACTAGGGTTGAATTTTACCAATGCAAGAAGTTGCCCCATCAGTCTTATCATGCCTGGGCTGCAACCCTCCACGGCCTTAGTCACAAGAGCTATTTTGTCATGGACAAGTCAAAAGAGTCATATGTTGGCATCACGGTTTCTGATTTTACCATCTGCTCCAACCTGGATACGGAAGTCCAGCTATGGGACCTCCAGTTGGAGAACCTCTCCCTTGAAGAGGTTTTGTCAATTGCCCAGTTTTATGAGGTCTAACAAGTAGCTTGTCAGCAACTGGAAGCCAGGTGTAATGTTGCAGTGGTTCAGGGTAGCCTGGCTTGCATCTGCTGCTTCCAGAAATGATGATGTGGTGGTGCAAGCTGGCTGATCCTGCAGCTCCTGCACAGCGTGTGTACAATGTTCCAGCTGCTGCTGCCTGTTACCATCATGTCTGCCATGTTCCTCCAAACATGAAAGACCTGAGTGCCCCCAATGTTGGGCCATTGGTCTCAAGTGTCAGAAAAAAGGCCACATTGTGTTAGTCTGTCACTCTACTGTGCAGAACACAGCATCAGAGAACATGGATATGGATATTCAGGAAATCTAATCATCAGAGCTGCTTCCTGAGCATGCATCTAACAAGCTTTTTATTGAGGTTGTGTTCTCTAACAACAGCTGCACCAGCAGGTAGACACCAACTTGGCAGTTTTCTACTTAATGTCCAAACATATTCAGGTCTCGGCTCTCTGTATGTATAGCTGGTAAACAGGTGCCTCAGGTTAAAGTCAAGCTGGAGCATGAGCAGCTCGCCTCTCTTTGGATTGTAGTTCCCATATCCTCTAGTGAATATCATTAAGAAACCCTCTGTTTAATTGTTCTTTGTTGTGATTTTAAGGCCACCATGAATTCACAGTCCATGATCAGGACGTAACCACAGCCACATCATGACGAACTGTTCGAACGATTATCAGGGCTTAGTTCTTCTCCAGACTTGATCTTTCCAAAGCATATCACCAGGTACCTGTGGATGATGAGTCCCAGCATATTGTGATCACTAACATGTCATTCAACCCCAATCAATACAAATTGTTTATGTTTGGGTTGCCAAGTGCCCTTGCAGTTTTTCAGTGTTGTTTGGGACAGGTCATGTCCAATCTTCCACACTGCTTCAACTACTTAGATAACATCATCATTATAGTACATACTATGAGTGACCACCTGCACAACCTCTGTTCCCATTTTAAAATATCCAATCTGTGTATCTGCATTGTAATCTGCAGAAGTCCAATTTTTTCCAACCACCTCTTGAGTTTCAGGATCACATCATCTTGAGGCAGGGCATCCAACTCAAGCAGAGTATTGTCAGAGCCATTACAGACCAGTCACATCCCTATTCATTGTGTGAACTGAAGGCATTTTTTTGGGGTAAAATTGCTATTATCACCAGTTCATTCTCAGGGCATCCACCATTGCACACCCACTCCATCTCTTCCTACACAAAGTTGGTCCCTGTATTTGGTCTACAGCTTGTGACAGTCCTTCAACACACTGAAGGAACACTTCCAGTCATCACCATGTCTAGCTACCTCTGATCCCAACAAACCATTGGTTTTAGCTATGGGCGCATCACAGATTGATGTGGGGGTGGCCCTTGTCCATCAGAATGTTGATGGCTCAGAGCAGCCACTGGTGTTTGCATCCAAAACCCTCAGTACAGCACAGGTACAGTAATCTCAGATCAACAAGGAGGTTCTGCCCATTGTATATGTGGTCAGAAAATTCCATATTTCCTTGTATGGCACCAAACCCCAACTAATTATGAGCCACAAGTCCTTAATTTCATGATTTAGTCCATCCGTTTGGGTCCCCAATAAGGCACCCACAGATTGCAGCAGTGGGCCTTGCTCCTCTCCAAATACAACTATGACATTCCCAGTGGCTGATTCTGTCTGCAGGCTGGTAGTCCACTCTCTCCAAGAGGGTTGACCTTCTCATCCTCTGAGCTGTTGTTCCGATCTGCTTCTTAACTTCTTTGTCTTGTGTCATCAGCTCTATGTCTTAGATGGGATCCTTCTGATCTTCACAGATGATACGGATCCCTAGGTGATCATTTCCAGGAATCTGCAATGGGAGACTTTTACAGCTGTTATATGGGGCACACAAAACCCTTGGCTTGCAGACATATTTACTGGCCCAGCATTGACCAAGAGCTTGAACACTTAGTTGCTACACATCTTGTGTGCTAATCAAGAGGCTGACCCAGGTGATCATTCTCTCCATGGCCTCCAGCAACCCAGCCCTGGGAATGCACCCACATTGATTTCGTGGGTCCATTTCCAATTGTCATTGACACATTTTTGCATTTTCAGTTCATGGTCTGGTGCTTCTCAGCCACCACCAAGGCTACTATTCTCTTCAATTTTTTTTTTTAAGATCTTCCAGTTATCCTTGTTTTTGACAATGGATCCCAGTTCTTGTCTCAGGTGTTTCATGATTTCTGTGTGCAGTCAGACACTCGCCATGCTCAATTCCCTCCCCTTCACCTACTATCCAATGGGGACGCTGAGTGCATGGTTCACACCTTTAAGAACCAGATTAAAAAATATCTGGAAGACTTCCCCATCAAAGAGGACTACCTGGATGACTCCTACTAGTTCCCGTAGCCCAGAGGAGCTTCTCCATGGGTGCCAGCCAAGTACACTGCTCCACCTCCTCTGTCTTGGATCTCGCCCACCATTGCGTTCTGGCATTCTGGGTTTTACACTGAGGACGGGTGTCAGTGTACATGGTTTTGGTTGGTGGCCCCACTGGATACCAGCAGTCATCATGTGTGAGAACAACCACCATGCACTCACTCCATGAACAGGGGACTGGGAGGTACAGCATCTTTAGCAGCACTCCCTCACTTGTCCCAACAATGCCTTTGCTGGTACCCCAACCACTTGGCACCACCTACCAGGAAGAATTCCACACTGCTCTTTCACTTGTGGCAGCACCTCCACTTGACGAGCATATGACTTCACAGACTTTGGCAGCAACTCTGGTGATGCTCCAGTGCATGTCACAGCAGCCTCAGCCTGTAGTAGTGTCACCTCCACTTTGCACACTGCCAACAGTCACTGGCATGCATCCTGGCTTGTACTGTCCATCACTGATTCTGTCATCTTGTGCACCAGCAGGGGTGAAGGGGGAACAGGGCCTTTGGGGTGTTCCTCAGGCAGTCACTTTGGCCCATCTCCCTAGGTCTGGAGTTGCTTACTCCACCTGTTTCACTACATCTCTAATGACTGGGGTTTGCTCACTCCTCTCACCTCCAGGGCCTTCTTGCATGTGGACACTGTCTCCACATTGTGTCCATCCACAGCTTATCAAAGGGATCAGCAACACTCCACTGCGTGCAAAGGGGAGGGATGTAGTGATCTACATAGGTCCACACCTGAGATCCAGAAGTGCAGTCTTAAGGCACATCACAGAAGTCAGCAAGTGGAGCTAGGAGTTCAACACAGCTGGAAGTTTGGCACAGTTAGGAGTCTCACAACTGTCAAAGGCTGCCACTCATTGTTTCACATGCAGCTTCTCATATGTACATTCTACTGGCCAGCCAACAACTTTCAGAGATGGTCCCAGCAAGCTCTAACTTAGTTACATATTTACCTCTGCATATGTGTTATGGGACTATTATTGTGAGCCACTCCATGGCTGGTTTACCACTGTAATAAGCTGCTTTCTTGACTTAATAAAATTTGTTGTGTTTGTCATTGTGTGGTGGTCTCCTGTGGGACACATATTTTTCCCAAATGTGAGGCCAGCATCATGCAAGTGTGTCACATCATAAAACTGACCAAATTTCTTGACCTGAAGGTTTCCATTTAACTATTGTTGCGTGCAATACTTGTTTCATTTCCAGGCACTATAAATAATCAACAAGTGATTAAGTGATTTTATCCTTAAAAAGGTAAGATTAGTCCCACTAATGATTAACTTCTGCAGAATATATAATTTGATATTACACACACACACAGGAATACACAAACATAGATAAAGGAATATGAAATATCTGAAAACAAACTGATGTTATTTCTTCACAAAGGTATGAAGAATGTAAGTCACTACAATGATCAATATGTTTTGAAATTATGTTTTGTATATATGAACTTTTAAATCAGTACTTTACATTAACATTCCATGCTGAAGTGGTGTTAGTAGTAGTAGCATTAGTGGTAGCAATTTTACCCATGATTAGATACTGGACACACTTTTACAATTTAAGAATAACAAAAATAAAGTAATTCACATATACAAACCCTTACATACTTATAGCTACATTACATGTAAAGAAAATATATTAACTGACCTGAGAATCACATGAGGATACTGGAAAGGGCAGAACATTACATCACAGTCCATGGGCTTCCTGTCTCTCATCATAGCTATTATCATTCCTATCATTCCCAGACGAATGAAACTCATGTTTGTCACTATTTTCATGAAAAGTGATATTTTATGGTACACACCAAGATTGTATTGCCACAGGGCAACAACTGGTGATACAACACAGGGTCCAATCACTGCACCTATCTGTAAGAATTTCAGGATCATTAAGTTATACTGCAGTTCACAAAAAGTAATACTTACTATCTGATAAATGAGAAGAAATATCAACTGCTGAATGGATGTTATTCTAGGTTGGAAATGCCACTATGTAACACATTGGCAAAATTCATTAGATTTTTGAAATGGGCTAAACAAATTTAATGTATCCCCTTTTTGATTTAATAAATTATCTCCTGGCAGTGGAGCTGACTTAGCTGCAATTTGTACAATAATGCTATGTGCCAAAGTGGTCATTTGGATGCACTTTAGGAACTTTTTGAGTGTCTTGATCACACTTTTTATTATTTCCAAAATCACTTTATGCATTTTGACATTCTGTCATTTTCAAAGGCTATAAAATGCAACACAAAACTGGTATCAGAAGACATGAAAATAAGTCATATTTCACCCGCAAAAGGCAAAAGTCCCAAGTTCAAGTTCAAGTGTCTGGCATACAGTTTTAATCTGCCAGGAAGTTTCATATTTCACCAATGATTAGAGGCATAATATAATGAGTAGAAAACAGTTCTCTAGCTTACCAATCCTGTGATATGATACAAAATTTTTCATTACATACATGTATCTCACCAACATTCTCAGTCATGAGACAAGTGCAAACTGATACCAACAAACAAATTGGAAGCCAAGTGAACTAAGCTGCTAGGCAGCACTGATCATGTGGTATACACTGTATTTGTTTACAACTGAATTTTCATTGTTACACTGTGTAATACAATTTCATAAGTAAACAATGTTTTACAAAAGATGTTTCTTTACAAAAACAATGCTTAACATATCTTTTGAGTGGGCGAAAATAATACGTCGGAAGATTGCTCTGAATGGCACTAGTGTACATGAGGCTAACTTTCTGTTAACAAACAATTTTTTTATGACTTACAGCATATAAAACTCTAGGAATGCCATCTGAGGCATACAGCATTCATTTATTAGGAACAGGTGGTGCACATGCATTACTATTTTTGTCAATGGTAGCAAAAGTGCGTATATGTAATTCAGACAATTTGAGAAGGTGGAAACTTGGAGCGCCATTCACCAGTTCCATCAACAGTATATGGCAACCATCCCAGAGTGTCTTATTGACACTCCGTAACCCCCAAGCATTAATTTAACTGAAGCACCATCCAAAATATAGTCATGTAAAAACCAGTGCAATATTACTGCTATTAGCACTTCGGCAATTGTGCTTCCTTACATAACCTGTTCTCTTTTACTTATGTTACACATCAAATTTTTTACTTCATGAATTAAATAAAACTCTTACAGAAACAAATATAACTATGTAACAAACCATAAGCTGTAATTGTACATATGACAATTGAAGAATTAATAAAAATTTAAAAAAATTTAGAGATTAGTAGAGGGAATAAGGGAATAAGTTTATAAATGGCTCATTTAAAATAATGTATATAAGATTTGGGCTTTTATGACCATAAAACTGTTTTCTGTGAATAATAAGCATTGTAAAAATGCCATGACAGAGTTAAATAATAATAATAAGTATGGCCAAGATATCACAAAATTTATTGAAGAGTTTACTTTGTTGAAGGATTTATCTAATAGATACATGATCAGTTTGCATTTGAAGTTAATTTTACTATTTATTAAATTCTTCTCATCACTGGATGCGTGGACAAAGATTTTTTATTGTGAACTCCTCTCTGTGCCATACTGAGGAGTGAAATGAATGAAAAATAGTTTAAATCATTTCCCCTCCTAGTATTATATTTATGATTGTTACTGTTGTTTCTCAGCTGTGATTGATGCTGACAGTAAGGCTGTTATCTGTGAGGCTGTTATCTGTATCTCTACTTGATTAAAGAGCTGTCTTCAAGTTGTTCTTGAGTCAATAACATATATTAACATTATAGCATACTTCTGTGCAACAAACACTTTCTGCCTCAGTGAAAACATACCCCAAAGAGAATGAAAACAGCAAAAGTAGACATATTTTTGACATTTTTATCTCCAAAATCTGATGTTATCCTTAACACAAAATTGCAGGGCTCAGCAATTTAAAATCTGTAACACATGTCTTCCATTTAAGATTCTTATTGGTACATAATCCATAGAATTTACAATGTCATTCTTCATTTATTGACTTATCTTTGAGCATTATTTTTAATGGTGTGTTCTGGCCTCCTGCAGCATATTTTGGCATATATTGTGTTTTATTTAGGTTCAGTGACAGTACATTTGTAGAGAGCCAATTATCAATTTTCAAGAAAATTATATTTAAATTTTCAAATATCACAGTTTCTCCATTACACTTGGTTATAATACTTCCATTATCAGCAGAGAGAACTGTTTTTGCTTCTTGGATACATGAGAGAAATCACTTATACACTGGTGTGTAAAACTTAAGGAAAGTAATTTTCACATTGTGTGTCACTGGTGCATAACGTAGTTTGATCAAACTTCAACGATACATGAAAAAAATTGCTACCATGTAGTGCAGAACATAACTGACAGAAACATGCAATTAGAGCAACAGAAATAGCATAGTTATTCAAAGTCAACAATTACACTAAGATCACTGCAGTTCACAATGGACCACTGGACATTACAAGTGGTGGGACAAGGTTCTTAATAGTACATGTGATAGCCACAGATGCCAATGTATTTTCTGCAAAGTGCTACCACACTGATCTTAAGGTTAGTAAGGATTCTTGTAGTAGGGCAATCCTTTCCCATACTACTGTGGTTGACAATCACTGAATGGTCACTGGGGCATGTGGACTTGATCCAGTACGTCTTTGCAAGGAAAAATATGCATGATCAGTAGGATTTAAATAAAGGAATGGACAGGTCATGCCAAATATCCTCTCATTCCAAGAGCTCCTCCATCTGCACTGTTCAATATGATCATGCATTGTCATCCATTAAAATAAAGTCATGGGTGCATTCAGGCCTGATTTCATTCTTATGTATGACAATGCATAATCATACTGAACAGCACAGTTGAAGGAGTGGAATAGGAGGGAGTGCATTGTAACAGTAATGTTCAGTGCTAAGTATACCATTTCCAAAGTTTTGGAGGTAGTATGCCCATTCATTGAACATTATGTGTTGCCACACCATAACTCATGGGCCACCAAAGTGATCATATTCAACAATGTACCTGAGTGCATTACATACCTCTAGTTATATGGGGGTATGTCTAGCATTGTCAAACATGACTACTTTGCTGGTCCAGGTGTTATGGTGTGGCAAAGCATAATGTTGCATGGGCAGACTGACCTCCAAATCTTTGAACATGAAACACTTGTTGGTCAACATTATTGTGACACTGTGCTCCTTTCCCATGTGCACCTTTTAAGGGTGTATTTGTCCCTATCTTAATTTTTATGGATGACAATGTGTGACCACATTGATATTTATCTTAGTAGATGAAGGATCTCTTGGAAGGAGAGGATATTTTACAAATGTACTGGCCTGCACCTTCCTCCAAACTAAATCCCATTGAGCACCTGTGGGATGTATTGGGGAAATTTATTGTAGCGTGTCAGTATGCACCAAAGACTGTCCAGCAGTTGCCAACTGTACTGGTGGAGGTGAGAATACCCTACCACAAGAACTCCTTAGCAACTTTGTGGCCAGCATGGGAGGACACTGCAGAAAATGTGTTGCCATCTGTGGTGATCACATCCCTCTCAGGAACTGTACTCCACTGTTTGCAATGTCGAGGGGACTATCATGAAATACGGTGACTTCTATGTAGTTATTGTCTTTGAAGGAGTGTCATTTCTTATTGTCTCAATGCATATTTATTCCCATTACCATCCATACTATAGCAAAGCAGTTCTTTCCAAGTATGTTATAAATTTCATCAAGTTATGTGACACATGTGAAAGTTACTTTTGTCCTCAAGTTTAGCACATGAGAACAAAAATAGGCTCAATATCAATCCCTGTGGTACACCATGTAACCGCTCAATGTCATTCAATACGATCACGACACCCCTCGATTGACGTTAACACTCGTGGTGTCACTTGCCTTCATACATGGCAGTGGACGTTTGAAAATTCGTGACGCTAGCTCAATGGTCACCAATTGATTTAAATGTAAATCCTGGCTGACTCTTAATTCAATTACTGCCATGGGGGTGAGGAGAAAGAACACATCCTAGTGGTACCAGCATTATGCGTATTTAGATGTTCGATTAATCTGAATGGTTTGCAATATTCCAGTGATTCTATTCGAACTCTATGCTGATGTACCAACAAGGACCATTTTCGCAGATAAACATGCAAGTACGTAATGTATGTTCAGTTTCTCAATATAGTTCATCGCACTCACACATTACACATCCGCTGTAAGAACAATTTCATGCTTTTACATTTTTGGTGTCCCACAATATTGGTTGGCTAAATATTATGACGATATGTTGCTTACAACTTCCACAGATATTGTTTATCATGTAGTCAAGACTACGTAATGAAGCCAAAACCGTGGATGAAATTGAAATGTAGTTTTTTTACTAACACTTCTCTTTTCACTAATTAAATATGAAATATGAATCGGGATTGGAGGTGATGATCCTATCCTTCTTTTTTAGTATTTCAGGTCCCCATTAATTAATATCTGGTAGTTAATAAGTGAACTAATTTTTATGCTGGCATGTTGTTTGTATCAGTTACCCTGCAACCGTCCAAGGATAAGATTCTATTAATGTTCCGCGCACACGCGTTTCACCATTTTATAAAATGCAGAATTATGTAAACTATAGCTTTCCATTGTGCACAACCTTCGTGGGTTCCACAACCATAATAGTTTCCCAAGAGTATTTTTCCCACCTAACACAAAGTTCAAATTATGTTGTCGGATTCATTTTCACTCCACCCGACAATAAACGTCTCTGATCACTTCGTCACACATAATGTATTTTAAACGTGCTTGAAGAGTCTTTAAATAATCTCCTCAATGAATTTCGCAGTCACGTACCTCTTTTTCATTGACCAGCCCGATCGCGATAACTGAAGGTAGAGAGCTCAATAATGTGTTACATGTTCTTTTATATGTATTAAAAAACAGACGCGCCCCTATATCTTTCTGTCCCGCTTGGTCTTTGCTACTTTGCTTTTTATTACTTTGCATTATATTGCTTCTTAATAATACTGTGCAGTTATTAAAGTTTTGTACTACTTTCCCCGTTTTAATTCTTCCCCGATTTTAATTAATATGATGCTAATTGACACGCCTGCCCGCAAAGTACCGTTATAACCATTATTTCCCATTTGGAAGATGATGTTTTACTTCTTATGCTCCCTGGGTTCTTAATGTGACAATTTGCATTCTTTTACGTAGATATGATGAAACCAGGTTACCAGCATGATCTCTATGCTGAAATAATTGAGCTTCTGCAGGAGGATACTGTGTAATGCACAAACAAATGCCTTTGAACAGTTAGAGAAAATAGCATTTGACAGTTATTTTGACTTTCAAATTTAGTAAAAACCAATTCTTATATTTTGAAAGTTGCATGCTATGGAAGGATCCTTTTTATATCCAAATTGAGACTAAGTATCTTACCTCGAAAGTGGTACGTTAAGGTCTTGTGTACATAACTGAAAAAAGTTGTGAGATTTGTTGGAAATTATTAATGTTTGTTTCACTACCTTTCTTGCAAAGGGGTCTCACAATAGCATATTTTAGTCTATCTGAAAATATAGCTTGCATTAGTTGTGTAATACATATGCAACTGAATACATTTCATACATGTTCAGAACAGGATTTTAGTGATTTACTTGAGATATTATCAAGTTCATGAGAGTTTCTGCTTTTGAGGGAGTTAATTATGTTGTTAATTTCTTTGGCAGAGCAAGAATTAATTGTGATTTACCTGTACATATGTGGTATTGATACTGCTGCTTGCATGTTGGCCTACTCTATTGTTTTACACCTTGAACTGGCCACTCCAGTCTTCAGAGCAAATTATACAAAGTGATTATTAAACATGTTGGCTACCTGACTGCTATAATTTGTTATTTTATTTAATAAAAAAGTCCTCCCATTCCTTAACTATTGACCAGATAAATTTAATTTTATTATCTGTATTATTAATTCTGTACATTTATTTTAATCACACTTCTTTATATAGCACAATATTTCTTGTTGTCTGAAATCAGTCCTGCTTCTCTGTTTCTCCTAATTATTTCTTACAATTCCCTTCACCTTCCACATGATATTTTAACTTTTTTTGTAATCCAGAGAATTTCAGATGCTTCTTAGTTAACGTAGTTTATTGGTTTATGGGAAAGCAGTTTTCATAGATTGATGAAAATGCATCTGCATCAATATCTACATCTGTACTCTGCAAACCTCCATGATGCACATAGTATGCATCTATAAATAAATTATATCTGTCACATTATCTGGATCCCTCAAATCCACTTCCTATATGGTTGGCTTTAAAAGTCTCTATTAGCTGTTCATATACCACTCCAACTGTTTTCCGTGGTACCCCTTCATTGTAACCAGGTAAGTTATTTAGTATGGTTAGTAGTGTACCATGGCCATAGAGGCCATTCACTATGGAATAAATGTGTTCATTGCTAATTAAGCATTCACCAAAAAATATGTTCTTTGTTGATGTATTATCTTTGATGCTATTCTTGTCCAATCTGTTGAGAGCTCTTTAGCTCTTAAAATCTGTCAATACATGGGCCCATTTACTTGAACCCTTAGTCATTTCCTCAATAAATTGTGTTATTCAGTCAAGGTTAGCACTAGGTTTTACTACACTTGTGACCTGGTACCCTAATCCTACACCTCTATATCTACACCTACATCTACATGGCTGCTCTGTAAATCACACTCAAATGCCATGCAAATGGTTCATCAAACCACCTTCACAATTATTCTCTGTTATTCCACACTCATACAGCATGCAGAGAAAATGACACCTGTATTTTTATGTAGGTGCTCTGATTTCCCTTATTTTATTATGATATTCATTTCTCCCTTTGTAGTTCAGCATCAACAAAATATTTTTGTATATGGAGGAGAAAACTGGTGATTGAAATTTCATGAAAAGATCCCACAGCAATGAGAAACACCTTTGTTTTAATTATGTTCATCCCAAATCTTGTATCATGTCTTTGACACTCTCTCCTCTATTTCTCAATAACACAAGATGTGCTGCAGTTCCTTGAATTTTCTTGATGTACTCCATCAGTCCTATCTAGGACAGATCCTACATGATGCATCAGTATGTCAAAAGAGGATGGACAAGCTTAGTGTAGGCATTCTCTTCAGTAGATCTGTTGCATCTTCTAAGTGTAATCCTTATCTTTCCTGCAATTGTTAGCCAACAACTGTGCCATGATTACTGCCAGCAGTAACACTTTTCTTTTACTACAACTCAGTTTTTGAACTGTCTCTTAAATTGTTATTAATGGTCTGCTCACCCAATTTCCTATATAGCTCAACGAAGTCTCTTCACTTCAGCACATAACAGGTTCTGTCTGTTTTTCAGCAAAGACAATAGTAGGGTAGACATTCAATTTTTTTTCCAATAATTACACACTGCCTGAAAAAAAACAGTGAACCTTCCAGAAGGCATGCTTGACTGTCTATGTAACTTTATACATGTACACCTCACCTGCGGATATGTAAAATGATTGGAGCTGCCATTTTCTGTACCAGGTAGAACAGCCACCAGAGTGCATTAGTCCTGTTGATGTTTAGTGTTGTTATCAGTCCTGGTAGGATATATAATGGACATGAACAATATCAGAACTTGCCTAATCACTGTGAAGGACACAGAGATGCCACATAGTCATTTAAGGCAATGTTATCAGCAACTGACACAGTGTAAATAGGGCCTCAATATGGGACTATATTTGACCTATTGGTCGAATCATGTAATATGCAGATAAATGGGGCCATTCAAATCTGATAGTAGCCTGAATGGCTGCATGGGAATACAATTGCAGGCCTACTCATTGTTAAGGCTCTGGTTGAACATATACTTGTATGACAACCACAAGGGATGGTCACTTTATTGTCCAACAAGCACAAAGTTATCTCTTCAAATCAGTACTTGCCATTCTAGAGTAATAAAGTGACTTCCTGCATCATGTGTCATTCTGTACCATTGGTTACAGACTAGCAGTAGAAAGACTAAGGATATACCATCTCATACATAGGCTGTAGTTAACACTACAACACAAACACCAGCATTTGGAGTAGTGCTGTGATTGGGACTCATGTTCTGCTGATGAATAGCACAGTGTAGCACTCAGCAATGAATGGCAGTTCTGCACTATCCCAACTGACCATCATTGGTGTTGATTTGTGGGAGGTCACATTCTTTCAAAGTTTTGGAGAGGCACAGTGGTGTTACTTTTGGCATCACGTTGTTGAAAGACACTGGGTATTACTTCAGGTCATGGCCGATAGTACTTCAGGGAACTCTGATGGCACAACCATATGTAACAGACATCCTGTGTCCTCACGTGTTATCTCTCATATGACATTATAGTAATGCCATTATTCAACAGGACAACACTCATCCACACAGGGTATGTGTCTCAATGGACTGTCTGTAAGATGTTGAGGAACTCCTTTGACCAGTAAGACCTCCACATCTCTCTCGGATACAACATGTAGGAACAGCTTTGACATCAACTCTGTCCCAGTACCAGTATGCAGGTTACTGCGGACCACTTACAGTAGTGGTGGGCCAGCTTACCTCGGGAAAGGATACAATATCTTTTTGACACCCTCTCCAACCAAATCAGCATGTGTATCCAGCCCAGAGTAAGTGTGACATCACACTGATAAGTGGGTTCATACACAAAGTTCTTCATAAATTTGACTCGAATTTGTAATCACAGGAATAACATCACATACCTTGTCGACCTGTCAATTATAATTTGTTTCCTCCTCCTTTTGTATGCTTCACTTTTAATGTCAGACAGTATGTATTTTGCACCACTGCTGTTAATATTTTAGTTTTTCAGTCACTTTATAAACTTAATTTTGTTCAGTATTTTCCAATCCTAATGTGTTCTCTGTAATAAAAATATTTTATGTGAGGAAAAATGTGTATCTTAGAGCAGCATAAAAGTGTTAGAATTTCAGCAGTAAACCATGTTATTCAATTTAATAGATGCAGATTCTAATTATGAAATAAATTGCATCCAAAATTTAAATTGATGTGGCAGGCAATATTTTTTGTCCTTTGGAAACTGACTTTGTCAGTGTGTGTCGTGGAAATAATATAATGATGCTCATAATTCATTTTCATCTAACCTACAGTCTATATTTTGATCCCCAGAAACAATTGCTTCATAAAATAACTATCAGAACAGTTCTGCAGGGTGGTTTTCCCCAGCCAACATGTACAAAATTGCAAATGTTTCATTATATTGCAGAGTGTGTGTAGTATCCTGTAATTATTGCAATATGATTGAAAGCAGTGTGTACTAACAAAATGAGATTTTTTCTGAAACTTTAAATTTCTCTTTTAAAATTATCTAGAGAGCAGTACAAGAAAACAATTAAAAATTTAACCCATAAAAATGTTCCTCCTTGATGCTTCTCCTTATTTATTTATTTATGTATTTATATTAAAAAACAATGATGCTGTGGCTTACCAAATGAGAAAGTGCTGGTAGATAGACACAATAAAAAACACACAAACACAAATTTCAAGCTTTCGCAACCCACGTTTGCTTCATCACGAAAGAGGGAAGGAGAGGGAAAGATGAAAGGATGTGGGTTTTAAGGGAGAGGGTAAGGAGTCATTCCAATCCCGGGAGCGGAAAGACTTACCTTAGGGGGAAAAAGGGACAGGCCTGTGTCTGTATATGTGCGGATGGATATGCGTGTGTGTGTGCGAGTGTATACATGTCCCTTTTTCCCCCTAAGGTAAGTCTTTCTGCTCCTGGGATTGGAATGACTCCTTACCCTCTTCCTTAAAACCCACATCCTTTTGTCTTTCCCTCTCCTTGCCTCTTTCCTGATGAAGCAACCGTGGGTTGCGAAAGCTTTAAATTTGTGTGTGTGTGTTTGTGTGTTTTTTTTTTTTTTTTATTGTGTCTGTCTACCAGCGCTTTCTAGTTTGGTAAGTCACAGCATCTTTGTTTTTTAATATATTTTTCCCATGTGGAATGTTTCTTTCTATTATATTCATCTTTATGTATTTATTGTTTATTTTACTTCATTTACAGCATTCTGTTTTACTGTACCTTTTGTCATTTTCTCCTTCCTGCATTCCATCTCATTGCTTACCTCCTCCTCATCCTCCTCCTCCTCCTACTCTTCCTTTCTCTCTGTCCTTTTTTATATTTTGCCACCCCCCGCCCCCTCCCCCATTTACTTCATTCCAACATGACATTTGGTTTCACAAATTATTTTCTCTTTTTTATTTCAAAATTACTTTCTAATGGCCATTCTTCTCTATTGACCCTCAGTATCATTGACTTTCTTGTACACACAGCACTGTCCAGTTTTACTATTTTCTTGGTATCTCACCTCTTGTTACAGATATCGTCCTTTTATTTTCCTATGTACAACTCTTCAAGATAAAACTTCCTCACATTTGATTTGCTCATAAAGTCATAACTTCACAGTTATTTTCAAACTGTCATATATTTGTCCTACAGAAATTCCCTAATTCTCTGTATGTGTGAAACTAGATATTGTTGTTTAGATTTTCAGAAAATTAGGTATACCCATTAATATAAAATGTAAATTTTTGAGAAAAACTGCAAATAATGAAAATATATAATTGAAGCAAAAATTTGCAATACTACATTTGAGAAGAAGATTTCACTTACTTGTGGGCGGAATACTGTTCCTATTAGAAGACCATAACTCTCAGAAACTATAGAAACTAGGAAAAACAGCAAAGAATACATCAGGAACCTGTACCATTCAAGAGGCTGGCTGGAGAGTAAATAGGAGAGTGGGACAAATACCAATGTCCACGCATGCTGAAATTTAAACAGACATGTTTTTAACAGTTAAAATTTCTAACTAATGACTACTGTAATGTTAGTACAATTAACTGGCCAATACATACCATACAAATAAGTTTCGAAATAAAGACAGCAGCAAAATATGAATTCAATGAGTACCATCCGTTGTGGTATTCTCGCTTCACAAGTTTAAGCTCAAAAGGATCTGAAAATTAAAGGTGAACCAAGCATTAATGGAAAACTGTCATCTTGAAATTGCAATCATACTTCACATACTTCTGTTTAATTCTGTCCTGTGGCATAACATTCTTCAGCAATGCAACTAAGATCACAAAAATAGTTATTCTACAGAACCCTGAAGTAATATTATTATACCAGGGTGAACCAAAATTTGCATACTCAGGTGTCATAATGGCATTTATTGCATATTAGCAATACAAAAATGTCTCGAATAAAATTTCATCTCATGCATACATATGGTAGGATATGGATAAGGAAAGCAATCTGGCAACATTGTAATCAGATGTGAGCTATTTTTTTTTACTCTATGTAACTTGACACCAACACCCCTGCTGCAGTGTGTAATGGTACTTGAACTACATAACCATTATGGTACTTCACCTGAACCTCTCGATACCAGTAATATTCTACTGTATTTCTGTTAACTACTTAACATATTTCTAAGACAACATTCAGATTTGATTTTACTTTTGATACATCGATATGTTTATATTGCAATGATATTATTCTTATGTGTATTCTTTCTTTTGTCACTATGATCTTTGACATACTTGTAACTCTGATTTTTGGGAGCATAAGTGATTGTTAGTTAGTTTTTAAGTTGTTAGAGAGTCGGACGTTGAGAAAGTCAAGTCGTGGACGTCATGTTGGAAAGACAAATATTGTTGTCAGCTTATAAAATGTAAACTTTAACAGTGATTGTGAGGAAGATGTTTTCAAGTATGTTTTGTATTGTGAAGTGTTGTTTTGTGTGTTACGTGATATTGCAATAAAATCAATTAAAAGGAAGTGTAACTTAAATTCGGAGTGCTGATTTTTTTTTTTTTTTTTTTTTTTTCATCACTATTGTGCTATCTTTGAAAGGTTTAATCTCCAAGAATGGTTTGAGAAGCGCATCTACAAAACTTTTGAATATAGCAGAATAAAACCTAGGCCTCTTTGCATCCGAGCTTGGAATCATAACCACCTAGATTTTCAACAATTGAGCCATGATTTTACGACGAGACCAGTGTGGGAAACATGAAAAGATGAGTCCCTAGTTTTTTGATTATTACATGAAATGACTTTATTAACTGTGCTCTAATGACACCTGCCACATAATATGACTGTTGTTGCCCATAAATGCAGTATTTAGCAGCGTGAGCAACACCACAATCATTATTAAATGCTGACCTTTGTTGTGGTTGGGTTGTTAGAAGTGGTAATACTGGTTCCCATCAGATCACCAAAGTTAATACTCTTGTGCTTGGCTAGCACTTGAATGACTCCCTGCCCTAGACTACCAAGTGCTGCTGGCAAGTGTGCCACACTCAGCCCTTTTGAGGCCAACTGAGGAGCTACTTGACTGAGAAGTAGAGGCACCAGTCACAAAAACTAACAAAGACCAGGAGAGCATTGTGCTGATCATGTGTCTCTCTGTACCTGCACCTGGTGATACCAAAGGACTGAGGATAACACGGTGGTTGGTCGGTACCATTGAGCATTCAAGGCCTGTTTTGACAGTGTTCGTTTGTTTGTTCTATGTAAGTTGGCAAATAAGTATCCCATAAAGGCCTCTTTAGGTATCTTGGGATTGTTACACTTATGTGCGAATGCATATAGACTCAAATTATATGTTATGGTTGATAATAAAAGTGAATTTAAGATGAACTGAAAATCTCAAGCACATTACTAGGAGTAGAAATACACTCTAAGAGAAAAAAAAATGATGCACCACAAATGAATTATTTTAATGGGATGGAAATCAGTAGATTTGATGTTGATGTAGAGACAAACAACTGATTACAATTTCAGAAAAATTGGATCATCTATTCAAGAGAAAGAGCTTCACAAATCGAGCAAGTCAACAATGCATTGGTCCACCTTTGACGCATATCCAAGCAGTTGTTCAGGTTGACATTGGTTGATAGAGCAGGTGGATGTCCTTCTGAGGCCTAGTACAACAAATTATATCCAGTTAGGAAGTTAGATGATCAAAATCCCAAGCTGGTTGGGGGACCTTGCCCATAATGTTTGAAATGTTCTCAATTAGGGAGAGACCCAGCGCCCTTGTTGGCCAAGATAGGATTTTGCAAGCATGAAGACGAGCAGTAGAATCTCTCATTGTGTGTGGGTGGGAATCACCTTGCTGAAATGTAATCCAAGGATGGCTTGCAGTGAAGGGTAACAAAATGGGGTAGAATATTATTGACATGCTGGTGTGCTGTAAGGATGCTGCAGACAGCAGCCAAAGGGTCCTGCTATGAAATAATGGGCACCCCAGACAATCACTTCTGGCTGTTGGGCCATATGGCAGATAGTTAGGGTGGTATTCCAACATTGTCTGGGACCTCACCGGACACATTGTTTGAGGCCCAATGACCAGTGAATACATATCAGAGTGTGATCTTGACAGTAGTGGGATACTAACCTGACTGTTGCCCACAATATGGCCCAACAACCAGGAGTGACTGGGGTGGCATTTCATTTCATAGAAGAACCCCTTTGGTAGTCATCTGCAGCACCCTTACAGTGCAGTGGTATATCGACAACATTCTATGCCCTGTTTTGTTCCCATTTATAGCAAGCCATCATGGGATTACATTTCAGGAAGATAATGCCCAACCACATGTGGGAAGAGTTTCTACTGCTTGTCATTTTGCTTGTCAGATGCTACCTTGTCCAGCAAGATCACTGGATCTCTCCTCAATCAATAGAATTTTGAGCATTATGGCAGGGCTCTCCAAGCAACACAGGATTTTGGTGAGCTAACATGCCAACTTGACAGAATTTGGCAAGATATCCCTCAGGAGGAGATCCAACAAATCTGTCAATCAATGCCGAGTCAAAGAACTGCTTGTATGATGGCCAGACATGAAACAGTGGGGTACTGACTTATGTTACTCAATTTGTGAATCTCTTTCTTTTGAATAAATCCAATTTTTATGAAACGGTAATCATTTCTTTGTCTGTGTATATACCACCATCCATTTCTGTCCCATTCTGATAGTTCTTTTGTGGTGCATCCTTTTTTGTGTTATTTATCTTCCTGTCCATTCTTGTTTCTTATAATTTTGATCAAAATGAAGTTTATATTACAGTATAAAAGTCTGTAAACAGTTGCTGACATACATTAGAAAGGTAATGGTAAATCCCAAGATATTCAAGACTGTGCCATCTTAAACTTCCTTTCTACATTTTATAAGAAAGTTTAAACTTGGGTATGTAAAGTCCAGTTAACACTATGTTCACATGAAACAGATTTTCATCTTTGTCAGCGTTTCTGAAATCAGTAAAGTGGATTAAATGAATAACATAAAGTAGCCAATACATACAGCATCTAAGCAGTATAAATGTAGGAGGAATAATATATCCTCTTGTAAACTAGCAGCTTTCTCTTTGTGCTCCATGAACAATGGTGGTTCGTTCATGTTGAGGCATGGATAGGGATTGCATTGTTGATGATTCCAAGTGACAGTTGCCCTATGCACATGAGCATGCTTTCCGCTTTAAGAAAGCATATATCCTGTAAATTGTGTCTCTTGCTTACTTATGCAGAAATTATCACTTACCACCACAATTAGCAATGATGAATCACAAAAAATGAAATCATAATTCCCTAAACGTCTCTCTATGATCACTTTTAATGCTCACATTAGCTACAGTGTTCACAGCAGAGTGCTTGGAATATAGTGAACACTCATTGGCTATTGGATCATACGTAATGTAGGTGCACGGCACAAGCATAAATTCGACCATCATTTGTGACTCCAACTAAAGTAGTAATTACCATTATTATTAGTGACAGTAAATTATTACTAATCATAACTTGTATATTTTACAGAACACTACACTTTATGTTAGGATTTGCAGGACATATTGTGTACCTGAATTAATGAGTCTAATTAAACAGATTTATATACTGTATTTTCTTTCTGATAGGAATAAAATATATGTCGTTTGTTCATTGGTATAATGTATTAGTTACATATTAATAAGAATATAAATAAAGGAAATTCTATTCTGGTCCAAGCTGAAGGTGGCCAAGCGCATGTGAGATGTGCTTGCTTGTGTGAATGAACGTGTGCTTGTTTCCTATTCTGACAAAGCCTTTGGCTGAAAGCTAATCTGTAAGTGTCATTTTGTTGTGCCTGTCTGCAACTTAATGTCATCTTTATGCATTTAGCAGCCTCTATTTTCATTATGCTGTTGACAGTCCAGTGTTGAGTTTTCATTGTTTTAAAAAATCATTCTTCACATTTGAACCTAACTTCCTGAAGTGCACCTCCTCAATAAAAAAAAAGTTTTAAGAAAGTTCTGGTAGAATGTAAATGTTATAGATCAGCCACAGAGTGACCACATCATGTTTTCAGCACAATATCTTCATCCTGTGGCTTCCTTATCCTTGGCCCACTGAAAAGTGTCAAAGCAGTAGTTCTCTTTTCATTCAGAAATATGTCATTGTGTAAACTAGCCACATTTTTATATTCAGGTTAGAGTCAGTTTAACATGCAAATTAATTAAATTACAATTAAATCAAATCAAATTCAGAGAGAATTTGGTTACGATTGCATGTACTGGGTATCGGCTAAGACAACTTTTGCATGGTGTGCCTACCACAAAGCAACCAAGTTCAGTAGAAGAAGGTAGGGAAATCATCAGCTCCTCATGCCAGACTAAGGTAAGGGGGAATAGATGCTGAAGATAGCAGATCATTGTGCTCTACTTGCTTCCTGGGGGCAGGGGACATTATCAGCCAGGCACACACTGTAACAATTTTATGCTAACAGCATCTGTGAACACTTCCCTGCTGAAAAGAGGATTTTGTAAACAACATAACCAGTTTTTGAGCCATTCTTCACAGAAAACATTTTAGGTGATATACTGATCTCAAAAGCTTTCCAAATTGCATGGACAGTCCCTGGAATTGACAGTCAAGCACTTTAGTCACCTGTTCAGCATTTTGGCCAAAATTTTTTTTTCTTTCTTCTTTTTCTCTTTATATGTATCACACTAGTAAACACTGTACAAAAGCACCAAATTTAAGATATATGGTCTGTCTTGAGTATTATGACATATAAGGAATTTATTGGAAGAGTTGTATCAGTATACTTGATTGGAAGAGCCACATTTTTCTACAGTGGTGGGAGTACACTAGCATCTGCTTAATTTTTTCATTTTCAGGACAAAAATGATACTTTCTGGTTGGCAATCACTGCTTGGCAATCACTGCAGGAAAAATGTGCAAAATTGATGCCCTCTAAACTTTCCCAACACTTTGGTTTATGCTCTGAATAGAGTGACTTTAGGCTCTGCTTCGGAAGGGGACTCTTAAGCCTCTATTTGCAGCAGACACACTTCATATTTTACATTCAGTAGAAACATTTTGGGTTCTGCACACAGTTGGACTACTCTTCAGTCAGGTTGCTTCCAGCAGAGACTTTGCCTTGCAAACTCCACATTCCAGCCTCATCCAATAACATTACAGCAGTGCATGCACACCAGGTGGATGTAATGAGCTATCTGCAACTCCCACAGGCAGCACATTCATATTCCAATGATAAGATTTACAAGCAGCACCAGTGGTATAGGTAATGATGAATTTAATAACTCTCAATTATTTCATAGTTAGGTGCTACCTGGTCACTGAGGCTGGCACAGTAGGACAACAACTTTTCTTTTATTCCAAGCATGAATGCAGTCAATGCTGCCAAGTTGCAGATTTAAATCAGTTAAAATTTAATATGTTACAGAGCTGAATTTGACATGTGCTTCACTTCATGAACTTTTCAAGTTTTAAGTCACAACAATGTCATCTTTTTTATTCATTATTATTGTTGTTGCATCTGGAGTAACTTTTACTAAATATTTAAGTTTTTAAAAAAGTAAAATTGTGCTGATAAACTCAAGAATTTATCATGTATTTGAATTTAATGTGATAGCTAGTCACCTCTTCGCATAACTAAGGAAATAATGCTATTACCCTCACCCACTGATAAAAAAATTAGCATTTATTAACTCCATTGTGCACAGGGAGAGGTTTAGATAGATATCCAACTTGATAATATCTCGGGACAGTGGAACGGGGGTGGGGGCGGGGATTACAAGCATTCTGTGTACAAACAGTCTGCTGATACACTGATAGTTACAGGTGCCACAAGGAAGCACCAGCCACATTACCAAGCAGTGCACTTGTCAAGAAACTGGTGTCACTGCTATTGAGGAAACAAATACCGTGCACACATCACACAGTTTCAGACATGCTTCCACCTGCTGAATACTTAAGGCAATATGCACCCTTCAGCAGCAACATGCAATTTCTCACTTGATTCTGGGCCATGAGCCAGCTACACTCCCAGCTCATCAATCTCCACACTGCTTCACGCCACTCCACAGTGTGTGGCCCCCACAGATGCCACTCTACAGCTGATTGGGAACAGGCTTCCTTCAGAAATGATATTCCCAGAGTGAGCTTTGTATGTTTTATTCTCAAGTGATCATGAACAATTTTTCAGTCTAAACTTTTTGTGAACAATGTGTCATGAATAAATTTTTCTTAAGTTAAACATGGGAATTATAATTCAATACAGCATGCATCATCAACAGTATGTCTTAACAATGATGAATTGGATCAAACTAGGATTTAACAACAGTTGATGGGGATAAATGGCAGGATCTAACAGAAGTGACAAGGATAACACTGTATTTTCTGCTATGCCCTCATCTCTTTAAGCGACACATTACTTTGTTGCCCAGGTTGGATTCTTGTGTGTGTAATGACTTCACACTGTGTGTATATCTTTGAACTTTCTGGAATTTAATACCACATGCCTGGTTCTGGGGTCACAGCCTGCAGTAAAACAATGTCATGAGGGTAGATTCAACACACATTGCTGGTATCACTTGCCGTTGTGTCAGGGCTGATCCAGAATCAGGCCTAGCACCAGTATGTCCTCTGAGTCCAATGCCTTCAGGCTTTTGTGTCACTTCTTCATCTCACCCACTGCCTGTCTGCTTCACACTTCTGGAATCAGTACAGTGGATTGAGACAGCAAGGTTTGTACCTATTTTGCCCTTTGGGCTTCATAATTTCAAGTAAAATGATGG
This sequence comes from Schistocerca serialis cubense, assembly GCF_023864345.2. NCBI lineage: Eukaryota > Metazoa > Arthropoda > Insecta > Orthoptera > Acrididae > Schistocerca > Schistocerca serialis. The sequence goes on along the minus strand of NC_064645.1, from coordinate 254,919,379 downwards.
AATACAGGGAAGTAATGAGCTTAGTAACTGACATTTTGTTTGTTATGTTAAGGGGATACGGAATCGGATTTTGGGTTAAAAAATCGAATTTTTTTTTATTGGCGTATTATATTCTGCCATGTTTCCTCTTTAAAATGACGTATCATACATAGCTCTACTACAATTATAACTATTTTATTTTTATATATTTGTGAGATCGGGTATTGCGCTTTAGTTATACACGTCTCTCGTGGCTGACCATGAACTTTTTGGCAGTACCTTTAAAGTGACATGAATTCAAATATCCCGGTTTCCAGCGACTACTTATACACTAGTTGCCCGAAAATGTTTCTCTCTGGTTTCCTCAAGTTACTCTTTGACTTTGTGGCGGGACTGTTTTGTAAACAGTGTGATATAAGAAAGTAGTTGTTGTTGAGTTATTTCGTATTTAGTGCTTCATTTTTCGCAGTGAAAATGCCTAGAGCTAAAGCAAAAGTATTTAAAAAGCGTGTGAACTGGCAAAAGAAAAGAAATAATGATTCATTAGCAAAGCAAAGCAGTTCATCATCATCACTGTTGGAAAATGTGAATCCACTTATTACTGATTTGCCGAACGAACTTACACCAAATGAAAACAGTGCTTCTCATAAAAAACTAAGAGATTTGGAAGAGAAATATAATTTACTTGATAGAGGGAATGAAGTTTTTGAACTCATTGATACGAATATATTGTGTGAAGCTCTTGAAAACAGTTTGTGCTGCAAAAAATGTCATGGAAACGTTTCTCTGAAAGTAGAATCCCATGTTGGCCTGGCTGCCCAGTTTAATTTAATATGCAGTGTTTGTAAATACAGCTGTAAGTTTCCAAGTTCGGTTTCAGTAACTGTAAATAATGGATACAAGAAAACTGAACTTTATAGTGTAAATATTAGGTTAGTTTATGGATTGCGAGCAATTGGTAAGGGCAAAGCAGCTGGTGATATGCTATGTGGTGTTCTAAATCTTCCAAGTGCACCTTCAAAGTTTGAAGCTTACAATTATGTACTAGGATCTGCAGTTGAAGATGTAGCACAGAAGTCAATGCAGGTTGCTGTGGAAGAAGCAGTGGAAGAAAATGACGGCAGTCGTGACCTCACAGTGGCGTTTGATGGCACGTGGCAGAAAAGGGGCCACACCTCCAACAATGGTGTTGTAACAGCAACTAGTGTTGATACTGGCAAGGTTATTGATGTTGCAATAATGTCTAAATACTGTAGGTGCACAGGCAGGCTGAAAAATGAACACAGTGATGACTGTATTGCTAATTATTATGGTAGTAGTGGTGGCATGGAGGTTGCTGGGGTGAAGAAAATTTTTCATCGCTCTTCACAGTGGTATAATGTTCGCTATGTCAAATATCTGGGAGATGGTGACTCTAAAGCATTCAAAGAAGTTTTGGAAAGCAAACCATATGGGAACAGTGTAAATATAAGCAAACTTGAATGTATAGGACATGTGCAGAAGAGAATGGGTGCCAGGCTGAGAAGGTTAAAATCAGTTATGAAAGGGAAAAAACTAGATGATGGGAAAACCTTGGATGGCAGAGGAAGATTGACTGATTCCATAATAGACCACATTCAGAACTGCTATGGCCTTGCAATCAGGCAAAATACAGGCAATCTTGAAGAAATGAGGAGAGCTATATGGGCTTTATATTTCCACACCGCATCCACGGATGAGCATCCACAACATGGTTTGTGCCCCAAAGGTGAAAACAGCTGGTGTAAATACAATAGGGGACTAACAACAGGAGAGAAATACATTCACCACCACAGTCTACCATCAGCCATCATGGCAGAAATAAAGCCCATTTTCAGAGATCTGGCTGACAGAAGTCTTCTGATGAAATGTCTTCACGGAAAAACGCAGAACCCCAACGAGTGCTTGAATAGTGTGATATGGCATCGTCTCCCAAAAACAGTGTTTGTCGGAATTAATACACTACATTTTGGTGTGTATGATGCTGTGGCAACCTTCAATCTTGGAAATATAACTAAATGCCAGGTCCTTCAAAAGTTGGGTATGTGTGTTGGTTCCCGTACGGTACGTGCTATGTTCTTTTTAGATCAGCACAGACTAAGGCATGCTGATAATATAATCAAGACATTAGTGAAAAAAGCAAGACAGGTGCAGAGGGGTGCCAAAAGAAGACTTGAAGATGATTATGAAGACTGTGAAGGGGGTATTAGCTACGGATCAGGAATGTTTTAATCTTCTTTCTCCGTTTCCCGTAAGTTTACTTTTTACTTCATCTAGGAACATTATCTCAGGTACTGGTCAACCTAGAAGTCTGAAATTTTTATGACGTAGTGACATAGGTCCCTATTACATACTGAAACAACGATTTTTTAATTACTTGATTTACAAAAGACTTAGGGGTGATAGTCTAGTAAAAAGCGATGGAAAAAATTTACTTAAAAATAAATGTACAATATCTCTGTAAGAAAATACTTTGACAATAAACTGTTGTTTCAGTATTGTTGTAACATATGAATGCACATACAGTAAAATTTTTACCTCTCTGTCTCCAGTAGTTTGTGAGAAAATGTTCCCTATAGTAGGCATATATTAACATTGCGGGGATAGGTGATTCCGTATCCCCTTAATAGGATAAAGTCTGCATATACTAGAATCTGTTACCATAGAGTGTGGTTCTGTAGAGTCATTTTTTGTGTGTAACGAGTAATGCAGGTGCTTATTTCTTAGCTAATGGAATAATGAGGTATAATAATGTGATGATGAAATAATGAAGTAGTAATGAGAGATAATGAAAAGTGTATTAGATAGTGTATTAATGATTAGCAAGCCTGTCTTTGCAGTATGGGTAATTTCTGAGAATGCACTCTCCCTAGTTAACAAGGTTAGGATTGGAAGGATATAATGGGATTAACAGACATGTATGAGTAATGTAATGCGAACTGAATACAGGCATTTCTTGTTACAGTGAAAATCTGTTGGAGTTAGGTGAAATTTGGTACTGTTTATGTAAATCACGACAATGAAACTAAAAAGTTGACTGTAAGATTAATTTTTTGAAGAGTATTAGATACATTCTGCTGCATATTTGGTTTTAAATGCTGCTGGAAATTGCTATTTGTGTTCCAGATAATGATTGGCTTGGGGTAATGATACATTGAAGGAAAAATATTTCTGCTGAGTGACTAGTAACAGTAATTCAAAAGTAATGTGAATATTCTGACAAGGGTGGATAATTTAATTACATTTTAGGAAATTTCATGAGAATATAATTTTCTGATTGAGAGACGTTAGTAACCCAGTTTGAGTGAAAAATGTAATTATTTTATTTGAAACAGCTTCCATTACTTTAATTTAATTTAACTAGTAATTATGTAATGGTATAGTGATCATGGTTTTGTTCTCCTTATAACAGGGGAAGTTAGGGTAAACTGGACCTATTTTTTCTTCCCTTGAGATCTTAGTTAAAGAATGGTTCTTTTTAAAACTTTTATTCATGAATCTGGAGTGAAACACATACAAAAACTATATGCACTTTCATTTTTGTATTATCTCAGAGTTTTTACAGAACTAGAAGAACTTTGATCCTACTTTGAGACCATGTAACCCCAGTGGCTGGTTTAACTGAACCATTTATCAGTTTCCACCTGACCTCTCAGTTAAATAAATGAATTGCAGGACCCTAAAACAAAAATGTAGTGGAAGAACATTAGTAACAATGCTAAATACACGTTTATAAATATATTAATGGAAAAATTGTGGAAATAACAAATAATGCACTATGAATTTAGCAATGTAAATCTAGAACAAAACCCTGTTTCCATAATGAGTGGTTGTACTGTGTATTGAGTTGGATAGTTTGCCTATTATTTAATTTGAAGCAACAAAAGTATCATCATCTTTTAAAGATTCAAATTCTGTAGTAGAAACAACTCTAATAAAACACTGTACTTGCAACCATCACTGTACATTTCAAAGACTTGGGGAACGTGATAGTCCCCTTCACCAGTGTTTCACCATTTCATCAACACTTGTGTACAAGTCAGTATTAGATGAATCAATGTACTGCACATAATCAGCATCTTGAGAGTTGCTGCTGCTCTACTCCAGTACTGTCATTTGACTTCATTGAATGTATGCTTCTTTGGCTACTGCTTTGATAGTCTGTCTTTTGCCACTGCACCTAACTCTTGTTTAAACTGGTGTACTGGTAAGGACAACTGATTCCCATTTCTTTCTACCTCTTTTTGTTTAAGTTGCACCATTATTAGAATATGGTTAAACATGCTAGGATGTGTAATTTCTGGTTGCCGATCTTGTCTGACGTCCAATATTCTCCACATTGTCATCTGCATGTTTGCTTGCATCTTCTGCCAGTGAGTCACTGTCTGTTTGTTACTGAATTAGTCTATCCATAGCATTTGATGACAAAAGTCTTGGTTAGTAAATATGTTTGAATTAAAAGAATCAGTACCATTGACACTAAAGTCTTTCAAGATGTTGGAGAAAGTAAAGGCCAAAGGCTATGCAACACCTACAAGGCTGCCATATGGTAATTCTGGGGACACTAGCAGATGTTCCCATGAAGTTGTTCATTATATTCATTCTACAACAACTTTCTGGGGTTAATCAAACTTGTCTATCTTATGTCAAACTTCATCGGACCATTTAATGCCACCTTCACTTTATCAAAAATCTTCAGAGTAGTAGGAAAATGGCTCCATGCACAATTTATATTTCATGGAGTATCATAAAGCAATAAATACTTTAAGTTAACTCAAAGAAACAAAATTGTGTTCTATTGGTTATTAAAATTTTAGGAGAATTTATTAGATGCAAGGAAACATTATGGTTACCACTGGATTTCACATTTTTGTATATATCAGCAAACTTAGATAACTTGCAGTAGCCCCATAGATACAAATAGTACTTCTAACCTAAGAAAACAATTTTATCATATGAAAAAAATAATTTTCCTCCTTTTACTGTTAATTAATGTGCGGTCCAATTAACCCAACCTCCCCTCTGTAAAATGTGTGTTTGGTCATTTGAAATATTAGATTGGGTTTCTGGCTTTTGAGTTCAATGATGTATGACAGTGATTCGAGTTAAAGTACAGGAGTACATGGAAGAGATTCCATTCTTTTTATATTACCTTTTATTAGTAAAACATTCTGATGGTTTATATCTTTGAAAAATGAAACATTTTCTTGTAGGTTTACTTGTAGTACTTATCTGTGTACTAAAGTGGTAATTATCTGTATACTAAAGTAAAATTTTTTTTTGGCTTCCCATGTACAATGACAGATGATAACTACTTCCCAGGACACTGGTGAAACTGGAGTATATGGGGGCGACCATTTGGACCTATAAAACGCATGGACCCGACTTCAGCTAAGTGGAACAGTGACAACTGTAATTATGTAAGCAGAAATCAGTGAAATGACTGGAAAATGAGGAATTCTTTCCTCCTGCAACGGGAAAAAATGTTATATTGTCAAATTGTTTTGCTCTTCATGCTGTATAACTCTGATTTTACAGGAACAAACTTTTTATGTTGAAATTTGTTTTTCTTTATGCTATATGGATTTGTATTTGAATATGGTTTATATGGTTTTAATGTTTGTAATCCTTTGTATTAGAGGCTTATGGCCAGTTTAAGTAACCAAAATATTTTTTATGTGTAGTAAACTATTTTGCAAGAGGCAGGTATCTGTTTATGCCAACTTTTTTAAATAAATATCTTTATGGTGTTATTTATATAACATGTGCACAGTACTTAAAATTCTGATTAATTAACTCAGAACTTAGATACCTTGACTTTGTTATCCATCACATTCTTTTGGTGAATTAGAAGCAGTTGGTGTAATTAGTTTACCTACATGCCAACTAACTGCAAATACCATTAATTTTTAACTTCTTTATCACTGTTCCTGTGCTAACTTTCAAATAAAGTAGATCAAAAATATATGTAAATAAGTGTCTAGACAGCTAATGCTGGAAATTTGAGGCCTGGGATGGGGTCTGTCTGTCATGAACACATGCATTCCAGTCTGTGTCAGTTGGCATCCCACAAGTGGCAGATGACCACAAACACCATTGGCCTTCCTCCCAACCAACACATCACGGAAAGGGAGGCAGCCATCTTTCTCCACCTCCATTATGAAATGAATATTCAGGTTGACTGAATTAATGTGTTCTAAATTGCCACTCAAATTCTCACTGTGTTGCAAAATCACAAAAGTATCACCTACATATCTCAAGAAACACGCAGGTTTTCATGACTCTGTCTCCAAGTCACATGCTTTGAATTCTTTGACAAATGAACTGACAACAACAGGCTTCCCATTGCAACTTCATCTTTATGCTCATAGTACTGGTCTTTGAATAAAAATTAAGTTGAAGTCAATACATGTTCAAATAGGTTTGTTAACTCAACACCAAACATAACCTTATACAGAAAGGATTTGTAAAAGGACTGGTCATATTTTTCAAAAATATGATGTTAAATGTGGTTTCCAACCATAATCTAAGGTTTGATACCTTTAGGATTCATAAAAGATTACCTTCATTTGCATAAGGCAGATATTTCTTGCAGATGTGGTATGTCATATTGGTCAGACCATCAGGACTGTGAAGGACCTATGCACTGAGCATAAGCATCACACATGCTTACAACAGCTGGGAAAATCTGCTACTGTATAACATTGTCTTGGCATGGGCATCCTGTGGACCTCAACAACACAGAGATCTACATCTACATCCATACTCCGCAAGCCACCTGACGGTGTGTGGCGGAGGGTACCCTGAGTACCTCTATCGGTTCTCCCTTCTATTCCAGTCTCGTATTGTTCGTGGAAAGAAGGATTGTTGGTATGCTTCTGTGTGGGCTCTAATCTCTCTGATTTTATCCTCATGGTCTCTTCGTGAGATATGCGTAGGAGGGAGCAATATACTGCTTGACTCTTCGGTGAAGGTATGTTCTCAAAACTTTAACAAAAGCCCGTACCGAGCTACTGAGCATCTCTCCTGCAGAGTCTTCCACTGCAGTTTATCTATTATCTCCGTAATGCTTTCGTGATTACTAAATGATCCTGTAACGAAGTGCGCTGCTCTCCGTTGGATCTTCTCTATCTCTTCTATCAACCCTATCTGGTACGGATCCCACACTGCTGAGCAGTATTCAAGCAGTGGGGGAACAAGCGTACTGTAACCTACTTCCTTTGTTTTCGGATTGCATTTCCTTAGAATTCTTCCAATGAATCTCAGTTTGGCACCTGCTTTACCGACGATCAACTTTATATGATCATTCCCTTTGAAATCACTCCTAATGCGTACTCCCAGATAATTTATGGAATTAACTGCTTCCAGTTGCTGACCTGCTATTTTGTAGCTAAATGATAAGGGATCTATCTTTCTATGTATTTGCAGCACATTACACTTGTCTACATTGAAATTGAATTGCCATTCCCTGCACCATGCGTCAATTCGCTGCAGATCCTCCTGCATTTCAGTACAATTTTCCATTGTTACAATCTCTCGATACACCACAGCATCATCTGAAAAAAGCCTCAGTGAACTTACGTTGTCATCCACAAGGTCATTTATGTATATTGTGAATAGCAATGGTCCTATGACACTCCCCTTCAGCACACCTGAAATCACTCTTACTTCGGAAGACTTCTCTCCATTGAGAATGACATGCTGCATTCTGTTATCTAGGAACTCTTCAATCCAGTCACACAATTGGTCTGATAGTCCATATGCTCTTACTTTGTTCATTAAATGACTGTGGGGAACTGTATCGAATGCCTTGCGGAAGTCAAGCCCTCTGAGTCTTGTGGACGAATAGCGTGAGCTGGGTTTCACACGATCGTCTTTTTCGAAACACATGCTGATTCCTACAGAGTAGCTTTCTAGTCTCCACAAAAGTCATTATACTCGAACATAATACATGTTCCAAAATTCTACAACTGATCGACGTTAGAGATATAGGTCTATAGTTCTGCACATCTGTTCGACGTCCCTTCTTGAAAACGGGGATGACCTGTGCCCTTTTCCAATCCTTTGAAATGCTATGCTCTTCTAGAGGCCTACGGTACACTGCTGCAAGAAGGGAGGCAAGTTCCTTCACGTACTCTGTGTAAAATCGAACTGGTATCCCATCAGGTCCAGGGGCCTTTCCTCTTTTGAGTGATTTTAAAAAGCTGTGAAACAGCTTTGGAAAAAGACATTTAGTATTTCGGCCTTTAGTCTGTCATCCTCTGTTTCAGTACCATTTTGGTCACAGAGTGTCTGGACATTTTGTTTTGATCCACCTACCACTTTGACATAAGACCAAAATTTCTTAGGATTTTCTGCCAAGCCAGTACATAGAACTTTAATTTTGAATTCATTGAACGCCTCTCACATAGCCCTCCTCACACTACATTTCACTTCGCATAATTTTTGTTTGTCTGGAAGGCTTTGGCTATGTTTATGTTTGCTGTGAAATTCCCTTTGCTTCTGCAGCAGTTTTATAACATGGTTGTTGTACCACGGTGGTTCTTTTCCATCTCTTACGATCTTGCTTGACACATACTCATTTAACGCATATTGTACGATGGTTTTGAACTTTGTCCACTGATCCTCAACACTATCTGTACTTGAGACAAAACTTTTGTGTTTAGCCATCAGGTACTCTGTAATCTGCTTATTGTCACTTTTGATAAACAAAAAAAATCTTCCTACCTTTTTTAATATTTCTAATTACGGCTGAAATCAGTGTTGCAGTAACCGCTTTATGATCGCTGATTCCCTGTTCTGCGTTAACTGTTTCAAATAGTTCAGGTCTGTTTGTCACCAGACAGAGACTCGTGTGTGTGTGCACATGCACATGCGCTATCATTCTGTAAATTCCCCAAATACTGATGTTTAAATCCTCTTGTGCAGCACTTCCTTTCTGCAGTTTTGCTTAGAAAATGACAGGATGTACACCTGTTGAAATATCAGCAGTTGTTGAAGATGTCACCTGGCTGCATTCCTGTAAGTTATTTGAACACTGTACACACCAGGAGAAACTTGGGTTCCCATAAAGTTTTCATCACTCTTGCACATTTTATGACTCACATTACATATTTTATATAGTTTTTATTTCATTTTATCAACATTTTCAGGTTATTTTAATGATAATTTTCCAGGTATTTTAGGTCATTAATTCTGGCACCTGCAAATACAGATCTTTTTCATATTTGTAAACTGTTTGAGTTCTCGCTAGGAACAATTTCCCCCTGTCCCACGTCCACCAGCCCCCTTCCCCAGTCCACAGACCCTGCAGCACCCATCATGCTCCATAAGGGAAGGTGTATGACAGTCAAATGATGCTGTGTTCACACAATTCTTCTGTGTGTATGATTTCTTAAACAAAAATTTTAAAAAATCGCCTTTCCTTTTGATATCCTCTACTGCCACAACAGACTGGCAATGACTGATTGGATACAAGACTTTTACCTGTTTAGAAATTTTACATAAGACTAGAATTTTCTTGAGTTCTCAGCAAGATCTTCCACTAAGGTATGACTGTGGTAGTTGTTGTATGCTTCATGCTTTTGTATTTCTACCCGTCCACAAATCTCTACTAAATTTTTCCTGTTGTCATTTGTGCATTCTGTTATGAACCAAGAGTACAACAGTCTTTTCTTCCTCATCATTTCACAAATTTTGTTATTAATCATGGTGGTTCCTTGGGGTCCTCACTGTCCTTGATCCACATACTCAGCACATGCTTCTCCTGTGCATGATTTACATTCCATTCAAATTTTGCACATTATTCCTCCATGTGCATTATAATGGAACAAAATGAAATCCATTCCTTGTCTGAGATGCTAACATCTGCTTATGTGCTCTTTCTACCAAAAATGCTCTCCTAGCCTTCTTGATGGATTTATTACCTACAATAACCATTGTTGTTAAGAACATACTGAAATCACTAATCCCTTTCACTATACTGACGCCCTCAATGAGGTCAGGCCTGTTTGTAGCTACAAGGTCTCAAAAATATGTGCATTGTTAACTAGATGCTCAAGACAGTTTTCAGAAAATCTGTTTGACAGCACTTCACAAGCCTGCCGGTTGGTACCTTCTGTAATGTATCCACAGACATCCCAGTCTGTAATTGATATTTTAAAGTCACCTCCAGCTAACACTGTCTGATGTCACTATTCCCATGTCACTGAGAATAGAGTTTGTTTGAATGACAAACTATCACAGCTGAATTGGGTTGATAGTAAAAACATCCAGTAATCAACTTCATTTCACCTCGACCCGTTATACATGATCAGATAACTTCACAGTCATGCTCAAAATTGAACCTCAATAGAGACAATACTTTTGCTGACTACAATGAACACTCCCTCTTCTACAGCATCTAATCTGCCTCTCCAAAATACATTTCATGACCCACTAAACATTTCAGAGCTTTCTACTTTGGGTTTCAGGCACTTATCAGTCCCAAAAATAGTTCAAAAGTAGCAAATTTCCCAGAGGGCATTAAATTCAAGAACTTTGGTTTGAATACTTTGACAATTTACTGCTAAAATTTTGACAAAGTGTCTTTACTCTGAATACAGTCTGATTTCTCTCTCTGAGTGTCACATGACTTGTGCTCATCAGAGATCCTCAAAGTACTGCCTAGCCTTCTCTACAGTGCATATTCTTTTTGTGCTCTTTGTGCTCTTCTGCATCCTGTGGCAGTGACAATTCTACCAGTCCTGGTCACCCTGTGGCAATGACCATTCCACCAGCTCTGCTCACTCTCCGGCCATGTTCTTGCCACACTGCCACAGTGACGGCTTTCGCTGCCTGTTGGTCTCCCTCCATTCATTTGTTCCGAGGCTTCAACACACACTGTGATGACAGCCTTCCCACCAACCCAGGGCCCCTTCAATGTGTGTGCTCCATTGCCCATTACACTGACGACCTCCCCACTGGTTCCTGGCCTCTCAACGGCCACTTATTTCTCTTACCCTTGCACATTCAGTGCTGATCTTTCTGACACACTGATCTCTTCTCTCATTTCGTCTTTTCCTTTTCCATGCCATTTCTCCACCTTCAGTGCTACACTTACATGAATTAATGCAAACCCTCCTCCCTCCCTCCCTATTCTCTACACTTGCACAGCTGGTGACCACTATTCAGAGGTTTATCAGCAACTGCCAATACCACTCATATTGTTGGGACCATCTACTCTTGACATCACATTGCTTTGAGCCCCATCTTCTTGCATGACCACTACTCCATGACTGTTAGTGCATTGTATGGTATTCTCTAAATCTCTTGGATTTTCTCTTTGCAGCACCCACTTCACAACCTCAGCTTCAGGATTCCAGGGACCGGGTTGCGATCACATTGGACTCCCTACTTTCTGTGACCTCCCACATTGCCCAAGAAAGCTCAACAGCAGGATCAGTGGCCATTATTGGGCTGGTTTCATCAGATTCTCAAGGGGTTTCATCAGATTCTCAAGGGGGAGGGGTGTGCTATATGAGCCATACCTTGACTAACTTATGCTTCTAGCACAGTGTTTTCACCCTGCAGATTGTTTACCCTTGGCCCACAGGTGTCTCCTCCAGACACTACTTACAAATACTGCTAGGACATTATGTATTGTGGGCATGATACTGCATGCAAACAGTCTATTGATACACCAATTGTTACAGGCACCATCTGGGGGGTGGGGGGGGGGCAGCAGCCATACTTCCAAGCAGCATGCAAATCAGAAAACCAGCAGCACTAGTATCAAGGAAACAAGTACCATCTATGCACCAGATGGTCATGGATATACTTCTGCCTTCTGGATACTTAAGGCAAATCACAGCCTCCAGCAGCAGTAAATTGCTCACTCATTTCAAAGCCAGGATGTTGCTCTACAGCCAGTCAGGAAGATGTTTTCCTTGGAAATGGTATCCTGACACTGAACTTTGTTTCCTTTAATTCCCAGGTGATCATGAATGATCTTTCAGTTGTTCTTGGAGCTAAACATATTTGTAAAGTGTAAGTGCATAAAGTGTTCTTAAATTCATCCTGGGAATCATCATTTAATACATGGCGCATCACCTGCAATGGGTCTTAACAATGATGACCTAGATAAAACCAGGATTTAACAGTAAATATTTTTGGATTAAAGGAGACCACTTACCAAAAGTAGAAGCATTGAATTATCAATAGGTGTACACTAAAAGAATGGAAACTTGCTAACTTTCAGAGTAATTCTGTATTGATCTAGAACAAAACACACGCACACACACACACACACACACACACACACACACACACACACACACACACACACACATGCCCCTATGTGGTGTCAGATGGACAAACAGTGCTGGTGCTGCATTTCCTCAGATGGACTGGTTGTGGTGGGGACTGTGTTGGATGGGTGAGGTTGGGTGGGCAGAGAGGGAGGGATGTGGAGGGAGAGGGGGAGAGAGAGAGAGGGGGGGGGGGGAGAGGGAGAGGGAGAGAGAGAGAGAGGGGGGGGAGAAGGAGAGAGAGAGAGAGAGAGAGAGAGTGGGGAGGGGGGGGATAGGAGCCAAGAGGAGCTGTCACCATATAAGGTCATAGGCATGTGTGTGGGTGGGTGTGTGTTACTCAGGCTCGAAAAAGGATAACTCTAAAAGCTAGCAAGTTTCCTTTCTTTCTGTGTATGCCTATCAATGACTCAACACTTCTGGTCTTCTAAAAAAAATGAAGTAATATTTTATGTCATATATACTATGACAAAATTACATCAGATTAATATCTTACTGATGCTAAGCAGACATATGATAGCAGTGCAGCTATGTGAAGTTATAAAAGATATGGGAACTGTTGCCTAAATAGTCTGATCATATGCAAAGTACAATTGCTTTATCATGTAAAGAGAATTTCACTCAAGTAGAACTGTTTCTTGAAGGTGTTTGTCATTGTCTATTTTCTGTTAATGTAAACATGCTTACTTTCACTGGTAGCGTATATGTTTTTACATGCTTATTGTTGTGTCAAACTATTTAGTTGTCTAACATGCATAAAAAACTAAAGAAATAAATGTGAAAATGCCATGGTCTTAGCAGGGTGTAGAAGAGAAGACCATCAGTCTCTTCTTCAAGTAAGGACTTAAAATCAAATTTTATTTATCAGTAACTGAATGATAAAGATACTGCAAAACAGGGAGTTCTGAAACACAAATAGGTTAATGTGCTGATTTTATTATCTTTGTAACTGCTGCATTCTGGTGTACATAAAGTTTGATTTACTGCATTGCTAAGCAAATGTGCAGAAGTTGGAGGTTCAGAGACAGCTAGTAGGTAACTTCCATTACAAGTCTAGCACAGAAGGAGAGACATACATATGTAAAAGCTGATTGAAAAATTTACTGCGCAGATGAAAAACATGCTATTTTGTTTACAGGAAAGGTTAATGCAGATTGTAAACATTATTTTCCCTGCTGAAAAATTAAAATGTAAATATACTGACACAAAATTGCTGGTGGGAGTATCTGGCAACAACATGCCATTACAAGAGATGTGGCCATGAAGTTGAGATGAACCAATGCACTGTCACCTCTATTGCCAGAGTGGAGGAATACCATTCCTGTTGTGAGACCAGTAGTGAGATACGTTGCAAGCATTGTCATGAGTAATGACTGAAAACAAAAATTAAAACAACATATATAATAAAAAGTGTTTACACTAGGAACACTTAAGAAATAACAAAAAATTGTTACTGTAAATTGTTATCTCCTGTATTATCTTTGAAATCCGGTACTTTATGTGTGTTTCACTACAAAAACAATAGGAGCTACAAAAATTTATGACTCAAAACTAGAAATGTAATACATGAAGAGAGCAATGATATAGCTTTTTGTGGTTCAAATCAGGACCTCCAGTATCTTAAAGAAATATTACGAGGCACCTGTCATTAAAATTGATAAAAAATTAAACATTCCCAATAAAACATATGTATATGTAAAACAGTCATCTGAAATACAAAACACATGCCTAACAGATAAAGACTGAACCCCAAACAAAAACAAAGGCTCTCTGTAACACTTTATAGTAAAACATGTAAAACAATTCTCTAAAATATGAAAGAGAGAGGGGGAGAGAGAGAGAGAGAGAGAGAGAGAGAGAGAGAGAGAGAGAGAGAGAGAGAGAGAGAGAGAGAGAGAGGGAGAGAGAGAGAGAGATTATGAATTCCATAAATCAATTCATTACTAAAATCTGTGACAATAGGAGGAGGAAAAAAGAGAGAAACAATTAAAATACTGTAGCAGTTTAGTTCAAATTCATACAGCATTCATCACATTATCAGCTTAAGTAAGGATCACAACTCCATTTAACTTTGTTTAGTATTTTCCAAAACAAACATCTCCCAACTCTCTCCTTCCTAATTATAAGTATCCTACTATTTCAGCAGTATAGTGGCAGTAGTGGTAGCAATACTGGTGTATTTTTAGTCACTTGTGAATCACTTTTACAAAGATATTGTAATATGAGATTATAGCCTGCTGAAGAAAAGCAGATTCTTCAGATCTTTATCTTCAGCTGGGTTTTTCACCTTCTGTGAAATTTTTTTGATATATTTGAACAGTCTTGGTACCAGAAGAATTTTATATTATTTCTTGACTTTTGTATGCCAACTGTCAGGCAAAAAAATCAAGTAATGATGTGTGGCAATTAACAGATTCTAAGATTGCAATGTGCAGACTATTGGGATATACAACATCTGCCCCACAATACTGAGACAACACTACAGCACACAGTTAGAATGATTAATGAGCTCCAGAGAAGAAGATTTATAAAAATAACTTGAAGAAAGTGGACTAGTGTGAAATGTATGTGAAACAATACCTTTTAAAATTTAACGTATTCTACTATATGTTGATGTCATTTGGAAATAGCTACTCACTACAATAATTTTAAAGGATATTAACCCACAGTTGGTAACATGTAAAAATATGCACTAATGCTAACATATGTCTGGGAGGCTAAGACTACCAAATTTTCCAATTTATGTCCACTTTTGTGAGTACTGGTCCCCAGTGCCTGCTGACATCATCCCTGGCACATCTGCTCTACTATAGCAGTACACACCATCAGTATGGCTGTGTCCTGGTTCCACCGGTCAAGAATCTCCTCCAGCCTGCTGCCACTGCCCTCACTGGCTGTTGGCCTCACCACATCCCAGGTGGTCACTGCTGATCAAGTTCTGCCTTGCTAGTGGCTGCTGATGCTTGCCAGTGCCTGCTGCCAATCCTGGCTCTTTAGGCTACCAATGATTCCAGTCTTATTGAGTGTCAATCATAGCCCTCTTGCCATGGTATCAATCACAGGACATCTGCTAATGCCACCATCTCTCAGAGCAACGCAAACATGGCCAGCAAATACTCCTGTGATCTCATCATACTAATGATGTTGCCAGTCCAGCCAGATGGCAAACAAACCCCCTCTTGCCAAACCATCACCACCAGGCACCTTGCCATGCCTTATCTAGCATCACCAAGGTCAGCTATGCCCATGCCACAGCACTACACTGTGTCCAGCTGAGTTCTCAAATAGCCTTCAGTACTGTAATACCAGTTACACTTGTGTAATAAACCTTTGCAAATATCACAGGGAACAGCTGGTTACTTCCTGCGTTCTTGCCACCAGGTGCAGACATATGACACTTTATTCAAAACAGTCAACACTATTTGAAATTTCAATAATTCTTGAGGATACTCTGTCAGTCTGCTGGAGATTCCTGGTACCAAATTTTCTATATAATAAAATCACATCAGCAACAAAATCGTTTATTCACCTGTAAGTATGTATGTGCTTGTGTCAGCTGCAGCTTGATCAATATGCTTTTTATAAATACAAATGTTTTACTTGCTTTGGAATATCTTTACATTATTGAATTACATGATAACAGACCATGCTACTAGTTATTTCTTGTATCTGTTGAAAATATTTGACACTCCTGACCATGATGATCTCTTTCTTAAGTAATCCAAAGGTGTGTGACAGGCTTCTAAAATCAGTGAATAAGATCTTACTTTGAAGAGAAGTAGCAAATAATTATATTAAGGCATAATGCTTCCAAAGAAAACACATTAGAAGAACCACATATTTATCCAATAAATGCTTGATTGATTGTGGTGTACTACGGAGTTCTGTCTCAGGGTACTTGTTACACCTTATTTACATTGATTATGTATTGCTCCTCATATGATAAGCCAAAGTACAAGCAGGTAAACTGTTATTCAATAACTTTATGCATATCTCCATTCATAACAGTGGTAGGTATTTATCCTCTGCAGAAATGCACCTTCCAGCAAGATATCTTTGGGACTCATAGAAAGTCTGTCACCACTATTTGTAGCTCAAAGACCCTAGAATCATGTGTGACACTCTCTATTTGGTTAAAAATAATGACATTGCGCAGTCTTGACATTTATGAGCCTACTCTGTATGGCTATGTTTATTTTTTAAAGAAGACTGAAACACTGCAACAAAATAAAATGTCCATAGCTATAAAACAAGAAGCACCTGTAACAACTGTGTGATTTAGGGAACAGAATTGTATCAGAAAAGTGTTTCACACAAAACAGTTAAATTATTTAATAGCCTAAATAACAGTGGAAAGTATGTTTACAAATAAATTTTAGTCATGTATGATGGAAAACTGATTATGATCAGTACAAGATCAAGAATTCTTGTGCTATCAAAAACTTTTAAATTGAATTAAAACTCCTGGAAACATGTACTATTTAACTTGTCTTATTGATTAGTTTTAATTTATGATTGTAATTTGTGAACTGAAATTTACACCGTCTGTATTCTGCCTCCCCCCACTCTCTCTCCCTCCTCTCTCTCTCTCTCTCTCTCTCTCTCTCTCTCTCTCTCTCTCTCTCTCTCACACACACACACACACACACACACACACACACACACACACACACACACTTTTTGTATGTCTTTTGTGCTGCGTAATGCATCAAAAAAGACCAAAAAATATGCTGCTGCCCCCTCTGTTGTTGATGATGGTAATACTAGTAAGCAAAGACTAATTTAGTTGCAAGTGAAATTTAAGAGAAACTTTATGTACATTAGACAGCTCTTCTACCTCTCTCTTTTATTCACATGCCATGATGTACGAGGAATTTGTTCCCATGCAGTAACGTGAGTACTCATATCAGAACTGCGTGCCCGCCCCCGGTAGCTGAGTGGTCCGCGTGACAGACTGTCAATCCTAAGGGCCCGGGTTCGATTCCCGGTTGGGCCGGAGATTTTGTCCACCAAGGGACTGGGTGTTGTGTTGTCCTAATCATCATCATTTCATCCCCATCGATGCGCAAGTCGCCGAAGTGGCGTCAAATCATAAGACTTGCACCAGGCGAACTGTCTACCTGACGGGAGGCCCTAGCCACACGACATTTCATTTTTTGTGTTGGAGTTTCTAGCACAATAGTAAACCATAGTATTTCAGCATATTCTTTATTTGCTAAATTTAGCATGGTATGACATTGTTATATTTCCACAACTTGAGCATGAAATGTGAATAATGCAGGAGCAAGGGTGACTGCTCACTTGTGAATGGTCCTAAATTATTTACATTCTGCAAGAACTTTCCATATCATCAATGCAAATAATAGATTGATAGAAAGCAACTGTGACAAGCCATTTATAAACAATTTGAGAATCACTTGGTTGTTTGAGCTGTGTAATCTTTATGCTAATATTGCAGGAGAGCAAGAAAAATATCTTAAACATGAATGTGTTATACATTTTACCCTCAATTATTCATGTTAGACTTGCCATTTTGTAGAAGATATGCAAAGAAAAATCAGGGTAACTGACATTTAAATTCTATGATACTTTATTCTTCAGTGGTAAGTGAATCAAGGGTTTAGGTATATGTGGTGGTTATCGACTGCAAGAGTTGACCGCCTCATCTTTGAGAACAAACCTCTTTGAAAGCTGTTGATCTCAGTGTGTTCCGAACTCTGTATTTGAGTGAATGTGTTTGTACCGACATGATCAAAATAAAGTTAATTCATTAAAAATTAGTGAATACTTAATGTTGGGTTTGATATTACCGTACGTATCATCTCTATCCCCACATATACATGCCCAGGAGAATTGGACATGATAACACCAGAGTAATGTTAATAAAAAAAGTTTACTGACGTATTCTGTAAGAATCCTCCAGAAAAACCCAATATAACCCATGAATCATTGGTAACAATGTACCATGTCAAAACCAGTAGGTACTTATTTATGGAATTATCTTTTGGTGGAACTCAATAAATATTAGAAAACATCAAGATTGCAAAGGAAGGCTCTCAGAACCATAAAACAAGCCAAATACAGAGATTCTTCTAGACCAATATTTAATAATCCCAAAATACTGCCTCTTCCTTGTTTATGAATTTATGAATTAACAGCCTTCACAAAAGAAAGAACTTCAAAAGAAGAAAATATCTTTAAACATAACTGTGATTTTTGCCCTTACAATACTAGGCAGAAGAATAACCTATATCTGAAGAAGCACAAATGTTTGTAAATGAGTATTATATCATATTGACACTATGCTATATAACCACATGTCATCGTATTTGGAACAGATGTGAAATTTATATATTTTCCATATCAAATTGAAACAGCACTTGCTTGACCACTGCTTCTATTCTGTTTCTGAGTTTTTGTTGTATCTCAAAACTTATTGTAACTGATCAGACATTCTTAACCATACTTACTGTTTTCAAATATGTTATTTGTTATTGTAAGACTGCAACATGTATAAATTATTATTTTGAAACCATTCTATGTGTAAATTGTATTTACCATCTGAAACATGACTTTTCCTATATTGTATGTACAAACTACATACCATTGATTACGTAATGGACCAATAACAAAGAGAGAGAAAATACAAATCCAGTATTATTCTGGATTTCTTAACAGCATGATAAAATGATCCTCTGCAGTTTATTGAATATTCAGAATATTAAGAACATAGAACATGATGGATAATATTTATAAGATTTCATTTAAATCCCTATGGAGAATTAGCCTAAGAATCAAGCAAGTGATTCAGGTTCACAGTGACACCAAACTCCTTACATCATATGCCTTCCTCCTTTCAGGTGACCCAGTGCCTTCCTCTCCCACCCAACCTGTCTGTGCACGTAACCATTCATTAAAAGTGGAAAACAATCAGTGAAAGTTACTGACATTAAATTTGTGTCAATATGGGACTTGCTTTTCATGTGGAATAATCTAACTAACAGAGCTATGTCGGTGCAACTAACAATCCACACACACACACTCACACACTCACACACACACACACACACACACACACACACACACACACAGAGAGAGAGAGAGAGAGAGAGAGAGAGAGATTAGATTAATACTAGTTCCATGGATCATGAATACGATGTTTCGTAATGATGTGGAACGAGTCAAATTTTCCAATACATGACATAATTAAGTTAATTTAACAACATACTTAAGTTAATATAACAACTTTTTTTATTTTTTGTGTTTTTTTAATAATTTTTTTTTGTTTTTTGTTTTTTCTTAATTTATATGTAAAAATTCCTCTATGGAGTAGAAGGAGTTGTCATTCAGAAATTCTTTTAATTTCTTCTTAAATACTTGTTGGTTATCTGCCAGACTTTTGATACTATTTGGTAAGTGACCGAAGACTTTAGTGACAGTATAATTCACCCCTTTCTGTGCCAAAGTTAGATTTAATCTTGAATAGTGAAGATCATCCTTTCTCCTAGTATTGTAGTTATGCACACTGCTATTACTTTTGAATTGGGTTTGGTTGTTAATAACAAATTTCATAAGAGAGTATATATACTGAGAAGCTACTGTGAATATCCCTAGATCCTTAAATAAATGTCTGCAGGATGATCTTGGGTGGACTCCAGCTATTATTCTGATTACACGCTTTTGTGCAATAAATACTTTATTCCTCAGTGATGAATTACCCCAAAATATAATACCATATGAAAGCAATGAGTGAAAATAGGCATAGTAAGCTAATTTACTAAGATGTGTATCACCAAAATTTGCAATGACCCTTATTGCATAAGTAGCTGAACTCAAGCGTTTCAGCAGATCATCAATGTGTTTCTTCCAATTTAATCTCTCATCAATGGACACACCTAAAAATTTGGAAAATTCTACCTTAGCTATATGCTTCTGATTAAAATCTATATTTATTAATGGCGTCATACCATTCACTGTACGGAACTGTATGTACTGTGTCTTATCAAAATTCAGTGAGAGTCCGTTTACAAGGAACTACTTAGTAATTTTCTGGAAGACAGTATTGACAATTTCATCAGTTAATTCTTGTTTGTTAGGTGTGATTACTATACTTGTATCATCAGCAAAGAGAACTAACTTTGCCTCTTCATGAATATAGAATGGCAAGTCATTAATATATATTAAGAACAACAAAGGAACCAAGACTGACCCTTGTGGAACCCCATTCTTGATAGTCCCCCAGTTTGAGGAATGTGCTGATCTTTGCATATTATGAGAACTGCTTATTTCAACTTTCTGCACTTGTCCAGTTAGGCACGAATTGAACCATTTGTGCACTGTCCCACTCATGCCACAATGTTTGAGCTTGTCTAGCAGAATTTCATGATTTACACAATCAAAAGCCTTTGAGAGATCACAAAAAATCCCAATGGGTGGTGTTCAGTTATTCAGATGATTCAAAATTTGACTGGTGAAAGCATATATGGCATTTTCTGTTGAAAAACCTTTCTGGAAACCAAACTGACATTTTGTTAGTACTTTATTTTTATGGATATGTGAAGCTACTCTTGAATACATTACTTTCTCAAAAATTTTGGATAAAGCTGTTAGAAGGGAGATTGGACGGTAATTGTTGACATCAGATCTATCCCCCTTTTTATGCAAAGGTATAACAATAGCATATTTCAGTCTATCAGGGAAAATGCCCTGTTACAGAGAGCTATTACATGGGTGGCTGAGAATCTTATCTGTTGAGAACAAGCTTTTAGTATTTTGCTGGAAATGCCATCAATTCCATGTGAGTTTTTGCTTTTAAGCAAGTTTATTATTTTCCTAATTTCAGAGGGAGAAGTGGGTGAAACTTCAATTGTATCAAATTGCAAAGGTATGGCCTCTTCCATTAACAGCCTAGCATCTCCTAATGAACACCTGGCTCCTACTATATCCACAACATTTAGAAAATGATTATTAAAAATATTTTCAACTTCTGACTTTTTGTTCGTAAAGTTTTCATTCAATTTGATGGTAATACTGCCTTCCTGTGCTCTTGGTTGACCTGTTTCTCTTTTAATAATATTCCAAATTGTTTTAATTTTATTATCAGAGTTGCTGATTTCAGACATGATACACATACTTCTGGATTTTTTAATAACTTTTCTTAATATAACAGAGTAGTTTTTATAATGTTTGATAGTTTCTGGGCCACTACTCTTTCGTGCTGTCAGATACATTTCCCTTTTCCGGTTACAAGATATTTTTATACCCTTAGTAAGCCATGGTTTGTTACAAGGTTTCTTATGAGTATATTTAACTATTTTCTTGGGGAAGCAGTTTTCAAATGCATTTACAAAAATGTCATGAAAGAGAGAGAGAGAGAGAGAGAGAGAGAGAGAGAGAGAGAGAGAGAGAGAGAGAGAGAGAGAGAGAAGAGAGAGAGAAAGTGGGGTTGTAGTATTAGTAACAATGAAGGCTTAAGAGGAAGTGAATTCTGTGAGATATCAAATGTGTCTAAAACACATCCATCATTCACATGCACTAAGAGGTTGTCTTCCTTAATTTTTGTTTTCCATCAAATAATTTTTGTTCTCAAGGAAAGGAAGAAAGTAATTTTTAGATAAGGTAGAAAATTCTATTAGCATAAATTCTCACAACATTCAAAATGATGCTCATAATAAAAGTATAGCAGTAATTATAATAATTGTTTATGGCTTCTGAAATTGTATGTTTAGATTACATTCACCTTGTTTCTTACATACTGAAGAATCATTCTCTGAAATAGTATCCAGAATTGGTTGCAGAATGGTGTAGTGGTGTATTTCAATGTTTTTATTCCTCCTGCATCAGTTTCGCATGGTATACACAATCTATGAGCAATGAAAGAACCTGAAAAATAATAATTTCTTTCTATATAAGGGCTCTTTTCTGTCATTATTGCTCGGTCACAAGGTCTTGAAGTAACATTTGAGCCTTGTTTTCCTGACAAGGAACTCTATTTTTATCTTACAAAATAAAACAATTGGGGACCTCATTTTTTTTTCAGTGAAATCCAAGGTCAAGCAATCATATACGACAAAAAGACAAAAATAATCATCAAATTATCATATTAATAAAGATGTTAATTTTGTTTACTAGTCTGTAATCATATGACATTGCACAGTATCTGATGATTGAGGTACTGAATCATATAATACATAAAAATCTCTTTAGTCATCTAGAGAGCAAACATTGAATTAAATGGAAATAACCAGTAATATTTAAAATCAAATACAGCTAACAAATGAACAGCTGGTTTTGCGAGTAACAAGAATAATGTAACTACTGCATGCCTAGGTTATCACTCAAACTGAGTAACCATAATCCAAACTTGCTACACAGTACCCTTTACACTAGAATACATATAAAAAGCATGCATCAGACTTAAAATAGTGTCCTAATGAAGAATTACTTGTTTATTCACCTTAACCTCATTGTAATGTGATTACTTATTGAAAGTTTTTGATGTGATTGATCATTCTGTGCTCCTGAGGAAGCTTGAACAGTATGGCCTAAGAGCTGTGCCAAATCAGTAGATTAAATTGTATTTGGAATATCGCTCTCAGGTAACTGAAATTAAGGACATGGAAGGAAATGAACTTCAGGTTCACCTTTCAGAACCATGTAGACTAAGTCATGGTGTTCCACAGGGATCTAATTTAGATCCCCTCCTTTTTTTGGTATACATTAATGATTTTCCATCACATGTTAATAATTCTGAACCAGTACTGTTTGCAGATGACACCAGTCTATTGATTGAATGGAATAAAGAAGAAAATTTTACCACATCTGCAAAAGATATTACACAAGAAGTGTCTGAATGGTTTGCCAAAAAAGGCTAATAGTTAATCCCCAAAAAATGGTACTCATGATTTCCACACAGATCAAAATAAAAATGTGGCACAACCTGTAATATGTATAGATAACCAAAACATTAATACTGTCAATGAAACTAAATTTCTTGGGGTTCATATCCAGGAAAATCTTAAATGGAACACTCATATCACATACCTAAATTCAAAACTAGCAGAAATGAGCTATCTAGTAAGAATTCTTTGCAACAATACTAGTGCAGAAGCAGTTAGGGCTGTATACTTTGCATGTGCACATTTGATACTGAAGTATGGTATCATTCTGGGGAAATGTACACCAGGCCATAACAGTTTTCAGGAAACAACAGGCAATTATAAGAATAATGAAACAAGTGAGCAGAAAAAAACCATGCAAACCTTTCTTTAAAGTTCTAAACATCTTACTTCTTTCCTGCATTGATATACTGGAAGTAGTCATGCATGTCAAAAAAAAGTATACAGAGAAAAGAAAACATTTTTTCTCAATACAAACTGTCCATGATTACACTACCAGGTCAGACAATTGTAACACCAAATTATGCCAAAAAGGTGTATGTCATGCAGGAACAAAACTATACAACAACAGAGAAATGAAAACATTTTTTCTCAACACAAACTGTCCATGATTGCACTACCAGGTCAGACAATTGTAACACCAAATTATGCCAAAAAGGTGTATGTCATGCAGGATCAAAACTATACAACAGATTACCAAGATATATAAAATCTCTTCCTGAACTACAGAGCTTTAAAAAGTCTGTGACAGCCTACCTTCTGAAAAACTGCTACTATTCCATTTCACAGTATCTCATGCAAGAAAAAAATGTTATTTCTATCTTTAATTGTAGAAATGAGTTACAAGTATACAGTATTTAAAAAATTGTAATTATTAACTGTATAGATCCAATTTGTCACAAAAATTTAAATAATGTATGTTTGACGTTAGAAAAACCATTAGATAAAAATGTTTTCTGTCCAATGTCCAATATCCTGTGTACAATATACAGGGTGTTTCAAAAATGACCGGTATATTTGAAACGGCAATAAAAACTAAACGAGCAGCGATAGAAATACACCGTTTATTGCAATATGCTTGGGACAACAGTACATTTTCAGGCAGACAAACTTTCGAAATTACAGTAGTTACAATTTTCAACAACAGATGGTGCTGCAGTCTGAGAAACTCTATAGTACGATATTTTCCACATATCCACCATGGGTAGCAATAATATGGCGTAGTCTCTGAATGAAATTACCCGAAACCTTTGACAACGTGTCTGGCGGAATGGCTTCACATGCAGATGAGATGTACTGCTTCAGCTGTTCAATTGTTTCTGAATTCTGGCGGTACACCTGGTCTTTCAAGTGTCCCCACAGAAAGAAATCACAGGGGTTCATGTCTGGCGAATAGGGAGGCCAATCCACGCCACCTCCTGTATGTTTCGGATAGCCCAAAGCAATCACACGATCATCGAAATATTAATTCAGGAAATTAAAGATGTCGGCCGTGCGATGTGGGCGGGCACCATCTTGCATAAACCACAAGGTGTTCGCAGTGTCGTCTAAGGCAGTTTGTACTGCCACAAATTCACGAAGAATGTCCAGATAGCGTGATGCAGTAATCGTTTCGGATCTGAAAAATGGGCCAATGATTCCTTTGGAAGAAATGGCGGCCCAGACCAGTACTTTTTGAGGATGCAGGGATGATGGGACTGCAACATGGGGCTTTTCGGTTCCCCATATGCGCCAGTTCTGTTTATTGACAAAGCCGTCCAGGTAAAAATAAGCTTCATCAGTAAACCAAATGCTGCCCACATGCATATCGCCGTCATCAATCCTGTGCACTATATCGTTAGCGAATGTCTCTCATGCAGCAATGGTAGTGGCGCTGAGGGGTTGCCGCATTTGAATTTTGTATGGATAGAGGTGTAAACTCTGGTGCATGAGACGATACGTCGTTGGTGTCATTTGGACCGCAGCTGCAACACGGCGAACGGAAACCCGAGGCCGCTGTTGGATCACCTGCTGCACTAGCTGCGCGTTGCCCTCTGTGGTTACCGTACGCAGTCGCCCTACCTTTCCAGCACGTTCATCCATCACGTTCCCAGTCCGTTGAAATTTTTCAAACAGATCCTTTATTGTATCACTTTTCGGTCCTTTGGTTACATTAAACCTCCGTTGAAAACTTCGTCTTGTTGCAACAACACTGTGTTCTAGGCAGTGGAATTCCAACACCAGAAAAATCCTCTGTTCTAAGGAATAAACCATGTTGTCTACAGCACACTTGCACGTTGTGAACAGCACACCCTTACAGCAGAAAGACGACGTACAGAATGGTGCACCCACAGACTGCGTTGTCTTCTATATATTTCACATCACTTGCAGCACCATCTGTTGTTGAAAATTGTAACTACTGTAATTTCGAAAGTTTGTCTGCCTGAAAATGTACTGTTGTCCCAAGCATATTGCAACAAACGGTGTATTTCTATCGCTGCTCGTTTAGTTTTTATTGCCGTTTCAAATATACTGGTCATTTTTGAAACACCCTGTATGTACTGAAAAAGAGATTTATATGGACAAATAAAAAAATAAAAAGATAATGGCACTGAGCATGAAACAATCTTTAACATCACTTAAACCTTCACAGTTTCAACATGTCTACATCCCCACATCGACACTGAAGTCCACATGTCAGTCAGTGTGTTAATGACATGTACATCACTGTCATCATTTGACTACAATACCATATCAGGTCCCCAATGTACAGTAGTGGAAAGGAAGATCTAGACCTACATGGTATTAGCTACAAAGTTATAATTTAGTCATCACAACACGTGAAAGTACACTGGGAAAATTGCTTACTTGAAAATAAAAGTTTCTTCTAAAACAAATCTATGAAAAATGTCAAAAAACAGTCCATAGATCTTACATTACTCATAATTCTAATATAGAAGGCCTGCTACTCAGGAGATGACTGTAAATCTGCTAAATGAAAGTATTTACGTTTATTAGTGTCATTTAGACTCGATACATTGAAGGTAGCAGTTTTTATAGTTTTATTAGGTCATTTTCGCATGTCCATATATGTTTGTTTACATTATAAATATGAGGGTTAATCAGTAGGTGTAGTTTACCGTAGGCTACTGTTTAATTCTTTATTAATATTTGCTAGATAGCCCCTAGCAGTTTACTGTAGGTCACTGTTTATTTTTCTTCCACTATATAACCCCTAGCAGGAAAAAAAGCACCAGATCTAGCTTCTACCATTAATATTGTATTTCAGTGTTGAGTGTACTTTCTGACAACTAGCTGTTAACCTTGTGTTGCAGTAGGTTTTCTTAAGTTTCTTATTGTAAATCACGTTTAGCTAAATGGATAGGGACTGTGTCTGTTGTGTGTGGATGCAGGAGGAGTTGGCCACAGTTCAAACACAGCTGGAAGCTTTGTTGGTCACAGTCAACCAGCTCCAGAGTGCCACCTTGAGGTGCGGTGGGGTTGGGGTGCCTGGGGCAGCCTTTGCTGTACTAGATGTGCTGGGCAGGGGGTGGGGTTGAAGTCACAGCTTTCTCTCAATGAGCTGAGCTTAGGTGCGACTGAGCTGCCAGGCCCACTCTCACATCAGTGTGGGTGGCGGACTGTTTCGAGGTCTCGAGCCTCAAGGTGAAGGCTGCATGGGGGACGCAGGCTCCTGCCATATCCCATGCAATTTGATAATAGATTCAGTGTGCCATCTGATGCTGGGGGGGGGGGGGGGGGGGCTGAGCCAGATCAGAATGCACTTTCTGCCACAATAGTGGCCACTCCTTCAGCAAGGTCCAGACAGGCACTTGGATATAGGGGTTTGTTAGTTAGTGGGAGCTGCAAGGTTTGGTGGGTTGTGGAAACGCTCAGGAACATAGCAGCTAGGGTGGGAAGACTCCAATGTTCACTCAGTGTGCTTGCTGGGGAGGCCTTGTTCAGGATGTGGAAGAGGCTCTTCCAGTGGCTATGGAGCGAGCGGGGTGCAGCCAGTTGCAGATTGTTGCACATGTTGGCACCAACGATGCCGGTCATTGGGATTCCAAGGAAATCCTTGGGTCCTTTCAACAGCTGGATAAATTGGTGAAGGTGGCCTCCATATCTTGAGGAGTGGAAGCCAAGATGAGAATTTGCAGCATCATACCCAGGGTGGACCAGGGTCCTCTGGTTTGGAGTCGAGTAGAGAACCTAAACCAGAGGCTACGTCGACTCTGTGATGAAAATGGTTGTAGATTCCTCGACCTATGCTATGGGGTTGAAGATTGTAGGACACCCCTCAATAGATCAGGGGTGCACTACACACAGGAAGCAGCTACATGGGTAGCACAGTGTCTGTGGCATGCACATGGGTTTTTTTAGATTAGGTTCCTCCCCACAGGAAACAAACCATTGGCCTGAAAAATTACCAGTTCATGACACTGATGTGGGTGTGCCAACTGTAAAAACTGTTAGTTCTCCTAAACAGGTCATTTCAAAGGATTTAAATTTGCTAAATCTCATGTTAGTAAATTGTCAAAGTGTCGGTAGCAATATTCCCGAGTTAATCTCCGAAATTAACAGTAGCAATGCCAATATGGTATTAGGTACCGAAAGCCAGTTGAAACCAGATATAAATAGCAGTGAAATTTTAACTCGGTTTGGACAATGTTTAGGAAGGATAGGACTGATGCTATGGGTGGTGGTGTGTTCATTGCAGTTAAAAGCTGTTTAAACACAGTTGCGATTGATACTGGGTTGGATTGTCAAATAGTCTGGATAAAGCCGTCAATCAGACAAGGAGTGACCATTGTATTAGGATGTTTTTATAGACCACCAGCATCTGAAACAAATGTTGCAGAACATTTCAGGGGAAGTCTTGAGTACATAGGAAATAAATATCCAAATTATCCATTAGCTATAGGTGGAGACTTTAATCTGGCATCCACTGACTGGAAAAATTACACATTTATCACAGGGGGCAGAAGGAAAGACTCGTGTGAAGTTACTCTAGGAGCACACTCAATATACAACTTTGAGCAATCGGTTAGAAAACCAACTCTAGATGGGAACATATTAGATATCCTGGCGACAAACAGATCTCATCTTTTTGAGGAAGTTAATCTAGAGGAAGGTATTAGTGATCATAATGTCGTTGTGGCTTCTATGTTAGTGGAAGCTGCGAAAAACCAAAGAAACAATGTAGAGTTTTCTTGTTTGGGAAAGCAAATAAAAGTGTCATTAATGAATATCTTTATAGTCAGCTCCAAGCATTCGTCATGGGACCCAAAGGTATGGAGCATCTTTGGTCAGAATTTAAAGGTATTGTCCACCACGTGTTACAAAAATATGTGCCTAGCAAAAATATAGGCTAGCGAAAGGATCTGACTTGTTTCAACAAACATATTAGGAAGTTGCTGAGAAAGCAGATTATTTTGCACACAGTCATTTTAAACATGGTCACTGCCCCACTGACAAACAGAAATTATATGAAATGAAAGCAGCTGTCAAAAGGTCAATGAGAGATTCTTTTAATGGATTTGAAAGCAATATTTAATCTGCAAATTCTAAAAATAACCCCAAAACATTTTCATCATATGTGTAATCTATGAACACTAAAAATAATTCAATACCTTCTCTTTCTGACAGTACAGGTAAGGTAATGGATGATGACAAACAGAAGGCCAAAATTCTATACCTAGCTTTCAAAAACTCATTTACGGTAGAGGACTGCAGCACCATTCCTACTTTAAACTATCGAAAAAATGCAAGGATGGCTGACATAGTGTTTAGCATATCTGGGACTGTAAAACAGTTAAGATCCTTAAACGCCAGGAAGGCATCTGGCCCAGACGGTATCCCCGTATGATTTTATGTTGACTATGCTACAAATATGGCACCAATCTCATCCATCATCTATCAGAGATCATTGGAACAGTGGAAAGTTCCATGGGACTGGAAGAAGGCCCAGGTCATAGCAAAGTATAAAAGTGGTAGAAAATCAGATGCACATAATTACTGGCAATTTCACTGACATCGGTTTGTTGTAGAATCATGGAACAGACATAATGACCTTTCTAGACTCTGAGAAGCTCATCTGCAGAAACCAGCATGGTTTTAGGAAACAGTGGTTATGCGAGAAACAGCTGGCCCTCTTTCTGCATGATATAAAACAGGATCTAGATACTGGCTTCCAGGTTGATACCAAATTCCACAACTTTCGAAAAGTGTTTGTCTCAGTTCCGCACTGTCACTTGCTCCAAAAAGTGCATGCTTATGGCCTATCCGATGACATATGCATTTGGATAGAAAGTTTTCTAACAGACACAGTACAGTATGTCATCCTGAATGAGGATACTTCAACAGAAATGAGAGCAACATCAGGTGTGCCCCGGGGCAGCATAATACGCCCGCTGCTTTTTATGATTTACATGAACGATCTGGTTAATGGTATTGCCAGTGACAGGAGACTGCTTGCCGATGATGCTGTAGTCTACAAGAAAATAGTATCACATGAAAGTTGTGAACAAATTAATGAGGATTTGCAGAAAATAAATGTGTGTTGTAATGACTGGCAGTTATCTCTCAATATTAGTAAGTGTAACCTACTGCACATAACAAAGTGAAAATCCCCATTAATATATGAGTACAATATAAATGCCCAGTCTTTGGAAGCAGTAACATCCATCAAGTATCTGGGTGTGACCAAACGAAATGATCTCAAATGGAACGATCAGATTACATGAGTAATGGGTAAGGCAAGCTCTATATTGTGGTTTATTGGTATAATCCTCAAGTGATGCAGTCCTTCACCAAAGGAAATTGCTTCCAATACTTTAGTTCATTCAGTCTTAGAGTATTGTTCATCTCTATAGGACCCTTACCAGTTGGGTCTCATTCAAGAGATTGAGAAGGTCCAAAGATGAGTGGCAAGATTTGTGACTGGTACATTTAGCCATTGCGAGAGCAACACAAATGAAGTGGGACACACTTGCAGATAGACGACGTTCTAAATGGAAGGGGCTGCTCACTAAATTCCAAAATATGATCTACGCCGAGGATGTAGAGCATATATTATTACCACCAACTTTCATATCGTGCAATGATCACCATTAAAAGATAAGGAAAATTAGAGCATGTACTGAGGCATTCAGACAGTTGTTTTTCTCTCGCGCAATCCACGAGTGGAACAGTGGGAGGGGAGGGGGGAGGGGGGGGGAGGGAGGTATGAATATGACTTTGGCATGAATAGTGCCCTCTGCCACACACCACTTGGTGGCTAGCAGAGTATATATGTAGATGTAGATGCAAATGTAGGTGCAGCAACTCTGAAAGCTGTAGCATACCAGATGTTAAGTACATGCCAGAATGACAAGTTCTCAGCCAAACACAGAACTAGAACTAATTGTTTTTGTTATATTAGTACAGCTTGTGGAGAGTCAGCGTGAGTGCTGCAGTAGACTTGTTGGGTCCTCTGACTCGATTATAAAAACTACTACTTAGTCTTGTTACTTTTATTAGGAGTTTAGAGTGGTCTATAAATCAATAACTTCAATTAAAGAAACTGTTTTATTATATAGCAGTTCATTTGAGTATAAAAAATATGTGCACAGTGAACAATCCACATGTTAGAAAAGTATAGTTTCTTATTTATTGTAATCTACACCGTAGTGTTTTAAATTAAGATAATGGAGCTGTACAGGGTGTCCAAGGAGGAATCGTTGGTATTCATGGATATGACAGGAATGATACACTGAAAACAAAAAAGTCAAGTAAACCTGTGTTCTACAGTGCTTATCTTAAGAGCTACGAGCACCAGTTTACCTTTGCTACTGCAAAACACATCTCTTCTACTGGACAAGTGCTCACAGCTCTTAATGTAATAAATCTACAGCTCATGTTTAGTGGAGCCTGTTTTCTTTATTTGGTCCCACATCTCAAAATATGGAAAGCTCATAAAAGAGCTCGTCCTGCATTTCGTTGTCAAATGTGTGAGTTACATCATTAACTTTCTAACAAGCCAAAGTCAAATGCATAGCATTTATTTCCAACTCTCAATCTACTTTGGATAATTGTGTTCCACAGAACAGTCTTTATTACTTCCAGTCTGTTAATGTGTCAGTCTCCACCACAGATATTGGTAGGAAAAAATATTCTTAGAAAATTTATTAGTGGGCTAAAGTGGAGTCACTATGAACCCTGTTCACATGATTCATTTCTTTCACCATATCATTTGACACACTACTGCCAAACTTTTAAACCTATTTTGTACTCTTTTTAATCTCTGCTTTGTATAAACTAGGTTACATCCAAAAGAAACTCAACTTGTCCTTCAGTCTGTGCACTACCTTATAGCAATCTCAAGATCTGACTATAAGTAGTCCATTCCAATACAACATGCTGTTTCAATCTCTCTGTAGAATTATTAACATTGCTCACCCATGTTGCATATGCTGAAAGTTTTTTCTCCCCTAATAATTTTTATGGTATGATGTAAACCCTGTCCATAGCCTACTCATGAGCCTAAATTCTTGCAAAATTTCTATTCACATTCTCTAAAAAACTTTTAAATCTTCTATCAGGCTGCCAATATTTAACAGCACAACATTCAACATAGCTTCTATTCCTGTAAAACTGTATCTCTATAATAAAACATTCTAGATATTCACAGCCAGTGTTTACTTCAAAGACGTTTGGGCTGAGAGGTCATGGATGATATATCAAACATTTTTTAGTTTTATCTTTGAAGAGGTCTCTTGCAGATGGGGATGAAATATCATTGAATAGTTTTATATAGTGACTGCAGCCTCACAGTCTGGAAGCTATAACCAAAGTATGTTTCTAGAGTTTATGGCTGCTAGTACTTTACTTTATACCATTGAAATGAATCAATAGTCCAAAATATTCAGGGCGGCCATGATTTGCTTTCTGTAACTGAGTTTTAGTAGTAGTAGTAGTAGTAGTAGTAGTAGTAGCAGCTCTATTCATCCATAGATCTCTTTTTACAAGATACAGCACTTACATATTGTTCTTGCATATTACTCACAGCCTCTTTCATTCCAGAAATATTATTTGTGAAAGGCTGGACAAAATGAGTTTTTTGTGGATCTCAACTTTGGCGAAGTGTGCCTTCTCTGACTTTCTGCTATCTTTGGCCAGTTGGTGTGTTAACCTGTCAGTGAACTCATGTTTCTTGTATGTTTACTGATTTTATGCATACTTTCTTGTGGTAAAAAATAAATGAGATATGTATGCAAGCTGTTGTGTTGGTGTTTATCGATCATAGAGGCATAACTAACCACAATTTTGTTACATATTTTAAAGACAGCATTCTATCACTTTGTGAAGTAACTCTTACCTTTTTAAGTGCTAGTTCTAAATTAAATAACTTTTACAACACCCCAAAAATGTCATTGCTTGAGGACATATTTCAGCTTTAAAACATTGCTAACAATCATGGTGTGGCAGACAAAAGGTGAGAATAAGGGTAATGGGTTTTTGCTAAGTGTCAGACATCAAGAACTTTTGTATTGTCCATTCATGTTAATGCCACTGTTATACGCTTGGCCTCGACAGTCATTAAGTGGGATATTCTTCATTTTAAAAATTGATCAGTACATTTGTTAGATGAGCCACATGGATTATGTCTGAATCTGTTGCAGAATCCTGGCTCCCCATAATAGAACTCTAGCTTAACCCTCCCCCTTCTCCCATTACTTATTCCATCAAGCCTGGGCAAATTTGTGCATTAATGTGAGGTATAGTTTCAGTGTGACCTGCAGAAAAATTTGGTGTACATCTTTTTCTAATAGCAATGTTTCATTTGTTTCATTCTGACTGATATAGTGGAATTACACTTTGATTTGAACAGTTTATTGTCTCTGGAAATTCATCCATTGTTTGAGAATAGCTCAAGTAACACCAATCTTTAAAAAGGAGACAAACTCGAAAATGAAAACTATGGACCCATCACAATACTTCCAGTCTTTTCCAAAATAGTTGAAAAAGTCATATACAGTGGAATTATAAACTTTCTCCAGATGCACAACCTAATGTTTGAAAATCAAAATGGATTCTTAAAATGTAAATCAACCAGCACAGCAGCTGCTCATTTAATTGAAGAGATAATAACTGGCATCAAGAACAAGCAACATGTTGCAGGTATATCCCTCAGTCTTGAGAAAGCTTTCGGCTGTGCGAACACCACAACCTTATTAGAAAAGCTATGGAAGATTGGCATCAGAGGCACCGCTCATGACCTAATAAAATCTTACATAAGTTACCAAAAACAGTTTGTACTGCTTAAAACTGACAGTAGTGTTCACAAATGCAAAATCACTAATATAAAACATGGAGTACCCCAATGCTCAGTATTGGGTCCTGTTCTGTTTTTGATTTATGTAAATGATGTAAGATACTGCACTCATAGTTCCAAAATAGTTCTGTATGTGGATGATACATCCATTGTATGTAAAAAGGAATCATTTAATGAACTAGAGACCCACTGTAGTATCATGACAAATGAAATTGTACAGTACTTTAATGAAAGCCACTTAAATATAAGCAGTAGTAAAACTTATCTCATGGAGTTTAACAACAGTTGCTTTAATGATGAAATCAAACTTATACATAGGCAATGAATTAGTAAGAAAAGTGTAGTGTAAAATTCCTAAGTTTAGCTATTAAAAGCACTCTATAGTGGAACACATGTTGACTCTTCAGATTGTAAGTTGTCTAAGAATATATTTGCAGTTAAGATGATTAGCAAGTTCTACAAAGACACTGTTGCCCTAAAGACTACATACAATACTCTATTTTCCTCTCACTTGAATTATGGAATAGAATTATGGAATAGAAAACAACCAAAGCAAATCTAAATAACCTATTGCTACTTCAGAAAAAGAGCTGTAAGAATCATCTGTGGAGCAAAATATAAGGAATCATGCCATGGCTTGTTTCCACAAACTGATGTACTAACTGTAGTAAACATGTACATTCTTAAAGCCATATTACATGTTACATGACTGCAGCTCAACAGTTGTTCCAATTTGCATCAGTACAACACCAGAAATAAAGGAAAATTTTACATTAGCAGCCACAGAACTGCACTCTATGAAAGGGGACCACAGTATGCAGGTTTAAAGATAGCCAATGCACTGCTCAGTAAAGCTATGACCCTACCCACAATGAAGCTTAAACGTCATCTAAAGAAATTTCTGTTACAAAATCCATTTTACACATTACAAGAATACCATACTTACACGCAGAATAAAAGTGCTTCGAAAACATATGTAAATAGTGTTAAGCGAACCATTTTATTTGTAATTTAATCATTCTGTTAATCAGTGATGTACCGGTATTCAGAAGAATGTATTATTGTGCTATGCATCAAAAATTGTAACTTGTTTTTATACATATGCAATTAATCATTTGATGTTGAATAAAGTATTATTATTATTGTTATTATTATTAAGGTTTGTAATGAATCACATTTTTCATTTACAGCTGTTAAGAAATGCGCAGCTAAATAAAAAAGTGATCAGACTTTCTTTGAAGGTAATCCACACGGGGTATATCTCAAAACTGCACCCATAGGTGAAGAGACCAAAAAAGTATACATTTTAGGGTTGGGTGATTGCCGATTAATGTTGTATGAAATAACTAACACCATAAGTTTATTGGAAGAATGTGGTACATTTGATATGAAGAATGAATTACAAGACATGTTTGTCCAGGACACACTTGTTGAATGCTGACAAATTGCAAACACAAAAATCAATTTCTCAACAATGTTTGAACTACTTTACAAAGGATCCATTTGATTCTATGGGGTAATTTTGCAGTGTGTATGAGGCATGCCATATCATGCAGCATATATGGAACAGCCCAATAATCACTTGGTGAAAATTGGCAGTCCTGTACCAACAATGAAAAAGTTGATTTCACTTGTTTGAAAGGGTATGGCCTGTGTCTTATTAGATAAAGAAGGGATACTGGGAATCTTCTTATTGATTACACTGCAAAATATAACAACAGAGAAAGAATACTACACTAGTCTTCTACAACAAACCGACGAAAAATCATTTGAAAGTAGTCTTGATTTAACAAAAACATTCTTTCATGAAGGCAGTCTACCTGTTCATAAAGGTGTGCTGGCAAAGAGAAGCAGCACATTGACCTTAAATGAGAGTGCACTGAAAAGAGTGTGTTTTTTGCCAAAGAACATTGTGTTTTTTGCCAAAGAACATTGTGTTTTTCTGACATACTGAGAAATTTTTAACTTTACCTTGAATGAGTGTATACACTCTTTGAACACTTTTTGTTCTGTGGATTGTCTAAAGTTTTATTTACTTGAGACAATGCATTTTATTCTGATTCCAACACTGTAACTGATGGTATGGTATTAATATTTAAATGTATTGTAAAATATTTTCATTTATTCAAATTTAATTTGTTAGTATATTCTTTCCTACATCAATTTTCAGCAATGACTTTCCTAGTTTCTTGAAAGTTTCCTGTATTTTCGGTCGCTTTTCAGAATGGAGTCAATTTCTTTTACTCTACTTAGTCTTACTCTTCACTACTCTACATGCATGTCTGTGTGTACGGCTGCAGCTTAGACTCCTACAGCATAATAACACTGTTATAATAATCAAATAATACTTTCTGTGGGTGTTTTGTGTTTTAGTTCTTCTCATTAGCCGCCTTATATAAAAATGTTACTCCAACATTTTACTTCTTTTCCTTTTTCATTGTATGTAATTTACGTATCTTCTCTCTCTCACTGTACAAGTAGTGGGCATCCAGGCATACCCGAACTGACACTGAGGTAAGTCTAATCATATAAAATGTTAAGTGCTCTGCTGTTTTACTATAAATCAATATCTCCTCCACACATCCTGGGACTGTTTTATTATTTATCACGAAGCATTGTTTTCTATTTGACAATAAGTTTCTTTCTGCCCTAGCTATTACAAAAAGTTCAGAATGAAGGAAGGAATTTGGGAAACAAATGGTTGCCTGCAGCACTGATATACAGGGTGTTACAAAAAGGTACAGCCAAACTTTCAGGAAACGTTCCTCACACACAAAGAAAGAAAATATGTAATGTGTGCACATGTCTGGAAACAATTACTTTCCATGTTAGAGCTCATTTTATTACTTCTCTTCAAATCACATTAATCATGGAATGGAAACAGGCAGCAACAGAATGTACCAGCGTGACTTCAAACACTTTGTTGCAGGAAATGTTCAAAATGTCCTCCGTTAGCGAGGATACATGCATCCACCCTCCATCGCATGGAATCCCTGATGTGCTGATGCAGCCCTGGAGAATGGCATATTGTATCACAGGCATCCACAATACGAGCACGAAGAGCCTCTACATTTGGTACCAGGGTCGCGTAAACAAGAGTTTTCAAATGCCCCCATAAATGAAAGTCAAGAGGGTTGAGGTCAGGAGAGCATGGAGGCCATGTAATTGGTCCTCCTCTACCAATCCATCGGTCACCAAATCTGTTGTTGAGAAGCGTACGAACACT
This sequence comes from Schistocerca serialis cubense, assembly GCF_023864345.2. NCBI lineage: Eukaryota > Metazoa > Arthropoda > Insecta > Orthoptera > Acrididae > Schistocerca > Schistocerca serialis. Next base: position 254,882,677 of record NC_064645.1, on the reverse strand, counting down.
TCAACTGAAATGTGCAGGAGCTCCATCGTGCATGAACCACATGTTGTGTCGTATTTGTAAAGGCAAATGTTCAAGCAGCACAGGTAGAGTATCCCATATGAAATCATGATAATGTGCTCCATTGAGCGTAGGTGGAAGAACATGGGGCCCAATCAAGATATCACCAACAATGCCTGCCCAAACGTTCACAGAAAATCTGTGTTGATGACGTGATTGCACAATTGCGTGTGGATTCTCGTCAGCCCACACATGTTGATTGTGAAAATTTACAATTTGGTCACGTTGGAATGAAGCCTCTTCCGTAAAGAGAACATTTGCACTGAAATGAGGATTGACACATTGTTGGATGAACCATTCACAGAAGTGTACCCGTGGAGGCCAATCAGCTGCTGATAGTGCCTGCACACGCTGTACATGGTACGGAAACAACTGGTTCTCCCGTAGCACTCTCCATACAGTGACGTGGTCAATGTTACCTTGTACTGCAGCAACTTCTCTGACACTGACATTAGGGCTATCGTCAACTGCATGAAGAATTGCCTCATCCATTGCTGGTGTCCTCATCATTCTAGGTCTTCCCCAGTTGCGAGTCATAGGCTGGAATGTTCCGTGCTCCCCAAGACGCCGATCAATTGCTTCGAACGTCTTCCTGTTGGGATACCTTCGTTCTGGAAATCTGTCTTGATACGAATGTACCGTGCCACGGCTATTGCCCTGTGCTAATCCATAAATCAAATGGGAATCTGCCAACTCTGCATATATAAACATTGCACTGACTGCAAAACCACGTTCGTGATGAACACTAACCTGTTGATGCTATGTACAGATGTGCTTGATGCTAGTACTGTAGAGCAATGCATCGCATGTCAACACAAGCACCGAAGCCAACATTACCTTCCTCGGCCAACTGGTGGTGAATCAAGGAAGTACAGTACATACTGACGAAACTAAAATGAGCTCTAACATGGAAATTAAGCGTTTCCGGACACATGTCCACATAAGATCTTTTCTTTATTTGTGTGTGAGGAATGTTTCCTGAAAGTTTGGCCGTACCTTTTTGTAACATCCTGTATACAAAACATGTGTAAGCAATTGCAGCAATAATTTGCAATGAAAAGGGAAAGTAAGACCTGAAGTTATATGCAGTATCGGTCATCTTGCTGATGCATGACCAAAAAGGTAGTTACAAAAGGTGAGACAGAAATGCTTGCCAATACTTAGCTTCACAAGGTAAGAAATTTAGTACAGACTACATACAACTGTGTAAGCACTTGACAATTTCTTCACTTTAGGAACTGTGTTAATTCCTTCTTCAGGGAGGAGAGAAGGATAGGTTGGTTGAGGTAGAAAAGGAAGGTCAGGTGGTTCAGACATCAGGATGAAAGGGCTTAACTTGTGTTGTGGATTAAGGCGGAAGGGGGGGAGGGGGGGGATGGGAGTGGAGTGTGGGAGGAGAACAATAAGTTAATCATTTATAGGACACAAGTTTGATACGTTTGTGAATGAACTCCCCTAATTCAGATGTACTTTCTATCATGCTTGAGTGCCAATATATACTGTATCAGCACAAAGATGTCTATGAGAAGTTCTTTCTATCGTGCCTCCTGTACAATGGAATTTGTAAGTATTTAAAATTAATTTTTAGCCAGATATCACAAAAAAGACTTTACTTGCCCAATTTTTTATCACTCGGTTCTTGAATGAAGCATTTTCCATTTTGAACTGCTGATGAAATGGTATTCACAGTTTCATCTGTGCACTCATGGAGGATCTCAATAACTGAAATAAAGTAATGTATGTGAGTATCATGGAATTTCTTATCTTAAAAAAAATATTCTGTTGTTATACATAAATATATTCTTTTATAATTAAAATGATTAATTTTGTTCGTAATACACTATAATGCATAGGACTCATGTTTTACTGTTGGAAGATGTTGTAGTTCACAGTCCTAGTTGTAAATCCCTGAAATATTTTTTTCATTGTTTCCCCTTTTCAACTTCAGGTAAATGCAGGAACACTAACTTTGTACCAAGTCTGTGGCTTGTTTCCTGTCTATATGTTTGCCTAGCTCTCCCCGTAGGAGCTAATGATTCATAATTTCTAACTCACCTAGGACTGGTAGTAAAAGAAACTGATGTAAGTTTTCTTCTGGGTTGTTGCCCTTCAGAATTCATGCACTATGTTAATAAGAAATTAAAGCATACTGTTAAACATCATCAGGAGGAATGCGATGTTGTTGATCTTTTCTGGCTGCTGACAGATCAATAATAGCTTTCAAAACATATTATTGACAATAAGATTTTGTTACATTCCTTGTTTTTTTCTCAAGTTACAAGCAGTTTACTTATGCCAGCAAGATGATGATATTACAATATTCAAGAAGAAATTAGAAGTTGCTGATGCATTAGAAAAGGTAGAATCTGAAGTAGATGTAATAAAACTAGATGAATCACTGTAATTGTGGTTCCAACAGAAGAGGCAGGAAAAGTTACTTTATAAGGTCCAAAGTAAGTAGAGAAAGCATGAGAATTCTACATAATTCAAAAAATTGGAGGAAAATATAATGCTTTATCAGGGTGTCTGACTTGATTCAAACATTTTTACAGTCCATCTTGGATTTTCCATTGATTCAAACATTGCTACAGGATTTCAGGAATTATTGTTCAGGGTGAGAAACTTAGTGCTAACAAAGAAACAGAATAAATTTCTTGTCAAACAGGTTTACAGTGCTGATGAAGCTGGACTATACTGGAAGAGCATGCCCATATAAATTTAAGCATATTGTACTGAAGCATCCATTAAGACATAAATATTGCAAAGAAAGTTTACCTGTTCTTTTCAGCTCAAATCCATCAGATGAATACAAAATTAAGCCCCCATTGCTGGAAACTTAGAATTAACCAAAATGTTTGTGTACAGTCAAAGAAATAACAAAGTTAACAATATAAGGAAAAGGCAAATTAACAGTCACCATTTAGATAAGAAATTGAGTAGCACACAGGCGCAAGGAAAAGACACTTTTTACAGTGAGTAGCAATTTATCTTTTCCTTATATTGTTGATGTTTCAACCTGGTGTTTCCATTGTTTGAATATCAAAGTTATTACTTTATTTTGTCAATGAAAGTAACCTATTTTTGAAAATATACACATCAAAAAAAGGTTTCCGTGAACTTCTGAAGATAGAACTTGACTATGGATATTGTATCACAGACACAGTCCCTTTGACTGTTCAGAGATGTCACTGAATCCACCCAAAGATGTAAACAACCATGCATGAGCAGTACCTATTCACAGAGGGGTCCGACAGCTGATCAGTTTCAGTCATTCTGCCGGGAAGGAGGTACACGGCTCGTGTTGTCTGTAATTCAACAATGCCTAGACATTCAACACAGTGGTTCAATCACATCTGCATTATTACTTTGTGCCAGGAAGGGCTCTCAATAAGGGAAATGTTCAGGCATCTTCGAGTGAACCAAAGTGATGTTGCTCGGACATGGAGGAGATACAGAGAGACAGGAACTGCTGATGACTTGCCTTGCTGAGGCCATCCAACAGCTACTACTGTAGTGGATGACCGCTACCTACAGATTATGGCTTGGAAGAACTCTGACAGCAATGTCACCATGTTGAATAGTGCTTTCCTTGCAGCCACAGGACGTCGTGCTATGATTCAAAATGTGCACAATAGGTTGTATGATGTGCAGCTTCACTGTCAATGTCCACGGTGAGGTCCATCTTTGTAACCATGACACCATGCAGCATAGTACAGATGGGCCCAACAACATGCCGAATGGACCGCTCAGTATTGGCATAATTTTCTCTTCACCGATGAGTGTTGCATATGCCTTCAACCAGACAATCATCAGAGACATGTTTGGAGGCAACCCAGTCAGGCTGAATGCCTCAGACACACAGTCTAGCCAGTGCAGCAAGGTGGGGCTTCCCTGCTGTTTTGGGGTGGCATTATGTGGGGCTGACGTATGTCACTGGTGATCATGGAAGGCACCATAACGGCTGTATGATACGTAAATGTCATCCTCTGACCGATAGTGCAATCATATTGGCAGCATAATGGTGAGGCATTTGTCTTTATGGACGACAATTTGTGCTCCCATCATGCACATTTTGTGAATGTCTTCCTTCAGGATAATGACATCAATCGACTAGAGTGGCCAGCTTGTTCTCCAGACATGAACCCTATTGATCATGCCTGGGATGGATTGAAAAGGCCTGTATATGGATGACATGACCCACCAACCACTCTGAGGGATCTACACTGAATTTCTGCTGAGGAGTGGGACAATCTGGACCAACAGTGCCTTGATGAACTTGTGGATAGTATACCACAATGAATACAGGCATGCACCAATGCAAGAGGACATGCTACTGGCTATTAGAGGTAAACGTGTGTACAGCAATCTGGACCACCACCTCTGAAGGTCTCACTGTTTGATGGTGCAACATGCAATGTGTGGTTTTCATGGGAAAAAAAGGGCAGAAATGATGTTTATGTAGATCTCTATTCCAATTTTCTGGTCAGTTTCTGGAACTTTATATGTGTGTACAATGTAATAACATATGATCAATCTACTCACCAAGGAGTGGCAAGAGAACACACACACATATATAAAATTTAAGAAAATTTGCAAGTTTTTGGAGCCAGTGGTTTCTTCCTATGGCAGAAGGGCTGAAGGGGAAACAAGATGGATGAAGAAAAAGGATGGTGAGTTTTAGGATATGGAGAGTTCGGAAAAGTGTCCCAGAACCCTGGGTCAGAGGAGACTTACCAGACAGGTTGAGAAGAAAAGAAATTTTTTTTTTCCTTCTCATACCAGCCAGTAAGTCTCCCATGACTTGACATTCTGCGAAACTTCTCCAAACTCTCCCCTTTTTCTAAAACTCAGTAGCCCTTTCCCTTTATTGCTCTTCCTTTTTCTTCAGCTCTTCTGCCACAAGAAGGAGCCAATGGCACCCAAGTTCTGAAAATTTATGTAACCATTATACATGTGTGTTCTCCTGCCACCACTTGGTGGGTAGATTTTTTCATCTGTTCTGTTACATTATATTATCACTTTATTAGATGCACTGGGAAGGAGACTCAATGGACAGTACTCTCTTCAGAGAATAGTTCTGTTCTATTTTTGTTCCTGTAATGCATAATTATTTAGAGGGGAAAAGCTTAGCTGAAAGAGCTGTTCTTATATCAGATTGTATACCCTGTCATTCTGTAGAAGAAGTGCATATTCCAGATGACAGAATTATTATCTTTGTGAGCAGTCTTCAACCTAGTGTTATGTCACTCAAAGCAAACTGGCAAATTTTATTACTGGTTGAATCTCATCCAGCAGTTTTTGCAAAAATACATTCAGATAGCATCTGTTCTAACCCAAAAGCACTTTAATTTATTGCCTGAACAGTACACATACATATAAGGCAACTACAATATATAAGAAATGCACAAGTGGGTGGTAGAGCCTGGTGCTCTGGCCTATATATTCATTAACTCCAACAGGGAGAAAAGCTTGCAAGCTATACACCCTGTTGCTGTCATATCAGCAGCTGGGTGACCTCTAGTGGCTGAATCAAGCACAAACTTCATGTGTGAACTATGAAGCAGTGCACACACAAAATTAATAATTACAGCACTCCTCATCCTTTGCAAAGAAGTGAGCACTGTGCTCACATCCTTTTCTTCTGTAGTTTCACTATGGCCGCGGTTAGCTGAAGAGAGCTCCCACAGCAGAGGAGAAGTTGTGAAAATGTTGGCAGTGGCAGTGAGAAGGTGAGGACACCACCCATGATGGAGGAGATGACTGGCCAGACAGATGATGTGCGAGTGACAGAGGCACACTCAGTGCAAAGCTGCCCATGTGGGATTGTAGCTGGTTGACATATCATGATGTCAGCCCCTGAGCCATGTGGGCAACACAGAGACGTTGGAATTGGATACTCTTGATTATCACTGGCACCAAACCCATGAGCCCAAACAGTTGTGTCAGGCTGGAAGCATTCACTGCTAGTACTGGCAGATGGCCTGGTGTCAGTCAAAGTAGATGTAGCAGAGTCTGGGGCTGATGACCAGGCAAAAACTCAGCCAGACTTATCTCCAACATGAGTGTAACTCTAAGAACTGAGGAACCAGTCAAGAGCTACTTCCTGTGACATATCCAAAATGTATTTTTTCATTTGAGTCTTAAATGTTTGGACTAGTCACGCTGCTTTCTCATTTGATTGAGGCTGGAAAGGAGGAGCCATGACATGGCAAACACAACTTTTTTTTACAAGGGCTTCAAATTATTGAGATATGAACTGAAGGCCATCATCAATAATTAATGTATACGGAAGACCTTCTATTGCAAAAATTTTTGACAAAGTGGGAACTGTTACCACGGACGTAGACTGACAATGCATCACATACAGAAACTTAGAATAAGTATCAATTACAAGAAGCCAGTAGAAATTCAAATAAGGTTCCACAAAATCTGCATGAATACGATCCCAAGGCTCCTTTGGATCTGGCTGCAGTGATGAAGAAGTATGGGGAGCCACCTGATGGGTGGCACACTGTGGGCGGGCTGCAACAAATCATACTATTCCCTATCAATGCCTGGCCAAAAACATTTCTGTATGCTGATGCTTTTGTACATGACACTTCCCAGTGACCCACATGTAATAAATGCATAACCTCATGGTGAAGGGTGGCTGGGACTACAACCCAAGGAGCTGTATCCTCTGTAGCTTACAACATCACTCAATCCCAAACAGAAAGATGATTTTATAATGAAAAATAATTTCTCAAAGGATCAGAAGCATGGCCTGGAGGATTGTCTGGCCAACTGTGTTGCTCGAAAGAAAACTTGACTTAAAACTGGATCCACAGCTACTGTGGCTGCAATTGTAGTACTAGTAGTAAGATAACGACCAACAACATTCTGATCTTCCACATCTAAATTCCTCTTCGTCAAAGTCTGGATACAGATCAGTTGGCAAACGCAATAAGCCATCAGCATTTGCATGTTGCACTGCAGGTCAAAAATGTATCTCACTATCGTGTTGGACAGGAAAAGAGCCCATCGCTGTAAGTGATGGTGGCTTTTTCTGGCAAGGATAACAAGGGGTTAAAATGAGGCACCAGTGGTTTGTGGTCTGTGATCAGGTGAAACTTAGACCTGGAAAAAAAACCATGGATTTTTTTAAGCTTACATGACCACTGAGCCTCTTTCTCTATCTGAGAATAATGCTGTTGCACATAATTTAAAGATTTAGAGACAGCACCAAGGCCAAACTGAGATGCGTCTGTCACTAATGACGGGTTCTTGCCAGGCTGGAAAGTGACTAAGCAAGGGGCTAACTACAGCTTAGATTTCAACAACTTGAATGCCTGATCACAAGCTGGGGACCAGAGGAAGTGAACATCTTTATGTAATAATGTGCGGAGTAATTTTACCACAGTAGCAGCATTTGGCATGAATTTATGGTACTGTGCAATTTTGCCTGAAAATGCCTGTAATTCCTTGACAGACATGAGGATGTGGAATACAGTAATAACATCAATATGATGGTGCAATGGTTTAATGCCACCACATGACACTTCAAAACCCAAATAAATAATGGATGGTTGGAAAAACTGTGTCTGTCCAAATGCACTTTCACCCCACAGACTGCAAACCAGAAAATAGGACGTGAGGGTTCCAAAAATGTTGCTCTTTACAGGCACCAGACACTAGTATATCATCTAAACAGCTGGTTCAGGCTGAAAATGGTGCAATAAGTTGCTCTAAAAATAACTGAATTATAGCTGATGTCCTTGTCACACCAAAAGGCAAATGCTAAAGCCTAAATGGGGTGTTGATAATGAGAAGGCATTTAGATTCCTCATACATGGCAGTTGTAAGTATGCCTCTGTCAAGACAGTCTTGGAAAATGATGGCCCCCAATAATTTTGCGAACAGCTCTTCGCGGTGCAGCAAAGGATAGAGGATTTGGAAATCTGGAAATTTGTGGTAAGTTCCTATGGGACCAAAGTGCTGAGGTCATTGGTCCATAGGTTTACACATTACCTTATCTAACTTAAACTAACTTACGCTAAGGACAACACACCCATCCATGTCCATGGGAGGACTTGAACCTCTGACAGGGGGAGCAGCACAGACTGTGGCAAGGTGCCCTAGACTGCGTGGCTACCCTGCACAAGCATGACAGGTATCAGTGACTGACAGTGCATTAACAGAATTTTTAAAATCTCAGAGGCCTAATTTACTGGTAGATTTTTTGACTATCACCAGTAGTGCTGACCATTCACTGGAAGAAATAGGTCAAATAACATCAAGGGATTGAATATGATCTAATTCTACTTTTATTTGATCCCGTAAAGTGACTGGTACCTGTTGAGCCTGCAAAAAACTGGCAGCCAGGAAGATGGTTTCATCATGATAAGCCTGAAATTCCATTTCACGACCCAGCCTTGGAGAAAATAGAGAGGAAAATTTGGCAGAGAGAGCATCTATCATTTGATATGGAACTAGATCATAAACCAAATGCACTTCATCATCAATGGAGAATCCAAACAGTTTAAAAGCATCCAAACCAAACAGATTTTCAGTGTAAGTAGTGGCCAGAACTAGGAATGTTAATGAACAAACTACAGCATTGTATGTTATAGGCACAGAAAAATGTCCAAGAATGGGAACCTGTTGTTTGTTATACCTCACCAGCCCCCATGACACTGGAATCAGAGGGGGATAACCCAAAATCACATAATTCTGAGAATTCATGAATGTTGCTAATTTGTCCATGTCCATCTACATTCTCAATGATTTGTGAAACATATACACTTCAGTCTATAACTTTCTTTAAGACACCCTCACTGCCAACATGCTGTTCAGATCCATGTTCATTTCATCCTCACTCAGGTCTGGAAAGAAGTTACATACAGAAGCAACATGTCTTTTCTTGTGGCACCTATTATGTGTTTCCAAGTATTTGGGACATGGTCTGTTCATACTGAATGAAGCAATATGAACATGAAGGCAGCAGAGCACAGGGCTGTCACTATTGCGATGAGGACTATTGTTGTGAACACTGTTTACCTATATAGTACTGAGACATCTGCTGGACTGCTGCAGTAGCATCTACATTCCCTTGCAAACTGACAGAAAGCTGGGAGGGGTGAGTGGAACTGATTTCTGAAACTTTGGTTCTAGCTTGTATCTGACTGCCTGCAACCTGTGAAACTTCAAATCACTGAGCTATGTTCACTACTTCATAAGCATAGGATTTTCACACTGTACACCTCACTCTCAAACTTCCCAATCGGGAACAAAATGTATGATTGCATCACAAACCATCTGATTGGCATAGAATTCCTTATTAGCATTTGTCACAAAATTACAATGATGACTAAGTCTATGTAGTGCTACTGCTCATGCCCTGTATGACTGTTTTGGCTGCTTTTGGCAGTGGTAAACCTCCATACAAGCAGCAACATGACTATGTTACAGTAGTAGGTAGAAAGTAATCCACACATCTGACTGAAAGAAAAACTTGGAAATTTTTGTAAGAGGGCAAGCTGACACAACAGCTGATACAGATGTGGTGAAATCCATTACCAAAAAATGCCTTCTCACAGGTTTACATCTGTACCCCAAATTCCTGGAAATGTTTCCACAGTTTTCTTTTTTCTTTTTTTGGTAAGCATGCCAGTCTTCTGCTACATAGCCATGTACAGGGAATGGTGACATATGGTGTTGGTGAGGCTTGAGGCTGCAGGTTGCACCAGTGTAGTCATGAAACTGGAAATAGCAACTATCAATGTCTGCTGTTGCTCAAAAAGAGATTTAAGCTCTGCCTTCATGGAAATTAAATTCAGAGGACAAATGACTGATGTAGAAACCACAGAGTCAAATACTGTACTCATCACCAAACTGTTCTAACCCAAGGATACTGTAACTTTATTACAACGAAAAGCGTAACAATGTGAGGGACAGTGCAAACAACAGAAAATGCACAAATGGCCTGCAGAGCCTTATGCTTTTGCCTTCATAACCATTAGTCATAACAGGGATTGCAGTTGGCAGGCTGTGCATGCAAATGCTGTTGTATTAACAGGATCGGTGGCTCTAGTGGCCAAATCAAGCACAAACTTCATGTATAAACTATGATGGAGCCCACACACAATATTGGTGGTTACAGCAGCATCATTTTCTGGAAATCACAGAATGTGCTCATTGCAAGCCATGGAGTTTGTATGTCTTTTGACAACAACAATAATTAAATCCTGGAAGATAGTTGCACCAACCTTCACTGACAGTGGACTTTGAATATTATTGGAGTGAGGAATGTGATACTGCTAACCATCTGACTGATCTCTTGAAACAAATTTCTGGTTGTGAAGGTGTAGACACTGAAAACACCTGTAAGTGGCTAAATAGCAATGCCTTATGAACCAATATTTTGGCAGTTAAGTACTGCAGATATAATGAGCAAAATGTATTCAGTAGAAGAAAGGAGCAAAGATGTGGTGATTGAGAAACCCTGAATCATGCACATTGAGGCACTGAAATTTATCTGTTATTAGATTATGTAGGACAAAATGTTAGTACACCAGCATTTGACTCTTAGAAAATGAAGACTGTAGTCAGGAAAGTTAATGGAAAGCAGAAAGAGAAAGGAACTGGGTAAATATCTTACAGAGTGACTTAAAGTATAATGTGTTTTAAACATAATTTTGTAAATAAACTGACAGTTTCCAGTGAGAAACACATTATTAATGGAATGAGCTTGCACATGTGACATGTGGCATGTTTTGTAAATGTAGTAAATAGCTGTTTGCAGCAAAAACATGTGTTTTGGATTATCCACTTTTCTAACTGCGTAGTCTTGGGTCCACATTGACCCAGGTACAGCTAGGATTAATACAGCAGGTAGGATTAAAACAGCACAGTTTTTATCTATTTTTCCTGTCTCCTAGGTCCATTATCAGCTTATTCCTCAATTCATTCCACAACTCTGAGTATTCCCCACCTGGTCTCTGCAGTATGTAATTTTTAGGTGAGGATGATGATATTTGTGTGTGTGCGTGCGTGTGTGTGTGTGTGTGTGTGTGTGTGTGTGTGTGTGTGTGTGTGTGGGTGGGTGTGGGTGTGGTGTTAAGAAAATATAATGTTGTTATGATTGACTGGGCAATAACTGATCATAAAACAACAGTAACTAACAATAAAAGAGAAAGCTTTAGAAATGAAGTGAGAGATTACCTGGACAGGGCAAGTCAATCATCTGTTAAAGAAAACACATGTGATGTACCTATAGAGTATTTCTCAGACTTTAGACTGGAAAATAAACACAATTATCACAATCTAATCTCTTAATAGCTCAAAACTTTATGCCAAACTGGTTCACAAACAAAGGCACAGAACTGCAACTGACTTAGCTATCAAGGCTATTGAGGCCAGCTTCAATCCATCAGTACCTTGCTGTCATTATACGGTCTCCACAGACAATTTGTTGTGAAAATATTTTATCACAAAATAATGAATATAATTAGTATTTAGACATGATGAAGGGGTCTCTTAAAGACAATTTTAGTACACACTGATGTGTCACAAGCATTATCACCAGCTGCAACAATAGCATGCTCTTCTACCTTTGGAATGCAATACAGCAGAGATTCCATACAGAATTGAATTGACAAGCTCTTGGTAGGTTTCTGGAGCTATGTGGGACAAGCTGTCTACACACAAACTATGCAATTCCCATAAATTATGGGGTGGTTGTTTGTGGACGCTGAGCTGGTGCTAGATACTGTCCCACATGTATTTCATTAGGTTCAGATCAGGTGGATTTTGTTGCCAAGAAATCAGTGAGAGTTCACAGTCATGCTCCATAAACCACTGAATCACAGTTCTGGCTACCTTGCTGGAAGATGCCATTGCCACTGGTGAAGATATTAAGCATGGAGTGATGCAGGTGGTCAGAAAAATTGTTCATTTAGTCCACAGATGTTATGGTGCCTTTGTTTACTACCACAGGTCCCTGGAAGTCTTGATAAATGTCTCTTGCAATATTGTTACCAACCAGCTGGATCCGTGTTACAGGTCTTATAATTAGTCTTACAATATTTATAATTATGAAATATACTGTCGCTTAATACAGGGACTATTCAAGAACATTAAGTCTCTGTCTATAATTATATTAATTATCCATTTACAGTGTAACAGCTTTTACTTAACAAATATTTTTAGCCCTTTACTGAGGGTATGGAGTTCATTCACATCTTTAATTTTCCGTGGCAGCCTGTTGTGCAGTTATAAGCTGTTATATAGCATACTATACTGTGCTTTTGACTAGCTGCTCCTCTTTGGATATAAGCAGTGACTGGATGTAGTTTTGAGGCCATGCAGTAAACTATTTGTGATGTAGAGCCTATATATGATTTTCTCTCACATACATTACTGTCTGGAAGATGTATTTATTTATTTATTCTTTGCCCATGGACTCCAGCTGAAAATCCAGCTGAGAGTATTGGGTGTGTCATACAATAGGCTATTAACATCAAACTTGATTTCATTATATATAAATGAAACAAATAATTAAACAGAAATAGTCCATAAGCATACAAAGGTATTACATGTTTCACATTATATATACACACAAATCCAAACAACATACAGAAATGATAATTTTTAAAGGTACATTTCAGTAATGACATAACATATTTATACACCATCTTAGTATTAACTCAAACTGTATATACATTTCTCTGTGCAATATAGTTTCAAATGATTTTTAAAACATTTTAGGTCTGTTTCTTTTTTAATGATTTTGGGGAGTTTATTAGAAAACCTTTTGGCTGCTTCTTCAGAGGCAGTCATAGGCAGTTTTAGATTTCTGTTTATCATGTAGTAATTTTCATTTCCTCTTGAACCGTGTTTGTGTACATCTTTATTTAAGAGGTGTTTATTGCTTGACCTTACCACCATTATGCTTTGGTATATGTACAGTGAATATACTGCCATAATATTATAGTGTGCAAAAGCTTGCCTGCAGGTCTGTCTTGGTGGTATTTTTGCAATGCATCTCACTGCCCTTTTCTGAATTGTGAATATTCTTTTTAAGTAGCCAGCTTGTGCATTTCCCCATATACGAACTGAATAAGACAAATGTGGGAAGACAAGTCCATAATACATTGATCTGAGAACTTTAAAATCCACAGTCTTAGCTTTTTTTATGCATGATGAAAATCTGTTTGTTTATCTTTTTACACAGTGCATCTATGTGCTCCGCCCATGCCAAATGTTTGTCTATTATAGTTCCTAGAAAATTTGTGCTGGTTACTTCTTTAATAGTCTTTCCATTTATATTAACATTTATATTATAATTTTCACTATGCTTGGTCTGAAATACTACATTCATTGTTTTAGACTGATTCATAAACAGGTTGTTTTGTATTAAATATTTATTTGCATTTTCGATATTCAGGAGTGCTTCCTTCTCAAGCTCCTCCTTTGTGTCAGCTGTGCAAATGATTGTTGTGTCATCAGCATACATGATAAGTTTCTGATTTATATAGCTAGTGAAGTCATTTACGTAGAGTATAAATAGTATTGGCCCAGCACAAACCCTGTTTGCAATTCTGATCTGTAGTTTGTTATATTTCCCCCACTAGTATGTCTGATTTCTATGCATTGTTTCCTATTTGTAATGTATGATTTAAGCATGTCATAGCATTTTCCTCTAATTCCATACTGATATAATTTCATCATTAATTTTGAGTGGTTCACACAATCAAATGCCTTATATAGGTCCATAAAAATCCCACAGGTCTTTTGTTGCCTGTCAAGTAAATTAAGAATGTGCTCAATTATATCTGTTGCTGCTGTTTTTGTTGACTTTCCTTCTCTGAAACCATGTTGTGATGAATGCAGTATACTATACTTTGTTATAAAACTTACAATTCTATTCTTTATTATCATTTCATAGATTTTAACAAATGTTGAGATCAATGATATTGGCCTTTAATTTCTTAATTCCTCCCTGTTCCCTTTCTTAAATATTGGCATCACTTTACTTACTTCTTCTATCGCAGCATTCAGGATGTGTGTCAATGGTTTTAATATACATTCTCTGCATTCATTTATGAGATGTGATGTGACACCGTCCAAGCCAGATGAATGTTTAATTTTAAGTTGTTTTATTAGGTTTGACACTTCTGTATCTGTTGTAGGTATGAAAATCATAGTATGATTTGTATGTGGGGGGTTTAAAAATTTACTCACTGCGTTTGTTTTATTTTGTCTTATTAATTCGTCTGCTACTGTAATATAATATCTGTTAAAAGTATTGGCTACTTCTAGAGGGTTTGCATTGCTTTTCCCACTCATCAGTGGGCAGATGTCCTCTGCCTGATTTGTTGCTTTTTCCTCTCTCTTCATTAATGAAAGACCATAAACCTTTTGAGTAGTTCTTTCCTTTATCTATAGACATCCTGATGAATGATGCTTTAGTTTCTCTGATAAAACTGCAGTACTCTTTCTTTTTTATTTTATACAGTGTGTTGTAGGCTTCAGTATTTTTTTTTTGTTTGGAGAGGTCATAATACACTCTCAGATTATTTCTGGCATGGATTACTTCTCCAGTCACCCAGATTTTCTTTTTTTGTTGCTTTTTGACAAGCCTTTTACTAACAGGACATGTAACATCATAATAATAATTGAATAAAGAAAAAAAACTGGTTCAATTTGGTGTTTGCATCTTTAGCTGCATGTATTGTTTCCCAGTTTTCTGCCTCTAACATCTTTTTTAGCTGATTTATGTTATGTGGGTAGTTCTGTCTTCTCATCTCCCATATCTTCTGCACTGAATCACTAGTCTCTATATTTATGTCTTTTATGATTGCAAAATGGTCTGCTAATGTGGAGTTTATTACCTGTGTGTCACAATAGCATGTAGGAATATTTGTTAGTACATGATCAATTATAGTTTCACTATGCTTTGTTACTCTGGTTGGTTTATCTATTTTTATTTTTAGATTGTATATGCACAATAAGTCCAGTAGGGTCTTAGTATCATCTGTATTTTTACTTGATCCATGTTCAGATCTCCTATAATTATCAAATATAATTATCAATAAGCATATGTTTTTGAGAGGTGTTGGATTATATCTTCCAGCTGTTCAAAGAAAGTTTTAATTACACAGAACACCTGGAACTGTTATCTTTTTTAATAAATCAGTGTTATTTCCCTTACCTGTACCTTGAAGAGAGCCAGTACGTTTCTAGTACTTGTTCCACAAAACATGCTTTCATAAATGAAATTCAATGTATATATCCAAAATAACTCATTCTGAGACATGAAATATTGCAAACTTGTGCAGGTATTCTCTGAGCATGACATGCTATGAATAGTTTCTTTGCTAAAGCTTTAACATGTTCTGTCCATTTCAACTGACAGTCTACATTCAACCCCAAGTATTTGGTATCCATTACACATTTTAATATTTATTATTAAATTTTAATCTAGCAAGGTTATGTTATTAATTCAACCTGAAATGAAGTACGTGCAATTAGTTTTCTTGGTGTTTAAAATTATTTACTTTTCTATGACCAGTTGCAGAAATATTTGAAGGCTGCATTAGCCTTTTTGTGAACTATGATGGAGTTTTAGCTGTGATTGCTTTGTTGCTGTCATTTGCCAAACAGTATTTTTTCTCCACATCACTCATTCTGCAGGACATAATTAATTTAGATAAGAAAAAGGACTGAGCATAACACACTCTCCCATCACATGCCTACATTAATATGTTTTGGGCCTGATAAATGTTTCACTAGAAATACTTTTGAAGTATGAGAGATCTCATCTCAGTCATCTGTGTTTCTAGGTGTGGCTTAAACCACTTCTTAGCCACACTTCTTATTCCAAGTAACTCTGATTTATGCAATAAAATTCTGTTATGAGCTGTGTCAAATGCCTGTTATAAATTGATTAAAAATTTCATTACCATGACTACCTTTGTATAGTGCCATAAGAATGACTTTTGTGAACTGTGCAGCAGCAGTTCCTTCCTGTACCTCTTCTGGGCCTAAAACCATGTTTTTCATTGCAGAGAAGGTTAAGTTCATTTAGGTATTTCATAAGTCTAATTTTTCATTGCTATTTCAATAATTTAGGAAATGGACAGTAAAGAAACTGGTCTGCAGTTTTTTTACATTTTCTGCATCTTCATTTTTAAGTGTGGATTTTATTTTTGCTTGTTGTAAGTAATTGGGAAAACAGCCGCATATGACTGATTCATTGATTATTTTTTATAATGAAGCTTTTATGGTGCACATCTCTTCTTTAATGACAGAAACTGGGATTTTAGCTATACCAATCGATTTTGTATTTTTTAATTGGTGTATACTGGTAACTTGCACCACCTCTCATTCTGTTTCTGGATAGCGTGCCATTGAGTTGGTAGCTGGTGATGGGCGAGTGTCAGTCAGACCCTGTCTGACCCAATCTGATCCCTTCTGACTCCATTCTTTTGATATTTAAATCCCCACATAGGATTATATTTCTTCTTGAACAAAATATCTTAGCTGAAGACTACTTTAGTATTCGAAAAAAAAAGTTCATGCCATCACTGGGAGATTGGTACACC
Organism: Schistocerca serialis cubense; assembly: GCF_023864345.2. Lineage (NCBI taxonomy): Eukaryota > Metazoa > Arthropoda > Insecta > Orthoptera > Acrididae > Schistocerca > Schistocerca serialis. Next base: position 254,866,037 of record NC_064645.1, on the reverse strand, counting down.
CAGAATACAATTATTTTTCGACATGCAATGTTCTCTTACCTCTATTGCTGATAGTTCAGATTGTTTATTTACACTTATACAATAAGGTCATTTGCAGCTTTAAATGAAATATCTCTTTTTGCATACTGTGGTGTCACCGCCAGACATGACACTTGCTAGGTGGTAGCCTTTAAATCGGCCGCGGTCCGTTAGTATACGTCGGACCCGCGTGTCGCCACTGCCAATCTGCGTGAGCTTAACGCGTGCCTTTTGGCTACCTCTGAGTGGCTTGGCTGTCTTGCCACACCACTACACATACCATTCCCTACATTTCATGGAGACAAACAAGCATCACCATACGAGGTTAAAGCTGAATACAAAATTTCGCTTGCTTTGCACCTGTGTTCAATAAGGCTTACAGCTAAATCATCTAGTATTTGCAAATTTATTTCTAGCTGCTGAACTTTGTTTTTTTATGGATTTTATGTTTTGGTGGAAGACAAGTATTGAGTTACACTTGCTGTGGATATTCCCATTGCTGACCTATATAACTGCTGGAATGATCCTCATGTACGGTTATCATGCAAATTTTAACTTGTTTTAGGATGTATTGACCGCTTTGGGACTTGATGTGGTTATTTACATGCCCAGCGGCCATAGAGTTAACAGTTTAATTATTTGTCATGGCAGTATGTGGTATGTTTAGTTAATGTTGAAAGTGCCTTAAGGAAACTGGAAGTGATATCTAAGTTTCCTGCTAATTTATTGGGAGACGGGTGATGTTAGAGTATTGCTCCATAAGAATTTGGGGGCATGATTATTGTACATTCCAGTGTGGCTGTGATTTGACCTTGTTTTCATTGCAATCTATTTGTGCTGCAGGCCATTTGTTAAGACTGCTCGTTTCCTGGCATCGGTGTGTTTATAGATTTTTGTCAGGACCACTCATTGTGAGGCCGGTCGGACTATATATAAATATATACCGCCTGCTAGTGAGCCTATGCAGAAGCTGTGGGGAGTGAACACTCATTTTGCCTGCTGGCCATGTCATTGTTGCTTCCAAATACTGCTGGGGGCCTTAACGCTGTTCTCTAAATTTAAGTGCAGTTTGGGAATCATTCTGAGTCATTATGTCTGTTAGTTAAGTGAGGCCACTTTGTTAATATCAGCGTTTCTGTAAGTCATTTTACTGGTTGAGTTATTAGTAGCCATTCTTATTTAATACTTACGTTAATCATTTGTGTATCTTTAATGAATGTGCAACTTGTTATTTTTCCTGTGTGTTGGTTTTGCGACCTTGGTTGGCCCACTTTGCATTTTTAGTATAAGCACGTTTCACTGTGGACCTTTATATGGGCAGTTCATTTTTATTAAGCTGTAAGGTCTTTGTTTTTTAATGAATTTGTGGTATTATGTGGCTGTGCAACTTTGGGTTGCAAGTGTTGTTGTTGTTGTTGTTGTGATCTTCAGTCCTGAGACTGGTTTGATGCAGCTCTCCATGCTACTCTATCCTGTGCAAGCTGCTTCATCTCCCAGTACCTACTGCAGCCTACATCCTTCTGAATCTGCTTAGTGTATTCATCTCTTGGTCTCCCTCTACGATTTTTAACCTTCATGCTGCCCTCCAATACTAAATTGGTGATTCCCTGATGCCTCAGAACATGTCCCACCAACCGGTCCCTTCTTCTTGTCAAGTTGTGCCACAAACTCCTCTTCTCCCCAATTCTATTCAATACCTCCTCATTAGTTATGTGATCTACCCATCTAATCTTCAGCATTCTTCTGTAGCACCACATTTCGAAAGCTTCTATTCTCTTCTTGTCCAAATAATTTATTGTCCACGTTTCACTTCCATACATGGCAACACTCCATACAAATACTTTCAGAAACGACTTCCTAACACTTAAATCTATACTCAATGTTAATAAATTTCTCTGCTTCAGAAACGCTTTCCTTCCCATTGCCAGTCTACATTTTATATCCTCTCAACTTTGACCATCATCAGTTATTTTGCTCCCCAAATAGCAAAACTCCTTTACTACTTTAAGTGTCTCATTTCCTAATCGAATTCCCTCAGCATCACCCGACTTAATTCGACTACATTCCATTATCCTCGTTTTGCTTTTGTTGATGTTCATCTTATACCCTCCTTTCAAGACACTGTCCATTCTGTTCAACTGCTCTTCCAAGTCCTTTGCTGTCTCTGACAGAATTACAATGTCATCGGCGAACCTCAAAGTTTTTATTTCTTCTCCATGGATTTTAATACCTACTCTGAACTTTTCTTTTGTTTCCTTTATTGCTTGCTCAATATACAGATTGAATAACATCGGGGAGAGGCTACAACCCTGTCTCACTCCCTTTCCAACCACTTCTTCCCTTTCATATTCCTCGACTCTTATAACTGCCATCTGCTTTCCGTACAAATTGTAAATAGCCTTTCGCTCCCTGTATTTTACCCCTGCCACCTTTAGAATTTGAAAGAGAGTATTCCAATCAACATTGTCAAAAGCTTTCTCTAAGTCTACAAATGCTAGAAATGTAGGTTTGCCTTTCCTTAATCTTTCTTCTAAGATAAGTCGTAGGGTCAGTATTGCCTAACGTGTTCCAACATTCCTATGGAATCCAAACTGATCTTCCCCGAGGTCAGCTTCTATCAGTTTTTCCATTCATCTGTAAAGAATCTGTGTTAGTATTTTGCAGCTGTGACTTATTAAACTGATAGTTCAGTAATTTTGACATCTGTCAACACCTGCTGTCTTTGGGATTGGAATTATTATATTCTTCTTGAAGTCTGAGGGTATTTCGCCTGTCTTATACATCTTGTTCATGAGATGGTAGAGTTTTGTCAGGACTGGCTCTCCCAAGGCTGTCAGTAGTTCTAATGGAATGTTGTCTACTCCGGGGGTCTTGTTTTGACTCAGGTCTTTCAGTGCTCTGTCAAACTCTTCACGCAGTATCATATCTCCCATTTCATCTTCATCTATATCCTCTTCCATTTCCATAATATTGTCCTCAAGTACATCGCCCTTGTATAGACCCTTCATATACTCCTTCCACCCTTTCGCTTTCCCTTCTTTGCTTAGACCTGGGTTTCCACCTGAGCTCTTGATATTCATACAAGCGGTTCTCCTTTCTCCAAAGGTCTCTTTAATTTTCCTGTATGCAGTATTTATCTTACCCCGTGTGTGTGTGTGTGTGTGTGTGTGTGTGTGTGTGTGTGTGTGTGTGTGTGTGTGTGTGTGTGGTTTAAGGTTTTCGGGTGCTAAACAGCGTGGTCATCAGCGCCCATCCATCTATCTTACCCCTAGTGAGATAAGCCTCTACGTCCTTACATTTGTCCTCTAGCCAACCGTGCTTAGCCATTTTGCACTTCCTGTCGATATCATTTTTGAGACCTTTGTATTCCTTTTTGCCTGCTTCATTTACTGCATTTTTATATTTTCTCCTTTCATCAATTAAATTCAATATTTCTTCTGTTACCCAAGGGTTTCTACTAGCCCTCATCTTTTTACCTATTTGATCCTCTGCTGCCTTCACTATTTCATCCCTCAAAGTTACCCATTCTTCTTCTACTGTATTTCGTTCCCCCATTCCTGTCAATTGTTCCCTTATGATCTCCCTGAATCTCTGTACAACCTCTGGTTCTTTCAGTTTATCCAGGTCCCATCTCCTTAAATTCCCACCTTTTTGCAGTTTCTTCAGTTTTAATCTACAGTTCATAACCAATATATTGTGGTCAGAGTCAGCATCTGCCCCTGGAAATGTCTTACAATTTAAAAGCTGGTTCCTAAATCTCTGTCTTACCATTATATAATCTATCTGATACCTTTTAGTACCTCCAGGATTCTTCCATGTATACAATCTTCTTTCATGATTCTTAAACCAAGTGTTAGCTATGATTAAGTTATGCTCTGCGCAAAATTCTACCAGGCGGCTTCCTCTTTCATTTCTTAGCCCCAATCCATATTCACCTACTATGTTTCCTTCTCTCTCTTTTCCTATGCTTGAATTCCAGTCACCCATGACTATTAAATTTTCGTCTCCCTTCACTACCTGAATAATTTCTTTTATATTATCATACATTTCATCAATTTCTTCGTCATATGCAGAGTTAGTTGGCATATAAAATTGTACTACTGTAGTAGGCGTGGGCTTCGTGTCTATTTTGGCCACAATAATGCGTTCACTGTGCTGTTTGTAGTAGCTTGCCCGTTGTTGTTGTTGTGGTCTTCAGTCCTGAGACTGGTTTGATGCAGCTCTCCATGCCATACAGTAAAGCTGCATTTCCTCGGGAAAAATTACAGCTGTAGTTTCCCCTTGCTTTCAGCCGTTCGCAGTACCAGCACAGCAAGGCCGTTTTGGTTAATGTTACAAGGCCAGATCAGTCAATCATCCAGACTGTTGCCCCTGCAACTACTGAAAAGACTGCTGCCCCTCTTCAGGAACCACATGTTTGTCTGGCCTCTCAACAGATACTCCTCCATTGTGGTTACACCTACGGTACGGCCATCTGTATCGCTGAGGCACGGAAGCCTCCCCACCAATGGCAGCTTGCCCGTACTCCTATTTTTTTTATTCATTATTAAACCTACTCCTGCATTACCCCTATTTGATTTTGTATTTATAACCCTGCATTCACCTGACCACCAAACTTCAATAATTCCCACTATATCTAACTTTAACCTATCCATTTCCCTTTTTAAATTTTCTAACCTACCTGCCTGGTTAAGGGATCTGACATTCCTCACTCCGATCCGTAGAATGCCAGTTTTCTTTCTCCTCATATCAACGTCTTCCCAAGTAGTCCCTGCCCGGAGATCTGAATGGGGGACTATTTTACCTCCAGAATATTTTACCCAAGAGGGTTGGAAGTGTATAGTGTTATTAGTCTTCTGAGATATGGTTAAACAAGAACGTGCCTCCTATCTATGACTTTGGTTGCGGGTGCAAAATATGATTCTTATTCATGTTTATGTAATTCATTTAAAGTGAAGATTTGTATGTTGCATCAGTAAGAGGGCAAATGTCTGAATTGAAGTTCATAATAAAGTCTGTTTCGAGTCAAATTAAAATTGTAAAACAATCGCAAGCTTCATACATCCATAGTTGAAATGGAGGACAGTGGGACATCAGCTGGTATAAATTTATATTGAAAATGAAGAAATTCCTCCAGCTGTATTTAAGGTGTCAATTTTATTTTGACAAATAGTTTCAATGTTGTAACAATGTCAGTTTCAGGCCCATACACTTGACGTTGAAACTAGTTGCCTAAACAAAATTGACACCTTAAATACAGCTGGAGGAATTTCTTCGTTTTTAATATAAATCACAAGCTTGTCCATCAACAGTGATCCTAGGCTTCCTATTTCCTTTAAATAACTGTGGTGAGACTGTAATTTAGATTTTCTAAAGAATTGAGTAATACCATGGTTCACTATCCAAGTTGGGTATGGCTGCAAGACAGATTATCACAGTTCTTTAGATTAATTCAAACTGGTTCCCCATGTCTGCCTCAGAGAACACAATGCAGAAACATTTAAATTAACACACAAAACAAAATATATATAATTTACAGATAGATTACAATGTCTACCTTGAGTCTATAATGTGAGTCATGAATTCGGTCCATAGAAACGGCCATTCTCCTTCACAGAAGAGTGCCATTATCTTGTACAATGTTTGTCATAATTAAATTTATTCAGCAGGAAATGCCAGTCATGAGCAGTGGGAAAGGGGGGGGGGGGCTACGGGGGCTATAGCTGCCCCCCCCCCCCCCCCTCCCCCACTCATGGAGTATCATATTACACTTGATTCTTATGACTTCAGAAGTCAGTAAATATATTACTTCAACAGAGTCAATCATTTTTTATTATAACTATGTAGCAATATAGGTTACAATGTATTTCAAACACATTTAACAAAAGAATATGAGTGGAAAATAGCTTACTATCTAAACCAATAAAAATAATTTAACTTAAAATAGGTGTCTTATTGGCAGATTAAAACTGTGTGCCAGACCGAGACTCGAACTCGGGACCTTTGCCTTTCGTGGGCAAATGCTCTACCAACTGAGCTACCCAAGCATGACTCATACCCTGTCCTCACAGCTTTACTTCTGCCAGTACCTTGTCTCCTACCTTCCAAACTTTACAGAAGCTCTCCTGCGAACCTTGTGAGTTTGAGTTTTGGTCCGGCACACAGTTTTAATCTGCCAGGAACTTTCACATCAGTGCGCACTCCGCTGCAGAGTGAAAATCTCATTCAGGTGTCTTATTGTTTCTTAAAACACATTTTTTAGCTTGAATTTCAAAACAGTTACCAAAAACTACTTTAAGCAACACTAAATTTTACCAATTTGTCAGTGGAGGACCCAAACTCTCCTTTTGTTAAGCAATATTTCATTCTCCCCCCCCCCCCCCCCCCCCCCCCCTTTGACGACTTCTAGAATTGCCCATGATGCCAATGCACTTTATATTGTAAAATATGTTACTGAAATATACTAGGAGGGGTGAAAGGGACTTTAGAGGGTGAAATGTAGCAAAATGTGTGACTGATACGTTGTGAAGTCAACAGGATGTAATAGGTATCATCGACCATTTTTAGCATTTAAATGAGTTTTTTTTGACAATATTTTTTAAACTTTGCATGCTGCAAATGAAGTACCTAACTATTAATGTACTACAGTTTGTGAAGACTACATATGTGCTTATTTATTTTTCTTATTTATCACACTGAACTGCATGTAATCTAGTCTAAGTATAAACTATATCACAGACTGCTACACACCACTGCTACAAGCTATAAATGTTAATGTATTGCTGTTTTAATAGATTGTACATGGGTATTTTACTTACTACTTTGTTCTTTAAAGAAAGTTTAGGGCAAGAAACCCATTTCCTAGGAATTCAAAATAAATCACATTTACTAAAATAATTCCCATGTTAATTCAAGTGCTATAGGACTGTGCTTATTAATTTACTGGAACCAATAAATTTATCACTTACCTCTTTAAATGGAAATTTGGTTTATTAAGTATCATAGTTATAACATGCTGACTGCAGGCATAATACCTTCCATTTTATTACTGAGGATCTGAGCTAATGAATTCTCCATAATGCTTGCTACATGGTTGTTCCTTGTGCAGTATGTAGTATTTTAACAGAAAATTGGAGTGTGTTACTTACCATAGTCAGCAGGATTGTAAGTTGTTGGGCAGTGAAATTCAAGTGAGGCCAAAAATGGAACAAGTTGCAGTGCCGTCCCTTGATATGCACAGCGCCCTCTAGTCATTAAGTACACCTGCAAATGGAAAATATACAGTGACTCTGGGTTATTGTTCAGTTTCCTTTCGGGTAGCTACTCTAAATTTAACAAATTTCTTATGCTTAATACATAATTTGTACATTTGTGACTATGATTATACTTTGTAAGCTCAACAGGTAATAAATCTGTCACCTGGCACATAAAAACTAATACTAACTTCAAGTGATAATCTACAATGTGTTTGGTAACCTCTAGTTGCCTCACCAATTGTGCCAGTAGATGGCAGCCAAACTCAGGAGGTGGCACCATCAGATGCTGCAGACAGCTGTGCCTCCTGGGCAATGCGCAGAGCCTTTACCTACTGCCATAATTTTGTAATTTTCTGTGTACTGATTACTATACTTTACTCTTAGATCTTGGATTGTTTCCTTGGCATCAGTGTAGCTATGCTCACAAACTTTGTATTAGTTGCAATTGTGATGTATGTATTAAGGTTGATTGGCTGTTTATTTATGTTCCCTATTTTGTGAGTTACAATAGAGAGGGTGAAAAGACAGGCTTGTTCTTCATGCAATTCATGCAACATTCAAAAACTTTTTTCAGCCAACTGTCAACATCATCGATATACTTGAAGAAATGCATGGTGCACACTCTGCTGTTTATAATATATTTATTCTAAACCAGTTTTGATCATTGATCATATTCACATCGGAAAAGTCACAATTTTTTTCTGTTGTGAAGATGATCAGTTATCAAAACAGGTTGTGAAAAAATATATTGTAAGGCAGCACAGTGTGCACCATTCTTTCATTCAAATTGTGGCAACGTCAACAGGCACAGCTGTGGAGGTCATTTTACAAAGTTTACTGCAACAGCAACTGGAATCCTAACAGTGCTTAGAATTGCGGCCGTGGGAGCATACAGCCCTGCTGGGCAAGGTGTTGATGGGCCTGTTATTGAGATCTCATGTCTTACTCACCTACCAACTGCCATTCCCTGCCTACAGTGCTGCAGCTGAAGACAGACTCTTACGGAAAATGTCTTTGGCAACACTTCACAGACTTGAGCACTGACTCCATTAGAGCTGTTTATCTGTTGTGGATCTCCCTCCAGATGTATCACTTGCTAGGGAAGTTACCTCCCTCCATGATGTTGCATCTTTATCATCTGACAAAATGTGATGTTTGCTGAATTCTTTTTACCACAAACTCATACAGTTTTATCAGTGCAGAAAGCAACCTCACCAATCCTACCCCACCTAGGTGGTGGAACTGGAGGTGTTAAGTTGCAGATACCATTTTGTTACTGTCGAATCTCAGGAATCTTCTATGGATGCCATGGTGTGAGATGCTATTATACGGGCAGCCTGCAGTAAGGAATTTCATCTTCAGGAATTGCAATTTGTAAATCCCTCTTTAGAAATAATACTCAAGATGGCACAAAATTTTGAAGTTTCTTGTGTCTCTGGCCATCAGATTCATGGGCCAACATAGCCTTGGTCAGTTCAGATAGCAACAGTTACATTCTAGCATGCCCTTGGAAGTGGAGGTTGCGGCAGTGCAGCAGGTTTCGCTGCTGTGTTCCCTAAGAACATGGCCACAGCAGAAAATTTCCCCATTGTCTGCTACGTCATGTCGTGAATGACAACAGACAGCAGATACCACTTCTTGGCCAGTTTATTGTCACAATGACATACAAAGCAGTGGTTAGACCAATCACAGTTTTGGTTGTGGACAGCAATTTTACAGGAACTTTGGTTTGGACGCTTCCCACTAGTTTGGCTTTACAATCAACTCTGATCATTTAGTGTTGGATCTTGTATTATATCAAGAATTGGATGTTTTGTGTAAAGAAGTTTTGTCCCTGTTTTTGCTGGCTTAGATAAGCCATGGATCACATTGCACACATTACTCTGAAGCCATAGTGTGACCTCATTTTTTCCTGTATGTTATCTATCCCACAAGCACTTTGTGCTTAAGTAACTGAAGAATTAGAAAGATAGACAGCTTTGGGTGTTATGAAACCCATTTCATCTGGTCAAAGTTCTACGCCTCTGATCATTATCAAGAAAGTGGTGGAAAAACTCTTCCTTTGTAGTGCCTTCAAGGTGACAGTGAATTCCTAGTCTATGGTTGATACATACTACATTTCTTACCTGAACAAACTTATAACAGAGCTGGTGACTGGACAATGTTTTTTGAAACTCAGTTTCTTACAGCTATCACTTGATGATGACTTATGTCATCACCTTGTCCTGAACATGTTATACAGCCTGTAACAATAGAACTATTTGGTATTTGATGTGTTAACCTGCTATTTTTCATTGTTACTTGTAACAGCTTTGTCATTGAATTTAATGTTGGATGAATTACCTCAATGACTTTGTCATTACCAGTACCACTACTGAGGCCCATCTTCAAAATCTTTGGCTTTTATATTCACACCTTGACAAACATAGGTCATAAGTGCAACTTAGAGAAGGCATGGTCTTTCACTGTCTTTATAAAGTACCCAAGTCAATTTTTTTTTTTGGGGGGGGGGGGCTGCCATCATATGTAGTTGTGCCTCCTTCATCATAATTTACTCTCATTTACAACCAACCACTGGTTCAGCAGAACCTGGACCCAGACATACAGATACAGCAGCTGCAGGACCATCAAAATCTGCCAGCACCACCTCCATCGAAGACAGTCCCCAGATAAAACTTGAGAGAGCTCATTCCGCATCCATGTCCCTGGCCATGGCATCTATCCTGTGGGTGTCTGCCCATGGTAGTCCCATCAACACGAGGGCTACTTCTGGCCCTCTTTCTCTGTGCAGGTCAACAGGGAGCTTTTCATAATGTGGAGCCTGCCAATTGGGAACACCTGTGAAGGAATGGACATTGCCTCCTGGGCTCTAAATCCCATCTCGTGCACTGGGGTAGGGGTGCTGTGGTGACAACAGCATACAGGTGCTCCAGTGAGATTAGTGGTCTGTGATAGCCCACAGTTACCACACCAATTGTGCTGGTACCTTACTATCCATCAGAAGTTAAGGATGAAGAATTAGAATTACCCAGAAAACTTATTTCTTTACTGGATCCAACCACTGTCACTCTGGTCACACCTTTCTCTGTAAAGGTAACTGATGATGTAATGTCTTTTTTGGATGACCTGCAATTAACACCCAGCATTGGGGGATGGTCATGGAGTCAGTTGCTGCAGGTTACAAAGTTACTTATGGTAGGAAAAGTGAAGGGAGGGTTTTGATGTGTGCAGATATTTGACAAGCTAAATTAAGGCCTGCTATAAAGGTAGAAGAAGTCAAACAATGTGAGATTTTTCAATAATAGTCTGGCAGATTTCATAAGATGAAAGTGATGACATATGAATTAAGGAAGAATGGCAAGACAAACAGTCATATGCCAGGAAGCAGAACAGAGGACATTGGATGCACTTTTAAGGAGCATGCTGTTTGGTGTGTGGAGAAGGGTGAGACCAAGCACACCAAAGTATTCATACTCTGTGGTCAGAACAGCCTCAGATTTTGGAGAAATTGCTAGCAACAGGAATGTAGAATAAGAGAAGAATATTTTCTGCAAAAGTTTGGTGTCATAGGTGTAGGAAGATAGGTCATGTGCAGAGGCAATGTCACCAAACTGAGTGTAGTAGAAGTGGTGTGACTGGGCACCACCAATGCATTGTAGGAATGATAAAGAGAAGCAAGAAACAAATAAGTAGCTGTTAAATTTTGGTGCAACAAATATAGATGCAGAGGCAAAAAGATGTATTGTGGGATTAGTGAAAAGTAGAAATCAAAAGTTTTCATTGGACACACTGTAGGTCGGAGGAACTGAACCCTCCACACTATAATTTATGTGGGGTTGTAAATAATCATGTGGAATCTATGGGCTCAGGAATAGTAAATTTTCAGCTTGGGATGCAGCATTTTACACAGTGCATAGAAACTGTACTCCAGATAAGTGAAGGTTATTGCATGATCTTAGGATTAGACTTTCTGACAGTACAGAATGACAATTGACTTTTTGTAAACACATATGAGAGCACTTGGATGGGAAAGTTGTACCTATTCAAAATGGTACAAATGGCTCTGAGCACTATGAGACTTAACATCTGAGGTCATCAGTCCCCTAGAACTTAGAACTACTTAAACCTAACTAACCTAAGGACATCACACACATCCATGCCCGAGGCAGGATTCGAACCTGCGACCGTAGCGGTTGCGTGGTTTTAGACTGAAGCACCTAGAACCACTTGGCCACCGCTGCTGGCATTATACCTAGTAATGTGTATAATTTTGGCACTGATGGGAGCAGAGCTGACCAAGGAAATGTTGGTAGCTAATTTGGTAGTCATAGCTGATGTGGATAGGGACTCAGTCAGTGTGCATGTAGATGATATGGAAACCACTGATAAATCTGTGTTGTGTAAGGAAGTAGAGTGTCTTTAAAGTACAGACAGATTGGAAATGGAAAAATTATTGTCTTAGTTTGAGTATGTTTTTTCCCTTGAGGGCCTTTATCATTAACATCTATAACACAACACCATATCTCTACAGGAATTGAGGAACTGGTTGATCATAAACCTTACTGCAAATTGTGATATGGAAGAATTCATTGCATAGAGGAGAGCCCTAGTCCTTGGGGGTAGCCATGGTGGTCATGCCAAAGAAGTCACGAAATGGTACTAAGAGATATAGATTCTGCTGTGACTACAGCCATCTTAATAGTGAATCTGTAACTGATATGCATCTGATACTAAATATCACTGAGACTATTAACTTAAGGCACTGCAAGTACTTCTCTACCTTGGATCTGAGGAGTGGGTACAATCACATAGACAAATTCCCTGAATACTACTAAAGACAGCATTATTAGTCCCCTGGGACCACTATCAAAGTTGTTGGATGCCGTCTGGGTTGAATAATGCTCTGGCATCATTTCAGCACTTGATAGATTGAGTGCTGATAGGACTGAAGCTTCAACCGTGAATGATATAACTAGAAGATAGGTTTTCATGAAGGGTGTAGCACAATATAGCCAACAGTTGTGATAGGTTTTTAGAAGGTTATGAGCACTGCATTTAACTCTAGGCATGAAAACTGTCATTTTGGTTTACAAGAAGTAGTATGCTTGGGACATGTAATTAGCAGTGAAGGAGTAAGGGTGTTACAGACAGTTCGGGTATTCCCACTTCCTAGTAATACTAACGAGTTGCAGTCCTCCTTGTGTTTAGCGAATTATTACAGAAAATATGAGAAAGAATTTGTAGATGGGGTGACAGCACTGATGCAACTATAGAGAAAGGATGTAAAGTTTGAGTGGATGAAGGAAAGTGAAGGTACGTTTGAAGAGTTGATGGGAGAGTTTACATTAAGTCCAGTACTAGCTTTTCCAAACTACGAAAAAGAGTTTACCTTGTCATGTGTTGCACACAATAAAGTTATGGGGTGTGTTCTCACAAGGAAACATTCCTAGGGGTAAATAAATGATCCTGATAAAACTTGGCACACACACACACACACACACACACACACACACACACACACACACACACACACACACACACACACACACACAATCAAGCCAGACTGTGAGCTCCTGCATCAGCGTCGTGATGGGAGAGGCAACTGGGAGGGGGTAAGGAGGATGCTGGGTAGCAGGGTAGGTGTGGGGGACATTAAAGTGCTTCTGGGGAGCATGCAGGGACGAGATAGAGAGAGGGTATGGCAGATAGGTGCTGTAGGAAGGTTAGGTGTAAGGCTGGGGGGGGGGGGGGGGGGGATAGTGGAAAAGAGAAAAGGAGAGAAGTAAAACACTGGGTGCATTCATGGAATAGAGGGCTGTGTAGTGATGGAATGGGAACAGGGAAAGGGCTAGATGGATGAGGAAATGACTAACGAAGGCTGAGGCCAGGAGGATTACGGGAACCTAGGATATAGTGCAGGGAGAGTTCCCACCTGAACAGTTCAGAAAAGCTGGTGTTGGTGGAAAGGATCCATATGGCACAGGTTGCGAGGGAAGACATTGAAATGAAGAACATCATGTTGGGCAGTGTGCTCATCAACAGGGTGGTCCAGTTGTTTCTTGGCCACCGTTTTTCAGCGACTATTCATGCGGACAGACTGCTTGTTGGTTGTCATTCCCACATACACAGCAGCACAGTGGATGCAGCTTAGCTTGTAGATTACATGACTGATTTCATTGGTAGACCTGCCTTTGATGGGACTGGAGATGTTTCTGACAAGACTGGAGGGATGGTGGTTGTGGGAGGATGTATGGGACAGGTCTTGCATCCAGGTCTATTACAGGAATACGAGCCGTGAGGCAAGGGTTTGGGAGCAGGGGTTGTGTAGGCATGGATAAGGATATTGTGTAGGGATGGTGGAATACCACTGTGGGAGAAGAATAGTGGGCAAGGCATTTCCAGTTGCAGGACATGATGAGAGGTAGTCAAAACCCTAGTGGAAAATGCCATTCAGTGGCTCTAGTCCTAGGTAGTACTGAGTTACGAGAGGACTGCTCCTCTTTAGCCAGATGGTGGGACATCAGGAGTTGGTGGGCTATTAAAAAGATAAGGCATGGGAGATTTGTTTTTGGACAAGGTTGGGAATATAATTATGGTCTGTAACAGCCTCAGTGAGACATGTATTATGGGTGGCTAGCCTGTATGGCATGCATGTATGTACCTTTCCCAATGCCCAATGGATTCCAAACCAACAATCTCCTTCTTAGTCACCATGGTCAACTATATCTTCACCCCCAATTACTTCTGCTTTGAAGGCATTACCCACAAACAAATCTGGGGCACAGCTATGGGCATCCACATGGCACCATCCTATGACAACCTATTCATAGGCCATCTAGAGGAATCCATCCTAAACACCCAGAATCCTAAACCCCTCACCTGGTTCTGTTTCAATGATATCTTCATGATCTAGATTGAGGGTGAGGATACCCTATCCACATTCCTCCAGAAAATGAACACTTTCTCCCACATTTGCTTCAATTGGTCATAATCAACCTACCTTCCTTGATATTACCCCCATCTCAAAGATGGCTACATCAATACTTCTGTCAATATCAAACCTAACAACCAGCAGTAATACCTCCTTTTTGACAGCTGCCACCACTTCTATGCCAAGAAGCCTCTTCCATACAGCTTAGCCATATTTGGTCATTACATCTGTAATGGCAAGCAGTCCCTTTTGAAATGTAGTGAGAGTTTCACTTTGGCCTTTACAGACTATAATTACCCTCCCAACCTCGTACAAAAACAAATCTCCCATGCTTTTCTTTCCAGTCATCCACCATCTCATGAAGTCCCATCATCTGACCACAAAGGAGCATTCCCCTCATAACTCAGTACCACTCAGGATTGGAGCAACTGAATTACATTCAATGCCAGGCAGAATTCGAACCTGCGACCATAGCAGCAGCGTGGTTCCGAACTGAAGTGCCTAGAACCGTTCGGCCACAGTGGCCGGCAATAAAAGCTTTCATCAGTATCTTCTTCATGAGTGGTGTCTTGAAAGATTCTGGCTTATGCCAAGATTTTTTTTTTTTTTTTTTTTGTTTGTGGTTTTAGGGCGCAAAACTTCTATGGTCATTAGCGCCCAGCCCGTGACATAGAAAACAGGAAAAAAACGAAATTTAAAATCAGCAGCAATGGGAACAAAATCATAAAATTTGAGTAACTAAAGGCAGAAGGAATGCTTAAAAATCCACTATAGAAAGGGGTTGGTTGTCCCCCAAAAAAAAGCTTCAAATGACTGACGTCATTTCACTGTCATTAATAAACTGTAGAACGCGGTCAGCTGAGCGCGTGTCATCTGCTAAAATCGACGATAGATCAGGCGATAGCTGTAGACGGGAGCGTAACGGATTAAAATAGGGGCATTCAATTAAAAGGTGTCTGACCGTCCACAGCTGAGAGCAGTGGGGACAGAGTGGGGGAGGATCACCGCTTAAAAGATGTCGATGACTAAAAAGACAGTGCCCTATCCGGAGTCGAGCTAAAATTACCTCCTCCCGACGACGCGTTCGGGAGGAAGAGGTCCAAGCGCAAGGAAGGGCTTTCACTTCCCGCAATTTATTGTGGGGAAGTGTTGACCAATGCGCATGCCATAAATGAGCAGCTTGGCGGCATAAAACGCTCCGTAGATCGGTAAACGGAAGAGACTGAATAGCTGGCCGAGGAAGAGAGACTGCAGCCTTGGCCGCTATATCGGCCGCCTCATTTCCACAGATACCAGCGTGTCCCGGGAGCCAGAGGAACGCCACTGAGACGCCCCCCAGGTGGAGCAATCGCAGACAGTCCTGAATCCGGTGGACCAGAGGGTGCACAGGGTAAAGAGCTTGGAGACTTAGGAGAGAGCTGAGAGAATCTGAGCAGATTACGTACTGTATCCGCTGATGGCGGCGGATGTAGTGGACAGCCTGGAGAACAGCGTAAAGCTCCGCAGTATAAACCGAACACTGGTCGGGAAGCCGAAAGTTATTTGGGGTGTCGCCAACAATATAGGCACTCCCTACACCTAACGATGTTTTCGAGCCATCGGTGTAAATAAATGTGGCATCCGTCATTTGTGCACATAGAGCAGCAAATGCCCGACGGTAAACAAGTGCAGGGGTACCATCCTTGGGAAATTGACATAGGTCTCTGAGCAAGTTGATCCGGGGACGGAGCCAAGGCGGTGCTGTACCCCAAGTTGTCAAGAAGGTTTTAGGAAAGCGGAAGGAAAGAGAATGGAGCAGTTGACGGAAGCGGACTCCCGGGGGTAGTAGGGAGGAGGAGCGGCCTGCATACCCGACATCAAAGGAGGCGTCGAAAAAAAGGTCATGCGCTGGATTAGCAGGCATGGAAGACAGATGGCTAGCATAACGACTCAGAAGGACTGCCCGCCGATTGGACAGCGGAGGTTCAGCAGTCTCAGCATAAAGGCTTTCCACAGGGCTGGTGTAAAAAGCTCCAGATACTAAACGTAATCCACGGTGGTGGATAGAGTCGAGACGCCGAAGAATAGACGGCCGAGCAGAGGAGTAGACTATGCTTCCATAATCCAATTTCGAGCGCACTAAGGCGCGATAGAGGCGGAGAAGGACCACTCGGTCCGCTCCCCAAGAGGTACCATTCAGGACACGGAGGGCGTTAAGCGAACGCAGACAGCGAGCCGAAAGATAGGAAACGTGGGAGGACCAGCACAGTTTTCTGTCAAACATAAGACCCAAGAATTTAGCGACGTCGGAAAACGGAAGGTTGACAGGACCTAGATGTAAGGAGGGCGGAAGAAACTCCTTACGTCGCCAAAAATTTACACAAACGGTCTTACTGGGTGAGAAACGGAAGCCGGTTTCGATGCTCCACGAGTGGAGGCGATCGAGACATCCTTGAAGACGTCTTTCAAGAAGGCTGGTCCGTTGAGAGCTGTAGTAGATCGCAAAATCGTCCACAAAGAGGGAGCCCGAGACATCAGGAAGGAGACAATCCATAATTGGATTAATGGCGATGGCAAACAGTACAACACTCAGCACGGAGCCCTGGGGTACCCCGTTTTCTTGGGAGAAAGTACGGGAGAGAGTAGTGTTCACCCGCACCCTAAATGTGCGCTCTGCCATAAATTCGCGAAGAAAAAGGGGCAGCCGGCCTCGAAAGCCCCAAGAGAACAGTGTGCGGAGAATGCCTGTCCTCCAACAGGTATCGTATGCTCTCTCCAGATCAAAAAATATTGCTACCGTTTGGCGTTTCCGGAGAAAATTGTTCATGATATAAGTGGAGAGAGCAACAAGATGGTCAACGGCAGAACGATGCTTTCGGAATCCGCATTGGGCTGGTGTTAAAAGACTGCGGGACTCCAGCCACCAAGCTAAACGGTAATTCACCATACGCTCCAAAACCTTACAGACACTACTCGTGAGAGAAATGGGGCGATAGCTAGAGGGGAGATGTTTGTCCTTTCCAGGTTTCGGAACGGGAACGACAATAGCTTCCCGCCATCGCCTGGGAAAGGTACTGTCGGTCCAAATTCGATTATAAAGGCGAAGGAGGTAACGCAGGCTATGGGTTGATAAATGCAGCAACATTTGGACATGGGTACCATCCGGTCCTGGGGCGGAGGAGCGAGAAGAAGAGAGTGCATGTTGGAGTTCGCGCATGGAGAAAACAGAATTGTAGCTTTCGCGATTGTGAGAGGAGAAAGCAAGAGGTCGCACTTCCGCTGCACGTTTCTTCGGGAGAAACGCTGGCGGGTAATTTGAAGAGCTCGAAATCTCAGCAAAGTGCTGACCCAATGAGTTAGAAATTGCGACGGGGTCCACTAAGGTATCATGCGCGACAGTGAGCCCAGAGACCGGGGAGAAACTAGGCGCGCCTGAGAACCGTCGAAGCCGACTCCAAACTTCCGAGGAGGGAGTGAAGGTGTTAAATGAGCTAATAAAGTATTTCCAGCTTGCCTTCTTGCTATCGCGGATGACGCGACGGCATCGCGCACGGAGCTGCTTATATCGGATACAGTTGGCCAAAGTTGGATGATGACGGAAAATGCGAAGAGCACGTCGCCGCTCACGTATTGCGTCACGGCATGCCTCGTTCCACCAAGGAACTGGAGGGCGCCGGGGCAATTCGGAGGTGCGTGGTATTGAACGTTCCGCAGCTGTGAGAATAACGTCGGTAAAATGTGTGACCTCATCGTCGACGCTGGGAAAGCGACGGTCATCGAATGTCGCTAGAGACGAAAAGAGTGTCCAATCGGCTTGGGCAAACTTCCAGCGACGCGAGCGCATATATGGCAGTTGAGGCTGCAGTCGAAGAACACATGGAAAGTGGTCACTCGAGTGTGTATCATCAAGGGCGAACCATTCGAAGCGCCGAGCTAGCGGAACAGTACCGACCGCAAGGTCCAAATGAGATAAATTTGCCGTGGAGGCAGACAAAAATGTGGGGACCCCAGTGTTGAGGCAGACTAGATCCGCTTGGTGGAAGACGTCTAGCAAGAGTGAGCCACGTGGACAAGGATGTGGAGATCCCCAAAGCGGGTGGTGGGCATTGAAGTCCCCAACCAGCAAATAGGGGGGTGGAAGCTGATCAAGAAGATGAAGGAGATCAGCTCGTGCCAGTGGTGTAGACGATGGAATGTATACCGTACAAAGAGAGAACGTGTATCCAGAAAGGGAAAGACGGACGGCGACAGCTTGGAAGGAAGTGTTTAAGGGGATTGGGTGATAATGGAGAGTATCATGGAGCAGAATCATGAGTCCTCCATGGGCTGGAGTGCCTTCAACAGAGGGGAGGTCATATCGGACGGACTGAAAATGAGGGAGAACAAAGCGGTCATGGGGACGCAGCTTTGTTTCCTGAAGACAGAAGATGACCGGCGAGTAGGATCGTAAAATGATCGACAATTCCTCCCGATTGGCGCGAATGCCGCGGATATTCCAGTGGATAATGGACATAGGGTGAACAGAAAATGGAGGAACGTGAGCAAGGGTGCTGTCAACTCAACGACTGCTCAGAGCTTGCGACCGACAGCATGGAATGGCATTCAGTCGAAGGCAGAAGATCCTGATCCATAGGTTGGTCAGGAGCAGCTCCTGCCACCAACGATCGGCCAGTTGACCGGCCACCAGCAGTGCGCCTCGGCGACACAGAAGATGGCCGAGGGCGATTTCCGCCAGGTGGTGCTGTAGATGGGACACGCCTTGGCGGAGAAGGAGAGGAACTGTGTTTCTTCGTAGCCTTCTTAGAAGTATGATGTTTAGATGAAGGAGGAACCGATGGTTGTGAAGTTGCGGTACGTAAAAACTCTTCACGAGAATGCTCTTTTTTCGAAGACTTGGCGTCTGACTTTTGGGCTCGAGATTTAACAGAACCCGATGAAGGGTGAGCCATAGAGTGGGCAGGCGACAGGGGTGAGGTTGAACGGGCGATCTTTGCGCTGGCCGATCGGACGACCGTGGTACTAAAGGTGAAGTCGCAAGTCTGCTTGGCCGCCTCCTTTGTTGGTCGAGGAGAAGCAAGGACAGCGCTGTATTTACCTTTCTGAGGCATGGTGGGCTGTCGACTGGCGAGTAACTTTCGAGCAGCAAAGGTCGACACCTTTTCCTTCACTCTTATTTCCTGGATGAGCTTTTCATCCTTAAAAACGGGGCAATCTCGAGAGGAGGCAGCGTGGTCACCCATACAGTTGATGCAGCGAGGGGATGGAGGTGGACAAGCACCCTCATG
Organism: Schistocerca serialis cubense; assembly: GCF_023864345.2. Classification (NCBI taxonomy): domain Eukaryota; kingdom Metazoa; phylum Arthropoda; class Insecta; order Orthoptera; family Acrididae; genus Schistocerca; species Schistocerca serialis. The sequence continues at coordinate 254,846,568 of NC_064645.1, read as the reverse complement.
GGCATCCTTGCCACAAGTAACACATTTGGCCGGGTTGGAACAGGACTGGCTGGTATGATTGAACCGCTGACATCGATAGCAACGCGTAGGGTTTGGGACATAAGGGCGAACGGAAATTATCTCATAGCCTGCTTTGATTTTTGATGGGAGTTGAACTTTGTCAAATGTCAAGAAGACAGTGCGGGTTGGAATGATGTTCGAATCAACCCTTTTCATAACCCGATGAACAGCTGTGACGCCCTGGTCAGACAGGTAATGCTGAATTTCTTCGTCAGACAATCCATCGAGGGAGCGCGTATAAACGACTCCACGCGAGGAATTTAAGGTACGGTGCGGTTCCACCCGGACAGGGAAGGTGTGGAGCAGAGAAGTACACAGCAATTTTTGAGCCTGGAGGGCACTGTGTGTTTCTAACAACAGGGTGCCGTTCCGTAATCTGGAACAAGACTTTACAGGACCCGCAATTGCGTCGACACCTTTCTGTATAATGAAAGGGTTGACCGTGGAAAAGTCGTGACCTTCGTCAGACCGAGAAACAACAAGGAACTGTGGCAACGATGGAAGAACAGTCTGTGGCTGAGACTCAGTGAACTTACGTTTGTGAGCAGACATAGTGGAAGGTGAGGAAACCATTGCGGAAGAATCCCCCATGATTACCGGCGTCTCCGATGGCGCGCTCCTCCCTTGTGGGGGCCCTCACCGAGGGCACACCCGCCTTAGGTGATTGTTCACACCTCAGGTCACACCTCCCGACAAACGGACGGAGGGACCAATCGGCACTTTCGGAAGGTATCAGCTCGGGTAATCACCCCTCCCTGGGCCTGGCCGTTACCAGGGGGTACGTACGTGTCCTACCTGTCTACCCGGGGCGGGGAATTACGCGTTACCCCGTCACCGGCTACGCATGGAAGTGCGTGGGTCGGCCTTCAGACACGCACAGGGAGGAAAGAAGAGAAAGGGAAAGGAAAGAAGAGGGGGTCTCAAACGCCGTAGCGGAGAAAAGGGCAAGGAGAAGAGGGAAGGAAAAGAGAAGGACAGAGGAAGGACGAGGACTGGCAAGTGTAAGAGCAAGGAATTTGGAACAGTTTCGAGCGTCCGTCTCCGGACGTAGGCACAAACCATACTCCCAGAGGGGGAGAAAGGAAGGAAAGAGACAGAGGTGAGGGGGGGGGGGGGCGAAGATGGGGGACGGGGAGGGATGCGGAAAGGGAAGGGAAGGTATGCAGCCCGGAAAAGGAAGGAGGGCCACATTAGCTCGGGGTCCCGTGCTCGCTACGCACGTGTCCACAAAAGAGTTGTGGACCCCCTGGGGGGATTATGCCAAGATGATATGTTTTCCGAAATGTACAGACCACTGATCTTTCATTGAGCTATGTCCCAGGAAAGATTTACATTCCATCTACAAAATTTGAGATTCGATGATAAAAATACTTGGGAGTCTAGAAAACTAAATAAATCCAGAAAATATCGGATACTTTTGTAAGTCACTGTTTGCAGTATTATAGCCCATCAGAGTATTTGACGATGCATGAAACATTACTGAGTTTCCGTGATCGGTGTCCCCTCAGAACGTTCACATCATCGAAACTTGATAAGTACGGCCGAAAAATAATTTCATTGTGTGATGCCAGTAGGCTATGTCCTTGATCATTTAAGGCATTCCATTTACTGAGGAAGAGAGCAAACAAACAAGAAGGATGATTTATGCATACCGACCCAGTCTGTAGTTAGACTTACCTGACTCACTGAGAGGGAGCGATCGAAATGTGACAACTGATAATTGTTTCACTTCATACGAGTTGGCCGAGAAAGTGTCTGAGAGAAAACTTTTATTAGTCGATACACTACAAGAAAAGAAGCGTGACGTACTACTATCCATCTTATCAACGGCCCCACTAGAACTACAAAGTTTGTCTGTCAGGAATACAAAATGTTGGTTTCTTTCACCCCTAAAAAGTTGTTCTAATGTCAGCAATGGAACCCAGCGGAACAATAAGCGATGAGTGAAGCAAGCCAGAGACTGTTGAATTCTGTAACCTAATAAAAGGTGGAGCAGGTATGTTGGACAAACTTTGCAAAGACAAGACTACCAAAAGGAAAACCATAAAGTGGCCATTGAGATACTTCTTCAGAATGTTAGACATCGCAGCTGTGAACAGTTTCTTTTTTTTCCCAACTGGAATATGATCCAAGATTCATTCCCTGCATGGGCACGGGCCACGTTTCCACACAGTCAGAACTGCAGACAAAACTAAGAAGAAGTAATTTGCGGGATCCTTCTAAAGACAGAAAGGGCAATGAATTTTACGTCGAATGAGCATAAAACAGTATTTTGTGTTAAATGTGTGACAGTTTCTGGAAGCATTTCGTTTTTTCCTTATATTGTTTTGTCTTTTGTCAAAAAGACAGGAACTGTTTCATTTTGTGTAAGTGTTTTGATTTGAATTTGGTGGCCAATAAGGGCTAACGCTTATATGTGATGTCTACAAACAGGATTTTTCTCATGTAACAAATTATCAACAAACTTTATTGTTTAATAATAGTACCTATATCCACGTGAACCTCATCGAAGAGAGAGCGGGTCAGATCTGATCTAACCGTATGGACTATTTCGTCCCAGCCATCGTACTGTTTAAGGGTTAAGATGACTGTGACGCGCAATTGGAATCCGCTACAGTGGGATACGCCTTGTTATTAGAAGAAAGAACGACTCTCGTATTATTATCATGATCATTTCTCCCTGTGTATATAGGCACCTATAAAATATTTTCGAATTCAGAGTAGAAAGTTGGTGATGGAAATTTCGAGAAAAGATCGCCTTGCAACGAAAAAGACATTGTTTAAATGATTGCTACCCCAATTCGTGAATCATATCCGTGGCACTTTCTCCCTTATTTCGCGATGATACAAAACGGGCTGCCCTTCTTTGAGCTTCCTCAATGTATTCCGGTAACCCTATCTGGTAACAATCACATACCACACAGCAGTATTCCAAAGGAGGACGGACAAGATTAGTGTAGGCAATCTCTTTAGCGGATCTATTGCATTTTTAAGTGTAGTGACTATAAATAGCTGTCTTTGGTTCGCTTTCCACACATCATAACCTATGTGATCGTTCCAGTTTATAAGTTAGTTGTGAGTGTAGTCCCTAAGCACTTGTTGTTGTGGTCTTCAGTCCTGAGACTGGTTTGATGCAGCTCTCCATGCTACTCTATCCTGTGCAAGCTTCTTCATCTCCCAGTACCTACTGCAACCTACATCCTTCTGAATCTGCTTGGTGTATTCATCTCTTGGTCTCCCTCTACGATTTTTACCCTCCATGCTGCCCTAAAATACTAAATTGGTGATCCCTTGATGCCTCAGAACATGTCCTACCAACCGATCCCTTCTTCTAGTCAAGTTGTGCCACAAACTCCTCTTCTCCCCAGTTCTATTCAATACCTCCTCATTAGTTATATGATCTACCCATCTAATCTTCAGCATTCTTCTGTAGCACCACATTTCGAAAGCTTCCATTCTCTTCTTGTCCAAACTATTTATCGTCCATGTTTCACTTCCATACACGGCTACACTCCATACAAATACTTTCAGAAACGACTTCCTGACACTTAAATCTATACTCGATGTTAACAAATTTCTCTTTTTCAGAAATGCTTTCCTTCCCATTGCCAGTCTACATTTTATATCCTCTCAACTTCGACCATCATCAGTTATTTTGCTCCCCAAATAGCAAAACTCCTTTACTACTTTAAGTGTCTCATTTCCTAATCTAATACCCTCAGCATCACCCGACTTAATTCGACTACATTCCATTATCCTCGTTTTGCTTTTGTTGATGTTCATCTTATATCCTCCTTTCAAGACACTATCCATTCCGTTCAACTGCTCTTCCAAGTCCTTTGCTGTCGCTGATAGAATTACAATGTCATCGGCGAACCTCAAAGTTTTTATTTCTTCTCCATGGACTTTAATACCTACTCCGAATTTTTCTTTTGTTTCCTTCACTGCATGCTCAATATACAGATTGAATAACATCGGGGAGAGGCTACAACCCTGTCTCACTCCCTTCCCAACCACTGCTTCCCTTTCATGCCCCTCAACTCTTATAACTGCCATTTGGTTTCTATACAAATTGTAAATAGCCTTTCGCTCCCTATATTTTACCCCTGCCACCTTCAGAATTTGAAAGAGTATTCCAGTCAACATTGTCAAAAGCTTTCTCTAAGTCTACAAATGCTAGAAACGTAGGTTTGCCTTTCCTTAATCTAGCTTCTATGACTCTAAGCACTTAGCTGAATTCAAAGCTTTTAGATTTGTGATTTATCGTGTAGCCGAAATTTAGCGGATTCCAACCTCATGAAGATGACTTCACAGTTCTCGTTATTTCGAGTCAACTGTTACTTTTCGCACCATAAAGATATCTTGGCTAAATCATCTTAAGATCCAATGACTTTACAAGACTACAAACAGTCTAAGAGACCTGATTGCATTGTCTCCTAAATCGTTTAAGTAGATCAGGATACAGTAGAAGCTTGAGTCAGTTTCGCTGACTTCCACTGCGACTGCTGCCTTTGCAGTGATATCGTTCTCTATGCACAGCATATATCCAAATAATCACAGATGCCTTTCTCACATTTTCTTCTGGATCTGTGCAACTCCGAAATGTTCCCTGACAGCGTCGACTGAAACGTGATCCCGTAGAGTGATGCCATCTTTCCATCTTAGAATCTTAGCCGGTCGGTGTGGCCGAGCGGTTCTAGGCGCTTCAGTCTGGAACCGCGCGGCCGGTATGGTCGCAGGCTCGAATCCTGCCTCGGGTATGGATGTGTGTGATGTCCTTAGGTTAGTTAGGGTAAGTAGTTCTTAGTTCTAGGGGACTGATGACCTAAGCCATTTGAACCACTTTTTAAGAATCTTAGTCTCCATGACCCCCAATCTCGTTCTTCCTCTTTTGTAGCTGGCCAACCCTCGATGCCATAGAGAGCAACAGGACGGATGACAGTACAGTATCTCTTTGACTTTAGATGAACCCTAATCCGACGATCGCAGGTGACACCTGTTTTCGTTCGCACCTCATCCAGGCAGCCTGCGTCCTTGCCTTGACTTCGTCTATAAATTGGCCATCGCTAGAAATAGTGTTTCAGTCGATTGCTGCTATTTATTTTCTTCAGCATTAGTGTTACCTTTGCAACCTTCCAATCATTAGGAAAGATCTTTCGACTAGCGAGCTTTTGTATATGATTGCGAAGTGTGAGGTTATTGTATCGGCGTACACTGAAAGGAACCTAACTGGTATACAATATGGACCAGACCAACTGCCTTCATTAAGTGATTTAAGGTGTTTCGCTACACCGAGGATATCTGTGTCTAAGTTGCTCATGTTGGAAGTGGTTGTTGGTTCCAATTCTGGAATATTTACTTTGTCGTCTTTGGTGAAGGAATTTCGGAAATGCGCGATTAATGCATCTACATCTACATCTACACTCTGCAAACCACCGTGAGGTGGATGGCAGAGGGCGTGTCCCATTGTACCAGCTATTAGGGTTTCTTCCTGTTCCATTCACATGTGGAGCGCGGGAAGAATGATTGTTTGAATGCATCTGTGCGTACAGTAATTATTCTAATCTTATCCTCAGGATCCCTATGTGAGCGATATGTAGGGGTTGTAGTAAATTTCTATATTAATCATTTAAAGCCAGTTCTTGAAACTTTTTTTAATAGGCTTTCTCGGAATAGTTTACGTCTACCTTCAAGAGTCCTCCAGTTCAATTCCTTCAGTATCTCTGTGACACTCTCCCATAGTTTAAACAAACCTGTGTTATTTCGTGCTGCCCTTCTCATATATGTTCAATATCCGCTGACCAAGGCAAAAGACATATGACAGGACTTTTCTTGCACAGTGTGGGACAAATATCTGTGTTTTTGTTGCATTCTTAGGGTGGTCAGTATGAAACAACCGTTTCGAGCGTCATACCTGAGGACAAGGAACTTGGTCTTCTGGTGATCCCAAAAGACTCAAGGGACAGGTACATCAGTTGAATGTATATGGCTTTCAATATTGGAACAACTTTGTGAAAAGGTTTTCAGGTTTGATTCTGCTGATTAATTATGATGCAAATCTCCACCTGAAAAACAGCAGAATCAAGGTGCAGTCATTCTTCGCCGAGGCTTACAACTGTACAGAAACACGTATGTTGCAAACCAGGATATTTGGAGGACTGCCTGCCATAATATAAGAACCCTACTGGATTTTGTACAATACTATATTGTGTGGTTAGTCGTGTGTATTATGTAAAGAAATTTCGTTTATTTGATGTATATGGTATAAAAAACGATATGCTTTATTCATTTCTTCACATATTATCATTATTGCACTGATTTTGTATTTTGATATTGAGTTAAATGTACATGAAAAAGTAAACTAAAAAATAAATTTAAAACATAAAAAGTTCCAAACATAAACCAAAAATTGGCAAAACATATAATTAGAATAACATTTAACTTTAGATATTTCTATTAGGTACGTTAAAAAAACCAACAGCAAATTTTGCACAATGTATTTTCCAAAAATGGTGTTTCGGATACCAGCTTTATTACACATACATGGATGTGACGTGAAAGCTTCTTTACTTTATGTTTAACAGTAGAAAATCCACGATCAAAAGTAACAATATTATGAAAAGGGTAGTTGCTATTCATTATACTGCAGAGATGCTGAGTCGCAGATAGGCACAACAAAAACACTGACACAAAATAGCTTTTGGCCAACAAGGCCTTTGTCAAAAGTAAACACACACACACACACACACACACACACACACACACACACACACATGACCACAGTCTCTAGCGGCTGAATCCAGACTACGAGCAGCAGCAGTGCATAATGGGAGAGGAAACTGGGTCGGGGTAAGGAGGAGGCTGTGGTAGGGATGGGGAGCAATAGCAGGTTAGGGGTGGGTGATGGTAAAGTGCTGTTGGAGAGCATGTAGGGACAAGGTAGAGAGAGGATAAGGCAGCTAGGTGCAGTCGGGAGGTTAGATAGAAGTCAGCGGCAAGAGGGACAGTGGGAAAGTAGATAAGTAAAAGCAATTAGTGCATTCGTGGAATAGAGGGCTGTATAGTGCTGGAATGGGAACAGGGAAGGGGCTAGATGGTTGAGGACAATGACTAACGAAGTTTGAGGCCAGAAGGGCTACTAGAACGTAGGATGTATTGCAGGAGAGTTCCCACTTATGCAATCCAGAAAAGGAGGTGTTGATGGGAGGGATCCATATGGCACAGGCTGTGAAGTAGTCACTGAAATGAAGAAATCGTGTTGGGCGATATGTTCAGCAACAGGGTGGTCTAATTGTTTCTTGGCCACAGTTTGTCGGTGCCCATTCACATGGACAGACTGCTTGTTGGGTGTCATGCCCATGTAGAATACAGCACAGTGGTTGCAGCCTAGCCTCTACATCACATGACTGGTTTCATATGTAGGCTCCCTTTGACAGGACAGATGATGTTTGTGAGCAGACTGGAGTATATGATGGTAGGAGGGTGTATGGGACACATATTGTATCTAGGTCTATTACAGGAATATGAGCCATGAGTCAAGGGTTCAGGAGTGGGATGGACAGGGATATTTTGCAGGTTCAGTGGATGTCAGATGGCAGAATACCGCTGTGTATGGGGTGAGGGAGTGGAGGTGGGTAGGATAGTGGACAGGACATTTCTCATCTCAGGCCATGACCGTCAGGATCCTGCCTTGGGCATGGATGTGTGTGATGTCCTTAGGTTGGTTAGGTTTAAGTAGTTCTAAGTCTAGGGGACTGATGACCTCAGCTGTTAAGTCCCATAGTGCTTAGGCCCATTTGAACCATTTTGAAAGCTTTTAGCTCTGTTACATCTGTTGGATGTCAAAATGAATAGTTGGGGTCAGTGTACATGAGCTTTGGGTGTTCTGTTTCGTTATTAGTACCATGAACAATGTTTTCTATCATTTCCCCAGTTATAAAAAGTGAAAATAACGTTTTTTCATCTATAATTCCTTTAGCTCCAGGCAGGTCAGTAATCATATTTGAAGAAGGGGTTCGTGAATATTTTGAACGTAATGGCTTGTCGGTCCAGATTATTTACTCGTCTATGCTTAACTCAAAATTTTTATTTACTGTTCCTCCTCCTTCACTCCTGTACTTTTAACCAACATCATCACAGTCGAAACCATCTTCTTCTGTATCACTGTTAATTAAGACTTCCATCGTCAGATTCTAAGACACACTCTTCCAGCTCAGGTTCACCGTCCTCTTGGTCTGAAGGATCCATTTGCGTCTTAACTCAGAACTGTCTCAGGTTTGTGCAACAGATGTTTGCAAGCAATTTTCATATCAAAACGGGGAAAAAATTCATATTAGAATTATTAACATTACTGGTAAGGTCGGGTCTGATACGATGCGAAATACACCTAGCAAGCCAAGGTCACTTACGCGATAACCACAGTGACTCCAATAGCCATTGCATGACTGGCTAATACGAGGGGCGTTTGAAAAGTCCGTGTAAAGTCCGGGAGATGGCACCACCGGCGCGTATAGAGGTCATGTTTGGTTAGTTGCATCTTTGGAAAGAACACACACCAAGTTTCAGTCATATTGGTCTATTTCTTTGTGTTTGGAATTCGTGTGAATCAAGGAAATGAATGAGTGTCAAAAAATAGACGAAAAAGAATTTTGTGTGGTGACTGAGCATTACTTAATGAAAGGCAAAACGCGTTAGGAGACTAAAGAGAAGCTTGATAAACATATCGTGGCTCGGCACCTTCGATTAGAACAGTTAATAACTGGTTTGAAAATTTTCGGAGTGGCCATATGGGCACAAGTGATGCTGAACGTTCTGGACGCTCTGTGGAGGTTCCGATTCCAGAAATCATTGATAATATCCATGATATAGTGATGGATGACAGAAGAGTTAAGGTGTGTGAAATTGCTAGTGCTGTTGGCATCTTGAATGAACGGGTACATAATATTTTGGATAAATATTTGGACATGAGAAAGCTATCCGCAAGATAGGTTCCACAATTGCTCACGCTTGACCAAAAAGGGAATCGTGTGAAGCGTTGCAAGGATGGTTTACAGCGGTTCAGGAAGAATCCACAGGACGTTAAGCGTCGTTTCGTCACTGTAAATGAAACATGAATACATTACCATACTACTGACACCAAATGACAATCTAAACAATGGGTTACCAAGGGAGAATCTGCACCAAAAAAGGCGAAGACCATTCCTTCGGCCGGAAAGGTTATGGCGACTGTCTTGGGATTCGCAAGGGATAATCCTCATCGACTATCACAGGTGCATATTATTCATCGTTATTGGACCGTCTTCGATTCATAATCTAAACGTCTTCGGTCCCGGCTTCGATCCCCGCCACTGCCTAAATTTTGATAACTAATCAGCATTATCGGCCGAAGACTTCCGGCATAAGAAGTCAGCCTCATTCTGCCAACGGCCTTGTCAAAGAGGGCGGAGGAGCGGATAGAGGTTCAGTGCACTCTCTTGTCCTAGGGGTGGAAAATTGCCCCTAAAGGCGGAAGAATCAGTAATGATCAACGACATGAGGATGCAGAATGCAATGGAAACCACTGCATTAAAGACACGTAACGTGTATCCACAGGACATGTGGCCTGTAATTGAAGAAATGTCATGATGATCTCTCCATTGGCAAAAGATTCCGGAATAGTCCCCCATTCGGATCTCTGGGAGGGGACTGCCAAGGGGGAGGTTACCATGAGAAAAAGATTGAATAATCAACGAAAGGATAACTTTCTACGAGTCGGGGCGTGGAATGTCAGAAGCTTGAACGTGGTAGGGAAACTAGAAAATCTGAAAAGGGAAACGCAAAGGCTCAATCTAGATATAGTAGGGGTCAGTGAAGTGAAGTGGAAGGAAGACAAGGATTTCTGGTCAGATGAGTATCGGGTAATATCAACAGCAGCAGAAAATGGTATACCAGGTGTAGGATTCGTTATGAATAGGAAGGTAGGGCAGAGGGTGTGTTACTGTGAACAGTTCAGTGACCGGGTTGTTTTAATCAGAATCGACAGCAGACCAACACCGACAACGATAGTTCAGGTATACATGCCGACGTCGCAAGCTGAAGATGAACAGATAGAGAAAATGTATGAGGATATTGAAAGGGTAATGCAGTGTGTAAAGGGGGACGAAAATCTAATAGTCATGGGCGACTGGAATGCAGTTGTAAGGGAAGGAGTAGAAGAAAAGGTTACAGGAGAATATGGGCTTGTGACAAGGAATGAAAGAGGAGAAAGACTAATTGAGTTCTGTAACAAGTTTCAGCTAGTAATAGCGAATACCCTGTTCAAGAATCACAAGAGGAGGAGGTATACTTGGAAAAGGCAGGGAGATACGGGAAGATTTCAATTAGATTACATCATGGTCAGACAGAGATTCCGAAATCAGATACTGGATTGTAAGGCGTACCCAGGAGCAGATATAGACTCAGATCACAATATTGTAGTGATGAAGAGTAGGCTGAAGTTCAAGACATTAGTCAGGAAGAATCAATACGCAAAGAAGTGGGATACGGAAGTACTAAGGAATGAAGAGATACGTTTGAAGTTCTCTAACGCTATAGATACAGCAATAAGGAATAGTGCAGTAGGCAGTACAGTTGAAGACGAATGGACATCTCTAAAAAGGGCCATCACAGAAGTTGGGAAGGAAAACATAGATACAAAGAAGGTAGCTGCGAAGAAACCATGGGTAACAGAAGAAATTCTTCAGCTGATTGATGAAAGGAGGAAGTACAAACATGTTCCGGGAAAATCAGGAATACAGAAATACAAGTCGCTGAGGAATGAAATAAATAGGAAGTGCAGGGAAGCTAAGACGAAGAGGCTGCAGGAAAAATGTGAAGACATCGAAAAAGAAATGATTGTAGGAAGGACAGACTCAGCATACAGGAAAGTCAAAACAACCTTTGATGACATTAAAAGCAACGGTGGTAACATTAAGAGTGCAACGGGAATTCCACTGTTAAATGCAGAGGAGAGAGCGGATAGGTGGAAAGAATACATTGAAAGCCTCTATGAGGGTGAAGATTTGTCTGATGTGATAGAAGAAGAAACAGGAGTCGATTTAAAAGAGATAGGGGATCCAGTATTAGAATCGGAATTTAAAAGAGCTTTGGGGGACTTATTACGGTCAAATAAGGCAGAAGGGATGGATAAAATTCCATCAGAATTTCTAAAATCATTGGGGGAAGTGGCAACTATTCACGTTGGTGTGTAGAATATATGAGTCTGGCAATATACCATCTGACTTTCGGAAAAGCATCATCCACACAATTCCGAAGACGGCAAGAGCTGACAAGTGCGAGAATTATCGCACAATCAGCTTAACAGCTCATGCATCGAAGCTGCTTACAAGAATAATATACAGAAGAATGGAAAAGAAAATTGAGATTGCGCTAGGTGACGATCAGTTTGGCTTTAGGAAAAGTAAAGGGACGAGAGAGGCAATTCTGACGTTACGGCCAATAATGGAAGCAAGGCTAAAGAAAAATCAAGACACTTTCATAGGATTTGTCGACCTGGAAAAAGCGTTCGACAATATATAATGGTGCAAGCTGTTCGAGATTCTGAAAAAAGTAGGGGTAAGCTATAGGGAGAGACGGGTCATATACAATACGTACAACAACCAAGAGGGAATAATAAGAGTGGACGATCAAGAACGAAGTGCTCGTATTAAGAAGGGTGTAAGACACGGCTGTAGCCTTTCGCCCCTACTCTTCAATCTGTACATCGAGGAAGCAATGATCGAAATAAATGAAAGATTCAGGAGTGGAATTAAAATACAAGGTGAAAGGATGTCAATGATACGATTCGCTGATGACATTGCTATCCTGAGTGAAAGTGAAGAAGAATTAAATAATCTGCTGAACGGAATGAACAGTCTAATGAGTACACAGTATGGTTTGAGAGTAAATCGGAGAAAGACGAAGGTAATGAGAAGTAGTAGAAATGAGATCAGCGAGAAACTTAACATCAGGATTGATGGTCTGAAGTCAATGAAGTTAAGGAATTCTGCTACCTTGGCAGTAAAATAACCAATGACGAACGGAGCAAGGACATCAAAAGCAGACTCGCTATGGCAAAAAGGCATTTCTGGCCAAGAGAAGTCTACTAACATCAAATACCGGCCTTAATTTGAGGAAGAAATTTCTGAGGATGTACGTCTGGATTACAGCAGTGTATGGTAGTGAAACATGGACTGTGGGAAAACCGGAACAGAAGAGAATCGAAGCATTTGAGATGTGGTGCTATAGACTAATGTTGAAAATTAGGTGGACTGATAAGGTAAGGAATGAGGAGGCTCTACGCAGAATCGGAGAGGAAAGGAATATGTGGAAAGCACTGATAAGGAGAAGGGACAGGAAGATAGGACATCTGCTAAGACATGAGGGAATGACTTCCGTGGTACTAGAGGGAGCTGTAGAGGGCAAAAACTGTCGAGGAAGACAGAGATTGGAATATATCAAGCAAATAATTGAGGACGTAGATTGCAAGTGCTACTCTGAGATGAAGAGGTTAGCACAGGAAAGGAATTTGTGGCGGGCCGCATCAAACCAGTCAGTCAGTAGACTGATGAAAAAAAAAAAAAAAAAAAAAAAAAGGACCGTTTCAAAACCGAGCAGAAAAAAAACAACGCCGGCGATTGGACCGCAAAAAAGTCATTTTCCATCACGACAGTGCACCAGCACACATCACAGCAGTTGTGGTCGCAAAGTTAGTTGAAATAGGATTCAAACTCGTTTCACACCCACCTATTCTCCAGACGTTGCTCCTTCGGACTATTATTTGTTCCCCAATTTGAATGACTCTGAGCATTATGGGACTTAACGTCTGAGGTCATCAGTCCCCTAGAACTTAGAACTACTTACACCTAACTAACCTAAGGATATCACACACATCCATGCCCGAGGCGGTATTCGAACCTGCGACCGTAGCAGTCGCGCGGTTCTGGACTGAAGCGCATAGAACCGCTCGACCACCGGGGCCGGGCCCCAGTTTGAAGAAATGGCTGGCAGGACAAAGATTTTATTCAGACGAGGAGGTGATTGCAGCAACTAATAGCTATTTTGCAGACTTGGATAATTCCTATTATTCGGAAGGGATCAACAAATTAGAACAGCGTTGGACGAAGTGTACAAGTCTAAAAGGAGCCTATGTCGAAAAATAAAAAACGTTTTCCCCAAACACGTAAGTAGTTTTTATTTTTGCAAACGCCCCTCGTAGAGTTCCTGGCCTGCTCGACTTCCTGTACTGTGAGAGTAGAGCAGTGGAGCGGTGAACTCAAGGATCGGGTTGGATCCGACAGCATCGTTCTGTTCGACGGTTAATTTAACTCTATCTGGTGCTCTGTTTGGTTTCGCAGACCGTCACGTGTGGTACCGTGTGTACCGCGGTTTGCCGTAATGATCGCTTTCACCGCAGCTTAGTCGTCTTCATCAGGGGAGAAGATTACGTTACGGCATTTCGGTGAAAGGAAGTGTAGCCTGCGGAAGGAAGCTTGGTGAGTTACTACGGTATATTGATAATTTTCACTTATGGACCGTCTGACAGCAACTGAATAAAACACAATTTTAGTGCCATACGCGTTTCGCCTTTATTTTCTGCAAGGCATCATCGGTGGCCTGGAATATGTACATATGTTAGCTATTTTATTTACATTTTTGTCACTGTGCCTATAGGTTATGAACAGTTCTGGTGGTTGGTATTTCCTATTAAGTAGTAATGTTTTGAACTGTACTTACAGGTTGCGTAGACAGTTTCTTACATATTACGCTCCTGTTGCATTTTTGGTGTTATTCTTCTTCCTATGAGCGCCAATTTGCTGTTTTTTCCGCATTGCACAGCACTATGCACTGAACGCTTGTTTTAATGCAATGTTTTGGTTTCTGCTGCCGATTGTCAAATGTTTTTACCAAAGATCGAATATTACTGCCAAACTTATGAGTGTAACTATTGAAGTATCTGTGGTCTGTTCGTATATGCATTTGTGTGTGTGTGTGTGTGTGTGTGTGTGTGTGTGTGTTTTGGTGTGATATATATTTTTTGTGCTGTGTGTGTGTGTGTGTGTGTCTGTATTTTGGTGTTATGGTTTTTTGGGAGGTGGGCTGTGTGTGTGTGTGTGTGTGTGTGTGTGTGTGTGTATCAGTCTGTATTTTAGTGTTATATATATATATATATATATATATATATATATATATATATATTTATGTTATCATTTCTTTTATTAAGTGTAGTAGGGAGCCTGTGCTGATGTGTGTTTGTTCATTTATCACATGTTTATTTTCTGCTATGGCTTTCTGGATGTGAAAGTTTTCTTGCATTTGTATAAGATGTTTGTCATGGTTGCTTATTCTCATTATTTTCATTTCTTGTTCCATGTTTGTAGGATGATGGTTGTAGTGTTTTAAATGCTCTGCGAATGTGGAATGGTTTGTTTCATACTTCCAACATCTGATATGTTCTTTGTATCTTGTTTCAAAATTCCTGCATGTCATGCCTATATATACTGCATCACAACTTTGACATTCAAGTTTATATATTCCTGATTGTTGGAATTTGTCCCTCTTGGTAGCTGGCTGGCTTAGGTGTGATTGAAGGGTTTGCCCAGGCTTATATGCTATTTTGAAGCCCTGTCTCTTTAGGATGTTTGCAACTCTGTGTGTTAGTTTGTGTGTGTAGGTCATGGTGTACCATCTGGTTCTTTTCTGTGTGGTGTTGTCACTGTGTGTGTTTGTTGAGTGTGTTTGTAAGTTTTCAGCTTGTGAGTTCTTTTGCATTGTGGAAATGTTGTGTTTGTTTTTTATTTGTGTTTTTATTTTTTGATTGAGCCTGTGTACCACATGTGTGTCATACCCGTTGTTCCTAGCTATTTGTATGATCACAGTCTCAATCAAAAAATAAAAACACAAATAAAAAACAAACACAACATTTCCACAATGCAAAAGAACTCACAAGCTGAAAACTTACAAACACACTCAACAAACACACACAGTGACAACACCACACAGAAAAGAACCAGATGGTACACCATGACCTACACACACAAACTAACACACAGAGTTGCAAACATCCTAAAGAGACAGGGCTTCAAAATAGCATATAAGCCTGGGCAAACCCTTCAATCACACCTAAGCCAGCCAGCTACCAAGAGGGACAAATTCCAACAATCAGGAATATATAAACTTGAATGTCAAAGTTGTGATGCAGTATATATAGGCATGACATGCAGGAATTTTGAAACAAGATACAAAGAACATATCAGATGTTGGAAGTATGAAACAAACCATTCCACATTCGCAGAGCATTTAAAACACTACAACCATCATCCTACAAACATGGAACAAGAAATGAAAATAATGAGAATAAGCAACCATGACAAACATCTTATACAAATGCAAGAAAACTTTCACATCCAGAAAGCCATAGCAGAAAATAAACATGTGATAAATGAACAAACACACATCAGCACAGGCTCCCTACTACACTTAATAAAAGAAATGATAACATAAATATATATATATATATATATATATATATATATATATATATATATATATATATAACACTAAAATACAGACTGATACACACACACACACACACACACACACAGCCCACCTCCCAAAAAACCATAACACCAAAATACAGACACACACACACACACACACACAGCACAAAAAATATATATCACACCAAAACACACACACACACATACACAGGACAAAAACAAAAATAAATAAACAAATAAATACAATAAAATTAAATTAAATTAATACGACACCAAAAAAAAAAACACACACACACACACACACACAAATGCATACACGAACAGACCACAGATACTTCAATAGTTACACTCATAAGTTTGGCAGTAATATTCGATCTTTGGCAAAAACATTTGACAATCGGCAACAGAAACCAAAACATTGCATTAAAACAAGCGTTCAGTGCATAGTGCTGTGCAATGCGGAAAAAACAGCAAATTGGCGCTCATAGGAAGAAGAATAACACCAAAAATGCAACAGGAGCGTAATATGTAAGAAACTGTCTACGCAACCTGTAAGTACAGTTCAGAACATTACTACTTAATAGGAAATACCAACCACCAGAACTGTTTATAACCTATAGGCACAGTGACAAAAATGTAAATAAAATAGCTAACATATGTACATATTCCAGGCCACTGATGATGCCTTGCAGAAAATAAAGGCGAAACGCGTATGGCACTAAAATTGTGATTTATTCAGTTGCTGTCAGACGGTCCATAAGTGAAAATTATCAATATACCGTAGTATTACGCGCAACTGAGGAGGGCAGGACTACAAAACTTGGTGAGTTATTTTAGTGTATTATGTTTATTTAAAAAGAGAACGTTTTTGTCAGGTCTAGACATTCATACTCTAAATAAAGCTAATCCCGTGGAGTTCACTAGGCGAAAGCCAGAAACTATGATCATTTATATTCTTCGAGGCTGGTATGGCGTGTATGGATTCAGCGACTGGTGTTTTAGGTCGTAAACAATTCGTCAGAGGTACCCATTTCTAAGGAATCTGAGGGAGAAGGGTATATACCTCTAACATGGTAAGGCAGCAGAACAGTCTGCTTTACACTCTGGAGAGTTCTTCAACAGTCCTTTCTATCGTGTAAAAACATCCGCTTCCGATGCATATCATCCGATATTCTCGATTTGGTTTCATGGCGATGAAGGATGCACAGATAGCTACCAGTATTGTTAAGTTGTGTTATACGGTTTTCTCCTATCACGGTACTGATTACTTCACTCTGCAATTACATGCCCACAGATCGATCTTTTAGTAGTTGCGAATTGCGAAGGGTAAAACTGTGGCTGTTCTCTACAATGAGTGAACATCGGGTCGTACATGATAACTGCGCATAGAAGAAAAGTTATACAGAATCCTGTTTTTGCTCACTTTTCCTCGTCGATCCTAACAGGTCTCGAAAGGCCCACGCTACCAACCGGCCGCCGTGTTATCCTCAGCTCTTAGGAGTCACTGGATGTGGGTACAGAGGGTCACGTGGTCAGCACATTGCTCTCCCGGTCGTTGTCAGTTCTCGTGACTGGAGCCGCTACTTCTCAGTCAAGTAGCTCCTCCATCGGCCTCACAAGGGCTGAGTGCACCGCGTTTGCCAACAGCGCTCGGCAGACTCCGCTGGGGGCCCATCCAAGTGCTGGCCAAGCCCGACAGCACTTCGGTGATCTGACGGGAACCGGTGTTACCACTGCCGAAAGGCCGTTGGCTTTTTATTAAATTAGTCACCGACAAATTTCAGCAACTACCCTGGTGACTGTTATTCGCCTTCAAACAGGGTCAGGCGTAATATTATATTCTATGTAATTTCATATCACATGTGGCCTTTCTTGGTTATTCTTTTCATCATCGCCTTTGTCCGGTTCAAAGTGGTTTAAATGGCTTTAAGCACTACGGGACTTACCATCTGAGGTCATCAGTCCCCTAGACTTAGAACTAATTAAACCCAAATAACCTAAGGACATCACACACATCCATGCCCGAGGCAGGATTCAAACCTGCGACCGCAGCAGAAGCGCGGTCCGGACGGAGGCGCCTAGAACCGCTCGGCCACAGCGGCCGGCTCTCTTGTCAGGAAAGCAATTATTTTATTATTTAGAGCTGTAATTTGTAGGCTTTCATTTGTTAAGAATGAAACTGCATTTTGGGGAATGAAGAAAGATGAAAGATGTATTTTTTGCGAGCAGAGTTTTAGACAACAATGCATAAACAATTTTAAAATTTGTTCTCTGAGTTTTCACTTTCCAGGAAGATTAGTCAAAGGCTCTTCGTAACTGGTTGGATTTCTTGCTTCAGAATTTTTGCATTCAATATCAACGTAAAATTACTGCTGTATGGTCCACCCCTGGTAGCTGAGTGGATTGTCGGCACGGTTGCTCAGCGGGTTCGGTCAGAGACCTGGCGTGACTCTATATTAAAAAAAAAAAAACTGAGTGTAAAGATCAACAACTAACTTCAGTGGATGTCATGTGACGTACGCTTCGACCAAATACAACGAACAAAATGCAAAAAAAGAAAAAAAAAGTGAGAAGCGCGACGGAATGTCATACCTAATGGCCCGGGTTCGATTCCCGGCTGGGTCGGAGATTCTTTCCCCTCAGGGAGGGGGTTTTGTGTTGTCTTTAACACCATCATTTCATCCCCATCGACACGCAAGTCGCCGAAGTGGCGCCACCTCGAAAGACTTGCACCAGGCGAACGGTCTACCCGACGGGAAGCCCTAGCCAAACGGCATTTCCACTGATGTATGAATGAAAATAACTTTTCTAATTATTTTGCTGATTTATTTACTAACTTGTTGAGCATTTGGTTGGCTATTTGTCAAATTTAATCGTAAAAGGATATAATTTTAGGCCATAAACTCTAAAAGTGTGTCACGTCCATAATAATTTTAGTAACACAGAAAGATTACTTTGAAGTAATCGTGAAATCATGCTTAAAGCATTAAGGTAACCAACCTATAACAAATATTGAGTGGATAACCACTAGTTCTCTGGGTTATAATAATAGATGGCAATTTTAGAGTCTTGAACGTTTACGTATTTTAATTAGGTATGATGAAAATATTCCGACAGCACCTTACACAAGCCTGGATGTGGTGCGAAAGCTGCTTCTACACGTTTTCATTTTGCAAAATTGATTAATGGTGCTTTTCATTTAATATGAGAATAAAACACTAATTAGAGGATAATGATGGAACAGAATACGACAATAACGTTTTGCTAAGGTGAATCGGTTACGGTGGCTATACGTACTGACTTCTAACTAACTTCATACCAAATACGTTTAATATGGTACAGGATTTTCTTGTTTTTCCCTTTGCTTCCTGGAAGAGCACAGGAATGGGAAACACACAGGATGTGGGACAGGCAACACAGTGACCGACCTAATGAAAGAAAGCAGTCCTCTGGCTTCGGCACAGGTGGGCAGCCTGTGCTGTTGACTCCATGAAATTCGCCATGTTGGGGCAACCACGGGGGGTGTCAGGCACGTGCGTTTGTGGCCGAGCCGTGCACTGCGGCCAGGCCGAGGTCAGTGAAGGGATTCGGTTAGTGGAGGGTGGCGCTTTTTCGATTTCTGAAGAACACCTTAAGCAGATAACAAGCTTACTAATTTCCTAAGGAAAAAGAGAACTTCTAATACGAGGCTACTTGCTGGGCACGGAAAGCACGATTGGTAAAAATGTTTCTAATGGCACGGAGACAGAGCGGAAAGAAGCAGCATTTTGGAAGAAGGGTGAATCGAGAAGTCATTATTGGTGTTTTATTGCGCCGCGTTTGTTTAAGTTCACATTTTGCAATTGTTGGGAATATCCTGTTCTGGCTCGAAGGAGTAGCAGGCTGAATGGTGTAGCTAAATGGCTCTGAGCCCTATGGGACTTAACTGCTGAGGTCAGCAGTCCCCTAGAACTTAGAACTACTTAAACCTAACTAACCTAAGAACATCACACACATCCATGCCCGAGGCAGGATTCGAACCTGCGACCGTAACGGTCGCGTGGGTCCAGACTGAAGCGCCTAGAACCGCTCGGCCACACTGGCCGGCGTGTAGCTAAAACTCAGCGAGTTAGCTGGGAGATGGGAAGGTGTGCGCATTTTGTCAGATCAGTAGTATTCGTTTGGAGACAGAGTCTTGCACAGGGCTATTGAGAGCGAGGAACAGGCCTAGGGTAAAATGTATGATTGGGTCCCGTCTCCAAATATAACGTTTTATTGTTATTTTTAAAGAAGTTTTAAGAAAATTTGAACTTAATGCAATTTGGGGAATATTGGAGATATACAAAAATACTCATTGGGAAGAATACAGAAAAATATATTTTCTTATTAAACTCTAAATGTATTTTTGCAAATGCAATATGTTCCAAAAAGACATGTGCAAAAATGCCATTTTTCAGAGGTCACATCTCGGGTTATGCCGATCACAGAAATAAAGTGACAATTGTTCCGGATAGCCATGGCATAGTGACCATTTGAATACCCATCCGAAGAACCTGATTCCTGTAGCTATTCTACAGAATAGAATCAAAATTTAAACGTTACACATTTTCTCCAGCCCAGGCAAATTGATCGAATCGGCTGGTTTTAGGTGTTATCTAGGGCGGACTTTGGGAGCTTATGAAAGCAAGCACCATTTGTTAATGGGAGATTCCTGAGAAAACTCCAGGATATCACTATTTTTTTTTTTTTTTTTTTGCTCCGGAAAATAGCAGTTGTGTGGATGGCCACTGCTTTAAAATTTTATCATATGTTATTAAGGTAACATTTTTTTCGTTATCACTGTTTGTTACCAAGATCCATAGGATCAAAGTTGTCGTACTTAGCCGTAAAATACGCCAGTAATATCCGGTATGAGGCGCAAATGTTGTTTTATCTGACGTTGTGGACACTTAACAAGGGTTCTCCGTTCATTCGGAGAATTTCGAGGAAACCAAACTGTTGCTGCTGGTTAACCTTTCGGCAAGACTCAATGGGGGAGCAACTCCTCTGAAGACGTCCAGCGCAGTTCTGGACGAAACGTTATTAATGGAAGAGTTTCATGGACCACTATCTTCTTTCCCGAAATGTTTAGCAACAGCAATATCAACCGGTCGTGGAAGCCTTCATTCTGTCACCACTAGACTATGATTTTAGTCACCAGTTTTTCGCCAGTAAACCTTCACGATGCAGTGTCTTTGTATAATGCGCTCTTCGCATATATATCGAATGTGCCCTAGGTGATACTGCAGTAACAAAAGATAGGATCTTAACATGCGTGAAAAGAACTGAAAATGGCAGCCAAAAATAATGTAAAACTGGAAAGACCGGAAATCAATAAAATATTTCTAACAACATTTTTACTCTTTTATGATACAAATCATAAGGTTATCACTATAGATGAAATGCAATCGATGAGCAAAGTATTGAGAAAAACATAAAGCAAACGATTTAGTGTTAACCATATATTATGTGTGTACGTATCAGTTGTTTACATGTATCGAAGATAAATGAACTCTCTAAACTTTACTGACCTATAGGATTCGTTTTATACAGGGTGCTACAAAAAGGTACAGCCAAACTTTCAGGAAACATTCCTCACACACAAAGAAAGAAAATATGTTATGTGGACATGTATCCGGAAACGCTTACTTTCCATGTTAGAGCTCATTTTATTACTTCTCTTCAAATCACATTAATCATGGAATGGAAACACACAGCAACAGAACGTACCAGCGTGACTTCAAACACTTTGTTGCAGGAAATGTTCAAAATGTCCTCCGTTAGCGAGGATACATGCATCCACCCTCCGTCGCATGGAATCCCTGATGCGCTGATGCAGCCCTGGAGAACGCCGTATTGTATCACAGCCGTCCACAATACGAGCACGAAGAGTCTCTACATTTGGTACCGGGGTTGCGTAGACAAGAGCTTTCAAATGCCCCCATAAATGAAAGTCAAGAGGGTTGAGGTCAGGAGAGCGTGGAGGCCATGGAATTGGTCCGCCTCTATCAATCCATCGGTCACCGAATCTGTTGTTGAGAAGCATAAGAATACTTCGACTGAAATGTGCAGGAGCTCCATCGTGCATGAACCACATGTTGTGTCGTACTTGTAAAGGCACATGTTCTAGCAGCACAAGTAGAGTATCCCGTATGAAATCATAATAGCGTGCTCCATGTTCGTGATGAACACTAACCTGTTAATGCTACGTACTGATGTGCTTGATGCTAGTACTAAAGAGCAATGAGTCGCATGTCAACACAAGCGCCGAGGTCTACATTACCTTCCTTCAAATGGGCCAACTGGTGGTGAATCGAGGAAGTACAGTACATACTGACGAAACTATAATGAGCTCTAACGTGGAAATTAAGCGTTCCCGGACACATGTCCACATAAGATCTTTTCTTTATTTGTGTGTGAGGAATGTTTCCTGAAAGTTTGGCCGTACCTTTTTGTAACACCCTGTATAATCTGCTGTAGCAGCAGAATGCAGGAAAGCAGCGGAAAAATGCTCCTGTCGGAGCAGAGTCGGGTGAACATGTACCTCTTGAAAAGACTCTAGCAGAAAATTGTGGAGCAAGTTGCCTCAATTATCATTCTGCCTTCCTCGCCAGACATTTTGGCGTGCGAAGATATTCGCACTTTTTTGTGCTGAAACAGAGTAGCAGAGAGACAGTGCCTGTAAAAGAGAGGGGAGACAGTGCCAGAAGGAGGAAAAAAGAAAGGAGAGAGTTTAAATGAAAAAGAGAGGTGAGTGGACACCATGCACAGGCTTTGGGGGTTATGGACCGGCGAACTTTAACATGCAAGTGTAAATGTGGGTGTATTTTGGACCAGAATTTTGATCACTTGGGTGTAGACGGAAAAAGGAAGTTGGTCAGAGGGGGGAGGGTGGTGGAGACGGACAGAGAGGAGGAGGAGGGGGAGATAGACAAAGAAAGAGGAGATGAGGGAAAATATGGACAGAGGGTCCATGTCTGTTGCACTTTGTCAGTTCATGTACGGTTAATGCTGTTTGTAGATGACGTCCCATGTGTGCTCGATTGTAGAAAGATCTGGTGCTCGAGCAGGCCATGTCAACAAGTCGACATGTTGTAGAGGTGTTATTTTACAACAGTGGTATGTGGGCGAGCGTTATCCTGTTAGAAAATGCAACCACTCGAATCATCAGGCTGACGGACAAATTCGAAATCTGGGTGCGTGGGATAACCACAAGAGAGCTCCTTCTGTCATGCGAAATCGCACCTCAGACCATAACTGCAGGTACTGATTCAGTGTGTCTCAA
The DNA here is from genome assembly GCF_023864345.2 of Schistocerca serialis cubense. NCBI lineage: Eukaryota > Metazoa > Arthropoda > Insecta > Orthoptera > Acrididae > Schistocerca > Schistocerca serialis. The sequence continues at coordinate 254,823,690 of NC_064645.1, read as the reverse complement.
CACGCAAACAGGTTCGTTGCAGGTTCTCAGCTGGCCTCCTCCTAACCAACACGCAGCCATCACTGGCACCGAGGCATAACCACCTTTCATCACAAAACGCAACAGAGCTCCACCCTGTCTATGAGCTCTTGCCTGACACCACTGAAGTCGCAAATGGTAGTGGTACAGGGCAGTGGAATGCACTGCCAAGCTAGAGATGGTTCTTGATTCACTTCATAGGAAGTACCAGAAATTAGTTATATGTGGTGGCTTCAGTGTTAATTTCGTGTATGATTGTGCAAAAAAAAATATGTCGGTATATGTCCTAAATCCATATGATCTGATGCAGACTGTTTTTCCAACTAAGATGCAGGGAAACAATAGCTTAGCCACAGACAATATTTTTATTCATTCTTCATTACTAGATGGGCATTCTGTTTGTAAAAGGGTGAATGGCCTTCCAGACCATGGTGCACAAATTTTAACACAAAGGTTTTAGTACTGAAACAAATGACATTTAATTACAAACTATGTAAGAAAGTTAATCCAACAGCAATAGAGAGTTTTTTAAATCTTGCCAAGGAACAAGAATGGCAGGATGTTTATAGTGCCGATAAAGTAGATTATAATACAATGCTTTCCTTAACACATTTCTCATGCTCTTTGAGATGTGCTTTCCACTAGAACGTTCTAAACGGGGTACTAGCAGTAAAAGGCAGCCTGAGTGGCTGACTAGTGGGATAAAGATATCATGTAGAACAAAGCGGGAATTATATCAAAATGTTAGAAGTATTCACAATCAAGCTGCAGTAGCCCATTACAAACAGTATTGTAAAGTGCTTGAAAATTCATTAAGAAGGCAAAGAGTATGTTGTACCAAAATAGTATAGCTAATTCACAGGATAAAACTAAAACCATACAGTTGTGAAGGAAGTGTCTGGCCAGCAGCACAAGGTCGACGAGATTAAGTGAATTCGTAGTAAAACTATTTCTGTTACTGATAAATCAGATACATCTACAACATTTAACAATCATTTTCTGAGCATTGCTGGTGAATTAAATAAAAATTTAGTTTCTACAGGGAATCATATAACTGTCTTGGCAAATGCCTTTCTGAGATTGATGTCTGAAATACTCCTCTGTGGTACAGACAAGGGGGAGATTGAGTCAAAAATTAAATCATTGAAGACTAAGGACTCTCATGGATATGATGGAGTGCCTAGCAGAACATTAAAGTACTGTGCTGCACACGTTAGCTGCATATTTAGCCACATTCGTAATTTTCCTTTAGAAACGGCCAGTTTCCTAAACGATTAAAGTACTCAGTAATAAAGCCGCTTTATTAAAATGGAGAAAGGGATAATGCAGACAATTTTAGACGTATTCCTATGCCAACAGTGTTTGATAAAGTTATTGAAAAGAATGTGTATGTAAGGACAATTGATCATTTTATATCACACGATTTGCTATCAGATATACAGTTCGGCTTTAGAAGGCGTTTAATAACTGAAAGTGCTCTATTATCTTTTCTCTGTGAGATACTGGATTGGTTAAACAAACTGTTTCGAACGCTAGGCATATTTTTTTATTTAACTACGGCGTTTGATTGTGTTGATCACAAAATATTGCTCCAGAAGTTAGACCATTGTGAAATACGGGGAGTAGCTCACAATTGGTTCACCTCTTACTTTAACGACAGACAGCAAAAGGTCATTACTCACAGTGTTGAGAATGACTATGATGTAGGGTCTGAGTGGGGTACGGTCAAATGGGGGGTGCCCCAGGGATCAGTGTTGGGCCGCTCCTGTTCCTTATTTATATAAATGGTATGCACTGTGGTATTATGGGTAACTCCAAAATATTTGTATTTTCTGATGACACTAGCTTGGTAGTAAAGGATGTTGTAACACTGGCTCGGTTCATGACATAAGTTCATGGCTTGTAGAAAATAAACTAACGCTAAATCACAATAAGACTCAGTTTTTACAGTTTCTAACACGCAATTCAACAAAACTCGACGTTTTAATTTCACGGAATGGGCATACGATTAGTGGAACTGTACAGTTCAAAATTATAGGTGTTCAGATAGATAGTAAACTGTCGTGGAAAGCCCCCATTCAAGATCTTTTTCAAAGATTTAATGCTGCCATTTTTACTATTCGAACGGTATCTGAAGTAAGTGATCGTTCTATACGAAAATTAGTCTACTTTGGTTATTTTCATTCGCTTATGTCGTATGGCATTATATTTTGGAGTAACTCTTCGCATTCTAAAAGGATATTTTTGGCTCAGAAACGGGCCATTCGGGCAATAAGTGGTGTAAGTTCGCGAACTTCTTATCGACCCCTGTTGACTAGTCTGGGTATTTTGACATTGGCCTCTCAATATATATATTCTTTACTGACGTTTCTTATTAATAATATTCCCAAGAACAAGCAGCTTTCACTCAGTTAATACTCGGCAGAAATCCAACCCGCATTTGAATCGGGCTTCCTTAACTCTTGAGCAAAAAGGTGTGCAGTATGCTGCTTCATCCATTTTCAATATGCTATTACAAGAATTAAAAAATCTTAGCAGTAGCCCACGCGCTTTCAAACCTAAACTGAAGAGTTTCCTCATGGGTCACTCCTCATATTCTATTGAGGAGTTCCTTGAAAAATTAAGGTGATTTTTACGTTATACCGCTGACTGCATTTACTTAAACTTGAGGCTTGACTTTTTTTGGGTTCGTAAACATTTTAGTTTTATCTGTTATTACGTTTATGTTGTAATTTCATGTACTGACACGTTCCATGACCTTGGAGATTTCCTCCTCAATTTGGTCCCAAGAAACTTGGACGTGTAAATAATAATAATAATAATAATAATAATTGTAATAATAAATGCTACAGGGCATCTGGCTCGGAGCTGTCCTTGAAGTAACCGATTTGTAAAGTGCGTTGTGTCACTGTGGTCGTGCCAGTTGCTGCTCAAATTGCTGCTGCACATAAAGTACAGCGCCCCTGAGCCATACACCGAACGCGATGGTCTTCCTCTCGGGAATGCTCCGTGGCCGATCAGAGCCCGGTCATCTTGCGACAGTACATTCTCTTGACCATCACTGCCAGATTTCATGCACAGTGGCTATATTTCTGCGAAAGCTTTCAACAATATAGCAGAAGCAACATTCATCTTCTCGTAGCCCTACTACATGTCCTCGTTCAAAATCAGTGAGGTGCGGATAATCGCCTCTTTGTCGCCTTAAAGGCATTCTTGACTAACATCAACTCACCAAGTACAGTCTCAAAGGTAGCTAACTATCACGATAGTTACAGCGTGTATTTCACGCAGACCTAATTTCCATCTTTACAGTGGCGCTACTAGCACCGCTGTTATGCAATTGGCGCGAAATTGGAATAGACATCATCTTTTAGGTGTAGAAACACATCTTCCAACTTTCGGTTATGTTGCACAACTCATTGGTGATGCGATTTTTTACCGTAGGAGTAAACAAAAGAAATCCCAGGTTATAACTAACGACTGATGGTCACCAAAATGTCGTCTTTGTCTGTAGAAGACACCTTCAATATTGCTTGATCGTATTATTAGCGTAAAAAACTACCTGAGGGTTAACATCATCTTTTGGACCGCAGCTCACTAGCCAAGAAGAAAGTCTTGTGTATGCAGTGAGTGGACAGCCTAATGAATAATATTGAGTCACATGTCACATGCCCCGGATGTTCTATCGGATAAGGTCATCAGGACCGTGCCATTCAGAAAATGGAGCAACTGCAGCAAAAGCGCATTTAAAAAAAAAAAAAAAAAAAAAAAACGCACCACGTACCAGTTGATAAAGAATCCAGGGTTCCGAGTAAAGTCATGCGTGTCATTTCCTTATCCAGTGTCACGCCCTCGCGAGGCCAATGTACTCCGTGACAAGAGCTTCTTGGGCTACTCGCATCAGAACGATGTCTTTGCAAATGTTCGAAGTATAACTGTCGCATGTGGAAACCACGTGTTCTTTTACTCGCTGTTTACAGAGAAACGTGACCTAATGTTCTGCAGTGAAGAACTGGTATTTCTGTTCCACGTCTTTTTTTTTTTTTATCTGCTTGCAAAAGCACTATCAATGTCAATGTCATGATCTTCTCGCTGATCGTGCTCCTCTGAAAGTGACGCTGTAAAACACAATGTTAGACCAAGGATATCGCCATAGATAAACAATTGCATTTCCCGACCCATTACCAATTTTTATGTATTCATTCAAATATTACCAGATATTATAATAATTAACACAGTCCAGAGATTTCTTCACAAATTACCGGCAGCACTAACCGTATTTGCAATTTAATTTGAAAAACTTCGTACAGAATATTAATTTCTACGTAGTAAAACATCAAGCTGATCCACAACTATGGTTTGTTGATGATTTACGGCTTCTGGAATTTGTAGAATGCAATCAGGAAACGAAAGCTGCTGTTGCGCATTTAATTCGATCAACACTTGTGAAAAAGACCTATCAGTGAATGCTGCGGACAAGATTATGCTAAAGGAAGTACACTACTCGCCATTAAAATTGCTACACCACGAAGATGATGTGCTACAGACGCGAAATTTAACCGACAGGAAGAAGATGCTGTGAAATGCAAATGATTAGCTTTTCAGAGCATTCACACAAGGTTGGCGCCGGTGGCGACACCTACAACGTCCTGACATGAGGAAAGTTTCCAACCGATTTCTCATACACAAACAGCAGTTGACCGGCGTTGCCTGGTGAAACGTTGTTGTGATGCCTCATGTAAGGAGGAGAAATGCGTACCATCACGTCTCCGACTTTGATAAAGGTCGGATTGTAGTCTATCGCGATTGCGGTTCATCGTATCGCGACATTGCTGCTCGCGTTGGTCGAGATCCAATGACTGTTAGCAGAATATGGAATCGGTGGGTTCAGGAGGGTAATACGGAACGCCGTGCTGGATCCCAGCGGCCTCGTATCACTAGCAGTCGAGATGACAGGCATCTTATCCACATGGCTATAACGGATCGTGCAGCTACGTCTCGATCCCTGAGTCAACAGATGGGGACGTTTGCAAGACAACAACCATCTGCACGAACAGTTCGACGTTTGCAGCAGCATGGGCTATCAGCTCGGAGACCATGGCTACGGTTACCCTTGACGCTGCATCACAGACAGGAGCGCTTACGATGGTGTACTCAGCGACGAACCTGGGTGCAGGAATGGCAAAACGTCAATTTTTCGGATCAATCCAGGTTCTGTTTACAGAATTATGATGGTCGCATCCGTGTTTGTCGTCATCTCGGTGAACGCACATTGGAGGCGTGTATTCGTCATCACCATACTGGCGTATCACCCGGTGTGACGGTATGGGGTGCCATTGGTTAAACGTCTCGGTCACCTCTTGTTCGCATTGACGGCACTTTGAACAGTGGACGTTACATTTCAGATGTGTTACGACCGGTGGCTCTACCCTTCATTCGATTACTGCGAAACCCTACATTTCAGCAGGATAATGCACGACCGCATGTTGCAGGTCCTGTACGCGCCTTTCTGGATACAGAAAATGTTCGACTGCTGCCCTGGCCAGCACATTCTCCGGATCTCTCACCAATTGAAAACGTCTGGTCAATGGTGGCCGAGAAACTGGCTCGTCACAATACGTCAGTCACTACTTTTGATGAACTGTGGTATCGTGTTGAAGCTGCATGGGCAGCTGTACCTGTACACGATATCCAAGCTCTGTTTGACTCAATGCCCAGGCGTATGAAGGCCGTTATTACGGCCAGAGGTGGTTGTTCTGGGTACTGATTTCTCAGGATGTATGCACCCAAATTGCGTGAAAATGTAATCAAATGTCAGTTCTAGTATAATATATTTGTCCAATGAATACCCGTTTATCATCTGCATTTCTTTTTGGTGAAGCAGTTTTAAGGGCCAGTAGTTTAGTATTATAGTGTCTTACAAAAGAGCTCAGATACTTTTCCTTCGGGGAAATGTTCTTGTAAAGTTTTCTCCATATGCTTGTCATAGCCTTACGTGGAGGACATGCACCTGAGAGTTGCCACGAAGCAGATACTTTTTTCGGAGTTTCAACTTCTTGAGAAGCTGTTCAGTAGCAGTGCACAACGACGAGAAATTCTGAAACTGTGTGTTAGAGGACGTTTGTGTTCCATGTCTGATAACCTATGGAGTGTAATTGCAGATCACCTGTATTAGATTTCAATTGCTGCTCAAACTTTCAGTAAGCTATTCAAGATTAATGTATTATATGTCATTATTGACCATCCAGTGTTTAACTTAAAAATCTATTATGCAACAGTGAAGATGCTAGAAAATGACTGACTATCGGGTTATTGAGGCATACATGTCATTTATCATTTAATACTATAATAATGTCACAACACATTTAGATGAAGAAATTAAATATTTGAAAAATGTCATACTTCAAAGTGTCAATACATTACTTTTGAACCACTGGACTCTTGAAAAAGGCGCCAAGCTTACAATTTGAAGCTTCTTTCCGAATATATGTGCAGCTATGCGCAACTTTTACACTCTTCCAGTGACTGTATCAGAGACAGAAAGGTCATTCAGTATACTGGCTTTTTAAAAAAATTATCTCAGATCAACTATGCATCTCACGAATTTGGGATGCATGGCAACTGTGTATAATTTTTAGCTAGGTAGCTAGACGTCGATCCCGAGATTCGAACTTTTCCTGAAAGAAAGGCACGCAAAGTGTCGTTGACAGTTCTACAGGGAAGTTGGTTGTAATATGCTTTCCGCTGCACTGCTTTTGGCGGTTTACATGTTATTTATTGATGCGTGCGCACAACAGGGAACGAGTGGGAACAGAATATGTCATATCGCAGCGTTACTGGCAACAATAACAATGTGCAAATCAGTATAATATGTAGCCTTTTGTTTCAAAGTGGAGTGACAGTAAATTAAACCGATTTAAAAAGTAAAATTAAAAGCATACATTCATGGTTGAGCTATCTTTGTTCAAGAGTAACTTGTTTGAAACATCCTTTCATGATGACAGTTGCTCCCTTGAGATCTAGCCCAGTGCTAGATTCATTGCTTAGTGCCATCTGAAACCGAATTGCATTGCCTTGTAGGCCGGGGTTGAGCTGTCATCCAATGCCCTAGCTGTTGTGGTCTTGAGCTCCTGATAACTCTCTTTACCACTATTTTTCGGACCGATTTATAACTATTCTTTCAGTCTCGTACTCCACGAAGGTGTCATGCGCTAGTATTCTTTCTCGACACATTTAAAATTTGTACCATCATTTATGATTCATTCGATTAGTGTGTTAGTTCTTCCAAAGCAGCAATGGAAACTGGGGATATGGTTAACAACTATTTTATCTTTTATCATATTCCAAGCAGTTTTGATTGTAATAGAACATGATACAAAATGTACCATCATAGCTACTGCTTGATGTGTCCACATCGAGTCCACGTGGAGTGCTGGATAAGGTTGAATGCCATGTTTGTGGCCTAAGGCTTCTAGCTGGAATTCTATAGTAATTGATGAGCTTTATTTCGTCATGCCTCGTGAATTGTTACTGGCATTTTAAAGATATCCTGCTAAGTTCTAGTTAACAAGCTTCTATGGCAACTAGTGTTGGTTGAGCTATCTTTGTTCAAGAGTAACTTGTTTGAAACATCCTTTCATGATGACAGTTGCTCCCTTGAAATCTAGCCCAGTGCTAGATTGTATTGAAAGTTTATTTAATTGTTAAAGTGAATGCCATGTTTATACATTTGCTTAAAGTGAATTTTTTTCTTTGAATTATTCAGAGTGAATCTTTCTTAATTATTAGAATCGTCAATACTTTTATCATGATAGAAGCTGTTGTAAATTTCCTGTGCCTTTGTGTTTGTACCGAGTAAGCACCAAAGAATGAAAAACAAACCTGTCATGAAAGGATTTTTTAATAAATATAATTTTTGAAAATATTGTTCCAGCACCTTTTCTCAACGGAGCGATGATTCCTGACCTTTAAAAACGAAGGAGCCATTTCACTACTAGTGTTATCAAAACGTAGAGGCCATAAAATTGAACGTTTTTCTTAGTAAAAATGTTCGGTAATACACTCCTGGAAATTGAAATAAGAACACCGTGAATTCATTGTCCCAGGAAGGGGAAACTTTATTGACACATTCCTGGGGTCAGATACATCACATGATCACACTGACAGAACCACAGGCACATAGACACAGGCAACAGAGCATGCACAATGTCGGCACTAGTACAGTGTATATCCACCTTTCGCAGCAATGCAGGCTGCTATTCTCCCATGGAGACGATCGTAGAGATGCTGGATGTAGTCCTGTGGAACGGCTTGCCATGCCATTTCCACCTGGCTCCTCAGTTGGACCAGCGTTCGTACTGGACGTGCAGACCGCGTGAGACGACGCTTCATCCAGTCCCAAACATGCTCAATGGGGGACAGATCCGGAGATCTTGCTGGCCAGGGTAGTTGACTTACACCTTCTAGAGCACGTTGGGTGGCACGGGATACATGCGGACCTGCATTGTCCTGTTGGAACAGCAAGTTCCCTTGCCGGTCTAGGAATGGTAGAACGATGGGTTCGATGACGGTTTGGATGTACCGTGCACTATTCAGTGTCCCCTCGACGATCACCAGTGGTGTACGGCCAGTGTAGGAGATCGCTCCCCACACCATGATGCCGGGTGTTGGCCCTGTGTGCCTCGGTCGTATGAGGTCCTGACTGTGGCGCTCACCTGCACGGCGCCAAACACGCATACGACCATCATTGGCACCAAGGCAGAAGCGACTCTCATCGCTGAAGACGACACGTCTCCATTCGTCCCTCCATTCACGCCTGTCGCGACACCACTGGAGGCGGGCTGCACGATGTTGGGGCGTGAGCGGAAGACGGCCTAACGGTGTGCGGGACCGTAGCCCAGCTTCATGGAGACGGTTGCGAATGGTCCTCGCCGATACCCCAGGAGCAACAGTGTCCCTAATTTGCTGGGAAGTGGCGGTGCGGTCCCCTACGGCACTGCGTAGGATCCTACGGTCTTGGCGTGCATCCGCGCGTCGCTGCGGTCCGGTCCCAGGTCGACGGGCACGTGCACCTTCCGCCGACCACTGGCGACAACATCGATGTACTGTGGAGACCTCACGCCCCACGTGTTGAGCAATTCGGCGGTACGCCCACCCGGCCTCCCGCATGCCCACTATACGCCCTCGCTCAAAGTCCGTCAACTGCACATACGGTTCACGTCCACGCTGTCGCGGCATGCTACCAGTGTTAAAGACTGCGATGGAGCTCCGTATGCCACGGCAAACTGGCTGACACTGACGGCGGCGGTGCACAAATGCTGCGCAGCTAGCGCCATTCGACGGCCAACACCGCGGTTCCTGTGTGTCCGCTGTGCCGTGCGTGTGATCATTGCTTGTACAGCCCTCTCGCAGTGTCCGGAGCAAGTATGGTGGGTCTGACACACCGGTGGCAATGTGTTCTCTTTTCCATTTCCAGGAGTGTACGTCGGTTTTATTGCTCTGGGATGAAAAATGATGTATATTGTAATGAAAAATGCTGGAAGCACTCCTTTGCGAAATTTAGAACACGATCTTAACGAGGCCACATCAAGCAGCTATGCTACTAATAGTTTTCATTCTATGACATTATTGTAACTAAATTAGATGAGTACCTTCTCTAGGTATGTAATTATTCCTGTCTGCTGTTAATCCATCACCTCCTGCCCCTCTCTCTGCCCACCACATGCTGACCCTCTATCCGCCCATCTCCTTCCATCCATTTCCTTCAGCCTGTCTCCTCCCATAACAATCCCTCAGCCCTTTTCCACCAAACCCTCTCCATCTAGCCGTTTCCTCCCATCCCTCTCCCTTAGCCCGCCTCCTCCCTCATCCCACCTTCCCCTAACCCTCCCCCTCCACCCATTCCCTCCCATCCCTCTCCATCAGACCATCTAATAACACCCCTCTCCCTCTCTCTGCGCCGCGAGGGATTAACCAAGCGGTCTAAGGTGCTGCGGTCATGGACTGTGCGGCTGGTCCTGGCGGAGGTTCGAGTCCTCCTTCGGGCATGTGTGTGTGTGTTTGTCCTTAGGATAATTTAGGTTAAGTAGTGTGTAAGCTTAGGGAGTGATGACCTTAGCAGTTAAGTCCCGTAAGATTTCACACACATAAAAAAATCATACCCCCTCAGTCTGCATCTGCCAGTCCGTCTCCCTTGGCCTATGTTCTCCCTGTCCCTCTCCCTCGGCCCATATTCTCCAATCCCTCTCCCTAAGCCCATTTCCGACCATCCTGCTCCCTCAGCATGTATCTGTCTATTCCTCTCCCAGAGGGCATCCTTTCCCTTCCCTCTCCCTCAGCCCATTTACTCCCACAATTCTCTCACAACCCACATCGTCATTTGTCTCCCTCAGCCTGTAGACCATAACATCCGTGAAATGGGCTGGTCTGTCCAAAGTAGCGACATGAACCCAATGGAACAACTTTGTGACGATTTTTAAATACGACTTAGTTTCAGACCCCTGCATTCGATATCAGTACCCTCTCTGGTTTCTGCTCTTGAAGAAGAATGGGCTGGTATTCCTTCACAGGCATTCAGGCGCCTCAATGAAAGTGTCCCAGCAGAGTTCGGCACTCCAAGCCGTCATAAAGGTTAAGGACTGACACACCCAATATTAATGTCCACTATAGGTGGCCTGATACTTTTGATCGAACAGTGTATGCTGCTATGATTTGCAGAGCTATGTCATTTTGGCAGCGTTTATTATCGCCTTGACAACTAGCGCACTCATAAGCTCAGAGTTGTGAAACTCTCACTCTGGTATAGAGAAAAAGCTGTTTTGAACAATAATTTGCCGTAGGTGGCAAACATCTGTAGGACACGACAGAGTCTTTTCTTCTGTTTTTCACAGGCGTTCGTCCATCACCATTCATTTTACATCATTATCCAACAAATTTTAGTGTTTAGACTCGGTCAGTCTTCACCTGGAATGATTTAAGAGAACTACAGGAAATTTTAACCTCTTCTGTACAGATGGAGAAAGGAATGTCAGATTGAAGATATGAGTTGTGTCTGGGTAGCTCAGTTGTAAGGGCACAGTCTGCGAAAGGAAATTATCTACGTTCAACTCCCGGCTTGACACACTGTTTTAATGTGTCAGACGTTTCTCTGACTTGTATTATTCTCATCGTATAAACATGAAGTAAAGACTAGTACATGAAATTACTAGAATGAGCTCGTTGTATTCAAACGCAGGAAAATCCTGACTGTGACGTTCATGCCAAGTTTGTAACCTATCTCACCTATACGGCAATTAACCGCGGCTCGGTAGGCATTATAGTATAGGCGTGGTAATTTTTTCTGTTTAAAATACCCAATTTCAAAATCATCAGCTTTTCCTACATTCTCCACTGCAGCGTTGCGCTTTCTCTTCGACGTACCGCGTCAAACTGCTTGAAGATAGAGGCACTGGGCTGGTGGATGGAGCAGATGACGTTGCAACCGTCTCTGGCCAGCATCTTTAGCACACGGAGGCACTGCGAGCATGCCAGCTGGTCCAGGCCCCTGCAACAAATCATGACGACTTTTTTTGAGTGCATGTGGTATTTCTAGAAAAAAAAAGGATTACTCATGAAATCGAAATAACAAATATAGCTGTCTGGGATTTTAAGTCATAAAACCTCGTGTGTAAATGATGAATCATTTTACTCTTCTTCTTCTTCTCCTTCTTCTTCTTCTTCTTCTTCTTCTTCTTTCTCCTCAGCTGTTGCCGGCCGCTGTGGCCGAGCGGGTCTAGGCGCATCCGTCCTGCTGCTACCGTCGCAGGTTCGAACCCTGCCTCAGTCATGGATATGTATGAAGTTCTTAGGTTAGTTAGGTTTAAGTAGTTCTAAGTCTAGGGGACTGATGACCTCAGACGTTAAGTCCAATAGTGCTTAGAGCCTCAGCTGTTACGACTTTTCTCTGTTACATTTTCTTTTTTTGTGTGTCACTCCACGTGGTTAATTGCCTAGCGCTCAACCTTTAGGACAAGATAATGCGTAAGCAGTAAGGCTAACTACTTAGATGATTTCGAGAGAATCGCAGCAGAAGTTTTGCACGTCAGTGATGTACTGGTGCATAGCAAACCAGAGTACGGGCTGGCGGCGGACATGCGCTAGCATTCTAACTTCGTAATTGGTGGCTCGCTGGATCAAGTCCCACTTTTTTAAAAAAAATTATATTGTTTCATTACTTCATAAATATTACATTTGAAGAATAATTAATGAAACGACTTGTGCAATTGCATGAACTGTTATTGATTTCTCAATGTTATTTGGTTGTTTTCTTAATTTTTACTATCTCAATAAATATTATAAATATGACTAGCGACAAGTAAATGACGACGCCAGAAGTTTTCCTGAAAATGTATGCCTGTAGTGACTTTCGAAATCGCGTATATTTCCAGTCCAGTGAGATGCAGAGAACTGCTTAGCACCTTGACTCTTAGATATGGAGACGCAGGTCTCGATGACGAGAGATAGTCTTGTAAAGCCCAAGTTAGACATCGATAAATAAAGGTATAAATAACTTTATTCAATAGTACAGTTAGTTACAATATCATGGAATATCAGAGTAATGTACGATTAGTCGTCGGATGTGCTTTTGACATTACAAGTTACAGGCTGATATTTTTCATACTGACACGGGAAACTAAAACATCTACGACATCGAATGAATGAAAATTTCCCGCAGGCACAAGGAACTTTCATAGTTTCTACGGAAGAAACAAAGATCGCTGAAATTTTGAAAAATTTCTCTTTCTTCCAACAATTTGGATGTAAACCATGCATAAGGCAATATTTTCGGAAGTATCGGTAAGAAAATTTTAATAGCATTTTCACAAGAAGCAGTTCCTCGTTGGTCGTCAATCAGATGTGAATAATGTTGAAGGCGCTTGATATAAATTTTAATTTGGCTATAGAAATAAAAACCACATACTATTTGGGGTTATAATAAAAATTAGAGAAAAGCCAAACAAGAAAGGAAATTCAGGAAACTTTCCTGGAAATACACCTGTCTTTGATCGTATTACCTTTAAAATGTAATATGTATGAAATAATATCACTAGTGTTGAAAAAAATAAACATAAAGAAAGAGTATGAGTGGGAATCGATCCAGCTACTCACTCAATACGAAGCTTGAACGGTAACTACATGACAGCCGTCAGCTCGCACATAGAGTTGCAACGCCCCTGTACATCACTAACGCGTAAAACTTCTCTTGCGATTTTTTCGAAATCGCTTAAGTAGTGCGCCTTAGTACTTGCACATCACGTTTGCCGTGCACACGACGTTCGCCTACAGAGATCGGCAACCCCTCTAACACTGAAGCATCTTGAGATTGCATATATACAAGGCGTTGCCTGCCCCGACTGCATCGATCACAAGGACGACAGATGGCAGGAAAGCGCCACTAGAGGTCCTACGTGCCAGGGAATTATTTTCTCCGCCGTGTTACGTGCGCGGAACTGAATCTGCACGAAATCCTCCGCGTCGCGGCTATTTTGGGCGCTGCAAGCCAACACGTTGTCAGTGCTCTCCACCGAAGCCGAGGGCCAATTCTTGCGAGAGCTTTTAGCAGCCCATCACTCAGAGCCCACCGGAAGACACCGCAGCGGTACCTGCCTGTCGGCCAATTACGCCGAACGTTCAGTCTCGGTCATTATGGATTATCAGTGGCATAGCCTTCAGATACCCCACCTTATTCAATGTGTGTTCCAGGTGTATACCTGTTAGTGTCTGCGAAGGTGTACTATTTTTATAGAGAAGAGATTTTCCTTTGTTATTAAATCTCTTTACTGCGGTCGTAATAAACCCATTTATTTGTTTACCCGTGTCTCACTATTGTTTGTCACGCCTCTCTCGTGGGAGATGTAGGTATGTTGCCCTAATGGACTACTGAAAGTGTACAAAATTTTGAAGCAAATCCGTGATCCGTCATGGCCTCCTCTTGTTAGTGACTTTCTCCTGTTGGTTGCTAGTTCATTATTATTTTGTGTTGTTTATTTTCTTTGATTATTGTAACATTCTTGCTCCATTTATTTCTTTACTTCTTAATTTTGTTAGTTAATATTTTCAACTCACAGTTGTTTTTTTTTAGCACTATGTTTCTTATTCTCACTGATAGTTCTTCTTAAGAACCCAATTCCGCAGCTTACATAATGTGTTTATTTTTAGCTGTTATTGTCCTTATCTCTTTGCAGTATTTTACGGATGCCACTTTCTTTCCTCACATTTCTGTTCAGTTTTCTGTATATGTTCGGTACGTGTACCCACAAATACTGCGTAAGGTTTAAGAAACGTGCTGTGTGGACAGCTGAACAATATCTACATTTGGGATCGGCTTGTTGAAAATACGCATACGATTCAAAACATAGCGAACAGTGTTTAAATTTACATACATTCCCGAAGGCTCTGCTGTTTTGGAAGAAGTGGTAATCTACAGTCAGTTGAAAAGAAGAGCTTATGCGTAACTCAATCATCAGACAGAGCTTGGCTGATTGGCTTGGAGTAAACAGGACTAAGCTGCAAGGTGATCAGTCCCTTTCAAATAGAGCTTAGGGAAAATAAGTCCCTAGAACCGTTCACAAAATAGGTATAAAGACTTTACATGATGTCAGTGACATATGCGATAGACGCTCTCTTGGTCCACAAATCACTGTCTCATTATTAATAACCCCCCCCCCCCCCCCACACTCTTGTTCCTCACGTGTACCTATATGTGAATGTACCGTAAGTAATCTAACATACCTTCCCGTTAGCTTTAAGTATTGTTAACGGTAATATGGGTCCATTTTTCAACTACCATGATGTTACAAGTTTTAAAAGACTTACTGTTTGCAAGTTGCAGTTGCACCATGAAACTAATGGCGTAGAGTCGTTTTACTATTCATTACAATACAGAACCACCAACATTGCGGTAAGTATTCGATTATCATGATTACATTCACATCACAACACGGTAATATGGATCGATGTTGCTGCATTTTGTGTGATTTTCCTGATACTAAAGCCTATCAATGCAGTATCTCATGACTGCATGTTGCAGAGGAGGAGTGTGATTAAAGCAATCGATAAGTCTTCGGTGACTGAATTATAGATTGATAAATGAACTCATACATTATTCTGTCAGACAGAGAGACTGTTACTCACTTTCTGATCTTCTGTCTTTTGACTGTGTAGGCATCTGGATTCTTCTCCTGCTGGCAATAGGTTCGTTGTATAAACTTTGATAGAATTAATAGGGTGAAGACAGTGGAATGCTACAATGAGTGACAAGCCTTTGATACGTTAATCGGAAAATACATTGTAACCAAAGGACAACAAAAATTGAGGTAGCCCTGTTACTAAAGTAACTATGATACTGTTCCCGCCTACTAACCATTCATCACAACCTCCCAGACTCCCAGCTCCCAGCAACTCCACTTGAAACTCCTGGTCGAGTGTCCAAACAAGTGAAAACTTCAAGTAAATCCACAGAAAGGCGCAGCCACCGTCTTTGGCCACACCATTCGACATTTTCGGCGTCCAGATTTTCATCTCACCATCTACAACTAACCTATCCCTCTGACTAACACGGAAAGTTTTTAGGACCAACCCTCGACAGAAAACTAAAATGGGATGTACACCTCTTTACCATTCAACACAAAACCCGTAACCTATTAAAGCTACTAACAGGCTGCATCTGGGGTCTGCATCCTACTACCGTTATCCTCTCCTAAAAATCTCCCGTAAACCCCATTCTTACTTACAACACTGCCTGGATCTCCGTCTTCCTTCAATTCGACAGGTCATTTGAAACCCTGGAAAGAGATGCACTCCGCATCGCCTTCCGCATTTGCTATCTTCACATGGAGAGACCTACTACACCGAGTGGTAATGTATGAATACTTAACGCGATTTTATCTTAGTTAAAGTAATAGGGAGTTACTGAGTCTCTCTCATTGCGTCGAGGTGTGACCTTCAAGACAGGGGAGGGAAAATGTACCGTGAGGAAATATCTCAGAAGTGAGAGATAGCTTTTGACAAAAAGTTCTTGGTTAACTTCCCACATCAAACAACACGTTTCACGGTAATTTACAACCAAGTCCTCGAAACCATACTTACCCAACGAACCCATCAGTACCTTGTACCCAATTTCTCTTTCGTTCCACGTATTCCGCCCATGAATTACTACTTTGCCTTACCTTCTTATTTCTCGTGAACTGAATAAACGAAAATCCGCTATATTTGCCTTTCTTAATAACCAGAAAGCCATCGATATGATTTGTCATTATGAATTCATCTTTAAGGAACAAAACTATGCACTCCCAGTTAACTATGTCGGTCCTACGTGTCACAGTCAACATTACTCACTCCCACAACTT
The DNA here is from genome assembly GCF_023864345.2 of Schistocerca serialis cubense. NCBI lineage: Eukaryota > Metazoa > Arthropoda > Insecta > Orthoptera > Acrididae > Schistocerca > Schistocerca serialis. Next base: position 254,807,287 of record NC_064645.1, on the reverse strand, counting down.
TCACCCCACTGTCGGCGTGCGTCAATGATCCGTCCTGCCCCTCTACTTTACGCCCTGTACTCTGCAGAAGAAACGGTTACAGGACAATACAGACTTGCTAGTAGCAATGAGAGGGGAAAAAATTGGGAAATTTGTGGTAAGTTCCTATGGGACCGAATTGTTGAGGTCATCGTTCCTCTAGGCTTACACACTACTTAATCTAACTTAGACTAACTAACGCTAAGGACAACACACACACACACACACACACACACATACATACACTCCTGGAAATGGAAAAAAGAACACATTGACACCGGTGTGTCAGACTCACCATACTTGCTCCGGACACTGCGAGAGGGCTGTACAAGCAATGATCACACGCACGGCACAGCGGACACACCAGGAACCGCGGTGTTGGCCGTCGAATGGCGCTAGCTGCGCAGCATTTGTGCACCGCCGCCGTCAGTGTCAGCCAGTTTGCCGTGGCATACGGAGCTCCATCGCAGTCTTTAACACTAGTAGCATGCCGCGACAGCGTGGACGTGAACCGTATGTGCAGTTGACGGACTCTGAGCGAGGGCGTATAGTGGGCATGCGGGAGGCCGGGTGGACGTACCGCCGAATTGCTCAACACGTGGGGCGTGAGGTCTCCACAGTACATCGATGTTGTCGCCAGTGGTCGGCGGAAGGTGCACGTGCCCGTCGACCTGGGACCGGACCGCAGCGACGCACGGATGCACGCCAAGACCGTAGGATCCTACGCAGTGCAGTAGGGGACCGCACCGCCACTTCCCAGCAAATTAGGGACACTGTTGCTCCTGGGGTATCGGCGAGCACCATTCGCAACCGTCTCCATGAAGCTGGGCTACGGTCCCGCACACCGTTAGGCCGTCTTCCGCTCACGCCCCAACATCGTGCAGCCCGCCTCCAGTGGTGTTGCGACAGGCGTGAATGGAGGGACGAATGGAGACGTGTCGTCTTCAGCGATGAGAGTCGCTTCTGCCTTGGTGCCAATGATGGTCGTATGCGTGTTTGGCGCCGTGCAGGTGAGCGCCACAATCAGGACTGCATACGACCGAGGCACACAGGGCCAACACCCGGCATCATGGTGTGGGGAGCGATCTCCTACACTGGCCGTACACCACTGGTGATCGTCGAGGGGACACTGAATAGTGCACGGTAGATCCAAACCGTCATCGAACCCATCGGTCTACCATTCCTAGACCGGCAAGGGAACTTGCTGTTCCAACAGGACAATGCACGTCCGCATGTATCCCGTGCCACCCAACGTGCTCTAGAAGGTGTAAGTCAACTACCCTGGCCAGCAAGATCTCCTGATCTGTCCCCCATTGAGCATGTTTGGGACTGGATGAAGCGTCGTCTCACGCGGTCTGCACGTCCAGCACGAACGCTGGTCCAACTGAGGCGCCAGGTGGAAGTGGCATGGCAAGCCGTTCCACAGGACTACATCCAGCATCTCTACGATCGTCTCTATGGGAGAATAGCAGCCTGCATTGCTGTGAAAGGTGGATATACACTGTACTAGTGCCGACATTGTGCATGCTCTGTTGCCTGTGTCTATGTGCCTGTGGTTCTGTCAGTGTGATCATGTGATGTATCTGACCCCAGGAATGTGTCAATAAAGTTTCCCCTTCCTGGGACAATGAATTCACGGTGTTCTTATTTCAATTTCCAGGAGTGTACATACATGCCGCGGGAACTGTGGCAAGGTGCCCTAGACTGCGCGGCTACCCCGCGCATCAATGAGAGGGGAGAAAGCGTAGCTGTATGAAATGTAAACTGTGTGCAATCGTGGTTGAAGTACACCGTGCATGGCAAAGTGGCGCCAAAGCAACTATGGCGCACATCGGGCCTTATGACAGGGGTGACCGATGGCTGTGGAGATATGAATGTGCGAATAGATGTGCAACTATTGAGCAACTGACCGCCCAGATGAACCGACGGACCACCAACAGTGTCTCCTCAATGGCCTTTCAGTGGAAGTTGCTGCGAATGGATCTCCACAGCAGGTGCATGCTTCATGCACCCATGTTGACTGCTTTTTATCGGCGACGAAGGCTGGAATTTGTGCGCAAATGCCGCAACTGGACGTCCATTGAGTGCCCTCTTCAGGTGAACCGTGTTTTATTCTCCATCGGACAAACGGCCGTTAGCGTGCATGGTGTGAACCGTCTTAAGGCAAAACACCCTACAACAGTCGTCAGAAGGGTCCAGGCTGCAGGGCATTCCCTGTTTCACGTCGTCATTCTGGAGGACAGTCAATCAACACAACTATGCATCTATCCTTGGGGGAAATGTCCACCGGTGCATGCAGTTTTTTTTCCTTGGCACGATAGCATCTAGTAACAGGACAATGCAACATATCACACAACTCGTAGTCTGTGTGCGTGGTTCGAAGAGCACCAGGTTAAATTTTTCTTACTCTTCTGGCCACTAATTCCCCGGACTTAATCCCAATCAATAATCTGTGGGACCATATAGATTGGGCTGTTGGCGCCACGGATACTCAGCCAAGAGTCAGGAGTCGGCATAGTTCCATGACCTTGTCGTTACCTTCCACAAGGCCAATGACACTCTTCCTGCACTTCTCGCAGCGGTCCGCACTGTAAAAGGTAATATTTTACGCTTTTGGCAAGTGGTCAGTTAATGTGACTAGACAGTGCGGTTGCATAAATTTACATGTCTTTTGTGATCTTTGAGGCCCATGAAAAGTGAGACAGGAACAAAACTGTATTGCTGAAGAGGGAGTGTATGAGATACGACTCTTCAGTGTGGAGGAATCCTTCCGCAGCTGTTCGCTGCATGTTGACTGAAATCAAACCCTTCACTTGTTAACCGTAGTCGTAAAACGAGTCTAAACTGTTGTCCTGTTAACGTGGATCCATTCACAATGTAAAGACGGAATACATGGTCTCGTTTTTACGTGTAGTGACAAATAATTTGACAGACACGACATGTAAAACGTAAAATTACACGTGTTGGAAAATGAAAAGTCGTCGAAATTAGCTAATCACAAGATTTAAATGAAGGTCGTCTACATTACAGCTTACTACAGACAATTTTCTCTGTTATTAAGCACATGGCGGCTGTGAATCCTTACAAAAACAAAATCTGTCATTGATATCTTTTAATACTGAATGTTAATCCCATTCTTGAACCTTTCCTTTATTTGTGCATCTTCTTCGTACAGACTAAACAGCAAAGGCAAGTGTACATTCCTGTCTTACACTATTTTTAATCCGTACACTTCATTACTAGTCTTCCAGTCCTATATCATGATTTGGTTCTCATACGTACCCGTCGTTCCCTATAGCTTACTCCTAATTTTTTCGGAAGTTCAAACATCTTGTGCCATGTTGCATTATCGAACGCTGTTTTCAGGTTGGCAAATCCGATGACCGTATCTGATATTTCTTTAGTCTTGCTTCCATTATCAAGGGCAACGTGAGGACTGCCTCCCTGGAGCCTTTACCTTCCCTAAAGCGAAACTTAGCGTCCTCTAATATATCCTCAGTTTTCTTTTCCTTCCTTCTGCACATTATTTTCGTCAGCAGTTTGGATGCATGAGCTATTAAGCTCGGTAGTTTTCGCACTTGTTTGCTCTTGCTGTCATCGGAATTGAATAAAGGATATTAAAAAAAAGTTCAAATGTGTGTAAAATTCTATGGGACTTAACTGCTAAGGTCATCAGTCCCTAAGCCTACACACTACTTAACCTAAATTATCCTAAGGACAAACACACACACCTACGCCCAAGGAAGGACTCGAACCTCCGCCGGGACCGTTATGGTACATTGCCAGTCTCATAGATACTACCCACTAACTTCAACAGTCGTCTGGCTGACACTTCCCCAACGATTTTAGGAATTTCGATGGAATTTTTTCCATCCCTTCTGCCTTAAGTGATATCAGGTCTTCCAGATCTCTTTCGAAGCCTGACTCTAATACTGCCGGCCGAAGTGGCCGAGCGGTTCTAGCCGCTACAGTTTGGAACCGCGCGATCGCTACGATCGCAGGTTCGAATCCTGCCTCGGGCATGGATGTGTGTGATGTCCTTAGGTTAGTTAGGTTTAAGTAGTTCTAAGTTCTAGATGACTCATGACCACAGCAGTTAAGTCCCATAGTGCTCAGAGCCATTTGAACCATTTGAACAACTTTAATACTAGATCCCCTATGTTATCGGTATCGACTCTAGTTTCTTCTAACACGTCATAAGACAAGTCGTCCCACACAGAGGCCTTCAAAGTACTCTTTCCACCTATCCGCTCTTTCCTCTGCGTTTAGTGGCGGAAATTCCTATTGCTCGCTTAATGTTGCCGCCCTTTCTCTTAATTCATCTAAGGTTGTTTTTGACTCTTCCCTATGCTATACGCTTAGTCCTCCAGACGATCATTTCGTTTCAGACTTGTTCACACTTTTTATGCAGTCACTTCGTTTAGGCTTCCCCGCAGTTCCCGTTCATTTCGTTCCTAAGTGATTTCTCTTTCCGTATTTTTGTCTTTCCCTGAACATTTTTGTACATTCTTCTCTCGTAGATCAACTGAAATATTTCTCGTGTTACCCAAGGTTTCTTCGCAATTACCTTTCTTGTATCTATGTTTGTCCGTCTAGCATCTGTGACCTATTCTTTATTTTGAATAGCTCATTCCTCTTCAACTGAACTGCCTACTGTGGTATTCCTTAGCGTAGTACCCACATGTTCATCGAACTACAAACGCTTCTTATCATTCCCCAATACTTATGTATCCCACTTCCTTCCACACTGGTTCTTTCCAGACGATTATCTTAAACTTCAATTTACTCGTGATCATTACTACATTGTAGTTTGAGTCATGTCTGCTCCGGGGTGCGCCTTACAATCCAGTATCTGATTTCGGAAGCTCTGTCTATGATGCAATCCAGCTGAAATCATCCAGCGTCTCTGGGCCTTTTCCAAGTATATATCCTCCTTTTGTAATTCGTGAACAGAGTTTTCAGTGTAACTAAGTCAAGGAAAAGCTTTCTCCATTCAACTGAAAGCCTCACTGAACCATATTCGAACTTCAGAGTCAACTCATAGCGTTCCAGATCCAGCCACCTTGCATGGTGGATGATCCCGACCGAAAGCCTCCCATCAGGTCACGAAGAAAGCTGATCAATATGGAAGATCCTCAACAGAATGCGCTCTGGAGTTGGAAGAACGAAGACCAACTTGAAAAATTTGGGATTTGCATGCGACTCCACAGCATGTGAATATGGTGAAGAACAGACAATGAGTAATCTTCTTGGCTGCTGCCTATGCCTAACGTCATGCACACCACAGAATGTCATCGATGCCACCAAGGAAGCATGCGAAGTTGCTGCCTATTGGTCACGTCGCATTTAATTGTAATTGCAATGCTTATAGTATCATGTTTTGCCACATTTTGTATAACGTGTAAGCTATAGTGTGTGTTTCTGACACGGTTAAATACATAAATACACTGAAGTTTGTTGCAAAACTCTATTTTCTTTATGATATTGCAGTGCCTGTGTTATTCCGAATTACGATATAAAGTTTCGGAAATGCTTCCACTCTTGGTCCGAAAGCCAACGTTATACTCTTTTGGACATCAGATAAATCGCTCCGTATCCAAATTATGGCAATGATTGCGCTCTTTTCCACTGCCCCCCCCCCTTCCTCCCGACGTGTTTTGTACAGGGTGTTATAAAAAGGTACGGCCAAACTTTCAGGAAACATTCCTCAAACACAAAGAAAGAAAATATGTTATGTGGACATGTGTCCGGAAACGCTTACTTTCCATGTTAGTGCTCATTTTATTACTTCTCTTCAGATCACATTAATCATGGAATGGAAACACACAGCAACAGAACGTACCAGCGTGCCTTCAAACACTTTGTTACAGGAAATGTTCAAAATGTCCTCCGTTAGCGAGGATACATGCATCCACCCTCCGTCGCATGGAATCCCTGATACGCTGATGCAGCCCTGGAGAATGGCGTATTGTATCACAGCCGTCCACAATACGAGCACGACGAGTCTCTACATTTGGTACCGGGGTTGCGTAGACAAGAGCTTTCAAATGCCCCCATAAATGAAAGTCAAGAGGGTTGAGGTCAGGAGAGCGTGGAGGCCATGGAATTGGTCCGCCTCTACCAATCCATCGGTCACCGAATCTGTTGTTGAGCAGCGTACGAACACTTCGACTGAAATGTGCAGGAGCTCCATCGTGCAAGAACCACATGTTGTGTCGTACTTGTAAAGGCACATGTTCCAGCAGCACAGGTAGAGAGTATCCCGTATGAAATCATGGCGGTGAATCGAGGAAGTACAGTACTTACTGACGAAACTAAAATGAGCTCTAACATGGAAATTAAGCATTTCCGGACACATGTCCACATAACATCTTTTCTTTATTTGTGTGTGAGGAATGGTTGGTTGGTTGTTTGGGGGAAGAGACCAAACAGCGAGGTCATCGGTCTCGTCGGATTAGGGAAGGATGGGGAAGGAAGTCGGCCGTGCCCTTTCAAAGGAACCATTCCGGCATTTGCCTGGAGAGATTTAGGGAAATCACGGAAAACCTAAATCAGGATGGCCGGACGCGGGATTGAACCGTCGTCCTTCCGAATGCGAGTCCAGTGTGCTAACCACTGCGCCACCTCGCTCGGTGTGAGGAATGCTTCCTGAAAGTTTGGACGTACTTTTTTGTAACACCCTGTATACCCTCCGCTGCTAGTGCTTTCACCTTCCATCTGTGAGTGTTCATTGCACCGTCATGTCTGATATAGAGGATGGTCACAATGTGACTGGACCATGTAGGAATACACTTTTTGTCTTTAGACAGGATGAACGCTTTATATATTCCATAATTCTCTTCAAATGGTTCAAATGGCTCTATGGGACTTAACGTCGGAGGTCATCAGTCCCCTAGACTTAGAACTACTTAAACCTAACTAACCTAGGGACACCACACACATCCATGCCCGAGGCAGGATTCGAACCTGCGACCGTAGCAGCCGCTTGATTCCGGACTTAAGCGCCTAGAACCGCTCTTCCACAGCGGCCGGCCCCGAATTCTCTATTTATTTCTGAAACTACGTCACTTTCATGCATCCTCCGATTTTCGGCGAGAGGTGCGAGCAACTTACGTAGTCGGTTCATCGAGGAAGATGACGGAAGGGTTGCTGACCAGTTCCTGGGCGATGGAGAAGCGCTTGCGCTGACCGCCGGACAACTTATCAGTGAATGTGTCGCGGCACTCCGAGAGGCCCAGCACATTCAGGACCTCGTCCACCTGCAAAAGAGGAGACCACGTGTACATAATTCTGGTACTTCCATAGGACTGGTGGAGTGCGTCGAAAGCCAGTACGATAGAGAAGAACCGTACCAAAATGAGATAGAGGAGAAGGAGGAAGTCGATGTGGCATAAACGAGTGATCCAGTAATATGGCAAGAGTCTAATACACTACTGGCCATTAAAATTGCTACACCAAGAAGAAATACAGATGATAAACGGGTATTCATTGGACAAATATATTATACTAGAACTGACATGTGATTACATTTTCACGCAATTTGGGTGCATAGATCCTGAGAAATCAGTACCCAGAACAACCACCTCTGGCCGTAATAACGGCCTTGATGCGCCTGGGCATTGGGTCAAACAGAGGTTGGATGGCGTGTACAGGTACAGCTGCCCATGCAGCTTTAACACGATACCACAGTTCATCAAGAGTAGTGACTGGCGTATTGTGACAAGCCAGTTGCTCGGCCACCATTGACCAGACGTTTTCAATTGGTGAGAGATCTGGAGAATGTGCTGTCCAGGCAGCAGTCAAACATTTTCCATATCCAGAAAGGCCCGTACAGGACCTGCAACATGCGGTCGTGCATTATCCTGTTGAAATGTAGGGTTTCGCAGGGATCGAATGAAGGGTGGATCCACGGGTCGTAACACATCTGAAATGTAATGTCCACTGTTCAAAGTGCATTCAGTGCAAACAAGAGGTGACAGAGACGTGTAACCAATGGCACCCCATACCATCACGCCGGGTGATACGCCAGTATGGCAATGACGAATACACGCTTCTAATGTGTGTTCACCGCGATGTCACCAAACACGGATGCGACCATCACGATGCTGTAAGCAAAACCTGGACTCATCTGAAAAAATAGCGTTTTGCCATTCTTGCACCCAAGTTAGTCGTTGAATACACCATCAAGGGTGTTCCTGACTGTGATGCAGCGTCAAGGGTGACCACAGCCATGGTCTCCGAACTGATAGTCTAAGCTGCTGCAAACATTGTCGAACAGTTCGTGCAGATGGTTATTGTCTTCCAAACGTCCCCATCTGTTAGGTATCGAGGCGTGGCTCCACGATCCGTTACAGCCATGCGGATAAGATGCCTGTCATCTCGACTGCTAGTGATACGAGACCGTTGGGATCCAGCACGGCGTTCCGTAATACCCTCCTGAACGCACCGATTCCACATTCTGCTAACAGCCACTGGATCTCGACCAACGCGAGCAGCAATGCCGCCATACGATGAACCGATATTGCGATAGGAAACGTGATGGTACGCATTTCTCCTCCTTACACGAGGCATCACAACAACGTTTCGCCAGGCAACGCCGGTCAACTGCTGTTTGTGTATGAGAAATCGGTTGGAAACTCTCCTCATTGCAGTACGTTGCAGGTGTCACCACAGGCGCCAACCTTGTGTGAATGATCTGAAAAGCTAATCATTTGGATATCACAGCATCTTCTTCCTGTCGGTTAAATTTCGCGTCTGTAGCACGTCATGATCGTGGTGTAGCAATTTTAATGGCCAGTAGTGTAAAACAGAGATCGGTTTCAGCTCAAATAACTCAGTATGAGTCGATGGTGTATCCATGGAACAGCTTATATCTACCGAGATTACGAATTAGAAAGCAACATGAAATGGTGTCAAAAATCTGTGAAATGACCAACCACTTCGTTTTGATCCCCGTATGGCGGGGAAAATAATGAGTTGTCTGAAGTGAGGTAGCCGTGGCAACAACTAACCATCGTGCCTTGGTCAATGGCTAGTCGACAGATAACACAAAAAGTTCAAAACAATGTGGCAAAAAATATCAAAGTAAAACACTAAATCCGACATCTCAGTATAAATTATAGAGGTAAGGTTTAAGAAAAGATAGACTAATGTCTAAAAAATACTGACGTGAAAATAGCCTTTATCACCACTGATCAACTGAAGAACAAATTAAGACACAATAAAAAGAAAAAAGGTTCTTACAGTTTGGCAGTCTCGGGCGACTGCCAGATCAGCTGTTCAGATTTCACCAAAAGTCATATTGAACAAGCTGGGATAGGAGACTGTCCATACAATTTAAAGAACATACTGAAGCTACGAAGACTACAGAATCTTTTGGAAATTGTCTAGTAATATCCAAACAGCATATTGACAGTATAAAAGCAAATTTGACGAGCTGGAAAAAGGAAGTTACTGAGTCTCTTGAGGAACATAAAATTTTTTTGCATCTCTAGGAGCCGGTAATTTACTTAATGACCAAGAAGTAATAAATATTCCAGAATTAGAATCAAGAACGGCTGTCAACTAGAGTAGCTTACAAGCAGATATCCTGCCTTGTTGTGAAGCAACTTACAGCAATCAATAAAGGCAAGTCTTCCAGTCCAGATAACATAAAATCGTTACAACTGCTGAACGCTGACTTCTGGGTGCCATATGAAAGGCGCAGCACTGTTCTCTTCCACATGGCTTCCGGCTTTCAGCCACCAAGACATGCATCATGCACTTCTGTTGCTGTTGTACTGTCCATTTACAACCAGAACTCTGCCTCGACGAACAATTGCTCACTGAAATGGAGTCTTATCTCCTTGGACTGGTCTTCACTGCTTAGTTGACGTGGTTTCCCCAGCTTTACCAACTTAAGCGAACGTGCTGGTCACATCTCAATCCTATTAACTGTTTCTCTGACACCAGTTGAGGCACAGACCACCCTGCCATTTTGCAGCTTTACAGAACTCTGATACCGTTCCGTTTTGATTATGGGAGTGCGACATATCGCTTGGCATTACCTACAGAATTGTGGATGCTTGATTGGATACACCATTGTGCGGTGTGACTTGCGACAAGTGCTTTTTGGAACAGTTCTATGAACAGACTACTCATAGAGGCTGGGGGCGCTCCAATACAGACCATGTTCCAAAACGTGCTGCTCAACAATGCGATGCACATTCACTGAACTCCCGAGCATCCAATACACAATTTTCTTTTCCTGGTAGGGAGATCCGCCTCCCGCAACAAAGGCCCAGGACTGGAGTCACGACTGCAGATCACAAACAGTGTCTACAGTGACAAGGTTCAAGCCACATTAGTTCCTAATTTTTTTGTTTTAGAATTCTGTATCGCGCCTTTAGATCTCATGAAGCATTCAGTGAGTAAGGCGGTTCTGCAGAACGCACACCGTCTGGAGTAAGACCCCATATATTCATGCCGGTGAGCCGTAACTATGTACACTACTAGCCATTAAAAATATTACACCACGAAGATGATGTGGTACAGACGTGAAATTTAACTGACAGGAAGAAGATGCACTGATATTAAAATGAATAGCCTTTCAGAGCATTCACACAAGGTTGGCGCCGGTGGAGACACCTACAACGTGCTGACATGAGGAAAGTTTCCTACCGATTTCTCATACTCAAACAGCAGTAGACCGGCGTTGCCTGGTGAAACGTTGTTGTGATGCCTCGTGTAAGGAGGAGCAATGCGTTCCATCACGTTTCCGACTTTGATAAAGGTCGGAACTTTGATAAAGGTCGGATTGTAGCCTATCGCGATTGCGGTTTATCGTATCGCGACATTGCTGCTCGCGTTGGTCGAGATCCAATGACTGTTAGCAGAATATGGAATCGGTGGGTTCAGGAGCGTGATATGGAACGCCGTGCTGGATCCCAACGGCCTCATATCACTAGCAGTCGAGATGACAGGCACCTTATCATAATGGCTGTAACGGATCGTGCAGCCACGTCTTGATCCTTGAGTCAACAGATGGGGACGTTTGCAAGACAACAACCATCTGCACGAACAGTTCGACGACGTTTGCAGCAGTATGGACTATCAGCTCGGAGACCATGGCTGCGGTTACTCTTGACGCTGCATCACAGACAGGAGCGCCTACGATGGTGTACTTAACGACGAACCTGGGTGCACGAATGGCAAAAAGTCATTTTTTTTGGATGAATCCGGGTTCTGTTTACATCATCATGATGGTCGCATCCGTGTTTGGCGACATTGCGGTGAACTCACATTGGATGCGTGTATTCGTCATCGCCATACTGGCGTATCACGCTGCGTGATGGTGTGGGGTGCCATTGGTTACACGTCTCGGTCACCTCTTGTTCGCATTGACGACACTTTGAACAGTGGACGTTACATTTCAGATGTGTTACGACCCGTGACTCTACCCTTCATTCGATGCCTGCGAAACCCTACATTTCAACAGGATAATGCACGACCGCATGTTGCAGTCCTGTACGGGCCTTTCTGGATACATAAAATGTTCCACTGCTGCCGTGGTCAGCACATTCTCCATATCTGTCACCAATTGAAAACGTCTGGTCAATGGTGGCCGAGCAACTGACTCGTCATAGTACGCCAGTCACTACTCTTGATGAACTGTGGTATCTTGTTGAAGCTGCATGGGCAGCTGTACCTGTACACGCCATCCAAGCTCTGTTTGATTCAATGCCCAGGCGTATCAAGGCCGTTATTACGGCCAGAAGTGGTTGTTCTGGGTACTGATTTGTCAGGATCTATTCTCCCAAACTGCGTGAAAATGTAATCACATATCAGTTCTAGTCTAATGTATTTGTCCAATGAATACCCGTTTATGATCTGCATTTCTTCTTGGTGTAGCAATTTTAATGGCCACTAGCGAATATGAAGATGGTATCTGTTCCTTCGGATATGCCCGAAAGAACAGATACCATCTTCATATAAATACTTAAGGCTCACCGGCTATTTGATCATGTTTTGTGCGGATGCACGAACAGTGCCCGAGCTCTTACGGGATTCGGTTAAGCGGCGAGTAATGGGCAGGGGCACTACGAATATAGTGCGGGACAGTAAGTTGGCGGAACCGCGCGACTGCTACGGTTGCAGGTTCGAATCCTGCCTCGGGCATGGATGTGTGTGATGTCCTTAGGTTAGTTAGGTTTAAGTAGTTCTAAGTTCTAAGGGACTGATGACCACAGATGTTAAGTCCCATAGTGCTCAGAGCCATTGGAAGTAAGTTGGCAATGTGGGTCTCACGGGAGGCGCGCCAGAGATACTTCATTTCAGTCGCACTATCCTCTGTGCCCTCGGGGGCTCAGATGGAAAAATATCGGTAGTGATGTTCTTTCGTCTGACGTGAGAACAGCGTGGTACAATGTAGTCAATAACATCATCAGCACTAATGGACGTCTCTTTGCCATCGGTTTAAGTGACACTAACCTTTGCAGCAAACGCAACCTCGTTGATAGTGTGCCTCATCGTTACACATGTGGAGATCGGATTATCAACTGGAAGTGGACCAGGGAGAAAATTGCTCAAATAACAAGAACTTCAGCAAACAATGTACCGACTAACATTTTCTTCAGACCAGAGGAAAGTTATTACCCTCAGGCAAAAAATAACGCAGTCATTTGGTTAATGGGCAAATATACAAGTTATGTTTTTAACAATATTGGGAGCGATGAACATATTGAATACAAGATGTATATGGAAAATGAATTCAAGAAAATACTTAAGTATCAGAATCACAATAAGAAAAATGGTAACATGCTCCGAATTGTCTTCAACAGAATGGGTATAGGTTAGGAACGGGATTCCTAGTAGAGAGGGAATTGGTTGGGTCACGTTCCCGACCCTAACCTCACCTGCAAGTCACACATGAAAAATAGTAGTACAGCAGATACAAGAATATGGCGACAAACATCTGGTGTCTGATATAAAGGAAGATCTTGAACTCCTTATGGATGCGTTTAGAAGGCTGGAACTGACAAAAATAACAAGGCAGTGAAGTATTTTGCGATGTCGCTGTTCGGGACTGCTCTTCTGTCCACGTAATTTACCCTGAAAGCAACACACATCGAGGATTTACTGAATGATTAATTTGGGTCTGGGAAATGATGATGAGGAACCGGCTGCAGAGGAAGAAAATGTGCATGCTGAACTGCCACCAGTGGAAGGTGTTAAATGTGCTACTGCTAAAGACTCATTTTTTGAATGCTGTAATTTATGACTGCAATTATCTGCCACCTTATTTATGTCATTTCATTGTAGCCATTTTTGTTACTGTTTTCGTGGAATAATAAAAATAATAAAAAAAGATGGATAGAGCGTCTGCCATACAAGCAGGAGATCCCGGGTTCGAGTCCCAGTCGGGGCACACATTTTTATCGGTCCCCGTTGACTTGTATCACGGCCTGTATGCAGCTAAGAGTATTCATTTCATTGTATTGATTTAATTGTAACTTCTCACATAAATGTTACGCTTAAGCGCCATTTAACAACAACAAAGAAATCAGGATAGTCATCCAGCACTAAGGTGCTTTAACTCTTCCATGCAAGTGTTTCATATATTTGGATGTATCATTTAAGAAAAAGGATGGTAGTCATAAAGTGGGATCAAAGCTTACACGTAACGCCTTGGCGTTCCTGTTTCAGAAAATATGACATGAACTTAATGGGGTAGAGATTGATCGTTCACTTGATGTTGGCGTAGCATCAACACATAAAATGTATGTGTCATCCTCACCCTGGGATTTGAATGGTGTAGGAAACGCAGGATGGTTCATAGACGAACATGTGGGCAGAACAGCAGAAGAGTACCGCCGATTCACTGCATGCATAGACGGATAGCAACTCATACATTCAAGGAGCTCAAGGGCAAAATCAGTTCATCATCAATAAACTGTATGGGAAATCCCATACATCACTGTGGCAGACGAGGAACGTGTGAAGCTTTTAAAAATTCTGAATACCAGTGCATATCTGCCATTGACTTCCCGCTCATGGGGTTTTTTGACTATCCAGCGCCACTGACAGCGAGCAAACACCGGCCATTAAAACCTCCGTGCTTCGGGAAACACTAAGATTCATCATACTGGTATTTCAGAACAACAGAAGGGGAAATTTAGCACATGATTCCGCCGTATTTGACAACCGTAATTTAACTAATGCCAGAATCTACTTGAATTCAGAATTCTGTCCATATGACAGTTTAATGCTACAGCGTGACCAGAATGTATACAGGCTAGCATTTGACATGTATGCCAGGTCTTATTATGAAGGTACTGAAGAGGAAGAATGCTTACTAAGTCCACGGAAATTCAAGGAACTGGAACAATTATCGTAATAAACTGTTATAAGCAAGGTGAGATCATTAAAACAGGATCAAGTTGAATTTGAATCCTCTTCAAATTTCCCAGCGTACGCTCTAATTCTGAATGAGTGTGTCATTAACTGTTGCTCACTTACTAGTGTTATCCAGCGTACTGTACAAATGACCAAGTTCTGTGTCGTACCCACAGCATTTCGCAATGACGATTTTTAGTATGAACGTCGTTGCTGACATTCAATGCTTCTATGATGATGAGTGTAGACAATTCATATTTAGAGATGTTGCATTCATGGTCTATACAGAAGATGCTGGTATAATAGAGATATTCACAGCAAGAATTGCATCACCGACGCCTTTCAAGGATATGAATATCGCTAAAATACGGAAGAGTGCAACGTGGTTTACATGTTTCCTCCATGGACTCCACTGGGATGACCCTGGTAGACCTCACAAAGATATTGTGACTGCACTTTGAATATTCGATCATCCTGATACCATCATCGATGCCAAAGGAAAAGTGAAGATCACGTGGATATAACGAATCTTCAAATTTGCATCTATTCAAGACCTGGAAGTCTACTGGTGCCCTGCTATCCATCAGCTCAAGAAGAAGATGTGTCAAAATAGGGTTGTGTCTGCTTGTGAAAATGTAAAATTTCTTTTAAGTTGGATTAATGAAAATATATGAGTTTCTTTTACCGCACAATTTCTGTTTCTTTCTTTCTAGATAGCTCCTGCCTAGATAGTATGTAGCTTTCCCCAGATCCTATTTCTGTGGCTTTGTTCGAGCACAGGTGATATAATTTCAGACATTCTTCCTATATGTGTTTCACAGCGGACACGATCACGCGCCGCCTGTTTCCGAAAATCTATATGCGCAGCACGATAGGCGAAATCCCATTCAATGATAACATATACTTTATATTTTTCCATCTTAAACGTTACGTCCCTGATGCTTCAAACTAATACCTTGTGCAGCCTGCACAGCCTTTATATACATTTTTAAAGGTGGGGATTTGTGAAATAACAATGAAGACGTATGGTAACAAATAAATTTTTAATTCAGACATAAATATTCACAGTAGTTATACAGCCTTACATTCACAAACCTTGTTGTTTTTGCAATACACTAAGTACTACTGCTTTTAAATTCACAGTTATTGATACTGTCCGAAATTTGTTTTATGTACAGTTTTTGTTTTTACAAATAATAGTACTGGTAGAAAAAAATTACTTTACATTGCAGTACTGATTACAGCTTTGCAGACGTACAGTTTCTCTTACACTAATACTGTTACTATTATTTGTACTAGTGAAATTCTAACCAAACAGAAAACTTAATTTATAATGAAAGGAATGAACCTAATAAGTTCAGGTCAAATAGATGCACTAAAATGAACTGGGTGGGACTCACACTTTAAAATAGTATGGCTTGGACAGTTATTTGTATGTGAAACTTAAAAAATATTCTATTTGCACATGCACTCAGAAAATCAAACAAGCTCATGAAGTGCAAAAGAGAGGAATACAGTAAAGCAATTTTTCCACCATTTACAATTTTTTTGACTTTTTTGATGATTCTAGTTCAATTTTTAAACTTATATACAGCACTCAGACAATCACACATGCTCATGAAGTGCAAAAGAGAGAAATACAGTAAAGCAATTTTCCTTCATTTACAATATTTTAACTCTTTTGATGATTCTAGTTCAATTTTTAAACTTATATACATATACTGTACGTTTTTAACTTTTTTATAATTTTTATATCTTTTCCAGCACATAGTGCTTATATATTCATGCATACACAGTATGCTACTTATTAAGAAAACAATAAACAGGATGTGATTACAAACAGGCACACATAGTTACACAGGAATCCACACTCAGAGGCACTCGCAAGCATACACACAGACACACAAGCAATTACACATGCCGGCACACCATACACCACACACACATACAATATTTACATTACAATAAAAGAACTATACTATTCGGCCCAAGTTCTCACTGAGCCAGTCACAGACACACACACACACATACACACACACACACACACACACACACACACACACACACACACAACTCTCTCTCTCTCTCTCTCTCTTTCTCACTGTCGGAGCTCGCCGCCCCCACCCCACCTCTCCTGCTTTAAGTAAATAGTGTGGGTAGGGGAGGGTTTCGATCCAGTAATCACAAATGGCTTTTTTAAGAGTTGACAATCCAACTTTGGACTGTAGCACAGTGTACACCTCATGATCTCGTGATCGAATACTCATTTGCTGTACCGTATGTGGAGATTGTGGCAGAGCAGTGCGAAACCACCGTACAGGCAATCTTTGACCATGAGGACACATGACATGGCATGTCGCACACCATTAGCCTTCCTCTGGGTAGCTCCATCTATTGTACGATATGCGTACATTTTGCATGTTGGATCCACAAACTCCACAATCGGCAATCCACCTGCCTCATCATTTATCAAGCCGATAACCTTCTTGTTTTGAGGAACAACACCATAAAACGGCTGCATATCCTGATGTGTAGAATTCATTACCATGACACCTAATTATTTCATATGAATCACAGTTCTTCACCAAATAGATGAAGCTATCTGTATCCATATAAAGTGACTTTGGTACCACAAAATGAGTTTTAGTAAATTCATACTGGAAGTGGTGCATGTGGAGTTTGGAGGTGTCCGGTATACGCATACCCAAATAGATAGTTTTCGTAAATTCTGCTGAAACCTTCGGCATCTCCACAGCAACAAAGTTGTCACTGAAAATAGTGACTGCATTAAATTTGGTCTGGTGATGCACTTTCTTACGCCCCAACTCCCATCCCATTCAGCCTTAATCAAAATATCGTGTTCATTTCTTACATTCTGTGTGGTTTTAAAAAAATTGAATTATAATTTATAAAAATCTTTTCCGAAAACAATATTTGCGCCCACCCTATGTTCGTAATTTAATTCAATCTACTCCTTCAACCAGCGGGACTGATTGAAGGAGATAGCCCAGGCGATTCTATCTAGCTCCACCCCTAAGCTAAGACACTACTGGAGATTACGATCATGAATTATGTACCTCCGCTTGGGTCCAACAGCGATATCAGCTCAGGTATAGTGCTTCCTCATGGAACTTGTTGCTCTGGACATAATGGCATTTTGCTTGTCATTTCATGCATACTAACAGTGTATATGAGGTCTGTTTCCACTACATACCCTACATCAGACTCAGCCGCCAGAAACATTATTTTTGCACCTAATCTCTCTAATTCGTTTTTGGGCACCTACTGAAACCCACCAACCGGGAGTGGTTGCATCATGGGGTACCTGTACAAGTTTTTCACATACAAATGTAGAATATAACTTGAATCTAAAGTTGCGTTGAACCCCACACCCATTCGTGGATTATTTGCCTTGTCATGTCTATGTACACACTGGAAAAGTCCTCCACGGATCCCGCACTCATAAAAAAGAAGATGTCCGATGTCTTGAGCATCGCGTTCCAGGACAACTCAGGTGCTGTGCAATAAAAGATGGGATCCAGAGAGTACATGAACATTCATACACTATTGAACTTTTCAAAAACATCCATAAAGAAGGACACGTCAGTGTCCATGTATGGCCTTGTCTATTCACCGACATTGGGAATGTTGAATTCCGACTAGATATTCGCAGCATGTTCATAATCTGCAATAGTTATGAATGCTTGTGATTACTGGCAAATGCATCTGCGTTAGGTAGTCTAGTTTCATAGAGTTTTGTCTTGCTATTCAGATACTCGTAAGGGAAAGCTCCTTTCCTAGTCACAAGTCGAAAATTTTCCTCATTAGGCTATGCAGATTGGGTGATGTGCATATTCTCCTGAGGTAGAGTGGCAAGTTTCTGGAGTGAACGCTGCATGAAAAGTATTCAAGGAAGTGAAATGTAATTTTTTGCGTCATTCATTTCAAGAAATAAAAATACTTCTTTACACTTGCAGGCAGGATTCTTAACTGATTTTTCTCCCAGCCAAAATTAGCCAATTGCTGAACTAGACATTGAGCGCCATACCCATATAAATTATGGAAAAAAACGGGTGTGTACCTTGGTGAAAATGAAATGTCGTGTGACGAGGGCCTCCCGTCGGGTAGACGGCTCGCCTGGTGCAAGTCTTTCGATTTGACGCCACTTCGTCGACTTGCGCGTCGATGGGGATGAAATGATGATGATTAGGACAACACAACACTCAGTCCCTGAGCGGAGAAAATCTCCGAACCAGCCGGGAATCGAACCCGGTCCCTTAGGATTGACTGTCTGTCACGCTGACCACTCAGCTACCTGGGGCGGACTGTACCTTGGTAACTGGAACTTCGAATAGCGTGCATTGTGAGCTGCACCATGGAGGTTCCCAGTAAGATGAGAATGATCTCCAAGGGGAGTTTCAGCTTTCTATTTAACGGCAGCCCACAAATATTACTGTTAATCGTGTCATTGTATAATTTTTTATCCTCCTCCGATTCGGTCAAGGCGAAGCTGGTGCTGTAAAGCACATGAACATCCCATGAGAGTTTTCCAAGCTCAATGAGCAACCAAACCTCAACATTATCCCCAACATAAGATTGACAACAGTTAAGACTCGAATCTCATGAGCATGGAATTTGGTGCGCTGCCACATACGGTACAGGAGTTTGCGTGAAGGTGCTATATGAGCCTATGGAGTTCCCTTCACAGTGGGTGTTAGGGGCAAGGAGACATTCGAAGTCTACATAACCAACAAACGGACATTGTTCTTGGTGGTGAGCATTCTTGAATTTAATGAAATTGTTTTCTTCTGTAGGCATAACAACCTTGGACCTTTTTTCTGAAAAGATGTTTATACACATGAGGCAAATGTGTGATTCACACTTGTGTTTATTGGGTTGGGAGTTAAGGAGGCGGGGCATGTCTTTGATCCAAACAATGTTGATTATCATCTTCAGAGAAGAGCAGCATGCTCACCTGCATATTTCGAAAAATGGAGTGGTCCAACTACAGTATGTTTGTTCTGCTCATCTGATTTGCTTTTATGCTTATTGAGGCCATAAACTGAACTGATACTATGGGATTTTGTGCCTCAAATTTTGTGTCTCCTGAATCTTTACAGGGAACTTTATACCATCAAAGTTATACCCCCTGGGGATCTTTTTTTTCGAGCATGTGGTATTGACCTTGATGCTGTGGATGTACACTGTTATTTTTCTCGCAAACCAAGACTGACCACGCAAAACTAACATTACCCTTTTCATTTTGGACTTTAATACAAACCTGCTTGTTCTTAATATCCTTAGAGAATCTGATATAACTGGACCCTCCATTTGATCATAGACATGAATATTGACGTCAAGGTGTGGTGCTTGGCTGAGTGCTTTAGCGGACCCTCTTACTTTCATCTCGGAAAACTGGGCCAGTAGGGCAACCAAGGTGGCTTCATTATTCCACTCGGCGATTGCTGTACTTTGAGATACAATGTCATTATCAACCAAGATGTTGTACAGGCTTTTCTCCTCAGCAGCACCCTGCAGTTTGGGTGGGTGGGTGGGGGGGGGGGGGGGGTGAGTCAATTATCAGCAGACTTCTGCATTACATTTAATGGTGTCGTATCTTATGTCTCCGATCATCTAGGTTTTTGAGGATCTCGGTCTACAGTACTGGGAGCCATGCTTCTAGAAATCTGACTGGGTTGCGATACCCCCAGTCTGATTCTCTAGTGAAGAATATAAGCTCCTCATAGGCTCTAGCAACCGCCGAGTATTCTAGAGGGGCACAATGCCGCCAATTTGGTGTCCTTCACTATTAGGATGGTACAGAGCACTGCCGCTACCCAGAGGATCATTATCATTATCGCTGCAACCAAGAGACGACTGCATCCCTCCAGTGGATGTCGGCATTGGGGAGGAGATGCCTTATGGGGTGAGGGGTAAGCGCCGACGCATACTTACCTTTCGCTGCTGGTAAGGGTGGATGGAGCCAGAATAGGAGGAGGTGGCCAGCCTGGGGTATGGGAGATTGTTGCTCACGGTCAGTCAGCTGCTGCTCTAACGCTGCAACAGCGAGATCAGAAATTGCATAAACACTCGTTACAATTTGAATACTTGACGATACGTTTTCTGGACATGTAAACTAATCTTGAGATGTACTTACGTGATGGTAGCGCAACCTCTTCTACTTGCTGGAGACTTTCAGCTTCCAGCTGACGGTTTAATTCAGCCAGCTTTTCGGAAATGAATGGCACAATAGCAAAAAAAAAAAAAAATAAAAAAAAAGAACTTACATAACCACTTGTAGCGAAAATGTATCACAATCTCAAAAGGTTTGAGTACTTTACTACGAAATTTTATAACTTAATTTCAACGCATAATTTTTATATTAACACTTATATGGCAATTGCCCTAAGTTTGGCAATTTCCCATGACCATTGCTACTGCCATTGCTACTGGCTGACTGTTTCACATTGTGAGAATAACACTGACACAACGAGGCACTGTCAAGGCTAATGATGATTGTGTGGGGGTTGGGCTTTATATACCTCCAGACTCCACCCTCTATTTTGCAGAGGACCAATAGGAAATCAGAATGTCGTACCATCAAGTTATAACTTTTCGCCTTTTTCTTCAAGCAGGCTGAAGCAGGCTCCGTGTAGATGGTTGAGAAACAGAATGCTGCTGTGATGAAGAAAAAAGTTCTGCGACAGATTGATAGAGGGAACTGTTTGCTGCCAAGTGGCTGCAAGTGGCTGGAAAATTGGACGCAGGTGCTAGCTTTAGAAAAACACTGTTTGTTCATTCAGGGACAAACAGATAACTTCCGACACAGATCTTTTTCATTAGGGCACAGCTGTGGCAGGAAAACACTAAACTTCGAAAACAAATCTATTGCTCGTGATAAATACCCACTGCCGCGCCTAGGGAACCGCAGCTCACATTACAGTTATCGGCCAATTTCTCTTTGACTGCTGGCCAGCCGCTGCAGGCCCCGCACAATTTATAAACCGTGGAATCTTGGCACCACGCGCTCCGATTGGCCGCGGGAACCATAGCGTTGCCTGTCAACCGACGAACGGCAACAGGGCAATACCACGGCCAATCGGAGCGCGTGGAGCCAAGATTCCACAGTTTACAAATGGTGCGTTGTCGACCTACAAGACATTAGCAATTTTGGTTCCTACTGGCATATTTCGTGGGCAGAGTTAGGGATGTAAAAGAAGGGAACTAGCTTTTCGGCTTTTCTGGCAGCTTCAAAGGCATTTAAATCAAAATATCTTGACTTACTCGCACGTTTCTACGAGTTTCCCAGCTCAGCGAGCTCTTTTAGCTGCAGCATGTTGGCACGCCTGCACCTTGCAGTTTATAGACTGCAGTCCTTATTCCTTTCCTCAAAATCCGAAGATTCGCCAGCCATAGTGAACAATACGCGAGACTATTCGGAAATTAAGGTCCGATCGGTGACGAAATGGAAACCACAGTGAAAATAAAAAATGTTTCATTTGCAACTGTTTCTATACCACCAAACTACTTTTCTACATAGTCGACGCTCTGAGTTACACATCTGCCATTCTGAATTTCTGAATTTCGTTGTCTATGTGAAAATTTTGTCTCTATAGCCAGTGGTTCAAATGAACAGAGATGAAACTCAGTTGGAGCCAAGTGCGGGTGGATCTATCGGAAACGCCGCAGGGTCCTCCTCACTGCCCCTGTGGTATGCGGCCGAGTATTGTCATGAAGAAGGAAATGCATGACAGGTACGTTATGCAGGGCTGCTTGAAATAGGCGAAGCCTCGCAGTGTGCACCCATAGTTGGCCTGAGGCACTATTGCTCTAGGCATCTTTATGCGCTCACAACTGGAAAGAGCGACATGACCCACAGGCGTACTAGAGACACTTCTAACAAATCTATGCAACACTTAAAAATCTGATTTTCATTGTCGTTCCCATTTTGCGACCTATCGGAACTTACTTTCTGAATTGTCCTTGCATAATATCATAGGGCTGAGGGTCATATATGTAACAGCTAAACAAGTTTTTCTGGGGGTGGATTTGTTCCTGGGGAAATGACATCATGTATTATGTTATTTTACTTGACAAGATTCATTATACAGTATGAGCCAAGAAGACTTTACGACTTTAGAATGATACAGGAATTTATAGAGATACAGAATCGCTAGATGTCATTTTGTGACAAGAAGCCTCAGGTCTGACATACAAGTGTAAAGTGCCACTTTGGTTCGATGTAACCACCGTTTGTGAGAGGCAAACATTCAACCGGTAATCAGTTTCTTCCCACACTAGTGCAATGGCAGGGTAAGTTCGATTTTTCAGGTTGTTTTTGGCTAAATTGTTTGCTAGAGGAGCAACATACGCAAGATCTTTAATGAAACCTCAGAGAAAGAAATCCAGTGAAGTCAAATCTGTTGAATGAGGTGGCCATGCGACTGACTCTGCACGGCGACGTGGGAAGCGATTATCGAGGAAGTCTCTAACATTCGTGAAGAAATGAGGTGGTGCACAATCTTTCTCGTAGTAATCCATCCCATCTTCGTGTGAACTTCATCGACCTGTGCAATTAAATACTTTTCAAGCATACCCAGGTACACCATTTCAGTGTCAGAAAGAAGAAAGGGTCGTACCCTTTCAATTTGCTAAGGGCACAAAACACATTAACTTTGGGGCTGTCACGAACGTGTTTCAGGGTTGCATATGGATTTTCGCTGTCCATATTCTGCAGGTTTGGATGTTTACCGTGCCACTGGTATGAACTTTTGACTCATCGCTGAAGATTATTGTGTTCAAGAATGTCTCGTCGTTCTCTATGCGATTCGGCATTTCCGCTCAGAATTCCCCACCAGGAACCTTATGTGCATCACTAATGTGCCACTCTGAATCTGTATGGTTTGAAGTGTAAACGTCCACGCAGTAGTCGTCAAAGTCTTTTGTCGAATGTCAGCCTCGCGAGAAGCACATCGTGTTAATTTTTGTGGACTGCGGTCAACCTGTTCGACATAATCGCGGCGGCCTGGTGATTTATCATCTCGCACTGAACAACTCATCTCAACAAAGTTCTTATGCCAAGAGTAAATTGTAGTCTTGCTTGGAGGTTCTTTAACGTATTCTGTGTGAAATTTCGCCGAACAGTTGTTGCAGAGCTCGTTTCATGTAACCAAATGAGCACACTCCGCACCAGTGAAGGTAGCCATTTCAACTGTGCACTACTCTAGCGCTCCTGGTAGTGGAATGGGGTACTGATATACGATGTGAATCAAATTTGAGGTTGTTCGCAACAAAATGACATCTATCCTTTCAAAGTTGTAAAGTCATGCTTAACTGTATCATTACACATTGCTGTTGATACCAGCAAGTAACAAGAAAGGGCGAATACGTCAAGATGTTTTGATTTAAATGTCTGCCGTGGACATATTCACCTTTTTTGTACTATGATACAGGGTGAAACAAAAGAAAAATTCGGAGTATGTATTAAAGTCCATGGAGAAGAAATAAAAACGTTGAGGTTCGCCGATGACATTGTAATTCTCTCAGAGACAGCAAAGGACTTGGAAGAGCTGTTGAACGGAATGGACAGTGTCTTGAAAGGAGGGTATAAGATGAACATCAAAAAAAGCAAAACGAGGATAATGGAATGTAGTCGAATTAAATCGGGTGATGCTGAGGGAATTAGATAAGGAAATGAGACGCTTAAAGTAGTAAAGGAGTTTTGCTATTTGAGGAGCAAAATAACTGATGATGGTCGAAGTAGAGAGGATATAAAACGTAGACTGGCAATGGCAAGGAAAGCGTTTCTCAAGAAGAGGAATTTGTTAACATCGAGTATAGATTTAAGTGTCAGGAAGTCGTTTCTGAAAGTATTTGTATGGAGTGTAGCCGTGTATGGAAGTGAAACATGGACGATAAACAGTTTGGACAAGAAGAGAATAGAAGCTTTCGAAATGTGGTGCTACAGAAGAATGCTGAAGATTAGATGGGTAGATCACATAACTAATGATGAAGTATTGAATAGAATTGGGGGAAGAGGAGTTTGTGGCACAACTTGACAAGAAGAAGGGACCGGTTGGTAGGACATGTTCTGAGGCATCGAGTGATCACCAATTTAGTATTGGAGGGCAGTGTGGAGGGTAAAAATCGTAGAGGGAGACCAAGAGACGAATACACTAAGCAGATTCAGAAGGATGCAGGTTGCAGTAAGTACTGGGAGATGAAGAAGCTTGCACAGGATAGAGTAGCATGGAGAGCTGCATCAAACCAGTCTCAGGACTGAAGATGACAACAACAACAACATGAAATGAAATTCTTGTAACTTGAGAACGGTTCTCGTTACAACATTCAAACTGCACGGTTGGTCGCGAGGTATGATGGGAATTAATATGGGCATGCATGGTTTGGTTTAGCGAAGAAGCCCACTTTCATTTGGATGGGTACGTCAATAAGACAAATTTGCGGATTTAAGGGACTGAGAATCCGCATTTCGTGATCGAGAAGTCTCTTCACCCTCAACTGGAGTCCAATCAATAAAAGATCGGTGCGATATTCCATGATGGCACAGTGACTCCAAAAGGTACGTGAAGGCTTTGGAAGATTATTTCATCCCCATTATCCAAAGTGACCCAGCCTTCGACAAGATGTGGTTCATGCACGACGGAGTCCGACGCCCATCGAAGCCGCAGAGCGTTTGATGTCCTAGAGGAGCACCTTTGGGACAGCATTTTGCCTCTGTGGTACTCGGAGGCCACTAGCATGGGCCTCGAATGGCCACCATATTCTCCGGATCATGCGACTCCTTTTTGTGGGGCTGTATTAAAGACAAGCTGTACAGTAATAACTCGAAAACAGCCGCTCAGGTGGTCGTCGACAGCATCGATGGCCTGACACTTCAGCGGTTCATGCAGAATTTCGCTATTCGTTTACGCCACATCATCGCCAATGATGGCAGGCATATGGAACATGTCAAACTAGATCCGAATATCTGTAGTAACATTTACATGTTGAATAAAGTGTGTGCACGTCGTAGTTTGTAACTAATTTACATGAGCCATGATGTGGCTCGCGATGGTGCTGTTGTAAGTTTCCGTCCTCTGTTGGAGGCCTGACATGGTTGCGGTTGTTTGTATCCTTCTTGTGTTAACTGGTGCCACTTGGTTTCACAAGCATTGCCTATCCGCTAGTGGCAGCAGCGGCGTTATCGATATGTAGTAACTGTGGTCCTATGTATGGGGTAAGTCGTTGTTCTTCCGGATCGTGTGAGTGAGCAGTTCGGTTGGGGACGCAAGAGGAGCCAGGTCTGCACAGAACGAGAACACGCCAGGACTGCTGGCGGCGCGCATGGACTGCCAGATCGAAGGACTGTGGTCACGAGGGTGCACGACCTCGTCGAATCCGGATCCTGCAAGCTTTAAGTTGAGTGCACTTCAATTCGAGTAGACAAACCTCCACCATTGTGAAATCGCGCGATTCTCCAGTGACTTGGGTTCGTGCTGCTGCTCGTAGTGTCGTCGAGGCAAGGAGCAGCGAGTGGAGTGCTTGGGGAAGGCGGATGTGATTAGCTTTCCTGGGCTTCTAATTACTATTTACTACCTTCAGCTTGTTACAATTGTTAAGTTCAACCAGCGGTATTTTCCTGCCTGGTGGCCGCTAACGCCCCAGTTACCTGCCATGGGGGCTAGTGAATGTAACGGCAGTGTACATTTCCTCGCCTTGTCGCCGCTGTCCGGTGAGGCGTGTAAGTTTGAGAGCTTTCTTGATTGTAGGTAGGTTGGCGATTCTTCTACCTTGTTTCGGGCGCTCTAAGCATAGTATTCTGCAGGCGGAGTCCAGACCGACGTTTCCGGCTTTGGCGTATTTTTACATCTTTGCATTTGCTTTATTGGACGTCAGTCAGCCTCACCAAGATTATCATTAGTCACTTGTTAGACTTCCACTAGTCTGAGTTACCATCCTGTGATGCGAATGCAACACTTGGCTGCCTTTCTCATCGCTCATGAAAGTGTTTTTTTTGGGCTGACCTACGCAGAGGCCGATTGCTAGATCACCGTCTGTGACTGGCCCTTGTGTTTTTTATTGTGTCATTATTTTATTATTGTATTACCAAGTTACCATCATTTGTCTCACCTGTTTGGTGATCAGTTGCTTGTCCTTTTGAATTAACCTTTGTTATTATATTTGTTGTTTTATTGTATGTTAATTTTTTTAATAATTGCCATTCTTGGCGTTTAAGGTCTTCAGCCGTGAATAAATTATTAAATTATTGCCATTATTTTAATTTCTGTTGATTTTAAATAAATTGTATGTGATTAAAAGAAAAGCCAACCAATAGTAACTGATTACGGCCCCGTTCATAATCGTAACCGAATCCTGCCTTCCTTGACTCCCAGGTTTCATTACGTTTCCTTTTTCTTCATGTGGTTCAGTAATCGTAACCCTGTAGGAGTGTATTTCATTCTGTAAAAGAATAGAGGTTGGATGGGTGGGGGGGGGGGGGAGGGTTACAGGATGAGTTAGTGAGGAGGATACTTACGACAGCCTTCTTCTGGAACTCAGTGAGCTGCGTGCCCAGCTTGAGCCTGGCGGCGACAATCATGGCTTCCACGAGCGTGAGGTGCGGCTGCAGCAGATCCTCCTGCATGACGTAGCAGGAGAGCCGGCGGAAACTCGCCAGGTCGCGCGGCTTGCCGTTCACCAGCACCGAGCCCGTCACGCCTCGCAGCCTGGACCACAACAGCAACGACAAACACTTTACGAGAACCACATTATCACATACACTGAGGTGAGAAAAGTCATGGAACATCGACATGCACATATGCACATGGCGGTAGTATCGCGTACGCAAGGTATAAAAGGACAGTGCATAGGCGAAGCAGTCATTTGAATTCAGACCTTTCATGTGGAAAGCTTACCAATCTGATTATGGCTGCACGGTGGGAGTTAACAAACTCTGAGCACGGAATAGTAGTTAGAGCTAAACGCATGCGACATTTCATTTCGCAAATTGTTAGGGAATTCAATATTCCGAGATCCGCAGTGCAAGATTGTGACGAGAATACCGCGGACAACGCTGTGGACGATGGCCTACACCTAACGGCCGAGAGCAGCGGCGTTTTCCTAGAGCTGTCAGTGCTATCAGACAAGCAACAGTCGTGAAATAACAGCAGAAATCAATGTGGAACGTACGATGGACGTACCCGTTAGGTCTGTTTGGTGAAATTTGGCGTTAATGGAATATGGCAGCAGACGACCGACACGAGTGCTTTGATAACTGCACGACATCGCCTGCAGCGCCTCTCTTGGGCTCGTGGTCGTATCCGTTGGTCCCTGGACGGCCTAGTCAAGTCCCAGCCCCAGCTGGTAGGATCTGATTGTAGGGTTCGAATGTGGCGCAGACCACACGAAACTGTGGACCCAAGTTGTCAACAAGGCACTGTGCAAGCTGGTGGTGGCTCCGTAATGACATGAGCTGTGTTCGCGTGGAATGGACTGGGTCCTCTGGATGTTCGGCTACTTGGAGACTATTTGCAGCTGTTCATGGAAGTCATATTCCCAAACAACGTGGAAGTTTTATGGGTGACAGTGCGCCATGTCACCCGGCCACAGTTGTTTGCTGTTGTTTTGAGGAACATTCTGGACGGTTCGAACGAACTATATGGCTCACAGATCGCCGACATGAATCCCATCTAGCATTTATGTGATATAATAGAGTCAGTTTCTGCACATAATCCTGCACTGACAACACTTTCGCAATTATCGACGGCTATAGGGACAGCGTGGCTCAGTATTTTTCCACGGAACTTCCAACGACTTGTTGAGTGTATGCGACGTCGAATTGTTGGACTATGCAGGCGAAAGGAACTTCGACACGATATTAGGATGCATCCCATGACTTATCACCTCAGCGTACGTCAGAGCTGACCACATATTCTAGAAATAGTCTCCATTACATTTCACCGCTTTCACTCATGCGGCATAGTTATAGTAATAATAATAATAATAATAATAACAGTAAATAATAAGAGCAATAATATCTGTTATAACAAATTACTAAAGCAGCAGAGAAAACTTCAGGACTGGCCAAAAATAAAAATAAAACATAGTGGAACGAAGAATGTGAAGAGTTAAAAATAGAGATTTTCCAAAAAAACAAGAACATACAGAAAAATTAAGACAATAAAGAAAAGAAACATCAAAAGTAATCCGGAAAAAAGAGCCTTCGAACAACCTCAGCTTACGGAAATACAAGACAATTTTACCAAAAACTTTTTGTCACTCTTTTAAACAACTACTTAAATTGTATCATTCACAAAGTATTTGTTTCGAAGGTAAAAACGGCAAAACAGAATTAAATAACAAAATTGTGAAATAGTACGAAAAAATATTTTGAAAGCCTCTTAAACTGTCCAACAGTTAAACTGGAATTTGCACAAAATCTGGAGGAAGATTTAAAGTCATCAAATCACTCGAAGCAGCGCGTGGTAGCCGCGCGGTCTAGGGCGTCTTTCTCGGTCCGCGCGGCTCCCCCCCCCCCCCCCCCCTCCCCCTAGGAGGTTCGAGTCTTTCCTATGGCATGGGTGTGTGTGTCGTCCTTAATGTAATTAAGTTTAAGTTAGATTAAACAGTGTGTAAGCTTAGGGACCGATGACCTCAGCAGTTTGGTCCGTAAGACCTTACCATAAGAGCACTCAAATAAACAGAGAAAGCGGTTAAAAGTCCATTACAGCATAATTATAGAAATTGTCAGAACGGAAGTTCCATGCGGCTTTTCGCGGATGATGCTGTAGTATACAGAGAAGTTGCAGCATTAGAAAATTGTAGCGAAATGCAGGAAGATCTGCAGCGGATAGGCACTTGGTGCAGGGAGTGGCAACTGACCCTTAACATAGACAAATGTAATGTATTGCGAATACATAGAAAGAAGGATCCTTTATTGTATGATTATATGATAGCGGAACAAACACTGGTAGCAGTTACTTCTGTAAAATATCTGGGAGTATGAGTGCGGAACGATTTGAAGTGGAATGATCATATAAAATTAATTGTTGGTAAGGCGGGTACCAGGTTGAGATTCATTGGGAGAGTGCTTAGAAAATGTAGTCCATCAACAAAGGAGGTGGCTTAAAAAACACTCGTTCGACCTATACTTGAGTATTGCTCATCAGTGTGGGATCCGTACCAGATCGGTCTGACGGAGGAGATAGAGAAGATCCAAAGAAGAACGGCGCGTTTCGTCACAGGGTTATTTGGTAACCGTGATAGCGTTACGGAGATGTTTAATAAACTCAAGTGGCAGACTCTGCAAGAGAGGCGTTCTGCATCGCGGTGTAGCTTGCTCGCCAGGTTTCGAGAGGGTGCGTTTCTGGATGAGGTATCGAATATATTGCTTCCCCCTACTTATACCTCCCGAGGAGATCACGAATGTAAAATTAGAGAGATTAGAGCGCGCACGGAGGCTTTCAGGCAGTCGTTCTTCCCGCGAACCATACGCGACTGGAACAGGAAAGGGAGGTAATGACAGTGGCACGTAAAGTGCCCTCCGCCACACACCATTGGGTGGCTTGCGGAGTATAAATGTAGATGTAGATGTAGAACTGCTTTTTGAGAACATTTGGAAAAGTGTTATGATTCCAAAAGAGTGGAAAATAGCAGTAACCCATCCACCACACAAAAAGAGAGAAAAATAAAATGTCAACGTTTATAGAAGAGTATCACTTCTACCAATGACACACAAAATACACTGATCATCCAGAACAATTTGACAACAGACCTACTATTGATACAAATTCGTGTAGGCGATAGTAGCGGCAAGGTGCTTGTAGTATCAGTGAGCGTGCTGTCGTCGTGTGGATTGGCGAAGGCGTGAGATCTATCTTTCACCGAGGGCGGATTGTGATGGCTAGGAGAATCGGCAAGAGCACTTCTGAAACTACACGACTTGTCGAGTGTTCGAGGAGCGCAGTAGTAAGTGTATTCAGGACGTGGCGAAACCGAAGCCAAACCACATCCAGACGTCTTGGCCTGGGCGGCCACCCCTCATTACAGATCAGACGTCGTAGGCTGGGCAGACTGGTAGGGAGGCGAACTGTGGCGAAACTAACGTCGGGCTACAATGGTAGACAGAGTACAAGCGTGTCTAAACACACAGTGCACCCAACACATTAAAATAGGCCTCCGCAGCCAATGTTAACTCCAAATCAGCAACTGGACGTTGATGCAGTTGCGTAGCGCTGCATGGTCTGATAAATCCCGATACCTTCATCATGCTCGTGGGAGCATGTGAATCCATCGTCTTCCAGGGTAACAGTTCCTTGGAACCTGTGCTGCGGGATGGAGACAAGCTGGTGGCAGCTCCATTATGCTGCGGGGATCAGTCATTCACATCGCCATCTATGGGTCCACTGGAGCTTGCGCAAGGCACCATGATGGCCAAGCAGTAACGTACACTGTTTACGGACCATGTACAAGCTTGCATGAATCACGTTTCCCTGTGGCAGCAGCATTTTTGAGCAAGATAATGAGCCTTGTCACAAGGTCAGTAGTGTGATGGAATGGTTCGAGGAACACAGTGGGCCGGCAGCTGTGACCGAGCACATCTAGGCGCTTCAGTCCGTAACCACGCGACTGCTAAGCTCACAGGTTCGAATCCTGCCTCGGCATGGATGTGTGTGACGTCCTTAGGTTAGTTAGGTTTAAGTGGTTCTAAGTTCTAGCCGACTGATGACCTCAGATGTGAAGTCCCATAGTGCTCAGAGCCATTTGAACACAGTGGCGAAATCCAGTTGATGTACTGGGCCTCCACCTCGCCAGATCCGAACGCGATCGAACTCATCTGGTATGGGATTGATGATGCCAACTCCTTCCAGTGACTTACCACGGCCTCACTGGTTCTATGCCACGCCGCGTCGCCGCTGTTATCCGTGCCAAAGGTGGACATACCCTCTAGTAGGTAGGTGGTCGTAATATTCCGGTTGATCAGTGTATTATCAGAAATTGTCCTGGACAGAGCTGTAGACACTTTAGACAAACAACTGGGAGAACAGCATGATGGTTTTCGAAAGGCAAGATCTTGCAAAAAACAGATTTTTTAACTTAAAATCAATAATTCCCGACAGACTGCTAACCAATAAACCTGTAGTATTATCACTTATTGATTTTAAGAAAGCATTTGATTCGGTAGATATAAATTCGTTAAAGAATTCAGTTTTAAAGCAAAATTGTGAAACTCTAAAGGCAAATTTGTGGGAGAAGCATCTCAACCACTTGAAATAAAAACTGGTGTTACAAGGGGATAGTTTATCACCTTTACTATTTAACTGCTTTGAAGAAAAAAGAAATTTGAGTACCGGTATCTGGAATTTGGAGATAAAGAAAAGTCACGGAACGGAACCAATAACCCTAGGAAGGAAAACAAATAGAACAGAGGTAAACTGCCTGATCTCTGCAGACGATTTTGCAGTAGTTTCAGAAAATCTGACACACGCAGCTATTAAATAAATCTTCTGGGAGAAACACATAATGGAGCTGGGTTCAAAATTTCAGATGAAAATTGAAAATTCATGACAAATGTAAAAAAAGGACCAAAACTCATAGAAACACAAACAGGTCAAATAGAGAGAGTCAGAAAATTAAAATGTCTCGGAGAAACCAAACAATAGAATGGACTAGAAAAATTAGCAGCAGATTTAAGAGCTAACAAAATGGAGAGAGCATTTGGCCTGACAAAGCATATCTACAGCTATAAACGAGCATTTACAATAACTGAACTAAAACACTACACTACAGTGGTACGACCAGCATACTTTATGTGGATGTGAATGCCTCACGATGAACTACAGTCTGGACAGAACACAAGTATCTCAAAGACGGGTTGTTAGGAAAATGATGGGAATAATACAAATTACAGATGGCTGGAGAAAGAGGAGTAATGAAGAGATCTACAAAAACAGTCGGAAAATACCAGAAGTAATGGCTAAACTAAGTTTAATCTTTTTTGTCATCTCAATCAAATGAATGAGAAAAGGCTAACGAAACAAATATTCCTGCATTTCTGAACGAAGAAATCGACAATAGCATTGATTACACACATAATAAAAGAGCTGGAAATAACCACTAAATAATCGGAAATAACAAACAGCAACCCTTTTAAGAATAAAATACTTAGGAAGGTAGGACAGAGAGTGAGTTACTGTAATCAGTTCAATGATAGGGATGTTCTTATTAGAATCGATAGCAGACCAACACCAACATCGATAGACTGAATTCAGAACGCTTTCAATGAAGAGGAAATCAGATATCTGGAGCCACATGGGCAGAAGAAAGGAGAAGACCTCGGGAGGGAGGGGGGGGGGGGAAGGGGGAGAGGGAATGAGGGACTACTGGGAAAATAGGAGAGAACAAAAAAAAAGGAAGAACAACTGAAGTTCGTACATCATTACTGAGCCGTGCACGGTTCGTGTTCATGCCGTTTATTGTTTGTCATCTTCTCTTACAGTACTGCCACCTCGTTTCCTTATTCCATTTACTGCCGTCACTAACTTCCTGCCTTACCTGCCCATGGGTGGCAGCAGCAGCGCTTATCGATAAGTGCACTGTCGTACCATCTCTGGAGCGACCGACAGTATTTCCGGGTCGTCGCGTGTCGGGAGTTCAGTTGCGGACGGACCAGCAGTGGAGTCAGTCGGGGGCGGAGCGCCAGTGAGGCGTGGACAGCCAGTACTTTCCCACCGCTGGCCACACACGTGAACTGTTCGACGGATGGAGATTGGAGCGGGAACGACCGCTGGTTGCTCGTTCGGTTGGTCGTCTTATAGTGCGACGTGTATTTGGTCTTTTGACCGTTTCTGCGCCTCGTCAGTTGGTCATCTTGCCGGACGTGGGTCGGTTACTTCCTTCTGCAGAGATGTCGTGGCCAATGGGCAAGAGTTACCTGTGCATGGATGGGAAGTGTTTACGTGAAACTATGTGTAACTTCTCCGATTTCCACTGAGCAGATAAATGCTGTCTGCATACTGGAATAGGCAGATGATAGATTGCGACAGAGGGAATTGATTAGGTTGTTGGTTGGTTCTTCAGCCGTCCCTAGGTCGTGCTGCAACCCGATTGTTTAGTGTTAACGCTTGGCTGCCTGTCTCACCTAAACTGTGGTTAGAGTTTCCTCACCAGGCCGACCCTTGGAACTCTTATGAGCACCACTGTTTATTGTTTATGATTGTTATTTTATTTGATCGCAGGTATTGTGCCAAGCCTTCAGCCGTGTATTAATGTTGTCTGTTTTATGTTTAGTATATGGCCTTCAGCCGAACTTCATGACAACTATTATAAGATTAGGCCTTCAGCCATGTTTTATTTAAAATTCTTGTAGCTCTGTATTTAGGCCTTCAGCTGCGTTTGTTTCAGAATCTGTGGCTTTAACATGTAAATACTTGTCTGTAAGTTTTCTCTTTAATTATCTTGAATTCTTGAAACGGCCCTCAGCCGTGTTCTGTAAATGTTTATCTGAAGGTGGTCTCTAATTATTCTTGAGTAATTGTTTGGGCGTTCAGCCGACAAGATACTTGATGTTTTTTTAAGATGTTTTTCTGTTGAACTGTGTAAAAGCTTATCTTTAAAATGTATCTTTTATTATGTAAAAAAAATATTTAATTGGGCTTTCAGCTGAAGAATTAATTTGAATTTTCCTTAATAAGGACTTTGTGAATGCCTGGCTTTTAAAGAATTTCCTTAGGTTATCTGAAATATTATTTCGGCATTTAGCCGACAAGATATTGCAATTTTACTTAAGTAAGGCCTTCAGCCGTTACTCTAAATCGGTGGCCTTTTAAAAGGAACCATTTAAACGTATTCTGGAGAAGTTACTTGGGCCCTCATCCGTGAATTGATCTTTGTTGTTTTAAACAGAGAACTGTACATTGGTTTGAGCAATAAAATTATGTGTTCTTGTATAACTAACAGTAATTGACAATGGCCCCTTTCCACAACCTGATCCGCTCTGTCCTGCGAAACCAGATTTCAGTCATAGTGGGTCGATACAGAAATTAATAGTCGTTGTTGTTGTGGTCTTCAGTCCTGAGACTGGTTTGATGCAGCTCTCCATGCTACTCTATCCTGTGCAAGCTTCTTCATCTCCCAGTACCTACTGCAACCTACATCCTTCTGAATCTGCTTAGTGTATTCATCTCTTGGTCTCCCACTACGATTTTTACCCTCCACGCTGCCCTCCAATGCTAAATTTGTGATCCCTTGATGCCTCAAAACATGTCCTAGCAACCGATCCCTTCTTCAAGTCAAGTTGTGCCACAAACTTCTCTTCTCCCCAATCCTATTCAGTACCTCCTCATTAGTTACGTGATCTACCCACCTTATCTTCAGCATTCTTCTGTAGCACCACATTTCGAAAGCTTCTATTCTCTTCTTGTCCAAACTAGTTATCGTCCATGTTTCACTTCCATACATGGCTACACTCCATACAAATACTTTCAGAAACGACTTCCTGACACTTAAATCTATACTCGATGTTAACAAATTTCTCTTCTTGAGAAACGCTTTCCTTGCCATTGCCAGTCTATATTTTATATCCTCTCTACTTCGACCATCATCGGTTATTTTACTCCCTAAATCACAATACTCCTTTACTACTTTAAGTGTCTCATTTCCTAATCTAATTCCCTTAGCATCACCCGACTTAATTTGACTACATTCCATTATCCTCGTTTTGCTTTTGTTGATGTTCATCTTATATCCTCCTTTCAAGACACTGTCCATTCCGTTCAACTGCTCTTCCAAGTTCTTTGCTGTCTCTGACAGAATTACAATGTCATCGGCGAACTTCAAAGTTTTTACTTCTTCTCCATGAATTTTAATACCTACTCCGAATTTTTCTTTTGTTTCCTTTACTGCTTGCTCAATATACAGATTGAATAACATCGGGGAGAGGCTACAACCCTGTCTCACTCCTTTCCCAACCACTGCTCCCCTTTCATGCCCCTCGACTCTTATAACTGCCATCTGGTTTCTGTACAAATTGTAAATAGCCTTTCGCTCCCTGTATTTTACCCCTGCCACCTTCAGAATTTGAAAGAGAGTATTCCAGTCAACATTGCCAAAAGCTTTCTCTAAGTCTACAAATGCTAGAAACGTAGGTTTGCCTTTTATTAATCTTTCTTCTAAGATAAGTCGTAAGGTCAGTATTGCCTCACGTGTTCCAGTATTTCTACGGTATCCAAACTGATCTTCCCCGAGGTCGGCTTCTACCAGTTTTTCCATTCGTCTGTAAAGAATTCGCGTTAGTATTTTGCAGCTGTGACTTATTAAACTGATAGTTCGGTAATTTTCACATCTGTCAACACCTGCTTTCTTTGGGATTGGAATTATTATATTCTTCTTGAAGTCTGAGGGTATTTCGCCTGTCTCATACATCGTGCTCACCAGATGGTAGAGTTTTGTCAGGACTGGCTCTCCCGAGGCCATCAGTAGTTCTAATGGAATGTTGTCTACTCCCGGGGCCTTGTTTCGACTCAGGTCTTTCAGTGCTCTGTCAAACTCTTCACGCAGTATCTTATCTCCCATTTCGTCTTCATCTACATCCTCTTCCATTTCCATAATATTGTCCTCAAGTACATCGCCCTTGTATAAACCCTCTATATACTACTTCTACCTTTCTGCCTTCCCTTCTTTGCTTAGAACTGGGTTGCCATCTGAGCTGTTGATATTCATACAAGTGGTTCTCTTCTCTCCAAAGGTCTCTTTAATTTTCCTGTAGGCAGTATCTATCTTACCCCTAGTGAGACAAGCCTCTACATCCTTACATTTGTCCTCTAGCCATCCCTGCTTAGCCATTTTGCACTTCCTGTCGATATCATTTTTGAGAAGTTTGTATTCCTTTTTGCCTGCTTCATTTACTGCATTTTTATATTTTCTCCTTTCATCAATTAAATTCAATATTTCTTCTGTTACCCAAGGATTTCTATTAGCCCTAGTCTTTTTACCTACTTGATCGTCTGCTGCCTTCACTACTTCATCCCTCAGAGTTACCCATTCTTCTTCTACTGTATTTCTTTCCCCCATTCCTGTCAATTGTTCCCTTATGCTCTCCCTGAAACTCTCTACAACCTCTGATTCTTTCAGTTTATCCAGAAATAATCCAGAAATAATTAATAGGAACAATAATAATAATGACAACAACAACAATAATAATAGTCATTACGCATGGCTCAAAGGCCTGGTGTAGTTTCCACTTTGGCGATTTTCGTACCCCTAACCTACCCCAATTATCCAACCAGGAAATGGGGACTTACAGTTTAGCGTACAATCCAAGTTACTTGCCCTGGCAACTCCTCATATTCGTTGAGAGGTGAAGGCTAGATTTAAGATAATTGCAAATTTCCGCGCTCTGCCAGGGATTAGATTTCAGGACCTCTAGTTTCCAGCCCGTTTCCACTCAATGCGAGCGTCATTTTTTTTCCAACCTCCGATTGGTCGAAAAATTAAAATCATAGTGAAAAACGTGGTGAAGCTTTGCGCAGATGTGTTGCGCAGTTTGTCTAGTATGCCCATCTATCTTGCCACGTCGTAATTTCCGGTTCAGAGTGAGCAGTGAACACTTTTAGATGTCTACAAAATAGTGTCTCCCGCCAAGTGGGATCTCCTGCTGAGAGGATTCGACTGATTTCAAGTAGCACTCACTACGTAACTGTCTTGCCTTTCCTTGTTCATGACAACTTTCGGCCGCACGGTGCCTGGGCAAAGAAGGAGCTGCTCCACCGTTTTCGATGGTAGTGTTCGATCACCCACAATGCAGCCCAGATTTGGCTTAATCTGATTTTCAGTTCTTCGCTCACATGAACCGCTGGTTACGAGGGCAGGATTTTGGAACAGACAACGTGCGGCGGTGGATATCACAGGCAGCTGCCTTCTATAACGAGGGTACTAGGAAGTTGGCATAACGCTATGACAAATGTCATAAGTCGGAGCACCGACTATGTAGAGAAGTAGAAAGTGTTGCTAAATGTTAAACTTAAAACATTTTTTACTTTCACAGCTTCCATTTCGCGACCGATCGGACGTTGGGAAAAAATAATATCTCTCATTCTGGGAGTGTGTCGCCGTGACATTGATTCCACAAGACACCGAACGGACAGGACAGACCCTTTTATTTAAATATTTATTTATTTGTTTATTCCCATTCTAAGGGACGGTATGAGAAATCTGTAAGGTCGTGGAACAAGTCATTGTTTATCCGAGGACGAGTTGAGGAATTCTCGAGCTGACTGGATGAAAATCTGTGTTTAGGTCACAGATTCACTTATCAGGCAAAGGTGCTGATATTGGGGTTTTCCAATTGGCAGATTCTCTCTATGATTTTTGGTTCTAAAAAGTATAGAGGTGGCAACAGCAATTTGTCCTGTGGATTCAAAACAGTATCCTTTATCAGTTATCTTACACATGATGGCGGGATTGAGTCAGAGGTTCCTAAATATGGTAGAAAGTGTTTATATACTTACGATACTTCAGTTTTCCCACTGAGAAAGAACCACGTAAACAGATGCATTTTCCCAGATAATTTACTTAGTTTATTAGTTATTAATTTATTTATTTCCCAACCAGTCTGTAATGGTTTCACTAAAACCGGAATGCGGAAAATCAAAGCATATTTATGAATAAAAACAGCTTCTTTTTTTCTTCCTGCAGTTTTCGTCATAGACGTCATGCAGACGCTCCAGAGTATTCACGTAGTATTCGTCGAATATACACGGCGCCTGCATTCAACTTCAACGTGCAATAACTCACGTCTTTACGTTTTCAACTTTGACTGTAAGTTAGCGATGTCTTCCGCATGTACCATCCTCAAAATACGTGCTACAATATTTGAACTATACAACTTACATATCCATTGAAAATGGAATGCTTCAAAAATCTTGTATTAATTGCCAACTGCTTTTTTTTTTTTTTTTTTTTTTTGCATTAGTGTTTTGACTGGTTTTATTTGCCGTGTCATACACCCTCTGCTGTAGTTTTTGCTCAGTATTGGTCCCTTTAGTACCACACAAGCTATTCTTTGATATCTTAATACATGTCCTACTATACTGTCCCTTCTTCTAGTCAGTGTTTACATATATTCCTTTCCTTGCTGACTGTGGGGAGGACTAGCTAATATCTTAATCGCTTCGACATTCTTTTTTACCGTGTTTCCACAGTGCATGATTCATTTCCATACAATTATGTGTTCCACTATCTCAAAAGAAATGTTTTCATCACTTTAAGGCGTATGTTTGGTACTGGCAGACTTCTTTTGGCCAGGAATGCCCTATTTCCTTGGCCTACTCTATTTCTGATATCATCCTTGCTTCGTCTGTCATGCAGTATTTTTCCTCCAATTAGTATAATTCTTTCGCTCCACGTACGACCAAATTTTGATTTAAAGTTTACCGCTAATCTCATTTTTTCTTCTCTCATTACTTTCATCTTTCTTCTGTTTATGTTGTATGCTCATTAGACTGTTCATCCCTTCTACATGTCCAGTAATTCCTGACTTTCACTGAGGATACCACGGTTATCCTTTTAGCCAGAACTTTACTCCCACTCCTGATCCTTTTGTATTACTTCTGTCATTGCTTCCTTGATGTATAGGGAGAACTGTAGGGGAGAAATACTGCATCCCCGCCTCATTCCGTTTTTAGTCCGAGTACTTCTTTCCATTACCTCCATTTTTATTAGTCCCTCGTGACTCTTGTACGCATCTTCCTTCACGTTAGCACTAAATTTTCCAAAATATAAAATTTCACGAGTGCATTGTAACCTATTTCATCTATTTGAACGCACAAGTGCGACGAACATAAAAAAAAAATTTGATTGCTATCAATGCTACTTCTGTCGTAGACTTATCACTTGGCCTAGTACAATGATTACTTCCTGTGAATACTTCCGTAAGTAGGCTTGATTATGTTATTATTGTCGAAGTACACACAAATTGTGTGGATCAGCTTTAATTGTTTGGAAGTGTATCTTCTGATTGTTGGTTCGTAAAGGACTGCGTATTACTTTGCACTGATATGCTGGTCCGTGTAAAAATAGAATGCGTCGTGCGAACCGCCAGCGCAAGTGATACTGGAGCTCTGGTGTCTCAGTTACACTTCACGGAACGCTACTTGGGTACTGGACTAACTAGTTTGAGCGTTGGAGGCCCCTGATCAGTATGTGTAGCGTACGGCAATAGGGCAGTAAAGCTAACGATGAAGTTCTTATCATATGCCGAATTCTGTCTTGCCCAACTTAGAACAGATAACAAAGGAAGTCTCAAGAAAGATACAGTAGCAAGAATAGCACAAGGCAATAGTTTTTTTCTTTTTTTTTCTTTTCTTCTTTTACTCGGAGAGACATCTGCCGACATTATAATATCGGACTTCAGACCAAAAAAATTGATGAAATGCTATGTTTCGAGTGCAGATCTACATAAACGCGATAAGCTGATAACAAGGAAAAAAGATTTCACTATTAGAAGAACTGGAGAGCTGTGGGCGGGTGCCATCGAGGATATTGTCTTACTGAGAAGGCCTTAGAGGGACCCTTTGCTGTTGTGTCCAAGCATTTGTCAATGTAGTCTCCATGGTCACGCCACAGGCGGGTGTGAAACAGGTGTGCTGAAAAAGCATAAACGCCCTTTGCTGCTGCAGATGACGTCTCTAGTGGTTTCACCCTGTGCACCAGAGCAAAAATTACGGCCGCATTACACTCCAAGGGGTAAGATCACATTCAATGGTGTTGCCAGCCCACGATGTGCATAGAGGATGGTTGAGGCATTATGGAGATGCCAGCAGTATCGAAGACTGTCAAGAACGTCTTTCTTTTGCTCATCGCACTGCAAACTGTAGGTTTCGACCGCTAAATGTGTGGGTATCAACGGCCCAAGGAAAATGTTGGTTACATTGACGTCCTTAATCCCCCTGCCAAGGTCTTTTGTGTCGGTTCTGAGCGGCGAGATGTCTGAAATGTTTTCCATCTGACACTCATAAGCAAACCACGTGATTTCAGCGCTGAACGTCGCGGTTATGACCTCCATTGTAGAGGAGTCAAAGGGATGGGTGAAATGTAAGTAAGAGGGTTTGTGACGACCTTTCAGTCTCATTAAACACCCACGGTGGCGCAGGGCAAAATTGTGGTGCAATATGATTCCATGGACTGTTGTGTCCCAGAGGAGGCTCGAGGGGCTTAAGTGCAGTTCTCGTTATAAAACAAATCTTTTGTCAGAGATGATGAGCGCTACAATGCTACTTCTTTTGTCTGGATGCCTACGGTTACTCATAGTTGAGTTTGGCCGCTTTACACAACGAAAACTCCGCCACTATGAGAACACCGCCACAATGACAACGACAAATTGTGTATACAACAGCTTATATTTGTTATTTATGGATTGCCTAAGCATGAAAAAGTCTAAAATTTCTTTCAGGCAGCTGTCAACAGCACCCATACATTTGGAGAATACATTTATTCACTACCGGTTTCTATCATGTATTATCTTTACAGTATTAGCACAAAAACGGAAACGAAGTGAAAACTTTCGATCTCAAAATACACATTTTCTTGAGAATTATTCGTCGGGAAAACTGAGGGCACTTACGAAAAATATCTATTGTAAGAACTTCACATGGCACACACGCTATTTAACCAGGAAAGTATACGCCACTGATTCGCTGAAAGCCATGATACAGGCTTAACCACGCAGAAAACAAAGCTGAAAACTTGTAAGAGCAGTACGTCCACAACACCATTGCTGAGGTACGGCAACACCCAATAGGTTAACTCACAAGAGTGGACCAGAGAAGCTACAAACCAAAGTCAAAGAACAAGTTACAAAATAAGTGTGTACTATAGTACAGTCACAGAGAGAAACACATGCTCTTAAATTACAATAAAAGATATACGATAAAAGAAGATACAGTTGTATATGACTTTTTTATGTTTCATACAGTATTGTGCGATATAACAGTCACATAATAGTACAATGTCACATAGCAACAACAAACCAACTATTGGAGGGGGGGGGGGGAGATCTACAACACAAGAAAAATACATAGGCATGTAATGTTGAAACACTGTAAGAGGCCGATACCACTAAAAACAGAGTGCTTACAATCAAAATAATGGCCAAAACAGTTCCAACATCAAGCCGATATCAGAATTTCGAAGATGCTTGTAGTGTAAGCAATTGAGACACCAAAGCCAAAATGACTTCTAATGTCATGCAAAAAAGTTAATTATTCACTTCAACATGTGTGACCCTACTATCAATCAGTAACTAATTTTACTGAAGTGATTTACCGTTAATCTGAACCTGGCATCTATCCAAAACATCTCATATGATCCAACAGCATCAATATGAAGAATCTGACAGTGAATTTAACTATCAGAAGATATGCACACATCTGTGATCATAACAAAATCATACTATCTGTGAAATTATTGATGTACCATAACACTGTACGAATTTAAAAAGAAGAGAGGAGGCAGATAGTAATGTAAGCTCCATGTCTCCATAGCCTACCCCATGGCGTATTTATTATTTAATATTTGTACCTTGCGTGCGGACCCATTACAGTACTAGGTCCCTAATGACAATGCAAGATACATATTAAAAGT
Organism: Schistocerca serialis cubense; assembly: GCF_023864345.2. Taxonomy (NCBI): domain Eukaryota; kingdom Metazoa; phylum Arthropoda; class Insecta; order Orthoptera; family Acrididae; genus Schistocerca; species Schistocerca serialis. The sequence goes on along the minus strand of NC_064645.1, from coordinate 254,765,260 downwards.
AGCTAAAAATGTTCCTACATCATGAAAATGAAAGTTTTTATAAGAGGGAGGTAGAGGTGTGAGTAATATAAAATCCTCGTATCCAAAGCATAACCAGTGATGTAAATATTATTAATCATTTAAAACAGGCGGGTGGAACCATCCCTAATAATGGGATAAATACCTATTCAATCAAATGTTGTATTTCAGTCTGAACAAGATGTAGTAAACGAAATCTGTCATAATATTATATAGACACCAATTTAATATAAAATTAAAGGTAGGAGTAAAACATCAATAATTACTTCTGTAAAAGAGGTAGGAGGAGGGGAAATAATAGAAGTGGCAATGTGGCTATGTTCAAACAATAGCTAAGCAGAAGGTGCTGTCAGCAGCAGACAGTGATGTGACAAGGTGTGGGTCATCTCATAAATTTCTTAAAAAGATTGTGTAACATGTAAATATAAATATATAAATTTAACAAGGCAAGCGATCGGTTGGTAGGACATGTTCTGAGGCATCATGGGATCGCCAATTTAGTGTTGGAGGGCAGCGTGGAGGGTAAAAATCGCAGAGGGAGACCAAGAGATGAATACACTAAGCAGATTCAGAAGGATGTAGATTGCAGTAGGTACTGGGAGATGAAGAAGCTTGCACAGGATAGAGTAGCATGGAGAGCTGCATCAAATCAGTTTCAGGACAGAAGACCACAACAACAACAACAACAAATTTAACAAAGTTAGGAGGTGGAAGGGCTAGGGGATGAGAAGTGAAGTACACACCAAGAACCTATTAAGTAAGATATATACATAGTACGTTTTTGTATAATCTTTATATTGCCACTGATACACCATAGAAAACGATCTCTGTTGTTCCATCGTGGGTATAGGACCGCTACTAGTAATATATTTAACAAAGAAAACCGCGAAATAGCCGTACTCTTCCGGAAGTTAGTTTATTTAAACAACCAGTTTACACGTCTCATTAATGTCATCTTCACGCGCCTACGTACTCCATATAGAGACAATCAGATATATCGAAACCTGTATAACTGGGGCAATAAGTATCTGGATTCCATGAATTAGTTTTTGGAGTTATACTTCGAAGACTGGAGTTGTTGTCACGCCTTCGTAGTAAACACTCCCAAGATGAATTCCTGGAATCAAGATTTTGGTTGCTCCAGTTATTCAAGTATCGATATATCTGACTGTCTATACATGGAGTGCAAAGCGGCCTGCAGATACCATTCAAATCAAATGGCTCTAAGCACTATGGGACTTAACATCTGAGGTCATCAGTCCCCTAGACTTAGAACTACTTAAACCTAACTAACCTAAGGACATCACACACATTCATGCCCGAGGCAGGATTCGAACCGTAGCAGCAGCGCGGTCCCGGACGGAAGCGCCTAGAACCGCTCGGCCACACCGGCCGGCGCAGATACCATTAATGAGATGCCGAAACTGGTTGTCTAAGTAAAATAACTGCTGGAACATATGGCTGTCAGGCGATTTTTCTTTGGTAAATAAAACAGTGGATGACAAAAATAAAACACAGACCTCTTACATTAGATACTGCACACGTCTGTTACTCATTAGTAACCATTTATGTGCAGATATACTATCAAAACTGTGTTAATCAAGAAGTGTGTGGTAGGCGAAAGATCAGGGGAGGGAGTGTAAATTAAAAACAAAACTGTTTGGATCATAGTCCCACCTTAACCAGTCATAAGTAAACTTCTGAATATGTCAGGAAAGTTATTCAAGTAATTTGCACTTTTTAAATCAATCTGTACATCAAGGACTTTATAAGGATGTACAATCAAGTTTCCAAAATTTTCAGTCCCCTCTAACAGGTTCGTGTTTCTACCTTTATATCCGCTGTGTATTAATTTCAATGCTCTGAGATCAGAGATGTTCCGTAAAGTGTGATTTTGTTATTTTAAGTGGATGCCTGAAGCAGATGATTTACTGGGATATGCATGTTCTTTGTATCTTATTCTCAGTTTCCTGTCTGTTTGACCTATGTAGATCTTATCACATTGCTGACGGCTTACTTTGTAAACTCCAGATTGATCAGATATGGATTCTTGTCTAACGTCATGTTGCAATTTTGAACCTAACCTATTAATTGTCTCAAACGAACCAATTATGTTACTTCTTTTAAAATATGCAGTTCTGCGTTATTGTATGTGTCAGAATTAAAACGCTTTTTAAGAGATGTAAAATAATTGTATCATTAATTTGCGACACTTGCATTTCTACAAATCAGGTAGCATGCACCGGTCAGCACCAGAAGACAGGCAGAGTCGACTTTCTTTGAAAGACAGCCCGGAGACGAATGCCCAAAACTGATGTTCACAGCCCTCCACTCTCGCTGTCAAGGAAAGAAACTCTACGTGGAGGGATGACTCAGTGCTGTTGCCAACGTGATGGAAAAAGAATATCGCTTATTTCACAAACGAATAAGGGAATGCAGCAGAAATTTCCCACTCTCGGTGGTACTAGCGAGGAACAGTGTTTCCTCGATTGGTCAGGTGACTCAAATCGATTGGATTGCCAAAATTTTGAACCTAAAGCAATCGCTGCTCTTACAGTATTTGGGCGGTGGAAAGGTTTCTGAGCCTTTGATGTTTGTGCAGAAAAGGCAGAAATGTTGAACTCAATTATTCCTTAGGGACCATAGCAAGACTAGGGTGCCAGTTCTGTCAACAATAGCACAAAGCTGGCAGCAGTGCCACTTCTGCGAAGCTTTCCTCTTCCTCTGAGGACGTACACCGTTTCTATTGAGATGCGCTGACTGCCTTCTACCGACAACAGGGCCTTCCCACCACACCCACAGTGCACCGTCCGAGCGCAAAAAACGCAAAGCTTTCCTCCCGAGCACACAGATCCATGACTCAAAAATAGAACTATTAAATATTGGCAGAGAATGAAACAATTTCTTAGCGATGTCTGACAGTAATGTCACAAGGTACAAGCAGATTCTTCATAATCAGGGACATGAGTTTATGTGCCGCGCTGTGACATTTTTGTTGGAAGAAGCAGACTAGGAAGCGAAAATCTAATTCGATCTGTGCCAGACAGACTTGTAGTAACTTCTAGCTAGTCCAGACTATCAATAAAGAAAATGAAGGAGCTGAAAGTACTTTCGAAGACCTCATCACTTTGGAGACATAGGAACGAAGGAGAAAAAAATTATTTTCGGTTAATAATGCCAAACAGAATGTCAGGTTGCTGGCCCGAAATTTGTGCATGGGGCTTGACCTATATTTTACGTTGTCAGTATCATACTAAGCTATGTTGTGTGCAACCCTCTATTCTTTACGTTTTTCTTATTGTATGAGGTTTCCTTCTAGCTATACATCGACATTCTTGTTTTGATATGGTTGAGTCCTTGTTTATGCGACTAATTCTTTTTCGGTACTCTGGTCAGAAAGTAATTAATGGTTGTGGTAAGTTAATCTGTTAATACAATCGTTTGCAGATTCACTAGCAGTAACTTACAAGTTAAGCGAAATACAAGTTTGTGTAGATACTTCAGCTTTCTAACTTCACCTCCCCTACCACACGCAGCCATGGGCCAAATTACGCCTATTTTTTCTGCACTCTGCAGCCATTAAACAGCTCGAGGAAGAGGCTGGCCCTACACCATGAAGCGCTGTGTGCCTCCCTCAAGAGCGGAACATAAATATGGCAGTGGTATACGATACATACATCTACATCTATAATTCGTAAGACACTTTTTGGTGTGTGGTGGAGGGTAATGTATACTTATCAACATCTATTCCCAATTCCTACAAAGACAGACAATATTCCTCTCCATGCTACACATCCTTAAAAAGCTAACAATTGGCACAAGACATGTGGTGGCATGATGACATTACACTTGGTTTTACGCAACAGAGCGATTTTTGTATATCCTGTTGAACAATGCTGTAAGACTGTTGATCTCTGTTCCATGTGTGAACCCAAAGGCAGCAGCTGGAAAGACAAAAAATCTTTTTCACGAACTATAAAAGAAAAACAAAATGCGAAATTTCGAAGTCTAATATGATGTCCTTTCCAGGAGTTGGTATACCCTCGAATTCAATGGAGTGCAGTACAGTTGATCATACAGCCACACAGTCACGAATTCTGCAACCCGGTTGGCACGTCTGCGTAATAAGTGGCCAATAAGTAATGCTAGTCAGTTCTGTCAATTTGTGTGAGGGCTTAGGAGCTTCCCTAGCTTTATCTGTTTGAATGCTGGCCTTTCGTGGTGCAAAAAGCTCAAAAATATAGCTTTCTTTCAATTTTCACAATGACAGTCAACATTAAAGAGACAGACAACCTTAAAGTAACCCAATAAATCCATCAACACTACTTCATGTAAATTTTTGCGAGCGAACCTAGCGTTATAGATAGCACCACTGTTCCAAAGTTCTGTAAGCGATTTCTTTTTAAGTTTATTTCATATTTCTTCACTTTGAAGAGTGGCATTTCTTTGAAATTCTGGCACCTTTGTATTTCCTATTTTTAATCTTCAGGGTCAACCTTATCGCACTTCCTAACTCGTTGGACACACTTCACTTAATCCCATGATAACATGATTTCAAATCATTAACTCAAGGAAGGTGGCATACATAGTCATATCTTTCTTCTTGCACTTGCGCCTTTGTCCCGCAATACTCGCAGGGTCGGTGTGGCTACAACGGATTTGGCAAGGTTAATTTAAAGGGGTGGCCGGATGCCCTTCCTTCCGCCACCCCATATCCCTAAGGACGGAATTAGTGTACCCCAGCTGTCTGCACTTAGTTTAAACCATGAAATAGTGCAGAAGTGTTACAAATGTCTTCATGTCGTGTAACTGAGACGGGATGTGGGACCAGCCCGGTATTCACCTAGCAGGATGTGGAAAACCGCCGAAAAACCACATCCAGGCTGGCCGACACACCAGCCCACGTCGTTAATCCGCCGGGCGGATTCGATCCGGGGGCCGGCGCGTCTACCTGAGTTCAGGAAGCAGCGCATTAGCGCTCTCGGCTAACCTGGTGGGTGCATACATAGTCATATGCGTAGTATAAAATTATGTACCTTTCAGATATTAATGAAATATGGTTACCTTCTGCCTATGACAGTAATCTACCATCAAAAAACATGTTGAATGGATAACTATCAATCGCTCAGAAGTAAGCAAGGTCTTGTGTTGTAAGTTCTTTTTGTCTTACTCGTTATCGAGGTGCAGATGTGGAATTTCAAAGAAGTGATGAAAACACAAGGCAATGGAACATTGTGCGCACTTGACAAAGGCAGAATACGGACATGCTACATCGGTTTCGAGGTATCCAATATCGAAAGCCACAGTGATTACACAATATCCATATCTCTACCACGAGCTATTCCTTTCCATTGTGTCTGCACCACAAGGACGAGTATCGTACAAAACTTACCACAACAAAGCAATTTCTGCTTTCAGGAACCTCTAGAATCTCTATACAGAAAAGGAAATGTCCTGACTGATTCAACGACATCATTTGAAGAAGGTGTTGAATCTACACTGTAGACATCGTTTAAGATGGCATTTTTCGAAATCCCTTCCCTAAGGGGGTAAAATAGGGGATGAAAATATTTCGTTATATTAAAACATGTTAAAAAAGCAACATCTATGAAAAGTCACATTTGACTTCTCGATTGGAAATAAAGAAATAAGTTTTATGGGATGAAAGTTGCTATGGAAAAATCAGCATAATAACCCAAGAGGCAGGATTAACCAAAATCTCCAAATCTAGCCACCAGAATAGCTTTTTTTTCAGATGTACAATCGGAGAAGGCCTTGCTTCTAAGGCCTTAATTAGCGTGAAAAATTTAGAAGGTGTTACAGTTGGTGAACTAGAACAGAGAAATCTAGTTAACAGTCACCACGACAAATCTGCTTTGTCAGAATTGCATCGAGAAAGAAAAGGGCTCTCCAAGATAGTAATTACTCAGTAAGCCTAACGTATGTTTATAAAATTATTTGTTGTAATTAGTACCCAAACGCGAATGAACCAGCGGCCAGTATGTTAGTGTGACTAAGTAGTGCATATGTTAACAACAATAGTTTCAATAAAATTTTTTGCTTTTTGTCAATTAATAGTTCATTTATGACTCTCGCAAGGTGTCGCTCATAATTTTATGTTCCAAGGCTTCATTTCTTCAGAGATCTGTGCTTCTGTAACTTTTGGATTGTTAACTTCGAACGTCGATTACACATAGCCGTAGAGTTTTATAGAAAAATGAGCGTGATAGGTGATACAACAGAAGCATCTTGTGTTTTAAAATGATTTTCATCCGGTTTTAGCAGTTAGAAGTAGTTACTTCCATTGTAAAATGTACAATAAAAATATTTGCTTAACACCAGTAAGCCTTCAACATCACAGTTAAGTGGAGTCTTGTGTCTACTATAGGTTGGACTAAAATCGCTCAGTACGTACTAGTCTTGTCAGCGAGTTGTTCGTCTAAGAACTGGGTTTTTCTTAAAGCACTGAAGCTCCAGGAATCGTCGATGCATTGAATTTGGTAGGAATGCGGTTGATGTAATGTGTTTACCATTTGCCTTTGGTCCCTAATTATACTTACTGCAGAGAAAGAAGAATTCGTTTTATAAGCCACTGTCCTTGGAGTTTTGTCGACAGGTACTTTACTGTTGCCCCATCACGTTATTTCACGCTCCCTGCCTCCGGAAGCCACTACGTTTGATATTTCCGGAGTTATTACTGCTAACAATAGCGTTTTAAGTCAATATTCGTGTAATTTTCTTTGTGATGACGTATTTGCTAAGTATGTAGTGCCTGCTACTTGTGGAACAAAACTGTAGGAAAACTTTTGTTTACTACGAGCTTTCGCAGGTGGTTTCGCATAGCACTGCAGTCGCTGCTCTCCTTGGTATCTCCTCCTAGTACAAAAATAGCTTCCATAATTACTTTAGATATGCTGCCGAGTTACATGAATAATTATTTAATTTATTTATTGATAATATACATAACGCGGTATTTAAAATAGCTGTCCCATGTTCTTACAGGATGAAGTGGATCACGGGAACATGACTATAGAGGTAAAATCGCTAATTTCTTGCATTTCCACTTCAGGCAACGCACACTGTTACGCGTTGATGTACATCCTCGAAGAGCCAGTTGTGTACCATCGTTGATTGAGTGTGTTAGATGCTAAACGAAAAAAAGTCAGGATTAAGTTTCACTACCATGAAGCTACTACTAAAGAGGAATGTCAAAATAAATGTGTATTCAAGTATTTGAAAACCGAGAATATTTATAAATACAGAATGTAACATGAGATTCACCGCCCGGTTGGCCGTGCGGTCTAATGCACGGCTTTCCGGAGCGGGAAGGAGCGCCTGGTCCCCCGCACGAATCCGGCCAGCGGACTTGAGTCGACGTCCGGTGAGCTGGACAGTCTATGGATGGTTTTTAGGCGGTTTTCCATCTGCCACGGAGAATGCGGGCTGGTTCCCCTTATTCCGCCTCACATACACTATATCGGAGATTGATGCCCAAACAAGTTCTCCACGTACTCGTACACCACCGTTAATTGTCTTAATAAGGGCCTGGGTATGATGTTGCTGATACTTACGGCGGAGGTTACTACAGTACTAGAGCATTTTTCAGGTATTCTTGGAGCGGAAAACAAGGGGAAAAAATCTATGGAAGAAACCTTCAGGCTTCAGTATTAGCAGCTGAATGCAACGGTATCCCGCAAAGCTTTAACTGAGGTTCGGGAATGGCTGGATGGGACTGGTTCAGTCATTTTTAAAACGATTTCCTGCCTTACTGAAGAAGAAATCCCAAGGACTCTCCATAGGCGAAGCTATAGCTGTCAATAGAAAGGATATCGAGAATGGCATTGAATTAATGCGTGGATTACCAACCATAATAAACGTTGTTGATAAGCCAGTTCATATTGAAAGTTGGGATGAAACTGTTTTTCAAATTAACCCAGAACCGGATGTTTTCGTGGCTGAAAGCAAAGTTTCAGGATTTCAGTACGGACCTCTGTTAAAAGAAGCATGGCAGACAGCTGCAACTCAAGTAAATGCTTGCAATGAGTTTGAGGCTTTTGGCGGTTCCCCATACAATCCACAGGAAATACCTGTACGAAAAATGTGAAGAACTGAGTCAGCATGTAGAAAAGTCAAAGCAACCTTTGCTGAAACTAATAGCAAGTGCGATAACAATTGGAGCGCTATGGTAATTCCACTATTAAACGCCGAGGAAAGAACAAAATGGCTTTGAGCACTATGGGACTTAACATCTGTGGTCATCATTCCCCTAGAACTTAGAATTACTTAAACCTAACTAACCTAAGGACATCACACACATCCATGCCCGAGGCAGGATTCGAACCTAAGCCCATAGCAGTCCCTCGGTTCCAGACTGAGCGCCTAGAACCGCTAGACCACCGCGGCCGGCGCCGAGGAGAGAACGATCAGGTGGAAAGAGTACACTGAAGGATTCTACGAGAGGGAAAAATTGTCTGTTGACGTGGTACGAAAAGAAACTTTGTCTATGCGGAAGACATCGGGGATACAGTACTGGAGTTAGAATTTTGAAGTGCTCTGGAAGATTTGATATCAGAAAAGACAGATGTGATAGATAGCGTACCACCGGAATTCCTATTATTAAGGAAGTGGCACACAAATAACTATTTGGTATGGTGTGTAGGATCCCTCAGACTGACGACATACCCTCAGACTTTCAGGAAAATGTCATCCACTCAATTCCGAAGATAGGAAGGGCAGATAGCTAAGACAACCATCGTACAAACAGCTTAACAGCTCTTGCATCTTAGCTGCTCAGAAGAATAATGTACAGAAGACTTGAAAAGAAAACTGAAGATCTGTTAAATGACGATTAGTTTGGCTTTAGGGATGACAAAGGCACCACAGAGGCAGTTCTGACCCGTTTATTGATGGAAGCAAGACTTCAGAAATACTTATCTAAATAAAACCTTTTTAACATAATGCGTTTGTAAAACGGACTAAAAGAATAAAATAATTTCTCCTAGTCCCATACAGATAGTCCTGAAAATGTGTGCCTCTGAATTTTTAATACCCATGAAAATATTTCCAAGATTTAAAACTAAAATGTAAAGCGCAATCGACAGATAATAGTAAAGAGGTGAATTACTCATGCATGAATTATCTATTGCACGCGTCCCACGTTTTTCGTTTTAAATTCTACAAGTATTTTCAGAGATATTAGAAAAACACGAGGAAAATTTTCTGGCCAACCTCTATGGGATTAGGAATCTACATGGTGATAGGAGAAATTATTTTACATTTTTAGTCCGTTTTAAAAATTGTTATGTTGAATAGTTTTTGTTTAAATAATTTCTTTCTTCTTGTTAGTGTTGCTTGTGTCTAATTTTTATCTATTTCAAATATTTTAGTGTGGTTGCAACAGAGGCATGTCGTAAGCTTAAGGCCCATTTAAATGGCTCTTCACCTTGGCCGAAGCAGTACACTATTTCCTCCTATTATCTCACAGCAAGATCTCTAAGGGAAAAAAGGGAATCGAACTCACACAGGCACTTACTAGGAACCGTTTGTTGTGGTTGGCAGGAGAGCCAACACCGTGTTACTAGAGGAGGCCGAAATGCACGCGTTTTAGCTCACGCAGGCTGGCGGGAGGTCTGGAACAGGACAAGGAAATTAGAATTTAGAAAAACGGACGTAGTTGGTGGAATACTTAACTTTAATCCAGTAATGAAGAACGTCGCTCTTGACGGTACATGTCTACATCTACATCTACACCCGTACTCCGCAAGCCACCTGACGGTGTGTGGCGGAGGGTACCCTGAGTACCTCTATCGGTCCTCGCTTCTATTCCAGTCTCGTATTGTTCGTGGAAAGAAGGATTGTCGGCATGCTTCTGTGTGGGCTCTAATCTCTCTGATTTTATCCTCGTGGTCTCTTCGCGAGATATACGTAGGAGGGAGCAATATACTGCTTGACTCTTCGGTGAAGGTATGTTCTCGAAACTTTAACAAAAGCCCGTACCGAGCTACTGAGCGTCTCTCCTGCAGAGTCTTCCACTGGAGATCTTCTCCGTTACGCTTTCGCGATTACTAAATGATCCTGTAACGAAGCGCGCTGCTCTCCGTTGGATCTTCTCTATCTCTTCTATCAACCCTATCTGGTACGGATACCAAACTGTTGAGCAGTATTCAAGCAATGGGCGAACAACCGTACTGTAACCTACTTCCTTTGTTTTCGGATTGCATTTCCTTAGGATTCTTCCAATGAATCTGAGTCTGGCATCTGCTTTACCGACGATCAACTTTATATGATCATTCCATTTTAAATCACTCCTAATGCGTACTCCCAGATAATTTATGGAATTAAATGCTTCCAGTTGCTGACCTGCTATTTTGTAGCAAAATGATAAGGGATCTATCTTTCTATGTATTCGCAGCACATTACACTTGTCTACATTGAGATTTAATTGCCATTCGCTGCACCATGCGTCAATTCGCTGCAGATCCTCCTGCATTTCAGTACAATTTTCCGTTATTACAACCTCTCGATACACCACAGCATCATCTGCAAAAAACCTCAGTGAACTTCCGATGTCATCCACAAGGTCATTTATGTATATTGAGAATAGCAACGATCCTATGACGCTCCCCTGGGGCACACCTGAAATCACTCTTACTTCGGAAGACTTCTCTCCATTGAGAATGACATTCTGCGTTCTGTTATCTAGGAACTCTTCAATACAATCACACATTTGGTCTGATAGTCCCTATGCTCTTACTTTGTTCATTAAACGACTGTGGGGAACTGTATCGAACGCCTTGCGGAAGTCAAGAAACACGGCATTCACCTGTGAACCCGTGTCTATGCCTCTCTGAGTCTCGTGGACGAATAGCGAATATCTATAGTAACTGGAATATGGCTCCTTGCTAGGTCGTAGCAAATGACGTAGCTGAAGGCTAAGCTAAACTATAGTCTCGGCAAATGAGAGCGTATTTTGTCAGTGAACCATCGCTAGCAAAGTCGGTTGTACAACTGGGGCAAGTGCTAGGAAGTCTCTCTAGACATGTCGTGTGGCGGCGCTCGGTCTGCAATCACTGATAGTGGCGACACGCGGGTCCGACGTATACTAACGGACTGCGGCCGATTTAAAGGCTACCACCTAGCAAGTGTGGTGTCTGGCTGTGACACCACACCGTTGTTATCATGAAACATTCTCAAGTGGAGCTGTAAAAGAGGGTAACAGCAATGGTGTACAGACTACCCTCCGCCATACACCAGACACGAAAGCGAGTTAATAATCTATTTTCATCGAGTTCTGAGCTATGCTGCATTTTTTTCTCCAGCTCATCGGGAAGTTGGTTTAGAATAAATTCCGAAGTTTGTACCGAAGAAAGTGACAAAAAGCCATCCAAACGTGTTATAACCAAGCCACGCTCATAGGATTTGTCGACGTAGAGAAAGTGTTCTACAGTGCAAAATGGTGCAATATGCTCGAAATTCAGAGGAAACTAGGAGTAGGCTACAGGAGAAGACGGGTTAATGTACGATGACTGCTTGGAAAGGGATGTCCGATTAGACGCGAACAGGAATCCACGTAAAAATCAATATTTTATTTACAGCAGTTAGATACACCTTCCAGCTACCCCTCTACATAGTCACCTCTCCGGCTTAGGCATCTCTCGTAGCGTTGTAACAACTTATCGATACTCTCGTCATAGAAGGCAAGCGCCTGTTCTTTCCGCCAGTTCTCTAAGCTGGTCTACCGCTCGTTGTCTGTGCCAAAATGTTGTCTTCGCAGCCAGAGGTTCTTGTGAACGTAGATGAAACTCAAGGGCAGTAAATACGGGCTATATTGTGGCTGATCGAGCACACACCATCGGAAACGCTTTAGGAGCATCTTCACTGCCTCTGCAGAGTGCGGCCGAGAATTGTCATGAAGAAGGAAGTGCATGACAGTTACGTTATGTGGGCTGCATGACAATAGGCGAAATCTCTCACCAAACCCTCAACTGAAATGAGCAACGTGACGCGATGGACGGGAATACTAAATACACTGCCTGACACATTGGTGCAAAGCATCGGATTTTCACTGAGGTTTCCACTTCGCGCCTGATCCGACCTTACTTTCTGAATAGCCCTCGTATAATATGTACAAGAACCAATAGGGAACAATAAGAGTGGAAGACTACGAATGAAGTGTTCGCGTTATGAAGGGTGCAGGGCAGCGATGCAGTATTTCGCCCCTACTGTTCAAGCTATACATCGAAGGAACAATGACAAAATGAGAAAGTTTTATGGGTGAGATTTAAATTCAGAGTGAAAGGATATCAATAATAAGATTCGCTTATGACATTGCTATGCTCAGGCAAACTGAAGAACTACAAACTTTGTCGAATGGAATGAAAAGCCTGATGAGTACACATATGGATTGAGAGTATATCGAAGGAAGAACAAACGATGGGAGGTACCAGAAATGAGTACAGCAATAAACTTAGCATCAGAATGGGTGATCATGGAGTACAATAAGTTAAGGAATTCTGCTGCCTAGGCAAGAAAATAATTCAATTATTTTTTTGAAGTATTTGTATTTCGTCCTATCTTTTGTAATATTTGATTTGTTACGCTTTATTATTTTTTCCAAAAGTTTTATTCTTACTTGTTTATTCTCATTTCCCTGTAATATATGTAAGTTTTGTTAAACTAAATATTCTTTTTGCAGTAATTTGATTTAATTACCAAGTGAAGGAAGACATAAAAAGAAAAACTATCACTTGTGACATGGGCATTCATGGTCAAGAGAAATGTGCTATGTGAAACTTGGACCTGAACTTGAGGAAGAAATTTGTGAGAGCGTATGTTTGGAGCACAGTATTGAATGGTAGTGAATCATGGACAATGGGAAAACCGGAATAGAAAACAGAAGCATTTGAGCAAGAATATCGAAAAGAAGTGGGACTGATTAGGAATGAGGAGGTCCTCTGCAAAATCGTCGAAGAAAGGAACATGTGGAGAACACTGAAACAAAGGAGGGGCAGAATGACAGGACATATTTTGAGACACAGGGAATAACAACCATGGTACTACACGAAGCTGTAGAGGGCAGAAACTGTAGGGGAAGACAGAGATTGGAATATATCCAACAAATCACTGAGGAACTGAAAAAAAAACGGTGTTAATCTCCCCCCCTCACTCCTCCTCTCTCTCTCTCTCTCTCTCTCTCTCTCTCTCTCTCTCTCTCTCTCTCTGAGATGGTTAGAAATATCTTTCCTGCTATACAAACTACTATTTGCATGTCATTTAAACCTGCAAGAAAACGGAAAGTATAATTGGAAAACAATACAAAACATAACATTTTGCACAAACACTACAAAGCTAACAAGGGAACCTCCCCATCGCACCCCCCTCAGATTTGGTTATAGGTTGGCACAGTGGATAGGCCTTGAAAAACTGAACACAGATCAATCGAGAAAACAGGAAGAAGTTGTGTGGAACTATGAAAAAATAAGCAAAATATACATACTGAGTAGTCCATGGCAAGATAGGCAACTTCAACTACAGTATGTGCTCAGGAGCGCCGTGTTCCCGTGGTTAGCGTGAGCAGCTGCAGAGCGATAGGTCCTTGGTGAAAGTCTTCGCTCGAGAGAAAAGTTTAATTTTTTATTTTCAGACAATTATTATCTGACAAACTCTTATGTTTTCATCACTTTTTGGGAGTGATTATCACATATACAAGAAAACCTAAATCAGGCAAGATAGAAGAATCTTTTTACCCATTCATCAAGTGTGCAAGCTAGGTGGGTCGACAACATATTCCTGTCATGTGATGCACATGCCGTCACCAGTGTCGTATAGAATATATCAGACGTGTTTTCCTGTGGAGGAATCGGTTGACCTATAACCTTGCGATCAAATGTTTTCCGTTCCCATTGGAGAGGCACGTCCTTTCGTCTACTAATCGCACGGTTTTGCGGTGGGGTCGCAAAACAGACACTAAACTTATTTACAGTGAACTGAGACGTCAATGAACGAACGGACAGATCTTAACTTCGCGAAAATAAAAAAATTAAAATTTTCACTTGAGGTAAGACTTGAACCAAGGACCCCTCGTTCCGCAGCTGCTCACTCTAACCACGGGACCACGGCGATCCTGTGCTCACAAGGTCAGTTTGCATATTTTGCATATATTTTTCATAGTTCCACACAACTTCTTCCTGTTTTCTCTACTGATCTGTGTTCAGTTTTACAAGGCCTATCCACTGTGCCAACTTATAACTAAATCTGAGGGGGGTGTGATGGGGAGATTCCCTTGTAAGGTTTTTTTTTTTTTGGTCATCAGTCTACTGATTGGTTAAATGCGACCCACCACGAATTCTTTTCCTGTGCTAACCTCTTCATCTCAGAGTAGCAACCTACGTCCTCAATTATTTGCTTGACGTATTTCAACCTCTGTCTTCCTCTACAGTTTTTGCCCTCTACAGCTCCCTCTAGTACAATGGAAGTCATTCCCTCATGTCTTAGCAGATGTCCTATCATCCTGTCCCTTCTCCTTATCAGTGTTTTCCACATATTCCTTTCCTCTCCGATTCTGCGTAGAACCTCCTCATTCCTTACCTTATCAGTCCACCTAATTTTCAACATTCGTCTATAGCAACACATCTCAAATGCTTCGATTCTCTTCTGTTCCAGTTTTCTCACAGTCCATGTTTCACTACCATACAATGCTGTACTCCAGACGTACATCCTCAGAAATTTCTTCCTCAAATTAAGGCCGGTATTTGATATTAGTAGACTTCTCTTGGCCAGAAATGCCTTTTTTGCCATAGCGAGTCTGCTTTTGATGACCTCCTTGCTCCGTCCGTCATTGGTTATTTTACTGCCTAGGTAGCAGAATTCCTTAACTTCATTGACTTCGTGACCATCAATCCTGATGTTAAGTTTCTCGCTGTTCTCATTTCTACTACTTCTCATTACTTTCGTCTTTCTCCGATTTACTCTCAAACCATACTGTGTACTCATTAGACTGTTCATTCCGTTCAGCAGATCATTTAATTCGTCTTCACTTTCACTCAGGATAGCAATGTCATCAGCGAATCGTATCATTGATATCTTTTCACCTTGTGTTTTAATTCCACTCCTGAACCTTTCTTTTATTTCCATCATTGCTTCCTCGATGTACAGATTGAAGAGTAGGGGTGAAAGGCTACAGTCTTGTCTTAAACCCTTCTTAATACGAGCACTTCGTTCTTGATCGTCCACTCTTATTATTCCCTCTTGGTTGTTGTACATATTGTATATGACTCGTCTCTCCCTATAGCTTACCCCTACTTTTTTCAGAATCTCGAACAGCTTGCACCATTTTATATTGTCGAACGATTTTTCCAGGTCGACAAATCCTATGAAAGTGTCTTGATTTTTCTTTAGCCTTGCTTCCATTACTAGCCGTAACGTCAGAATTGCCTCTCTCGTCCCTTTACTTTTCCTAAAGCCAAACTGATCGTCACCTAGCGCATTCTCAATTTTCTTTTCCATTCTTCTGTACATTATTCTTGTAAGCATCTTCGAAGCATGAGCTGTTAAGCTGATTGTGCGATAATTCTCGCACTTGTCAGCTCTTGCCGTCTTCGGAATTGTGTCGATGATGCTTTTCCGAAAGTCAGATGGTATGTCGCCAGACTCATATATTCTACACCCCAACGTGAATAGTCGTTTTGTTGCCACTTCCCCCAATGATTTTAGAAATTCTGATGGAATGTTATCCATCCCTTCTGCCTTATTTGACCGTAAATCCTCCAAAGCTCTTTTAAATTCCGATTCCAATACTGGATCCCCTATCTCTACTAAATCGAATCCTGTTTCTTCTTCTATCACATCAGACAAATCTTCACCCTCATAGAGGCTTTCAATGTATTCTTTCCACCTATCTGCTCTCTCCTCTGCATTTAACAGTGGAATTCCCGTTGCACTCTTAATGTTACCACCGTTGCTTTTAATGTCACCAAAGGTTGTTTGGACTTTCCTGTATGCTGAGTCTGTCCTTCCGACAATCATATCTTTTTCGATGTCTTCATATTTTTCCTGCAGCCATTTCGTCTTAGCTTCCCTGCACTTCCTATTTATTTCATTCCTCAGCGACTTGTATTTCTGGATTCCTGATTTTCCCGGAACATGTTTGTACTTCCACCTGTCATCAATCAACTTAAGTATTTCTTCTGTTGCCCATGGTTTCTTCGCAGCTACCTTCTTTGTACCTATGTTTTCCTTCCCAATATCTGTGATGGCCCTTTTTAGAAATGTCCATTCCTCTTCAACTGCACCGCCTACTGCGCTATTCCTTATTGCTGTATCTATAGCGATAGAGAACTTCAAACGCATCTCGTCATTCCTTAGTACTTCCGTATCCCACTTCTTTGCGTATTGATTCTTCCTGACTAATGTCTTGAACTTCAGCCTACTCTTCATCACTACTATATTGTGATCTGAGTCTATATCTGCTCCTGGGTACGCCTTACAACCCAGTATCTGATTTCGGAATCTCTGTCTGACCATGATGTAATCTAATTGAAATCTTCCCGTATCTCCCGGCCTTTTCCAAGTATACCTCCTCCTCTTGTGAATCTTGAACAGGGTATTCGCTATTTCTAGCTGTAACTTGTTACAGAACTCAATTAGTCTTTCTTCTCTTTCATTCCTTGTCCCAAGCCCATATTCTCCTGTAATCTTTTCTTCTACCCCTTCCCCTACAACTGCATTCCAGTCGCCCATGACTATTTGATTTTCGTCCCCCTTTACATACTGCATTACCCTTTCAATATCCTAATACACTTTCTCTATCTGTTCATCTTCAGCTTGCGACGTCGGCATATATACCTGAACTATCGTTGTCGGTGTTGGTCTGCTGTCGATTCTGATTAGAACAACCCGGTCACTGAACTGTTCACAGCAACACACCCTCTGCCCTACCTTCCTATTCAAATAATCCTACACCTGTTATACCATTTTCTGCTGCTGTTGATATTACCCGATACTCATCTGACCAGAAATCCTTGTCTTCCTTCCACTTCACTTCACTTCACTGACCCCTACTATATCTAGATTGAGCCTTTGCATTTCCCTTTTCAGATTTTCTAGTTTCCCTACCACGTTCAAGCTTCTGACATTCCACGCCCCGACTCGTAGAACGTTATCCTTTCGTTGATTATTCAGTCTTTTTCTCATGGTAACCTCCCCCTTGGCAGTCCCCTCCCGGAGATCCGAATGGGGGACTATGCCGGAATCTTTTGCCAATGGAGAGATCATCATGATACTACTTCAATTACAGGCCACATGTCCTGTGGATACACGTTATGTGTCTTTAATGCTGTGGTTTCCATTGCCTTCTGCATCCTCATGTCGTTGATCATTGCTGATTCTTCCGCCTTTAGGGGCAATTTCCCACCCCTAGGACAAGAGAGTGCCCTGAACCTCTATCCGCTCCTCCGCCGTCTTTGACAAGGCCGTTGGCAGAATGAGGCTGACTTCTTATGCCGGAAGTATTCGGCCGCCAATGCCGATTATTTATCAAAATTTAGGCAGTGGCGGGGATCGAACCCGGGACCGAAGACGTTTTGATTATGAATCAAAGACGCTACCCCTAGACCACGGTTCTTCAAAGCTAAGGTACAGTAAGACAAAAAATACAACGCGCCACAAAGGAATTATCGGGATGGAACGGAAATCGGCAGATGTAATGAACATGTACAGACAAAACAAATGATTACAATTCCAGAAATACTGGATGGAGCTTCAAAACCTGAAAAAGTCAGTAACGCGTTGGTCTGCAACTGAGCTTTATGCAAGCAGTTATTTTGTTTGACATTGACAGAGTTGTAGGGATATCGTGCCAAATTATGCCCTATTGGTGAGTGAGACCATAAAAATCCAGAGATAGTTGGAGGCCCCTGTCCATAATGTTCCAGAAGTTCTCAGTTGGGGAGAGAGATCCGGAACGACCTTGATGGCCAAGATATGGATTGGCGAGCACGAAGACAAGCAGTAGAAACTCTCGTAGTGTGCGAGCGGGCATTATCTTGCTTAAATGTAAAGACCAGGATGGTTTGCAATGAAGGGCAACAAAACGGGAGTAGAACGTCGTCGACGTACCGCTGTACTGTAAGAGGGCCGCGACGACAACCAAAGGGTGAAATAATAATTAAATCAAGACCCTAAGCTGTCGACAGGCGTTGATATACATCAACAGGGACAGTTAAAAATGTGTGCCCTAACCGGGACTCGAACCCGGTAACTCCTGCTTACATGGCAGATGCTCTATCAACCCTTTTTTTTTTTTAATTGTTTGTTTCCACCATTCTTTGCGTGAGACATCTCGGCTTGTTGACGGCACTCAACGCTCGTCTTCTCGAGGGTTGCCTATTATGGTATACCCCAAGCATATAGCTTGGTCTCGTTTCTTGTTCCCCATTTACCAAACACTGCCATCAACGTTATTAACAGTCGGACGCAGTGCATACATCTACTTCGTCGTTCCTTGTTCGTTCTTTTTTTTTTTCATCGTCGTTGTCGTTCATAGTGTCCTTATTCTCAATGTTGGTATATAGTTCGCAAATTTTTGTCTGTATTTGTCATCCTTCATCAGCAGTTGCGCTTGTGTGGCTAGATATACTCTGTAGCCCTGGTAAGATGGCGCATCTTCGGCTTGAATTAGGTAGTGCAGAGTATGTCGTGTCAGCCATGTCCATATATTTTTCTTCGTGATGGGGTAGTAAGTGCCATCAGGTTGCAACACCGATGTGATGGAGATTGTCTGTCTAGCTGTCCTGCAGATAGAGGCAAGGTTCATTCTGCACCATTCCCAGACCAATTTATTTTCTCCGCAGACACATCTGTGTAGCAAGTTGTCTATGAGGGCACACTCTCCACATCTGTCAGTAGCCGAGAATCGTATTCTGTGTAATTTTTCTTTCGTAGGTATGGTCTCATTAACTACTTTATACCACGTTGATCTGATATTTGTTCCGAGCACTTTGTTGTGGATGTTCTTCCAGATTTGAGCCCAATCTCGTAGGGGATATTTCGTTTCCTTGCAGTTTACTCTTCTACCAGTATTCATTATCCGGTATAGTTGGGCGGTTGTAAGGTCCTGTATTGGTGCGCTCAGTTTCGCTCGGAGGTAACTAACTTCGAGCAGAAACATCCTGATGTGGTTGGCTTTGTAGTGGGTTTCCCCCAGGTTTATCGGTATTGCCATATTAGTAGGTGTATACATCCGTAGGGCCATATGGATCGCGCTGTCTGGGTAGTCTTGAAACAGCTGAATTGTTCTCTGTATAAGAAGAGCCTTGTATTTAATTTCAACATCTATTAGCCCTAGGCCCCCTTTCTCTGGTGGGAGAGTAATAACATTCATTTCCACTTTGAATATTTCGCCCCTCCAAATATACCAACCAACTGCCGTCATTATTTGCTTGGAAATGCTGTTGACCACAGGGAATTTCTGCCCTACATACCAGATTTTCGAAAGTATCATTTTATTGATAAAACGCACTCTTTGTATGAGGTCCTGTTCTCTGCCTTTATTTTGCTGGAGACAACCTCTCGTCATAACCAGAAGCTCTTGCCAGTTGTCCGTAGTAGTTTTCAGAGGGCAGCGGCTCATTCGTATACCCAACAGCTTGATACTCTCGTGTACTACATATGGGCAGTTATCATCGATTCTAAACCCTCTACCGATCGGCATTATTTTAGTCTTGCGATAGTTGAGCTTTGACCATGAGGCTCTTTCATACTCCCGTACACTATTAGTGACTTCTTGTAGGTCTCGCTCCGAACGTACGATGACAGTAACGTCATCCGCGTATGCCACACATTTTACAGTCGTCGAATACAGGGTTAAGGCCTCAAGTGTACGGTTCAGCATACGAACAAGTGGCAATGACAAAAAGAGGCATTGACATGGGGCACCCCTGTCGTACAGATCGCTCAATAGTTATTTGCCGGGAGAGTTGCCCATTGATGACGATCCTAGAGCAAGCAGAGGTGTACATATTTTTGACCATCGTAATAAAACCGTCACCAAAACCTAAATGGTTCATAGTTTGGAAAAGGTAGCTGTGCGAGATCCTGTCAAAGGCTTTGCATTGATCTAGAGCTAAAATTGCAGCCTCCGGTTGGGTAATAGCACTAAAGGAGATGATCTCCCTATAATCTGCGAGACTTCTAAAGATCGCTCGACCAGGGACGGCTGCGGTCTGGCTATCATGTATGATTTTATGTAAAACATGTTTAATTCTAGCTGCTAGAACGCGGGCCACAATTTTGTAATCGGAGTTGAGGAGGGAAATAGGACGAAATTTATTGACATCATCTGGTGGGTATTCTTTGGGGACGAGTACAATTAGACTATCATTGAATCCTGCTGGTAGTTGCCGACCTGCTTTAATTTCATTACATATGTTCAGAAAGCAATGTTCGAGTAAATACCAGAATTGTTTGTAGAATTCAATGGGTAGGCCATCTGCCCCGGGCGATTTATTACCCTGAGCCTTCCTCAAAGCCTCCCGAAGTTCTTCCTCAGTGACATCACTCAGTAATAGTTGTCTGTCCGTCTCGTCGAGGGCCGCTGTAAGGCAGTTTTTCATGGTCGTAATTGCCTCGTCATTCGTGGGCTCTGACATGTACAGCCGTCGGTAATAGTCGGTTATATATTCCTTTATCTCATTCTGGGTTGTGGTGACACTGCCATCTTCTGTTTTTAATTTGTGAATCAATTTCTGTCTTGCGCGGCGATTCTCTTTCGCAAGATGAAAGGAGGATGGGCTTTCGTCATAGGCGCTGTTACCATCGCGAGAACGTATTTTAATTCCTTCCAGTTGTGTTCGTTTCAATAGTGTTAGCTTCGCCTTAATCCTTTTGATCTGTACAAAGTTCTCCTGTGTGACACGAGGAGATGAATACAGCTCACGGAGACATCGAAAATAAAATTCGAAAAGCTCTTTCTGCTGCCGGCTCCTTTCATAGCTGTAACGTTTCAAGCAATTAATAAGTTTGGGCTTTGCGCAGCGGCACCACCACAGCGTGACCGACGGGAAAGTTCGTTGGCGCCGTGAGCAGAGATCCCATACTTCCTGCACCCGTTCTCTTAGACCTTGATCACTGAGTATTGAAACATTCAGCTTCCAACCTGCTCTGCCACGGTACGTTCCCTGCCGTACCATTCGGATTGTACAGTGGTATGCCTCGTGGTCGGAGAAGTACAACGGCCACGTCTCCGTTGCAGAGATCTTGTCCCACAGGCGTTTTCCTACATAAATTCTGTCTATTCGGCTGGCAGTTTGAGCGGTTAAATACGTACAACACTGTCGGTCCCCGTTCAGGATTTCCCAGGTGTCTTCTAGGTCCATCAGTCGAACAGTTTCGGCAAGTGTCGCACAACCGTTAAAGTTCGGCCATTGGTCTTTAGGCTTTAAAACACAATTAAAACCCCCCCGACGATCACGTTCACCTCATTCCTCCGTAAAAGATACAATAAGTCAGTAGCGTAAAAATGTGCTCTGGCAGCTCTATTTTGATTCCCCGAGTGAGCATAGATGTTTATCAATCGAACTCCATTAATAAGGCACGAGATTCCTATGCCAGACTCTAGTCTTTCCACGTCCGAGACAATAATACCCTCTTTGAATAACAGAGCTGTGCCTGAGGAGCTATCTGGGATGGTATTTGTCAGTACGTCATACCCAGAAAAGTCAGATAGGAAATGGTGAGCCACCTCTTGTGGCATCGCGATGTCTGCATCACAGCTATACAAATAATCGCGGAGACTGTGTATCTTCTGCTCTGAAGTTATTTTGTTTATGTTTACTGTGACTATCTTGTAGTCCTGAAAAGGAGGCATGAAGTTCTCTATGTGAAAAGTCGCTGACCAGTCAGAAAAAGCATGATGTCGGTGAGGAAATTAATACGTATCCGAATCATCATCTTTTCTCAGGTTCGTTGAAAGCTGTCGTGTCACAAGTAATTCTGCTCTCCCGGCTGGCATAGCCTCCTTTGGTGGTTCAGACGTAGTCAGTCCTCGATCCACCGACATGTCCTCGATATCATCAGCCCAGCTGCCCGCATTTGACATGTCCATCTATTGATCTGAGCCCTTTCCCTTTGGACACTGTTCTTTTCGCCCCTCTCTCAGAAGCTGCTGAGAGACCCGATCCTCGTCTATTGCAACGTGATTTCCAACCCCAGAGTTCGGCGTGGTCACTGTTATCGCCTGGTCGTGGCCACTCGATTGCTTCGCATCTGTCCTGCCAAGAGTTGCGTCCGTTAATTCGCGGGCAATTTGCGCACCTTTCTCGCGCAGAAGTGGAGCTGTTTTCTCAGCATCCTTGTGAGCGATCCGTCGCTTTTTGTGTTTTTTAGGAGAAACGTCAGCCCTTTCATTTGCCACAGTCACCGAGGAAGAGCTGCAGATTGGTAATCCGGTGTTGTCGTCGCTTCCCATTGATTTAGAATCCGCTCCTTTGTCGGTGCGTGGATCATTCTCAACATCTTCGGTTTTCTCGCCAACCTGGGCACTAACCAAACACGTAGCCTCCGGATCGTTCAGTTTCATCGTCACGTCGGGGGTGGTGTTAGCGTTGCCCTCTGGAGTGGCAGTCTCCACTGGTGTCTGGTCAGCTTCGGTGGTGTTGACAGTTATGTCCATGTGAGTGACCTCCGTCGCTGCCATGGTCGAACGGACTGCCGCCACATAAGTTGGAGGCATTGATGACATCTTGTTACTAGGAACACTTTCGCCTGGTGGCAACTGTGTCACTCGTCTCTGTACGCATTGTGCGCGAACATGATCAGTTGCGCCACACCCAGAGCAAGTGCGAGGCTGTCCATCGTATATAACAATTGCCCTGTATCCACAGATCGTAATATATGATGGAATGTGTTTCTCCAGTTCTATGTTCACCTGTCGGACACCGTTCAAGACACGAACTTTGAAGAACATCCACTTTTCTGCAATATTGCTGATAATCGTGCCATAATTTTTCAAAACTGCATTTATTTCGTCGGTAGGAACTTCAAAAGGTAGTTCGAAAATTCTAACTGTGCGGACACTAAATCCTCCACGAGATACATGAACTTCGCCAATATTACCATCGCTGTGAGTAAATTTAAAACTACCACCGCATGACTGAACAATTTGATCGCATATTTCAGCAGTTTAAAACTTTATGTGCGCAGTACTGCTAACGATCGAAAGATGTACACCAATTATTTCGTCAAAAGATAGTTTCAAAACATTCTCAATCCATGCTTCGAGTTCGTAAGCTTTAGGTCGTGCATATTTCGGATCCAAACTTAATTTCAAAGTATCTTTTCGTGCTAGTTCATTCATAGTCAATTCGTGACGTTTTTCACACAATAACCCGTAACTGTGTACGCTACAATAGCGTCGACTCACCGTAAACAGCGTTCAGCCGGCAGCAGCAGAGACGTAAACAACAGCGCGCGTCCGCTCGCCACGGCCGCCGAGGGCCGACAACCTGAGCCACCGAGGGCACAAAGGATAGTGCGACTGCAGTGATTTATCTCTTGCACGCTCCCCGTTAGACCTACATTCCGAACTTAATGTCCACACTCTACATTCGTAGTGTCCCTGCCCATTATAGACTACTCATTACTCGCGGCAGACAATCGTGTCGAGTCCCGTAAGAGTTCGGGCAACACGTGTGCATCCACCACGGAAGAAGAAGGTCAATGGCCGGATAGTCTTAACTACATGAAGATGCTGTCTGTTCTTTCGGACGTGTCCGAAAGAATAGATACCATCTTCATACAACCATAGAGGTCCTGCTACGAAACGAAATGGCGCCCCAGACCATCACTCCTGGATGTAGGACCACTTGGCCGGCGACAGTCGGGTTGCTATCCCACTGTTGCCTGTTGCGTCCCCAGCTACGTCTTCGCTTGTTATCGGGGCTCAGTTCGAAGCGAGACTTTTCACTGAAGTCAGTTCTGCTCCACTCGATGAGATTACAGACAAAAATAACGTCAAGAAAAGATTATCGATAAGAGATTCATAAGCTATGCAAAATAAATTAAAAGAAACCTCCTTTCTCCTCGGCAACTAGTTAATTGGAAGCTGTCGTATGAAGTTGGTGGGAAGCAGGTTTGGTGAGTGCTTCACGTCGTATTCTGAGTTTCAGACGTATTTGCATGTTGAAATGGTGATAATGTTCTATGTGAAAGATGAGGTGCCTGTAGCAAGTTATTTCACCGTACAAATTTTAAAGCAAAACCTGAACCTTGTCCTGCAAGCAGAAATATCTCTCTAGTTCTTGAGACAACAAAGCCGTCGAAATATATCGATTGAAAACGGTAAGTTAAATAACGAAAATGAGTAAAATTAATCATTCAATCTCTGCTCGTATTTATTCTCAGTTGTAGAACATATCTCGCCAACAGATGCAATTTGCGAAGTTTATCATAAAATTAATTATTGAATACGAGCATTGAGACGTTTGAATATCCTGCAAGAGACAGTGACGCCAGTTCCATGTTTGTAGACCGAACAGATTGTGAGCTCAGCGAGTTGGATGAAATACAAGATTACGCGTTTGTTCTGTGTGGTTCGTGGCAGCGTCGGCACGACGTCTCTTCGTGTTCTGCTGCCGAAGTGTCAGTCCTTAAGGAATTTTGAAAAGAGTGTAGTAACTTGCCTTAGGGTGACGTACCTGTTGCCGGTGAGTATGTCCATGAGGGAGCTCTTGCCAGCACCGGAGGAGCCCATGATGGCGGTCAGCTGACCGCTGCGGAAGCGGCCAGTCACGCCGTGCAGGATCGTCTTCTGACCTGTGCAGAAGACACGACAGCGTCAAGGTCGCCGCACTGCGGCAGCGCACGCAATAAATCATGCACGAGTGAGTCAGACATAGAATGTGTGAAAGCATAGAAGCGTGCGCTAGAACAATGGCAACAGAAGGCAGATGGAATGGTAATGAAATTGCTTAGCATCTGATATGACTTGTCCCAACTGGTTAACATCGTAGTCAGATACAGATTCCGAAATCAGATGTTGGACTTTGAGGCGTACCCAGGTGCAGATATAGACTCAGATCTTGATTTAGTAATGACGAAGAGAATACTTATGTTTAAGTGACCCTTTCAGAAAGAATCAACGTGGAAGAAAGTGGAATACTGAGGTACTGTGGAATGGCTAGATGCTAAGTTCGCTAAGGATATGGATCTCGCAATAAGGAATACCACGGTGAGCAGTTCAGTTCAAGAGAAGCGGACGTCTTAAAAAGAGCAATCATCGATATTGGTCAGACAAACGTAGGTACAAGGAACGTAACTTCGAAGAAACCTTGGGTGACAGATGAAGTACTTGAATTGAAAGAATGGAGAACAGCTGTATAGATCCCATATTAATGTAGTAAACATTTAGTGCAGGGTAGCCACGGCGAAAAGCATACAGGAAAAATTTCAAGAAATTTCGGTAAATAAAAAGCAAGGATGGTAACATTATGAATCAATGGAAATTCCTGTGTTAAATGCAAAGAGTGAACGGGTGAAATGAGTATACTGAAGTCCTGTACGAGGGGTAGGACTTGTCTATGACGTGATCGAAGAAGAAATTGGAATCGATATGGATGACGTAGGGGATACAGTATTAGGTTCAGAATTTCAAATAAGGCAGAAAGGATAGATAATGTTCCATCGAAATTTTTGAAATCATAGAAGGAAATGGCAACAAACGACTATCCAAGTTAGTGTGTAGGCTCTATGAGACTAGCGACGTACTATCAGACTTTCGGAAAAATATCATCCACTCAATTCCGAACATAGCAAGGGCAGGTAAGTGTGATACCCATCACACAAGCAGCTTAAAATCTAAAGCATCCAAGCTGCTAACAAGAATAATGTGCAGAAGAATGGAAAAGAAAAGTGAACATCATTTAGATGGCAATTAGTTTGACTCTGGGTAAAATTAAGGCGCCAGAGATCCAGTTCTCACGTTGCTATCAATGACGGAAGCAAGGCTTAAGAAAAAACAAAGATACTCTCATAGGATTCGTCGACCTAAAAAATCTTTCGTCAGTGTAAAATGGTGTTAAATGTTCAAAATTCTGAGAAAAAGTAAGTCATAGAGAAAGATGGGTAATCTACATTACGTACAAGAACCAGAAGGGAACAATAAGATTTTATGACTATGAACAAAGTGCTCGGATCAAAACAGGTTTAAGACAGGGATGAAGTGTTTCGCACTTACTGTTCAGTACGCAAATCGAAGGAGCAGTAACAGAAATAAAGGAAAGTTTCAAAGGTGGAATTAAAACTCAGAGCAAAAGGATATCAATGACAAGATCGGCTGATGACAGCATTACACTCAGTGAAAGTGAGAAAGAATACAGGATCTGTTGAAGGGAATGAACAGTCTAATGAGTACAGAATGCTGATGGAGATTAAATCGAAAAAGACAAATGTTATGGGAAGGAATGAGAAATTTAACAGCAGAATTGGTGACTATGGGCTAGAAGAAGGA
This sequence comes from Schistocerca serialis cubense, assembly GCF_023864345.2. Lineage (NCBI taxonomy): Eukaryota > Metazoa > Arthropoda > Insecta > Orthoptera > Acrididae > Schistocerca > Schistocerca serialis. Next base: position 254,738,742 of record NC_064645.1, on the reverse strand, counting down.
AATTCTGCTACCTTAGGAGCAAACCAAGCTATGACGGACGAATCCCTGAGTACGTAAAAAGCAGACTAGCACAGGAAAGAGGGCGTTCATGGCCAAGACAAGTTTACTAATATGAAACATAGGTCTTAATTTGAGGAATAAATTTCTAAGAATGTACGTTTGGAGCACAGTATTGTATCGTAGTGAATCATGGACAGTGGGAAAACAGAAACCGAAGAATATCGAGGCATTTGAGACGTGGTCATACAGAATAATATTGAAAATTACGTATCCTGGTAAGATAAGAAATGAAGTAGTCCTCCGCAAAATAGGCGAAAAAAGAAATGTAGGTAAAACACTGACAGAGACAAGGGACAGTATGATAGATCGACAGGTATTTCTTCGAAACATTCTAGATCATTTCTGTTCACTAAAAAGCTATCGACAATTTGTCTCTAAACGGAAACGACGGAAATCCATTACATTGCGTCCAAATCGCCTCCAATCCGCATTCAGAAGTCGTGTTATTGAAACGTAAATGTCTCTGGTTTTCTCAACGTCCATAGCCTGTTCTACGACTTGACAATAACAGAAGATAACGTGGTTAGTTAAAATTACTGTTTTACCTCCACCCAACTTTTATTGTTCGAAAGGAAATAATATGCTAATAACAAAACGTCTAATGACATTAAGAACAAGCTTGGTGAGTGGGGTACAGTATTAAAAAAGAATAAAATACTAAAGAACTGCGACACACGCACTGCAAAGACACTTTAATGTGACCACCTGTCAGAAGTCTGAATAACCCCAACGTTTGCAGCTTGAACCGCTGCGAGACGTGCACGAAATGTCAGTGAGGTTCTGAAAGATACTGAGAGAGGTGTGGAGCTTAGACGTCTCCAGCGTCGTGACCAGGTGAGATAGGCTTCTCCGTAAGGGAACCATGGAGCGAATAGACCGATCGATGTGGTTCCACAGATTTTCGTCTGAAGTTTGCTGGCCAAGGGAATAGGGTAACTCATGATGGTGCTCTTAGAACTACATACATACACCAGCTGTGCCACTCGTTGAATTGTCCTGCTGGTAGATGCCATCGTGACGAGGGAAAATAGACTGCATGTAGTGGTGGACATGGTCCCAGGAATACACGGATAGGGTATGGGCTGCTATAATGGCCAGGGCGGGTGAAGTAGCCACTTGCTTTTAATCCCTTCGAGAGTGCTGCAGCCTAGTGGAGAACACTTATAATTACTCAAAGAGACTTCTTTGGTATTGCCAGCGAGTTTCGTGGAGATAGACGGGTGCACTCGTCTGCAGTGAAATATTTTGTGTTTTCTATACGTCTGATGAAAAGTAAGTGACCAACTCAATTGCGTATATTTACAATATATGTACTGCGACATTTAATTGCTATAGTGCTGGTAAAACGTTATATTTACGACACTTGGCGTTTCAACTTGCTGAGCGGAATAATCTACCATACCCATTTAATAAAGAAAAGAAAGATGGCAGGCAAGGACTGGGTGGCACAGTTTCGGAAAAGACATCCAAACATAAGCCTTAGGAAACCAGAATCCACTTCAATGGCCAGGGCTCAGGCCTTTAATAAAGCTAATATGTAAATATTTTTCAACGTTCTCCATGAAGTGCGAAAAACACACTTTCACCCTGCTCGTAGAATCTACAATGTTCACGAAACTGGTCTAACGACAGTTCAGTTTAGAAATTTCAAAGTTTTCACTTGTAAAGGCAGACGCCAAGTTGGTGCTATTATGTAAGCAGAAAAAGGTTTGCTTTCAACAGTAGCCATCTGCACGTAGGACATTTATTCCACACTTTGTGATATTTCCCAGACAAAGAATGAAAGTTGAACTTCAAGATGGTGCTCCTCCAGGAACCGCATTTGCCTGCCAGCACAGTGGATGGATGCAGATTGATATTTTCATGAAATGCTTTGATCATTTCTTGAATTACACAAAACCTACGGCTAATGATCCAGTCCTACTTAATCTGGATGGACACGCCCCCACGCAAAAAATATAGACCTAATAGAAAAAGCCAGAGAAAATTATACAACCGTTGTGTGTTTGCCACCACATTGTAGCCACAACTTACAACCTCTAGATGTATCATTTATGGCACCTTTCAAAACATACTACGCCAGAGCTTGTGCAAGGTTTCCCCCAAAACAATCCAGGAATGGTAATAACACAATTCCAAATCAGTAAGCTTCTTGGAGAGACATATCTGCTGGCAGCAGTGCCATCTACAGCGATAAATGGATTTCGTAGATGTGGGATTGTCCCTTTGGACCCGTCTGTATTTTCGGATGCAGATTTCGTTGCTGCAGTGGTGTGCATATCGGACATAGGCATAATTTGTGGAGAAAACTTAAATGATAATAGAAGGGACACAGTAAATGAGACAAACAAAGGAACAGAAGGTGTTAAAGACGTAATTAATAGGCCTATGCTAACTGAAGAAGATGAATTTGATGTTGAAGCAGCAAATAGCGAGGAAGCAGTTGATGGTCCTACTAATGAACCTGAAGCTGTGCGGGAAGGAGAAATGAGTGGCAATAACAATAATGAGAGCACTTTCATGGGTGTCGCAAACGATAAGGTAACACAGTCAACATCTTTTGCAGTAAGTTCAAAAAATATTATAGGCCTACCTCTACCAAAATTAAAATTAGGCCAGCAGCAACAACAAAGAAAGAAAGGCCAAAGAAGGGGTCAAGCAACGATAATACCCTCTAGTCCTTACAAAACCGAGCTGTTAGAAGATAAAGCGAAGGAGAAAAAGCAGATCAAGAAAAGAAGAACAAACCCTGTAGGAAAGAAGAAATGACTAACACGTCTAAACCAGCTGTTGAAATAAAAAGGCCTAATAACAAAGCAAAAGTGCAAATAGGAAAGCTAGGAGCAAAGTGCAAAAAGCAGCTTTTTGGAGAATACAGTGAAGAAGAATACAGCGAGGAATATAAGGACACTGAATGTTTTTATAGTGATAAGGCTTTCTCTAAATCTAAAGACAAAGAAGGTTGGATTAGATGCTCTGATTGCAAGCTGCGGGCTCATGAAGAATGTGCCGGATGTGATGAAGATGACGACGTGTTCGTGTGTGAATATTGTAGAGATAAGTGACTTACGACCCTAATTTGACTTTGATCTCATGCAAATGATGCACTGTAATTTGGAAAGTAAAACTACTAACGTTCTGTATAATTTGTCAAATTATTAATAACTTTTAATATTTTTTCTGAAATTTAAATAAACTTCATTCCGTAAATGTGTACGTTACGTTCTTCATTTCACAATTCCATTCTATTCACAGTGTTCTAAACTTGTTCTTTGAGTCTTTGTTACCTTTTATCCACCTGTGGCCACTTTCCCTACCTACTGGGCAAAGTGGCCATTTTTCCAGACATTCATTTAAGCCCACTTCTCTACTACAGAACAAGGCACTGAGTAATAATACAGCTTTTTTTATGGTTCTAGAATGTACACAGCTGAATAAGATATATTCTACACGCTTATATGTCAAATAAGGTAAGTGGAAAAAAAACGTTTTTCTTAGGGTGGCCACTTTTCCCAGCTTTTCTTTCGTTAAAGACTAGCCTGGAAGACCGCGGAGACGTACATCGTGGGAACGAGGTAGTCTACAGTCTAACAATATCTGAGAGTTGGACTGACACTAGAGCCCGTAGCTGCGAGAAAGCCAACCGTAGCAATGATGTTCTTTTTTAATTACTTTTCTACTTAATCAACGAAATAGATGTATTTTTGGGATTCAAGCGTTTTAATTGTCAACAGACATGAATGATCAAGAACTAAAGGGGAAAAAAGTAAAGTACAAGTCTCACTAAGTCTATGATGTAAGCTACAGCTTATTCATGCAGAAATGCTTTCAAATACGTATAGAATTCGAGGTTATTCAGGTGAAAGCAAGGGAGTATAAACACATATTTCGTGCATGGGAAGCATATATTTATGTCGTCGTTTGTCCTCACTAAGACAGGCACATTCTTGAACAAATAACGATTTTGTATGGAACCTAACGACTCGATTGGCACATTCTTACACTTAGGTCAACTTTCTAACATACAATTATTCTTGTAAATATAATTAATTTTGTTTCATAAGCGTATGTCTGGAGGATTCTCGCCATTTTTGGCTCACTTGTAACAATAACTGTGGAATTGGTTTCTTCTGCTTTGAGAAACAGTTTTATTAGTTTTGACTTATTACCAAGTCTGTGTAGTTTTCCCTACTGTTACTCCGGTGATAGATTATCTGGTACGTTAGGTATTGAATTCTATACAAGTTTCTTACATTCCACATTCACTGATCTGGCGAAGTGTGATGAAGAAAACACATTTTGAATAGAGATACTACGTCTTTCCGCAAAAAGGCCAGTCTTCTGCTGTTTATTAAACATATTTCGTTCTTTAAAGAGGACGCCATTCTTAGTAAATATCTGTAGGTTTCCACAGAACCATTAATAAACTGCCCTAAGATGTACCTTCCATACCTTCGAGAGACCTTAAGTTATACAAAGATACATGCAAAAAAAAAAAAAAAAAAAAGATTCAAATGGATCTGAGCACCATGGAACTTAACATATGAGGTCATCAGTCCCCTAGAACTTAGAACTACTTAAACCTAACTAACTTGAGGACATCACACACATCCATGCCCGAGGCAGGATTCGAACCTGCGACCGTAGCGGTCGCGCGGTTCCAGACTGAAGCGCCTAGAACCGCTCGGCCATACCGGCCGGCAAAGATACATGCGGTAACATTTTTTAGTTATTGTCGATTTTTATGTCGTTACACATGGTTCCTATTGTAAAATCTACGCTACAAATCAGTATACACTAGGGTGAAAAAAGTAGTGAGATACCTCCTAATATCGTGTCGGACCACCTTTTGCCCGGCGCAGTGCGGCAGCTCGGCGTGGCATGGACTCTAGTCGTTGGAAGTCCTCTGCAGAAATATTAAGCTATGCTGACTGTGCAGCTCCCTATGATTGCGAAACTGTTGCCGGTGCAGGATTTTGTGCACGAACTCGTCTCTCGATTAGGTCCCATCAATGTTCGACGGGTGGTGACAATATCATTCGCTTGAATTGTCCAGAATGTCCTTCAGACAAATCGAGAACAACTGTGGCCCTATGGCATGGCGCACAGTCATCTACAAAAATTTCATCGTTGATTGGCAACGTGAAGTCCATTAAGAGCAGAAAATGGTCTCGAAGTAGCCGAATATAGCCATTTCCAGTCAATGATCGGTTGAGTCGGACCAGAGGATCCAGTCCATTCCACGTCAAAACAGCCTACAACATTATGAAGCCACCACCAGCTTGCGTAGTGACTTGTTGACAACTTGAATCCACTGCTCCGTGGCATCTGCTCTACACTCAAACCCTACCAGCAGCTCTTACCAACTGAAATCGTGACTCATTTGACCAGGCCAGGGTTTCCTGTCGTCTAGGGTCCAACCAATTTGGTCACGAATCCAGACGAGGCGCTGGAAGCTATGAGTTGTTAGCAAAGCAGACACTCGCTTCGATCGTCTGCTTGCAGAGCCAACTAACGCCAAATTTCGCCTCACTGTCCTAACTGATCAATTTGTCGTACGTCCCACGTTACTTTCTGCGGTTATTTCACGCAGTGCTGCTTGGCCGTCAGTACTGACAACTCTACGCAAATGCTGCTGCTTTCGGTCGTTAAGCGAAGACCGTCAGCCACTGCGTTGTTCGTGGTGAGAGGTAATGACGGATGTTGCAATATTGAATTGACAATACTAACGCGAATTCTTTACAGATGAATGGAAAAACTTGTATAAGCCGACCTCGGGAGAGATCAGTTTGGATTCCGTTGAAATATTGGAACACGTGAGGCAATACTGACTCTACGACTTATCTTAGAAGAAAAATGAAGGAAAGGCAAACATACGTTTCTAGCATTTGTAGACTTAGAGAAAGCTTTTGACAATGTAGACTGGAATATCTCTTTCAAATTCTGAAAGTGGCAGGGGTAAAATACAGGGAGCGAAAGGCTATTTACACTTTGTACAGAAACCATATGGCAGTTATAAGAGTCGAGGGACACGAAATGGAAGCAGTGGTTGGGAAGGGAGTGAGACAGGGTTGTAGCCTCTCCCCGGTGTTATTCAATCTGTTTATTGAGCAAGCAGTAAAGGAAACAAAAGAAAAATTCTGAGTAGGTATTAAAACCCATGGAGAAGAAATAAAAACTTTAAGGTTCACCGATGACATTGTAATTCTGTCAGAGACAGCAAAGGACTTGGAAGAGCAGTTGAACGAAATGGACAGTGTCTTGATAGGAGGATATAAGATGATCATCAACAAAAGAAAAACAAGGATAATGGAATGTAGTCGAATTAAATCGGGTGATGCTGAGGGAATAAGATTAGGTTATGAGACACTTAAAGTAGTAAAGGAGTTTTGCTATTTGGGGAGCAAAATAACTGATGATGGTCGAAGTAGAGAGGATATATAATGTAGACTGGCAATGGCAAGGAAAGCGTTTCTGAAGAAGAGAAATTTGTTAACATCGAGAATGGACTTAAGTATTAGGAAGTCGTTTCTGAAAGTATTTGTATGGAGTGTAGCCATGTATGTAAGTGAAACATGGACGACGAATAGTTTGGACAAGAAGAGAATAGAAGCTTTTGAAATGTGGCGCTACAGAAGAATGCTGAAGATTAAACGGGTAGATCACATAACTAATGACGTATTGAATAGAATTGGGGAGGAGTTTGTGGCACAACTTGAGTAGAAGAAGGGACCGGTTGGTAGGACATGTACTGAGGCATCAAGGGATCACCAATTTAGTATTGGAGGGCAGCGTGTAGGGTAAAAATCGTAGAGGGAGGCCAAGAGATGAATACACTGAACAGATTCAGAAGGATGTAGACTGCAGTACGTACTGGGAGATGAAGCAGCTTGCACAGGATAGAGTAGCATGGAGAACTGCATCAAACCAGTCTCAGGACTGAAGACCACAACAACAACAACAACAACAACAACTGAGGATGTTGGATATTGAATTCCGTAACGATATCGGCATCGGAATGTGCCATCATGTAGGTCCAACTACCATTCGGCGCTCAAAGTTCGTTAATTCCCGTAGTGGGTCCATAATCACATCGGAACCATTTTCACATGTATCACCTTTGCTCAAACGCCAGCTGCGCCAATGTATTTCCTTGTTATACCTTGTGTATGTGATACTACCGCCATCTATATACGTGTATATCTCTCTCTAACAGAAATGAGGGGGTGTATCGTGGCTTTACTTGTTAGACAGTAACTACAGTGCATCGGGATGGAGAGGTCGGTCGACTATGAATCTGCAAATGGGTTCGATGTCCCAGGTTGCTGCACACGACCACCTCGCCACAGCTGACAAACCGAACGTGCTTCGTGATAGTTTTATTCTGTCATGCCAGAGGAGCGTGCTCGACCTCTGCCTTGGCCTTGTAATCACAGCGAGCGGACTCCGTGGTTATTGGCTGCTGGTTCCGCACTTGCTACACTGATTAGCGGGCATTGCCAGTCTAATGGCCTTAGCTGGTAGTAATCGGTTTCGTTTACGCTCTCAAGTCTTCATGACGCAACAGACGGTTTATCGTTACCAAAATGAGAAGTGAGGTTCTACATCTACATCTGCATCCATACTCCTGACGGTGTGTGGCGGAGGGTACCTTGAGTACCTCTATCGGTTCTCCCTTCTATTCCAGTCTCGTATTGTTCGTGGAAAGAAGGATTGTCGGTATGCTTCGGTGTGGGCTCTAATGTCTCTGATTTTATCCTCATGATCTCTTCGCGCGATATACGTAGGAGGCAGCAATATACTGCTTGACTCCTCGGTGAAGTTATGTTATTGAAAATTTAACAAAAGCCCGTACCGAGCTACTGAGTGTCTCTCCTGCAGAGTCTTCCACTGGAGTTTATCTATCATCTCCGTAACGCTTTCGTGATTACTAAATGATCCTGTAACGAAGCGCGCTGCTCTCCGTTGGATCTTCTCTATCTATTCTATCAACCCTATCTGGTACGGATCCCATACTGCTGAGCAGTATTCAAGCAGTGGGCGAACAAGCGTACTGTAACCTACTTCCTTTGTTTTCGGTTTGCATTTCCTTAGGATTCTTCCAATGAATCTCAGTCTGGCATCTGCTTTACCGACGATCAACTTTATATAGCCGGCGGGAGTGGCCTTGCGGTTCTAGGCGCTGCAGTCTGGAACCGAGCGACCGCTACGGTCGCAGGTTCGAATTCTGCCTCTGGCATGGATGTGTGTGATGTCCTTAGGTTGGTTAGGTTTAATTAGTTCTAAGTTCTAGGCGAGTGATGACCTCAGAAGTTAAGTCGCATAGTGCTCAGAGTCATTTGAACTTTATATGATCATTTCATTTTAAATCACTCCTAATGCGTAATCCCAGATAATTTATGGAATTAACTGCTTCCAGTTGCTGACCTGCTAATTTGTAGCTAAATGATAAGGGATCTATTTTTCTATGTATTCGCAGCACATTACACTTGTCTACATTGAGATTTAATTGCCATTCGCTGCACCATGCGTCAATTCGCTGCAGATCCTCCTGCATTTCAGTACAATTTTCCATTGTTACAACCTCTCGATACACCACAGCATCATCTGCAAAAAGCCTCAGTGAACTTCCGATGTCATCCACAAAGTCATTTATGTATATTGTGAATAGTAACGGTCCTATGACACTCCCCTGCGGCACACCTGAAATCATTCTTACTTCGGAAGACTTCTCTCCATTGAGAATGACATGCTGCGTTCTGTTATCTAGGAACTCTTCAATCCAATCACACAATTGGTCTGATAGTCCATATGCTCTTACTTTGTTCATTAAACGACTGTGGGAAACTGTATCGAACGCCTTGCGGAAGTCAAGAAACACGGCATCTACCTGTGAACCCGTGTCTATGGCCCTCTGAGTCTCGTGGACGAATAGCACGAGGTTAAGAGATTTATGCATACCCAACGAAATTAGGTACTCGACTGTCCGACGGTATGGTACACGTCAGCCTAATACATATACCAGGTTCTTCATAAGCGAATATTTTTTCCAATCTTTCCGTCTATATTTCTGTGAATATTAGGTTTCACTAGCGAACTAAATCACAAATTTGCAATCTACGTAATAAGCGGCAATTTAGTTTAGCGGAGAATACGACAAATTCCCAATATTTTGGTCGCTCTATCTACAAATTGAAGTTCAGGGAGAAGGAAACAACTCAGTCGAAAGTATAATTCTGTCAAAAAACAACAGAGGATTTCGGAGAGCAGACTAGCGGAAAGGATACTGTCTCGAAAAAGATACTTCATAAGAAGAAGATCAGCAAAAGTAAAACAACTCAAATGGAAAGTAGTAGAATTACATCTACATGTTTACTCTGCAATTCACGAACAAGTGCGTGACAGACTGTCCGTCGGCAGCTCGTGGTCGTGCGGTAGCGTTCTCGCTTCCCGCGCCCGGGTTCCCGGGTTCGATTGCCGGTGGGGACAGGGATTTTCTCTGTCTCGTGATGACTGGGTGCTCTGTGATGTCCTTAGGTTAGTTCGGTTTAAGTAGTTCTAAGTTCTAGGGGACTGATGACCATAGATGTTAAGTCCCATAGTGCACAGAGCCATTTTTTGACAGACTGTCCACCGAACCACTTTCAAGCTATTTCTCTACCGTTCCACTCTCGAACAGCGCGCGGAAAAACGAACACTTAAATCTTTTCGTGCTAACTCTGATTTATCTTATTTTATTATGATGATCACTTCTGCATTTGTAGTTGGGCGTCAGTAGAATATTTTCGCCTACGGATGAGGAAAACGCCTTTGTTGTAATGACTGGCATCCCAGTTTGTGTGTCGTATCCGTGATTCTCTCCCCCTGTAATGTGGTAGTATAAAATGAGCTGCCCTTCGCTGAATTTTTTCTGTGTCCTCCGTCAATCCTATTTGATGTGGATTTCACACGACACAGAAATACTACAGGAGAGGGCGGACAAGCTTAGTGAAAGCTGTCTCTTCAGTAGAACTGTTGCATTTTCTAAGTGTTCTGCCAATAAACTGTAGTTTTCAGCTCGCTTTTCCCACATTATCTAGGCGAACGTTCCAATTTAAGTTATTCGTTCTGATGTGCTCTTTCTACGGAGTCAATCAATTAACTATTCTCCCAACCAATTTCAATGACAAGCGACAAACCATCAGTTATCTATAAAGGTAATGATAAGGGAAAGGAGTAATTCGCTTCAACGCTTCACTTTAGATTTTGCATTTATTGTCATACCCTTCAGTGATAACCACAGAACAAGCAAGTCTAACAATGAGAGAAGATTTGCACTCGTAATATTTGCTATATAACTTAAGAATTACTTAATAAACAATAGGAATATAAAATTATTCCTTTTTAACAAACATATTTTTAAGACCATAAACGATAAAGATCAACGGTTAATAAAGTTTCATAAACTTGAGCAAGGATCACCTTTTCAGTCTCTGAATGAAGTCAGTAGGTGACGTAGGGGACAATGAGACGTACATAAAATGTTACATAATTAAGGACGATCACTCATTAAGAATTATAACCACAAATTAAAGAAGATTCATTTAAAGCAATTAACATCAATAGCAAATAATTAAGTCACGCCTCAGCAAATGTATCAAAATGAAATCTTTCAGTTCTACTCGTATAACAATGTCGGATCGCGGAATACGCCGGATTACCGACACAAAAGGCTAAATTTTCCCAAACAGCAATTTCTCGAAACCTAGAACTATCTTAATAGTGTACATTACTTAGGTTATCCAGAACTAGTTCGCCTTTCTTGGGCATAACGGTGGAGTAGATAATTAACCTCTCATTTCATACTCCTCGAACAATGAGCGGCAATAGACACTCGGGCAACTCTTACCCCAGCGTGGTTCGGGAACGAGGATGGCTTCACCAGGAGGAGGAAACATTTACCCGAACTGGAAAGGGAACTCGTCTAACACGAGCCACTAGGTTGGACGAAGACCAGTTGGCGATTATTAATCATTAACCAAAGTTTGCTGGCCAGCGGTCGAAAATTACAGAGGCAAAGGTAGCTTTATTTATGCTCAGAAGAATTGATAGCTTCTGCAAATGAGATTCCGGCAGAACTACCGCCGAAGTATCAATACGGGACTTCGGAGCTGAGGAGAGCAAGTCAACAACGGTCTTTTCCCAGTAGGCCCAACTTTTCAGACAGTCGTGGCTAGGCGGGTTAGCAAATAGAAACTCTAGCACTGCCTTAAATATAATTAAATAGAGCACTTAAATGCCACGGGGACTAAACTCCTTAACACAAGAATACATACACAATTACAACGACTAAAGTTAAATATGCCTACGTACTAAAACACAACAGATATTAGCGAACACTAACATAATCTCGCATTTCAGACATCCATAAAATTAACTGGCTACAGTCCAGTCTCTCTCTCCGCCAGACAGTTCAAGGTTATTTAACATTTTACAACGTGTTTATCCAAACAGTGACCTACGCCGTCCATGGGAAAACAACGGCTTGCAGAAGGCCCACAGACAGAAAATTTTTCCTTTTATGTTTCTTTACGACGCCTTAAGTCAGCATGGCGTTCAAATTCACGATCATGCAAGGAGGCAGTAACACACACGCAAGGCAATTTCCGATCACAAACTCAAAGCAGAGAAACGTAGCCACACAGTTAATAGCTCGCACAACACCGGGAGATTGGCCCCGCCAGACGACGATCGTTGCACTAACTAGATGAAAAATTTTACTTTCAGTGACGACAACACCTTCTGCAGGTTATTGGCAGACGCGGACGGACTTCGTAGCTTACCCAGCACATGAACGAAAACCAAACGTTGTCCACAGATTTAGGGCCTCTTGTGTCCTCACGCCCCGCATTTTGGGGCCCATCCAGACTTAGCATAGAGGGACCGAGCGTCCCGCTGCAGAACGGTCGTCCAGGGCCAAACACTCGTCTCAACCGCCTCGTCCGCCCTCGGCAGGGCACACAGCGCCTCCTCCCAGCGGGCGAGGCCGGCCGATGTGGCCGAGCGGTTCTAGGCGCTTCAGTCTGGAATCGCGCGACCGCTACGGTCGCAGGTTCGAATCCTGCCTCGGGCATGGATGTGTGTGATGTCCTTAGGTTAGTTAGGTTGAAGTAGTTCTAACAAGGGAACCTCCCCATCGCACCCCCCTCAGATTTAGTTATAAGTAGGCACAGTGGATAGGTCTTGAAAAACTGAACACAGACCAATCGAGAAAACAGGAAGAAGTTGTGTGGAACTATGAAAAAAATAAGCAAAATATACAAACTGACTAGTCCATGCGCAACATAAGCAACATTGTGGATAAACTGAGCTCAGGAGCGCCGTGGTCCCGTGGTTAGCGTGAGCAGCTGCGGAACGAGAGGTCCTTGATTGAAGTCTTCCCTCGAGTGAAAAGTTTACTTTCTTTATTTTCGCAAAGTTATGACCTGTCCGTTCGTTCATTGACGTCTCTGTTCACTGCGACCGCACCGCAAAACCGTGCGATTAGTAGACGAAAGGACGTGCCTTTCCAATGGGAACGGAAAACATTTGATCGCAAGGTCATAGGTCAACCGATTCCTCCACAGGAAAACACGTCTGATATATTCTATACGAGACTGTTAACGGCATGTGAGTCACATGACAGGAATATGTTGTCGACCCACCTAGCTTGTACACTTGGCGAATGTGTAAAAAGATTCTTCTACCTTGCCCGATTTAGGTTTTCTTGTAGATGTGATAATCACTCCCAAAAAAGTGATGAAAACATAAGCGTTTGTCACATAAACTGCAACAAATGAATGCAACAGTTTCACAGTCGCACAGTTTTCCCTGTGCTCTGTCAAAACGTATGTTTTTAACGTTTTCAAATTTTTCCGTGTGTAGACCGTCAAATCCTGCATATGTCCAAGCAAATCTGAACATGTCCTCGAATTTTGGAGAGAGAAGTTAATTATGTGTGAGTGCCTGAACTTTGATAATTGTCTGAAAATAAAAAATTAAAGTTTTTACTCGATGGACGACTTGAACCAATGACCTCTCGTTCCGCATCTGCTCACACTAACCACGGGACCACGGCGCTCCTGGGCTCATAGTATCCTTGATGTTGCCTATCTTGCGCATGGACTCTTCAGTTTGTACATTTTGCTTATTTTTTTCATAGTTCCACACAACTTCTTCCTGTTTTGTCGATTGGTCTGTGTTCAGTTTTTCAAGGCCTATCCACTGTGCCAACTTATAACTAAATCTAAAGGGGGGTGCGATGGGGAGGTTCCCTTGTATGTTCTAGGGGACTGATGACCTCAGATGTTGAGTACCATAGTACTAAGAGCCATTTGAACCATTTTTTAACCCAGCGGGCGTGCTAGGAGCGCGCTCGCGGAGGCTCCGCAACACCTTCTAGGAAAGCGCGGAAACTCCCAACAGGAGTAAACCAAGGGAAAAACAGGAACCGTGGCAAACGACACGATTCACGCCCCTAAGCATTTAGCTGAATTTACAGGATTTTGATTTCTGTGATTTATCGTGTAACCGAAATTTAGCGATTTCCATTTAGTACACATGGGAGGACTTTACACTTTTCATTATTTAGCGTCCACTGTCACTTTTCGCACAGTAGAAATATCTTTCCTAAATCATTTTGAAAATTGGTTTTGATTATCTGATGACTTTACAAGACGGTACATGATAACATTATCAGTAATGGATCTAAGAGGGCTGCTCAGATAGTCTCCTAAATCGTTTATGTAGATCAGGAACAGCAGATGGCCTGTAACACGTCCTTGGGGAACGCCAGATATTACTTTCCTTTTACTCGACGAATTTCTGTCGGTTACTATGAATGTGACTTTCCTAACAAGAAATCGTGAATACAGTCCCACAACTGAGACGATACATCACAGACACGCAATTTGATTAGAAGTCCTTTTATTGAACGGTTTCTAAAGCCTTCTGGAAATCAAAAATATGCAATCAATTTGGCATCCTCTCTCGATAGCACACTAATTGGAAAATTAAACACTAAATTTAAAAGATGTTTTTTTTTTACTTGGGCAGCAAAATAAAATTCAAACTGGCAATAGAAGGAAAAGCGGTTCTGAAAAAGAACAATTTGTTAACATCGAACATAAACAGAAATTTCTGAAATTCAGTGTGTGGATGTAGACTTGTGCTCGAGTAAAACATGCACGATAAACGGTTCAGAAAAGGAAAGAATAGAAGCTTTTGAAATGAAGTACTATGAAAGAATGCTGAAGATTAGCTGAATAGATCAATGAACTAATAAAGAGGCTCTGAGCTGAATTCGGATAAAAATGAATTTGTGGCGCATTCCGACTAAAATAAGCTATCCATTGATGCTCTGTTTGGAAACTGAAGTGCTTAAAATGAAAAGGCAAAGACTCGAATACAGGAGTTACTCAGGTATGAAAAAGCTTACACAAGATAGACTTCACGCTAGTCTATCTTGATCAGGCGAACCAGTTGTGATCATCGTGTCCGGAGGATGAGGGACATCTCTCCACATGATGGTTGTGTGAGGATTATAGCTTTTGTGACAGTATTTCGCATACTTTTAATCTGTGAAATTTGCAAACGATTCACAGTCAGTAGTAGTAATCTAACCATAAGCTGATAAACCATAAATACAATTTTTTGTTTTCTGTAAAACTAACAGCGGGAAAGAAAACAAACCAGTGCATTGTCGTATTTTTTTAACGTATAGCCTATAACTGTCTGAACATTTATTGCAGTGTCGTGTAAACATTTGAAGTAAATCGTTGAATAACTTTTCGAGATTTTCGACTAGTAACAACGTTCAACAACGACTTGTTTTATGCTTCACGCATGCTCATAAATTAAGAATAATGATGATACATGGTGAAACAACGTTCTCGTGGGCTGCTTGCGTGTTTAAATCACCTCGCGGTATGACCATGCGGTGCTTTGGACCAGCGGTCGTCGCGCGGTGGCGCTGGCAGGAGTCCACATACGCAGAGGTATGTTGGTGCATGTCAAGGTATGGTGCAGCGAGTAAGTGTGCAGACGTTTTCAGACATGGCAACGGTGAGTGTAAGTTGAAAATTGTTCAAAGAACACATATTGATGACGTTATTAGGGGTAGAATATTAGGGCGACTGGAGGCTGGTCAAACACAGCAGGTCGTAGCACGGGCCCCCCGTGTGCCACAAAGTGTGATCTCAAGATTATGGCAACGATTCCAGCAGACAGGCAACGTGTCCAGGCGCTACATTACGGGACGTCCACAGTGTACAACACCACAAGAGGACCGATATCGCACCGTCAGTTCCCACAGACCGCCGTGGAGTACTGCAGCGAGGCTTGCTCGGAACCTTACCGCAGCCACTGGAACAGTTGTCTCGAGACACACAATCTACAGACGACGTAACAGACGTGGTTTATTCGCCCGGACACCTACAAGGTGCATTCCACTGACCCCTGGTCACAGGAGAGCCCGTAAAGCCTGGTGTCAAGGATACAGTGCATGGCCATTGGAACAGTGGTCCCAGGTTATGTTCACGGTCGAGTCCAGGTATAGTCTGAACAGTCATTCTCGCCGGGTTTTCATCTGGCGTGAACCAGGAACCAGATACAAACCCCTTAATGTCCTTGAATGGCACCACATGTTGCAATTTTCCTTAATTTATGAGCATGAGTGTATTCGCAGCTGACGCGTTAAATCGTCAAAATCTCAAGCTCGTTGGAGGTGCTTGCTCATAATCCTCGCAGCGATGTCAAAATGGGAGATATCTGGCGATCTTCCTGGAAAAGATAGGATTTGGCAAGCACGAGAACAACCTGTAGAAACTGCTCGTGTGCTGGCGGGCAGTACCTTGCTGAAATATAAGCCCAGGATAGCTTGCAATGAAGGGAAATAAAACGGGCTTAGAACATTGTCGAAGCACCGCTGTGCTGTAAGAGTGGCGCAGCTGACAATCTAAGATTACTCACATGAAAATAACTTGCACTCAAGACCATCACCCTCGTTGTCGGGCAGTATGGCTGGCGGCTGTCAGTTTGGCATGCGACCGCTCTCTGTGGTGTCTTCGGACACGTCTTCGGCTTGGAATCACACTGAAAGGACGAGAAGTGTCTTCAGTGGCGAGTCCAGCTTCGAAATGTGCCCTGATAACCATCGAAGAGGTCTATAGACGGCCTGGACAGCGGTGTTATACCAACCTGACTGTCGCCCGCCATACGGACCAACAATCAGGAGTGAAGGGCTGGGGTGCCGTTTTTTCCATAGCAGGACCATTTTTGTTCTCATCCGCGACGCTCTTATAGCGCAGTGGTACGGCGACGATATTCTATGCCCCGATTTGTTGCTCTTCATGACAAGCGAGCCTCAGCTTACATTTCAGCAAGATAATGCTCGCTCACACAGGGCGAGGGTTTTTATTGCTTGTCTTACTGTTCACGAAACACTAACTTGGTGACAAAGTCGCCGTATCTCTTCCAAACTGAGAGCGTTTGGAGCTTTATAGGCAGCGCCCTTCAACCAGCTCGGGATTTTGCAGATCAAACGCTCCAGTTGGATAGAATTTGGGACGATGATCCTGAGGACGATATCCAACAACTATCAATCAGTTTCAAACCGAGAAACTGCTTGCAGAAGGGGCAGAGGTGGACCAAAACGTTATTAACTTGTTCAGTTTTCTGAAATTTTAATCATTTGTTTGTCTCTTCACGTACATCACATAGACAACGTAATGATGCTTGTACTCTTTTGTCTGCTGTTTTGAACGGAAACAAAACAAATTTTTTTTAGCAAAATGTACAGAATATTACATATCGGTCCAAATAACGATCCAATATATTTTTCGAATCTGTCGGGCTTTTTCATGAGGTAGTGTATTCCGCTGTGTAATGAAGGTTTCATTGCTCATATAAATACAATCAACGTGCCGCGAGGCGATAAACTCCTATAAACCGTTACCAAAAAGCCGGCCTTTTATTTCGGCTGTTGCGGGCATGATTTATCATCATGATTCCCTCGACTTCCCTGACGTAAATCTAGAGTGACTTGCTGTGTCTAAGTATAGCTGAAATTTAGCTGAATCCGCCCGTGGCAAACAGATCCGCCCAATGACCTTGGGAAAACGTAGCGGAATGTGACACTGGATGCGATATTTCTTTTTGCCACGCAACAACGTTAAGTGTCAGTTACGCAGTCATAGCAGTTTCACTGAAGCGCCAAAGAAACAAGCATAGGCATGAATATTCAAATGCAGAGATATGTGAACAGGGAGAATACGGCTCTGCGGTCGGCAACCCTTTTATAAGAGAAGTGTCTGTTGTAGTTGTTAGATCAGATACTGCTGTTAGCGCACGAGCGATGGGAAACAGCATCTCCGAGGTAGCGATGGAGTGGGGATTTTCCCATACGAATATTTCACGAGTGTATCGTGAATATCATGATTTCGGTAAAACATCATATCTCTGACATCGCTGCTGCCGGAAAAAGATCCGGCAAGAACCGGACCAACGGTGACTGAAGAGAATCGTTCAACGTGACGGAAGTGCAACCGTTGCGCAAATTGCTGCAGATTGCAGTGCTGGGCCATCAACAAGTGTCAGCGTGCGAACCATTTAAAAATGGTATGGAAAAATACATTGTTCGAAAATAACCTTTTATTTGAAGTGTATTTCATTAAAAATCGATTGCGTGTCTTCCATGAGCTTTAAAACCTATCTGGATACGGCGAAACTTTCAAGTTTTAAGTCCCCTTGGATATGATGCCGAGAACTACTACATCATCTGCAAATCTCAAGCAAGGAAGTCTTTAACCATTTCTTATAAATCGCCTTTCTTTCCAAATTTTGCACAGTAACCATCTCAAGGACTGCTCCAAATGATTTCAGGAGTACAGGATCACCCTGTTTTACCCCTTTTCCAATGGAACAGTCCTCTTGTACGTTTTTCTACACTGACAAAAACCATCGAGAAAACACAGATGTTACATGATATGTTTATGTACCTTGTTTCCACACCTCATTTGGACACTACCTGTACATGTCAGTACTGTTGACAGATTAGAAAGCCTTTTCGAAATGTATAAAATCTAAGCATAGTGGCACTTCATATCCGCCGGCCGCGGTTGACTCGCGGTTCTAGGCGCGCAGCCCGGAACCGTGCGACTGCTACGGTCGCAGGTTCGAATCCTGCCTCGGGCATGGATGTGTGTGATGTCCTTAGGTTAGTTAGGTTTAAGTAGTTCTAAGTTCTAGGGGACTGATGACCACAGCAGTTGAGTCCCATAGTGCTCAGAGCCATTTGAACCATTTTTGAACTTCATATCCGTCGAGTAGACTAATTACACTCTAATAAAAAGAAGAGAGACTAAGAAGGAATTGTCCCAGTGGGACGAAAACAGGGATGTGCGATGTAAATATAGAAACAAAGAAAAATTGTATAATTATTAAAGAGAGAGCGCTTCACAGACTGAGCAAGCCAACAAAGCGTTGGTTCGCCCTTGGTCCTTGTGCAAGCAATTATCGGGCTTGATATTGATAGAAATACTGGATATCCTCCTGAGGAATATCGAGCTAAATTCTGTTCAATTGGCGCGTAAAATCATCAAAACCCTGAGCTGGTTCGACGACCCTGCCCATAATGTTCCATACGTTCTCAGTTGGGGACAAGTCCAGCGACCTTGCTCGCTTTACTCAAGATGGTATACTCAGTGATAAAACAAAGCAGTAGGCCTTTACCAGAAATATTGACCCTTAGACAATGTGTCTAATAGCATATTTTAAATACGACATTATGCCATCTTAGGCACTGTATAACATTAAAAAACTGGATAATGGCACATTAAAACCGAAATCATGATCGTGTAAATGTAACACTGCAAATAAAAAGTCTAATGGCGGTACTAACTTTAAAGAAATGAAGTTATTATTAAAGTAGTTCCTTATGGAAACTCTTTACACAGCCTCCTGATGACGTGATCCTTTGCTGAGAGAATTGAGACAGGGGTGCTCTTGTAGATGCGCTATAACTCGCTACAGGTGTGAAAAAAGTGAGAAGAAGGTAAGTTCACCATATCAAAGGAAATCGTGGTGATTTATAGGAGTTGCGAGCTGTTCCGTCAAACCTGGATTTTGATCGTTTAGACTGGTCATGAAATTCAGTAGAGCACAAGGGAAAAACCCTAATGTGGGTGGATAATGAAGTCGTTTTTAGAAAAATGAAGTTGAATTCGCGCTCGAAAGCAGGACGATTTAGCACATCGTCAGCCCATGACTTAAGAGCTCAAATTTCTGAAACTTCCCACACGCTGTGGTCTGGCGTTACATCCCAGACTGGGGATGGAGGACAGCCATTCGTCAAGAATTGACACCATAGCGCTATACACTTTTTGAAATCGGGAGGACGCTAGTAACGTCAGAGCATGTTTCCCATGCCTCACATCAGTTTACCGTACAAAATTTGTTCAAGAGATCCATGGATATTTCCGAATCTTGTGCGTTCATCTGCCTGACCAATCACAAGACATTTCCTAAAAAATTGGAAGAAAATGTTGCTTCTGGCCCAGTCATGCCGCAAGACAGCTTTGAAAACTAAATTCAGTATCCATTCCCACACCCTACAACGACAACCAAGAAAGGGCGATCGCAGTTGTTCTTCCAGTCATCCATACGTCACAGAGCTGTACATGCTTGGGATTATGGGTAAGGGGTAACATAGGACGCTAGTGTGAAATAGAAAAGGAAACAACGTCAATCAAGTTGTTTGCCTGGGCAATCCTATTCCCACACGTAATTATATGTTAAGCAAGTGGCAGAGAATCAGTCTGCTGAACTAAATGAAGACAAATTAATCAGTATGAGTAGTAGCTTCACGAAAGGTGGCTGAAATGATCGTCTTTCATGACCAGTGTATTCTTTTAGGAAGGGTGATTTCGAGTTTGTCTAGTGAGCTTTTTTGGTGTGTAAAACTTTATATTATGTACAAGTCGAATCAGAATGTATGGCGTCCTTCCAGGAACATTTGACTGGACAGCAGCTATCCTTTACTATTTTGATGATGAAATATATGCGTCTCGACATAACTGAAACTGCAGCTGTTCTAGCGCCTACATGTCATGAAAGAATATCGATACCTCTTCCAGGCACGTAATTGTGAATTGATGAGTAATCACGTAGATGCAGAAGCATATGCAGATGCAGGAGCTGAGAACACCGACGTAATCGCGACGCTTCCCGGAAAGCAGACGAACGGAATCCTGACACCTTACCCTACCTAAACTCATTACGGTACAGAGACTCATTTGTGCTAAGAAATGCACGAGAAAGGAAGCTGTACTGCACAAACAATTTCGCAATTTCTTTTTAACGCCTTCACAAGGTAACTTTCTAAGAAGCTTTTCTTTGCAGCTCTTTTCATGTTAGTCTAGCACCGAGACACTAATTCCAAACTTCACCTGACTCCTTCTGACGCGAAGAAGCAACACTTGAGTGGCAGCGAAATAACAGGACCCCACAATGCGTCATGGATACTTTCCTGACATTCCTCAATGGGAGTAATTGTTACCTCCTCCTCATTCTGAAACTCTACTGTCGTAGCAGTTAGGTTCATTCTGCTGAAAGCGTGTTGGAGGTTCATGAATGCTGGTAATGATGCTCGCTGTGTGGGCAAATCAGTTCTCGCTTTGTACTGGAAGCCAGGATTGGTTCACATTCAATTTGAATAGACCGTGTAACGTTCACCCCTGTGATCGGGAGGAATGTGTCGGCTATAATCATGTGAAGTCACCGTGCAAAATATTAGTCACCCTAAAATTTATAGGTATTAGGAGACATCGTGATGAAAGATATGAATGTCATGAATAATGTCAGTTTCTTCGCTATATTTAACAGTTTACTTCGAATATTTAATGCTTTGAGCACCTTTACATGCCGAACACATTAGTTGTAAGTATTCTTTGGCTGCCAAAGGTTGTATTGTTGAGTAGAGCTCGGAAGAGCGAAGGAGTCAAACAGATCTCGGTTAGAGTACGAGAGAGTGTGTTATGTTATGGCAGGCTGAGGAGTTTAGATGGCGCATTTGCCGCACGCAGATTTTCATTTGAGATGTTTCATGATGTGTAACTGAGGACGGAGGATGATTTGATTGTACAGAGAGACGGCTCATTTGAAAGAAAAGGTAATTTGCATTTTTATTTTGCTGCAGGCGCTAGTTTTGTAATTACTGTAGCGTGAAGATTTTATTCTGTGTAACAATGTCTACATGTTGGTATTCAGGGATAATTGTCAGTCATACGTTCAGTATTTGATTAGTTTCCCCCACCAAGATTAAGTTAAGGACATTTCATTAGGAATCTAAAAGAGTAAATTTTACGTGATTTAAAAAGTGTTTTTTAAAAATGTTCAGTGTGGCTGATGACAATGCTGAGAAAGACAATGTTGAGAAACAGTTATAGTTCATTTTAGTTAGAACTTTTAGTTTTCTCAATCTAATTGCAAAATACCCTTTTACTTATTTACGAAACATTTCACCGAAGCTTATACTCACTGTTTAAATGAGGAATGTGTTTAGTGAAACATTGCACTTCACGCCCCGAGCGGTCTGAGGCACTGCAGTCATGGACTGTGAGGCAGGTCGCGGCGGAGGTTCGAGTCCTCCCTCGGGCATGGTTGTGTGTGTTTGTCCTTAGGATAATTTAGGTTAAGTAGTGTGTAAGTTTAGGGACTGATGACCTTAGCAGTTAAGTCCCATGAGATTTCACACACATTTGAACATTTTTTTTTTTTTTTTGAACTATCACGCCTTGCACCATTGCGTGAACAGTTATATTTTTGAAAAAAAAAATCAATAAATAAAAGAAGAAGTTCAATTTACTATTGCAATTTGCTAAAAGAATTAAAAAGGCAAACGGCCGTGCAGTGATTAACTACAGCTCGTCATTTTTGCCATACAGACAGAGCTGAGTCGAGTTATCCGTTGCCATGGTAAGAATCTACTGTATGACCTAAACGAAACTTTTGTGAGACTATTACGAACAGTTTCCATTGCCATAATTTCATATAAATTCGCACAGGTTTTGATGCCCAACAGCCGTAGTGTGTGATTGTTTCGTGAGGAAGTCATTCTGAGTATTACTGATAATTCCTTATATTCATTTGCTGATAATCAGATGTAGTTCAGATTAATTGGTATCCAATAGATCAAAAGTAGTTTGCACAATTACACTACTGGCCAAAAATATGCTACACTACGAAGATGATGCGCTACAGACGCGAAATTTAATCGGCAGGAAGCAGATCCTGTGATATGAAATGATCAGTTTTTCAGAGCATTCACACAAGGCTGGCGCCGGTGGCGACACCTACAACGTGCTGACATGAGGAAAGTTTCCAACCGATTTCTCATACACAAACAGCAGTTGACCGGCGTTGCCTCGTGTAAGGCGGAGAAATGAGTACCATCACGTTTCCGACTTAGATAAAGGTCGGATTGTAACCTATCGCGATTGTGGTTATCGTATCGCGACATTGATGCTCACGTTGATCGAGATCCAATGACTGTTAGCAGAATATGGAATCGGTGGGTGCTGGAGGGTAATACGGAAAGTCGTGCTGGAGCTAAACGGCCTCGTATCACTAGCAGTCGAGATGACACGCATCTTATCCGCATGGCTGTAACGGACCGTGCAGCCACGTCTCGATCCCTGAGTCAACAGATGGGGACGTTTGCAAGACAACAACCATCTGCACGAACAGTTCGACGACATTTGCAGCAGCATGGACTATAAGCTCGGAGACCATGGCTGCGCTTACCCTTGACGCTGCATCACAGACAGGAACGCCTGCGATGGTCTACTCAACGACGAACCCGGGTGCACGAATGGCAAAACGTCATTTTTTCGGATGAATCCAGGTTCTGTTTACAGGATCATGATGGTCACATCCGTGTTTGGCGACATCGCGGTGAACGCACATTGGAAACGTGTATTCGTCATCGCCATACTGGCGTATCACCCGGCGTGATGGTATGGGGTGCCATTGGTTACACGTCTCGGTCACCTCTTGTTCGCAGTCACGGCACTTTGAACAGTGGACGTTACATTTCAGATGTGTTACGACCCGTGGCTCTACCCTTCAGGCCGGTCGGAGTGGCCGTGCGGTTCTAGGCGCTACAGTCTGGAATCGAGCGACCGCCACGGTCGCAGGTTCGAATCCTGCCTCGGGCATGGATGTGTGTGATGTCCTTAGGTTCGTTAGGTTTAATTAGTTCTATGTTCTAGGCGACTGATGACCTCAGAAGTTAAGTCGCATAGTGCTCAGAGCCATTCTACCCTTCATTCGAGCCCTGCGAAACCATACATTTCTGCAGGATAATGCACGACCGCATGTTGCAGGTACTGTTCGGGCCTGTCTGGATACAGAAAATGTTTCACAGCTGCCATGGTCAGCGCATTCTCCAGATCTCTCACCAACTGAAAACGTCTGGTCAACGGTGGCCGAGCAACTGGCTCGTCACAATATGCCAGTCACTACTCTTGATGAACTGTGATATCGTGTTGAAGCTGCATGGGCATCTGTACCTGTACACCCCATCCAAGCTCTGTTTGGCTCAATGCCCAGGCGTATCAAGGCCGTTATTACGGCCAGAGGTGGTTGTTCTGGGTACTGATTTCTCAGGATCTATGCACCTAAATTGCGTGAAAATCTAATGACATGTCAGTTCTAGTATAATATATCTGTCCAATGAATACCCATTTATCATCTGCATTTCTTCTTCGTGTAGCAATTTTAATGGCCAGTAGTGTATGTTCGTGTTTAAAAGTTGGGTGGTAAAGGTGATTCTAAATCAGACATTGATTTGAATTAGTTTCAACCCCCCTTAGAAAAGTACAGTGGTGACATTGGAGCGCTTTAGATGGTGTGCAACTGGTACCAGGCGAACTTGTGAATATCCACCACTGACGTAACTGATGGCAGTGAAATGGTATGTATGTGCGATGCATTTGTGTGGAATCAATGCAGTAAGATGGGTGGATGAGGAGATGTGACAGAATGGTAGAAAGCAGTTATTACCTTGGGCTCGCACGTGGCCGCACTGGCTAACCTTAGTGGTTTTTAGGCGAGTGCGTTTGGTAGCCTTGAGCTGGTAGGAGGCAAGGCGAATTTGCTGTGGAAGTCAAGGTCTCAGGGAGCGACGTGGATGCCCTTGCCAAAGCGCCACGTTTGGGAAAGCCGCAAAAACCGGTACAGTTCAGCCAGTTGCAGAGAGGAGCTGCGTCGCCGGAAACGGGTAGATCCCAAAGCTAGGAATCTAGATGGCTGCTGTTCACATGGCCTT
This sequence comes from Schistocerca serialis cubense, assembly GCF_023864345.2. Taxonomy (NCBI): domain Eukaryota; kingdom Metazoa; phylum Arthropoda; class Insecta; order Orthoptera; family Acrididae; genus Schistocerca; species Schistocerca serialis. The sequence continues at coordinate 254,714,339 of NC_064645.1, read as the reverse complement.
TGTGTACAAGACAATGCTTCAAGAATATTAGTCTCAGACAGGCTGAAAGATTGCTTCTTACATCATTTTGAGAGTCTATAATAACTTGCAGTCAAGTATTACCACAAAACTCGATCTCAGAAAAATGTGGTGGGTTCAGTGACACAGCGTTATTTCAATAGAAATTACTATTGATCAAACCTGCCCGGTTAGTCGTGCGGTCTAACGCAATGCAATTAGTGGTGGTGGTGATGGTGGTGGTAGTAAGTTCTTATGGGATCAAATTGCTTAGGTCATCGGTCCCTAAGCCTACACACTACTTAAACTAAATTACGCTATGGACAACACATACACCCATGCCCGAGGGAGGACTCGAACCTCCGACGGAGGGAGCCGCGCGGACCGGCGGATTAGTGTCAGTCTGTGGATGGTTTTTAAGGCGGTTTTCCATCTGCCTCGGCGAATGCGGACTGGTTCCCCTTATTCCGCCTCAGTTACACTAAGTCGGCGATTGTTGCGCAAACACTGTCCATGTATGCGAACACCATGATTACTCACTCTACCACCACGCAAACATTGGAATTACGCTCGTCTGGTGTGAGACGTTCCTGTGTTGGGGGTTCCTCTACTAGCGCCGAACCGCACAATATCTCTATGTTGGGTGTGGGGCAGGGTTGGGGTGAGTGGACTGCTGTAGCCTGTTGTAGGGTTGTGAACCACTGCGAGCTACGGCGGGGACGAAGCCTCTCCGTCGTTTCTAGGTCCCCAGCTCCATACAATAAAATAATATTGAGCAGAAAATAAACATTTTCACAGTGAACCTCTGAATTAAAAACTTTTAAACGCAACATGCGATTTCAACACGCAGTATTTCACATGATAGCGTTGTACTACAGCAATCGTCTCTGAAAGCTACATATCTGTATCTATTTTATATATTGACTTACTACATCCTTTGGAACTATTTTATTACACAAATATTTCTTACAACATTGTAGTCTCTACAGTTACACATGAAATGAATACAGCGTGAATACCTTATATTTTCGTAAAATAAAGAACAAACCACCTTCAGTCACAAGTTGCGTTTATTTACTGCACTATGCATTTCGAGCCCTGAAGGCTCATCTTCAGGTGCTTTTTAGTGATTTGCATTAGAATTTTTTTAGTTGTTTGCCTGTTGATATTACATTTTTGTGTTACAACATGGTATATTGTAGATGTAAGTTTAACAGCGTTAATAATATAAAAATAACTTACAGTTTAACATTATATGTCTGTTTTTGTTGTGCAGTTGGTATACACAATATAAATCTTTAATTTTGCAGTACATACTGAGATATATACATAGTCACACACTTTTTCACACATTGTAGTAGCAGAACGTAAACATGCCAAAGATTCTCGATCATACAGATGTTCTACTTCTAAATACAATCGATTTTCTTGTTTCACAGAAGATAAAATGATATACTATTATTAGTACACAGGTATTATTAAAATAATTATTTGACACCATGTTGTAGGTTGTTAGCTGTTTGTACTATTATAGATTTGATTCCTCAGCAAAAAATAAACTTTTCAAGGTGTAGAAAAAATTGTGGCTGTTAAACTCTGTTTGTTCGTTCAACAAGTTTTCGGAATATTTTTCTTTGCGTAGCATTATTTCTAACTGTTCTAGTAGATTAAATTTTTTACTGTTAGGTTCTGTGTGAAGTACAGTTAGGCTGTTGTGGATGTCGTCAAATCTGTGTTTATTAATATACATGTGGTTAGCTATTGTAGATTTTTCAGAATGGTTTAGTCGAAAGGTGTCGATGTGTTCTTTATACCGTGTGTGAATGGTTCTTCCAGTTTCTCCTATGTAAAATGCAGGGCAACTGTTATATTGTAATTTATATATTCCACTGTGTTGTGTTATTGGCTTGTTTGTGTTCACTGTGTGAGGTAAGTGGTATCCAAGTTTGCTGTTTGTGGAGAAAGATATTTTAATATTGTTTTTTTTTTTAATAAGTTAGCTATTTTTTGTGATATTGTGCCTAAGTATAAATGCTTGTGAAGATTTGTTTTGTGTCGGTATTTTTCGTTTTAGTGTTTTGTGAGTGATGTTGTCTGAATTTTTCTAGATAGTTTATAAATTGATTTTACAGAGTAACCATTATTTACTGCAATTGTTTTGATAGTTTCTATTTCTTGTGTTAGTGCTTTGGGTTTTAAAGGTAATGTATGTGCCCTGTTCTACATTGATCTAAAAGCAGCATACTTATGTGTGTTTGGGTGGTATGAAGATGCATGTATTGTGATGTCAGTGTAGGTTGGTTTTCGGTAAATGTACAAGTTATGTTCTTGTTGTTCATTCACAATTGTGAGGTCTAAGAAATTTATGGATTGAATTGTTGCATGTTCTACTGTGAACTTTATTTTATTGTGGAGTGAGTTGAATGATGTGAGGAGTTCTTCAAGTTCATCTTTAGTGCCATCAAATAAGAGTAGTGTTTCATCTACATATCTCTTGTAATACACAATTTTTTGAACAAGTTTATTTTCTCCTTTGAAGAACTTATTCTCTAAGTGGTTGATGAAAATGTCAGCTAGTAAACTTGACATGCAGTTACTCATAGCTAAGCCTTCTTTCAGTTGATAGATTTTATTATTAAATGAAAAGTAGTTGTGGGACAGTACTAGTTCGAGTAGATCTACCAACTGTGTAATCTCTGGTGTGGTTAGTTTTGTGTGTGTGATGAGGATTTTTCTAGTAATTTCAATTGTCTCTTTAACAGGTATATTTGTGAACCGGCTGATAATGTCAAATGAGGCAAATCTAGCTTCTCTGGGGATTTTTACATTTTTGATAAGTGTTGTTAACTCATGTACATTTTCTATTGTGTATGTGGTAGGGGGCAGTTACATTGGTTAAGCGTTTCTTCATTTTTTTCTGGAACTTAGTGGTTGGATCATGGTTCAGTTCAGTAATGTTATTTTCTGAGAAAAAATTAAGAGTTTTAGTAATGTAATCATTTTTATAAAGGATGACCGTGGAATTTCCTTTATCTGATTTCACAACAAGAGCATCATGTTCATTGAGTTTGTGTTTCAGTTGTTTCAACACTTTATTTTCTTCAAAAGTTGGGTTGGAGTGTTGTTTTGGTTTCTTCTCTTAATTTCATTAACATTATGTGCTAAGACAATCTGTTCATTGTGGTTCAGGTTGTCCATATCTGCAGCTTTCTTTGTATCAACTATGAGGTTTTTTAAATTATGATGATTAAATTTTGTTTAATATTGTGTGTAAGACCTTTGTTCAGTGAAGGTTGTTCTGTGTTTATGAAGCTAATGTTGGTTTCATTGATAACTTTCATAGAAAGTCTGTGTTTTAGAAGTTACATTATTATGGACACTGTCATATTTTTCTTTAAGGGATTCAAGTTTTTTTTTGTATGTTTGTCAGTTATAGTAGTTCTAACTTTTTTGCACAAGGTTGTAACATATTCGTCTACATAATACATTTCTAATGGATGTAGTATGCTAGTTAAGTCTAGATGTAGGTGCTAAAGAGATCTATTAAGTTCTTATTTTTGCTTGTGCTGTAGTTTGATTTCTGTACATAAACAGAACTCTCCAATTAGACCAATTGTTACCTCCAAGAACACACCTGCGTATAAACTTTCATATTTTTTAAATAATATCCTCAGAGAACTTTACACTTTTGAAACCACATACACAATAAAAAATGCAAATGAGTTGACAACACTCATCAAAGATGTAAAACTCCCCGGAGAAGCTCGATTTGCCTCATTTGACATTATCAACCTGTTCACAAATATACCTGTTAAAAAGACAATTGAAATTACTAGAAGAAACCTCATCACTCACAAAAACCTAACCACACCAGATATTACAGAGTTGATAGATCTATTTGAACTAGTACTGTCCCACAACTACTTTTCATTTAATAATAAAATCTATCAACAGAAAGAAGGCTTAGCTATGGGAAACTGCATACCACTCAAACACACATAAGTATGCTGCTTTTAGATCAATGTAGAACAGGGCACATACATTACCTTTAAAACCCAAAGCACTAACACAAGAAATAGATACTATCAAAACAATTGCAGTAAATAATGGTTACTCTGTAAAATCAATTTATAAACTATCTAGAAAAATTCAGACAACATCACTCACAAAACACTAAAACGAAAAATACCGACACAAAACAAATCTTCACAAGCATTTATACTTAGGCACAATATCACAAAAAATAGCTAACTTATTCAAAAAAAAAAACAATATTAAAATATCTTTCTCCACAAACAGCAAACTTGGATACCACTTACCTCACACAGTGAACACAAACAAGCCAATAACACAACACAGTGGAATATATAAATTACAATATAACAGTTGCCCTGCATTTTACATAGGAGAAACTGGAAGAACCATTCACACACGGTATAAAGAACACATCGACGCCTTTCGACTAAACCATTCTGAAAAATCTACAATAGCTAACCACATGTATATTAATAAACACAGATTTGACGACATCCACAACAGCCTAACTGTACTTCACACAGAACCTAACAGTAAAAAATTTAATCTACTAGAACAGTTAGAAATAATGCTACGCAAAGAAAAATATTCCGAAAACTTGTTGAACGAACAAACAGAGTTTAACAGCCACAATTTTTTCTACACCTTGAAAAGTTTATTTTTTGCTGAGGAATCAAATCTATAATAGTACAAACAGCTAACAACCTACAACATGGTGTCAAATAATTATTTTAATAATACCTGTGTACTAATAATAGTATATCATTTTATCTTCTGTGAAACAAGAAAATCGATTGTATTTAGAAGTAGAACATCTGTATGATCGAGAATCTTTGGCATGTTTACGTTCTGCTACTACAATGTGTGAAAAAGTGTGTGACTATGTATATATCTCAGTATGTACTGCAAAATTAAAGATGTATATTGTGTATACCAACTGCACAACAAAAGCAGACATACAATGTTAAACTGTAAGTTATTTTTATATTATTAACGCTGTTAAACTTACATCTACAATATACCATGTTGTAACACAAAAATGTAGTATCAACAGGCAAACAACTAAAAAAATTCTGATGCAAATCACTAAAAAGCATCTGAAGATGAGCCTTCAGGGCTCGAAATGCATAGTGCAGTAAATAAACACAACTTGTGACTGAAGGCGAGTTGTTCTTCATTTTACGAAAGTAAAATAGTCGCGGACGAAACACGGAAAAGCAATGGATAAAATTAACCTTATATTTTGTCATACTTATGCATTTATTTAATGAACATTTTATTAGTTTACCATCAACTTTCTTCAAATGTTGATTGCATGTGCTATTACAACACTGTGGTAAATTAAAGGTGGGCAGTCTCATGTGTTAACAGGCACCACATTTGTAAAGAAAACCAAAAGACGCTTCTGTCAAGAAGGCATAAACAACTGTTTGAACAAAATTTAGCGACTATTCACTTTCGTAAGAATACTGACTTATTTATTTATGAACAACACTTTATTTGTAATTATCATGAATAACCTCCCCCCATGAACCATGAACCTTGCCGTTGGTGGGGAGGCTTGCGTGCCTCAACATTACAGATACCCGTACCATAGGTGCAACCACAACGGAGGGGTATCTGTTAAGAGGTCAGACAAACGTGTGGTTCCTGAAGAGGGGCAGCAGCATTTTCAGTAGTTGCGGGGGCAACTGTCTGGATGATTGACTGTTCTGGCCTAGTAATGCTAACCAAAACGGCCTTGCTGTGCTGGTATTGCAAACGGTTGAAAGCAAGGGGAAACTACAGCCGTAATTTTTCCCGAGGGCATGCAGCTTTACTGTATGATTAAATGATGATGGCGTCCTCTTGGGTTAAATGTTCCGGAGGTAAAATACTCCCCGATTCGGATATCCGGGCGGGGACTACTCAAGAGGACGTCGTTATCAGGAGAAAGAAAACTGGCGTTCTACGGGTCGGAGAGTGGAATGTCAGATCCCTTAATCGGGTAGGTAGGTTAGAAAATTTAAAAAGGGAAATGGATAGGTTAAAGTTAGATATAGTGGGAATTAGTGAAGTTCGATGGCAAGATGAACAAGACTTTTGGTCAGGTGAATACAGGGTTATAAATACAAAACCAAATAGGGGTAACGGAGGAGTACGTTTAATAATGAATAAAAAAATAGGAGTGCGGGAAAGCTACTACAAACAGCATAGTGAACGCATTATTGTGGCCAAGATAGACACGAAGTCCACGCCTACTACAGTAGCACAAGTTTATATGCCAATTAGCTCTGCAGATGAAGGAATTGATGAAATGTATGATGAGATAAAAGAAATTATTCAGGTAGTGAAGGGAGACGAAAATTTAATAGTCATGGGTGACTGGAATTCAATAGCAGGAAAAGGAAGAGAAGGAAACGTCATAGGTGAATATGGATTAGGGCTAAGAAATGAAAGAGGAAACCACCTGGTAGAATTTTGCACAGAGTGCACGTGGTTCAAGAATCATGAAAGAAGGCTGTATGGAAGAACCCCGGAGATACTAGAAGGTTTCAGATAGATTATATAATGGTAAGACAGGGATTTAGGAACCAGGTTTTAAATTGTAAGACATTTCCAGGGGCAGATGTGGACTCTGACCACAATCTATTGGTTATGAACTGTAGATGAAAGCTGAAGAAACTGCAAGAATTTGGGAATTTAAGGAGATGAGACCTGGATAAACTGAAAGAACCAGAGGTTGTACAGAGTTTCAGGGAGAGCATAGGGGAACAATTGGCAGGAATGGGGGAAAGAAATACAGTAGAAGAAGAATAGGTAGATTTGAGGGATGAAATAGTGAAGGCAGCAGAGCATCAAGTAGGTAAAAAGACGAGGGCTAGTTGAAATCCTTGGGTAACAAGAGAGGTACTGAATTTAATTGATGAAAAAGAAAATACAAAAATGCAGTAAATCAAGCAGGCAAAAAGGAATACAAAAGTCTCAAAAATGAGATCGACAGGAAGTGCATAATGGCTAAGCAGGGATGGCTAGAGGACAAATGTAAGGGTGTAATGCCTTATCTCACTAGGGGTAAGATAGTTACTGCCTACAGGAAAATTAAAGAGACCTTTGGAGAAAAGAGAACCACTTGCATGAATATCAAGAGCTGAGATGGAAACCCAGTTCTAAGCAAAGAAGGGAAAGCAGAAAGGTGGAAGGAGTATGTAGAGGGCCTATACAGTGGCAAGGTTCTTGAGGACAATATTATGGAAATGGAAGAGGATGTAGATGAAGATGAAATGGGAGATATGATACTGAGTGAAGAGTTTGACAGAGCACTGAAAGACCTAAGTCGATACAAGGCCTAGGGAGTAGACAACATTCCATTAGAAGTACTGACAGCCTTGGGAGAGCCATTCCTGACAAAACTCTACCATTTGGTGAGGTAGATGTATGAGATACGCGAAATTCCCTCAGACTTCAAGAAGAATATAATAATTCCAATCCCAAAGAAAGCAGGTGTTGACAGATGTGAAAATTACCGAACTATCAGTTTAATAAGTCACAGCTGCAAAATACTAACGCGAATTCTTTACAGACGAATGGAAAAACTGGTAGAAGTCGACCTCGGGGAAGATGAATTTGAATTCCGTAGAAATGTTGGAACACGTGAGGCAATACTGACCCTACGACATATCTTAGAAGAAAGATTCAGGAAAGGCAAACCTACGTTTCTAGCATTTGTAGGCTTAGAGGAAGCTTTTGACAATATTGACTGGAATACTCTCTTTCAAATTCTGAAGGTGGCAGGGGTAAAATACAGGGAGCGAAAGGCTATTTACAATTTGTACAGAAAGCAGATGGCCATGAGGGGACATGAAAGGGAAGCAGGGGTTAGGAAGGGAGTGAGACTGGGTTGTAGCCTCTCCCCGATGCTATTCAATCTGTATATTGAGCAAGCAGTAAAGGAAACAAAAGAAAAGTTCGGCGTAGGTATTTAATTCCATGGAGAAAAAAAAGACTTTGAGGTTCGCCGATGACATTGTAATTCTGTCAGAGACAGCAAAGGACTTGGAGGAGCAGTTGAACGGAAGGGACAGTGTCTTGAAAGGAGGATATAAGATGAACATCAACAAAAGCAAAAGGAGGATAATGGAATGTAGTCGAATTAAGTCGGGTGATGCTGAGGGAATAAGATTAGGAAATGAGACACTTAAAAGTAGTAAATGAGTTGCGGAACAAAATAACTGATGATTGTCGAAGTAGAGAGGATATAAAATGTAGACTGGCAATGGCAAGGAAAACGTTTCTGAAGAAGAGAAATTTGTTAACATCGAGTATTGATTTAAGCGTCAGGAAGTCGTTTCTGAAAGTATTTGTATGGAGTGTGGCCATGTCTGGAAGTGAAACATGGATGATAAATAGTTTAGACAAGAAGAGAATAGAAGCTTTCGAAATGTGGTGTTACAGAAGAATGCTGAAGATTAGATGGGTTGATCACATAACTACTGAGGAGGTATTGAATGGAATTGGGAGAAGAGGAGTTTGTGGCACAACTTGACTAGAAGAAGGGACCGGTTGGTAGGACACGTTCTGAGGCATCAAGGGATCATTAATTTAGTACTGGAGGGCATCGTGGAGGGTAAAAATCGTAGAGGGAGACCAAGAGATGAATACACTAAGTAGATTCAGAAGGATGTAGGCTGCAGTAGGTACTGGGAGATGAAGTAGCATGGAGAGCTGCATCAAACCAGTCCCAGGACTGAAGACCACAACAACAACAACAATGAATGAGCGGAGTTTAATCAAATATTTATAACACTTCCTTATTTAAGTAGTGTGGTGATAGTTTTGTCTAGGAAGTGTTCAATTTGAATCAAATCATATCTGTAGAGCTTAAGAACGATGTATTTTTGGTTGGGATGGCCTTTAGCCAAATGAAAAGCAGACCATAGCAGAATGCTTTGTTAGGCAAGTGGAGACTGGACTTTCCCACTGAAGAGCTCAAAGGAGCGATTCTGACACTTTGTATCAAGTAATGTAAGAAGGCAGTCCTTCCTACGGTAGAGTGTGTGATTCAGTAGTATAGGTGAGTGATTCTGGTTTGTGAACAGCAGTGACAACACTAACATTTGAAGGGGCTAACTCATTAGAAATCTCAATATGTCTCAGAGTAGGACTCTAATTTTTTTAAATTTCTTTTATGGAACTGAGGATACGCACAGTGTGTGTTACCATCATTTGTATTGTGCGTGATGATTTGTAAATCATCATGTTTAACTCTGAGCTGTCTTGAACTGACGAATGCTTCGTGTGTTGTGATTACGAAACCAACTTAATTTTCACATATCTTCGATGACTATTTACTTTGTAGATTTTGCTACCATTCTGTAATGCTCTCAAAGTAACTTAACTGCATTTGATAAGGATATTTTCTGTCTGTATTTTAATTTATCGTGGGATCATTTCTCGTTTATCTGAGATGTCCTTGCTGAATAAACATTATTCAGTACAATTCTCTATGATGTACATCAATTACAGAAATTAGAACAGAGCTCTTTTTATTAACTTATTCAGTTATCTTTTATTTTGTATTTCTGTATATTCCGTTAACTCGCAATTAAATCGAATATATCAACTATTTGACTGCAGGATCACAGCTACAGGTTATTTGCAGTGTGTTAGTTACGGGGCATGAAAACAGATGTGCGCGGCTCGAACCTACGACTACATCGAACTATTCTTTTTAAACAGAGCCGTGCACAGTCCAAGTAGCTAAGGTACGAGTAACCACAGATAGAGACGCAGCTGGGTTACTAGAATGGGATGCTATTTGGAAGAGTAGCTACACTCAGCGGTACCCATTAGGTACCATTGCAACTGTGAATGAAGTTGCCCAAATTGTTGGTGTTGCAGCCATGTAACACGCAATGAGAACAGTGCTGTAGAAGATCCTAGCCTACAGGAATCGGAAACGTGTGTCACGTCTTGTCAGTGATATTCGGCCTGAAAACTGGAATTGCTGCCACAAAATACATTTTATAGGAGCACCTACTTCCGTCACTTTCATTTCTAGCCAAGCATTAAATGCACCAAAAACTTGGACGAAATCGATGGTGACGAGTAGGCGCCGTCTATTGTTTGCCAGTCTCCGAACAAACGCTATATGGACATCCAAGAAGTGGCCATTTGGAGTCCGGTGCCTCGCGAAAGCCCATTGCTCGCAGCGTCTCAGTGAGATGCACCTTTTCAAAGGGTCAAACGAAACAAAATCCGAGCCGTAGCTTATTGCAGGCATGTGACGGGGACCGACGTCTCACAATTTAGTTATTTTTTCAATCAATGCATGGCGTCGAGAGTATGTAGAGATCAATGGGAGGCTTAATCATGAAGCAAGAGGATTGTACAAGCATATGTCGTTTCACTGTCGTACAGACTCCTGCATGGAGGACTTAGGAACTATCATCCGTGACGTAGAGAAGTAACTGAAAGAGTTGAAAACAAACAAGTCACCAGTGACTAGTCACGGACTAGTGTGCACCATTGGCCTCTTCCTTAGCCTCCGCTTACCGCGAATTTGTCACCAGTGAAGAGCCCCAAGTGACGGGAAAAAATCACAGGTGCTGGGTATAAAAAATGTGAAAAACTGACCCGCGTAATTAGACAGGTTTGCAGCAGAATTCCTGAACACATTCTGACTTGGGATATAATAAATTTCTCTGAGACAGAAAGGCTTCTGTCCATAAATCAACACTGGTTTAGAAAGCATCACTCGTGCGAAATTCAGCTTGCCCTTTTTTCACATGTTATCCAAAAAATCACGGGTGGAAGGCAACAGGTAGAATCCGTGTTCAAGATTTCAAGAAAGCATTTGACACGATGCCCCACTGCAGATTGTTGGCGAAGCTCGGACCATACAGTTTGTTCCCAGATATGTCGGCAGAGCGGTTCTAAGCGCTTCAGTCCGGAACCGCGCTGCTGCTACGGTCGCAGGTTCGAATCCTGCCTCGGGCATGGATGTGTGTGATGTCCTTAGGTTAGTTAGGTTTAAGTAGTTCCAAGTTCTAGGGGACTGATGACCTCAGATGTTGAGTCTCATAGTGCTCAGAGCCATTTAAACCAGATATGTCAGTGGCTCTTCTTAAATAAAAGAACCCAATATGTAGCCCTCGATAGCAAGTGATAATCAGCGACAAGCGTGTCTTCAGGAGTGCCAAAGCAGGGTGTGATAGCACCGCTATTATCATCATCCGTGTACGTAAATGATCTGGCGGACAGGGTGGGCAGGAATCTGCAGCTGTTTGCTGATGGTACTGTTGTGTACAGAAATATGTCGAAGCTGAGTGACAGCAAGATGATACAGGATGATTTACTCAGACTTGCTAGTGTGTGTGATGAATGGCACCTAGCTCTACAGGTTCAAAAATATTAGTTAATGTGGATGAGTAGGAACAACAGTCATGTTACGTTCGAATATAGAATTAGTAGGGTGCAGGTTGGCACAGCCACTTAGATCAAATACGTAGTTGTAACGTTGCAAATCGAAATAAAATGGAATGAACGCGTCAGGTTGGTATTAGGGAATGCAAATGCTCTGCTTCATTTCATTGGGACAATTTTTGGAAAATGTAGCTCATCCATAAAGTGGATGGCGTACAAATTGAAAGCGCGTACCATTGTTGAGTACTGTTGGAGCTCTGTATGAGGTCAGGCTAAAGGAAACCATTTCAGAGACGGGCTGCTAGATTTGTATCTGGTAGGTTCTATCCACACGCAAGTATTACGGAGATGCTTCGTGTAATCAAATGGGATCCCTGAAGAGGAGATGATGCTCTTTCCGCAAGACACTATTTCGCAAATTTAGAGAACCGGAATTTGACGCCAAATGCAGAACTATTCTACAGCCGCCAACACGCATTTCGCGTGAGGGCCTTCAAATAAGATGAGGGAAATTAGGGTTCGTGTGGAAGCTTTCAAACAGTCGTTTTTCCCTCGCCGTATTTGCGAGTGGTACAGGAATGGAAATGGAAACGACTAGTAATAGTACAAGGTACCCTCCACCATGCGCCGTACGGTGGTTTACGGAGTTACTGAGTATCATGTAGATGTAGATGTAACATGCAAAGAGAGAGAGAGAGAGAGAGAGAGAGAAAGAGAGAGTTTTGCAGGGGGGGTGCTCTTCAAAAAATGGTTCAAATGGCTCTGAGCATTATGAGACTTAACATATGAGGTCATCAGTCCCATAGAACTTAGAACTACTTAAACGTAGCTAACCTAAGGACATCACACACATCCGTGCCCGAGGCAGGATTTGAAGCTGCGACCGTAGCAGACTGAAGCACCTAGAACAGCTCGGCCACACAGGCCGGCCGGATGCTGTTCAGACCAGCAGTGTTTCCGTGATATTTTGGGGGTGATTTCGTACCATGACTTGGGCCAATTCAGTCATGCTACTGATAACATGTACCAGAAATTTTAACGTTCTCAGCGGCTACGTGTTCCCGTGTGTTTTATGTCGTCATTAGAATATGATGTGGGCATTATCGTCTTCCAAGATGACAACAGCAGTGTTCACAAGGCTGCACGTTTGCTTTCCTGGTCTCCAGAATACTGCCATAGGTCGGAAGGCCCCCTAAACCATTCCGTCTTAACCTTATACAAATGTTTAAAGTTCGCGGAACAGTGGGTGGGACGCAGCTGTATGGAATGTAATCATCCATTAGTGGAGTCAGCCGGATATGGAGTACTGTACGAAACGTACGGATTCTTTTTCTCTCCGGAATGAGGACTTCATCAGGGCTGTAGTCAGTATTAAATGTGCGTGAAATCTTATGGGACTTAACTGCTAATGTCATAAGTCCTAAGCTTACACACTACTTAACCTAAATTATTCTAAGGACAAACACACACACACATGCCCGAGGGAGGACTCGAACCTCCGCCGTGAACAGCCGCACAGTCCATGACTGCAACGCCCATGACCGCTCGGCTAATCCCGCGCGGCGTAGTCAGTATTACACAGTATTGTGGTTTAGTCGGCGTAGGACGATCCATTGTTGCAGGGGGCTGAGCGTGACAGCTTCACGGCCTACCTCAACAAATAATGTAACACATTGCATCAGTGTTGTCACAGCTTGTAGATCGCTACTGTTTTCGCCTGCAGCCATTAGCACTAAGCAGTCAGCTCTCACACCACCTCCAACTACAGTTCGAGTTTTCTTGGTGTTGCCTAATTTCTTGTTCAGTGTACTTGTGATGAAACCGCATTGGTTCACTTTGTAACACAGAGCTTAAAAATCGGTCAGGTGAGAGTGGGACTCGCTCTGTGAGGGCTTCGTACAAACTTCGTATGTAGACAGCTCACCCATCCTGGGAATTGAGTATCTCTACAATTTTTGCCCTATATCGATATTGATTATGGCAAGATACCAGTCACGGAAATTTAAGGGCTTTCGGGAATATTTTAACTTTGTCGGATAACAAATTATAAAAAAATACTTTTTTCCAGGGGTATAACTACAAATCAACAATTTCGGATTATTTCATTTACTTGTACGGTTGAACCTCTTTTTGCCAAATTCAGTGAACCTAGATCAACGGCAAGTACCCTATAGGTTTCGATGACTGAGTTTTCAAGTATCAGATATTGTGACAAAATGGCTGTATCTTTTGACTGCCCGCCCGGTTGGCGGTGCGGTCTGTTAGCACGGCTTTTCGGGCGGGAAAGGAGCGCCTGGTCCGCGGCACGAATCCGCCCGGCGGATTTGTGTCGAGGTCCGGCGAACCGGCCAGTCTGTGGATGGTTTTTAGGCCGTTTTCCATCTGCATCGGCGAATGCGGGCTGGTTCCCCTTATTCCGCCTCAGTTACACTATGTCGGCCATTGCTGCGCAAACAAGTTCTCCACGTACGCGTACACCACCATTACTCTACCACGGAAACATAGGGGTTACACTCGTCTGGTGTGAGACGTTCCCTGGGGGGTCCACCGGGTGCCGAACCGAACAATAACCCTGGGCTCGGCGTGAGGCGGCGGAGGGATGAAGTGGACTGCGGTGGTCGTCTTGGGGTTGTGGACCACTGCGGCTGCGGCAGGGACGGAGCCTCTCCGTCCTTTCTAGGTTCCCAGTTACCATACAATACAATGCAATAAAATTATTTTGACTGCATTGACTTAGGAAGCAAAGGGATCATAGACTTTAGTACGTGGCAAATTTCAATTGGATACGACTACCTGTTCACGAGAAATACGGGTCTTAACAAACGGACGGACAGACAGACAGACAGATAGACGGAAAGAGAGACCCCACAAGGGTTCCACTTTTACCGATTGAGGTACGTAAACCTAAAATAGACTTCAACAGAAAAGAAAACGTCATGTTTAAGTACAAAAAAACTGTTTACTAGTCTGGACTATATAAATGATGAAAAATATAAGGGACAGTTCTGGACTTGAGGCGACATGCCCTAGGTCAATGATACTGACGCAAACTAGTACTTTAAAATAAACATAGTGATAAAGCGGAGGAGTGAGGAGGTGAAATCTAATGGGAGAAAATTTCATACTGTAGGCGAAACGTGTTTGGGAGGGAGTTCAAACGACAAATTCCAGACATCTGAGAGGTGCGCAGTTTCTTGGCGGTGGGAGTATCACGCGACCTCGGCTACGAAAATTACACCACACATTTCCTTTGTTAAACCTTGATGACGTGTATTGGCACGAAGTACTGTACACCATATAACTCTCCCTTAGCATCACTGGCGCAGTATTAGCTCGAATCTGACGGTATGATAAGTAGTCGAACGAGGTTTATTTTGTCTTAGGGCCCAAAAACAACTAAGGTAATAAGCGCCCCTTCGAAAGCAAAGACGACAAAGGAGTTAAAAGGTTCTACACGTTTAGCCCAATCGACGGAAGGAAAGACAGCTAAACACAAGGAGTTCCTCTTAGAGATAGGTCCAAAAAATACGCCGTAGAGACAACGAAGGTCCTGAACTCAAGATGTCCTTCGACATAATGCTACGACATATAAACAGTAAAACGCGGTTAGCACCCTGCGCATCGTTAATCAAAACGGCCGTTAACGCAGACGGGAAACGTACATTATGGAGTAAGTGGTTAAAGAAAGGGCAGTCGGTCGGTAAATGGCGACCCACCAAAGGTTGATGACAGTGAGCACCAAGTGGTGGGGGATCACTACTTAAGAGCGATGGCTAAAACAACAGTGCCGAATACGGAACCTAGCTAAAATAGTCGTTTCGCGGAGAGAGAGGACAGAGAGGACGTCAGCCAAACAGCTGGGAGAGGTTTAATTCCACGGAGCTTGTTCCCGTGAAAGCAGTGGTGATGCCAAAGAGACACCACCTGCTGATAGACGGCAACACTGAGATCATCGGAGGGAATGGAATAACTAGCGGGCCGAGTTATGAGGACTGCAGCTTTGGCAGCAGCCTCGGTTCCCGTCAAACCAACGTGACCAGGAACCCACATAAACATCACAGTTACTGGCTCAACAGTGAACAAGTAGAAGCTTTCTTGGACCCATTACACTAAGGGATCGACTGTGTACAGCACACAGAGGGTCTGAAGGACACAGAGAATGGGAGCAGATGACAACTGAAAAGCCTGTGTCGCCGGAAGAACTGCGTGGATTGATACAGGACGAAGAGCTTTGCTGTAAGTACTGAGCAGCTTTCCGGAAGCCGATACTGAAAATGGTCGGTGTCATTGATGAAGGTACAGCCGACACCACGGTCAGTCCGCGAGCCATCGATATACAGAAAGGTAATATCGCTAAGTTCCGTGCGTAGGTCGAGAAACTTGCAGCGATAGATCGAATCTGGAGTTGTGTCTTTAGGAAGCGAATGAAATCCAAGGTGCACACGGGCCGCCGCGCGAAGCCAACATGGAGAAGTGTCCACAACAACAGGGAAGTGGCAGGTAGCGTGAAGTTAAGCTGCCGGAGCAACAGCCGAAAGCGAACGCCAGGAGGTAACGGAGAAGGGGGACTCGCCCCATACTGACGGTGAAAGGAATGATCGAGGAAGGGAGCATAGGATAGGTGGTCCGTCATGACAGACAAACGGCATGCGTATACGGTGAGGAGAATATCACGTCGGCATCACAGCAGTAGTTAGGCAGCTTCTGCATACAGACTGTCATCTGGGCTAAGGTGCCAGTGTCGAAACGGATGCCACAGTGGTGGATTGTATTTAGCCGGCGTAAGATAGACGGCATAAAATGCATAAACGAAACACCCATTGTATAGTCTCGAACGGACAAGGAATCGGTACAAACGGAGGAGGGTGGTTCGATCCGCTCCCCAGGAAATATCGCTGAGGACACGTAGGACATTGAGGCATTGAATACAACAGGCGGCCAGGCAAGACACGTGGGAGAACCGAGAAAGTTTCCTATCGAGCATGAGTGCCAGTCATTTCGCAGTTCCAACGGACGAAAGAGTAACAGACCAAGACGTAAAGACGACGGAAGAAACCGAGTGCGCCGCCAGATATTCATACAAACCGTCTTGCGGTGGAAAATGAAAGCCATTGTCGAAGCTCCACAATAAATACGATCGACACATCGCTAAAGACGCCGCTCAAGGAGACAAGTTGGCGTAGAACTGCAATAGATTGCAAAATCGTCAACGAAACGGAAGCCGGAGATATCCGGCGGGAGACACACAAAACCGTTCGTGACATGACTCGTGACGAGACGGTCAACTGCAGAACGGCTTGCCCGAAATCCACATAGTGCAGTGGTTAATAAATTGTCGGGAATGAATCGTACTTTCCACCACCTTACAAGCACAACTGGTGAGGGAAATGGAACGGTGGCTAGAAGGAAAGTGGTTGTCCCTATTGGGCTACGGTATGGGAGTGACAGTGGCTTCGCGCCAGTGTATCATTTGCCCTGATGCGATTGTACGCATGGAGGAGAAAGTGCTTGCCCGCAAGAGAAAGATTCTGCAGCATCTGAATGTGAACATCGTCCGGCCCTAGGTCGGAAGATCGGGATGAAGTGAGAGCATTGTCTAGCTCCCGCATAGTATACGCGGCATTGTAGTATTCACTATTCTGAGAGGAGAAAGGTATCATCCGCGCCTCCTCCACTCGTTTCCGGTGGAGGAAGGCAGGGTGACTGTGGGTGGAGCTCGAAATCTCCGCAGAGTAATGGCCCAAGGTGTTGGCAATAGCAATGGGGTCCACAATGACATCTGCTACGGTCACGCCGGATGGGAATGGACCTTGGTACCAGAGAGTCGTCGAAGGTTGGCCCACACGGTGGAAGAGGGAGTGGAACTTTAAAAAAACTAGAAAATTAAATACAGCTTTTTTGCTGTAGCGAAGAATGCAACAACAGTGTGCACGCAACTGTTTATAAGGAATGCAGTTCTCGATCGTAAGATGATGGTGACTAGCGCGGAGCGCACGTTTCCGTGCGTGAATTGCGTCGCTGCACTCCCCAGTCACCCAGAGGGCCGTGACAAGGCGCGGTAAAGGGGAATTACGAGGGATCGAACGTTCTGTGGCGGTGCGGATAATGTTTGTTACAAATCCGAACGATGTGTCGCTTGTAACTTCTAAGAGAGGTCGCAGTACAGAGCATCCGAACAAGAGGCTAAAAAAAAAAAAAAAAAAAAGGTTCAAATGGCTCTAAGCACTATGGGACTTAACATCTGAGGTCATTAGTCCCGTAGACTTAGAACTACTGAAACCTAACTAACCTACGGACATCACACACTTCCATGCCCGAGGCAGGATTCGAACCTGCGACCGTAGCAGCAGCGCAGTTCAAGACTGAAGCGCCTATAACCGCTCTGCCAAGGGGCCAGCGAACAAGAGGCACTAATTTCACTGACCAACCAGACTTGGCCTAACATGTAACGCGGTCTCTAAGATAATAAAAGCATGATTTTATCTATTGGCTGGCGCAAAAGGCCTACTACCTGAAGAGCCTGCCTGCAGAATTTAACTACTCGTAATTCTGTAAGGGATGATCCTAGACAGGAAAACAGTAGTTACTGCATGTGGCCACCATACTACAGAAGGTAACAGCTAATTAAAGAGTCTAATAAAGAAAAATATATTGCCAGTAAATAATCGAGGGTGAGTCAAATGAAAACCTTAAATTTGTAATAACACAAATCGAAATTTCGCGCCGTTATCCCGTATGGTGGTAAGGGTGCTACGAACAGCGTAGGTGGCAGCATACTGCAGATGCACACATACCGTCGCAGTATCAGTATAAAGATGGCTGCCCCACTTGCTACTTCCACCAGGGAAGAACAGCGTTCTGTTATTCGGTTTTTGAGTAATGAAGGGGTGAAACCTACTGAAATTCATTGACGAATGAAGGTCCGGTACGATGATGCATGTTTGTCACAGCAGCAAGTCTACGAATGGAGTAGGACGTTCGCAAATGGTGTGACTTCAGTGGAAGATGCTCCTCGTCCAGGTCAGGCACAACGAGTTATGACTCCACAGAACACTGAAGCAGTTGAAGCCATAGTGAAGGAAAACCGCCGAGTGACACTGAATGACATTCCAGCATGTTTACAGAATAGTCATGTGTCAGCACGCCACATTGTGCACGTTATGCTCCAGTTTCACAAAGTGTCTGCAAGATGGGTGCCACGGAAGCTGACTCCTGAAATGAAAGAACGACGTGTTGATGCTTGTGAAGAACTTCTTCGGCGCTTTGAACGAGAAGGTGACGGCTTCCTTGCAAGAATCGTTACTGGGGACGAAACTTGGGTTCTCTTCCACCAGCCAGAAACGAAGAGAGCGAGCAAGGAATGGTGCCATTCTTCATCACCAAAACCTTACCAAGTGATTTCCAAATGTTTGGACCACTCAAAGACGCAATAGGAGGAAAGAAGTTCCGTTCTGACGGAGAGGTACGCCACGCGGTGCATGAGTGGTTGCGCGGACGACCAAAAGAATTTTTTTCTAAAGGAAATTTATGCACTTCGTAAGCGCTGGAGGACTTGTATTGAGCGGTGGGGGGGGGGATTATGTTGAGAAGTGATACAGCTTTGTACCACTTCTACACAGTAAACAATATTCAAAAAAATATTTAAGGTTTTCATTTGACTCACCCTCGTAAGATGTGGATAGTTATCAATTTCGAATAGACCGAGGATGGGCAGAAATATGAAAGAGGAGATTAGCGTTTAACGTCCTGTCGACAGCGAGGTCATTAAGAGGCGGAGCACCAGCTCGGATTAGGGAAGGAAATCGGCGGTGCCCTTTCAAAGGAACCACCCCGGCATTTGCCTGAAGCGATTCAGGGAAATAACCATAAATATGGAAACACCAAAAACACATTGTATTACCCTGCTCAGTACGGTATAGGAGAACCGTTGGCTTTCAAAACTATCTCCAGTAAACGATCACGATATACCATGTGTCAATTCGATGGAACGGTTTAGGTTTAGCGGAAGCCTAGAGGGCGCTAAGTGCCATCCTCTGTAGTGCCAACAGTGAAGTATGGAGTGGTTGGAGTTCTGGTATGCAGATGCTTTTCGTGATTAGTATGTGGTCCCGTTATCACTCTGAAGAGTGTTCTCTATGCGGAAGGATACGAACACACTTTACAGCATTTTAGAGGAATAGTTCCGAGTTTATTGATTGTATCAGCATTACAATGTACCCTGTCATAAAGTAGCGTCTTTGAGGCAACCACTTCTTGACAATAACATTCCTCAAATGGACTGCCCCGCCCCCAGTCCCGACCTGAACCCAATGAAACATCTTTCGGATAGGTTAGAACGTCGACTTTGGCTCCAGACACCAGCGCTCAACATCACTACCGTCTGTGGTTTCACCTCTTTAAGAGGAATTGGCTGCCATTCCTCCATAGACTGTCGGATACGACTTTGAAAATGTCTCTAGCAGACAAAGCGGCCATAAAGGCGAACGATGGACACACCGCATATTAATCTCCAGAAATGGGTGTCCGAATATTTTTGATCAGATGGCGCATGTAGGCTTAGAGTAATTTTTCCGAAGTTTAGCATACCGAACAGTGATGTGACTGACATGATTGTAAACTACAGTACAATACATGTTGTGACACCAGATATTCGCCGGCCGCGGTTACCGAGCGGTTCTAGGCGCTTCATTCCGGAACAGCGCGCCTGCTACGGTCGCAGGTTCGAATCCTACATCGGGCATGGATGTTTGTGATGTCCTTAGGTTAGTTAGGTTTAAATAGTTTCTAAGTCTAGGGGACTGATGACCTCAGATGTTGAGTCCCATAGTACTTAGAGCCATTTGAACCATTTAACACCATATATTTGGTCGGACAAATGAGAAATCGTGTTAAGAAATTTTAAAAGTTTTAATAAAGTATAAAGGCAATCAACCAGTTTGTTGTTTTTATCCTTCATTAAAACTTAATACGGCTGCCGAACGTCAACCATTTTCAAGATTCTGTAATCAAGTGTTACTTTAGTTTTACTACAATTTCTAAATATTTTATCTGAGGTCTCTAGAAGAGCAGTGGTCGTTACTGTTATTATATAATTACGTAAAAATTACTGACAATTTAGGAAATTCGTCTTGATTTGCTAATCAAACAAAACTAATTAGAAAATTACTGTGTGATACAATACAAATTTTTCCCTTGCCAAAATATGTTTCAGCACACTGAGACACTTATTACGTAGACCTATCTGAAATTACAAATTTGTTACGACAACAATGGCGATTAAAAGTTAGGCCTAAAAATTTTGTTGTTACGATGGTAATTTTTTAATTTCTTATTTTTTTAAAAACTATTCATCTCCACTTAAGCTTTATGTTAAATTAAATCGTCGACTACAAACAGTTCTGACAAAAATAGGAAAATCTTTTAACTCTAGTGTCACCCAAGGATACTGAAAATTATAGAGATCGCGTAACTCCCGCATCGAAATGGAGAAAAAAGTTAGTTATGGTACGAACTGAGTGACAGAAGGGATAAATTCATATGACAGCCTGAACCACAAGGGTCAATTTGGTGAAGGAGGGACGTGTGCTTGGTCGACACCATAGAGTAAGGCGATAATAAGGCGACTCAAACGGATGTAAGCTATAAATGCCAGGAATGAAGACAGTCTCATGTCAGACTTTCCTGGAAAGCTGCAACAACAGCCTTAGGAATCAAAACGACTGCAACAACAACAATAACAACGAACATTGCCTTTAATCCTAGTATCTTTAGTTTTGTAGAACAATCATTAAAACGTTGGATAGCCGGTGGCTTCGTTACGATGCTTTCATTAAGGCAGAAAATAAAGGAAAATTCCTTCAATGGCAATTTTTTGTGAGTGCTTACAATAATTTTTTATATTATCCTCATGTGTACGTTCCTAACGTGAATATGAAGACTTAAGAACGCAGCATATGTCAATGTATTAACGTCACTTATTACTGCATAAACAAAAACGTCACGTTAATATTGTTGATGTTTTTACGTCTGTTTTTTTAGTAGTAACTGTATCCGCTTCCGTAGCCGAAGTTGCGACTGGGAGCTTGTACCGTGGCGCTCGACTCAGAGATAAGCCAGTTCGAATACAGGTGATGGTGAAATTTTCGTTGCCAGTATTTTGCTGGAAAGGGGAAGCGTTCGACTCAGATGTGAGCCAGTTCGAATCCAGGTGATGGTGAAATTTTCGCTGCCAGTATTTTGACGGAAAGGGGAGGAGATGTGGTGACGTGAGAGTCTTTATCACCAAACTTTCCACCATTGTCCTGGATTAAATTTCAATACCTTCCGCAAGGTCTCCTATAGTGAGTGCATTTGACACTGTTGAGAGGCGAACCTTCTGTCGAACGGGTGCTTTGAGCTCAGTGGCCCGCGTTGTGCTATTCAAAAGGAGTAGCCTGTGTGCTGGCACCGGAATTAGCCCTTCCCCTTCTCTCATCATCGGTTTTCAACACACTGCACGCTTCCATTACACTTTTCTACACTCCGCAAATACACACAAGACTGCTGTCAAATACCTGCAAGGAAACAGCTCTTTAGGCGCGGCGGAAGAAAATTCTTTTGGACTAGGCTGCCGAAATCTATGCTTTGGAGTCTCCAAGGCAACAACGACGTACGAATTATTTGTGTGTTGATGGCGAATAATGATACCTTTAGTGCGGATGCATAATACGTTCGCCGGCCGTAGTGACCGAGCGGTTCTAGGCGCTACACTCTGGAACCGCGCGACCGCTATGGTCGCAGGTTCGAATCTTGCCTCGGGCATGGATGTGTGTGATGTCCTTAGGTTAGTTAGGTTTAAGTAGTTCTAAGTTATAGGGGACTGATGACCTAAGAAGTTAAGTCCCATAGTGCTCAGAGCCATTTGAACCATTTTGAACCATAATACGTTCAAACTCTTGCGGGAATCGGATGAAACTGCGAGTAGTGAGGATATTGGACAGTGGACGCTGCATGTATAGTATGTGACAAATTGAGAATTTAGAATTTGGGTTGGAATGGAAACGTGCTCGGATAGTCTAAGTGGTTAAGGCGACTGCTTGCTCCAGTGTGGCCTTTTTCTCTAAATCTGTCCACTAACATTCCAGAAAATGAAATGCAAATTCTCTTGGTCAAGTAGTTGCCTCTATGTGACTGTAGATATGGGTTAGCATTTCCAGTGGCTGTTTTCGTTTCACTGTTTGTTATTCTGCCTTAGGTAGATGGTGTAAATTACGCCCATAATTTGGATGCGCGAGATAAGGATTCTTTTAAGAGGAATTTTCCCCTTTAAAACTATTTCACTCTGGTCAGGCGCCGGGCCACAGGTAACGTGTCTGGCCTACTCTCTTCCCCCAGCTCGCTATCCAGGCGGGTTACGAAAAAGACTTTCCTCTGTTGAAAGAAACATGGAATTCCTTACAGGAGCCTTTTATCCAGGCCGTGCGGAGTGGCCGTGCGGTTTGATACGTCATGTCACAGACTGCGCGGCCCCTCCCGTCGGAAGTTCGAGTCCTCCCTAGGGCGTGTGTGTGTGTGTGTGTGTGTGTGTGTGTGTGTGTGTGTGTGTGTGTGTGTGTGTGCGTATGTAAGTCTAATGACCGATGACCTCAGCAGCTTCGTCCCTTAAGAATTCACACACATTTGAACATTTTTAACTTTTATCGAGATAAGAGATCTCTAGGCAAGTGTAGCTTCTCTCAAGGCATGCCAATGTTCGTTACGATGCTTCGGAGTAAAGTTCTACTTTTAGAATGCAGCTTCTTTACTGGGTCATGCTGTAATTTAAGGAAAACCGCGCTTTTGCGCTGTGCCTATGTGCAGAGTTTCTGCATTCGTCAATTTCAGAATCATATCAATAAGTGGTAGAAGTCACCCATCTCCGGCTGCCCGGCTCTGAGCGATTGGCTCAAGTAAGGTGAGCGAGAAAAGAGTAGCACATTGTTTAACTCTGTTACGGGTTTTTCATTTATCGGAAATCAGAATCTCTGTACTCACTGTGCGGCGGTTTCCAAATCTGGTTTCAAGACAGCACAGTTTTGGACGGCTCTTTGAGAACACATTTCGGGTTAGGCTTTTGTACAGCAATAATTTCGTTTTAGAGTTTTGAAGAGTAGAAATTTCTCTTCAGGCTGCTCTAGAGTAAACACATCGGTTTGGTCCCTTATAGAGGGCACACTTCGGTTTAGGAAAGGAGAGATGACTAGTGAGACGAGCCTAGCTGCCGTGAAGAGGGTGTAGTCATTCTCCAGTCGCTGTGGCAACCGGCTATCTTAATCAAGACCCGCATGCTTTAGTACGACGA
This sequence comes from Schistocerca serialis cubense, assembly GCF_023864345.2. Lineage (NCBI taxonomy): Eukaryota > Metazoa > Arthropoda > Insecta > Orthoptera > Acrididae > Schistocerca > Schistocerca serialis. The sequence continues at coordinate 254,690,584 of NC_064645.1, read as the reverse complement.
GCCATCACCGCACCCGCCAACGTCGTTCAGATGCTAACTTAATTCGCTTCCTTCAGGAGCCGAGTAAGCGATCTTAAAGTCAGGCACTCAGCTTGTTGCTCTCAGCGCGAATTTTTGGGAATCTTATGGGGTTCGCTTCTCTCTTTCCGTGTACTTACCACTTTTGACTAGCAATTTTTGCCGTCATTGGCCGTCTCCGCGCAGTAATGACGTAACTTTGTTTTATTCTTCCTGTCCACCGGTGCCAAAGTAATAATGTGAGCTGTATTACATTTTCCCATTAAGTCGTTCTTTTTGAGGTGTCAGTGGATAAGTTTCATGTTTGAAGTGAATAATTTTTTTGTTATAGTATCCATTTGTTTCCATTCATAGATAATCCCCGCTCCCATTAATATATCCAAGCGAGTGGTGTGTGTCCATTTGGTTCGTGGATAGTTAGATCACGCTTGTTAACATTCATTTAAATAAGAGGCTTCTCACTGCGTGACAGACTCCTTGGCTTCGCAATTAACTCGCATGATCATTAGGGGTGGGTCCTCATCTTGTTTGGTACCAGAATTTGGTTTTATGCATCTTAGGGGCATGCAAAACCGACACCCCACATCGTATAACAGGGGAAATACGGATTCGAGTCCCAGTACAGCTCAAATTTTCACATTTCGCCGTTTATTCCAATGCTCGAGCGTGGCTGCCGTCTGGATTTCTCTAACGCTTTGACATACGACTTTACTTATGGCCACTGTTATAGTAAAACATTTGCTTTTTCATTTTACGAAATATTAAAACTGTCAGGCCTCGTTTATTATTATTTTCCTCCAGGAAGTGGCATTTAATTGTTTTTTTATTATTATTTGTGATCGATTGCTAAGGACCAAGGATTGCCTTGTGGCTCAGTGTGGTAATCGATGTCCTGAACTGAACTGTATGCGTTCATCGCCTGACTCATTCGAAATCGCTGCCACCCTGGAAATAGTCAGTCGCAAGACAGCAGCGTCTGATAGTGCTACGACGTGACTGGTAAGTTCAGCTAAAATTCCCTATTCTCATACATGTAACAAATGAGAATGCAATAGATATGCCGATATATGTCTGAACAAGAAAATTAAGAATAATTTCTGTTTTTCTAAGACTGGTGGCACCTCGTACCGCAGTCTACATTTGGAGCTTCAAAAACCAAAAGATGATACTTAGTTGCCAACTGCTGTGCAGATTGATTCTTAAGTCTACATCAGATGACTATGAAGGTCAGAAGTTACAAATCAGTGAAGAAGAATGTGGGAGGCGCAGCAAATCTGACAGTTCAGGTCCAAATATGTGCAACAGCTGAATTCCTTAGGAGGTCGGATACAAAAGCATACAGCAGACATGGCAAAAAATAGCGCAACGGTAATTCACTGTTAACGTAATAACTGGTTACGGCTAGAGGCAATTATTTTAATAACTGACCGCAATATATCTTTCCTGCTAGCCTACTTCTACACAGTTAAAGATACAAGGGTGCAGTATTATTACAGCTGTAGTAATAACGTTCGTTGACACGAAGACAGCAAGTATCTGAACGTACGTCTCACAATGAAGTTTCATCTACATGGAACTAACAGACAAGAATACTGAATCACTCAGTTCTCATGTAATTCTCGGAAAATAAATTTATAAAACAAGTACCAATGTTTTACAATTCTGTAAACTGTTACAATGGCAGGAAATTAAGGGCCAGACAGCTATTGATTTTTGGGGCAGAATACATGACCTCATTCCGAATCTCTTCATCCTGTATAACAAATGTTATTAAAGGCCATTTGCACTGAGATTTAACATGCAAATGTCTTTCCTACGCTTCTGTACAATGTTAGTCTTTTTACTCTGTGTGATAATCTCACTCCTCGCTTTCATAATAGTGCGAAAGTTTTCACTACGATGCAGGAGAAGTTTGTCAAGAGAAGACAATGGGAGTGTTCGGTTACTTCTAGTTAGCTTTCTGGCTGTGTATAACCTTTATGTCTTACCGTCTCGTCACGTACAATATAATTTTAAATGATAATGATAATAATAGTAGCCCTGCGATTCACAAAAACGTAGCAGTGTTCTCAGAGTATACGTGGAATCCGAGTATAAACTTTCGTAAGGATTACTGTAAAAGATTACCATCGGCTCTATTGTACGCAATATTCTTAAACATTGTGTAGCGGATTTTTAAGTAAAGTGAAAACAAAGCTAGTGCCATAATTAATATTTCTGATTTTACAACGTCGCTGGACATTGGTGAGCTTAAAGGACGGAGGGAAGAAGAGAGAGATTATCAAGAAAGAGTAAGTGACTATCACACTATCTTATTTTCCTGCAACAGTAATCACAAACACTTTTCGAAACACAGTTGCCGGTTCAAATCAGCGTCAACATTAGCAATCTCAAGTCCAACTAATTGTAAGTATACGTACGTTGATAATGCCACGGGAACTTCTGCATTTTGAAATGTCTGTGATTTTGATAAAAGAAAAGAAGTTCCAAATTTTTGTAGGTGAAAATGCAGTCACTGACCTAGTGCAAAGGTCTAACTCTACATAAACATTTTTCTCGTTTTATTATTTAATTTTAGTTGTTATACCAACTGAAAAAGATCACCACCATTTGATCTTTGTCATTTGTTTTTCGATCGCTCAAGAAAATTCAAGAACATAACATTCGAAAAAATAGAAAAAATGTTAGTATTTTACTTCCAGAAATATTCTAGAAGGCCCAAAAGAAATCGTAAATGCATTTAAGTATTCAACAATGCCCTAATCAGACCGAAGTACTATCGCTCACTTACATCCTTCGAGAACACCGAGACCATTGCAAAACATTAGAGAACATTCCAAAATATTCACAAATAGTCGAGAATGTTAAAAAATTCAAACTTTCTGTAACACTCCAGAACATTTTCAAACATTCAAACATTTCGAAACGTTTGTGAGAGAAGCTTGATTCCTTTAAATTTATACCGCAACATTTTAATGTTTGTCTTTGTGCCTTATTTATAGTGATACAGCTGCTTATATTACTGCTAATGACAGACGGAATCCTCGGAATACCGTTTCCCCTTTATCTTTTCTTAACATTATATGTTAAGTTTTTTCTTCAGTCTGTTCATTCTCTTCCACCGTGAAGCCAAACTTGCTTCTCTTTCATCTGTTTCACTGCTTCTGAGTTGTTTCTGTTGCTTTCAATTCTATATGCGCAAGATCTGCTCCTCATTTGTTTATCGGCCACCTGTAAAACGTTATGGACATTAACACACTAAAGTTACCCTTAAAACCCTTAACTACTGTGCGGAATTCATTTTAAGTTGAAGTTATTTCTCTTTCTATCACTTACACTTTTCCTTGATCCTTCTAACCGATTCCGAAAAGTATACTTACGGATGTGTCTTGTCATTGCCTATACAGGGTGGTCCATTGATAGTGACCGGGCCAAATATCTCACGAAATAAGCATCAAACGAAAAAACTACAAAGAACGAAACTCGTCTAGCTTGAAGGGGGAAACCAGATGGCGCTATGGTTGGCCCGCTAGATGGCGCTGCCAGAGGTCAAACGGATATCAACCGCGTTTTTTTAAAAAAAGTAACCCCTATTTTTTATTACAAATTCGTGTAGTGCGTAAAGAAATATGAATGTTTTAGTTGGACCACTTTTTTCGCTTTGTGATAGATGGCGCTGTAATAGTTATTGTGACGTAACAAGACAGCTGCGCCACACTGAAGCAGCCGAAAGGCACGCGTAATCTCACTTAGGCTAGATAGAGGTCTGAAACAGGATATGTAATAAGTGGTAACAAGAAAAGTACGTAGCTGTTTTAATACTTAACTTTTAATCGTCCTTGTTGTATACATCGTTCTTGATGAGACCTTTCATACGATATCTATCAAACTATGTAAGGCTAATGGCGCCTTGCTAGGTCGTAGCCATGGACTTAGCTGAAGGCTATTCTAACTATCTCTCGGCAAATGAGAGAAAGGCTTCGTCAGTGTAGTCGCTAGCAAAGTCGTCGTACAACTGGGCGAGTCCTATTCCGTATCTCGAGACCTGCCTTGTGGTGGCGCTCGGTCTGCGATCACACAGTGGCGACACGCGGGTCCGACATGTACTAAATGGACCGCGGCCGATTTAAGCTACCACCTAGCAAGTGTGGTGTCTGGCGGTGACACCACAATAGTCATAAACCTATAAGTACGTGGTATCACGTAACATTCCGCCAGTGCGGACTGTATTTGCTTCGTGGTACATTACCCGTGTTAAAATGGACCGTTTACTAAATGCGGAAAAGGTCGATATCGTGTTGATGTATGATTATTGTGATGAATTTGCCCAACGGGCGTGTGCTATGTATGCTTCTCGGTATCCTGGACGACATCATCCAAGTGTTCGGACCGTTCGCCGGATAGTTACGTCAACCACGACCTGCAACAAATGATGATGTTCTAGCTGCTGTCGCGGCTAATCCGCACATCAGTAGCAGACAAATTGCGCGAGAATCGGGGATCTCAAAAATGTCGGTGTTGAGAATGCTACATCAACATCGATTGCACCAGTACCATATTTCTATGCACCAGGAATTGCATGGCGGCGACTTTGAACGTCGAGTACAGTTCTTCCACTGGGCACAAGAGAAATTAAGGGGGTCGATGACATATTTTTTACACGCGTTCTATTTAGCGACGAAGCGTCATTCACGAACAGCGGTAACGTAAACCGGCATAATATGCACTATTGGGCAACGGAAAATCTACAATGGCTGCGACAAGTAGAACATCAGCGACCTTGGCGGGTTAATGTATGGTGCGGCATTATAGGAGAAAGGATAATTGGCCCCCATTTTATCGATGGTAATCTAAATGGTGCAATGTATGCTGATTTCCTACGTAATTTTCTACCGATGTTACTACAAGATGTTTCACTGCATGACAGAATGGTGATGTACTTCAAACATGATGGATGTCCGGCAAATAGGTCGCGTGCGGTTGAAACGGTATTGAATAGCATATTTCATGACAGGTGGGTTGGTCGTCAAAGCACGTTCACCGGATCGACGTCCCCGGATTTTTTTCTGTGGGTAAAGTTGAAGGATATTTGCTATCGTGATCCACCGACAACGCCTGACAACATGCGTGAGCGCATTACCAATGCATCTGCGAACATTACGGAAGGCGAACTACTCGCTGTTGAGAGGAATGTCGTTACATGTATTGCCAAATGCACTGAGGTTGACGGACATCATTTTGAGCATTTATTGCATTAATGTGGTGTTTACAGGTAATCACGCTGTAACAGCATGCGTTCTCAGAAATGATAAGTTCTCAAAGGTGCATGTATCACATTGGAACAACCGACATAAAATGTTCAAACGTACCTACGTTCTGTATTTTAGTAGCCGTATCTTTGTGACTATTACAGCGCCATCTATCACAAAGCGAAAATAGTGGTACAACTAAAAAATTTATTTTCTTTTGCGTGCTATACGAATATGTAATAAAAAGTGAGGGTTCCTGAGCCGTGGTAAAAATTGCTGTTTTGAAGAGCGCGTCGCAGCGCGTTGTGTGAAGCAGTCGCCCTCCGTTTCTGGCGGTGGTGCCGCTGTGGCAATCGCAGCTTTGGTGTCTCCCTCTGGTGGGAAAGGGGCAAGGTTCCTGTTGACGAGCTATCAGCTCGGCAGTTGGTCAGTCGGAGTCTGGTCAGTTGGTCAGCCGGGTCTGTGTGGGACAGTCAGTGTGTCTGTCGTCCGGAGTGCTAGTCTGTGTTAGGCCGCTAGTCTGCTCGAGTCGCTCGGGCAACGATCATTGGCGTTGCATCGATCGGTTGGTCCGTCGCGCACTGAGACACAAGATGACTTGTCCGCCTTGAGCGTCGGCGCATGTGAGGTCCCCACCTGAGTCCAGTGAGCCGCGCCGTATTGAAAGGGGTAGTGGCTTCGCGGTCGACCTGAGAGCAATAGGAGTCGAACGACGGCATCGGGCTGGCCGGTGCGAGCTGCAACGCCGTGAGACGGGAGATCGGCGCGCCTTCCTGCGTCCGTTGAAGCGGCTGGCAGCGGACGGTTCCGGAGATCGTTGGGGATGCTGCGCCAGGTCTTCGCTAGAAATCGCAGTTTATTAGAAGTTAAGTGATTGGAGATATGTTGTTTCATTTACTTCTTAAATTCTACTTGTTTTCTTGGTGATGTCACCAGCCGCTTTGTTTTGGAGTCGTCCCACCATTCTTCTCCGTTTGCCCACCCGCGGGAAGGTGGTTATTTGAGAATTGCGTGGTCCGTTTTTCCTTTGGAGTAGGGGCGGGTTAGAGCAATCTGCGGTTCGGGTTGTTCAGTAATCCCCCTATCAATCTGCCATACGTTAATAGCTGCCTCTGCCATGTTTGTCGGATTCGGTGTTAACGAATTTATTGCTTAAGGTGTAAAGGCTGAATTCCTGAAATATGTTTTTATCTTGCCTATCATCTTGAGAGGCGGTATATGTGCAATGTAGAGCATGTTTGTACATTTTATGTAAGACTGCATTTCATGGGTTTTTATTAAAATGGTCATTATAGTACATAAAGTTGCCACCCTATCACCATAAGAGTTTTCTTTTAAAAACAAGTTGCACTTTCGGTGGCAAGAAATTTTTTTGCTGTAAGTGTTTTGTACCATTTCCATCCCTCCTACGGGTGCATAGTTCATGTGTTGTGTGAGCTGTTAAAATTTTTAGTTTAAAGTAATGTGGTGTGTTGCAGATTTGCACCAGTGTAGTCTTTCAGAGGTTGTTGTGAGCGGTCGTGACTACGGGCGTGTTAAGAGTGGCAAGGTTCTCAGCCCCAATAGCTCATACAGTCAAAAAAAAAAAAAAAAAAAAAAAAAAAAAAAAAAAAAGTTTCTGCCTCTGAATAAATTGTAACTTAATATTTAGAGGGTGCTTTTCTGATTATAATTTTTAAATCTGTTTCTTTTTTTTAAAAAAAAAAAAGAAGAAAGGGTTTATAGGAATAAAATTTCCATTTCTTGAAAGAAATTTGCTTTCATCAGTTACGCACTGGCAACTACTTCCAGGCTCACAAAGTGTGATTAAATGTGTTATTGTTCTTGATAAATCGCTAGTAAATAAAGTAAATTCTTTAAGAAAAGGTTTTGAAAGCAAATTTTCCGTTCAGTTCCTATTTTTAAAAAAACTCAGTTGATGTACGTACGTTTGACCTATGGCAGCGCAATCTGGCGGGCCAACCATAGCGCCATCTGGTTTCCCCCTTTAAGCTAGACAAGTTTCATTCTTTGTAGTTTTCTCGTTTCACACTTATTTCGTGAGATATTTGGCTCGGTCACGATCAATGGACCACCTGTATACAGGGTGTAACGAAAAAGATTTTCCGGCTCTGAAAATTCGTACAAACTTATTCACACGACCTACAGACATAGTCTTGGCGTCATCTTGAAAGAAAATGGATGAAGTTTTGACAGTTTGATGAGAGCGGAATTTCCTGAATGTCCGCTTTCCATATAGGCTGAAGGTTGCCGACCCCTTGGGCACGCCAGTTTTCACCATCGTTAATTATGTAGGCCTTGCTGGGGCAGTGCAGCCACACCAGCTACGCAGCAAGCCAACAAGACGAATAATTTGTTGGTGCGACAGGGAATGGCAGAGTTTGTATGCTGCTAGCAATAGTAGTTGTGGCCCTAGATTGTTTTTATGTTGGCGAGGACGTCAAGGAGACGTTGCCAAGGCGGCAGAAGTTATTTCCAGGAACGCATCTGGGTCTTTACAAAAGCATGACCACTTCGCCTGCGAGCGCAGGCGATGGCATCTTGCCATTAGGTCTACCTATAAGGATGGCCCGTCTTCAGCAGAATAACAGCCAGGGCCTGAATTTCGGAGGCGTATTATCCACCACGTGTGTGCGACCGACACACGGGCCCTCGGCTTTACGATATGTTCTAGGAAAGAGCGCATTGCCCGTCGAAGGCATGTAATGCACCTGAGTTTCTCTGGCGCCAACTTTAGCAGGGGGAGCATAGATTTTGGCGGCAAACTTTCGCGATGGAGCAATACTTCTATGCTGTATCGAGAGAGTATTTCTCTTGGTGTTATAAGTGCACGACTGGCGCAATTTTTGACGACTCCGTATGGGTTTGGTGTCGAGGAGGGAAAAAGAGGAGAGATTTTCATGTCATTCGTTTGATGTTCGCCACAGACGACAGTCTGGGCAGTGTGGTTCCAGTATGCTGCACGCTCGGCAAATTGGCAAAGAGCCATCATCGAGGATAGTCTAGGTTTTTTCGGCTTGTCAGCCATGATTTTTTGCAGGTCTCGGCGAGAGAGTACACTGGCCATGGCCTTTGCAGTTTCGCACCTATGGCCCGAACCTATTAGCAACCTCTGTTTGAGGACTTACTCTGAACTGCAGCGGTTTCATCTGACCTGCAGCCTTGTATTTCAGCCAGTGTGTAATATTGGCGTCCAGCTAGCGGTTCACAGTATCGGTCAATACTTCACATATAGTCATAAAGCGTTGTTGCTATTACTTTGAGAGAGACATCGTTTTTGCTTGATCCCCTTCCCCTTTAATAACTCTGCCGGCCATCATCATCATCTGCAGTCGTGTATTTTGTTCCATGTTTGCTTCTTGTAATTTGATCTGTACGCTAATTCTTGGAGTTTTCATAAGGCTTTATAATAACCTAAGTCTGCAAAAAGCAATATCACGTTTCAGTACCCTATTCATCCTGACCATTTGAAATATGATAAATCTTTGTGAGCTGAGGGTACGTAATAAGGTTAGGAAAACTTAGAAGGTGAATCGGACTAGTTGCACCAAACTGGCTCCCAAGTTCATTGGACCTGGCACCTCTTTACTTTTTCTTTTGGGGAATCATGAAGGGTACCTTGTTTGATCCACCGTACCAGCTACGTTATCAGAGTTCGAATCTAACCGCGACTGAACATGCTGCAGCGAGTTTGGCATGACATTGACTTCAGATGGGATGTGTGCCGAAAAGCCAATGGAAGTCAAATTTAACTTGTTTATGACTATGCTATAAGACATTATATATTTTAAAATTTCAGAAAGCTTTCTTTCAGTAGAGAATAAACAGCGATTGGTGTAAAATATTAAGATGCAGTAAAATGCAGTACAACTGTGTTACGTAATGAGAGGGATTTCTTTAAGAAGAGATGGTAAAACGGCTACAAACTTATCGAATAAAAGCTACGGTAATGGCGTTGGACGGAGCAAGATCTGTAAGTTCACAGACATGAACTACAGAATAAGGCAGCTGAAGGAGCATCAAGAGCTCCATTCACTTAACACTGAAATTAATAACACTTGTTGTGCGTATTATCGTACAATACTTATACCAATGAGACAGCCACTTAATTTTTATCTCTTTTAACCAAATATGCTTGGATTTTAATAATTTTAATATAATTACTGTTTGACAAACTGTTCTCTATAGGAGTCATTCATTTTTTGCTGATGTAACTAAAGCGTATTTACATATACTAAATATGCTTCCTTTATTACATGATTTTCTTTTGCTAGTAAATATGGTGAAAATTTTATACTTTGTTTTTGTTTTTTAAACGTTTGGAGGATGTTACTTTCCTGTTATCTCGTAGAGACTTTATTTAAATGGGCACTGTAATATTATATTGTCGTAGAAGAAATTAAGTAGCACGATCATCGTGGTGTAGTGGTTATGATACTAGACTGTTGCATGGAGGGTCGTGGGTTCAAAACTCACCTAAACTGTAGAATTTTAATTTCTATATGCGGTTAGAGTACATTCTAAAAGTATCTTCAAATGTCAAATATCGTTGTACTGGAATGTTCTGTAACTGTATATATGCCGTTTGTGTTCTGGCCGGAGGCGGTTCGCTCCGCGTTCTTGTATGTGCCAGCGCCGTTAAATCTTCGTTAAGTGAAGTTAGTGTTCTGGGTGACAATACTATGGAAAAAGTTTCGTGGAATGCTGAGCAGTACTTAGAGATTTTAAAGCCAGCACTTGTCTAAGTTTGTACTGAGGTTCTTCTACAGTAATGTACAGTCCTTGCGAGTGATTGTTTAAACTCTTTCTTCCGATCACTAGGGGCCGAACTATGGCAGCGAGTTTATTCGTTACTCAAGAAACAAAGGAATGACGACGTGTAGATGTTAGCGGGAATTGATTTAGATCAATAGGGAAAGATGAAAATTTGTCCTGGGACCGGAATTCGAACACGGGTCTGCTGCCGGCCAGGCAGATGCTCTGACCACTGAGCTATCCGGACACAGTGGCCATCGCCACTACCCCTGGCACGCCTCACTTCAGCCCTAGACTCTTGACTTACCGACTTCCAAGCCATCGGATAGCTTCTTCCTCCTCACCGTTCCGTGTCTTTGGTGGGCCTCGCTGGAGCGCAACTGTTGCCATTGCCATGGTGACCAATACAGCCATCTCTGCTACGATTACTTCCAACGAGTTCATACAAATACCCATAGAGGTCAGTCTACACACAAAACTGATCAAATCATGTCTGTCATTGCACTTCTTTATTTTAGAAAGACTATTAAAAGATGCGTTGTGAACCATTACGTACGTAATTTTTGTATATATTTTTCTATTTTACTAAAATTGGAAGTAATACATAGTAAATTTTGTGGGAAAGGCTAATCAAAAACTGCGTTCTATTATCAGGACACTTGGAAAACGTAACAGATCTACTAAAGAGACTGCCCACGCTCCGCTTGTCCGTCCTGTTTTAGAACACTGCTGCGCGGTGTGGGATCTTTACCAGATAGGATTGACGGAGTACATCGAGAAAGTTCAAAGAAGGGCAGCACGTTTTGTATTATCGTGAAATATGGGAGACATTGTCATTGAAATGATACAGGATTTGGGATGGACATCATTAAAACAAAGGCGTTTTTCGTTGCGGCGGAATCTCCTCACGAAATTTCAATCAGCAATTTTATCCTCCTAATGCGAAGATATTTTGTTGGCACTGACCTACATAAGGAGAAACGATCACCATAACAAAATAATTGAAATCAGAGCTCGCATGGAAAGATACAGTTGTTCGTTTTTCCGCGCGCTGTACGAAATTGGAATAACAGAGAACTATTGTGAAGGTGGTTCGATAAAACCTCTGCCAGGCACTTGAATGTGATTTGCAGAGTATCCATGTAGATGTACATGTACTTGTAAACACCAACAACACCATTTAATGTAACATATTAAGTACACGGCTGACTGTCAAGTACAGATTAGTTGTAATGACGTAATGCAAGGGTGTGGGAGGGGGTGGGGGGGAGGGTTGGCTTACGGCATATATTTTCGAATAATGCTGCTTAATTCAGTAGTTTACATCCATGTTCTGACCGATCTTGCTCCGTCCGCTGCCAGCAGCTACCATCGTGCCGGCCGCGGTGGCCGTGCGGTTCTAAGCGCTGCAGTCCGGAACCGCGGGACTGCTACGGTCGCAGGTTCGAATCCTGCCTCGCGCATGGATGTGTGTGATGTCCTTAGGTTAGTTAGGTTTAAGTAGTTCTAAGTTCTAGGGGACTGATGACCACAGATGTTAAGTCCCATAGTGCTCAGAGCCATTTGAACCATTTTTTAGCTACCATCGTGGGTATGACATTTAATTTTGTTATTACTGTAGCTTTTATTCAAGGTGTTTTTTCCGCGTTGCCATCTCTTCTTATAGAAGTCCCTCTGAACATGTATTACTATAGTATTACAGTGCCAACGACCTGAAGATGATCTAAATTTTAGACCGAAATCGGTTGGTAACCAAAATAAACATCTGTTGAGCTCAAGACTGTCTTACTGAATTGTAATATTTTATATATTTTGCTACAAAATGACTATGGAATAGTGTCTGGACGTTAAATGAATAAATCAATATGAGTCCTTTTTGATACGTCCTACACATCCATATGAGGTGGAACGTATCCCCAGCGTAAATGAACATTCCAAAAGATTCTCTAACATTTCGTTTCTCGAACATCCTGCAACATTCAGGACATTCTGCAAGATTCTGTAACATTCTGGAACAACCCACAACATTTTCCAACATGTTCGAACATTTTCGAAGGACAAATTTTGGCCATATCGGCCACTTCTATACTCAGTTGCCAGTCTATTGCTGCGATTCCCTCTTTTGATACTCAGGTCTTCTAACCCTATCCTTACAATTCCATACCGAAATCACCTTCATGGGTAGGGGATAGAGGGCTGCCACACTATGAACCCCTATGGAGCTGCGGTGGAGGTTTGCGGAATTCAGCTGCATGTACAGACAAACGACGCTTACATATTTTATTATAAATATCGATTTGGTAACAATAGTTGATCAGTATTACATCTATCGCTCGATTGCGATAGTCCTGCGTAATCTTTGACGGTTCGCCATGCCAGGCACTTTCACCGGCAAGTGGGTAGGCAGTTGGAGACTGTCAGCAAAGGCGGAAATAGCGCCTGGGGGAGGGAAGGGGGGGGGGGCGAGGACGGTCTAACGCCGTTCTGCCCTGCCGTATTAAACTATCTTGGCGGGTGGAGAGCTAATCTGTGGGAGGACGGTATTTTGCCAATTATGGGGCGGTGGTACGCTCTGGAAATTTGCCCGAGCCGAGTTTGTGCTGACTGGGTGCAGACTGGTTTGTAAGCTCGATACTATAAACTGTGAGCTTGCCGCGTTAACGTCGTGGTACTCCAACCAGTTTCCCCACAACCATATTGCTGTATCTGTTGAGTGTCGGGGTTCACTCCGAAAGAAGTGAAGCTTATTTCCATAGGAAAGTTCAATAATATGTGTACCTTTCACTGAAGTTACGTTGGGCAAACATCTGTGAAATATTTTTGGGCACTGAAACTTTACCTGGTCTGCTAGGCAAATAGAGAAGTTTGTTTTACTAAAAGCTGTTCTTTTCTGTGCTTTTTGACATAGATACATACAATGAAAATTTAAAATTTTGAACGTATTATCCAAGAGCATAAGCTATATATCGATTACAAATATGTAGGTGCGAAGGATCACTGCGAAGCAGCTATCGCTGAGGCAGAGTATGTGCAACAAACAGCTTATGTTAGGTCGCACAATAGTGGGCAGTTGTTGCTCGAGAGTAGCAGGAGTAGCGCGCCAGAGGCTGCCAGTGTCTGTTGTGATGCTCCGGAGTGGGTATTCGCTTAATATTAAATATTCAGTGTGGTAATTTCAGTGTTGTGTATTAATGATTTATTGAAAAAATAAGATGTGAAGTAAAATTAATAAAATCTACAAACATTATGGAATGTTGATGATGGTGATTGGTTTGTGGGACGCTCAACTGCGCGGTCATCAGTACCCTCACAAAGTCACAATTTTTACTCAGTCTAATCTGGCCACCGTCACGAATAATGATAATGAAATGATGACAACACAAACACCCAGTTCCCGGGCAGAGATAATCCCCAACCCAGCCCGGCGTCGAACCCAGGACCCCGTGATCCAGAGCAACAACGCTAGCTAGCCCTTAGACGACGAGCTGCGAACATGAAATTTTAATGAAGAAATCTTGCTACATATTGTTACATCGATCTACAATAAGGTAATCAATATTCATGTATTTATGCGCTTTTGCAGTAGAACGAATATGAATGAGACAAGATTTGTACGAGTATGTAAGGCCAAGCTTTTTATTGTGTTTTGTGTAAAGATTATTTGTTTGCGTGTCCGCAGCTCGTGGTCTTGTGGTAGCGTTCTCGCTTCTCGCCCACGGGGTCCCGGGTTCGATTCTCGGCAGGGTCAGCGATTTTTTCCTGCCTCGAGATGACTGGGTGTTGTCGTCTTCATCATCCTCATCATCATCATTCATCCCCATTACGGTCGGAGGAAGGCAACGGCAAACCACCTCCACTAGGACCTTGCCTAGTACGGCGGTGCGGCTCTCCCGTATCGTCCCCTACGCTCCTCGGAGTATGGAACCTCACCGTCGTCATTTGTTTGCGTACACGTAATTTTTATGATATGGCTTAACAGTTGCTAATCAGTTTCACAATATAGCAAGATTTCCAAGTAAGATATCTCGGTCATTCTTCTCAGTCATGTTCCACCTCCCAATTCCAAGTCGTTGGATTTTCGCACAGGGACCAGTTTTCTACTTATTCACATTTACAGGATCGTAATAAACTCGAATAGATCTGAATGCACTTGCCTCTAACTGATCATTATCGAGCACACGTGTTAATTAGTGTGTGTTTACTGGTATACCTTTCTTGCTAGTATACATATTGTTTAAAATCGGTTCAGGCAAATATACACATACACGCAATCAGATACGTAGTCAGCACACCACTTGATATCTGTTCTTTGTTAGACATAAACATCACAACGTTACATGTTATTATGGGCAACCGTATGGTAAAATAATTTTGTGTTATTGAAGCCTTGTCTCATCACCTATTGCCGCAGTTCTAGTGTTACCCAGTTGTTAATTCTGAGTTGCACTCTCTGATAATTTACTTGTTAGACTGGTTAAAGGAGGTGCTAGACCATCGCTGATGTCATTACATTGAGATATTAGAAATACACATGTCTGAACACGAATGTTTCATTGTATCTTTGCTAGACACTGTTTAGACTGTCGAAACTGAACAGCCGTGGGACAGGTGTCGCTAAAGAGAAGACGCCAATTGTTGACAAATGGTTCAAATGGCTCTGAGCACTATGGGGCTCAACTTCTGAGGTCATTAGTCCCTTAGAACTAGTTAAACCTAACTAACCTAAGGAGATCACTCACATCCATGCCCGAGGCAGGATTCGAACCTGCGACCGTAGCGGTCTCGCGGTTCCAGACTGCAGCGCCGAGAACCGCACGGCCACTTCGGCCGGCAATTGTTGACAGGGTTGCATGACTGGCGGTGCTAACAGACAGTGATTACTGTTGAATAAACTGTGCTGTGATCTCGTTCCTAGATGAACTAACGACGTTTGCGTTTGTGAAATGGACGTTGATGAATCCTTGCTTGTGCACGATATCAAATACTCTATTAATCTCATGAGGGCTGCGCTTTGATGTGAATAAGTTTTTACATGTGGTGTGTCACTCAGTTAACTGAAACCTTTTCGCAGGTGCTACGAAGTACGGCATCGAACTGACAAATATACTCCGTAAATAGCTTTGATCTTTTTTGTATTGAATTGGAGACCGTCGCAGGCTTCAAAAAGGACACCGTGCCATATTTCCGAATATTTGACGAGAGCGATTATTTGCTGAAACGTTTTGTTTGCTCGGAATCCCATGTGTCTAACGCCGTATGATATCAGTCAATCTGAAGATGCCTGAATGAGGTGAAACGGGTCATTAGTAAATAAATAATAATTACAACCCTTCAACCAAGACTGTTTCTTCATGTTATGTTACTGGTTGCCGTATCATCCCCTCTGTGAACTGGAGAAAATTTTTGACTTTCGTGTTTCCAGTTGAAAACGACTGCGAGGAAAAAAGTGAAAAAGCACGTAGTTCTTTACCCAATTTTCTTTTAAAATTAACAGTAAGGATAGAGAATATAAATTGGAGAAATTACTTGTCTAATGTTTTAAATACCCTCCTATCGTAGTTGACTGTGAGAAAGATAAAGAAACCACACATTTTCACAGCACAGCATTTCCTTTCTCATAGGTGGTTTTATGTGAAAACCATGACATTATCGTTTAAAAATATATAGCATATGTTCATCTGAATGATTATTGCAGTATTATGTAAAAATCTGAAGTTGGTTAAGGCAGCTTCGAGATTTTCCAACATTTCTCTATTGTACATTACAAATAACTAGCCTATGTCCGTCCAAATGTTTGATACAGTATTTTCTAAAAGTTTGATGTGACTTTGGAAATTTGTGGTAAGGTCTTGTGGGACCAAACTGCTGAGGTCCCTAAGCCCACACACTACTTAAACTAACTTACGCTAAGGACGACACACAAACACACACTTCACGATCTTCAGTGTTTTCTTCACATCCATTCCTACAGTTTTTCTATTAATTTGTAAATAGAAGCCAAACAAGTTCGTTTCATACAGTGCACTTGCCATGTTCGGCAGACTCATTTCTCGCCAAATAATTTAAATCGTGATGTAGGCAGATTTGCGAACTGCAATTACTCGTGTCGCGCACGAACTTACAAATTTGCTTTGCTCTGACTGGTTGAGAACCGTAGTGGGCGCTGCATTCTAATGTTAAGTTTGGTAAATACGTGTTTGGGACTGACTTGTTTACAATATTACGGGAGCTGCAGAAGTTGGGTGTGAAATGTATTTCTAGTGAATGACTGTGTTTCTGGGTGCAATTACGCTTACTTCAGAAAATTGATGCTGTATACTTGTACGGACTATTTTAATGTATTTACTTCATTTTCTTTATACTGATTTCTGTCAGCATTGGTGCAGGAGTACAGCTGTACTGCTCTTGAGTTGGACAGTATGAGGTCACAAAGGGCTTTACGACTCTAGAATGATATAGAAACCTGTTGAGATGAGTTACAGAATCGGTAGATGTTATTTTGTAGCGAACAACCTGAAGTTTGATTCAGATTCACGTAATGCATAGTAGCCAATTCCGCCACCAGGAGCGCCAGCGTAGCGTACTGTTAAAATTACTACTTTCATCCGTGTGGAGTGTGCTCACTGGGCGTTTTGGTTTCATGAACTGCATTCCTTTCTCTGAGGTTTTCTCAAAGACCGTGTGTATGTTTCTCCCCTAACAAATAATTTGTCCGAACTGAAAACATCTAATCCACACAGCCGTTCCACAAGTTAGGCCCGATGTGCTTCAACGAATGTGGGAAAAAAATTGATTACCGGTTGGATATTTGACACATCACAAATAGTAGTCACATCGAACCAAATTGACACATGACACCTTTATGTGAAACTCGAGGTTTCTTTACAAAATGGTGTCTATCGATTCTGTGAGTCACCTCAATACATTTCTACATAATTCCAAATTTGTAAAGTCCTTTTTCACTCACCGTGCATATTTAATTTCGTTCTTTTTTTCCTAGAACCCTCACATGTAATTAATCCCCATTGACCGAACACTTGTATCGGTGAAACACAAGATTAGGTCACCACTTTATTACAGGGTCATTTATATTCTTTTTTAATTAGGTCGAATATCCCGTTGTGTTATAACACGAATGCTCATATGCAACAACATGAAAAAAACATCACGCCATGTCAACCAGGAAGTAACAGTAGGTTACAACCGTTCTGTAAATCCTTGGTAGTCAACCTGGTCCTGCCGGCCGCGGTGGTCTAGCGGTTCTGCCGCTGCAGTCCGGAACCGCGGGACTGCTACGGTCGCAGGTTCGAATCCTGCCTCGGGCATGGGTGTGTGTGATGTCCTTAGCTTAGTTAGATTTAAGTAGTTCTAAGTTCTAGGGGACTTATGACCTCAGATGTTGAGTCCCATAGTGCTCAGAGCCATTTGAACCATTTCAACCTGGTCCCTACCGCTCACCAGTGGGCGTTCCAGCTTCCATGGCGGTCACTAGGTGGTAGGGGGTTTTGGAAAAAATTTACATAACGTTTTCATGAAATTTTGACGTGAAGTATTTGGTAAGTAATTATTATTCTATGCTTTAACTTGCTGTTACTCTACTTTTATAATTTCCATGAATTAACGTTGGCTTCCTGCTTTATAAATCACCTTTAGTGTGAAACTGGTGGGCGCTTTTACTACTAATGGATACAAAAGTGGGCGGTACGCAAAAACGGTTGACCACCCCTGTTGTAACTGACAATTTTACGCTGTTATACGAGCAATTATTTCATACCGCTTCAGTGTAATAATGCGCAGAAACTTTAGCAGCCGTCCACTGTGGCCGAGCGGAACCACGCGGCTGTAACGGTCGCAGGTTCGAATCCTGCCTCGGGCATGGATGTGTGTGATGTCCTTAGGTTAGTTAGGTTTAAGTAGTTCTAAGCCTAGGGGACTGATGACCTCAGATGTTAAGTCCCATAGTGCTCAGAGTCATTTCAACACTTTAGCAGGTTCACCAAAGTTTGTAGTGATTTAAGATTCTGAAACTGAATTTATGAACAACACTAAAAATTTTACTATACAAGAACAGAGCACCAGAACGTGATTCACCGCAACTGAAGAATCAACAGCATACAACTGAACATAAGTTTTGGCGTATTTACCCATTTAGAAACGAACTTATGTGTGCGGTTAGAATTTAGGAAGTTCCAGAAAGGCCTTAGTATCAGGAGAAAGAGTGAAGACGTTTTCAACATGTTGGGGTTGTATCCATGGTCTTTCTTCTTCATCCAACAAAGTCCTCTCTTTCTACAAGCTGCAGAGTTATTTTATGCCATACCAGACTTTCGCACAAAGTGACTCTAGAGTCACTTCACAGCAGCTTCTCGTCCGGAACTTGTATATCTATTGCAACGGCAGGGCGGCTGGCAGAAAAGTCTCTTCGTCCACCGATTACCTGCATTACGCTCACTTCCACAACGTCTGTGCTTCTTACGTAAACATAGTTTATATGACGACTTTTTTTGTCAAGACATTTATACGGTCTCTTTTCCTGTTTTTTGTTTGACCTAAGCTATTCTGCTGTTTACATTATCGTCATTCTCTTTCTGGACTTAATCTTGTATTCAACAAGACAATTTCTGATTTTATACTTGTGCAGTGCTCCAACGGTTTAATAAATCGTCCACAGAAGTGACTGAAGCTGTTGCACATTGCACCTTACGAAGGACATATTTGAACAACTTATATTGAAGACCTGCATCTTAAAGATGTCTTACGGAAAATACATTTTTCGTGTCTAAACCAAATTTCTTGTTTGTGTAAGTATATTACTAGCATGCGCAATAGTTTCAGACAATTTCGTCTTCATACTTCATGAAGTCTGACAATGGCTTTTTTATATTTGTGTCATAATATCCTGTTGTCTACGGAATTGCAAAACACCCACGACACGTGTAAGAAAATCGATAGTGCCACAGAAATGGTACAAATCATATTCTCGGTTGCACAGTCATTTTGTACGGCCCTCTTCTAGGAATCAGTCATTCTAACTACGCCCTCAGAGCATACAGGGCAAGTCACGTAAGACGTAAGAGTCCTTTTATTTCATGAACGGTTACACATACCGAAACGCGGCTTTCGGAAAATGTTAGAGCCTCAAGGAGCATGTATGTTTTTGTTTGGTTAATGTTTTTATTGCTGTTATAAACGGAGATATCAAAGCAAATACTTTTTAAATGGAACCGTACATTTTTTATACACTCCTGGAAATGGAAAAAAGAACACATTGACACCGGTGTGTCAGACCCACCATACTTGCTCCGGACACTGCGAGAGGGCTGTACAAGCAATGATCACACGCACGGCACAACGGACACACCAGGAACCGCGGTGTTGGCCGTCGAATGGCGCTAGCTGCGCAGCATTTGTGCACCGCCGCCGTCAGTGTCAGCCAGTTTGCCGTGGCATACGGAGCTCCATCGCAGTCTTTAACACTGGTAGCATGCCGCGACAGCGTGGACGTGAACCGTGTGTGCAGTTGACGGACTTCGAGCGAGGGCGTATAGTGGGCATGCGGGAGGCCGGGTGGACGTACCGCCGAATTGCTCAACACGTGGGGCGTGAGGTCTCCACAGTACATCGATGTTGTCGCCAGTGGTCGGCGGAAGGTGCACGTGCCCGTCGACCTGGACCGGACCGCAGTGACGCACGGATGCACGCCATACCGTAGGATCCTACGCAATGCCGTAGGGGACCGCACCGCCACTTCCCAGCAAATTAGGGACACTGTTGCTCCTGGGGTATCGGCGAGGACCATTCGCAACCGTCTCCATGAAGCTGGGCTACGGTCCCGCACACCGTTAGGCCGTCTTCCGCTCACGCCCCAACATCGTGCAGCCCGCCTCCAGTGGTGTCGCGACAGGCGTGAATGGAGGGACGAATGGAGACGTGTCGTCTTCAGCGATGAGAGTCGCTTCTGCCTTGGTGCCAATGATGGTCGTATGCGTGTTTGGCGCCGTGCAGGTGAGCGCCACAATCAGGACTGCTTACGACCGAGGCACACAGGGCCAACACCCGGCATCATGGTGTGGGGAGCGATCTCTTACACTGGCCGTACACCACTGGTGATCGTCGAGGGGACACTGAATAGTGCATAGTACATCCAAACCGTCATCGAACCCATCGTTCTACCATTCCTAGACCGGCAAGGGAACTTGCTGTTCCAACAGGACAATACACGTCCGCATGTATCCCGTGCCACCCAACGTGCTCTAGAAGGTGTAAGTCAACTACCCTGGCCAGTAAGATCTCCGGATCTGTCCCCCATTGAGCATGTTTGGGACTGGATGAAGCGTCGTCTCACGCGGTCTGCACGTCCAGCACGAACGCTGGTCCAACTGAGGCGCCAGGTGGAAATGGCATGGCAAGCCGTTCCACAGGACTACATCCAGCATCTCTACGATCGTCTCCATGGGAGAATAGCAGCCTGCATTGCTGCGAAAGGTGGATATACACTGTACTAGTGCCGACATTGTGCATGCTCTGTTGCCTGTGTCTGTGTGCCTGTGGTTCTGTCAGTGTGATCATGTGATGTATCTGACCCCAGGAATGTGTCAATAAAGTTTCCCCTTCCTGGGACAATGAATTCACGGTGTTCTTATTTCAATTTCCAGGAGTGTATTTGCATGTCTATAGCTGTTGAGAAGACAATTAGTCATACAGCGTTTTTTTTTTATGTTGACGTTGATATCTGCCGTAAAGAAATTAGAGAAATGTCCTAGAAGTTGAGAGGAGGGTGGCCGTAATTGGCATTAGCGGTGCAAACACCGCAAAGCTCAACTCTAGCGCTACGCTATCTCAGAATGTCTACACGTTTGCCTGTTTACTTGTCTGCACTGCAGACCGCTCATTTCTGCTTCAATATTCGTGGCATGCATGCATGTTTACCGATGAGAAGTTGGATATCCTACTTTTATATGAAGAATGTAAAAGAAATGCCGTAAAAACAGTACAGCGGTATAGGGCTATCTGTCCGGTTCGCCAATGTCCGATGGGCCATGCAATTGCTCGAATTATTAAGATGCTTTTTCTGACAGGCTGATTGAAGGTCAGAAAGCGTGGAAGAAAGAAGACTGCAGCTGATAGAACACGAAGAAGCTGTTCCGGCTACGACTCTAACGAATCCGCACATTGGTACGAGACACATTGCCAGACGAGTGCCATTCGCATCCTGCATAGACAGAATTTCCATCCCTATCATCTGTCCCCCCCCCCCCCCCCCCCGGCCCCCATGAACCATGGACCTTGCCGTTGGTGGGGAGGCTTGCGTGCCTCAGCGATACAGATAGCCGTACCGTAGGTACAACCACAACGGAGGGATATCTGTTGAGAGGTCAGACAAACGTGTGGTTCCTGAAGAGGGGCAGCAGTCTTTTCAGTAGTTGCAGGGGCAACAGTCTGGATGATAGACTGATGTGGCCTTTTAACATTAACCAAAATGGTCTTGCTGTTCTGGTACTGCGAACGGCTGAAAGCAAGGGGAAACTGGGAAACTACAGCCGTAATTTTTCCCGAGGGCATGCAGCTTTGCTGTATGATTAAATGATGATGGCCTCCTCTTGGGTAAAATATTCCGCAGGTAAAATAGTCCCCCATTCGGATCTCCGGGCGGGGACTACTCAAGAGGACGTTGTTATCAGGAGGAAGAAAACTGGCGTTCTACGGATCGGAGCGTGGAATGTCAATCCCTTAATCGGGCAGGTAGGTTAGAAAATTAAAAAAGGGAAATGGATAGGTTAAAGTTAGATATAGTGGGAATTAGTGGAGTTCGGTGGCAGGAGGAACAAGACTTTTGGACAGGCGAATACAGGGTTATAAATACAAAATCAAATAGGGGTCATGCAGGAGTTGGTTTAATAATGAATAAAAATAGGAGTACGGGTAAGCTACTACAAACAGCATAGTGAACGCATTATTGTGGACAAGATAGACACGAAGCCCACGCCTACTACAGTAGTACAAGTTTATATGCCAACTAGATCTGCAGATGAAGAAGAAAATGATGAAAAGTATGATGAGATAAAAGACATTATTCAGATAGTGAAGGGAGACGAAAATTTAATAGTCATGAGTGACTGGAATTCAAGAGTAGGAAAAGGGAGAGAAGGAAACGTAGTAGGTGAATATGGATTGGGGCTAAGAAATGAAAGAGGAAGCCGACTGGTAGAATTTTGCGCAGAGCATAACTAAATCATCGCTAACACTTGGTTTAAGAATCATGAAAGAAGGTTGTATACATGGAAGAACCCTGGAGATACTGAAAGGTATCAGATAGATTATATAATGGTAAGACACAGGTTTAGGAACCAGGTTTTAAATTGTAAGACATTTCCAGGGGCAGATGTGGACTCCGACCACAATCTATTGGTTATGAACTGTAGACTAAAACTCAAGAAACTGCAAAAAGGTGGGAAATTAAGGAGATGGGACCTGGATAAACTGACTAAACCAGAGGTTGCACAGAGTTTCAAGGAGAGCATAAGGGAACAATTGACAGGGATGGGGGAAAGAAATACAGTAGAAGAAGAATGGGTAGCTTTGAGATATGAAATAGTGAAGGCAGCAGAGGATCAATTAGGTAAAAAGATGAGGGCTAGTAGAAACCCTTGGGTAACAGAGGAAATGCTGAATTTAATTGATGAAAGGAGAAAATATAAAAATGCAGTAAATGAAGTAGGCAAAAAGGAATACAAACGTCTCAAAAATGAGATCGACAGGAAGTGCAAAATGGCTAAGCAGGGATGGCTAGAGGACAAATGTAAGGATGTAGAGACTTATCTCACTAGGGGTAAGATAGATACTGCCTACAGGAATATTACAGAGACATTTGGAGAAAAGGGAACCACTTGTATGAATATCAAGAGCTCAGATGGAAACCCAGTTCTAAGCAAAGAAGGGAAAGCAGAAAGGTGGAAGCAGTATATAGAGGGTCTATACAAGGGCGATGTACTTGAGGACAATATTATGAAAATGGAAGAGGATGTAGATGAAGATGAAATGGGAGATACGATACTGTGTGAAGAATTTGACAGAGCACTGAAAGACCTAAGTCGATACAAGGGAGTAGACAACATTCCATTAGAACTACTGATGGCCTTGGGAGAGCCAGTCCTGACAAACCACTACAATCTGGTGAGCAAGATGAACGAGACAGGCGAAATACCCTCAGACATCAAGAAGAATATAATAATTCCAATCCCAAAGAAAGCAGGTGTTGACAGATGTGAAAATTACCGAACTATCAGTTTAATAAGTCACAGCTACAAAATACTAACGCGAATTCTTTACAGACGAATGGAAAAACTGGTAGATGCTGATCTCGGGGAAGATAAGTCTGGATTCCGTAGAAATGTTGGAACACGTGAGGCAATACTGACCCTACGACTTATCTTAGAAGAAAGATTAAGAAAAGGCAAACCTACGTTTCTAGCATTTGTAGCCCGCATCTCGTGGTCGTGCGGTAGCGTTCTCGCTTCCCACGCCCGGGTTCCCGGGTTCGATTCCCGGCGTGATCAGGGATTTTCTCTGCCTCGTGATGGCTGGGTGTTGTGTGCTGTCCTTAGGTTAGTTAGGTTTAAGTAGTTCATAGTTCTAGGGGACTGATGACCATAGATGTTGAGTCCCATAGTGCTCAGAGCCATTTGAACCATTTGTAGACTTAGAGAAAGCTTTTGACAATGTTGATTGGAATACTCTCTTTCAAAATCTGAAGGTGGCGGGGGTAAAATACAGGGAGCGGAAGGCTATTTACAATTTGTACAGATATCAGATGCAAGTTATAAGAGTCGAGGGGTGTGAAGGGAAGCAGTGGTTGGGAAGGGAGTGAGACAGGGTTGTAGCCTATCCCCGATGTTATTCAATCTGTATATTGAGCAAGCAATAAAGGAAACAAAAGAAAAGTTCGGAGTAGGTATTAAAATCCATGGAGAAGAAATAAAAACTTTGAGGTTCACCGATGACATTGTAATTCTGTCAGAGACAGCAAAGGACTTGGAAGAGCAGTTGAACGGAATGGACAGTGTCTTGAAAAGAGATTATAAGATGAACGTCAACAAAAGCAAAACGAGGATAATGGAATGTAGTCGAATTAAGTCGGGTGATGCTGAGGGAATTAGATTAGGAAATGAGACACTTAAAGTAGTAAATGAGTTTTGCTATTTGGGGAGCAAAATAACTGATGATGGTCGAAGTAGAGAGGATACAAAATGCAGACTGGCAATGGCAAGGAAAGCGTTTCTGAAGAAGAAAAATTTGTTAACATCGAGTATAGATTTAAATATCAGGAAGTCATTTCCGAAAGTATTTGTATGGACTGTAGCCATGTATGGAAGTGAAACATAGACGATAAATAGTTTGGACAAGAAGAGAATAGAAGCTTTCGAAATGTGGTGCTACAGAAGAATGCTGAAAATTAGATGGGTAGATCAGATAACTAATGAGGAGGTATTGAACAGAATTGGGGAGAAGAGGAGTTTGTGGCACAACTTGACTAGAAGAAGGGATCGGTTGGTAGGACATGTTCTGAGACATCGAGGGATCACCAATTTAGCATTGGAGGGCAGCGTGGAGGGTAAAAATCGTAGAGGAAGACCAAGAGATGAATACACTAAGCAGATTCAGAAGGATGTAGGCTGCAGTATGTACTGGGAGGTGAAGAGGCTTGCACAGGATAGAGTAGCATGGAGAGCTGCATCAAACCAGTCTCAGGACTGAAGATGACAAGAACAACAACATCGTCTGTCACTACATCAGGCACTCTGCGACCTTGATTTCGAAGGTCGTGCAAAATTTTGTCGGTTTTCCCTTCAGCAGCTGACAGACGAACTTACGTTTTCCAAAGTATGCTCTTGAGTGATGATGCAACGTTTACTAACCACGCTAATGCAAATGTGCATAACATGCACTACCGGTAGCCGAAAATCTACACTGGCTTCGTCAAGCGCAACATCGACGACCCTGGATAGTGAAAGTGTGGTGCGACATCATAGGATATTACGTTTAGGGACCTTAGGTCATCTAAGAGGTTCTAAATACACACTCGTACGCACACTTTATGACGAACATTCTGCCGGTTCTCCTAGATGAGGTACGACAATATATGTGGCCGCTACACGACGGTTGTCCACTCACTCTCGCCGTGTTGCAATGCAGATATTCAATTATATAACAGAATTCAGAACAGTGTAGGTAGAGACAGTTGTCCGACAGCATGTATCTTACATCTAAGACGCACACAGCTAGGTACAGGAAAAGGTTTGTCAAATCTTCCTTCTAACATTTAGATATTTAATACGGTAGTTGCTTTTTACAGCGTATTATATCTCTTCATTTTTGAAAAATGAACAGTTGATTTTTCTGTTTCAGCTCACATAAATCTGAGATGGTGCACAAATGTGAGATAGTGATACGGTAGAGTCTAGCCTGTGTCGTTTTTCCATACACAGCATTCGTAAGTTAGTCTACATCTAGGTCCCAAGTTGGTTCAAGGAAAATACAGCTTTATTCTCGTAGCACAGGCCTACCTTACGGTATAAAACTACAAGGCTTGGTCCGAGACGCTTGCTTGGCGGGTATATGCCGTTTCCGGCCACTGTGCTCTTAAACTCTAGGATACTTCTCGAATTTTTTACGATCGGTTTGAACGTCAATGTTAACAAACGCTAAATCACTGTACATGTCTTCTTAAAAGCTACCGAATGCAGTCATAAAAAGTATATGATTCCATTTCAATAAAGTACTTACTTAAGTATCACAGTTGCTACCAGCACTAAAAAACATTAACCAAAGAAAAAACACATGTTCCCCTCGACGCTCTAACATTTGACGAAAATGGCTTTTCGCTATATGTAACCGTTCACGAAATAAAAGGGGAGTTATGTCTTACACAGGGTGGACGATTTTAATTCATAACGGAAAATAAATCTGTACGGAGATGAGATGCAGCAAAATGTTTCAGATAATAGTTGTAGGTGCCAAAGAGGGTCTCTCATTGCTACCAGTGGCTCTGACCTTTAACATGATTTTCAAGGTGATTTTGAAGGTTTGAAAGATTGGCAAATTTTACGCGTAAAATGTTTACCCTGTCATTTGCCGCTCTTTTCAAACCTTGAATCAAATATCAGGGGTCCTCTTCTAAAAAATCACTTTAACCTCCAAGCCATCTCGAAAACAGCGTTGAAAGTCACGGGCATTAGTAGCAATGCGTGATCCTCTTTGCGACCTACAACTTTCATGTAAAATATTTTGCTGTATCTCATCTCCACTCCGAGCTATTCCTCACTATGGATTAAAATGGACCACCCTGTATATTCAATAATAGATGTGCTCATAGCTAAAGCCTCTGACGTGGAGCTGTCCCAAAAGATATATTAAATTTTTTCTTCCAGTAATGTATTATAGAATGTTAATTATGATAATTTTCACACGTATTTAAATAACTTTATTAGAACTGTTGATAGAGAGTGAGGTTTCTTAAACTAGTCCTAAGCCAGCTGTGAGCCTAAAAGCCTCTGTGAATGATCCAACTCGTTTATTGAATTCGATGCCTGCTATCCACAAATTATCGAAACAAGCGAACAGACGTACCAACCACGTCTGTCAAATTTAACTTCATTTTTGAAGTAGTTGTTGCGCTGTACATATCGAGCTGCGAAATATTTTTGACACTAGTAGGCAACGTAGGAGATGTAGAGCAGCATAAAAACCTTACATCTTCGAAATGTGCTCAAGTTGGCCGGCTGGTTTGGCCGAGCGGTTCTAGGCGCTACAGTCCGCAACCGCGCGACCACTACGCTCGCAGGTTCGAATCCTGCCTTGGGCATGGATGTGTGTGATGTCCTTAGGTTAGTTAGATTTAAGTAGTTCTGAGTTCTAGGGGACTGATGACCTCAGAAGTTAAGTCTCATAGTGCTCAGAGCCATGTTTTTGCTCCAGTTTGCAAAGTGGATAAATAAGCCGGCATCCAATTGGCTGTTGTTTCACAGACTCTTGCGTAAACAGTCAATCACGTCAAACAAAGCAAATAATTTGACAAACAGGTGAAGTGTGACCTTGTTTGATCGCCTACAGGGGTCTTACGCGTCTCGCACGTGCCGTCGGTTTGCAAAAACGCCAATCAAGAGTGGCTGAACTTTTGCTCTCGAATCCCTCTATCTGCAGTGTATCTGTTACGCTTTGATGCACCATTAACTAACTTTTAGTCCTGCTTTACAGTGTCAAAATTACTTTTTTACTGTCATTAACAAATCTGTCCACCATAAATTGACTACTGAAGGTTTCGCTAGAGTAGATTCGAATATGATAAATTGTCACGACCTAGCCAGAGTTTTAAGAACGATTAAATGGGATAAGGGCGCGGACCATGTTGCTTTGAACTGCCAACAGGTTCCTTGATTGCCAATTATTTGCAAGTTCCCTTTTGTTATTTGTGGTGTATTGCGAAAGTTTCCACAATGTCTGCTATGCAACTTTTTTTGAAGTCTGTTCTGAGATATAATGGAAGGGGCGAAAAATCGATAGGACATTCTCGCATTCTAGAATCTGACTACATTGCTAACTCATTCTCCAGTACGAAAACCATGAGCTGTCACGGTAAGCAGTTTTAGTAATAATGATTATAACTATAACACCAAGGCAAATTGATCTTAGGTACTAGTTACGAAATATTTTAGTGCCTCAGAAAGGAGTTCAAGACGCACCCGGAATAAATCACTGATATTTTTCCCAGTAGCAATAGATGGCTAACATTCAACAAAGCGAATTTTAAATCAAATCCGAAATTTTTTTGCACATGCTTTCTATTCTATAGATGCATATTTAATAGAACAGCAGTAACATTCATAGTAGACAAATCGTTTACTTTGTCTGTGATTTCTAAGAGGAGGAATAATAGACAGCTGTGGTAATCCTTATTAAATTTAAGCCACTGTGCTGTTAAGTATTTTGTAAGTGGTCAGTATTCACCCATAAACGCGAATACATAGTGTCTCCACACGCTATCAACTGATTGCTTTCATATTACTTCCTTAGAAGTCGTGTAAACGAACTATGGAATTAACTAACCAACCGCGCCGTTGCTGGCGGTCGGAAGAGAAATGGTGACTGGTTGTTTGGTAAGTATCCTGCCCCCCAACTAAACATACTTAGTTAAAGAAAAGAGTACAAGTGTAGCTAGGAGCAACAGGTTTCCAGAAGTAGTTCCTTGACAGACTGCTAATGTTGTACAGTTCCACAGCCCATAGTTCTTTCTTTTCGATTCATGTAGCTGCCTTGACATCAGATTACCTATGACTGTGGCGAAGAGAAGAAAAAGAAAGTGTAAATGCTTTCCCTGACTTGTAACCCAGTCAACGTCAATACCACAACGGAGAAGAAAAAAAGTATAAATGCGATCCCTGACCTGTAGCCCAGTAAGGCCAGTACGTGGAAGAACTGCGAGTCATCCATACGAAATCACACTCACAAAGTGGGACTCCTTTCCTTCTAAGAGAGCCACAGCCTTGCAAACTGCACATTAGTCAACATTGCAGATATTTACACTAGTGGTCCCTAGCTATAGGTGAGATTCTCACATGTTGCGTCACAGGCAACAGGAGTAGAAGTCAGAAGTGTAGCGAACTCGACATCAGACTGTAAAAGTAAAGGAATTCTGATTCCTTAAAAGCAACTTAGCATATGATGCACAAGGCATGGGGGCAGTATTGTACAGCCAGAGGGAGCGTAATCACGACGACAAGTCTTCCAATATGAACTGTATGCCATAGCTCGAGACAAAATTTAAGAGTATACATGGTGGTCGATTGATAGTGACCGTGCCAAATATCGCACGAAATAAGCATCAAACGAACAAAATAAAAAGTACGAAACTCGTCTAGCTTGAAGGGGGAAACCAGATGGCGCTATGGTTGGCCCGCTAGATGGCGCCGCCCTAGGTCAAAAGGATATCACCTGCGTTTTTTTAAATAGGAACCCCTATTTTTTATTAGATATTCGTGTAGTACGTAAAGATATATGAATGTTTTAGTTGGAACACAGGAAGTGTTCAGCCACATGTGAAACGTCAACCACGACCTGCAACAAATGATGACGCCCAAGTAGGTGTTTTAGCTGCTGTCGCGGCTAATCCGCACATCAGTAGCAGACCAACTGCGCGAGAATCGGGAATCTCAAAAACGTCGGTGTTGAGAATGCTACATAAACATCGATTGCACCTGTTCCATATTTCTATGCACCAAGAATTGCATGGCGACGAGATTGAACGTTGTGTGCAGTTCTGCCACCGGGCACAAGAGAAATTACGGGACGATGACAAATTTTTTGCACGCGTTCTATTTGGCGACGAAGCGTCATTCACCAACAGCAGTAACGTAAACCGCCATAATATGCACTATTGGACAACGGAAAATCCACGATGGCTGCGACAAGTGGAACATCAGCGACCTTGGCGGGTTAATGTATGGTGAGGCATTATAGGAGGAAGGATAATTGGCCCCCATTTTATCGATGGCAATCTAAATGGTGCAATGTATGCTGATTTGCTACGTAATGTTCTACCGACGTAACTACACGATGTTTCACTGCATGACAGAATGGCGATGTACTTCCAACATGATGGATGTCCGGCACATAGCTCGCGTGCGGTTGAAGCGGTACTGAATAGCATCCTTCATGATATTTGGATTGGTCGTCGACGCACCATACCATGGCCCGCACGTTCACCGGATCTGACGTTCCCGGATTTCTTTCTGTGCCGAGAGGTGAAGGATATTTGCTATCGTTATCAACGGACAACGCCTGAAAACATGCGTCAGCGTATTGTCAATGCATGTGCGAACACTACGGAAGGCGAACTACCCGCTGCTGAGAGGAATGTCGTTATACGTATTGCCAAATGCATTGAGATTGACGGACATCATTTTGAGCATTTATTGCATTAATGTGGTATTTACAGGTAATCACGCTGTAACAGCATGCGTTCTCAGAAATGATAGGTTCACAAAGGTACATGTAGCACATTGGAACAAGCGAAATAAAATGTTCAAACGTACCTACGTTCTGCGTTTTAATGTAAAAAACCTACCTCTTACCAACTGGTCGTCTAAAATAGTGAGACATGTGTTTGTGACTATTACAGCGCCATCTACCACAAAGCGAAAAAGTGGTCCAACTAGAACATTCATATTTCCTTACGTACTATACGAATATGTAATAAAAATGGGGGGTTTCTATTTAAAAAAACGCAGTTGATATCCGTTTGACCTACGGAAGCGCCATCTAGCGGGCCAGCCATAGCGCCATCTGGTTTCCCCCTTCACGCTAGACAACTTTCGTTCTTCGTAGTTTTTCGTTTGACGCTTATTTCGTGAGATATTTGGCCCGGTCACGATCAATGGACCACCCTGTATACATATGGACAACAGCATTACCTGTAAGAACATGTTGGCCTGTGGGGAAAATAGGGAATGAACGGAAGCGAAGAATTGGATCTATGGCGTTACGTCAATATTCTGAAAACTAAGTTGATTTTTCAAGCAACTACTGTCACCACCCAGCTTCGCACGGGTAGGTTTAAGCTTCTACAGTAAGACGATCTCACTGCCTTACCGTATTTTGTTTCGGGGCCACGAATAAAATTCAGCGAACAACGCTAAGCAAGTGAACATCACCACTTCCACACAAGTTACGTCATGTAAGTGGCGCACAACAGGGGAGTCAGGAGGAATGAATCAGGTCGTTTATCCTATAAGGGGTCAGCATTTGCTTACCGGGTACGTCTTGGCGACCCCTGGTTCCTGAGCCGTGGGCTAGTAAGCGCCATCAGTCCTTTGATACCGTAAGCTCTGGCCATGTTGTAGCAACCACAGTGCGGCGCAGTGGTGGAATGTTGTGTGTTTCGGAGAACGGGGGTCTTGGCTTCACTGCATGGACACCTCTATACAAAAAATAACCACCTCAATCTCCAGCTGTGCTACGTGCTGTTGTAAACTGCTCCGGGGATCAGCTAGTGTGGAGCTTAAAGTGTAAGGTTTACAACAAGGAAAGGAAAATTCAGGAGTTGAAAGTCAAGAGACGCATACCGTATTATGAAGCTAAAAAAGCCTTCAAAGCTATGCCACCTCTGATCTTTGCTACTTCTTTTGCATCAGCCATTAAGACCCCAATCGCCAAGAGTGATGCCTCCACACAAACTCAGACCACAGATTGGAGTACGAGCACGTGCACTTGTTGGTACACCTGTGGGGGAAACGCTACACTTGAAACATAAGTCATTCAGAGTCCGTCGGAAATGGGCTAACCACGTAATCCACATACCACTGCCCATCATCAGAAGCCTACTAAGACGTCTCCTCAACCCAAGCAACCACCACCTCCCATAAGTAAAGAAAAACGTCATTCGAAAAGTAGTGCCAAGTCAAAGAAAACGGTAGTTAAACCTTCGGATCGGCGAGCGCTCTCTCTCTCTCTCTCTCTGATAGGGACTATGCTCTTGAGGACATGGACTTCCAATCGGAGGAATTAGAGCCGCAAACGTTCTAACATTCACCCTGACCTCACCAGTAAATCAACACTCGGAGAGAGAAAAGAAGAACCATCGCTAAACAATGGCTTCTACAGGGACTTGTGTGTTGCAGTGGAATTTAAAACAATACCGTCACATTTGGAAGAATTACAGCTCCTGGTTCAGGAGAAACCATTCTGCATTAGCTTACAAGAAACGCATCATAAAGTCACAGACACACCTTCATCACGGGTTACCACCCCTGCAGGCAGGACAATATTACTGCAGAAAAAAAATGTTCAGATGTGTGTGAAGTCTTATGGGACTTAACTGCTAAGGTCATCAGTCCCTAAGCTTACACACAACCTAAATTATCCTAAAGACAAACACACACACACACACGCATGCCCGAGGGAGAATTCGAACCTCCGCCGGGATCAGCCGCACAGTCCATGACTGCAGCGCCTAAGACCGCTCTGCTAATCCCGCGCGGCATTACTGGAGACAGGGCTAAAGATGGAGTGTTTTCATTGATGACAGATGCCGCTCCTGTCTTGTCCCTCTTATCACGACCATTCAAGCAACTACGGTAAAAGTTGTAGCCCCCTTTAATATTACAGTGTGTTCTTTGTATCTTCCACCTAGTGATGCTTTCGTTGAAGACGCACTGACATAACTCTTCCAGGCACTCCCACTCCCATTCCTCCTTGTGGGGGACTTCAATGTACACAATGGGTTGTGGGGCTCGGCTACCACTTGCTCCAGGGGTCGGATGATCTACAACTCGTCCATTGTGAGAAGATCTGCCTTCTGAACGCAAGTCAGATGACACACTTTTCTACAGCTACAAGATTTTCAGCCATTTATCTTTGTTTTTGTTCCCCAGCTATTGCAGACTTCGTTCAGTGGAGAGTGGCTACATATTTGCATTCTAGTGACCACTTCCCAGTGTGAATCTGTCTGCCAACTAGACAGTAGCTGACAGGAGACCATGAAGATGGATGATACACAGGGCAAATTGGATGCAGTACAGTCGACAGGCCTTTTTTGAACGAAAGGATTGTGCGCAGGAGACGTGCACTTGTGAGATCCAACGGGCTGCCGCAGAATCCATCCCCCACTCTAGTAACCGCCTGTACCTTGGCAGTCAGGGCCAGACGAACAACTCTATGGAACTTCAAACATCATCCAGCTAGAGAAAGTCTCCATGCCTTCATATCTATGAGAGCACATGCGAGTGATAAAAGAACGGAAGAAAGCTTCCTGAAAGAAATTCACGACTTCCACGACTCGGTCCGCTTCCACGGCGCGAGTTTGGGACTCAAAAAGGCAGATTTGAGCCAAGGGCAGTACACGTTCCCTTACAGCCTTGTCGAGTAATGGTGTAATAATGTACACGCCAGAAGACATGGCTCAGATTTTAGTTGAAAAATTTACTGTCTCTACATAATCCAGACAAGAACCTGCTTTTTAGGTGTTCGGTAGGACTGCGTAGATGAAGAAGCTCAATTTCTTGTCGCATAATAAGGAAATTTACAACCATCCATTCTCTAAGTGGGAACTGGAATCAACTTTGTTAGCAATATTAATTAGCACTTAGGAGACAATATTAATTCCATTCAGGAACCAGGCATGGGCTGTAGCGCCCCTAACAGTTACCAGAGTGTAGCCTTTAAAATTTGTATCGGTGAGACTCAACGCATGGTGAACCGCCGCCTCGTCTGGCTGCTCGAATCCCGAGGTAACCTGAGACGCTCCCAGTGCGGTTTCGGCGGTACCATTCCACCCTTGATAACTTAGTTCTACTGGAGACGGCTATACAGGAGTCCTCCTTACTCCGATGCCATTTGGTTTGTGTGTTTTTTTACGTCGAAGAAACATAAGACTCCACTTGGAGGTACAATATCCTTCACCAACTTTATGAATGGGACTATGTGGATGCCTACCACTTCTGATCCAATCCTTTCTCGAGAACCGGCGTTTTCAACATCACGTTGACGATGCCTTGTCTGTGTTCAAGAGAATGAGGTCCCCCAAGACAGTGTCCCCTGTGTTACATTGTTTACCATCGCTATCAGTGTTATTTCCTCCACAGTTAGGAGCTCTGTCAAATGCTCTTCGTTTGTAGATGACTTTGCAATCTTCTACTCTTCCTCTGGTCTTACGACGACGACGAGACAGCTACAGGTGACCATTAAGAGGCTGTAAACCTGGGCCAGGACGGCTGGTTTTCGGTTCTTACGCGAGAAGACATGTGTCAATTTTAACGGTGCTCGTAGAAGTTTTAACCAACCAGTGTTCACAATGTGGGACAATATTTTACGTTTTCAAGAACTGTGCGTTTTTTGGGTTTATTATTTGACTTGAAATTAACTTGGCTTCCACACCAGAAAGACGTACGAACAAAGGGTTTCCAGTCATTGAATATTTTGAAATGCTTTAGCGGAAAAACATGGGGAGCTGACAGTTTTATAGGGCATTTGTTCGATGACGTTTAGATTATGGCAGCGTGGTCTACGGATCAGCCCATACTTCATTATGTTAGGTGCTGTCCACCATGAGGGCATTCGGATATCGACTGGAGCCTTTCGGACCAGCCAAGTTCCGAGTCTGTGTGCAGAGTCTGGTGAACCACCACTCTAGATTCGGCGACGTATCCTTTTGGCTCGACAATCACTGAAAATATCAGCGTCCTTCAATCATTGACATTTAGTTCAGTGGTTCAATCTAACTTTGAACAACTGTTCAGGAATCGGCCCCATGCGAGCAAGCCATTTAGGATACGTCCTACAGACTGTATGACGGATCTGAATCTCTTAGGCATCAAAATACACAGCCAGGGATGGAACGCATTGCTGTCTTGGCGTCTTCAGAGGCCCAAAGTGATTTTATGCTTGACACAGTACAAGCAAATTTGTAATCCCAATTACGTTTTTAGAACTTTGTTTTCGTCCATTGTGAGTACGTGCCATAGTTTTATAGTTGTTTATACAGATGGATCCTAGAAAGAGGATGCTGTCAGTTGTTCTGCTTTTTCCCTGATAGGGTTTTTAAAGTGCATCTTCCGGAACAATTTACAAATTATGATGCAGAATTATAATGCATTCTGATGGCACTGGAGAGGGTTCAGACATCACTATACAAGGTTTTTTCTCTAGTCCGATTCTCTTAGTGCACTGCAAACGCCGGCCGAAGTGGCCGTGCGGTTACAGGCGCTGCAGTCTGGAACCGCAAGACCGCTACGGTCGCAGGTTCGAATCCTGCCTCGGGCTTGGATGTTTGTGATGTCCTTAGGTTAGTTAGGTTTAACTAGTTCTAAGTTTTAGGGGACTGATGACCTCAGCAGTTGATTCCCATAGTGCTCAGGGCCATATGAACCATTTTTTGCACTGCAAACACTTGACCAAATGTATCCAATAGACCCGCTGATTCCGCTCCTTACAGCGACTCCAACATCATGGCAAGGCGGTGGTCTTTTGCTGGATACCTGCACACATTGGCATACAGGGCAACGACATGGCCGACAGAAGCCGCCAAGGAAGCATGTTGGGATGGTACTGTCCATCAATGTACTGAATAGTGGCAGGTGACAGACAGCAAACTGCTGTCGCTCAAATCGACCACAAAGGCTTGGCAGATTTCATGTCAGCCTCGCCGCCGGAAGGAGGTTCTGCTTACCAGACCTCGCTTCGTGCATAGCACATTAACAGATGGCTTCCCCCTCTATCAGGAGGATCCACCACTGTGAAGTTTGTGGTGTGCCGCCTTCAGTTCAGCATATTGTGGCTACGTGTGTCCCACATACTGATATTTGAGCAGCTCTCAGTCTCTCTGGAGATCTGTCCATCCCCGCAGATACCGATTCCAGTTTTACAAGGATGATGAAATTTTGTGAACTGTCAGGCCTCACCCCTAAATTGGTCGGCAGACTTTTATATATTGTAAATTACTCCGCATGTGGGGACAGTCTTCGTACCCAAACGTGGGATTAGCATGCTGACTTTTCGTCAGGGCGCTGATGACCATGATGTCCAACGCCCCTCAACCCAAACCATCATCAAATCATCATAATCATGATCGCTCCGTCTACATGGGGCTCCCAAAACCGGATTTCGTGAACCGATTACCCAATAGCGCCTCTGGGTGCTCATGTAAATACTTCAAAATCGATTCTGGAAATCCGCTTCTAGTTACTGGTTTTCGCTTCTATGTAAACGAAAGCGGTTTGAAATTTGGTTGGCTGATATTCAATCCTACAACCCTTAGATTTCTATCTAAACGCTCAACCAATGGGCCGTGACAGTAGTTTCAAACTTCGTCGCACTTCCTGTTGCTCGAAATCTCTAGACCTACGCTGGCTGCTTGCTAAGTGGCAGTGACATCGTTGCCACAACTTAACCGTAATTCATCATAACTCAGACAATTTGTATGAAATGGTTATAAATTATATACAAAAACTTCCTCCTGAATCAATGAGTATTAGTGAAAACCGGATCAAAATCACAACAGCAGTTCCTGAGATTACCATGCACATACGGAAGAGGATATAAAATGTAGGCTGGCAATGGCAAGGAAAGCGTTTCTGAAGAAGAGAAATTTGTTAACATCCAGTATAGATTTAAGTGTCAGGAAGTCATTTCTGAAAGTATTCGTATGGAGTGTAGCCATGTATGGAAGTGAAACATGGACGATAAATAGTTTGGACAAGAAGAGAATAGAAGCTTTCGAAATGTGGTGCTACAGAAGAATGCTGAAGATTAGATGGGTAGATCACATAACTAATGAGGAAGTATTGAATAGGATTGGGGAGAAGAGAAGTTTCTGGCACAACTTGACCAGAAGAAGGGATCGGTTGGTAGGACATGTTCTGAGGCATCAAGGGATCACCAATTTAGTATTGGAGGGCAGCGTGGAGGGTAAAAATCGTAGAGGGAGACCAAGAGATGAATACACTAAGCAGATTCAGAAGGATGTAGGTTGCAGTAGGTACTGGGAGATGAAGAAGCTTGCACAGGATAGAGTAGCATGGAGAGCTGCATCAAACCAGTCTCAGGACTGAAGACCACAATAACAACAACAAAACACGGAAGGATGTGTGGAGGCAACTTCAGTATATACGAGGTGGTTCAAAACTGCAGCAACAAATTTGGAGAGGATGTAGGAAATGTCTTGAGGAACGAAATGGGCATAGAAAACTGCGTCCAATCCAAAAACGTCATCCAATGAGGCTACAGTGCGTCGAACTTATAAATGCTAATGCCTGCGTATGTATGTATGTAAGTAATGTATGTATGTATACGGTAATTCCATGATGTTACAAACTTTCAGGGGTGGTGGTGGTGGTGGTGGTGGTGGTGGTGGTGGTGAAGGGTGAATGTATCAATTTGAGGTAAGGAACCCTGGTCCGGAAACGAACGAGTCGCAAATTGTAGGCGAAATGTACTTATAATTTTGTTGTTAATATTATAGATAGGTTACTTTAGGAGGTGGCAGTATGGTTCAGAACAGGTAAAAAGGTCCAGTAAACTTGGGCTCCAAAATACACACCTTAAGACTTACGAGCAGTTGTTCGATGAAAGAGGTGTATTTCGTAGTAGCGAAGATGAGAGTTCTCATAACTCCTCACGTATGCATCTTAGTGCTCTTGCTTACTGACCATATTTTTATTGTTTTGGTCAATACTACCAGAACGTTGTTTACCATACAATGGCAACAACAACAGTAGCAGTACATGTATTCAACTGTCAGAATTACCAAAACGATTTTTGCTAATAACTTTTGACTCTTGTTTCTAGACCAGGGTCCCCTACCTTCAACTGATACTTATCCATCTCCATCACCCACGAAAGTCTGTAACATCATCGTGGAATCATCCTGTATTCACATATATATATATATATACGTACATAGATAGGCGCCATCGCCTGTAACTTCGAAGCTCTATAGGATGACGTTTCCGGACGCGGGTTCCAGTAATTTGTTCCTCAAGACACCTACATTCCCTCGAAGATTGTCGGTGCAATTTTGAAACACTGTGAAATTATAAGGGGCAGGTGGGGGGGGGGGGGGACGCGGTCGCAGGACATCGGTTGCGTCATCAGTGATTAACTTCCATTGTACTAGGAGCAGTAGGGGCCAAACATTGCATGGAGATAAATAAGAATATAACAAACAATTACTGAAGAGATTGAGAGTGTTATTCTGAGATGAAGAGCTTGACACAGCAGCGAATTTCCACTAGACAGCATTGACGACGTGTGTTCTCTTTTCCATCGGAGGGGGCGATAATTTCGGCGATATCGTTGGTATTGTCCGAGAATTCGCCATCACTTCTCCTTTCCGGTAAATTGACAGAGATGTAAATTTCTTCCACGACTAGGATTCTAAATGGGTACCTACACGCGAAACGTTACCACACTTCCGTCAGAGACTTAGATTACAAAGTAATGTGATATATTTATGCTCCTTGTTTCGTCCCCAACTGTTTACGGAACACTTTCTCTGGAATTTCTCAACACTGAAATGTTTGATGGGCGATTAACACACAGTGTACCCAAGTATATTTTCCTTTTAATTCAATATTCCCATAGTAGGTGTGAAGTATTTTTAAATTTCTAGATAAAAATGTAAGAACAAACTTCGGGACCATCACGACTTGTAAATTCGGTGTGAGTACATATTTCCTGATTTCCAACCAAATAAAGCACTCAGCTTTTTTCCTTCTCCTTCTTATTCATATTCCAAACCATCAGTATCCTCCCTAGATGTCTGATCAGTGGAGTTTCGAACATCTCGAAATAAGTATTTAGAAGCCTTCTTACAGTTCTCTGTACATGTCTTATTCCCGGTCTTCAGTTCATTACCTTCAGTGTTATTCTCTTGAATGTACTTCGTTCTTTTTTTTCTGTTTGCAGTTCCGTCTGGTTTTCTTCAAAAACTACTTTCATCGCGTTGGTGGAAAGGACTGCAAGAGTGCTGCTCATTTCTTGCGATTTTGCTAATTACCTGTGCCTGTGGGCTCAGTACATTCGAAGTGCTGCAGATTGCTAGACTCTGCAGTGACAACATGAGAAGTGATACCGCTTTTTTGGGAGAGAAGTGTTGTTGATTTCTTCGATTTTATGCCAAGAGATAAAAACCAGTACATGCTGTGACACACTTCTACGCTTGGACATACTATGTACAAGATGAGACGAAATCTGGCAATACTTTTGCGTGTCTACATAAACAGCTGCATCGTGCAACGTTGTTGGTGGATAATCTTTAAAGATTCGCTGTTTGCTGCCTGTTATCTTCTGATTTCCAAGCTCAGGTACTTCCCAGGTTGTTGTACATCTAGAAGCAATGAGTAAGAGATGCAGCAACATGCGAATACAACTATTCTATACAAGTACTTGTTCAGCGTTGTGATTTACAGTTTTTTTGTGTGGCGTCTAGACAAGAAATTGCTTTTAGTTTGCTGTAAGCTACGAGCGTCACTTGCTTCGACTATTTTGTATATTTATAGGAAACATTCTTTAGTGCTGTGCCCTTTAGCACATAGGGAACACAGTTTTACACAGAAACTGCCTAGTAATCTGGAGCAACGAAAGTTAGTCTCCAAATGAGAATGCACAAGAAATGACGTATTTTATGCTTCCGCCACATGTTTCAAAATAGTTCACAATTTTACATCCATCCGCCGAAAGAGTATTTCAGAAGGTGAACGGTGCCATTCAAGACTATATCAGGATAGTATCGTTGCTGAGTGACTGTATGAGGGTACAGAATGGGAGACAGAATTTCTCTTTGGTGTGACTAATACAGCTTGATCTAAACGTAGAAAAATGTAAGTTATTGCAAGTGAGTACGAAAACCAATCGTGTTCGAATTTAGTACTAGTGGTGAGCTACTTGACACAGTCACATCTGTGAAATATCTAGGTGTAACGTTGCAAAGTGACGTGAAATAGGAGCACGTAACGTCGATAGCAGAGAATACAAATGTTCGACTTCTGTTTATTGGGAAGATTTCTAGAAAAGTAGAGCTTGTCTCTGAGAGCGCACACAGAAAGCAGGTGTGACCCATTATTGACTACTGATCGAGTGTTTGGGATGCCCACTAGGTCGGATTTCAGGAGAAATCTAAGGAATTCGGATGCGTGCTGCTGGATTTGTTATTGGCAGGTTCGAACAACATGTCAGTATTACTGAAATATTCCGTGATCTACAGTGGTAATCCCTGAAGGGAAGACGACGTTCTTTACGCCAAACACTGCTGAGAAAATTTAGTGAGCTGACATTCTACTGCCGCCAACGTACACGTCATGTAAGGAGTGTGAACAGAAGGTGAGAGAAATGATGGCTCGTATTGAGACGTACAGACAGTGTTTACCTCCCTCCATTTGCGAGTGGAATAGGAAAGAATCATTACTAGTGGTACGTGGTTCCATCTGCCACGCCCCATTTGGCGCGATGTAGGTGCACCTGGAGACAGCATCGGGACTTGTCTACAGTCACCGCGAAGAAGAGCGGAAGTGGGCATTCCACAAGTAATCGTATTTACCGTTCATTGGGTTCAGAACTCTATCATAATTGGACACAGCAGAGCATGACCGTCCTCCATTATTAGCTTGCACCATCTTCTTACTGAAGTTAAGTAATATAAAATTTCTATTAATAAATTATTGTAAATTTTTGATAATCCTATTGCCATCATTTGCCATAGCTATTGCCCAGTCATATATAGTCTTATGATGAAGCTGTACAAATGCTGCGAGCAAGCGACCCACATAGTAACAGCAGCTATTCTCGTGGTAGGAAGTTATCTTCCTGCCACATTTGTATGTTCAACGCCAAGTGGACAGGATGGTTGTAATTACACTTTCGCCACTTGAGCCAGTGTTGACGAAAAACGATTTACCTTATGGGTACCAAATAATATAGGAATGGTGTTCAGATTGCACAGCAGAATTGGCCTTAGTGCCATGACTTGCCATTAGGCGCCAGTATTGGTACGGTGACGTAGGGTTGAAACACGAACATCAGCATGCACTGCAGTTGCTGTCACTTAACATGAGTCTGGAGCAGGTCAGCAGGCCTTTACTTGTAACAGCAATAGTGATACCGCTCATCGCGAGTATCTACGCATAATGAAATGCGTAGAGGTCCTCTTTCCGCGCCGGGATTGAAGAACGTGTGTCGGAATTTCGAATTAACTGGCGATTTGAGAATTGCTCCTGGGAGAAGCCGACGGCGAATTGCACCTGACATTGTTGAAAATACTGTTGCCATCGCTGAGATTGCAGGACGCAGTGTGCGATCTCCTGGCAGTCCACGAGCTGTGTAACGACAGGAACATTCCGTGGTCCACCGCTGGAAAACTGCTGCAAACAGTGGTGCAATAGTATCTGTAGTGCGGTTCCAGGCTGTCGTTGATGCACATGATCGTCACACCGAGCAACGTTTGTAACCTGAAGCGTTAACACGGTACGCAGTTTAACAAATGTTATACTCAAATGTGGAAAATAAAATGTTTCTTTCAATGGCTTTTTCCGTTTTTTCTCTTCCGCGCGCCCTTAAAAATGTGTCTAGGAAATTTAGTTTTCCTACGATCACATTTTTCGTGGGGTCCCTCTATGGTAGCGAAAATTTGGCGAATATGACATCTACCTTTGTTAGAATCATGGTTCAACGCCACATATTTTAACGATTTAATAAGTTTTAAGGCAAAAGAGGCAAA
The DNA here is from genome assembly GCF_023864345.2 of Schistocerca serialis cubense. Lineage (NCBI taxonomy): Eukaryota > Metazoa > Arthropoda > Insecta > Orthoptera > Acrididae > Schistocerca > Schistocerca serialis. Next base: position 254,649,304 of record NC_064645.1, on the reverse strand, counting down.
AACTTAACATTCCTGCACCTCAGCAGCGTCGAATTCTACGAAAATAAAGCATTAGTTTGTCAACAGAATCGTCAATGTATTCTAATTACAAGAGTCTCATTTGGCTTATGGTTCTATTTCACTCCATTAACTGTTGCCGTATGGAGATGAAAACGGTGTATTTTCATGCAAGTTTCGTTCATTCTGGTTCTCTCCGACGCGACGTAATAAGGCAACAGGCCGTAGGTAATGGGTTCTTCCGTTAACAATGTGGACTTTTCCACATCCACACAAAAGCGAGCTATCTTGTAGGGTTAGGTATTCATTTCAGTAATCTCTATGAGTAAATTTGCAGCACCTCCGAAACACATTCGGCTATGAAACTTTTCTAGAGCACATTCTTTAACGGAATATTGTAGGGCTGGACACAGAACAAAGACACCTACCTCACCGCACTTATGAACAGAAAATTAAAGAATGTCTCAATTACAGTGTCTTAATATCTGTTGTGCTCTTACTCTTTTTTTAGTAAGGTATTCTCGGATCGGGAACAGATAAATGACGTGAGAACGGTACCAAATGGGTCCTGTCAACGGCGAGGTTATCACCGCCCTTACAGACATCAAAAGAAGCGAAGAAGGGGAAAAGAGCTAAAAACGTTGGCACACTCACTCACCACAGGCGTTGACCCACATGGTCACTCCACATCATCTTTCGCAAAAAATGGGCCTTTCATGATGGACGGGAACACGCGATACTGTACCGGAGAAATGAGGAAACTTCTCGACCAAGCGAAGGAACTTAAGTTTCGAATTATTCCCCTTTTACGTTATAACACTTTGAGAAAATTCTTGCACGCTGGCCGGAATGGCATTTGGTTGGACACTGCCTGTTTCCATGTCTGTCGTTTGCTACACTCGAGATTTTTCTCATTCTCTAATGACGTTCTCACACCACATATCAAAATTTTCTTTTTTTTTTTTTGCTCAGGCAAGGGCATGAAAGTTCTTCTATTACATGAAATTCGAGCTACTTCGACAATTGGATAGTGACATGATGACTTTGTAACTAATAAAAAAGAAAAAAAAGAAAAAAAGCATGCAATAGCACATACTTTTTCATGCACCTGTTCATAAAAAGAACAAAAATGATTACTAACAAGATTAGTGTGTCACTGCGAATTTTGGACAGAAAAGTCCGGACATCAGCATTAATACTTTATCAGCGTCAGAGCTTTATCATTAAGGCCACAGCAGCCAAGTCCCATAAGAGTACTGTTATTCACCAACATACACACAATGAGACTGCTTGCGGTGATAAACCCATGAATATAGGGCTAATACTCGACAAAGACTCTGAAGTAGCTATAGTGCCAGAAAACGCACGACGTGTCGTTGTTAAAGAGCACTATTCATCGTAAGAGTCGGAATATCTGCTGTTTGGTCATAAACTGTCTATAATCGATATGTACAGTGAGATCATGCTGAATTAGCTTCGTGGGATACGAACATATATATAAACATAAAAATTCTGTTCAACTTGTGTGCTTGGCGCCCATATATAGGAGGGGGCCTACAGCGAATTTGTTGAGTATTTGTGTGATTTCATCCAGAGGTTGCGGTGCCACACTGTAGTCGGTAACGCAAATTGATACCACAGAAATTAGCGGGGGCTCCCAACAATCCACAACAACCAATAGAGGCACTCCTGAAGACAGCACCTACCTCTCAGCATACCAGTGCCCTCACACTGAGGTCAACAGAGTGTTGAGCGTGTAAGAGCTCGGGCCAGTTCGAGACCTCAGCTGCAGCAGTCGGAATCATTGTATAGGACAGTGACAGTTGTTAAAGTTTGTGATGAAATGTACGTTCATTAATCTTGCATTTTGTACAGAAAGAACAGTTTGTTAATCTGTGCCGCCATTGATGCTTTCATAGTTAACGACAGTTGTAAATTATCAACGAATCACATGGCAAAGAACTGTCAAAGTTAAGAAAATCTTGCAGCCATCCATGTGATAAAATGAACTAATATTTCATGCTATCTAGTTTGATGAGCCTTCCCCAGAGCAAGCAAAGAACCCACAGTTATCGCTGGACGAAAGTAGTTTCGCCTGGTCACAATGACTTCCGTAACAATGATGTAACTATAGACCATGTCGAGTAAAGCACCAATGCCTGTATTCCCACGAAACCAAAGCGTGCAAGTGTTCAGCATGTAATTGAAACCGGCAGAGACTTAATTTACTGAAGGACTAATACTAATACTAAGACAGGAGAAGGAGAATGATTTTTATCTACGGAGTTAACAGAATGGCAACTGATCGACTATGGACCTTTTATAGTGTGCAAAAATCGTTACACAGTAGACACGACAATACACAAACTGCAGGCAGACAGTGCGCAGTCATTGCCCCCGGGCCCAATTTCAGGGGGCGCCAAATTCATATTCTTGAAGAAAAAACATTGTTTCACGAAGCGCATAAAATCCAGCACACATTAGTTAATAGATTTTTCATATGATTTTAAAACGCCTCCCTGATGGTTTTTGAATATTTTTGAACACATTCTAAGTTCATTTCTGAACGAGTCATAAGTTGACTTTTAAATGCGCGCATAGTGTACGTGATGCCAGGGAAATCCCCGTTGCACTAGAAATAAGATACTTTCCCGCAAACAAAAGGGGACGGTGCTACACGAGCTAAGCTGAATAATCCCGAGCGGGTGAATGCCACCCGCTGTTCGTTCATGTGGTTGATTCGCTATGCAAATGATGACCGTTGTTATAATTATTAGCGAAGCCCACAGATTCAGACCACCAGATGGGGAATAAACGACGAATAGGAATAACAGATGAGAAATATTACATATTATCTTCTCGGTGTATGCAAGAAAATGAAATTTTGACAGAAAATTTTTGCCACTTGTACAGTCACCGTTTAGCAACCGCTTGATTCTATTCTCGGAAGAGCGCGGGAAATGTGTTGTGCGAACACGTAATAACGCCTAACCGGAGAATAAACGTGGCATAACTAAACGGGTGATTCTGGCAGGATTAGTGAAGTTAACTGTAGAATAAGTGTTGACAATCTCAGGAATAGTTACAGAATTAGTATTGACAAGATTGTTTGTTAGAACGAGGAAGGAGAAGAAACGGGGACATCACACAAATTAAGATGGAAGAATATGTCAATTCCAAATTTATATAAATATTTCGTACTACTACTACTACTACTACTAATACTATTACTTTTCGATCTCATGCTTGAGAAGCAGGAGCAATTGATGAAATGTGAAACTGTTTCCTAACATAAGACTTTCTGTAAGTAATAAGCCTAATAGGCATTTGACATTGGTACTGTCCAATTATTTATGTAAATGAGGTAGATAATAATAACCACTTGCGCCATCAGGCTGGCTTATTTGGCGTGTGTTACAACTGCTGCAATATTAGAATGGTCTATTTCGTTTTATCTAGCAGACAGTGACAAAACAGACGTAATCAAATCAAGAAACCATACCAGTCTTGCGTACTATTCGTATTAAATTTTTCAGTATCAGACGATGAATCCTCGATTTTTCATTTAGCAAAACCTTTGACGAACTTTGTTGAGGTAATAGATTCTTTCGCAGAAAGGAAAGCGCGCGCCGTGTAAAACTATAGCAAGATTAGAGAGAAAAAAGTGCTAGTACCTAAGGACTGACGAAATGTGTACTGTCTTGCTTGTCTCCTGTCTTTACTACCTTGATATTCCCCACATTTAATTTTATGTCACACAAAACGAAAGTTATCGGCTAACAGGCAATAGATAGTGCAAATTTTTTGAAGAGTTCTTATTCTCCTGGTCACAAATAATCTCGCCCAAAATCAATTATTTTTAAGGGGTACGATTTCAAACAGGCCGATTGGGAGCAGGAGAGGCACAACCGGACAATATAATTTCCATTGTCTGAATATAAGTTTGATGGCTTCCATTACAGAACACAGACGTTTGAATTCTACAGAGCAAAATACACTGATGTGCGATAGAACACTGCTGTGTGAAGAGGCGTAGCACTGAACTTTGGAACTTGTAAGACCAAATAAAATGTCTTATATTTCCTCGAACATAAATACTTTATACATCAAACACTTCAGGAAGATGTGCGCTACAAAGAAGCCGATTTTTTAAATTTTTGACGTCCCATCTCAAATACTGGAGGGGGCGGTGGCGCCACTGTCAAGTTTTTGCCCCCGTTCGGAAATATCGTAGATTCGGACTTTCATCTATGTTCTGAGGCGTTAACCGTAAAGATTGTCGGCTGCTTGTCCAAACGTGTCGAATACTTGGGTTGTACCTAACTACTTCACATGAATCGCTGCCTTTCACACCATACATCTGGACCCACATAAAGTAAATTGACATCAGCAAAGTTTCGTTTTGCAAATTCTTCGTTGAATCGATGAACGTGGAATTTGGAGACGTCCAGAACATACATATCGATATAGACAGGCTTCATGAACTTGAACCAGAACCTTAGCCACATCCATGGCGACTAGTCTTTCACTGGAGATCATGACCCACACAGAATTTGGCCTGGGGATGTTATCACTCGTGGTGTAAGGCTAATACCAACGGACAACTAAATGAATTTCACGATGGTTTCTAATATTTTCAATGGTTTTGTCAAAAACTGAATCATAAATTAATTTATAAAAGTTCTTTTCAGTATCACGTCGCGACAGACTTCTTTCCGGTAATAACGTCAATGTACTCCTCCAACCCGGGACGCTGACTGAATGAAATGCCGTGGGTAATTCTAAGAAATCTTATTCCGAACCTGAAACACTGATGGAGGTTTCTACAGCGTATAACGTATAGCTAATTATCCCCAGCGATGTTACTAGCTTGGGAACGGAATCATTTCGAAGTGATTAGGCGCTGTGCTCTCATGGAAAATGGTAGGATATTCGAGATATATCTCCAGGACATATCACCTAGCAACATCAGCAGTCACATCTTGCATTTCATCATTCAGTCTGACGATTTCGTCTTTGCACAGCTGTCGGAACCCTCTGAACGGCAGAGTTTGTTGCATGGCATGCCCGTATGTGATTACTTACTTCAAGGTAAAGGAAGTAAGCGACCAAGCGCACATCTGTTTGCGTGTACAAGCTAGCAGATCCTTCTAAATTACAGATATTTACATCCTGTCAGGCATTCACTGCGTGCCTACACATCCGCTAAGTTCAAAAATGGCTCTGAGCACTATGGAACTTAACATCTGTGGTCATAAGTCCTCTTGAACTTAGAACTACTTAAACCTAACTAACCTAAGGACATCACACACATCCATGCCCGAGGCAGGATTCGAACCTGCAACCGTAGCAGTCGCGCGGTTCTGGACTGAAGCGCCTAGAACCGCTTGGCCGTTAGGCAGTGCCTGTGAGTTGACTGGTGAATGTGGTGGTACCGGGCAACGTGGTTCCGCAGAGTATCCATTGAGTCCAGGTATTCGTTACAAGCTGAAACCTAGCTTCGTTAGGATGTGCGGATCTGGTGATATGCATATCCTCCCACCACACTGTCTCACAAAGTTCCTGAAGAAGTGCGTTCATGAAGCATAAGGAATCCAGGAAGCGGAGCGCTTTTCTTGGCATGATTTGTTTCGAGAATGACATGAATTTTTCCACATTTCCAGGTATGATATTGACCTCATCTATCTCAAAGCCGAAGTCACCCAAGTGCTCAACAAGAAATTATAGAACAACATTTGTATTTGTCCTGGCAGTGCCGGCCGGGGTGGCCGAGCGGTTCTAGGCGCTACAGTCTGGAACCGCGCGCCCGCTACGCAGGTTCGAATCCTGCCTCGGGCGTGGATGTGTGTGATGTCCTTAGGCTAGATAGGTTTAAGTAATTCTAAGTTCTATGGGACTGATGACCTCAGATGTTAAGTGCCATAGTGCTCAGAGCCATTTGAACCATTTTTGTCCTGGCAGATTGTACCAGAAACTGACAAGAGGACCGAAGAGAAACATCTACTCAACCAAAACAAAATTGTGCACTGGCATAATTTTGTAATTGACGTATCGAACTTCTTGGTGCGTTCCCTACAACACTTAAATGCTAATGTTACCTTAAAAAAATCTCCTAAAGAAAAGTGAATTGAAGGTCTTCACACAATTTCTTTCTTATGAATCCATTGTCATCCTTGTGATAGGTTGAATGTAATAAGCTATCTTTTCTAAATTATCAATACAGGTATAATGGTATTCTGTAGCTTGATATTGCTACACTCGTACAGCGTGACTTACTGGCCTGTTGGAGAAAGCAATTAAGATAAGTTCATAAGGCTGCTGCTGGAGTAAGGATAGTTTAGGGAAAGTTGGCGAGTTCGGGTGTTGAGCACACGAAACCTGTGGAAACATTTTCAACTTCTGCAGTCCTGTGGTTCTCAGTTGTGTATAATATTACGATATGTTAATTCTTTATTTATTGAATTACTAATTTTTGGGAACACCTAATTACAACCGAATGAAACAGTTTTCGTACCATATGCTTTCTCGCTTATTCTTTGCAAGGCATGTTCACTGGCTTGGAATATGTACGTATTTTTGTCTATATTTTTTAGTTTACACATAGGACGTTTAGTATATTGTCCATCTTCAGCAGCTATAGTCGCATATAATGAAATAATAAGCAACCAGTTGCATATAAAAATGTAACTTCTTGATCGATTTCGGGCACTTATTCTTCGGACGATTATGCCTGTCACATTATTTGCGAATGTCAGTAAACGGGCATATGGACTAAGTATTGTATTACTTATACTTTTTAGGACCATGGCATTGTGCTGTATGCGCTTTATTATTGACACTCGTAAATAATGCAGTACGCATAACCTTCAAAAGTAGGACACAATGTGCCCGAAATTAAATTTCCTATTTCCAACTTGTTTGTTATTATTTAGTTCTATTTAGGACGTTGTAGCAGGCCGTTGTGGCCGAGCGGTTCTAGGCGCTTCAATCTGGAACCGCGTGACCGCTACAGTCGCAGGTTCGAATCCTGCCTCGGGCATGGATGTGTGTGATGTCCTTAGGTTTGTTAGGTTTAAGTAGTTCTAAAATGGCTCAAATTGGCTCTGAGCACTATGGGACTTAACATCTGAGGTCATCAGTCCCCTAGAACTTAGAACTAATTAAACCTAACTAATCTAAGGACATCACACACATCCATGCCCAGGGCAGGATTCGAACCTGCGACCGCAGCGGTCACGCGGTTCCAGACTGTAGCGCCTAGAACCGCTCGGCCACCCCGACCGGCTAAGTAGTTCTAAGTCTAGGGGACTGATAACCTCAGATGTTCAGTGCTCAGAGCCATTTGAACCATTTTAGGACGTTGTATATATAGGTTATAAATTGTTCTGACAGTTTTTGCTTTTCTATGATGCGGTATAAAGTTCTGCTTACAGATTTCGTTGCCCAAAATAAAGTTATCAACATGCAGTAAAGAGGCGCTACGGAGTTTGTGCCGATGGCAAGATGGTAGGCAAAAGCCGCTTTTCTGCACTTCGATGGAGGCATTTTTCATTCAAACTACACGCCAGCTGAAGCGACCAATTTCGGGCTCCTGTTTGCACCACCGCCACCGCCACCACATGCATACTATCTTGCCCTCAGGCTTGTAGCATGATTGGCTTCATCAGCCCTCTGTTTTATTTCCTGTAGTTTGGTAGCATTTGCAAGTAAATCTAAGTAGTTTCTCAAGGCAAAAGCGATTAATAACACTCCATACGACAGGAGCAAGGCGACGTAAAGGAAACGTCGCGTTGTTGCACTGGAATTGTACTCGCTGTAATTAATAATACCTTGTTCATGCGTTCAGTAGGTGACAGGAGTACTGATTATTCTGATTCCGATTGAATCATGAGAAACAGAAGATTAACGACGAGTGTGCGAATGTAATCGGCATTTACTGAACGATTTACTAAGCGATTACGCGTGTTCGAATAATTGGTGAAGAGCCAGTCTCTGAGAAGCTTTGCGCATGCTAGGCCGCGCTTTATTGCACCATCTGAACTCGTTTACAAATCTGATCATAATGCTGAAATTTCATCACTAGCCATAGCAATGACAGAAAATCATTTTACTTTTGGTTAACGGTGTTTGTTCTGGAAGTTATTACTCAGCACTGGGTGCAGATAGTATTGTAATTTTCATGTATTATTTCGATAAAATCCGAACATATCGTGATTAGTAACCATCTTTCGTGTTTTTTCTCCTGAATGGATACAAACGTGGTGTGCCTCTCACTTTTTCCTTTCGCAACACCATCGTGCCAGCGCCTTAGTCTCGAAGTAGCAATTGAAAGAGAAGCAAGACTACAGATCAGCCGGCCGTTGTGGCCGAGCGGTTCTAGGCGATTCATTCTGGAACCGCGCGACCGCTACGGTCGCAGCTTCGAATCCTGCCTCGGGCACGGATGTGTGTGATGTCCTTAGGTTAGTTAGGGTTAAGTAGTTCTAAGTCTAGGGGACTGATGACCTCATATGTTAAGTCCCATGATGCTCAGAGCCATTTGAACCATTTGACTACAGATCGGAAGAAGAAATTACATATACACGGCGAGGAGCCCATAACTCTAATAAAATAGCTTCTTGATTGCCAGCAGAAATGTGGGCCATGCTTCAGAATACTGCATGTAGGCTTACCTATAAATCAGGCAACATAGCGAGAACGTGACGCTCAAGAAAGAACTACATTGGTTGGTGCCTGGTCCCTAAAACTCTGCTCCCTGAAACGAAAATCACAAATTTATCGTAACTGAAATGTAACATTTTCCCCATCAAATTACTTTTTACTCCTTGAAGGTATTTGCAATCTATTTTCACCTAGCGATGTAGTGACAATGGGCCCATGAAACAAAACGTGGTTCAAATGGCTCTGAGCACTATGGGACTTAACATCTATGGTCATCAGTCCCCTAGAACTAAGAACTACTTAAACCTAACTAACCTAAGGACATCACATAGCACCCAGTCATCACGAGGCAGAGAAAATCCCTGACCCGCCGGGAATCGAACCCGGGAACCCGGGCGCGGGAAGCGAGAACGCTACCGCACGACCACGAGCTGCGGACCCTATGAAACAAAGACCAACTATTTCGCTACATCATTATCATCGAGATACCGACATTAGCTTCGTTTTTTAAAAGAAGCTATGCTAGTTTCTTTGCTCCAGAGTAGTAGATCTGTGTGATAAAGTTTAAATGACATCTCTCTGTAGATCTGAAAAGAAATTATAGAACAAAAATGCAATGATATGAGGATTTTTGTACTTTTATGGCCGTTTGGTTTGTCTCTCATAAATTACGGCTGCGCTCGATACAAAAGTACTACACTGGAGTAAAACGATAAGCCATGATTGAGCGATTGAGGTTACATAACTTTAATCATTTTGTACTAAATTTGTTATATATATGAACGTCAAATAGCTCTGAGCACTATGGGACTCAACTGCTGAGGTCATTAGTCCCCTAAAACTTAGAACTAGTTAAACCTAACTAACCTAAGGACATCACAAACATCCATGCCCGAGGCAGGATTCGAACCTGCGACCGTAGCGGTCTTGCGGTTCCAGACTGCAGCGCCTTTAACCGCACGGCCACTTCGGCCGGCTATATGAACGTCATTCAGCCCTATGACGTATCTTTTGTTTTGACGATACTGGTTTCCGTGTAGAGTAGCGCTTGCTTCGGCGGTGCCTGTTTCCGTGGAAAGTAGAGTAAATTTCCAGACGACGCTCTGTTCTAGCCGCCGCGGAAACAACACGAGTTGCGACACAGTCACAGCAAAAATGCGTAGTGATCGAGGAATTTATTTTCGTATTTAATCCAGTCGCAGGCCATATCATTTTTTCCTAGGTAACTCATTTCATTGACTGTCTCTCATACCGACATACTATTCTAGCACAAGAACTACACTTTCAAAAATAATGGTTTGTCGATATTTCGGCAATGACGGAAGTTGCGAAAACGTACAGCTCTTTGCTTTACGAGATTCTGATCACTATTCGTCTAGGTCAAAAAATTACGCAAATGTCTATAGTCTCATGCCGTTAAACATGAAAAAGTTAGGCGCCTCACTTCAACTGAGGAATGGTTCTTCGCTGACAACATGCTAGCGGGTGGATTGGTAATGTGCGCACGACTGGCTATAATACCCCATGCATCCACTGTGTGCGCTACTACCTAAAGCATCATTATACTGGGTGTTTGTAATTAAACTTCCGCTAATTGAGTCAGTGTAGACGGGAAATTATTTACCGCATGGGTACTCAACATCATTGAATGATGTTCAGAGTTTGCGCTGCAGGATTTGCGTTGTTAGTAGTGTTAGTGTCGTGAGTCGTAGTTAGGCGCCAGTACTGCAACGGAGACGTAGGTGTTCAAATGTGTGTGAAATCTTATGGGACTTAACTGCTAAGGTCATCAGTCCCTAAGCTTACACACTACTTAACCTAAATTATCCTAAGGACAAACACACACACACACCCATGCCCGAGGGAGGACTCGAACCTCCGCCGGGAGACGTAGGGTTGAAACACAATCGTCAGTGCACATTACAGTTGCAGTCAGTCAACGTGGGTCTGGAGGAGGTGTTCAGGGCATTACTTGTAAAGCTGTTTTATCAAAACAGCAACAGTGCTGCTGCTCGTCGCGAATATCGACGCATAAAGAAATACGCACAGGCCCTCTTCCCGCACCGAGACTGAAGAACACGATTCGAATTAATAGGCGATATGGAGACAGCTCATGAGAGAGGCCAACCCCCAATTGCACCACTAGTTGAAGATACTACTGACTTGGCTGAGAATGCTGAACGCAGTGTTCTATCTTCAGACGGTGCACGAGCGCTGAACATAGTCCACAGACCTAAAAGTGCTGCGAACAATAGCGTGGTTCCGGCCTGTCGTGGACGCCCATGATCGCCACACTGAGCAACGTTTGTAATCTGGTCGTAAACTGGTACGCAGTTAACAAATATTACCCTCTCAGGTGGAAATTAAAATGCGTTTCTTTCAATGTTCTTGCAAAACTTTCCACGACGTCCTACGATAACTCGTTAGTCACGGAGGCCCTCTCAGTTAGCGAAAATTTAATTATGACCTTCCTTTAGTACTGGTCTTAACATTCATAGGGAGATACATGGGAAAGGATTATTGAGGTTTACGATGAACAGAACTTCTATTATTTATACAGAGCCGCAAGTTTAATTCCTCTGAGCAGACCACAAGTTTACAGTTCGTCATATTTGCTGTAGGAGATAACAAAGCCCGAATTGATGCCGGTCTCCCTTAACTTCAGAGAAATGTTACCAGTAGGAACCGCTGTCTACCGACTAAGAGTTCCTACCAAATAAAGCTAAACATGCCTTACTTGAAGGAGAGAAAAGTATACCCAGGTATACCCAAACAGAGAGTTATAGCAGCTTTTCTATTTGCCATTTACATAAATGACTCAGAAACTAAAGTCGAAAGACCTGGTGGCCTATTAGAGGGCGATGTTGTATATATAGAGATGTCTCAATCCCAGAAAATGATAGCTAAAGGGGCAAGATCCACAGAGAATTGGTGATTGACACCCCCCCCCCCCCCAAAAAAAAAAGTAATACAAGTGCATAAAAGATAGAGAGGCTTGTTACCGCTGGATTACACGATTCTCGAAGAATGGCTGGAAAAAATCATATTGAAATGCGTCTCTCAGCCAGCCTCATGAAAGTATTATTTGTAATTATTAGCTTCGGTCCATTTAATTCAACCGATTGCTTTTCTGCTATGTGATAATTACACCCATGCCTGGGAGAAGGATCGCGTAGGAAACAGATTTTGTTGATTTTATTTCCTTTTATATCGTATCAGCACCCTATGTTACCCTTTATCCATAACGTAATTGAGGTTAGATCTGTGATGTGTGAATGTGTGGTTGGTTGAAAGTACATGTGCGATCACAGAATCGAAGTGTCCTCTCGTTGTTGAAACGTGTGAACATCTGTTGAACTTTAACTTTACATGTTGGCTTGTGACGTAACCAGTGGAGCAAACAGTTTGTCCCTCTGTTTTTAAAACTTTTTCTTTTGATTGATCAGTCAGAACAGCAGGCAAACTAGAATTTTCCACCAAACTTTTGCTCAAATTTTGAGCAGGAAAATGGGAAGTTTGAATAATGGGTGCTGGCATTTTTCGAATTCACACAACTAGGTGATGAGTTTGGCGTTGTGGGTTCGTTTTTCCTGACGATTCGCCGCCTGTCACCCCCAACTCAGGTCTCTTGCACGAAACTACAGGGTCTTGGACGGTTTTGAAAATTTTGTGATCTCTTGGTCGTGGTCTGACGATGTGATGAGTAACATGTGCTGTTTCCGAGCGTGCTTGGGATGAAACATTTTGGTTGTAATTCCGATCAGACGTTTTGTTTGTTTATACAGCTAATATGTGCACCAATTGTAGGGGGGGGGGGGGGGGGGGGCGATCAATATGTATCAGTTCAACGGCATTGCTGCAGCGTATAGGTTCAGTTTGAGTGCGTTGCTGCAACGTATAGTGACCGTGATATGAGTATATAAACACAGACACGTTGGCAAGAGGTTATTGTGGCATTCTTGTCTTAACGACGTGCGTAAGGTAAATGCTAAAACATGGACTACGACGATGTTATTACCAAATGCGTCCAAACACGACCAACGTGCTGTTATTCTTTTTTTGGCTGCCGGGAGGATAACGTTTGAAACCCGCGTCCGGCCATAGAGATTTAGCTTTTCTGTGATCTGCCTACATAAATCCAGGCAAATGCCAGAATGCTACCTTTGAAAGGGTGAGCCGTGCTGCGGCTCGCGTTGGTGCTGTTTGTAGGTTTCCGCCCTCTGTAGGAGGCCAGACGGTATCGTTTAGTTGGCATGGTTGCCATTGTTTGTCTTCTTCTCGTGTTGACTGGCGCCACTCGGTTTCGCAAGCGTTGCATGTCCGCTAGTGGCAGCAGCGGCGGTTAACGATATGTAGTAACTGTTGCCCTATCTTTGGGGCGACGTCGTGTGAGTGGGCCAGTTCGGTTGGGGACTCAGGAGGAGCCAGGTCCGCGCAGTGCCAGAACACGCCGGGACTGCTGGATGGAAGGGCTGTGGTCACGAGGGTGCACGACTTCGTCGTAAACCGGATCCAGCAAGTTTTAAGATGAGTGCTTTTCAACCCTAGTAGAGAAACTTCACCACTGTGATATCTCGCGATTCCCCAGTGACTTGAGTTCATGTTGCTGCTCGTAGTGCCGCCGAGGCGAAGAACAGGGAGTGGAGTGCTTGGAGAAGGCGGATCTGATTAGCTTTCCTCGACTTCTTATTACTATTTACTGCGTTCAACTTGTTACAATTTGTTCAGCTCAACCAGCGGTAATTTTTCTTGCCTGGTGGCCGCTAACGCCCCAGTTACCTGCCCTGTGGTTTAGTGTGTAACGGCAGCGTACGTTTCCTCGCCTTGCCGCTGCTGTCCGGTAAGGTGAGCAGTTTTGACAGCTTTCTTGATTGTAGGTCGGCTGGTGATTCATCTACTCTGATGGTAGTGATTCCTTTCTAATTTCGGGCTCTCTAAATACAGTATTCGGGACGTAGTGCAGACCGCCGGTTCCGGCTTTGGCATATTGTTCCATCGTTGCATTGGGTTTATCGGACACCAGGTAGCTTCAGCAAGATTATCATTAGTCATTCGTTAGACTGCCACTAGTTGGTTCAAATGGTTCTGAGCACTATGGGACTTAACATGAGGTCATCAGTCCCCTAGAACTTAGAACTACTTAAACCTAACTAACCTAAGGACATCACACACATCCATGCCCGAGGCAGGATTCGAACCTGCGACCGTAGCAGCCGCGCGGTTCCAGACTGTAGCGCCTAGAATCGCTAGGCCACACCGGCCGGCACTGCCACTAGTCTGAGTTACCGTCTTGTGAAGTGAATGCAACTCTTGGCTGCCTATCTCATCGCTCGCGAAAGTGTTTGTTGCCGGACCTTCTCAGAGGTCGATTCCTGGAGCACTGTCTGTGGCCCCTTGGTTCTTGTAAGACGTGTGTGTTCTAAAAGGAGGTCTGATGGCCAGTAGTTCAGGAATTTTTAGTTAAGGAATTTATGTACTGGTCCTTGTGTATTGTTATTGTATTATTTACTACAATACCTTGTAATGCCTACATTAAAGGTTATCTATGTCTAGTTAATAGTTCTGGTCGCCTTCTGGAATGAATCTAGCAGTATAGTGTTCAGTGGATGTTAAGGGTTGTGTTACAAAGTTCACCATCATCTTATTTCACCCGCTTGGTGATCAGTTGCTTGTTTTTAATTAACCTTTACTATTGTATTTGCTCTTTTACAGCAGGTTTTTAAATTTTTTATATTATTGCCGTTCCTGACATGTAAGGCCTTCAGGATGATTGTGGTCATTTGCCTTAAAGTTCTAATTTGGTATTTGTATTTTAGCAGTACGCCTTGAAACCTTATTTACTGCCATTCCTGGCGTCTGATGTCTTCTGCTGTGTTTGTGGCCACTTGCCTTTAATATTTCAATTCCTGAAATTTGTAAGTTGCAGCGAGTTTTAAACAGTTCTTAATTTATTACCATTGTTGGCGTGCAAGGCCTTCTGCCCAGATCACATTGGCTTACTTTTAAAACATTATCTACTGTATCTGTATTTAATGGTGATTTGCCAAATTGTAGCTCACTGAAAACACTTATTTATACAATTGTTTATTTCTTCATTAATAACGTGTGGTATTTTTATTTATCGTTGAGTCTGGAATTACTGGTTTAAAATAAATTGTGTGTAACTGTTAAAGGCAACCGATAGTAACTGATTACGGCTCCGTCCACAATCGTAACCGAATCCTGCCTTCCCCTGACTACCATGTTTCAAGGGCACCACTGATTTCCTTGCCCATCCTTGGCACAATCCAAGCTTTTGCTCCGTCTCTAATGACCTCTATGTCGACGGGACGCTAAACCCAATCTTTCTCGCTTCCTTCCTTCCTCCCTTCCCCCGTCCCTTCCTTCTTGGTTGCCGAAGGACAAACACCGGTAGACATCCATCAGAGAAAGAAGAATGTCCCTGCAGCGGCATGATTATCGAAAACCACAAGCTGTGGAATGGTGCGTGACAATGTTGCTGGTGCTTCATAATAACCCACATCGCAAATGTAGTAATGCAGAGATTACGCAGACGACTAACAGTCGCCCTTTAGACCTGACCCCTCCCCATGTCAATATCACGCCTTCGACTCGTTAAAAGCAGCCTTGAAAGGTCGACGATTTCTGTCTAATGAGGATGTGGAGCACGCAGTTGCGGACTTAATCACGCAGTAGGACACTTTGTTTCGCAGAACGGGTAATTTCAACCTGGTGCGCAGCTGGGATGATTGCCCGAAGGACCACGGCAATTTTGACGCCTGGCGTACGTATCCTATACTGTATGGCCTTCAGACGGAAACTTTACGATCGCCCCTTATAATTTTAGTTATTTAGGAAGTTACGGAACTAAATTTTGCGTGTGTAAATTTTATCGGTTTTAACTTAGTTTCTGAAAGGGCGACCTTTTGTCATTATCCATCCACATTAGAATTTCTCCATCGCCTTCTACAGATTTTTCTTGAGCAGAATAACTGTCGTAAGACAGGTTTTATGGCAACCGCTCGCAGTCTGTAGGAATTATTAAGATTTCCCACGATTGGTGAATGTATCTTCTAGTGACTTCTTTTA
Source organism: Schistocerca serialis cubense (assembly GCF_023864345.2). Taxonomy (NCBI): domain Eukaryota; kingdom Metazoa; phylum Arthropoda; class Insecta; order Orthoptera; family Acrididae; genus Schistocerca; species Schistocerca serialis. The sequence goes on along the minus strand of NC_064645.1, from coordinate 254,633,557 downwards.
CAAGTTGTGGCAAGTGCGAGAGTTTTAATGCCGTAAAAAGAGAAATCGTATGCCAGATTTCTAACATCACAATCCTTTGCTGAAAGAATGATGTCCAGAGAGTTTAAGGAATCAATCTCCATAAGGAACCATAATACTAATACGGATTTTGCTTTGTGAAATGAGGAGAGAGTGCCTTGTTAATAAATATCCTTTTTCATGTAGTGCACTTCAGTAGTCTTCATCTTTCGCCTTCTGTCATTACAGACAAGAGCCGCCCTACTTGAGAAATGTCTTCTTGAATTGTTAATGTAGTTCATTCCCAGACGAGTGTTGCCAAAGTCGTTTAGTCAGATCCCGTGCATAATAAATAAATCAAGCCAATACTTTTTAAACAAATACTGAAGGATACAGAACTTCACAATATCTTTTAGCACAATCTTAGTATTTTCCGTAATGTTTACATTAAACGTAGAGGTACTTTACGACCACCACAAAAATTTAGTTAATTGTTGATTTTCATTCACAACATACTTTTTAAAGATATGCATACGTCTAAGAAGGATCCTGAACCTAAAAATATGAATGATATTTGTTGTCACATTGACTACTAAGACTTAAATTACCGGGTTAAGTTTTACTGAAAAATTTAAGACAGTTACCGAATCTAATAAAAGAAATTAAAAGCAATAATATACATTTCAAAATTTTAAAGTATAAAGTACCACAATAAATTACGGTGTTTTCCAAAGGTGGGCACGAAATATCAACCCCCACCCCCTTGGCATCGCGGAGGTTAATATCTGAACTGAAAATTAATCAATAAACATTGTCTTGTGGATAACCGTGAGATGAAGATTTTGAATGATTTCTTTTTCAGCATTCAATTCCCATTCAAAAACCAACACAAGTAAGACTATGCGAGATTTATGATTAGCAGGTACTGTCAGTCATGTCGCGGCTGTACAGTCAAAATTGTCTGAGGGCATAGGCAGTCCGTCTCAGGCGATTGCTGCTAATGAAAAGCATTTGCTAATAATTTCGTCAACATTTTGGACGAGGTGGAACCAGGCTCAACAGGAGCGCGCCCAACTCGACTTTTCTAACAAACGGAAGCTGGACACATCGTTTTCTACACTGGCGTTTAGTACTGTCCACGTTGGTATTATGATTAATTTCAACTCTTGCGACTTGAAAAACGCAAAATACCGAATAAAAAATTGCAATACTGCAATTTAGGTTTGTAATTCGTTACCAACGACCTAAAAATACCCCAAACTAAGTTTCTCGAACCCTCTGAGTTTATAAATTTTCATCTGCCAATTTGAATTCTATTTTATACCTATTTTTCTATACTGTGCAGGTTCTGAAACGTGTTGGCCTACAGTGCACCGGGCGGATTCCGTCCGGGGACGACATATCTGCCCATACCCCAGAAGCGGCCCGGTAATGTGGGACGGCAGACATGTAACAGATGGAAAATGACCTTGATGGTCAAAAACGGTTGTGTTGACAAAAAATAAAAGCGTAATTCGTGTGGTTATTTAATTCCATGCAATTTTAGCTAGGCGTGATACGTAGCGGCAATTCGGGCAGACTCTGGCTCGCGGGTCTGAAGCGAACTGCTAGCAGGTACGCTTAATCGCAACAAATGGTGGCCATAAATCTGCGAAATTTACACCCATACTGTGTGACTGTCAACTGCTCCGGTTATCAGAAGACGGCACGTGGGGGGGGGGGGGGGGGGGTGGCAAAACAATCAGAGCTTCAGTCTGTCTCACCATCTCAGATACAGCAGGGGCAGGGACTATCCTGCTACTGTTACGCAAGCATCACTTCCGTGAGAATGTGCACTCGGTAGAACGACTGTCGTTGCATTACGACACAGCAGCGTACTCTGAAGACCAAACCACAAGTTCGCGCGGCTGTTTGAAACAAGATTTCAATGTACCTATGTGATCAAAAGTATCCGGGAACCTTCAAAAACATACGTTTTTCATATTAGGTGCATTGTGCAGCCACCTACTGCCAGATACTCCATATCAGCGACCTCAGTAGTCATTAGACATCGTGTCCACCTGCTTAGCTGGGTGGTACCGTGCTCGCCTCCCATGCAATCGGGCCCGTGTTCGATTCCCGGCCGGGTTGAAGATATTCTCCAGTCGAGGACTGGGTGTTGTGTTGTCATCATCATTTCATCCTCATCACTGGCGCGGAAGTCGCCCAAAGTGGCGTCGAATGAAATAAAACTTGCACTTGTCGGCCTCTCCGAATAGGGCCCTCCCGGCCAACGATGCCATACGCTCATTTCCATTTCCATTAGACATCTTGAGAGAGTAGAATGGGGCTCTCCGCGGAACTCACGATCGAAAGTAGTCAGGTGATTGAGTGTCACTTGTGTCATACGTCTCTATGCGAGATTTCCCCACTTCTACACATCTACAGGTCCACTGTTTCCGATTTTATACTGAAGTGGAAACCTGAAGGGACACGTACAGCAAAAAAGCGTACGGGTCGATTTCATTTGTTGACTGATACAGAGCGCCGACAGTTGAAGAGGGTCGTAATGTGTAGTAGACAGACATCTATCCAGACCATCACACAGTAATTCCAAGCTGCATCAGGATCCATTGTAATTACTATAACAGTTAGGTGGAAGGCGAGAAAACGAATTTCATGGTCGAGCGGTTGCTCATAAGCCACACATCACCCAGGTGAATGCCGAACGACACCTCGCTTGGTGTAAGGAGCGTAAATATTGGGCGATTTAACAGTGGAAAAACGTTGTGTGGAGTGACGAATCACGGTACTCAATGTGGCGATCCGATGGCAGGGTGTGGGTATGGCGAATGCCCGGTGAACGTCATCTGCCAGCGTGTGTAGTGCCAACAGTAAAATTCGGGAGGGGTGGTGTTATGGTATGGTCGGGTTTTTCATGTAGGGGGCTTGCACGCCTTGTTTTGCTTGGCACTACCACAGCACAGGCCTACATTGATGTTTAAGCACTTTCTTGCTGCCCACTGTTGGGGAGCAATTCGGGGATAGCGATTGCATCTTTCAACACGATCGAGCAACTATTCATAACGTACGGCCTATGGCGGAATGGTTAGACGACAATAACGCCCCTGTAACGGACTGGCCTGCACAGTCCTGACCTGAATCCTATAGAACACCTTTGGGATGTTTTAGAACGCCGACTTCGTGCCAGGCTCACCGACCGACATCGGTATCTCTCCTCAGTGCGACACTCCATGGAGAATGGGCTGCCATTCCCCAAACCTTCCAGCATCTGATTGAACGTATGCCTGCGAGAGTGGAAGCTGACATCCAGGGTAAGGGTGGGCCAACACCATACTGAATTCCAGTATTAGCGATGGAGGGCGCCACGAACTTTTATGTCATTTTCAGCCAGGTGTCCGGGTACTTTTGATCACATATTGTATGTGAATGTAGGCTCTCCTGGAGTTGGTGAGAAGCTCTAAAACTTTCAGCCAGGTGGCAGTGTTAAAATACGCAACGTTTCGACGAGTTTCATACTAATTATCTTCTGGAGAAGTGTCGAGATATGAGGACGCTCCAAGATTTATACTAGTCGACTGCCCCCCGCCTGTGGTCACACGCTGCCATGGGCTTCCCGGCCAGAGGCCGGTGAGGATGGTTAGACTGCAGTGGTGGCGTAGGAGTTGTCCGTTTGCATCTCTGAGAAGGCATTCGCATATTGTTAACCTGACGCTACTTGCAGCCCTCTCGTCGTGTTCTCGATAATGCTGAAGTCCATGCCGCATTTAGTTGGTATCCTTCGCCGTTGTTGACAAGACTTTCGTGAAACTGTATTTCAGTGGAGATGACAGAAGTCATGTGATACCTCCTCATATTGAGTCGGGCCTCCTTTTGTCCGGCGTGGAGCAGCATCTCGACATGGCGTGGACTCAATTAGTCGTCGGAAGTCCCGTGCAGAAATACTGAGGCATGCTGCCTCTATAGCCACCCATAATTCCGAAAGTGCTGCCGGTGCAGGATTTTGTGCCCGAACTGACCTCTTCATGTCGGCCGATCTGGGCGACCAAATCATTTGCTCGAAATGTCCAAAATGTCCCTCAGACCAGTGGCAAACAGCTGTGGCCTGGTCACATCCATAAAAATTCCTTCGTTGTTTGGGAAGACGAAGTCCATGAATTGCTAGAATGGTCTCCAAGTAGCCGACCATAACCACTTCAAGCCAATGATCGATTCAGTTGGACCACAGGACGCAGTCGATTCCTTGTAAATACAGCCCACACCATTATGGAGCCAGCACCATCTTGCACAGTGCCTTTTTGACAATACGGATCCAGGGCTTTGTGGGGTCTGCGCCTCACCCTAATCTATCATCAGCTCTTTTTGAGTCATCAATCTTCTGACTGCTTTGACGCTGCCCGCCACAAATCCCTCTGCTGTGCCAATCTGAGTAGTGCTTAAAACCTACGTCCTCAATTATTTACTGAATAGATTCCAATCTCTTCCTTTACAGTTTCTACCCTCAACAGCCTGACTCTTTTTTGATGGCTTAACAGATGTCCTAACAGACGTCCTCTTACCAAATGAAATCGGGACTCATTTGATCAGGTCATAGTTTTCCAGTAGTCTAGGGTCTACCTGATACGGTCGCAAGCCCGTGAGATGTGCTGCGGGCTATATTATGCTGTAAGCTTATGCTCTTCCGTCGATCGTCTGCTGCCCCCCCCTCCCCCCACCCCCCCACCCCATAACGCGCTATCCTGACTGATACTTTCGTCGTACGTCCCAAATTCATTTCTGCGGTTGTTTCACGCAGAGTTGCTTGTCTATCAGCAATGACAAAAAGTGGTTCAAATGGCTCTGAGCACTATGGGACTTAACATCTGAGGCCATCAGTCCTCTAGAACTTAGAACTACTTAAAACTAACTAACCTAAGGACATCACACACATCCATGCCGGAGGCAGGATTCGAACCTGCGACCGTATCGGTTGCGCGGTTCCAGACTGTAGCGCCTAGAACCGCTCGGCCACCCCGGCCGGCTAACAATGACAACTGTAAGCAAACGCCATTGCGCTCGTTCGTTAAATGAAGGCCGTCGGCCACTGCGTTGTCCGTGGTGAGTGGTAATGCCTGAAACGTGGTATTCTCGGCACACACTTGACGCTGTGGACATCGGAATACTGAATTTCCAAACTATTTCAGAAATGAAACGTCTGACGCATCTGGGTCCTACTACCAATCCTCTTTCGAAGTCTCCATTCCCGTCATGTGCCTTAGCCACGTCGGGAAACTTTCCGCATGAATCACACGAATGCAAATCACACATCCGCCAACGCACTGCCCTTTTATACCTTGTGTACGCGTTACTACCACCACCAGTATACATGCATGTCGGTGTCCTATTGCTTTTGTCAGCGCAGTCTATGGACGCTCACACAATCAGCCGATTGCTCGGCGAAGTACCTTGGTGTTACGAGAGTCAGAGGTGTGATCGCTCTTGCTACTCTGCTATACCACAAAATTTTCTGTAAGTCTCAGTAGCATACGACTGATGCGTTACTCGTTGCATTCGCCCAATATACTTCTGGCCACGTTAGCAGGCGATGCTGTATCATCCCGGTCTAGTCAGTTTTGTAAGTCTTCCACAGCTGCAATCCCTCTTTCGTCTACGACGGTAAGCAGAAGACTGTTTCTATATTAGATTTTCCGAGTATGTTCGCAATTTTGACAGAGATATCTCAAGTACTGAAGGAAAGTGACTCTTGTTTTTCCTCTTCCTGCTTTGCAGCATATTGTCTCCTCTTTAATATCCTACTAATCTGTGCTTCTCCGTGCCTTGTTTTGCAAAATACTTCCTTTAGGTGTTGCAGTTCGTCTGGAGGACTTCCTTTGTGAATTTTGAATAGCCCCGTGTACCATCAGCCTAGTGTATTTCCATAGCGAAAATGTTTTGATGGATGCTGTTAAGATTGTCTAGAAACTCGTCCAGAGGCTGTTTGCCAGGCTCCCATATCGCGAAAGTATCGTCGACAGAGCGGAAGAAGTGCTTCGGTTTCTGGTGAGTCCGCAACTCGTCGTCTAGTGGCTAGCGTTGCTGCCTCTGGATCACGGGGTCCGGGTTCGATTCCCGGCCGCGTTGGGGATTTTCTCTGCCCGGGGACTGGGTGTTTGTGTTGTCCTCATCATTTCATTATCATCATCATCTTTCGTGACAGTGGCTCGAATGGACTATGGAAAAAATTGGATTGTGTAAAAATTGGGACGTTGTACGGGCGCTGATTACCGCGCAGTTCATCGTCCCACAAACCAATCATCATCATCATCATTATCATCGGTTTCTGTTGAGCGTTTGAGCCAACTCATTGTTCCATGTAGAAGTCTGGGATCCCTGGCACAGTGGGTATCCCATGGCCACTCCATCTCTCCATGAAACTCTTAAGTGATCGGCAGTACATGTTTGAAGAGTTTAAATATTTCCAGTCAGAAATTATGAGACAGCAGCGCCGAGGAGTCTTGCAGATGTACTTTTGTGAACAGCGATGTAAGGTCGGAACTAAATAAATTGTTCAAATGGCTCTGAGCACTATGGGACTTAGCTGCTGAGGTCATCAGTCCCCTAGAACTTAGAACTAATTAAACCTAACTAACCTAAGGACATCACACACAACCATGCCCGAGGCAGGATTCGAACCTGCGACCATAGCGGTCGCGCGGTTCCAGACTGTAGCGCCTAGAACTGCTCGGCCACCCCGGCCGTCTAACGTCGGAACTCACTAGCAGGTCATCTCTTTGTAATCTCATGACCTTAGGTAATTTTAAGGAATCGATCTAGTTCTTAATATTATGACCACTGTGTCCCACAAGAGTTTAGAAGTGTCTCCTGATATTTGACCGGTCCGTAGTTGTGTGAACTGATTGTGTCAAGTCTGCGCTATGTTCATGCTGCCAGACAGTTTAAAACCAAATAGCTTATTGCCTACGATGTTCTTATATTCTGAAAAGTAAAATTAAGACAGCTCATTTTCCTAGACCAAGGGATGTTAAAAGTACGATCTGATAGCTTTCGCAGTGTCTACCATACCGTACCCGTATTACCGGAAATTATCAGCTGACTGTATCACAGCATGGGCAACGATCACTTCAACTGGACAGACATATACAGGGGGTAGACAAAAATACGAAAACACCAAATATACAAGATATTACAATGCTTAATAAGGTGAAGGAAAATCGTTGGCATTGAAAACTGATTTCAGCAGTCTCACAATATTTAAATACAGTGTGACACTTACATCATTCTTCCTGAAAAATAATGGCATGTTCAGGTAACGATGAGGGAGGTTGATAGCGATCACCGACCCTTTTCCTCAAAGTAGACCACAAAGGCACAATAATAATGAGATTCGGAGACTGTAGTTGCCGGAGGAGATGCAGCAATTCATCCCCGTTCACTGTCTTAGCGAAACTACTTCTGAACGGTGCGAGCTCTGCTGTCTTCATACACGGCGTCACTACTGACTACTGGGGGACAAACAGTGTGTTTTGGTTGGCAGAAGAGCCAACACCGGGTTACTAGAGGAGGCCGAAAGGCACGCGTTTTAGCTCACGCATGCTGGCGTGGGGTCTGGAACAGGACAAGGAAATTAGAATTTAGAAAAACGGACGTAGCTGGTGGAATACTTAACTTTAATCCATTAATGGTGAACGTCGGTCTGACGGTACAAGATTCACAAGATCAATAGCAACTGATAATGGCGCCTTGCTAGGTCGTAGCAAATGACGTAGCTCAAGGCTATGCTAAACTATCGTCTCGGCAAATGAGAGCGTATGTAGGCAGTGAACCATCGTTAGCAAAGTCGGTTGTACAACTGGGGCGAGTGCTAGGAAGTCTCTCTAGACCTGCCGTGTGGCGGCGCCTGGTCTGCAATCACTGATAGTGGCGACACGCGGGTCCGACGTATACTAACGGACCGCGGCCGATTTAAAGGCTACCACCTAGCAATTGTGGTGTCTGGCGGTGACACCACACAGTGTACCGTGGGAGAGACTCGATCAACCAAAACTGTCACATAATCCTTGGTAGTAATGGGACCTTACAGAGCAGCCATGGCGCCCATGGAGTACCACGATCTGGCTGCCCAAATCATCGCTGAACCCTCTCCGTGTTCCACTCCTGGCAAGAATTCTTGTAGAATTTGCAAACAATCCGACCACCCGTCGTTGTCCCATTAGCCCATAGTCCAGTCTATATGGCTTTCGCACGTCATTTTCCTTTTGCGGGCATTTGCATCACGGATGAGTAATTTTGGTATTCCAGCTCACCCTATAATTTCAGGCTTGTGAAGCTTCCTTCGTGTTTTCGTGCTGACAGGGTTTTTGAACGCTACACTCAGTTGTACAGTGCTGAGCCGTGTGTGATTCACGTTGATGCCGTTCATAGATTGGCATCTTGTAATAACTATAGAGGCATCTCGTTCTCTTAGTGTGTTCACGGGCTCCACTATGTTTGCTCGCCTTGTCTGTACGTGAGTGCTAGCAACAGCGCTTATCGATAGCGCGTACTGTGGTACTACCTTTGGTACTGCTTCTAGTAGCCGGCCGGAGTGGCCGTGCGTTTCTAGGCGCTACAGTCTGGAGCCGAGCGATCGCTACGGTCACAGGTTCGAATCCTGCCTCGGGCATGGATGTATGTGATGTCCTTAGGTTAGTTAGGTTTAATTAGTTCTTAGGAGACTGATTACCTCAGAAGTTAAGTCGCATAGTGCTCAGAGCCATTTGAACCATTTTTGAAGCTTCTAGTATTTCCGTGTCGTCGTGTGTCGAGCGTGTTGAGTTGGGACGGAGCAGCAGTGAGGTCCGGACAGCAAGTACCCCCCCGACCACTGACGTCACACATGCACTCTCCGATGGAAGGATGTGGTCGTGAGAGTGCACGACCACGTCAAGGGCCGGACTCAGCGAGTTTTAGTTGAATGGACCGTGATATATGAGTAGTGCAACTTTCACCTGTGTGTGTGTGTGTGTGTGTGTGTGTGTGTGTGTGTGTGTGTGTGTGTGTGTGTGTGTGTGTCCGCCGAAGTGCCCCCATGGCAATAAGTTGTTAGTCGATAATTTATACTGGGATCATTCCCGTGCCTAACTTGAGCGGGGATGGCCGTTGGTTGGTCGCTCGGTCGGTCGTCGCAGAGGACGACGTGCATTTGATCTTCCGACCGCTTCTGGTTTCTGTGTGTTTGTGCCATCTTATAATTTCGTCCGTGTTTTTTCACAGTGACTGGTTTTAGTCGCCCGATAAAGTAAGAGCCTACGGAATATCAGACCAGCTGTGGCTGGATTGAAGAGTTTTTAGCAAACAGAACAAAGCATGTTGTTATCAATTGAGAGACGTCTACAGACGTTAAAGTAACCTCTGGCGTGCCACAGGGGAGTGTTATGGGACCATTGCTTTTCACAATATATATAAATGACCTAGTAGATAGTGTCGGAAGTTCCATGCGGCTTTTCGCGGATGATGCTGTAGTATACAGAGAAGTTGCAGCATTAGAAAATTGTAGCGAAATGCAGGAAGATCTGCAGCGGATAGGCACTTGGTGCAGTGAGTGGCAACTGACCCTTAACATAGACAAATGTAATGTATTGCGAATACATAGAAAGAAGGATCCTTTATTGTATGATTATATGATAGCGGAACAAACACTGGTAGCAGTTACTTCTGTAAAATATCTGGGAGTATGCGTGCGGAACGATTTGAAGTGGAATGATCATATAAAATTAATTGTTGGTAAGGCGGGTAACATGTTGAGATTCATTGGGAGAGTCCTTAGAAAATGTAGTCCATCAACAAAGGAGGTGGCTTACAAAACACTCGTTCGACCTGTACTTGAGTATTTCTCATCAGTGTGGGATCCGTACCAGATCGGGTTGACGGAGGAGATAGAGAAGATCCAAAGAAGAACGGCGCGTTTCGTCACAGGGTTATTTGGTAACCGTGATAGCGTTACGGAGATGTTTAATAAACTCAAGTGGCAGACTCTGCAAGAGAGGCGCTCTGCATCGCGGTGTAGCTTGCTCGCCAGGTTTCGAAAGGGTGCGTTTCTGGATGAGGTATCGAATATATTGCTTCCCCCTACTTATACCTCCCGAGGAGATTACGAATGTAAAATTAGAGAGATTCGAGCGCGCACGGATGCTTTCAGACAGTCGTTCTTCCCGCGAACCATACGCGACTGGAACAGAAAAGGGAGGTAATGACAGTGGCACGTAAGGTGCCCTCCGCCACGCACCGTTGGGTGGCTTGCGGAGTATAAATGCAGATGTAGTATTGTGAGTTGTTGGTGGAATTGTTTTCCCGGATCCTTGGGTATCTTGTGATTTTGAATGAGCAGTTATTTTTAATGTTGCCTGCGTTCTGGATTTGGTGAGGAGGTGGCGAACTGACATCAGGTCGGCTAGGGACGCAGCAGCGAGCAGGTCCGTGCAGCGCGGGGGCAAGCCGGTTTCACTGGCGGCATGTTGCCACTGCCGCATCGAGGAGGGGCAGCTACGAGAGCGACGACTTCGTTGCACACCGAACCCTGGACGTTCGAGTTGAGTGAAGAGTTAACTGCTAATGCAACCTCGACTATTCTGAGACTTCGCCTTTGGTCAGCGGGTTGTTGCTCCCAAGGCCGCTGAGCCTGGCGGCAACGAGTGAAGTGTTTCGTAGCGGTGAAATATTGCAGCCATCTTTTTCTATTTGTTATTCATCATTGAATTTAGTATTATTCTCATTAGTAAAGTGCAACCAGCTGTATTTTCTGCCTTGTGGCCGCTAACGCACCAGTTACCTGCCCCGGAGCTTAGTGTAGTTTTCCAGCAGTGTACCTTTCCTCGTCGTGTTGATGCTGTCCGACACGGCGTGTAGTTCAAAAATGGCTCTGAGCACTATGGGACTCAACTGCTGAGGTCATTAGTCCCCTAGAACTTAGAACTAGCTAAACCTAACTAACCTAAGGACATCACAAACAACCATGCCGGAGGCAGGATTCGAACCTGCGACCGTAGCTGTCACGCGGTTCCGGACTGAGCGCCTAGAACCGCGAGACCACCGCGGCCGGCGGCTGACTGTATCACCTTACCTTATGTTTGAGTTACCTTCCCAGGGCGACCCTTGGAACACTTGCCGACAACCGCTTGTCCTGAGTCCTTAGATTGTGGTGTTTGTTTTAAGGATATTTGTAATTTTCTAAGTATTGTTGGTGTGACCTTCAGCCGTCAATAATTTCACTTCTTTGGTGATAAGACCTTCAGCCGCGTTACAGTAAGTTTTTTTTAAAGGCAAACTTGTTTTAAAAGCAAGGTATTTATTTTAAAGTGCTACTTCAAATTGTTATTCTGATTTCTAATTCAGGCCTTCAGCCGTTTGTTCTTTGAGGTTATTGTTGGCGGCCTTCGGCCCTAAAAACGCGATTTTTTTTCTGTGGTAAGGCCTTCAGCCGTGTTTTTTTGAGAGATTGTTCTAAAATTTTAATTTCTTTAAATAAAGTTTACGTATTTGTTGTGCAACCGAGAGTAACTGATTACGGCCCCGTCCACAACCGTAACCTTATCCCTGCCCCAGTTGAGAAACCAGCCCCCAATAGCCTTTTGCTGCTGTAGTCCGGTTATTTTTCATCACAGTCATCCAGAGTGACCGTCTGTCACGATCCCTCAACCCACTTTCTTCGAATCCGGGCTCGGGCATGGATGTTTGTGATGTCCTTAGGTTAGTTAGGTTTAAGTAGTTCTAAGTTCTAGGGGACTGATGACCTCAGATGTTAAGTCCCATAGTGCTCAGAGCCATTTGAACCATTTGAACGGGTTTCCACCCACCTGTTTTGAATCATGCTTGACGAACAGAATACGATAGGTTGTGCTGAATAATTCTGACAATGTCAGATAGATAGAAATTTTAGTGACTGGAAAGAAAATCACAAAGGTAGTTCCACAGTGTTCAATTTTATGTCTACTTCAATTCCTTGTATGTGTGAGTATCCTCCCCACTTGATATTCAGCAAGCAAAACTGACACTTTTTGCAGGTAATACTGAAGTTATAATAAATCCCATTAGAGAGAACGCAACAGAAGCGTTGGTAAATAATATTTTATAAAGAATTATTAAGTGATTACCTGAAAATGGATTCTACGTAAATTTAGGAAAAACACACTACATTCAATCCTATGCAACAAATAGTCATACCGACAACTGATGTGGTACATGAGCAAGCGTCAGGGAATTGGGTAGAGTGCTTCAAATTTTTGGGTGTACGTACTGATGAAAGCATGAACTGAAAGAATCATTTACTGAGCATGTCAAAAAATTAAGCTCACCTACTTTTTCTCTTCGTATGATTGCTAATCTTGGAAATAATCATGTGAACTTCCTACCGTATTATGCACATTTCCACCCAATAGTATTGTACGGAGTAATTTTCTGGGTAACACACCACTTAGATAGAAAATACTGCTTGCGCAAAACGATTAAGAATAATATGTGTTGAGACAGGGACGTCATGTAGGTATCCCTTCAGAGAGCTGGGCATTTTAACTACACAGCAATAATACATATATTCTCTAACTGAATTTGACATTAACATTTCATCACAATTTGAGAAGAACGGTGGTGTACATACCAACACAATGAGAGGGAAGATTGATCATTACCAATTGTTAAAGTTGTTAGGAGCTCAGAGAGGAGTTCAGTATGCAGCAACAATAAATTTGATCGTTTTCCCAATAACATAAAATGTCTGGGAAGTAGCGAAGAAAGTTTTAAATCTAATTTAAAATCCTCTCTCCTAGACCACTCTTATTCCACTGACAAATTTCTACGTAAAAACAAAGCCAGCAAATAAAACACTAATCATTTACATATATATATCCTGTAAACTGATTCGTTCCACATCATTTCGATAACAGAACCGTTGAAATTATTTATGAGACTTGCAACTAACTTTGAAAATGAGTATAGAAGATACCAGTGCAACACCGAAAACTTAAAAGCTTACCATACTCTTATGAGAGACAGGTTGTACAAACCAGTTGTATCAGTAAAAATTCATATCAAAAATTAATTTGCTGTATTTGGCTTATCTACAGATCTGAAGACGGTCGTTACAGTATTCACTATATTTTAATTTTCGTATATAAATGTGATCTAGGCATTGAAAGACTTTTGAAATTTTCTTAATTACAAAAAATTACGTAAAGATAGTTTTCTGTAGTCCTGATAATGTAAAATGATGTATTCTGCTCTTCTGCCTGTTCAGATGAACGAATGGAAGAAATACATCTTATTACCGATAATTGCTACATCTGTAATCAACAATAATGGGTCACTGTCCTGTGCTGGACAGAAAAACGTACTTAGTATTAAGACATCATATTGGATATTCCAATTATTCTGTTCTATCACTATAACACACATGAACATAGGTTTCGAACCCGCTGACTGGTGTAATAACGATGTCGTAACAATTAGCAGCGTCACGCTGAGCCCTACCAACCCTTCATGTAGCAAATGATTACTTTGCGCTGCTGCTACAAGGCGAGGTAAATGTGCCTTCCCTGGCGTAACAGGGCCAATTTCGCACCACCATTACTTCATACGTCGCGCAACAGCACGCGACTAATGTCACTTATTCCCAGAGCGCCTGTCGCAAGCGAGCTCCGTCCGCTGGCGTAGTGTGCGTGCGCGTGTGTTGCGAGTTATGTCTTGGTCCTCGCAGAGCTTTGACCCATGACAACCAATCAGGTAACAGGTCGCCAAAGTTAGGTTACGAAGCAGCACGTTCTGAGGGAACAGGAGCATTCTGCTTCCTTTAATTCGGCATAATGGATTGTACCCCATTCGCTGCTTTTCTCTGATTTGGTCGCTGTTTTAGACGCCTGTTTTGTGAGCTCGTGATGGGCACGTTCAGCTGCTGGAGTAGAGGATTTGGTGAGGTCGCAGATTGCTTAGTGTTTGTTTACATTGCTGGGGCGTAAATGTCCTAGAAATTATACAGAACAGACATAATCGAGACATGATTTCTCGATTTACATTTTCTATCTGAATAACTGTGGGGAACTTCGTGTATTTGTAGTCCTTAAATTTCACTATAGATCATGGTAACTAGTATCTGTTTCTCGTTCACGCATCCTTGGTTTCGAGTGACAAACATTCTCAGTCACCCATGAATGTTTCTGTAACATTACTGAACCGTGAATTTACTTGCAAAATATTTTCTTAAAGAATTTGCTTCATTTACTAGCGATTCATCAAGAACATTAACACATTTAAACACACTAGGTGAGCGTGGAAGTAGTTGCCAGGGAGTAACTGATGAAAATGAAATTACCTTTAACAAATGGGAATTTTATTCATAAAAGCCTTTTCAAAAACAGATTTAAAATTTGTAAGCAGAAAAGCACCCTCGAAATATGAAGTTACAATTTTGTTTAGAGGCAGAAAGAACAATACTGACAGTATGAGCCTTTGGGCTGAGAAGCTTGCCGCTCCCTTTCAACACGGCCGTAGTCACGACCGCTTACAACAGCCTCTTAAAGACTATACTGGTGCAAATCTGCAACACACCAGATTACTTTAAACTAAGAATTTTAACAACTCACACAAACACATTAACTATGCACCCTGTAAGAGGGATGGAAATGGTACAAACACTCACACTAAGAAATTATTTGCCACCAAAAGTGCAATTTGTTTTTAAAGGGACTCTTACCGTGGAAGGGTGGCAACTTTATGAAAATGAGTATTCAAATAAAACCCATGAAATTCAGACTTACATAAAATGTACAACATGTTGTACATTACACATATACCGCCTCGCAAGATGATAGTCAAGATAAAAACATATTTCAGGAATTCGGCCTTTGCACCTTAATTATATAAATTAGTTACCACCGAATCCGACAAACGTGACAGAGGCAGCTATTAACGTATGGCAGATTGACAGGGGGGTTTACTGAACAACCCGAACCGCAGATAGCTCTAACCCTCCCCAACTCCACAAGGGAGAAACGGACCACCCAATTCACAAATAACCACCTTCCCGCGGATGGGCAAACGGAGAAGAATGGTGGGACGACCCAAAAACAAAGCGGTTGGTGACCTCACCAAGAAAACAAGTAGAATTTAACAAGTAAATGAAACAACATATCTGCAATCACTTAACTTCTAAGAAACTGCGATTTCTGGCGAAGACCTGGCGCAGCACCCCCAACGCTCTCCCGAACCGTCCGCTGCCAGCCGCTTCAGCGGACGCAGGAAGGCGCGCCCATCTCCCGTCTCACGGCGTCACAGCTCGCACCGGCCAGACCGATGTCTTTGTTTGACTCCTGTTGCTCTCGCGTCAACCGCGAAGCCACTACCCCTTTCTATACGGCGCGGCCCACTGGACTCACGTGGGGACCTCACATGCGCCGACGCTCAAGACGGTCAAGTCATCTTGTGTCTCAGTGTGCGACCGGCCAACCGACGGATCCAACCGCCAGTAACCGTTGCCCAAGGAACTCGAGCAGACTGGCGGCCTAACGCGCAGACTGAGATGCAGGAACACAGCCCCTGCCTGGCGACGACTAGCTGAGTTCTGTTACTGGCGGAGTGGCAAGACTCTCATTTCCTGGCTTTAACGTTTGACCCAAACAACTGCCATACTAGCAGTCCGACGACAGACAGACGCTGACTGCCGCACAAATGCGAACGAGACAGACCAGCAATTAGTGATGCGAGACTGACCCAGCCTCACTCGGACTGACCAACTGACCAGACTCCCCTAGCGAGCTCATAGCGCCCCTTAAATGCACGTGAACAGGCAACCTTTCCCCTTTCCCACCAGAGGGAGACACCAAAGCTGCGATTGCCACAGCGGCGCCACCGCCACCAACGGAGGGCGACTGTTTCTCACTACGCGCTGCGGCGCGCTCTTCAAAATAGCAGTTTCTACCAAGGCTCAATTACAGTGTAATTTTTTTTAGATTTCCTTTGTGTGACGATGTACACGTGACATGTTAAGCACGTTCGATCTGGTATCTTGTAATGACCCATAAACCGTAATCCATAGTGTAATCTCTCTCTTTGATCATTACATACCATTTACCGTACCTTTGGAATTCGTGAAAGTCATTATTACAATACTTACTTTTGTGTAACGCTTGTGATTACGTATCCTCCACCTACTTATGTGCATACTTATAAATGCTCTAGAAAAATGTGAATCATTAAATTGTGAGGGGCGTTCAATATATAATGCAAGAAATTGTTTACTGAATGCAGGTTGGTTTTATTCAGGATTCCAATACACCAACCACATTGTACCCCTCTCTTTTGGCTACAAAACCTTATTTTTCAACGTATTCTCTGTTCATTGCAATGGCTACGTCACTGGTGTGCCTGTATGCCCACTTGGTACCACTACTGGTCGACATCAAAGCCAACGTCTTCTGTATCAACAACCAGCCCTCCATCCACATGCTGCGTCCTGTGGAGTGCATCCTTCATTGGGTCAAATACACTCCTGGAAATTGAAATAAGAACACCGTGAATTCATTGTCCCAGGAAGGGGAAACTTTATTGACACATTCCTGGGGTCAGATACATCACATGATCACACTCACAGAACCACAGGCACATAGACACAGGCAACAGAGCATGCACAATGTCGGCACTAGTACAGTGTATATCCACCTTTCGCAGCAATGCAGGCTGCTATTCTCCCATGGAGACGATCGTAGAGATGCTGGATGTAGTCCTGTGGAACGGCTTGCCATGCCATTTCCACCTGGCGCCTCAGTTGGACCAGCGTTCGTGCTGGACGTGCAGACCGCGTGAGACGACGCTTCATCCAGTCCCAAACATGCTCAAAGGGGGACAGATCCGGAGGTCTTGCTGGCCAGGGTAGTTGACTTACACCTTCTAGAGCACGTTGGGTGGCATGGGATACATGCGAACGTGCATTGTCCTGTTGGAACAGCAAGTTCCCTTGCCGGTCTAGGAATGGTAGAACGATGGGTTCGATGACGGTTTGAATGTACCGTGCACTATTCAGTGTCCCCTCGACGATCACCAGTGGTGTACGGCCAGTGTAGGAGATCGTTCCCCACACCATGATGCCGGGTGTTGACCCTGTGTGCCTCGGTCGTATGCAGTCCTGATTGTGGCGCTCACCTGCACGGCGCCAAACACGCATACGACCATCATTGGCACCAAGGCAGAAGCGACTCTCATCGCTGAAGACGACACGTCTCCATTCGTCCCTCCATTCACGCCTGTCGCGACACCACTGGAGGCGGGCTGCACGATGTTGGGGCGTGAGCGGAAGACGGCCTAACGGTGTGCGGGACCGTAGCCCAGCTTCATGGAGACGGTTGCGAATGGTCCCCGCCGATGCCCCAGGAGCAACAGTGTCCCTAATTTGCTGGGAAGTGGCGGTGCGGTCCCCTACGGCACTGCGTAGGATCCCACGGTCTTGGCGTGCATCCGTGCGTCGCTGCGGTCCGGTCCCAGGTCGACGGGCACGTGCACCTTCCGCCGACCACTGGCGACAACATCGATGTACTGTGGAGACCTCACGCCCCACGTGTTGAGCAATTCGGCGGTACGTCCACCCGGCCTCCCGCATGCCCACTATACGCCCTCGCTCAAAGTCCGTCAACTGCACATACGGTTCACGTCCACGCTGTCGCGGCATGCTACCAGTGTTAAAGACTGCGATGGAGCTCCGTATGCCACGGCAAACTGGCTGACACTGACGGCGGCGGTGCACAAATGCTGCGCAGCTAGCGCCATTCGACGGCCAACACCGCGGTTCCTGGTGTGTCCGCTGTGCCGTGCGTGTGATCATTGCTTGTACAGCCCTCTCACAGTGTCCGGAGCAAGTATGGTGGGTCTGACACACCGGTGTCAATGTGTTCTTTTTTCCATTTCCAGGAGTGTAGATGCAAGTCGGAAGGTGCGAGATCTGGGCTTTAGAATGTGTTTTATGAGATCTTCTTGGATGCCCAGAATTGCTAGAAGCCTTGCTTTCTCATGGAGAAGAAGTTTGTTTACATTTTTGTGACGAGTAACGCACTGAAGTGGATGCTTCACTATCTAGAGGGTAGTATAGTGCACTTAAAGATGATGGTCGCACTATGAAGGGGGACATCAAATAGAATAATCCTTTCAGAGCCCCAGAAGACATCGCCGTGACTTTGCCAGTTGAGGGTGTGGCTTTGAACTGTCTCTTCCGAGAATGTTAGACAAAAAATTTTCACTATTAGCCTCGTAACGTGCAAACAATTCGTCACAGATAGTCCTTTGTTCCTCTTTATGGTCTCCTGTTAGGCGGCGAGGAACCCAGCAGTCACACTTCTTTGTGATCACGTGGCAGACGCTCTATCCGACTGAGCCATCGAGGACTCTGGCAGGCTCCAGGCTCCCCGTGCGACCCACATTTCCAGCTTACCTTCCATCCACTAGATTTGTAGTGGCGCTGCCCACTATATTCATTACTCGCGGCAGTAAATGTGCCAATTCCCGTAAGAGTTTGAGCAATGTGAGTGCATCCGCATTGAAGAACATCATTGGCCGAAAATTTGTATCGAATGAGAGTGTCCGCACGTTCCAACATTTCAGTAGTCATATCTGTGTTCGACCGGCTGGCGCGTGGGAAATAGGACGAGTTTGTGCTACCTTGCTGCGAAGATGGCAGACGCCTCCCCCAACGACTCACCGTGCTTATGTTCACCGCCACGTCTCCGTAGACATTCTGCACGTGCCTACGAATATCTGCGATGCTCTCGTTTAAACGCACCTCCGTTACAGATGCATTTTGGATGATACATTCAGCGCCGCCACTTATTGGAACTTCATGACAATATAGGGGCTGGAGCGGGATTATTCCACGATGTCCCACAACAAATTCCACTTTTTCTTTTTTCAAGCGAAATTGGCCGAAAAACAACAAAGTACTGCATTACTTACCAAATCCTCCTCTTGGAAGTTGTTGAAACTCCGCTGTATGTTGGACGTCAGTACTTGGCGCGAGAATTTATTTGCCAAGAGACACAGCAGCCCAGTAATAGAAATGAGACAGTCTTCCACACATAAGGTATACATTGGAAATGTGGAGTCTGCGCTCTACTAGTGGAATCATTACACTGAGTGCACAGCATCTACTGTAGGATTCAAACATACCTATATAGACCCACTCCCAATTCCATTCCAATATCAGTTGGAAAATCTCTGTATTTGCTATTACAGTTATATGAAAAATTGCTCGGCACAATCAATTCCAGTTTCAATGATTCATTAATCTTTAATGGACGTACTTTATTCACGTTTATACTCAAGGCTTTCTATTTCAAGAGACTTCAGCATTAGGATGTGTACTTCTTGTCTAGAAGCTGAAATATAAGTATGCCAAACAGTTTCGTCTGACCCCATATTGTTCAAATTTTACTGTGGCAGCGATAGTAATTAGAGACATTCTCAAATGTGATGTTTATACAGGGCTCGAGAACCTGCTGTAATTTAATTCAAAAAGAGCACCGCAGGCTACTCAAAGTTTAAAATGGAACAGTAAATTGAATATTCAAATACTGGAAATTTTAAGAGAGAGACTGCGAAACAAACGTATAGACTTGAGTATCCTTTCTGTGGGCCCCACTTCATGTACGACTGGCTTACAAGACAGAGTCGAAGGCTGGCGAAGAATGCCATAGGTTCTGGCTGTGTAATGAATGTCCTCTGATTTGAAGTTGTGGGTGAGGAAACTGGTCGCAAAGTCAATGCAATATTGCGGTACAGCCAGTAATTAGAAGTTCCCACGGTTTCGATAGTTCAAACAAACAGTAAGTTGTTAAGTTCCTTGGTTAACTACCTTGGTACGAATGCGTTTCAATCATTGTACAACTCCTACCCACGATCATCGGATAAGTATTAAGGATAAAGGTTTCTGTGACACAAGATATGGGATGTACATTTAAATTGTCTCTTCCAACAAGTTCTCTTTTATTGCCACATGAATATCCTCAAATATCCTCTTCAGTACTCATGAAGCATGTGCGCTATATAAAAGTTGTTTTTTGGTCAAGTAAGTAAATCAACTTACTGTCCTTTATTGTAGCTTGTGATTTACACCATGTGCTTCCTGTTCATCACTTATTTTCGTTTATACAAGCTCCCAATAGGTTTCAACATCTGATTGAAGAAAGCTGTTTCACATAATGCAATTTCTGCTTGTTTATAGAATGTATTTACAGTATACTGTAAACTGCTAGTATACCGTACGCTATAGAATAACGGATTGTTTATCTCCTCATAGCAAAACGGCGATACAGATTTTTAAGGTAGCACTAGGTCTACTTTCAGTAACGACCTATATTTTCACATTCACAGTAGCGAATACAAGACGTAGAAGAGAGTGATGGAGAAGAGGCGGAATATGATGACCAATATGATGAATTTGAGTGAGGAAACGCACCAGAACATCAAAGCGTGTGCCTTCACCAGCAACAAGGATATTCGATGTCATGGATCTAACTGATATACAGAATAAAACCCAGGTAAGTCGATACATATCTGCTTTGGCTCGATGTAAGAATTTCACATTTACACAGTGCATTAAGTACAAAACACATGGTGGTCCGTCTGAAGTTTCGGATGAGATTATCTCGAAAACTATGCATCGGGTAAAAATAGTGGGTAAGACAAAGGGGGACATCAAATGATACTACACGTGACCCCCAGCCCCCGCCGCCATGGGTAGGGCGGGCGGCAACTTTTAAATCTTAAATGGAAACACCCATTTTTATTGCAGATTCGGATTCTCCATAAAACAAGGCATCAAGTTTTGCCTGAAACATTTTTTAAACCATTGACAGATGGCGCTAAAATAGAGATAAAAGTAAAATTGGGGAAGAACTCTGGTTTATTTGGAATTATCCGAGAAAGACGCATCAAATCGATAAAAAGTGTCCACCAATTCTTTCGTTATGCCAAATTAAGCTATTTTTGTACAAAATGTAGTGTATCCTACTTTTAGCGTTCCCCAGGAACAACGACATGGACATAGCAGAATGATGTTCCGATGGGGTGCTTCGTTAGTCTGAGTCCCCTTGCCTCTCACATGCTGGCGTGCATCATTAGTGTGTGTCCCCTTGGCTCTCACAATTTAGGGTGCTTAATTAATGAAATTAGCCACGAAGAAATTGTTCAAAATTATCCCTATTTGCTTCAATGCATAAAGTCAATCGTCTGCGAAAGTTGTCCACAGTCTTGAGCAGCACATCCCGTGGTATGGCTGCACACGCCTTCGAATGTGTTGCTCCGTATCGTTTCGGGTTGTGGTCTGTCTTTCTTAAACAATATTTTTTTAAATAACCCAATAACAAAAAAAATTAGATGTTAGGCCCGGTAAACGTGGAGGCCTCTGAATTGGTCCGCCGAGTCCTATCCACCGACCAGGGTACAGTAAATTTAAAACGTTCCGCACATTTTTAGCATAATTGAGACCTGATCCGTCCTGTTGGAACAACATTCGTTGCCTAGTTTCTAAATCAACAGCTTCTATTCGCTCCAACAAATAATGGCGGAGAAGTTGTAAATAATATTATCCTGTAACATTTTGGTAAAAAAAATACGGTCCTATCAAGTAACCGTTTAAAATTCCACACCAGATCATTAACGACCATTTGTGTTGGTTGTCAACAGTTGTGCCAGTGTGGATTGACAGGGGACCAATAATGACAATCATGACGATTTAATTCGCCATTGTTTGTGAATGTGGCTTCATCGGTGAACATAATATATCAAAAAAAATCATTTTCACATCTTATTTCCAAGGCACATTGGCAGAAATGCACGCGTATTTGCATATCTTTCGGCGTGCTTGTGTCAGTGTGATACAATATGCATGATATTTATGTGTCTTCAGAATCCTCAAAACAGTTGATTTCGGTATTCCGGTTTGTCTCTGAATCGCACGACTACTCATTTCAAGATCCAGTTGAACACAGGCGAAAACGGTAAGGGTACGAGCGTCATTTTCATTGTATTCGCGATGACGAGGTGGACGGTGCATGGATCTATTTCGAGCATGCTCAGTGCAATTTCGAATAATGTTTTCGCTTGGATGTCGTCTGTTTGGGAAATGATCCGCATACAATTGCGTAGCTGCAGCGTAATTGTTATGGCATTCACCTAAAATTGACATTATATCAACAATCTCTGTAGGAGGATAGTGAGCGATGTTTCGCTAAAGAATAATTTACTTTCATCAGTTGATTTTTACGGTTCACAGTCTGAAAGTGAAGTGACTTCTGACGCTGACGCCGGAATGACGAGCCTGTTCTTGGCTCGTGGTGGTGCAGTTTAGACAAAAATTTGTCATTCCTGCGGTTCCTGTAAGAGAGAGAAAGATATATTACCACTCTTGTTGATTGGTCCTAGCTGGTGTAACCTGAAAAAGAGAAAGACACACTCTGTTGAGGGATTAGTAAAACTTAATCCCTCAGCAGGTCAGGCCAACGTGTGGTTGGCCTGTGATGAGGTTGTTGCCCCAGTCCACGGATGAGCCGGTTGCGGGAGCGTCCCGTCTTCTCGTAGAACTTCCTGGCGATGGCGCGAAACCTGTCTGGGAGAGGCAGGATTCCGGTGTCCTCGTGGAGTTGGCGCGTCGAGAAGCGCCTCGGGAGATGCATAGCAGTCTTCAGGGCGCAGTTATGTATCCGCTGCAGAGTCACAATGTGAGCATCTGCGGCTTTCCCCCAGACCACGGCCGAATACTCTAACAGTGGGCGAACCAATGTTAGTTAAAGCGTGATGCCGTGTTGCGGTGGCAATGACGACTGCGGGTTTAGCAGCGGATACAGGGCGCGAAGGCGTCCTATTGCTCTCCATTTCACATCACGGATGTGATGCTTCCAGGTGAGCCTCTGGTCTAGGGTAACCCCTAGGTATTTCGCCGTCCCACTCCATGGGATAGGTTTTTCCCAGGATTTCGACCGGCGTAAGCCCTGGCGGCAGAAGTCTTCGGGTGAAGAAGACTTCTGCCGCCAGGGCTTACGGCGGTCGAAACTTCTGATTGCATTGTAGCGACCTTTATACTGAGACATAGTTCATAGTTTGGCCACGGTAACGCCACAGTCGGATGAGTATTGCAATTGTGAAGAGTTCCCTAACGAGATTTTAATACAATTCCGCCTCCCTCCATCAAAAACTGTGGCGGGTAGGATACATCTTGTAATAAAATAGCTTAATTTGGGGTAATGAAAGAATTGGTGCACATTTTGTATCGATTTGATGCGCCCTTCTCGGATCATTCTAATTTAATCGGAGCTCTTCCCCAATTTTAATTTTTCTCGATTTCAGCGCCATCTGTCAATGGTTTGAAAAAATGTTTCAGACAACACCTAATTACTTTTTTATGGAGAATCCGAATCTGCAATAAAAAATGGGTGTTTCCATTTAAGATTTAAAAGTTGAACCCCGCCCCACCCAAGGCGGCGGGGGCTGGGGAGCATACGAACTTGTCTTACCAACTATTTTTACTCGATGTATAGTTTTCGACATAATCTCATCCAAAACTTCTGATGGACCACCCTGTACATCATTATTTTACAGAAAAAAGGACTCCTTTGCATTTCCATAGAAAATAGCAGAATGGGTCATGCGCAAGGACTTCAAAAAGTAAGTTACACATGTTGTCCCACACTAACATCACTGCGCAGTAAGAGTGACTCGTTGTCAGAAGGGAGTACACGCTCTGGGTTCCCAGCATACTCAGTCCTCCTGTGATACAGATAACAGCAGCATCACAGTGTGAAAGTGAAAGAGCAGGAAGTGGGAACGTACTCCAGAGTCGAAGTATGCGGGACAGTAGGAGGCAAATCTGGTAGGTAGTTGGGGGCAACACGTCGAAACTGCACACAGATTGACCGTGCATTCTGGCAGAATATAGACCGAACGCAATGCCGCCTCCAGTCGTCGTGAAATCGTGCCAACTATTTGATCAAGGACACAAAAACGTGAGGGATGCTGATAAGGAAAGAAGGCCATCGACATCGATGTTGACAATGTCCAGTCGATCCAGAAACTAATGCACGGCAGTGATAGATATTAATGTATCTCTTCTGGAATGGCTCGCTGAGCAAGAAGGTTTCTATCATCGAGGAATTGAATGACTGGTAGAACGTTCCAAGGTCTGGTAACTATACTGCAAAATAATGTCACGTATATGTGTCAGTTTGAAGTGTAGTGTGGCACTCAATAGAAGTTATTTGCCCTCCCATCAAAATGCGTACTTTAGGTTTTGAACGCCCCTGCAAGGAACAATTTTCTGTATGTATTTATTAAGTCATTACTGGGATGAAAAACGTGCTTGAGCCCTGATGTAGCATACATATGATTTTATCATTCTGGAATGCACAGTGGACCAACACAAGTATGCGTTTATCCTTGGGTACTGCGTAAACCTCTATATTCACTTTATTTTTGCTCCGAACTATCTCATTTACCTGCAGGACAATACAACGTGCCACACAGCTGGCAGTGCATGTGCGTTGTTCGAAAGGCCGCAGGATGAATTCACCATGCTTCACCGACCACCCAACTATCTAAACCAAATAGAGAATATGTGGGACCATCTCGATCAACGTATTTGCGCCATAGATCCTCAACCTAGAACCCTAGCGTAGTTGACCACGGTACAGAAGTCTACATGGTTCCGCATCCTCATGGTACCATTCAGAATCTCGCTGACAAGGATAAACGCTTGCTTGTGTTGATCCACTGTGCTTTTCAGAATGATAAAAACACACGGGGAGTGGCACGAGAACATTCCACAGACCATAATGATCTCTCCTACTTGCAGGGTGTTTGCTGTCATGCGTTTCAAGCCATACACGCCAATTCTTCAATGGAGAATGAAACGTGTTTCATCAGAAAAGACCACCTATCGTCACTGAGTGGGCGTTCCCTTCTTGGTCGTTTATTCTTATTATTCCCTCTTGGTACTTGTACATATTGTACTTTACCCGTCTCTCCCTGTAGCTTACCCCTATTTTTCTCAGAATTTCGAACATCTTGAACCATTGTACATTGTCGAAAGTTTTTCCTAGGACGACAAACCCTATGAACATGTTTATTTTTCTTTTTTCAACGTCAGAATTGCCTCTCTGGTGCCTTTACCTTTCCTAAAACCAAACTGATCGTCATCTAACATATCCTCAATTTTCTTTTCCATTCTTCTGTATATTCTTCTTGTCAACAATTTGGATGCATGAACTGTCAAGATTATTGTGCGGTAACTATCGCACTTGTCAGCTCTGGGTCTTCGGAATTGTGTGGATGATATTTTTCCGAAAGTCAGATGGTACACTGTAAGACTCATATTCTACACACCAAAGTGAATAGTCTTTTTTGCCACTTCCCGTAACGATTTTAGAAATTCTGATGAAATGTTATCTTTGGAAGCTCTTTAAAATTCTGATTCTAATACTGGATCCTTTATCTCTTCTAAATCGACTCTTTTATCTTCTTCTATCACATCAAACAATTCTTCCCTCTCAGAGGCCAATGTACTCTTTCCACCTCTCCACCTCTCCGCTCTCTGCTTTCCATTTAACAATGGAATTCCGGTTGCAATTGTAATGTTACCACTTTAGCTTTTAATTTCACTCAAGGTTATTTTGACTTACCTATATGCTGAGTCAGTCCCTCCGACTATCATTTTTTCGATTTCTTCACATTTTACATGCAGCCATTTCATCTTAGCCCGCCATGGTGGCCGAGCGGTTCTAGGTGCTTCAGTCCGGAACCGCGCGACTGCTACGGTCGCAGGTTGGAATCCTGCCTCTGGCATGGATGTGTGTGATGTCCTTAGATTAGTTAGGTTTCAGTAGTTCTAAGTCTAAGAGGCTGATGACCTCAGATGTTAAGTCCCATAGTGCTCAGAGCCATTTGAACCATTTTGAACCATTTCGTCTTAGCATCCTTGCACTTCGTATTTCATTCCTCAGTAACTTGTATTTCTGTATTCCTGGATGTACTTGAACATTTTTGTACTTCCTTCTTTCACCGATCAAAAAATGGTTCAAATGGTTCTGAGCACTATGGGACTCAACATCTTAGGTCATAAGTCCCCTAGAACTTAGAACTACTTAAACGTAACTAACCTAAGGACATCACACACAACCATGCCCGAGGCAGGATTCGAACCTGCGACCGTAGCAGCAGCGCGGCTCCGGACTTGAGCGCCTAGAACCGCACGGCCACCGCGGCCGGCTTCACCGATCAGCTGAAGTATTTCTTCTGTTACACATGCATCCTTGCACTTCGTATTTTATTCCTCAGCGACTTGTATTTCTGTATTCCTGAATGTACTTGAACACTTTTGTACTTCCTTCTTTCACCGATCAGCTGAAGTATTTCATCTGTTATACATGGTGTCATTCCAGTTACCTTCTTAATACCAATGTTTCTTTTCCCAGCTTCTGTGATTGCCGTTTTAGAGATGTCCTTTCCTCTCCAACTGTTCTTTATTGCTGTATCTATAGCCTTAGAGAAGTTCAAGCGTCTCACGTCATTCCTCAGTACTTCCGTATCCCTCTTCTTTGGGTATTGATTCTTCCTGACTAATCTCTTGAACTTTAGCCTGCTCTTCATCACTGTTACATTGTGATCTAAGTATGTATCTGCTCCTGGGTACGCCTTACAATCCAGTATCTGATTTCGGAATGTCAGTCTGACCATTATCTTCTCGCATCACCTGGATTTTTCCAAGTATACCTCCTCCTTCTGTGATCCTTGAACAGAGTATTCGCTATTACTAGCTGAAATTTGTTACAGTCCTCAATTAGTCTTTCTCCTCTCTTCTATCTTGTCCCAAGCCCATATTCTCCTGTAAACTCTTATTCTAATTCTTCCCTGCAAGTGCATTCCAGTCCTCCACAACTATCAGATTTTCATCTCACTTTGCGTATGGTATTACCCATTCAATATTGTCACATATTTTCTCTGTCTCTTCATCTTCAGCATGCGACGCTGGCATGTTCACCTGAACTGTCGTTGTCAGTGTTGGTTTGCTGTCTATTCTGATAAGAAATACCCTATCACTAAAGTGTTCACAGTAACACAGTCTCGCCCTATCTTCCTATTCATAACAAAACCTACTCCTGTTATATCATTTTCTGCTGATGTTGATATTACCCTATATTCGTCTGACCAGAAATCCTTGTCTTCTTTCAATTTCACTTCACTGACCCCTACTATATTTAAATCGAGCCTTTGCATTTCCCTTTTCAGGTTTTCTAGCTTTCTACCAAATTCTAGCTTCTGACAGTCCACGCTCCGACTCGAACGTTTTACTTTCGTTGATTATTCAGTCTTTTTCTCATTGTCACCTCCGCCTTGGCAGGCCCTTCTCGGAAATCCGAATGGGGGACTACTCCGAAATCTTTTGCCAATGGAGAGATCATCATGACACTTTTTCAATTACACGCCACATGTCCTGTGGATACACGTTACGTGTCTTTAACGCCGTGGTTTGCATTGCCTTATGCATCCTCACGCCGTTGATCACTGCTGTTCTCCCGCCTTTAGGAGCTGTTTCCCACCCCAAGGGCATGAGAGTGCACTGAGCTCGTGTCCGCTCCTCCGGCCTGCTTGACAAGGCCGTTGGCAGAATGAGGGCTGCTTCTTATGCTGGAAGTCCTCGGCCGCCAGTGCTCACTATCAGCTAAAATTTAAATGGTGGCAGGTTTCGAACCTGGGAAGGAGGACGTTTTGTTTACGGATCAAATACACTACCTCTAGCCCCGTTGCGGTCCTGGTGTGCTAATTCCAGCGTTCATCGCTGATGAAAAGCAGTCAGCATGGGAGCCTGGCACAGGTGCCTGCTGCGGAGGCACATACGGAGCAACATTCGCTGAATGACCGTTGAGGAGATACTGTTGATAACCCCTTGGTTCATCTGGCCGGCAATTGCTCAACAGTTGCACGTGTATTCACTAATACACATCTCCACAGCCTTCGTTCCTCCCTGTCACCTGTGACTTGTGCTCCATCACAGCTGCCTCGGCGCCACTTTTGAACAGCGCCATTTTGCCACGCACGGTATAGTTGAAGCACGGAGCACGCGAACAGTTTACAAACTTAGCCTTTTCGGAAATGCTTACACACTTGGCCCAAAAGCCAATGATGATGCCCTTTGGTGTAATGATTATGACGACGTGTCCCCCCACCCACCGTCATGGAGAAGGATCACACTGAAGTCCTTACTTCAGTTTCCTGAGGGTACTACAATACACTTCCGAGTTGATCCTCGCACCAAGAAGGATGACATTAAAAAGAATTACCCCTCCAAAGTCCCTGAAAACGACTTTACCAGCTGCGGGTGTGGATTTGAACTTCGCTGGGGAGGTGATATGAACTGTCTGGTTTAAAGTGATGAACCCATGTTTCATCGTATGTGTCGATTTTAAACAAAAAATTTTTTAAGCCTCAGCCTCGTAACGCGCAAGCAATTTGGCAAAATGGCTCTGAGCACTATGGGACTCAACTGCTGTGGTTATCAGTCCCCTAGAACTTAGAACTACTTAAACCTAACTAACCTAAGGACATCACACACATCCATGCCCGAGGCAGGATTCGAACCTGCGACCGTAGCAGTCGCACGGTTCCGGACTGCGCGCCTAGAACCGCGAGACCACCGCGGCCGGCGCAAGCAATTTCGATCCGTTCTGTTGCTCTTTATGGTCTTTTGTTAGGCGGCGAGGAATTCAGCAGTCACACACTTCTGAGTATCCCAAGTACTGTGTCAGCACTAATAACATTGTCTAAGTCTAATTAAGTCGGGTGATGCTGAGGGAATTAGATTAGGAAATGAGACATTTAAAGTAGTAAAGGAGTTTTGGTATTTGGGGAGCAAAATAACTGATGATGGTCGAAGTAGAGAGGATATAAAATGTAGACTGGCAATGGCAAGGAAAGCGTTTCTGAAGAAGAGAAATTTGTTAACATCGAGTATAGATTTAAGTGTCAGGAAGTCGTTTCTGAAAGTATTTGTATGGAGTGTAGCCATGTATGGAAGTGAAACATGGACGATAAATAGTTTGGACAAGAAGAGAATAGAAGCTTTCGAAATGTGGTGCTACAGAAGAATGCTGAAGATTAGATGGGTAGATCACATAACTAAGAGGAAGTATTGAATAGGATTGGGGAGAAGAGAAGTTTGTGGCACAACTTGACCAGAAGAAGGGATTGGTTGGTAGGACATGTTCTGAGGCATCAAGGGATCACCAATTTACTATTGGAGGGCAGCGTGGAGGGTAAAAATCTTAGAGGGAGACCAAGAGATGAATACACTAAGCAGATTCAGAAGGATGTAGGTTGCAGTAGGTACTGGGAGATGAAAAAGCTTGCACAGGATAGAGTAGCATGGAGAGCTGCATCAAACCAGTCTCAGGACTGAAGACCACAACAACAACAACAACAACAACAATGTCCAATTGCGCTGCAAAGCGTGTGATTGTGATCCGTCGATCATCTCGAATGAGTGTGTCCGCACGTT
Organism: Schistocerca serialis cubense; assembly: GCF_023864345.2. NCBI lineage: Eukaryota > Metazoa > Arthropoda > Insecta > Orthoptera > Acrididae > Schistocerca > Schistocerca serialis. The sequence goes on along the minus strand of NC_064645.1, from coordinate 254,604,012 downwards.
CCAACATTGCACGAGTCACAGCTACGTGAGGCCGGCCGGCACGCGGAGTATCGGATAGGTATGCACAACCTCGCTGTGATACTGACAGACGCCTCGCCGAACGACTCACAGTGCTTTAGATCACTCTCGGATCTCGTTAGAGATTCTGCAAGAATGTTTGGGTATCTGCGACGCTCTGGTTTCCGTCCAAAAGAAACTGAATCACAACTGTTTTGAAGGCACCTCGTTTTCAGCCGCTATTTGAAGGCTACGTATGGCGCTGCCACCTATTGGAACCTCATGAAACTATAGGGGCTGAAGAGCGAATAATTCACAATGTCCCGCAAGGAAATCCGCATTTTTTCAACCGAAACTGGCAGAAATAAAAGTGTTGCATTACTAACTGAACGCTTCTCGAATGTTGTATTCTACTCAGGGGCAACGGTATGTAATTACGTAGTAAGTCTTACACAGGATTTTCAGCACCACAAAGTCACATAATGCATTATTACCGGGTCAAGAGGTTCCAGAGACGATATCACGGGATTTAATTTCCTCCACCACAGCAGCTAATGGATTAATAAATTCTTTATCCAGAATAGGTAACAAATGCTAAGCTCTTCTGTACTGCAATAATGAAGTCTATAAGGCATGGTTTAATGCATGATTACGATTTATTCGTTATGGTTAACCATCAGTATTCAGGACGAAATTATTCTGAATTGCTACAGATTAAACCCTTCTTTGTGATGTCGAATTCTTGTATCACCGAAATACTTGTAACTCAGTCCAATCAATATATTAGGGTAAGTTTCATGACATAACGAGGTGCATAATTATATATGAACATCCAGGTTTAAATTTACAAAGAGTGGCAGGCTTCCAACGTGAGTTCCTACGCAGAGTAATACACTCTATGTCCATTATGAGCTGCCTAACTGAATAGCAAGAATGAAGAACCACCACGTGTAAGTGTCCTGTTAAATCACTTCATTCCTTGAACAGGGAGAATAATTTTCTGGAAGATTCCGTATTTTATTTGTGTCAGTATTGTGACGGAGTATGTAGGTGTCTCACACTCACACTCAATATATGAGAGAGAGAGAGAGAGAGATTGTTAATTTATTATGCTGTTTGTCGCCTTGAAATATTACTGTATCTCATTGCTACCTATCACAACCCCTCGGAAAGCATTAAAGATAAACACCAGTCCTAATTGTCCAATTGTAAAGTGACCTGTTTCCAAATTACATGCAAAAATAACCACTATTTCAGTATACATATAATTCGAAAACGATGCTTTGCTGATTAACATTGTTCTTATGTGAGAAACAGAATATAAATATGAAATTAGTACTGTAACTAATCGAAAGAAATGTAGCACATGGTCAGGATGTGCCAGTAAACCTATCAGTATAAAATTACTACTGCAAATTAAATAGAACATATAAATAAAGCATGGTAATTGAATCTCCGATATATGTTAGCACTAAAATTCAGGCACTAGTTGATTTGTTGCAAACAAATTTAGAAATGTAATTGTTACCTGTAACATAATTAGTCAGAAAATGTTATATTAACTCGTAAATAAGTTGAAAATAGGTTCACCTTGTTCAGCACTGTGATTGTAAATTTTTAGCAATGTGTATCTCATATTCGGTTTAACTTTTAATTGTGATTTTACATAAAACTGTAATTTTCATTGTCTGTAATTGTTAACAAAAGTATAAATAGAGGTCACGCAGGCGCCTTGGGGCACTCGTTTTTTGGCTAGGGTTGCGAGCAAATGTATTGTCGGCTCACTCTTTTGTTGATTGTTGTGAATTCTGTGTCGTTTGATGTCAACTTTGGATACATGTGATGTAACCAGTACAGTTCACCAGGCTCGGACGCCAGAGTCCTGGAAATATATTGGTATTAAAACTGCACTGTACTTTGGAATTTATTTGGGAGTCTTCCGCAATCCTTTTCATAGGCCGCACAGCGACGAGACATGAATCCAGGAATGTTACAAAACCCCGAGAACTAAACAACTTTCAATGTTGGTAGAACTGACGTGAAAACAACAGCTCATCGACTGGGCATTTCATTCAAAACATTTGTAACGCAGAGGTGGGAAAATATAAACATCGCAGCCTTATATTCGGCTGATATAATATTTGTAAAGGGTTGTTCTTCTCAGTGTGTGGCATGATTATGGGTTTGCTCTAGAGATGTATGTTTCTGCGAAGCCCTCACAAGGACCTTGCCAAGCCCCAAGGCTCTGAGGAGCACACTGAGCCTCACTGATCTGTGATACTCAAGACATCATCACGTTGTGTGTGAGGATATTTGTCTTGCTGCAAACGACCCCACTTCATGACTCAACGTACGTGAAGTACCTCCATGATGAACGATGCTTGGATAAAACCACCGCGAGAAATGCATGCTTCAACATACATGCACATGCTAGCTAAGCCTCCTGGATGCGCTATTGGTTCAAATGGCTCTAAGCACTATGGGACTTAACACCTGAAGTCATCAGTCCCCTAGACTTAGAACTACTTAAACACAACCTACCTAAGGATATCACACACATCCATGCCCCAGGCAGGATTCGAACCTGCGACCGCACCAGCAGCGCGGTTCCGGACTGAAATGCCTAGAACCGCTCGACCACATCGGCCGGCATACGCTATTGTATTTGATCATTATCAGCACCTCCATTATGTTCTCAATACATTACATGAGTTAGTCATAGTCAGAACAGTTTTATCTGTAACTGTGAGAGCTTTACATCTTGTCTATGTTAATTCGAAAGTGCGAAAACTGAATGTGCTCATATGGTTGGTGATTCCGTAACCAAGGCGACGGATGTATCTTGTGTTTCAAAAGGTACCACATGGAAGATTTGTACCGCATCCAGGAAAAGAGGAAAGTCACAATACGATGAACGCGTGTGTTGGGAGATCGTGACGGACAGCCACTGACGAGGACTGGTGAAAAATGAGATGACAGCTGTAGGGTCTCTGCACAACTGAATGTCGCACTCGTGAACCTTGTCAGCACCGAAACGCGAAGAGAACTCCTCAAGCATGGAACTGCAGGGCCTGTTTGGATTGTAAAACCACTTATCACTGATTGAAATGCGTGTAACAGGAAAATGTGGCGCAGAAGCCATAAGAGCTGGACTAACGGACCAGTGCAAACAAGGCATCTAGTCGGATGAGTGTTGTTTCACAATGTTTCCAACTTGTGGGTGACCTTATGTGCCAAGAGTGGTGATGATTTTGGGTGCTTTGTCGTGGTATTCTGTGGGCTCCCTGTTTACTCTGGAAGGTCGCTTTAGTACCAGGTATTATGTGACCATTTTGGCTGATCAGGTCATCCCATGGTATAATGTTTGTTGCCCAATGGTGGTGCTCTGTTCCAAGATGACAGGTCCCCTGTTCACACAACTCGTATCGTCCAGGACTAGCTTTATGAGCATGAGGATGAATTGTCGAATCTCCCTTGGCTACCACAGTAAGCAGATCTCAGTAATATTGAGTCTTTGTGGTGCGTGATTACTATCTACCTCCATCATAGATACTTTTTTGCAGGAAGAATGAAAGAAGATTCCTCTGAAAACCATACAGAACCTGGATTTATCCACTGCGATAAATGGAAGCTGTTTTGTTTGGCAAGTGTTTCGAACACCGTATTAGGCATGGTAAGGTAATGTGTTTTGTTTGTAGTGTTTCCATATTTTTGTCCAGCCCTTATGTTCTCTAGTACGCTAGTCATGTGGGACTCTGAACGTCCTGTATTACACTGAGGGAGAGTCCTCTTTGAACCCATTTATTCCATGTTCGCTTGGCAATTGTGAGATGTCGACCAGCGTACTATTGCGCAGTGATAAACCGCAGTCTTAACGGGCCACGCCCGTGCTACTGACGACTTGAGACTTGTTCTGCTAGCCGTTTCTCTTTCTGACAAGACATAATACGATCTTCGCTAACAAACAACTTTAAAATGCGATTTATGTACGAGAATCTGCTGCGTAATCATTTCTTACATACAGAATGCAAACGTCGTTACATCTGCGTAATTTGAAATGCTAATCATTTGCATATCCAGTTACCTAGTATTGAAATGCAAGTTTAAAGTTTTTTGCGGCAGAGATGTATAGTGAACTGAACACTTCTCTGCAGCTAGACAGACCTGATGAATAGAGCGACAGCCAAAGTCCTACTTTGGGTATTACCTTTTATGCATTTCATTCCAGTACGACTATCAATGGCATGGACTGTATGCGAGCCAGCATCTCGTGGTCGTGCGGTAGCGTTCTCGCTTCCCACGCCCGGGTTCCCGGGTTCGATTCCCGGCGGGGTCAGGGATTTTCTCTGCCTCGTGATGGCTGGGTGTTGTGTGATGTCCTTAGGTTAGTTAGGTTTAAGTAGTTCTAAGTTCTTGTGGACTGATGACCATAGATGTTAAGTCCCATAGTGCTCAGAGCCATTTGAACCATTGTTTTGACTGTATGTGAGGAATGTTTGCAGCGATCACTGCAATAATATTGAGCGGTGAATAGATTTTCTCTGCCTCGTGATGACTGGGTGTTGTGTGATGTCCTTATGTTAGTTAGGTTTAAGTAGTTCTAAGTTCTAGGGGACTGATGACCATAGATGTGAAGTCCCATAGTGCTGAGAGCCAGCCGGTGAATACGGTTTAGTTCCTGCGCCGTTTTAGATTCTGTATGCCAAACTAAAATTCCATTCTGTTTAGTGAGTATCTGTTTCATAAATTCAGTCCACGTACTTTCTTTTTCATTGTAGAGTTGCAAACATAAAGAGATTATAAAACTAACGTCTGGTGTACGGCGAAGGAAGCAAAATAGGACTGATAATATTTCAACACCAAGGGCGCAATAAAAGTGAAGGGCCAGTTTCTAGAAATCCTGTCATTTTCTCCCATTCCGGCAAGGTTCGAAATTTGGGTTGTAGGTGCCGAAAACCTTCCTCTATAATGGTCAAAAGCGTGGCGCCTTGCGACTTCATTTTCGCCCTCGACGACGCTTCAAGTAGCAAGGTTTGACACGTATCAGAAAATAGCCAGAGCGCAGAAATTGATGTGAGCTATAAAGTGGATTAATTATGTCGCATTGGCACCACTTTTCACCATACTTTAGCCAAACACTAACGTGGACATGTCACAGCGTAGAAAGGTCTTCACACCTCCCTTCACCGACATTTCACTCCCTTCTGTTGACGCCTCTGCGACCGAAATCATAACAGTGAACCAATGCGGTTTGTCTACGGATGGCCAAGGAAAAACATTTCGCATACATCGTTGATCACAATTGACACCAAAAGGGTTCAAGAGGTGTAAAAAAGGAAAAGGGGCATGAATGAAATCACCCCTGGAGCGTTCATTTTCACGCGTTTCACGTCCGAAAACGATAGTTAGAGATCTGATGTGCAGCAGGACATTGTTGACAACCTTTGTTACTGCTGATACGCCCCCCCCCTCACACCTCCCCACTCCCAAACGGTACAACCGTTTTCTATGGATATGACGCGACTGTAACCGCATTGAACATGAGCGTAGTGTAGTGTGACCGCATTCTTCGCTCTAGTATAGCGTGTGGAACCACTAGGGAACTTTCAAAGCAATTCGACGAAATCTGAAAGTGATACGAATCATTAAAGGGTGTTGATGTATTTTTATCCCTCCCTTCAGGCAACTTGCCGTGGTGTGGGCAAGAAAAGGGTGCGACATTCACACGTGCGTAAATAAAACAGCAAAAGGTTCTCAAAGTCCTCGTTCCCCTCCCTCCTCCAGTTCGGAAACATATTCGGTGCAACAAGGACTTCTTCGTTCCCCAGTTTAAAAATGACGCTGTACAGAATCATCCATTCACGAAATTCCTAGACGCAGCGGGTTAGGTAACCCCCTCAGATTTGGCATTCGAGCAGCAAGTGATAGTGCAGCTGCGTAGCGCCACTGGTATGTTTTGCTTTGATGCAAATCATTTTCACGCCGAGGGAAGTTATATATTCCCATTTTAATGAATTGTGTCGAACAGCCTGGCACTGGCAGCGGCGGCTACAGTTGCAAAACAAGGGACTGATTTACGCTTGTGGGATGTTGTTTTAGGCGCATTGTAACGCGTCGACCGTCAACTGTTCCTGGCTGGGGATTTATGCACGTCAGCCTATGACTCATGGCGTCGCACGGGTGTTGGCAGGTCACCTCATCACCAGCATTACACTGCACTGCGACGCTGTTTCATCCCGGTAGCGCTGCGAATGAGTGTTCAGTGTTTGAAGTGGCTGTTCAGCCTGATAGCTTCCCAAATCATAAGAGATCCACACCGAAAGCGGACTTTAGGGAAGTGACACCCAGATGATTCACTGCCTCCACACTGCGACGTGAAACACGTACAGTGTCGCCGTTATGACTTCGGCGGAGAAGCGTGACTCAACTGTGGAGAGAACCAAAAGCCAAACACTCCATACCCTGCTGCACATGCTGTCTGCGCACATGACGTGCGCGCGTCAAGTAGGGCGCCTCCATTGACTAGAATGGACGAATGTGCATTTCCCACAACCATCGCCGAACTGTCTCTGCTGACACGACCTGATCAGTAGCAGCAACATGACGATCAGCTGCAGTCCAAGCTGTCGCTCGCCGTAGCCAGACTCCTTGCTGCCCAGTAGCGTTATCCTGACACAGTGTAGTGAAACGCAGAGAGTTTGACCTAGATGTCGCGAGTACTGATGTTGCTGCATCCTTCTTACCAACCTCTGTTAAAAGTTTAGCACATTCGCAAGGTATTGCTGCGACCTGCCTCCTCCGCTGCTGGCTCTTCTCGCTGTCACTATCTCTCTCTTCCTCGCTGTCATACTCATAGACTATCATTATAATTGTCTTATATCCACTTCACTTTCTCGTACTCTTTATTCCTCTCCGACTTGCAGCACTGACTCCATTCTTTTTCTAGCACTGTTCTATCACTTAACTGTGTCCCATTGCCCCCTCCGACTCACTCCTCCCCCCCCCACACACACACATACACACACACACTCACACACAGTCCCTTCCCCCCTCCTACACCACAACCACCATCCACTATCTTCCAGTACTTATTACTTCTCTGTCTCTTCCCACCGCTACTGTCTCCTACTTCAGTATAAAAAAAGGTGCTGAGTAAGGTAACTGGGACCACACTTTTCAGACTCTTTTAAACTGGACCATAGTCGCCTTTTTTGTGCTCCCACAGCATTTTTCGACTGGGTCTCATCTTTTTCCCATTACAGCAGTCACGACATCCATGTGAAAAAAACTGGGTCACAAAAATTTTAACTGTTTACTTAAGTGAAACTGAAATAAAGATTTATAATTTTACACCTCAGACCGGATTTTAGGTACACAAAAATTTTGTATGTGGCTCAGTACTACAACAATACTGAGTATCCAGAAGCTTTATAAACTACGTTTTCACCACACACCGGATTTTACATGCGTATTTTAGGTGTACAAGTAGGGTGAAGTTCAACCTTTGTAACTCGGAAACTTGTGAAGGTAAGAAGAAAATTTTCAAGGCTATTCGAGACTGGGATCTTAGGAACATATCGTGCAAAATTTAAGCTACTTACTGGGCACAGCCGTCTTGGAAACTGCGGCATGATTTTGATACCTAAAAGCAATGTTTTTAAATTTTTCTCAGAAACCGCCCATGAATTAGATGGTGTCTCCCTAAGCTCCATAATACGCGTTAGACGTCATCTAATGCAGAAAGAACCAACCGATTTGCTACATTTGCCTAATCTGGAGGAAGTTTGTAATATTACATACCTAGAAACTTTACTGGACGACATTTACGACTTTCTACTGGGAATACGAATGATCCCCAGTCCATGCTGACACGTGCTTACTGGCAAAATAACAGTTCGCGAACCACTCTCCTGCCGCTAGTAGAAGAGGTCTCACAAAGCTCTTTTCTAATGTATGGGGAAATGTAAGCAAACACGTAAGTCTGTTTCGTTTGTGGTTTTGTCACTGTGATTGTTAATCTAGTGCTCGGCACTGAAGCGCACTAAAAGCGACACCAGACAGCCAGAACTGCACGATTTTTCTACTCGACGTATCACAGTATGTGTTCGTATCATCTGGAATTCCTCGTCTGCGGGATCCCCCCCTCAGTGTCCATATCTACTTAGATGAGTTCGATTCTGGAGTCAAAAAAATGGCTCTGAGCACTATGGGACTTAACATCTGAGGTCATCAGTCCCCTAGAACTTGGAACTACTTAAACCTAACTAACCTAAGGACATCACACACATTCATGCCCGAGGCTGGATTCGAACCTGCGACCGTAGCGGTCGCACGGTTACAGACTGAAGCGCCTAGAACCGCTCGGCCACATCGGCCGGCCTACTAGGGTCCTCGCAGGATACGGTGGTCAATGAGCAGTGATCAGCTTTCGTCCAAAGCGCTGGGCGAGTTCTTTCGTTTGTTCGGAAGGGCAGGCCGCCTATGTTGGCCCACCTTCCGTTGATCGGCAACGCGTTCCAATGACATACGAGGCGCACGCCCTACAATATTTCTCAAACGCTTTTGCAGAAACTATTCGCTAAAATATTTCATTTTTGATTAGTTATAGCTACATATATCAGCTTTATGATGACCTGCTCATTATGTCGCTAATGGTCATTCGAAAAAGTTTGCAATGAAAAATAGAGGTCGCTATGATTTTGGGTTTGGTGCATATTACGTAATATGTTGCTGCTAAGACTTTTTCATTGGACTTCGGTGGAGGTGTGCCACCAACCTCGAAAAAATCTGACCTGATGTAGCACACTCATTTGCGACCGCATGTGCCAGCTATAAATCCAGAATCAAACATCTATATAATTCCCTTATATTTCATAAATGGTTTGGGATATCTAGATGAGATTTTGCCAAATTATAGCAGGCTTGGTTGAGGGGAGGGGACCAAACAGCTTGGTCATCGGTCACATCGGATTGGGGAAAGATGGGTAAGGAAGTTGGCAATGCCATTTCAAAGGAACCAACCTGACATTTGCCTGAAACGATATAGGGAAACCACAGAAAACCTAAATCAGGATGGTCAGACGCAGGTTTGAACTGTCTTAACGGGATAAGAGGAGAATATTTTGCCATATGATTATTACGAGAAACTTCGTTACCTAACATGTTATTCCACCAAATACAGACATTTCCGATGAAAGCGTGTAATTTTTAAGGGCCATCGATTGCTGGTAAAATTAGAAATGCTGTGAGCTTTGGAACAGCATAAGTGAAGACATTACACTGACGATATGCTTTTTCCTAAGCTATTGGCCTTACTTTTCCTCAGTTCCTCAATGAACTTAATAAACCACGGTATCAGACTTCTCTCGCAATTGTATCTCAGGTGATATTGTGTAAACTCGGCTGTGTTTCGGCAAAAGAAACAAATTTTAACGTGCCAATTCTGCCAATCATGGCGCTTCTCTGAGACTTACAAATGGCTAAAAAGCCAGGCGAAAATAAACGACATTTTCAATGGAAATGTTTTTAGCTACCAACCAAAGCAGAGGTGACAGATTTTTTGAATGGTCACCATGCAAGTATGGGTTTGGAGCGGCTCCAGTTAATACATACAAAGAATGGGAGCATAGGCTTCAGTTTAGAAGAGTCCTTCCCCGGGCGCTCAAGCATTTCCCCTGCAGTGGCTGCCTAGAACCCCCACCACTACCGCTGTCCCCACATGTGCCCTGCCGATTGCACCTCTATTGGTCACGTTAGTATGCACGCACTCCACCAGGGATTTTTCGCTGGTGGGAGGACTGGTATGTGGTGCTCTCAGCCTCATGCTGCTAAATGAGGAGCTGCTTGACAGTAGTAGCGTCTCCAGGCCATGAGAACTGACAATGGCTGGGATATCGGTATGCTGAACTCTTCATCCTGTATCCAATGACGCCATTGGTGGACAATGACACGGCAGTCAGTCGATATCTGGACCTGTGGATCGAGTTACAGTTTAAGGACAGAGTCAGTGTTTCCCTCTACACCTATTGTTTCAGTTTTTCCTTCATATAAAAGTCCAGAACTGTTAAGTCTGGTCAGTACACGATGCTTTTTATGTTTCCTGGGCATATTGCTGTGATTGATTTGCCAGTGGTTTGAAAATGAGGCTTCATTTGTAAACAAAATCTTACATCATTTTGAAATTGTGGTAGACGTCATTCACAGAATGAACCGATTTTAATAGTAGTGTGAAAGTATGAACAGTTTCAAGAGAAAGTTACCCATTGTCTTAACAGCAGAACACAAGGCAAGAAGTGCAGTGCCACAGGTAACACCACAAACTGTACCTGAGTCCTGTGTTTTTTGTAGGACCACCTCTCGTGATGGCAGGACATGCCTTTTGTAGTACTGTTACTCACATCTGTCAACACCTGCTTTCTTTGGGACTGGAATTATTGTATTCTTCTTGAAGTCTGAGGGTACTTCGCCTGTCTCATACATCTTGCTCACCAGATGGTAGAGTTTTGTCAGAACATCAACAAAAGCAAAACGAGGATAATGGAATGTAGTCGAATTAAATCGGGCGATGCTGAGGGAATTAGATTAGGAAATGACACTTAAAGTAGTAAAGAAGTTTTGCTATTTGGAGAGCAAAATAAATGATGATGGTCGAAGTAGAGAAGATATAAAATGTAGACTGGCAATGGCAAAGAAAGCGTTTCTGAAGAAGAGAAATTTGTTAACATAGAGCATAGATTTAAGTGTCAGGAAGTTGTTTCTGAAAGTATTTGTATGGAGTGTAGCCATGCATGGAAGTGAAACATGGACGATAAATAGTTTGGACAGGAAGAGAATAGAAGCTTTCGAAATGTGGTGCTACAGAAGAATGATGAAGATTAGATGGGTAGATCACATAACTAATGAGGAGGTATTGAATAGAATTGGGGATAAGAGGAGTTTGTGGCACAATTCGACGAGAAAAAGGGACCGGTTGGTAGGACATGTTCTGAGGCATGAAGGGATCACAAATTTAGCATTGGAGGGCAGCGTGGAGGGTAAAAATCGTAGAGGGAGACCAAGAGACGAATACACTAAGCAGATTCAGAAGGATGTAGGTTGCAGTAGGTAATGGGAGATGAAGAAACTTGCACAGGATAGGGTAGCATGGAGAGCTGCATCAAACCAGTCTCAGGACTGAAGACCACAACAACAACAACATACCTTGTCACTACTTCATCATGGTCTACACATGTTGCGCCCTTAAAGCCTGCTTCGTAGAATCATTCCAATGTTATAGAAAAAAGGTGTGGAGTTCCATTTAAGAACTAAAGTTTGCATTTTAACTCGGAAGCCACAACAGTCAAAAATTACTTGTGGACAACACAAAATTTGCCAGGGATGTGTTCGATCCCAGTCTAAAGCGAATTTTGTTTTCCTTTCGATATTTTTCTTTACTTTTTATGTGCTTTTATGGTGATAATAGCTGGTACCCGCTTTATCTACGTTCTTTTCTAAATACATGAAAAAGGAGAGAAAATGTAATTGATTTCATATTTAATAGGCAGCAGGTGCATACGAGTTTGTTACGATCTATAATACCGCCATAGAAACAGTGGTCAGAAGTAATTGTTGCGCTATGCTCACTGCACGAAGGAAAAATTTTCGCAATAACATTTAACTTTCAACAAATTTAACACGAAACTTACGTAATTAACATTGTACATAATTGGTTTTTCATACACTGCTGGGAAAGAAAGCAGCACACTCAAGCAGTAGCAGCCTGTTATCATGCATTAAAGTGCTGCAGCACTCTCTATATATCACAGTAAAATTATGCCGTTTCTCTTTGAAAGTTTGCTAGTATGCAGATAATGACGGGAACATGTTTTGTAGCGCTCTGTCCGTGGTAAACAAGAAACCAGCGTCGAGCGCTGCAATGATGGTAGCCACATTACGATCAACTCACACAAGGGAACGAGCTTTGTTTTGGACTGCACATGCTGTGACGTGACGTCACCCTTTCTGGCACTGACAAGGGACGTTTCTCGGCTCGAACAGGAATTTGTATTTAAATATTTGTACAGAGACTCTTCCCACATTTCTACCCACGCCTGCGACGGCGTGTGGTTGTGTTGCTCTCGGTTTGTACACATGAGCGCTTGCAGTATTGGAGGAAGAGGGGGCAAGAGGGGTTAACACTCCAGTCTGTTACCTCGACTCGTAGTCGATCTATTTAGTTTTCGCGTGTCAGTACTGTCATATATATACACCAAAAATAGACGAAACCATTAATGTTTGAAAAGTTTTAAATATTGTGGCATTTAAGTTACGTTAAAATTCGTTTGACTACTCAAGTTACATTGAATAGGCTTCTGGATGAAGAGAACGACTTTATAGACGGTAAGGCGAATAATAGTGTTGAAGATTGCACTGCTAGTGGCGGTGGCGGAAACAATCTTCAAAAAGAAGCTAAAAATTTCTTGTGACTATGTCCCTGTAATAGAAAATAAATAAAATATTATTAGTATTTTAACAAAGTTTTTGGAAGTATGCCTTGAAAGCATTTGTGATCATTATGATACACTTCCACATATGCTTGCGCCCTGCAACTCGTTATTGAAGAGAATTCAATCTGTAAAATCACATCGAACATCTAACTAATATTTGATTATGTTGAGAAAAAAGGCATAATGAACATCCGTTTCGAGACAACAAGGCAACCAAGTAACAGGAGATAAAATAACACATTCTGTCCCAATCTGATGTAACAAGGAATAAAGAAAGATGTCTGTTACTGCACCTGGAAGTTTGGGCCACGGAAAAAGCAAGCGAAAATATTCTGTAGCTTTCATAGCATGTTCCAAAGCAATCGAAAATGATCTGCAGCTTCCATAGCATGTCTCAAGAAAGAATACAGAATGTGCCGGAGACACATCACTGCTTCCATGACAGCCAGAGATGTACAGGAAACAAAGATATTCTCCAGTCTGGAGCCTGTTTTGTTGAAGATGTAAAACAGAAAACCGCGAGTTTCCAAACACAACCACGCTGCATTTGGAACGCTGATCAAAGTGGATTTAATCATGAACTAAAAAGAGGAAAGTCAACAGCTGCATTGATCCATTCTGTACACAATACAACTCACAGTTATATATTAGATGCTGAACTGTCAGTGAGTGGGAGCCTAACAAATAACCTGTATATCCATTCTGTACACAATACAACTCACAGTTATATATTAGATGCTGAACTGTCAGTGAGTGGGAGCCTAACAAATAACCTGTATATCTGTCTTCAGAAAAAACCTTTGCCCAGAAATTGCATTCGCTAAATCTGCTTATTGTGTTTCAGCATATTGCTTCACGGATTTTCTTGAGGAACTTCATGTACATTTTTAAAGTCTGATATTGGTTAAACTAAGAGTAACGCAAGTGCTGAGTAGAAATATTCTGCGTAGACTGCCAAGAATAGTTGCTGAAAGAAGACAGAAGTTTGAGAGGCGTGTTCTACGTATGATGTTCTACGTATGAAAGACGGAAGGATCGTCGAATAAGCACTTGCGGAAGTCAACGGATGGACATACAGGAAGATGAATGTAACATCTGTTAAGGATCTCCAGTGCACGGATATGAACTGGGTGGAACCTCGAAACCAAACAGCTGATCGAGTTAGCTGGAGTGATCTTGTTGCCCCATATGCTGCCTCGTATTGGTGGAACTTAGTCTGAGCAAGCATCCCAGAGTCGCATTTCCAACTACGAATGAGATAACTAATATACACACATCAAAAAAAAGTTTTGCATCACCCCGGTTCCCAGAACTCCTGAAGATAGACGTTGACTGTGGATACTGTATCACAGACGTAGTCCCTTTCACTGTTCGGAGGTGTCAGTAAACCCGCCCAAAGATGTAAACAACCATGCATGAGCAGTGCCTATTAGACGGAGGGGGTCGGACAGCCAATAAATTCTAGTCGTTCCCCCAGGAAGGAGCTACACGGCTCGTGTTGTCTGTAGTTCAACCATGCCTAGAGGTCAATACCGCGGTACGATCGCGCCCGCATTGTTACTTTGTGCCAGGAAGGGCTCTCAACAAGGGAAGTGTCCAGGCGTCTCGGAGTGAACCAAAGTGATGTTCGGACATGGAAGAGACACAGAGTCAGGAAATGTCGATGACATGTCTCGCTCAGGGTGCCCAAGCGCTAATACTGCAGTGAACGACCACTAGCTACAAATTATGGCTCGGAGGATGCCTGACAGCAACGCCACCATGTTGAATAATGCTTTTTGTGCAGCCACAGGACGTTGTGTTACGACTCAAACTGTGCGAAATGGGCTGCACAATGCGCGACTTCACTCCCGACGACCATGGCGAGGTCCATCTTTGCAAACATAACACCATGCAGCGCGGCACAAATGGGCCCAACAACATGCCGAAAGGACCGCTCAGGATTGATTCAAATGGTTCAAATCGCCACACCGGCCGGCCTCTGGATTGGCATCACGTTCTCTTCACTCATGGGTACCGCATACGCCTTCAACCAGACAATCGTCGGAGAAGTGTTTGGAGGCAACCTGGTCAGGCTGAACACCTTAGACACACTGTCCAGCGAGTGCATCAGGGTGGAGGTTCCCTGATGTTTTGGGGTGGCATTATGTGGGGCCGACGTACGCCGCTGCTGGTCTTGGAAGGCGCCATAACGGCTATACGATATGTGAATGCTATCCTCCGACCGATAGTGCAACCATATCGGCAGCATATCGGCGAGGCATTCGTCTTCATGAATGACAATTAGCGCCCCATTGTGCACATCTTGTGAATGACTTCCTTCAGGATAACTACATCGCTCCACTAGAGTGGATAGCATGTTCTCCAGACATAAACCCTATCAAACATGTCTGGGATAGATTGAAAAGGTCTGTTATGGACGACGTGACCCACCAACCACTCTGAGGGACCTACACCGAATCGCTGTTGAGGAGCGTAACAATCTGGACCAACAGTGCCTTGATGAACTTGTGGACAGTATGCCACGACGAATACAGGCGTGCATGAATGCAAGATGACGTGCTACTGGGTATTAGAGCTACCGGTGTGTACATAAATCTGGACCACCATCTCTGAAGGTCTCGCTGTATGGTGGTCCAACATGCAGTGTGTTGCCGGCCGGAGTGGCCTAGCGGTTCTAGGCGCTACAGTCTGGAGACGCGCGCGACCGCTACGGTCGCAGGTTCGAATCCTGCCTCGGGCATGGGTGTGTGTGATGTCCTTAGGTTAGTTAGGTTTAAGTAGTTCTAAGTCCTAGGGGACTAATGACCTCAGAAGTTAAGTCCCATAGTGCTCAGAGCCATTTGAACCTTTTTTTTTGCAGCGTGTTGTTTTCATGAGCAATAAAAAGGTCGGAAATAGTGTTTTTGTTGATCTCTATTCCAGTTTTCTGTACAGGTTCCGGAACTCTCGGAACTGAGGTGAGACAAAACTTTTTTGATGTTTGTGTAAATAGTGAAAAGATATTTTATTACTATAGACTAACAAAGAAAGATCTGAATACACAGATCGAAATCAGTAAATGATCGCACAATATTCAATTCAGTTCAGACCATATCAGGGTAATGAGAAAAATATAAATCTTGCTGCTATTAAATATTATTTACATTTCTATTTATTATCCATGTAACAGCACAATTACAAATTCTTCTCTCATTGATAATTTGTCCCGTTTTTCAGATTTGTGATAAACGGTTACAGTTCAAAGATTACCTTTATTCTGTCAAGCCGATACGTTGCTTAGACGGATCTGCAATATTATATCTTAGTTTATGGGAGCGTGCTGATGGCTGTGCTGGCTGAAAATGAATTAGTGACAGATCACGCTGACGGAGCGTTTCCAGTATGTACTATTATTTCCTCCTCATTTTTCGGATGCCAACACGACAGCGCTGTCTTTAGTTCGCTTTATTGGCTAACAGAGTTACAGGTCACAACAGAATTAGTTCGGCGAAGCATCGAAAACGCTCTCAACCTCTCCTGTAATAATGTAACAGATTTTGGAAGACGTGTGTTCCCTATAGTCGCCGCCGTATATTTATTAATGTTATTTTTATCATAACAATGAAATCTACATCCACATATACGTGATTACTCTGCTATTCACAATAAAGTGCCTAGCAGAGGGTTCAATGAACCACCTTGAGGCTGTCTCTCTACCGTTACACTCTCGAACGGCACGCGGGAAAAAAGGGCACTTAATTTTTTCCGTGTGAGTCCTCATTTTTCTTATTTTATCGTGATGATCATTTCTCCCTATGTGGGTGGGTGCAAAACAGTATGTTTTCGCAATAGGAGGAGAAAACTGGTTATTGAAATTTCATGAGAAGATCCCGTCGCAACGAAAAACGCCTTTGTTTTAATGATTGCCACTCCAATTCACGTATCATGTCCGTGACACTATCTCTCCTATTTCGCGAACATACAAATCTAGCTGCCCTTCTTTGTACTTTTTCGATGTCGTCAGTCCCACCTGATGCGGATCCCACACCGCACAGCAATACTCCAGAATAGGGCGGACAAGCGTAGTGTAAGCAGTCTCTTTGGTAGACCTGTTGCACCTTCTAAGTATTCTGCCAATGAATCGCAGTCTTTGGTTTGCTCTATCCACAACATTATCTATGTGATCGTTCCAATTTAGGTTATTTGTAATTGTAATCCGTAAGTATTTAGTTGAATTTACAATCCTCAGATTTGTGTGACTTATCGCGTAATCGAAAATTTCCTGATTTCTTTTAGAACTCATGTGAATAACTTCTCACTTTTCTTTATTCAGGGTCAATTGCCACTTTTCGTACCATACAGGTATCTTACCTGAATCATTTTGCAAGTCGTTTTGATCATCTGATGACTTCATAAGACGATAAATGACAGCATCATCTGCAAACAATCTAAGACGGCTACTCAGATTGTCTCCTATGTCGTTAATATAGATCAGGAGCAATAGGCCTATAACACTTCCTTGGGGAACGCTGGATATTACTTCTGTTTTACTCTATGAATTTCCGTCTATTACTACGAACTGTGACCTTTCTGACAGGAAAAATGACGTTCTATAAGCAAAACAAATACATCGAGTTCTATCATCCAGTACAATTTAATAGAGACTTAACGGATTTGTGTATGTGATGGGCGTCAATGTAGTTTTATCAATATTTGAACTTCCGTCTTTCATAATCCTTTAAAATTGCAAGGCCTGTAAAGCTTTAACCAGCGTGCACGACGTGGTTATTTCTTCGTACCGTTACTAATGGCTTCAGTGTTCTTCGCAGGCCGCTAAAGGCCGTGATCTACCTGATACATTGCGAGACCCTCGTGTAGTACGACTGCGTCAGGCAGAGCCTTATACATAGTCAAGGTGGCAGTCGTGCGTCAAGGCCGCGATGATAGTGAATTACTAACGTGAGCTCCAGTGCTTAACACGCCTCGCTGCAACTCGACACCTGTATTTACAGTGCCAGTCACTGAAGAGCATGGCAGAGTCATCTTTCATTCTACTACAATACCTATTAAGGTTTTTACCCACCCCCACGCACGAATGGAATGCAAGAGGAATGATTACTTAATTGCTGCTTCTTGAAAAGTATGTATGCTTTTATTGGATATTTGTTCATCCTCCCCCCCCCCATCTCTCTCTCTCTCTCTCTCTCTCTCTCTCTCTCTCTCTCTCTCTCTCTCTCTCTCTGCGTCTCTCTCTCTCTATGTCTCTCTCTCTCTCTCTCTCACTCTCTCTCTCTCTATGTCTCTCTCTCTCTCTCTCACTCTCTCTCTCTCTCTCTCTCTATGTCTCCATGTCTCTCTCTCTCTCTCTATGTCTCCATGTCTCTCTCTCTCTCTCCATGTCTCTCTCTCTCTCTCCATGTCTCTCTCTCTCTCTCCATGTCTCTCTCTCTCTCTCCATGTCTCTCTCTCTCTCTCTCCATGTCTCTCTCTCTCTCTCTCTCCATGTCTCTCTCTCTCTCTCTCCATGTCTCTCTCTCTCTCTCTCCATGTCTCTCTCTCTCTCTCTCCATGTCTCTCTCTCTCTCTCTCTCTCTCTCTCTCTCTCCATGTCTCTCTCTCTCTCTCTCTCTCTCTCTCCATGTCTCTCTCTCTCTCTCTCTCTCTCTCTCCATGTCTCTCTCTCTCTCTCCATGTCTCTCTCTCTCTCTCTCCATGTCTCTCTCTCTCTCTCCATGTCTCTCTCTCTCTCTCTCTCCATGTCTCTCTCTCTCTCTCTCTATGTGTCTCTCTCTCTCTATGTATCTCTCTCTGTCTCTCTCTCTCTCTCTCTCTCTCTCTCTCTCTCTCTCTCTCTCTCTCTCTCTATGTCTCTTCCTCCTACTCTCTCTGTCCATCTCTTCCTCCCCTCCTATCCTCTTACTCCTCTCTATGACCTTCAGCCTTGTTTATTGATATTGCGAACACAACTTTTGTTTTAAAAAAAGTCGTTTAAAAGTAATGGGTAAATAGGTTTGGATCATTGGTACACGGGACGTGAGACACACTCTCCAGTTGCTGGATCTGTGAAGGTAGTGACTTTAATGATGGTATTTCGGATAGCTTTAATCTGAGAATGGGTAGGAGTACAAAGTTTCAGGTGATTCAGAATCCGTAGTAGTATTGTATTCATAAGCCGATAAGCCATAAACGTAACTTCCATGTTTTCTGTAAAACAGACCCCAAGGGATAAGATAACACATTATTGTGTATACAGTTTTTGTAATAATTTATATGTAAGGAAAAAACTGCGTTTGGGAGAAACAATCTGTAAAATCGTTTAGAGGCATTGCTGTCTTTGTTGACAGTGACTACAAGAAAGAAAACGAAATCGCACATTTTTCGCAGCCCAGCATTTACTTTCCCAGAGTATTTTAACAAAGCCTGAGCTTTGTTGTTTGAAAAAAATAAGTACACCTTTGTCAATCTGAATGTTTATTAGTGCATCGTGTAAAAATGCGAAATAAATCCGTCAAGTTCTTCCGAGATCTTTGGTAACAACATTACGAAACTACTTACACGCGCGCCCGCCCGCCCCATTTGTAAAGCAAAAGAATAATTATACGTACCAATTTTGCGATTACCTTTTCAAGTTTGATCACACTAGACCATTATAATAAACCAATATAGCGGTATTGCTATGTCAAGCGATACTACAATCATTATACTAAACACGGCGATCCTATTCTTTTTTCTACGGCGTTCATTCTAATTGCAGCTATAAAATACAGGATTTATGCCTACTGGACTAACAAGTCATCCTGAAATACTGATGAAAACACTATACTTTTCGAAATTATTTCGCAACATAACAATTATTTTTTTGTTTCAATACAAAAGATTTTGGTTGTAAAAATTAGTTTAGATTACACTTTACGTAAGTTATAACAAATGCCATATGATTCGAATATTTTTCTAAATCTAATTTACGTAATGTTTCATGGAAGTTTATTGTCCACTACACAGAAGTATTATCGTCTCATAATACACTTAACTTTTTCGTAAATAATTTAACAGTTTGCAAGAGCTAAGTATGTACTGTCCTTTAAAAGTGGAGTATTTTAAAATGCCAAAATTTCCGTTTTTCAACTTCACAAAATAGCGTTTACCATTACTTTATTGCTTTGATTTTTGCAATCCTGAAAATAAGTTTACATAAAATTGTTAATAATACGAAAACCGGATGTCGTCATAATCATTAATCCGAAGAATACAGCTTACAGAACGTACCATAAGTTCGCGTTTAAATAGAGAGAACTGCATACGCGCCAAATGATCAGTCAATAGTTGGCAGTCAGTATGTGCATTAGTCTGTTTTAGCGAGCCTGCAGGATGTCTTGTTTCATGAAGGTACGAGTAAAAAGCTCTTTTTGGTGGTAGAAAGTTGAATGGCATATTTTTACTGTTACTTAGAGTTAAAACGTGAAAAGATATAGTGAAAAAATGACTTGACTTTGTCAGTAAAAAAAGAGGAAAAACGACGAGTATAAATAAAAGGACGAGTATATTTGTCTTTATATTTTTATTCATCGACACCTTTTAGTAAATGATTTCTTTCCTTGAACTCTAAAATTGTGCTACATTAGCAATTAGTGATGCTAGAAGAGCACGTAATTTGAATACAAAACTGCAAGAGTAGTTTCTCACATAATTTTGAGAAAAAGATCATTTCACCATGTATATACATTGTCTTAATTTTATACACAGGCGACGGTGCCCTCTTCTCATTTTGTGTGTGTAATGAGATTTGGGAGATTTGAAAGTGGTCCGATGTTCAATGTTACGGAAGATACAAATGGTACATTTTCGTACATGGGCTCCTTATCAAAGCTTCATTTAGTAAATACCCTCTACAAAGCCTATAGGCCTGTAATACGAATTGTGAAACACCCCGTGTATGTAGAAATCTCTACAGAGCAAAAGTCTTGATTTTTTTAGTCCATGTGTAAGTAGTATCAATCGAAATGGAAATGGAAACGGAAATGGCTTAACACAGACGAATTTACCTTTTTACTCGTAATTTGTTGAGTTACATAATTTCAGACTCACAGTTTTAGTTTCCAGAATGAATTATCACTGCGGAGCAAAATGTGTGCCGACTGAAACTTCCTGGCAGGTTAAATCTGTGTGCTGGACAAGGATTCGAAAATGAGACTTTTTCCATTTGTGGGAAAGTACCAAATTAACTATCCTATTCTCAAAATTTTACTTTTGCCAATATATCTCTCTAACCTTACAGTCGTATTAAAGATCACTTAAATAACTTTCTTCCGGGAGTGCTAATCTCGCACGGTATGGATCAGAAGGGAGAAACTGAACGGTGCTGGTGGAAGTAATGCTGTAAAGACAGGTCGTGAGACCTCCTTGGATAGCTCAACTGTAAAAAAGGATCTGTAGAGCACATGAGGTTTCAGGTTCGAGTCCTCTGGCACACAATTTTCATCTACCCGGAAGTTTTCCTTCTAATGGTTTCTTCATGAAGCTGCCAATGATGCGGCAGTCTTGTGCTCCTGGTGCCTTACACGACATTAGCTTTTCTCTCTTCTCTGTTAACTTGATTAGCTATATTATGTACTGAAGCTACAGTTAATAACTGGTACGAGTAGGTCACCGTATAGTTCAGGCGTTGGCTGGTCGACAAACACGTAATCAATGTGGAGATAGACATAATGTAGGGCGTGTGTGTGTGTGTGTGTGTGTGTGTGTGTGTGTGTGTGTGTGTGTGTGTGTGTGTGTGTGTGTGTGTGGGTGTGAATTTATTTTGTATTGGTGTACTCGTAGGACATCTATGTCTACATCATACTCCGCAAGCCACCTAATGGTGAGTGGTTGAGGGTACGTCTGCTACCACTGAGACCCCCTGCCCCCTCCCACTTTTCAAAATGGCTCTACGCACTATGCGACTTCTGAGGTCATCAGTCGCCTAGAACTTAGAACTTATTAAACCTAACTAACCTAAGGACATCACACACATCCGTGGCCGAGGCAGGATTCGAACCTGCGACCGTAGCGGTCGCTCGGCTCCAGACTGTAGCGCCTAGAACCACACGGCCATTCCGGCCGGCCTCCCACTTTTCCTATTCCTCTCGCGAATGGCTCGTGGGAACAAGGGAACAATAATTCTAGGTGAATCTCTGTGTTAGCTCTAATTTCTTGAATTTTCTCGATGTGATCCTTTTGCGAGA
Source organism: Schistocerca serialis cubense (assembly GCF_023864345.2). Taxonomy (NCBI): domain Eukaryota; kingdom Metazoa; phylum Arthropoda; class Insecta; order Orthoptera; family Acrididae; genus Schistocerca; species Schistocerca serialis. Next base: position 254,582,327 of record NC_064645.1, on the reverse strand, counting down.
TGTATGTGGAACGTCAAATTCTTCCCGGCACAACGCCTGTCTCGTGACATCTGCCACTAGAGTTTGTTAATCATCTCAGTAACGTTCTCGTGCCGACTAAACGATTCGTGACGAAACGAGCCGCTCTTCGTTGGATTTTCTCACCGAGTGTAGAAGTCCTTCCTGTCAAGGGTCCCAGATTGATGAACAATACTCGACACCCGGTCGAATAAGTGCATTGTAAGCCATTTTCTTGGTGGACGAGTTAATTTTCCTTAAAATTCTTCATATGAATCTGTCTGACATCTGATTTCCTAGTATTTGTTTTATGTGGCCATTCGACTTACGGTCGCTCTGCATAGTTGCTCCTAGACGTCATACCGTAGATGCTGTTTCCAGCATTTTGTTATCAGATCAGCAGTAGTATAGTAGTGGATTTCTTATGCTATGCCGGCTGGAGTGGCCGAACGGTTCTAGGCGCTTCATTCTGGAACCGCGCGACCACTACGGTCGCAGGTTGGAATCCTGCCTCGGGCATGGATTTGTGTAATATCTTTAAGTTAGTTAAGTTTAAGTAGTTCTAAGTTCTAGGGGACTGATGACCTCAGATGTTAAGTCCCATAGTGCTCAGAGCCATTTGAACCACTTTCTTTTGCTATGTATGAGCAGTGTGTTACATTTATTTTTGGTTTAGGGTCAACTGGTGGGGCTTCCACCAGTCATTAATCCTCTGTAAGTCATTCTCCTAATCGGCACCTCATACTTGGCGAACAGTCTTTAAGAGCTTCAGACGCTTTCTACTAGACCCTTTATATATTTTGTAAGCAGTAATGGTGCTATCACACTTCCTTGGGGTACTCCGAAAATTACTTCAACATATGTTTACTTCGTTCCGTTAACAGCGACGCTTTCAGTTCTGTCTGCAAGGAAGTCTTGTATTCAGTCGCAAATCTGATCCGACACCCGCTGAGATGATGTTTGTTTCAATAACGGAAGTGCGGGACGGTGTAAATTTCCTTCCTGAAAAGTCACACAGCATCACCTTAGTGCCTTTGTTTACATCGTTATGTGTCTTATGGAGGAAAAGAGCGAGCTGAGTTTTGCAAGATTTCTGTTTGCAGAATCCATGTTGACTTTTAGAGAGATTTTCGTTCCCCAAAAATGTCATAATACGTGAAAGATGATGACAATGCTTCGCAACGTTTTCAGTTTTGTTTTGTGCTTAGCGACCTGTAACAAATTCTTGCTCCTTTATTATGTGTGTTCCATTTGGGGTTCTCCATTACTGTATTTATGAAGCTATTTAATTTCGTATTTTCCTCACGGCACGTGTGGCATAACAATGTCGTTCGGCAATATTTTATCTTTGCCGGCAGCGCTTAAATATCGCCGGATTTAAAACAATATTTCTTTTTCGTTATTACCAATTAACTCTGTTTCTTGTCCTCAGAGCAGTTACTACATTAAACTAGAGCTCTACTGTTATTAGTGCCGGGTTACACTATCAAGACGATGCCGTCGTTAGAAGGCCGTCGGCTGCGACAGCGCTTCTGTTGGCAAACGCTGGCCCGCCCGTGTGCACCGACCTTGGCTCACACTTCCTCCAACACGCCGCACACAGTACCCTACCGTCCCGCTCAAAACAAGGTTATGACATCGTTGTCTGTCTTCAGACGACTGCATTAATATGTATGGCAGCAAACTGTGTCGAATAAGCTGCTCTGGATGCGCTTGCATTCCATGTCAGGAATACCACCTGTTGCATTTACAGTTCTATAACGGAGGCCCTACCAAATTATTACCGTATATTACGTAAGAAGTTAGTTTAGAGGACAAACTACCAATGAAAAAATTAAAATTGGAAGAAGAATTGAAAGTGTAAAGAGTGAGACGTGACAGTGCATTACTGCCACATATTTGAACCAACTCGTTATGGTTTGATGTAGCGTTGTTTCCTTCAGTTAAAATTGCTGGATGATACTACACTATCAGCGTAGTGTGTCATTTTGTTCGCCGGCCGCTGTGGTAGAGTGGTTCTAGGCGCTTCAGTCCGGAGCCGCGCTGCTGCTGCTACGGTCGCAGGTTCGAATCCTGCCCCGGCAATAGATGTGTGTGATGTCCTTAGGTTAGTTAGGTTTAAATAGTTCTAAGTCTAGGGGACTGGTGACCTCAGATGTTACGTCTCGTAGTCCTTAGAGCCATTTGAACCATTTGTCATTTTGTTCCGCTTCTCTAGCAGCGTACTGCGGTACAGTAACTTTGGGGCCTCAACTCTGAAACTTAAGTGCGAACCTTAACTGCAAATAAACAAATTAGTTAATTTTTTCCAGGTTTTGTCAGCTCTTGTTTGAATACGAAGTAAAAAATTAGTTCAGCGAGCCAAAATGAAGGCAATCCTAGTGAAATTATTTGAGGCGTAGAGGTGTAATGGTGTAATGGTGTAATGGTAACAGGTAAGAAGGTAACACCCATCTCAGGACTTTCTGCAAACGTAGCGTTATCTTGACGTCACACGCAATATCGACAATCAATGCGGCAGGTGCCATATTCATTTTGGCGCATTTAGATGTGTGTGTATTATAAATTTACAATATGCCGTTTCAAAGTAATGGTGCAAATTTACGACAAACACATCACCATTATAACTAAATATCAATAACGTATCAACAATACAAGCCTTGAAGACATTCTACGGGGTGAATCACTAATTAGTGCCCCCTAGAATAGCTCCGATAGTATGATAGTAGTTGAAACGTTTGTGAGACAAACGCTGCATGGGACAACGGAGGCCATAATATGGCGTTGGTTTTTTGTTGCTAGGTGGGGTCGCATCAGAGATATGAAGGTCAAATTTTTAAAAATGGGATTCTATAGTTTGGTACTGATTTTCTCATAGCGGCTATCGAAACGAATCCGATGATATTAACAGTAAAGTCTTTGAAGGTCAACGAAGGTCACAAAAGTGGCATGAACGTCTATTTGCAGAAGATATCAATGCAGTGCTTTACAGAAGGTATCAATGCAGTGCTGCAATCTTCGTATCATGGACTGAGTGGCATTCCTTATCACTTCGGCAATTATCGAAGCACATGCTCTGACAATTCTCTCTCGCATATCGTGAAAATAGTAAAAATTCGCCGAATACGGCGTATCCATCTAAAGTGCCATTGACATGTAAACATCATTCGACGCTTTCGCAAGCCGACCTGTGTGGCCGTGCGCTTATAGGCGCTTCAGCCTAGAACCGGGTGACCGCTACGGTCGCAGGTTCGAATCCTGCCTCGGGCATGGATGTGTGTGATGTCCTTAGGTCAGTTAGGTTTAACTAGTTCTAAGTTCTAGGGGACTGATGACCACAGATGTTAAGTCCCATAGTGCTCAGAGCCATTTGACGCTTTCGCAATACAACATAAAAGGAACGGCAAGATTAGTATTGTCGAATCAAGCGAATGTGAATGATGTATTCCTTCGAAGAACAAGTCGATATGCTTCTCATTTACGGAGAATGCCAACGAAATTCAGTGAGAGCTAGAGATTTATACGCTGAAAGATATCCTCAACGTACTCACCCTACACGTCGTACATTTAAATATGTGTATGATAAATTGAGAACAGCTGGATCTTTAATGCATCGGAAACATATCCGACAAAGGAAAGCTATTAAAGAGGAAACGAAATTGGTACTCTTGCCACTGTTGTTCGAGATCCTTGTGTTAGTCCGCGTAAAAAAAAAAAAAAAAAAAAAAAAAAAAGGCTCTGGGCACTATGGGACTTAACATCTGAGGTCATCAGCCCCCAAGACTTAGAACTACTTAAACCTAACTAACCTAAGGACATCACACACATCCATGTCCGAGGCAGGATTCGAACCTGCGACCGTAGCAGTCGCGCCCGGACTGAAGCGCCTAGAACCGCTCGGCCACCGCGGCCGGCATTTCGCGTCAAATCGCAAGGGAATCTGGCATGAGCCAGAGTAGTATTGTTCGTGTTCTGGAATGCCATAAATATCATCCTTACCATATCAGTCTCCACCAAGAATTAACTGGTACGGATTGTATGCGTCGCATTGAATTCTGCCGATGGGCTCAACTTCAGATTCAGAGGGATGACACATCTATTAATTTGATTTTATTTACTGACGAGGCTAGATTCACGAACCATGGAAATGCTAATTTGCATAACATGCATTATTGGGCAACTGAAAATCCATGTTGGCTGCGGCAAGTTGCACATCAAAAACCGTGGTCGGTGAATGTATGGTGTGGGATTCTGGAGGCCCTAATTCATTGAAGGAAATATTAATGGTAGGAAGGACAACACATTCCTGCAAGGAACACTAGGTCTGTTATTGGAAGAAATACCTTTTAGAACAAAGACCAGAATGTGGTATCAACACGATGGGTGTCCGGCACATTTTTCGCTGATGGCTAGAATGAGCTGCAGAGACAATCCCCAAATCGTTGGATTGGACGCGGAGGAGATGATGTCGTGGCCGGCTCGTTCGCCAGACTTTACGGCTCTGGATTTTTTCCTTGTGGGAATTCGTAAAAGGCATTTCTTATAAAGACGTTACAACTACTCCTGAAGATATGCGAGACAGAATTGTCAGAACATGTGCTTCGATAAGGGCCGATGTGATAAGGAATACCACTCAATCCATGATAAGAAGATGCAGCACTGCATCGATACCTATGGTTATATGTTCGAAATCCTTCTGTAAATGGACGTTCATGCCACCTTTGTGACCTTCGTTGACCTTCAAATTGGATTCGTCTCTATAGCCGCTATCAGAAAATAAGTACCAAACTATAGCATCCCATTTGAAAAAACGAAGTTAGCCTTCATATCTCTGACGCGACACCACTTAGCAACCCCGTCGTCCCAACAACATTCGTCCCACAAACTTCTCAGCTCCTATTATACTTTCGGAGTTATTCTTGGTCGCAATAGTGACTCACCCTGTATAAAAACCAAAACAGACGTAATAGATAAGGTCGTGGTTTACGGAGTAAAAGGATTTAGTTTCGCATCCTGCTACAAGTTAATATTTTTCATCCTAACATTTTAAACAAATTCTGGGACCTTCTGGTAAATGTAACAATGATCTTCTGAAACATTCGATGTCATTTACATTTTTGAATGATGAAAGGAAGAATAATTAAATATTTGACGATTTCCGAGTGTGTGTTTAGGCAGGAACCTAAGAGGACACTTTAAATTGTTGCCAGTGAAACGAGGAACCGGAACATTCATTTTCTTCTTTGTCACAATGTCGACAGCAATCCCTGTGGTTGTTGGTATTACGTGTGATGTCAAAATGACGTCACATTTGCAGCAGGTATTGTGAGAAGTGTGTTAGCCGTACAATAATGGGAGCTGTCATGACGTCAACAACTGGAAGTCTACGTCTGCTATGTTAATAGCCCTAAACATTAGCTTCTGGATTCTGATGGAAGTGCTCTGTAAAAAAAAATTAAAAAAAAGCCAGCTTCAATCATTTACAGATACACCAGGTGCTCCGATTATAGTCTAAAGTGCAAAGGAATCACATTTCATTCATAAGTGGACTCGTTCAAGCGATATTTTCTATATGCATGCATTTCAGTTGCGCTTGTTACTTTTACTGCAGTCGTATTACTGCAATTTGATCTCAGACTTCCTATCAACACAACTCCGAGGACGCCCTGTCTGAACGCTGTGAGAATTAAATATTACAAACAGTCCAGGCATATGTTCTTAGCATTTCCGGGAAGAGCACATAGACGGACCATCAGTTTCGTCGTTCCGTGTTAAGTAAAACATTGGATTGCGAAAGCAGCCTTGGCAGCTTCTTGGCTATTCGAAACATGTAACAAAAATGTCCTAGTACTGGATCAAATATCCCTATAAGACCAGAAAATCTTCTAAAATTTCCTTTCTGACACTGCGTTATTCGTGAAAGTACTGTATTATAGTCGCCCAGATAGTAATGCACCACATTTTTTTCTTCAACAATCGTTTATTGAATATAATGAAACGTGCACAAAAGAAACAACGATGTTTCTTCTACACACCCTATTTCCCATGTAACCTCCTTCCCTTTCTATGGCTCTTCTCCAGTGACACAAGGAAGTGTATGCCCTTTCAGTAGTTCGCCTTATTGCAGCTTTCTAAGCAGTCCAAATCACCTTTTCGTTATCATCCAAACGTCTTCTACGAATGTCATCCTTCAATGGCCCAAAAACTGGAAGTCTGAGGGAGCTAGGTCAGGGCTGTAAGGTGGATGAGATAACACTGTTCAGCCCTGTATAGTGATGTATTCCGAAGTCACCAAACTTGTGTGACATCGAGCGTTACTATGCTGAATCAATCACTTGGTTTGTTATTGCGACGTAGTCGCTGGGAGCGCTTCGTGAGTTTGGTTAATGTGTTAACGTATGCTTCAGAGTTAAGTGTTCCTCTTGGCATCATGAATGAACACATCAGCAAGCTGCATCTACTCATGACAGCCTCAGATGGCGTCCCCGCTAACGCTACAAATCTTTGAGCTCTCAAACCGCCTTCTCGTAAATGCCTCACCCTCTTCGACCTGCAGATAACCGTACTTCTGTCGACTACAGATGCTCCATAAACTGCATACAAAGATTTTTGAATCTTCCCAACAGTTCCTTTCTCTGCAGTGAGAATTCTATGACGACGTTGCCTGTAACGTATATCACTTACTGATGCAATTTTGAAACATTACTGTAGCTACGCTGTCTGCAGGAGGAAACGGATTATTTGCCCATGCACTCTACTAACTTCAAATAATGCATACCTAAAAGTTTCGCATTCGTACAATTTGTGTTGGCTAAGAAAAAAAGAATGTGGTGCATTACTATTTTGGGTGACTCTCGCATTTACTATGTAAAACAATTGTTGAATGTAAACGACGTAAATTAAGAACAAGAAGCAACTGTAAAAAGTCTGGTAATGTTTAGGGCCTACTGACATGGCAGCGGCTTCAAAGCAATGCACGGCGCAAGTGTGTAGTGCCATCTCTCCTCATTATACCTCCACGGTAATCTCGGAGTTCTATTACAGTCCCACACCAGAATGTGCAGTACAAGATTTGTTATGATAGCGGTCGCTGAGCAGTGTCAGGCACTCTCCGCCATGTCCTCTGCCAGGTGTGTTGCTGAAACAAGGTTTGCAGAAGACTCGCTGCATGGCGTAGAAAGTAGGAAGCCACTACTGGCAGAGTCCTGCTGTGAGGTATGTTCATGTGGAATGCTCGCTTGGTTCTTACTAGTCCGCACAAAATGTAAGCCTGGGTCTGCATTCCTGTACGCCTCAATTCTGAACTGTCATTAAGTTTCCAGAAATAAATTTTCACCTTGCAGAGGAGAATGCGCTGATACGAAACTTCCCGGCAGATTAAGAATGTGTGCTGGAGCAAGACTCGAATTCGCGACCTTCACCATTCGCCGGCAAGGTCCCTGCCAAGGTGAACTACCCAAGTGCTATTCACGACTCGTTCTCACGGCCTTACTTCCACCAGTACCTCGTCTATATCTTTCAGACTTTACAGACGATTTCCTGAGAAGCCTAGAAGATAGGAGATGATGTACTGGCGAAAGTAAGGCTTTAAGGACCGGTCATGAGTCTTGCTTGGGTAGTTTTTATTTTTTTATTTTTTTTATTCCACAAAAACAGTAACAAAAATGGCTCCAATGAAATGACATAAATAAGGTGACAGATAATTGCAGTCATTAATTACAGCATTCAAAGAGTGAGTCTTTAGCAGTAGCACAATTTAGCACCTTCACTGTCACCTTCAAGTTCAGTTGGAGCACCTGCCCGCGAAAGGAAAAGGTTCCGATGTCGACTCTCGGACCAGCACGCAGTTTGTAATCTGCCACGAAGTTCATGTCATTAAGTTCCGAGATACATCTGGGAATTTTCTGTAACTAGAGTGCAGTTGTAAGATTCAAAAGTTATAACAGACGGCATTTGAGAAGGGAGTGAGACAGGTTAGTACCTATCTCCCATGCTATTGTCCGTGCATGGGGCAAGCACTTAAGGAAATTGACGTTTATCTTATTTGTATAAGAGGTGATCAAAGAGTTTCCGTTCGAATGACGTACATCACAGAATCGGTATGCTAATCAGGCAAAATCGCCGTGAGCATTCAGGATATCATCCCACCGACATACCAGTTGAAGATACAAGTTTGGTAAAATACCGTGTCCTCTGCATGATGAAGTTCGTAACTGCCTGCTGGACATACCCGTCATACAGGAATTGTCGACAACACTTCGTTATCTTTCTTCAGGGACCGAAGCGTGATAATCGCGTGCGGAGAGCTCAAGACTCTAGGGCGGTGCTCGAGTGCGGCCCAATTGTTTTTGCGTAACTTCTGCGATACGGCTCTTGCGATATGTGAACGAGTGTTATGAATCAGCCCCAACCCTTCTAGCAGTTTCCCCGGGCGTTTCGCCTTAAATGCCCCATACACATTCTTTACTCTCCGATGGATGCATGCCGGTGTTTGTCCTTCGGCGGCCAATGAAACAATAACATTCTTAGGAGAAGAACAAACTTCTTAGCCAAGATCGCAATAGAGCACTGCATTGTGGATAACCGGTTTCGGTAAACTGTTACCATCATCAGGTTATTATAAACATGTTGTGCCAAATGCACACAAAATCTTTCCATTAAATCTCCAAATGCACAACATATGACATGAATGACGCGTTGACACGTCAAAAGTAAAAGTTAAAATTACTATGTACACAAATCTCCACAACATTGCATCCATATGTTCACACGCCATGTCTACTAGGACGCCACAAGACTGACTGTCAAAAGGCAATGCATGTCGGTTCATCTGTTGAGTCAGCCTTCTGGCGCCCTAGTAGGTATGACCTTGCCTACATGTCGCTGCTTATTTATCCACATCGGAGTCGCACTACGGTGCATACACGCTGCAGCAACGGATACTTTCCGATCGTCCCTTATACTACCGATTTTATATCAATATTTTCTCATCCTCAGGTGCCTATGCTGCACAAAGTGCACATGTAATCATCTACATTACACCCATCATACAATTACTTGACTTCCATTCGAAGAAATCAATAACAGCTGATAGTCCTACGGGTATGTGTTATGTAACCCGCTCTAAGAAAATAGTTAATTTGCTAATAGTGGGGAGATAAAAATTGAAGAGGGAGAACAAGGCCTTAACACAGTTAGGGAGCTCGCACGGATGCAGCTTGCAGTAGTTAAGTGCAGATGAAAAAGGTTTCAGAAGGTAGACTTTTGTTGAGAGCTGTATCAAACAAGTCTTCAGAACGAAGATGGAAGGCTAGAACAAATGCTAATAATGAAAGTTGATACTGAAAGAATTCTTCAAATGATAATTAGCGATTAGGAAATGTTCAAATGTGTGTGAATTTCTAAGGGACCAAACTGCTGAGGTCATCGGCCTCTAGACTTACACACTACTTAAACTAACTTGAACTAGCTTATGCTAAGAACACACACACACACACACACACACACACACACACACACACACACACACACACACACACGAGGGAGGACTCGAACCTCCGACGGGAGGAGCGATTACGACAAAGTCTAGTGAACGTAAATGTTTTGCAGAATATACGCATAATTTATTTGTTCAGAAAGGAAAGAAAAACTATACTCTTTTGACACGTAGGGACACGTAGGGAAAATGATGACTGGAGCTCTTACAACTAAATCCTGTCAGAAACAATCCTGTTGGAGGAATATCCGTAACTGAGCATTATAGCAGAGGCTGAAAATACCGTTACAGTTCTAAAGTTCTTTTATCATCACACGACCGGTGACCGGATGTTATACGCACATCTTCAGGTACTGTGATCCCCGAGCGCAGCGGTGGACCTAAACGAGGCGCGGTGTGCTACCTACGAGCGCTCCGGGGTCACAGCACCAAGTTACGACACTTGAAGATGGGCGACAAAGAGCCCGAAACCGGTCATGTGATAATAAAGGAAATTTATAACTGTAGCGGTATTTTCAACCTAAGGTACATCCTATCAGTCAGAACAATAGCAGAACCGCCACACACTGTGTCAAATGTTAACGCCGAAACTAGTAACGTTTGAAACACGAAAAATAAATTAACTGCGGTCTAGACTGAACTTATTAGTGAAAGTGCCAAAATCATCGCCGTCTCACACCGAAATTAGGTCTTCTTTCGTTGTACAAAGCCATGTGAAATTATATGAACGCATGGAATCAGTAGTGACGAAGACGAATAGAATGAATTGTTGGTGGTGGATTCTTGAAGAGTTCGGTGCATCTGTAACGGTAACAGCATCAACATCGTAGTGAGGCCAGTTGTGCGTACTGTTTTAGAATTTATTGCTCTTACCTAGTAGGCATGGCAACAGACGCCGAAATTATGCATGGACGCTCTGCTAGGATCGTAACAGCCCAGTGTAGTCCATACGAAAGAATAACAGAGCCCCTTGGCGTAATTAAGTGGGAAGTTTTGGAAGAGAGGCGACACTATTCTCACAGAAACCGGCTGGTTGTTGGTTTAGGGGGTGAGGACCAAACAGTGAGGTCATCGGTCCCAAAAACCAGTTGGTGTAGTTCAGAGAAACAGTTTCCGAGGAAGAGTGCAGGACTATTCAGCTGCAACAATCGTGTGTCTCGCGCAGTGATTATGAGAAAGGAAGTTAGTGTGGAGTACCGAGATGTGTAATCAACCTTTTTACCTTTGCTCCATATGCGAATGGAGGAGAACAAAAAGCCGATCGTAGTGCTACGCTCTGTACAGACGAATGAGGAATATACAGGATGTCAACCATGTAAAGTCTTATATGACAAGAAAATGGTTCGAAGTTTGATTTACTAACGCCCAAGCTGCTTATGCCAACAAAAAATGCATTGTTTTTCTTAAAACAACAGATCTGTATGAGACGTAACTCTGTTGTGGGGCTGACAAGAAGTTACTGAGTTGAAATGCATTTAAAATGTGATTTTTGTTTGTAATATTCGGGGCCATTTCAGTGGCACAGAAGATGGGAATTTTAGCCAATCTCAATGAAAATTATACTCCCCTGTGATGATTACGCTACACCTCTTTCAAAGAGTCTCACTAACTACAAAACGACAGATTTCGAAATAAGTTACACGGAGACAGAAAAGCAACTAAATCGCTCAAGAGAGGAAAGGCCACTAGACCTGAAAGGTTACCAATTCGATGGCACACAGAGTATGCGAAAGTAGTTGCTCCGTGTACTGTAGGTCTCTTGAGGAGCGGAGCGTTCCCAATGATTCGAAAGAAGCACAGGTCATTCTCGTTTTCAAGAAGAGTCGTGGAACAGACGCAAAAACTATAGGCCTATATATCTGACGTCGATCAGTTGTAGAATTTGGACAACGTTTTATGCTCGCGTATTATGAAATTTCAGGAGACTGAAAATCTCCAGCATATGTTCCAAAAACGACGATTGTGTGAAACCCAGGTCGCTCTGTTCACCTAAGAGACACACAAAGTAGTAGATATTGGCGCCCACGTTGATACCGTGTTCCTCGACTTCCGAAAGGCACTCGATACAGCCCTTCACGGCTGCTTAATTAACAAAATACAAGCATATGGAATCAGACCAACTACATTACTGGATTGAAGTTTCTAGCAAACAGCAGACAGCATGTCTTTCTGAATGCAAGGACGCCTTCAGGTGTGCCCCAGGGTTGTGTTGTTGTAAGATCATTATTTCCCACGATATAGTGGACGTAACGGTAAGTGCATATACAAGGGTTGGAACTTAAATAGTGGCAACTATTTATTCACAACCGGTACAAAATAGTTACATGTTTGCACCTGTTACTGTCCTTCAAAGTAGTCACCAGCGTTGTGTCCGTCCCCGATAGCTGAGTGGTCAGTGCAACAGAATGTCAATCCTAAGGACTCGGGTTCGATTCCCGGCTGGGTCGGAGATTTTCTCCGCTCAGGGATTGGGTGTTGTGTTGTCTTATTCATCATCATTTCATCATCATCGACGGGCAAGTCACCGAAGTAGCGTCAAATCGAAAGACTTGCACCCGACGGGAGGCCCTAGTCACACGACATTTAAATTTAGCAGCGTTGTGTATAACCCGTTTCCAGCGATGTGGAAGTGTGGTATACCGTTAAAAGAGCCTGTTCTGTTGATGGTGCGAATGGAGCGGTCTACTGCCTGTCGATTCTCTGGAACAGTCCTGAAGCCAATGCCACGAAGACGTTCCTTCATCATCGAAATCAAATCAAAGTCACACGGACTTATGTCCGGGGAGTATGGTGGATGGTACAGTACTTGCCAGTCTCATCGACCGAACAGAGCAGCCACAGCTTGCGCTGTATGTGCCCGCGCATTGTCGTGCAAAATAATGGATGGGTTGCCGCTTCTTCCGCAAAGTTGGTCGTTGGTGATGCTCCAAAAACGAACAGTAATACCGTACATTGACGGTCTGCCGTGGAGGAACGTAATGCGTTAGGATAATATCATCACAGTCGTACACGAGAATCGCCATAACTTTAGACCGCTCCATTCGCACCATCAACATAAAAGGCTCTGCTAACGGTATACTACGCCTTCCACATCGCTGGCAACGGATTCTACACAACGTTGGTGACTACTTAGAAGGACAGTAACAGGTGCAAACTTGTAACTCTTTTGTATCGGTTGTGAATAAATAGTTGCCAGTATTCAAGTTCCAACCCTCGTATTTCTACTGGTGACTGAGGGCGGTGTACCGAATAACATGACATCAGTGTTGCGTCATTTGCAGAGTAATAGTTACAGCTATAGGAAGTTTAATGTTCTTAGGTTGGTTAGCACCTCCAAGTATATGCAGCGCCTTGGAAGAAAGTCAGGTGTTAAAGTTTGGACACATAGATGCAAAATGATTAGTCTATATCGACAGACGCAGTCCAGTTAGTGGTGCATTTATAACCAAGCAGGAAACATCAGATCGTAAGATTTGCGAGGTGTTTGTGGGTAGACTATTCAAAAACAGAGCAAAATCAACCAATACACAGATATGTACCACATAGAAAAATATCTGCACTTATACCCGTTACACATGTATATAAATGACTTCACTGATAACATTGGAAGTTCCACAAAGCTTATCGCAGATGATGCTGTTGTATACAGACAAGACGCGACGCTAGAAAGTAGTAGCGAAATGCAGGAAGACCTTCAGAGGAACTGTGCTTGGTGCAGGGAGTGATAACTGACCTTCAACGTAAATATAACGAAATATATTTCAACTGTAACGACCACTTAAAATTAATCATAAGTAAGACAGATGCCAGATAATCACTGGAACAATCCTCAAGAAATGTAGTACATCACAAAGGAACTAGGTTACAAAATACTCGTTCGATCAGTAGTTGAATAATGCTCGTCATTACGGGATGCTCACCAGATAGGACTCGAAGAAATACAGAAGATCCAAAGAAGAGCAGCACGTTCCGTTACAGGTTCATAAAATAAGCGCGAAATCTTCAAGAAGATGCTCAGCCAATTCCAGTGGCAAACGCTGCAAGAGGCGTTCTGCTTCACGTTATGGTCAACTGTTAAAGCTGTGAGAATGTAAATTTCTAGAAGAATCAACAAATATATTGTTTCCTCCTATGTGTATGTTTCGAAAAGACCAGGATGATAAAATTTGATTCGAGCTCACGCGGAAGTTTACCAGCAACAGTTATTCCCGTGAACCAACCAAACGCGACTGGAACTGGAAGAGGGGAAGTGACACTGGAACACAAAGTACTCTCCGCCACACACCGTAAGGTGGATTGCGGAGTATAGATGTAGAGACTTCAAGGACGTCCCGCCATCCAAACGACCTCCAGCAACAAAATTACCCGTATTCAATGTGTCTTATGTCCATAGTTTCTTCCTAGACGTACAAAAGAGTCACATCACAAAATTTGTCTCGTACATATTAGCTATTCCGGCGCATAATATACGACACACCTCCTTTTTTAGAACACCAGTGACCGCTGTGTGTTTCAGAATATGCCATACAAGATATTTTCAATACGGAAGGGTTTAGGGCTACTGCGAGCGAACAATATTTGAAACATTTACTTGTCACATAAAAATTAATTCTTATACGTACAGCTATCTATGGCTACGTAAACGTGCATATATTGCGAAGCGCCGTGAAGTGCACGGTATAGATTACTTAGTTTTGTACCACGTATGTCGGACTGTTCTCGTTTAATTCGTGAATAGAGCGGGAGACAAAAGTTTAAGCTCCATTGTGCACTGTCATTAGACTTTCCTAATCTCTGCATGTCCTACGGAACGATACTTAGATTGGTGTAGTGTAACCCTAGGTTCCTCACTTTTTGCTGGCTGCTGAAACTTTGAAAGTAGGCATTCGCGCGACAGTTGACATCTACAAGAATCTGCCACTTCATGTTTGCAGCACGCCCGTGAGGCTCTTCCGCGATCCAAATAAACCCTCACGTGACCGTTCCTAGGTCCTTTTTGTTGTGGTTCTTGCTGCTGTTGTGCGCTTCAGTTCGAAGATTGGTTTGATCCAATTATTCGCAGTAGATGGTTCATCTCTACAGAAATTCATGTTATGACTGTAATTTGCTAAACTGCGCGACCGCTACGGTCGCAGGTTCGAATCCTGCCTCGGGCATGGATGTGTGTGATGTCCTTAGTTAGGTTTAAGTAGTTCTAAGTTCTAGGGGGCTGATGAACTCGGAAGTTAAGTTCCATAGTGCTCAGAGCCATTTGAACCTTTTTTTTTTGTTATTTGCTTTTAGTGAATGACGTGTTATTAGTATACTAGTTTCACCGTTATGTTATTTGCAGATGTTAGACGTATTGATGAACACTGTACAACTGTGACTCACCCATGTTTTTATGCAGTGTGGAGGAGAAATAACAAATGGTTCAAATGGCTCTGAGCACTATGCGACTTAACTTCTGTGGTCATCAGTCGCCTAGAACTTAGAACTAATTAAACCTAACTAACCTAAGGACATGACACACATCCATTCCCGAGGCAGGATTCGAACCTGCGAGCGGAGCGGTCGCTCGGTTCCAGACTGTAGCGCCTAGAACCGCACGGCCACTCCAGCAGTACCGGAGGCGGAGCAGTGCATGCATGTGCTGACCTCCAAACAGTGTCTTCTTTCAGTTTTTGATGTGAATGTTTTTGACCAAGCAAAATGTTAACTTCGACACGACTTTCTACGTTTTAATCTAGCTTATCAATTTGTTTTATTTTAATGTACTTTTACGGTGACTTGAAAATGCTTCATCTTACCGAAACTCTTCGTCAAAATATTTTTCACTAAATTCAACTTATGTCGATAACATGAATTTCTTCTAATACTATACAGCTGCGGAACACATTTCACACAAAAAAGGAAGTCTACTTTTCCTTATAATCTCTGTAACCTACATCCACTGAAGTCAGGCCTTAGCTCCGCATTTCCCTCCATCGCGAAATTTGCTACTCTTTGATGCGACAGGATGCTTGTATTAGTATATCCATAAAAAAATTTAACCACTGCTATTAGGTCGCTAATAAAAGCCACTCATCTAACATCTTTTGACTTATTAGCGAGATATCAGCATTGGTCAATGTTTTAGTAATTATCAATATCGTCGCAATCCTCACACACGAATTGAGTCTTAATCAATAAATCAATCTTTCCGTTCTTGTACCAAAAATTTCTGTCTACCAAATTCTATTCGGTATACCTTTTCAGCTACTCGACCTACAGATCTAATCTTCAGTATTCTTCTGTCGCGTCGCATTTCAGGAGCTTTAATTCTGTTGTAGCCTTAACTGTTCATCGTCATCGTTCCACGTCCATACAAGGGTACACAAATAGCTTCAGAAAAGACTTCCTAGTACCTATATTTACTACACAGCAGCAGCTGTATTCTGAATATTCTGAACCAATTTTATTAAGAAACTAACAGTTTCGTGGTTTTTAGCCACATCATCAAGTGCGTACAAACGTTAATACGTGGTAAACAATATAGAAAATGTAGAAGGCTCAACCTTCATATAGAGATATTTGTCTCTGACTCATGTTTTTATTCGTGAATGGCTCTGAGCTCTATGGGACTTAACATCTATGGTCATCCGTCCCCTAGAACTTAGAACTACTTAAACCTAACTAACCTAAGGACAGCACACAACACCCAGCCATCACGAGGCAGAGAAAATCCCTGACCCCGCCGGGAATCGAACCCGGGAACCCGGGCGTGGGAAGCGAGAACGCTACCGCACGACCACGAGATGCGGGCTATTCGTGAATATACAATCTGTGAACATTATGATTTTAACTAAGAAGGTTGGGTCTTCAATCAAATGGTTCAAATGGCTCTGAGCACTATGGGACTTAACTTCTGAGATCATCAGTCCCCTAGAACTTAGAACTACCTAAACCTAACTAACCTAAGGACATCACTCACATCCATGCCCGAGGCAGGATGTAGCGGTCGCGCGGTTCCAGACTGAAGCGCCTAGAACCGTTTGGCCACTCCGGCCGGCTGGGTCTTCAATTTCTTCGCCATGTTTTAGTGTTTATATGTGCATGACAATGTGGCTACAAGCCAAAAAACCGCTAGTACGGCAATAAAATTGGTTCAAAATACAGCTGTTTGCGGAGTTCTTACTTTTTTTTTAACCCTAAATTTACATAAGATATTAAATTTCTCTTTTGGCAGAAACACATTTCTCGCTAACGCCAAATCTGCGTTTTGAACGCCTTTCTCGTATACGTTCAATAACCCCCTTTAAGCCTGTCTGCTACTTGTCACACGCATTTGGACGACATCCTAGGATGGATTGCAGGATTTATTTTTCCAGCAGATTCCTAGACGAAGGCGAGTGCAGAAACGTTAATGAAGCGTGACGGAGACTGACCTCTGGCACCGACGGCGTACGTGATGTCCGTGAAGTCGATGTCGAGCCGGGGCCTCCCCGTGAGAGTTGCCAGCGTCGGCATGGCCAACGCGCGCTCCACCTGCTGCGGCTGCGGTCGCTCCATGTCGGCCGGCGTGCGTGCTGTGCGGCTGGAGGCACAGAGGCGACTGGAGAGCAGCTGGCTGGCGCTTCTGACCGCTGTCTCACTGACTGCTGACTCCGCTCGTCTCGGCGGGCAGCGGGTCCCGTGCGCCACGCTCACACGACACTCCCGCCTTCCGACCGTGACTCGCACGTGGTCTGTTGGTGCGCTAACCAAGCAACGATCAAGAAGAAGCCAGTTTGGCCACCCAGTTATGTCCTGACACTTTTTCCGTTGCGACCAGGCTTATCAATGGTGTGATGTGGCGCCCCTCGACTTCCTGTGTGGCACCGATTGATCTCAGGGTTAGCACATGTACCCGACGTTCTCTGTTAAGGACTCTGCACACACCTCAGTTTATCCACCGAGCACTCAATTTCGCGGCAGCCTACTCGCATCCCGATCGACCGCATTTACAGTCTGTGACTAGGTGATGTGATTTGTTTGTTTTAAGTCAGCTGAGATTTGCTTCTACGAGATCTCGCTTGGTTTACACAGAAAAAAAAACCGGGGGTTGCCTTGGCTACTTTAGAGGTAACAAGGCCGAAAACGGCAGGGAGAAAGTTTCGGGCAAAGAACTGGCTAATGCAAAGACAGAATTGCACCTACGCTCTATTACAAGATTGTTGCATAAGTTCGTACACTTTTTATCCTGTATGTTGGTATTCCGTTTGCTATGGGCTTATCAATCGATTGTCATTTTTTATTTGTAATTCACTGTTGATGTTTCATATTGTCGTTTTGTCATTTAGAGATAGTGAGAGCCGGCCGGAGTGGCCGTGCGGTTCTAGGCGCTACAGTCTCGGACCGGGCGACCGCTCAGGTCGCAGCTTCGAATACTGCCTCGGGCATGGATATGTGTGATGTCCTTAGGTTAGTTAGATTTAATTAGTTATAAGTTCTAGGCGACTGATGACCTCAGAAGTTAAGTCGCATATTGCTCAGAGCCATTTGAACCATTTGTTTGAGATAGTGAGAGGAGCTGTGAATGCTAGAAACTGGAATTCGAAGAGAAGAAATCGGAGTATTTTCGACATACTGTTCTGTCGTAGTTCAATAGAGGGGTGAAAGCAGCGGAGACAGCCAGAAACAATGGCACCGTGTATGGGGATAATGCCACCGGACAGAGCACGGAAAGAAAGTGGTTTTCGCATTTTATGAAGGATCTTTTTGACGTTAGTGATCGTCCCGCGTTCAGGAAGACCTTCGTGGGTTTTATGAAGATCGTTTAAACACGTTAATCCACAATGATCCACGTCCGTGTACTCGTGAAGTGGAAAATGTGATGATCTGCGATCATTCCGCCATCGTGCGACATTTTCATGTAATGGGAAAGGTTCGAAAATTCGTTGTATTGGTGTTGCGCGCTCTAAGCCAAAATCACAAAAGTCGGCGGTTGGCCCCACGTCATCTCTGTTTGCTCGTGAGCATCATCGTCCTCTCCTCACCTGCATCGTCAATGGTGACGCAAGGTGGCGTCTTTACGCTAACATAAAGAAAAGAAAGCATTGGTTGACCCAAAACAGAGCAGCAACTTCCAGTACAAACACCTGCGCTCATCCACAAAACACAATGTTGTGCATCTGGTAGAGCAGCGTAGATTTAATATACTACGAATGCTTCCCCGAGGTGTTACCGTCATTACTGATATTTGTAGTCAACAACTGATACGTCTTGCAGACGGAGTTAAGAAAAACGATCAGGAAGACCGTGTGAAACTGATGATACTCCTCGATAACGCCCGAACGCATTCTTCTGGACTGACAAACACTGTATGGGAATTGGGTTGGGAAATCATTCGACACCCTCCTTATCCACCTGATCTTGAGACCTTAGAGCTTCATCTTTTCAGATCTCTACCGAACAGCCTTCAAGAAACTTCCTTTCCGTATTAAAATCCCCGTGGAACATGTCTCGACGAGTTCTTCGCCTCAAAACCACGTCATTTCTACAGTAACGGAATTTAAAAGTTAGCCCTGCGTTGGCAGACTGTTTTAAATAGTGAAAGAGAATATACTATTAACGACTAAAGTCTCTGTTGTGTATGTCTGGTGTGTTTATCTAACTTAATGGAAAACACTAGAACTTATGTACCAACCCAATACTTAATGAGCTGCGAGCTGATGATTTCGTCTTTATCTAAGAACGGACGAAGGATTAATTTTCGAATTGCTGGACACCATCAGACTACTTGTAACAAAACAGAATACAGTCATGAGAGAGGCTGTAAGCTGCGAAGGGAGGCTGTTACCACAGTACAGTGTTGGCCACTAGCAGGATTTATAAGGACCTCAAAGTCGGTGCTGTTGTATTCCCACTATTATGTATTACCTAATATGATTCCCAGAACTAGCAACGTGATTTATACTTGCCTGGGAAAATACATTATCATAAAGCATAGGAAATAAAACGAGAAATTTCGTATGAACTTCATTTATTTATTTATGCATGCAGCGTAAAAGGTGCCGTTTTAAGTTTGAGAAACTCATTTCAAATTTTAAGATGATAGAGTACAAATGGTGGTGGCGCACATCATCTAAAAATATAACAGATACATAAGAATGAAACGTTTACCAAATTTTAGACTGTAAGAAAAGTCCCACACTTAGCTCCTCATAGCACCAGCCTTGAATAAAGGCATTTACAATGCAGCAAGTATATTTTATGAATTAATGTCCGTTGAATGTCGATATTTCGGTTTTTAGATTTCATTTTTGATAAGTTTCGAAAATAAAATCTAAGATCATAAATAAGCTAATGATGATGATGATGATGATGATGATGATGATGATGATGATGATGATGATGATGATGATTGGTTTGTGGGGCGCTCAACTGCGCGGTTATCAGAGCCCGTACAAATTCCCAACCTTTTGCTCAGTCCAATCTCGCCATTTTCATGAAAGATGATGAAATGATAAGGACAGCACAAACACCCAGTCATCTCGAGGCCAGAAATAAGAGGTCGGTGGACTTTTATTCCATGTAGCTCACGAAACCGTTATGAAGTCGTCAAAAAATTAAAAAGAATACTTCATTTCATGCATCTATATTCCTATACTCTTCGCGCGACGTGTCCCACAAATAGCTGCAGTCTTTGAATTGCTTCAGAAGCTCTGTCCTTAGAGTTCCATCCAGTCGCACCCTATCATGTACAGTATGTTACAACAACATTTAATCCTGCCTTTAGTGACAAAACGCGAACTTTTGTCAGGTGGTCGCCACAATAGCGCTACACACGGCTCAACTTGTTGGGTGGTCCTATCAGCCAGACATCCCGACAAAGTAAGTTCGTCTGTCGGTCAATCGACACACCAACACACGACCAATATGTCGGTCGGTTGCTTTGTACTTGTGCAGGGCTCTTAAGAAAAACCTGTCTGGCCACACAAATATGTTTTGACTTTTTTATTTTGTGTTTTGTCTTCTGGTGTGATAAGGCCCGCCTCGACTTTTTGTTTGGACAGAGATGCTGAATTGCGTGCCTATGGAGTATCGTCTCAATTGTGAGTCTCTATTCGTAATTTTCTGTCAGACAGGTGACAGTTTGTTGTAAGTCATCGAGTAAAACGGAAGTAATGTCCCATGTTCTCCAATGAAATGTTATAGGTCCTCCGCTGTTCCTGATGTAATTAAACGATTTAGCCGACAATCTGACCAGCCCTCTTAGATTGTTTGTAGATGAGTATGTCATTTATCGTCTTGTAAAGTCATCAGATGATCAAAACCAATTGCAACTGCAAAATGATTTAGACAAGATATTTATATGGTGCGAAAAGTGAAAATTAAGTCTAAATAATGAAGAATGTGAGATCATCCACACAGGTACCAAAAGGAATCTATTTAATTTCGGTTACACGAAAAATCATACAAACCCAAAGACTACAAATTCAACTAAATGCTTAGGGGTTACAACCACGAACATAAATTGGAACGATCACATACACACTGTTGTGTGAAAAGCGAACTGAAGACTGCGATTGATTGGCAGAACGTTTAGAGAATGCAACAGGTCTACTAAAGAGACTGCTTTCACTAAACTTGTTCATCGTCTCCTAGAGTAATGCTGCGAGGTGTGGGACGGTCATTAGATAGAATTCACGGAGGACATCGAAGAAGACCAAAGAATGGTAGCCCGTTTTGTGTTATCGCGAAAAAGGGAAGATATTGCCATGGATATGATACACGAATTGGAGTAGCAATCATTAAAACATTGCGATTTTTCGTCGAGGCACGACCTTCTTAACAAATTGCAATCCCCAGCTTTCCTCCGAGTGCGGAAATATTCCGTTGGCGTCCACCTGCATAGGAGAGTGAAATGATCATCATAATAAAATAAGGGAAATCAGAGATCGCACGGAAAGACTGTTCGTTTTACTCGCGTCCTATTTGAAAGTGAAACGGTAAAAACAACTTGGAGGTACTTCAGTGAACCGTCTGCCAGACGCTTAATTGTGAGCTGCGGAGTAATCATGTAGATGTAGATACTAAAATAGATGAGCCGAACTTTGCGTTATATTTAGCCGGAAGTTTTGTTCTAAAAGTTTTACAGTTTAGTGGTTATGTTAGCAACTAAGTGGTAAACGTCCTTAATTGCTCAGTCTTCTCCCTAAGGTAATCCTGTGTCGAAACAAGCAAAAAAATTTCATTAAGCAAAATAAACAGGTATCTAGTCTTAAGGGACGGAAAGCGAAGAAATGTTCAATAACTTCTGTCACTTCTATTAGACTTATAAGAAACAAAGTACCGGGTGACAACTAATGAACTACATGAAGAAAAAACGTGAATTGTTACAAAGTGCGGCGTGCTCACACTTTATTCAACACGTAGTCGTCTGTACAGGTATTCGGATTTAGGTTATGGTATGTTCGATATACTGTACCTGCCATCATTGGCGATGATGTGACGCAGACTAATAGCGAAATTCTGCATGACCCGCTGAAGTGTCGGAACATTGGATGCTATCGATGACCTCCAGAATGATTGTTTTCAGCTCAGCAATGGTTTTGGGGGTTGTTGCTGTACATCTTGTCTTTGATGTGGTCCCACTTTTGTCTCATGTTTTCAGATCCGGAGAATATGGAGGCCAATCGAGGCCCATACCAGTGGCCTCTGGGTACTCCAGAGCTAGAATGCGGTCCCTAAAGTGCTCTTCCAGGGCATCAAACACTCTCCTGTTTCGATGGGGTCGAACTCCGTCTTGCAAGGTCACTTGAGAAAAGGGGGATGAAATCATCTTCCGAAATTCATTAACTTCATCCAGTCCGTGATGAACTGATCATATGGTATTGACGGCAGGGAGGTTGCTCCTGGGAAGTTCGTCCGCCGAGTTGCAATCTTTACATTGATGCCACATAAGGTGACTTGCGTGTCGATGATGATAAGGACAACACAACACTCAATCCCTGAGCGGAGAAAATCTCCCATCCGACCAAGAATCAATCACGGACGCGCTACGTGGTAGCCATACGCGCTGACAACACTAGGGGGCGGACTACTCCGTGATCACTTCTGACAATAAGTGTCGCCCTGTTCTTATTTCTGCTACTTCTCATTTCTTTCGTTGTTTTTTGGTTGACTCTACGTCCATATTCTGTAATAATTAGACTGTTTATCCATGCAACACATCCTGTAATTCTTCACTTTCACTGTCATCGTCCGATTTTATCATTTATCTCCTTTTACCTTGACTTTTAATCCCACTCTTGAGTCTTTCTTTTATTTTTTTCGTCATTACTTCTTCGATGTATAGATTAAAGATTAGGGCGAAAGACCACATCCCCACTTTACTCTTTTTAAATCGAGCTGCATGTTCTTGGTTTTCCAGTCTATTGTTCAATGTTGGATCTTGCACGTCTTGTTTATTAACCGTATTTCCCTATAGCTTACCCTCATTTTCCTCAAAATTTTGAACATCTTGCACCATTTGAAGTTGTCGAACCGAACGTTTTCTCTAGATTGACAAATCGTCTGAACATGTCTTGATTTTCCTTCAGTCTAGCCTCCATTATGAACCGCAATGTCAGAAATGCATCTCTGATACTATCCTAAAGCCAAACTGATCATCATGCAACACACCCTCAGTTTTCTTTGCCATTCTTCTGTGTATGATTATTCTCAACAACTTGGATGCATTAGCTGATAAACTGATCGTGCTATAATTGTCGCACTTGTGGGTTCTTACAGTGTGGGAATTGTGTGAGTTTGACGTTTTCCCATAAGTTTCATGGTTTACCGCCTGTCTCATACCTTGTACTTACCAACGTTAATAGTCTTTTTTCCCTAAAGTCTGATAGCATACCGCCAGTCTCATACCTTGTACTTATCAATGTTAATAGTCTTTTTGTTGTCTCTTCCTCCAACGATTTTAGAAATTCTAATGGAATGTTATCTATCTCTCCTGCGTTATTTGATATTAATTCGTCCTAAGCTGTTTTAAATTCTGATTCTGATCTGGATCCCCTGTCTCTTCCCTGACGATTCCCGTTTCTTCTTCCGCCACGCCATGAGACAAGTGCTCCCCCCTCATAGAGGCCTTCCATTTACTCTTTCCACCTACATGTTCTCTCCCCTATATTTAAAGTGGAATTCCCATTGCTCTCTTAATGATACCTCCCTTACCTTTAATTTCACCATAGCTTGCTTCGATTTTTCTGTATACTGCGTCAGCTTCCCCTTCCCCCCCAACCCCCAGCCCACACCCCCCCACCCCCCATCGCCCATGAACCACTGACCTTGCCGTAGGTGGGGAGACTTGCGTGCCTCAGCGATAAAGATAGCCGTACCGTAGGTGCAACATCAATGGAGGGCTATCTGTTGAGAGGCCACACAGACGTGTGGTTCTTGAAGAGGGGAGCAGCCTTCTCAGTAGTTGTAGGGGCAACAGTCTGGATGATTGACTGATCTGGTCTTGTAACACTACCCAAAACAGCTTTGCTGTGCTGGTACTGCGAACGGCTGAAACCAAGCGGAAACTACAGCCGTAATTTTTCCTGAGGGCATGCAGCTTTACTGTATGGTTAAATGATGATGGCGTCCTCTTGGGTAAAATATTCCGGAGGTAAAATAAGCTCAATTCGGATCTCCGGGCGGGGACTACTTAGGAGGACGTCGTTATCAGGAGTGGCGTTCTACGGATCGGATAGTGGAATGTCAGATCCCTTAATCGAGCAAGTAGGTTAGAAAATTTAAAAGGGGAAATGGACAGGTTAAAGTTATATATAGTGCGAATTAGTGAAGTTCGGTGGCAGGAGATAAAAGACGTCTGGTCAAGTGACTACTGGGTTATAAATACAAAATAAAATGGGGGTAATGCAGGAGTAGGTTTAATAACGAATAAAAAAAATAGAAGCGTGGGTAAGCTACTACAAACAGCATAGTGAACGCATTATTGTGGCAAACGTAGACACGAGCCCACACCTACCACAGTAGTACAAGTTTATATGCCAACTACCTCCGCAGATGATTGAGAGATTGATGACATGTATGATGAGATAAAAGAAACTATTCAGATAGTGAAGGGAGACGAAAATTTACTAGTCATGGGTGACTGGAATTAGATAGTAGAAAAAGGGAGAGAAGCACCCGTAGTAGGTTAATATGGAATGGGGATAAGGAATGAAAGAGGAAGCCACCTGGTGTAATTTTGCGCAGAGCATGACTTAATCATAGCTAACACTTGGTTCAAGAATCATGAAAGAAGGTTCAATACACGGAACAGTCTCGAGACACTGGAAGGTATCAGATAGATTATATAATGGTAAGACCGAGATTTAGGAACCGGGTTTCAAATTGTAAGACTTTTCCAGGGGCAGGTGTGGACTCTGACCACAATCTATTGGTTATGAACTGTAGATTAAAACTGAAGAGACTGCAAAAAGGTGGGAACGTAAGGAGATGGGACCTTGATAAACTGAAAGAACCAGAGGTTGTAGAGTGTTTCAGGGAGAGCATTAGGGAACGATTGACACGAAAGAGGGGAAAGAAATACGGTAGATGAAGAATGGGTAGCTTTGAGAGATGAAATAGTAAAGGAAGCAGATCGAGTAGGTAAAAAGACGAGTGTTAGTAGAAATCCTTGAGTAACAAAAGAAATATTGAATTTAACTAATGAAAGGAGAAAATACAAAAATGCGGTAAATGAAGCAGGCAAAAAGGAATACAAGCGTCTCAAAAATGAGATCGACAGGAAGTGCAAAATGGCTAAGAAGGGATGGCTAGAGGACAAATGTAAGGATGTAGAGGCTTATCTCACGAGGGGTAAGATAGATACTGCCTACAGGAAAATTAAAGAGACCTATGGAGAAAAGAGAACCACTTGTATGAATATCAAGAACTCAGATGGAAACCCAGTTCTAAGCAAAGAAGGGAAAGCAGAGAGGTGGAAGAAGTATATAGAGGGTCTATACAAGGGCGATGTTCTTCAGGTTCTTGAGGACAATATTATGGAAATGGAAGAGGATGTAGATGAAGATGAAATGGTAGATATGATACTGCGTGAAGAGTCTGACAAAGCACCGAAAGATCTAAGTCGAAAGAAGGGCCCGAGAGTAGTCAACATTCCATTAGAAATACTGATAGGCTTGGGAGAACCAGCTCTGACAGAACTCTACCATCTGGTGAGCAAGAGGTATGAGACAAGCGAAATACCCTCAGACTTCAAGAAGAATATAATAATTCCAGTTTCAAAGAAAGCAGGTGTTGACAGGTGTGAAAATTACCGAACTATCAGATAAATAAGTCACGGCTGCAAAATACTAAAGCGAATTCTTTACAGGCGAATGAAAAAACTGGTAGAAGCCGACCTCGGGGAACATCAGTTTGAATTCCTTAGAATTGTTGCAACACGTGAGGCAATACTGATCCTATGACTTATCTTAGAAGATAGATTAAGTAAAGGCAAATCTACGTTTCTAGCATTTGTAGACTTAGAGAAAGCTTTTGACAATGTTGACTGGAATATGGGTCAAATGGCTCTGAGCACTATGCGACTTAACGTCTGAGGTCATCAGTCGCCTAGAACTTAGAACTAATTAAATCTAACTAACCTAAGGACATCACACACCATGCTCGAGGCAGGATTCGCACCTGCGACCGTAGCGGTCATTCGGTTCCAGACTGTAGCGCCTAGAACCGCACGGCCACTCTGGCCGGCTACTGGGTGGAAACGCAAAGGTTTTTGGTGCCTAGGTGACCTACACTCTCACTGTCAGATGGCATTGAGAATCTATTTTGCAATGTTGAATTAAAACCGCTTCAGCTGAAGTAAATTCTCTGTTAAAGACACGACGGGTATCGTGATTTAAGTTAAATAATTATGTAAAAATCTGATAAAAGATAAGAAAGCGACCATAAATAATATTACGCAAAGACCCCATCATATTGATAAATACTCTCTTTCAAATTCTGAAGGTGGCAGGGGTAAAATACAGGGAGCGAAAGCCTATATACAATTTGAACAGAAACGAGATGGCAGTTATAAGAGTTGAGGGGCATGAAAGGGAAGCTGTGGTTGGGAAAGGGGTGAGACAGGGTTGTAGTCTATCCCCGATGTTATTCAATCTGTATATTGAGCAGTGTGGAACCGCGCGACCACTCCGGTCGCAGGTTCAAATCCTGCCTCGGGCATGGATGTGTGTGATGTCCTTATGTTACTTAGGTTTAAGTAGTTCTAAGTTCTAGGGAGCTGATGACCTCTGAAGTTAAGTCCCATAGTGCACAGAGCCATTTCTTTATACTGAGCAAGCAGTTAAGAAAATAAAAGGAAAATCTATGGAGAAGAAATAAAAACTTTGACCTTTCGATGACATTGTAATTCTGTCAGAGACAGCAAAGGACCTGGCAGAGCAGCTGAACGAAATGGACAGTGTCCTGAAAGGAGGATATAAGATCAACACCAACAAAAGCAAAACGAGGAAAATGGAATGTATCCGAATTAAACCGGGTGATGCTGAGGGTATTGGATTAGGAAATGAGGCACTTAAAGTGGTAATTGTGTTTTCCTTTTTGGGGAGCAAAATAACTGATGATGGTCGAAGTAGAGAGGATATAAAATGGAGACAGGCAATGGCAAGGAAAGCGTTTCTAAAGAGGAGAAATTTAAGATCGAGTATAAATTTAAATGTCAGGAAGTCGTTTCTGAAAGCATTTGTGTGGAGTGTAGCCACATATGGAAGTGAAACATGAAAGATAGGTAGTTTATTCAAGAAGCGAATAGAAGCTTTCGAAATGTGGTGCTATAGAAGAATGCTGAAGATTATGTGGGTAGACCACATATCTAACGAGGAGGTGTTGAATAGAACTGGGGAGAAGAGAAATTTGTGGCACAACTTGACTAGAAGAAAGGATCGTTTGGCAGGACATGTTCTGAGGCATGAAGGGCTCACCAATTTAGTATTGGAGGGCAGCGTGGAGGATAAAAACCGTAGAGGGAGACCAAGAGATGAATACACTAAGCAGATTCAGAAGCATGTATGCTGCAGTAGGTACTGGGAGATGAAGAATCTTGCACAGGATAGAGTAGCATGGAGAGCTTCACCAAACCAGTCTCTGGACTGAAGACCACAACAACAACGAGTCAGGCCTTTCGAAAATCCTTTCTTTTTCGACTTCTTCACCTTTTTCTTGGAGTCATTTCGCCTTACCTTCCATACATTGAGTGCTGCAGACACCAGTACTTCCGGTTATCGAAATAATCCATGAAAGATCTTGTTGATCGCTAGCTTCGACACTCACACTATCCGAATTTGACATGGCCACTCGCAATTACGATCGCAATCGGACTACCGACGCTCGTTGTGCCGCTAAGGTTAATACTGCCGTGCTCCATCACTAGACCGTATCCCTCTCGCTCGGCCCCGGTTACGTGTTTTATATACTCTTTTTGTATGAGTTCACCAATGGTTTTTGTGTCGAGTTTTTATTGACCTACCTCGTTTGTCTCCCTCTACTGTAATCTCTGTCTTGTACCGAGTAGCTTTTATCACCAATTTCAATTCGTTTTTACCCAGTTTGAATTTCACTATCGATACAAATGCGGGTTTTCTTTTCAAATTACACCTGTTAAAGATGGTTTGCAGTCGACTATTCTGCAATCTCTTTCTGTCCTCAAATCGAGGCTCTACTGTTATCGTGTAGACAAGGTCGACTCACTACTGTAGCAGGAAATGAAACTTATGCTGTTAGCTTGGTCGAGACAGAGAGAATGATAGTGAGAACTACTTTTCAAACCGCACAGCCGGGACACGGTTCCACCGTTACATATTCCTCTGCGATTTTTACCTCTACAGCTCTCGCTCTCCCATGGAAGTTCATGAAATATTTTCACAGTTACGAATACGGACTAATATTGAAAGGTATGTACACAGGATAAAATATTGAAGCAGAGATAACGTAGTATAGATTGTGTAGTGGAATCGCTGCTCAACAGCTATCGCTGGTTCAATATGTCACGGGTAGTGTGTAAGAGTAGCTTTACGTAGATGTAAAGAGGACTTTCAAATGTATAGACGTGGTTGTATATGATGTGTGCTGGATATATACTTACTCACCACGGGCAGTAACGATTTTCTGTTTGCGAGATACCATACTGGAAATGATTAAGGTAAATAAAATTGTTTTGTTACCAATGTAATGCACGTATTCATAAGTGATGATTGAGGCAATATGTAGCACTCATATCCAATGATTTTGTAAAGATAATTGTTAATGTATAATCAGTTTACTGCGTGTTAGTTGTGAGCATTATTAATTTTAAAAGAGTCAAAATATAAGTTTTAAAGTTAGTGCCATATTGTCACTTCCCACAAGTTCAAATGATTCAAATGGCTCTGAGCACTATGGGACTTAACTTCTGAGGTCATCAGTCCCCTAGAACTTAGAACTACTTAAACCTAACTAAGGACATCACACACATCCATGCCCGAGGCACGATTCGAACCTGCGACCGTAGCAGTCACGCGGTTCCAGACTGAAGCGCCTAGAACCGCACGGCCACACCGACCGGCTTCCCGCAAGTCAATACCAGTTCCCATATCTATGTCGCTTTTGATTAACTAGTTTGCTCAAGAAGTTATTGCCTGACATATCCGATTTAATTAAAATATATGTTAAGCATCAGCCTTGCATAATAGCCTTGTGCTAACTTTACAATTTAAAGTACTAACAGAGCAGTACGAAGATTGTTACCATTGCGCAAATAAAGGTAAGAAATTTTATTATTTCAGGGATAGCATTCATTAAGCACAGTACCATTACTTTCAAATTGATGAAGTTTTGTTTTATTACCAGGGCCAATTTCAAATCAATAGTGTTGCATCAGATTCAGTTTTTGTGTTAGGTAAATCCATACAGTTTTGGTTTGGATTAAAATTATTGACAGTTTACATTCTCGCAGTCAGAAAAGTTCATCACAGGACAAAGCGCTTAAGCTACGAAATAAAACACACGCTCGCAAGCCATTTCCATTCTAACAGATGTATTGCAGGCTACTGTCAGTTATATTATTTCAAACGCAGGTGTTTCACTATCAGCTGTATAATGACATGACGGTAGTGAAAACTTGTGCTGGGCTGGGACTCGAACCCGGATTTCCCGTTTTACGTGAGGGGTCGCCTTAATCGTTTGGCTGTTCGAGCACGACTCACGGCCATGCCCAAACTTGTATACGTCGTCTTTCATACGTCACAACCTGCACTCGTACACATTAGATAATTTCCGTGCAAGGGGAGGACATTTTAACTCAAAGTCGCTGCCTGGTATCGGCAGATAAATACAATGCTGCAGTGACTGTGTTGTTAAGAAGTGCGATGTAATGTTCTTACGGGCATGCATAATGTTCCAAGAAAAAGGCGCTGTGGTGACTACAGCTGTTATGAGATATATTCAGAGTTGCAAATACGGACAACCGTCAGCTATTTAATGGAATGAATACAATGAAACTTTGTGCGGCAGATACATTTCATGTCTTTGATGACGTCTGTAGTCGCCGCAATGCCTGTTGCTTCGGATGTGCATCTATGTCCGAGGAAAAACTGCACCGAACTTAACACGGACACCGCAATATCGCCGTAAAAGTTATTCTCTGGTGTCTCAACTCGTATCCCATAACCCTGTCCCTCCTTCTTATCAGTGGTCTTCATAACTTTCTTTACTGCCCGATTTGGCGGCGAACCTACTCACATCTTGTCGTTTCAGTCCTAATTTTCAACATTCTTCTGTAGCACCACATCTCAAACGCTTCGATTCTCTTCTTTTCGGGTTTCTCAACAGTCCACGATTCACTACCAAACAATGCTGCGCTCTAAACATACCGTCTCAGAAATTCTTTCCTCAAATTAAGTGGATGTTTAATAACAGAAGTCTTCTTTTGGCCGGGAATCAACTCTGCTTTTCACGTCGTTCTTCCTTCGCCTGTCACCTGTTACTTGTGTTACTTCGTATTAGTTTGTTTCCAATACAGTAGACTTCCGTCACTGCAACTACTTCCTGATCACCAATTTAGAAGTTCAGCTTCTCTCTAACCTTATATCTGCTAATCATTATATTCGTCTGTATTTAGTATATCTTTAATCCGTATGCTGTAGGGCCTAGGCTGTTCATTGCATTCAAGAGCTCTGCCGTTTTTCCTCACTTCCATTGCGGATAGCAATGTCTTCCGCGAATGATATCCTTACACTCTGAATTTTAATCCCTTTTTTGAACCTATATTGTATTATCGTCTTTCTTCTTCGATGTATATACTAAACAGTAGGGGCGGAAGACTGCATCTTTGACTTACACTCTTTTTATCCGGGAACTTCGTTCTCAAGCCTTCCTTCTCATTGTTTCTTCTCGGTTGTATATTAACTGTCTTTCCCTACAGCTTACATCTATAGTTTGAGGATTTTGAATATCTTTCTCCATTTAACATTGTCGAACGCTTATTCTAGGTCAACGTATTCTGTAAATGAGTCTCGATTTTTCTTAATATAACTGTCTGGCTGGCGCTTTTACCTTTCCTACAGCCACGCTGATTATCATCTAATGTTCACTCATCTTTCCTTTCTTTTTTTCTATGAACTTGGGTGCTTGACCTGTAAACCTGATTATACGATAATTTTTGCAACTTATATCTTAGGGATAGCATGGACGTTATATTCCGACTACAGGAACAAAGAAACTGATTGAAGAGAACTTATCTTACAAAAGACGCTCCAAGGACAACATTCGAAATAATGAATGGCAACTTATTTAATAACATATTTTCTATGTGTTCACTCTAAAGATTTAAACATTTTCCGTAACGTTTCGCACGTCTTCCTGTACCTACTCCATACTCAGCTGTCGCGAAGCTGTTGAACGAGACACGTTCTCGTCGAGTTCGTTGTTATTTCTTTAGTGCTTCCCGCCTAAATAATCCATCAATTTGGGAAAAGAAGGTAGTCACTCGGAACCAAGTCCGGGCTATAATGTGTATTGAGGCAACGCGGCTTCAATCTTTGCGGCATGGCATACCACTGGCGGAACTTACTACTTGGGTTGCCGATATCGATTTGATCGTGTGTCGCGAGCTATTGCCTTTGCTCGATGTGTTAGTGTGGTTGGTTTGGCGGGGCCTGAGTTGTCAGTTGGCTGGAGGGCACGTGGCTCGCAAGTTGTTGCTTTTGGAGGACTCCGGCTCTCCGGTAAGGGTACGAGAAGCCGCGAATGGTTATACCGTTCGGGGGCAAGCCTTGCCGGCTCGCTTAAGGATCAGTAACGACGAGCTGCAGGAAGACCTACGGACGTCGCTTTGCAACCTAGTCGGCAAGCTCCCGGTTTACTCTGGGAGTTCCATTTTTACGGCAGTTCGGCGACCGCCTGTACGGGTTGGAGGCAATAGCACCGCCGGCTGAAATCCTCCAAGTCACGGCTCCTTCACATCTGACTGAAGTGTCGTTTTCTTATTCTGAGTACTTGATATTGTTAGGCCATGTCTGTGTTACGTGGAATCGGACCTGTCATATTAACGCACCTATGAGCGAGTGAGTGCATGATCATGGGTCAGTGTTACTGATCGCAATTTGTGTTCCAAGCCATATGTTGTGAAGTGTTATAAGCTCCATGGACGGAATTAAATTGTAACATAATCTGTGTGGGAGGCAAAGCAACCTTTGTTGATGAGTATGCTTCAGGTATTGTATGAGCAGGCGCTGACATTTTCGCTTTTGAATAATAGCAATTTTAAGGAGTGTTAAACTTGTATCGGTAGTCCCTTGTGTGATTAGTTCTGATTTTGTACTCCTTAGGCATTCTTGTGTGTAGCCCTTTTCGCACAGATTACTGTCCTCTTTTGGTGTGTGTTGGCAGAGTTTCTTTGGCGGCAGACGAGGCATTTCTATTCCCTGGGCCCGGAGTAGAGGCGTGTTTGCTTCTTGCCGCGGCGGTACTTCGTCGTCGCTCGGCGTCTGTGTTGGCCGCCAATCTGGTTATTCTAGCAACCGTGTCGTGTTGGATCAAATTGAGTTGATCGTTTGATGCGTGCCACATCGAAGTGCCGCCGACTAAGCGGGTAACAGTAGTCTGCTCTGTTTGCTGAATTTAATAAGCTCAGAAGGTTTAAGGCGTGTCTGGCAAGCCCAATGTTCCTTCTCACTATATCTCTTTAATTATTCGTTTAAACCTTGAAGTCTTATTACGGCCTCTCAGTGCGTTAAGTTTAAGGCCTGTTACGTATCAATACAAACTGTCGAACCGTGGCGGTACGCCACATAACGTGATAAAAAAAATATAAAATAACTGACGACATACCGAAATATAAATAGTATCTCAGAAGTAACAAAGACTCTGTAATCAATTAATATGATCAACGAATGTAATTGCGATCTTTTTTTTTTTTTTTTTTTTTTTTTTTTTTTCCGAAAGATCGCTCTCTTCCCTTCTGTTTCTTGGTAGTGTAAGAAGCCACTCTGGGACGAATCACGAAAACGTATTTATCCTAAATATAATCAAATATTACTTAAAAGTGTTGTCCATGTTTGTGTGTACCAGCTCCTATATTCATGAAATGGTAAAATTAATTTCTTTATGTAAATCTTACAGGGGAACATTGGTGCAGAGGTCAGTGCCATTGTTCTAAGTGATAACGGCCCAGAGTCGTAATAAGTATCTTAGCATTCGCTAATTTTGACAAGTAAAAATAAATGTAATTCTATAAGTTTTCTCTTGATTAGCGGTTCTTCCTTTGAAACAACAGAAGGTTAGGTTAGTGTTGTTTAACGTCCCGTCTACAACGAGGTCATTAGAGACGGAGCGCTAGCTCGGGTTAGGGAAGGATGGGGAAGGAAATCGGCCGTGCCCTTTGAAAGGAACCATCCCAGCATTTGCCTGAAACGATTTAGGGAAATCACGGAAAACCTAAATCAGGATGGCTGGAGACGGGATTGAACCGTCGTCCTCCCGAATGCGAGTCCAGTGTGCTAACCACTGCGCCACCTCGCTCGGTGAAACAACAGAAGTAATCAATATTTGCAACATTGAATAATATAGGAGTAGACTGAGTTCAGTAAATTTTTTCGATCCTCGCTTAATGAAATCGCGAGAATATTCTTAGCTTTGCAGTTCCACAAAACTAAATATTAATTAACAAAAGTCTGGAACTTTGTTTGTTGGCGGTTTCTTTTAATACAAAAACACCATGTCGGGCATATTAACTGCGAGAAGCACCACAACTGAGTCACTGCCGTAAATAATTATCAAGTTGTGAAGCAGGCACAATAACATTAACTTCAACTTTTCATACTATATAAAAACCAATACATAAAGAACCACTACAGAACCTTACCTTGACTCACAGTCATTCCACTCACTGTGAAACTTGGCTGCTCGTTCCTTGTTTGCTGTGTCAGCCACCTGCTGTAGCTCTCAGCTTACCTTAATTTAGGGCAATTGTATATTCATTTAAGGTCATTGCACCAATTGGGAGTTACGTTTAAATTACATGTACCTCCAACTTATCCTTTGTTTTGATCAAATGTATTTTATTGAACGGTCATTTTTCAATGTTTTGTTTGAGATACCGGTGGAGATTTATATTAAATTTTTATACCTTCCCAGTTTGTTTGTTTTGTGGAGTTGTGTATTTTATTGCTAAAGGTTTTTCTTATTAAAGTTTATACGCTGTTAAGCGGCCCAACAGCCACGATCAGTGGCGTGACTTGTGATCATTTCTGTATTTGAATGGGTGTTATCGAACTGTGTAACAGTTGCCTAAGTTTGGAAATTGTTAGTACATTTACTGGTTGTCATTGTAATTCATTTTCTTGATAAAATTGTTTGTTGGACCTCCTTGCAGCCTCGCCCAGTTGGTGTGACTTTACCTTTTTTTCTTTTTTTGAGAACTCTATACTTCCGGTTTCAGGCCTTGCTCTTTAATGGTATAAACTGTTAAAAATCGTTTCTACTGAGTTGGGCCTTTTCACTTAAAACAAGTTTTCTTTAATCGTAATGATAATATTGTTGTTAAATAATAAAGCGTATTCCACGAAATAGATGACGAAAGATTTTCGACCACTTTCCATATGTTTTCTTTAAGGATATCCCAACCCTAGTTGTGAGGTATCATGTGTGTTCAAGAACTTCCCAGTTAAACTGCTGTAGCAAATCTTTCTAGTCAGCATTATCAAGAAGAATCACAACGCTGTTGGACAACAATTCACACCGTTTGTTTTGTATGGTGCAGCTTAGCGAAGGACCCGACAGTATGACACTGTATTTATCGTCCCACATCTTCATATAAAGTCGATGAGGAGGACGCCCTCTCAGTGCTAAGACACTGTGATTGTAACCTCTTCGGTCCTCAGAAGTTGACTGGCCCCTTTTTTTGTTCGTTTAGGAATGATGTCATTCCACTGACTGGCGTTTTGTTTGTAGACTTCATAAGAGGACGTGTTGGAAAATAGTGCCTCTGATTATTTATGTGAAAATGCTTAAAGATTTTTACAGAAAACAAACGTTACTAACATTCTGCATCTTGGTTCTTCATGTCAACCAATTTTTCTCTCAACGAAATCACCATGGCGAAGAATATATTCCTCCAAACAAGAAACCATTTTATATATATGTGGTGTCTGTTCTGTCGAACGTATCCAAAAGAACAGACACCACATACATAATTAAGGCGATGAAGGGCAATGATCACTTCAGTGCAGATTCACACCAAGCTTACGGTAACTGGAGAGATGCCACGCGTTCTGAGGCTAATAAGCGGGGGCACTACAGCAGAGGTGTGTGTGGTGTAAGATGAGAAATTGTGTCTGAGGAGAGGCATACTGGGTTAGTCAGTGCGGTTGTGATGTCCACTGTGTTCAGATGGCGCAGTGGTCAGCGCTGTTTAGTAAACAGGAGACCCAGGTTCGAATCCCGATCCGGCAGCAGTTTTCAGCTTCCCCTATTGACATAAATCAGTGCTCACTGGCAGCTGATGACTTTAATTTCTTAGTCACTATGTAACCTCCCTACAGAAAATTATGTATAGCAAAGTTAAGTAAATAATGGAGCCACGAAGCAATATCGTCCCCACAGAAATATTTCAATAAAAAATAATAAATGGGAGCCAAGTGTAACCTCCCCACAATGAATTCTACTGACAATGACAATTAAATGTGAGAATCGCAATCTGACCCAAATGTAAGCTGCCCACAAAAAATGTAAGTCATACAAAATGTTGCAAAGTCAGTTCCCCACAAAATGAAAGATAATTAAATGATAATGAAATTTCAGTGACAATGAAAACTCAATTAGACCGAAAAGTCGATCTTTTGCCCTGTGCAAAAAAAAAAAAAAATCAGAATTAATTTCTTACCTCACTAAAACTGCATCTGCTCTTATTTTTCGCCATAGCTTGGAGGAAATGCATCGCACATATTCTTTGAATTTAACTGAAACTTTTGTTTAAGGAAAAACAAGGGAAATATTTTTTCAATTAAATAGCTCTTTTGTTAAAAATGCTTTTAAAACAAAATTATTATTGGGGCACTTCTTGAAAATTAATTACAATAAATATACATTACATTATCTGATGTGCGCAATGCAGCTTCATTACCTTGTTTAACAGTATACCTCATTCAGCATCTTGACCAGAGACCCATGTCGACGCCCGCCGACTTCTCACACAACTGCACAAGACTACTACTACCGACAGACTGCTTGCAACTGCTCTCTCGCAACTGAATCATCTCGCACGCGCTACTACTCTCTGGTCAGAGATTGTCATGGGTCGCCATCGCTGCATACGTGTTTCATAACCTTCCACTGGGGGGCAAAATTTTGGCAGCGATGGTGAGTCATTTGGACTTGCCATGAGCAACAAATTTTTTCTTAACAAATTAACTTTACAATTACAGCACATATACAGATATAGAACATGAAAAAAATATGGTGCACATGTATCAAGTACAAAACATATTAGACAATAACAAAAATGTGAGTACAAAACATATTAGCAAATCAGAAAAATGTATATACAAATTATTTGATTGACAACAAAAGTGCACACGCAGTGACATGAGTGCACATGCACTGCAGTTTAGAACATATCATCAAGTGAGGAAATGTATATACAATGAGTAACAAATGCCATAAGTGCGTACACATTAAAGTATTGAACATATCAGGAAATCACAAAATGTATACAGAATGAGTACAGATCATATTGAAAAATGAGAAAAGTGCACAGGCACTGAAGTTCAGTAGAAAAAATATAAACACATGACATAAGTGCACATGTACTGTAGTTTAGAACATATCATCAAATCAAAAAATGTATTAATAAATGGCAAAAGTGCACACGCACTGTAGTACAGAACACATCAGAAAACCACAAAATATATATACGTAATGAGTGGAAATGGCATAAAGTGCACACGCACTGAAAAACTCTCTAATATTTTTACGACAAATAAACCTAATGTACAAATCATATTGATAAATGACAAAAGTGCACATGCACTGTAGTACTCTAGTATTTTTCTACAACAAACAAACAAATCAAGGAGTGTAATTAAGTGCACATGCACTATAGAAGTCTTTAGTAATTTCAGGATAACTGATCTTATTAACAAATGAAAGGAAGTACACACGCACTGTATATGACTTTTTCATTTTACAAGAATTAGGGAAGGAATAGGAAGGATTGCGTCATGGTTGTAGCACTTATGTTGCACGCAGCTGCACTGAAAGTCCATATCTTTCCACAGAAATACAACACCAAGTGAGACAATTTGCAGTTCTTTTCCCAGAAGTATTTATCAGCGTATCCAAGACACTGAAATGTCGTAGTAATATTCCCCGTTTTCCTTTTGGCAGTACATCAGGTACACCAAACAGTGGGACCATAAAAACGTCTTCATCGCTCACGGTGGTGGACAGCATGTCGTGTCAACACCACGCTCTTACAAGGCACACCACGTAGAATTAGTGCAAAAACCAAATAGTGCTCCATGATGATGAGGATGGACAGGACAAATGGATATTGCAGTAATTCAGGGTAGTTAGCTCAGAAGGTGAAGGACATTAAGCCACATAGTAGTCTTCATTGAGAAGTAGTTTGCTGCATTCATAGCCCAGTTATTGAACATTTCTGTACCATGTATTTAGTATTACAGAATAATGTTTATAAATCATCTGATTACAATCAATATTGCCACTTATCGGCCAGTTACAAACGTCAAAAGTCATCATTGAAAACAGGAGCTAATGAATGGCATAGTATTAACATTATTGATCTAGGCATACCAATTATTGGCACTAATTGGCCAGTTACTGACATCAAAAGTCATCATTGAAAACAGGAGCTAATAAATGGCATAGTATTAACATAATTCATTTAGTTATACAAATTATTGGCACTAATAGGCCAGCAAGTATTGAATAGTACACAACATTTTTAATTCTTCCAGTGACATATACAGTATTCAAAATGTAACACACTGTAATTATTACTCAACGCCTGTGACTAAAAAAAAAATCATACAGTATTACTCAGAACTCTCTTAAATGGGTAGCATTATTTGTTAGCAATGCATTGCTTGGGGTAATTATAGGGGAAAGCAAGAGGACAAAAAGAAAAAAAATTGCTTCCAGGTTGTTCCTGTAAATAAAAATGTGTAACGTCATTCGTCATGAGTCAAGGTTATGAAACAAGTAGAGCATATATAATGACATAGATTTAATGAACAACTGCTTATAGCGCATTAATCTCATAAATAATTTCTCCTGCAAATATATATATATATATATATATATATATATATATATATATATATATATATATATATATATATATAAAATGGACTATTAAGCTTAAAGAAGAAATGCATTTTGTGCTGAAAAGTAGTGAACTTCGAATTAACAGGCAGTGAAATGTGTATAAAAAATGTGTTCCACAGCTGTCCTTTCCAAAACCCTCAGTCATCACACCATACGATATAAAACATACTGTCAAAACAAACTGCAACAAATAGTTAAATAACTACATAGCACAAATACACAAGTTCAATATTATCCTCATCTGCAAAGAAAAAAACTTCATTATTCATCACTTCATTACTTATATTATCATAACTCCATTATTATCATCACCTGTAAAGAAAAACTTCATTATTCATAGTACCATATTCTTCATCATTATTCATCATCATTCATTATCATCTGCAAAATATCACTTCATTACTCATTACACAACTATTCCTTATCTCTAGCATATTTCATCACTAAAACTAAGATGTGTAGTTCTGTCTGACAGCCTGCATCAATCGCCTTGTATTCTGAAAGAAAAAATTAGTTAAGACTGCTATTTTACGATGTGAATAGTATATTCTTGTTAATGCTTGTTAATCCTGATCCATTTACTCTTCCTCACTAGGTTTGCATCTTCTTTCGATCACTTCGAAGGTGAAATTCCCATTTTTGTTTAATTTATTTCCTTTACGCATCATTTCTTTCTGAAATTGATGAACAAAGATTGTCTTGCATTTAAATCATATACACTCTAAATAATGACTGGTTTATGGTGACATAATTAAGCATACAGCATAACATGACAGAAAACGTAATATGTCAAAAGCATAGACAGTGTATAAAGGCAAAAATGTACAGAGAAAATCACAATGCAGCAGCAAAAAAAAAAAAAAAAAATGTAAAACAGTCACGATCTTGAGATGTCATAGGGCAAAAATGTCAAAGTCAACTGGTGTGTGTTATACCTTAACTATTTCATAGTGCATACAACGAAACATGAAACAATCGTATATGCATAAGAAAGACAAAAAAAAATGTGACGTTCGTTTTATTCAGCTTGTACGTAGTGTAGTTAATAGAGGCGAGAGTTAAAGACTTTAATGGATAGAAAATGTAACAAAATTATAATGTCATTAGATAACATTGCATAATTATTCATAAAATACGTAAGTGTCTCTGGAAAAAATGTGCACAGTCTGATATGTAACGACAAGAAAAGCGACCTGCTAACCTTACCTTGTCGGGCACTTGCCAAGAAAAATACGATAATAATCAGTAATTAGTCATGTGAATATAATTTTATAAGTGGTCATAAAGATTAGGAAATGGCATCATAGCATGTTACATCATAAAGTGGTTTCATTCAATAAAGGGTTTAACATTGTATACATGGTGGTTCCCCTTTTTCTGGTTCTCAAAGTTTCGACGTGTACAACATTGGGGTGAGGAATGCTGCGAATCCGATATGGACCCGCGTATAGAAGTTCAAATTCACTGCACTTACCTTTTATTCTGCTGGATAAATAGTGTGTACGTACTAATATCTTCTGTCCCACGTGAAAGTCTCGGCGTGTACAAACCTGTTTTTCCTGTCTTCTCCGGCGCTCTGCGGCACGTTTGATGTTGTTCAGCGCAATGTCAATTATTTCGTGCTGTCGTAATCGACTAGATGTAGGAAAATTTACTAATTCTGTAATTTTGTTTGGTGGTTCAACGTTTTTCAGTATAACAGACGGAGATAGCATAGTGGATTCATTTGGAATGGAATTAATTACATCTTGGAATGAGAATATGTGTGTCCCAATCAATATGTCTTTTGTGGCAGTATATTCTGCACAGTTTACCAATTTCTTTCATTAATCGTTCACAGGGGTTCGAAGAAGCATGGTACCTGGATATATAGATTAGAGAAATGTTTCTAGCTCGTAACATGCGTGTCCATGTAGCAGAACGAAATTGTGATCCATTGTCAGAAATTACTTTCATCACATGCCCCACATGAAATAGAAAATGTTTTACAAATGCTTTCGAAACAGTTTTAGCAGTAGCTTTGCGTAACGGAGTGAAAGTAAGAAATTTTGAAGTGAGTTCAACAGCGACAAAGATGTAGCAAAAACCTCTGTTAGTTCTCGGAATTGGACCAAAAATGTCTACTGCGGCCATATGTCTCAATTTAACAGGTACAATTGGATATAATGGAGGAATATGTGAAGTGGTGTCTGACTTAGCTTTCTGGCAAATTTTACATGACGCTAAAACTCGTCGTATACGTTTCTCCATGTTGGCAAAATAACAGTTCTGTCTCAGTATAAGAAAACACTTTCTGGCTCCGCAATGTGCATAACTCAAATGAGTATACCATATTAATTTGTTAACCAGTTCGTCAGGAATGCATAGTAACCAATTATTGCCGTCAGGGTGAGAGCGGCGAAACAGAATGTCATTGCGTACAGTGTAATGGTTTCTAATCGTAACATTATTCTTATCTTGCCAAAGGTGTTTACTTTCTTTCCACACATTGTCTTTACTTTGCTCTTTTGCTATGTCCTGTAATGACGACGAAATAAAATTTTCAAATGCAACTTGCTGAATGTACATAACACTGAAATTTGCTTTGCAGAAGTTGGTTGCGATGTCTTGCTGATTGTTGCTGAGGGAACGAGAAAGTGCGTCTGCTATAACATTTTGTGTGCCGGGAATGTGAAGAATCGTAAAATTAAATTCCTGTAAATAAAGTTTCCATCTACTTAATCTGTCATGAGTAAATTTAGCCGAAAGTAAAAATTGTATAGCTCTGTGGTCTGTGTAAACGGTGGTATGTCTGCCATAAAGAAAGTGCCGAAATCTCGTAAAAGCCCATACAACACATAATGTATCTAATTCTGTAACGGAATAATTTCGTTCAGCAGGTGACAGAATACGACTTGCAAATGCGATGTTTTTAATTACTGTAGAGCCATCTTCTTCAATTCCCTGAAAAATATGTACGCCTAAAGCGGTGTTAGAACTGTCGGTGGCAATGGAAAAATTTCTGGTAAGGTCTGGGTGCGATAAAAGTGGAGCATTCAACAAAGCATGTTTCAGGTTCATGAATTCAGAATGTGCTTGCTTATCCCAAGACCAAATAGCATTTTTACGTGTTAATTGGCATAATCTAGGTGTGTCTAAAGCAGAGTGATGAATAAATTTGCGGAAAAAGTTAATTAAGCCCAAAAAACTGCGTAATTGCTTCTTCGTCGTAGGAACAGTAATGTCACGTAGAGCTTGAAGTTTTTCCGGATCAGGCGCAATGTCTTCTGCTGAAATTACGTGTCCAAGAAATTTTATAGAAGTTTTGCCAAAGTGCGATTTACTAAGATTAACTGTAAGTCCTTGAGCATGAAAAGTTTGCAACAGACGTTCTAAAATCAGATTGTGTTCAGACCAGTTAGTTTCTGCAATAAGAATGTCGTCTACGTACGTCGTGATTCTGTCTTTAAGTTCTGTCGGAAGTATTGTGTTCAAACCGCGAATAAAAGCTGCTGAAGAAATAGTTAAGCCGAACGGTAATTTGCAAAATTGATAACAGTCGCCAAAACAGAGAAAAGCTGTATACTTTCTGCAATTCGGATGAAGTTGAATTTGCCAAAATCCCGATTTCAAATCTAGTGTGGAATTAATAGCTGTACCGTGAAATTTCTGTAGAAGTTCCTCTAGTGTCTGTGGTCGATCTGTTTCATTAATAATTATGTCATTAATGTGACGTGAATCAAGTACGAGGCGAAGTGAGCCATCTTTTTTCTTAACAATATGTAGCGGGTCTATGTACGGACTAACTGCTGGTTCAATAATTCCTTGGTCAAGCATATCCGGCAACTCTTTCTTAACCTGTTCTCTATGAATATACGGAATGGGATAATGCTTGGCTTTAAATGTGTCGTGCTGTTTGACTTGAAATTCATACATAAAACCGGACATAGTACCAGGAATGTTGTCAAAAACTGGAGCTTGCTGTAAAAGAATTTTGTGTGATTGCGTTCGTTCGTCGTCTGTATTTGCACTGCTTTGTTTAACTTTATCAGAAATCATTTGCATTACGTCGTAGTCAGCTTCGTCTGGAGTATTATAGTTATGTACATACGTATCCGTGAACAATGTGGAATTACAGTCTATGTCACGTGATACGGAAATGAGCTCTGTGCGATTGTTTGTTCTTCCGCAGATAAAGAGTGCTGAAATTCTAAAGCCAATTGCACATTTTCATCCTTCAACATTAAATAGGAATTTTGAAAATCAACCACTGCGTCGTGTTGTACCAGAAAATTAGTGCCTAAAATAACGTCTGTTGTCAATAAAGGAACAATCCAAAAATTTGAGTGAAAAGTCTGACCTGCAATACAAAATGATAAATGTGTCTGTAATTTAACGTCTACACTTTTACTCGATACTGCTCCTTTCACTTTCGTTTTACCTAATGGTAATGTAGGATAGGTATTCTCTTTGTTACATTCGTTAAAAGTTTCTTCATTTATTACTGACATAGGTGATCCGGAATCGATTACTGCTGAAAATTTCGTTGAACCTATTTTAATTTCGATGACAGGATGTGAAATGATTTTCTGAACAACTGGTCTTTCTTGCAAAAGAGTGTCTCGTATGTCGTCAAAACATTGTGTTATTGTTATCAGGAGGATGCTGTGGCATTTCTACTATTTGAACAGTTCTATTACTTCTTCCAGACGTGTTACGCTCTGGATGATACCTACTGTCGGGTTCATTCATGAGAATATGTTCTTGCGGATGATTTTGCTGTTGGTAAGATCGACTGTTATTATATGTACGCTGATAATTGTGCTCATCATTTTTACGTCTATCGTGATAGTCATTCCTATACGGTGCATTGCGATAGGAATTGAAATACTGCGTTTTCTGTACGTAGTTGTTCCTTTGCTGCCGTGCGTTACTATTTGTTGGATCTGGGTCTATACGTGCATGTGGCGAAACATTAAAGTTAGGTTGACCTTGTGCATTACATTGTTGGTTATGTATTCCAACCGGCTGACTTTCATGCTGTTGTGGTGGAAAACGTCTATTGTTACCAAAATGTGATTCCTGTTGCTCAAAATTTTGACGATATTGATAATTAGAATTTTGTCTGTTATTAAAGTTTTGGTGGTTGTCATTCCTAAAGCATCTGTTACGTTTCCTATTAAAATTACGTGTCTGATCATAATTGCTGTACGTCTGTTGGCCTTGGTTGTTATATGAAAAATTTTTTGTTTACGAAAGAATAATCTGATTGCTGCACTTCTAAAAGCTGCAGCAGATCCCTGAATGCCGAAAT
This sequence comes from Schistocerca serialis cubense, assembly GCF_023864345.2. NCBI lineage: Eukaryota > Metazoa > Arthropoda > Insecta > Orthoptera > Acrididae > Schistocerca > Schistocerca serialis. The sequence goes on along the minus strand of NC_064645.1, from coordinate 254,538,708 downwards.
ATTTTCTTTTTGCTGACCTGTTAAAAGTGACACTCTTAATGATCGTGGTAATTTAGAGATGCATAATTGAATGAGTGCAGATTCACTGTAGGGTTCACTTAAATACTGGTTTTGTTGCACCATGTGCTCAAAAAATTGCGTCACACTCGGAAAATTTGAGTTCTCATAATTCGGTACACTAATTAACTGATCTTTAATTCCGCGCTGTGTCGTCTTCGACCGATACGCTGACAGAAAAGCATTCTGAAACTCTTCTACCGAGTAACATTGTCTCGCGATCGGTCTCATTCGAGTTGCCGGTTCGCCTTCCAAAAAACTGCAAATAAATTCAAGTTTATGCGTAACGCGCCAAGTCGGTGGAAAAGCAAAGCTAAATTGTTGTATCCAATCCAGTGGGTGAATCTGTGTTCTGTCATTCTTAAACACTTTAAATTTTCTTACTGACAGAAAATGTTTGTAATCGAAATTATCATCTCTTTGTGATGGAACAGGTTCAGGATTGTAAGAGAATCTGTTGAACTGTGGTTGTTCGGAATCTAAGTCCCGTACTCTCTGTAGATTACCCAAATTATACGCGTTGCGCGAGTCTGACAAATGTTCGCAAAGTGGCGTCTGCTGTGATGTGTTATTAACTGAAATACTTTTCATCTCTGTTACTTCTTGTTGTAAACTTGACAACTTTCTACGCAACGTGTTATTAGACCAATCGATCTCATTAATCGGCTGCTGTAAATTTTGAAATTCAGGTGTTTGATTAAATGAAACCGGTGAAGTATCGTTTGATTTGCTGTCATTATTACCTTCAATGACGTCAATACGACTGGCCAGTTCATCACATTTTTCAGTCAGTATTTTTACCTGATCATCGGTTTTAGTGTCAGTGGCATTAATCTGTTTTTGCAATTTACGTGCAGTTTCGTTCAGTTTTTTTAACGTCAGCTTTGACGACATCGGAATCCTGTGTTAGTTCTAATTGTTCGAGTCTGTCGGTCACTGTTTGAAAATCGGTTGTGTATGTGTCTGTTTTCGATTTAAGATGCGAAATTTCGTCACGTAATTCTGTGTTCGACTGTTTGATGGTATTAATTTCATCGAACACTGTGGCAATATTATTGTCTACATACGTTTTTGCCTTCGCAAACATTTTACGTCTGTCTTCTTGTCTCTGAGCAGTGATTGTTTCCATTACTTGACGTTTGACTTTATTTTGATCCTGAATAAATTTGCGGAAACGCGTATCACTGTTTTGTATGTGAAGACTAAGACGTTCGTTAATTTGAGTGTTCTGTTGTTCGAATTTCGCGTCAATCTTTTCATCCATTGTGCGCGAAAGTTCTACTGTCATTGCTTTAAACTCGTCGCGTAATTGTGTAGCTTTTTCAGAGCATTGTCTACCGACTGCGCTAATTTCCTCTCTAAGTGTTTCTGTTGTAGCTGTTTGCATGACCCTTAATTCTTGAGCAACAGATTTAATTTCTTCGCTACTTTTTTTTGAACACGCCCCAATTTCCTCGCGTAACTGTTCCTTAGTGTCATGACATTGTGCGGCAACGTCTCTAATTTGTTTACTAAGCTGTCTGGAACGGTTGTCTAATTTATCATTTAACTGTTTGGAATTGTTGTCTAATTTTTCATTTAAGTGTTGTTTGAGTTTTTCGTTATCTTGTTTGACCTGTTCATTAAGTTGTTTGAAATCTTCTCTCTGTTGTTTGGAATTGTTGTCTATTTTCTCACTTTGTAGTTTTATATCTACACTAAGTTGTTTGAAATTTTGTAGCAACAATTTCAGAATTAGATCCGACACAAAATTAGCATGTCTATTCTCTGTGCTACTTAATGGTGGATCTGGAATTGTCTCGCTTTCTGGAACCATTTGGTTATTCTGAGATTTACTAAAAGGTTTGCCAGTCAATTGTACACTGTCAGTCACTATTTCGGAATTAAATAAATCCGTCCTACTTTGAATATCTTGATTATTTTCATGAGAAAAATTGGTCTGTACGTCACTTGAATTTTCCGAACCGGGTTTGTTAATCTGGGCAGCGCTCATTACAATAGAGCGCTCCACGTCATCAAATTAACACAGGAGACAATTGAGTTCGCCTGTTCATCATTAAGGTAAAAGTCATCATTAGTGGTTGGAACGCACTGATTGTCAGTGAACGCAGGATTGTCATCATTACACTGCGTGTCACATGTCCTATCGGTAAAGTTGTTTGAATCGGTGATTTCATTCACTAAACCTCGCGATGTACTATTAATAGTCTTTCGCGGCATTTTAATACAAATCACAATTATTCACAAAAGAAATAAGCACAATGCAAAAAGCAACAAACACAAATACAACAGAGCAACGAATTGCCGATGATCTGAGGAAAGAAAGTCACAAAATTAGTAAAAGCGTTGCACCAAATGCTAATTATATTTAAACAAATAAGAGCAGATATCTGACTTTTCTTAGAAGATTCCCAAAGAAATACGATCCTGGCAGGGTCGCCAAGTGTAACCTCCCCACAGAAAATTATTTATAGCAAAGTTAAGTAAATAATGGAGCCACGAAGCAATATCGTCCCCACAGAAATATTTCAATAAAAAATAATAAATGGGAGCCAAGTGTAACCTCCCCACAATGAATTCTACTGACAATGACAAATGTGAGAATCGCAATCTGACCCAAATGTAAGCTGCCCACAAAAAATGTAAGTCATACAAAATGTTGCAAAGTCAGTTCCCCACAAGATGAAAGATAATTAAATGATAATGAAATTTCAGTGACAATGAAAACTCAATTAGACCGAAAAGTCGATCTTTTGCCCTGTGCAAAAAAAAAAAAAAAAAAATCAGAATTAATTTCTTACCTCACTAAAACTGCATCTGCTCTTATTTTTCGCCATAGCTTGGAGGAAATGCATCGCACATATTCTTTGAATTTAACTGAAACTTTTGTTTAAGGAAAAACAAGGGAAATATTTTTTCAATTAAATAGCTCTTTTGTTAAAAATGCTTTTAAAACAAAATTATTATTGGGGCACTTCTTGAAAATTAATTACAATAAATATACATTACATTATCTGATGTGCGCAATGCAGCTTCATTACCTTGTTTAACAATATACCTCATTCAGCATCTTGACCAGAGACCCATGTCGACGCCCGCCGACTCCTCACACAACTGCACAAGACTACTACTACCGACAGACTGCTTGCAACTGCTCTCTCGCAACTGAATCATCTCGCACGCGCTACTACTCTCTGGTCAGAGATTGTCATGGCTCGCCATCGCTGCATACGTGTTTCAACTAGACACAGTTTATTGATGCTGTGCCAGATGTCGATCGTTCTAGCGATTTGAACTCGCGTGTCTACTTGGCGGTCGCCACACTTGGGAGCGCTGACCAGCGTCTGGCAATGAGGCTCACGAGTGAGCTTCCTGAGTGGTGGACACGCGGGGCAAGACTGAGGCGGGAAGCACTCTGGGCGATCTGTGACTTGGTGCGGTGACACCTTCCTCTTCAAAAATGTTCAAATGTGTGTGAAATCTTATGGGACTTAACTGCTAAGGTCATCAGTCCCTAAGCTTACACACTACTTAACCTAAATTATCCTAAGGACAAACTCACACACCCATGCCCGAGGGAGGACTCGAACCTCCGCCGGAGACCTTCCTGTCCATAGCGGAATTAGTCTCGTGGACTCTGTCATAAAGAGACAAAGTGTTGATGGCTGATGTCCGAGGCCACACAGTTGACCTACTGTTTGGGCACTGTGAATTCTGCGTGACTTGTCTGAGTTATCGGTTTTCCAGAACTGTTTTACGCCAACAGAAAAAAATCGTAACATCAAGAAGGAGTTGTGCGACATAAATGAAAGTTTGTAGGAGTGTTTCTACGCCTGAAAGTTGAAGTGTATTCCCATTTCGTGTCAGTCACACAGCAGCGAAGCTAGTAGCGCCACTATGAGGATGCAAAACAGTTTTGTTTTAAATACACGCTGTAACAGCCGTGAGCGTTAGTCATTGATGTGGTAGGTTGATGTTAGTAAATAATGCCTTTAAGACGACACACACGCCATTATCAACTGTGCACTGACTTCAAAAGAGGTCGTGTAACAGGGCTAAGAGTCGCTGGATGTTCCTTTTGCGATATAGCAGGAAGACTCGGAGGGAATGTAGCCACTGTGCATGATTGCCGGCAGCGGTGGTCACGGGAATGTACCGTCGAAAGTAGACCCTGCTCCGGACGACCCTGTGGCATATTCTCTCCGTGGCGCGTCGTAGTGTATGTGCAGCAGTAACTTGAGGAGCAGTTGGCCCCACAGTGACACAACCAACTGTTACGAATCGGTTACTTCAAGGACAGCTGCAACCCTGGCACCCTGTAGCGTGCATTCCACTGACTTTAAACCACCGCCATTTGCGACTTAAGTATTGCCAAGCGAGAGCTTATTGCGGGTAGGTCGAGGCCGGTTGCGTTGATGAAACCAGGTTCTGCCTAAGTGCCAGTGATAGCCGTGTGTGCTTAGGAAAAGGCCAGTTGAGGACCTGCAGACGACCTGTCTGCTTCCTACACTCTCTGCACCTACACCTGCCGCTATTGTCTAGAGGTGCGATTTTGCATGAAATCAGGAGAGTTCTAGTGGTTACCCCACGCACCTTGACTGTGAATCCGTTCGCCAGTTTGGTGATTCGTCCTCTTGTGCTGCCAATCACGAACACCATTCCAGGAGGCATTTTCCAACAGGATAGCCCTCGCGCGCATGCCGCTGTTGTAACCAAACATGCTCTAGAGAGCGTCGACATGTTACCTTGGCCTGCTTGGCGGTCATCAGCTCTGTCCCCAATAGAGCACAAATCGTCCCTGTACTGACAGACCAAGGGCAACAAGCACGGAACTGCATCCCACAAACTGACATCCAGAACCTGCACAGCACAATGTAAGCATGTTTTCATGCTTACATTCAACATTCTGGAGGTTACACCGGTTATTAATGTACCAGTATTTCACATTTTCAATGGTTTATCTCGCACTTACATTAACTTGTGATCTTCCAGTGTTAACCACTTAAATACACTACTGGCCATTAAAATTGCTACATCAAGAAGAAATGCAAATAATAAACGGGTATTCATTGGACAAATATATTATACTAGAACTGACACGTGATTAATTTTTCACGCAATTTGGATGCATAGATCCTGAGAAATAAGTACACAGAACATCCACCTCTGGCCGTAAGAACGGCCTTGATACGCCTAAGCATTGAATCAAACAGAGCTTGGATGGCGTGTACAGGTACAGCTGCCTATGCAGCTTCAACACGATATTACAGTTCATCAAGAGTAGTGACTGGCGTATTGTGACGAGCTAGTTTCTACACCACCATTGACCAGACGTTTTCAATTGGTGAGAGGTGCGGAGAATGTGCTGGCCAGGGCAGCAGTCGAGCATTTTATGTATCCAGGAAGGCCCGTACAGGACCTGCAACATGCGGTCGTGCATTATCTTCCTGAAATGTAGGGTTTCGCAGGGATCGAATGAAGGGTAGAGCAACGGGTCGTAACACATCTGAAATGTAACGACCACTGCTCAAAGTGCCGTCAGTGCGAACAAGAGGTGACCGAGACGTGTAACCAATGGCACCCCATACCATCACGCCGGGTGATACGCCAGTATGGCGATGACAAATACACGCTTCCAATGTGCGTTCACTGCGATGTCGCCAAACACGGATGCGACCATCATGATGCTGTAAACAGAACCTGGATTCATCCGAAAAAATGACGTTTTGCCATTCGTTCACCCAGGTCTGTCGTTGAGTACACCATCGCAAGCGCTCCTGTCTGTGATGCAGCGTCAAGTGTAACCGCAGCCATGGTCTCCGAGCTGATAGTCCATGCTGCTGCAAACGTTGTCGAACTGTTCGTGCAGTTGGTTGTTGTCTTGCAAACATCCCCATCTGTTGACTCAGGGATCGAGACGTGGCTGCACGATCCGTTACAGCCATGCGGATAAGATGCCTGTCATCTCGACTGCTAGTGATACGAGGCCGTTGGGATCCAGGATGGCGTTCCGTATTACCCTCCGGAACCCACCGATTCCATATTCTGCTAACAGTCATTGGATCTCTTCCAACGCGAGCAGCAATGTCGCGATACGGTAAACTGCAATCGCGATAGGCTACAATCCGACTTTGATAAAAGTCGGAAACGTGATGGTACGCATTCCTCCTCCTTATTCGAGGCATCACAACAACGTTTCACCAGGCAACGCCGCTCAACTGCTGTTTGTGTATGATAAATCGATTTGATACTTTCCTCACGTCAGCACGTTGTAGGTGTCGCCACCGGCGCCAACCTTATGTGAATACTCTGAAAAGCTAATCATTTGCATATCACAGCATCTTCTTCCTGTCGGTTAAATTTCGCGTCTATAGCACGTCATCTTCGTGGTGTAGTAATTTTAATGGCCAGCAGTGTATATTCACATTTCGTGTCAGTCGCATAGCAGCAGAGCCAGTAGCGCCACTATGAGGTTGCAAAACAGTTTTGTTTTAAATACACGCTGTAACAGCCGTGAGCGTTAGTCATAGATGTGGTAAGTTGATGTTAGTAAATAATGCCTTTAAGGCGACAAACACGCCAGGTGGAGGCCTGTTTTGTTTTCTGATGAAAGCAGGTTCTGCCTAAGTGCCAGTGATAGCCGTATGTGCTTAGGAAAACGCCAGTTGAGGACCTGTAGACGACTTGTCTGCTTGCTACAGTCTCTGGACCCACAACTGGCGTTATTGTCTAGGGGTGCGGTTTCGTATGAAATCAGGAACGTTCTAGTGGTTACCCCACGCACCCTGACTGTGAATCAGTTCGCAAATTTGGTGATTCGTCCTGTTGTGCTGCCACTCATGAACAGCGTTCCAGAAGGCGTTTTCCAACAGGATAGCGCTCGCGCTCATACCGCTTTTGTAACCCAACATGCTCCAGAGAGCGTCGACATGTTGCTTTGGCCTACTCGGTCATCAGCTCTGTCCCCAATCGAGCCCAAACCGTCCCTGTACTGACAGATCAAGCGCAACTAGCACAGAACTGCATCCCACAAACTGACATCCACAACCTGCACAGCATAATGTAAGCGCGTTTGCATTCTGGAGATAACACCGGTTATTAGTGTACCAATATTTCCCATTTGCAATGGTTTATCTCGCACTTACATTAACTTGTAACCTTCCAGTGTTTATCACTTAAATATGTTAACTGAAAAAAAATGTGTTCCCGAAGTTTCGTTACTGTACGTTCATTATTTTTTGATATTACGATTTCTACTGTCAGTGTATAATAATGTGCGGGGCCTTTGTTGCAAAAATACAGATACTCGGTTACTGAATGGAGAACGTTCGTTTATGTTGAGTTTGATTGTTTTGTATCGCACCTTAGTTTTGCTATTCAGTGCCTAGGTTAACGTCGTCGCCGTTGTTGGTGGCCCTCTTGTGTAGGCACGCTCTGAGTGCCGAAATTGTGATTGGCGTGCAGCTGGATTTTGTTGCTGCGAGCGCCATGGCTTCGCTGTTTTGACGAGGGTTCAGTAAAAGTTTTGGGAAAAACTCCTATAGTGAAAAGAGATCCTATTGTGGATCAGCGACCAACACTGGAAATCTGCGAAAGCACCTGGGCAGCAGACGCTACAAATTCCCTACGAACACTTCGTGTGATAGGTTATGTGCATCACCAATGGACGCGGAGCAAGGTCAGCGTTGTCAGTGTGAAGCCACGTACTAGCACGGTGTGTGGGGGGGGGGGGGGTGGAGGGAGGGGGGAGGAGCCAGTTGTTCCACTGTTGTCACTTGGCACTGCTGTTACTCTGTTTGTCTGGCTAGAGGTTAATAGCAAGCCATGGATCGTGTATTCTCTCCCAGTCTGTGCTCATTGTTGTGTCTTACAGTGATGTTTGTTGCGAAACATAATTACATGTTGGAAGGGCGTTTTTGTGATTCTTGTTCTGAACTGTTTATCTCGCGCCACACACGCAATGAAAGCAGAGGGTTGCGGGCCGTTAGCGGCAGTACCTGCGAAACTCTTACACGACATGCGTGTTACGTTGGAATATAACAGTAAGTGTATCTGTAGTTTGCCACAGTGAGCAAAGATCTGATGACAATGCATTTTGTGATAAAGCGCTTTCGTTGCTTCTTTATTATACTGTTTGCCAGTGTTGTACTTAATTAAATTACAAGTCCTAGTATGAGAAATTTTTTGTGCGCAGTAGGGCTGCCCCTGTCCCGAAGTTAATGTGCAGAACCACGCACTCTTAGGCTAGCATACTGACTAGTTATCTAGGATAAGTGGTACTTAAAGATATCCAGCATTAGAATGAAGCTATCTTAAGGAGTGTTAAGCTATGTAAGTTCCACTCTGCTGGAAATATATCGTTTGACTGATGACGCTCCGCCATACAGAGAGCATAGCGCGTAGTGCCGTACTGTTAAGGCGGTGCGTGGGGCAGGACCGTTGTGTTTTGGGTTGTCCTGTGGTTATTGATGACTCGATTCAGTAGCTTTTATGTATCACGTAAATTATTATTGTGGGGTGATTTTCGTCGATAAGAATAAACGGAATAAACCTTGTCTTTAACAATTTTAAGATGGAATCCTGTTAAAGAAAAATCAAGTATTACTATTAATCATTTAATCTGAGTTTTCATTATCACTTGATTAAAGTTTAACACTTCGAATAACGGTCGAATTTTTAGTCAGTTATACATTTTTTTATGTTTCTAAATGAGAATCTGTTGATTTCAGAGTTTAAGACCTATATAAATTTGCTAATATTGCATTTAATGATTTTCAAACGTAAAATGTTTTCAAAATGACTTTGATAAATAATGCCTCTAATCTATTGATATGGTCTTGTCTGTCGTGTTCAATGGTGGGACAAACTCTTCGAATTTGAAACTCGATTACAGCACTTTATTTCTCAGTTACACAGCGTCATGATAGAAATCGAAGTCCTCTAGTGGCTATTACGGTGTCATGACACAATGCAGAACGGTGCAAAGTGGTGGTGGTCTTCATTACAACACGGCTCGGAGACATTTGGATGATTTCACACGGGGAAGGATCATCGCGAAACTGGAAGTGTGACGAATGTAGTCCAGAAGTTTGGTATTGCTCACAGCATTGTTTCACTAGCACGGGGAGCCTTGCAAACCACAGGCATCGCTGTCCGAAGGAGAGGAGGTGGTGGACAACGATCAAACGCAGCAGCAGAGAAACGCTATATTGTTCAACAGGCAGAAAAGGACACATGTCAAACAGCGGGAGCAGTTGTAGCGTAATGTAAACTACTGGCCATTAAAATTGCTACACCACGAAGTTGACGTGCTACAGACGCGAAAATTAACCGACAGGAAGAAGATGCTGTGATATGCAAATGATTAGCTTTTCAGAGATTTCACACAAGGTTTGCGCCGGTGGCGACACCTACAAAGAGCTGACATGAGGAAAGTTTCCAACCGATTTCTCATACACAAACAGCAGTTGACCGACGTTGCCTGGTGAAACGTTGTTGTGATGCCTCATGTAAGGAGGAGAAATGCGTACCATCACGATTCCGACTTTGATAAAGGTCGGATTGTAGCCTATCGCGATTGCGGTTTATCGTATCGCAACATTGCTGCTCGCGTTGGTCGAGATCCAATGACTATTAGCAGAATAAGGAATCGGTGGGTTCAGGAGGGTAATACGGAACGCCGTGCTGGTTCCCAACGGCCTCGTATCACTAGCAGTCGAGATGACAGGCATCTTATCCGCATGGCTGTAACGGATCGTGCAGCCACGTCTCGATCCCTGAGATGGGGACGGTTGCAAGACAACAACCATCTGCACGAACAGTTAGACGACGTTTGCAGCAACATGGACTATCAGCTCGGAGACCATGGCCGCGGTTACCCTTGACGCTGCATCACAGACAGGAGCGCCTCCGATGGTGTACTCAACGACGAACCTGGGTGCACGAATGGCAAAACGTGATTTTTTGGGATGAATCCAGGTTCCGTTTACAGCATCATGATGGTCGCATCCGTGTTTGGTGGCATCGCGTTGAACGCACATTGGAAGCGTGTATTCGTCATCACCATACTGGCGTATCGCCCGGCGTGATGGTATGGGGAGCCATTGGTTACACTCCTCGGTCACCTCTTGTTCACACTGACGGCACTTTGAACAGTGGACGTTACATTTCAGATGTGTTACGATGCGTCGCTCTACCCAGGTCCTGTACGGGCCTATCTGAATACAGAAAAAGTTCGACTGCTGCCCTGGCCAGCACATTCTCCGCATCTCACACAAATTGAAAACGTCTGGTCAATGGGCCGAGCAACTGGGTCGTCACAATACGCCAGTCACTACTTTTGATGAACTGTGGTATCGTGCTGAGCTGCATGGGCAGCTGTACCTGTACACGCCATCCAAGGTCTATTTGACTCAATGCCCACGCGTATCAAGGCCGTTATTACGGCCAGTGGTGGTTGTTCTGGGTACTGATTTCTCAGGATCTATACACCCAAATTGCGTGAAAAGGTAATCACATGTCAGTTCTAGTATAATATATTTGTCCAATGAATACCCGTTTATCATCTGCATTTCTTCTTGGTGTAGCAGTTTTAATGGCCAGTAGTGTAATACGACTGCAAGGTACGCAAGATCACGCTCCACAGTGGCGCGCGAATGCCTCACGGTGTTCTTTGCCTGATGACCAGTACGTCGTGTTTCGCTGACGCCCGCGCACTGGCTGCACCGTTTGCAATGCTGCCAAGAGCATAGGCCTGGACGAACGAGGAGTGCGGTCACATGCTCTTCTCGGGTGAGAGCAGATTCCATTTAACTACTGATTCTGGACGTACCCTCACTTGGTGGGAGGTGGGAACACTAGTGTACCCAGGAACATCCCGAACGTAATCGTTTTGGCAACCCATATATTATGGTGCCGGGAGACATGATGTTACATGGGCGTAGTGACCTCCAAGTCTCTGAACACGGTACACTCACCCGTCAACGATATTTTGACTGCATCTTCCTCATGTGCGTCTCCTCATGGGTGGGCTCGACCTTGATTTCAGTTTTGTAATTTTTTTTTATTTGTGATAAATTCTATGGGACCAAACTGCTGAGGTCATCGGTCCCCAGTCTTACACACTAGTTAATTTAACTTAAACTAACTTACGCTAAGGGCAACAGACACACACCCATGCCAAAGGGAGGAGTCGAACCTCCGTCGGGGGGCGCGAAGCATAACAAGGTGCCTCAGACCGCACAACTACGCCGCCGGCAATTTTGTTGATGACAGTGCGAAACCGCATCAAACAGCGCTGATGGAGAAGGTCGTGGAACGAGAGGATATTAGACTAATGCCCACGTCCCCCCTCCCTCTCCCTCTTGAAAAATGTTATCGAGCACGAGTGTGACACGCTGAGGAGACGTATTGCAGAACGTCCACGTGCACCAACAATTATCCAGCAGGAAGAATGGAGATTCCTACCATAAGAACTCCATACCGACCTTGTGGCCAGCACGGGAGCACGTTGCAGAGCCACACTGCCATCCGTGGTGATCGACCCCTGAGTAAGAACAATGTGCGCCTTTTGCAATGCCCAGGATGCCATCATATATCTCGCCGACTTCAGTGTAATTATTGTCTTTAAATAAAAGAGTCGATCAGTTCGCCTCATTGCGTATTTCCTGTAGTTACCTTCTTCGCTATTTTGTAACAGTTCTGTCCTTGTATGGTCCAAGTTTCATCGAGCTATATTGCTTGGCTGTGGCATATCATGCAAAAGTTATTTTCCTTCTTAAGATTAGCATCATACGTCCTTTCATCCTGCTTGCCGCTTCTTCCTGTCAGTTTATTCACAAATCTATTTTCTCGCGGATTCGACACAGAACCTCCACGTATCTTATCAGACCACAAAATTTTCAGCATCCTTTCTTTAACACATCTCAAACGATTTGATACTATTCTTTTCATTCTTGCACATAGTCCATGTTTCACCTCTATAGATGCACATTCTCAGAAATTGTTTTCTCGAATTAAGATCTAGATTTGATATTAGTGTAAGTGAAGACTTGTTTTGAAACTGCGCACAAGTATTCATACAAGAAACACATATTGTACCCTGATATACATACGCTGATAGTGAATATGACAGACTGATAACACTGTCCGACTTTCAACTATCAAGTGGAGTGGATGATATTACGCAAAGCGCAACCGAAAAGGAAGAAGTTATTAGAAAGTAATGCAGTTGGATATTAAACACGTACATGAATTGCAAACCACGCATTACATGGCCTCAAATTAAAGTAAATCACACCTCATAACCCTGATTTGTCCAAGAATAAATGTTCTGAGACTGTAGCTTTGAACCTGAAAAAATGTACCTCGTATGGTGAATGCTACAGATTATAATTACGACGTATCAGTAGCAAGACACCTCGGAGAACTGCATCAGCGTCAACTTCAATTGCTGAAAATCTCTTACAAAACATGAATACTAGTGGGCCACATACGTTTAATGTAACACTTGAGCAAACGAAACGTGAGTTTAATGAACATAATTCCCCACAAAAACACGTTTAAAAGGTGAAAGTACATTTACGGTGTCACGCGGCGTTTACGTTGTCTGCTGCAGTCGGTAATGTCTGCGTGGTGAAGCATGAGAAGTGATGGCGACGAAACATGAGTCCGATGATGAGACAAGATGGCGGAACCGATGAAAAAATAGCGTTCGATAAACGTTATGATGTCGGGTATATGAAATTACGTGGTAGCATAATTGAGTATATTATGCAGAACACTGTAATACAAAATAGAAAATTCAGTAAAATTTAAACCATACTCTTAGGCTCATGAACCGGATGCCATGTCGGGAATTGGAACATTCTGAAAATACCCCCACCTTTTTAACTATCATCAGGCTACGCTACTGATTAGTCCAACACCATAGACAGTTCTCCTGCTGTCACATTTGTTGGCTATGTCAATCCACAAGCAAACTGTAATATTTCGACCTATTTCAGACCTCGAACTATGTTACAGATGGAACTTAGAATTATATTTATTCTTTCAGCTGCTGACGGGCGTTGATATATATCAACGGGGACAGGTGAAAATGTGTGACCCGAACGGGACACGAACCCGGGATCTCCTGCTTAGATGGCAGACGCTCTATCCATCTGAGCCACCGAGGGCCCAGAGGATAGCGCGACTGCAGGGACTATCTCGCGCAAGCCTCTTGCGAGACCCACATTCTCACCTTGTATGTCCACACACTACATTCGTAGTGTCCCACCCCAGCACACTCATTACTCTTGGAAGACATTGTAACCAAGTCCCGTAAGAGTTCGCGGAATGCGTGTGTATCCGCACAGAAGAAGAAAGTCATGGCCGGTATTGCCAGAACTATATACTTATACGGATATGGTGTCTGTTCTTTCGGACATCTCCTTGGAGCCCTGTTACATTCGTTCTAACTCTGTGAGCTGTTGATAATAGAGTCTTCGTTGTCTTATAGGCATTATTGACTAATATCAACTTACTACGTCCAATCTCAAAGGTAACTAACGTTCAAGGCTGTTACGGCACGTTTTTAGAGCAAAACTGATGAACAAAAAAATTGTTCAAATGGCTCTGAGCACTATGGGACTTAACACAAAAAATGCGTGTGAAATCTTACGAGAATTAACTGCTAAGGTCATCAGTTCAAATGGCTCAAATAGCTCTGATCACTATTGGACTTAACTTCTGAGGTCATCAGTCCCCTATAACTTAGAACTACTTAAACCTAACTAACCTAAGGACATCACACATATCCATGCCCGAGGCAGGATTCGAACCTGCGACCGTAGCGGTCACGCGGTTCCAGACTGTAGCGCCTAGAACCGCTTGCCACCCCGACCGGCACTGATGAACAACCTCATACTGGTGCTACTAGCACCATGCTCATGCGACTAGTGCGAACTTTGAATAGATGTCATCTTTCAGATGTAGAAACACATCTATCAACTTTCATTTATTTCGCACAACTCCTCCTTACTGCTGGGATCTTTTTTCTGTCAGTGCAGTACAAAATTCAAACTCACAAGAACAAAATTTGTAGGAATGTACATTTTGTAATCTTGTACACAGTATTTAAGTAATGACTTCTGACAATGCCATTTCCTAGCTTGTTCTAGGGACATACGGTTTGAAGCCCTATATTGCTACCACCTATTGATTTCTTCGATTTTGGATTCACTAGATGGTATGCGTTACAGTGAAGAGTTCCTATGTATTCAAACGGACCATTGTATACGTTCTTAAATTTTGTAGTAAACATGCCTCACACACTCTAATTGCGTTGAAATTACTTGCTAAATTACATAATTTCATTTTCCTAGCATTTCTACAACTAGTTTTAAATGGGCCTAATTTCATTCCATGGGAAGTTGTCTACATGCACTTCACTTACATCCAGTGATGTCTTGATCTTGGTTTTGGTATCGCAAAGTCTTTTGCAAACTGAATCGTTTTGATATGTTTATAGCAGATCTCGGGGTTGCGGGGAGTGAAGGTCCAAGTCCATACAGGATTGTCAACAACAAACTTTATTTATGAGGCATCGAAACAGCCAACACTGGCAGTAGCACAGAGACACAATGATATTACAACTTGCTGATTGTTCAAATAATAAATAAAGTCAAAAAAATTCAGGAAAATCTTGCAACGCAGTAATGGTGACTTTCAAGAACATATGTAAAGAATGTTTTTAACTTGCAACTTACGCTTTTTCTTGTGACAAAACTTAGTTGGAAAATAGCTTTATTTTTTTAAAAAAAGAAAAACAAGGTTTTAAGAAAAAGAATTTACAGATGTTCAATGTAAATACTTTAGACAAAATTATTTGAATGAGGGCTAAGAAGCCTGGCGGCTCCGAGAGGGATTGAAATCTTGCATTGTTTAAAATACGAAAGAATATTATTAACAAGCTGCAGCCTCAAGTCAGAAAAAATTTCTTAAAGATAGAATACATGCATCAGTTACAGTACTGCTCAAACCTACCGGCCTTCCGCGATCGGAGAACCACTTAGCTGCCCTGTTCACGCGGCAACGCGCGAAGCTCAGCCCAGTCGGCTTAGAAAACAAGTTCCTTCAGTAACGCAACAAACATACTATTTGAACGTGGCTCGTTTTTCATTCAGCGTTAACGATTTAAGTAGGATGCTTACTGAAATGCTCTAGCAGTACACAAAGCAGTAACAGCACAGCTCATTATAGAGTTAAAATGAAATTACACCTTTATAATTACAAGTAAAGTGGTATTGCATAATCAAGCTTCTTGAGCACGCTGTTGAGTAGGAAGTACTGCAAGAAAAACCATTACCAGCACTCTAGTTGACTCACAATTATGACTACACATGCTGCTATTCAATACAACATACTCCAAACAACAGACTTCACCATAGTCGCTTGTAGAACTTGCCCGGCATTGGGCTTTAAATAAATAGGCATTGCCCCAGCGAAACTTCCCGGTTTCAAGCTCTGCACGGTTTGAAGAATTTACACAGCTTTCGTAAGTTAGACCCGGTAAATTACGCAATAGACACAAGTAGTACTTGTCATCATAACGGCACCCACAGGGAGAGGAACTCCCACACACAGACGCGACAGCACATTTTAGCTACCACAGCTCAACGCGAAAGTCTTAAAGGGCCACCCAACAGTTACTCGCACAAAAACGATCCTGGATGGGAAAACAGCTTACCCACCAGAATTAACACAGCTGAAGGTGACAGCTTCAGACAGAAGTCTTGGCACGGTGCTATTATGCAGACGGTTGTATTCGGGACTCTGCACAGCAACACTGTGTTCCAGACGTAGCAACGCCTCAGTTCCGCTATTGGCGTGAAGTCTTAAGTCACGTCGTCCGCTCACGAGCGTTCCTTGGCGTACTCGACCAAAGCAAATTTTGGGCTCGTGCAGCCCACCACCAACCGCGTATGACCAGAACTGCAACAAAGACGACATGACAGCGTCACTGCCCTCTATCGGTAACCAGCGTATCACCGCGTCTCGCTGCTGCGCCAACTCGTTTTGAATCGTTCTGCTCTCGCCTAAATAGGCGATCACGACAATCGTACCGCGGCAAAGCCCGGGCACGAGAAAGAGCCGACACACTAAACATTCCAGAGATAATTTACGGCTCGTGTTTGATAATACTGTACGTATGGTATCGTCCGATAGTTCTTTCATTTCGGTTCTGTATTCGCTTCTGGTTTTGCCATTGAAAATAATACATTCTTTGGTGTATAACAATTTTTCCAACTGAATTCATCTATTTTAGCAGGCCAATTTATTCTTCGTCGTAGATGTTTTCTCAATCTGACCACTCGTGTTCACTATTTTGTTCTAATATGAACGCTTTTCTCGGTTGTGTGATACAACCTTTACCTGACCTTTTATCGTTATTTGAGTCTTCAGAGTCACGGTTTTCTCGTAACGTTAATAATTCCTTCTCTATTACAGAAAACTGTTCGTGTGCCACAGAAAATTTCTTGTTATATTGGGTAAATATACATAGAATATTTATACACAGAAGAGATAGTACATATATACACTTTTAACTGATCGGGACAAGCATATTATTACATAATGGTCCCTTATATTAATTTCTTGCTGTACTTTAAAGCAGTGCATTTACATACATCAAAAAAACTTCTGAATCATCTCGGTTCCGAGAGTTCCGGAACCCGTACAGAAAATTGGCAGCCGACCCTGTGCACGAGCGGTTCTAGGCGCTTCAGTTCGGAACCGCGCGACTGCTACGGTCGCAGGTTTGAATCCTGCCTCGGGCATGGATGTGTGTGATGTCCTTAGGTTAGTTAGGTTTTAGTAGTTCTAAGTTCTAGGGGACTGATGGCCTCAGATGCTAAGTCCCGCCGGCCTAGGTGGCCGAGCGGTTCTAGGCGCTACAGTCTGGAACCGTGCGACTGCTAAGGTCGCAGGTACGAATCGTTCCTCGGGCATGGATGTGTGTGACGTCCTTAGGTTACTTAGGTTTAAGTAGTTGTAAGTTTTAGGGGACTGATGACCTTAGATGGTAGGTCCCATAGTGCTCAGAGCCATATGAAAATTGGCATATAAATCAACATAAACATCATTTCCGCCCTTTTTATTGCTCATGAAAAGTACATACTGCATGTTGTATCACCAAACAGTGACACCTTCAGAGGTTGTGGTACAGATTGCTGTACACACCGGTACCCCTAATACCCAGTAGCACGTAATGTCGCATTGATCCATGCCTGTATTCGTCGTGGCATAGTGTCCATAAGTTCATCGTTGGTCCACATTGCCCCACTCTTCAACGGCGATTCGGCGTAGATTTCTCAGAGTGGTTAGTGGGAACGTCGTCCATAAACATCGCCTTTCAATCCATCCCAGGCATGTTCGATAGGTTTCATGTATGGAGAACATGCTGGCCACTCCTGTCGAGTGATGTCGTTATCCGGAACGAAGTCACACACAATTTGTGCACAATGGGGGCGCGAATTGTCGTCCATGAAGACGAATGACTCGCCAATACACTGCCGATATGTTAGCACTATCGGTCGGTGGATGGCATTCACGTATCGTACAGACGTTACGGCGCCTTCCATGACTACCTGCGGCGTACATCGGCTCCACATAATGCCACCCCAAAACAGTAGGGAACCTTCACCTAGATGCATTCGCTGGACAGTGTGTGTAAGGCGTTCAGCCTGACCGGGCTGCCTCCAGACACGTCTCAGACGATTGTCTGGTTGAAGGCATATGCGACACTCATCGGTGAAGACAACGCGATACCAATCCTTAGCGGTCCTCTGTGCATGTTGTTGGGCTCATCTGTACCGCGCTGCATGGTGTCGTGGTTGGGAGGATCGACCTCGCTATGGACTTAGGGAGTGAATTTGCGCATCATGCAGCCTATTGCGCATAGTTTGAGTCGTATCATGACGTCCTGTGGCTGCATGAAAAGCATTATTCAACAAGGCGGCGTTTCTGTCAGGGTTCCTCCGAGCCATAATCCGTAGGCATTGGTCATCCACTGCAGTAGTAGCCCGTGGGCGGCCTGAGCGAGGCATGTAATCGACAGTTCCTGTCTCTCTGTATCTCCTCCAGGTCCGAACAACTTTGCTTTGGTTCGCTCCGAGACGTCTGGACACTTCCCTTGTTGTGAGCCCTTCCTGGCACAACGTAACAATGCGGACGCGATCGAATCACGGTGTTGACTTCTAGGCGTGGTTGAACTGCAGACAACACGAGCCGTGTAGCTCCTTCCTGGTGGAAGGTATATGCGACACTTATCGGCTGTCGGACTTCCTCCATCTAATAGGCACTGCTCGTGCATGGTTGTTTACATCTGTGGGCGGGTTTAGTGACATCTCTGAACAGTCAAAGGGACTGTGTGTGTGAGACAATATCTGCGGTCAACGTGTATCTTCAGGAGTTTTGGGAACTGGGGTGGTGGAAAACTTTTTTTATATGTTTATTTTGCGCGGCACAATTAACGTCACTGCCTATCACCTGATTTCGTCGCCTCTTTTTCACCCTACATTTCTACTTGATCTTCGGGCTGTATAACCCTTTCTAAAATCGTCCCACACACATTGCTGTAATTCCTTATATAGATCGTCGATCTGTTTACACAAAATGGTTATTCCTGACGGCTCATTCTTCTTAAAAATTCTTTACTTCGCTATTATTTAAACTGTTGTTCGCATTTATCTCTTTGCTTACAAAGGTATTCACATTCTCTTTTGCTATTGCGTCATTAACTACTGAAGTGAGTTCATTGCTCTTTACTGTGACGTAACTGCTCTGCTCTGCTGTCCATAGACAGCTGATCGTTGAGCTGTGTCTGTTCCTAAAGAGAGTTCAGCCCGCAGTCTCACGCACATCTTTTGGCTGCTTGCCAAGCTTCTTCGTCGTGCGCGTCTGTTGGTACGCCGCAACGCCACGTAACACTTTGCAGTCACTACCCTAGAAACGGAATTAACAACGGTTATTCCGATGCTGTTTCCTGGGCCTTGAGGAATCCATCTGCTTTAGTTTGGCTTGCACCGTATGCAGTCCTTGGTTGTCCACATCACTGTTGTCATTGTAATTTAGTGCTGTAAAACCTCTACTGCGAGTGACTGAATTAAATCACTAACTCACCTCCTAATCTTTACACTGACATGATACCTTTCGTTGTCATTCTGGTAAGTATCATCGTGATTACTTCGGTTGTTATTTGCCAGGCAGTAATCACGGTTCCCTTTCAATGGTATTCGTACTCCACTCTTTCCAGAAATGAAGAAAAGTATTTGTTATTACTCCCTACATGCCTTTTTGAATCTTATGGGCGCTATTTACACAGTTCCCGTACGACCTCGGATTCTGATCGCCTATTTCTCAAATGAGTTAATTTTCTGAACCAGGTTTCGCAGAAGAATTCCTGCCTCTGTTGTCATACATTATACCCATAATGAACTCATGCCATGAGATATCTTGTGACTCCTCTGACCAGTACTTCTCAGTAAACTTTTGTTTAAAATCATGAAGCATCATTTGGTAGGTGTTGAAATTCAGACCCCATCTCTTGACATCCCATGTTAATGCCCTGATAACTATGCTAATCTTTTCATGATGAGTCAAATGTTCAGGAAAATTTCTCTCCTAGTGTTTTCAGGAAATCCAGCGGATGCCAATCATTATGCCTTTTCGCTGGGTCATATCTTTCTTCACCACCCTAAAGTTTGTAACGAACTATGCAACGAGTCACGTAATTGGATTTGTCTCTAATTTTCTTTTCAGTATCGTAGATTTTACCTTGAATGTGAGAAGTGTTTTGATTACATTTCCGTTCGCATTTATTTACATGTTTACTCGTTTTCTTTTCCGGGTCAAAAAATGGCTCAAATGGCTCTGAGGCCATCAGTCCCCTAGAAACTTAGAACTACTTTAACCTAACTAACCTAAGGACATCACACACATCCATGCCCGAGGCTTGATTCGAACCTGCGACCGTAGCGGTCGCGCGGTTCCAGACTGAAGCGCCTAGAACCGCTCGGCCACACTAGCCGGGTTTCCGGGACAAATACAGTTTTCCTCAAATGTAAAATTTCTGCTTTACATTCACCAAAAATTGCGATTTTCAAACGGAAAACCTTTCTGTCTACATTCATCTTTATTATAGATTCCACACATTCCAGGATCTTTTCGATTTCTGAATCGAACGTTGCATTAATATCATTATTCTAATATTGCACAGTGGCAACGTTGGCGCATATGTTGTCAGTTTCGACTTTCTTGACCTCAATCTTAGTGTTCGAAACGCCCACTCTTTTGTCTACTTTGTCAGACTGTTGACCGATTTTAATGCCCTGCATCTTAATGAAACCAATTTGTGTTTTCATTTGATTCTCAAGGCTACTGTTTTGCTCAAAAGCTACCAATGCTGCAAGCTTGTCTCTTGAATCAATTATAAAGACCACTAGCAATGCTAACCAGTTAATTATTCTGTGCTTTACCCCGTGCTTTAATTTGTGCAATACAAAGTTTAAATAAGTTCTTCATATTTAATGGTTTGCCTCTATCCAGTTGTAACATGTCCTCATAATATGATTATACCTGTTATGTTTCTATCAGTTCTTTTTTTATTAGGGATAGAATCAATATTTTAACAGATTCATTTATGTATTTATTGTCTTTCACGTAAGCTTCCTCATTTCACTTGTCTATTGGGCAGTTTTTTTATTTTGTGATGAGCTCAACATCTGGATCTGATTATTTAAACATTCGTAGTAGGCCTATTCTATGTAAGGTTGTACGGTAGCGTCATCTGCGTGTCCATTTCGGTAACTGCTGTGTCTAGCTCTTACTTCTGTACGTCATCCACGTTCTCCTCGTTACGGTATACTACTGTTCATATATCCATTCTGTTACTAAATGCACTGATCAGCCAGAACAATATGACCACACACCTATCATCGATATAAACCCGACCAAGCGAAGGCAGCGTCACCTGCTGTCCGTGTGTAGAAGGGGGAAGGAGCGCGATCTATCTGAGATCGACCGAGGGCAGTTTGTGATGGCCCGGAGGCGCGGCACTTGCATTTAGGAAGCTGCTCGACTTGTCGACTGTTCGAGCAGTGGTGTGGTGAGAAACTTCAACACGTGGCGAAACCAAGTTGAAACCACCTCCAGATGTCGTGGGGTTGGACGGGGTTACAGATGTCGGATGTCGTAGACTGGACAGGCTGGTAAAACAGGACAGACAGAGAACTGTGGCGGAACTAAAATCAGACTATAATGATGGGCAGAGTACAGGGGTATCTGATGACACAGTGCACCAAATACTGAAGGCGACGGGCCTCCGCTGCCGACAACCCATGCATGTTCCAATTTTAACATCACGCCAGCGGTAACTACGACTGAAATGGATACGTGAACATCGTCACTTTACTTTTGTGCAGTGGTAGAGCGTTGTGTAGTCTGATGAATCCCATAGCTTCTTCATCGTGCCGATGGGATGGCGTGAATTCGTTCCTTGACATCTGTACAGCGGAACGGCTATATTATCCTCTGTGGAACATTAACATGGGCACGCATGGATCCAATGGGGCTCATGCAAGGTTCCATAAAATGATTGTACACGACGCACATCCCCTTCTAGACGATCATGTTTCCCGAGGGAAGTGGCATTTTTCAACAAGATAACACGCCATATCACAGAGCGAGGAGTCTGATGGAGTCGTTCGATGAATATAGTGGCGTTTTCCGGTTGATGCGCTGACGTCCCAGCTCGGCAGATCAGAACCCGATTGAACACATCTGGAATGTGATTGAACGTGGCATCTGAGCTCATCGCCTCACTCACCGGAATTTACGGCAGTTATATAACTTGTGTGTGCAGATGTGATGCCATCTGACTCCAGAGATCTACCAAGGTCTCATTGCTTCCACGACGACGCGTCGCCCTGTTATCTGTGCCAGAGGTGGACATACCGGCTATTAGGTAGGTAGTCATACCGTTCTGGATGATCAGTTCAAAAATGATTCAAATGGGTCTGAAAACTATGGGACTTAACATCTGAGGTCATCAGTCCCCTAGACTTAGAACTACTTAAACCTAACTAACCTAAGGAAATCACACACATCCATGCCCGAGGCAGGATTCGAACATGCGACCGTAGCAGCTGCGTGGTTCCGAACTAAAGCGCCTAGAACCGCTCGACCACAGCGGCCGGCTGGCTGATCAATGTATGTACGACAGTCTACTCTCAAAAACTCCCGTAATAAGTGCTACTGCTTTCCCTAGCAAAGTTCCTACGATTTCGTGTCACTTGACACTCAACACGGTTAAAATTTATTATGTGTGTGTGCTTTGAACACTGACCTTAAAAAGATGAGCCTCACTGCCACTGAAGCTGTAATGACCTGCTGCAGTATAAGTAGTGTGTTGTTGAAGGGGAAAGGTTGGTCGTTGAGGAGGGCAGAATGGAGGTAGTATATGGATGGAGGACTGGTGCTGGGTACATTAATATTCATTTGTTGTTGTTGTGGTCTTCAGTCCTGAGACTGGTTTGATGCAGCTCTCCATTCTACTCTATCCTGTGCAAGCTTCTTCATCTCCCAGTACCTACTGCAGCCTACATCCTTCTGAATCTGCTTAGTGTATTCATCTCTTGGTCTCCCTCTACGATTTTTACCCTCCACGCTGCCCTCCAATGCTAAATTTGTGATCCCTTGATGCCTCAAAACGTGTCCTACCAACCGATCCCTTCTTGTAGTCAAGTTGTGCCACAAACTTCTCTTCTCCCCAATCCCATTCAATACCTCCTCATTAGTTACGTGATCTACCCACCTTATCTTCAGCATTCTTCTGTAGCACCACTTTTCGAAAGCTTCTATTCTCTTCTTGTCCAAACGGGTTATCGTCCATGTTTCACTTCCATACATGGCTACACTCCATACAAATACTTTCAGAAACGCCTTCTTGACACTTAAATCTATACTCGAAATTAACAAATTTCTCTTCTTCAGAAACGATTTCCTTGCCATTGCCAGTCTACATTTTATATCCTCTCTACTTCGACCATCATCAGTTATTTTGCTCCCCAAACAGCAAAACTCCTTTACTACTTTAAGTGTCTCATATCCTAATCTAATTCCCTCAGCATCACCCGATTTAATTCGACTACATTCCAGTATCCTCGTTTTTCTTTTGTTGATGTTCATCTTATATCCTCCTATCAAGATACTGTCCATTTCGTTCAACTGCTCTTCCAAGTCCTTTGCTGTCTCTGACAGAATTACAATGTCATCGGTGAACCTTAAAGTTTTTATTTCTTCTCCATGGGTTTTAATACCTACTCAGAATTTTTCTTTTGTTTCCTTTACTGCTTGCTCAATAAACAGATTGAATAACACCGGGGAGAGGCTACAACCCTGTCTCACTCCTTTCCCAACCACTGCTTCCCTTTCATGCCCCTCGACTCTTATAACTGCCATCTGGTTTCTGTACAAATTGTAAATAGCCTTTCGCTCCCTGTATTTTACCCCTGTCAACTTCAGAATTTGAAAGAGAGTATTCCAGTTAACGTTGTCAAAAGCTTTCTCTAAGTCTACAAATGCTAGAAACGTAGGTTTGCCTTTTCTTAATCTTTCTTCTAAGATAAGTCGTAAGGTTAGTATTGCCTCACGTGTTCCAACATTTCTACGGAATCCAAACTGATCTTCCCCGAGGTCCGCTTCTACCAGTTTTTCCATTCATCTGTAAAGAATTCGCGTTAGTATTTTGCAGCTGTGACTTATTGAACTGATAGTTCGGTAATTTTCACATCTGTCAACACCTGCTTTCTTTGGGATTGGAATATTTATTTTCTTCTTGAAGTCTGTGTGTATTTCGCCTGTCTCATACATCTTGCTCACCAGATGGTAGAGTTTTGTCATGACTGGCTCTCCCAAGGCCATCAGTAGTTCTAATGGAATGTTGTCTACTCCCGGGGCCTTGTTTCGACTCAGGTCTTTCAGTGTTCTGTCAAACTCTTCACGCAGTATCTTATCTCCCATTTCATCTTCATCTACATCCTCTTCCATTTCCATAATATTGTCTTCAAGTACATCGCCCTTGTATAAACCCTCTATATACTCCCTTCTTTGCTAATATTCATACCACACCAAAAATAGTAATAACAAAAAAGAAATGAAAAAACATGTTACAAGTATTGAGTACACGAACTGGCAGGAATCTTGATAGGGGGAGCAGTAGTATTTCTTACGGAAGATTTAAACTGTTCTTAAATGTAATCTTACCGTGTTCCTGATTTTTTATCTTTTATTACAATTGTTTTTAACTAAAAGCGGAGTATGTCATGCCTCTTATACATATAAACTTCAATTTTATTCTCACATTTAAAAAGTTTTAAATTCATTGTAAATATCTCATCTTTCTGTTTATTATTCTTTCATCTCATTTAGATTTTCTTGTCAGTTGGCTGAAGAGCGAATTGAGTGTACTACTGATAGACTAGTTCAATCCCGCCGCCCGTATGGGACGAGGGGGAATGAAACAACAATAAGGAAAAAATTTTATGTACTCGATTTAAAGAATATTCTGTCATGTGATGACAAGTAGAGCACTATAGCTTTCTAATATAATAGCAGGTTCTCTCTTATGTTACCCTTGGACAAGTTTGGACTATGGTCGAGTACTAATGGAAGTTAATCGGACTGTACTGAATCATATGAATGATTACATATTGGAAAGGAATTAACAGTTATTCTGAATGGAATGGAATCGAACCTGCGGTATTATAGTTGGAAAATAAATTGATGGTCATGGAAATGAATACGGTTGACAGCTTAAGTAGGCAACAGTATTTTCTAGTAAAGATACTGCCATCAAAGATAAACAACTGTTGTATCAAACTTTATGTGAATCAGAAATCAGTCTGTCAAATCGGACACAAAAGCAACAGAACATACTAGCATTTTCAATAGCTTGCTATTATCAAGACAAATAATTGATAAAGGAGAAGTATGGATAATTCGAATGTGAAGTGGCCCTATTACTTCGCTACTGGGAGAGAATCATTTTAAAATAGTTACCAAACTATTACTTTAACTGTTATTTTAAATGAGATTAAAGCTCCGTGTTTTCTTGGGATGTATGTGGGTTCTGGTGTCACCGCCAGACACCACACTTGCTAGGTGGTAGCCTTTAAATCGGTCGCGGTCCGTTACTATACGTCGGACCCGCGTGTCGCCACTGTCAGTGATTGCAGACCGAGCGTCGCCACACGGCAGGTCTAGAGACACTTCCTAGCACTCGCCCCAGTTGTACAGCCGACTTTGCTAGCGATGGTTCACTGACAAAATACGCTCTCATTTGCCGAGACGATAGTTAGCGTAGCCTTCAGCTACGTCATTTGCTACGACCTAGCAAGGCGCCATTACCAGTTACTATTGATGCTGTAAAACATGTACCGTCAAGAGCGATTTTCACCAATTATGGATTAAAGTTAAGTATTCCAGCAGCTACGTATGTTTTTTGCTAGTCTCATTTCCTTGATCTGTTCCAGACCTCACGCCAGCCTGCGTGAGCTAAAACGCGGGCCTTTCGGCTTCCTCTCATAGTGGGTTGGCTGTCTTGCCAATCCACAACATGGGTAATGTATGGAAACCATGAATCTGTCTATTGTTCTATTCAGTTAGTGCTAGTTCAAACTTTATGTGCACAAAAGTATGTAGAGTAATTGCTGAACTTTATATACACTTTCACTGTGAAGTTATTAAACTATAAATTTGACAAAGGGGGTCCTAGACTCTGTTTTGTCTACTAACTGGATTTTAAGTGAACACTTCTAACAAGACAAAGTAACAGTATACACGTAAACACAAATATACAGAAAAAATCCCTCTTACAAACGTAAAACGTAAATAAGAAATGTGTTGGCCATTCAACAGATGTAGCTCATACTTAAGTTCCGTAACCACTATTCCAATATGCAAAGTAGTGTGCAGTATTTCTGATAGTAGTTGAAATTGATCACTTCAATTACGCATTTTCAAATACTTACTCTTTTGTTGTACATCAACTTAGCCACTTTGATACCACGTGAAGGATTTCACTCAAAAGACTGACTAACCACTTTAGGAAACTATTACTCCATGAAAGTATTGGTTCTGTAGTTCATTAAAATCGGAGATACACGGAATATTTTAGCAACCGGACGAGGAACATGTCCAGACAGGGGAAAAATCAGTGTTCACTACACAAAGTGAAAACAAATCACTTATTATTTGAAGGTTTAGAAAATTATTGGTTCTTGCATATATGTAGAATACTAGACTTTAATTGTGCAGAAAGTGGTGGCAGTTCTGATTGTCTGTGGCAAAAGTTCCAAATCGCCTCGAATTATTATGGCTCTTGATCTAATTGCAGTGCTACATTTTCAAAATTTTGAATGCCAGAACGCACCTCTTCAACAATAAAATCACTCCCTCCAGCCAAGTCATACAAACTTGTGATAAAACTTACAATGAGACCATATTCTAGCAAACACCGTTTTGAAATTCGAGTTTCCAAAACATAATTTCTTCCATCGAAGCAATAATACCACAAGACTTAATATAAACAACAGGTGCTACACTGTCTGTACCTGCAGCAGTCTCAACTTGCTTCCTAGTTCTGCTCTATGTGCATCAACACAAGTTGATAGTCTTCGTGGCTACGAAGTCATGTTTTCAGCTGCTGCCAGACGCAACGTTCAGCCAGTTGTATTGTAGCTTCTCACTGAAAGTTTTACCAGTATTAATAAATAAAGCATTTATCGATGAATGACGGTGAAGATATTCCTGGCCCATCGGGATCACGTACAGTTGAAAGTTACCCAGGCATGGGACAACACAATGAAGATTTACCCGTGGTGCTGTCAATATAATGATTGAGAATGTACGAGGCGTGTTTTTTATGTAAGTACCGTTTTGAAATTTAAAAAAAAGACGTGATAAGATATCTCAATTATTTTATTTTTACGTGAAAGCCTGTACCTTAATCTACTTTTCTACATGATTTTTGAATGCTCTCCTCATAGAAGTCTGCCGCTTGACTTGTTAACCACTGCATCACCACTGTTTTGACTTCGTCATCGTCTTGAAGACGCTGACCGCCCAGGTGTTTCTTCAAGTGGAGGAACAGATGATGGTCACTGAGCGTAAGTTCGGGGCTGTACGGAGGATGACCTAGAGTTTCCCATCGAAAAGATGTGTTGAGTTCTTTGGTCTGATTCGCCACATGCGGACGGGCATTGTCTTGCAGCAAAACGATGCCCTTGCGCAACTTCCATGGACTGTTGCTTTGATTCTGGTGTGACGCAGGCCACCCATGTTTCATCTCCCGTAACAGTTTGGCTGAAAAAATCATTACCGTCGTTGTGTTACCGCTCAAGGAAAGTCAATGCACTGTCTAAACGTTTGGTTTTTTTCACATCCGCCAACTTTTTCGGTACCCACCACAATTTTCGGTAATTCAAGTGCTCGGTCACAATGCCATACAAAACACTACGAGAAACATTAGGAAAGTCATCCCGCAAGGAAGAAACGTAGAGCGTCTGTTTTCTCTCACCTTATTGTCCACTTCCTCCACCAAACTTACATAACGACCGAAGGACGATTACTCCGTTGTTCACCATGCACATTTGTGCGTCCATCTTTAAATGCTCTCACCCACTTTTTTACCATTCCATCACTCATAATGTTTTCTCCGTAAACTGCACAGATTTCACGATGAATGTCGATCGCTTTTAGGCCTTTAGCACTAAGAAATCTTATAACAGCCCGTACTTCACAGTCGGCGGGACTCGCTACTATCGGAGGCATCTTAAACACTCACTACACAACGTAAACAAGGAAGAATCAGATTGTAATGGTGTCAGTGTGTAGATTAAGGTACAGGCTTTCATGTAAAAATAAAATTACTGAGATACCTTCGCACGTCTTTCTTTAATTTCAAAACGGTACTTACTTAAAAAACACGCCTCGTAGTAAAATTTACTAACAACATCTATTTTTTAAAGAAAAACAGACATAATTTATAGTTATTGATTGAATACAATAAGCAGCTAACAGTTGGGTTAAGAGAACAAAGGACAAGGATCCTGGGTGGCAGAAGTGAGTCAAGTACTCTGGCCTTAATAAGTGGATAACGCAATCTGAATTGATCTGGCGCTGAGCAGACTCTGACTGATCAAATCTACTGAAGTTTAGATAGGTGCAGCTGAGAGCAAGTGGCAATTGAGATCTGTACGCGCTGACAAGGCTGGAGCAGCAGTACATTAGCCTGTTTGCTTCTTGTGGCTATATAAACTGCAGCTGGCGAGAAGTGCGCGGCGGTGGCGAGACATGGAGGCAGCACCTGTGAATCGAACGCTGCCACGAAAGAAATGAAAAATCTCGCGGTCTAGCGATCAGGCAGACGGATCACAATTTACTCTCTACCAGAGCCCTGAAATCACGGCAGATTTCAGTGTGTGACACACCTGTTCGCTGGTCGTACCAAGGACCAATTTGGCTTACTTATACGACAGAGCGCACAAGGATACCAAACGTCAAGACTGATAAACCGAAGACGAATAAGTGTGTCCTCGGCGAACGAGTAGTCCGACACGTTTGGAGTCACACTGCCGGTACAGTAAGACCTTCACCACCACCACCTCCGCAATCTAACTACTACCAAATGAAGTCAGTCTCAGGACAGGTCCCAAGTACCAACCACATATGCCAGAGTTTCGACCAGAAGATGCTTACAGACCGAAGTCCAGAACCTGAGTGACACGCACCTCTCCAGATAAAAAAATTCCGTTTTTCCTCAAAGTGCATGAACGACACTGCCTTCACCCCATCTTGAGCCAATCACAGCACAAACTCATGTCGAACCAGCACAAGAGTTAAGAAATCTGAGTCGCTGGAAAAAAAAGAAACCGCCAATTACTGACTTTTTTAAGTTTTCGCTGAGGGAGAAGATGCTTTTCTCTGAAGTCGCGTCGCTTTCTGCCACAACAAGCGAACAGGTACAATCTTTGTTGTGGCGTAACAAGTTTGCTACGCCACACTGGGAAGGGAGCCGAAAGAAAGGCACGCGTACACACACGCCGACTGGCGTCAAGTCTGGAACAGGATAACTATTGAATGGTAGCAAGAAAAGTACGTAGCTGCTTTATACTTAACTTTTATTCTTTGATGAATACAGCGTTCTTCTTGAGACATTTATACTATAACTCTCAAAGTAGGTAAGGCTAATGGCGCCTTGCTAGGTCGTAGCCATGGACTTAGCAGAAGGCTATTCTGTCTCTCGGCTAATGAGAGGAAGGCTTCGTCCGTATTGTCGCTAGCAATGTCATCCGTACAACTGGGGCGAGTGCTTGTCCGTATCTCGAGACCTGCCATGTGGTGGCGCTAGGTCTGCGATCACACAGTGGCGACACGCGGCTCTGACATGTACTAAATGGACCGCGGCCGATTTAAGCTACCACCTAGCAAGTGTGGTGTCTGGCGGTGACACGACAATCTTAAAATTCTTTATCTAAATCGCCTGTGCCTTGGAGTATGTTAGTCTTAGCTATGAGAACATTCTGTCTCTAAACGTTTCTCAGACGCCGGAGCTTCTTATACAACCTAGGCGGCCGATGGAAGTGAGTCACAGGCACATTTGTAGTATCAGTGAACAGAAAAATTTGTGAACTTTTATTATGTGTGGCTCTTCACACAATGCCTGGTTTACGACTTCACTGTGTAGACGTGTTCCTTTAGTCCATCACCCCCAGCCTTCGACTGGCGTCAATGCTGGTATAGCGGCATTGTCCTGCTGGAGACCTGTCTCAACTAGGGGCTGCTCTGTCTGCCCTGTACGGCTGTGGGCCTGTCCAGCAAGATTTACTGTGGGATGGGTTCGCTCCCAATTGCTTTCAACATGCCACATGCCGTTTCTACGAACTAAGAACCATAAAAATACCTCATGCTTTTAAGGCCTACCAGGTCCATAAATGTCTGCTCAGGCCATTAACTTTCCAGAGTCTCGCTCAAGATGCATAAGGTTGTAACAAAATCTTTAATAATTTCCCGTGTACGAAAAATACGTGAGAGAGTAACCTGTCCTCTCTCACAGTTCCGACGTCTCGAAAAGCTGGGAAAAACAAAACACAGTGTGACATGAGACCAGAAGTTAGATGTTTAGTGGCTCAAATGGCTTTGAGCACTATGCGACTAAACTTCTGAGGCCATCAGTCGCCTAGAACTTAGAACTAACTAAACCTAACTAACCTAAGGACAAACTTCCTGGCAGATTAAAACTGTGTGCCCGACCGAGACTCGATCTCGGGACCTTTGCCTTTCGCGGGCAAGTGCTCTAAGGTTGGTAGAGCACTTGCTCGCGAAAGGCAAAGGTCCCGAGTTGGAGTCTCGGTCGGGCACACAGTTTTAATCTGCCAGGAAGTTTCATATCAGCGCACACTCCGCTGCAGAGTGAAAATCTCATTCTGGTAACCTACGGACATCACACACATCCATGCCCGAGGCAGGATTCGAACCTGCGACCGTAGCGGTCGCTCGGTTCCAGACTGTAGTCCCTAGATGTTTAGTAAATGATTTAGATGCCATTTGTCTTTTGTTCACTGAGTAACAGTGAATAACGCCACTTGAAAAGAATATACATAAGATGTATAAAACTAATAGGATTGGGAAATAATGCCAACCGGCTACACCGTGGCTTCGACAAATATAAATTTGTCTTCTGCAGCAGGAAAATGGGCCTGCTGAACAAATTACTATGAAGTAGTTGCAAATGTTAAAAATAGAAGCAATCAAACTCTCTTTTTGACATATCAAATTATTTTGTAATAATCTGATCAATAGATCAATTTTTCTTCTGAAGAACACAAATTAATATTTATTGAAACCGTGTCGCATGGTTAATTCATCTTTAATTCTGCAAGTGAATGATTGTTACTTTTCAGCCCTATTAAGATGCCACGTGCGTGTAGCTGAGGTGCAACCATGTTTAAAATATTAGAAATTGTTACACCTGATCTCGTTTGTAGGCAAATAACAATCACTAAGGCTGTTGTCCAAATTTGTAAATAAATTAGTAAAATCAGCTTTTTCAATTACTTTTCTTCTGTGAACACATGCATGTCCAAATCCCATTACGTGTTTTCACTCTTTGTACAATACAACGACAGTTTTACTCTTCCTAGAGCACTGAAAGATCATTGAATTGCGCATGTAATAGCAGCAAAGCAAGAGCAATTAATACAGCATTTTTCATAGCAGCGAAAATCTCTGTATGTTTATCAGTAACTGATAGATTTGTGTACTTGTGATCTCATAGAGCAAAAATCATATGAAAGTTTTGCTTTAGACAAGATGTCAGTAGTATAAAAATTTTGAGCCGCTTCGCGTGGGGAACCACCTAGTTTTGCCGAGCTGTAAATTGTCGATTATATATGTCACAGCACACTCAATTTCTTGTGAGTAGTGTTGATAAGGGAAATACTGGTACCCATTAAGTACACATCCATACGTGAGCTAAGTTTAAAGGATTGCAGAGTGAACCTAATCAGTATTTTGATTGGAGGACTCCTCTGAAGCACAACTTACAATATTGGTATCTGCCTATACAGCCCTCGTCCCACGGATCCGGATCGAGAATATCGCAAAATATGTATTGGGCATGAACGTTTCTACAAAAGAGAAAAGACTGCAGAAGAACTCTCCAGGTAACGCAAAGCTGATGGCTCTGCTATCTTCCAGTGCTAAAGGTATACACCCCTCTCCTCTAAGTCCGAATTATTTAGAAACAAGTTCAGCTTATGGCGTGTGATGAATTGTTTGTTATGTAAAACAGCAATCGCTGAACTCTTGCCAGGCCACGTCAGCCCTGAACAATATGAATGATCGTTGTTTCCGGCTTTCGCCTACTGAAGTCCATGGGATTAGCCTCATTTCGAGTGTGAATGTCCGAACCTGGCAGTAGTATTCCTACGTTGTTAAATAAACGTTACACACTAAACTAACTCACCAAGCTTCCTTAAGCTGGCTACACTCCTTTCCAGCACTATGAAATGGTGAAATTCGTAATATCCACAATTTTTACCAAAGGCGATTTGTCATTTCTTATTGTGTTACCAACAGGATTTTATAGCGAACTATATCTGTCTACCCTGTGTTCCGCCTTCGTGTTGTTTACTTGTTCTAGTATACTGTTGGTGTAAAATTTGTTTACGTCAGAATCTACCGTTTGTTATGTTTATTTAACTTCGTACCTGGGTGCAACCTAAACTACTGTGCACTTTGAATTGTCAAAACAACCTTCCAGTGTTGATACGACTGTATGGGCACGATCTGAAAACCATAATATTTTTTAAAAAAATGTTGAAACGCACTCTTGGATGTGTTCTCGAAATGAAGACAACATCGTTGTGAAAGTCATCATTCTAAACAATGCTCCAAGAAGAGCTGTGTCGGAGACTGCTACGGGGAATTTGATTCCAGAAGAGTTGGAGTATGCCTCATAGGCAAGTTGACAATCATACTTAGAAGAAGCCCATAAAAGAAGTCGGCATGGCACTCGAGTGCGGCTTTTTCTCCGCAATCGCTTGAGCCGCAATACAGCAGTGTGTTTATTATTATGAAATGGAGAACGGAATGCAAACGAATGAGGCCCGTGCTACATAACAGAGTAATTCTTTCTAATGAGAGGATGGTAACTGCCATAGGGTATTGTCTTATTGCCAATCACTGGAAATCACTTCTGGAACTGTATGAAAATACTGTAATGAATAAAAGCTCTGTACTCCACATTCCAATGGGGGGGGGGGGAGTGGACGCTCTCCCTCCCCCTTCCGTCCTTGCAAACGAACGCCTATGACGAGAAGGATTTCCCCCGTCCCTCCTTGCAAACGAACGCCTATGACGAGAAGGATGTTTACGTATCGGCCCGGAATGTTGCCAACTTTTAGTCACGTACATGCCGTGCGCACACTTGAGCAACAGCTATGGCATACATTACGACGCAGAAAAAACCAGATTCCGTGGAAGCTCATTATCCAGGCGCTCCTTGACACGAGACGTTGCCATTTCGCTAAATCGCTGAGGGTGCTAGCAGTCGTAAACAAAAGGCGATATGTAAATGGTGACAACTTCGAAACGGCGCTCGAATTTTCTTTGTTATAGTGCAGGTCTCTAAAGCTGATGGCAGTCGTAAGAAAAAAAACAGTCGCCTCGAAGGTTGCCCATATGTGGCGATCACAACTTCTGGCGGCAAATTGTACTTACATTGAGATTTAACAGCTGTGTATTATTTTAAATCTCTGGTGCCGACTTATTTCAGTCAGATCAATTAAAATTCCCTCTGAGGTGCCGGAATATTGCTCCATCCGAAATTAAGTGTATATACACTCCTGGAAATTGAAATAAGAACACCGTGAATTCATTGTCCCAGGAAGGGGAAACTTTATTGACACATTCCTGGGGTCAGATACATCACATGATCACACTGACAGAGCCACAGGCACATAGACACAGGCAACAGAGCATGCACAATGTCGGCACTAGTACAGTGTATATCCACCTTTCGCAGCAATGCAGGCTGCTATTCTCCCATGGAGACGATCGTAAAGATGCTGGATGTAGTCCTGTGGAACGGCTTGCCATGCCATTTCCACCTGGCGCCTCAGTTGGACCAGCGTTCGTGCTGGACGTGCAGACCGCGTGAGACGACGCTTCATTCAGTCCCAATGGGGGACAGATCCGGAGATCTTGCTGGCCAGGGTAGTTGACTTACACCTTCTAGAGCATGTTGGGTGGCACGGGATACGTGCGGACGTGCATTGTCCTGTTGGAACAGGAAGTTCCCTTGCCGGTCTAGGAATGGTAGAACGATGGGTTCGATGACGGTTTGGATGTACCGTGCACTATTCAGTGTCCCCTCGACGATCACCAGTGGTGTACGGCCAGTGTAGGAGATCGCTCCCCACACCATGATGCCGGGTGTTGGCCCTGTGTGCCTTGGTCGTATGCAGTCCTGATTGTGGCGCTCACCTGCACGGCGCCAAACACGCATACGACCATCATTGGCACCAAGGCAGAAGCGACTCTCATCGCTGAAGACGACACGTCTCCATTCGTCCCTCCATTCACGCCTGTCGCGACACCACTGGAGGCGGGCTGCACGATGTTGGGGCGTGAGCGAAAGACGGCCTAACGGTGTGCGGGACCGTAGCCCAGCTTCATGGAGACGGTTGCGAATGGTCCTCGCCGATACCCCAGGAGCAACAGTGTCCCTAATTTGCTGGGAAGTGGCGGTGCGGTCCCCTAAGGCACTGCGTAGGATCCTACGGTCTTGGCGTGCATCCGTGCGTCGCTGCGGTCCGGTTCCAGGTCGACGAGCACGTGCACCTTCCGCCGACCACTGGCGACAACATCGATGTACTGTGGAGACCTCACGCCCCACGTGTTGAGCAATTCGGCGGTACGTCCACCCGGCCTCCCGCATGTCCACTATACGCCCTCGCT
The DNA here is from genome assembly GCF_023864345.2 of Schistocerca serialis cubense. Taxonomy (NCBI): domain Eukaryota; kingdom Metazoa; phylum Arthropoda; class Insecta; order Orthoptera; family Acrididae; genus Schistocerca; species Schistocerca serialis. Next base: position 254,504,091 of record NC_064645.1, on the reverse strand, counting down.
CAAAGTCCGTCAACTGCACATACGGTTCACGTCCACGCTGTCGCGGCATGCTACCTGTGTTAAAGACTGCGATGGAGCTCCGTATGCCACGGCAAACTGGCTGACACTGACGGCGGCGGTGCACAAATGCTGCGCAGCTAGCGCCATTCGACGGCCAACACCGCGGTTCCTGGTGTGTCCGCTGTGCCGTGCGTGTGATCATTGCTTGTACAGCCCTCTCGCAGTGTCCGGAGCAAGTATGGTGGGTCTGACACACCGGTGTCAATGTGTTCTTTTTTCCATTTCCAGGAGGGTATATATATATTTGACTTACAAAAAACAAATACTAAAAAAAGGGTTGCATGGCGCGAGATTCGATCCGGCGACCTTCGGATTATGAACCCGAGCGCTTACCGCTGCGCCACGACGCTGTAGAAAATTATTAATCGTAGAGAGCATTTCACCGCAACGGTTTCTTTTAACTGTCGATTTTCTCGACAACGGCTGAGAAGTGCATCTTGGTGCTTTGCCACATTACACCTCTGGCCATGAGCTTTTATTATGCGCAGTATGAATCGAGTCTGAATTTCACAATTGGCGGCCTCCCCTTGTTAATGGAATAATAATGAGGTCACATAGGCGGGACGTGAAAGATGAATTGCTTGAAAAATTTTGTTATTAGCCTTAAGATCAGTAAATAAATGGCGTGAAAAATATTCACTGACTGGACATATTTTATTTGAATAAACGTATTTTAAAAATACGTATTTTGCAGTTTGTATTCAAGAACTTTTATTTAAAACCATTTTGTATTTACGTTTGAAATTTAAAAAATGATATAGTATTTGCATGTCGAATTTAAATATTTTTAGTAAACAATTTTGCACATCTCTACAGGTGCCTTTGGTCGTTATTAAATAGTTGTTTGCAGCGGGCAGGCAGAAATGTGTCGCTGGCCTGTGATATCGTAGCAATCTCCAGAGGAAGTTGCACGATTGTGACACAGTGTTCACCAGATATTTGTAGCCCGGCTGCCAGTCACTGATAAAAGAGGCCCTGGGATGTTACTCGTCAGCACCTGCGTCCGACTGCTACCGGCATTTGGATGCGCACGTGGTGATGTGTCGTTATGTGCCTTGTCCCCGAATCTCATATGTTACCAGCAGGCAGTGTTCTTTTGTCTAGATGTCGATGAAGTAGCGGAGGAACGACTTCTAGATCTCCTGCGGTACCGGCTTCTGTTACCGCTGATGTCTCGTCGGGGTAGTAATTCGTCAGTCCTCTTCGTAAGGATCTCAACTTTAGACACCAGATTGTCGCAATCTGCCCGTGCGTCAATCGTTGATGCTAGGCTGCGATACATCGCAACCGGTGCGACAGTCGAGGCAGAAAACATCGTAAAAGGAATGGGATTACTCGGTGTCGCCCATACTCCATTCCATACATGAACTGGTCGTAATACCCATGTACATGAAACTAGAATTCGCTTGCGGAAACCAAAGCTCCGGGTTGTGCAACCAGAACGGGGGTAGATGCACTGCAAGCCGCGAAGCGGACGGAATTATCGCGTCCGATGGTCCTATTATATCAGATCTGATTTAGTCACACCTCTTGCTATTTCACAGGCGAGATCACGTCGTGCTCAACATACCTGTCATATTGAGTTAATCGCCGTCGATCGATCCGTCGTCTAGCCAGATGGTTGAAATGGCTCTGAGCACTATGGGACTTTACATCTGAGGTCATCAGTCCCCTAGAACTTAGAACTACTTAAACCTAACTAACCTAAGGACATCACACACATCCATGCCCGAGGCAGAATTCGAACCTGCGACCGTAGCGGTCGCGCGGTTCCAGACTGAAGCGCCTGGAACCGCTCGCCACACTGGCCGGCCGTCTAGCCAGAGGTTCGTCGATCTCTCTATTCGTTACGTTCTTTAAGGACTGGAATTCCTTGCCGGAACCTATAGATAATAGATTGGCGATACGCAATCTAATCAAAGCAAGACCTGTCCTTCAACTCGAAGCTATTTAATGGTAGTTAGGAAAGAATACACAACATAACACTTATCTCAGTATAAGAACTCCATGACCGCTCGACGTCAGGGCCCCTGGCGGCTGGTGCGGGAAGCCGTTTGACAGCTGCGTCATAATGGTAATTAAAGAGTCCTTTACAGGCTCGGGTTTGTCTTGACAGTCCATATGCGCAACGAGAGTATGCACATCTGATCTACAGTACTCAATTCGCGTTTACGCTCTTCGACCACAGCGCAGGTTTCGCACAGTCATGAATAAGAAATCCGAGAGAGCTGAATGTTTTATGGTTATGGGCAAATTATGTAAATTTACTTACATGATAGTTACTCTGTCTAGTGTTTTTACTTCTGGAGTTATAAAAAGAAAAAGATCAGTACATACGAGATGTACAAAAGAGTGGCTTCTAAAGTGCTTATCGGTTTCGGATGTTAATCTCTTGAAGGAGCTAAAAACTAAAAAAAGAGGACTGGTTTAACTGCCTAGGATGACATTCTGTGTGATGTTGCAGTATGTTACACCGCATATAAGAGTAAATGTCACTACAATGAGAAAAACGATTACCGCTCATTTAAACTTGACATTGAGGTGCTTGGCAATTTTCTGCTATGATCTCACCTTCGTCGTTGAGTCACAACATATCGGAAATATGTCGTGGCATATGAAGTACTAAAGAACTTCATCTGGTCTGCGTCAGCTCAATTCAAGCGTCGTCAGCCTTCATACAGACAGTAACACAGACCAATTTTCCAGTCGGCAATTCATTCCCGCGCAACGATTGTCTGTGCAAACACTGGTCAGACAAGTCGGTGCAAATATCTGAGTGTGTAAAGGGCCCTTAACACACGAGCTCTTAACTCACGGCGTTCATGAGCGAGCTTCAGATGCTTCAAAACGCATTCCAGCCATGAGTCACAATACCGGGATGACTGTAAGTGGTAACCTTTGAAACGTTTGTAAACACACTTAGCACAGGAAGAAACGCATGGTTAAAAAGTTCAATGAAAGAGCATCATATGCAAATCTATCTGGTTTAATCACTGTGAAGTCTATATTACACAGGGGCCGAGAAAAATCTCTGATGAAGTACAATATTGTGACTTCTGCTACAGTTACCCAGTTAGGTTGCAGGACAGAAAGAAGGTCAGCATCGGTCGTAATGTCACTGTCTTTTTATTATTATTAGATTGCAGATCCTGATATTGTCAAAGAAGCAATCATCATTTGCACTGGAAGTTCTTTTACAGATCTGCAACGTAATAAAAAAGAGAAATGTTATTATGTCCGATGCCGACCTTCTTTCTGTCCTCGATTACATCAAGGTCGTGGGGCACGACCATTCCCATGGACTCGAACATGATGAAGTTAAGGTAATAAGGGATGGAAAGGCAACTGAAATACCAGTTTGTCATGTAGAATTCTTCTGCCCATGCACGGACGCCTGATCACTTTGTAACGTTCTCTACCCATTGCAGGGAAAGCACATGTTCAGACCAGCGGTAAACATTATGGACTAGAAGTCACGACGAGATTTCGCTGCAGAACCTGATTAAGAAAAGAAAATGCTTATGTATTCAAAATAAAGACTCACAAATCTTACGAAATAAAGCAGACTGAACGCTGGAAGTGTAGAAAAATCTAAAACACAATTGCAATTACGATGGATTATCAGAAAAATCTTCCATTTCCCAATATTTCAACAAGTAAGGTTTAGTACCGACTGCAGCAGTCACTTTACTCGTTTAATATACGAGGGAGTGTGAGTCAATAAATAAGTCGCAAACTGGGATGGAGTAATCAGAGCCACATGTACCAGACTGAAATTTATTTCCGTTTTCAACATACTCCCCTAGTAAACTTAAATACTTATCCCATTGTTCAACAGGGCATTAAAAGCCTGCAGCATAGAATTCTTGCGGCAGCTGCACATATAACGAGTGATACCACAAGTTTATTTGGTTCCTTTAACTGCTGCACCCCGCAAGACCGGTAAGCCGTGGGGGTAGCGAAATACCTCTGCAATGGGCAGTCACTGCATAATTAGGGTGTTCCGGACAATTCTTGTTTGTTACTTTTTCTTGTCTGCTGAATTCCTGTACCCCATATAACACAACTTTCCGTGAAATATAGTTCTAACCATATATGCATCGGCTGATAAAATATCGCGTTGTTCTAGTCGGATGCACACTTCCAGTGACTTGCCAGTTTGGTCTGACTGCAGATCATTAAGAATTGACCGCGGAATACTTTGCATCAGATACCTCACTTTCTGGGTAGTTGCAGACGCGAAATTTAAAAAGATATGCGGTATTCTGGCGTTTGTGGCTTATTTATTGGCTCATCCTCTTACATTGCCTTGCTGAAGAAAAGTCCCAGTTCCATACGTACGATCAAACAATTTCAAACAAAGGATCAGATGAAGTAGTGAACGTGAACTCAATGTAATCTGCGATTCTTGCTTGGGACAAAACAAGAACTATAGTGTGTTTCATTTGTCATTTATGGTGTATGCTAAAGGAAGGTTTGACTGGATCCATACAACTGTTCCAGCGAAGCGCCATTCCTATCTCGAATGTGACAAAAATAGGGGCCCAGTAAATACAAGGACAATACGCCACATGACTGAGGTCAAGTACTTGGAAATTCCAGAAGACTTACACAGCCCATTTTTCTAGTGGACTGTAAGCAAGGCTTTTTTCTTGAGGTAGGACAATTTCTGAGTGAAAATTACAAGAAGAAATGTCCTTTTGCTTAAAAAAACTATCTCTCAGTTCCTCGTGATACAGAATGATAACCTGCCCCACATATGACTGTCATATGTTTGTCCAAATGAACCTACAATATCATTGATGCTCCTCAATTTCAAGAATTAGACTAGAAGGCTCTACTTCCACAAAGTCACCTATAATATCTTGGCATCCTTAAAGCAAAACATGACGATCTGCAACTTTTGAAGCGGTTTTGTGGCCCAGAAGCTAAACAATGTTTCAGTCCATTATCAGTCGGCGAAACCCATTATGAAGATGAGTGAGATAACTTTTTATAATATTACAGACATTGTAAGTCTGAAATAACATTTTTTCTTCTATTTACGTACTGGTATCAATCAATGTGACTGTTCTGCGTCTTTACATAAAGTTGAACAATTTGGAAAAAAGCTAGGTTATTGTAACAAAGCCCTGAGGATATTTTTGTGCTTTAAAGTTCATTTGATATTCTTAAGATTTTGACAATAATTTTTACATGGTAAATTTAGTTCTTTGTATTGTTGTATTAATTTTTTTCGCAGGTATACTACGTTACTGCAAGTATGTCGCCTACTATGTTAAGATAAAAAATTGCTTTATTGGATATACCTGAGTGTCAAGTATAAAAGTGACACAGTGGTAATAATACTCATAAAAAGAAGAGTAGTTCTAAGCTTTTAAATTCACTTATGAAAGGGCTTACCTCATTTTTACCTTGAAAATTTTGTGTATTGTTGTATTGTTACGTTCTTTCATTGTTGCACAGCCCTGCTGTAAGTGATTATTAAGCCATAATATAAGATACACAGTAGACAATAATTTAGGACAAAAATATAGAAATTATTTATAATTAAATTTCTTTTCTCAGAATCTTTAAAACTGGAATTGAACCGTTATTCCAGTGTACGCTTGAATTGTGAGCAGTAACGGCGCTGTAGCACTTCCATGGGGTAGTCCCAAAGTTACTGACATCGCGGAAACGCTTGCGGAGTGCATCGTACTGGAGCTGTGTTTGTGACATCAATTTAAGCACTGCAGGATGTTCGGAATGTTAAAGTGCAGTTGTAACACAAGCTGGAATGACGTCCGCGGGTAGCTATACAGGTCTGAACTCACAGAATTTTGTTGGAAAACACTTTATGAAGACATGGTTGTGATATGCTACTCGCATGTGAAGTTATTTCAGTTTTTAAATCATAAAACAGAAGTGGGCGACTGCGATACAGTATAGATTTTGCTGCTACCCATACAGAAACCTCTGGTGGAGTGAGGCGAAAGAGAATAGCTTCGTTGAGGTGACATGTTCCCCAAAAAGCTCTTTCAGAAGACGCGTGGTGTTGTTAACTGTATGCAAAGTAGCGCCATCTTGTTGAAACCATGAATAGTTGGATTCGGTCTTCCCTTATCTGGTCAATCATTAAACAATAACGTTCACTGTTGACAATTTCTTTTAAAAAATGAAGGCCAATAGTACGTCCTCTGGATATTGCTGTCCCCGCTCTAGTTTACTGATCATGCACTGGCATTTCAAGCAAAGCACGAGGATTCTCCACTGACCATAATTGTGTGTTTGGTGTGCTAACATGACCAGAGAGGAAGAATCACTTCTCGTCTGAGCAGAAAGTGACACCATAACGTCACTAGAATTCTTCACAATAAAAGACGTAAACCATTTGCAGTAAGTTCCAAATGGTTCAAATGGCTCTGAGCACTATGGGACTTAACTTCTAAGGTCATCAGTCCCCTAGAACTTAGAACTACTTAAACCTAACTTAACCTAAGGACATCACACACATCCATGCCCGAGGCAGGATTCGAACCTGTGACCGTAGCTGTCGCGCGGTTCCATACTGTAGCGCCTAGAACCGCTCGGCCACCCCGGCCGGCTTTGCAGTAAGGGGTTCCTATTTTGTAATCCTCATCTTGCGGTCCTTAGACTGGTGTTACTTTATACGGGAAGAATTTCTGTGTTTTCCTAACCGATTTATGAGCGGTTGCAAGCTCGATATAATTTTTGTTCTGACATCTTACGCAGTGATTTTGCTGGGCTATGTTGCATAGCGTCACAAATGTCCAACAAGTTTTGTTCATTTGGTTTAGGTAGTTTTCCATTTCGTTCGCCGTCTAACAGTGAACATGTCCCTCTAAATCTCTCATTTTGTCGAAGAGGTACAGCTGTTCTCGGAAATGTTTCAACAAATGCCTCCTGCAGTAAATGCGTGTATTTATTGCGTCGTCGAAATACAGGTTTTACAAGAAAAATACATTTCTCATGTGAAAGCATCACAATTTAACGTCAAATTGAACACCTAAACACTACACACCGCATTCAATAGCTTTCATCAACTGAAACAGTTACTTGTTACGCAGCAGTAGAACGAATTAAATATTTGCCATCTTTGCTTCCAACTTCCGAGATAGTCCATAGTCCGCACTGCGAATTGTTGAACGCAATGTGTACCCATGCGAAAGAGGAGCATGTCGATGCCCTGTTGAAAGCATTCTTCACTTATCAAATTTGTTAATAAACGTGAGCTCTGCATTCTCACTACTTCCGGCGCTGTAGCGAAAGATTTCGTAGACTGTTACGTGTCAGTTGCTTCAGCGGCTATATAATCCCCGTTTTTTGAAGTGTCCAAAGCTCTCCGTATCTCATAATTGGTTCGTGATGACGCTGCGTTCTGTACGGATAGCATTGGAGATGACGCCCTAGACGGCCGTTGTGGCCGAACGGTTCTAGGCGCTTCAGTCAAGAACAGCGCTGCTGCTACGGTCGCAGGTTCCAATCCTGCCTCGGGCATGGATGTGTGTGATGTCCTTAGGTTAGTTGGAATTAAGTAGTTCTACGTCTAGTGCACTGATGACCTCAGATGTTAAGTGTCATAGTGCTTAGAGCCATCTGAACCAGTACACCCTAGTGCATAATAGTGCGTGGGATGACCGTGCAACATACGACTTATGAGCGCTGATTTCACCGAGCGAAATGAACCCTCAGAAGTATCTTATTTCTTCCTGAACTGTTCGGGAAACAGTAGCACCTCCGTTTGGTCGCCCGCTACGGGGCCGATCGTCTAAACAACCTGTGGCCTCGAACTTGGTGATCACTTGTCACATGATATTTTTACCCGCTCGAATATCCATGTTATGGCGATTGGATCGTAAAACTACAACAGCGAATTCTCCATTTTTATAGTGAAGTTTCGCTCATAGTGCCTTTTCTTGAAGTCAACATGCCGCAGTTGCTGGCACATCTGATTACCTCTCTCACTACAGCTTACTTTATACATAATTCTCATGGGGCGCAACCGACGTGTTGCTCTACAACGCAGCGCCGTCTTTCGTCCGGTTTTTGTACTCGCTTTCGGGTTTACTGAAACCACACGTCATTTCGGGCATTTCTGTCAAGTTTTGCCTCTCAACTACAGTATTCGGTGAATTAATGCATTTTCAAGTGTTAGCAGACTTTTGAGTCATACTGTAGCTTCCAGGAGGTTTCTGTTTTGCTCTATCTGTATTGGGAACCGAGATCGAGTCATCGTAGGCGCCAGAGTTCATTTGGCTATGGAATTGAGTTGAAACCTCGATAAGCGAGCGAGTACGATTTATCTACGCCGACAACCTCATATACTCACTTTTCATCATCGCAAGGCTGCAAGTAGACAATCTATTACGTCTCTAGAAAAACGAAAGGCGTTCTGTGTCCACTGTCTCCTAGAAAGCCAGCTTCTGGTAACTGGTAAAACAGTCTTATGAAAAAATTTTTGTTAAGACGAGAAAGCAGACTGTCTTTTTTGGAAGCCCAATACACCAGCAACTCTCGAAATGATATTGTTACCAAAGCACAGAGTCGATGAAATCGATGGCTACGCTTCGCTTTTTACGGTTGGACGAAGGTCTGAAGAAGGTCTGTTGTCAACTACTCCACGTGTCTGTCCGGGAGGAGAGAAATCATCAAAACAACATGCATACATCGGCAAACCCAAGAATTCGTTAAATACAGAATAAAAGTGTTAGCACTGGAACTATTCGTCAAGTTTGTAGACTTAAATTCAAGCGAGTACATCCAGGCATTCTTTGTTCAAGGCTGGAAGCAGCGTCAGGAACATACTAGACACTATCGTAAAAATAATTTTTTCACCCTGTGGCAGAGCAATAGGCAACATCAGCGAACTTGTAGCTCTCTCGGATTCGAAGACTTGGAAAAAAAAAATCAAATGGCTCTAAGCACTATGGAACTTAACATCTGAGGTCATCAGTCCCCTAGACTTAAAACTTCTTAAACCTAACTAACCTAAGGACGTTACACACATCCATGACCGAGGCAGGATTAGAACCTGCGACCGCAGCAGCAATGCGGTTCGGGGCTGAAGCGCCTAGATCCGCTCGGCCAGCGCAGTCGGCCGAAGACTTGAAAGAAGTGTATTGTTATGTGGGTAAGGAGTGACATTCTTGTGAGGTTGTAACACTAATATCGATATAAACTATACTTATTGAAATAACTTCTTTGTCTACTTTTAGTCAATGCGACATCTGTGTAACCGTGTTCCTTGATGTTCCATCTATCTAAATGCTTTCCTAATAATTTAAATCAACATAATTCATCTGTGCGTGTGATTTCGGAAGTAATGTTCCGCAAAAGTAATAAAATCAGTTATTATACTTGCGCACTACTTCATGCATACGGAAACTACGACTGTAATCACGTAAAACATGGAGGTATGACCCTCAACAACGAAACCGATTTCACGGGAATGGAAAAGGTGGATTTGGAGGTCAACTGCAAGGCTTTCTTGTGGAAAGCTGGTGTTCGCATGTTGTGTGCGGAACGAAGCAAGAAAAGCAGCAAGAATATTTAATATAGTCTCGGATCTGGACGAAGTATGACTCATTATGCGTGGCATACATTGGTTATCTCTCTACTACGAAAATCCGACGTTGATAAGAAAATTCTCAGAGCTTGTTATATAGCAAGAGCCACGGATACTTCTGCCGTATTTTTGATCAGACACAGCTATCAACTTCGTCTCGAACAATCTGATGAGTACTGTATAATTGCATGGACACGTTATGTGGTTTCTTATCCAATAATAAGTTTGTGTTTTTAAACTTTGTGTCTATCATCCTATCCTTAGTTATTTACCTAGACAAGGTCCTATTCCAAGTACTGCGGTATTGCTGTGTATGCGATTTTTTTGAACTGAAAAGTACTCGTAACTGATTTCTGTAAGAACATCTAATAACGTATGTGGAGCAGTAGATTTCTTTACCATTCAGTTTCGTTTCTGAAGTACTATACGTCTTTTTCATAGAAGTATCTTAAAGCTTCACTAAAGTAAAATTGTAAAGAAATAACCTAAAGTATTTTGAAACTTCCTGGCAGATTAAAACTGTGTACCGGACCGAGACTCGAACTCGGAACTCCCGAGTTCGAGTCTCGGTCCGGCACAGAGTTTTAATCTGCCAGGAAGTTTCATATCAGCGCACACTCCGCTGCAGAGTGAAAATATCATTCTGGAATCATCCCCTAGGCTGTGGCTAAGCCATGTCTCCGCAATATCCTTTCTTTCAGGAGTGCTAGCTCTGCACGGTTCGCAGAAGTGCTTCTGTAAAGTTTGGAAGGTAGGAGGCGAGGTATTGGCAGAAGTACAGCTGTGAGGACGAGGCATGAGTCGTGCTTGGGTAGCTCAGTTGGTAGAGCACTTGTCCGCGAAAGGCAAAGGTCACGAGTTCGAGTCTCGGTCCGGCACACAGTTTTAACCTGCCAGGAAGTTTCATTTCAGCGCACACTCCACTGCAGAGTGAAAATATCATTCTAAAGTATTTTGCTTCAACGTAATGCTTATTGAAATATCAGTGCAGCATTTCAATTGTTGGAATAAAACGTATCACTGAGAACAGTTTACTAGTTAATAATCTTGACGGTCCGGCGTAAGGAATAGTTATTGCACTGGTTTGTAGGCAACAGTATTCATATTTTCACGCATACATAGTTAAAAGTGTTTCTCATGTTATGTTTAAACTAAAATGTTCATCTTTGATCTGAGCTACCGATAGATTAGTTCATGGCCTCCCCCACAGTAACTGTTGAGCCAGCTTTGCATTGAAGATTAGAGTAACAGTACAAATGAAGTGCAACCACCAATTTCAGAACATTTGTGTATTCTAATAAGTAACTAGCTACAATTATTCAGTCTGTAACAGGTCTAGGAACCACATGTTGCATTTGAGCTATATAGCATAAAGAAGTGAATGCTGCTTGAGAGAACAAGCAATAATCAGTACAGAGAATATAATTGTGTCCAAACCATTTCGATGACAGTATTTTACCATAATTATGCTGATAAAAGGTCCTAATATCCCGATTAGTTGTGCTCCATCATTTAGTAATCATTTACTTGTAATGATCATTAGCTTTCTCCTTTATTATACAGATTGTAAGAGCCAGTTGCTGCGAAAACAGTTACTATTTTTTCTGTGTTGTTCAAGTCAAACCACTCACTCATTGCTTGCTGAAGTGTTCCACTGTTCTACAAGTAAAAATAGAGTTGTATTCTCAAGTACAGTACATGCCAACAGATAACTTTCGTTATGAACAGTGCTAGCATTTGGTACAACTTTGGCTAATCAGGCTGCCGACAGTTTCCCTTTACGTAATTGTAGTTTACCTTATTACTCGTACTGATAAATCCTTGGTTCGATTCCCGTTTGTTTTGCTACTGCTTCGTTTCAGTACAAGTCTTTCGTAAAACTTAGTCAGATACCTTATCCATTACACGCAATCACGGTCACTCCAAATTCCTATCATAGAAGGAACATTATCGGCCGCTTCTGATTTAGTGAGATCTGTTACTGTTACAGGGTGAGCCAAATAAAACAAGTCTAGTATTAATAATGAATACGTGGCGAGGAATTAAGTAAGCTATTACTGTTTGTTTCTACTCATGAGTCGGTGGACACGTGCCTGTGCATTAATGCTTATTACAAACTAAAGGAATATATCCCGTGACTTGATGGCTGATCCGAAGATACGTGTTATTTAAAACAAGGTTTGCTCCATAGAAACATGAGAAACAATCCTCCTCACTCATACCTATGGCTGATGGCCATGGCTGATTTATATTCAAGTGATATGGGATTAACTAACTGCAAACCTATGGCTAATGGCCTTGGCTATTTTATATTCAAGTGACCTGGGATTATCGAACTACTGAACGATATCGAGAAGAATTCGAGAACTACACATTTTACAAAAATGGAAATGAGCGTACGGCATTGTGGGCCAGCAGTCCCTCATTCGGGGAAGTTCGGCCGCCGAGGGCAACTACTTATTGCATTCGACGCCACATTGGGCGGCTTGCGCGTCGGAGATGGGGATGAAATCATGGTGAGAACAACACAACACCCAGTACCTGAGCGGAGAAAATCTTCTGCCCCACCCGGAAATCGGACCCGGGCCCCTTGGCGTGGCATTCCGCCGCGCTGAACACTCAGCTAACAGGGGCGAACACATTTCGCAAAGATATATACACACAAGGGAAAAACTAAACACGGCGAAAGACTTCGTAAAAATTAACAAGAAGTACATGAGGTATGAAACTGTCTCACTTACGAGTAATACGCGTATGATGGTTACGCAAGGTACTGGGAAACATTGTGTGAAACAGGCGTTACTTCCACAGATCGCGACTGAATAGATTTCAAATGATGTGGCAGAAATAATTGTGTTATCCAAGGTATTAAGGAGCCCACCCGGTTGGCCGTGCGGTCTAACGCACGGCTTTCCGGAAGGGAAGGAGCGCTTGGTCCCCGGCACGAATCCGCCCGGCGGATTTGTCTCGAGGTCCGGTGAACCGGCCAGTCTGTGGATGGTTTTTAGGCGATTTTCCATCTGCCTCGGCGAATGCGGGCTGGTTCCCCTTAATCCGCCTCAGTTACACTATGTCGGCGATTGCTGTGCAAACAAGTTCTCCACGTACGCGTGCACCACCATTACTCAACCACGCCAACATAGGGGTTACACTCGCCTGGTGTGAGACGTTCCCTGGGGGGCTCCACCGGGGGCCGAACTGCATAATAACCCTGGTTGCGGTGTAGGGCGGCGGAGTGGACTGCGGTAGTCGTCGTGGGTTTGTGGATCACTGCAGCTGCGGCGGGGACGGAACCTGTCCATTGTTTCTAGGTCCCCGGTTAACATACAATACAATACAATACAAGGTATTAAGGAGAGATTAAGCATGCATTAGAATTAATACTTGCACTAGGCGAGTTAACGAGCAAGCCATGAAACTCGAGATTCACTTTACCAACGTTGAGTTCCGAACCGCGAAACAATTAAACTGAAAAAATTAAGAAACATAACTACGACTGGGAAACGACTCTAATTTGGTCGCATGATATTAAACTTCACACTATTCCGATCTCAGTTAAATCCTAAAACTGCAGCGAAGATTCTCACAATTCTGGCTGCAACCTTAGATCTCTCTCGGCCACCAACTGCTCTTCAACGATTGCAGCAACAGGAAGTGGCGTTCTCCATTGATCTCCGGAAAAGAGCTTCCTCGCCAAAATCAAATGTTTTCTGTACCGGTACCGCTCTCCGAAACCGAATGTTATCCCCTCCGCTCTTAGAAACCGAACATCCTCCGTACCTTTTCGTTCATCTAACTCAAGCGTCTCACCAAAAATAACCCCTTCAAAAACCATCATCAGCTAATCAGAGCTCGTGCTTATTTGTTTGAGCTACCAGAAGAGAGCGAGTTTTCTACGTGACTCCCTTCCTCTCATCTTATGAGCCTCAGAAAGATCTACGCCGCCATCTTGTTGCTAGCCTATGAGACCTGAGCAAATTCTCGTTTCTCCCCCCTACCACCCTGAATATTTTGCGCAAGCGTTTTAACTCTTCCCCCATTTTTGGTAAACGTCTTTGGCATCAGTAAGTCTTCCAGGGGGCGTAACTTTCTACTTCAGGAGCAGTCCTTCAACCTTCGACTGGCGCCAGTATCTCACCTAGTCGTATAAACGATCATCAGCTTCTGAGCTTTATTTTCTGGGATAGAGAAATCATGTCTGTAAGAGGCGTGTGTCCTCCCTCTAACATATGCCGAGAACAAATAACGACGAACCCCTATCGGCCTTGTAAGGCGACTGTCTTAGGAAGCGGCACTGCTGTATGCATTACTTCAGTTCTCTATTGCCCACTAGGCACAACAGGCAGCTCTGTCGGAAGAGACACGTGACTCACGTGTAAAACTCGGCCATTCGTACATCACCTCATACGAACGAAAAATTATTATTTCAATCAGATATGACTTGCTTGTTCCTTACATGTTTAGAGCAGTATCAAACTTTCTATCTAGGTTCTATTAAAAGGAGCCGATTGAGACGGTGACTGCAAATGTTTCTGCTCTGCTTAAGCTCAAACTGAAATTGTTGGTGGAAACAAATTTTAACCGACCATCAAACACAGTAGTGGGTATCTCGGTCAACGTGCAAGTATCGAGACACACATCAACATCTTCCCATTTTCCTTTCATTAATCTGACTCTTGGTCGTCCGTTGTAGGATTTTATTTTCGTATTAGTTGGATTAGGAAGGGAATCAGGAGTGCGGAGTCAGATTATCTTTTATCAGACATGCAAACCTAAAGAATACGATGATACACTTCTTTCTGAGAGAGGGAGATACGATATATTCGCAAACATTTAGCCAGTGACAAAAGCCAATGAACAGTTTAGAAAAGTAAAACGATATAAGAGCGATCCGATAGATCTCTTTGACTCAACGAAGCATTTGGCAATGATGGACTTTGTATTAAAAATTAAAGAGGCACCATTTTTAGTTTCATCATTTATGTAACTTTTATTTTTTATTTTTTTTAGATTTTGTTCACAATCTAATTCCCACATCTCTCGATTCACAACAGATCTGGACTATGAAGATTCATAGTGATCATATATATTGGAAAGCGGATGTATTTTCAGTTTCCCGTTTCCATTTTTTCTTTTTTATCATTGTTCCATAATGACTGATCATCAAGCTCAATCAAAAATCATTTATTTCCCATTGTTTTGGCTGTGGTATTTCGATGGATTTTCCAATACAACAAAGAAGCGCTGCTCATTAAACGCTCTTTTTTACTATATAGTTACATATTTCATCTAGGTACAACAAAGCTAAAATGGAAACTTCCTTGACTGAATCCACATAGTGCAAGTTTATCAAATATATAAAACCGCATTTTCCTTATTTAGAAAAATTCAGTACCCATTCAATTTTAAGAAATATCCGTGTTAAAGCCATTAAAAGCTTTGAGATCTTGTACATACGGATGAATTAGAATAAAAAACTATTTCAAGTATGTCTTCATCTAACAGAATTGTACATTTTTCAACTTTCCCATCTCGTTTTCTGCTATGAAAACCTATTGTAATCAGCATATTAGAGTACATAAAGGACGATTTGGGAAATAAAAAGTTCTGATTGTTTAGTTATTACTCTGTAACTCTCCTATAACATACGCTCGTTTAAGAAGGCTGTGGAAAGTATGTATTCAGAAAGCGTCTCTCATTTACGAACTGTCTTACGTTCTTTGCGATAGACACGCTTGTAAATTCCTAACACTACAGACAGAAATTTGTTTCCTATAATAATAAAGTATATGAAAGTAAATAATAAAATCACTAATGCACTAAAATATAGCGATTATTTTGCAACTTTAGTTCCCTTTCTTATGTGTGACACGTGTGGAAATCCCAAGTGGCAGTGTAAAATGCGCGCGCTTGGTACGTGTTGTTTTCAGCGTCATACACACCCAAGGGCTGTACACCGCCGAGCACCATACACATTGTCTCATACAGATCTTTTCGAACGCGACAGTAGAAGATTCACTACAAGCACAAATGTCAGGAGCCGCAGATGTACGCACGAGCGATGAAAATTGCGGTACTCCGGAAGCCAAACCACTGCAAGCTATGCAGCGAATGGATCGACTTGGGATCTTGAAAGCCCAGCGTGTAGCAAAGGAAATGACGAAAAACGCAAGAGGCAGGAAAAGAAACTAGCTTTAAGGTTTACAAGAAGATCAAGAACAGGATCCAGATAATGCTGATTATGGGCCTGGCTGTTTCTAGGCGCTGGCATCCCTCCATGTGAGTTAATATAAAAAAAACTTTAAACCTCATTTGCTGAAAATGACTTTTTTTTAAATATTTGACTTGTTATCTCACGAACTATTGGAGATACGTATATCTAATTTTGCACTGTCTTACCTCTGCTGCTGCTGAACCACCTAAACATTTCCACCTGTTACGGTTTTACTTACTTTCAGAAGTAAAATTTAAAAAAAACGAACAAAAATTTTAAAAATAATAACTAACTAATTATTTCTCGGTATATTATGTTTCTGCTTTGGTAATCAGAAAAGGAGTGAAACTATACTTCCCAAAAATTTCATATCTCTATCCTTATAAGGTTCTGAGATAACGGGTTAGCAATATTGCAAATTTAACACTGTAGGTATAGGATGTACGTGCTCCCCTTAAGACGAAAAGTTCGCCAACATGTGTCGGAACTCCACAGTGGCATAGTTGTGGTCTGTCAAGACTGCGGTTTATCGTTCTACAATATAATTTGTCGCGATGTCATGGCTGTCGGGTGAATATGCAGCCAATGTGTTCAGTAGTGTCATACTCAAGGCCGCGTACACTGTCAAGTCATATTAATGTGACTACCTCTCAAAAGCCTTAATAACCACCTTTTGCACTGCAGACAGCTGCGACAGGTGTAGGAAGTGAGCCAATGACGCTCTGGAGGGTACCTTCAGGGATGTGGAGCCAAACCCACTCGACAGACGTGGCCATCTACGCTAGATTTCTCGGTTGAGGATCCATGGCGTCAACAGTTCGATAGAGACGATCTCTTAGAGTCTCCTGGTACTCTTCAAAACACACACATACTCAGCGAGCTGTGTGGCACGTTGCATTGTCCTGCTGGTAGATTTCATTGTGCCGAGGAGAAACAAACTCCATATCAGGATGAACTTGGTCGCAAATGGTAAATGCATATCTGTGTTGATCCACTGTGCTTTCCATAATCACGAGATCACGCAGGGAATTCCACGAACACTTTCCTCAGACAACAACGCTTCCTTCTCTGGCCTGTATCCTTACGACGATTGTTGTTGGGTGTTTGCTTTCAAACATCTGACGCATAAAACGTGATTGATGTGAAAAGGCCACCTGTCGAAACTTAGTGGACGACCACTAACAGTATTTGCGTGTAAAGTCCACCTTCGTCGCCGACTAACAGCAGTGAACAATGGTGTATGAATAAGGTAGACGCTTATACGCAACAAATTTCATTGAACGATCATTGACAAGACACTGTTGGCTGCCCCTTAGCTCGGCAGTTGGCTGCTCAACACTGCTGTACACATCTCGTCAGCCGTTGTTTACATCTGTCATGTATAGCACGCGGTGCACCACGGTTGCCTCGGCCACGGTTTTGAATCGCTCCATTTTGCTCTGCACGGTGTATTACAACCACTGCGGCACGTGAACGTGTTACAGACTATAGCCGTTTCGAAAGTGCTTCCACCTTTGGCTTGATAGCCAATGATCACTCTTTTGGGCGTCGGGTAAACCGCTGTGTTTCCGCAAAACGGCAAAAACAACACTGTTTTCCGCACCCCCGACACGTTTTGTATACCCTTCACTGCCGGCCTTGCCACCTTCTGTCTGTGATTGGATATTGCACGTTGACGTCGAACATACGAGGTGGTCACTTTAACGCGACTGTACCATGTAGTTTGTCCATGGCCACCCCGTGACTAGCATGCGAGAGGACATATTGTTCGTATCGTGGTCGTAACTAATTTCACGAAAGTAATGTGTTAAAAGTGGGGCGGGGGGGGGGGGGGGGGGCAGGGAAATATGGCTAGTTGAGGGGCGGAGGGGGGGAGGGGGTGGCGAGAGGAAGATGTTGGGGACGGGTTCTTTCGTAGCTAACTTGGCAGTGACGAGGTCTTCCTGTGATCATACTGCCACAACGCCAGAACATAGGGAACGATTTGTAAGAGAGAAGTTAGTGTCAAAAAAATGGTTCAAATGGCTCTGAGCACCATGGGACTTAACATCTATGGTCATCAGTCCCCTAGAACTTAGAACTACTTAAACCTAACTAACCTAAGGACATCACACAATACCCAGACATCACGAGGCAGAGAAAATCCCTGACCCCGCCGGAAATCGAACCCGGGAACCCGAGCGTGGGAAGCGAGAACGCTACCGCACGACCACGAGATGCGGACGAAGTTAGTGTCAATTGAAGCTTATAATTAAATGTCAGTTAATGACATGTTGCAGTAAAAGCTTTCAGGAAGTTCTACGATGAAATACAACTGTCAGAAGTTGTGCGAGTTCACGATTTTCATGTTGAAGCCCATTCAGAAAGAAAAACATGAAAAGTCTTCCGTTGTCGTTATAACGCTAGTGATAATCGGGATGCGATGTGGAATGTGCTGGAGGTAGCATGGACAAGTAACTTCAAAAATTTTACTAATAACAAACAGTTACGGAGTTCTGCACCTCGCTCCAAGAGCCATTTTACAATAATCACGACAACAAGACCGCACAAGTTAACCAACCAGAGTAATTAGCATGTAAATGATAAGCCAATTAATTTTGCTGAAAAGAAACCAGAGGCATTTTCCAATCACACAACATGGGTCGAATAAACAGAAGATAACCTCAGTATATAATTATGCTGACATAAAGGAAAACTGTTTTCTTAAAGAACTTAAATAAAAGGACAATATTTTATCCAAACTAATAAGTGGTGCCAAATGCGCTTTAAATGCTTTGACACGACATATGTGGCCTCCTTTGATAAAATTGTGCAGTAGATTAAATGTTGCACTAAAATATCTACTGCATCGACATACAAAACTAATTAAAAGAATAAATAAAAGCCTTAATGACACATTATCGACAAACAGAACGCACCAAAACCTGTTGCTCTTAGACAACCATGGATTCAGTCATGTCATATTAGACACAAATGCAAATATCTGAATCGGTAGGAACACAGTATTCTACTCTAGGACGCAATGTACTACAATATGAATCAACCAATAACGTGGGTCGCAATCACAGCTAAGAAACTCAACGTCGTGACCAAACCAAAATATCTGCAAACAATGCCGTTCAAATACTGCTTGAGCACACTGCCGTTCCACAGCGAAACGGATACCATCTTAAACCGCCTTCAAAGAGATTGGTAGTCCGCAGAGACGTTCACCCGCAGGAAATTTCACGCCAGTCAGTGCTAGCGGCTACGTCCTCTCCACCCTGCTGCCACTCCAGCAAGTGCGTAACTGCCACTTCCACAAGAAATGACTGAGAGTGTCCGACTTGCTCACGCCAGCCCGAGTGGGAGGTCAGCCAGTGGTGTATAACAGGCACGCGATAACTGCCCGTCTTCTCACTCTGTGGTCTGGCTTCATTGATGGGCCTTCACTGACTCATAACTCCAGCACGGTGCGCACTCTTCGCTTGCAACGGGATCGCACCTACACGTCATCGCCGCTTTCTTCAAGTCTGCAGTAGGAGCAGGGTTTGGTCAGAAATAAAGGTGAAAGAAGTGAGAGCTCCACATGCCAAAGCGCTTAGGAAACAAAAATAGCATTCTCGGCGCGGGTCGGGCGAGACATGAGTTATTCATGGTACTGTAATAGTCAAGCAGCGGTTGGCGCAGCGGTAAGCGTACCGAACGGTAATCCAAAAGTCACGAGGTCGGAACACTGAGGAAAGAATCTTCATTTTCAATTTTTACTTTGCTTACAACGCTCATAAACCGAAATAATGCTCAATATGTTATATTTATTAATTGATTCATAAAGGCATGAAAAGAAAAGCCAAAGGCAAATCTAGGATTGCAAATAAACTTCCAAGAAACCGTTGTACTCACAGCGTCCACAAGGACTGTATGATTTTCCAAGGAGAAACTGCGATTAAAACGTTACTTTCATTTTGAGCTTGTTTTTGACTGTCTTGAGGCCAAAAACCGCATAAAAAATCAATGACATCGGTTTTTAATTCTCCTGAGGTCCAAAATATCGCATAAAAGCATAATCAAAATCAGATAGAATTATTAATTTTTGTGTCACTGGCGCAAAACAAGTGCAATATGCTGTCCACCGTTTTCTGCAACAAGTTGAATCAAGAAACAGCTTGTTCCAAAACTGATGTGTTCCCGGGGTCACGTTCAGAGTGTGTTGCGCAATGCGTGCCTTCAATGCAGCCCCAGAAGTCACATGGATTAAGATCAGGTGATCGGGACGGCCAGGATGTAGGGAATGGCGGCTGATAATTCCAGCATTACCGAAACGGCGCTTCAGCAGCTGCTTAACTGGATTTGCAATGTGCGGAGGTGCGCCATGTTGCATAAAAATGATCCCACCCATACATCCACGCTGTTGGAGAGCTTGAATGACTTGGGTGTGCAAAGGACACTCATAGCGCTTATCAGTGACGGTACAGGTAACAGGAACGGAAGCACCTGTCTTTACAAAAAAATATATGGTCCTATGATAAATGATGCCGTAAACCCGCACCACACAGTGACCTTTTCAGGATGAAGTGGTACTGGTCGATATGCGTGTAGGTTTTCGACAATTCTGTGTATTGACATATCCTGTCAGATGGAAGTGGGCATCGTCTTTCCACAAAATCTTCCACGGCCAATCATTGTCCACCTCCATGCGAGCAAGAAATTCTAAAGCAAAGGTCTCTCTTGCTGACAGGTCAAAAGGAAGCAACTCGTGCACATGGGTAATTTTGAATGGATAGCAAAGCAGGATGTTTCACAGGATTTTACGCACCGTGCGGACAGGCATGTCCAATGTTCGGGCAATGCTCTGTGCACTACACGTTTTCACACCACCACCCATCTCCTCCTGCATTGGCCACTGCTTTCACTAATGTCGAATCAATTCGTTTCCTCTCTCTACCAGGTTGCACACCAAAAGAATTTCCAAATCATTTTCTGCAGACGGCAGTCATCGGACCAACGCCTTTTTTCAAACCCTTCAGTGTCCGGAACTTCAGGAGCGCGACGTGTGCATAGTCATTATTCTTGTAATACAGCTATACAAGCAGAGCACGATCCTGCATTGAGACAGTCATGGCGAACGTTGCAGAAGCGAAAGGAAGAATAACCGTGTAACCGGCGTGTCTGTATCAACTTCAATGGGTCGTGCGCATGACAGGGTTTTTCCGTGACGTACTCTGACACATACAGCGCCATCTATTGATCAATTTTCACACCATTTTCTCCTTCTGCCATACATTTTCCCCCTTCTCCGATACTACTCAATTATAATTTGACGTCATTCTGACAAGTGGTGTTACACAACTGGCCACAAAAATTGCTACACCAAGTAGAAATGTAGATGATAAACGGGTATTCATTGGACAAATATATTATACTAGAACTGACATGTGATTACATTTTCACGCAATTTGGGTGCGTAGATCTTGAGAAATCAATACCCAGAACAACCACCTGTGGCCGTAATAACGACCTTGATACACCTGGGCATTGAGTCAAACACATCTTGGATGGTGTGTACAGATACAGCTGCCCATGCAGCTTCAACACGATACCACAGTTCATCAAGAGTAGTAACTGGCGCATTGTGACGAGCCAGTTACTCGGCCACCATTGACCAGACGTTTTCAGTTGGTGAGAGATCTGGAGAATGTGCTGGCCAGGGCAGCAGACGAACATTTTCTGTATCCAGAAAGGCCCGTACAGAACCTGCAACATGCGGTCGTGCATTATCCTGCTGAAATGTAGGGTTTGGCAGGGATCGAATGAAGGGTAGAGCCACAAGTCGTAACACATCTGAAATGTAACGTCCACAGTTCAAAGTGCCGTCAATGCGAACAAGAGGTGACCGAGACGTGTAACCAATGGCACCCCATACCATCACGCCGGGTGATGCTCTGAAAAGCTAATCATTTGCATATCACAGCATCTTCTTCCTGTCGGTTACATTTCGCGTCTGCAGCACGTCATCTTTGTTGTGCAGCAATTTTAATAGCCAGTAGTGTATTTCTACAGCGTTTTGAAAGTTTAACTTTAATTATAATCATCCTGTACATTCCATTGTATACTAAGCCGACAAAAGTCAGCTATAGCGAAATGTGCAGATGACTGTAGCATCGCTTATACAGGGTCAAACAAGGGCAGTGCACGGGCGAAGCTATCATTGGTGCTCAGGTGATCCACGTGAAAAGGTGTCCGATATGATTATGGGCGCACGATGGGAATTAACAGACTCTGAACGCGAAATTCTACTTGGAGCTGGATGCTTCGGATATTTTGTTTCGGAAATCGACAGTGAATTCACTCTTCCGTGATACACAGTGTCAAGAGTGTGCCGAGGGTACCACATTCCATGCATTACCTCTCACAGCGAGCAAAGCAGTGGCCGAGTAGAGTTCTCACTGCTAACAGACGAGCAATATTTCCTGACGTAACTGCAGAAACCAGTGTGGGACGTACGAAGAACGTATCCGTTACGACAGTGCGGCGAAAAACGGCGTTGATGAATGTTGGCAGCAGAGGAACGACGTTTATGCTTTTGGTAACAGTACGGCATCGTCTGCAGCGGAAGCTGGTGGTGACTCCATAATGGTGTGGGTTGTTTTTACATGGAATATACTGCGTCCTCTGATCCAAATGAAGCGACCATTGACTAGCACTGTTTACGTTCGGCTACTAGGAGATCATTTTCAGCCATTCGTGGATTTCATGTTCCCAAACAACGATGGAATTTTTATGAATGACAATGTGCTACTTCACGGGGCACAATTGTTCGCTATTGGTTTCAAGAACATTTTGGGCAATTCAAGCGAATGGTTTGGCTACCCAGATCAGCCGACAGGGGACATAATGGGACGTAATCTAGAGGTCACTTCGAGCAGAAAATCTTGCACCTGCAACACTTCCGCAATTATGAACGGCTATAGAGGCAGCATTACTTAGTATTTCTGCAGGGCTTCCAATGACTAGTTGCGTTCGTGCTACGTAGAGCTGTTGCACAAATCCGGGCAAAAGGAGATTCGACACGATGTTAGTAGATGTCCTGTGGCTTTGCTCATCTCAATGTACATCATCATCTTTCCTCGCCGAAATTAGGCGAAGTGATGCGTAAAGCGTAGTTCACTGCCAAACTGTGCGATGGCAGAAAACATTTTACGCATCCAAACCAAGCTTGTTTTTCCATAGAAACTCAAAAACAACCACGTAGCCACAAAAATGCGGCGTTTATAACGTGTGGAACATGTCAAGACAACTACTGCTTCCCCTGTTTTTACGATGAATATCAATCCATGTATAAATCAACTTAAAATAATAAAGTATCTAATAATTTTATGTACGAAGTTTTCGTATACACCTTACAGTCCCTTCCAGGAAATTTATTTACAATACTAAATCTTCCTATGCGTTTCCTTTTCAAGCCTTTCATAATAATACGAGGGCAGTTCAATAAGTAATGCAACATTTTTTTTTTCTCGGCCAATTTTGGTTGAAAAAACCGGAAATTTCTTGTGGAATATTTTCAAACATTCCCGCTTCGTCTCATATAGTTTCATTGACTTCCGACAGGTGGCAGCGCTGTACGGAGCTGTTAAAATGGCGTCTGTAACGGATGTGCGTTGCAAACAACGGGCAGTGATCGAGTTTCTTTTGGCGGAAAACCAGGGCATCTCAGATATTCATAGACGCTTGCAGAATGTCTACGGTGATCTGGCAGTGGACAAAAGCACGGTGAGTCGTTGGGCAAAGCGTGTGTCATCATCGCCGCAAGGTCAAGCAAGACTGTCTGATCTCCCGCGTGCGGGCCGGCCGTGCACACCTATGACTCCTGCAATGGCGGAGCGTGCGAACACACTCGTTCGAGATGATCGACGGATCACCATCAAACAACTCAGTTTTCAACTTGACATCTCTGTTGGTAGTGCTGTCACAATTGTTCACCAGTTGGGATATTCAAAGGTTTGTTCCCGCTGGGTCCCTCGTTGTCTAACCGAACACCATAAAGAGCAAAGGAGAACCATCTGTGCGGAATTGCTTGCTCGTCATGTGGCCGAGGGTGACAATTTCTTGTCAAAGATTGTTACAGGCGATGAAACATGGGTTCATCACTTCGAACCTGAAAAAAAACGGCAATCAATGGAGTGGCGCCACACCCACTCCCCTACCAAGAAAAAGTTTAAAGCCATACCCTCAGCCGGTAAAGTCATGGTTACAGTCTTCTGGGACGCTGAAGGGGTTATTCCGTTCGATGTCCTTCCCCATGGTCAAACGATCAACTCTGAAGTGTATTGTGCTACTCTTCAGAAATTGAAGAAACGACTTCAGCGTGTTCGTAGGCACAAAAATCTGAACGAACTTCTCCTTCTTCATGACAACGCAAGACCTCACACAAGTCTTCGCACCTGAGAGGAGCTCACAAAACTTCAGTGGACTGTTCTTCCTCATGCACCCTACAGCCCCGATCTCGCACCGTCGGATTTCCGTATGTTTGGCCCAATGAAGGACGCAATCCGTGGGAGGCACTACGCGGATGATGAAGAAGTTATTGATGCAGTACGACGTTGGCTCCGGCATCGACCAGTGGAATGGTACCGTTCAGGCATACAGGCCCTCATTTCAAGGTGGCGTAAGGCCGTAGCATTGAATGGAGATTACGTTGAAAAATAGTGTTGTGTAGCTAAAAGATTGGGGAATAACCTGGTGTATTTCAATGCTGAATAAAACAACCCCTGTTTCAGAAAAAAAATGTGTTGCATTACTTATTGAACTGCCCTCGTATTAATAAATGTTTCGGTTTATCTGCAGGGTAAGTAACTTAAAAATTGACATTCGATGAAACATACTTCCGCGAAGTGTCTCGACCTCAAAACCGTTGGGTTACAGATCTATACCTTTTTCTTTAGTGGAAGAAATGGAAGGGTTAAATGACCTCAAGAGAATACTGATTTATTGACTAGATATAAATCCACCTTTTCTATAACCTGTCTCTATTACCAAAATTTTAAAAGAAAGAGGTATACGTATTATGTGCGTGAAGAGCAAAAACCAAAACAAAAAAAAAAAAAAAAAAAAACAAGGGGACACTTTTGGAACCCTCATACGCGTCGTCGATACTCCGAGAACGCCACCGCCCCACCTCAATGGTATGTCTTCTCCTAATGTGTAGGTACCGTTATCTGCACTGTCACCTACGTGTGGATGTATCAATTTCATCTCCTACCATGACCGAACCCGCCGCAGAGAGATCGTGGGATTTGTTCCGCAACAAGCTCTAAAAGTATTAGCTGCACTTAGGATTCTTCACAACAGCCCAATGACAATCGTTTAAATAGTTCCAAAAATTCATGAAACCTATAAATCCCCCCCAACAAATAGGCCAAATGAATCGCGTGGCGTCTGACCCATGTGACGACGTTAGGTTTCGAAGAGTGATAAACATGTCCGGGCAGAGGAAAGTGCGTGGATCGACAGCAGCAGGTGACATCCGTAAGAGGAGAGCCAAGTGTGAATCATAAAATTCCAACCTGTTCTGCCGGCCCACGGTGTAGCCGGTATTCGTCTGTATCCTGACTGTTGCATTTCACACATAAAGGCGAATCGGTAAGATGTATCGTATGAAATCTCTGTGCACCGGGACGTATCACGTCGAACGTACGCCTACGCCCGAATCTAGTGTTACCGCGACAGTGCGCCATACTGCCCTCAAACGCACGTTAGAATATGTCAATTCGACGACACGGAGCAAGCGGCGGCGAAGCAAGGTACTATGGATGTCACTGTCCGTTGGTAAGCGAGGAACAGGGAGAGTCCAGTAAATAGCTGTACTCCAGTTAAAACCTCCCAAAACAGGAATATGACACAGGTATCTCCGCAAAAAGCACCGGAGGATAAGTCCTCCGCGCTCTTTAGGAAAAGTGAGGTAATCATATCTAACCTTAAATATCATTCCAGCGCTGACAAATAAACCGAGTACTGCCATGAGGCTCCGAGCTATGTGATTAAGCATTGGTCGCGTCTGCGCTGCATGTGGAATTCGTGATGCGTGATAGACATTACTTAGTTCGGTCCGTTGACGAAGGTCCAAAGCCCGGAGACCATGATCTGCAAACCCAGATAGAATATGTTAAGAGGACCTGATAATTAATGGTCGTCGTGCATGAGATGTCTTCCGTCAAGTCGATACCAAGACGGCGAGGCTGTATCGCATAGTCTGAGTGGGGCGACGCTTGCAGTTGTCATCCTTGTGCCAGTATTCAAGGCCACCGATTTAGGGTCAACTGCCAATTGTTGCACCATGCTTTTCTAGATCTTTTCGCAATTTGTTTTGATCTCCTGATGACAGCGTCATCTGCAAACAACCTAAAACGGTTTCTCAGATTGTCTCTCAAATAGTTTATATAGATAAGGAACAGCAAAGGGCCTATAAAGCTACCTTGGGGAACGCCAGAAAAATGGTTCAAATGGCTCTGAGCACTTCGGGACTTAACATCTGCAGTCATCAGTCCCCTAGAACTTAGAACTACTTAAACACCCAGCCATCACGCGGCAGAGAAAATCCCTAACCCCGCCGGGAATCGAACCCGGGAACCCGGGCGTGCGAAGCGAGAACGCTACCGCACGACCACGAGATGCGGGCGGGGAACGCCAGAAATCACTTCTATTTTACTCGATAAGTTTCCGTCAATTACTACGAACTGTGACCTGTGTGACAGGAAGTCACCAATCCAGTCACATACCTGAGACGATATTCCTAATTTCCATAAGGACGCAATCTCAATACAAGACGCTTGTATGGTACAGTGTCAAAAGTCTTCTGGGAATCCAGAAATACGGAATCGATCTGAAATCCCTTGTCAATAGCACTCAACACTTCATGCGAATAAGGTGCTAGTTGTGTTTCACAGGATCGATGTTTTCTAAATCCATGTTCACTGTGTATCAATAGACCGTTTTCTGCGAGGTAATTCACAATTTTCGAACATAATATATATTCCAAAACCCCGCCGTATATTGACTTTAATGATATGGGCCTGTAATTTAGTGGACTAGTCCTACTACCTTTCTTGAATATTGGTGTGACCTGTGCAACTTTTCAGTCTTTCGGTATGGCTCTTTCGTCGAGCGAACGGTTGTGTATGATTGTTAAGTATGGAGCTATTGCATCAGCATAATCAGAAAGGAACCTAATTGGTATACACTCTCGACCAGAAAACTTGCTTTTATGAAGTAATTTAGCCGGCCGATGTAGCCGAGCGGTTCTAGGCGCTTCAGTGTGGAACCGCGGGACCGCTATTGTCGCAGGTTCGAATCCTGCCTCGGGCATGGATGTGTGTGTGATGTCCTTAGGTTATTTAGGTTTAAGTAGTTCTAAGATCTAGGGGACTGATGACCTCAGATGTTAAGTCCCGAAGTGCTCAGAGCCATTTGAACCATTATTATGTAAATTAAGTTGTTTCACTACTTCGAGGATATCTACTTTTATATTACTCATGTTGGCGGCTGTTCTTGATTCTAATACTTTAATATTTACTTCGTCTTCTTTTTTAAAGGAATTTTGGAAGGCTGTCTTTAGTAAGTATGCTTTAGCAGCACAGTTTCCGATAGTATCTCCATTGCTATTGCGCAGAGAAGGCATTGATTGTGTCTTGCCACTAACATACTTCACACACGACCAGAATCTCTTTGGAATTTCTGACAGATTTCGAGACAAAGTTTTACTGTGGATACTGTTATAAGCATCTCGCATTGAAATCCACTCTAAATTTCGAACTTCTGTAAAATATCGCCAATCTTGGGGATTTTACGTCTGTTTAAATTTCGCATGTTTGTTTCGTTGTTTCTGCAACAGTGTTCTGACCCGTTTCGTGTACCAAGGAGGATCAGCTCCGTCGTTTGTTAATTTATTTGGAATAAATCTCTCGATTGCTGCCGATACTATTTTTTTCAATTCAGGCCACATCTGGACTTCACTTATATCGTTGATTTGGAAGTAGTGCAGATTGTCTCTCAGGAAGGCGTCAAGCGAATTTTTATCTGTCTTCTTGAACAAGTAAATTTTTAGTTTGCTTTTTATTTCTTTTTTTATTTTCAACTAAATGTTCGAAAAAATTTTCAGAGAATGCGTTAGCACAATTTCGGATGATGTTTCATGCGTACCTCTGGAATTAAACACGTATTTTCGTCAACATATCAAGATTAAGTTAAAGTCACCACCAATTATAATCGTATGAGACGGATACCTGTTTGAAATGAAACTTAAGTTTTCTTTGAACCTTTCAGCAACTGTATCATCTGAATTGGGAGGTCGGGAAGAGGATCCAGTGTTTATTTTATTTCTGTTGCCAACAATGACCTCTGTCCATACGAACTCACGGGCACTATCCACTTCAGTTTCTCGACAAGGTAAACTACTACGGGGGTAAAGTATGCGTTGCTTGAGCCTCTTTGTGTGACTTGGCGTACGCCATCTTTGTCGTCACCTCACGGATCAAAAACCAGTGCCTGTGCTTTCGTTCCATGACTGTATGCTACATAGGAATCCGTTAGTTGGAGATTCCGGTCGTTTGACGTGTACGAACTTTCGTAACTTCGAAATGTTCAGGTGTCACGGTCACAACCTTAGCTTTCACCCGGATGACAGTCATCTAGCGGTCCGGTGATGGGGGCTTATCGGAACAGCCCGTGACGATGGCGTAGTAGAACTCCACAGAGCTGCGCCTCCACGACACAGCGTCCCCGCGTGTTTCGTTCCGCCGCCTGAGATCCCCGTGAGGTCAGGTGAGCGGTGGTAAATTTCCACGGCTGCGGCTTGCGCCACACCCGTTGGCCTCCAGGCGTGATGGTATAAATGTAAGCAGTGCGGTCAGTTAACGCTGCCAGCCACAACTCGGATATCGTGACCGCACCCCTGACAGAGAGGGAGGTATATACGTACAGTACCTATACTGTCAATACTACTAGACGAATGTTCCATGAAGTAAGTGAAACCCGGCCTATCGGCATAGACGATGTCCGATGTGCTTATCAAGCCTATGTCGCGAATGACAGTGGCGAGTGGTGGGTGTATGTAACTCCCATATGCGACAAGCACTGTGCCCGCCAAAAAAGTCGCTTCCACGTCGACCAGCCACGAGCCACTGCAGAGAGGCGGCCGGGGTGTTACAGCAATTATCAAGAAGGCTCTTGTGTTTCCTCGCGGCTGCGACAGTGTTGTATCGCCCCTTCTTTCCGAACAGATTTCCAGGTGAAGAATAATTCCTCGTTTTAGTTCCGAAATGGGGAGTAATTTCGGTCGACGCCTCCGTAGTAGGTGTGTCCACGACACAACCGAGATGAGTTCGATCGTGTACATGTGCCTGCAACAGACAGTCGTCAGACGATGTCCGTCAGCGTTTCTTATGCTTACAAGACGTGCTGCTTCTGAATGTATGTCTCGGTATCAGAATGTGTGTGTAGATCCGACTTCTATGCGTCTTCCGAGAGAAAAATTTGGGTTGGCAAGACTCGTGCAGCGAGAGGACGGTATGTGACTTGTCAATACCGTGTTGGACTGTCTGTGGTTGTAACTTATGCCGATCCCCACCGCCAGACATTGTACAAGTCGTCACTTGAGCATAAGTAAGTGTCAGAATCGAAAAAGCAGCATCTTACTCCACTGAGTACGGGATATGTTGTAAAAGTCTGCCACATGGCTAATGATAGTCTTGTACAGCTTAAGAGCGGTAATAATGGATCGGTGGATAACTGAAAATTTAGCTCAAAAATCCAGGAGATCCTTATGGCTAGGCTGATTATTCAGCGGTAACAGCGCCATATATCTGTCTGAGAACCAGAACTGCAGCTTGCCGGCAGCGCTGGTAACTACCTCATGCACGGTTCATTGTTAGTCATATTAACATTGACAATGATGTGCTGTGCATCTAGATGTAGCTCATCAGCCAACAAATTTTCTGCTTCACATGCTCGGTGTCACATATATTCGACATGTAGCGTAACCTTAGTGCTCTTCATCTATGAGTACACCATGTTCCTTCAATAAACTTGTAGCAAGCAATTCGTGTGCCGCGTGAAGTGATCAAGCTTGCAAAAAACACTTGACAGGCAGGCTGCGCAAAGTGTGACACTTCTTCCGCTATCCCAACCGCCGTCCTGCAAACGGCGATTACTAAACTCATGTCTCGCCCGACCTGTGTCGAAATGCCTTTTAGAAAAAAAGGTTTGGTCATTTGGATATTCCACTTCTCTCGTTTTCATTTCCGGCGAAGCACAGCATATGATATAAATGTGGATGAAATCAGAGGTAACTAGTAACCGCGGTCCCCTTGTTAGCCACTTGTCAGAGAGGCTCCTTTACGAGCCCAGCGCTCTGGAATAGATAGCTGGCAGCCACTGCAGTAAACGCTTCAGTCATATTCGAATTAGTTAAACTGTTTGTGTCGGTTCATTCTACTCTATAAATGACTTCCAGTAATATCACGTGCCTTCCATACCTGAGTAACTAAGCGTAGTATTAGTACATTTACTTCAGAAACAGTACATGTAAAATCCAAAAAACCAGTGTAATTATTTTGGCAGAGAAAGAAACAAAGCAATACATTGCGAAGTGTATACTTCGGTACCACTGTCTCATAATTCCATTAATCATATACACACTCCAAACAAGCACTGCTCATCTCATCTTCCGTGCGACGTTGAGTGCCGGCGGTAAACGTGGTCTTATTTCCCATTACTAACAAAATGCTTTTGAAAGCGGAATTTTATGTGCCCTTTCGACAGAGCGGTCTCAAATTAGCTTGTCGTCATATTCGTTTTAACGATATACATTAAGAGGAACACTAAAAGGCAAAGCATAACCAATTCTCCAGCAGCGACTGAGCAACATCCTAGGTTGCGCCCATTGCTACCACCATGCAGCAGCGCTGCTCAGTCGCTGTTGGAGTATTGGTTATGCTTTGCCTTTTAGTGTTCCTCTTAACGTATATCGTTAAAACGAATATGACGATATGCTAATTTGAGACCGCTCTATCGATTGGGCACCCAAAATTCCGCTTTCAAAAGCATTTTTTTAGTAATGGGAAACAAACCGACACTTTCCGTTGACACCGGTCATCGCGTGAAAGAGATGAAGAGCAGTATTTGTTTGGAGCGATTCCAGCTTGACATTGCTAAAACTCAAAATGTCTATCAAAACAACAGAGAAAATGCGCCTAACGGTTGTTAGGAGGGACACTATCTTTATATATACAGTCCAGTCGCGTTAATGTGATCACTACTTATGTTCGACATCAACGTGCAATAATCACTGACAGACTACAGGTGGCGGCACTGGCAGTACAGGGTATAAAGCAGTCTGGGGGATGCGGAAACAGTGCAGTCATTGAAGTAATGCGAAAACGGAGCGATTTATCTGACATCCGAAAAGATATGATCATTGTCTTTCGGGCCAAGGCCCGAAGCACTTCCGGAACGGCTACGTTTGTGAACTGTTGGCGTAGCACTGTGATAAAAGTATATTGTGCGTGGAAAAACGGCGCTGTCCAAAACAGTGGTGCACAGGCAACTGTGGTGCACCAGGAGCAATGGATAACGGGGGTGAACGATGGGTGTGGTGATGTGTACGGGCGAACAGACGTCCAACTGTTGAGCAGGTTCTCAACTGACCGCTAAGATGAATCAAGGGACTGCCAACAGTGTCTCCTCAACAACAGTGTCTCCTCAACAACAGTTCAGCGTACGTTGCTGTGTATGAGCCTGTGTAGCTGGCGCCTGTTTCATACAACCATGCTCATTGCTGTTCTTCGGCGAAGGAGGCTGGAATTTGGTCACCAATGCCGCTACTGGAGTGGCGACAGGTGGCCTTTCCAAATTAGTCACGTTTTGTTCTCCATGAGACAGATGATCATTAGCATGTACTTCGTGAAACGTGCGAATGCAAACACTCAGACCAGAGGAGCAAGCGATATGATCTGGGGAATGTTTTCGTGTCATTCGCTCGGTAATCTCTTGATTCTGGAAGGAACAATGAATCAACACAGATATGCATCTATCCTTGTGACCGTGTCCATCCCTACGTGCAGTTTGTTTTTCTTCGGCACGATGGCATCTACCAGCAGGAAAGTGTCAGAAGCTCCATGAAGTTCTTCGCAGATGATGCTGTTATAGAGAAGCGTGTAAAAATCCGGAGGATCGACACTTGATGCGGGAACTCGATGTCGACCCTTAACATAAAGAAATGTATTGCGCATAAAAAGGGAGAACATACATATTATCGTATTATTACACTGTTCCTGAACAAACGATGAAGCAGAAACATCCATTAAATATCTGAGATTATGCGTACAGGGCGATTTAAAGTGAAACTTAAAACATATGGCCGGAAAGGCAACTGTAATATCAAATTCATTGAGGAAATTCTTAAAATTCCTCGAGCTTGCGTTCGTAGAAGTCTCAGCCAATATACTATTTCAGTAATGGATCTATGGGACTTTGCCGGCCGGGTGGTCGAGCAGTTCTAGGCGCTACAGTCTGGAACCGCGCGACCGCTACGGTCGCAGGTTCGAATCCTGCCTCGGGCATGGATGTGTGTGATGTCCTTAGGTTAGTTAGGTTTAAGTAGTTCTAAGTTCTAGGGGACTAATGACCTCAGATGTTAAGTCCCATAGTGCTCACAGCCATTTGAACCACTTTTTTCTATGGGACTTTGGCACACAGTAAGGTACTTACGAGGCCAGACACTCGGTTGCCTACATGCAAGGACAATTTGGTTGGCGAGTAGAGAGACAGGAGAAGGAAGTCGGAACACACACACACACACACACACACACACACACACACACACAGAAACACACACATTTTGGTCTTCTTATCAGAGGACAGTGTTTTGATCACCATTAACAACCAAGCAACTAATCAGTTTGTAACCCAGAGTCAGCCATCTGCTCTCTGTACCGACCATTTGACACTCATAAGCGACTGCAGTTGTCTTTGCACCCACTTTAATGCAAGACAAAATATTCCCTGAAATTAAGTGCCACGGTGTTATTTTCTCGTCTCACACTGTAACCCATATTCGCCAAGACAGATTATTGGTAAAAGAATTGCAGTCAGCACTGAAAAACTTGCTGTACTGTGAGGAGTTTCAGGATTAGTAATATGTTGCGACGAGATTGCGCACAGAGGAAATTTCGATCTTTGACCACCGATGAAAATTCATCCTTTGCATCTAAATTAAAATCGCAATTTAAAGAAACCAAAAACTGTCTATTATTTATCAACCATCTAAAAATTTGGTCTATTCGAGTACAAAACATAAGTATCTCGCTTTATTGAGGCTAGTGGTGTAACTTGCAGGGCAAGGTATACTTGATACCTCAAACATGATTGTAGACTCTCAGATTAAGTGATACGACGTTATTTCCACATCACACACACACACACGCACACACACACACACACACACACACACACACACACACACACACACACACACACACACACACACATACATACATACATACACCAGTGTTGCCAACAGTTAAAGTGAGCTTTCCACCAGTTTCCAGTGCAAAAACATCTAGAAAACCACTAACAAAAAAGCCCCTACTCTCATATTCACTAGAACTTCCACAATTTTTTTAAAATTATTGTGAATGAAAACATTAAGTATATTAGTAATTAGTTTCATTTATTATTAAGTTATAAATTATTCACAATCATTAAATGAACATACAATAAATAAATCAGCAAGTCAAGGTCAGGAACATACAAAAAGTTCAATAACAACAGCGAATTATTTAAATGAATTCGTCTTCTTCAGATGAATTATTTTTGTCTGTATCATCATCATCGTCGGTTTCAGATTGGTACGATTCTTTGGTGCCGATTTGTTTTACAACGTTTATTGGAATTTCATACTCTTTGTAGCATTTTTCTTTCAACCTCAAACCACAGCATATTCTTAATATAGCAGTTATTTAATTTCACTCAATTCCTCTGCTTGTTTTTTATTACACTCATACTGCTAAATATTCTCTCAACATCGGCTTTGGAATAGGGCAGTACTAATCGCAAAAGTCGCTATTCCTCAAATTTGGATTCCCCTTGAGTATCTATGAAATGCAATACTTCATTCCAAAATTATTTTGTATCTTTGGTGTCGTTCCAGTTCAACAAATGAATTTGTCGGCACTGGTCGTCCACTCTCGCTATTATTCCTACACTTTCATTGAACTGAGCCATATATTAATTAGATTTCTTTGTTGTGTTAAGTGTTTGTTCAACAATTACATCTTTTTCATCAAAGTCAAATTTTCTGCTAACCTGTTCTTTATTTCTTCAGTCACACTTACTATAAATGTTATGCACCGATTACGCAACATATCTTCGTCTTACCTGGTAATCCTTTTTATCTCATTTCAAACAACTGCTTTTCATAAGCGGATTCCCAGATAATGTCTTCGATCAAAGAAACCACGAATATTTTGAGTAAAATTATTAACTTTATTTGCAGGTAACGTAACCTCGCTGATCACCATGTGTATCAGGCTAGTCAACTTTGGTGTGACCCGTATCGTTTGACTCAAACACTTCTTTAACTCTGTTTATTTCAATTAATACTGGATATAAAAATGAAATATATGCCTAATTAATCTCTTTCGCATTCATAGCGTGCAATAACTCTGCCATGTGACACCTTTCGGGCAGTTTAGCTACGGAAAAATGTGTTTTTAGCTCTGAACATTGAGCGTATATTCTTGATATAGCGGATTCTATTGATATCT
The DNA here is from genome assembly GCF_023864345.2 of Schistocerca serialis cubense. NCBI lineage: Eukaryota > Metazoa > Arthropoda > Insecta > Orthoptera > Acrididae > Schistocerca > Schistocerca serialis. The sequence goes on along the minus strand of NC_064645.1, from coordinate 254,469,449 downwards.
AACTTGTCTGGCATGCTTGAACTATTTTTAAGGGTTTCTATCCATCGTTGGTGGTTTTGTGTGGCTTCTTACAAAGACATTGTCTGGAAAAGGATCGACTAAACCAGTCATATGTGTCTTTAATTGAAAAATCGAAATTTCTCGGTAAAAATACTTTTTCAGCAGGTGAAACAGCCAGGTGCTAGGAATGGCACAATCAACGTACTAAAATCAGGTGTAGTACCTCTTCTTTCAATTTCATAAATACTCCGTTGTTTACTCCAACCATGACAGAGGCATTATCTGTACCAATGCCCATTAAATTTTGAAGTCGCATACCGAATCGTTGAATTGTCTTGTTTATAGTGGAGACAACAGCTTCAGCATTACACACGTGTAGTTCATCAAGGTCAAGGTATGTAGATACTATGTGTAATTTACCGTAATAAACTATAATCAATCCCAAGTATTTATATACAGCAATATTAGTAGATTCATCAGTTAATAAGCTAAATGGTTGATCATTGCAATCTTGTTTTAGAACGTCAGTGGAATGCACTGCTAACACTTTTTTTAAAGATGAGGTGCCCTCAGTTCGGTGCAGCTTTCGATATCTTTTTCATGACTGTGATTAATTACCTCTACCAAATGGTCGACACACGTATACTAAAATGCATGGTTGGATAATGCAACCCCTGCTTCTTCCTTGGTTTTTGTTCCCAATGGGCTCTGACTTAAAAGCTATTTTAGGCTGCATAGTTGCAACCTGCAACAATTTTCTTAGTCAAAGAGTGACGATCCGTACAAAATCACAAAGGCCCGAATTTTAAGCAGTGAGGAATAAAAGAGATAGGCTGTCGTACGTCTGACCCCTGTATCTGCACAGTGAGTGTACTAATGTGTGCGAACTTACCTTACCACTTAGCGCGCAAATGGAAAAAGCATCTGAAATGTCTTCTCAAGCCCAAGGTGTCAAACACATTCTAAATAAGTATGACCCTGGCCCTCTAATGCAGCTAATATCAGGTGAGGATTGTAACAAAAATCATTAGAAATACTGCTGTCAGGTAACTAGAATGCATGAATTAATAAAAGTGTAAGTTTGGGGTCTGTTCTAGAAAGGCAAAATAGCTATTCCTTTTTTTATTCTACATATTTCCTTGGTCCCAGCCTTATTCACGATAAAAGGAATAATGTATTGTTCTGGTGTTATCGCTTTCTGCGCTGAAGCTCGCCGTTCTCTTGCTAAATGGGAGTTTTAAGATATCATTAACCACCTTCTCGGTTCGTCTCCAAAATGCGTGAAAGATCTCTTGCGCCCGTCGTTTGGTGATGATCGTGTGTTCAGCTGTCATTTTCGTCATCCTTGGCCTCCCAGGTCCCCAGACCTCAGTCCGTGCGATTATTGGCTTTGGGGTTACCTGAAGTCGCGAGTGTATCGTGATCGACCGACATCTCTAGGGATGCTGAAAGACAACATCCGACGCCAATGCCTCTCCATAACTCCGGACATGCTTTACAGTGCTGTTCACAACATTACTGCTCAACTAAGCTATGTTGAGGGATGATGGTGGACATATTGAGCATTTCCTGTAAAGAATATCATCTTTGCTTTGTCTTACTTTGTTATGATAATTATTGCTATTCTGATCGGGAATTTTTTGAACGTTTTTATTTTTTCGGTTTTAATAAAACCCCATGTCATTCCAAGCATGTGTGTCAATTTGTACCTCTCTATCTACATTATTCCGTGATTTATTCAGTTTTCAAATTTATACTGACTTTTTGATCACCTGGTATATGTACCTGGATCCTATTGCCTCGGGATAATTTTTGGAAGCAATTTGGGACACTTTAGTGTCTTAGCTCAGATTTTTGTGTTTTTTTTTAAGATTAACTTTAATTAGACACGTAGGCAGTTGAAAAAATAAGGGCGACACAGCGTCTTTGACTAGTAATCTGTTCCATCTCTGGTTCGAAACCCATCAAAGACTAAATTTTAAATAAAAATCGTCAGCAATGGCGGACGAAGACTTCCGGCTTAAGAAATCATCCAAACTCTGCCAGCGGTCTTGTCAAGGAGGGCGGAGGAGCGGGCAGAGTTTCAGGGCAGTCTCTTGCCTTTGGGGTGGTAAATGGTCCGTAAAATGCGGAAGAATCAGCAGTGATCAACCGGATGAGGAGGCTGAAGGCAATGGAAACCACTGTGTTACCGACACATAATGTGTATCCACAGGAAATGTGATTTGTTATTGAAGAAACTGTCATGATGATTTCTCCATTGGCCAAAGACTAGTCTGCCGTAACGACCTCTGGAAGGGGAGGTGACCATGAGGAAAAGACTGAATAACCAACGAAAAAGTAACGCTCTACTGGTGGCTGCGTGGAATGTCAGGCGTTAGGACGTGGAAGGGAAACTAGAAAATCTGGAAAGGGAAATGCTAAGGCTCAATCTACGTATAGTTGGGGTCAGTGATATGAAGTAGGAGGAAAACAAGGATTTCTGGTCAGAAGAGTACAGGGTAATATCAACACCAGCAGAAAATGGTATAACGGGAGTAGGATTCATTATCAATAGGAAGGCGGGACCGATAGTGAGTAGCTGTAAACAGTTTACTGATAGGGTTGTTCTATCAGAATCTACAGCAACCCAACACAGACAACAATATTCCAGGTTTACATCCCGACATAGCAAGCAGAAGATGAAGAGCTAGAGAAACTATTTGAGGATACTGAACGTGTAATTCAGTTCGTAAATGGAGATAAAAACCTAATAGTTGTGGCGGATTGGAGTGCAGTTGGAGGGGAAGGAGTAGATGAAAGCGTTAGGAGAGATTGTGGGCTTGGTAGTAGAAATGAGAGAGGAGATAGAAAAATTGAGTTCTGCAATAAATTTCACCTAGTAACAGCGAATACTCTGATCTTGACTCACAAGAAGAAGAAGTATATTTGGAAAAACCCGAGAGATACGGGAAGATTTCTGTGGTGTGCGTACTGTAAGACCTTCGGTACACACACCATCAGATTATTTGACTTGTCACTCTAACGAAGTAGGCGAGTGTCAGCAATATGCCTCGTGGTCTTATCGTGGCGTACGCCGGCCGAAGTGGCCGTGCGGTTAAAGGCGCTGCAGTCTGGAACCGCAAGACCGCTACGGTCGCAGGTTCGAATCCTGCCTCGGGCATGGATGTTTGTGATGTCCTTACGTTAGTTAGGTTTAACTAGTTCTAGGTTCTACGGGACTAATGACCTCAGCAGTTGAGTCCCATAGTGCTCAGAGCCATTTATCGTGGCGTGTTTATCTTCTGCCATTAGGTCAGACGATAGAAATGCCACTTGCACGCTTAGAATAGCAGATTGACGGTGACCAACTTTAAGCAGAACTTGATAAATTTTCACATACATATATTAAAATAATAAAAGCATAGACATTACGTAACTTGATTCTGGATGCTGTTTACAATTGACAACCTGAAGTTCCTTTGGTCTTGGTACGTTAATCTTATTCTACATATCTCTGATACTTGACAAAGTGTCTATTCATTTATCTTCATGGCTATGTACAGGAATATGGTAATCTTATTAGGTGCAGACTGAAACTTGACTATAGACAAATGCAGACTAATGCAGACTAATATAGACTGACTAATCGGAGGTCTGTACACTCGTTATAATACCTTGAGCGTTCAGGTATCACTGCGTGAGTGTAATCCGTGAGGAGAAAAGGTTCTACGTTAGCAGCAATCTCATAGGCTGTGTTACATATTAATACGCGGATCGGTGGAAGCAGAATTTGGTCCGTCTCTAAGGCAGCGCCATCTCGTAGTGCGGAGACGGACGAGCGCTGCGCCTGCGCTGTTGTGCTTAGCGGGGCGCGCTCTAGTGGGAAAGTTGTGTACGCGCTCACTACGCGGAACTATGTACACAACAATTTCATTTAAATAACATCACAGTCAGACAGGAATGACGAAATCAAATACTGAATTGTAAGGAGTACCCAGGAGCAGATATAGATTCAGATCAAAATTTAGTAATGATGGAGAGCAGGCCGAATTTTAACAGTCTAGTCAGGAATATTCAACGCACAATAAAGCGGGATACAGAAATATTGTGAATTAAGAAATAGACTTGAAGTTCTCCGAGGCTATAGATATAGCTATAGTGAATAGCCTAATAGGCAGTTCAGTTGAGGAAGAATGGACATCTGTAAAAAGCGCAGCACAGGAGGCCGAAAGACAAACTTATGTACAATGGAGGTAACTTCGAGGAAATATGGGTAACAAAAGAAACACTTCGTTTATCGACTGAGGAAGGAAGTAAAAAAATGTTCAGGGAAATTCAGGAATAAAGAAATGCAAGTCACTTAGGAATATGGGGAACACTGACGCGAAGACGGCACAGGATGATAGGACAGCTATTACTACATCATTGATTAACTTCCATGGTAATACAGGGAGCTGTAGAGGGTATAAACTGTAGAGGAGAACAGACATTGAAATACATCCAGGAAATAATTGAGACTACAGATTGCATGTGCTACTTCGAGAGGGAAAGTTGGCACGGGAGAAGAACTTTCAGCTTACCATTTAAGCAAACAACTCGTCGTTTAAAGAAGCTGTTTCATCAGTTTTGAACTCTGCATATGATCTTTGGGTTGCTAAACACGCAATTTGATACCAGAAAATTTAGATACAACGCTACAATAAGGATTATTTTTAAGCATATCCGTACAGGAGTGGAGATGTATAAACACATTTTTTGAATATCTTGTCATCTAGTAAACGTACATCGATCCGTAATTTTCTACAAGTACTCCAACATACGACCACTTTCCATGGTATTTTCAGTAAATACCGATATGTTGTATTCCCAGTCACATCCAGATTTTTCCAAATACTTTTATACATCTTCTGATGTGGCAAACATTCTTGGAGCCATAATTTTCTGCAAGTACTCTAGCATACGGCAACTTTCCATGGTATTTACAGTAAATGCTTACATCTTGTAGTAGCCAGTTGTGTACAGGATTTCCTATATACTGTGTTTGAAGTAACATGTAAGCCTTGTTTGCACTTCTGCAATGGCTGGTTCTTATTCCAGAGATAGTTCATTTTCTTGCTTCATGGCAATTGTTTTCGATAAGTGCTCCAGTTTGCGTCGTTTTTACTTCAACTTGTTCCACTTCCTGTTTCCTTTTGCGTACACGTAATACATTAACTGCACTTAGAGGAGTAAGCTGATCAGGCTAAATAAGCAATAAATAAATAAATAAATAAATAATGCGTGCAATAGGGAATGTTTTAAGTCTTACTGATACATTGCTTCTTTTTTTTTTAGACCTTATTTGTGTGAACCTATTACATTTCGGGAATTCTTATAGTTAACAGTATTGTGGAGAACAATGTCATACATTGAAAAATGATGTTTCTCCAACTTTAATATACCACTTATGTTGTCCTTGCTGGTGTTTGTGTTAATAATTTCCGTATAATCAAAATATCCACGGGTGTGCTACCGGTCTATAGTGTCCACCGGCAGCACACCCATGGATATTTTGATTATCAAATACGCCGGGAGAAACTCAAGAATAACAATTTCCGTATATTTTGCAAGTAAATAATTAAATATGTAGCAGAGAGCACTGGGTCATAATCTTTATAATGTGTTCTTGGTCTTGTTGGTTTGGAAGGTTTACTTTTACACTAGTCGTGTTTCATGTAATCGCATTGCCCGGGAACACACACAGAAGAATAGTGTTAAACAGAACACAGCAACTGTTCTGTAAGCTGTCACCACTTCAAAGCAATTGGCATGGCGAACAGCAGAGCACATGATGAATATTGTTTTTTTGCAGTTTAATAAACTTACTTTCTAAGTGTCATAAACCTGCAAATTAAATGAGTAGTATCAATAAAGTGAGCCAGATGTGCTTTGTGCCGCTATAGAGGAATAATACAGACAATTTAGCTTTGAAATAACATTTTGGCTCTTAATTTGAGGCTCCAATGTGCCTTGCATCAAGTGGGGCACTAAGATCGAACCACCATCGACGCTAAGTTTATCTTAAACTGCAAGTTACACCACAAATGTAAAAAAAATAAAATAAAATAAAATAAAAAATAAAAATTCCCACACATGTTTTGTATTGACATAGAACAAATCCTTAGAGAACTTTTGATTTCTTTACACTGCTGTTTCACTTGCGGTGCAGAGGTAGAATTTTCAACTGTGGACATAAATCGAAGTTTCTTCTATGTGGAACCTTGTCCAAAGATATTAGACTACTATTCCTGAGGCATGTAGTAGTACAGTAACCCTTTCATCTGCTGACTGCAATTATTTTCCTCTTAATCTCTGTCGATTCTCACTGACAGTGGAATATGTGGCAATAACATTATGACCCTTAACATGTGGATCTATTTTTCCTTTCACCAATGTGTATGCATCGATCGAACCACATATGTGTTTGGGTGCCAAGTGAGGAGTAAAGAGAGCAAGATGGTTTATGAGCTACTCTTTTCCAGATGCTCATTACCAATTAAAATATGCCACTTTTGTAAGTAATCAGTTAGAGCTAGGTGAGCAAAAGCTACATTTGTTCGTTGATGAAATCGAACGACGAACAAGTTGGCGACACTGTGTAAGTAGGCTGTTTAGGTTCTTATATTGGTAACGCCACCGCCACGTAGCGCTCTGTATGAAAATCATTGGCTGTGCTTTGTGCAATCTGTGGCTGGGTGGCATTGTTGGAATTTGCTATTGTAGTGTTGGGCAACTGCCTGTTAACAGCGCGTAGCGTTGCGCAGTTGGCGGTGAGCCACCAGCAGTGGTGGATGTGGGGAGAGAGATGGCGGATTTTTGAGAGTGGATGATCTGGACGTGTGTCCATCACAGACAGTAAATTTGCAAGACTGGATGTCATGAACTGATATATATATATATATATATATATATATATATATATATATATATATATATATTGACTTTTGAACACTATTAAAGTAAATACATTGTTTGTTCTCTATCAAAATCTTTCATTTGCTAACTATGCCTATCAGTAGTTAATGCCTTCAGTAGTTTGAATATTTTATTTAGCTGGCATAGTGACGCTCGCTGTATTGCAGTAGTTCGAGTAACGAAAATTTTTGTGAGGTAAGTGATTTGTGAAAGGTATAGTTTAATGTTAGTCAGGGCCATTCATTTGTAGGGATTATTGAAAGTCAGATTGCGTTGCGCTAAAAATATTGTGTATCAGTTTAAGCACAGTCATTTATAATTTTTCTAAGGGGATGTTTCAACTGTCTCTGACAGGCTGCTTGAATTTAAGCGCATGATGACCTTGTAATATTTCTGGCTTAGTCAGCCATCATATTAGGCTCCAAGAAGCTGTTCCCAGAGCAGTGGAGATGAAAGAAGTATATAGATGACGAAATGTGGTGTGAGGTACCTGTGACAGATGTTAGATTCGGTACCATTCCAGTGAGAAAGACCGTCTGCATAATGCTACTGCTCTGTGATTGGCTGCTGTGTTCGGAGCAAGGGCGCCAAAACATAAAAGTATAATTATTATTATTAGTCAAACTACTCATTGGAATGACTTCAATTTTTAATATAAATATCTCTCAACAACTGACTATCAATCAGTCGTTTTAGAATTATTAAAAACAATTTAAATCAAAAACAAAAGACTGACGAAATTGCAGACGAAGCACTTCTGAAGCGTTATGGTCACGCCTTTTCTGGCATGGCGCGCGAAGTGTTTCGGGCTGTTCATCACTCTGGAATAGGCAGTCGAGAAGAACTGACATGTTGTCTGTCGTAGGATGTGTTTCCAATTTTTATTTAAGGCTGTTCGTCACTCTGGATTAGGCAGTCAAGATGTACAGTCATGTTGCTTGTGGCAGGATGTGTTTGCCAGTATTCAGTGTTAAAAGATTCACTCCGGTAGTCATGGGGCACAGACACGTGCCACAAATAGTGTAAAGATACATTTTCATAAACATTGTGTTTGATCATGTACTTTGCTGTATCAGAAGGTGTTGTGTTAAGATCATGTAGTCTTCTCGTGTGGCTACATTAAAATACGCGAGTAGCATCCCAAAGAAGTGATACATTATTTCAGAACAGAACCTCGCTAAAAGTCAGTTTCAGCCTCAAATACAGAACCTACGACCTGTGTGCTGTTTTCTGCGCTGGGGACATCAACTTGAAGACAGCAGGTTAGTGAACTATAACAGAACCTTCGTATTCCACACAGTCCAGTGGAAACAATTAGGCGCCTCATGTGTACTGCACGCACAGAACAAACGTGCTCAGTGACGTCATCTGCAGTAATGCAGAGGAGGTAAAGGGGGATGATCATTATTAACACCAACAGTCAGTTCATTCTTTCTTTCTTGCCGTAACCTGATGGCTATTTTCAGTCCTACATAACCCGAAAATGGCACAAATTATCGAATATTCCTCTTAACAGTTATTTTTCGGTGCAGCCTCCCCTGCAACACCGATAAAAACACTGCAGGCCGTTTCTGTTTTCTCTCTCTCTCTCTCTCTCTCTCTCTCTCTCTCTCTCTCTGTCTGTCTGTCTGTCTGTCCGTGTGTGTGTTTGTGTTGACGAAACTGTGTTGGTTCTGTGAGTGCTGATGAATATATCTTCGTACTGCCACTCTCTCCGTCGCCATCTGCCCCCCCCCCCCCTCCCAATATAATGTAGACAACAGGGATGTGTGACGTCATAAGTAGGTATACCGTGGGCGAGAAGCTCCACAGGTATATTATTCGGTTTCTCTTACGTCTTTTTCTCTAAAAGTGAAAGGAATCGAACTCAGATTATCATCAACAATCGTTCTTGTTGCGCATCAGTCACGACTGGAACAGGAGAGGGGCAAAGTGACGACGGTACGCCAAGTATCCTCGGTGACACATGTTAAGATGGCTTGCGAAATGTAGATTTCCAGAGTATAGTGCAGCAGATTGAAGGCGATGGATACAACTGAACTTTGGCCAGAAAGTAGAGAGAGAGACTTGGGATCTGCCATACCCGATAAGAAGTGACGCCAGCTACTAAACAGGATAGATGTGCAAAACATGAAAGTCGATTAATTAACTTACGACATCTCACACCATTCTCGCGACAGGAAAGGGACTCTTAGATATCAGGATAAAAAGTACTCACAGTAATACGCAACGGGCAGGCAGTCATGGCAGAATACCTCTCATTCACACGTGAGGAGCACAGGAACGTTCAGGACTCGCAGATGTACCAGGAAGAATGTTATGAACTTCGTGCACATGCCCCTGGTAAAGGACTTCAGGGGCGCCACTTCTGCAGTGTGATGGAGACGCCCTACTGCCGCTCACCATACCAAGCCCCTTTAGTTGGCCTTTATTGCCCCTCCTCCTGTACCTGTGCCGAGTATAATGGATAAATTTTGCGTTAAACTTTTGAAATCAGCGTTTCATAATTTTTATCACAATCACCCATTGTGATTAACACTCCAACAGTCGCTTCCATGAAGATTTCATTTCTGAACAGAGTTAATACTTAAATAACGCAATAGCGTCTTTCTATGCTTGCTTTTGTGAAGTTTCATTTTACTCAATAAACTTGCAGCGGCTTATGTAATACATATTCTTTTGCACAAATGCGTCAACGCTAATAGACGAGACCAGAAAGGCTCAAAAACTTCCAAGAATGAATAACTCCCACCCCTCCCGAACAGGCCATTAAGGCCCAAAGATACGTACCGGTCGCCATGTCATCCTCAGCCCACAGGCGTCACTGGATGCGGATATGGAGGGGCATGTGGTCAGCACACCGCTCTCCCTGCCGTATGTCAGTTTCCGAGACCGGAGCCGCTACTTCTCAATCAAGTAGCTCCTCAGTTTGTCTCACAAGGGCTGAGTGCACCCCGCTTGCCAACAGCTCTCGGCAGACCGGATGGTCACCCATCCAAATGCTAGCCCAGACCGACAGTGCTTAACTTCAGTTATCTGACGGGAAACGGTGTTACCACTGCGGCAAGGCCGTTCGCCCAAGACTAAATGCCTAAATGAAATTTCCTGAATTTGTACGTTAAAAATCGTGCACATGCATGTTAACAAATAAAATAGAAATATTGCTGTTCAAAAATACTCTGTGAACGCTTCAGTTTATTTTTGGAAAAATGACGTCAAATCGAATAGCTAGCACAAGGGCAACATCTACGCAAGATTAACAACAACAAAAATGTTATTCGTAATCGCTTTTATTAATGGCTGTCCTTAAGAAATATTTGATAACAGGAATACGATCATTAAAATAGAGAATATTACCACTTGAAGCTCGTAGTTAAAGCCCGCAGCTTACATGGACACTTAACGATATTGAACAGAGGTTTCCATTAATTTTCGATGAACTTTCCGGAAGTTTATCTTCTCTGTATTTAATTTCACAGAGAAATGCGTTAAATTTCTAAAGCAGAAATAAAATTTCTAAAGAATTCAGCTGATAATTTGCAGAGATGAGCTTTACTAGTAGACAGGGTGTCTCTCGTAAGAGTCTTCAGGCGCATTTGCTCTGGTGTTTCAGCAAACATTTGTAGTATCGTTTTTGCATTGTGTAGTCAGATTCAGCCCAAAACAATTGCTGTTCATCACGGCTTTTGCCGATGGAGAGCGTCGGATTGTTAACCCGTTACAAACAAAATGGTTTTTAAATCGGAATTTCACGTGCAGAAATTTGGTTAGTCTAACATTCGTTTTATCTATATATATTAACACGAACAGTAAAGTAGGAAGAATAGCCAGTACGCTAGCAGCGACAGCACTGACCTGGCCCCGCTGACTCCTACCTATCGCCAAATATCCAGCCCTACTGAAAAGCTACTGGAATTCTGTTTACTCTTCCCGTTTTACCGTCCCCGTTAATACAATTAGATGAAACGAATATAAGACTAAACTAATTTTGGAATATTCCATCGAGCCGGCCTGGGTGGCCGAGCGGCTCTAGGCGCTACAGTCTGGAACGGCGCGACCGCTACGGTCGCAGGCTCGAATCCTGCCTCGGGCATGGATGTGTGTGATGACCTTAGGTTAGCTAGGTTTAAGTAGTTCTAACTTCTAGGGGACTGATGACCTCAGAAGTTAAGTGCTATAGTGCTCAGATCCATTTAAACCATTTTTTTTTATTCTATCGAATGGGCACGTAACGCTCCGATATAAAAGTAATTTTGTTTGTAATTGGAAACAAACCGACGTTTTCTGTTGTCGGTGGGCGTCACTTGAAATACGTGACGAGCAGTAATTGTTTGGGGTGACTCCAGCTACGCAATGCAAAAACGAAGTTGCGCATACTTGCGGAAACACGAGAGAAAATGTGCTTGACTACTCTTAGGACAGCCAATATTTGTGGTGTTTTTTTAAGAACCAGGTCACGTGGCAAAGTTTGTACCTCGCGACGGAACCTCAATAAGCACTGGCGTCGCCAGAAGCGACGACGAATGAGAGACGTCGGCCTCTACACACGCTCAACAGTTCCATATGCCACCACCAGAGAATGCTTACTTAACGGCCGATCGGAATGCCGCTCAGCTCACCCTGCAATCACCGAAGACGACAGCGTCGCCTCACTACAGAGCCAGCTGTCAGAGTTGTATTAGACGGAACCATGTAGCAAAATTAACCAAGTTCATAGTCAATAGTACTTTGAGACAACGATTTACCTGTTGGCCACGGATTGTTACAAAGTTAAGTATTTAATCTGTCTCATAACATAATTAAATGGCATAATATTTTGTGTGTGTTGTAGTGTCAACTCGGCCTCCTCCAGAAGTAAAACTAATAACCCACAACTGTGACAGCGAGTGTTACTTTGTCCGGCAGAGAATCATATTCATTTGCTAGAAGTCCGCCCCCGGTAGTTGCGTTGTCAGCGCGACAGACTGTAAATCCTAAGGGCCCGGGTTCGATTCCCGGCCGGGTCGGAGATTTTCTCCGCTCAGGGACTGGGTGTTGTGTGGTCCTAATCATCATCATTTCATCCTCATCGACGCGCAAGTTGCCGAAGTGGCGTCAAATCGAAAGACTTGCACCAGGCGAGCGGTCTACCGGACGGGAGGCCCTCGCCACACGACATTATTATTATTATTTGTTAGAAAAAGGTATTCGAGCTTGAATTATATTACGCAGAAGATTGAAAAGAAAATTGGAACTTGTCCCTGAACAAAAAATTCCGTTTAGAAGAGGATGGAGGAAGAGTTTTAATTTACAGCCAAGTCGGCTCAGGACTATTTATTTTCCTTGTGAAACAGGTTGGCTTACATCACTGCATGTAGTGGAAAATCCAGAAACGTGACTACTTTGTTTACTGACCTTTCTGCGTGATGTAATTATGGGAGATCTAAGATCAGAAATGTTCAGATCTATTTCTACAGAAGAAATACTTCAGTTTCTCGACGAAAGAAGGAAGCACAAAAATGTTCATCGAAATACACGATACTAGTGAAATAAACAGGAAGTGCAGGGAAGCTAAGGCGAAATGGCTGCGAGAAAAATGTGAAGAAATCGAAATGGGAGCGCTGGTCGGATTATTGTCTCAGTATACAGAAAAATCAAAACAATCTTCGGTGAAATTAAAAACAAGGGTAGTAGCAATAATATTGCAATGGTCATTCCACTGTTAAATGCATACGAGACAGGAGATACGAGGGAAGGGTATACTGACCGCCTTTACGAGGGGAAAACTTGTCTGTTTACGCGACAGGGTATCAAATATTAGAATCAGAATTTAAAAGAGCTTTGGACTACTTAAGATCATAGAAGGGAAAGATAACATTCCACCGGAATTGATAAAGTCATTGGGCGAAGTGGCAACAAAGCGACTATTCATATCGGTCAGTGTATAAGACTGACGATATACCGCCACAATTTCGGAAAAAAAACATCCATACAATTCCGAAGATAGCGAGACCTCACAAGTGCTAGAATTATCGCACAGTCAGCTTAACAGCTCATGCAGCGAAGTTGCTGAGTAGAATAATATGTAGGAGATGAAAATTGAGCATGTGATAAATGTCGGCAAGTTTGGCTTTAGGAAAGGCAAAGGCACCAGAGAGGCAGTTTCTAACGTTGCGATTGATAATGGAAGTAAGGCTAAAGATAAATGAAGGCATGCTTATAGCATTCATTGAAATAGACAAAGCGTTCGACAGGGTAAAATGGTACAAGATGTTCGAAATTCCGATAAAAATAGGAGTAACTTGTAGAGAAAGATGGGTAACCTTATACTGCTATAAAGTATATCTAAAAAAAGAAAAAACAGAAACTTTAGGGACAGTTTCCTTATACAGAAGTAGGTAATAAATGTATAACAAACATGGGCGCTAAAATGCATACCTTCAGAGGTGTGAGCACTTGTTCACCTTCGACACAACGAAACAGATCTCTTCCACTGCAATGTCTTTGCTTTATACATTTTGGGAGAGGGACGTTTTGACCAAAACAAGGAAAAAAGTCTAGTAAACATGGCGTCTAAAATATGTATCGTAAGAGCTATGAGCATTTGTTCATCTTCGCTAGTGTGAAACCTAACTCTTCAACTGAAGACGTGCTCATTGCTATTAAGGTGTGCATTTTAGGGCCTATGTTTACTACACATTTTTTTTATTGTTTTGGTCCATACTACCTCCTTCTAAAATATCGGGGTCAGGGATTTTCTCTGCCTCGTGATGACTGGGTGTTGTGTGATGTCCTTAGGTTAGTTAGGTTTAAGTAGTCTAAGTTCTAGGGGACTGATGACCTCAGATGTTAAGTCCCATAGTGCTCAGAGCCATTTGAACCATTTTTAAAGCACACACACACATACACAAACACACACACACAGACACACACACAGACACACACACACACACACACACACAAACACAGAGACAGAGAGAGAGAGAGAGAGAGAGCCATGCCGGCTTTGCGTCTATCGATATTTGTTCAGAGATGCTAACCTTGCGGCGCTGGTGAGTCGGTTGCCAGGTGGCACGACGTGAGCGGATCGACAGGTGAGCGTGAGTGACTTTTAGTTGGAAGGGGCAGAGATAGTTCAAATGGCTCTGAGCACTATGGGACTTAACATCTACGGTCATCAGTCCCCTAGAACTTAGAACTACTTAAACCTAACTAACCTAAGGACAGCACACAACACCCAGCCATCACGAGGCAGAGAAAATCCCTGACCCCGCCGGGAATCGAACCCGGGAACCCGGGCGTGGGAAGCGAGAACGCTACCGCACGACCACGAGATGCGGGCAAGGGGCAGAGAAGACGGGGTGATTTCCCAAGGAGGGGAGGTAATCCAGTCGATGAAGAGGTGCTTTTGGAAAGTCATTTTACAGGCGACAGTAGTAACTGCTGTGTCTTGAGGTGGTCTGTGCAGCCAAGCCGTTAGTGGCCGTTAACCGATGCCATTTTATTGGGAGATTGTAGTGGCGACCTGCTTCGCTGATGCTGTTGGACGATTATTTCGCTGCACTGATAAGGTGAGGTTGTTCTATTCATGTTTTCCACTGGCCATACACCTTCTGCCTCCCGTATTGCAAGTGTACCTCACCTGAGACAAAGTATTAGCGAGTGCTTAGTTATGAAAATATGTTAGTAATGCATGTGTGGTCGAACACTACTCAATTTGTTGCACCATTTTGATGCAACTCTTGTTGTTTGGTGCCTAGTAGCGTCTGTATTCTGCTGATCATCCCAGCCGTGGGGCTTGTTAAGTATAATGTTTTAAAACTTCCTGGCTTTCAAGAAGAAAAGAATGCAATGTGTGGCCCTCAACTACGTACTGTCAGACTCAGAGTTGAAATATTAAAAGTTTTGGCTGGTTCCGTTGTCTAGGGACTCGGATACGTAGTTGCCGCGTTACATGCCAAATACTGCTGAGTCTACTGTATACAATATGAATATACACATGAATCCAATTATCGAAGGTTCCTATCACTCACCAATTGTGCATTCTGAATGTAGCGTAGAAATTTTTAAACGAAAGATTGCAATTAAATAAAATCTGCAGGTACTATTTTTAACGACTTTAAATGATGATTACCATAGCAGAAGTAACTTTAAGAATGACGTTTATTACTGCAAACACTTATTGGTGTCGATGGTCCAGCAATTAAATAAAATATAAGTTGAATAACAGGAAAACAATAGATTGCTACTTCACGTAATTAGCTATGAACAACAACAAAGCTCGTGAGATATTCACTTCTAAACGCATACTACATCTTCACCGCATAAGTCATGGAAATCTCACAAGTGCACAGTCGGCACTACGAAATATCCCGCGACCACGTGCAAACTGCTCCACTCTCCATGACCGTTGGTGCTTCCCGTCCAGCACTCCTCTGTGTCCTGTCCGGCACTCCTCCCCCACTTCAATCCAGTCTCCCCATTAACGAGCGCTGTGATTGGCTAGAGCGCTCCCGCCATTTCTTCAAGCCAACGCACACTCACAAACATACTGAAACACATATGAAATACTGGATTTACATTTAAATAACTTGAAAATAAATAAATATTCCTACGGCTGGACCATAAACACGTTTTAACAGACATTATTAAATCCATAAACAAATCAAATAAACATATATCATAGGAACAGAAACAACAGGAGGTCAGTAGCCTAAACTTCTGTCTTTTGTAAAACACAGTAAATATTTGACCGATTTCTTCAGGAATAGTACATATCGGATATAAACAAAGACATAGATGAATAAATATATTTATAAGCATCTGCTACCGTTTTTTCGTGTTACCGTGGAGTACTTATGACTTGATGTGATTAATAGTAGTCGGCCACTTAGACCTCCAATCACTCATGTACTATCCAAGTAACATGCCTGTAATTCATACCAATTTAGGTTTACACTATTAGCTTTCTAAAGACACGTCGATCGACAAAACCGGGAGAACTATTTAGGTTTTGGAAATTCGTTGCTGGGTGTTACTTGTATAATTTACAGTCAGATACTAAACTAATAAAGATATTGAAAATCTGATTACACCATCAGAATCGACGTGCAAATAATGATAATGTACATGTTTCTTTTTAAGGTATCATGATTCCGCTGGTTAGTATTAATTTCTACATGAGCTGTGAAATGTCTGCTATTATAGTTTCGCAAAGTCCGCCATCTTTAGCACTCCCGGCATACACATCTCCTTCATCTACTCAAATCACAGTCCTCGACGCTGCGTCAACATGGAATTCACAGCCACGCATTCGGCCTGGA
Organism: Schistocerca serialis cubense; assembly: GCF_023864345.2. Lineage (NCBI taxonomy): Eukaryota > Metazoa > Arthropoda > Insecta > Orthoptera > Acrididae > Schistocerca > Schistocerca serialis. The sequence continues at coordinate 254,453,211 of NC_064645.1, read as the reverse complement.
CCGTGTGCTAGGGCTACCCCTCTTGCTCTGGCCAGTGTTCGGCACCACGCGGTTGCTGAAAAGCAGAGCGACCCTTCAAATTGACCACTAAATTCTTTGCCACACTCTTATACAAAACATAAATTAATATATATTTTACTTAAACCCACGAGATCACTGATCTCTATGCACCGTCAGTGCTTAAACTTCCCCCTCTTCCACATGTACAGTGCCACAATAAACTAACAAATTACTAATGAATGCCAAAGTAAAACATATAAAACCGTCCCTCCAAAATTACTATCACTAATTACAAATTAGAACAGCTTTTATGTTCTCCCCTTTCTCTATATTCTCTTGACTGCGTCAATCACTTCCTTAATTCTGTTACGCATATCGACTTCCTCACTCCAACCCTAAGTAACTATGGTATGAGCGATCTGATTTTCATCTGTTAAAAGTCTTTTAAATTTTACTTGCCTTTCTTCATTCTGAAATTCAAATTCCGGCAATTCCCTACACAATAAAGCGAAGTATTGTATTTGCACATTAAGTCAGTACCTAAAACTACCTCCTTTACTAGACCACTCACTATAAAACATTCTATGCCGAATTTATTTTCTCCACATTTAAATTATAAAAGTATGTGTTGTCTTATTGGCTTACTCATTCCACCAACTGCCGTTTTAATCGGAACGGCAGTGACTCGGAAGATTACTAGTTTCGCATTTTATATCATGTTCATAAAACTTTCCGACACCGCTGACACATTACTACCTTAATCTAGAACTGCATATACCATTTCTTTGCCAAATTTAATTTCAATAATTGGCTGTACATTTACCATTTCCTTTCGTTCTAAACATTTCTCCTTTAACAAATCATTTTCTACGTCTCGTCCCTTCTCTTCCAATTCTAGTGTACACACATCCTGTTCTATCCATCCCTCAGTCTCATGTTCATCCCAAAATAATTCATTAATTATTTCCTTCGCCCCAAATTCATTCCTTCCCTTTTCTAAAACCCTAACAATTTTAAACTTCTCTCGTTTCGACATTTGCGGCAGTAACGACCGTAACGTTCTACCATACCAACGCCAATCAGTCACACTACAATCACACTCCTCCTTCATGTACCAAATCGTACGAACTTCATTACACAAATTACCCTCATCCACACAATTTACTTCAGCCCTTTTTAAATTTTCTGTTAGCTCTTCCACATCTTTCGCTGATTCACTACCCACAGCATTATTGTCTTTTCCCTCCAAAATATCGACACTTGCTTCTTCATCAAAATTACACATCAATTCACTGTTAAACACTTTATCTTCTGAAATAATACATTGATGCCTAAGCCATCATCACCATAAACATTCATCTCGGCAACTTTATCTACTGATACACCATTTAAATCACTACATAAATTCACATCAGAAACCTTACTTTCCTCCATCGACAAGTTAATTTTACGTGAATCGTACACAACTTTATCCTTTGCCACTACATTACACAATCCGCATCTCGCGGTCTCGTGGTAGCGTTCTCGCTTCCTGAGCACGGGGTCACGGGTTCGATTCCCGGCAGGGTTAGGTATTTTCCCCTGCCTCAAGGTGACTGGTGTTGTGTCGTCATCATCATCACTCACCCCATTACAGTCGGAGGAAGGCAATGTCAAACCACCTCCACTAGGACCTTGCCTAGTACGGCGGTGCGGCTCTCCCGCATCGTTCCCCTATGCTCTGTCAAGGAGTATGGGACTTCATCATCACTGCATTACACAAATTGCTGCTACCCTGTCGTTCAATTTTGGGACTTCCAGACTTGCTACATACCTCTGTGATCGGACTAAAATCAGCACACACTGCCCTTTCTACACATTCCATCCAGATTTACCCCCAATCCTACTTTACATACATTCTCACATTCGTACGCTGAAAAACGTTTTAGTGCCACACATTCATCAATAAGTTTCATTTCACCTTCATTAGTGACTAGAAACGCGTAAATACCTTCCTTCTAAGTATCAATACCAGTAGCTTTTACATCATTACGTAAATTACCGTTACTCTGTTCCTTTAAACAGAAATCATCTAACTCCACCAATACATTTTTAATTACAACTGCTGGCGAGACCAATGCTAAGCCTCCCTTAGTAACATTGACGCTTTCCGCCGAAACACAATCACCCTCCCCTGCAGCTGGTGAGACCAAAGCTACGCCGCCTTCACTAACATCGGACGCTTTTCGCCTACTCACAAATACTTGCTACTACAACAGCTTCCTCACTGCAATTGCTACTATTTGCTGATACCTCTTCAGAACTCTCCACAGAATTTGCTTTCACAAAATTCATCTCCCCTTTAACTTCTTTTTGAATCACTGAACCTTTGCATTCATCACAATTCACATACTCGTTCATTACACATCCATAACTTACATAATTCCCCGCATTACTTAAATCTCTCACAAATCTATGCTCCTGCCGTTAGCGCCTACTTTTATTGAAAGAGCCAACTATATAGCCTTTCCTTTTAACATACTCCATATCACATATTTGTAGCCTTTCTCCAAACCTATCAACATTTCTATCATTACCATTATCTCTAGTACTTTTCATCGCCTGTTCAGATCGCCATCCCCGGACCTGAAATGTGGCGAACATCAGCTTCCCGACCAGTTGTTACGTGAGTGCACTTCGCACTTCCCTCATCAAATCTGTGTTCCTTATTTGGGTCCTGTTAATGGAAGTTATCACTCCTGTTCGTTCTCCGACCATTCTGCTCACTTCAATTACTATCTCCCTGGGAATTCCTTTGATTTTTCTTATGATTAATATTTTGGTAATGATTATTTGGATTCCCATTTTGATTACTACCACCCGGTTTGCTCTGAGGTTTGAACCTGAAAGCCCTCTCTAATTTTTCTACAAATTCCAGAAAGTCTTCCACGGAATCACATGGACTATGGACAAGATCTCATTGCAAATTTTAGGGTAATCGCCTTTTTGATTTCCATCAAAACCCCCAACGGATATTTCACATGCATAAGATTGCCATGTTCACGCTTGCAAAAATCTCTCATCGTTCCATTACCGTACCTGTAACTCGGCTCGTTTAAAAATTCATTTTGGATCTGCGTTTGTTTTGCATCGCTCCAAAATTTATTCAAAAAAAAAACTTTTCGAACTCTTCGAATGACTCTCACGAACTACATTTAACATTTGCCCAATACTATGGGTCTCCCTCCAAATGCCGTTTAACGTATTTTATTTTCGCTTCGTCTGACATGCCGTGAACAAAAGCGTCCCTACACGCAGCCAAGAAATTTACTGGGTGATCTCTTCTGTGATCTGTGTAACATTTCACAGATCCAGTACTTGCCGAAGGGATATTTATAGCCATCTGGACTGTTGGGAGGTTAACGAATTTAAATCACTTTTTATCTGTTGCATTTGTTTTTTTAATTCATTTTCACTAGTAATAATGGACTTTATTTTATCTTTAATTTTGCTCGCTTCTTTCTCATCCTCACCTACAGGATTGGCAACGTTACTAATTGCTAAATTATTATTGCTTTTATGAGCATCTTGAGCTTTTACACAGTCGCTCACCTTGCCCCCAAGTTCCATCTGTATCTTATCCATTTTTCCCCAAGATCTTTTTCCACTGATTCGATTTTAGATTTTACTATTATAACTTCGTCTGTAATTTTCCCCATATCCACTCAGACACATTTTAATATGTGCTTTGGGCGTTTTATTATACGTCGAGGCAATACCAGTTCACACTTCACACACAACACAAACAGATCACTGATATCACAAAAACACACGTTCTTGGCAATAATATTCGACAGTTGATAACAACATCCAAAACATCATCGAAACGCGTGTTAAGTTCCTTGTGCTGTGAAAACTAAATCTCAAAAATGGCAGCAAGAAGGCGAAGAACAACTGTAACAGAGGGAAAAGAACCCATGTAGATCAGCCGCCATGAAATCTATACGTCGAACATCAAAATATTACTACATCATAGAAAATCAAATTACATTTAGGGCATACGACGTCCTAAATGTAAACTAAATAGCATAAACAAAAATGTGTACATATTCCAGGTCATTGAAGATGCCTTACAAATAATGAAGCTGAAACGCTTACGGTACAAACATGCTTCATTCATTTGTGATTAGACGGTCTCCGAGTAATAATTGTTAACATACCGCATTAAATCTAAAAACACCGCAGTTGTTGGTCCGACTGTGTTCCGACGTTCTCCAAGTTTCTGATAATCGTAACCAAACACAGAGCGATCCCAAGGAGAGGCTAATGGTGGATCTTTCGTGTTAGATTTCTTATTACCTTCCACATGAGCCGTGCGCGGCTCGTGTTCACCCCATTTATTGTTTGTCGTCTTCTCTTACCGTTCTGCCGCCTCGTTTTCTTATTCCATTTACTGGCGTCACTAACTTCCTGCCTTACCTGTCCGTGAGTGGCAGCAGCAGCGCTGCACTGTCGTACCATCTCTGGAGCGACAGATAGTATTTCCGGTTCGTCGCGTGTCTGGAGGGCAGTTGGGAGCTCAGTCGGCACGCAACAGCAGTGAAGTCGGGGCGGAGCAGCAGTCGGGACGGAGCGCCAGTGAGGTGCGAACAGCCAGTACTTGCCGACCGCTGGCGACACATATGAACTGTCCGACGGAAGAAGATTGGAGCGGGACGACCGTTGGTTGGTCGTTCGATTGGTCGTCCCATCGGGCGACGTGTATTTGGTATTTTGACCGTTTCTGTGCCTCGTCTCTTGGTCATCTTGCCTGACGTGTGTCGGTTCCTTCCTTGTGCGAAGATGTCGGGTGCCCAATCGGCAAGTGTTCCCTCTGCATGGTTGGGTCCGAGCCAGAGTGCCCGGGACGCCGTGTCTCCGAATTCCGAACGGACATCGAGTTGAGTCGGGTTGGAACTGCAGTGAGCTTCGGACAGCCAAGACTTTCCCGGCCATTACCGACACAAGTAACTTCAATGGGAACGACCTGCGTCGGACGTTCGTCTCACCGGACAACGTGTATTTGGTCGTCGACAGCTTGTGGAAAATCTCTGTGTGTCGAATTGATTCGTCCTTGTTGTTCAACATCGATTGCTTTTGCGATTGTTCGACTTCTTGTGCAAGTGTGTTTACGTGGAACCGTGAGTAGCTTCTGTTATTTCCACTGAGCAGATGAATGCTGTCTGCGTTCTGGAATAGTCAGTCAGTCGGTCGGTTGAAATAGAGCAGCGAGTGTATCGGGTGGAAGGAAATTGTTTAGGCTGTTGATGGGTCCTGGAGACGTCCCTAGGTCGTACTGCAACCCGATTTCTTAGTGTTACGCTTGGCTGCCTGTCTCACCTAAACTCTTGTTAGAGTTTCCGCCCCAAGCCGTCTCTTGGAACACTTTTGAGCACCACTGTGTGTTGTTTGTGATTGTCATTTTATTTGGTTGCAGGTACTGTGGCAGGCCATCATCCGTGTATTAATATCGTCTGTTTTATGTTTAGTATATTGCCTTCAGCCGACTTCATGACAACAATTTTAAGATTAGGCCTTCAGCCGTGTTTTATTTAAAATTCTTATTGGTCTGTATTTAGGCCTTCAGCCGTGTTTGTTTCAGAATCTGTGGCTTTAATACGTAAATCCTTGTCTGTAAGGTTTCACTTTACTTATCTTGAATTCTTGAAACGGTCTTCAGCCGTGTTCTGTAAATGTTTCTCTTAACGTGGCCTTTAATCATTCTTGAGTAATTGTTTGGGCCTTCAGCTGACAAGATACTTGAAGTTTTCTTAAGATGTTTTTGTTATATTGTGTAAAAGCTTATCTTTAAAGCCTCTCTTTTATTATGTAAAATTTTTTTTTATTGCGCTTTCAGCCGAAGAATTTATTTGAATTTTCCTTAATATGGCCTTTAGCGGAAAATTGTAAATGCTTGGCTTCTAAAGAGTTTCCTTAGCTGATCTGAAATATGATTTCGGCCTTTAGCCGAGAAGATATTGCAATTTTACTTAAGTAAGGGCCTCAGCCGTTACTCTAAATCCTGGTGTTTTAAAAGGAATCATTCAAACTTATTCTGCAGAAGTTACTTGGGCCCTCAGCCGTGAATTGATCTTTGTTGTTTTAAAGAGAAATCTGTGCGTTGGTTCGAGCAATAAAGTTGTGTGTTCTTGTGTAACTAACAGTAAATGACCTTGGCACCGTTCCACAACCTGATCCGCTCTGTCCTGCGAAACCAGATCTCACCTCAGACCAGTATAAAATCGTTTCATGAACCTGAGGGTATCCAACCAGTTCCAGTTAAAAGTGAGCAAAACCTTTTACCTCAAAAGTACATGTGCGAAGTTTGCGTGAAAATTGAGGGACTCTTTATAGTAATAGATAAACGAAGTGTTTTGTGAGATTCTGGCATACGCGGAGTTTGCTTATTTTTCTACTTGATCACATGAACTCGCTTTTTAAAATCCTGCTTACAGATATTCACCACTAGAACTTACAACCACTCCGGAGCAAGCCATTTTTTGAACTTTTGGCAAAAATAGTCAGTGGATTGAAACCAGGGCTGCAAGAGTTCCATCACAAGCTGCAAACAGTGGTGGTCGTGAAGGCAGCAATATGTTGTTCTGCCCTGCAGGAAAGGTTTGATTCAGTAGTCCACTTTAGTCTATCCCGTGCAAACTTCTTCATCTCTGAATAACTACTGCAACATGCACCCATTTGAAGGTGATTACTGCAACATGCACCCATTTGAAGGTGATTTCTGTATTCACCCTTGGTCTCCCACTACGATTCTCTCCTCCCTCCCCCCCCCCCCCCCCCCCGTCCCGCATCCCTTCTTCCCTCCATTACCAAACTAACGACTCCTTTATGCTTCCAGTCATGTCCTATTAACCGATCCTTTTTCTTTTTAGTTAAGTTGTCCAATATATTTCTCTTTCGTCATAAATCCGTTCAGTACCTATTCATTAGTTATTAGATCTAGTCATCTAACTTCAGCATTCTTCTGTAGCAGCATATTTCAGAAGGTTCTATGCTCTTTTTAGAGTGAACCACACGCTAAGACAATTAAAAAGAAGTCACACCACGAAGGAACAAGAAAATCCCAAATAGGACGGAAATCGGGAGATGTGATAAATGTACAGACAAACAAATAGATACAGTTTCAGAAAAAAAATCGATGATCTATTCCAGAGAAAGAGCTTCACAAATGGAGCAAGTCACTAACGCATTGGTCCACCTCTGGACATTATGCAAGCAGTTATTGGGCTTGGCAATGATTGATAGGAATGTTGTATGTCCTCTTGAGGGATATTGTGCCAAATTCAGTCCGATTGGCGCCTTAAATCGTCAAAACCCCGAAATTAGGGACCTGCCCTTAACGCTGCAATCGTATTCAGATGGGTAGAGATTCCGCGATCTTGCTGACCAAGACAGGATTTGGCAAGCACGAAGACAAGTAGTAGAAAGTCTCGTCGTGTGAGGGCGGGCATTATCTTGCTGAAATGTAAGTCCAGGATGGCTTGCCATGAAGGGCAACAAAACAGGGCGTAGAATATTGTCAACGTACCATGGGTCATTTTTACGCGGGATAATTCTACTCCGATCAGTGAGATTCCAGCCTGAAGACGTGTCTGGAGACGGGCTGGACAGCGGTGGGATACCAGTCTGACTGTGGCCCGGCGTACGGCCCGACAACCAAAAGTGATGGTCTGCGGTGCCATTTCTGTTCATAGCAGGACTCCTTTGGTTGTCATCTGCGGCACCCTTAAAGCACAATGATACGTCGACGATATTTTCAGCAAGAAAATGTCCACCCGCACACGACGAGGGTTTCCACTGCCTCTCTTCGTGCTTGCCAAATCTTGCCTTGGCCAGTGAGGTCTCCGAACCTCTCCGCAAATGAGATCTTTTGGAGCATTATGAACAGGGACCTCCAACCATCTCCAGATTTTGACGATCTAAGGCACCAGTTCGACAGAATTCGGAAAGATATCCTTCAGGAGGACATCCAACAACTTTGTCAGTTAATGCCAAGCCGAATAACTACTTGAGTAAGGGGCAGAAGTGGACCATCGCTCAGTTTGTGATCAAATAGCTGCGATCATGTTAGTCAACAGGCAGTGGACAGGAACAAAGATGTCACAACTATATTCTGACCACAGTTACGACAGAAATGTGGAAAGGGAATGAGGAAAAGGTAGATAATTTCGTCAGTTTGTGCATAGTTCTTCGATGAGATCCAGCCGGACGGGAAATGAACAAAGAGACGTAAGAAACTTAGCCATCGCGCCAGATGTCAACGTATATTCAACAAAACGGCACCCATCACGACCAGATACACAAGGACGCTAAATTCATGATAAGAGACACGCGAACAACTTGTACATAAAACTTCCTGGCAGATTAAAACTGTGTGCCGGACAGAGACTCGAACTCGAGACCTTTGCCTTTCGTGGGCAAGTGCTCTACCATCTGAGCAACCCAAGCACGACTCACGCCCCGTCCTAACTGATCTACTTCTGCCAGTACCTCGTCACCTTCTTTCCAAACCTTACAGAAGCTCTCCTGCGAACCTTGCCGAACTAACACTCCTGAAAGAAAGGATATTGTGCAGATATGGCTTAGCCACAGCCTGGAAGATAAATCCAGAAAGAGAACTGTGAGGACGGGATGTGAGCCGTGCTTGGGTAGCTCAGATGGTAGAGCACATGCCCCACGAAAATCAAAGGTCCCGAGTTCGAGTCTCGGTCCTGCATACAGTTTTAATCTGCCAGGAAGTTTCATATCAGCGCACACTCCGCTGCAGAGTGAAAATCTCATTATGGAAACATCCCGAAGGCTATGGCTAAGCCATGTCTCCACAATATTCTTTTTTTCAGGAGTACTAGTTCTACAAGGTTCGCAGGAGAGCTTCTGTGAGGTTTGGAAGGTAGGAGACGAGGTACTGGCAGAAGCAGAGCTCTGAGGACGGAGCGTAAGTCGTGCTCGTAAACCTCAGATGGTAGAGCGCTTGTCCGCGAAAGGCAAAGGTCCCGAGTTCGAGTCTTGGTCCGGCACACAGTTTTAATCTGCCAGGAAGTTTCGTATCAGCGCACACCCGCTGCAGAGTGAAAATCTCAACCTGTACGTTGTTGACAGGTACGACCAAACCAACGCATATAGCAACAGTCGGAACCAAAATCAAACACTGAGGCTACAGTAGCAAACATAAAATACATCGGTCCATTGCATCACGATATGTGCCCAATGGAGCTACACGCAGTGATCATAACGTCATAATTTCAAACACTGCGACACACGCGACATAAAAAAACACCCAACAAGTAGCTGTTTGTAAAGTAGTCTGGCAGTAATTGCAGGATTCGGTAGCGTCGCACGACCTTTCTCAGGTTGAAGGCAGCATTTAATACTTATACACTATTGGCCATTAAAATTCCTACACTAAGAAGAAATACAGATGATAAACGGGTATTCATTGGACAAATATATTATACTAGAACTGACATGTGATTACATTTTCACGTAATTTGGGTGCATAGATCCTGAGAAATCAGTACCCAGAACAGCCACCTCTGGCCGTAATAATGGCCTTAATACGCCTGGGCATTGAGTCAAACAGAGCTTGGTATAGCTGCCCATGCAGCTTCAACACGATACCACAGTTGATCAAGAGTAGTGACTGGCGTATTGTGACGAGCCAGTTGCTCGGCCATCATTGACCAGTCGTTTTCAGTTGGTGAGAGATCTGGAGAATGTTCTGACCAGGGCAGCAGTCGAACATTTTCTGTATCCAGAAAGGCCCGTACAGGACCTGCAACATGCGGTCGTGCATTATCCTGCTGAAATGTAGTGTTTCGCAGGGATCGAATGAAGGATAGAGCCACAGGTCGTAACACATCTGAACTGTAACGTCCACTGTTCAAAGTGCCGTCGTTGCGAACAACAGGTGATCGAGACTTATAACCAATGGCACCCCATACCATCACAACGGGTGATACGCCAGTATGGCGATGACTAATACACACTTCCAATGCGCGTTCACCACGATGTCGCCAAACACGGATGTGACCATCATGGTGCTGTAAACAGAACCTGGATTCATCCGAAAAAATGACGATTTGCCATTCGTGCACCCAGGTTCGTCGTTGAGTACACCATCGCAAGCGCCCCTGTCTGTGATGCAGCGTCAAGGGTAACTGCAGCCATGGTCTCCGACCTGATAGTCCATGCTGCTGCAAACGTTGTAGAACTGTTTGTGCAGATGGTTGTTGTCTTGCATACGTCCCCATCTGTTGACTCAGGGATCGAGACGTGGCTGCACGATCCATTACAGCCATGGGGATAAGATACCTGTCATCTCGACTGCTAGTGATATGAGGCCGTCTGGATCCAGCACGGCGTTCCGTATTACCCTCCTGAACCCACCGATTCCATACTCTGCTAACGGTCATTGGATCTCGACCAACGCGAGCAGCAATGTGACGATACGATAAACCGCAATCGCGATAGGCTACAATCCGACCTTTATCAAAGTCGGAAACGTGATGGTACGCATTTCTCCTCCTTACACGAGGCATCACAACAACGTTTTACCAGGCAACGCCGGTCAACTGCTGTTTGTGTATGAGAAATCGGTTGGAAACTTTTCTTATTTCAGCACGTTGTAGGTATCGCCACCGGCGCCAACCTTGTGTAAACGCTCTGAAAAGCTAATCATTTATATGTCACAGCATCTTCTTTCTTTCGGTTAAATTTCGCGTCTGTAGCACGTCATCTTTTTGGTGTAGCAATTTTAATGGCCAGTAGTGTATATGATACACAGACTGACAGAGATTTTGCAAGACGCACAAGTAAAAGAAATTCGAGCGAACTTAGCAGATTCAAAATGGAAACGCAGATACCACCAGAGGACAGCAACGCTAGAGAAATACAAAGACGACTAGGGAAGCGAAGCGACAATACAGGGAGCTGCTGCTACAAACAAATAGACGTCATTAGGACGAGTATGTTCAGTTACGATAAAGTGACAAATTATGGCGAGCAACTTACAAATCGATAACCGAGAGGGTAGGAACACAGTCTGTACTAGCCATAACTAGGATATCTGAGGCTTCACACAGGATTGTAGAAGTACAGAGGATTATCTGCTTTACATGTTCATCCCTGAAGGCAACCACAACACGGACGATCCACACCACACCAATGAAATATACAAAGGAGACCGTTACCTGCCCCTTCACAAAGGAAGAGGTGGTGCTAGCCACAGAAAAGTTAAAAGTTAAAGAAGCACCAGGCCCGGACTGCATTAACTCAGAGACCCTCAAGCGAGTAGCACCATACATCATCTTATTTTGAAGTCAGGTAATAAAAGAAGCCCTAAGACACTGAAGTGAATCTGCAGCCTGGATGTTAGCAAATAAAGTAATTATCAAGAAAACTGAAGGCAAAGAGAAGCCCATTCCGAAGCCGTGTAGGCCAGTTGGCCTGTTAAACACCTTGGAGAACGTCCAAAAGCGGTTTTTGTGAAAACGATAACAGGAAAACAGCCTGCGTCAATACGGGTTCCGTGAAAATGTGTACAATGGCGATGCAATTAACCGGACAGACTAATTAGCACACAATGGTAACCGAAAATACGTAACGCCCGTTCTCATAGAAATCGCCTGAGCATTTGAAACCGTCTGGTGGCCCACGACGTTCGCAAGACTACGGGAATTGCGAAAATCAGAAGCTCTATACAATATACTGGTATACTGTGTATTGTGACTTGGCAAGACAGCCAAGTCACTATGAGGTGAAGCCGAAAGGCACGCGCTTAAGCTCACGCAGGCTGGCGCGAGGTCTGGAACAGTTAAGGGAATTAATAGTAGCAAATAAAGTACGTAGTTGATGTAATACTTAACTTTAATCCATAATTGGTGTACATCGCTCTTGTTGATACATCAATAATAATCTCAATACAAACTGGTAATGGCGCCTTGCTAGGTCGTAGCAAATGACGTAGCTGAAGGCTATGCTAACTATCGTTTCGGCAAATGAGAGCGTATTTGTCAGTGAACCTTTCCTAGCAAAGTCGGCTGTACAACTGGGGCGAGTGCTAGGACGTCTCACTATACCTGCCATGTGGTGGCGCTCGGTCTGCAATCACTGACAGTGACGACACGCGTTTCCGACGTATACTAATGGACCGCGACCGATTTAAAGGCTACCACCTAGCAAGTGTGGTGTCTGGCGGTGACACCGCACTGTGTTAACAGAGTGGTTGAATGATGGGTGGGTAAACGGAAAGTGATCAAGAGAATCACAAAGGGCTCTCGGCAAGGTTCAGTAAGTGGACCCATCTTTTTGCGATCTTTCCATTTAACCGCTCCAAACTGGAATGGATTGGATACTCACACTGACGGGATTGTCGGCTTCGCTGATGGACTGTTGGTTGTGGTGACAGCCCACTAAAGAAGAGAACTGTAAACCAAAGCCTGCAGGCTCGTTGTGGCCCCGGAAAAGACAGTCCACATAAAGGAAACTATAGAGGGATCCCATTATAAAACTACACAATGTGAATATTCACAGAAGGAACATAACGAGTTACTTAGGGATACGGACTGACGGGCGATGGACACATGAAACAGTGTAACCCCCCCAATTATAGAACCCATATTTAAAACCCTTTTGTTGCAAAAAGAAATAGAAAAATCAGTCATACTGACAGTGATGACAGCTACCGACAACAAAATTTACACTTTTGACAGTTTGGTTAACAAGAATGTTATGTAAATACTAATGCTTATCATAAAGAAAGGACTGAATGAAAGAATATCATACGATACGAAACAGAAACTTTAAAGAAATAATTGAAAAATTATTATTTACGAAGGTTAAAGCCCAGACCATGAATTAACCAAAGATAACATTTATCCTAGAACTGTAAGTTCGCTGTGACTACCATGTAACTCGGCAATGGAGATGTTAATTACACTTCTCTCTTGTGCTCTTGCAATAGTAGTACGCATGTTAAGCGCTGCAAGATTGTTTTAAAAACCGATCTGACGTTTAAAAAGTTTTACGGTATAGACTGGAAGTACTATTCAGAAGTCTGACTGAAGTAAAATCATCTTTAGCGTTAGGCAGATAACGGGATAGTTGATATATGTTACAGAAAAATAACTCATATGATTGCTGATTTGTGATGGGACTTAGCCTTCGTCATACTTAATAGTCACGAATATCAAAGAACACAGAAAGAGGCTGATCGCCGACATAAACTCAATTATTAGACCTGAGTAGGCAACAGATAAACGAAATCACTAAGAACTTACAATTACACCGAGTTGTCAGAAGCAATCGTCAAAGTCAGAATCGCTGATGCTAATAGACGCAATCCCTTGAATGGAAAATCGGAGTGTGTGCTCAGTTTAGGGACAAATAATTACGAAGAACAATAAACTTTAATTCAACTTTAATTCTTCGCGTCGCCTACATCATTTAATAGACATTTAATGTGTATTTGTGGAATTAACTGATTCTTTGGGTAACATAAAAGTGAAAAGTTATTTAGTGACAATTTAACTGTTAACAGCAATAAGCTTACACCGAAATACGACGCATCCTGAACATTGCTCAAGGGTATAGTGTCCCTGGAATTACGTCGTGTAGTTGTTGAATACGCGACTTAGCGACGTCTTGACGACGGAATAATAATTAACAACTCGATACTCGCACAATCATGATGTGGCCTCGGCTTGGGCGATGGATTGATGATTCAAGACATTATATTTTCAACGTTTGAATACCCATTCTCAAACTAGGCATAAGGACTATAGTCAGCAAGTTCGCGTAAACTGAAAAGTCTGTCGCGGACACCCAAAGGACGTTTGGTTATCATTTCAGATCAAGGGAGTCATCACGTTATCGAATGGTGCAGTCGCTATATTTATAAGTGGAGAAGATCGACAGACATCGAACACCATTGCTTTAATTACAAGCAAGGGCGGCGCACACACTCCGGCGTGCTGCTCCATTGAGACGTTGAAACCACTTTTGAGAGACAGTTTCTGAAAAATAACCAAACCGCGGGAGGACTTTGTTTTCCTAATAGTTGCAGACTGGCGTTGTCGTGATCGACGGACATCGTTCCACGTCATCTCGACTGGGACAGCCATCACCATCGAGCCGAGATAATATGAGACGTCACAACGGAGTATTGATGAAACAGAAAAACTTGTTTACCAACTCACAAAAATCAACACAATCACTTATTGACTTCCACTACAAACTATACCAACTTATCTCTGTGCCTTGTTTGAATGAGTAGATGCTTCCCGGCGGGCACAATGGCTCTGTCTCACAACATTCAGAATTGTTGTTAAACAAGGTCACAGACGTGTTCTACTGAGATTATCGGGGGCTTTCAGCGCAACGCCAGTTGAAGCACTGTTCGTGGTGCTATGAATATCAACTGACCTAACACTCCTGAACCGTTGCGCGATCAATATCTCGCTCCATGCTCTCTAGTTAAACATCTTCCCCTTAGGAGGGCATGGTTCACGTGGAGATCTCAGGCGCGAGGGCAGTAACAGTGAGACCGGGAAGGAAAAACAGTTCACTCGAGTTGAAGTGGCCGAGGTGCATTGGCGCACTGAACTCCAAGTCTTTAAACACGATACACTCACTAGCCAACGTTATGATGACATTATACTTCTTTCCTGTTTGCGTCTTTTCAGTGGTGCTTTCAGTCCTGACCTCATTTGTGTGGATGACCCTGAGTGACCGCGTCGAACAGTGCTGATGTAGGTAGGCTTGGACCGAGAGAATATTCGGCGAATGGACTAACCTGACCGTTCCCCAGACTTAAATGCTATCGAGCGACTATGGGATGCGTTGGTGAGACGTACTGCTTCACGTTCACATGCACCAATGGAGGTCCATCTGTTTTCGACAGTGCTGGTGGTGGAAGGAACACCGTAACGCAAGAACTCCTTACCAACATTGCGGCGACCATGCACTGCTGTCCGTGGCGACCCCACACCTTTTTTAGAACCGGTTTTTAATGTTCACTGGGTCATCATAAATCGCAATGACGTCAGGGTAATTACTGTATTTGAATAAAAGTGCCAGTTCTACTTGTCTCGTTGCGTATTTCTTTCATACCTTCTGTGCTATAATAGCCGGCCGGTGTGGCCGAGCGGTTCTAGGCGCTTCAGTCTGGAACCGTGCGACCGCTACGGTCGCAAGTTCGAATCCTGCTTCGGGCATGGATGTGTGCGATGTCCTTAGGTTAGTTAGGTTTAAGTAGTTCTAAGTTCTAGGGGACTGATGACCTTCGATGTTAAGTCCCAGCTCAGAGCCATTTGAATCATTTGATTTTGTGCTATAATATAGCATTTCTTTCTATGAATGGTCGTTTCGTAGAGTTATGTTAGTTGGCCGCGACACTTCATTCGAAAGGTACTTTTCTAATTATATTTTATGCACCAGTGTATGTGCCGAATACATAGAAACAAAACCATACAAACGAATCAGATACTAAGTTATTAGAATACAGTAACGTAGATGTTGGATCGGTTCGACAACATTTTTCCACAGAAGCGATTTATCACGCGGCGCCTCCCCCCCCCCCCCCCTTCTTCTTTTCTTTCAGTTTCCGTTAATAACTGTGATACGCACTGTATACAGCTCAGGTACCTAGGTTTCTCTGATGCCCGTCTCATCTTAGCCCCAAAGTGGCCGCTACTAATAATTGTGATCCGTCTTTTATAGAAATCTTACAGTTGTTTCTCCTATGGCGCCACTTTGAGCCTGGGGCCCCAATCGGTGGCTTCTTTCGCAATGGAAAAACAATGCAAGAATTTTGTTGTTTAAGAGCAAAAATATATGCTTATAAAGTTTTTGATAAAGAAAAGAAAATGTAAAGTGTTAAAGAATCTACACTTTAAAACAGAATAAATTTAGAAAATTATAAAGATTGTTGGTTTAACAATAGAGAAGAGCACTGAAAAATAATAGGATAGGAAGTGATAAACATGAAGTCTATACTGCTGAAATTAACAAGAAAGAAATCAGTCATCATGATGACAAAAGATATGTTTTGGAAAAAGAACAGGTACGTTACCAAACATTATAACTGAAAAAAAAATCTAGTAAAAAGTTTCTTTATAAACAGAGACTCTAATTAAGAAGATCAACAATGCAAGTGTCTTGAAAGAGATTAAAAAATAAACTAGTTTTATGTATTATTATTGGATGTCAATATTTAATTACTTGAAATGGAGGCAAAATTTTATAATATATTAAAGATTATTTCACTAGCTAGATATTCTAAATTAATTACTGACTGGGATTTTCGATTAGTTGAAGAAGCACAGATGAAACTGAAATAAAAATGAATGAAGAAGCTCAAAAATAGAAATAATGAAGTCCAAGATCTGAAATTCGCTCAGGAACTTTTTAAATTTTTTTATTATTTTCCAATTAAATTCTATAATCATTAAGTGGACAACACCAAACAGCTAAAGCAGTGTGGTAGCTGTCTACATAAAAAGAATATTACTGAATTTTATAAAGATAAATATCGAAAAGGAGATTGTAGAAGCCGTAAAGAACATAAGAAAATATACTAAAATAAAAGTTTTATTTGAATGGCATACAACTGTAGCAAAGGATCATCTCAAAATACATGGGAAAATCAACTGTTCACTGCTCTAGAAGAAAAATTAGAAAAATTTTGGCTTAGAAATAGAACAGATTTTATTTATTTAATTTCATTCAGCTTTCATAAAAAAAATACACTGAACTAGTGAGCCAGTAAAATTTTAATATGAATTATTCTTTGTGAGAATGAATTAAATTTTCTTATATGCACTTTTATTCTCTTACATTCACCTTTTGTGAGAAAAAAAATTATACAATAAGTGAACACGAGAATAAAAAAACATATTGAATTCTCTTAATTTTTTAAGTAATTTATTATAAAATTGGTCTATAGTAGATAATTGGTGTAGGTTCTGGTCAGATATTTGTGAGTTAGTGAACGAGCGAGTGAGCTAGCATACGAAAGTTGAGCCAAAACATACACTATTCGTCTACTTGCGGTCGTTCATACAGCGGTTTCTGAACTGCTCTGTGACCAAGGAGAGGACCTCTATCGTAGAGGGATTGAATAACTAGTAACGTTCTGGTTTCTTACCGAGTCTTGGTTACTTTGTCGAAAAATAGTGTCCTGTATTTGTGTCACTTCTACAAGTAGTACATCAATCAATAAAAGATACTTGGTGTGCCACAATAATATATAACTTACTTTAAGTAAGTCCACTCGTATTAGATGTTAACAACGTCCTCTTTTTGACGAATACTCTTCATGTGAATGCAAGTCTTCATTTTCTATCCACTTTGGCCATAATAGGTTTGTTTCCGAAATATCAAAATTCGTCTACTGTTTTTAGTGTCGCCCGATTTAATTCGACTGCACTCTTGTTTTACTTTTGTTGATGTTCATTGTATAAAATCTGTTGAAGAGACTATCCATTCCGTTCAACTGCTTGTCCAAGTCCTTTCCTATCGGTGACAATTGGACTGTCATCGGCAAACCCCAAGGGAAATAGGCTATATCACTGTCCGACTCACTTCTCAGCCACTGTTTCTCTTTCATGACTTTCGTCTGATATCTGCAGCCTGGTTTCTATTCAAGCTGTAAATAACCTTTCACTTCTTATAGTTTATCCCTGCTACCTTCAGAACATGTTTGCATATTACTGAGCTATCATTTGAATAAGTCATGGTTGCAAAATAATAACACGAATTATTTCCAGAAGATTGGAGAAAGTGGTAGAAGCCGACCTTTGGGAAGATCAGTTTGGGTTCCGAAGAAATTTAGGAACAAGCGAGACGATACTGAACCTACCACGTATCTTAGAAGAATGGTTAAGGAAAAACAAAACTACATTTATAGCATATATAGACGTAGAGAAAGATTTGACAATGTTAACTGGAGTACAAACTTTGAATTCTTTGGGTTACAGGGATAAAATACAGGGACCGAAAGACAGTTTAGACTTGTGTAGAAACCAGACAACAGTTGTAAGAGTCGAGGGGCATGAAAGGGAAGCAGGAATTGAGACAGGGTTGTAGGCTACTCCGCTGTTATTCAAATTGTACGTTTGCAAGAAGTAAAGGAAACAAAAAACTTTGGAGTAGGAATTAAAGCTCAGGGAGAAAAAATAAAAACTTAGAGGTTCTCCGATGACATTTTAATCGTGTCAGAACTGCAAAGGACTTGGAAAAGCAATTGAACAGAATGGACAGCGTCTTAGAAGAAGGGTATAAGATGAACATCAACGAAACCTAAACAAGGATAATGGAACGTAGTCGAATTAAATCAGGTGATGCCGAGGGAATTAGATTAGGAAACGATACACTAAAAGTAGTGGTAAGGGAGTTCTGCTATTTGGCCAGCAAAATAACTGACGTTGGCGTAAATAGCGTGAGTAAAAAATGCAGACTGGCAATGACAAGAAAAGCGTTTCTGAGGAAGAGATTTAGGCGCTAATCAATTTTTTATGAAGGTATTTGTCTGGTCCGTAGCTATGTACTATAGTAAAAAGTGGACGATCAACGGTTCAGAAAAGAAGAGAATAGATGCTTTTCAAATGTAGTGCTACAAAAGAATGGTGAAGGTTAGATGGGTAGATCACATAACTAATGCGGAGTTCTCAGAAGAATTGGGGAGGATAGAGATTTTAACTATAACGTGCAAAACGATATGATTGGTTGACAGGACACATTCGGAGGCATCAAGGGAGCATACCAATTTAATACTAGGGTGAAGTGGCAAGGTGGGAGTAAGTGAGCAGAAGTCGTAGATGGAGACCAAAAGATGAATACAATAAGCAGATGCATAAGGATGCGGGTTGTATAGTTATTCAGAAATAGACTTGCACTGGATAGAATAACGTGGACAGCTGTATCAAATCTCTCATCGGATTGAAGACGACAACAACCGTATTGAAAATTTCAAAGAGTGTATTCCAGTCAGCATTGCCTAAGGCTTCCTCTGAACACAGAAACTATATAAACGCAAGTTTGTCTTTCTGTAAGTTATCTTCTAAGGTAAGTCGTAGGCTTTCTATTGTCTTGTGTGTTAC
Source organism: Schistocerca serialis cubense (assembly GCF_023864345.2). Taxonomy (NCBI): domain Eukaryota; kingdom Metazoa; phylum Arthropoda; class Insecta; order Orthoptera; family Acrididae; genus Schistocerca; species Schistocerca serialis. The sequence continues at coordinate 254,434,078 of NC_064645.1, read as the reverse complement.
TGGACATAAGAGGGTTAATTGTCATGAGTGAAACCAATGGAAGGTTTTTAGTTCTCTTTGGTAGTGAAGGCGACCCAATGCTCTTTCGATCAGAAGCTGCAAATGACCTACTGATAATTCGAGACTTACTATTCTAGTCTTCATCGTACACACTCGTACAGCCTTCACCAAATACAGGACAGCACGGCCTTCTTATTTCGTCACTCACATCGATAGGGATGGTGCGTTGGTGAATATACTGGACTCACTTTCAGAAGGAAAGAGGTTCAAATTCCTATCTGGCCATTCACGATTTCAGCGGTTTCCTTATATCGCTTAAGGATCTACTAATCCGAACTTTTACTCCATTTTTGTTGATCCTCTTTTATTTTCAAAACAAGCGCCGGTCCAGCTCATGTACACTATTGGTACGACCGGTCACAGGTCTAAAGTATGCAGAGCCGTAAACTGGTGTGGGCCAGACCAGTATCAACGTTACGAACCAACTGATGCCACCGATAGGTAACCTGCTCAAGATATTTTTGATTTTAAGATGGCATAATTCGGTCGAAATATACACGTGATCAAGTCAGTGTTTCGTTCACAAATGCATAACAAAGGATTACTGTTTCACTTGCCGGTATAGTGCCGCCCTTTGATCTAATAACCTCGTCGTCGACAACTGTCTTCTCGCATCGTCCTCCATTACTCTCTCAATAAATCTAAGAAAGGCGAACGTAATAAGAAGTAGCAGAAGTGAGAATAGTGATAAACTTAACATCAAAACTATGGATCACGTAGTAGGCGAAGTTAAAGAATTCTACAACCTAGGCAGCAAGGAGAATACAAAAAGCAGACTGGGACTAACAAAAAGGACATTTCTGGCCAAGAGAAATTTGCTAGTATCAAGCATAGACCTTAACTTGAGGAATAAATTTCTGAGAATTTATGTTTGGAGCACGGAATTGTATGGTTGTGAAACATGACTGTGGGAGAACCAGAACAGAAGAGAATCAAAGCGTATGACATGTGGCGCTACAGACGAAATGTTGAGAGTTAGGTGGACTGATTAGGTAAGGAATGGGGAGGTTCTCTGCAGAATCGGAGAGGAAAGGAATAGGTGGAAAAAGCTGACAAGAAGAAGCGACAGGATAATAAGACACCTATTAAGAAGACAGGGAATAACCTGGTGCAAGAGGGAGTTTTAGAGGGTAAAAAGTGTAGAGAAATGCAGAGATTGGAATACATCCAGAAGCTAATTGAGGACATCGGTTGCAACTGCTGAGGTGAAAAAGATACACAGGAAAGGAGCCGCATCAAACCAAATAGAAGACTCAGGACTCAAAAAAGAAAAGGTCTCTGCGTTTGAGGTGCACCTAGTATGATTACGATTCGACAGATTTTGGGCACGTATCTGTCAGGTTTAAAGACTCAGCACTGTTAGCCAATGTAAATATCGGTAGTGCCAGGGAAGTAGCGTTCTTGCGTAACACCTGCACATTGTCAGAGGAAGAGCGAGAGAGTGTCTTCGCGGTGGGGGGAGGGCTTTTCATTAGAAACAGGTCTTCACCGAGCTCTTGTCTTCGTCTGCCTGTATCAGTTACTGTCGACATTGGAATATCAGTAGGACATGCCAAGGCCAGCATGGCTATTACTTAGTTGGAATGTTGAAAGGCGGAGAGAGGTGATGTTGCGTGTAGGCTCAACGGCCATCCTCTTTAACTCAGATGTGACGATGGCATCAACCCACAGACCAAATCCCTTATTGCATCTTAAACTGCCAAGGGATTACCGATGTCAAAAAAAAATGGTTCAAATGGCTCTGAGCACTATGGGAGGTCATCAGTCCCCTAGAACTTAGAACTACTTAAACCTAACAAACCTAAGGACATCACATACATCCATGCCCGAGGCAGGATTCGAACCTGCGACCGTAGGGGTCGCGTGGTTCCAGACTGCAGCGCCTGCAACCGCTCGGCCACTCCAGCCGGCTTACTGATGTCGAACTTTTTGTCATTCATTACTGATGTTTTCATTGTCCTAGTATTCATCATCTTATGGAGAGATCACCCCCCCGTGAACCATGGACCTTGCCGTTGGTGGGGAGGCTTGCGTGCCTCAGCGATACAGATAGCCGTACCGTAGGTGCAACCACAACGGAGGGGTATCTGTTGAGAGGCCAGACAAACGCGTGGTTCCTGAAGAGGGGCAGCAGCGTTTTCAGTAGCTGCAGAGGGAACAGTCTGGATGATTGACTGATCTGGCCTTGTAACACTAACCAAAACGGCCTTGCTGGTCTGGTGCTGCGAACGGCTGAAAGCAAGGGGAAACTACAGCCGTAATTTTTCCCGAGGACATGCAGCTTTACTGCATGGTTAAATGATGATGGCGTCCTCTTGGGTAAAATATTCCGGAGGTAAAATGGTCCCCCATTCGGATCTCCGGGCGGGGACTACTCAAGAGGACGCCAATATCAGGAGAAAGAAAACTGGCGTTCTACGGATCGGAGCGTGGAATGTCAGATCCCTTAATCGGGAAGGTAGGTTAGAAAATTTAAAAAGGGAAATGGATAGGTTAATGTTAGATATAGTGGGAATTATTGAAGTTCGGTGGCAGGATAATGGCTCTGAGCACTATGGGACTTAACATCTATGGTCATCAGTCCCCTAGAACTTAGAACTACTTAAACCTAACTAACCTAAGGACATCACACAACACCCAGTCATCGGTGGCAGGATAAACAAGACTTTTAGTCAGGTGAATACAGGGTTATAAATACAAAATCAAATAGGGGTTATGCAGGAGTAGGTTTAATAATGAATAAAAAATAGGAGTGCGGGTAAGCTACTATAAACAGCATAGTGAACGCATTATTGTGGCCAAGATAGACACGAAGCCCACGCCGACTACAGTAGTACAAGTTTATATGCGAACTAGCTCTGCAGGTGACGAAGAAACTGAAGAAATGTATGATGAAATCAAAGAAATTATTCAGATAGTGAAGGGAGACGAAAATTTTATCGTCATGGGTGACTGGATTTCAGTAGTAGGAAAGGGGAGAGAAGGAAACGTAGTAGGTGAATATACACTCCTGGAAATGGAAAAAAGAACACATTGACACCGGTGTGTCAGACCCACCATACTTGCTACGGACACTGCGAGAGGGCTGTACAAGCAATGATCACACGCACGGCACAGCGGACACACCAGGAACCGCGGTGTTGGCCGTCGAATGGCGCTAGCTGCGCAGCATTTGTGCACCGCCGCCGTCAGTGTCAGCCAGTTTGCCGTGGCATACGGAGCTCCATCGCAGTCTTTAACACTGGTAGCATGCCGCGACAGCGTGGACGTGAACCGTATGTGCAGTTGACGGACTTTGAGCGAGGGCGTATAGTCGGCATGCGGGAGGCCGGGTGGACGTACCGCCGAATTGCTCAACACGTGGGGCGTGAGGTCTCCACAGTACATCGATGTTGTCGCCAGTGGTCGGCGGAAGGTGCACGTGCCCGTCGACCTGGAACCGGACCGCAGCGACGCACGGATGCACGCCAAGACCGTAGGATCCTACGCAGTGCCGTAGGGGACCGCACCGCCACTTCCCAGCAAATTAGGGACACTGTTGCTCCTGGGGTATCGGCGAGGACCATTCGCAACCGTCTCCATGAAGCTGGGCTACGGTCCCGCACACCGTTAGGCCGTCTTCCGCTCACGCCCCAACATCGTGCAGCCCGCCACCAGTGATGTCGCGACAGGCGTGAATGGAGGGACGAATGGAGACGTGTCGTCTTCAGCGATGAGAGTCGCTTCTGCCTTGGTGCCAATGATGGTCGTATGCGTGTTTGGCGCCGTGCAGGTGAGCGCCACAATCAGGACTGCATACGACCGAGGCACACAGGGCCAACACCCGGCATCATGGTGTGGGGAGCGATCTCCTACACTGGCCGTACACCACTGGTGATCGTCGAGGGGACACTGAATAGTGCACGGTACATCCAAACCGTCATCGAACCCATCGTTCTACCATTCCTAGACCGGCAAGGGAACTTGCTGTTCCAACAGGACAATGCACGTCCGCATGTATCCCGTGCCACCCAACGTGCTCTAGAAGGTGTAAGTCAACTACCCTGGCCAGCAAGATCTCCGGATCTGTCCCCCATTGAGCATGTTTGGGACTGGATGAAGCGTCGTCTCACGCGGTCTGCACGTCCAGCACGAACGCTGGTCCAACTGAGGCGCCAGGTGGAAATGGCATGGCAAGCCGTTCCACAGGACTACATCCAGCATCTCTACGATCGTCTCCATGGGAGAATAGCAGCCTGCATTGCTGCGAAAGGTGAATATACACTGTACTAGTGCCGACATTGTGCATGCTCTGTTGCCTGTGTCTATGTGCCTGTGGTTCTGTCAGTGTGATCATGTGATGTATCTGACCCTAGGAATGTGTCAATAAAGTTTCCCCTTCCTGGGACAATGAATTCACGGTGTTCTTATTTCAATTTCCATGAGTGTAGATTGGGGCTAGAAACAGGAAGCCGCCAGGTAGAATTTTGCACAGAGCACAACTTAATCATAGCTAACACTTGGTTCAAGAACCATAACCATAAAAGAAGGCTGTATAATGGAAGAAGCCTGGAGATACTGACAGGTTTCAGATAGATTATATAATGGTAAGAAAGATATTTAGGAACCAGGTTTCAAATTGTAAGACTTTTCCAGGGGCAGATGTGGACTCTGACCACAATCTATTTGTTATGAACTGTAGATAAAACTGAAGAAACTGCAAAAAGGCGGGAATTTAAGGAGATGGGACCTGGATAAACTGAAAGAACCAGAGGTTGTACAGAGTTTCAGGCAGAGCATAAGGGAACAATTGACAGGAATGGGGGAAAGAAATACAGTAGAAGAAGAATGGGTAGCTCTGAGGGATGAAGTAGTGAAGGCAGTAGAGGATCAATTAGGTAAAAAGACGAGGGCTAGTAGAACTCCTTGGGTAACAGAAGAAATATTGAATTTCACTGATGAAAGGAGAAAATATAAAAATGCAGTAAATGAAGCAGGCAAAAAGGAATACAAACGTCACAAAAATGAGATCGACAGGAAGTGCAAAATGGCAAAGCACGGATAGCTAGAGGACAAATGTAAGGACGTAGAGGCTTATCTCACTAGGGGTAAGATAGATGCAGCCTACAGGAAAATTAAAGAGACCTTTGGAGAAAAGTGAACCACTTGTATGAATATCAAGAGCTCAGATGGAAACCCAGTTCTAAGCAAAGAAGGGAAAGCAGAAAGGTGGAAGGAGTATAAGGAGGGTCTATACAAGGGCGATGTACTTGAGGACAATATTATGGAAATGGAAGCGGATGTAGATGAAGATGAAATGGGAGATATGATACTGCGTGAAGAGTTTGACAGAGCACTGAAAGACCTGAGTCGAAACAAGGCCCCGGGAGTAGACAACATTCCATTAGAACTACTGACAGCCTTGGGAGAGCCAGCCCTGACAAACCTCTACCATCTGGTGAGCAAGATCTATGAGACATGCGAAATACGCTCAGACTTCAAGAAGAATGTAATAATTCCAATCCCAAAGAAAGCAGGTGTTGACAGATGTGAAAATTGCCGAATAATCAGTTTAATAAGCCACAGCTGCTAACGCGAATTCTTTACAGACGAATGGAAAAACTAGTAGAAGGCGACCTCAGGGAAGATCAGTTTGGATTCCGCAGAAATATTGGAACACGTGAGGTAATACTGACCTTACGACTTATCATAGAAGCTAGATTAAGAAAAGGCAAATCCACGTTTCTAGCAATTGTAGACTTAGAGAAAGCTTTTGACAATATTAATTGGAATACTCTCTTTCAAATTCTGAAGGTGGCATTGGTAAAATACAGGGAGCGAAAGGCTATTTACAATTTGTACAGAAACCAGATGGCAGTAATAAGAGTCCAGGGACATGAAACGGAAGCAGTGGTTGGGAAGGGAGTGAGACAGGGTTGTAACCTCTCCCCGATGTTATTCAATCTGTATATTGAGCAAGCAGTGAAGGAAACAAAAGAAAAATTCGGAGTAGGCGTTAAGATCCATGGAGAAGAAATAAAACTTAGAGGTTTGCCGATGACATTGTAATTCTGGCAGAGACAGCAAAGGACTTGTAAGAGCAGTTGAACAGAATGGATAGTGTCTTGAAAGGAGGATATAAGATGAACATCAACAAAAACAAAACGAGGATAATGGAACGTAGTCAAATTAAGTCGGGTGATGCTGAGGGAATTAGATTAGGAAACGAGAGGCTTAAAGTAGTAAAGGTGTGTTGCTATTTGGGGAGCAAAATAACTGATGATGGTAGAAGCAGAGAGGATATAAAATGTAGACTGGCAATGGCAAGGAAAGCGTTTCTGAAGAAGAGAAATTTGTTAACATCGAGTATAGATTTAAGTGACACGAAGTCGTTTCTGAAAGTATTTGTATGGAGTGTAGCCATGTATGGAAGTGAAACATGGACGATAGATGGTTTGGACAAGAAGAGGATAGAAGCTTTCGAAATGTGGTGCTACAGAAGAATGCTGAAGATTAGATGGGTAGGTCACATAAATAATGTGGAGGTATTGAATAGGATTGCGGAGAAGAGAAATTTGTGGCACAACTTGACTAGAAGAAGGGATCGGTTGGTATGACATGTTCTAAGGCATCAAAGGATCACCAACTTAGTATTGGAGGGCAGCGTGGAGGGTAAAAATCGTAGAGGGAGACCAAGAGATGAATACACTAAGCAGGTTCAAAAGGATGTAGGTTGCAGTAGGTACTGGGAGATGAAGAAGCTTGCACAGAATAGAGTAGCATGGAGAGCTGCATCAAATCAGTCTCGGGACTGAAGACCACAACAACTACAACAACAACAACAACATGGAGAGATCATGTTTGTCAGTAATACCACTAATCTGCTGTTTTGTTATGAATGTCCTCTTACTATTTTCTCCTTCTCCTTTTCTAATCCCGTCTACTCCATAGCTAACGTCACTAATGCATTTAACTTCCACGTATCCCGATGGTGTGGAAAGTTATTTGCACTCTTCGAGTATGTGCTCACATTCTTGTTTTGTTGAAATCCAGGCCGACATGAGAGCGTGTTGCTACAGTTCTGTGGAACCCTACTTGAAGTCCTCTGAGATTGCTTTCTATCAGTTTTTCCATTCTTCTATAAGTAAGATGTGCATGTATTTTGTAAGCAATACTTATGAAACTATAAACTTTCCTTTCTTTGCGTAGTACTGACTTTCCATGTGAGCTCTCGGTATTCATACAGCTCCTTCTCTTTCCTCCAAATTTCTGCATAATTCCCTTGTAGGCGGCGTCTATTTTTCTCCGTCTTATGCACGCTTCTACACCTAGCAACGGAGAATCATGTGTGGCGCACAGGACCGTGGCACATCAGAACTGACACTGACTCTGGTTTCGAAAAAATATAATAGTTTAATGGGCGAGCAACCACAGCCAAACCTTTGTATGTAGAATAAAAACCGCTGCAGCTGCTGTATACCCTATACTAAAGGCACGATCGGTTTCGTAATTTAAATTACATCATCAGGTACAAATCTGAGTAAAAAGAAGATAGAGACCGTGAACAATATTACGCGAAGACCGTATCAATGATAAAAAGTGTCCGTGAGACTGAATACTTAAATTTTAGAGGTCGAGCCACTTTTACAGTCCGATCTCAGACCTTTCTTCAAAATTTGGGAAAATTTGCGAACAGCAATAGTCATGGACAAAACAAATGGGACAAGAAAAAAGATTATAAAATCGCCGTAAAAAGGAGGAGAGGGGAAAAAAGAAGTATAGAGTATACAGTACTTCAGCTGAAGGCGCGTTAGGACGGAACGCTGCAAATGCCATACACGGACTGACAGGGTAATAAAACATTGCCCCGAGAGAAGCGGCGCATGCGTGGAACCGCAAATAACATACGAACTTGAAGGAAACGGTTGGGAACAGGGCGTTAATAAAGATAACAAATGTCAAGTGAATAATTCATAAATATAAGGATAAAAGTCTAGAACCTGTTGTAGGTCATTTATAAACATAGCAAGTAAAAAAATGCTTTTAAAAATCCTACAGGTTTTAAAAATTTTTAAATAATTTTAATTTTTTTAATTGTCTCAAATAGGAGAATAACCCTAGTAAAAGCTCCAAGGAAGAGGGAGGGAGAGGGCGGGAGCTGCTCCAGCCCAGGGTCAACAGGTAATTTCATCTACATTACTCTCAGGGCACGAGAATGGCCCTACGATCACTTCTTATCAAAGGATTCTGCGCTTTGGTACGGTTTCAAATAGAGCGGGTATTCAGTTGGCTCCAGAAGATATTGTCCCAGCATATTTCACGAGTCCCAGAGGTAGTCAGGTGTTTACGTCACCTGTGATGATCACCGGTCTAAGTACATAAGCAAAACTGGAAGGTCCTCGGAAGTTAGGTTTAAGGAACACGTTTCTGCTGCCTTTACAATTCTGCCTTGAGTTCACATTTATCCGAAACTGGTGAGTCGTATATCTGGTCTTACAATGATGCATAGGCAACGCAGGGGTAACGTTCTTAATACCTTGGAAGAGCTCGAGATCCTTTGTGCATTAGGAAAATCTTCAAAGCAAATACAATTCTCAAACTGAGTCAAGACGTAAAGCAATTTTGCCTAAGTTTGAATTACTTAAATGAACAACCTCGCTCATTAGCCCTCTTCCCCTTACCTCCTCTTCCTTGCTGCCTTTACTAGAGCTATTCTGTTTTGAAAATTTTTTAAAAATTTTTATTTTTTTTAAATATTTTTAAAATTCTTAATGTAATGTTTATAAATGTTCCACAAGAGTTTCTAGGCTTTTGTCCCTAAGTTTATGAGTTACTCACCTGACATTAGCTGTTTTTATTAATGTTTATTTTTGTACGCACGGTTCTCAGCCGTTTCCTTAAAGTTTATTGGATATTATTTACGCTTCTATATATGCAACGCTTCTTCTCGGGGGCCTATGTTTTGATATATTATCAGTTCGTGTGTGGCAATCGCGGAGTTCCGTCCCGACTTCAAGTGAGGTACTGTTTATAATTCGTCTTTTTCCTCCCTCCCCCTTTTTCCAGCGTTTTTATAATCCTTTCTCATGTCCCATTTGTTCATAGGCTCCAATTTCATTCCCACGTTTTAATTTATGACTATTTCTGTTAGTGAAATTTCCCAAATTTTGAAGAAAAGGTTGGGATCGGACTATAGAAGTGGCTTGACCACTATAATGCAATTATGCAATTTTGTAGACACTTTTAATCAATATGATTGGATCTTTGTGTAATATTATTTATGGTCGCTTTCTTATCTTTTATCAGATTTGTACGTGACGATTTAACTTAAATTACGAAACAGGTCGTGACTTTAACCAAGGGTTTACAACAGTTGCAGCGGTTTTTATTCAACATTCCAAAATAGATTCTCAATGCCATCTGATAGTGAGAGTGTTGGTCACCTAGGCACCAAAAACCTTTGCGTTTCCACTCAGTAGCAAGTTGTACACGACCTGAAGGCCGCTACGAGCGTAGAGGTTAGAATGCCACACTCGATCGCGAAGCAAGTCTGTGACTTGCATGGCTTACAAGGATCCCGTGCTTAGCTTCCAAGGCCCTAATTGTGCATTTGAAAAGCAGCAACCAGAAAGCGGAAATCGATTTCCACTTAGTGCTATTCAGCACGGAAGTGCAAAAGTTGCTGACAAAATAGTAGCGGCATTCTGTAAGAGACGTACTTCAAGGATACCAAATGAATAGTGACATGAACAGCTGCTGACGTGTTATGCCCAGTTGTACAAGGTTCAGGGCTGGAATAATGCGGTGGCTGATATTCTGGTCTCGTGTGCATGAGGATCAGCGTCTAATCTACACTAATGAGCCTAAACATGATGACCACCGACCAGCGCGGGACTGAATACCGCCTAGGGGTGATCTACATCTACATCACGGTGTGTGGCTGAGGGTACTTCTGGCACGACTAACTGATTTTCCCCCACCACTGTCCACTCGCGAATGGCACGTAGGAACGATTGTCGGTAAGCCTCTGCAGTAGCTCCAGTTTCTCGAATTTCCCAGTCGCTGCCATTTCTCGAGATGTATGTGGAAGGTAGTACGTTGGCCGACTTTTCCCGAAAAGATCCATTAATGAACCTCTCTGTGATGCACAAGGCCTGTCTTTTAAAATCTGCCATTGGAGTTTGTTGAACATCTATGTAACGCTCTCGCGGTCCCATGACGAACTGCGCTGTTCTTCAAAAATGGTTCAAATGGCTCTGAGCACTATGGGACTCAACTGCTGGGGTCATTAGTCCCCTAGAACTTAGAACTAGTTAAACCTAACTAACCTAAAGACATCACAAACATCCATGCCCGAGGCAGGATTCGAACCTGCGACCGTAGCGGTCTTGCGGTTCCAGACTGCAGCGCCTTTAACCGCACGGCCACTTCGGCCGGCTCTCTGTTCTTCGCTGGATCTCTCTCTCTCTCTCTCTCTCTCTCTCTCTCTCTCTCTCTCTCTCTCTCTCTCTGTTCTATCAGTCCTACCTAGTAATGAAACAATATTGATGAAAAATACTCAAGAAACTGTCGAAAAAGCCCCTTATAAGCATTTCCTTCTTGGATGAGTTGTATTTCCTTAAGTGTTCCTACGAGTCTCAGTGTAACCTGCTTTTCCTACTATTTGTTTCATTTGGTTATTCCAGCTAAAATCGCCATGGATAGTTACTCCTAGTGATTTTACAGTAGACGCTGTCTCCAGCAGTTTGCCATCAGTAGTATAGTTGTACATAGTGAATCTCTTTATCCGTGTATGCACAATAGCGACGTTCAAGGTAATCTGCCAGAGTCTGCACCAATCATCAATCCTCTACAGGTCGTTCCACAAATCGATACTGCGGAGAAATAGAAAAAGAACTGACTGCCGAAAAGACTGACTCAGCATATAGGAAGGTCGAAACAACCTTCGGTGAAATTAAAAGCGAATGTGGTAACATTGACAGTGCTACGGTAAATTCACTGTTAAGCGCAGAGGAGAGAGGGTGGAAAGAATACATTGAAGGCCTCTATGTGGAAAGAATACATTGAAGGCCTCTATGAGGGGGAAGATATTTCTGATGTGACAGAAGATGAAACAGGAGTCGTTTAGAAGAGATGTATCAGAAGCAGAATTTAAGAGAGCTTTGGAGGACTTAATGTCAAATAAGGCAGAAATGGAAATGAAACTGCCATGAGAATTTCTAAAATCACTGAGGGAAGTGGCAAAAAAACGACTATTCATATTGGTGTGTAGAATCTGTGAGTCTGGCAACATACCCTCTGACTTTCGGAAAAATATCATCCACACAATTCCGAAGATTGCAAGAGCCGACAAGTGCGAGAATTATAGCACAAACAGCTTAATGGCTCATGTATCCAAGTTGCTGATGAGAATAATACACAAAAGAATGGAAAACGAAATTGAGGCTGTGTTAGATAATTATCAGTGAGGCTTTAGGAAAGGTAAATGCTCTAGATAGTCTATTATGACGATGCAGTTGATAATGGAAGCAAGATTAAAGAAAAATCGTGACACGTTCATACGATCTGTCAACCTGGAAAAGGCGTTTGATAATGTAAGATGGCCCAAGATGTTGGGAATTCTGAGAAATACTGGGTAAGCTATATGGAGAGACGTGTCATATACAATATGTACGAGAGCCAAGAGGGTATAATAAGATTGGGCGACCAAGAGCTAAGTGTTCGGATTAAAAAGGATGTAAGATAGGGATGCAGTCTTTCGCTCCTACTGTTCAATCTGTATATCGAAGAGTCAATGATGGAAATAAACGGAAGTTTCAGGAGTGGGATAAAAATTCAAGGTGAAAGGATATGAGTGATACGATCCGCTGATGACATTGGCGTTCTGAGTGAAAGTGAGGAAGAATTACGGGATCTGATGAATGGAATGAACAGTCTGACGAGTGCAGATATGGATTGACAGTAAATCAAACAAAGACGACAGTAAATAGAAGTAGCAGAAACGAGAAGAGCGAGAAAACAGGACTGATGGTCACGAAGTAGATGAAGTTAAGGTGTTCTGCTACCTAAGCAGCAAAATAACCGATGACGGACGAAGCAAGGAGGACATCAAAAGCAGACTAGCAATGGCAAAAAGGGCATTCCTGGCTAAGAGAAGTCTACTAGTATACGCATGGGGCTTAATTTGATGAAGCACAGCATTGTATGGTAGTTAAACGCAGACTGTAGGAAAACCAGAACAGAAGGGAATCGAAGTGTCTGAGTTGTGATGCTACAGTCGAATGTTGAAAATTGGGTGGACTGATAAGGTAATGAATGAGGAGGTTCTGCGCAACATCGGAGGGGAAAGGTATATTTGGAAAACACTGACAAGAAGAATGGACAGGATAGTGGGACATTTGTTAAGACATCAGGGAATGACTTCCATCGTACTAGAGGGAGCTGTAGAAGGCAAAAACTGTAGAGCAAGACAGAGATTGGAATACATCCAGCGCAAATAACTGAGGACGTAGGTTGCAAGTGCTAATCTGAGATGAAGAGGTTGGTACAGGAGAGGAATTCGTGGTAGGCAGCATCAAACACAGTCAGCAGACTGGTGACACAAAATAAATAAATAAGTAAAACACCGACAGCTGAAAGTAAGATCACAACACAAAAACCTGTCTACCTCTACAACTACATAAACATTCTGAAAGCCACCGTTCGGTGCATGACAGAGGGTAGCTTGTACCACTGATAATTATTTACTTTCCTATTCCAGTCACAACTAGAGGCAGGGAAATACGACTGTCTATATGCTTCCGTAAGAGATGTATTTTCTCTTATCTACAGCAATCCTTATTTGCTCATTTCACTTCATATCGTTTTGCATCATTACACCTACATATTTAATCGTCGTGAGTGTGTCAAGCAGGACACTACTAATGCTGTATTCGATCATTATGTGTTTGTTTATCTTGCTTAACTACATTAGGCTATAATTTTCTAGATGTAGAGCTCGTTGCCATTAGTCACACGGACTAGAAATTTAGTCAAATCATCTTGTACCCTCCTGCGGCCACTCAACGACGACACCTTCCCCTACACCCTAACATCACCAAACAGCCGCAGACTGCTGCTAATCCTTTCCACCAGACCAATTATATTATTCAAATAGAAAGTAACCGTGATCCTATCACACTTCCCTGGGGATCTTTGTCTCTGTTGAGCATTAGCCGTCGAGGGCAACGTACTAGCTTCTAAGAAGTCTTCGAGCGACTCACAAATCTGAGATCCTATTCTGTACGCTCGTACCTTCGTTAACATTCTGCAGCGGGCACAGTGCTTTTCGGAAATTTAGAAATATGCGATTCGCCTGTTGCTCCATAGTTCTCAAAATATGATCTGAGAGAAGTGCAAGCTGACTTTAACACGAGTGATGCTTTTCAATAACCGTGCTGATTCGTGGAATGGGTCTTCTCTGTCTCTAGGAAATTTATTACATTCGAAATGATAATATGTTCGAAAGCTCTGCAGCAAACCGATATTAAGTATATTGTTCCGTAATTTTGCGGGTCCGTTTCTTTACTCTTGTTATATACAGGAGCCACCTGCGCTTCTTACCACTGTCTTGGGACTTGGTGCTGGACGAGAGATCAGCCATAAATGCATGCTAAGTAAGGGGCGAGCTTCGTAGAGTATTCTTTGTAATACTGAACTAGGATTTCATCTGGACCTAGCGACTTGTTTGCTTTCAACTCTTCCAGTTGTTTCTCCACGCCTGGGATGCTTATTATTATGTCCTCCATACTGATATGTGTGCGACGCTCAAACGTCTGTCAAAAATGTTTGTACGAGTCTCCTGCGTGAATCATATTTTAAATGTGAAATTTAAAACTTCGGTTTTGCTTTTGCTATCATCTGTTACTACACAATACTGGTCAACGTGTTACTGGATAGACGTGAGGTTCAAGTCCTCCCTCGGGCATGGGTGTGTGTTGTCCTAAGTTACTTTAAGTTAGATTAAGCAGTGTGTAAGCCTAGGGACCGATGACCTCAGCAGTTTGGTCCCATAGGAACTTACCACCACCCTCTCAGTGACTCTACGTAGGGCCAGAATTTTCTCGGGTTTTCGGCAAAATCTTTTGCTAAAGTATGACGGTGGTGCGTCCTTTATCTTTTCTGTGGTTTGCCTAAATCACTTCGGGCTGTAAGATTACGATGCCATATAGAAATCACCAGTAAACAGTGCAAATCGGTAGTTTTAATCTGGAAGCAGAGGTGGTTTATCCAGACAGTACATACAGCACATACTACTGGTCCCGCGCTGCCAAGGGCAACGCAGACTTGACCACCAAATTCGCCTGTTGTGAATCCGATGGAAATCGTCGGCGCTGCCAGCACTAGGTCGGCGCGCACAACCACCGGCCCATAATTTACCCGAATGGCGTAATCTGTGCGTGGACATCTACACCACTACCTGCAGATATCTACTAAGGAGCTCTCCAATGCGTGCCACCGAGAATCACTGCATTCCAAAGCAGGTACAATATTCCATCTTCCAGCTACTGTCAGTGGAAAGACCTTCATAAATCTGAGAAGATGCGTTGTGTTGCCGACCCTGAACCGAACTTTTCTAAATGGGATCTTAAAACCAGAAGAACTACATTCCATAGCGGAATTCGTATCATCGCAAAAAGGATAAATGACTGCAGAGCCGATAAGACATACAACAGTATCGCAAGAAACAACGCAGAACTGCGTTGACCATTACTGTCACGGCTTCTCGCCCTGTCATGGTTCTGGTTATGCTTTGTGTGGCCTATAGCTATCGTACGTGAAAAGCTTTACCCCTTGATGATTCAAATGGGCTTTAAATACGAGCAGAATTTTTTATTAACAGAAGTAAGAACACTTAAGTAAGAATTACAATAATGAAATATCGCTTAAATAAGGAAGTATGGAAGAGACTGTGAATTCTAGCGCGGTTGTGAGTAGTATGAAAAAAATATATCTGTGTGTAAATACACTGAAGCGCGAAGAGACTGGTGCAGACATGCGTATTCAAATATAGAGGTATGTAAACAGGCAGAATGCGGCTCTGCGGCCCGACACGCCAATTGTTAGATCATTTACTGATGCTACAATGGCAGGTTATCAAGATTGAAACGAGTTTGAACGTGGTTTTATAGTCGGTGCACGAGCAATGGGACATAGCATCTCCGATGTAGTGATGAAATGAGGACTTTCCTGTATGACCATTTCACAAGTGTACCGTGAATATCACGAATCCGGTAAAACATTAAATCTCCGACATCGCTGCGGCTGGAAAAAAGGCCTGCGAGAAGGGGACCAACGACGACTGAAGAGAATTGTTCAACGTAATAGAAATGCAACTCTGCCGCATATTGCTGCAGATTTCAATGGTGGGCCATCAACAAGTGTCAACGAAACATCATCAATATGGTCTATCGGAGACGAAGGCCCACTCGTGTTCCCTTGATGACTGCACGACACAAAGCTGTACACCTCTCCTGTGCCCGTCAGCACCGACATTGGACGAAAACGTGTTGCCCGGTCGGACGAGTCTCGTTTCATATTGTATCGAGGGGATGGACGTGTACGGGTATGGAGGCAACCTCATGAATCCGTGGACCGTGCATGTCAGCAGAGGACTGTTCAAGCTGGTGGAGGGTCTGTAATGGTAGACGGGGGTGGGGGATTGGAGTGATATAGGACCCCTGATACGTCTAGATACGACTCTGGCTGGTGACACGTACGTAAGCATCCTGTGTAATCACCTGCATCCATTCATGTCCATCGCGCATTCCGACGGACTTGCGCAATTCCAGTACGACAATGCGACACCCTACACGTCCAGAATTGCTACAGAGAGGCTCTTCTGAGTTTAAACACTTCTGCTGGCCACCATACTCCCCAGACATGAAATTAAGGAGCATGTCTGGGTTGCCTTGCAACATGCTGTTCAGAAGAGAACTTCCCTCCCTCGTACTCTTACGGATTTATGGACAGCCCTGCAGGATTCATGGTGTCAATTCCATTCAGCACTACTTCAGACATTAGTCAGGTCCATGCCGCATCGTGTTTCGGCACTTATGAGTGTTCCCGAAGGCTCTACACAATATTAGGTAGGTGTACACGTTTCTTTCGCTCTTCAATGTAGTGGCGCCACCCCTGTCCCTCTGGTGACAGCCTCTCTGAACGATTTTGATAATTCATCTAATCGATTTTCCCATGACATGGCGCAGTTCCTTCCACTGGGCGTTGTGGGGTCTGAAACATCGTGTAGCTCCAACAGTCTATGGTTCACTCATCTGAGTAATTTTCTTCCGATGTTACCTTCACTTGATCCCAAGCATACATCTTTCCCCGATAGATTTTGCCCTAGTTTCTCCCGTAACTTGACGACGCGTTTAAATAGTAATGGTTGATCATCCGCTCGGACTACTTTGAACGCTGTATTCACATTCTCACTGAACTCCATTAAATGATTTAGTAATACATTAGCATCCTTCGCACTGATACCTCTAACATCTGAATTCCTAACTGAAGTCAGCTTACGTTAATAGCGTATTATAGCTATTGCTGTTGCTGCTTGCCTGAAGTCTTTGCTATGATAATGCTGCTGTTCTCCTGGTTTCCCTTGTAGTTCCTTCACCAGGTATTTCTTCCTCTGCTGTGATCTACTGCAACTTGTCTGACGGGGACAAGCTCACCAAGTTTCTGCTGGGCGCTCTGGGTGGCTTCTACTTTTTTTGACCTTTACCGCAGGTCTAGTCATCTCTCTTCTTGCTGTATAAAGTTAGAGGGAGTGATTCGGATACTCTCCCTGTTTCTTTTACTACATTCTGCCGTCTAATTTCCTACTTATAATGCCTCTGCACGAAACACCCCACCCATCTGACACCAGAAATTTTATGTCGTATTCCGGCACAGATCCAGTCACCAGCGTTGGATGAAGGCATAGCCTGTATGGCGCAACCGATACGTTGACGATAACATGGCTAAGTTCTACGTTACCTTTAACCGGAGTGAGAGGGAGAAAGTTTCCAAGAATGCTTAGCACAAGTGGTTTTGGATTGGAGAGGAGAGGCTGTTGGCTTTGTAGGAAGTGAGTAACGCTGCAAACACATAAGGCTGCAATTTAAGAACGTTTTATTTCCAAATAGCTCAACCTTATTCAGAGAGGTGTGTTAGAGGGGCTTCATATCTTTTTTGAATTAATGAGTGCCCAAGTCCTTTCCAGTATCTCATTGTTCATGAGTTCCAGCTTTCGTTGTCTCTGCCTGCAACCCGTTCTAACAGTACACAATCAAATACTTCAAACACAATGGTAGACAAGTTCGAGACAGCCCTTGTTCCTCTTTGTATTCTGACATACAGAAAATATCGACTATTACTCGTTGCTACTACTAGGGACAAACTCTGCACACCTTGTTCTTTACTATCAAGCGGAAAACGCAAGACGATAATCGTTGCTGAATACTTATGGGAGGCTCAGTTGTCCTCCCTCGAATGTGTACAGACTTCTCGTAATTTTTACTGCATCAGCATCCCAGTGTTACTCTATAGTGACTGCTCTGGACAACTCTGCTGTTATACGGCATCTAGCTGCTTCTTTGGACGGATGACATTGAAAACGATTCTACACCTGCTGTGGTGGACGAAGAGAGGGGTCTCTCCTCCCACATCTCGGCCCCTCCCGAGTAGCAACAGATGACGGCGCGGACGCGGCCTGCAGATTACAGGCCCCACGATTTATGGCGACGCTGACGGGGGCCGACACTGCAGGTGACGCTCTACAGACCTATCGCTTAGCGACCATCAACATTAACATCATTCGGACACGTACGAAGTTGTCGCTGCTCCAAGACATGCTCAATGCAGCAGACGTTGACATTGTCTTTCTCCAAAAGTCTTCGTCGCCGATTTCCCGGGTGTGTATGGTTATGAGGCCCATGTGTCCCACGCCTCGCCAAGTAACAGTGGAGTCGCAGTTCTCATCAGGAGGGGCCTCGAAGCGGACGAAGTCCGATATCTCCCCCAAGCTAGAGGAATGGCCACGACAGTACTAGGAGTCCAGTTTATCAATGTGTACCCCTCTTCCGGAAGAAATCGCCGTCGCGACCGATCGCTCTTCTTCGTAGAAGGAATAGCACCGCTTTTTCAGGGCAGCCACGATGATTTGGTATTAGGCGGCGATTTCAGTAGCTCCCAAGCACCTGAAGATCAGCTGCTACGCCATTCAGCGTGCCCCGAACTTGGGACACTCATCAGCGATCTCCAGCTGGTAGATACATGGGAACATGTGCGAGGAAATGGACCGAGATACACCCATTTCACGAGTCACCCGTCTAGTCTCATCGATAGGATTTACGTCTCCCGTTCTCTCGCGGCAACAGTGAGCGACGCGGAGGTGACGGCCGTAGCCTTTTCTGATCACGAGGCCTATATATGTGCCGTCACACTTCGTCGCCAACGGGTGTGACGCAGCCGACATCCCTGGAAATTAAACCTGGCTCATCTCGCTTCTCCGGATTGTCGACGCGCCATCGAAGACACGTGGAGCTCATGCGTCGGCCGCCTCCCGACGTATCCTACGTCGATTAGTTGGTGGTTAAACTACTAGGCCAAGGCGGCCCTACGGAGAACCTTTATTACGTATGGTCTTCAAACCCCTGCTTCGATGCGGCAGACCTTCGATGTTTATTTCACCGTTCTTCGCGAATATGCTTCCTTGCCACCCACGCCGGAACGACAGATGACAGTACACCGTGCGAAGGGACAGATCGTAGCCCATATGCGGCGACACCTCGAAGAGACGATCGTCTGAGCGAGAACACATGAGAGACTCGCATCGGAACGATCCACAACGTACCACGTCATTCGAAAATGTAAACTGCGAAGACGGGCGCTGATACAGGCCATGACCACTGAGGACTGCCGTCACCACACCACACAACGCGACGTTGATGCAGCCTTCTTCGACCATTACGCACGACTTTATTCTGCTCAGTGTTCCAACCCGACGACGGTGAGAGGAGTCTCACAACTGGTTTATGGCATTGTCCCATAGGATTTACAAACTGAATTATTGAACGACATCACGGAAGACGAAGTTATCGACGCCATAGGTGAGGGAGCGGCGAATAAGTCTCCTGTCCCCGGCGGGCTCCCTGTGGAGTTTTATAGAACTTTCCAGTATTTACTGGCTCCCAAGTTGACAGACATCTGTCGGGAGCTTATGTCCTCCGCAGTGCCGCTCCCCGCGACCTTCGTAGAAGGATTAATTATACCGATTCACAAACCTAATGGTGGGGCTCGAATACGTGATTACCGCCTGCTAACACTCGTCAACTGCGACATGGAGATATTCACCAGACTATTAGCAAATCGTATACGACCGACCATGCCTCACGTCATCTCACCGGATCAGGCTTCCTTATCAATAACATCCACACCGCACTGTGTCGATACCGTGACATACTAGCCCTAGCGAGAGCACACCGCATACCGTGAGCGCTGGCATCGCTAGGTTCTAGCCAAGCTTTTGATAGAGTGGATTACGCGTACCTAAGGTCCGTTCTCCAACACATGCAGTACCCACAGCAATTCACAGACTTCGTGATGCGCCTCCTCCGAGGGTCACTTCCACGGTGCTCGTTAACGGACGTCTCACGCAGTCCCCCCCGATTTTCCGGTCGGTGCGTCAAGGCTTCCCCTTGTCGACCTTACTCTATGCTCTGACACTGGAACCACACCTCTATGGCCTCCATCAACGCCTCACCGGACTCATCTTATGTGACGTCATTTCGCTGCGCAGCATATGCAGGCGACCTGGTTCTCGTGCTCCGCAATCGCGGCGATGTATCCAGCGCACTAGAATGGATTACACCACACGGCGTGGCTTCCGGCTGCTGTCTCAACGTCACCAAATCGGTCGCCGTGGCCATAGGAGACGGGTTCACCCCAGCGTGTGTCGACCCCCTACAGCTCAGTGGCACTGTGAGATGTCTCGGAACAGTGTTTCACAACGACACACGGCGCACTGCGGCCTTTAACTACCGCCGCTTATTACAACAAATTCAGGTCCAGATCTTCAACCTTCTTCTGCGGACCCTCGACATTCTTCAAAGGACACACTTCGTCGATGTTTACCTCACATCGTGCATTCCACACATAGTGCGTGTCCTTCCAATACTGTTACTAACGTCCGCCCCTGGTAGCTGAGTGGTCAGCGCGCTGGAATGTCACGCCAAGGGGCCCGGGTTCGATTCTCCATAACTCCGGACATGATTTACAGTGCTGTTCACAACATTATTTCTCGACTACAGCTACTGTTGAGGAATGATGGTGGACATATTGAGCATTTCCTGTAAAGAACATCACCTTTGATTTGTCTTACTTCTTTACGCTAATTATTGCTATTCTGATCAGATGAAGCGCCATCTGTCGGACATTTTTTGAACTTTTGTATTTTTTTGGTTCTAAAAAACCCCATGTCATTCCAAGCATGTGTGTCAATTTGTACACCTCTACCTACATTATTCCGTGATTTATTCAGTTTTTAAATTTATACTGACTTTTTGATCACCCGGTATTTTCACATTTTGACGGAGAAAGCTGATGGCTGAAATTTCTTCAAAAGACGTTAAAACGTATTTGTATTAATGACTGCCACCCCATCTCTCCTCGATATTTCGCGGTGATATAAAACGAGCTGCCCTTCTTTGGGCTTTTTCGTCGTCTTCCGTCACAACTATTTGGTAAGGTTCCCACACCGCACAGTTGTTCTCTAGCAGAGGACGAACAAACTTAGTGTAACAAGTCTCCTTTGTGGTAACTGTTGCATTTTCTAAGTGTCCTGGCAATAAAGCGCTTTCTTTAGTTTGCCTTCCTTACAACATTATCTATGTGATCGTTCCAATTTAAATTGTTCAAAATTTTAATTCCTAGGTATTTAACCGAATTGACAGTTATTATATTTATGTGGTTTATCGTTTAACAGAAATGTAACGGATCTCTTTCCGTAGTCATTTGGATGACCTCACATTTATCCAGAGACAGTTGCCACTTTTTGCATCATAGAGATATCTTGTCTCAGCATTTTGCAATTGGTTTTTATCTTAAGATGACTTTACTGGATGGTAAATGACATCACATGCAAAGAATCAAAGAGGACAACAATTTACAGCATTACCTGCAAACGGTTTAAGAGGGCTGATCATGTTGTTTCCTATATTGTTAATAGAGGGTGATTTTTTCCACCGTTTACAAACTCTAGGGATTGATCGATGAGAGGATGCGGAACAAAAAAGGTCTAATGAACTTATGTCTGGAGATGCATGATTTCCATGCTAGAGGCGATTCATTCAATCATACTTTGTTACAGAGACTGCGATCTAATATGCGCTGTAGCATGTAGTCACAGTTACAGTATTAATCGTTTCCTCCCAGATAGTGCTACTGTTCCTCATACGTCATGCCCTAGAACCCTCTCCTGCCGTAGTAACTGGCATTGTTGTGTCCGATTCACTTCTCTTGCTGACTCACCTTGTAGTGGATGTGGTATAGCGTTGTACACAGTGGTTCCGTTTTCGAATCGAGCTTGCCGACATGGTATTTACTCACGGAAAGACAAATGGCAAAGGTTGTATCGGGAGACATATCCCCGCCGACGACAACCACAGCATTCAATGTTTGCAACAGTGTTTCGCCGTTTGTCTGAGACAGGGTCGTTTCAGGAAGCAGGAAATCATGATGTACGTATCTGAAATCAAAACTGTGAAAGGCGGCCGCCCTGTCAGTACCAGACAGTTGGCCCGCCAGTACAGGATAAACCAGACGACGGTGTGGGACATTCTCCATGACAATTGTTACTACCCTTATCACTTACAGGGCTTACTATGGACAGACTGTCCACATCGGGAGCAGTTTTGTTACTGGTTTCTTCATCGGCTAACTACCATTCCGGGATTTGTGTCATCCTCCTATTCACAGATGAGGCCACCTTTACGCGGATTGGCATCTTCATCTTTCACAACAGTCATCTGTGAGACAGTATCCACAATGAGCGAATCATCAGCAGCCGGAATGTGTGGGCCGGGATGATTGGCCACCGTATTTTGGAACCAGTTTTCCTTCCATCTCAGGCCGGAGCTATCGCGGTTTCTTGCGAGTGACTTTACCTCTATTGATGGAAGGAGAGCCACTGAAGGATTTTTGTGCCTGCTAAATGATGGTGCTCCAGCCCACAACACCGTTAACCTCCGGTTGCATCTGAAACATGTCGTCCCTGGTCGATGGATCTGACAAGGGGGTCCAGTTGCACGGCCTGTTCGTTCGCCGGATCTCAGCCCGTGCGATTTCTGGTTATGGGGCCAACTCAAAAATATCGAGTGCGCACAGCCCATTCCAGAAGAGGAGACACAGTGTCTTTGACACTATTCGGATGCAGCCTGGCCGCTGTGAACATGTGAGACAGAAAATACTAAGGTTCGTACACGCAGGAGTTGAGGCACATGGAAACCTTTTTCAACTCATGCCGTTAACTGTGGCTGCGTAGCACAGAGCGCATTAGACCGCAGTCTCTCTAACGAGGTATGATTGAATAAATCGTCTCTAGCATGGAAACCATGCATTTCCGGACATAAGTTCATTAGACCGTTTTTGTTCTGTATCCCCTCATCGATCAATCCCTTGAGTTTGTACACGGTGGGAAAAATCACCCTGTATACATCAGGAAAAGCGGTGGTGGTGGTGGTGGTGGTGGTGGTGGTGGTGGTTAGTGTTTAACGTCCCGTCGACAACGAGGTCATTAGAGACGGAGCACAAGCTCGGGTTAGGGAAGGATTGGGAAGGAAATCGGCCGTGCCCTTTCAAAGGAACCATCCCGGCATTTGCCTGAAACGATTTAGGGAAATCACGGAAAACCTAAATCAGAATGGCTGGAGACGGAATGAACCGTCGTCCTCCCGAATGCGAGTCCAGTGTGCTAACCACTGCGCCACCTCGCTCGGTATATCAGGAAAAGCGAAGGCTATAATACTTCCTTGGCAGACCCCAGATATCACTGTAGGTTTCCTCTGTTTACCGTCGATTACGATGTACTGTGACTTTCCTGATAGGAAATCACGAATCGATTCACGCAGCTGAAGTGCTACTACATAGCAGCGTAAATTCTCATTCACACTTACATCCGACCGGGTCTTCTGCGTGATTCACTTTCTTGTCAGGCAGCGTACTGCAACATCAAGTAAACAAGTTTCTCAGGCAATCGCAAGATAACGAAAGGGGTGTATCAATCAAATAAATTTTAGCTACGTTTAACTCATACACAATACTTTCCAAAATAATAAGCCATGGAATGAATGTTTTAAATAACATTAATCGCTAATAGCTTTAAGCCTACACTTTACACTAAAGACGCTACTTACAATAATTCTAGGACACAGTTATCTTAAAATATAGGTTTGGAAACTGAGTGATACCAAAATGATAGGCCTGTCTGCTAACATGAGGGCTGGACTCCTGATTTTGATGAACTTCATATTTCAAAATGGGGTATTTGCACCATTGCTAGTGACTGAAAGTGAGCGATCTCGATATTAGAAAAGTATCTTTGACTTTATTGGTCCTGGTTTGGAAGAAATGAGTTATGAAATAGAAATAGCGCTCGTATCAAACTTCGAAAAGTCCGCCTCTTTGAACTTGAAGCGAAGGAGTTTGAGGTTTGAGAGTTAAATGCTGCCTTTTATTCATTTTAGGTGTCCATTATAAAATGCACTCTGAAGATAGCAGAGAGAAGGCCGAAACAGTGAATTCGGTCTCCTCAATTGTTTCATCGCGGAAGACTGTAACATGGTCGTTCCTTACAACGCTAAATGGCAGATGTTAAGATGACCGATCGCGGAATATAAAAGAAATTACAATCGCTTAGTAGTGTGAAGGCAGTAGAACCAGATGAGATACCTGTATAATTCTACAAATATTATGCGAAACAGCTTGCTCCGCTTCTGGCAGCAGTTTATCGTAGATCTCTGGAACAACAAAAGGTACCTAGCGACTGGAAAAAATCGCAACTCATTACCGTTTCCGAGAAAGGTCTTTGGACTGATGCACATAACTATAGACCTATTTCGTTGACGTCAGTCTGTTGTACAATTGTGGAACATGCTTTATGTTTAAGAATTATGACGCTTTTGGAGAACTAAAATCTCCTCTCTAAAAATCAACTTGGATTCCGCAAACAGAGGTTTCCGCATACAGAAGTACTGCGAAACTCAGTTCGCTCTGTTTCTCCATGAGATCCATAGAGCTGCAGGCAACGGCCCTTTGGTGAATGCCGCTTTCTTTGACTTCAGGAAGGCCTTTGACAACGTCCCGCACTGCCGTGTGTAGTAAAAACAATACGAGCTCACTTAGTATCGGATCAGATATGCGACTGGATTCAAGAATTCTTTGGACATTGAATTCAACACGTCACTCTTAACGGAACAAAATCGACGGATACATAGATAATTTTTGGAGTACGACAAGGAAATGTGATAGGACAGTTACTGTTTACAATGTATATAAAGGGTCTGGTAGAAAACCTCGGAAGCTCCATAAGAAAGTAGCAACACCAGAAGATAGTATCGATTTACAGAAGGACTTCCAGAGGACTGGTGAACGACGCAACCTCTGAGAGTTGACTTTGGACGTAAATAAATATAACATATAACTCATACGTAGGAAAAGAAATCCGTAGCGGCACTGTACAACTACACTATTGATGACAAATTGGTGGAAACAGTGTATACCGCAAAATACACTACTGGCCATTAAAATTGCTACACCAAGAAGAAATGCAGATGATATATTATACTAGAACTGACATGTGATTACATTTACACGCAGTTTGGTTGCATAGGTCCTGAGAAATCAGTACCCAGAACAACCACCTCTGGCCATAATAACGGCCTTGATACGCCTGGGCATTGAGTCAAACAGAGCTTGGATGGCGTGTACAGGTACAGCTGCCCATGCAGCTTCAACACGATACCACAGTTCATCAACAGTAGTGACTGGCCTATTGTGACGAGCCAGTTGCTCGGCCACCATTGACCAGACGTTTTCAGTTGGTGAGAGATGTGGAGAATGTGCTGGCCAGGGAAACAGTCGAGCATTTTCTGCATCCAGAAAGGCCCATACCGGACCAGCAACATGCGGTCGTGCATTATCCTGCTGAAATGTAGGGTTTCGCAGGGATCGAGTGAGGGGTAGAGCTACGGGTCGTAACACATCTGAAATGTAACGTCCACTGTTCAAAGCGCCGTCAATGCGAATAAGAGGTGATCGAGACGTGTAACCAATGGCACCCCATACCATCACGCCGGGTGATACGCCAGTATGGCGATAACGAATACACGCTTCCAATGTCCGTTCACCATCATGATGCTGTAAACAGAACCTGGATTCATCCGAAAAATGACGTTTTGCCATTCGTGCACCCAGGTTCGTCGTTGAGTACACCATCGCAAGCGCTCCTGTCTGTGATGCAGCGCCAAGGGTAACCGCAACCATGGTCTCCGAGCTGATAGTCCATGCTGCTGCAAACGTCGTCGAACTGTTCGTGCAGATGGTTGTTGTCTTGCAAACGTCCCCATCTATTGACTCAGGGTTCGAGACGTGGCTGCACGATCCGTTACAGCCATGCGGATAAGATTCCTGTCATCTCGACTGCTAGTGATACGAGGCCGTTGGGATCAATCACGGCGTTCCGTATTAACCTCCTGAAGTCACCGCCTCCATATTCTGCTAACAGTCACCGGATCTCGACCAACGCGAGCAGCAATGTCGCGATACGATAAACCGCAATCGCGATAGGCTACAATCCGACCTTTATATGAGTCGGAAACGTGATGGTACGCATTTCCCCTCCTTACACGAGGCATCACAACAACGTTTCAGCAGGCAACGCCATTCAACTGCTGTTTGTGTATGAGAAATCGGTTGGAAACTTTCCTCGTGTCAGAACGTTGTAGGTGTCGCCACCGGCGCCAACCTTGTGTGAATGCTCTGAAAAGCTAATCATTTGCATATCGCAGCATCTTCTTCCTGTCGGTTAAAATTTCTCATCTGTAGCACGTCATCTTCGTGGTGTAGCAATTTTAATGGCCAGTAGTGTATGACATTCCCCCGACGGTCGATAGCGTGCTGCTTGTAATGCAGGTGCCCTCGCGCAGAAATAAGTGTTTCCGTATAAGGTCCCTCTGACTTTTTGCTGTGACAGTAAGCGACGGCGCCCCATGTTCAAGACGGAGGTGTTTCCACGGCCGTCCGCTGCCGGTGGAACTTTCCCCGACCTCACCTGCTGTTGCAGCTGTTGCGTAACACCGTTTCCCTTACAGGCTTACAGTCTTCTGACGTTCGTGAGCATAACTTCGCCGGCGGCTACTTTCCTCAACTGTAAACACGGAAAACTCGCGTTTGCTAGTCACGCGTTTGCCACGCACGCCATTTTAAACTATGGGAACTCTTCTCTTATTACCGACGGGAGGCCCTAGCCACACGACATTTCCATTTATTACCGCACAATGGAAAAGGTAGATGTGTATTATAAGTGTCCTCTCAGCGTGACATGTGGTTGTGCACTGTTATCTACACTATCTGTTCAAAAGCATTCTGACACCTATTGACATTACAAAGGGGTGCACTCTGCACTCTGCTAGTGAGACTTTCAGTGAGCCGTCTGAATGTGTCTAGAAGAATGACAGCCCATTCTTGCTCACGATCCGAAACCGCAGAAGGCAGCGACGCTGGACGTTGCGGTCTAGAGCTAAGTCGCCTTCTTACTCGTACCAAAAGGATTTCCATGGGGCTCAGATCGGGATTCTGGGCAGGTCAGTCTATTTCAGAAATGTCGTTATCCAGTAGCCATTGCCTCAAAGATGCTGCTGCTTTACCGCAGGGCGCATTGCTATATTCACACAAATAGTCGTCGTCTCCGAACTGTTCCCTTACCCTTACTGACAACCTCATAAGGTTGCTCTGTGCCAACCTCTCAGAGTAGCACTTGCAACCTACGTCCTCAATTATTTTCTGGATGTATTCCAATCTCCGTCTTCCTTTTGACCTCTACAACTCCCTCTGGTAGCATTGAAGTAATTCCCTGGTGTCTTAACAGATGTTCTATCGGCCTGTCCCTTCTCCTCTACAAATTCCTTTACTCTCCGATTCTGCGCAGAACCTCCTCGTTCCATACGTTACCAGTCCACCTTATTTTCAACATTCATCTGTACCACCACATCTCAGATGCTTCGAGTCTCTTCTATTCCGGTTTTCCCGTAGTCCATATTTCATTACCATACAACGCTGTGCTGCCAACGTGGATTCTCAGTAATTTCTTCTTCAAACTAAGGCCAATGTTTGAGACCAGTAGACTTCTCTTGGCCAGGAATGCCCTTTTCTCCAGCTCTAGTCTGCTTTTGATGTCCTCCTTGCTCCGTCCGTCATGATTGCTTTGCTACCTAGATAGCAGAATTTCTCAACTTCATCTATTTTCAGACCTTCAATACTGATGTTAAGTTCCTCGCTATTCTCATTTCTGCTACTTCTCATTACTTTCGCCTTTATTCGATTTATTCTAAATCCATATTCCGTACTCGTTAGACTGTTCATTCCATTCAACAGATCCTGCAATTCTTCACTCTCAATCAGGATAGCAATGTCATCAGCGAATCCTATCATTGATATCCTTTCACGTCGAATTTTAATTCCACTCCTGAATCTTCCTTTTATTTCCATCATCGCTTCTTCGACATAAAGATTGAACAGTAGGGGGGAAAGACTGCATTCCTGTCTTACACCCTTTTTAATCCGAGCTCTTCGTTCTTCGTTGCCTATTCTTATTAAACCCTCTGGGATCTTGTAAATATTATATATCACCCGTCTCTCTCTATAGCTTACCCCTATTTTTCGCAGAATTTGGAATGTACTGCGCCATTTTACAATTTGGAGCGCTTTTTCCAGGTTGACAAATCCTATGAACGTATTTTAATTTTTCTTTAGCCTTGTGCCCGTTATCAACCGCAACGTCAGAATTGCCTCTCTGGTGCCTTTACCTTTCCCAAAGCTAAACTGACCGTCATCTAACACATCCTCAGTTTTCTGTTCCATTCTTCTGTGTATTAGCGTTGTCAGCAATATGGATTCATGAGCTGTTAAACTGACTGAGCGATAAAAAAGGTCAACTCTTACAGTCTTAGAAATTGTGTGGATGATATTTTTCCGAAAGTCGGATGGTATATCGCCAGCCTCATACATTCTACGCCACTTCCCCCAATGACTTCAGAAATTCTGATGGAATGTTATCTATCCCTTCTGCTTTATTTGATCTTAAATCCTCCAAAGCTCTTTTAAATTCTGATTCTAATACTGGATCTCCTATCTCTTCTAAATCTACTGTTGTTTCTTTTTCTATCACGTCAGACAAATCTTCCACCTCATATATGCCTTTAATGTACTCTTTCCACCTACCCGATCTCTCCTTTGCATTTAACAGTGGAATTCCCGTTGCACTCTTAATGTTACACCCTTTGCTCTTAATTTCTCTAAAAGCTCTTTTGACTTTCCTATATGCTGAAGCAGTCCTTCCGACAATCATTTATTTTTCCGATTTCTTCACATTTTTCAATTAGCCATTTCGTCTTAGCCTTCCTGAATTTCCTATTTATTTCATTCCTCAGCAACTTATATTTCTGTTTTCCTAAATTTGCTTGAAAATTTCTGTACTTTCTTCTTTCATCGATTAACTGAGGTATTTCTTCTGTTACCCATGGTTTCTTCGCAGTTAGCTTCTTTGTACCTGCGTTTCTCTTTCCAACTTCTGTGATTGCCCTTTTGAGAGATGTCCATTCCTCTTCAACTATACTGCCTACTGAGCTATTCCTTAATGCTATATCTATAGCCTTAGAGAACTTCAAGCGTATTTCCTCATTCGTTAGTACTTCCGTATCCCACATCTTTGCGTACTGTTTCTTCCTGACTAATCTCTTAAATTTCAGCCTACTCTTCATCACTACTACATTATTATCTGAGTCTATATCTGCTCCTGCGTACGCATTACAATCCAGTATCTGATTTCGGAATCTCTGTCTGACCTTGACGTAACCTAACTGAAATGTTCGAGTATCACCCGGCCTTTTTAAGTATATCGCCTCCTCTCGTGATTTATGACTTTATTAGAGAACTCAGTCTTTGTCCTCTCTCAATCCTTGCCCCAAGCCCATATTCTCCTGTAATCGTTCCTTCTACTCGTTCCCCTACAACTGCTTTCCAGTCCTCCAAGATTATTAGATTTTCATCTCCCTTCACGTACTGCACTACTATTTCAGTATCTTTATATCCTTTCTCCGTATTATCATCTTCAGCTTGCGACATCGGCAAGTGTACGTGAAATATCGTTGTCGGTGTTGATCTTCTGTCGATTCTGATAAGAACAATCCTATCACTGGACTGTTCACAGTAACACACTCTCTGCCCCACTTTCCTATTCATAACCAATTTATCTCCCGTTATACCATTTTCTGCTGCTGTTGATATTACCCTATACTCATCCGATCAAAAACCTTTGCCTTCTTTCCATCTGTTCATATTCTTCCGCATTTAACGTTTTCTTAAACACTATAACGTTACCACACCCTAACCACGAGAAACACCCCCATACTGTTGGTTGATTGGTTTGGAGTGATACGGACTAAACTGCAAGATCATCGATCTCTTCACCCGTTAAGTGACAAACCAGGAGTCGTCGTCAAAGGAAGGAAGTCAAAGGCAAATCCTGGAACGCCCATATTCCCGGCAGATGGGGATACAAGCTCCCAAAGTGGGAGAAGTGAAATCACCAGAGGGGCTCCCAGCCATCTGGGGGGGGGGGGGGGGGTCAAGTATCAGATGAGCGGCTCGGAGGGCCCACTGCAAGAGGCGCTACAGAGGAAGGCACTGTCGAGAGAAAGGGCGACGACGTTGCATCTGTGGCGTAAGATTGTGTCATTTTTCTGGGATTAAGACGCTCATACTTTCTGGCACCATAGATGGTGCACACCCCATCGCTGGAAGTTGGCCCACAGCTCATCATCATACTGCAAAACAAGACCGCGGTGAAAGATGACGCCCTGGACAATATTAAGACTCTTCTGAGGAGTGACAGTCTTGGGAACGTCACCCAATTTTCCATAAGAGAGCAGCGCCTGTGACTGGACACAAGATGACGTTGTAATCAGAATGGATCGCTCTTCGTCTTAGATAGAGCTACAACTTCTCTGTATTTGTCTTCACTGCATTCCACAAAAAATAAAGGCTTTGTGGCGAGAAAGGAATCTCTATCTGTCCTGGCACATACTAGGTATTGGGGACAGGATTTTGCTCCTTGTTGTCTAGTCCTGTGTTCCTCCTATGGTGTGGCCAGGTAAGGGAATGCGTTGGATCTTACTTTGTTGCATCATACGTGGTCTTTTCATCTGAAAAGACTACTGGGGCTGTGCGGTCACCGGTAGGAGAAAGTTTAAGTCGCTTGATTTGCTAATTATCCACCAAGCTGCCACCCAGTCTGAAAGGGGGCTCTCCCCAAGGGCACCAACCATCCACAGCAAAGGTCACCTGTCCAGCAATACGTTGCTGAGAGCCCCCATTCCCAAGTCATGATGAACACATATTCCTGGCACACATGGGGAGTGTGCAGCCCAGGCACCAACAATGCAACAGTGCAATCCCTGCGTAGTCAGGGGTACCATCATGCGGGTACTTGACGACTCCCCCGTCCCACAATAGGATGGGTGGGTTTTGGGAGGAAGGAAGGGTGCCAGGGTGGAAGGGCAGAGAGGCGTAGCATACACCACAGTGGGTGACCTTCCCTTCACTACACGCACTTTTGTAAAATATGGAAAAGACAGCAGGTCATATTCAATAATGGGGACTATGTAACCTTTAATGGAAGGTGAAGATAGCGACCGAGAGTGAAACTAGAAATCAAGACCAAAATTGTGAACCAAGTCCAATCAGAGTCTGTACGAAAAGAGTCATCCGACAGAAAGTCAGAGAAGATAAGAGGTAGTCGAAGTGAGGTTTGCAGCACAGAGAGAGGAAGTAGTTATCCAAAGGCATGCCCCATGGCAGCCAAGCACGCACTCACTGAAGAGTGATGACCCCTGTGGTGGATCCCATACTGTAACACCACCTCCTCTGCACTTCGCTGTTGGCACCGCACATGATGGCAGGCAACGTCCTCTAGGCATTCACCAAACTCAAACCCTTCCATCGCTCCACATAACTAGTTTTCTGTCATCGACTGTCTAGTGGCGTCATTCTACACACCAACTCAAGCGTCTCTTAGCGTCGACTACTGAGATATGTGGCTATTGAGAAGTTGCTCAAGCATTTCACGCCAGTCTTTTTTAATTATTTACACACAGCCACTTTGCTAGCTGGGTTATGGTAGCAGTTTGATGCTCAGCCTTTCTCGTTTCCATGTAATCAAATCACTGTAGCGGACTTGGGCTTAAAGGGTTGAAATGTTCCTGACATATATGTCACTTGGGTGACACACAATTACTATTCAACGTTCAAAATTAAAGAGCTTTCCTGACTGATCCATTCTACTGCTGGTGGCAATAAAATATTCCCTGTGAGCCGTGCGTGGCTCGTGTTCCCGCCATCATGTATCTTACACCCTGTTTTAACGTACTTCCACCTCACTACGTTAATTTGAATTACTACTGTCACTGAGTTGCTGCTTTGCCTGATCGTGAGCGGCGCAAGCAGCGCGTATCGATATATCCCCTCGCGTAGTATCTTTGCTCGACTGCTATTACTTCCCGGTCCTTGTCTGTCATCAGGAGTTTGGATTGCGAGTTCCGGTCGGCCAGATAGTTGGAACGCGTCTGGGGCGCAGTCCGGACCTGCCAGGCGCGGAGTTGCAATGCGGCACTAGTGCTGTCGGGTTGGAGCAGCAGTGAGGTTTGGGTCGACATGGCTCCCCCGACCATTGCCGCCACGCATCACTTGAGCCGGTCCACGGTCTTGGAGGATCGTTGGTCGGTCGTCCAAACGGACGACGCGTTTTAGCTCGCCGATCGTTCATGAGTCGGCTGTGTGTGTGTCCATCGACTCCCGATTTGTCTTCGTATGTGTCTAGTTACTGTTGGGTGTCGTTCAAGTCTTCGTGCAGTGTTTGTCGGGTTGTGTGTGTAGTGTTATTTCCTGGAGACTATTTTAGATGTTGTCGGTAGTCGGAGGAGTCGGTCGGTTGCTGCGGACCAGTGGAATTTTCTGCCTAGTGGCCGTTAGTGTTCCGGTTATCTGCCCTGGCCACTAACGTAATTTCATGCAGCGTCCTTTCCTCACCTGTTGTCGCTGTCCAACATGGTGTGTAATTTTGACAGCTAATACTTACTCCATTGTGGATTATCTCGTTTGTAATCTTTTCTGTTTGAATTCTCATGTACTGATTGATGGGAAGCAAGTCGTTGTGTCGGTCGGTCCATGGTTGTCCCCTGGTTGGGTTCCGACGGATCAAGTGTAGTTGGGCTCACCACCTGTCTCGCTTAAGTGAACGAGGGCAGCCCGACCTCCTTGGAGGCTTCTGAGTGCCACTGGTGTTTAATTATCTATTTTCAGCTACTTTAAATTCAAGGCTTATGGTTATTTTTCTTTTTTCTTAAAAATTTTTGCAAAATTAATTCTTAAATTTATCTTTCAAGCTTAAACAATTCAGCTTTCTGCCTTTAAAAGATTATGGTAATATATTTTAAAATTTTGAAACTTAATTGTGTCCTTAAGCCACTGGTATTGCACCTTGCATATGTTTGTTCTATCTGCTTTGCCTTGAGGCTTTCCACTTAGCCGTGATTTTTTTTTATTTTATTTGCATTTTAATTGCATTTTATCTTGTTGATTTTTAAGATATCTTGTTTTTAAACAAACTGGCCTCCTGCCTTTAAAAGTCTATTGTAAAACATTCTAAAATTTTGAGACTTCAGCCTTCTGTATTGCACCTTGCATATGTTTGTTCTATCGACTCTGCTGTGATTTTTTAAAATTATTTTATTGCTATCTTAATTGGATTGTTATCTTGTTGATTTGTTAAGATTTCTTGTTTGGAGGCCTTCAGCCGTGAAAGAGTTGCATTCGGTAAAGGTCCGACTATGTGCCGCTTTGGTTGTAAAAGCGTTATTAAATTACTCTAACATTCTGCGTGGTGTCTGTCTGTTCTATGTCGTGTCTCCCCACCACTTTCGCGCAACGACGCTCTGAGCGTGTTTTTTAGGGAATTGACTAGTTTGAACCTGGGACCTGTTGCTGGTAAGGAGACGCCAGACCACACATGACATGTAGAATTCAGAAGAGTTCAGTGAGACTAGCGATGATATAACCAAATACTTAATGATTTCAGCGTCAGCTCCACTGCACTCCCTGTAAAAGAATCTTAATACTAACTAAATTTAGTGGAAGGGGTTCAAGGCTTTCCTATTTTTAGTTAGCTGCTAAAATAACGTCGCAAAAGCAGTTAAGTTTACCATTGAAAATTTTATTTTACTCACAAAACATTGTTTATAAATTGCACTATTGATAAAAGGAAATGTTTTAATACAGGATGGTTAAAACCAACTGCGTTCAACAAAAATGTGAACGAATATTCCCTGAATGGGTTTCCAAGTTCTACAATGGATCGAAGGATGACCTATGCCATATCACATCTATAATCTACGTTTAAGTTTCACAAAAGAGAAAACTATCAAAATGGTCTACAGTGACCCTCAATTATCTTTAATTACTTATCTAACTTGTAAATTACAGTGGCTGGTGTGGCTTCTCAATAACTATATAACAGAAAAATCATCGCATTTCATATTTCTACTTCAAGTGGCAAATGTGAACACCATGAGCTTTAATTGACGATCGACACTAGTATTACGCAAAAAAGGGGTGTAACAGATGAGACTTCTGCACTTCTGAGTGAAGCTTTATGCGCTGTTATGCGGCATCGCGTGCGTTCATTACCTTGTCAGTGTTCGTCATGGGACGACGGGCAGCACAGCTCCACTCACCTCGCCGTCTCCGAAGCAACTCTCACCTAACTTCTCCTTACTACAATTTACCGAAGTTGGTTTAAAAAAAAACTATCTGGCTATGTTTTCATCTGACCAATCAAGGTCTCAATGTTAACCTTAAGCTCCGCCGACAAAAATTCTGTCCATCCAATGAGAAACGTTATACTTTTCGTGGTGGGGCAATGTTTTTAAAGTTTGCAACGTAACAGAGACGCGAAAAAGTCTCACGCTAAAACTTGTAGCTGGGGTGGTCCTAGTGGTTAGCTGGCGACGTGGGTGTCCAGTCTGTCCCTTATCGTGGGGCGTTCTAGCTTAACACGGTTCTGCTCTCGGCTTCTGTTCTCGTTTCTCCCCTCGGAACTGCGTCTGTCTCACGGTGGGAAGGTATGACATGCATTTAGGCATTCTTGTGTTAGTCTGTGGTATTCCATTCGCTCACTCGTTACTCGTATTACTTTGGTTAATTTAATGTCACGATTTATTCGGAGCTATGTGACATACTACTGGATTTGCTTATCATGTCAGGGTTTTCATGGAAGGTGTTGGATTTGCCTGACACCTTATATTACAATAAATTAAAATTAGAACGTGGAACTCAGCCCAGCATATTTGGCCCTTTCCACAATCCTAATTACCTGACCTGCCCAGCGGTTTTAGCGGGCGTTTCACCCTGCTTGTTATCATAACAGCGGCTACGCCTCTTGCGACATTTAGTGGTCAATTCCGGATTAGATAAGAAATGTCCCAATACTATTGCTCAGATAGTACTTTCTCGTGCTCCTTATGTATGGAAGTGTGTGGTACCTTGGAACACTTCTCAGACTCACGACTCCATTCCGTACAGTAATAGAAATTTAATATATTTTCTTATTCCATTTTGAAATGCTAGCATTCGCTGTATATGTGCTGTAGCTTTTTTTAATTACTTTTCTGGAATATTTTCTGTAAATTTTCCGAACATGGTAAACTGTTCCAGGGTACAAAATGGTAGTGTATCTAGGATCAAATATTCCGTTCCAATTTAAAAGCCTTGTAAACGACGAAATCTTGTCAATACTCCATTTAATACTGTATTTTTCGCATTATTACTCTATACAGAGGTGACAAAATTCATGGTATACCGATGTGCACTCACATACATGTCGGTCGTATGGCATGCACAAGGTAAAAAGGCCGGAGTGGCCGTGCGGTTCTAGGCGCTACAGTCTGGAACCGTTAGGCCGCTACGGTCGCAGGTTCGAATCCTGCCTCGGGCATGGATGTGTGTGATGTCCTTAGGTTAGTTAGGTTTAAGTAGTTCTAAGTTCTAGGGGGCTGATGACCTCAGAAGTTATGTCCCATAGTGCTCAGAGCCATTTGAACCACTTTGAACTAGGTAAAAAAGGGCAGTGCGCTGGTGGAGCTGTCATTTGTACTCAGGTGATTCATATAAAAAGATTTTCCGACGTAATTGTGGCCGCGCGATGGGAATTAATAGAGTTTGAATGAGGAATGGTAGTTGGAGCTAGACGCATGTAACATTACATTTCGGGAATAGGGAATTCAATAGTCTAGATCCACAGCGTGAAGGGTGAGCCGAGAATACCAAAGTTTAAGCAATACCTCTCATCACGGACAACACAAAGGTCGACGGCCTTCAGTCAACGAACGAGAGCAGCGGCGTTTGCGTAGAGTTTTCAGTGCTAACAGACAAGCAACACTGCGTGAAATAACCGCAGAAATCCATGTGGGATGTACGAAAAAAGTATCCGTTAGGATGGTGCAGCGAAATTTGGCGTTAGTGGACTGTGGCAGCAATGTGCCACTGCTAACAGAATGGTATCGTCTGCAGGAGAGCAGAGCGTGGGAGGGAGGGGGGTTGGAGGGAGGGGGGTGGGTGGGTGGGAGGGAGGGAGGGAGGGAGGGAGGGAGGGAGGGTGGGTGGGTGGGTGGGTGGGTGGGTGGGAGGGAGGGAGGAGGGAGGGACCCTAGACGACTGAAAAACCGTGCCTGGTCAGATGAGTCCCGATTTCAGTTGATAAGAGCTGATGGTAGGATTCGAGTGTGGTGCAGGCGATACGAAGCCATGGACTCAGATTGTCAAGAACACTCTGTGCAAGCTCGTGTGGCTCCATAATGGAGTGGACTGGGTTCTCTCGTTCAACTGAAGCGATCATTGACTAGAAATGGCTATGAGCTGCTACTTGGAGACCATTTGCAGCCATGCGTGGATTTCATGTTCCCAAACAAGGGCGGAATTTTTATGGGTGACAAATCGCCATGTCACCAGTTTGCAGAACATTATGGACAGACGAATGGAAAAACTGGTAGAAACCGACCTCGGGGAAGATCAGTTTGGATTCCGTAGAAATGTTGGAACACGTGAGGCAATACTGACCCTACGACTTAGAAGAAAGATTACAGAAAGGCAAACCTACGTTTCTAGCATTTGTAGACTTAATCTTTTGACAATGTTTACTGGAATACTCTAAAGGTGGCAGGGGTAAAATACAGCGATAGGAGGGCTATTGTACAGAAACCAAATGACAGTTACAAGGGTCGAGGGGCATGAAAGGGAAGCAGTGGTTGGGAAGGGAGTGAGACAGGGTTCTAGCCTCTCCCCGATGTTATTCAATCTGTATATTGAGCAAGCAGTAAAGGAAACAAAAGAGAAATTCAGAGTAGGTATTAAAATCCATGGAGAAGAAATAAAAACTTTGAGGTTCGCCGATGAAATTGTAATTCTGTCAGAGACAGCAAAGGACTTGGAAGACCAGTTGAACGGAATGGACAGTGACTTGAAAGGAAGATATCAGATAAACATCAATAAAAGCAAAACGAGGACAATGGAATGTAGTCGAATTAAGTCGGGTGATGCTGAGGGAATTAGATTAGGAAATGAGACACTTATAGTAGTAAAGGAGTTTTGCTATTTGGAGGGCAAAATAACTAATGATGGTCGAAGTAGAGAGGATATAAAATGTAGACTGGCAATGGCAACGAAAGCGTTTCTGAAGAACAGAAATTTGTTAACATCGAGTGTAGATCAACATCTAGTATATATTTAAGTGTCAGGAAGCCGTTTCTAAAAGTATTTGTATGGAGTGTAGCCATGTATGGAAGTGAAACATGGATGATAAATAGTTTGGACAAGAAGAGAATAGAAGCTTTCGAAATGTGATGCTACAGAAGAATGCTGAAGATTAGATGGGCAGATCACATAACTAATTAGGAGGTATTGAATAGAATTAGGGAGAACAGGTGTTTGTGGCACAACTTGACAAGAAGAAGGGACCGGTTGGTAGCACATGTTCTGAGGCATCAAGGGATCACAAATTTAGCATTTGAGGGCAGAGTGGAGGGTAAAAATCGTAGAGGGAGACCAAGAGATGAATACACTAAGCAGATTCAGAAGGATGTAGGTTGCAGTAAGTACTGGGAGATGAAGAAGCTTGCACAGGATAGAGTTGCATGGAGAGCTTCATCAAACCAGTCTCAGGACTGAAGACCACAACAACAACAACAACAACAACAACAACAACAACAACATGGACAATTCAAGTGGATTATTTGGACATTCAGGTAGCCCGAGAAGAATCTCATCGGAGATGTGTGGGATATAATTGAGAAGTCAGTTTGTGCCCAAAATGCTGCACCGGTAACACTTTCACAATTTCGGGCAGCTATAGAGGCAGCACAGCTCATTGCTTCTGCAGGGGACTTCCAACGAGTTGTTGAGTCCACGCCATGTCGAGTTGCTGCACTACGCCGAGCAAAATGAGGTCAGACCCGATATCGAGAGGTATCCAAAGACTTGACACTTCTGTGTAATACAACTAATAGTAAGTAAGTGAAATCAATTCGAGAAAAACTGTTATCAACCAACTGTTAAAAGTGAAAAAAAAATTTTGAAATAGAAGCTATTCGCAAGTAGCACTGATTTCTGTTTTCAAGATATGGAAGAAGACAAAAAAGCAACTCAGTTCATTCGCAGATATCACGTGGTTCATGGTGGAAGTCTTTCAGTTTCAAGGTACAAGATGGCGTACGGCTGACAAAGTATGGTTTAACCGATCACAAGTTATGTAACTAGTTTTAAACGTATCTAGTATTATACGCACCATAAAACTCTCTAACAGAAGAATTAACCGTAGCCTCCAAATAGCAACTACATACATTGTACAGCTCTGAAATCTACATCTACATACATACTCCGCAATCCACGATACGGTGCGTGGCGGAGGGTACCTCGTACTACAACTAGCATCTTCTCTCCCTGTTCCACTCCCAAACAGAACGAGGGAAAAATGACTGCCTATATGCCTCTGTACGAGCCCTAATCTCTCTTCTTATCTTTTTGGTCTTTCCGCGAAGGACGCAGGAAAACTGTACTGCAGTCAGCCTCAAATGCTGGTTTTCTAAATTTTCTCAATAGTGATTCACGAAAAGAACGCCTCCTTTCCTCTAGAGACTCCCACCCGAGTTCCTGAAGCGTGATGATCAAACCTACCAGTAACAAATCTAGCAGCCCGTCTCTGAATTGCTTCTATGTCCTCCCTCAATCCGACCTGATAGGGATCCCAAAAGCTTGAGCAGTACTCAAGAATAGGTCGTATTAGTGTTTTATAAGCGGTCTCCTTTACAGATGAACCACATCTTCCCAAAATTCTACCAATGACGACTATCCGCCTCCCCCACAACTGCCATTACATGCTTGTCCCACTTCATATCGCTCTGCAATGTTACGCCCAAATATTTAATCGACGTGACTGTGTCAAGCGCTACACTACTAGTGGAGTATTCAAATATTACAGGATTTTTTTTCCTATTCGTCTGCATTAATTTACATTTATCTATATTTAAAGTAATTTGCCATTCTTTACACCAATCACAAATCCTGTCTAAGTCATCTTGTATCCTCCTACAGTCACTCAACGACGACACCTTCCCGTACACCACAGCATCATCAGCAAACAGCCGCACATTGCTATCCACCCTATCCAAAAGATCATTTATGTAGATAGAAAACATCAGCGGACCTACCACACTTCCCTTGGGCACTCCAGATGATACCCTCACCTCCGATGAACATTCACCATCGAGGACAACGTACTGGGTTCTATTATTTAAGAAGTCTTCGAGCCACTCACATACTTGGGAACCAATCCCATATGCTCGTACCTTAGTTAGGAGTCTGCAGTGGGGCACCGAGTCAAACACTTTCCGGAAGTCAAGTAATATGGCATCCGTCTGATACCCTTCATCCATGGTTCGCAAGATATCATGTGAAAAAAGGGCGAGTTGCGTTTCGCAGGAGGGATGCTTTCCAAAGGCGTGCTGATGCATGGACAGCAACTTCTCTGTCTCAAGGAAATTCATTATATTCGAATTGAGAATATGTTCGAGAATACTGCAACAAACCGATGTTAAGGATAATGGTCTGTAACTTTGAGGATCCGTCCTGCTACCCTTCTTATATACAGCCGTCACCTGCGCTTTTTTCCAGTCTCTCGGGACTTTACGTTGGGCAAGAGATTCGCGATAAATGCAAGCTAAGTAAGGAGCCAATGCAGTACAGTACTCTCTGTAAAACCGAATTGGAATCCCATCAAGACCTGGCGATTTATTTATTTTCAACCCATTCAGCTGCTTCACAACCCCAGGGATGTCTATCACTATGTCCTCCATACGGGAATCTGTAAGAGACTCAATCGGCGGTATGTTTGTACGATCCTCCTGCGTGAAAGATTTCTCAAATGCTAAATTTAAAATTTCAGCTTTCGTTTTGCTGTCTTCCGTTGCCAGGCCAGACTGACCAACTAGAACTCTTAATATTTACAAACGCTACCCAAGCTACATCCTCATGCATCACAAAAACAAAACTGTAGAAATTGTCGGCAACTGTTTATGGCAGTCTGTAGAGCGTATTACTTCATGTCATTCTAAAATCTGTGACTATATTGAAACACTGATGAGAAAACATCAAGTATTTCTAGGCATAGTGTCCTTCTAGGTACAACATTCTCCCCTATTTTCAATTTGTTTTTATCATCACTTGTACCACTTCTGTAATACAGGGTACCACAGGAGTAATGACCAGTATTCAGTAATATGACAGGAACGATTATTTGAAACAAAAAATCCAGTAAATATGGGCGCTGAAATGAAAACTTTAAGGGCTATATGTTTCGCAGTAGCGAAGGTGAACGAGTGCACATAGCTCGTAAGATATGTACTTCTCAGCCCTTATTTACTAGACTTTTTTTCGAATGATCGTTCCTCTCATGTCCCTGAATAATGACCGTTCCTCCTGGGGCACCCTGTGTAGCACTGGCTACTTGGTGAGCTGATGAACAAAGTATTAGTCACGCCTCCTTGAAAGCGCACATCAGTCGCTTTGTGCGTGTAGATGATGTAAAACTGTACCACGTCGTCATGAGAGCCGCCACCGCTGGCGTTATTCTTAGCAGTATGTCGTGTCCTTACATAGGTGGAAGAGGGAGGAAAGGGGTTACTGGTCAGTCTGCGCTCCCGAGTGGTACAGAGCAGAAGGCAGAAGGACAATTCACGGTGAAGGCTTTTGATTGTTTTCTTCTATCTCAGCCAACAATGGTACATGCATTTACTAGAAATGCAGGTGGTGAGACTTGGTAGGTAACTCGTTGTAGAGTCTCTTGGACAAACAGGGTTTTGAAATAGTTGTTTATTCCAGATGGGACTAAGTAATACACAGGAGACTAGTTCTAGAGTTAAAAAAAGCATGAACAACACTATTACAACAGAAGCCAGCGCAGAAGTC
Organism: Schistocerca serialis cubense; assembly: GCF_023864345.2. NCBI lineage: Eukaryota > Metazoa > Arthropoda > Insecta > Orthoptera > Acrididae > Schistocerca > Schistocerca serialis. Next base: position 254,393,173 of record NC_064645.1, on the reverse strand, counting down.
CCAGAAGTGGATGCTAACCACAGTACCAAACACTAGCAGCATCTTAAGGCAACAACTTAGTTGCAAGCCGGCCGGTGTGGCCGTGAGGTTCTAGGCGCTTCAGTCTGGAACCTCGTGACCGCTACGCTCGCAAGTTCGAATCCTGCCTCGGGCATGGATGTGTGTGATGTCCTTAGGTTAGTTAGGTTTAAGTAGTTCTAAGTTCTAGGGGACAGATGACCACAGATGTTAAGTCCCATAGTGCTCAGAGCGATTTGAACCAGTTTTTGAACTTAGTTGCAAAAGTAAACATACTGAATGTGACACTGTTCAGGTGAGAGAGGAGACTTACGCGGAGCTGGACCGAGGCTGGAGTCGACAGACGCGGATTCGGCGCCCGGATGGCTGAGAACTCCGCCAAAATGCGGCATCTAGGCATTTTAAAGAGTCGCGTGGGGGCACTGTTTTTCCCTCTTAAAGCCACCCAGCCAGTCCCGCAGGTCTCTTGCAGGCGCCTGCCAATCACGGTTTAGTTAGGTCCCCTCTACTGCTCCTAAGGCGGGGAAGTCCGTATTTGTTATCAACTTTGTTCGGCTGAAAGCTAAACGTAACTGCTCTGCCAAGTAAGACTTGCAACATTATTGTTATACGTCATTTAGCCCCCACCCTCCCACCCCCCCCCTCCCTAGGGCTCTCCAGAGTAGCGACTGCTAGGTAAACAGTTTTCTGGCGTTTTCGCTCTCTTTCTAGCCCTTGTGAGCCTACTGACGTTTCTGTTCTCAGGGCTGGTATCAAGCTGGCTTTATACGCTAGTACGTGCCTGTTGGTTACAAAGTTCTGCAGTGGCAACATACCACAGCATCTAGACGACATGTAAAGCTAGATGTTAATTCCTTGAAGAGTAATTAGCGTCTTGGTACTGCGTCTGGGGGCGTCTGCATTTTCGTAAGGCTCTCCCCTTACGGTTTACTTCACGTAACAATATCTCTCCTAGTTTCGTCTTCCCTCAGCACCGTCTCGGCTTCCACGCCTTGGAGCGCCTGTCCTTCTCTCTCACAGCTTCAAGATAACACTACAGTAGCAAGGAATAATCAATATACTACAAGTAAAGCGATGTGTATGTGCCAGTTGGTTGTGTGGAATCATCGCAATAAGATGGATCGATGGTTGGAGACATAACAGAATGAAGAAACTATCTATTGTTTTGGACGTGCCCCCTTGTTCACACCGTGAATGAAATTGACTGATCTGTTGGTGTATTAGTATGGACTGTGCAACGTGTCTTCGAAAAACGATGTAGTAGTTACGGCCATGTTAGTGGGCCATCAAATAGTTTACGCTCGAAGACCCAACTGTCCAGAACCGGTATGTCGTGACCACTGAGACGACATTCGCACCGACGCACCAGATTGAAGATACTCGTTTGGTAAAACACCATGTCCTGCTGCGCGAAGAAGACCGTAACCACCTAGAGCACATCCTCGTCCTACATAAATAGTCGCACTTCAATGCTTTTTAAAGGACCGAAGCCATGAAAGGCCAGGACTATAGTGTGGGTGCTCGAGTGTGTCACTTAATGGGCGGTGCTGACCACCCAGACCGACTGCCGCCTTGTGTCCAATCGCGACCAGCGCGTATCTTGGCACACCTTTCCACAACGGTGGTTTTCGACAGACGTGCTGCGCCATACATGTTCTTCATTCTGTGATGGATGTCTGCAGGTGCTTGTCTTTCGGCAACCAAGAAAAGAATAACAACATGCTGGTCCTTCTTGGACGCATTTAGTAATAACGTCACATAGTTCAAGATTTCGCAAGTACAGCACGCAAGTAGGAGACACGAATGCGACACTAATCTATTGCCTGCACTTTGGTGCTTATTTACCCGCATCGGAGTTGCGAGAAATACGCTTCAGGAACGCCCACAGAATGGAAAGATTTTCATCGCCACTTGTAACAACACTGTTACCCTTTCTTACACATCATCACGATGAATATCCTAGGTTCGAGTCCTGATCCGGCACTCAGTTCTAACCTCCCAGGAAGTTTCATTTCAGGATTTCTAGTATGTTATTCATGATTATTTCCCACATTCGTTGTCATCATTGACCTGCCTTTCTACGCCACTACCTTAGTCGAGCACTTAAAACTGTAAAACTGACTGAAACCTGGTAGTCAAGGGAAGGCAGGATTCGGTCACGCCGCGCGGAATTAGCCGAGCGGTCTCGGGCGCTGCAGTCATGGACTGTGCGGCTGGTCCCGGCGGAGGTTCGAGTCCTCCCTCGGGCATGGGTGTGTGTGTTTGTCCTTAGGATAATTTAGGTTAAGTAGTGTGTAAGCTTAGGAACTGATGACCTTAGCAGTTAAGTCCCATAAGATTTCACACGCATTTGAACATTTTGATTCGGTCACGATTGTGGATATGGCCGTAATCAGTTACTACTGGTTGCCTTTTACAGTTACACACAATTTATTTTAAACCAGTAATTCCAGATTCAACAATAAATACTAATATGACACATTATTAATGAAGGAATAAACAACTGTGTAAATAATAGTGTTTTCACTGAGCTACAGTTTAGCAAATCACCATTAAATACAGATACAGCTGATAATGTTTTAAAAGCAAGCCGCTGCGATCTGGGCAGAAGGCCTTACACGCCAGGAATGGCAATAAATTAAGAATTGTTTAAAACTCGATGTAACTCACAAATTACAGGTATTCAAATATTAAAGGCAAGTCGCCACATACACAGCAGAATGGCAGTAAAATAGGTTTTAAAGGATTACTGCGTTAATGCAAATACCAAATTATAATTTCAAGGCAAGTGACCACAATCACGGCTTAAGGCCTTCACACCAAGAGTGGCAATAAATTAAGAATTTTTTAAGAACTCTCTGCAATGTACAACTTACAGGTACTGAAATATTACAGGTAAGTCGCCACAAACACAGCGGAAGGCATCAGACGGCAGGAACGGCAATAATATAAAAACATAGAAACCTGCTGTAAAACAGCAAATACAATAGCAAAGGTTAATTAAAAAACAAGTAACTGATCACCAAACGGGTGAAATAAGATGATGGTAAACTTTCTAACACAACCCTTAACATCCAGTGAACACTGCACTGCTAGATTTATTCCAGAAGGCGACCAGAACTATTAACTAGACATAAATAACCTTTAATGTAGGCATTACAAGGTATTGTAATAAATAATATTAAAACACTAGGACCAGTACATAAGTTCCTTAAAGGGTACTGAGGCACATTATAACCACAGAAGGCGTGGGCTGAAGGAGCGTCACACTGAACTCTTGGAAATCAGACCTCCTTTTAGGACACACATGTCTTACAAGAACCAAGGGGCCATAGATGGTGCTCCAGGAATCGACCTCTGAGACGGTCCAGCAAAAAACACTTTCGCAAGCGATGAGATAGGCAGCCAAGAGTTCCATTCACTTCACAAGATGGTAACTCAGACTAGTGCCAGTCTAACAAATAACTAATGATAATCGTGCTGAAGCTACCTGACGTCCGATAAACCCAATGCAACGATGGAACAATACGCCAAAGCCGGAACCGGCGGTCTGCACTACGTCCCCATAATACTGTGTTTAGAGCGCCCGGAGCGCAAAAGGAATCACTACCACCAGAGTAGGAGAATCACCAAAGCTGTGAAAACTACACGCCTTACCGGACAGCAGCGGCAAGGCGAGGAAACGTACACTGCCATTACATACACCAACACCCAGGGCAGGTAACTGGGGCGTTAGCGGCCATCAGGCAAGAAAAATTACCGCTGGTTGAACTTAACAAATTGTAACAAGTTGAACGCAGTAAATAGTAATAAGAAGTCGAGGAAACCTAATCAGTTCCTCCTTCCCCAAGCACTCCAATCGCTGCTCTTCGACTCGGCGGCACTACGTGCAACAACATGAACTCAAGTCACTGGGGAATCGCGACATATCACAGTGGTGGAAGTTTCTCTACTAGGGTTGAAATGCACTCATCTTAAAGCTTGCTGGATCCGGTTTACGACGAAGTCGTGCACCCTTGCGACCACAGCCTTCCATCCAGCAGTCCATGCGTGCCGCCAGCGGCCCCGGCGTGTTCTGGCACGTGGCCTGGGTCCTCCTGAGTCCCCAAACAAACTGCCACACCCACACGACCCGAAAAAACAACGACGTCGCCCCAAAGATAGGGTAACAGTTACTACACATCGATAACCGCCGCTGCTGCCACTAACGGACAGGCAACGCTAGCGAAACCGAGTGGCGACAGTCAACACCAGAGGAACACAAACAACCGCAACCATTCCAACTAAACGATACCTGACAGCTGATTTCTCAGGATGGGGAAGGATAAGGTTACGATTGTGGATGGGGCCGTAATCAGTTACTCTCGGTTGCACAACAAATACGTAAACTTTATTTAAAGAAATTAAAAATTTAAAACAATCTCTTAAAAAACACAATTGACCGTATGACGGCTGAAGGCCTTACCACAGAAAAAAATTCCACAATTTTAGGGCCGAAGGCCACCAACAATAATTTCAAACAACAAACAGCTGAAGGTCAAATAGCACATATTAAGATAAATACTTCGTTTTAAAATCAAACTGTAACACGGCTGAAGGCCTTATTATAAAAGAAGTGAAATTTACACCCGACTGAAGACCATAAACCATTTCAGATAACAAATGGCTGAAGGCCTGAATTAGAAGTCAGAAGAACCATTCCAAATAGCACATCTAAAATAAATACCTCGCTTTTAAAAACAACTTTGCTTAAAAAAAAACCTTACTGTAACATGGCTGAAAGCCTTCTTACCAAAGAAATGAAATTATTGCTCGGCTGAAGGCCACACCAACAATAATTAGAACATTATATTGCCCGCATCTCGTGGTCGTGCGGTAGCGTTCTTGCTTCCCACGCTCGGGTTCCCGGGTTCGATTCCCGGCGGGGTCAGGGATTTTCTCTGCCTCGTGATGGCTGGTTGTTGTGTGCTGTCCTTAGGTTAGTTAGGTTTAAGTAGTTCTCAGTTCTAGGGGACTGATGACCATAGATGTTAAGTCCCATAGTGCTCAGAGCCATTTTTTAGAAAATTATAAATATCCCTAAAACAAACATCACAGTCTAAGGAATCAGGACAAGCGGTTCTCAGCAAGTGTTCCAAGGGTCGGCCTGGGAAGGTAACGCAAACATAAGGTAAGGTGAGACAGGCAGCCAAGAGTTGTACTCTCGGAACAGGATGGCAACTCAAACTAGGGGCAGCTTAAGTGCTGATCAACCGACTAACCAATCCGCCTAACATCCGATCACCGGAACAACGATAGAATATTTTTAGGCAAGGGCAAAGAGACAGACAGCACTTCGTCTTCAGAAAACACCAAAGGCCGAAGGAAACACTAGAACCAAGGTAGAAAATACCGTAGTTTACACTTCACTAATAAGAATATTACTTAATTCAATGATGAATAACAAATAGAGAAAGACGCCTGCTAAATTTCACTGCCTCAAAACACTTCACTAATTGCTGCCAGGCGCAGTGGCCCTGGGAGCAACAACCTGCCAACCAAAGGCGAGATCTCAGAATAATCGAGGTTGCATTAGCAGTTAACTCTACACTCAAACGTCCAGGGTACGGTGTGCAACGAAGTCGTCGCTCTCACAGCTACCCCTCCTTGATCCTTCAGTGGCAGCACGCCGCCAGCGGGTCGTGCTTGCCCCCGCGCTGCATGGACCAGCTCGCTGCTGCGCCCTCAACCGACCTGATGTCAGTTCGCAACTCCTCACCAAATCCAGTACGCAGACAGCATTAAAATAACAGCTGATTCAAAACCACAAGATACGTACGGATCCACGAAAACAATTCCACTAACAACTCACAATACTAAAACCAGTCACTGTGAAACAACACGGACGAATTATAAGTTGGCACAAACACAGATAAGCCAGAAGCCGTCGGAAGACCAAATGCACGTCGTCTGTTGCGACGACCGACCGAATGACCAATCAACGGTCGTCCCCACTCAAGTCAGGCACGGGAAAGACCCCAGTATAAATCGTCGACTGTCAGCTTGTTGCCATGAGGTCACTTCGATGGGCGGACACACACACACACACACACTCACACACACACACACACACACACACACACACACAAGTGAAAGTTGCACCACTCGAATATCACAGTCCATTCAACTAAAACTCGCTGAATCCCTGGTCTCGTGACCACATCCTTCCGTCGGACAGTGCATGTGTGTCGCCAGCGGTCGGGCGAGTCCTGGCTTTCCGGACCTCACTGCTGCTCCATCCCAACTCCCCTAGCTCGACACACGACGACCCGGAAATACTAGAGACCGCTCCAAAGATGGTACCACAGTTTTTGCGCTATCGATAAGCGCTGCTGCTGCCACTCAAGGACAGACAAGGCGCGCAAACGTAGTGGCGCCAGTGAACACACTAAGAAAACGAGACGCCGCTATCGCTATTACAATATGCCAAGCTATGAACGGCATCAACGAGAGCCGCACACGGCCAATACCGTCTGGTCTCCAACAGAGGGCGGAAACCTATAAATAGCACCAAGGCCAGCCGCAGCACGGCGCACTGACGTTTCTGTAAATTTTACATAAAATTGTGAATTTTGACAGAAAAAATAAGCAAATACATTGTTGTACTCATCTGGCCTTCTGACGACGAAACTACTCTGCTTGTAAGGGTTGAGTTTGAATCGAATTGTTGATGTAATTAGTTTCAGCGTAACGTCTCCAAAAATCGATTTCTTTCGCTATCCTCAAGGACACGTTTAAATAATAAAGTAAACCAAATAGCCGACTATACTGATGGCATAGCAGAGCATTCAATAGAGACCGAAAAGTTCGAATACCGGGAACAGTTCCCGTACTCGGAAATTTTTGTACATTGCTTTTGCTTTAATAAGTCGAAGCCCGTGGTCTCCAGCTAAGAAAAGTGCCTGTACAAAATTCCCTACAAAAAGGTTCCATTCATTTCTTCTATAGGACTAACAGTTTACGCGTAGCAAGCTGGAGACTATGAAAAGTTCGTGCGTGGTTTTCGAAGGCCAAATATAACACTGCAGGTTGCGTAAAATCACATCGTTAAGGGCAGCTGAATCACCCTTGATACGCTTCCTGCGTTTTATAGATTGCTCAAGGGTTAGTAGCGTTCGGCGCAAATGAAGATTCAGTGCCATTTGTAAAATACATAAGACAGTTTATTTAAAACTACATAACAAGATTTAAATGCTGTCTTCAGAGCATATTTAAACCAATTTTAGAAGTGAGAACAATGTTTCTATCAATACAGAACGAGAGCCTTGAGGCTTCGTCAGAGTTTTTAAATAACAACTGAACAGTTATTCTGAAGTGCTAGTGGCGAACCATCGCAATGCAATTTGACAAGTATTATTAAGTAATTTTTAGACTTTATAGGAGTGATAATTAGCATAACTAATTACATAGAAACCCAAAAGGAGGAAAATCAGGTGCTCCAAGAGCTGTACAGAAGTTAAAATTAAATTTTACCAACAAGAGCAGCTACAGAATAACAGCGGTATCATAAATACATTAGAATTACTGCAAACCACCTTAACACCATGGGCAGGGGTACACTATATCACGTCCGGGGCCAACCGACTCTCTACACTGACGTTTAGGCTAAGCACTGGAGCAGAACACGTCTATAACACGCAAAATACTCTCTTAGAAATACACATAACAATTAAATACCAATTCAAGGCTCCGACTGCAATATCAGATGTGAGTGCAGTTTAGGACAGATCGACGAAACAAAATCTTCATGTGAGCCAGCTAAAAACCGATTGAATAAATAGTTTTGAGATATTATCTCTGCCCGTCCTTCCCTCGCAATAGTAAATGACTCACGAGGCGCTCCAGAGAGAGGTTAGGTTAGACTAATGACAAAATTTAACACTGGAGAACAGAGAGCACAAAAGTAACATAAAGTGAAAGAAAATTTTAGCTAGCTCGCTCACACTGCTTCCAAAATTCAATAAGCACGCCCCAGGACGTATACGTTACTATTCTACCGACTAACTGCCACTTAAATGTTCCCGCGAAAAGGAAGCAAGTTACGCAACAGAGTGGCCCCAAGCAAGAGGCCCTCTCGGTTTCACAGTTTGAGATGCACAAATACGATAGTAAAATCAAGATGCACAGCACTAATGTCATACACAGAAAATGATTAGCAACATAAATGGGACCAGGGCCCGCAGGGTAACCACCAGATAAGCGAGGACATTATAATCATACATAAAATGCCTTAGAGTGGGCGTAAGTACCGCTAATCTGGGGACACTTACAACCTAGGGAAGCTGAGCGGAACCACTCTATAGGACTTGGCCAAATACCGACAAGCGACAATACAACTAGGGACAGTTACAATTCTGGCGAGAACCGTTACGGCGGAGCCATGAACTAGTCGTCGAATTAATCTTCATCGACTACTACTTAAACACGGCACAGAAGCGCAACCTTAGTTCGAGTAATTCAACACCAAGTATGTCGTCACCAGATTATTAGACGGTGTTGTGGACAGCTGAAATGGGTAGCGGCGGCAGGAAGGTCAGCGGACGGAGTTCCAACAGATCACCCCTCCAACAGCCGATACTACTCCCGACAGAATAGACGCTTCGGACCGCTTCGGACGTCCCAGTCGGCGTGGTACTCTCCGCGCTCCGCGTCTTGTGTGACCACGACGTCTTCTATCAGACCCAGGATCCTTGAATGCCATGAGGCCGAGGACTAACAGCGCACCACGTCATTCCCCAACCACACTCAGTTTGCTTCGCCTCGCCTCGCGGCGTAGTTTCAACCCCCCCTTTCCAGCACACGCGCGCCCTCTCGCTGACCCGTTCATTGCCTCAAAGGTATGCTACGATTTATCAATATCCCCTGGTACGGCTGAACCCTATATACATTATAGGGAATACACGAAAATACATGTACATCTGCTTACATACTCCGCAAGCAAAGGTACATTCATCACTATTAGTCACTTCCTGTTCCACTCGCAATTGTATTATCATCAATAAAGATCCCCTTTTCCCGAAAAAAATTTGTCTTGCCAAAAGTAGAGAATCGATTCTTGATCGAAATAAAATACGCACTGTATTACCGTATTTTCAATTAGCCGTCACAACAGGTATCCATTAGGAGGAATCGGAGGTGGAACTACCGCATAACTTTAATTGTGGAATTATTTAATTTATTTAATCGTATGGCTGGGACTCCCCGTCGGGCAGACCATTCACCGGGTGCCGGTCTTTCAATTTGACGCCACTTTGGCGACGTGCAGTCGATGAGAATGATAGGATGATGATGAGGATAGCACAACATCCAGTCCCTGGGCGTAGAAAATTCCCCGACCCAGCCGGGGATCTAACCCGGGCTCAGAGGATTGACAATCGTCACGCTCACCATTCAGCTACCGGAGCGGACAATTGTGGAGAAGCCCTGAGTCAATCTGAGATTCGTTAGAACTTTTATAAGGAAGTTTAGCTCCATCGACTCGCATCGACTGCGATCTGTAGATCGTACCAAATGGCTCTGAGCACTATGGGACCTAACTTCTGAGGTCATTAGTCCCCTAGAACTTAGAACTACTTAAACCTCACTAACCTAAGGACATCAGAAACATCCATGCCCGAGGCAGGATTCGAACCTGCGACCGTAGCGGTCGTGCGGTTCCAGACTGTAGCGCCTAGAAACGCTCGGCCACTCCGGCCGGCTGTAAATCGTACCTTTGGTTCTTTTTCCCTATGGTCTTGCACCGCGTCTTCCGGTTTGAAATGTTTGCGAGGCGGACGAGGGGGGAACGAACAGTCACCGGGGAGACAAGGAGGAAGCAAGTCGGTTATAGAAAACGTGTGTTGTTGCGTGCTGGTGGTCGGTGACTTGACCGATTCGGTTTGAGGGAACCGTTGACTGTGATTAGCTAATTCTGATGCTCTGAGTCGCCATTACTTTCCTGTTGTTGGGCCGTGTTGTGTGTCTAGTCTGACGGCGTTAGCCGGCTCTGGTGTTACTGCCCTGCACTATGTGATTCTTCCCTGAGTTTTAAATTTGTGCTCTCCAGGAAGTTTGGACCGCCGTAGTTCTAGAAACTGTTTGAGTCTTCCATTCTCCGTGCTCGTAGAGTACCCTCTGTTGCTTTCCTGAAAAGTAACTCACCAGGAAAGTACTTGGGCTCGAACAAACACAAATACACCAAAATCGTGTGAGAAATAATGGAAAGGTCTCTTATTGCACTAGTGATACTCCCTCATCTGCAAAACTCTGCAATCGTCCGTTAGAGGCCTCTGCGTATGCCATGCCGCATTGCACACTGACTTGCCGGTACGCTAGTCGGGATCAGTAGGGACGGTGCAGTGTGCCTCTGAAGTTGCGTTTTGTGACATTATTTGTGTATTGAAGCGTCAGATGGCTCGGCGATTGGTAATCAATCCTGCTAATGTATTGCGATTGGTTGAGATGAAGTTACTAAGAACCCTTCTTCGTGAAGATGGTATTGGTGTAGAAGACGAATCATTCGCATTTTTTCTGGTATCTATTATAGTGCAGAAATATGAGCAAAAGTTAGAAACAGATACTGTTGTAACACTAACACAAAATGATGATGATAGGGATGATAATGACGAACAACTCATTGCAAACGGTAGTGCAACGGCAAGTGCGGGAAGAGGCGATGGAAGCAGTGACAGTGAATACCAACCGTCTCCCAAGAAGAAGGTTAAAGTTGCAAGTATCATCACGGCGTCTGATGACAACACACTGGAGAACATGTACGATGATTATTACGTAAGAGGTTTCGACACATACGACAAGCTTCTGAAAAGATATCCTAAACTGAAGTCTAAAAGCAATATTAAAAACATGCTGGATTACATGACAAAGAAAAGAGAAGGAAATACAGTTTTCAAAGGAAGTCATACACAGCTGTTCAAGACCATCAAGGAGCGTGTAATGGCGAAATTCGGTGAAGCGCGAGAATGCGGTTCCGCCGTTCATTATTGGCATTTACAACATTGCACATTGGACGTAGCCAGAAATCTCGGGTGTATAAACTTTACAGCTTCACCAGGATTTATTACTAATTTGAAAAAGGAGTTTAGGATAACATCACGCCGTATCACTATGCTCTAAGCACGAAAAGATAAGGATGACGAAGAAGAGCTGATTGAAAGAGCTCAAACGTTTGTTGCTGACGTCAATGAGCATATCATGAGAGGAAACATCGATATTAGTTCTGTATGAAACTGTGATCAGAGTCAGTTCAACTATGAACTTTCTTGTGACAGAACACTATCCATGAAAGGGGAGAGAAACACTGTCGCGATGTTGCAATCAGTTAACTGTGCAACACATATTTACACGAACGATGTTACTATATCAATGGACGGACGATTGGCAGACAAACTCTATACTTGCTTCCAAGAATCCAGTGGAAAGTTTTGACCCCGCGTGTCAAGGGAAATAGAAACATGGTGTCCTCCGAATGCCGTCGTCGATGCAAGTGTGAGTGGGAAGATGACGAAACAATATCTGAAGACGTTTTTTCTGTCAGTTTTGAATCCACATTTGTCGAGAAAGTCATTAGTACTTTGTGACTCCTGGTCTGGACATAAGGATTATCGAGTACTACTGGAAGCATGTGGCGGAAAACATGTAGATTTAAAAATCATTCCGCCTAAAACTACAAAATATGCACAACATCTGGATGTGTATTTCTTCAGGCAATATAAAATATATGCCAAGAGAATAACAGACTTCATTAAACTACGTTCCAGTAATATGCAGCCAAAATTGTACGACAGATTCTTTATCATGAATATGCACTCTGTCATGTACAATCAGCTATCTGCGGGAGTATACAGATCAATGCTTCGTTACGCGTGGCAGAACGCTGACTACGATATTGGTGAACAAGTGAACAACTTCAAAAGTGTTATTGACGTAGCGTTCAACACTGATATTATAGAATGTGCAAGTACGCCATGCGATGAACTTGCATTTCTTCACTGTGCGTTTTGCAGTCATTCGTATTGCTCGGAGCATTTTATTGACATTCCGCATTTACATGTATAGGTAAGATTGATGCATTGCATATGGCGTCTACAATTACATCTACAGTGATATCTAGAGCATGACTGCAGAGTTTTGCAGAAAAACGACACCCACCAGCACATTCAGAGGTACGTAATGGTCCTGTAATCAAACGTTCATACAGATCTGTTAGTTCGAGCTCAAGTACTTTCCTGGTCAGTTGGGAGTTGGGATCCCCGGGACTGAGAATTGTGGAGACAGCTTTTATTGTCTCGTTTAATAGTGTTCCTCCTTTCCGGATGATGCCTAACATTATTAGTGTTGTGGCGACCTTCCGCCGCACAGCTGTTCCGTACGCTCACAGCTCGCTCCGGCCATCTGCTAAGGCAGCGAGTTTTATCCCTCGCACAGTACTTCCGTTCACGGCTGTCGATCTGGCCGTGCAACAGGACACCTCACCGCATGGTCGCTGACCACCGGTGTGGAACAATGGCTGCCACAAGCGAGGCTTCCGCCGACCGAGTTTCACCAGTCTTTGTCCGTCCCTCGTAGCGTCCAGCTTGATCCGCACCTGCGCTGTGAGGAACTGACCATGTCGTGATGCGCCCGCGCCGAGCCGTCCTTACGTCTGGAAGCAATCGCGTCGTGCTGCTGTGCAGGCTATACATTTCGCCTCGCACGTCTAAGTGCGAGTATCGTAAGTCCGGATATTGTGCGATGAATTCTGGGACGAGGCAATGATTTTTCCGAGACCGCCGTTTCTACCGCAAAGCGCGAGGCAAGTGCATTCGCATCTCGAGTCTGACTGATTTAGATTTTGAACCTGAGGCTTTATGTATTACCCCTGCCACATATGGACCTGTCCTTTATCTGTTTCTGATTGCCGGCCGCGGTGGTCTAGCGGTTCTAGGCGCTCAGTCCGGAACCGCGCGACTGCTACGGTCGCAGGTTCGAATCCTGCCTCGGGCATGGATGTGTGTGATGTCCTTAGGTTAGTTAGGTTTAAGTAGTTCTAAGTTCTAGGGGACTGATGACCGCAGATGTTAAGTCCCATAGTGCTCAGAGCCATTTGAACCATTTTTTTTTCTGATTTCGCGTAGCTTAGTAAAATTTACACTACTGGCCATTAAAATTGCTACACCAAGAAGAAATGAAAAATGATAAGTGGATATTCATTGGACAAATATATTATACTACAACTGACATGTGGCCACTATCACTGATTGCAGACCGAGCGCCGCCTCACGGCAGGTCTAGAGAGACTTCCTAGCACTCGCCCCAGTTGTACAGCCGAGACGATAGTTAGCATAGCCTTCAGCTACGTCATTTGCTACGACCTAGGAAGGCGCCATTACCAGTTACTATTGATGCTGTAAAACATGTACCGTCAAGAGCGATGTTCACCATTTATGGATTAAAGTTAAGTATTCCACCATCTGCGTCGGTTTTTCTAAGTTCTAATTTCCTTGTCCTGTTCCAGACCTCACGCCAGCCTGCGTGAGCTTAAACGCGTGCCTTTCGGCTTCATACGGGTTGGCTCTCCTGCCAATCCACAACGCTACCTCCGCCGGCTGTGGCATCGTCCAGCACGCCACAGAGTTCGCCATGGTGATCAGCCAGCTCGAGCCGACGTACGCTACATCGTCGCCCCCAGCCACCGACCACTACGAGACACTCCGGCGTCACCTCGTGACGCAAGTCACCTCTTCCGAAATACAGCGCGTCCAGGACCTCCTTCCCTCGAGCAGTGTGGGGACTGACAAACCTCTCAATTCATGCGCCACATCCGACGTCTGTCAGAGCCACACATGGTCTCCGACGGTTTTCTTTATGACGTCTGGCTACTCGCTGTCCTGGGCGTCTTCCTGGAGCCCGCCGACTTGCCTGCACATGATGTCATTCCTGAGTTCATCACCGGCTTGCAGGACTGTGTGGCTAGCATGTGACCCACTTAACCCCATCACCACAGCGAATGCAGAACTTTCATTCACAGTGACCTTGTGTCACCGCCCCCGTGTAATGCTGTGTATCAATGTTCACCAACCCCCTCTCTGACCACACTATTCCGTCCCCACTGGGTCCTGCAATGGGACTCCAACATGTTCACCTTGCATCTGCATGGCACACTGACCAGGTTTTTGATCTATAGGCTGAAGTCCACCTATATGCTGCCCGTCCCCACACACACACCTCGACTATCACCTGTAACAACAACCTGCAGATGCACGCCGCCGGCGAAGACACCAGGCGCTCAGACGATGCCGACGACGCTAACACCACTTTTTTTTAATCTTATGGCAAACCCACGTTTGTAGCATTTGTAGACTTAGAGAAAGCTTTTGACAATGTTGACTGGTCTACTCTCTTTCAAATTCGGAAGGTGGCAGGGGTAAAATACAGGGATCGAAAGGCTATTTACAATTTGTACAGAAAGCAGATGGCAGTTATAAGAGTCGAGGGACGTCAAAGGGAAGCAGTGGTTTGGAAGAGAGTGAGACAGGGTTATAGCCTCTCCTCGATGTTATTCAAGCTATATATTGAGCAGGCAGTAAAGGAAACAAAAGAAAAGTTCGGAGTAGGTATTAAAATCCATGGAGATGAAATAAAAACTTTAAGGTTCGCCGATGACATTGTAATTCTGTCACGCGACAGCAAAGGACTTGGAAGAGCAGTTGAACGGAATGGACAGTGTCTTGAAAGAAGGGTATAAGATGAACATTAACAAAAGCGAAACGAGGATAATGGAATGCACTCGAATTAAGTCGGGTGATTCTGAGGGAATTAGATTAGGAAATGAGACACTTAAAGGAGTTTTGCTATTTGGGGAGCAAAATAACTGATGATGGTCGAAGTAGACAGGATATAAAATGTAGACTGGCAATGGCAAGGTAAGAGTTTCTGAAGAAGAGAAATTTGTTAACATCGAGTATTGATATAAGCGTCAGGAAGTCGTTTCTGAAAGTGTTTGTATGGAGTGTAGCCATGTATGGAAGTGAAACATGGACGATAAATAGTTTAGACGAGAAGAGAATAGAAGCTTTCGAAATGTGATGCTACAGAAGAATGCTGAAGATTAGATGGGTAGATCACATAACTAATGAAGAGGTATTGAATAGAATTGGGGAGGAGTTTGTGGCACAACTTGACTAGAAGAAGGGATCGGTTGGTAGGACATGTTCTGAGGCATCAAGGGATCACAAATTTAGTACTGGAGGGCAGCGTGGAGGGTAAAAATAGTAGAGGGAGACCAAGAGATGAGTACACTAAGCAGACTCAGAAGGATGTAGGTTGTGGTAGGTACTGGGAGATGAAGAAGCTTGCACATGGTAGAGTAGCAAAAATCAAATGGCTCTGAGCACTATGGGACTCAACTGCTGAGGTCATTAGTCCCCTAGAACTTAGAACTAGTTAAACCTAACTAACCTAAGGACATCACAAACATCCATGCCCGAGGCAGGATTCGAACCTGCGACCGTAGCGGTCTTGCGGTTCCAGACTGCAGCGCCTTTAACCGCACGGCCACTTCGGCCGGCAGAGTAGCATGGAGAGCTGCATCAAACCAGTCTCAGGACTGAAGATCACAACAACAACAACAACAATAACAAATCTTATGGGACTTAACTGCTAAGGTAATCAGTCCCTAAGCTTACACACTACTTAACCGAAATTATCCTAAAGACAAACACACACACCCATGCCCGAGGGAGGACTCGAACCTCCGCCGGGACCAGCCGCACAGTCCAAGACTGCAGCGCCATAGACTGCTCGGCTAATTCCGCGCGGCCTGACATCACTGACTACGCCACACCAACCACCCCTGCCACCAAGACCATGAGACTCCTCCCCGCAACACTACAGCCAAAACACTCATGAAATCTCACTATGCTATACGGACCCCAACCAACACACTGCCTGTTGCCAATGCAGATGGAGAGGATGCTCTTGTTCATGCTTCTCTACCTCTCCTCCAGCTATTTTCCTCCACCAACGTCAACTGCCAGGTACGTCACCGATGCCGTATTGTAGTCCCCCAAAGCTTTCACAAGAGCGCCATGCCCCCGACCTGCTGCCACCTGTCCTGACACCAGAGGCTCCAGTGACTCACACTTACAGTGCCCACTGTGTGTGAGCCGTGCGCGGCTCGTGTTCATGCCATTTCCGGGAATTCAGCCAGGTAACACTTTCAGTGACCGCCGGTAATTCGGCGGGAGAACACCCCGCCACTTTCAAGGCAAAGTGCAACGGACAGGCGGCGTACATGCAAATTTAAAACCTCTGTTCTCGGACTGAAGCAGGAAAGATAACACACACACTGAACACTAGTGCCACCAAAGATGACCAGAGTCAGAACTATCGATAGTGAGACTACGAACTCGCAGGTGAGGTAGCATTGACTCTGTCCCTCTGTTTTTTGACAAGGGAGAGAGCCGGATTCCAAACAGAGTTTAAACAGAAACCTCCATTCCCGTTAACGAGGTTGCTCGCTAATTTAATCTCAACTGCCTCCCTAATAACACTGTCCCAATAGCTGGACGTGCATGCCAATATCTCGGTGTTATTATATAACATGGGGTGACCAGTATCCAAGCAATATTCGGCAATAACAGATGTATTTGGCTGCTATTTGGCTATTATTTGAAAGTTGCATACGCCAGGAGAAACTCAGGTCTCATGTCGTTTGTTGCTTGACAGCTTCTCTTTACGGAGCTGTCGCCTCCTTTCTTATTCGATTTACTGGTGTCACTAAGTTGCTGGCTTGCCTGCCCGGGAGTGGCAGCAGCAGCGCGTATCAATAAGAGCACTGTCGTATTATCTTTGAAGCGATCGCTAGTATTTCCGGTTCGTCGTGTGTCGGGGGTTCAGTCGGGTCGCAGCGTCAGTGAGGTCCGGACAGCCGGTACTCGCCGACAGCTGGCGACACACATGCACTGTCCGACGGGAGGAGGCTGTAGCGGGAACGACCGTTGGTTGGTCGTTCGGTCGGTCGTCGCATCGGGCGACCTGTATTTGGTCTTTTGACCGTTTCTGGGCCTCGTCAGTTGGTCATCTTGCCGGACGTGTGTCGGTTCCTTCCTTGTGCAGAGATGTCGGGTGGCCAATGGGCAAGTCTTACCGCTGCATGGTTGGGTCCGAGCCAGTGTGCTCGGGTCGCCATGTCTCCGAGTTTCGAACGGACATCAAGGGAGTTGGGATGGAGCTGCAATAAGGTCCGGACAGCCAAGACTCGCCCGACTGTTGCTGACACACAGGACTTGAGTGGGGACGACCTTGGTTGGTCGTTCGGTCGGTCGTCTCATTGGACGACGTATATTTGGTCGCCGACCGCTTCCGGTTCTCTGTGTGTGTCGAACTTTCATTCGTCCTGATTGTTCCACAGTGATTGCTTTTACGATTGTTCGAGTTCTTGTGGTAGTGTTTTCGTGGAAATGTGTCTAGCTTATTTCGACTGAGCAGTTATGTTAATGCTGTCTGCGTACTGGAGTAGGCAGTCGTTCGGTCGAGAAAGTGCAGCCAGGAAGGCTCCGCGGCGAGGGCATTAGCGTAGTGTTCCGCATTCTGTTTTTCCTCGCCGTGTCCGTACCGCGTGTAGTTTGACAGCCTTTGCTGTTGTTCGTATTTTTGAGTGGTTATTGTGCTTTGGCTGTTTTTAGACGCCAATTTTGAAGACTTAGTGCTGCTGGTACCTTCGTCCTTGGCTGATACTTTCCGTTGTCGTGCCATTGGTCGGCGCAGCGGAATTGATTAGGTTGTTAGTCGGTCCTTCAGCCGTCCCTGGGTCGGGTTGCCATCTGATTACTTAATCTTATTCTTGGCTGCCTATCTCACCTCACCTTACGTTAGAGTTACCCTTGGAACACTTCAGAGCACCATTGTTCTGTTGTTTTTGGATTGTGATTTTTGTCTCAAGTGCGGTGCGAGGCCTTCAGCCGCCTATTAATTTAGTTTGTTTTAATTTTAAAATAAGGCCTTCAACTGTCTTAAGTTAAAACTTTGAAGATTCTTGTTTGAACTAAATTTTTTTTAAAAGAAAAAAAGGGGAAATTTGCTCTATTGCAAATCCTTCTTAGCCAGGCCTTAAGGCGTGAGTTGTTCTATGTTCAGTGTGTGGCTTTCAGCCGAGCTTTTATGTCAAATATTTTTAAGATAAGGCCTTCAGCCATCTTAAATTAAAATTTGGAAATTCACTTGTTTAAAGCCTTTTTAAATTTTCTTTTTGCTTTCCAAGACTTAAACCTCGATTCTTCTGTGTCCAGTGTGTGGCCTTCAGTCGAGTATTTACGTAAGATTTTCTTTTTTAAGTAAGGCCTTCAGCTGCGTGCATTCCTTAAAGCAATTGCAATAACTTGTGTTCGGGCTTTCAGCCGTATTGTTTGAATCCTTTTAAGGGCATGTGTGATTAAGTGCTTTTAGGAAAATAAAGTTTGTGTCTTTTGTGCAACTGACAGTAACTGATTTTGACCCCTTTCCACAACAATAGCCTGATCCGCTCTGTCCTGCAAAAACAGGTTTCAGTGTGTGCTGCTTTCAGCTGTGAAACACAGCCACCCAGCAATGCCTCTGCACCCCTGCCTCCACAGCGCCAAGCTGGAAACCACACCCTGCGCCTGCCCACACTTGTGTGTGTAGCATCGAGCACAGGCTCAGGCTCTCTTAGCATCCCCCCCCCCCCCCCCGCCCACCACCACAAGCACCACTGCATTCTGTCACGCAGCGGACCAGCACTACTAACAACCGCCTGCCACACCTTCTACATGCCTGACACGTTGGTGCGCGACCGCCGCTCCTGCCACAGGGCCAGGGCCCTTCAAAACCTCACTGCTGGCACAACGTGACCGGTATCACCTTCCACCGTCACCACCTCTCTCATCACCACAGCTCCAGTCTCGTGAGGCGAAGGGGGATGGGAGAAAACTGAGTGACAGCCTTCTGCTGCACAGCTGTCTTAGCAGCTCCGTATGTTCACAACTCGCTACGGCCGTCTACTAAGCCATCGAGTTTCACCCAATATTTCTGTTCATGGCCTTCAATCTTGCCTTGTGACAAGACACTCCACCACTCTGGTCATTGACTACTGGTGTGTAACAATAGCTGCACTTAGCAAGGCTCCTGCCTACTGAGTTTCACCAGTCTTTGTCCATTCCTCATAGCGTCCACTTCGGTTGCTGCTTCAAGGCCTTGTTGTGAGGAACTGGCCACATAGTGACGCATCTGACGATAGTACTTTTGCGACAGTGGAAGACGCCCACACTACCCGGTCTTTACGCCTGTACCCGACCGCCGAGGATATGGTGTTTTCGTGTAACTCTCCTGTGCAGACTACAGATTTCGCGTCACGTGTCTAAGTGCAGATATCATAAATGCAAATTTGCGAGGTGCCAGGGCTAGCAGTGTATTTAACGCTAAATTCTTCTAGAATCTTCATATGGAAATGATGCTCTAAGCCCCTCCCCATTTTTGCTGTTGCACATGGATTAAGAAGAAACGCGAACTGACTCTAATCGACCCTGCAAGTGGAGTAGAAAAGAGTTTGGCACTTGCAATAATTTAATTTGTTAGAAATTAATTTGATAAATAAGTTTCATTAATGTGGTGAGAAATGAAAGGGTTGCTCTAGCGATCTACAGAATAAAAGTTCTGTCCAAAATAACAATTTGATCTATTATGACTAAACTCAAAATAATAAACACAACACATGAAACATTTACAGTACGTCAAATTGGATACTCAAGTAAGTGCTGTGAAGGTTAAGGTGTCCTTAAACTAGCTTGTGACGTTTATGACCAAGTGGTATGTGGAGCCAATTCCTTGCAACTCAAATCTTAAGAGAAACACCCAGCCAACCCAACATTAATTGCTGTTACAGTAGTGAGAACTCAGACAATGAACACCCAAGACAGAACCACGTAAGAAAAGACGGGAACAGGCGCGCTTTTCTAAGCTTTGATTAGCACAGAGGAAAATTCCGTAATCTGCCGGTGCTGCAGATATACATTAGCAGGCTATCTTCTTCACTACAAGGACACGATCTGGAGTACTGGAAGCGATGGCTGGTTGCTTCGACGTCCAGTCGTGGTGATGATAATGTCACGAGTATAGCCCGAAACAAATTATCCTGGTCTGGTTGTTCCATACTAAAGACTTCCTATCAATACAAATGCGCCTCTGAGGGAGACAAAGAAGACTCGCAACACAATCACTGACGGTACAGTGACTGATTTTAACAAGCGAGGTCACACAGTAACTCCGATACAGTCAACTATAGCCAAAACTGCTCAAGAGGGACAACATAGACCGCTTGTACGCAGAACGCTCAATTGCCAACTGCACTCGGAAAGTTACGTCGAAGTCAAAACTTCAGCAACTTCGTCAAACAGTTACAATTAAATGAAAGTATATTAGACAGCCAACGGAATGCAGGCTGTCCAGAGCAACGAGAGATCAGTCTTTTAACCTACTCTGACCGAAAGGCGAGAGCCGACTCCCTCAAGAGCACCCATACAAGCCGAACACAGAACATTCCCGCCCCCACGACAGTGGCCGTGGTTAAACGTTCCAATCAGCAACTCTAAAACCGGTGGAAAATTCCACTCTATTGCCGACGCACTACTATTCCACCAATGGAGATACTTGGTGCCAATTTCTGCGCCGATTTCGCTACGTCACGCAGCTATCCCCTGAGAAAGCCAATCACATTTATGATTTTGCAGAAAACGCGGGAATTTGCCCGCCAAGACTGCCTGGGAACACAAGTCATTCCCACGCCTTGCTGGAAGCCCGCCTGAAAGTGTTTTCACTGATTTTCTGCGAAGTAATGGAATCTCTAGCCCAGCCGCTCTGTCAGGCCCCTGTAGGTGTGTCGCCCCCGCTCTTATGACAATGTCGGCATCTGGAAAGCATCCACTCGACTCCCTCACACCAGTCGGCTGAACCCTTTCAGGATCAGCAGAACCTGCCTGTCACCGGACCACCCGGGTGACCAGAGACGCTGTGTGAGAAGTCCACGTGTGAAGGAGTAGCAACTTTTCACAGCATGCAATTAGGAAGGAAACTCGAATTACTCATAGTAAGATAGAAATATGAGAGGGATCTCATGCCACCTCTCATAGCCCCTACGCCAGTTTAGATTGTAATTGGTGACTAGTTGGCTCACTTAGGAGCAAGGTAGTGAGTCAATCACCCAAGAACAATCTTGCAAACTGACTCCACATGCCGCACTCCATAAAAAAAATCACTGCAACAGAAAATGCAGCTCATAGAGGGAGGAGTATTTATTATGTAGCCAACTTCACCTTCTTAATATGAAAATCTAACATTCACATCACACATCTATACCCAGGGAGACCCTTCCAAACACCGATTCACATAGACATTCATGCTCTAAACATGGCCCGGGCATGTGAGCCAAATATGGAGCAGTTTACTTTTTACAATCAGAGTTGTAGTGCTCCGCAATTAAATGCCCAAGGTGTTACAACAATTTCAATCATTAAACTAACCTGAACTCAATCACACATGATACTATTTAAATTAACTATCTCTTTGTGAGCTTTCAGAATCTAGTTACAACTCCCAATTCATTCTGTCTCCCTGCAGCAAGAATAACCTTTACAAAAATGTTCTCTGAACTGATGGTCCATTCACAATGACAGTGGTGGTGTCTGCTTCAGTTTATGGGGACTTCAGGCACACTGTTGGCATACACACAACAATAAATACAGAATACAAAAAAAACTTGATGTAGCAAAGAATACAGTAATTTGTGCGCCCTACTCTATCACTTACATAAGAATTATAGTGCAAAACACAAACACGTACAAGGTATAACATACATTACAAAAACAACACTAGAGAAAGAAATTTAAGAAAAAAACAAGGTTTATGGGGTGACAAGTTGTGCTTGCACGTTGCACAATGTTCACGACTGTGCTGAGAATGAGACACTAAATCACATTGTTAGAAATATTCGAAGCACTTCACAAATTCGTTGGTTTCTCTGAGGGGGTTGGTATGTTGAGTCATATGCATTGATGCACGTGATTCCATGTCGTGAGTATCAGAGGGGGTTTTGGGATGGGGCCACAGTACTGACATCACATAGGGCTAAACGTCAGGTCTTGTTGCTACATTGTTGCAACAGCAATAGGGTGTTCTGGAGCATCTGCAGTATGCTGTTGAGATTGCAGCAAGATCGACACATATGATCATGGCAGTATGGTAGGAAGACATAGTGATAGGCTCTCCTCATGTCGATTAATTGTCTCTGAGGTCTACTAGTTGGGATGCATCACTAGTCCAGATCTCTTCTCTCCCTGGACAGTACTTTACGTTTCCCAATATTGAAGTTCGACGAGGGATGATGGCACATGGAGTGACTCCACAAGTGTGTGAAGTCATCCATACAGGATCGAACTAGGAGCGACGATTGCTACAAATGCTCTCTAAAAAAAAGGAGAAGTTAGAAATGAGACAATTCATTTGTTAGAGTTTGTGGCACGATACTGCTTTGTGTGTGCAGATCGGCAAATGATAGTGAGTTGTAAAAACTCAAACAGTTGAGTATACAACGTCCCTTTCTGTCCTGAGGCACACAAGGCGCAGGTTCTGACAGCGTACATGATCTTCTTCGTGTACTCACGACAACGTGGTCTGCCGCAGGGAGTCCCTCCAAACAGCTACCGCGTCCGGAGAGCTAGCTGGCTGCTGCGTGTTGGTCGTGTGTCAGTGTCAATGGCCAGCCTCACTTTCGCTTGTGGCCCGGTGAGGGTTGTCCCCCGCCTAATCCCTCAGGTATATGACCTGGTGACTGTCAGCTTGTAGGACCGGACGCTCCCGCACCCTTCTTGTTAGGTGGCGTTCTGACGCTCCCCTTCTGGCAGGTAGCTGACGACCTCTTGACCTCTTGTTTTTGCTCCGGCTGGCCTCTGCATAGCCACGATACCTGTCATCTGCACAATTCTGACAAAAATCTTATGCCTAACTTTTTCCCATCACCTTCTATGTTATAATAAATTTACATAACGATATATTGATGGTCTGTCATTTCAGACACTCTTATTTTAATTTTATAGTTATTAATCTATGGCTATCATTATAACAAAATCTTGGTGTATCTAATCTAGACATGGAAATAATTTATCTTGATATTTGAGTAAAGACGGATCTCACTGCTGTACATGGTGTGTGACAACTGATGCTATGTATTGTATGAACAACTAAATGTGCAGCTCGCACTAATATTGCTATTACTTATATAGATCGACAGTAGACATGCTCAGGAATTAACTACCATTTGCCAACAATCTACATTCTATGCCTTTTGAATAAATTATGTTATTATGCAGGTTGAAGTTTTACTGAGCTATAAAGAACATGGAACTATTCAACTTTCGCTCGCCCGCCGTCCCTCATCTCGGGTCTGTGGTTTGGTGACCTGAAAAATAGCATCCCAACAGGCGCGCGCCAAACACTTGCGGTAGAAAACCCCCACAACATTAAGGATTAAGGATATAGTTATTGTTAAATCCTAAAGTTTAACTTATCCTAGTATATGGTATTCTTTTTTTACCTTATACAATACACTTACATAATTTCCTTTACGCTGAGATGTCACGCTGCTCGCCGCTATTGACGATTACAATGATTTGCGCGCGCCGTACGACACGGCCTCCGAATTCTCACTACGCCTCACTGAACCTCCAGAGACTGTGTTAGCCATGGCTATACAAGACAATAAATTTATAGTTGCAACTTATTTTTCTATGTGACGCGGTTTTCGCGATCAAAGTGCACCTTTCCAGAGTCAGTGTAATATGACCAAGCCAGGACTGGTTCCTGTTGAGGATTTCGTCACCCACCACATGCCAGCTACGCAGTATGTCACGAATCTCCAAGTATAATTCCTTGGTTATTCATCTGTGACAGTCAAGAGCAGCACGCTAAATCCCCAACCAGCACATTGGCATGGTAGGCTTTATGCCCGCATTTCTACCGTCTGTTGCGCCATTGGAGTCAAACGCTCACTGGTTCACACCGACATGCAAGACAATGATGCTCGCGCACCACTGTAAAAACAATACTGCCCATATTCATCCTCGAAATCACGCAATATACCACAATCTTGCAGTGCACTGACGCGTGCTTGCAAGCATTGTTATGAACGTCTCGCGAAGTGGTTGTGGCCGCTATGGAGCGTATCACGACTTCCCAGAACGCTTCTAGGAGCACGTTCTTGTATGCGCCCTTTTGTGCGACCTCTCCTCACTCATCATTATCCCTCAACACGGGCACCAAACAGGAATTGACAAAACCATTGCTCATGGAATGGTAGTGCCTCCTACACCATCGACATTGTAAGTCGCGAACATAAACGAAAAATGATAGCAGCAGTAAATTTTTATGCAAGACAACGCAGCGTGTTACTACTTTAACAATCTTAATCTATTAATGCAACGAGTATTGTTCCCCGAAGAAAGGTTCATATATTTGCCTATTCTACTATGTACACCACTTAAACTACTATTATTCCATGAACTTCTTTGTCTGAGAAATGTGGTGGAGTCCTGTGGACTAGCGCCAATCCCTTGTTAGACTCCCCTCCTCTGACGTGCATTAGGTCTAATTTCAATCTCCTGGTTCTCCTGTTGTTCTTGATTTCGCTCTCTCCAATTACGATCGCTTTGCCGTTCGTTATTCCTCCTGTCCCCGCTTCCTTGTCTAGCATGACACTGTTCCCTGACGTTCTGGTTTCCGTGTCTCTGGTTTCCAAAACCTTGGTTAGCGTAATCTTGATTTCCTAACCCTGGTTTTCTAAATGACCAGTGCGATTATGCCATCTGTTGTCGTCCTCCCTAGCTAGTCGATGGTATTTGTTACTCTGCCCCTCCTTCCTGTCCTTTGCGTCTTGTTTGTCAAAGACAACTTCGAGTTCACGCAATAGACTCTTGAATGCTTCTATGTCAGATCCACACTTCCCGACAAGTGTCTGTTGGTACCTAACTGGCAAATTAGAAAAACAAAATTTGATGATTTCTCCCTTGCTATACGGACTATCTAAAAATTGATTCTTCTTGAGTAAATCATCAAAAAATTTGGTTGCGCTCCTTTGCCCGGACACTTGCAGTTCAGGACAAAATATTATTTCCTCTTTAATCCTGTCTTGCGTTTCCTTTGACCATTAGATCCGCATGAACGCATCAACAAATTCCTGATAAGTCTGACACGTCGCTGCTATATCCCGCATCTTTTCCGCGGCTTGGACTTCGATGTGTCCACACATGAATTCTAATTTTGCCAGGGTTGGCCATGATGACGGTAATGAATTTGTAAACTGCATCACCCAGCTCTTGGGATGCATCGACCCTCCATTATCTTTGAACTTTTGGAATTTTAGTATCGACAGGAAGTGATTGCGATCAAAATCCTGTCCGATCATCGCACTGGTGTTGTCACTCGTTTCCGATACTTGCACGTCTGCTGAGTGTCCTGATCTATCTTGCTGATAACTGTGATGTGCTACCTCTGTATCACAGTGGAAGTGGCATTCAGCATTCAGTCTTCTAAGTGGGCTGCAATTGTTGGAGCTATAACTCGCTGTTTCTGCTTGTGCATTGTTAGTTCCGCACTCTGTCATTGGGCTCGAGCACGGCGGGCTTTCCCTCGGAGACACAATTCTGTGTACTCCATCATTGGTATCCGAACGCGCAGTGCTCGTGTGCCCGTTTCGCTCTAGTTTTGCTATCCGACTCTCTACTTCTTTCATTCGTTTCGTGGTGTTCGTAACCGCGATATTACCTTTAGTTTTTAAGAATGCTAGGGATTTTGAGTGGGCTTGTGTCGCATGTCCGAAGCGCCCTGCGAGTTGAGAAGTTACTTTTGCGATTTTCGTTGCCCCTGTTGCTGCCGTTTTGGCTAGGCCTGCTACTTTTTGTGCTACCATTGACATTTGTTTTGCTTCTCCACATTCTTTCTTTATTGTTCGTAATTCCCCACGAATTTCCTCTATATGCGAACCTATTGCCTCAGTGTCCTTCTTACGCTGTTCGTCAGCTTCTTCCTTCTCCTTCTTACGCTGTTTCTCAGCTTCCTTCTCCTTCTTACGCAGTTTCTTATCTTCTTCCTTCTCCTTCTTACGTTGTCTCTCATCTTCTTCCTTCTCCTCCTTACGCTGTTTCTCATCTTCTTCCTTCTCCTTCTTGCGTTGTTCGTCAGCTTCTTCTTTCATTGATCATAGGAAGCTTAGTATTGGGTTAATGTCATCTTTTTGATCCTCGTCACACATGGGCGATGTAACTCTGGACACCTGGGCGCTAGAGCTCTGACGTGACCGAGCTGGCCTCTGTCTGCACTCGTTCGTTTGACTATAAAATTCTGCTACCGTCTCGACCTGTGTGCCTGTCTCTGTTTCATCCTCTATCTCACTATCATAACCACAGTCGCGACGTTGCTGTAAGATCGCGTCCAAATCACCTTCCTCATCAATGACCCTGTCGTCCTCTCCTGCTAAAAATGTGCCCATCTCATCTCTGAACCTATCCCCGTCAGTAACCTGCCCCTTCTCCATTATGCTATCCTCTATTGTTTTAGCTTCGCTCGATAATAGTCGTGCCTTACTTCTCGTGATCATTCATGAAAAACAAATTTATCTAAAATGTACAATATAAATAATCTACTCCCAATATTTTTACATATAAACATAAAATTTCAAGAACGTCGTTCCAATGCTGTAATTACATGCACGATTTGTTGTGGTACAGAAACCGCATACAAATTCGACAAAGTGTGATGTGGTACGGACAACTCACAAAAGAAACACAAAGAAACAATGAACAAACAAAAAATATATACACTCAAAACAAAAACTGTAATCATGCGCCGCTACTTAAAAACTAAACACGTAACTTCCAGAAAAAACCTTGGGTATTAATCATTAAAAAAATTAAGTAAAAAAATTTTGAATCTTCGTACTGAGAATACTGCTTGCTTATCAGCGATTCACAGGAAAGATCCGAGGATAAGGGTCGCCATTTTATGTGAGGTGCCGGGGCTAGCAGTGTATTGAACACTAAATTCTTCTAGAATCTTCATATGGAAATGATGCTCTATGCCCCTCCCCCCCCTTTTCTAACTCCGACTTTTGCTGTTGCACATGGATTAAGAAGAAGCGCGAACTGACTCTAATCGACCCTGCAAGTGGAGTAGAAAAGAGTTTGGCACTTGCAATAATTTAATTTGATAGAAATTAATTTGATAAATAAGTTTCATTAATGTGGTGAGAAATGAAAGGGTTGCTCTACCGATCTACAGAATAAAAGTTCTATCCAAAATAACAATTTGATTTATTATGACTAAACTCAAAATAATAAACACAACACATGAAACATTTACAGTATGTCAGATTGGGTACTCAAATAAGTGCTGTGAAGGTTAAGTTGTCCTTAGACTAGCTTGTGAGGTTTATGGCCAAGTGGTATGTGGAGCCAATTCCTTGCAACTCAAATCTTAAGAGAAACACCCAGCCAACCCAACATTAATTGCTGTTACAGTAGTAAGAACTCAGACAATGAACACCCAAGACAGAACCATGTAAGAAAAGATGGGAACAGGCGCGCTTTGCTGAGCTCTGATTATCACAGAGCCGGTGCTGCGGACATACATTACCAAGCTGTCTTCTTCACTGCAAGGACACGATCTGGCGTACCGGAAGCGATGGCTGGTTGCTTCGACATCCAGTCGTGGTGATGATAATGTCACGAGTATAGCCCGAAACAAATTATCCTGGTCTGGTTGTTCCATACTAACGACTTCCTATCAATACAAATGCGCCTCTGAGGGGGACGAAGAAGACTCGCCAAACAATCACTGACGGTACAGTGACTGATTTTAACAAGCGAGGTCACACAGTAACTCCGATACAGTCAACTATAGCCAAAGCTGCTCAAGACGGACAACATAGGCCGCTTGTACGCAGAACGCTCAATTGTCAACTGTACTCGGAAAGCTACGTTGAAGTCGAAACTTCAGCTACTTCGTCAAACAGTTACAATTAAATGAAAGTATGTTAGACAGCCAACGGAAGGCAGGCTGTCCAGAGCAACGAGAGCTCAGTCTTTTAACCTACTCTGACCGAAAGGCGAGAGCCGACTCCCTGAAGAGCACCCGTACAAGCCGAACACAGAACATTCCCGCCCCCACGACAGTGGCCGTGGTTAAACGTTCCAATCAGCAACTCTAAAACCGGTGGAAAATTCCACTCTATTTCCGACGCACTACTATTCCACCAATGGAGATACTTGGTGCCAGTTTCTGCGGCGATTTCGCTACGTCACGCAGCTATCCCCTGAGAAAGCCAATCACATTTATGATTTTGCAGAAAACGAGGGAATTTGCCCGCCAAGACTGCCTGGGAACACAAGTCATTCCCACGCCTCGCTGGTAGCACGCCAGAAAGTGTTTTCACTGATTTTCTGCGAAGTAATGGAATCTATAGCCCAGCCGCTCTGTCAGGCCCCTGTGAGTATGTCGCCCCCGCTCTTATGACAATGTCGGCGTCTGGAAAGCATCCACTCGACTCCCTCACACCCATCGGCCTAACCCTTTCAGGATCAGAAGAACCTGCCTGTCACCGGACCACTCGGGTGACCAGAGACGCTGCGTGGGAAGTCCGCGTGTGAAGGAATAGCAACTTTTCACTGCATGCAATTAGAGAGGAAACTCGAAGTACTCATACTAAGATAGAAATATGAGAGGGGGGGGGCTCATGCCACCTCTCAAATATCGTGCAGTGAACACTGGAATGAGATAACTATATCTTCGACTCCAGCGTTTCTACTGCTCTGTGACCGGCTGGTACATTCGCATTTCAAGTGAGCGACTGATTTACGTTTTCAGCTTGGTGCCATTTGTGTTACTCCAACTACCTGCGGATCTGTCCTTTATGTTCTTGTAACTTCATGTGATAATTTAATAAAGTAAGGAACGTTTCTACGTGTTATTTGTTTCGATAAAGTAAGGAACCTTCCTGCACTGACACAATCTGTGCAAGCAATGGGAATGTGGCAGCAGTCGCAGGTGCTACTGGTGCTGTCATGAACATTTATAATTAATATGCTCTTTTAATTATGTTTTAGATTTTGGTGTGGTCTGATCTACTAGTACACTAGGTACATTGCCTCTGGGTTGGCTCCCTTGATTGTTGTAAGATGAGATTCGTTACCTGATTCTTGAAGCCTGACTGGGTCTGTGGGCTGTTTTGTACTGGTATTTCGCTGTTACATTATTAATAGAATGAGGATTTCAAAACACAAGGGAAGTTCAAAATTGTTATTTAAAATCTGCTTAACCTATATTTGTAGTGTAGTTGTGTTAATATACTTACTCTTGGTTCTCGCCACTGTTTAAATTGCGCTAGTCTTGAAATTCTTAGTTTACTCTGTTAATCGCTGTTTGCCAGGGGTTGTACCTCATTCTGGATGCTTCTTTAGGCAGCTATAAGCTGAAAATTTGCTTTCGTATAAATGACCTATTATTGTTTCTAGCCATCCTTTTGTCACATGATGCTTATTTTAGAAGCGTCCTGCTAGCGCCCGATGGCCAGCTACTGTTACTGCAGTCTATGTGTGCAATTGGCCCAACCTGACAAGCGTGAGCGCCCCAGCGGCAGGATATTACTGACCGGCATTAGGGAGGAGGAGGAGATTAGTGTTTAACGTCCCGTCGACAACGAGGTCATTAGAGACGGAGCACAAGCTCGGATGACGAAGGAAATCGGCCGTGCCCTTTCGAAGGAACCATCCCGGCATTTGCCTGAAGTGATCTAGGGAAATCACGGAAAACCTAAATCAGGATGGCCGGACGCGGGATGGAACCGTCGTCCTCCCGAATGCGAGTCCAGTGCGCTAACCACTGGGCCACCTCGCTCGGTCGGCATTAGGGATTCAGCGCTGCCGTTGCCTTGTGTGAAACAGTCTTATGGCATGATGCATGATAAGTAAAGTGTTTTCTTCTCTGGTTCGCTTGGTCCTAAATCTTTTCAGAGTTCACGTATGTTGTCTTGGAGGCCTTTTGGTGCTGTGCCCTTTCCTTATCAAGTTTCCCCAGTCAGTCGGACCATTTGCTGGTCCTTGTATCGTTTAAATTTGTGAGCTTTCTCAACAGACCTTGTTAAATTTTGATATGTTTAAAACCATTCTGTCAGCTAGGACATTTAAATTTGTTGAAACACTATACCGGTTACTAAATTTGTACTAGTGGTCTGTTAAACGACCATGTTAAATCTTGGGCCTGTAATTTAAAACCGTAGTGTTAGCCTGGTATCATTCTGCTATCGTTGTTAAATTGGCTATGGCATAGTGCTCCTTTGAATTTGAAGCATTTCACTCATTGTTCTAAGAACTGCGCTTCTCTAAAAGATTATCTCATTTTCTTCTACTATTGTTGCTTTTTTCTCAAAAATTGCTTAATAAATGTGAATCACTTGACAAATAATGAATGATGTCATAACATGGGGCCTAGGCCTTCCATGAATTTCTGTTAATCTGGCTTGCTGGAACTCAGTTGGTAGCAGAGGGTGGTTATTTCTTATTTCATTCATTGTTTGAAATTTGAATTGTTTAAATTATTATTTTCTTGTTTCCGGATTTTACTGGATTTGTTACAGGAAAACAACGGAGGAGGATGGAGCGCAGAGTTTGCTTTGGCCTGGCCTTTTTAAAACAGGAGCCGCTTGAGTATGAGCTCAGTTACAGCAACATCCGATTGAGGGGGGCATTGCAGGTTTGGCAGCAAGATTACATGCATCGTCCTGTTCAAATCTCCCCTGCTATCACTGGTGAGGTAGATGCTGCTCTTTCAACTTGCTCGTCCACTTCGGCGAACTGCATCACAATATTCAGTTTTTCGAGGGTAGTCAACCTACCCAAAACAGATAAGTAGGATTCAGGCCCGACTTTTCATTGGGACAAACGTCTCGCCGCTTTTAAAACCTTCAGCTTAGAGAGAACATTAAGATGCTGTTAATCAATATCTCGTTCACGTGAAAGAGAGGTCAGTGGAAGCACATTGCGTTTAGATGGGGAGGCGAGCGGTATGGAGCATGGTTCTCCCACTGCAAGTTAATTGGGTCAGGCTATCGAAGGGATAAATGGTCAAGTTTTGAATAGATCAGTCCTCGACTTGTTTGCTAAGTTAACAAATACGATTACGCATTGGCTTCGCGGTATTTCAAAACAATCCATCTATCAGATGGCCCAGGTTGAGAAGAGGTTGTGGTTAACCGTTATGAATTCCTTGCTGATGCCTTACAATTTCACATTCTGTTACACTTCGTTTATTATATCCCTTGGCGTATTTTCCGAAATACTTCAGAGCCATGGCACGTTCAGTGACTTAAGGAGTAGTGTAATACGACTGAAGTTATCTCCCCACATTCGGAATGAACTGGAGTGTGAACACTGTTGGCGGGTGCAAGCACCTACCGAGACCTTGGTCGAGTGTATCGAGTGCAGTCACACCGCTGACACCACTTTACAGATTGGAGTCACGGAACATGACAGTGTTCGAAATATTTTGCAGGGAATGAGGCTGTAAGTTCTTTCAAGGATTACCGTCACACGAAACCACACCACCTGCCTTGACTTGAACGAATTGGCTTCTTTATGGAGGTTTTTAGTTTTGCCGACAAGCAG
This sequence comes from Schistocerca serialis cubense, assembly GCF_023864345.2. Taxonomy (NCBI): domain Eukaryota; kingdom Metazoa; phylum Arthropoda; class Insecta; order Orthoptera; family Acrididae; genus Schistocerca; species Schistocerca serialis. Next base: position 254,361,422 of record NC_064645.1, on the reverse strand, counting down.
CGTGCCCGACGTGAAGGGCTAGAATCCGTGAGTCAATAATACACGTGATCCGTCCCCTTATTCTTCGGGTCGCCGAGATTGCTTCTGATGTGGGGAGGAGGGGTCATTTCGTGCACGAGTTCCCCTTCGAGCGATGGCCAAGAGCTAACAGATGGCGCTATTGGGGACGAGCCAAACCCATTCCCGGTAAGTCTCCTGGTTTCTGTGCTCTCGTTCTCGCTCGTAACAGTTCTTCCCTTCGGTACATATGTGCTCAGATCACTCAAGAACCTGTTTGCGGCCTTTTGGATTCAGGGATCTCAGTCTCCTTATTGGACTATCAATGGTATTTGGAATACGGTGGTGTATGTAAAACACTTCTCACCCATGTCGAGCGGTGAGTTGTTCAAATGGCTCTGAGCACTATGGGACTTAACTACTGTGGTCATCAGTCCCCTAGAACAGAGAACTACTTAAACCGAACTAACCTAAGGACATCACACACATCCATGCCCGAGGCAGGATTCGAACCTGCGACCGTAGCAGTCGTGCGGTTCCGGACTGCGCGCCTGGAACCGCTAGACCACCGCGGCCGGCGCGGTGAGTGGGCAGGGGTTGCCTCTGATAGGGGAGCTGCGAGAGAAATTATCTATCTGTAAATTTTCTTAGTCTGTTACATTAATCGTTGTAGAGAAATTGTCACTTTTTTTTCCTTGACTCTGACTTTATTCAACGGACTGACTTGGTGAAGGACTTTGGAAGCAAGAACTTTTGTCCTTCAGAGAAGATAGCCCTTTGTTCTTTCCGTACTCGTATCAATGTCAATTTGCTTAACTCGTTTCATTCCGACTTTAATGTGAGTTATCTCTGAAAGGTTGGGGCTAGGCAGCTACTTATCGTCTTGGGGAATGACATGGACGTCCTCAGTAATCAGTTGGGGGTAACGGACAAATTCCACAACAAGAGTCTTTTAACTGATGATGTTCCTTTGTGACAAGCTCCATATCGATTACTTCCCTCTTCCCCCCCCCCCTCCCCCCCAAAGATAAGGGTCAACCAAATGCTTATTAGGCCGTCCTCATCACCTTATGCTTCCTCCATATTTAGGCCTCTAAGGGACAAGGCAAGAATTACTGGCCGGTTGTTGATTACATAGCACTTAATAAAAATGGTTCAAATGGCTCTGAGCACTATGGGACTTAACATCTGTGGTCATCAGTCCCCTAGAACTTAGAACTACTTAAACCTAACTAACCTAAGGACATCACGCACATCCATGCCCGAGGCAGGATTCGAACCTGCGACCGTAGCAGTCGCGCGGTTCCTGACTGAGCGCCTAGAAGCACTTAATAAAAAAGTCATTCAGGAATCTATCTCGCTTCCTTACCTGCACAATTGTATTACTCGGTTTTCTGTGCCTTGTTACTTCACAGTGCTTGATGTCAACCAAGTCTATTACCAGATACTGTACACTGAGGATTCTAAACATTTTACTGCATCTTGCATCAATTGGAGCCCATATGAGTTCAATTGGCTTATTTACCAGGCCTGTTGTACTGTCTCGCTTGTTGGATCATGTTCTGGGTGACCTCAAGTTTAGCTGCCCATGTAACTATTTTGATGATATTTTTGTATACAGCAGTTCATTTGACCAACATTTGCGTCATCTCGAAGAAATGTTGTTACAGCTTCGGGCAGCTGGATTAACTGTTATGCCATCTAAAGTTACACTGGCTGGGCGGTGAATTTTTTTCTTGGGTCATCTTCTTTCAAGCGATGGGATTAGAACTGATCAGGATCGTACCTCAGCCTTACGACGTTTTCCTCCCCCAGGGAATAAGCAGGGGGGTAGCTGGATTTATCGGTATGGCCAATTATTTTAGGAAATTTGTTCCTAATTTTGCTCAGCTCGCAGCCCTTCTTAATAGTTTGCGTAAAATGGGAGAGACCTCTGTTTGGAGGGAGAGGCAGCAGGCCGCTTTCGAAGCTGGGACTTCAAGAAAGGCTTCATTGTTCAGACTGGCGCGTCGCAGCCACGCTCTGGCAGGAATGTTCCGGAGAAAGGCCTCCCATCGCTTCTGCCTCGAGCAGTTTAACTGACGCTGAATTAGAGTTTTCCATTTACTAGTGTGGCGCCTTGGCCGTTCTCTTCGCTCTCGAGAAATTTAAATTCTATCTCGAACACCAGGAGTTTGATTTTGGACGGAAGAATAAGCCCTAAGCTGGATCTAAGCACGGCGTAGAAAGACCGGTGGACTCGCCAGATGGGCAGAGTGGACATCCGCATTCCGCTCCAGAGTTTGGCTCATTAATGGGTCTGACAATCAGATGGCCGATGTACTTGATCGCATGTACGAGGAGTAGAGCCGAGGGAGAAGGAGATTGTCACTCTTCGTCCATGAATCCTGTTCGTAATGTCATGGCAGAGGAACCGGAGCTTTTCACCGACCTAAAGTCTAAACAGGGCGAGAACACGTTTCTAGGACCCTTTAGAGAACGTCTGCTGGCTGGGGAATGGGTACCCACCATCTGTTGAGGAAAGTCATAGGTTGGCTGGCTCTGAGCACTATGGGACTTAACTTCTGAGGTCATCAGTTCCCTAGAACTTAGAACTACTTAAACCTAGCTAACCTAAGGACATCACATACATCCATGCCCGATGCACGATTCGAACCTGCGACCGTAGCGGTCGCTCTGTTCCAGACTGTAGCGCCTAGAACCAATCGCCCACACCGGCCGGCCAAGTCATAGTTTGTCGAGAAGTCGAAGGACCTGCTGATCTTAGGATTTGTTTGCCAGTGGGGCTTGTTCCTTCCATTTTTATTACTGCCGTGATTCCTTGCTTGGGGGTCGGGGAGGGGCATTTGGGGCTTCACAAGACCCTCGATAAGGTGCAGCAACACATGATCTGGCCGTCATTACATAGGATATCTGCCGACTTGCTGGAGGAGTGGGAGCTATGTAAGATGGAAAAACCCAATCAAGCTCACGCAAAGGACATTTACAATCCAAGTGAAAGCAGCACTCTCACAAAGAGGCGGGAAAACTCGTTATGTGTTGATTGTAATAGACGCCTTTTCGCGTTTCGTTTGGCTTGTCCCTAATAGGGGAGCTATTGCGGCGGTTACCATCCACCATCTCACCGAAATCGTCTCCATATATGAGACGCCGAAATTACCGTTAAGTAACAACACCCTGGCCTCTTTGTAGAAGCGTTTTTGCTGTGCTAGCGTCATCAAACGAGTCACTACGACCCCCTATTATCCTCAGCCCTCTTTCGCCGAAAGGGTGAACAGGAACGTCAAGGCTGCTCTCATCATCTACCAAGCCAGGTCTCGGACCAAGTGGGAGGCCGCTGTGGCCGAGTGGTTCTAGGCGCTTCAGTCCGCAACCGCGCTGCTGCTACGGTCGCAGGTTCGAATCCTGCCTTGGGCATGAAAGTGTGTGATGTCCTTAGGTTAGTTAAGTTTAAGTAGTTCTAAGTCTAGGGGATTTATGACCTCAGATGTTAAGTCCCATAGTGGTTAGAGCCATTTGAGCCAAGTGGGATGCCTCGCTCCCTTGGATTAATTTTGCTTTTAATTCTGCTCGTCACACCTCAGTATATAGCTCCCGAGATCGTCAAACGGAACTGGGATAAGGCTAGTCGCAGTATAAGTATAGAACTTGCTCACCGCTGCCAAATAAGGCGTTACAACCGGGAAGGGAGGGGGGGGGGGGGAGCCATTTCGTCCTAAAGCCGGGGACAAAGTTTTTGTTCGTAACGTCAGTGATGGTGGCGGCAGGGACGCGACTATTTCTAGGAAGCTCGCTCCACGTTTTTCGAGCATTGCCGAATTCTTACGGTTCTGAGCCCAATTAATCTTTTGGCCCGCAATCCTGCCACAGGTAAACACTTGTGGGTGCACGTCAGCCAGGTCGAGGAAGCGAGGTAGGGCTCCTTGTCTTTCCTTAACTCCCAATGTTGTTGTTGTTGTTGTGGTCTTCAGTCCTGAGACTGGTTTGATGCAGCTCTCCATGCTACTCAATCCTGTGCAAGCTTATTCATTTCCCAGTACCTACTGCCACCTACATCCTTCTGAATCTGTTTAGTGTATTCATCTCTTGGTCTCCCTCTACGATTGGGAAGTAAATGGGGGGCTTCTGGTTTCAGTGGGGGAGAAGTGCAATCCATTCACGAAGGATTCATTCACATTGCACTGATACCCTTACTAGTTCGATTTAATGCAAGAGATAACAAATACTATGAGAAAAGCTGACAGATTTATCGACGGTTTGTTTAATCAGAATAGGAGCGTGCATTCAAGGATCATCAGTGGGAAGCTCTACAGGAACTACATTGTACGCCACCTAAAGACAAGCTTCAGATTCCATGAGCAGACGTTCTAAGACAAACCACGAAATATATTACTTCTCATGAGATAAATGACCATTATGATAAAATATGAGAAAGCATTTTAAAAAATAGGCCAAATGTTTTGTGAAATGATTTATCTAAAAGTAAAAAATAAAATAATGAAACTTTGACGCAGCTTATTTGCTATACACAATTTAGAGTGTCACTCAAAGGCGCGTCAAATGTTTCTATAATCAATTTATTTTTACTTTTAGACGCATTTTTTTACAAAATATTGGACTGATTTTTTTCAATTCTTCTTTTCTTCTCCAGAAAGCATGATATTATTGAAGCCAAATTCAGTTTCCTAGCTTCTTCTGCTCTCAAAATGTCCTGAATTTAGTACATGATTGCCGGCCGGAGTGGCCGTGCGGTTCTAGGCGCTACAGTCTGGAACCGAGCGACCGTTACGGCCGCAGGTTCGTATCCTGCCTCGGGTATGAATGTGTGTATTGTCCTTAGGTTAGTTAGGTTTAATTAGTTCTAAGTCCTAGGCGACTGATGACCTCAGAAGTTAAGTCGCATAGTGCTCAGAGCCGTTTGAACCATTTAGTACTTGATTCAAAGGAAAACATGTTGACAGTTAAACATCACATACGATTTTTTTTTCTTTTTTGAGCAAAATAGCTACGCCTTGATAAACTTTGTGATACTTCACTTGTGTTCCTAGCGCCAGCTGTTCTGGAAATGTTCTAAATTTAGAACCTGGTTCGATGGAAGCCCTTTTGAAAGTTAAATATCGCAAAAATGTTATTGCTCCTGTGCAAAATATCTAGGCCTTGAAGAGATAAAATTTTTGACACTTCATTTACATAGGTAGCAACAGCTCTTCGTGAAATATTTCGGTTCTCACTAATTAAGTTTTTTTAATCCTATCACTACTTTCAAGTGATTACATATTTTTGGCAAAACTAGACCTCATGATGGGCAATTTGATATCTCATCTGTCCATTTCCCAATCGTAGTTTGGCAATGTAAATTCGGACAAGAACTCGTTGAGTAATTTATAGAGAGTCTTGTTTTCGCTCCGCTCATTTGACAAAAAACAATGGCTCTTATCAAAGACTCTAGTATTATCCACGAATAGAACACAGAAGGAGTGACACTGGAGTTTAACGTCTCGTCAACGACGAGGTGATAAGAGAAAGAACACAAACTGTGACTGAGGAAGGATGAGGAGGGAAAAATGATCCTGACTTTTGAAAGACATCAGTACGAAATATGTCTTAAGCGATTTAACGACTGAAATCCTAAATCTAACGGTGGGACGAGGATTTCAATCGCCATTCTTGCGAATGCCAATCCAGTGACTTAAGCACGCCACCACCACGCTAGGTACGATTAGAATAGAAAGAGGGAATACAACTCTGGTAATGCACTGTCTCCCACCAAACGTAAGACGTCTTGTGGTATCTTCACTCAGAAGACAAATGTCTTGGGATACCTCACAATCCCGTGTCTGACCTAATTTCCCCTGGCGTAGTGTAGGAACACGTCAACAAGTCGTTCTAAATCCTTTGCAGAAATATTGACCCATGTTGCCTCTACAGCCATCCATAATGGTGAAAATGTTCCCGGTGCAGGGTATTGTGCCATAAATATTCGATGAGATTCGTGTCAGGTCATCTGGGTGACCAAACCATTCTTCCGAACTGTCCAGAATGCTCAACAATAGTGGTCCAGTGACATTGCGCATTGTCATCCATAAAAATTCCATGGTTGTTAGGAAACATGAAGACCATGAATGGCTGCAAATGGTCTCCAAGTTGCGGGACATAACCGAGGACCCAGTCCATTCCATGTAAACACAGCTGCAAATGGCCGCAAATGGTCTCCAAGTTGCGGGACATAACCGAGGACCCAGTCCATTCCATGTAAACACAGCTGCAAATGGCCGCAAATGGTCTCCAAGTTGCGGGACATAACCGAGGACCCAGTCCATTCCATGTAAACACAGCCCTACCATTTGGGAGCAACCACGACCTTGCACAGTGCCTTGTTGACAACTTGGGTCCATTGCTTTGTGGGGTCTGCGCCATACTCGAACCCCGTCATCAGCTCTTACCAGCGTGATATCGGGACTATCTGACCAGGCCACGGTTTTCTAGACGTCTAGGGTCCAACCGATATGGTTAGGAGCCAAAGAGAGGCGCTGCAGGCGATGCCGTACTGTTATCAAATGCACTCGTGTCGGTCGTCTGCTGACAATTTCGCCACATTTGCCAGACTTGTACGTTCGTCTTACGTCCTGCGGTTATTTCACTAAGTATTGCTTGTCTTTTAGTACTGACAACTCAACGCAAACTCCACTGCTCTCGGCTGTTAAGTGAAGGCCGTCAGCCATTGCTGGTCCATGATGAGAGGTAATGCTTGAAATGTGGTATTCTCGTCACACTCTTGACTCTGTGGATCTCGGAATACTGAATTCCATAACGATGTCCGAAATGGAAAGTCCCATTTCGCATTCAAAGTCTGTTAATTCCCATCATGTGGCCATAATAACTTGGGAAACCTTTTCACCTGTACCACCTGAGTACAAATGACAGTTCCGCCAATGCACTGCCCCTTTATTCCTTGTGTATGCGATACTGCCGCCATATAGCCATTTTTAATTATGCATATCGGTATTCCATGGCTTTTTTTCACCTGAATGTAGATACATTTAACCAGAGAAAGACATCCATAACTACACGTGAGCTAATAGCGGAATTACATCAATTACAGCCGCCGGAGTGGCCGAGCGGTTCTAGGCGCTACAGTCTGGAGCCGCGTGGCCGCTACGGTCGCAGGTTCGAATCCTGCCTCGGGCATGGATGTGTGTGATATCCTTAGGTTAGTTAGGTTTAAGTAGTTCTAAGTTCTAGGGGATTGATGACCTCAGAAGTTAAGTCCCACAGTGCTCAGAGACATTTGAACATCATTATAAATTATACTTTAGCGAAAAGAAGTTCGGTTCCCTAGTACAAGACATTAAAATTTTCAGGGAATGTGATATTTTCAGCGACCATTTATTGGTTATGGTCGAAGCATCACTGCTAACCAGATGGCTGAGACTCATGATCTCTTCGCCTAAAGACAAACAAAAACAGACCATAAATATCTTCAACACTTCGCGGCCCTGTCAGCAACTGAAACCTAGGTAAATTCTAGGAAAACGGTGCAACTGAGGCTGTTGATTATTAAAATTAAAATTAAAAACAGACCAACTATAAAGTAAGTTTGTTAAAAGACACTTCATCATCAGATATCCACCAATGAAGACTGAATTATTATTTAATAAACACAAATACACAAAATGATATGAGCTTATATGTAAATTAATATAGGCTTTTAGTATTCATTTAATAACGCAGGGAAGTAAGACAACGAAGTTCTCAATAGAATATTCAGATGAGGCCTCGTTCAGTCCACCAACTACAATGGAAATAGCTTCCAGGTTTAAACAATGTTCTTGCTAGTGTACACTTTGGGTTCAGCTTAACATAAATTTCACGCAACCTCTTCAGGTAAACCAGAGTGCCAAGTGCATACAACACGCAAATAAGATTACATTCCTGTGAGTGGAAAAGTTCCGAGGTAGTCGCAGCCAACTACATTTACGCAATCCATAAGACCTTGGCCTTGAGCCGTAGACCATCACTCCGCAAATAACAAAAGCTGTATTTTCCCAAGATCGAAGTGCGTTTTAAATTGGCGAGGCCATGAGAAGTTTGCTCATTTATGCACTGTTCCGGGAGAACCAGTGCTTCTTTTATGCAACCTACAGAACCAAACGAGTCCGCGGAGGAATGTGCTAACGCACAACAGCGTTATTTGACTTGCTGCACATCATATTTTTTGCACAAATACAAAGACAAGAACATAAATACAGTAAGACAAAACTGTTTATAAAGCTAAAAGCTCTCTCTAGCTGTGTACAAGGAACTACTTGCTACCAGCATGTTATACATTTGAGAAAACAAAATATAAGGGACAATCAAAAAGTTTCGTTTGAGGGCAATTTTGCATCATATATGCAACGTAGCACGACCCCGATGCGGGTGTATAAGCATCGACATTTAGGCAACTGATTAGTTTGACATTCGCGGCTTTCCACGTGCTGTTATTCTCTTGACTGCCGAAGTACAAACACTAGCAGACATCCATTGGAGAATGAAGAATGTATATGGCGCGGCATGTCCGTCGAATACCACTCATGTGAAATGGTGCGCCGAGTCTGTGCTTGTCGCGATTCGACACAAGTTGCCGGTCGGTCTTGGAGGTTAGTCTAGTCAACGCCAACTTAAGTAGGAGACCTCGAGCACCAGCTATATTGTTCTCGATCTCTCCCTATGCGACTACATCTTCGGTCCCCCTAAAATGTCTCTGTGGGGTCCACGGTTCCACTCACACTAGGATATGCAGCAGGAAGTTATGGATTTCTTCATGCAGCAGAACGCGTTTTTTTACCAAACAGGTATCTTCAACCTGGTGCGCATGTGTGATGATTGTCTCAATGCTCACGGCGATTTTGCCTGATTGGCGTAACTATTCTGGACTGTATGGAATTTATGCTAGACTGTACGGAATTCATAATTTTCGGTGGCCCCTTATATATCTTGATCATTCTTCGAAATCACACGGACGCTTTATGCCAAGCGTTCTTCCTGAGAACCATTAACGATTGGAACAGGAATGATGGGAAATAACTGTGGTACAAAGAGTACCTTCCGGCGCACATCGCAAATGTTTAGTGGAGTATGGATATAGGTGTACATATAGATCCACCTATTATTGTTGGTTAGCACTTTCTTCTTCTACCGACCAGTTCAGTTTGTCCCATGCTCATTATTCGCGGACTACCAATGATAAATATACACTACTGGCCATTAAAAATGCTACACCACGAAGATGACGTGCTACAGTCGCGAAATTTAACCGACAGGAGGAAGATGCTGTGATATGCAAATCATTAGCTTTCCAGAGCATTCACACAAGGTTGGCGCCGGTGGCGACACCTACAACGTGCTGACATGACGAATGTTTCCAACCGATTTCTCATACACAAGCAGCAGTTGACCGGCGTTGCCTGGTGAAACGTTGTTGCAATGCCTCGTGTAAGGAGGAGAAATGCGTACCACCACGTTTCCGACTTTGATAAAGGTCGGATTGTAGCCTTTCGTGATTGTGTTTTATCGTACCGCGACATTCCTGCTCGCGTTAGTTTACATCCAATGACTGTTAGCAGAATATGGAATCGGTGAGTTCAGGAGGGTAATGCGGAACGCCGTGTTGGATGCCAACGGCCTCGTATCACTAGCAGTCGAGATGACAGGCATCTTATCCGCATGACTGTAACGGACCTCGATCCCTGAGTCAACAGATGGGGACGTTTGCAAGACAACAACAATCTGCACGAACAGTTCGACGACGTTTGCAGCAGTATGGACTATCAGCTCGGAGACCATGGCTGCGGTTACCCTTGACGCTGCATCACAGATAGGAGGGCCTGCGATGGTATACTCAACGATGAACCTGGTTGCACGAATGGCATAACGTCATTTTTTCGGATGAATACAGGTTTGTTTACAGCATCATGATGGTCGCATCCGTGTTTGGTGACATCGCGGTATTCGTCATCGCCATCATGGCGTATCACCCGGCGTGCTGACATGGGGTGCCATTGGTTACACGTCTCGGTCACCTCTTGTTCGCATTGACTGCACTTTGAACAGTGGACGTTACAGTTCAGATGTATTACGAGCCGTGGCTCTACGCTTCATTCGATCCCTGCGAAACCCTACATTTAAGCAGGATAATGCACGACCGCATTTTGCAGGTCCTGTACGGGCCTTTCTGGATACAGAAAATGTTCGACTGCTGCCCTGGCCAGCACATTCTCCAGATCTGTCACCAATTGAAAACGTCTGGTTAATGGTGGCCGAGCAACTGGCTCGTCTCAATACGCCAGTCACTACTCTTGATGAACTGTGGTATCGTGTTGAAGCTGCATGGGCAGCTGTACCTGTACACGCCATCCAAGCTCTGACTCAATGCCCAGGCGTATCAAGGCCGTTATTACGGCAAGAGGTGATTGTTCTGGGTACTGATTTCTCAGGATCTATGCACCCAAATTGTGTGAAAATGTAATCACATGTCAGTTATAGTATAATATATTTGTCCAAGGAATATCGTTTATCACCTGCATTTCTTCTAGGTGTAGCAATTTTAATGGCCAGTAGTGTATATATCTCTGGCGTCGGTCAGTTGTAGAATTTTGGATCATATTTTATGCTCGCCTATTATGACATTCCTTGAGATCGAAAAGGTCCTGTGTAGTAATCAACATGAGCTCCAAAAACAACGACCGTGTGACACCCAGCTCGCTCCGTTAGTCCACGAGACCCCAAAAGAAGCAGATACAGGCACCCAGGTAGATGCTGTAATCCTTGTCTCCTGGAATGGATCCAATACAGTTCTGCCTTGTTCCCTAAAGTGAAAAGACACGATCTTACGGAATATTAGACCGACTATGTCATGGGATTAAAGAATTTCTAGCAAATAGAAGACAGCATGTCGTTCTGAACGCAGACAAGTCTTCGGACGTAAAAGTAACATCGGATGTGTCTCAGGATACTACTGGCCATTAGTTGTCACAACACACGCTGAGGATACAAGTCAAGGGATAATGATATGCATATATACAGATGGCGGTAGTCTAGTTTACACAAAGTGTAAAAGGGCATTTCATTGGCGGGGCTGCCATTTGCACATAGATGATTCATGCGGCAAGTTTACAGATGTGATTATGGCCTCATGACGGGAATTAACTTGCTTTCACCACACTTGCAGCTAGACGCATGGGACATTAAATTTCAGAAATTGTTAGCAAATTGAGTATTCTGAGATCCACAGTATCGAGTGTGTGCCGAGAATACGACATTTCAGGCATTACCTCTCACCTCGAACAACGCAGCGGCGTTTGCGTAGAGTTGCGACTGTTAACAGACAAGCGGCACTGCATGAAATAACTGTAGAAATCAATGTGGGACGTCCGACGAACGCGTCCGTTAGGACAGTGCGACGACATTTGGCGTTAATGGGCTATGACAGCATGTTACCGACGTGAGTGCCTTTGCTAACGGCACATCGTCTATAATGCCTCACCTGGGCGCGTGACTATGTCGATTGGAACCTAGACGACTGTAAAATCTTGAGGTGGTCAAATCAGCTCCATATTAGCTGATAAGAGCTGAAGATAGGGTTCGAGTGTGGCGCAGACACCACAAAACCATGGACCAAATTGGCAAAAGGCAAGCTGGTGTTGGCTTCAGAATGGTGTGGGCTGTATTTGCTTGGAATGGACTGGATCCTCTGGTCCAACTGCGCCGATCTTTGACTTTGAGTGGTTACGTACGGCTACTTGGAGGCCATCTGCAACCATGTTCCCAAACACCGATGGAATTTTTATGGATGACAATGCACCGTGTCTCCGGGCCACAATTGTCCGCCTTTGGTTTAGAGAACATTGTCCATAATTCGAGAGAATGATTTGGCCTCCAAAATCGCCCAACATGAGTCGCGTCGTATATTTATGAGACATGATGGAGAGTTCAGTTCGTGCACAAAATCCTACACCGGCAACACTTTCACAATTATGGACGGCTATGGAGGCAGTGTGGCTCAGTATTTCTGTAGACGACTCGTTGAGTCCATGCCAGGTCGAGCTGCTTCACTACGCTGGGTAAAAAGAGGTCCGACACTATATTAGGAAGTATATCATGACTTTTGTCACCTCCACGCATGTTGCTGGGTTCCTGTCTTTTCCTAAGTATTGGTGTACTTCCTTCTTTCGTCGATCAAGTGAAGTAGTTCTTCTGTTACCCAAGCTTTTCCGAGGATACCTTCCCAGAATTTGTGGTCGTCTGTCAAATTACAGTGATTGCACTTCTTAGCGACGTCCATTGCTCTTCAGCTGAGCTACCTGTTGCAGTATTTCCTATCGCAATATCTGCCACCTTGGAGAACTTCAGACGTACCCCATCATCCCTCATTACTTCAACACCTTACTTATTTCTTCCGGACAATTCTCTTAAAGTTCAGTCTGCCCTTCACCATTAGTAAATTGTGATCTAAATCTATATCTGCTCGTAGGTACGCCTTATAATCCATTATCTTATTTCATTATCTTTGTCTGGCTACAATAAGATGGCTAGTTAGAATCTTTTCAAGTCTCCGGGCGTTTTCCAATGCTACCGCCTCATGTTGTGACTTTTTAACGGTGTATTAGCTGTTACTAACTGATTTCCCTATTGCAGACAAAAGCGAAAACGTTTATCCACGGCTCCTTAATAACGTCTCTTAAAATTCTGCTACACCACAGTTCTTGCCCCACGGACAGCAAGGATCACATCACATCGCAGAGCGTGAACACACAGTAATGAATGTAAATCTGATTCTGCCACCCCCCTCCTCCCCTCTTAAGAAGAAAAAAAATCCAAATCGAATACTCCGAAGTGACACATTTACTCTGTTGCGTAGCACGGCAAGGAGCTGAAGGTATCATGAAACTTCCGATCAAACCAACAAAAACAAATGATCTAGCACTTGCCGGACCAGTCATGACCTTGATATACGGCATGTGTGTGTGACTCGCTCCCGTGTCACAAGGATCTCGTAGATCTTCACTTAATCTCTAGCATATTGATCACGGCTCTACTAATTTCAGCGGTTATGCGATTAGGAATTAACTATAAAAAGATAACCGCCTGTTGCTGAAGTTCATTGTACACTACTGGCCACTAAAACTGCTACACTACGAAGATGACGTGCTACAGACGCGACATTTAACCGACAGGAAGAAGATGCTGTGATATGCAAATGATTAGCTTTTCAGATCATTCACACAAGGTTGGCGCCGGTGGCGACACCTACAACGTGATGACATGAGGAAAGTTTCCAACCGATTTCTCATAAACGGACAGCAGTTGACGGCGTTGCCTTGTGAAACGTTGTTGTAATACCTCGTGTAAGGAGGAGAAATGCGTACCATCACGTTTCCGACTTTGATAAAGGTCGGATTGTAGCCTATCGCGATTGCGGTTTATCGCATCACGACATTGCTGCTCGCGTTGGCCGGGACCCAATGACTGTTAGTAGAATATGGAATCGGTGGGTTCAGGAGGGTAATACGGAACGCCGTGCTGGATCCTAACGGCCTCGTATCACTAGCAGTCGAGATGACAGGCATCTTGTCCGCATGGCTGTAACGGATCGTGCAACCACATCTCGATCCTTGAGTCAGCAGACGGGGGCGTTTGCAAGACAACAACCATCTGCACGAACAGTTCGACGACGTATGCAGCAGCATGATCTATCAGCTCGGAGACCATGGCTGCGGTTACCCTTCGCGTTGCATCAGAGACAGGAGAGCCTGCGATGGTATACTCAACGACGAACGTGGGTGCAGGAGTGGCAATACGTCATTTTTTCGGATGAATCCAAGTTCTGTTTACAGCATCATGATGGTCGCATCCGTGTTTGGCGACATCGCGGTGAACGCACATTGGAAGCGTGTATTCGTCATCGCCATACTAGCGTATCATCTGGCGTGATGGTATAGGGTGTCATTGGTTACACGTCTCGGTCACCTCTTGTTCGCATGGACGGCACTTTGAACAGTGGACATTACATTTCAGATGTGTTACCACCAGTAGCTCTACCCTTCATTCGATCCCTGCGAAACCCTACATTTCAGCAGGATAATACACGATCGCATGTTGCAGGTCTTGTATGGGCCTTTCTGGATAGAGAAAATGTTCGACTGCTGTCCTGTCCAGCACATTCTCCAGATCTCTCACCAATTGAAAACGTCTGGTCAATGGTGGCCGAGTAACTGACTCGTCACAATACGCCACTTACTACTTTTGATGAACTGTGGTATCGTGTTGAAGCTGCATGGGCAGTTGTACCTGTACACGCCGTCCAAGCTCTGTTTGACTCAATACCCAGGTGTATCAAGGCCGTTAATACGGCCAGAGGTGGTTGTTCTGGGTATTCATTTCTCAGGATCTATGCACCTAAATTGCGTGAAAATGTAATCACATGTCAGTTCTAGTGTATTATATTTGTCAAATGGATACCCTTTTATCATCTGCATTTGTTCTTGGTGTAGCAATTTCAATGGCCAGTAGTGTAGTTATCATGTCTTAGATAAAGACTTACGTTTCTATGAATGTGTCTCGTTGTCATTGGTAAGCTACTTACACCGCAATCGTCACTCAGGTACTGTGATTGTAGAATTGCGCTATACTGGGATGAGCCTTAGATGAGAACGTAAGACGACAGTAATGTATATGAGCGCTTGGCGTCATTGTCCGGGAGGCCCCTTGCGGGGCAGGTCCGGCTGCCCTGGTGCAGGTCTTATTACATTCGACGCCACATTGGGCGACCTGCGCGCCGGATGGGGATGAAATGATGATAAAGACAGCACAACAACCAGTCCCTGAGCGGAGAAATTCCCCGACCCAGCCGGGAATCGAAGACGGGCCCGTAGGACGGCAATCCGTCACGCTTACCACCCAGCTATCGGGGCGGACGTTAGACGACGGTGAGTATAATATAATACGTGATTAATGGTGATATAAGTAACAGATCGAAGTTCCAGACAAAGATGAACAATTTACTGGCGCGATATAGATTCTTGTGACTAAAGCTTTCGTGGCCTAGAAAAGAGCTTTTCTGGCTCAAAATATCGAATCACAAACGCGTTAGATGTTTCTGACGCACTGCTTACCAACCTCCTGTGATTCAATCCCGCAAGAAAGCGTCATTGGACCGTTAATATTCTGCAGACAACCTTGTAGGTGGGGCAAGTAGTATTCATATTGGGTATTAATTATCGCTTCAGCTGTATTTTGGTCCTTTATTACTGTACCACTACCGGTTTCGTGGCGTTAAAGCCACATCATCATGTGACATATTATTAAAACATTAGAGAAGTAAGCTCGGAATCTTTCTTCCCAACATTCGTTGTCTGTCAAATACAAAACACCGTTAAAAGACGTTATTGCTTTAACGCCACGAAACCGGTAGTGGTACAGTAATAAAGGACTAAAATACTGCTGACGCTATTATTAATACCCAAGACGTTAGTATCCTCTCCGTCTGTCCATACACTGATGACCGCCTGCTTAATAGTTTGTTTGTCTTTATTTTGGAACGAAATACGTCACTGATCCTGCGTAACAGGGATCTGACAGTCTGTTGGTATGTTTTCAGAGGGAATGTGGCATTAGATGTCTACGCACACGTCACGTAATTCGCGTAAATAACCGGCCGCTGATTTATGTACTCGGCGATGGCGTCCAATAGCGACCCAGATGGGTTCCATAGCGCTTACATTAGGCAAATACAGTCATCGAGACATCAATGCCACTTCACTACAATGCTCGTCAAAACACTATGGTACAGTTCTGGCTCCAAGACACGAACAATTACACTGCTGAAAGACGACATCGCCGCCGGGGAAGACATAAAGTATAAAGGGATGCACGTGATTCACAGTTGTGCAATGTTTTGGCTTATCATTGTAGTTGCTGAAAGGCTCGCAGCACCGACATTCATTCACACAACCAGGCTACTCTGAAATCTCTATCAGACCCTGCAATGAAATCAAAGATAGTTGCAGAATGCCTGGAATCGCTAGTGAGATATAGAACATTGGCCTACGAAAAGCAACAAAGCTGCAGTGCATGCGCTTCAAGTCATGTTTTCAATATTACCTCACTATCTACCCGTGAACTATTACTCCTACAGAAAAAAATAAGTAGGGCCCCTTTTTTGTAGGATATTTGACGATATTGAACCGGAATACATTTTCGCTAGAGCCCGCGACTTTCGAGTTTTTCTAGAAAAACTTATAAAAGTGATCATCAAACGCATCCCCACCCCCACACTGAACCTTCCCCTCCCGCCAGTCAACATTGTTGTTCATGGCGCTCTCTCCTACAACCGTACAAAAATTAGCGACTGTACAAACTATTTACTACATTCAACTTCGTTCAGTCTTCATTGACTGGGCTAATGTGTCACTCGCTTATTCAGATGTTTCGTTAACATTCCTAATTTACTCTCACCCCCAAGGGCAATGACAAAAAAGATTTTTGCAAACGTTATGAAAAAATTAATTAGTTTTACACTTCGATCTAACTTAAACCCTAATAGCACATTAGTTTCGCACTTAAAAGGCCAAGCAGACAAAAATAGAGGATAGAGCAAAACATCCTCCCCAATCTAAACTTCAAGTAAAAAACCTGGTAGATCAAAATGAAGAAAGTATATTAACATCAATCCCCTCCATGAACCATATACCTTGCCGTTGGCAGGGAGGCTTGCGTACCTCAGCGATACAGATAGCCGCATCGTAGGTGCAACAACAACGGAGGGGTATCTGTTGAGAGTTCAGACAAACTGTGGTTCCTGAAGAGGCGTAGCAGCCTTTTCAGTAATTGCAGGGGCAACGGTCTGGATGATTGACTGATCTGGCCTTGTAACACTAACCAAAACGGCCTTTCTGTGCTGGTACTGCGAACGGCTGAAAGCAAGGGGAAACTACAGCCGTAATTTTTCCCGCGGGCATGCAGCTTTACTGTATGGTTAAACGATGGTGGCGTCCTCTTGGGTAAAATATTCCGGAGGTAAAATAGTCCCCCATTCGGATCTCCGGGCGGCGACTACTCAAGAGGACGTCGTTATCAGGAGAAAGAAAACTGGCGTTCTACGGATCGGAGCGTGGAATGTCAGATCACTTAATCGGGCAGGTAGGTTATAAAATTTTAAAAGGGAAATGGATAGGTTAAAGTTAGATATAGTGGGAATTAGCGAAGTTCGGTGGCAGGAGGAACAAGACTACTGCTCAGGTCAATGCAGGGTTATAAATACAAAATCAAATAGGGGTAATGCAGCGGTGGGTATAATAATGAATAACAAAATAGGAGTGCGGGTAAGCTACTACAAACACCATAGTGAACGCATTATTGTGGCCAAGATAGACACGAAGCCCACGACTACCACAGTAGTATAAGTTTATATGCCAACTAGCTCCACAGATGACGAAGAGATTGATGAAATGTATAATGAGATAAAAGAAATTATTCAGAGAGTGAAGGGAGACGAAAATTTAATAGTCATGGGTGACTGGAATTCGAAAGAAGGAAAACGAAGAGAAGGAAACGTAGTAGGTGAATATGGAATGGGGGTAAGAAATGCAAAAGGAAGACACCTGGCAGAATTTTGCACAGACCATAACTTAACCATAGCTAACACTTGGTTCAAGAATCATAAAAGAAGATTGTATACATGGAAGAGGCCTGGAGATACTCGAAGGTTTCAGACAGATTATACAGGGTGTTACAAAAAGATACGGCCAAACTTTCAGGAAACATTCCTCATACACAAAGAAAAGATGTTATGTGGACATGTGTCCGCAAACGCTTAATTTCCATGTTAGAGCTCATTTTAGTTTCGTCAGTTGGCCCAATTGAACGAAGGTAATGTTGACTTCGGTGCTTTTGTTTACATGCGACTCATTGCTCTACAGTGCTAGCATCAAGCACATCAGTACGTAGCATCAACTGGTTAGCGTTCATCACGAACGTGGTTTTGCAGTCAGTGCAATGTTTACAAATGCAGAGTTGGCAGACGCCCATTTGATGTATGGGTTAGCACGGAGAATAGCCGTGGCCCAGTACGTTTGTATCGAGACAGATTTCCAGAACAAAGGTGTCCCGACAGGAAGACGTTCGAAGCAATTGATCGGCGTCTTAGGGAGCACGGAACATTCCAGCCTATGACTCGCGACTGGGGAAGACCTAGAACGACGAGGGCACCAGCAATGGACGAGGCAATTCTTCGTGCAGTTGACGATAATCCTAGTGTCAGCGTCAGAGGAGTTGCTGCTGTACAAGGTAACGTTGACCACGTCACTGTATGGAGAGTGCTACAGGAGAACCAGTTGTTTCCGTACTATGTACAGCGTGTGCAGGCACTATCAGCAGCTGATTGGCCTCCACGGGTACACTTTTGCGAATGGTTCATCCAACAATGTGTGAATGCTTATTTCAGTGCAAATGTTCTATTTACGGATGAGGCTTCATTCCAACGTCATCAAATTGTAAATTTTCACAATCAACATGTGTGAGCTGACGAGAATCCGCACGCAATTGTGCAATCACGTCATCAACACAGATTTTCTGTGAACGTTTGTCCAGGCATTGTTGGTGATGTCTTGATTGGGCCCCATGTTCTTCCACCTACGCTCAATGGAGCACGTTATCATGATTTCAGACGCGATACCGCACCTGAGCTGCTAGAACATGTGCCTTTATAAGTACGACACAACATGTGGTTCATGCACGATGGAGCTCCTGCACATTTCAGTCGAAGTGTTTGTACCTTCCCAACAACAGATTCGGTGACCGATGGATTGGTAGAGGCGGACCAATTCCATGGCCTCCACGCTCTCCTGACCTCAACCCTCTTGACTTTCATTTATGGGGGCATTTGAAAGCTCTTGTCTACACAACCCCGGTACCAAATGTAGAGACTCTTCGTGCTCGTATTGTGGCGGCTGCGATACAATACGCCATTCTCCAGGGCTGCATAAGCGCACCAGGGATTCCATGCGCCGGAGGGTGGATGCATGCATCCTCACTAACGGAGAACATTTTGAACATTTCCTGTAACAAAGTGTTTGAAGTCACGCTGGTACGTTCTGTTGCTGTGTGTTTCCATTCCATGATTAATGTGATTTGAAGTGAAGTAATAAAATGAGCTCTAACATGGAAAGTAAGCGTTTCCGGACACATGTCCACCTGACATATTTTCTTCCTTTGTGTGTGAGGAATGTTTCCTGAAAGTTTTGCCGTACCTTTTTCTAACACCCTGTACAATGGTAAGACAGAGATTTAGGAACCAGGTTTTAAATTGTAAGAAATTTCCAGGGGCAGATGTGGACTCTGACCACAATCTATTGGTTATGAACTGTAGATTAAAACTGAAGAAACTGCAAAAAGGTGGGAATTTAAGGAGATGGGATCTAGATAAGCTGACAGAACCAAGAACCAGAGGTTGTAGAGAGTTTCAGGGAGAACATTAGGGAACGATTGACAGGAATGGGGGAAAGAAATACAGTAGAAGAAGAATGGGTAGCTTTGAGGGATGAAATAGTGAAGTCAGCAGAGGATCAAGAAGGTAGAAAGACAAGGGCTAGTAGAAATCCTTGGGTAACAGAAGATATACTGAATTTAATTGATGAAAGTAGAAAATATAAAAATGCAGTAAATGAAGCAGGCAAAAGCGTCTCAAAAATGATATCGACAGGAAGTGCAAAATGACAAAGCAGGGACGGCTAGAGGACACTGTAAGGATGTAGAGGCTTATCTCACTAGGGGTAAGATAAATAGTGCCTACAGGAAAACTAAAGAGACTTTTGGAGAAAAGAGAACCACTTGTATGAATATCAAGAGCTCAGATGGAAACCCAGTTCTAAACAAAGAAGAGAAAACAGAAGGGTGGAAGGAGTATATAGAGGGTCTGTACAAGGGTGATATACTTGAGGACAATATTATGGAAATGGAAGAGGATGTAGATGAAGATGAAATGGGAGATACTGCGTGAAGAGTTGACAGAGCACTGAAAGACCTAAGCCGAAACAAGACTCCGAGAGTAGGCAACATTCCATTAGAACTCCTGCGCACGCTTCTTCATCTCCCAGTACCTACTGCGACCTACATCCTTCTGAATCTGTTTAGTGTATTCATCTCTTGGTCTCCCTCACGATTTTCATCCTCCACACTCCCCTCCAATACTAAATGGTGATCCTTTGATGCCTCAGAACATGTCCTACCAATTGATCCCTTCTTCTAGTCAAGGCGTGCCACAAATTTTTCCTCTCCTAATTCTATTCAATACCTCCTCATTAGTTACGTGATCTACCCATCTAATCATCAACATTCTTCTGTAGCACCACATTTCGAAAGCTTCAATTCTCTTCTTGTCCAAACTATTTATTGTCCAAGTTTCACTTCCATACATGGCCACACTCCATACAAATACTTTCAGAAACGAATTCCTAACACTTAAATCTATACTCGATGTTAACAAATTTCTCTTTTTCAGAAACGCTTTCCTTGCTATTGCCAGTCTACGTTTTATATCCTCTCTACTTCGCCCATCATCAGTTATTTTGCACCCCAAGCAGCAAAACTCTTTTACTACTTTAAGTGTCTCATTTTCTAATCTAATTCCCTCAGCATCACCCAACTTAATTCAACTACATTCCAATATCCTCGTTTTGCTTTTGTTGATGTTCATCTTATACCCTCCTTTCAAGACACTGTCCATTCCGTTCAACTGCTCTTCCAAGTCCCTTGCTGTCTCTGACAGAATTACAATGTCATCAGCGAACCTCAAAGTTTTTATTTCTTCTCCATGGATTTTAATACCTACTCCGAACTTTTCCTTTGTTTCCTTTATTGCTTGCTCAATATACAGGTTGAATAACATCGGGGATAGGCTACAACCCTATCTCACTCCCTTCCCAACCACTGCTTCCCTTTCAATACCCCTCGACTCTTATAACTGCCATCTGGTTTCGCTCCCTGTATTTTACCCCTGCTATCTTCAGAATTTGAAAGAGAGTATTCCAGTCAACATTGTCAAAAGCTTTCTCTAAGCCTACAAATGCTAGAAACGTAGGTTTGCCTTTCCTTAATCTTTCTTCTAAGATAAGTCGTAGGGTCAGTATTGCCTCATGTGTTCCAACATTTCTACGGAATCCAAACTGATCTTCCCCGAGGTCGGCTTCTATCAGTTTTTCCATTCGTCTGTAAAGAATTCGCGTTAGTATTTTGCAGCTGTGACTTATTAAACTGATAGTTCGGTAATTTTCACAACTGTCAACACCTGCTTTCTTTGGAATTGGAATTATTATATTCTTTTTGAAGTCTGAGGGTATTTCACCTGTCTCATACATCTTGCTCACCAGACCGTAGCGTTTTGTCAGGACTGGCTCTCCCAAGGCCATCAGTAGTTCTAATGGAATGTTGTCTGCTCCGGGGGCCTTGTTTCGATTCAGGTCTTTCAGTGCTCTGTCGAACTCTTCACGTAGTATCATATCTCCCATTTCATCTTCATCTACATCCTCTTCCATTTCCATAATATTGTCCTCAAGTACATCGCCCTTGTATAGACCCTATATATACTCCTTCCACCTTTCTGCTTTCCCTTCTTTGCTTAGAACTGGTTTTCCATCTCAGCTCTTGACATTCATACAAGTGGTTCTCTTTTCTCTGAAGGTCTCTTTAATTTTCCTGTAAGCAGTATCTATCTGACCCCTAGTGAGATAAGCCTCTACATCCTTACATTTGTCCTCTAGCCATACCTGCTTAGCCATTTTGCACTTCCTGTCGATCTCATTTTTGAGACATTTGTATTCCTTTTTGCCGGCTTCATTTACTGCATTTTTATATTTTTTCCTTTCATCAATTAAATTCAATATTTCTTCTGTTACCCAAGGGTTTCTACTAGCCCTCGTCTTTTTACCTATTGGATCCTCTGCTGCCTTCACTATTTCGTCCCTCAAAGCTACCCATTCTTCTTCTACTGTATTTCTTTCCCCCAGTCCTGTCAATTGTTCCCTTATGCTCTCCCTGAAACCCTGTACAACCTCTGGTTTAGTCAGTTTATCCAGGTCCCATCTCCTTAAATTTCCACCTTTTTGCGGTTTCTTCAGTTTTAATCTACAGTTCATAACCAATAGATTGCGGTCAGCGTCCACATCTGCACCTGGAAATGTCTTGCAATTTAAAACCTGGTTCCTAACTCTCTGTCTTACCATTATATAATCTATCTGGTACCTTTTAGTATCTCCAGGGTTCTTCCATGTATAGAACAACACGAGGGCTATGTCCACTCAAAATAGTAAGTTTTTACGATTAATGTATCCTGATACGTGAAAACGTGCTTCAGCTTCAGGCATATTCTTGAGGTCGTTTACGTATGGATGACATCAGAAGTCAGCACATAGAAATACTGTTAATGGAAAGGGGTCTGCAGTTCCATGGTTTGGGATGAGGTTCTGATAACCCATAAAATATCCACTGAAGCATTCCACAGAACAATTCGACATTTGCGTAACAAAAATAGCCCTGTCGCCGACTGTACAATTTGCTTCTAACTTGTATCGTTCAACAGGGATTAGAGCAGACGAGTCAACGCATCTGCAATTGCCAGTTAGATGTCTCCAACATCTAAAAAAATAAATAAAAATTACAATGGCGAATACAATATAACCTCTTTAAAAAAAAGGAAAATTCTCAAGAGCGTCGGAATTCGTGCCTGCCAGTATCGGTAACAGCAAAATAATCGTGATTCTCGATTTCCAGGGTGGATGAACTATCTATATACATGATTAAGTTTGTACGGAACCCTACCCACACTTGTCTGGTTATTCAAGCATGCCACTACATGCTCTGAAGTTTGATATCCACAAGCTAATGTTTTTTTCAATCTGCAGCTGCTCAAGGCAGAATCTGAAAGCCTCTCCGAAAAGACAATGGTGGGACGCAGTGCCTTCAACAAAAATCCTCACAGGTATGTGGGGCGGGGTAGGGGGCTGAGAATAAGGATGGTGGTGCGTTCAAGGTTCACTTTCGTACCTTTTGCTTCAACATCTCGAAGACCACAACCTTTAGCGAAAATATTTCCTAATAAAAAAGTTAAACTTTCCTAAATTCCCTAAACTGAAAATCTCGCGTGACACCCATGCGCTGTAGGTGATTTGAGGTAATTTGCTGACTTGATAGCGTACAATTTTTCCGTAACAAATTGTTCATCTTGACTTCCTCTACATGACTGTGCATGTTGTAAACAGTTACCGTTCACATCCTGCATACCTCTTCATCCACATGACCACTCTGCAATTCACACTTACAGGGTGACAATTACACAGGCCAACGATGGAAAAACCTTTTTTGCTGAAAACACCTTATTCTTGTGTTTTTAGGGTGGGAAATCCAAATATGTTACTTAAAAAACTGTATCACCCATCATTTCTTCACATTTTACAGTTAAATTTATTAAATTAAGCGATTTTTAAATAATTTAACAGTTTTTATACAGTCAAAATAATTTAAAAGGGAGGTGTAATGAATGTAGATGACGTTGGTAGCACTGCTGAAAAACATTTGCTGGCAAAAAAAGGTCGACACTATTTTTGTATTAACAGATGCTGTTTTGTTTATTGTAAATCTAACCTCACTTTCCCATTTCCTGTACATGTGCTCAGTACAATGTCTAATCGTGGTTGTAAAAACTCTGCTGGCAGTTTTTGTTATATTTATGGTGAATTTGTGATTAAAAAACACCAAAGAAACATTACAGACTTTGTGAAAAAGGTTTAGATATCGTACTTGGAATCTAAACTTGGTGGTCAAGATAAATCTTGGGCGCTGAATAAGATATGTTATGTGTGTGTTGAAGATCTGAGAAAATGGTCCAAAAAGGAGAAAAAAGCCTTTATATTTGCTGTTCCTATGATATGGAGGGAGTCAAGAATTCACTCTGATGATTGCTACTTTTGCAGTGTTGATATTACTGGTCATAATTCGAAAAACAAGAAGGTAATAAGCTATCCTGACCTTCCATCCGCAATCCGACCAGTTGGGCATGGTGTATATTTGCTGATTCCTGAACCACCAGATAACTTAAATTCTATTCCAACAGAAGTATTTTCTGATGTACAATATGATTTAGATGAACCAGATGATGATGAATTCCATTGTAACACAGAAAGTCTAGAGCCCAAATTGTTTACTCAGACTGAGCTTAACGATTTGGTTAGGGATCTGGGCCTAACGAAAGAAAAAGCTGAATTGCTTGGCTTTAGATTAAAATAAAAGAATTTATTGGCAGCTGGAACCAGCATATACATGTATAGAAAGAGAGAGCAGCAATTTTACAAGTTTTTTTTCAACAAAAATGGTTCAAATGGCTCTGAGCACTATGGGACTCAACTGCTGAGGTCATTAGTCCCCTAGAACTTAGAACTAGTTAAACCTAACTAACCTAAGGGCATCACAAACATCCATGCCCGAGGCAGGATTCGAACCTGCGACCGTAGTGGTCTCGCGGTTCCAGACTGCAGCGCCTTTAACCGCACGGCCACTTCGGCCGGCTTTTTTTCAACAAGAAGGTGATTTAGTGTACTGCTCAGATATTCCCAGGCTGATGAATAAGTTTGGTATTGGATACAGAAAGGAAGACTGGAGGCTGTTTATTGATTCAACCAAAACTTGTTCAAAGGCTGTTTTACTACACAATGGTAATATGTATTCATCTATACCTCTTGGACATTCTGTACATATGAAAGAAAGCTATGAAAACCTAGAAATAGTGCTAAATAACATAGGCTATTCCCCTCATGGTTAGATGATATGTGTCGATCGAAAAGTAACATGCATGCTCCTTCGTCAGCAAGGTGGCTTTACCAAATTTCCATGTCTCTTGTGTGAATGGGACAATAGAGCTGGGGATCAACACTGGTGCACAAAGATCTGACCTGTGAGGGAGTCTTTAAAACCTGGTGAGAAGAACATTGTACGCAAAAACCTTGTAGATCCAGAAAACGTACTCCTACCGCCTCTACATATAATGTTAGGCCTAATGAAGCATTTTGTATAGGCTTTGCCTAAAGATGGACCATGTTTTAAGTACCTCTGCCAAAAGTTTCCACACCTTTCAGAAGCTAAACTAAAAGAAGGCGTCTTTGTCGGACCTGACATTAGAAAATTAATGTTTGATGTTAACTAGGAATCCACATTTACATTAAATGATAAAGAGGCATGGGTATCATTCAAGCAAGTCGTTACAAAGTTCTTAGGACACGAAAAAGACCGAGAATATGTTTCTATTATAGCTACAAAGTTAAAGAAGTTTAAAACTTTAGGATGTTTAATGAGCCTGAAAGTTCTCTTTTTGAATAGTCACCTTGATTTCTCCCCAGGCAATATGGAAGATGTTAGAGAGGAGCAAGGAGAGCATTTTCAACAGAACATTAAAGTGGTGGAAAAACGCTACCAAGGCCGCTGGAACAGCAACATGATGGGGGACGACTGTTGGTCACTTCACCGAGAAGTTCAGCAAGTGACGCATCGTAGAAAAAGCTACACAACAAGCTTCAAAGAAAAAAAGAGAACTAAAATACAAACCAATTCCAGCTGACAAGTGAAACCTCTATTAACACATATCATTGTTTTAAATAGCTTATTATAAATAAAAACCATGCTTATGTTGTAACAAAGCGTTTCATTAATCTCTCTGTTCACCATATATCACAGGATTTTATAGTATATAATAATAAGCATATTGCACGAAAACTATGGGTGATACAAAAAAACTAAGGCTAGATTTGGATTCAGCTCATAAAAATCTATAAAGTACAGGTACCAAAGTAAAAAAAAGTTATTCAAAAAATTTTTCGTTGGCCTGTGTTATTGAATATATGAAAAAAATGGAAATTAGTTACGAACTATATGTAAACTTCACTACAGATATTCGGATTCAAGTTATGACGTGTTCAACACGCCTGCCATCTTTGGCGATGATGTGACACAGGCGAATAGCGAAATTCTGCATGAACCGTTGAATGACTGATTTCAGATCGACAATGGTTTTGGGGTTATTGCTGTACACCTTGTCTTTAATATAGGAGTCCCATGTGTCCAGATTCGAAGAATATGGCGGCCAATCGAGGCCCGTGTCAGTGGCCTCTGGGTCCCCAGAGCCAGAATGCGGTTCCCAAAATGCTCCAGCAGGATTTCAGACACTCTGCTGCTTTAATGGGGTCGAGCGTCTTGCATTAACCATATCTTGTCGAAATCAGAGTGATATTGGATAAGGGGGTGAAAGCATCTTCCAAAACTTTCACGTACCGTTCGGTAGTCACCGTGCCATCAAGGAATATTGCACCGATTATTCCGTGACTGGATATTGCACACCGCACCCGTTGAGGGTGAAGAGACTCCTCGATCACGAAATGCGGATTCTCAGTCCCCCAAACGCGCCAATTTTTTTTATTGACGAACCCATTTAAATGAAACCATAATGTGCAAAATAATTCCCATCATGCCCCGCTGCCGACCGTGCAGTTTGAACGTTCTAACGAAAACTGTTCAGAAGTTATGACGATTTTATTTCATATAATTCAGAAAGTCTCTCCCTGTAAGACCCAGGCAGAAGGTTCATCGAACCATCTTAAGAATATTTGCGACTACAAGTCGCGAAAACAGTAGCATTTTAATAAAAACAGTTTTACCAGCTGTAAGCGGAGTTCTTCCTAACATCAAGCCTTTCAGCAGCTGTGGTTGCCCAGATTATAAAGTAGCTTGTGAGTTCAGAATATTTATCTATTATTCCACTCCCAGACAGCGCGCTGGAAAAAAAAAACTTAAATATACTCATGCGACCTTTGATTTATTTTATTACGACGATCATTTCCTCCTATGCAGGTGAGCTCCAACAAAATATTATCGCTTTCGGAGGAGAAAATTCGTGATTGAAATTTCCAGACAAGATCTCGCCACAACGAAAAACGTCTTTGTCTTAATGATTTCCATTCGAACTCGCGTATCATACCTATGAACTCTCACCCCTATTTCGCCATTATTTGAACTTTTTCTGCGTCCTCCGTCACTCCCATCTGGCAGGCATCCCATGCCGCTCAGCAACACCCCAAAAGAAGACGGACAAGCCTAGCGTGGACGGTGTCTTTAGTGTTGTGTCTTCATCTGCACGATGTGTGTTTTTTTAGTAAATACTTGAGCGAGGAACAGACGCTGCTAATGAACACGGAATTCGGATATTAATTTATTCTACACTACTGGCCATTAAACTGCTACACCAAGAAGAAATGCAGATGATAAACGGGTATTCATTGGACAAATATATTATACTACAACTGACATGTGATTACATTTTCACACAATTTGGGTGCATAGATCCTGAGAAATCAGTACCCAGAACCACCACCTCTGGCCATAATAACAGCCTTGATACGCCTGGGCATTGAGTCAAACAGAGCTTGGATGGCGTATACAGGTACAGCTGCCCTTGCAGCTTCAACACGATACCACAGTTCATCAAGAGTAGTGACAGGCGTATTGTGACGAGCCTGTTGCTCAGCCACCATTGACCAGACCTTTTCAGTTGGTGAGAGATCTGGATAATGTGTTGGCCAGGGCAGCAGTCGAACATTTTCTCTATCCAGAAAGGCCCGTACAGGACCTGCAACATGCGGTCGTGCATTATCCTGCTGAAATGTAGGGTTTCGCAGGGATCGAATGAAGGGTAGAGCCACGAGTTGTAACACATCTGAAATATAACGTCCACTGTTCAAAGTGCCGTCAATGCGAACAAGAGGTGTCCGAGACGTGTAACCAATGGCACCCCATATCATCACGCCGGGTGATACGCCAGTATGGCAATGACGAATACACACTTCCAGTGTGCGTTCACCCCGATGTCGCCAAACACGGATGCGACCATCATGATGCTGTAAACAGAACCTGGATTCATCCGAAAAAATGACGTTTTGCCATTCGTGCACCCAGGTTCGTCGTTGAGTACACCATCGCAGGCGCTCCTGTCTGTGATGCAGCGTCAAGGGTAACAGCAGCCATGGTCTCCGAGCTGATAGTCCATGCTGCTGCAAACGTCGTCGAACTGTTCGTGCAGATGGTTGTTGTCTTGCAAACGTCCCCATCTGTTGACTCAGGGATCGAGACTGCTAGTGATACGAGGCCGTTGGGATCCAGCTCGGCGTTCCGTATTACCCTCCTGAACCCACCGATTCCATGTTCTGCCAACAGTCATTGGATCTCGACCAACGCGAGCAGCAATGTCGCGATGCGATAAACCGCAATCGCGATAGGCTACAATCCGACCTTTGTATGAGTCGGAAACGTGATGGTACGCATTTCCCCTCCTTACGTGACAACAACGTTTCACCAGGCAACGCCGGTCAACTGCTGTTTGTGTATGAGAAATCTGTTGGAAACTTTCCTCGTGTCAGCACGTTGTAGGTTTCGCCACCGGCGCCAACCTTGTATGAATGCTGTGAAAAGCTAATCATTTGCATATCACAGCATCTTCTTCCTGTCGGTTAAATTTCGCGTATGTAGCACGTCATCTTCGTGGTGTATCAATTTTAATGGCCAGTAGTGTACATCTAATATCAAATAGTAAAAATGATACGTAACTTTGTTGCTGAAGTTGCAGCGTCTGTTGCCGACAGTAGATTTGAAAGTAGAAATGTATGCTGAGATAAAAGATTTATAACTCTGTCACTCTTCAATCCAACGTCTATTCAGAAGATGTCGAGCGCTGGCCAGTATGGAAGTCTGTAAACGGTATTCAACTGACAAACACATGAAATAGGCTCACGTCAGAGCATTAATGTTCGAACTTCCACCGCTGAAGATCGGCGTAATCGTTCGTGGCAGAGCCCTCGTGCCCGGTGGCCGCAGTAGGAAAGGCGGTGATGTAGCTGGCGGCGTGCTTATTTGATAGACGGCCGATCCGATAATGGCCGATATCGCATTCGGTTCGCTTTCCCCATAACATTTTCATTGTGATCATTCATTTAAGTTGTAGGTAATTGCAATCCCTAGGTATTTAGGTGAACTGGCGTCATTTAGATTTGTGTCATTTATCGTGTAACCGAAATTTAGCGGATTCTTTTTAAAACTCACAAGAATGACCTCAAACTTTTCATTATTTACTGTCAATTGCCACTTTTCGCGCCATACTGGTGACTTGTCTAAATAATTTCGCATAACTCGTTTTGATCTTCAGATGACATTCTTAGATGATAAATGACAACACCATCTGTAAACAATCTAAGAGGACTGCCCACATTGTCTCATAAATGGTTGATATGGATTAAGAACAGGAGAGGGCTACAACGTTCCTTGGAGAACGCCAGACATCAGTTTGACTCGACGACATTCCGTCAATTACTACGAACTGTGACCTTCCTGACAGTAAATCAGGAGTTCAGTCGCATACTTGAGACGTAGCTCCGTAGAAACGCAGTTTGAGTAGAAGCTACTAGTAAGTAACGGTATCGGAAGACTTCTGGAAATTAAAAATATGGAACCTATTTGGAATCTCCTGTCGACAGCAATCATTACTTCGCGTGAATGAAGAGCTAGTTGTGTTTTATAAGAACGATATTTTCTGAATTTGTCCTTTGTATCAATATATCGTTTTCTTCGCGGTAATTCAATATGTTCGAATACAGTATATGTCCCAAAATCCTGCTGTAAAACGACGTCATTAAGAGGGCAGTGTATTTCAGCAGATTACTCCTGTTTTCTTTTCAGTTTTGGTGTGACATGTGCAACTTTCCAGTCTTTACGTACGGTACGGATCTTTCGTCGAGTGAGCAGTTGTATGTGATGGCTACGTTGGAGCTATTATATCGATATACTCCGAAAGAAACATAACTGGCATACTGTCTGCTCCGGAAGACTCGCGTTTATTAACTGCTTTAAGTTTCTTCGCTACACCGAGAATATCGGCTTCTAAGTTTCTTTTGTTTAAAGCTGATTTTCATTCAAATTCTGGAGTACTTCTTCGAATAATATTTGTTTACTTTGAAAATTAAAATATGAGAAAATCGTGTTGGTTACTAAAAAAAAATCTAGAATCAGAAACCTTTAATTCTCCTCAAAGTGGGAAACATTATATAAAATTTAATAATGATTATTCAACTTTGGTTCCATTTGTAGGACTTCGTTTGCCTGCAAAACTCCACGACACATCGTGTTAATATGTTTATAGCCACCGGAATCTGAACGTCACAGTTCTGTATTGATCCCTCTCTGCAGCTTGGTAAGGATTGTTGGCGGAAGCGGTAGAGAATTTATTGTGAATTATTTTGGAATGTTCCGTAAATCTTCACATTCGCCATGACTGCAGGACTACGCAAAAACCACCACCGCGCGAAGGAAAATGCGTAATTCCCGTTAACCACATATGTGCGGATGGATATGTGTGTATGTGCGAGTGTATACCTGTCCTTTTTTTCCCCCTAAGGTAAGTCTTTCCGCTCCCGGGATTGGAATGACTCCTTACTCTCTCCCTTAAAACCCACATCCTTTCGTCTTTCCCTCACCTTCCCTATTTCCTGATGAAGCAACCATTTGTTGCGAAAGATTGAATTTTGTGTGCATGTTTGTGTTTGTTTGTGTGTCTATCGACCTGCCAGCGCTTTTGTTTGGTAAGTCTCATCATCTTTGTTTTTAGATATATTAAATGGTAGTAATATATTTTGTTGATTATTTTACTATGTCTCCCTGCAGCTCCTCTAAATCTTAATTAATCCCTATGACAGATAACTCAACAAAATCTGGAGTGCTTCTTACTTTGTTCCTTAAATCTTCAGACATGCCACAAATTGGACTCCCTCTATCGATCAGTTACCTTACCATTTATTAGTTTCAATATAAATGTATGGACTTCCCAGTACGTCAGTATCATCTTCCACTATCACTACTTCCATAATGATCTCAGGCTACCTTCAACATTTCATTATTTATGTATTTTTCATATTCCTTCTAACCCTCACAACTGTTCACCTCTCTACTAAATATCAACTGGTAAACTCTCACTCTCACGTGCCTTTCTATCACAGTTCTGGCCTCCCTGATTATGTTCATTACTGTCACCATAGCTACCTTCCTCTAACGTTTTATCTTTTACTTTTACATACAACATTCTACCTAACTCTCTCCATAGTTCTGTCTTGCTGCCTGTTTTCTCTTCAACCTCTTCTGCAACATTTTTGCTATCCTCCCTACTATTCATACAGGACATCATATGACTTATGAAAAGACGGAAGTCTTATCCTCGGACTGTGTCATTAAGGAAGTAATACATATCTGTACAGCCAATAGTCTCATCAACAAGGATACAGGATTTCAACTGAGCACAGCCTGGAGCCCTGCATTGGCTGCTATTAAATCACGATGCGAAAATCAAGATTTTTTGATAACAGGCCCATCATAACACTGGCCTAGTATGGCCGCTGGTGACTATCATCTGGCTGCACTGTTGACAAATGCAGCGTACAGCGCACGCATGGGAGAGCTGTTCTGCGATTTTTGGCAGAGGATGTCTGAATAGGGCGATCACTGCACATGCACAATTTCCACGGCTGTGCATTCTTCGCATGCATGTTCTAAAAATTGTGGATACTGTCAGTCATACCTAGCCACGAGCAAGGTTGAACCACCTGAAGATGTCGGACAGTTGCTCGAAGGAAATATTGTGGAATTTGCACAATGGATCTGGTGGCAAAACCGTGAAGACTATTTACAATGCATCCATCGGAAAAGCTTTGTAGAGTCACAACATTTCTCTGCTTTTCTTCACTCATATCAATATTCATTGCCTTGTAAACTTAGTATCAAAATGTAATCTGTTCATTCCATGCATGTCCCTATTTCTGTTTTGTTGCTAGTATTATTCAAAATTTCTCCCTCTCTCATAAGTTCTGTTATAATAATTAGTCTGATTTCTTTTGTTTCTCCTTGCCCAAAACTGACAGGCTCCTAATGGGACAATCTTTAATTTACCTGATCATTACCTCAATTTTCATCATTGGCACAAACAATAGATTTGCCTTGCTACCTGTCGGCTAAGGAAGAGGCTCAAGAAGATGTAAGTGTAGTCAGCACTCAACAGACCTTCACTAGGAAACCAACTGTTGAAAAAAAAAGAAAAAAAAAGCATCTGCAACAAACCATACAAATGTTGGTTTGGTTCCTGCTTTCATGCGGTATGATTGTCCCCAATTGAACAGGTCTTTCAGGAGGGTCAATATGGAGCTAGATCAGCTGCTTTGGGCAGCTACTTTGTCAAGCATAGGTTTGGTTCCTGTTGATGGTAGTGGTAGGTGGGACTTCACAAGACATGGCCTGCATCTCAATTGGAAAGGGAAGGGTAAACTGGCTTGGATGATAGCAAAATCTTTAAGGGGGGGGGGGGGGTCACTGAAACTAATGGGAGTACTTTTTTAGGCTAAGATCAGTATCCAATCATCCTAAATTGATTGAAATTAAGCTTAACAAAAAGTTCAGACAGGCAGGTACTAGAGATGTGAAAATATCACAAGATTCTCATAACAGTACAGTGAAAAATAATGTTAGTATGTCACAAGATTCACATAAAAGCACAGTAAAAAATAATGTTAATATATTGCATCAGAATATCAGGGGGTTGAAAAACAAAGTAGATGAGCTTCTTGTTTGTATAGAAGATTTAGAAACTGAGGGTGGAATAGATGTACTGTGCCTGTCTGAACATCATGTAGTCACAGGTTTGGAAATGGTAATGTAGGTGGATATAAACTTTCAGCACATGTAAGTAGAGACACTATGGAGAGAGGACGAGTTGCCACATATATTAAAATCAGTCATAGTGTGAAAAATTTGGAAACTAAAAAATTTTGTGTAGAGCAACACATAGAAGCATGTGCATGTAAGCTTAAACTAAATAAAGGGAATTTTATAATTGTAGCCGTGTATAGGTCCCCATTGGGAAATTTTCAACTATTTTTGAAAAACTTGAATTCTTTGTTGTGCTACCTGTCAGACATAGGAAAGCAAATTATTGTTTGTGGGGATTTCAATGTAGATTTTCTGAAAGAGTAAGATAGAAAGCTTGATCTTGAAGTATTACTTGGTTCTTTCAATTTGACACCAGTTATTGATTTTCCTACTTGTGTGGTACAGGAAAGCAGCGCACTGATAATTAATGTTTTCATAGACCAAGATAAATTTAATCAAATAAAATCTTTTCATGTTAAGAATGGTCTGTCTGATCATGATGCACAGCTAGTTACAGTATATGATATAGCTCCATACAGTAATGCAAAACAGTCCTCCACAATATTGCATTCCATTAACGATTTAACACTCCAAAATTTTAGGGAAAGCTTGCAACAGTTAGACTGGGATGAGGTGTACAGGGAACATGATGCTAATTTAAAATTTAACCTATTTCATGATACCTTTGTGAGTGTA
The DNA here is from genome assembly GCF_023864345.2 of Schistocerca serialis cubense. Taxonomy (NCBI): domain Eukaryota; kingdom Metazoa; phylum Arthropoda; class Insecta; order Orthoptera; family Acrididae; genus Schistocerca; species Schistocerca serialis. The sequence goes on along the minus strand of NC_064645.1, from coordinate 254,327,921 downwards.
TTTGAAAACAATTTCCCTAAGAAAACAATGAAATGTAATTGCAAGAAACCATGTAAAAAGTCATGGCTTACTAAAGGGATAAAAATATCTTGTAAACAGAAAAGAGAAATGTATCTTACAGCTAGGAGGAGTAATGATCCCGAAACAATGAAACATTATAAAAATTACTGCACTGTATTAAGAAAAGTTATTAAAAAGTCCAGAAGAATGTGCATTATGTCTGAGATTAGCACATCTGATAATAAAATTAAAACAATTTGGAATATTGTGAAAAGGGAAACAGGGCAACCAACAGCACAGGAAGACTGTATTTCTATCAAACAGAATGAAAAGTTTGTTATCAAGAATTCAGAAGTAGAAAACATTTTTAATAATCATTTTTTAAGTGTTTTAGAGAAAATAGGTTCCAGCTATTGATTAGAAAATGCTAGGCAGTATGTGTAAGAGGCAGTACCTACACAATTTGATAAAATTGAAATTCAACCCACCTCTCCTACTGAAATTAGGAAATTCATTAAAAAGTAAAAGTTCACATAGAATTGATGGCATTTCCAACAGAGTACTAAAAGCTTGTTCCCAACAAGTAACTAGGATTCTCAGCCACATATGTAGTAGCTCAGTGAAACATGGAATTGTTCCAGATAGACCGAAATATGCTATTGTTAAACCATGGCACAAAAAAGGGGATAGATCTGGTGCTAACAACTACCATCCAGTCTCATTTCTGACAGCTTTATCCAAAATTTTTGAAAAAGTAATGTATTCAAGAGTAGCATCACATATTTGCAAAAATGAAGTATGTACTAACAAAATGTCAATTTGGTTTTCAGAAAGGCATTTCAACAGAAAATGCTATATATGCTTTCTATTAAATGCAAGAATAACTGAACATCACCCATTGGGATATTTCGTGATCTCTCAAAGGCTTTTGATTGTGTTAATCATGAAATTCTTCTAGATAAGCTTAAGTATTGTGGTATGAGTGGGTCAGTGCACAAATGGTTTAAGTCATACTTAATGAAAAGAATGCAGAAGGTTGAAATTAACAGTGCAGATAGTCTACAAAAACCAGCAGAGTCCTCAAACTGGGGAGGTATCAAGAATGGTGTCCCACAGGTTTCAGTCTTGAGTACCTTATTGTTCTTAATATATATTAACGACTTGCCGCTCTGTATTCATGAAGATGCAAAGCTAGGTCTTTTTGCTGATGATACAAGTATAGTAATCACACCCAAGAAGCAAGAATCAGCTGAGGAAATTGCAAATAATGTCTTTTAGAAAAGTATTAAGTGGTTCTCTGCAAATGGACTCTCACTAAGAGAAAACACAGTTTATACAATCCTGTACAGTAAATGGCTTAACACCATTGATAGATATAGACTATGGATGGAAGTCTGTTGCTAAAATAGAATACTCAAAATTTCTGGGTGTGTTCATTGATGAGAAATTGAATTGGAAGCACACATCGATGATCTGCTGAAACGGTTAGGTTCAGCTGCTTATGCTATTAGAGTTACTGCAAATTTTGGTGATAAACATGTCAGAAAATTAGCCTACTATGCCTATTTTCATTCACTGCTTTCATACGGCATCATATTTTGGGGCAATTCGTCATTAAGAGAGAAAGTATTCATTGCACAAAAGCGTGTAATCAGAATAATAGCTGGAGCCCACCCAAGATCACCTTTCAGAACTCAGGATATTCACAGTACCTTGGAAGTACAAATATTCACTTGTGAAATTTGTCATTAATAATCTATCCCAATTCAAAAATAACAGCAAAGAGCATAGCTGTAACACTAGAAAGGATGATATGCACTATTCTGGATTAAATCTCACTTTGGCACAGAAAGGGGTGAATTATGCTGCCACAAAAATCTTTGGTCATTTGCAAAATAGTATTAAAAGTCTGACAGGTAGCCAACCAACATTTAAAAGCATTTAAAAGAATTTCTGAATGACAACTCCTTCTCAATAGGTGAATTCTCAGATATGAAGTAGTGTAAAGAAAACTTATGTTAAAGTGACAACGTTCCACATGATTATAAAATGTCGTATTCATGACCTATGGAACAAGGATTAATGTATGTATGTATGTACTGTGGTTAAACAGTCTGTTATTCTACTCCCAATGTCTATTTCTATTTTCATGTGTCCTAATCACATTCCAATTTCTATCATTCCATGTGGTTCCCTTCTCTCCCCTCTTCCCTGATAATTGTTATTTCTTCTGTTTCCTCCAGTCTCTTCTTCCACAAATAACTGGACTGTTTACATTTTAATTCCACCCCATATTCTGATTCTCATCACATCCACACTGATTTAAGCTATATTTTTCATTCCTTTCTAACACCCCATCTAGTTTATATTTTTAAAAATGCCAATTGAAATTTTCTGGCTCATATAGTGACCCCTTTGCATGTTTCCTGGTTATTTCATCTTTAATGCATCTATTTATGTAAACTCATCAAATGGTTTATTGAAGTGGATTGATTATATCAGTTGTTTTTCACAGAAATCTTTCAACCATCCCCTTCTCTACCGAGTGGTCCATTTAAGAATTCACTTTTGTTCTAGCTTGTTCTGTTTATAACAAAAATTTATTCAAAAATCCTTTTTTCAAGTCAGTATGTGTCATCTGTATATTAGTATACTGGTTAGCCTGTGGCGTCGATAGGTCACATCGACCACACAAATTACAATCTCTGGAATATTAACTGCTCTGACGAGCTGCCATGTTTAATTCAGTCTGCCTTTGTACTTCATGCAGTATTCATGTGTATCAGCCTTTATGGTAAAATATATGTGTATATAGAAAACTTGGGAACTGTTTATTACGTATCTTACAATCCGTATCCAGAATCCCATATTGGTGACCCCAGACAAAAAAATTCTATGTCTCCCGCGACTTCTGCACCGGTCATATAGAATCAACAGGTTTCATGTCCGACACCATGGCTACATCATTAAACAACCTTTATGAAGATTTGAAGGCCCAGCTCCTATGACCAGGCCAACACAACCCTCCACCGTCGGTTATTTTGCAGCTAACAGACAATGATCTACGATCTTCGATGAGGATAATCTCTACTTCAGCAACTCCACAATGACCAAATGTTACGCAGTTACCTCAAACAATGGACTCAGGCTTTGTTTCGCTGGATTATGCACAACATTAAGTAAAAAGTGAAGAGGATGATCTACTATATAGTGTGACGATCAGTCACTTGTACAAAGTTCAAAGGAACTGAAATTTGCACATGTGCTTTGATCCTCTACGTGCCATGACATCAGTTACAGTAGTGCTGTGTGCAATGCCACCATTTGTGAAAAACACGCACACAGTCAACTATTACCAAGCTATGCCAGCCTCACCTTTCTCACAAATCAGTAACAAACATTTTTATGCATCCAGTTCGCCACAACAAACCACCAGATTGGTGGCCCAGTTTTGCAACCATGTGGGTACGAGTGCACTCAACATAGCCTCTTCACCCAGCAACATTGTACTATGACAGTATGACCGCTAGTGTTTTATGGTCGTAGCACGAAGGGTGCATGGCCAGTGTGTGTGGAAAACTCTCATTGTTGCCACTTTAAGCTCCAGTCCCCCACCCTTCCTTCATCCACCGGGGGACTTGATTCTGACCATACAACCACTCGCTCCTTCCGCAGTACCATCTGCGTTTGTCGCGCCTGCCTTCCACATCATGTTGGACAATGTCAGTGCTACTCCTGCAATTTCTGGTTCAGTTTACAGACCCTCATTATGCGTCGCTCACCCGTTCGCTCCCATTGTACTGACCATTCCTGCTGCCTTGTGTTTTCCGGAGTCTTCAGACACATTACAACCAGCCGTTGTTCCGAACGTGTGTGCTAGTAACATTTCCGCCCCAGTGATGCCGGATCCCAGAATGAACTCTTGTGCAGCAGGACTGCAGGCCTTCCAAGACACACCAAAGCCACCTTCATCTCCACCTCCTGGCCGCCTACCCAAGCTACCTCCCATATACGAGGACAATCCAGTTTCATGGTTCGCACTTGTGGAGCACCTCTTCGAGGTGCATCAAGTGACTGATGACAACTCCAAGTTCCTATGTTTGGTCACACACCTTCATAACCACTCATATTTAATTTGTGATCACATACTTTTGCCTCCACCATCACTGAAGTACGAGTTTGCCAAGAAAACGATATTGGACCAACTTACCTTCTCGTCACTGTATGAGGAGCACCTGGAGGACTGCACTCTGTCACAACTTTGGCGCCACCTCAGGCTACTCATGAGTGAACACACAATCCCAGACTTTATGGGAAGGATGCGTGCACAATTTAGAAACAACCGGCTACACCCACTTGTCAGCCATTCCCCACCTGACACTTACGTGCTGACCACACTCAGCTCTTACTCATGCATCATAATCAGGGACAACTCTGTCAGACAACCCTTAAAACCCCCTTACCTCGCCCCTTCAAAGTACTCTGGAGGGGTGAGACAACATTTGACATTATGATAAAAGATTGCAAACCATTACTCTACACAGGGGCAAGCCTGCCTTTGTAGACTCTGACAACCCCTGCTGTCCCAGTGGGACTACCCGAGCACATGTTCTTTTGACAAACCCGCTAATGAGTCCATTCAACCTACGGTTGGGTTTTCTCCATCCAACAATTCACCATTGCAGTTTGCGGGTTCCTCAGGCATGCCATCATCATCCACATTCACAGGTTTTGAAGAAATTTCAGGTACTTGAGGCGTGGATGCCCTGTCCTTCGTTTTGTGCTGCAATTTACCACCTGACCGTGTCCACAACATGTCAATTATGGTGTTAGATAATCATGTGCTTGTACTCCTCACCAACAACCCACACCAGACCCTCACTGAAGAACTCAACATCAAGATAGTGTACAGCTTGTCCCTCCCACAAGAGTGCGACCCGTTGTGTGATCGAGCTTTCATTTATTCGGACGGCTCAGTCTGCATTCAGGAAAGGCATGCTCACACACCGCTTCCTCTCCCATACCGCTACTCTCAAGTTGGCTGACGCATTATTCCCCCTTGCTGGTTTTTGGATTATGAGTTGGACCGGCGGCCTCCCTCCGCACCTTCGCACGCCAACCCGACGGAGATGGAGCTTCCGCTCGTGCGCCTGCCGCCTCGCACCACTCATGCCAATGCTACCACCCACATGACCCCCCCCCCCCCCTCAGGTCTCATAGGCTATAAGGCCATACTCCGAACTGTGGCAGGTGAGTTGGGAGGGGAGGGAGGGGGGGGGGGGCTGTGTGGTGTCGATAGGTCACATCGACCATGCATATTACTATCTTTGGAATATTAACTGCTCTTACGAGCTGCCATGTTTAATTCGGTCTGCCTCTGTACTTCATGCAGTATTCATGTGTACCAGTCTTTATGGTAAAATATATGTGTATATAGGAAACTTGGGAACTGTTTATTACATATATTACAATCCATATCCAGAATCCCATAAGGCCAAGAGAAAGCTACCCCATGCAAAAACTTTCTTTCAAACTTTATTTTAAGCAAGTCAGTCAGTAGAAAATCAACTGGGTGAAGTTTATTATCTTCTCGAAAACTTTCAGTAAGTACACTGGTCAGCATCCTGTTTAGTTACTATTAAAACCTTCAGTAGCAAAATTTCTGGTAGTTTTTTTACAGATATTACCTGCATTACTATTACTTGCATTCACATTGCTAGCTACAGCTTTTTGTACCTCAACAATTTTATCATTAATCAATAATAACTGGTATCCAGTTTTCCTTTATGAGTTTCTAAGTTTACATTCAAAATTTTGATTTTTTTTTACCCATTTCTTATCTTAATAGATGGCTTCCTTGTTTTTGTGTATATTGTACATTATTTCTAAACTTTTGCCAATTTTCTCAACTCTTACTGGGGATTTTCTCTTAACTCTAGTTACTTTGCCTCCTACAGATCAATTTATGCATTGATTTGTAGATGTTCTGATTCTACAACCGATTTGTATTTGTTGAGATACTCTCGTATTTTGTTAATATGAACATCAGTATTTAAAAATTCATTCGTTAACATTTAGTTTCAGTTTGGTATTTGTGGCAACAATTTTACTACTTGAATCACTTTTTGACATTTCAGTTCTACTACCAAGTTGTTACTTAGTTCATGTTTTTGAAGACTCAGTTCTGTCATTTATATCTCTCAGACTACTATTTATTTAACTAACCAAACACTGTTGTTTAGCCTTGTTTCACAATTTATTATTAATGTTATTGCACAACCTAGGTTTTGGGTTATAAACCCATTTTCAAGTACATTACTGATTCCCAAAGATGATTATGCACAGATAAACCTGATGACAAGGCAAAGATAATCTCCAATTCTTAAGGTATCAATCCATTGAATAATCTGCAATTACATCAATGACCATATTTTTAACAAATTACATACATTATTACACATTCACCAATTATACTACAGTGATGGACTAAAGCCCAGACTAAATCCCAAGTTGTTCTCCCATTTTATGTGAATCAGGATACAAAATATGCTCCTTTTTTGGGCAAAAGGGTACACCTACAGTTGCCACAATTTTACATGAGAGAAAAACCAAATTGAAATGACACTTGACTAAATTTGAGTGGCAGATATTTCAGTTTTTCAGTTCTGCTTTCCAGTTTATTAATCCTCTTCACATTGCTTAAAATGTGATCTTGTCTGGAAAGAAAGGGTATCTTACAACAGGTGTAATAGTTTACACTTTGAGGAGCTTTGTGGGAAGGAGTGGAGAGTCTTTGTGCTACTGCTAGTCTTTAATGGTGGAGTGATGACCATCAGATCCCTAGTTGTTTTCAGTCTTTCTTCTGTATTATTTTTCCTGCACCGAAAGCCCTTCAAATCTTAAACTACTCAGTAATCTATTCTTGAACTCTTTTAGTATCCTATTATACACCTTTAGAGAGACATATAAGTTGATCAGTTTTCTCCTGTTTCTGCATCCTTGTCTTTACTTGGCTGATAAGCGATGGCTACTGCAAGTCATTGATATCAAGGCCATACTGCTTCTTGTAGTAGTAGCAATAAGTGAATTTATCACTATTTATGGTCTCAAAGGGGTTATGTGGGCTCCTGTTCCATGCTATGTCATTAACTCGATAAATTTTGTTGTTATATCGATTTGGGACTGAAGCACCTAGTACTATTTTCATAGTATGCTCCTTAGAATCAGTTGGATTCCAATTTGATATATCTGCAAATACATCCAGAACAGTCTGTGTTCCCAGTACTCGGCTGTTAGTACCCGATAAGTATTTAAGTCACCTGTATGCTCCACTCTAGTCAGCGGTGGTCTCAAATCGCAGCATCAGTGTAGGGTTTGGAAGAAATCGTCCTAAGTATTTAAGTCACCTGCACGCTCTGCTCTAGTCAGCGGTGTTCTCGAATCCCAGCATCAGCAAATAGTTAGGTCTTAATTTGGCCTAAGCTATTCTTCGAGAGGAATCAAGGAATATTAAGTTAATAGAAAATGGAATGTTATATGAATTATTACATAATAGTGATAACATGATACATAATTTTTATGCTTTGTGAGATATAATGTAAATGGGAATGTTTGTATCATTTTTGGAAGTGGTGTGTAGTGTAAGTACAAGCATGACGAACACTAATCACACACCCTACCTTTCAGACAACCCTCATAGACAAGTGTAACTGATTCTTTACCATTTGCCATTCCATAGGTGTTGTTAAGATTTTCTTCGGGGACTTCAAAGGAGAAGGTGGGAATGTCCATTCTTTAGGAGGCGTTTAACATCATGCTTCCTCCAGCTTCTCACTCAAGTACCGGTGAAATAGGGATGCTGGGAAGGGGGTTGGGAAGGATTTTCCTGTCTTTGGGGCTATCTTCTTCCTCTTCTTCAATCGTAGCAACCATTTCTACTTTTTCCTTTCTTACTTCTCATTTGAGTACTCGCTCTTTCCATATGCATATACTTCTATTGCTGAAGTCCTTCTTATTTTCTGTGGTTTCCAATAACCTTCAACTTATTTCACATAAGTAGGGTGAAGAATCAGGATACACAAACACACATCTACATACACACAAAGATACACTTAAACACAAACGGGAGAATTATGAATTAGACACCTGAAGTGATGTCAAAACTGCCAAGGGATGTAGGGGAATAAAGATATATGTACATTCGAGTAGATGCACATACTACATTGTTGATATGTGATGGTTCTGGGTCATTATTTTTTTGTCACTATGAATATATATTTATATCTAAAAACAAAGATGATGTGACTTACCAAATGAAAGTGCTGGCAGGTCGACAGACACACAAACAAACACAAACATACACACAAAATTCAAGCTTTCGCAACAAACTGTTGCCTCATCAGGAAAGAGGGAAGGAGAGGGAAAGACGAAAGGATGTGGGTTTTAAGGGAGAGGGTAAGGAGTCATTCCAATCCCGGGAGCGGAAAGACTTACCTTAGGGGGAAAAAAGGACGGGTATACACTCGCACAAACACACATATCCATCCACACATATACAGACACAAGCAGACATATTTAAAGACAAAGAGTTTGGGCAGAGATGTCAGTCGAGGCAGAAGTGCAGAGGCAAAGATGTTGTTGAATGACAGGTGAGGTATGAGTGGCGGCAACTTGAAATTAGCGGAGATTGAGGCCTGGTGGATAACGGGAAGAGAGGATATATTGAAGAGCAAGTTCCCATCTCCGGAGTTCGGATAGGTTGGTGTTAGTGGGAAGTATCCAGATAACCCGGACGGTGTAACACTGTGCCAAGATGTGCTGGCTGTGCACCAAGGCATGTTTAGCCACAGGGTGATCCTCATTACCAACAAACACTGTCTGCCTGTGTCCATTCATGCGAATGGACAGTTTGTTGCTGGTCATTCCCACATAGAATGCGTCACAGTGTAGGCAGGTCAGTTGGTAGATCACGTGGGTGCTTTCACACGTGGCTCTGCCTTTGATCGTGTACACCTTCCGGGTTACAGGACTGGAGTAGGTGGTGGTGGGAGGGTGCATGGGACAGGTTTTACACCGGGGGCGGTTACAAGGGTAGGAGCCAGAGGGTAGGGAAGGTGGTTTGGGGATTTCATAGGGATGAACTAAGAGGTTACGAAGGTTAGGTGGACGGCGGAAAGACAGTCTTGGTGGAGTGGGGAGGATTTCATGAAGGATGGATCTCATTTCTGGGCAGGATTTTAGGAAGTCGTATCCCTGCTGGAGAGCCACATTCAGAATCTGATCCAGTCCCGGAAAGTATCCTGTCACAAGTGGGGCACTTTTGTGGTTCTTCTGTGGGAGGTTCTGGGTTTGAGAGGATGAGGAAGTTGCTCTGGTTATTTGCTTCTGTACCAGATCGGGAGGGTAGTTGCGGGATGCGAAAGCTGTTGTCAGGTTGTTGGTGTAATGCTTCAGGGATTCCGGACTGGAGCAGATTCGTTTGCCACGAAGACCTAGGCTGTAGGGAAGGGACCGTTTGATGTGGAATGGGTGGCAGCTGTCGTAATGGAGGTACTGTTGCTTGTTGGTGGGTTTGATGTGGACGGACGTGTGAAGTTGGCCATTGGACAGGTGGAGGTCAACATCAAGGAAAGTGGCATGGGATTTGGAGTAGGACCAGGTGAATCTGATGGAACCAAAGGAGTTGAGGTTGGAGAGGAAATTCTGGAGTTCTTCTTCACTGTGAGTCCAGATCATGAAGATGTCATCAATAAATCTGTACCAAACTTTGGGTTGGCAGGCCTGGGTAACCAAGAAGGCTTCCTCTAAGTGACCCATGAATAGGTTGGCGTACGAAGGGGCCATCCTGGTACCCATGGCTGTTCCCTTTAATTGCTGGTATGTCTGGCCTTCAAAAGTGAAGAAGTTGTGGGTCAGGATGAAGCTGGCTAAGGTAATGAGGAAAGAGGTTTTAGGTAGGGTGGCAGGTGATCGGCGTGGAAGGAAGTGCTCCATCGCAGCGAGGCCCTGGACGTGCGGGATATTTGTGTATAAGGAAGTGGCATCAATGGTTACAAGGAGGGTTTCTGGGGGTAACGGATTGGGTAAGGATTCCAGGCGTTCGAGAAAGTGGTTGGTGTCTTTGATGAAGGATGGGAGACTGCACGTAATGGGTTGAAGGTGTTGATCTACGTAGGCAGAGATACGTTCTGTGGGGGCTTGGTAACCAGCTACAATGGGACGGCCAGGATGATTGGGTTTGTGAATTTTAGGAAGAAGGTAGAAGGTAGGGGTGCGGGGTGTCGGTGGGGTCAGGAGGTTGATGGAGTCAGGTGAAAGGTTTTGTAGGGGGCCTAAGGTTCTGAGGATTCCCTGAAGCTCTGCCTGGACATCAGGAATGGGATTACCTTGGCAAACTTTGTATGTGGTGTTGTCTGAAAGCTGACGCAGTCCCTCAGCCACATACTCCCGACGATCAAGTACCACGGTCGTGGAACCCTTGTCCGCCGGAAGAATGAAGATGGACCGGTCAGCCTTCAGATCACGGATAGCCTGGGCTTCAGCAGTGGTGATGTTGGGAGAAGCAAATAACCAGAGCAACTTCCTCATCCTCTCAAACCCAGAACCTCCCACAGAAGAACCACAAAAGTGCCCCACTTGTGACAGGATACTTTCCGGGACTGGATCAGATTCTGAATGTGGCTCTCCAGCAGGGATACGACTTCCTAAAATCCTGCCCAGAAATGAGATCCATCCTTCATGAAATCCTCCCCACTCCACCAAGACTGTCTTTCCGCCGTCCACCTAACCTTCGTAACCTCTTAGTTCATCCCTATGAAATCCCCAAACCACCTTCCCTACCCTCTGGCTCCTACCCTTGTAACCGCCCCCGGTGTAAAACCTGTCCCATGCACCCTCCCACCACCACCTACTCCAGTCCTGTAACCCGGAAGGTGTACACGATCAAAGGCAGAGCCACGTGTGAAAGCACCCACGTGATCTACCAACTGACCTGCCTACACTGTGACGCATTCTATGTGGGAATGACCAGCAACAAACTGTCCATTCGCATGAATGGACACAGGCAGACAGTGTTTGTTGGTAATGAGGATCACCCTGTGGCTAAACATGCCTTGGTGCACAGCCAGCACATCTTGGCACAGTGTTACACCGTCCGGGTTATCTGGATACTTCCCACTAACACCAACCTATCCGAACTCCGGAGATGGGAACTTGCTCTTCAATATATCCTCTCTTCCCGTTATCCACCAGGCCTCAATCTCCGCTAATTTCAAGTTGCCGCCACTCATACCTCACCTGTCATTCAACAACATCTTTGCCTCTGCACTTCTGCCTCGACTGACATCTCTGCCCAAACTCTTTGTCTTTAAATATGTCTGCTTGTGTCTGTATATGTGTGGATGGATATGTGTGTTTGTGCGAGTGTATACCCGTCCTTTTTTCCCCCTAAGGTAAGTCTTTCCGCTCCCGGGATTGGAATGACTCCTTACCCTCTCCCTTAAAACCCACATCCTTTCGTCTTTCCCTCTCCTTCCCTCTTTCCTGATGAGGCAACAGTTTGTTGCGAAAGCTTGAATTTTGTGTGTATGTTTGTGTTTGTTTGTGTGTCTGTCGACCTGCCAGCACTTTCATTTGGTAAGTCACATCATCTTTGTTTTTAGATATATATTTCCTACGTGGAATGTTTCCCTCTATTATAACCAATGAATATATATTTATATATTAGAGGGAAACATTCCACGTGGGAAATATATATATATATATATAAACAAAGATGCTTTAACTTACCAAACAAGAAAGCGCTGGTATGTTGATAGACACAATAAAATAAAAAACACACAAACACACACACAAATATTCAAGCTTTCGCAACCCATGGTTGCTTCTTCAGGAAAGAGGGAAGGAGAGGGAAAGACGAAAGGATGTGGGTTTTAACGGAGAGGGTAAGGAGTCATTCCTATCCCGGGAGCAGAAAGACTTACCTTAGGGGGAAAAAAAGGACAGGTATACGCTCGCACACACACACATCCATCCGCACATATACAGACACAGGAACACATGTGCCATGTTAGTCCATTGAGAAAAGGCACAGTATCTACTGTGGGTTGGTAAATACAGATAGATATAGCATCTAATATATGTGGGCATGATATCTGTCTATATAGTAGAAGTGGGGAGTGAAAGAGGACTCTAGGGTATTAGAGGGAGTATTGGAAAGTAGAGTTAAGGTGTAAAGTAGATTTGTAATTTTACCAGAGAATATTTAAGAATAGTATACATAAAGATGTATGATAAGGCAATGAACCAGGAGGCCTACTCAAGAGGTATACAGAGGGTGCACTCAACATTTATTGGATGAGAAAAAAGGCAGTTAGGCAGACCTATGAAAAGCTGACATATACTGTGTGGACAGGGGCACCAAGAAGGGATTGACCTCTACCATAGAAGGATAGGAATAACGAAGGAGCATACCTACCAAAACAGAAGGAGAATGGGATGAACCCATGTAAGATATAGGTACTGTTCCTAAAGGAGAAAAGGGTGGCATTGTTATAGAAGTCACCTGTTTAAATGAAACAGTGTGGTAAGTTTGAATTCTGTGCATCAATAGCCTTTTTACATTTTAGATTTACAAGTGTGAAAAGACGAGAACACTTTTATTCTACCCAGAGTTCCTCCAGATGACAATAAGTAATGAATAAGTAAACACTTAGGAAAAGTAGTACGGGAAGTAAGAACAAAGCAGTAGAGTATTAATGAGTTTTGTACACCTGGAATTTACGATTGGAAGAGGAATGGAAAACAAAAATTTGGTACTAACGAATTTTTGGAGATTGAAAAGAGCTAACTCCAACATGGACTGAAAGGTTCACACTTTATAATTGTGGTAAAGTATGCACAGTTACTAGTAGAAAAAGATGTAGTGTTAAAAGATAAAGAATTATCTTCTGTGAGATTATTGTACATAATGAATATGTATAAAGTATCATGTGTTCGAGCTAAAGGGAGGGATATATAGTGCCTCAAGGATTTAGGTGTAAATTCTATAAACACTCGGCCTTCCACCATCTCAAACACCCAATATTTTAGTTACGAGTACAGGAGAGTGAGAACATTTCTACTGATCCACCTGTTTCTATGTGCAGGTCAGAAGTTTGTTATTAGAAGACTGTTAGAGGGGCGAATCACTGATGACAACAAGTGTTTGCCACCAGCACCACAGAGGGCATGATGAAAATCGAAGGAATAATTATGTAGTATTCTTTGGTGTGTTAGTGTCTGTGTTGATTGTAAAAAAGACTAATGAACAATTGAATATAGATTTCTATGCACATTCATGTATTAGACTTGCTCAAGACTACAGACTTTTATCTTACTTTACATCTTAGCTCTGCATGAGGCAGGATGCATGTGATGTCCATAAATTATTAGATTGTTACTTTGATATTGAATGTGTGTTTTATCGAGTCTGACGTTTAAAGACACCAGTTAGCTTGCCAGAGTTTAATTACTTGTGTGAAAAAGAGTAAATGTTGCTTCGTGTTGAGAGATGAAAATATACCAAGAATGAACTGAAAGTGTTCCACGAGTACAAAAATTATTTCATGAATAGAGAAGTAGCTTAATAAACTCCTGTAATCCACTATAGTCTTCAGAGAAGAAGGTTTTGGGAGTTCAGCATAGCTGACTACCCAGAGAAGAGAATCAGCTGGACACAATATATAAGTCAACTGTGAGAGTAATGTGAGTCTTGCGCCTCAGTACCACACTGCCTCATGTCGTCCAGAAAAACATTAGACATTGTGTCTGTACAAAATTTGCGTTTGTTGACTGAAGATCAGAAATTGTATTGAAATGTGTGAGGGACTTCTTAAGAATGTCATAACAGGCAGTGAGATGTGGGTGTACTGATTGAAACAAAGATGCAGTCATCCCAGTGGGTGGGCAAAGGATCACTTCATCCAAAAAAAGCAGGCAAGAGTCAGTAAAAGATCAGGGTGATGTTGGTTGTATTATTCATCATGAATTTGTGCCAGGAAGTCTACCAGGGAATTCTAGCATTCATGGGGGATGCTGTGCACAGGATGAGGCCTCAATTTTGGTAAAACCAGAGTTGGATGTTGCATCATGACACTTCGTCAGTTCACACACCACTCCTTGTCTGCAGCTATCTAGCAAAACACCAAATTCCCACTGTCCCCCGTCATTGTATTCTCTGGACCTAAACCCAACAGACTTTTTCCTGTTTCCCAAACTGCAAAACACATTGAAAGGACATCATTTCCAAACCATAGAGGAGATACAGGACAATGTGACACAAAACCTGCACGCCATCCCACAAAATGTGTTCCAGGAGATATTCCAAAACTGGAAGAAATGATGGAACAGTATATAGCCAGTAGAGAGGACTATTTTGAATGGGACACTAAATAAAATGTTGTACAATAAGCAATAATGCTGATACAGCAAAATTTTGGTTTCTGTTTGAACACACCTCATACTTAGTTTTCTAATAACATAAAGAATGAAGACAATATTTTTGTGGTTGTTATGTGCACTTGAAGTATTTGTTGACACTTTTTCTGAGAATATAATCATTTTAAAATATGTATAACTTTTATTACTTGTCAGGGCAATCTGGAGTTATCACATTGCTCTATTAGCTATCATGAGTTGGGTTTTAAGTTGGAGCTTTTTATACTTGCTAGGCAATGAAGCTCGTAAATAAGTCAGCTGTTTTTTGCATGTAATTATGTATTACAGTAGTTGTCTTTGCAATGGTACAATTGTAACTCTGATTTTATTTATAATAATTATTTGAAGTCCAGTGTGTTCGAGGTGTTAACTTACAACCAGCAAGGAAACTGATAAACTTGGCAGAACAAAACTTTGAAACTGTCTAGGCTAAAATTATTTCACTAAGATTTTTTTTATGGCTTGAAATTTGAAAGCACTGTAACATTATTTTCCTAACTGAAGTAAATACAGTGTCAAATAATTGTTACTTTTCCAACTACTGTGTGTTTTGAACATAGTTTGATATCATTATAACTTTTTAACTTTAATGTAACAATGAATTGTGAAAGAGGTAGCTTTTTCTTAGCACTCCTAATCAACTGAATGTGGTGATGTGGAATGTATAAGTCCTGACTTAGTTGTGCTCCTTCTCTCTTTTTCAGTTATCATATGTACTCCATCTCCTTCTTTTTGTGTATGTCTTTTTCTGAAGTATTTATGGGTAATTGACTTAATTTTCTGGAATTTATGCAAGATGTACATATACATGACAGTTGTATACCTACACTGATCAGAACATTATGACCACCCACCTAGTAGCTGGTATGTCCATCTTTGGCAGTGATAATAGCAGCAACACATCATGACCTCATAGCAATGAGGTCTTGGTAGATCGATGGAGGGAATTAGCATCACATCTGCACACACAAGTCACCTAATTCCCATAAAGTCTGGAGAGGGGGGGCTATGAGCTCTGACATCATTTTCAATCACATTGACCAGGTTCAGATGTGGCAAGTTGTGAGACCAACACATCAATTGGAACTTGCCATTGTGTTTCTCAAACTGCTCATCACACTCAGGGCCTTTTGCAGTATCTTGATGAAAGCAGCCACTGCCTTCAGGAAACATGATCATCACAAAGTAGTGTACATAGTCAGCAACCAGTGTATGATACTCTTTGGCCATCATGGTGCCTTCCACAAGCTCCATTGGATCCATTGATGTCCAACTGATTATTCCACAGAGCATAATGGAGCCACGACCAGCTTGTTTCCACTCCGCAGTATAGGTGTCAAGGAGCTGTACTCCTGGAAGATGGTAGATTCCCGCCCTCCCATGAGCATAATGAAGAAGTTTTTGGGATTCATCAGTTCATGCAATGCTCTGCCATTGCACCAATGTCCAGAGCTAAAGGTCATGTGCCCATTTCAGCTGTAGTTGTCATGTCATGGTGTTAATGTTGGCACATACAAGGGTTGTCAGCTATGGAGGGCCATTGTTAGGAGTGTTACTGCACTATGTGTTCACACATGCTTGTACCCTGCCCAGCCTTAAAGTCTGATGTTAGCTCTGCCTTAGTTTGCTGCCTGTCCTATTTTACCAGCCTGCTCATCCTACGACATACAATATTTGTAATGAAGGTGGCTGCCCAACCCCACAATGTCTGGATCTGGTCCCTCAGTTTTGCAACATGTTGAAGACACTCACCATAGTGCTCAAGGAACCCCTGACAAGTACTGCAGTTCCTAAAGGTCTTGCTGATACTCCAGGACATCACAATCTCCTCTCAATTAAGCTCAAACAGATCACATGCCTTCCCCATTTTACACATGGACAGCATGCTAATTGATACTATATGCACCATGCATGTGTCCTCAATAGATGATGCTGCTATCACCTGGACAGATTTATATCGGTATTATGTCAGTTGTCATAATGTTCTGGCTAACCAGTGTATTTTGTCATTGAGGGCAGCAAATGTCTTAATGAAATATAAATTCTATAGAATTGTCTCTGTGTCAATTCACCATTTTAGCAATAAATTTGTACACCTGAGGTAAATTTGATGGCCCCTTTGCTTCCATCGTCCTCATGTCACATGTAGCAAGGTCCATGTTTCGTCTTGTAGTCAAATGTTGTCAGATTGTAAGTAGACAACTAGATAACTCAGATATCCTCCTTACGTGTTGGAAGCACTGACTGTAGGTCATACACAAAAATGATCACATTGGGGTGTGGATTCAGTTTATCGTGTTCTTTTTCAACTCTTGTAAGGTTCTTCTCCTGTTGGTGTAAATGATACTCGTCATTTGTTTTGCTACTTGCTAATGTCATAAGTTCTGTCAAATGTTTTTTTTATTTATTTATTTGATGATGCATGGCTACAACAGCATAAAAATTATCATATGAACCTAAGTATACTGAACATTTAATACTTAGACACAAGTTTTATGTCCTTTTAAATGTAAATATGCTTGAGGCTTTTTTCCCACAGATTCCACTTCCACAAGGGTAATTTTATTTAGGATCTGTGGAAGGTAGATTACCTTACCTGTTCTTATTTTGTAAATATTTATTGTTTATACTTGTTTTCTGATGTGTTACACATTCCAGAGGATCTCCTCACTATGGATCAATTTGAATGAGAAGTACATCTAATCATCTAATCTAATCAGCTTTTCTGACCACTATGCAGAACTCACATAAATGCTTTTCGAGCATCAAAAAAGATATATTGAATTCAAAGTTGAATATTTTTAAAAACAGAGTTCATTATGCGTACCATTCTTTTTTGCAATCTTCGACGTAGCCTCTGTAGATGCTCACAACAGTTCTTCCTCTTCCTATAAACTCATAGGATGTCTTTCCTTGTAGACAATGATGCTCAAAGTGAGGGATTAATCTAATGTGAGAGTGCATGCCATTTTTAATTTTGTTGTCAACTGAGGTATGATTATCTTGTTTGCCCCAGAGATCCTCTAGTGGAAATTCCTCTTTAATTATTCCAGAGGTATTTTCAACTGTTCATCAGTTAATAGCCAAAACAGACACAAAAAATGTTTACAGACTCTCAGTCATTGTCCATTCTTTTCAAAATAGAATGCTTGTTTCAGATTTTTATTTTTCTTGGAATATTTATATTGGTGCTTTGTTTCAAAAGTATGATGTACAATATATTCCCCTTACTTAGACAAATCTCCTCTCTTCCAGTAGTTCGAAAAGACCTATCTCCTGTTGTCTTCATGGTAGATTAGTGCTTCTAGATTGTATGATACATACCCAGTGAGTCATGTACAAAGTAACAAACCTTTCATTTCATGAACAGTTTTAGATATCGAAATGAGGTTTTTGACAAATGATGGTATGTTAAGGGGCACATATTTTCGTATTAAATAAAGAATCCTAACTTTTCTGTTGATAGAGATATTGAAGCAAGTATGATTTTTTTAATAGAACAATCTAATTTTTCTAATGGCACTCAAAAACACTTGAAAAGATGAGTACAGTGATGCAATGTGTGTTAATTTTGAGGCTGAAACTCTTCACAAAAGAATCTGAGAAATACTCTAAACCTGAAAAGCAAGTCATTTGAAATTGGCTACTGTGTTGTAAACATGCCCATGTCAGTTTATATTACTGTGTAAAGCCTTTTGACTATTTACTTGTCTGCTGCTTCAACATTTCTTGCATGCAAACATGTACACCAATCAGGAGAAGTGAGACTTGCTAGTTTTATACCAGAAATATTAAATTCTGTTGAAATGGTAATGGAAAACCACCTGACTAAACTGTAGTTGTTTCCACAAAAACATGGAAACATATAAAAATGTGAAATAGCTTCCTTAGTCCTATCTGATGCACCAGAAGCTAGCATATTGCGTAGTTCCATACAGAAAAATCATAGCTTACCCTGTATCTACATCATACAGGAAATGAGGTTTCATTTTAGTAGTATAGCCCTGTCTTGCTCCATCAACATATAATGACAGAGCGTGGCTTTAGAGCTCTGCTTGGCATTGTTTGCATTGCAGTAACCAACTCTGGCTGCATTGATCCCCAGTTTTAGTGCATTTCTTAGACTCTGTTGCGAAACTAACTTTTCAACGTCAATATATCTCAGTTGATACCAGAGTTCAGAGCATTATCCGTTAAAAAAAAAAAATTCATTCCAAATCTGGAACAATTCAGGAAATAAAAGAGGTTTTAAATATCATATGTGACTCACCCCCTGAACAATGTGATCAGAGACAGTGGTCATGAGTTGTGCTTCTGTTATTGTGTGTGTCTTTTTACTTCAGAAGAATGCCTATTCACTGAAAGCTAAAATGTATAGCAGTCTTCCTGTTGTGCCTGTCTGCAACTCAACATCTGCTCTGCATGATGAGTAACAATCTATCCTTTTCATAATATTGTCGTTATTCCATCATGAGCTTTCCATTGTTTGATGAGGGACTTTGTATGAGAGCATACTCTGCTTTTGAATGTGAATGTCTGCTACTCAACACTTTCTTTGTGTGGTGAGTAGCAGTCTGTCCAAATTTATACTGATTTTATTCCAAGCCAAATTTTTTGTTATTTAACTTCAGCCTACTGATTTCCCTTTTCAAGTTCTGTAATGGATATACATAATTAAGGGGAATAACATTCCTTGCCCCAACCCCTGGGATGCCATCTATGTTAGTTCTGGTTACAATATCCTCCTTATTACTACTAATCTAGAGATCCCAGTGTGGGACTATTTTACCTCTGGAACATTTTACTCAGGAGACTCACTAAACCATACAGTTGAGCTACATGTCATCTACAAATATAATGGCTGTAGCTTCCCTTTGTTTTTAGCTGTGCTGCAGTACCAAAGTAACAGTGTCATGTTGTGTAGTATTTGAAAGCCAGTTTAGACAACCATCCAGACTGATGTCCCTGCAATTACTAGTATTGAAAATTCTGTTTCCCCTCTTCATGAACCACCAGTTACTCTAGTCTAGGGTCACCAGTTCTCCTGTATTTCCCAAGATCTCCCATAATATAGCTATAGTTTTTAAATCCTCCCAGCTCTCTTACTGATCACCTGTTTCTCCCACATATTTCAACAGTGTTCATTGTTGTAAATATTAATCCTGAAAAGTACTATCAATAGTTCACACTTCATGACAGACAGGTTTCAAAAAGTTTTCTACAATAATCAATACTATTCTCGACATAGACTGTTTTCAGTTTGTGCTTCTGAAAGAAGACTGTCTTGCTCAAGTTAATCCAAGGAGCATTGGAAAAATGACACAGTCTAACACTGTAAAAGGGCCATTAAGTGGGGGATGTTAACTTGTTTCTTGGCCAAGTCTGGCAACTTGCATATGCACTTGCCTGGTACCAATCACCAGCTGCGGTACAAAGACCACACAGATGTACTAAGGAATCAAGGAAGAGGATTACATATAGAGATGTTCAGGTTTAAGCATGCTAGTTGTGTTATTTGTTTCTAAACTGACTCCCACAACACACCATCATTTTGCAACGCTTCAAAAGAGATTTTTCTCTTTATGAACAACAAGTGTACTTTTCAGACAAACAGTAGCAGCAGCCTCAAACTGGTTTATTTAGAGCTTATGACTGAAATCAATTTTGATTATAAGTGCAAAGAATGTTTTTTAATTTGCTCAGGAAGATACAAAATTGCAGAGTTCTGCTCCTTCTATAAATATTTGGTAGTAGGGTACACAAAATATACATGTGAAAATTTGTAAGATTTTATTATGATTATATTTATGTGATAAATGAATAAACTATTTTGTTTAGAGTAGATTAGATTCATTTTCATTCCATGGACCCAAAAATTATGGTATTCTCATAGGTGTGGAAGATGTCAGAAAACATAATACAACAAATATAATTAGAACACTTGAGTGTTATAGTAATTCCCGAATTAACATCCCAAATGAATCTTATTATGTCCTTTTTCCACTCTAAAATCTTTCTTTTCTTCTAGTTTCTGGAGTTACTCAAACTTTGGAACCATGTGACACAACACAGTAATAGTAAGAAAAATATGTCAGTATTTTTATACTTGTATCTCCATTGTCCCCCGTTCCAAGAAAATGTAACATAGTTCAGTAGCTGAAATTTATTGCTACCAAATCTCCCTTAAATGTTCATTAAAATCATGGTCAGATGTTGGTCATCTCCCGTAAAACCATGATCAAATGTTGAGCACCCTACTCTAGTCTCTAGACTGATACCTATCTGAAGTGCTTACAACTGTGGTTTCACTGCTCATATCATTGAGGCATGCTACACATACCTCCAGAGAAGTGTCCATGGTTCAAAGGGGAGGGAGCAGGGCAGTTGAGTGATGAACAGATCATCATATTTTAAATTATATAGGATGTAGCAATTATTTTCATCTATTACAGCTAAAATATTAATATAGTTTACACATTTCACTTTGACATTAATATTCTACCCAATGAAAATTTAGATAGGTGGCAGTGCACGTGCTGTTAGAGGAAATTTAGGAGGATACAGGCTGACTTGGATCAATTTCTGTTCCATGTCATAAATAGCAACTTGCTCCAAATGTGGAAAAAAGCAAGTTAATGAGGATGAGAAAGAAAAACAACCCTGCAATTTTCATATACATTATTAGTGATGTGCTACTTGACACAGTCCTGTTGATATATACTTGTAACATTGTAAAGGGATGCAAAATACAACAGACACATAAAGTCAGCTGTAGCAAAGATGAATGATCAGCTTCAGTTTATTGGGAGAATTCTAGGAAAGAGTAACTCATCTATGAAGGAGGTAGTGTACAGAACACTTGTGCAACTAAAGTATTGCTCTTGTGCTTGGGATCCCCACCACACTGGGCTACAGGAAGACACTAACGTGATTCAGAGGCAAGCTCCTGCATCTATAACTGATGGATTAGATTAACATGTGAGTATTATGGAAATATTCCGTGAACCCAAATGGGAATCCTTGGAGGGAAGTAGTTAATCAGCAAAAGCATTCATAGAGGATGAAATGATAATTTGAGCAAGGGGTTACTTACGTGTTAGTACTTATTGTATTCCTATATAACAAAATTGTATTATTATCATATTGCTTTCTGTTAACATCAACTATTCCATGTTTATGGTGAAATTTTACCACAATTTTGATAGGTAAGTTTGCTGCTCACCATATAGCAGAGCTGACACACACACACACACACACACACACACACACACACACACACACACACACACACGGGGGGAGAAGTAGTGGAAAGGAGAAGAGAAATAAAAGGAAATTAAAAGACTGGGTGTGGTGGTGAAATGACGGCTGTGTAGTGCTGGAATGGGAACAGGGAGGGGACTGGATGGGTGAGGATGGTAACTAACGAGGGTTGAGGCCAGGAAGGTTATGGAAATGTAGGATTTATTGCAGGGAATGTTCCCACCTGTGCAATTCAGGAAAGCTGGTGTTGGTGGGAAGGACCCATATGATACAGGCTGTGAAGCAGTCATTGAAATGAAGGATATCATGTTTGGCAGCGTGTTCAGCAGCAGGGTGGTCCACTTGTTTCTTGGCCACAGTTTGTTGGTGGCCATTCATGCGTACAGACAGCTCGTTGGTTGTCATGCCTACATATAATGCAGCACAGTGGTTGCAACTTAGCTTGTAAATCACTTGACTGGTTTCACAGGTAGCCATGCCTTTGATCGGATAGGTGATGTTGGTGACTGGACAGGAGTAGAGTTGGGTTGTTTGGGGGAAGAGACCAACCAGCGAGGTCATCGGTCTCATCGGATAAGGGAAGGATGTCAGCCATGCCCTTTCAAAGGAACCATCCTGGCATTTGCCTGGAGTGATTTAGGGAAATCACGGAAAACCTAAATCAGGATGGCCAGATGCGGGATTGAACCGTCGTCCTCCTGAATGTGAGGGACTGGAGTATGTGGTGGTAGGAGTATGTTTGGGACAAGTCTTTCATCAAGGTCTATTACAGGGGTATGAGCCACGAGGTAAGGGACTGGGAGCAGGGCTTGTGTAGGGATGGTCAAGTATTTTTATTTTGTGTAGGTTTGATGGATGGCAAAATACTACTGTACGAGGGGTGGGAAGGATAGTGGGCAGCACATTTCTCATTTCAGGGCACAACGAGAGGTAATCAAAACCGTGGCGGAGAATGTAATTCAGTTGCTCCACTCCTGGGTGGTAGTGAGTTACGAGGGGAATGCTCCTCTGTGGTTAGACTGTAGGACCCTGGGAGGTGGTGAGAGACTGGAAAGATAAGGCACGGGAGATTTGTTTTTGTAGAAGGTTAGGAGGATAATTACGGTCAGCGAAGGCTTCAGTGAGACCCTCGGTATATTCCACGAGGAGTCACTGCAGATGCGATGACCACGCGTGCCTAGGCTGTACGGAAGGGATTTCTTGGTATCAAATGGGTGGCAACTGTCAAAGTGGAGTTATTGCTGGTCGTTAGTAGGTTTGTTGTGGATGGAGATATGGAGCAGGACACAGTGTGGTAAACGGAAAGGAACTGTGAAGAGTCGATAGAGGAATTGTTCGGTATCTTTTATATAGGAGGGTAGGTTCCAGGTTGGTCTACGAGAGCAGAGATTCCCTCAGTGAGAGCACAGTAACCAGCCACAATGGGGTGTTCTGGGTGGTTAGGTTTATGGACTTAGGAAGGATGTAGAAGGTAGGAGCGCAGGGTGTGGTAGGGGTGAGTAGAGAGATAGATCCTGGGGAGAGGTTCTGGGATGGGACTAAGGAATTGAGTAGTGACTGGAGACCATGCTGGATCCCTGGAATGGGGTCACTGTGCCTAAGTTTTGCCTTTCGCTATCATCATCTCCCTCTGATTTCATCTCTGTTTTCTCCCTTTTGCATCCTTTTCATCCTTTCATGATTTTTCACACCTATTTGGTTGTATTTTTGTGTAATTTTTTGGATGTAAATCTACATTGTTTACGTAATTTTTTGCACTTTTTCCAACTGTGTGGATCTTTGCTCCTTCCACCTGCGTTGATACAGAAAAGTTTCCTTACCCTTAGCCAGATCTCAGTCCCATATACTGTTCCTGCATTGTTGCTTGGCTCATGGAATCGCCCCTAATGACCTTACCACCAAATTACCCATCTCTGGTTGCCACCCCTCCTTTCACAATAACCTCCACCTGTTCAGATTCCACTCATCCTTAGCCCTCACAAACATAGCCATGCAAAACCATATTAACCAAGCCTAAACCTCCTTGCAGTATATCCTCTCCATCCACAAAATTCTTCTGCTATGCAATCTCAAATTCCTATAACCCATAACACACAATGGAACTCTTGCCCTGCAGGAATCTGAGCAACTTGCACAACACCAACTCAAAAAGCTCTCCACTGTGCTCATTTCCCACTCCCACCTTGGAGCACTACTGTTCACCATCTCAACAACAAACTTCAAAACTCTCCCACTTCTTCTTGTAGTTGACAAACACTGTCTTGCAGACATATTACACCTACCCAACCCTCCAAAACTCCCTCCCAACACCACACAGAATCCAGAACATAAACAGACCCACAACACAGTCATGAACCGTTCCTCCAGAAGCTTTAGTCCCACAGAGGTATCAGTACTTTCTAAAGGTCTCACCTTCTGCCCCACTCCCAAAGTCAATTATCCAGGACTTGTTAAAGACCTTCTCTCCTTCTGCCGGTCTCTAAAATGCAAAAACTTTTTTGCCACCAACCCTACCAATCAGACTCATCCAAAGACCAATACTGAACCTTGCCTAACTCAGTTCACTCCTGTATCAAACGGTAATCCATCACCACTGCCCCCAAACAACCCCCTGTTAACTTTCCAGAACTTCTTAACCTTGAACCTTGCCTCACCATCATTCCCCAAATCCCTCAACATGCAAACTAATCTTACATCCACAGAAAGAACTGCAGTCCACCACCTAAAAACTGATTCCGACCTTATAATCATACCTGCACACAACGGCTCTGTCACTGCTGTTTCGAACCGCAGGATTACCTGGTGTAAGGACTCCACCCGCAGTGAGATACTTCCACCTACAAACCTTGCCACAGTGACCCCATTCCAGAAATCCAGCAGGATCTCCAGTCACTCCTCAAATCTGTAAGCCCAACCCAGAACCTCTCCATCTTTCTACTCACCCCTACGACTCCCTGCACTCCTACCCTCTACATCCTTCCTAAAGTCCATAAACCTAACCACCAAGAACGCCCCATTTTGGCCGGTTAATTTGCCCCCACTGAGGGAATCTCTGCTCTCATAGACCAACACCTTCAACATATTACCCAGAACCTACCCTCCTACACAACAGATTTCAACCATTTCCTCTATTGACCGTTTACCACATGGTGCCC
Organism: Schistocerca serialis cubense; assembly: GCF_023864345.2. Lineage (NCBI taxonomy): Eukaryota > Metazoa > Arthropoda > Insecta > Orthoptera > Acrididae > Schistocerca > Schistocerca serialis. The sequence goes on along the minus strand of NC_064645.1, from coordinate 254,303,031 downwards.
CGCTCATCACTATTGAGGCCGCCTCCCTGTACACTAACATTCCTAATATCCATAGCCTTACTGCTACTGAACACTAACTTTCCCTATGCCCTATGGATTCCAAACCAACAATCTCTTTCCTAGTCGCTATGACCAACTATATTCTCACCCACAACTACTTCTCCTTTGAAGGCATTGCCTACAAACAAATCTGGGGTATGGCTATTGGCACCCACATGGCACCATCCTATGCCAACCTATTCATGGACCATCTAGAGGAATCCTTCCTAAAAAACACAGAATCCTAAACCCCTCACCTGGTTCAGATTAATTGATGATATCTTTGCTATCTGGATCGAAGGTGAGGACACCCTATCCACATTCCTCCAGGACCTCAACCACTTCTCCCCCATTTGCTTCACCTGGTCCTACTCAACCCAACAAGCCACCTTCCTAGATGTTGACATCAACCTCAAAGATGGCTACATCAGTACCTCTGTCCATATCAGACCTACTAACCACTAGCAATACCCCCACTTCGACTGCTGCCACCCATTTGATACCAAGAAATCCCTTCCGTACAGCCTAGCCACCCATGGTGGTTGCATCCGCAGTGACTCCTCGTGTAATATACTGAGGGTCTGCCTGTAATTATCCTCCTAACCTAGTACAAAAACAAATCTCCCATGCCTTATCTTTCCAGCCCCACACCATCTCCCAGATTCCCACTATCCAACCACAGTGGAGCATTCCCTTCATAACTCAGTACCACCCAGGGTTTTTATTACCTCTCGTCACGTCCTGAAATGAGAAATGTGCTGCCCACTATCCTCCTACAGTGGTACTTCACCATCCACCAAACCTACACAATATACTCGTCCATCCTTACACAAGCCCTGCTCCCAGTCCCTCATACCCCTGTAATAGACCTAGATGTAAGACCTGTCCCATACATAGTCCTACTACCACCTACTCCAGTCCAGTCACTAACATCACCTATCCCACCAAAAGCAGGGCTACCTGTGAAACCAGTCAAGTGGTTTACAAGCTAAGCTGCAACCACTGTGCTGCATTCTATGTGGGCATGACAACCAACAAGCTGTCTGTCCACATGAATGGCTACTGACAAACTGTGGCCAAGAAACAAGTGGACCACCCTGTTGCTGACATGCTACCAAACATGATATCCTTCATTTCAATGACTGCTTCACAGCCTTTACCATGTGGATCCTTCCCACCAACACCAGCTTTTCTGAACTGGCACAGGTGGGAACTTTCCCTGCAATACATCCTACATCCTGTAACCCTCCTGGGCTCAATATTTCTTAGTTACTGTTCTCACCCATCCAGCGCCCTCCCAGTTCCCATTCCAACACTACATAGCCATCATACCACCACCACACCCAGTCTTTTAATTTCCTTTTATTTCTCTCCTTTCCGCTACTCCCCCCCCCCCCCCCTCCCACCCTGCAACACTTCACTGTCCACCACCCCCACCACACTGTCATGTGTGTGAGTCGCATTAATGCGCACATATATATGTGTGTGTGTGTGTGCGCGCGCGCACATGCGTGTATATGTGTGTGTGTGTGTGTGTGTGTTGTTGAAAGAGGCTTTAATAGCCAAATTCTACAACTGTGGGAATCTTTTTTTGTTGTGCCTATCTGCGACTCAGCATATCCACTACATGGTGAGTAGCAACTTTCCTTTTCTAATAGTGTTACATTCTACCCTGGATTTTCCATTATTTGAAAGATTTAGATTATGTATGTTATGATACAAAAACCACAATTCACAATTCTTTTCACAAAACACTACTGAGGATGTTTAGAGAACTGGGACAAGTGACAGACTGTAGAATGATCCTACTGCCATCAATGTATATCTTACGTAAAGGCCATGAAGACATAAGTAGAATATAATATATAGCAATAATTTTTCCCTAGCTCCCTTTAGGAGTGGAACAGGAAAGGGAATGACTAATTGTGGTAGAGGGTACCTTCCACTGTACACTACAAGGTGCCTTGTGGACTATATGTAGAACTGATCTTTATTGTTTTGGACATGAAAACAGGGCTGATATGGAATGTTTACGGTAGAGATCAGAAATACAGTTATGGAAAAATAACAGAGGAAGGGGTAGGGTCTTTGTAAACAATGTCTCTTAAATAAAATACATGTTTCAGAAATACTCATTTATTGAAGAAATACAAAAAATGAATCAGATACAAGACTTTGTACAAAAGGTTTTCATTTTCAGAGAAACTGATGCATTTTTCAAGTAATTTCAGAGGCAATGAAACAGGACTGTGATAACTATGTATCACCAGAGAAAATTACTACTATCATTTGTTAAGACTGTGATAACTATGTATCACCAGAGAAAATTACTACTATCATTTGTTAAGTAATTCAAAAGAAATCTAAAAACATCACAGATACTATGTACCATTCTGAGTTATTGGCCAATTTTGGAACTGCACCAATCTAAGAAGTATTAATGTCATATCCAAAAAAATGTGTGTATATTTATTTCAATATTTTGTTTAAATAATGTGGAATACATATCTCACAGTGTTCACATATAACACTCTAAAACACAATATCAACTAAGTGTATTTATCACAGATCATATCACAGCCAGTATACAGCACCTTTTTACATGGCAGTGTAGAAATTGGCTCTGCACCTCATCACATCTCTTTACATTAAAACCAAACACAGAGTTTGCAGACCCCAAGTTTGTTCTAGTCTTATCTCATTTTTGAGTAAAATATCTTTTCATTATTAACTGCCATGAAAAGAACAGTAAAGTCAATTTTCTATCGCTTCTTAAGTTTGTACACATAGTTACAACATGTGCTATACAAATCAGAAGACAATCTTATCCTCAATGCGAGATACCACATTACTCGAACTACCAGAATCATAGCCAACAAACCAGCAATATTTACTGTCATGTCCTGACCATCAGCTCCCACCAACCTATAAAGAAAGAAGAAGGTTTTGCTACTAACATTTTACACAGACATGCATTCATAAATACATTTATGACAAATATTAAAGACACAGTCACATTTTCCTGGTAATACTTACCCAAGCAAAGTTTTTGGGTAACTGAATGGGCAAAAAATTTCTGGGCAGTCCATTTGCTTTCTATCCTCCATGAGTGCCAAAATCATAGCAATCATTCCTAGTCGGAAAAAGCTTGTGCTCATAATTATTCTCATGAAGAGTGGAGTAGTATGGTAGGCTCCCATATTGTATTGCCAAAGGACTAGAAGGGGAGAAACAAAGGCAGGAGCAATAATTGCACCCATCTAGAAAAGAAATAAATTAAAATGATTAGTGAAACAGGCATCCTGTTTAGATATTTTTAGCACCCAACATGAATGTAATGAGTCTATTTATAATGTAATATAACATTTAAATGATAGACAGATAAATTGAGAGAGAGAGAGAGAGAGGGAGGGAGAGAGAGAGAAAGAGAGAGAGAGAGAGAGAGAGAGAATCGTAATGTTAAACCAGACTGGAAAACTGTGGAATTTCCTTTGAAGTGTCTGTAAAAATTTCATGAATGTTTGAGATATAAATTAATATAGTCATAGTAATCAGAAGATATGAAAGGCAGGTTAATTTTTGAGTATCAACAAAGATATTGTGTTGAAGGAGGTAAAATTAAATGTCAAAAATATTCATTATCCACTGCAGAGGAGAATAACCTGAAACAAACACATTTAAAATAATTTTGTATATTGTATACACGTGAGGTGTGATTGGAATCTTTTAAGAATGGGCTTGTAATTGTACAATGATGGTACTAAGATGCTGCTGTTGTGCATCTCCTTCAAAATAGTCCCCTTCTGACTTAAGACACCAACTCCAACAGTGTTTCCACTTTTGGGAACATTCCTGGAAATTTTTTTCCTGAAGTGTGTTAAGGATGTCTCCTTATTTGCCTGGATATCTTCAATTGAGTCATACTGCTTCCTTTTTTCAGTGAAAATTTCAGTTTAGGAAATAGGTAGAAGTCTGCAGGGGCCAAGTCAGGGGAATATGGTAGTTGTGGAAGCACAGAAATTTTGAATTTGGTCAAAAATTCAATGATGGAGAAGGCACTATGAACTGGAGCATTGTCATGGTGTAGCACCCAACTCTTGTCTTTCCACAATGCAGGCCTTTTCTTTCACACCTTTTCACACAAACGCTCAAGGACACATTTGTAGTATTCCTGGTTAATTGTCTGTCCTCCAGGGGTAAATTCATGATGCATAATATTGGGAGAATTGAGAAAAATCACCAACATTGTCTTCATCTTTGACTGACTTTGCCGTGCTTTTTTTTCCGGTCATGGTGAACCTGGAGCCTTCCACTGCAAAGACTGCACTCTGATTTCAGGATCATATCCATACATTCATGATTCATCACCAGTAATTACCCTATTTAACAAATCTGGGGCATTTTCCATCCAATTAATCAGATCTTGGCATACTTCAAGTCAGTATTGTCTCTGGTCGCTTGACTACACTTTTGGAATGAATTTTATGGACACTTGATGCACGTTCAGATCTTCAGTTAACATTGACTGAACTGCACAGAAACTTAAATTACGTTCATCAGCCACCTCCTTAATTGTAAGTCTGTGATCAGAATGCACTAAGTCATGAACTTTCACATTTTCATTCATTTTTGAGGTGGAAGGATGGCCGGATTGTGGTTCATCTTCAAATGATTCATGGCCATTTTTAAATCTGTTGAACCAGACAAAAACATTTGACTGGCTCATACAATTATCTCCAAAAGCTGTTTTTAACAGTTCGTAAGTCTCAGACGCTGATTTCCCGGTTTTAAAACAAAATTTCACACAAACTTGTTGCTCTGTTTTCATGCCCATTTTCAAGTAGACAGAATCCAGCAACGAGCCTTGATAGACCAGCACTCAATCAGCTGCTACAATGAACTGAATAAAGGAAATGGAGTTTCCTGCCAGAAGGTGTTCAAGGACAAGGCAATGACTCATTCCCCACCATCCATGTACCTGCCTGCCTAACCAGTAAGCAGTAGCGGATCCATTCTTAAAGGTTTCCAATCACACCTTGTACATACTCAACTAGTTAATTTCTTACCTATATTTGAAAATTAAGGTAAATAGTAAATAGCAATACAGTTTTACATCTCATTACACTGTTTATATATTGTTTCATGTGTAATTTATAAGCAAAATTCAAATTACCTTCTGCTATAATTACTAAATAAACGATATTTTCAATTGGATTTTTTTATGAGTGATCTATCTGGAAACATTATTTTAAAGCTCTGGTAATCTAAAAAATTTAATATAATATATTTTTCTTGTCTAAACGCTTTTTAAAAAATGGAATACAACTTTACAATCGTAAAAATTGGGCTTCAAAACTGTTGGGGCAAGCCTGGAAATGTCACAGATGAGAAGATGTAAATTTGCTGGTTATTACACAAAAGAAGACAAATATATTAATTATTTCTATGGATAGGTCCAGTGTGGTATGTTACAATGTATAACACCTGCCCTACTTCATTTAGTCATTTAAATTTCCCTGTTGTATTTGTGGATTGAGCTGTATATTGCAGTACCAGTACATCCATTTAAGTTTTTGAAATATTCTTCATAATTTTGACAAGGAAGCTTTTATGTTTGTGAAGTCCATAGTTTCACATTTCTTTGAATTTTCTTTAGTCATATAGTCATAACAAATCACAACTGAGAAACCATATTACAAAAATATAAACTAAAATTTGTCGAGAAAACAGTTAGAATATCATTGTTGCAAGCAAAAAACATTTAGTTTTGGCGGATTTATTCAACAAGGAAAATAAAGAACACACTATGTGATATATATATACCAACATGTCTATGAACACATTCAAAGAAAAAAAAGTCAAAGAATCTTCAGCACCAAAATTTAATGGGTAACGCTCATTTCACTGGATTTCCTGCAAATGTGACATAGTTTTGACATCACATGCAATATCAACAACCGCAGGAACTGCTACTGATTTTCATTAGTGTACAATGTGGACCCCTCTAGCTTGGGTAAACAACTCACACATGTTGTTAGTGGTAGAAATAGTCCTACTGAAAGTGTCACTGGTTTGCAAGAAGTCTTGTGAGATGAGTATTGCCTGCAAACTATTGGTGATGAAGAAGAATACAACTGTGATTTGTCCATGATTTCACTTGCAGCAATTTCAGCTGTTCTCTTAGATTCCTGCCTAACGACACACTTGGGAATCACCATATATTCGGAAATAAACAGCAAAATATTTGTGAAAGGGAAGAATATAATGTTATTGCTCCTTGTTTCTTTCACAGCAATTTAAGCTGTCTTCTTAGATATTTATTTATCACACATTTGGAAATTGCCACATGTTTGGAAACAAATCTTTGTTTTCTAATCAGAGAGAAATGTTAAATAACATCAAATATTGTGGAACATTCTTGTATTATATTTATCAGAAAGTCCCAGAATGTGTTACCAATGCTAAGATGAAAAAAGGGTATATTTGCTTGTAGCAGGATGTGCACCTACATACTGACTCTGTAAAGCATGACATTATTCATTGTACTTGAGCTTGGTAATGGGACTTTTGTTTCATTTCTCAGTTATTGTCTTATCTCTTGAAAGCTCATACCAACGATCTGTTATTAATTGATATTTAATTATAAGGATGATGTGCTTGTCATACATTTTCAATAGGACATTGCATTGTAACAGCATACTGTAATGGTAGTCTACAACTCTACACGTTCCCAATCTGTGTGACAATTTTTCACATTTTTGTTTGTGCAAGTATTTTGTAAAAATGTCAGAAAACTGATTTTCTGTAGCAGTGTGCTTGACATCTATAACTTTCTGACAAATTCGTACTTAAAATCTGTGGGTTTTAGTTTTTTACATTTCCATCTATAAAGAGAGGGAATACAAGAGTGATTGTCATTTTTTATTTTTAGATCTTGGAACACCTCAAACAACACATATTCTACAACACAAGTTGCAAGTCATACATATTCTGCTTCTGTAGAAGACAATATTAGAATACTTAGTTTTTAATTCCTTAACTTACAATATTATCAAACAGACTGATAGCATAATCTGATGATTTTCTCTCTGAACTGTTGCCCCAATCAGCATCAGAATAAACTATTACTGTTTCATTTTACTTCTTCTTCTTCTTCTTCTTCTTCTTCTTCTTCTTCTTCTTCTTCTTCGCAGATCAATCACTTAGGATCACGTGTAATCAACATTTGTTGGCCTTCCTTTTCGCCCAGTATTCCTTCACAAGCAATGAATGGGCTAGATTTCATTGCACAGACCACGTATGTTGGTTAGTTTTTCTCTCTTCTTCCTCAAAACCCCGTGTGTTTGTGATTTTTCTGATTTCATTTCTGTCATGTAGATTTGGAGACCCTAATTCTCTCAGCTCTTTTTCCATCTATTTGTACCAGTTTGGTCTTGCAGTTTTGTTCTTTAAAATGTATGGATTTTGTGCATTAACCTGTTTGAGTCCATTCTTTCTAAATGCTCCATGAATTGGATTCTTCTCATGCGCATTGTGTCTGTTATTTTGGAGATGTTTTTATATATTTCTGCACTGGATTTTGGATAATGCACACCATCTTTCGTTCTTGGTCCTAGGATTTTCCTCATTATTTTGCGTTCCTTCACTTCTAATTCCCCTTTCAGTGTGCTGTGTTGAAGGTTTAGTGTCTCAGATGCGTAGAGAGCTTTGGGTTTAATTACTGTTGTGTAGTGTCATATTTTACAGTTCCACAAGAGACTCTTTTTTTTGTAAATGTTTTTTTGTTAACTGAAATGCCGTCTCCATTTTGTAATTTATCCCATAATTTACTGTACCTTTTATGTAACTTGATGTTTTCTTTAAACCTTTCCAATGTGAATCCCTTTGATCACTCAGATAATGACTGAAATAATTAACAGCATAACTTAAATTAGGTCATGTTGTTCGAGCTACATAATGTGAACATCTTATTAATTCTCTGTAAGCCACTTTATCATGCAGTCTCTTATCAGCCTCTACTTCTTCTCTGTCTTTTTGCGCATTTGCAAATACCCCAAAATTTTAATTTTAAATTTATTTCTTAAAGTTAATTTGAGTTTTTCAATTTTCATCTTATCATTATCTAAAAGGATAGAGTCATCTACACATAACAAAACATAAGGCTTAGTATTTAAGGACCCATAAGTATGCAGGCACCCATCAGTACTGCTTTCAACAAAGCCTAAATCTTTAACAAACTTTGTTCCAAGATCCTGAAAAGTGCCTTAAATGATAAAACTACTTTGTTTAGCTTACCTATAGTACCTGGTTATACATTAAAGTCTGTTGATACCTTTATATAAATTTTCACAAAGAAATACACTTTTTACATCAATTTGATTTCCAGCCAATTTTTCCTGGTTCCTAACACCAGGTAATGTTTTTATAATTTTCAACATTGCTACAGGAGCATATGTTTCATTATAATCAAATCCTTTTCTTCAAGAACAACTCTGAGCAACTAGTCTAGTCTTATAACTACACATGTTGCATACATCATCATGTTTTACCATAATAACCCACTGCATGTCAATAGCCCTCTTGTTTTCAGGTGATCCACATGCTGTCCAGATCTTGTTTTTACTTATTACTTGTGTGGCGTAGAGCGCCATAAATATTGATATTTGTTCTGTGTGTAAGTGTGCTATCTTTGAGGGGAGGGCTTTGGGCAGGATGTAGGACGCTAACGGCAGTTAGCCTCCGGACTTGTATCTGCGTAGAAGCTAAGTGTGAATAAATCTGTATCTGAGTGAATTCTAGTTGTTTACCTACAACTATTCCATATTCCCTCAGTGGTGACCCCGTTTTTGTGTAATACGCGTCCGAGTTATCGCCCGAAGGTTATTTACGCGCCTACCGTGTCGGGTTTCTCCGCGATCGCGAGGGCCTTTGTTCAGCTCCAGACAACGGCCTTTCAGCATTCACCGCCGCCCGGATTCCAGCAACATCTCTCCAGCACTCCTGCCGTCGTAGTGGACGTGCCTCAAGAATCTTTGGAATCCTTCAGCCAGAACATGCAATGGAATTCATCGAGTGCCGCCAGTTTCTTCCAACTGCCAACGGTCGTGGACTCTGGCTTTGTTAGCCTGGACCTTCCCACATGTTCTCCACAGAGTGTTGGTCGGAACATTCCTACTCCTGTGTCGAATACACAATTCAATGCAGTTCGTGGAGTCGAGCGAGGTTTTGCTACTTTGGAAAATCCAGTAGTAAATTCAAACTCGAATCAGTTCCCGCCACATGTGTATCCTTCCGCGCTGGTTAGTCAACAGGTGTTCAATGCTCGCCAAACAGCAAATATCACACCGAGTGTGCATCCTAGTGGACGTGTGTGAGATCCTTGTGTTGCTTCTAATCAAATCAACAATTCTGTGCTGGACAGTAATTACTTCGACATCTGCAACCAGCCCCACCACTCGCGGTCGAGTGAATACTGTGTGTATAACGGACATTCACCGGCGTACTTAAGCACTTGTGGCTTCTCTCCAAGCTACCATGTCAATGAGAATGCACATTTTGACTACGATCCTCACACCGTTCGAGCGCCCGTCGCTTCTCAGCGGCCCCCCGGCGTCAAGTGAATTTCGCGATTCCTGCATTACGGGATGCCAATAATTCGGACTCGCAATCTTCTGCATGCTCTACTTCCGTCCGAAGTAATAGGTGCACCTCCGCAGTGACTGCAGTGCCGAATCTGCCGAAATTACCAGACTTCAAACCCGCTCACCCGGAGTTCTGGTTTAACCTGGTTGAGCAAACATTCAATGTCTGTGCTTTGGACGACGACGCACGCTTTGCCAGCCTCATGAACCATCTTCACGACCGCGTCGATTTAATTTACGATCTGGTCAAAGCACCCCCCCCTAGCAGGGAAGTATGCTGTAGCGAAACAGACGATACTGGAGCGCGTCTCCAAAACCAGGAGAGAAAATGTGCGACAGCTCATCTACGAAGAGCGTCTCGGCGACAGGTCTCCGTCCCAGCTGTGGCGGTGCATCCATCTTCTCGTCGATGAGCAAGTTATGCTTGATGACACGCTCGCAGAAATCTGGACTGAAAAGCTGCCTTTGCCTGTCCAGACTGCAATCTCTGCGTATGAAGATAGGCCAGTAAATGAACGTTTACGCGCTGCCGACAGAGCATACTCCGCCAGGCAACGTGAGCTCCGTGCACTGCATTCTGGATGTGACCGCACTAAGACGCTTTCTGACGCCACGCCCTTGTCTGGTGCTGCTAATAACAAGTTTGTTAAACTAGCCGCCCTGCCTGCACCTTCAACTCCCCGCAACGACAGTGCATCGGCCTCTGTGGAAGACTCTGGGGCACATACTCCGTCACCTAGCAACTACCCACAGGAGCACAGGCCCACCCAACCTTACTGTTTATTCGACGCGAGATTCGGGGAGCAAGCTCGCAAATGCCAGTCACCGTGTTCTTACCCAAACTCCAACCGCAGGTAGGCTACGGTGCCACCTCCTGCGATGTAAACAACGAGCACCATCCTACGTTGCACTCTGTTTCGGACAATAACAGTAAGTGTGGTCGAATCTATGTTCGCGATTTACGATCAGGTGTATGTTTTCTGGTAGACGCTGGTGCACTGGTGCAGACGTCTCTTTGCTGCCGGTTCGCCTAGCAAGCAATAAAGTGCAACCACACAAAACAGTACTTCGTGCAGTGAACTTGTCTACCCTACAGTGTTCGGGTTCCACTTTGTATACAGTGAAACTTTCGCCCGAGTGCAAGCTGGAGTGGACATTTCTAGTGACAACAACTGAAGAACCTATTCTCAGAATTGATTTCCTCAAGCACTATCAGTTGCAGTTGTCACTAGATTTTGTGCAAAATACTGTGTTTTACCCCCCCCCCCCCCTTAACAAACATATTCCTTTTGCTTCGCCGAGTGACAGTTCGGCTAACACCAAACATGTGTGCTGGGCAAAAAAGTGCGTAAACCTATCCTTGGAGCTGCAATCTTGGACAAACAAGTGGCTAGTGGAGTGCGCCAAGTCTTCAAAGTTGCGGATGGAACGTACGGAAATGCTGCTGCATCTCCGCGACATACACCACGAGTTGGTCTGGAGCTGCAATCTTGGAAAAACAAGTGGCTAGTGGAGTGCGCCAAGTCTTCGAAGTTGCGGATGGAACGTACGGAAATGCTGCTGCATCTCCGCGACATACACCACGAGTTGGTCTCCACACAACAACGCCTCGCGGCACTACAAGCAGACGACTCGTCGGCTACAGACAAGGTCAGTCCATGCCAATCTGGTGTTCCCGTGCCCACGCACGTTAACGACAATGTTGTGAACTCTGTAAACTGTGTCAACACCCCCTTTTGTAATGATAGGGTATGCCCGAGTGCTCATGCTCCTTGCGTTCCGAATGGACAATTAACTTGCCAAGCTCGTGGCAATGAACTACGGCCATCTGCTGTTTGGCCACGCCAACTCGTGCCTACAGCGCTCGTAGCGGCATGGCCCGCTACCAAGAACCAGTGTACCAGCCTCGCCCATGTTAACACATGTGCGGCCTTTACGCAACCTACGAGCGGGTGGCACACCTGTACTTCCGTGCCCTCAGCACCACAGCTTGGCCTGTCCGCTACTGCCTGCTCCACTTCATGGACATCTGACTGTCGTGCCGCGCCACGTATTGCAGTAGTCACTAATGGCACAGTTCATCGGTTACGTCTAACCGATGGGCCGCCCATATTGCAACGCCCACGCCGCCTCAAGCCGGAATTTATGAAAATAGCAAAAGAACAATTGGACAATCTGTTACAAAAGGGAATAATTGAACCTTCTTCCGGTTGCTGGGCTAGTCCTATACTGTTTGACCAAAAGAAAGATGGTACTTGGCGTATGGTCGGAGACTATAGGCGTTTAAATGCCTGCACCATCATTGATAGATATCCAGTCCCACACATTGCAGACTTCAATCATGCGCTCGCAGGTGCAAAGTACTTCTCTGTTTTGGACTGTAAGCATGCATTTCATCAGATTCCTATGGCTCCGGAGGATATTGAGAAGACTGCCATAGCCACTCCCTTCGGGCTGTTCCAATACAAATTTATGCAGTTTGGGTTGAAAAATACCCCCCAAACGTGGCAGCGTTTCATCAATCAAACTTTATCCCATCTAGACTTTTGTTTCATATACATGGACGACATATTGGTTTTTGCTTCTACTTAGGAACAGAGTGAAGAGCGTGTTCAAGTTGTGACAGATATTTTAGCAGCCGCTGGTATTGAACTGAACAATAAAAAGACTCAATTGCACCGTCATCCGTCACATTCCTAAGTTATGTTGTGTCATCGGACAGTCTGACACCACCACAGGACAAGATCAAGCCTGTTCTCGAGATGCTATGCCCTCAGACCTATAGGGAATTACGCAGGTTCATCGGAACAGTTAATTATTACCGGAAACATTTGCCAGCCGCTTCTGCGGTGCAGGCTCCTCTCACAGATGCTCTCGCTGGCCCACAAACTTCTGGCGCCCGCCAGGTACCATGGACACCAGACATGGACAAGGCATTTAATGAACTCAAACAGCTGTTGGCCTCCGCTGTCACTATTGCTCACCCACGGGCGGACGCCACAATGTTTATCACTACTGGCGCTAGTGACAATGCTATCGGCGCAGTACTGAGTCAGACATACAACGACGTTACGACCCCCCTGCAGTTTTTCTCAAAAAAGCTAAACAACGCGCAGAAGAAATACTCAGCATTCGACAGAGAATTACTTGCAGTTTACAAGGCCATAAGACACTTCAGAACTGATGTTGAGGGACGAGATTTCTATGTGCTCACTGATCACAAGCCGTTGGTTCCTGCCATAAAAAATCCTGTGGCTGATCCGCCCCCACGACGCTTTCGTCACATCGATTACATCTTGCAATTTACAAATGACATTCACTACATCCGAGGAGCGGACAATGTGGTCGCTGATTTTCTCTCACGTGTTGGTGCTGTCACAACCTTAATTGACTTAACAGACCTACCTCGGCTGCAATCGGCAGACCCCGATAACATGCAGTTAATTTCAGACCACAGCTCCTCTCTCCAACCAGTACGCTCTACTTTCCCTGGCATATCTGACTTAGTGTGGTGTGATGAATCGACTGGTATGTTGCGGCCATTCATTCCTAAGCCCCTTCAACGCCAGGTCTTTGACAAACTACACACATTAGCACACCCCGGTGTCAAAGCTTCCACCCGTCTGGTAGCTGAACGGTTTGTCTGGAGAGACATGCGCCGTGACTGTCAGTCTTGGGCAAGGGCATGCATGGTGCGTCAACAGAACAAAGTTTCCAGGCACACTTCTCCACCCCTTGGCTGTTTTGCCCAACCGCCAGGCCGGTTTCACCATGTTCATGTCGACCTCGAAGGCCCTTTGCCCCCCTCCGAGGGTTTCCGTTACTTGTTTACAGGTATTCACAGGATGACTCGGTGGGCTGAGGCTGTGCCTATTCTGAACATTACCTCTGAGACAGTAAGTCGAGCATTCTTAGATTCGTGGATCACTAGATTTGACTCACCTGTTTACCTCATCACTGACCAGGGGCAACAGTTCGAGTCTTCAGTTTTCTCTGACTTATGTAAAATGTGTGGTACCGTCAAAATTCATACTTCTGCATACCACCCCCAAAGCAATGGGCTTGTCGAGCGATGGCATCGCACCTTAAAGTCTGCCCTGCGTTGCCATGACTCACTATGGACAGAGGCACTGCCCTTCGTGCTTCTTGGCCTTTGTGCGACTTTCAAGGGAGACCTCAAGGGTTCCGTAGCCGAGTTTGTGTATGGCCAACCTCTGGTTTTGCCTGGAGAATTAGTCACTCCAACCCCACTTCCATGGCCCTCTGAACTCCCTTCACTTCTCGAGCGGGTGCGCTTGCACTGCAGCAAAATTCAGCCGCCACCTCCGGCTGCTCATACACCTCCGCGCGTGTACGTACCGCGCAACGCTAGGCTCTTCTGAGTACGTGTTTCTCTGAGACAACTCAGTCAAAGCCCCGCTTCAGTTGCCCTACACAGGTCCTTACAAAGTCATCAAACGCTCTGCGAATAACACGGATCTTCTCATAAAAGACTCTGTAATCACGGTCTCACTCAACCGAGTGAAACCAGCTTTCATTGAGCCTCAGGTGAACCCCCCTGATTCTGCCCCTATTTCTCCCACTCCTGCTTCGAGCGGCCATCCATCTTCCCACACCATGCATTCGGGTATTGATTCTCCATAGCGTGCTTCTCTGCCGAGCACTGCTCCTTCTCCGCGTTCATCTAATTCGAGTGGCCAATCTTTTCAGGGCTACAGCCCTCGCAGTCGAACTGCCAACCACTCGGATTCTACCATTGTGTTACCATCTTCGTGTGACAGCTCTTTGTCACACCGTTCAATCCACACTGGCTCCTCGTTGCCCTCGGTCACGCTCCCTCGTCTGTCAGCTGATCGCCGCAGGTTGTCTCCTGCGCAGTCCAGTGCACCTGCCACCCCCCTCTTAGCAGATGCTTCCCCCTGCCATGGCTTTCCCACACCTTCCTGCCTCCCTACCATTGCTCGTACACGTGCAATCCAAGAATTCACGACACGTGTGCACCCTGATGACATACATAAATTATCTGTTGTCATAGATGGCGATACGGTGTGTGTGGTACTCGCGTGTGACAATGTTGAGGGAGGAAGTGCAGAATCTCGTGTGGTGCGCCACTTTAAATTGAGCAGAAGTGCTGCGTGTGGCAATTTGCGTGCCTTTGTTAGGCCTTCTGGCAAGGTGATGCTCCGCCTCCTGGCTGACGAAGTGCTACACCTCCACTCCAGGACGGGATGTCGTCTTCAGCCGCCGGCGTCGCTTGCTGACTTCACCATCGACGTACCGGGTTTCACCCCCCGGTCTCCTACCAATCGACCGCTTCCGCCTGACGCAGAAGAACTGTGTCTTACCTTCCTAACTTCTCACCCCCCACCCCCACCCCCCCCATTCACAGGGACGTACTCCATACTGGAAGGGGGGGGGGGGGCTATGTGGCATAGAGCGCCATAAATATCGATATTTGTTCTGTGCGTAAGTGTGCTATCTTTGAGGAGAGGGCTTTGGGCAGGATGTAGGACGCTAACGGCAGTTAGCCTCCGGACTTGTATCTGTGTAGAAGCTAAGTGTGAATGAATCTGTATCTGAGTGAATTCTAGTTGTTTACCTACAATTCTAATGCTATAATGTGAAACCATTCTTCTTTATCTGATCTGCTGTAAATAACACTGAAAAATCCCCAAAACATCCCTAGCACATTGGATATTTTGTTTTTCTTGCACTTCTGCATATTTCAGGAGCTTTAAGATCTACATTTTCATCTTGACTTGTTATGGAGTCATTTCTGTGGTCATTGACATTTTCTTCAACAATGTTAACCTCATCATTTGTGTCTACTTTGCAAGAGAACCAATCTTCAATATTAAAATGAAAACAATTTTCATCAACCTTAATGTGTATTACAAAGACAATCTCTCTCTCTTCCAGACACCATAGCTGATATATCTTAATAAAATATCCAACAATGTAGCGCTTCTTTATTCTGGAATAAAATTATCCAGAAATCACTCTGCGATAAACCATAGCCTAAACATGCTGTGCAAACCAAGTGCTTTCAGTTTCTGCAGTTTTGGCATTAAACCACATCACATACTAGCTAGAAATGTCATTTTCAAATGCACATGTTGGTGTTCTGATTATCAAATTAACAGCAATCTTTACTGCTTCTGACCAAAAATATTTTTCAAGTTTACAACATGTAGCAACCCTTTTTTAAAATGTTCCTATTACTGCAGTCACTCAGTCCATTTTATTGTTCTGTGTGTCTCATCATCCATTCATTCTGGATTCCCTTCACCTTAAAGTTTTTCATCTCATTTGACAGGTATACACTTCCATTATTACAGTGGAATCTACTAATCCTCAAACTGAAATGAACAGTTGCCACAGCTTCACACTGTTTAATATGTTCTAGTACTTTGGATTTATTTTGCATTGCATATACGAAATATGTATAGTCATTTATAGATGTAATGATGTACCTCTTTCCATTATAAGACATGTCCGCCCCGGTAGCTGAGTGGTCAGCGTGACAGACTGTCAATCCTAAGGGCCCGGGATCGATTCCCGGCTGGGTCGGAGATTTTCTCCGCTCAGGGACTGGGTGTTGTGTTGTCCTAATCATCATCATTTCATCCCCATCGACGCGCAGGTCGCCGAAGTGGCGTCAAATCGAAAGACCTGCACCAGGCGAACGGTCTACCCGATGGGAGGCCCTAGCCACACGACATTTCCACAGACATGGGAATAATAGGGTCCATAATGTCACTGCACACTAGATCCTGTGGATATTTTGCCCTTGTCTGCTGACTGTGCGGAAGTCTTGTTCACTTGGCCGTTCATGCAAATGGCACTCAATTTTAACATCCTTTCCTATTTGAATAGCTGCTCTTCCCTTTTTAAATGTTGCTTTGAAAGCACTTGTCTCAATCGAATAAATTTTTTCTAATACCTCTCCATTGACATAGCTGACAACATTCATTTCCCCACACTACATTCATTCACAACAGACACCGTTTTTACAACATTAACCACTACTGATTTTTCAAACATCTGCACTTTATTAACATCTGCTAAATTTTTTGCAAAGTGTACAAAACACCAGAGTCCAAATACCACAAAACTGATTCATTAAATATTCAAGTGGAAGAAAAACATGCATCTGAACTCACAGGTGCCTCCTGAGAGTTATAATTTACTGACTAATAATAATAATAATAATAATAATAGTACTACTAATAATAATAATGCTTTATTCAACTTTGAATGTTTCATTGTATATGTATAAAAACAGGTTACAACTCCTGATACATAACACAATAATTCATTCTGTTGAATATGTCACTGATTAACAAAATGATTAATTACAGATGAAATGATTTGCTTAACACTATTTAAATATTTTTCAAAGCAGTTCTTATTTGCATATAAGTATGATATTCTTCTAATGTGTAAAAGAAAATGTCTTCAGCTGAAATTTAAGCTTCATTGTGGGAAAGAACATAACTGTACTGGGCAGTGCATTGGCTAATTTTAAACCTCCATTCTGTGAAACCTTTTTATAAAGTGTTCTTCTGTAGCTGCTGATGTAAAATTTTTCATTATTTCTGGTATTGTGCCAATGCAAATCACAACAAATGTTGGGCTGTAGTCTTTTAACATGCAATATGGCTTTTAGAATGTACATGTTTATTATGGTTAACATCAGATTTTGGAAACAAGTGATGGCATAATTCCTCATATTTTGCTCCACAGATGATTCTTATGGACCTTTCTTGTAGTATCAATAGCTTATTTAGATTTGTTTTGGATATTGCACCCTAAATTTCTATTCTGTAATTCAAATGAGAGGAAAATATAGCATGATATGCAGTCTTTAGGACGACAGTGTCTTTACAGTACAAACCATATTAATTGCAAATAGCTCCTTAGACAACTTACGTGCTAAAGTTTCCACACACGTGTCCCATCTTAGATTGTTTTGAATTGTTAAACCAAGGAATTATACACTAAACACCTTTTTTGCTAATTCATGTCGATGTATAATTTAACCGCATTATTAAAACTATTGTTGTGGAACTCAATGAGACATGTTTTACAGTGCTTACATTTAAGCAGCTTTTATTAAAGTACTGAACAATTTCATTTGTCACATTATTACACTAGGTCTCTAGTTCATTGAGCGATTCCTTTTCATGCACAATGGAGGTATCATCTGCATAAGCAACTACTTTGGAACTCGCAGTGAAATATTTTATGTCATTTACATACATCAAAAACAAAAAAGGACCCAATACCGAGCCCTAGGCCACACCATATTTTATATTAGTGATTTTGGATTTGTGGACACCACTTTCAGTTTTAGGCAGTAAAAATTGTTTTCGGTTACTCATGTATGACCTTATTAGGTCATGAGCAGTGCCTCTGATGCCAAAGTTGCATAGTTTATCTAAAATTATTTACTGCTATAGACAGAGGTGCAAATACATTTTGTATACACACTTTTAATATGTTGCTCCTGTGGCCACCAGGCTGTGCAGAAGTAGCAGATTTTAAAGAGCTAATGATATTCATTATTTCTTAGTAGTATGTCTGGGCTCGATACATGCTATGCACAAATGGATGGCAGAATCTGCAGAGCCTTTCTTGTTTTTGTTTCTTTTATCACAGTCAGTTCTATTGTGCCCAAGTTCACCACAGGTATGAATTGTGTTGTGAGTTTTGGCAACATTTGTGAAAGTATTTTTCCATTGAGTTTTTCCACAACTGAAGTCAATTCTGTACAAATTTTGTCCAAGTCTACAGCTGTTTTCTTCCTCAAATTTGCATGTTTACTTTTGTGAGCTATGAGCATATTTTTCTCAAAACTTGACTTCGGATTTTCCATTATTAATGTCTCAATTGCAGTTACAAAGTTATCACATTTTTGTGGCACTGTTAACAAAGGATGTCACACACAGTATCAGTTTCTTCAGAAGTTGCATCTGTCAACCAAAGTTCAAGTATCAACCTGTCAGATTTTAAGAAATGCTTACTCAGTATACTCTCTACTGGTTTGAACCTCAATTGTTGTAACTATCTACAAAAAAGTAACTGATTTTTTATGCTTTTTCTTTCAAATGTATCGCACAAGTTTTTCCACATTTGAAATGCTCTGTCACAGTCTTTCACATATTCCAAATGGCTACTCATAATTCATTTTGTTATTCTTGAACAACATTTTTAACATGTTTAGTGAGATTTTTGAGTTGCTTGTCTTTCTCAATCCATTCCTTTTCCATATCACTGTCTGGAAACTTCATTTGTTCTGTGTATTCTTCTGCAGTGAGATCCAGTAAACCTAGTTTGCTTACCACAACCAGCATTCAAAAATTTCCAGTTTCAAAAATTGTTTCCATTGAAATATGGAACTCGACATTTGCCTTTGTATTCTTTCTGCATTTTGTCATTCCAAACTGATGAATCAGAAGTACAAAAACCACTTGCACAGTACTTAAGTTCATGGGATTAGGTGTCTCCCCAAGTGAAGTGCAATAGATATTCTTTCAATTGTGTGAACAGTTAACCATAATTGTTTGAAGGCATTACACACGAACAAATTCGAGGTATGGCTGTGGGCACCTGCATGATACGATCGTATGCCAAACTGTTCTTTCCAGACTCCTAACATCTCCCAAAGTCTCACTGTCTGGCCACAGTGGAGCATTCCCCTCATAATACAGTACCGCCCAGGACTGGTGCAACTGATTTACATTCTTCGTCAGGGTTTTGATTATCTCTAGTCTTACCCCAAAATGAGAAATGACCTCTTCACTATCTTTCCCACCCCTCCAACACTGGTATTCCAGTGTCCAGTGAACCTACACAATATACTCATCCATTCCTACACAAACTCCTGCTCCCAACCCCTTACCATAGGGCTCATATCCCTCTAAAAGACCAATGTGCAAGACCTGTCCCATACATCAACCACCTACTCCAGTCTGGTCACTAACATCATCTATCCCATCAACTGCAGAGCTACCTGTGAAACCAGTCATGTAATCTACAAGCTAAGCTGCAACCACTGTGCTGCATTCTATATGGGCATGACAACCAACAAGCTGTCTGTCCACATGGATGGCCACCCACAAACTGTGGCTAAGAAACAAGTGGACCACCCTGTTGCTCAGCATTCTGTCCAACACATCATCCTTCATTTCAATGACTGCTTCACAGGCTATGGTCTACTTTTGACAAACACCTTGCTGGTCAAAAGCTTATCTGTGACAGTCTTTTTGTTGCGCCGATCTGCAGCTCAGCATCTCTGCTATATGGTGAGTAGCAACTTTCCTTTCATAACATTGTTACATAATTGTTCTTTGTGTTTTTGTTTCTAGGTACTTTCTGTTGATAATAGTATAGAGATATCTTATATGTGATTATGGTAATTTGGCTACATAATCAGTGGCTGCCAGACAAAAACAGCTCATGAACAGGAAGTAAATCATTTTGTGCATTATTTTTTCATAGTTATGGAAGATGTGGTGAAATTTTTGTGGGTAGCTGATCATGCACACAGCATATTAGACACAGCATTTGCAGCAGCTGCTGCATCAACGGACAGGGATGCCACAGCTGCCCATAATAGTTAGGCATCAGAATAATGTACACATTGTTTCATAGTGGTATTATTTCAGCAAACACTGCGTACAGCAGGATCTCATTGAGATTTGCAAACCCCATTAGAATCACCAATTGCAGGCATTGAAACGTGAGATGAATCCAGACTGATTGTCACAGACATGATGTTCTAGTAATTGATCAGCTCAGAACTGCAACCAAGCTCAAGATACTGCATTGACCATCTGTTGATGCCATATATGGTTTGGGCTACAGGCCAGAAAGTGCACGAGTCTGTGTGATCATCCAAATGGCAAAGCAGTTCACAATAAGTGCCCCTGGACTGTGATGTCTCCAAGTGGTGCGAAAGGTGTATGAAACACTGGCTAACAGTAGTTCCCAGAATACAGTGCAATTTTAACATATCTGTGAAGACTGCAGAACTACCTGTCTTTGTAAGTCAGTTGGCAGTTCAACAGAAATGCATATGAATATCACTGTAGTTGTTCATTGCTGAAAGACGATCTGGGTTAGTATTTCTGGTGGACACTGATTCAGAAGTCAGCACTCTGATGACCTTGTACGCATCAGACATGAGAGACCAGAGCCACTGCAGCTTCAATAATTCTAGTATCAGGATGCTGGGTTGCAAGAAACTAATAACTGATTTTGGTTTTGCTGCTCCTTTCAAGTGGATGTTTGTAGTGGCAGACATTTCCCCACCTATTTTAGAAGCAGATTTCCCTGCAAATTTGGCATTGTCAGTGGGTTTGTCTGAGGCATGACTTCTAAGTGGATCCAGCAGCAGCAAAGTCCATCAGATTTTAAACAACTGTGCAATTGTAGGATACATCGGATCAGCAACATACATCAACAGATTGTTCTACAGGTGTTGACCATGCAACATGGTATATATCACAACACATTGCACTATATACATATAATACCAGGGCTGCCAGTTGTGTGGCATGGCTGTAGAATTGTGCTAGATAAAATACTGGAATTTAAAACCTTTTTTTGAAGAGATGATGTGTTCTGGTATTATGTGGCATTCAGAGGGTGCCTGGGCATCTACACTATATTTGGTAAAGAAGAAAGATGGTACATGGCACTCTTCTTGGGATTACTGAGGATTTCCAGACACAAACATCCTATTCCACACATTCAAGACTTCACATATGCTTTGGAAAGCACAACTGTTTTTGGTCCTGGATTGCCACAAGGCCTGTAAGAAGTTTATTGTAGCACCTATGGATGTTCCCAAGATAGCAGTGTCATTATTTTCAGCCTTTTCAAGTTCTTGCACATGCATTTCAGACTTTAAAATGTTGCTCAGACCTGGAATAGGTTCATTGATGAAGTGCTGTGGGGATGCTACTTTGATTTCCATATCTCAACATTTTTGTAAACTCTGCTGATGCACCATCACACGTCAGACATGTGGCTGAGGTACCGCAAAGATCACAAGACTGTAGTGTAGTACTGAATGAAGACAGATGCTTGGTGAGTAAAAGTGAAGTGACATTTCTCACGTATAGAGTTTCACATGATGCAATCATCCCATTGTCAGAAAAGTTGGCTTTGCCGAGAGAGCTGCCATGTCTGAGGAATTATTGCCAACTACGTTGGCTACTAGGCATGGTGAATTGCTATTGCTGCCATTTAGCAGCAACAGCAGATATTCAGGCACCTCTTATGGACACACTTTCCATCAACTGCACTAAAGGGAAGCAATTGCTGAAGTGGACTTTAGTGATGGATGAGGCCTTTTGCACTTTGCAAAAGAGTCTTAAGCAAATAGTGTCACTCACCTACTTGGTACCAGCTGCACCATTAGGTACGGTGGGTGATGGCAGTCAGACTGCAGCTGGGGCAACACTACACCAGGAAGTGGACACTTGTTGGTAGCCATTAGTTTCTTTCTAAAGAAGATACTGCCATAGCAAATGAACTGGAGTGCCCACAATAGGGAATTGTTGACAATTTATGATAGTGTGAAGCACTTTTGCCCTCACGTAGAAGTTCACACAGTGACAATTCACATGATTCCAGCAGGTCAAGGTACCATGTTGCAGTGTCAAATCGTGGTGTGATGTCTCGACAGGTGCTGTGGTCCTGTACTACAGAATTTCACAGGATAGTGTTTGACAGTGTGCACAATCTGGTGCACCAAGAGGCAAACACCACTGTTGAGATAATAATGGAATGTTTCATGTGTCCATCAGTTAAGAAAAATGCTTGCAACACTGTCAGTGTCATAATGTGGGACATCATGTCCATGCTGAGGTTGGACATTTTTCAGGTATGTCAGTGATACTTGAACATATCCACCTTGGCACTATGAGCCTCCAACCACCTTATGACTGCTACAGATCCTTGCTCATGTCAGTGGACAGATGCCCAAGATGGGCTGAAATCATACCCTACTGCACATATCAGCCAGGACAGATGCATCACATAGTGGTTTATGCACTTTGACTGTTCCCTGCACATTACAACAGACCAGGGCAGGCAGTTTGAATCCCTGCTGTTCAACAGCCTGCCTAAACTGTGCAGATTCAAGCACTATCATACCACCAGCTTTCACCCAGCCAGCAAAGGTATGGTGGAGAGGTGGCATTGCATGCTGAAAGTAGACGTCATATGCCATCTAGAGAGTTGGATTGAAGTGTTACCTCTGGTATTGTTGGGGTTACAGACAGCTTACAAGGCCAATATTGGCACCTCAAGGACTGAAATAATATACAGAGAGCTGTTAAGGATCCCAGTGGAGTTTCTTACCTCTGCACAACTGCCAGACCAAATGGAGTTACCTTTGTGGCACAGAGGATTGAGGAACATGTGGCAAAGATTCAACAATCACCAGCTGCACATCATGGATCATATCTTTTTTTCCAGCACAAGGCACATGCTGAGCACTGATTCCACACAGATACTTCCTCAGCTACTGTATACGGGACACTAATAGGTTTTGCTATGAAGTAAACATACACTTGAGATTCTGCAAAACAGGAGGGCTAGCAAAGTATTAGTGGAAAGATTGAAATGGGTAATGCTGGCTCCATCTTCAGACAAAGTGGAGAGCAACATCTGGAGGGGGCATGGGGATTACACTCCTACAATACACAGGTAGCACACATGAAAAAATCAGTCCAGGGCAAAACACACTGGCCTCACAAGTGACTATTCCTCTCGCCAAAACATTGCAGCCAAAGATGGTTAGCCCAAGAGCAAGCAGAGTTGTCAAATTCTAGTACCCCTACATTCCCAGTGCCCTACTCTTTACAGGTAGGGGTGTGTGGGAATAGGTATCCCCCAAATGAAATGCAATATATACTCTCTGGAATGTGTGAATGGTGAACCACAATTTTTCTTCATTTGTGTTGTTGTTCATAATTACTTTTTGTTGATAATGAAGTGGAGATATCTTATATCTGGATATGATTATTTGGCTACAAGTTTTAAACTTTTAACTATTTATTTTCTTTCTCTGGGCCTACAAATTATTGAGAAAACTGTTAGCAGTGTGTGACTGCAAACAAAAAGCAAAATGACACAAATGAGCTCTATAGCCAAGAAGAATCAATTTAATGAATACTTAAGAAGATCCTAAACTCTATCATATACTAAAACACTGTCTTAACACATAAGCACAAGATATTGTGCCAACCTTTGAATTTCTGTTCTATATTTGTAAAATAACCTCATACAAACTCGGTAAGATCATCACACCTGACCAAACATTATTCAACGTACTTTTGGTGGATTATGCATTTCAGTAACCTATGTTAATGTAGTCATAACTGAGTCTAAATGCTAAATGAACTTGGTAAATACAGATAATGACATATCCAGTGAAATGTTCATGGTTTACACAATGGTGCCATCTGGGAAAAAAAAATTAAGACTGATATTTCTGCCTCTTTATTTTTTGCATTTGCCCTTTCCTCTTTCTGAAAATTGTGTTCCCCATCACCATTTTATCTAATTGTCCCATTCCCTTCAGCCAGTTGTTAGTCTTGTCTCTCAACATGTGCAGAATTGCTGAAATCAGTGTTAAGAACGGCAGTGTTATCAGTTACACAGATGCTGTGACAGTATGTCATTTAGTTTTAGACTATGGTTTCATTATTTGTTCATCATTTATCAGATGAATGTTCAAATATGTTTTATTTATCATTTCATTTAGTTTCTTGTTATATGACTGATGAAATATGTTGTAACTGATTTCCCAGTAACATAAAATAAATGTCTTACCTGAGGACGAAATATACTGCCAAAAAATAATCCGTAACTCTCTGAAACAACTGATACAATTAAGAACAGAAGTGTGTACCACAGGAATCTGTCCAGTTCCAAGGGTTGTCCAGCAAGGAAATATGAGAAGAAGACATAGACAACAGCCACTCCATGCTGTAAAGAATGTACATATAAGACAACTGTGTCAGATATTTCACATTTCTAGTCAACAGGATGATAAGGAACTGTTAATACCATGAATGGCAGTCTTGCAGTTGTCACTGCAAACACATAGGAATTCAAAGAATACCAGCCATTTTTCCATTCACGCTTCACCAGTGTGACCTCAGATGGATCTGCAACAACAAAATTCAAATCAGCATCATATGGACTGAACACAGCAATGAAAACAAAGTATCTTGTACACAAGTTTATTAAACAGCCTCAGTATATATTTTCAAGCAGTGAGGGGAAGGGTGGTTAGCAGTTAGGACAACCTACAAAATCAGAAATCAACAGATACATACACATTTAGCACAAGAAACCCTAGTACACATAAATTTTAAAACAGACTATTATCTTGAGCTCTCACTCAATTTCATGCATTTTACTGCCACAAAATTACACTTGAACACTGTTGTGACTCAACATATTTTAAAACAAGACTTCTAAAAAGGACTCAAAAAAAAAAAAAAAATTAAATTGTCGATTTCTATTTTATACTGAAAAATACAAGCTGTACTAGCTACATTGCAATGTATTATATACTTTTTCATATGAAATCTGTAATTGGATGGAGGGATCCTTGTTAGGAGAAACATTGCATGTTACACTGGACAGATGATCTGGATAGATGATCACTCACAGGTCTAGAAGTGACTTCAAGTGTTCCTATAGGAAGTGTGTGAGGGTGCTTCTGTTCATGTTGTATATTAATGATTTAGCAGACAATATTTATAGTAACCACACTGAGTCATCAATGGGCACAAAACTTAGACTGAAAAAATTGCTAGTATTTTGGACAATATCCTTCTTCCGATGGCTTTCTGTCAGTGTCTTCACATTTATTGACTATGAGCAGGAGATGATTGAATATGCAAGCAAGATGGTATAAATATGATGGTAACACAGAAATTAACAGTGTGGACTGGTAGAAAAGTATTGGTCTCACAGAAAAACCAGCAAAGTGCACACATTAAGTATCTGTTTAGGGAAACCTCCCCCAAGCAGTTGTCAAGCCATGTCTCCACAATATCTCTCCTTCCAGGAGTGCTAGTCCTGCTAGTTTCACAGGAGGGTTTTGTGAAGTTTGGAAGGTAGGAGGTGAGGTACTGACAGAAGTAAAGCTCAGTCAATAAAGCACTTGCATGTGAAAGGCAAAGGCCTGAAGTTCAAGTCTCAGTCCAGCACACAGTTTTAATCTGTTAGGAAGTTTCACTATTCAGCAGTTGTCAAGCATGATTGTGGAAGAATGGAAGACCCTACCACAAGAACTCTTATCAACCTTGGGGCCAGCATAGAAGCCCATTACATAGCATTCATTACTGTCCGTGGTGATAGTACACTTGATTAAGGACCACGCCCTGCTTTTTGCAATGTCTAAGGGACCATAATTAAAATTATCTTTATTTTATTACAGCATGTCCACATGCACCAATGAATATCCAGCAGTTGTCACCCATGCTGGCGGATGAATGGAACACCCAACAACAAGAACTCCTTACTAACCTAGTGTCTATCATAGAAGCCCACTGCAAGGCATGTGTTATTGCCTAGGGTGATTGCACACTAGATTAAGGACCATGTCCCACTTCTGTGACAATGAGGGGACCATAATTAATCATGGTAACTTCACTGTAATTACTGTCTTGGAATAAAAGTGTTATTTCTCTTAATCTAATTGCATATTTCTTTCAGTTACCGTCTGTACTATAATATGCCTTGCAATACTGTACTTTACTATAATACACTATAGTGTACTGTAGCACTTTTTTCGAAGTGTGGTCCAAGTTTCATCAAGATGCATTATTTGCCAGGGACACATCATGTGAAATTTACTTCTGTTCTTAAGTTTTTCATACCAGCGTACTATGAATAGTACAATATGTTACAGTACCAACTTTGCAAAAAAAAACTTTGGAAAACTTCACAGCTTTTATGTCATAGAACTGGGCTTGAAGTCTCGGAAAGAAACTACCAGAAAAATTTCTCCTTAAGGGATTTGATTAAAAAAAAAAAATTGCCAAAAGAAGTTGTCGTAGGCTACATAGTTTCAAAACTGGCACACTGCATTAGAATTGTACAAAAGAAATGTTGAATCATAATTAGAGGGTCCAGAGACAAATCATGGATGCACATTATACTGTGAATAGATCCCATCACAGTGTCAATATTCAAGAAACATTGTCAAACAAAAGTGCTGGCCACCATTTAATTGTGCTATGCAGTGCTTTGTCATGTGGACATGTAGTATGTGACAGTGCTCCACTTGCTAGAGCACTGGAGTTTACACCCTTACAGCTTCCCATCTCCATTTCCTGTGTGTGTGTGTGTGTGTGTGTGTGTGTGTAAGTGGCTGCAAACTTTTTAGCTTGGAAAAAGAGTACCGTCCAAAGGTGTAGCAATGTTTCCAGTGTTGTTAATGTCATTATCAACTGTTCAATGCCCAATAAGTACGGTGACTTGGTTTCTTTACCCAATCCATTACTTGTATTCCACCTAGTGTATTCCATTTTCTTATTATGAAGTTACATACTATCTAAAGAAAGGTGTAGCAATATACAATCATATTGTGACAGGATTTGAAACACAACATAGTTCTCACAAAATCCTGTTCAGTACATTTAGAGAGTCTCTATTCAGAGAAGACTGAGTTACCACTACGCTGATGTTACCACTGTTATATTTCTTATGTGGGGATCCTAAGAATAAGGTAGGAGACATTAGGGTACATTCGGAGGCATACAACAGTCAGTTTTCTCTTGTTTAGTATGTGAATGGAATAGGACGGGTAATCGACAATACTGATATGAAATACCTTCTACCATACACTGTACAGTTGTCTGCAGAGTATGTATTTAAAGTATGTGTTTAGATGAATGTGAAGATGTGGGAACTGTTTGCTGGAAGCTGAGCTATGCATAAGGCTGCCACTCACTAGGCCTTCAATCACATTTTATCAGAATGCAGCCTACATCAAATGGTAACATGAAACTGGAAACAGACAGGAGTGGTTGACAGTTGTGTTTAATAATGAGAGAAGATTCTGTATTCATATTAGTGATGGTCATTTCTCAGTGAAGTGGTATCTATACATACAGCTACTATGAAAATGTAACAAGCACAGATCTAGTTCTGGGATTCATGTTGCAGAATAGAACACAATACATACTTGGCTCTATGGAGGGAACACTGACTATTGCAACACATATCCAAAATGTTATTAGTCCATTCAGCCGGAACAAAAGTTTGAATTACTAGTGAAAGAAAATGTTGTGTGGCTAGAGCCTCCTTTAGGGTGGACCAGTTGCCTGGAGCAAGTCTTTTTAGTTGACGCCACTTTGGCTACTTGCATGTCAATGAGGATGAACTGATGATGGAAACAACACAACACCTAGTTCCCAAGGAGAGGAAATCTCTGATCCAATTGTAAATCATACTTGGATGCCTCACATTGCATTCTGCCACACTGCTCACACAACTATGCAGGTGGACTGAATTATATGTAACTTCTTTTGAACAGTTGAGACTGTCTTGCTATTCATTTTGGATGGTTGGCAATAGCTGTTACTGAAAAAACTAACTTACAAATTCTAATGTTGTTTAATAGCTTTGGTCAATGTGATTTCTTACTGGGCCTCAAAGCAAAGGAAACCTCTCTAATGATCAGTTTGAGTCTCCAGCAGCAGCAGGTTCTACATACACTGCATATCTAAAGAGCAGCCTGAAAGAAGCACACTGTACAGCCCTCACCAACTAGTCTGAACTGCAACAGTACATGTAACATCAGAGAGCGTACTTGAAAAAGATAAGAATTAATATATCAAATGTAAAGTATGCAATGTGTTTCTCAAAATATGCAAATAAAATGTCATTCTTCTTTCATTTCCTACAAATATAAAAGTAGAGAATTACCAGCCACATGAATAATGTGGATATCAAAGTGAACAGAAGAAAACCATTACAATAATGGTGGCAGAAATGGTACTTGCACGTAAGGGAACAGTTCCAACCCACCCACTTCAAAGAAGCTGATGTTGGGAGATAAGATCCAGATGTTTCCAGAATGTTTGGAAGGTAGGAGACGAGGTAGTGGCAGAAGTAAGGCTGTGAGGATGGGGCATAAGTCGTGCTTGGGTAGCTCAGATGGTAGAGAACTTGCCTGCGAAAGGCATAGGTCCCGAGTTCGAGTCTTGGTCCGGCACACAGTTTTAATCTGCCAAGAAGTTTCGAGATCCTGATGGTACAGGTGTGAGGTAGTCACTCTTTGATAAAGTCCTACGAATTTCTCAGTCACATCCTATCTACATCTTCCTCCCCTACAGTCCTTTCTGATGACTCTAACCTCACAGTGGAGGAAAGAGCAGCTAATTCCAGCGAAAAAGCCATCCAGTAATCCATATGGGTTCCTTGGTAGAAGGTCACATCTGAAGTCCCGGATTTCTCAAACAAATGTTCCATTCCACACTTATCTACAAACTTATCCACTATGCAGTAATCTACCAAGTTCCTAATAATCAAAATACCCTGAAAATCAGTCAAGGAGATCCAGCCTCTTTCAGACAGTAACACTGCAGACTGGATCAGCTGAACTAAATTCTTTGCGAGGACTGCCATTATCTCCAGTAATGCACTTAAATGAGGATATTTTCTGTAAAATCTTCCATATCACGTTTCACTACATCACAACCCTATGTCATATTACAGTGCAGCAATGCATTTAAATGAGAATATGTTCTACAAAGTATTTCATATCACAATGGCATTTCACTACATGACTACCCTATGTAATATTGCACAGCAACCTTTTGTCACTCTTGCTCCCAACTCGTTTGCACAATAGGAAACATACCTGTGTATATGACCCACATGTAAGACCAGTCACACGCATCCAGCTTACATACCTTATTCCATTTCTATTACTGCTATACTAAATCCATGAAAGATAGTACCAAGCTTGAAATCAGTCATGTACATATTCATTTCATTGCTAGCACTGTACAGCTCTGTATATGGGCATGATCATTAAACAGTTGTCTGTATGTACATATGATCACCACTAGACTGTCCTGGTCAGAGTTTTAAAACACAGTTAACTTCTGTGGGTAATTAACAGCTTCAAGTATATGGACAGTGGTCCTTTCCCCAATACAAGTGCTTCCAAATTGCACTGGTGGAAATAGTCACCCAACACAGAATTTGCACTTTCAGTATTCTTGGTTGGTTGTTTTGTCGGTTCGTTGATTGAGGGTAAGTGACTAAGCAGCAAGGTCATCAGACCCTTGGTCAAGGGTTTGTTCATCCTGAGCAGTGATATCCATAATGAGCACAATCAGATGAGGAATGTACATAGGAGTGGCAAAATCATGGCACTGAAGGGAATACTGATGCCAAATGGTTTATGGAAAAGTAAAAGTACTTGGGTTGGATAGGTACATAGCAGATGAGTGGTCTCTCATGGCTCAGCCACAGTGAGAGAAACCCCACCTGCAGCCAACCCCTGACAAACCCATTAAGTGTGAAGATAGCTAGAGAGTAAAGAATGCCATTTAGTTGAGAGATCCAGACAAGTAAAAGGAGAAAGCCCAAAAAGATAATGGACATCAGCTGGATATCAATAATAAAATAAGATGAGATAAATATTTAAAGTGAGCAGGAGGGTGTCCCTACAGCTCTGCATGTGAAGGGAGCAAGCCCTCCCACAGCTATCTTACCACTGGTCCATCATAACCAAGTGTAAAAGAGAGGAAGAGCATCCACTAGCCAACAGAGTGTTACTGCTAAAATGAAAAACAGAGTGCAGCACAAAAAGAGCTAAACCAAATCTAAAACCACTTGAACTATATGAAAGGAGGGATGACAGAAGCAACAGGCAAAGGAGGCAGGGTCAAGGGCCCCCTTACAAAGTATGTGGCAGAAGACAACACAACCACTCTGCCCCTACTATGAAAGTAGTTTAAAATGCTACACTACTGGCTATTAAAATTGCTACACCACAAAGATGATGTGCTACAGATGTGAAATTTAACTGACAGGAAGAAGATGCTGTGATATGCAAATGATTAGCTTTTCAGAGCATTCACACAAGATTGGCGCCAGTGGCGACACCTACAATGTGCTGACATGAGGAAAGTTTCCAACCGATTTCTCATACACAAACAGCAGTTGACCAGCGTTGCCTGGTGAAATGTTGTTGTGATGCCTTGTGTAAAAAGGAGAAATGCATACCATCACGTTTCCGACTGTGATAAAGGTCAGATTTCAGCCTATCGCGATTGCGGTTTATTGTATCGTGACATTGCTGCTCGCATTGGTCGAGATCCAATGACTGTTAGCAGAATATGGAATTGGTGGGTTCAGGAGGGTAATACGGAATGCCATGCTGGATCCCAATGGCCTCCTATCACTAGCAGTCTAGATGACAGGCATCTTATCTGCTTGGCTGTAATGGATCATGCAGCCATGTTTCGTTCCCTGAGTCAACAGATGGGGACGTTTGCAAGACAACCATTTGCATGAATAGTTCGACGATGTTTGCAGCAGCATGGACTATCAGCTCGAAGACCATGGCTGCGGTTACCCTTGACGCTGCATCATAGACAGGAGAGCCTGCAATGGTGTACGCAATGACGAACGTGGGTTCACGAATGGCAAAACACCATTTTTTCAGATGAATCCAGTTTCTGTTTACAGCATCTTGATGGTTGCATATGTGTTTGGTGACATCGCGGTGAACGCACATTGGAAGCGAGTATTCGTCATCACCATACTAGCGTACCACCCGGCATGATGGTATGGGGTGCCACTGGTTAGACGTGTTGGTCACCTCTTGTTCGCATGGACAGCACTTTGAACAGTGGATGTTACATTTCAGATGTGTTACGACCCGTGGCTCTACCCTTCATTTGATCCCAGCGAAACCCTACATTTCAGCAGGATAATGCACGACCGCCTGTTGCAGGTCCT
The DNA here is from genome assembly GCF_023864345.2 of Schistocerca serialis cubense. Taxonomy (NCBI): domain Eukaryota; kingdom Metazoa; phylum Arthropoda; class Insecta; order Orthoptera; family Acrididae; genus Schistocerca; species Schistocerca serialis. Next base: position 254,271,334 of record NC_064645.1, on the reverse strand, counting down.
GTACGGATCTTTCTGGATACAGAAAATGTTCGACTGCTGCCCTGGCCAGCACATTCTCCAGATCTCTCATCAATTGAAAACGTCTGGTCAATGGTGGCCGAGCAACTGGCTTGTCACAATACCCCAGTCACTACTCTTGATGACCTTTGGTATCATGTTGAAGCTGCATAGGCAGCACGCCATCCAAGCTCTGTTTGACTCAATGCCCAGGTGTATCAAGGCCGTTATTACAGCCAGAGGTGGTTGTTCTGGGTACTGATTTCTCAGGATCTATGCACCCAAATTGTGTGAAAATGTAATCACATGTCAGTTCTAGTATAATATATTTGTCCAATGAATACCCGTTTATCATCTGCATTTCTTCTTGGTGTAGGAATTTTAATGGCCAGTAGTGTATATCTGAAAATAAAAACCATGGTCACAGAGAAAATAAAGGACCAGTCCAACTGTCCATGAGTCATCTGCTCAAATGAGGGACAAAGAATTCAGAAGACCATGCCTGGCATTGACAGCCAGATAGGACTTTCCATCTGGATACAAGCAACTTTTTGCAAGGGTTCACATCCACAGTGTAGAGGTGGCTTGTTGTATAAAATAAAAAACTGTGGTTCTGTCTGGCATGATTGATGCAGAGGCAACATATGACAGTGGATTCCTTCTGGGAGGAGCAGAAGGAGGAGGGCAATGTGGCAGTAGACTCCTTTATAGGGTGGAGGTTATTAGAAGGGGCAGCAGCCCACCAGATGTTCCATCTCTGAGTGAGCAGAGGTCTCATTTGCACCTGCAAGTCTGCACTTGGCATTGTCAAAACAAATGGGAGATGAGTTATCTCTTCACTAGCCAAAAGGTTAACCAGTTCGTTTCCTGTGATATCCACATGGCTCTGAACCCAGAAAAAGGCAGCCCTGCAGTCAAAATGACTGAGTTCAGTTAGAAGTTTATGAATAGCAGAGAATACAGAGGGACAAGAACATTGGTCAATGGCCTGGAGACTGCTCATTGTGGTCAGTAGAGGACCATTTAATAAAACAGAAAGTTCTGTTATGACTACCAGCTTCACTGTAAAAACAATATATGTTTCTGGCAACAAATTGGGTTCCTCACCAGCAGGAGATGTAGAAGCATTTTCCATAACTTGAAGTGATGCCAGATAATGGATAAATTGTTTTTCCCAATTGTCTCACATGTTCCTCTCCCCATGGCATAGCCAGGGTATGGAAAGCATTAGGATTACAACCACTTGCATTGAAATTTATAGATGTGGTGAGATGGCTGAATTAGAGCAGCCATTGTTTTGGTTTTCATGTCATACATTTCATGTATGAAACATACACCCTGATGCCACCCATTCTGACCAAGGGCTTTTCCCACAGATGCCACCCAGCTGCATCAGTAGGTTCTGTTTAGCTTGGAGCCCCATGTTTACCTCACACACACTCAAGAAAATGTCATAAGCTCTCTAGGGATAATACTCTTCATCTCAGTATCTTCTAACTCCATCTACCTCTCTACCTGTTTCCACTCAATTTTTTGACCCTACTTATACTTCTTTCTGATCCTCACTTGTTATGTTCATAGGGTTATGTATCCCCCTCATACTGTTTGCTCATTGTCCAACCCTCCCACAGTCCTACCCTTACCCCTCTCTCCACTCACTCCACTTCCTCCTCATACACATTTCTTTCTCTATCCCTGACTTCTTTTCCTGTCTGTTTCCTCCATCTTATGACATTCTTAATCCTTTGCTCCTCTACATTTCACCCATTCCTCCTGTTTCAGACAACCACTTCTCCAGTCAGGCTAATCCATGCATTCTATTTACCTACTATTCAGTATATCTTCATATTTAGTTGTTATATAAACTCAAACCAGAGTGCACACAGAACAACAACACACATTCAGATATCAAATTTGCATTTTCAGATCTGTGGAGTCCTTTAAATCGTAGAGTAGTATGTAATTTTCAAAATATTGAGAGAAACAGACAGGTAATTAATCTATAGCACTGTTTGAGTTTTCTGGTCATAATATAAAACTTTGAAACCTTACTGAATGTTGTTTCTCAGTCCCTGTGTTATAAAATAATGCTTACATTACTTTATGGGCACTAGTAATAATGTGAGAGCTCCAAAGATAACAGACTTATGTAAAATAGTTGTTGGTGGAGCACAAAAGACTATTTTAAAATATGAAAACTCGCTTGTACAATATTCCAGCATTATTTACATGTTTCTCTGTCATCTGTCCAAAAAGAAAGAGATAACTAACTCCTCTAACCTTTGTATGTGGAAATTGTCTGTCTAATGTATTTAACCCAGAAATTTTTTGATAACTGTTTGTCTCCATTTCATACAACACTTTCTACTTTTCTCCAACCAAAAACTTAATCTATTTTTGTATTGATTTTCTTGTAATGTTTCTTTGCTACATTACCAATTTCCAAATCAACTGCTATGGGTGTTATTCAGTACATTCTTTGCTTCCTATCTGGTTTATATACTGATGAATAGTCAGACTCTTTGTGGTTGTATCAAACAAAATCATTCTCAGTTTATTATTACTTTAAATTTACACAAAGTATGATATTTTGTTTGTGCTCTCAACCAGGTGTCAAATGGTGAGCTCTACCAATTTGTCCACAGCTATGAAAAATGTCCTTTAAATTACAAAGGGATTAATAAAAAAATAGGTGCCTTCAAGCTTTGTTTTCTGACCCGATGCTTACACTTTGTGTCTCCTGTAAATTGTGTAATTCACTGTAAATACTTGCGATTTTGTAATTCCTGTCCTAATTTCACTGTCACAGGTTATCACAGTTACTATAGTTATGCTTCAATAAATCTGTCAACAGCAATTCCATTGTGATTTTCTTGGTCATTCTTAATATATTACATAATTGACTTCACAGATCTACTATCATTTTCAGTTTATAATTAGTTTTCTTTTAAAGTAATTATAGTACAAGGGCTGTCCAGAATGTAAGTTACGATTGATCGTGAAATGAAAATCACAGTGAAAATCAGAAATGTTTCATTTTTAACAGTTAGCTACACCTTTCAGCTACTTCTCTACGTAGTCGCCGTTCTGACTCAGACATTTGTCGTAGCGTTGTACCAACTTTCCAATACCCTCATCATAGAAGGCAGCCGCCAGTGCTTTCTGCCAATTCTCTACACTGGCCTAAAGCTCATTGTCTGTGCCAAAATGTTGTCTTCATAGCCAGCGGTTTGTTTGAGCAGAGATGAAACTCAGTGGGAGACAATTACGGGCTGTATTGTGGGTAACCAAACATTTGCAATTGAAATGATGCAGGAACATCTTCACTGCCTCTGCAGAATGAGGCTGAGAATTGTTTTGAAGAAGAAACCGCATGACAGTTACGTAATGTTGGTTGCATAGCTTCAGGGGAAAATTCTCATCAGGCCCTCGTATTTGGCGGGAGACACTATTTTCTATAACATCTTTACGCACTCACTAAGAGCTCAGGAATGAAAAGAGCGACATAATTCTACCTAGAGTCATACTAGAGACACTGCCCAACACATCTTTGCAAAGCTTTATCGGATTTTCATAGTCGTTTCCATTTCGCGACCGATCGTAACTTACTTTCTGGACAGCCCTCGTATTTTGTTCATGCTTACTAACACATCATAGTTGGTGCAAGAATCTGGCCATAGCTTGCAGTAACTAGTGTGGTGGCCATAAAATTGAAATGTGCCAAGGGTTTCTCTCCATTGTTACCAATCTGAAAGAATGCAAGACCTGTTGCCAGTCCTCCTGAAACGTATGCAGCCAAGAGAAATAGCAGCGTAACCTGTTGACATAATTTAAAATAGTGCCTGAGTGCACATTGACCAAAAATGTGACATTAATAATTGATTACACACACCACACACACACACACACACACACACACACACACACACACACACACACACACACACAAGGTGGGGTGGATAGAGGGTGAGGGAGGCAGGACGATATGTTGCATGTAGGTAACTAATTGGCTAGGAATGGGGAAGAGAGGGATGGCAGGTGCACAGGATAGGCAAATAAGCATGTGTTATGAAGCCAGGGAAAGTAGTGCATGTTTAAGGTCACATGGAGACATGAATTTGGAGAGGCTGATAGGACAGGGGAAGGGGAAACAGTTCAGTGGTTGGTTGGGGGATGTGGGGATAGTGAGTTAATGCAGACTGAGGCCAGGAGAGTTACAGAAGTGAAGGATGTGTTATAAGGATAAGGATGATGAAGAATCTAGATGATGTGGGATGTGAAGCAGGCATTAAAATTGAGCATATTGAGCACAGCTACATGTTGTGCCATTGGGTTATCAATTTTATTCTTGGCCACAGTTTGGCACTGACTATTCATTATGGTGAAGAGTGTGTTGGTTGTAATACCAGTGCAAAAATCTCTACAGGGATTGCAGCAGAATTGGTATATGATACATCTGCTTTCACAGGTGGCCTGCCTCTGTTGGGACAGGATAAATTTGTGAGCTTGTGACAGGATATGAGTAGGAAGAGCTGGGTGGGTGGATTGGGCAGGGCTAGCACCTGGATCTTCCACAGAAATTTGATCCCTGTGGCAAGAGTTGGATTTAGGAGTGGCATAGGGATGGACTAGGACATTGTGTGGCTTGTGGGTGGCAGATGTCCACTCCAAGAGATGTGGGAAGGATTCTGGATACGATGTCCCTCATTTCAAGACAAGATGATACATAATCGCCCGCATCTCGTGGTCGTGCGGTAGCGTTCTCGCTTCCCACGCCCGGGTTCCCGGGTTCGATTCCCGGCGGGGTCAGGGCTTTTCTCTGCCTCGTGATGGCTGGGTGTTGTGTGCTGTCCTTAGGTTAGTTAGGTTTAAGTAGTTCTAAGTTCTAGGGGACTGATGACCATAGATGTTAAGTCCCATAGTGCTCAGAGCCATTTGAACCATTTGATACATAATCAAAGCCCTGGTGAAGAATAAGGTTCAGTTCTTCCAGTCCAGGGTGACAGTGGGTGATGATGAGGGTGCACCTTTGCATCCAATTCTTAGGGGTAATGGGAGGAGTAGGGGACCATGAGGATATGGCAGTGAAATGAGTGGGTGGATTAGGTTTGATGCATAGAGTCTGTCTGTGAATGATCTCATGATATCTTCAGTATATTGAGCAAGGGAGTCTCATTACTGCAGATAAACAATCCACAGGTGGCCAGGCTGTATAGGAGGCATGTTTTTGTGTGGAAGGGGTGACAGCTATTGAAATGCAGGTACTGTTGGCTGTTAGAGGGTATGATATGGACAGAGGTGAAGGTCAACATCCAGGAAGGTAGCATGTTGGGTTGAAAGAGAATTAGAAAAGAGATTTAGGATTTTGGGAAGCTAGGAAGTTTTTCTCTAGATGGCCCATAAAAAGGTGCCCTGTGGGTGCCAATGGCCATCCTGCAGATTTGTTTACATACCTTCCTCTCAAATGAGAAGTAGTTGTGTGTCAGGATTAGTAGGTGAGGTGGAGGAGGAACAAAGCTGTGGATATGGAGTCTGAAGGATGTTATGGGAGGCAATGTTCGATAGTGGCAAGTCCATCAGTATGCGGAATGTTGGGTGCACAGGGAGTTAGCATCAACAGTGACAAGTAGGGATCAGGAGTTAAAGAAGTGGTGCAAGTAGATAGCCTGTGAAGAAAGTGATTAGTATCTTTGATGTGAGAGGCTAGGTTTTGGGCAGATCAGTGGAGGTGTTGGTCAAGAGAAGTTAAATTTCTTTCAGTAGAAACTGAGTGACTAGTTAAAATGGGTTGCCCAGGATTGTTGGGTTTACGGATCTTGAGGAGTTTTAAAAGGTGTGTGTGTGGGGTGTCGTTGGGGAAAGAAGGGATATGGACTTAATAGGGTGGTTCTGGGATGGGCCTAAGGATTTTAGTGGGGACTGAATGTTATGTCGGTCTGGTCGATGGGAACAGTGTGGTAGAGTTTGTTGGTCAAGGACTCAGATATTTGCCACAAGCCTTCTATCAGGTAGTCACAGGGATCCATCATGACAGTGGTGTATCCTTTGTCTACCTGGAAAATGATTAGGTTGGGATCTGTTTTAAGGTTGTGTACGGCTATCCTTCCTTCTGCTGAAAGGGTTACTCTCTTAGGAAGGGACCTGGGGAAGGATGACAAAGGAAAGTTAGAGGTAAGGAATTTCTGGAAGGTGAGCAGGTGTAGCTGGGTGGGAGTGGGGTGGGAAAAAAATTAAAATAGAAACTAGTAAACAGTTACACAATCAGTACCTGAACTTTCTTTTATACATTCTGTTAAATATGTAATTGGGACTATTCTGTTTTTCAAATGTGGGAACAGTTTCACATAGAAATTTACTGCTAATTACTCAGTTTCCATCTTATTGAATACAACATTTTATTAAACAAAAATTCTCAAAATGTTTTAAAGCAAATAAGTCATATCATATAATTTTCTACAAGTTAAAAATTATTAAAATCAAGTGCCACACAGCCAATTTCAAAATACCATTATGTTTTTTTAAGTAAACAGATTATTCAGTCAAAAAGCTTATTCATTCAAGAATTATTGATTTTGAAATTTGTCCGATTCTAGGAGCTTTGGAACTACAAACAGTATCATTTAAAATCCTTAATGTCACTCTTAGATTGCCCTAATTATTTCTATACTTAATGTCTTAATCAAATAATTACTGTAATACAAAAATATTTTTGTTTATGAATGTACTAGTTTAAGAAGAGGAATTATAAATATACAAAAAGCTTGTCAATTGTGCCTCAATTTTTGTTATGATTACCATGGATTCAGATGTCATGTTAAGTCTGATTATTCAGTTATTCTTTTTCTTTTGTCACAGTCCAGTGTCAAGCATTGTAATGGAAAGAAATTTGTAAACTTTTGTGAATGGATCAAGCATAAATATGTCAGAGAAAAAATGAGAATAGAGGAACAAAATTAAGGTTCTATTCATGTAGCTAGAAAACATGGGACCTACTGGATAACTACAGGGTGGTGCACGAAATGTGTTACCAATTTTTTCTTTCACAATTTACAAGACACATTAGATATCCCGCTGGGATCTCTACAGCAGTACCAGCAGAGTTTGGAAAAACAAATGAGTTACGAAATGTTGTGTAATTCACGATACTGCCGCTAGGAGATTAGTAAGCAGCAATGGCTGCCAATGGAAGACTGATGACACAGCAACGATGAGCAGTTGTGTTACTTTTTCATGAAACAAAAACCCTTGTTGTGACTCAGAGGCGTTTTTTGACAACAGTTTAACACACGATGGGTACCTTGCAAGAAGACCATCCACAGGTTGTACGATAAATTTGTACAGGAAGGAACAGTATTGGAAGTGAAGAGACCTTGGCCTAAGCCTGTTTGTTCGCCGGAGAATATTGAAGCGGTAAGAGTTGCTGTACAGAGAAGTCCCGGGAAATCTTGTAGAAAGACAGCAGTGCAACTGGGAATATCCAAACACTCCGTTCAATGCATTCTTAAAAGTGACCTCCATATGTACCCATAAAAGATGACCTGTGTACAGAAGCTCCCTGAAGAACACAAGCAGCAGAGACTACTGTTTGCTCAGGGGTGGAGGATAGGGAAGAAACTCTCAACAATGTTTGGTTTTCAGACAAGGCGCATTTTCATTTAGACGGTGTAGTTAACAAACAAAATGTATGCTTTTGGGCCACTGAAAACCAACAAGTGCTTCATGAATCACAACATTATGCTCTGAGGATTACAGTGTGGGCAGCAATTTCCAGTCACGGACTTATTGGACCCTTTTTCTTTGAAGAAACTGTGAACAGCGAGCGTTATTTGAGCATCCTTCACAATAGCTTCATTCCACAGCTTCTTGCTACTGCCTTGCCCTTCAACACGCAGTGGTTCATGCAAGATGGAGCAAGGCCACATACTGCAAACACTGTGATGGAGTTTTTACACGAGCATTTCGACATGCGGATCATTTCACTCAGGTTTCCAGGTCACTTCAATGACAGACAAAATTGGCCCCTCAATAGTCCAGACCTCAATCCATGTGACTTTTTTCTTTGGGGGTACCTAAAGGAAAAAATTTTCCCCGAAACGTCCACGTGATTTAATGGAGCTCAGAAGACTTATTCTTCAAACTTGCAGTGAAATTACGGAAGACATGTGTCGTAGGGTAATCACTAACTTTAGTGTTCGTTTGAAGGAAGCTAGGAAACAAAATGGTGGACATATTGAGCATGCGCTGAGATATAACAAATCTCCATGGATGGCTCTTCATTGTAGTATATGTTCCTTTCAGATTATATTGACAATAAAGTTTATATTAAAAAACAAAATGGTAACACATTTTATGCACCATGTCGTACACTAATTTTTTACAGCTGACTTTGACCAAAGATGAGTATACATGTTAATTCTTTTGTAACCTATCTCTACTTGTTGGAATTAATAAGTACCACAATTGTATCGTGCTTTCTAAAGGTGGACTTTCACTGACTGATATTTATGCAACTTGTGAAATGAACTTTGCAATTTATGGAAGTCATTCTAGATCTTCAGGAATTTGTCACATGCTTGAGATGCTTTAATAGTACTGGTAATTAAGGGAGGGCAGTTTGACATAAGCCGTTGTATTTTATTGAACTGGGGACCTAGAAGCAATGGAGAGGCTTCATTCCTGCCATAGCCCACTGTGGTACACAACTCAACAGCAGACTACAGCAGTCCACTCACCCCACCACTGCCCCACACCGAACCAAGGGTTATTGTGCAGTTCGGTCCCCAGGAACATCTCACACCAGATGAGTGTAACCCCACTGTTTGCATGGTAGAGTAATTAAGGTGTACGCGTACATGGAGAAAGTGTTTGTGCAGCTATCACTGACACAGTGTAACTGCAGCAGAAGAAGGGGAACCAGCCCACATTTACTGAGGCAGATGGAAAACTGCCTTAAAAGCCATCCACAGACTGGCTGGCACACTGGACATCGACACTAATCTGCTGGGTGGATTCATGCCGGGGACCAACATGCCTTCCCACCCGGAAAGCAGTGTATTTATACCGCACGGCTAACCAGGTGGGCCGACACAAGCCATACTACAATGTCAGAAAATACTGATGATAATTGTGGTTTCAGTTATGCACAGGATAAGGAAAAACTCTCTAGAGACAAACTGTGATACACACAGCCATTTGTGAACATTTGTTTTTCAGAATCAATATTCCCTTCTTGTAAAACAGACCAATGTGGCCAAGATAAAGACCTCAGAAGTGCTGAAAGGTAAGAGAGTCAAGTGTGTAATTTTGTAGTCTGAATTGAGAAATACAACTCAGGAAATCTTAATGTAATTTAATGAAGAAAAACAAATAAGCTAACAAAGTTGTTAAAATGAAAAAGTCAGACATAATTTACAGGTGTTTGTTTTAGCATATTTAAATTTATTATACCTTACTTCTCATAATCTGAATTGTTGTTCTCTGCCACAATACTGAAAACTGCACAAAAAATGGAGTGCATTTTGTACTTAGTTTTTTTTCTGTCCAGTCTTCTTGGCTTTCAGTAAGGCTCAGCTCTTGAGAGGAGAAAGAACCTGTAAAACAGAAAAACAAGTCAGCATTTGTGGTTCGAAGAATTTGCCTAATGACTGTTAAACTGTACTTCTAAAATCTCACCACAAGATGTCTGTAGCTGTTATCTCAGTTTTATGAAACATGGCTAATTAACATATTTTAAATAAGGCACAACATTGAACAAATTGTTGATTGAAGTTACCACTTACATGATGATTTTGCTTCTGGGTCAGTAATCAAACATTTTCCATTTTTCACTCTGTTGACCAGTTGATCAATGGTCTCTTTGGAGCTGTCATGTAGAATTTCAATAACTGCAAACAACAAAAGCTGAGTTATAATACTTCAATAAATTAGGGCTGTTTCTGAAGATTCTGAATTCCAGAGTGAAATTTTCACTCTGCAGCAGAGTGTCATTGATACTAAATTCCTGGCACATTAAAACTGTGTGCCCAACTGGGGCTCAAATTTTGGACCTTTGCCTTCTGAGGGCAAGTGCACTTCCCTGCAAAAGTGCAAAGTCCTGAGTTCTAGTCTCAGTCCAGAACACAGTTTTGATTCTGATGTTGTCAGTAGAAAAGAAGAATCATATAAATCTTTTTGAACTAGAATTCTGAATATTTGATTAACGCACTTCATGAAATAACTATGCCTCTTGCATTCTGTTTACAATAATGTGAAGAAAAATAACATGTCAAAAACTGCATTACTAAGTCAATCTCACACACATTTGAAAATAATGTAATAATTACATAAAGTTATAAATTGATAGTGGTCTACCCAAAGTTGAATCTGTTCAGTTTTGTTCCAACAATCTTACCATAATCTGCAGGATTATAATGCACTGGACACTCAAAGCCAACAGCATCAAGGAATGGAAGCAGTCTGTTTGTTGCCCCTTGGTATGCACATCGCCCAGTAGTCATAACATACAACTGTCAGTAAAAGAAAATGCATTAAGAGATTACAAACAGAAGTTAAATAATTTTAAATTACATTTAGGAAACTGATGTAAGCCAGACATAAGCTCTCATGTAATTTTTGAGCTAAGTTAACTGAACAGTCAATTTCTTTACATTTAGCAAACACAAAGTTAGAGAAATGCGATAGCACAAGTACAACAAATTCATCCAACTGATTAAAATAACACAGGAGTCTCCAAAGTTAAGTGAGATGTTCATTATCCAATCTTAAAATTAATTCTACAAAATTCAGGGAAATTCAAAATAAACACTGTTTACCATATTGGTAAAAGTTATCTACATTTATGTATTATGGAGTTCCAGCTGCCTGTTAGTTTTGTCTTCTCAAAGCAAAGAATAGAGAAAAATGTACTAAGTTTTCAGTTTAAAGCTTAATTTTATTTTATGTTCAGTCACATTATTTCTGATTACAAATTTATAGAATATATTTTTCTAGAATATATTTTTCTAGTGATAGATTGATTAGAAAGGAATATGGAGACAGAGTAAACTGCTGAAGATTCATTGAACACACCAGTTGGAGCTGAAAAGTTTGGAAATGAATCACAAAAAGTAAACAGGCTGTTGCTAATTGAAAATTCCGTGTGTATAAACAGTGAAACTTCAGTGCTTAAAAACAGTCAACCAGAAGTGCATAAAAACTTTAGTGAGTACACTGCTGAAGATTCTTTGTACATGCCAGTCAGAGCCAAAAAGTTTAGAAATGAATCGCATAAAGTAAACAGACCATTGCTAACTGATCCCCCGAGTGGGAAAATTGGAAAACGTGAGAAGATCTGTGTATTAGGAGATAGTCATGTTTGGGGAAACTCCTCAGTGTTAGCAGAAAAATACAACTTCATGGCACCTGGATTCTTGAAGCCTGGGGCCCCATTACAAGAACTAACAAACCTAACAAAATTTAATGAAGTAACTAGCTTGACTACGGATGATTTTGTTTTGTTCAGAGGAGTTTTGGAAGTTTATAGAAATGTATCATACAAGACTATCGACGAACTAAGAAATTGTCTAAATAATTTACCTCATACAAATGTTCTCTTTGTGAATGTCCCACAGCGTCATGACTTACAGAGTTGGTAATTGGTAAACCATGAAATTAGTGTCACTAACAAGAGTTTCGCAGAAATATGTACTCATTTCCAGAATGTTGATGTTATAGACACAAACATTTTAGAGTGAAGCTTCTATACAGCTCACTACCTTCATTTAAATGCATCAGGAAAAGAGGTTCTTGCTTATAAAATATTTACTAGTGTCTCACCTGACAACAAAGAAACCAGGATAAGTAGCAATCTAAGACAAATTACAAACCGTTTTTGGTGAGCAGCAAACAGTAAAGCCTCCAATCAGTTGCAAGTTATGAAGTGGTTTAAATCAAGTAGGCCAGAAACAAGCATAAAACAGCTTCAAATTACGAAATGGTTCAAGCCAAAAAGGACAGTGGCGAATGAAGCACAAACTTTGCAAGCTCCAAAAATAACTTCAGCACTTGATCACCAAGAAGCAGAAGCCAACACACCAAGAATTTTTTAGGCATAACGTCACCTGCAGGAGTACCACCACCACCACCACCACCACCACCACCACCACCGACAACACCAACAAAAAACAACAACAACAACAACAACAACAACAGAAGAAGAAACAGCAATAACAACTGAACCTAAAACAACAGCAGAGGAACTGTCAGTAGCTGAGGGAAAACCAACATCAGTTACAGCAGCAGCCCCACCTCCAGCGGAAACAGTAAAAAAAAAAAAAAAAGGTCACTGTATGAGAAAGCATGTCACCAACAGCAGAGGCCACTGAACTTCCAACAACAGTAGCAACTGATCAACACTGCCTTAGGAGCCAAAGGCTAGGTACAGCTGCTTCACTTAGTGATGATTTTTTATGGCACCAAACAAAGAAAAGGAAGAGATTGTGACAAAACAGCCTGAAAAATTGCAGTAAGCATCAAAAATCGGCAACAAAGCAGCACTTCACCAGGTATTGACAAAATAACAAATACTTGCAAAACTTTCAAGATAATGAGTCAAAACATAAAGAGTCTCAAGAATAAAGTGTTAGAATTAGAAGTCACCCTAAACTACTTTGTCGATATCTCTTATAATTGTTTATCAGAACATTGGTGCAGGGTCAGTAAATTAAGTCTTATAAATATAAGCAATTTTGAATTAGCATCTCATTATTGCTGCATTGTTTGTAAAAATGGTGGAGTATGCATATATACTAGGGTTGGGCTGCAGCCTAAAGTTAGATCTGAAACATACCATCCAAATATCGAGGAACATTTTGAATCATGTGCCATAGAGCTAAAAATCTGAGGAGAAGTGTAAAAATCTAATTGACATATCAATATACAGGTCACCACTAGGTGACAAAAACATGTTTTTTAAAAATTTGGAAGCAGTTCTAAGCATTTTGTATAAAAATGAAGTGAACTTATTACTATGTGGGGATTTTAACATCAACCTGTTAATTGAAAATGAAAAAAAGGCAGCTTTTGAGTCACTAAACACCTTTCAAATGAAACCACTCTTCACAGACCCCACTAGAATAACAGTCATCTTCATCCCTATTAGATAATATCTTCACAAATATCGAAAATGATGTTACTGAGGCACAAAATGTAAACTTAGGTCTTTCACACCACAACACACTACTAACAAGCATAAATTTTTCTGTACCTGAGTTGGTTAAGTACAATTGGGAATATAAAAGGCACTTCTACCCAGAAAAGGTTAATATTTTTATCCAATCGTTAGCAAAAAAAAAAAAAAAAAAAAAAAAAAACCTGGGAATATGTGTACTCGAAATCATCAACTGATGAATCATTCAATGCATTTTGTAATAGTTTCATGTTCATATTTGAGATGTGTTTTCAAAAAAATTGACAAGAATTAATGTCATGCCAAGAAACAGCAGCCAGTGGATAACACATGCTATCAGAGTATCCAGTCAAAAGCTACAACTTCTCAATCAACTGAGAAAAGACAAACCAGATGATCACTTTGCAGAATATGTTAAGACATATCAGAAAATTTATAAGAAAGTAATTAAAACAGCCAAGACAATACACAATGACAAAGTAATCAAAGGGACAGCAAACAAGTCGAAAGCAATATGGAATATAGTAAAAAAGGAAACATACAAACGAGTTAAAAAGCAGGATGACATTGTTTTAAAAGATGATAGTGGCATGTTACTGAGAAATGGTACTCTAGCAAATTACAAAAATGATTATTTCATAAACACTCCAGTCAATCTGAGAAAAATTTTGCTAGTAATAGTAGTACCACAGTTCAACGAGAACAAAGTAATAATTCAATATCACTGTGTCCCACAAATAAATTAGATGTTCTTAAGATAATTTTAAAAAATGAAGAATAAAATGTCCTCTGGAACTGACGAGGTACCAGGTACAGTCACAATTAAATGTGCTAGTGTCACAGCAGAACCACTCTCACATATCATAAACATATCATTAACAGAACGGGCATTCCCACAAAGATTAAAAATTTCAAAAATAAAACCATTGTATAAAAAGGGTAATATATATGAAGTAGGAAACTATTGACCAATATCTTTTTTATCTGTATTTCAAAAATAGTAGAGACTGTCATGAAAAATATAATTACAAATTACCTTGAAAAATTCAATCTCTTGTCTGTAAAGCAATGTGGTTTTCTCAAAGGATGAATACAGAAACAGAAATTACCCAATTCATTGAAAACATTGTAATAGGACATTACAGAAATAACAGTACAATAGGAATAAACTTGGACTTATCAAAGGCATTTGATACTGTTGATCATGACAAACTAGAAGCTATAGGTATATGAGGAGTTGCATTAAAATGGTTTCAGTCATATCTCCACAATAGAAAGCAGGCAGTAGAAATTACCTCAGCAGACAATAAAAACCAAAGCATTGTGTACAGATCGGACATGCAGACTGTACCAATTGGAGTGTTCTAGGACCTCTCTTATTTCTTATATATATATATTAATGATATCAAGATCCCAATCAGAGGTACACACATAACTTTGTTTGCTGATGAGACAAATATTGTTGGAACAGACATAAATAGGGTATTGCCAACATCTGCAACCAGGGTTTTGGAATACATACAAAACTGGTTTGAACAGAACATGCTAACCTTAAATATTTCAAAAACTAAATATGTACACACTACAGGAAAACAGTCTAATCATGATGTGAACCTCAAAATTCAAAATAAACAAATTGAAAGGGTAGCTACCACAAAATTCTTAGGTGTGCAAATTGATGAAAATTTAGACTTGAAAGCCCACATTCTCTATCTCACTAACAAGTTAAGCTCTGCTTGTTTTGCATTATTAGTACTGCGTGTAGCAGAGAGTGTAGCAGAACTGTCTACTTTGCTCACATCCATTCTGCTATCACTTATGGCCTAACCAGAGCTCTGGGGTCATAATTAGGCAAACGTGAAAACCATCTTCACCATACAAAAGTGAGCTGTTAGAATAATTTCAAACAGTAAAATTCTAATACCTTCCAAACAGTTATTTCAACAGCTAAATATTCTACCCTTACCATGCCTCTATATAAAAAAGTGTTGTTGATATAAAAATGCACATTGATAATTACAAAACCAACTCAGCTCCTCACTCATACAATACAAGAATGTGCAATGACATCCACATAAAAAGAGTAAACAAGGCTTTAACACAAAAACAAACCAACATTCAGGTTACTATTTTGTACAACAAACTTTCAACTCAGCTAAAAGAAATAAAAACATTATCTGCATTCAAGGAAGCTATATTTTTAATTTGTAATGACCAACTGCTGTTATAGTGTAAATGAATATCTGCAGTAACCTTGTAGCAAGTAACTACATTCATTTACCATATGTTAATAGTACTATAAATCAAATGCTCGCCACAGCCTCAATGTTAATTTTTCTGAACAAAAGTGTTAAATCAATTATTTACTTGTAATGAATTTCAAGTAAAACGCCCCAAACAAAAGTGTTAAGTCAATTATTTACTTGTAATGTATTTAATGTAAATAATCTTTCTCATACTTTTATATTATTACAATAATCAAAGTTGTATTGCCCAAAAATATTGCAATGTGTACA
The DNA here is from genome assembly GCF_023864345.2 of Schistocerca serialis cubense. Taxonomy (NCBI): domain Eukaryota; kingdom Metazoa; phylum Arthropoda; class Insecta; order Orthoptera; family Acrididae; genus Schistocerca; species Schistocerca serialis. The sequence goes on along the minus strand of NC_064645.1, from coordinate 254,255,656 downwards.
ATGAACCATTGTATTATGTAGGAAACTGTACACCTTATCTCATTTTTGTTATACTATGTTTTTTGATGAAATCTATACATTGTTGCTGGATGAATAAACTACTACTACTACTACTACTACTACTACTGCTACTACTACCTCTACATCAAATCTAGATGGGATTATACTAATATAATAAGCTTTTATCTGGTCTCTGAAATGCAAATGCAAGTGAATAAAAACAAGTTACACATTTAACCTACAATTTTTATACGTTCATAGTCTCTAGAACTTCCATTTATTTGAAGATCTTTCTTAATGGTTCCTGATGTTACATTAGCTACTGCTTTTTCCACCTGCAGAGCATAGTTTTGTTTGTAGTAATATTAATTTGTATATGAGTGTAAACTGTATTTGTCTATTTTGTAGGCAGAATGGGTTCAGTATTTGCCAGATTTAACATTTTTATTGGACCTACTCCGTATTTCATCTAAGTGTTCTCAATACTGGCTATTGTTTTTTATACTTCTTTATATATTTTCTATGTCAGTTGAAATAAACTTCTCATGAGACATCTCTGCTACCATAGTGATACAAGAAATAATTTATCACTGATTTTGTATTTGTGTCATGGTAAACTGTTCCATTTAGAAATGGTTTGCAAATAAATAACTGCCTTGGTAGATCTCTGTTTCAATATGCTAATATCAGGATCAAGCCAATGAGAACTACCAAAAGCTCCAACTGTTTACAGTCAGTGCTACCTGCCAATAAGTTAACATGGGAAGCCTTATGCACTACCACTTTTCTGACTATTCTTCAAACTCTTAGCAATCTACTTTGTAGTTGGTAAATTTTGTTTGAGGAATTTCCTTTTCGTAACTGCTCCACTATCTGGGTCACTTTCCTACATTTATGAAAATGTTAAGAGGTACAGAATTCAGAAACATGTTCAGTACAATACTCTTTAAGATGCAAGGCTTCATATTGCAAACACATAATGAGGCAAATAACTACCACTTTTTCTCTTGTTAGTCCGACAACTGTTCAACTGAGCTTCATCCATCTCAATGTATTTATTCAGTCTCTGTCATCTGCAAATGATTTTCTGACACTTATAAAAAACAGAAAACAACATTATTTTTGTAATGATGTTGGAATACTGTCTTCTTATCTAATAATGCCCCTTATGTTTTGATGTTGCTCATTAAATTTGTTTTTCCTACCACACAAGATCATGATGAAACAGTACATTCTTTATGTGTCTTCTTCATATTGGGATTTATAGAATGTGATGTATATATGTGTACTGACTACATTTTGGGACTAAATTTTTATATTTCCTTTTTCCATTGATGTCTGAAAAGAACATCTCAGTCATGTTTCTAGTGAGCTCGAGTCTTTCTCTTGTGCATTTCTATGGTATGTACTTCTACCAACAGATGGAAAACCATTACTTTTGTCACAAATGTTAGTACCATGTGACAAAAGTGTTACAAAGTATGCCAATAATGACATGTAATATGTAGCATTCAAGGATGTAGTTATCTGTCAGAACAATGTTCAACACAGCGGTAGTGTGGCTCATTGAAATTGCAATATATTCTTTGAGGATGAAGTTAAGGAAGAGTTGGGATCTGAGTTTTGCCAAGATGAAGCAGTCATTAAGCATAATTTAATCATATAGTAGCCATATTACTTATGCTTCAATTGTCCCAACTCCACTTTTAAGGTCTCAGCAACAGGCACTACAGAAGGATTTTGGAGGCAGATGAGTAGACTGTATAACTAATGAGGTGACACCAAATAAAATTGGTGAGGAAACAAATTTATGATACAAACTAAAAGAATGGTGTTATTAGTAGGAGACATCCTTAGAAATCAAGAAGTAAATCATTAGTTTGATGATGGAAGGAAGTGTGGTGGTTGGGGTAGGAAGGAGGGGTAAAAATGTGGAGGTGGAGCAAGGTTTGACTTTAGTAATTAGATTCAAATGAATGTAGGTTACAGAGGTTATACAGAGAAGAAGAGGCTTGCAGGATAAACTAGCATGGACAGCTGCAACATATCAGTCTTGGCACTGAAGACCACCAAAATAACATCAACATCAACAACAACAGCAGCAACAACTAGACAATGTTTTACTGAGCCATGCTCTGTATGCTGGCAAGGACGTCACTGGGTAATAAAATTAATATGCTTCACCAGGAGCTGAATGTGAGCAGCTTTACTTTAAGGGAAATACACTTTCAGTTCAGCCATTAGAAAATACCGGTTTACAAAACCATATCAGAACCTTAAAGATCTTACTGGTAGTGAAAGCAACCCATACATTTTCAAGTACATCTTAGTTACAGAAAGTAGTCTCTTTTGAATGTCAATACTGTGCTTATTATGAAGACACTGTACTTGAGTAATGAATAAGTTTCAAAATTATATGACAAAAAGATAAGCAGACTGATGTCTTTACATGGAAGTTGTAGCTTCTGGAAATTTTGAACAAGTAATCAATTGCTCAAGAGTAGTAGGAAACTACACTGAGATTTCCAAATGGCTCTACCAGCAAAAATAATTCCATAATTTTGAAACAGTATGATGACGTGACAATATAAAGGCAGCTGCTGCCACCAACACAACCACCACCACCACCACCACCACCACCACCTCCACCTCAATCTCCACCACCAACACCACCATGACTACTACTACCACAAAAAAAATTTTTTGGTGGTGCAATTGATTCAACTTCAGGAAATGGTTAATGGTTGCACGTAAAAGAGCAATGCACTGAGTTCGAAATTTCTCATCATATACTCTGAATAGTCACACTTGTGATTGTTTACTTTTTACAAGTCTTCAGAATCTAACTGACATATCAATAATCGAATATAATGGGACATAACTTCTTAGTACTAATTTAAATAAAGGAAAGGAAACTCACTGGGTGATAAGACATTCATTTGACTGACGTCTGAGTAGTGGTTGATAGAGGACACTATGAAATGATTACCCATATAGAGTCACAAGTGACACAGAGTTATCTCTGGGAATGTACTGTAGATGAATGCCACTTTTGTAAATTCAGATTTTAATCAAGATGATGGTGTCGTCAGCATCTGAGTGTTATCTGAAGAAGAGTGTGCAAATATCATGTCTCCTCCTGATAATGTAGCTTCTTGATCAAGAAACTGGCAGCAGGTCCTAGATCCTGGAAAAATACAGACCTTTACATTTCAAATAAGCCAACTAATAGAACTTCTGATTCTAGAACTGTTGAATATTTACTAATCAAAATTTCACTAGACATTATTATTTTAACAAAGGATAACTATAGAATCTGGTTCTAGAATATTGCTCAAGTGTGTGGAACCCATACCATACAGGACTAACAGAGGATATTGAACATATATAGAGAAGGACAGCACAAATGGTCACAGATTTGTTTAATCCATAGGAGAGTGTCACAGAGATACTGAATGAACTGATTTGCAAGTTTCTTGAAGATAGATGTAAACTATCATGAGAAAGCCTGTTAACAGTTTCAAGAACTGGCTTTTAATGATGACTTTAGGAATATATTACAGTCCCTAAACATCACTCACATATGCATCATGAAATAAGATTAGAATAATTACTGTGCACACAGGAGGCATTCAAACAGTCATTCTTCCCACACTCCATATGTGAATGGAACAGCAAGAAACCCTAATAACTGGTACAGCAGGATGTACCCTCTGCCATGCACCTCACAGTAGTTTGCAGAGTATAGATGTAGATGTAAAAATGGCAGTGTTAAAAGTAAAAACAAAAATCATTTATCATTGTTTTATGAAGTGACTAAATGGTGCAAGAATAATGGTTTGGTTGTTGGCATAACACTAATGGTGCAAGTGGAGCAATGTACCCAACACATTCGAGGTAGAGCTGTTGTTGGAATACCTGTTCTAAACTGATGAACAGAAGAAACAGTTTCAGTGGTTCAAGAAGCCCAAACACTTGACTGCTGACCAAATGGAAATAGGTATATAATGTTGTCAGTTAACTCTGCTTTTGCACTGTTGTCTAGCATAAAATGTATTTAGGTATGGGAGTACCATGGGGAGAGTAGAGTCTTGGTTGTTGTTATCCAACTGAGTATCTGGACAGAGGTTTTGTAATAGTGTGGGCAGTCACATTGCTGTTTTCAGTGTGGGTGTTGGTCATATTGAAAGTAAAGCTAACTATTAAGGCTTACGAAGGACTTTTTGTAATTCTGTCATTTAAGGGCACAAGTACAGATCCTATCAGAGGAATGCTCTCTCCAAGATAATAATACCCATACTCATTTGGCTGAAAATGGGAATCTTAAGCCTAGGAACATCCTTAGTCCTCTTTTAGATGAGTAAGCTATGTAACAGCACTAGATTTCTCATCTCAAATGCCCTCCAACAACACACATTAAATGCTACAGTGTAAAAGCATAATCATGGTTACTGGCACTGTACATTTGGTCTACAAATCTGACAGTGTAGGTAACATGCCTAAGCGGCTCCCAGTCACAGTATTTGTACCAAGGCATTTACCATAGGAAGTGTAAGTAAGCATTCTGCCACTGGTCGTCATTGTAGTGGCTAACTATGCATAAATTGAAGGCAATTTGAACCAACCTGGTCAAATTGCTTGAAGACAGCTGCACCTGGCTGGTGGATAGAACAGATGATTGTGCGTCCTTGATGTGCTAACTCCTTCAGTAGTCGTACACACAGGGAGCTGGCTTGGTGATCCAGACCTCTGGAACATATGTCATTGCAAGTTGCTATGAGCTATGCCATTAGATTTTAAAGTTTATGATTGGAAATTGTTTATTGAAACAGTGCCAACTAAGCCTCATGCTTTATCTAGCATTATCTTTCTTCTATTCTTATACAGTTGAGCCCCAATTTTGCCAGCAGTTTCAATCTTTCAAGAAGTTTTATTGCAATGAGCATGCCACTGACAAGTGAAAGATTCAGTCATGTAAAATTACCATTTAGGTTAGGCGCCAGGCCAATTAAATATGCCAGTGTTAAGACTTTGCAAGTGAAGAATGATTCCAGTAATGTCAATAGCTACCAATGGGTCTCTGTTGATATCACTGATTAGTGCAATGATCCAATAGTAAACATGTTAAAACCATTGTCTGAGATGTTGGGCCACACATTGTGGGCTTTTCTTGCACTGTGTGGAAGAACCCTTTGGGGCTGTGGAACGCCTCCAGGTAGATGCATGATACTTACAATGATATTTACCGCTGAAGTTGTCTGTGCAGACCCATTCCCATGCATAAGGAAACTAATTATGGATTTTGTGAACATATAAAGAAATTTGTAAATTACAGAGTCTCACTCAATCAACATCTTCTACAGAATATAAGTATAAGCACATGTCAGTTATGACTCCATGCTGGAGGTGTTGGACTGTGTTAAATGAATACAGGAGTCAGTGTCTGCTATAAAAGCTGAGCTACCATCTAATATCCAAGGTGAAGAGCTCTGTCAGTAAGAACTCCTATTACTGGCAGTGTATGAAAAGTGACCTTTACATATTCTTTGCCTTGAGTATTGGTGCTGCCTGCTCAGAGATGGTCAGATTAGTTCTAGAATACACCATTATTGTTGTCAGTCAGTTTGACAGAAGAAACTTGTTTTTTTGTTTTTTAGAAAAACATTCTTATTTCCAGTTGTCTGTTGTAATATAACTTACATTATGAAGGAATTACCTGAATGCAATACAAATGATTACAATATCATAAAAATTGGATGATTTATTCACCTTTGGTCCTTGCACAAGCTGTTATTCATCTTGGAACTGATTGATAGAGTTGACAGGTTTCCTCCTGAGGGGTATCATGCTAAATTATGTCCAACTGGTATGTTAGAGATGGTTGGAATGCCCTGCCCATAATGTTCCAAGTGTTTTCAATTTGGAAGAGATCTGGTGACCTTGCTGGCCAAGCCAGGGTTTTGCTAGTACAAAGACAAGCAATACAAACTGTTTCCATGTGCGCCTGAGCATTACCTATCTGAAAAGTAAGCCCAGGATGGTTTGCCTTGAAGGGTAACAAATCAGTGCATACAGTATTGTTGACATACCGATGTGCTGTATGGGTGTTGCAGATAACAACCAAAGAGGTCCTGCTATAAAAAGAAATGGCACCCCAGACCAACACTCCTGGTGGTCGGCCATATGGTGGGTGGTGGTCACTTTGGTATCCCACCACTGTCTGGGTTGTTTCACACACACACACACACACACACACACACACACACACACACACACACACACACACACTGGTGATCTCTAGGTCATTTTCTGTACCACAACTTCCCATATGCTATCCTGAAAACCTGAGTCAGCATTCCTCCATAATGAGTGAGATGTTGAGCTCCTAAAGAGGAAGAGGTGTTGGTATTGTGCTATGCATAACTTGGGGGTAAGTATTACTAGAAAGGAAAAAAAGAAGGAAAAAACATAAAGTGAAGGTGTTATGTGTAATGTTGGACATTTTATAATCATTATTATTATTATTATTATTATTATTATTATTTATTTGTATAACATTTTTATCAAACCCCTATTCTGTTTTAGCTGAGTAATTCTTCAATGTATAGAATGTATTGCATAACAGGCACCTTTTAGCTGCCTTTTTAAATAAGTGTATTTTGGCAATTTCTTTAATCTCTTTTGGTAATTTATTGTACAGTCTTTTTCCTTGGTAGAAAATGCTGTTTTGAGTTTTATGTTTATTTTTTCTTGGTAAATGTAAGTTGAGTCTATCTCTTGTTGCATGGTCTTGGACAGAGCTGTTTGTGCAGTAATTACCTATGTTATTTTTTATGTGTACAACTGACTGGTAAATGTATTCCCATGAAGCAGTTAAAATCCCCAGTGTTCTGAACAGATCTTTACAATGAGCTCAACTAGTATTATGGTTATTATTCTTATGGTTCTTTTCTGGAATTTGAAAATTGTGTTCGTATTTTGAACATTTGTTCCCCAAAAAGAAATTCCATAGCTAAGAACTGAGTGTACATGTGAATAATATGTAACTAAAAGACACTGCATGTTACACACTGATGACAGGATTCTAATGGCATAACATGCTGATGACATGTTCACACCACTTCAACTGAGAATCAATATTCATTCTAGAAATTTTGTATTTGTTACACAGTCTATAGAGGTGCCATCAACATTTAATTTAACATCGTCATTTTTCCTCTTCAAACTGAAATTCTTGGCATTAGTTTTCTTTATGTTCAATGTCACTTTATTACTTATTGATCAATCACAAACTTCCTTGAGAGTTTCATTTGCTTTCTCAGCAAGGAGTTCTTTTGTTTTCTCACTGACTATAATGTTGCTGTCATCAGCGAAGAGGATTTTTTCACCATGAGTAACACTACTGGGAAAGTCATTAATGTATATCAGGAACAGTATTGGTCCTAATATGCTACCTTGCAGAACCCCTATATTAATAAGTGTTTTCCTAAATATTTGGATCAATTTGAGGTGTGTGTTATCTCTACTCTTTGTACCCTGTCTGTTAAGTATGATCGAAACCAGTCATTGGCTACCCCTCTTATTACTAATGCTTCTAATTTATTTAATAGAATCTTATGGTCTACTGTATCAAACACCTTAGAAAGATCCAAAAATATGCCTGTGATACACTCATCTTTATCAAGAGCTTCAAGTACAACTTTTGTGAATTCTACTATGGCTGACTCCATATTTTTGCCACTTTGGAATCCAAACTGTGATTCGCTTAAATGATTGTATTTATTCAGGTAATTCATTAATCTGTCTTTCATAAGTGCTTCTATTAGTTTCGAGAATGCTGACAGTAGGGAAATGGGCCGGTAATTTCCTATGTCTTCTGCATTACCTTTCTTGAGCAAAGGTACAACTCTTGACTGTTTTAACTGCTCTAGAAATGCCCCTGATGTGAAGGATTCATTTATTATATTTGTTAAGGGCCTTGTATAATCCCTATGCATTGTTTCAGCACACACATTGGTACTTCATCTACGCCTACTGACTTTTTATTTTTTAGTTTTTGAATTGTTTTTCTGACATCAGTCTCTGTGGTTGGAAGTAACATCATTGTATTTAGTGCAACATTATTTACAGGTGTTATATTTGTTTGGGGGAATTTTTGCTGCAACTTCTCTGAAATACTTGAAAAATGCTCGTTTACATAATTTGCTAAGTGCTGTGGATCATTTATTACTTTATCCCCCTCCTTTAGTATATTATTTTGTGTTTGTTTGCCTCCCCGCATTTCCTTTTTTATAACATCCCAGACTGCTTTGCTTTTATTCTCTGCATTATACATTATTTTGTCATTAAATGACTTTTTGCAGCAATCAGCACCTTCCTATAGATCTTTTTGTATCTATGATAGAAATTTAAGAATTCCTGGTAATTTTCTTTTCTGTTAGAGCTTAATACAGGTTCAAAAGAGTTCATATTGATACTCCACACAAAAGCCAATTCCTACACAGTAGACAAACAACTCCAAACATAAACTGCCGTTTGCAGAAGTGATTAGATTCAAGTAGTACTATCTATGAACAAGATAACTTGACAAGAATACAAACAAGGCGCTAAGAGCTATAAGGGCCAAAAGTACACTGTCTTCAACCCTCCCTCCTTAAGTGAATACCAGAGAAACCAATGAGACAGCTTTTCATGAATGTTCAAATATATGTACACTGTGGTCCTACAATACACATAAACCATAAGATCAACAGTTGCCACAACTTTGAATAAATGCTACGGTCTCACAATCGACGATGATGTGTTTTATATTTCTCAGCGCCTCAGATGGATTAGTCTATGATAAAATCCAAAACTTAATGTACCATATCCCATTCAGAATCCCACAAAATACGTTTCTCTCTCAGTATAACTATAACATACACTGATAACTATAACATACACTGATGTCCGATCTAATTTTAGAATATAGTGTGTGAATTCGCATATCTATGGATTGTGCTACCACCTAGCGGGATTCACGACAAATGTAGATAAAAGTCTGCTATCTACATCTACATCTACAATTATACTCCACAAGCCACCCAACGGTGTGTGGTGGAGGGAACTTTACATGCCACAGTCATTACTTTCCTTTCCTGTTCTAGTCGCGTATGGTTTGTGGGGAGAACAACTGCCGGGAAGCCTCTGTGCACTCTCGAATCTCTCTAATTTTACATTCGTGATCTCCTCGGGAAGTATAAGTAGGGGGAAGCAATATATTCGATACTTCATCCAGAAACGCACCCTCTCAAAACCTGGACAGCAAGCTACACCGCAATGCAGAGTGCCTCTCTTGCAGAGTCTGCCACTTGAGTTTGCTAAACATCTCCATAATGCTATCACGCTTACCAAATAACCCCGTGACGAAACGCGCCACTCTTCTTTGGATCTTCTCTATCTCCTCTGTCAACCCGACCTGGTACGGATCCCACGCTGATGAGCAATACTCAAGTATAGGTCGAACGAGTCTTTTGTAAGCCACCTCCTTTGTTGATGGACTACATTTTCTAAGGACTCTCCCAATGAATCTCAACATGGCACCCACCTTACCAACAATTAATTTTATATGATCATTCCACTTCAAATCATCCCGTACGAATACTCCCAGATATTTTACGGAACTGCTACCAGTGTTTGTTCCGTTATCATATAATCATACAATAAAGGATCCTTCTATCTATGTATTCACAATACATGTCCTGTTCTACCACCAGGTAGCACTGACGTAACATAGTAGTTGAGTGGTAAGGGCTAGCAGTTCACATTGTTTATCAAATCTGTATGTATTTGGCCCTTTAGGCAATTACGTCACGCCAGTTGCACATGCACAGTAGCTCCTTAAAACGTGCACAAGTGAAGATGTGCTCACGACCCTGATACCAAGTTTCGCCGAGTCTAGTGGAGCAATATGTAGCACAGCACATAAAATTTAGTTCTGTGTATTTCGGATTACCCCATCTACATTAGATTTGACAACATTAAACCAAAAAATCCACAAGGTGTCAAAAGTTAGGGTGTTCACGTACTGTTGTGCTCTTACACCGCAGCCGCTACTGTGTGGAGTGCCATTACATTTCGTAACAGGATGAATTTGGTTGTCATTCATGGTACCCTAACAGCACACTGGTATGTCGACAATATTATACATGCAGACACAGTTGACACTCCGCGCGGTGTCTGATGGGAGCGAATGTATATAGGAAATGCTTTTACGATTGCTCCCAGCAGCCGCCGTGCCGAGTGTCAACTTTGTTTGCGGGTACAGTATTCTATGCCCATTTTGTTGCCCTTCATGCCAAGATGGCCTGAGCTTACATGTCTGCAAGATGATGCCTGCCTGGACAAGGCGAGAGATTCTGCTGGTTGTCTTCGTGCTTGCCAAACCCAACTTGGGAACGTTCCGAACATTAGGGTCAGGCTTTCCGACTATCTCGGAATTTTGACGATCTAATGTGCCAACTGGACAGAATTTGGCACGATGTCTCTCAGGAGAACATCCAACAACTCCATCAGCCAAGCACTATACCTGCTTGCATAAGGGTCAGAGGTGGACCAAAGCATTATTGACTTGCTCAATTTGTTAAGTTCTTTCTCTTGAATAAATCATCCGTTTTTTTCTGAAACTGTAATCATTTGTTCGTCCTTACATGTACATCACATATACCTATTTCCGTCCTATTCGGTAAATGCCTTTGTGGTGCGTCGTCGGTTTGTTTCTTTTTTTCTGTGTGTGTCAGAGTGTATTATGTTTGTTATCTCACTTAAACGCAAAATATAAATGTTTAGACAACAATGTGTTTTGGCTCTAAATGTAGTGCCTTATTGTTCATTTCGGATTGATGGTTTCATCTGTGAATCATTAATGTCGATATGGCACCTGAACGAGTTCGTATTTAGCCTGAAAACGGTCTACTGTAGCCGCTTGGTATTGTTTCTGGTACTAATCCATCAAAATGGGTAGAAACTTTGTCCATAAATCAACACAACAAACATGGGATCCTGTTGCAACAGTGCTAGACATGTCACCAATTATGTCGGGAAAACTGGTCACTATGTAAACCTTCAGAAAAATGCCTATTACTATATATTATTTTCTGTTTCATTTAAAATATTTGGTGTCATACCTTATAATACGTAAATTCAAAATGAATAAGCGACAAGCTTCTATCAATGGACATGATTTGATGAAAATTCAATTTCGCTTGGAATGGCTAATTTCCCTTAGAGTTGCCACATCACCTCGTCTTCCTCTCGCGTTATTCTAGACGCACTTAAATTATGCAAGACCGTGATATAATGTAAAGTCTGCATGCAGTAAGAATCTTTGAAAACAGCCGGGCCATTGCCAAGACTCCTCGCATTCAGCGATTTTCCCCCACTGCCACACAAACATTGCACTATAAGAATGAAATGCGCTGTGACGGCAGTTGTTAGATTTCACCCATTTCATGGATAATTTTGTGAGGCATTTCACAGTTAATGTTATCAAGTTTTCATCACTATATTTCTTTTAAAGATTCATTTGAAACTGGAAAACCAATAGGCCTATGTATCACATTATTTATAAAGAAAACATACATGTTTCCAAGAAATTGGCAAATGAAACATTTATCAATATAAAACATCCTACATGCCACTCAGTTGTTTGCATTAAAAAAAAAAATTGGGTAATTTGCAATAAGTCTTGGGTATCGAAGTCGAGCCCTCACTACGAGCAATGTATATCGAACGCCTGACTGTCAAGGTACACTGAATTAATGTTCTCCAACTAAATCACGGATCTATTTTTATTAATAATGCACGCACACTGCAAAATATTAATAAATATTAATCCACCAAACTTCTCCCGTGATTTAATCAAAGGACACTGATCCTTCTATTTTCTCCCACGGTTTAATTATAAAACATGACTATTGCTCAAAATGGGGGCGCGACTTCATTACCCAACGCTTCTTGGAAATTGCCATAAATTGAAAGCTTTTTTTAAACAGTTAACCAATCAACTGTCGAGCTCTCAACATTATATACGTTATTGTAGGAACGGTGTAATGAAACAACAGTGGCTGCAGTCGGCCAGTCTTATGCACTAATTGCATTAACTGATAAATGCAGTAAATTTTACAAGCCCAATAAGACAGAGACAAATCAGTATTAATGAAATATCATATTGAGCATGTTTCCAGATATTGTGGATAACTACTTACAGCACATTAAACAGCAGTAGAGCTATGTTATTGTGCATTATTTCAGCCCACGTTGTTGAAGCTATTTATATACACATACAGACAACAGAAGAACTGTTTCTAAGGAAAGTCTTCTATACTGCAGAAGCCATGGTCATTTAAATATGGCTTCAGTCTGACTTTGAAATTCGATAACGTTCCTATTGATTTAATTTTTTGGGTAAGCTGTTGTAAATTTTCTTACAGAGGCTAGTTATTACTTACTACGGGCCGATTCACGAACAATGGCGTTTAACAAAGACGTGTCGGTTCAGTGACAGTTGCAGTAGTGTGAAGCTTCAAGAAACCGTGTGTTCTGCAAATTATGTCTCTTGATTGCTTATGTGGAATTTGTCACTTACCGCCACCATCAACGATTGCAACTCGCAACAAACGGAATAAAAACTCTTTACATAACTCGTTACGATCACGTTTATGCTCTTATTGGCTATGACACACACAGTGGAGTACCCTGAACACCACTGAATGTCCATTGGCCGTCGGAGACTGCTTGACGTAGGTGCACAGAACAAATCTAAACTCGACCGCATGGAGGTAAAAAAAGAAGGGAGATGGCACTACAGGCATACACTGTAACACACTGTACTTTCTTCTGAAGCCAGAGTGCGCGGGCCCGCCGCCGTCTAACATAGCCCAAAACATTAACAGAAGACTGTTTACAGTTGCTTCTTGTTCATTATTTCAGTCATGTACACGCAAGGGAAAGGCCTTCCGCACGTGCACTATGGGCAATGACTGTGCTGCCGGACGCCCGTGCTGTTAAAGGCTGAACTAAATCTCAGTAGCGCGTTGCGTCACGTGATGAATCGGAAGTTCTTATTTTCCGTTTTGATTTAATGGCAGCCAGTGCTGGATTCCAGGCGGCACTTAGTCGAAAACCTGCATCCCTGTTGACATGATTGTCCGCCGTGCGGATATGTATGGCCTCCTTAACAACATAGTCCCAGAAAGATGACGCTGGGAATAAAATTTCCGCCTGTAAAGCATACGATGTCCCGTGTCCAGGCAATGCTCCGCTACCGCTGATTTATCAGGTTGCCCCAGGCGTGTATGGCGGTGGTGTTCGACGCAACGTTCTTGCACGGTTCGGCATGTCTGTCCAATATAATATTTTTCACTTTCGCATGGTATTTTATACACGCCACGTTTCCTAAGGCCAAGATCGCCTTTGACCGAGCACAGTAAATTTCTGAGTTTTGCTGGTGACCGAAGAACACACTTGATGACGTGTTTTTTGAGGATCCTTTGTTATCGAAGATATGTCGCTGTAACGAAACTATTGTTACTTGGGAAAGACAGTGAAATTTTGCTGGGGTGAAAATTTTCAACATCGAAAAGAGATTATTTGATTTAAACAAAAAACCTCAAAAATTTGTTGTTATTCTCGTGTTCCATAGACATCAAGAAACATGTGATAATGGGGGTGTTTCTTACTAATCACACTAGCCTCCATCATTCAAAGAATTACTTTGAGACAAGTGCAAATTTTTACTGCTAGAACAGTTTCCAAAACATTACACTTTAGTAATTAGTTCTGCAGTGACACTTATATAGTTCAGTTGATTTCTTGTACGTATCTTAGTTCGGTGTAACTCGGAGTAATCTGCTTCCTGCTGCTGCTGCTGAAGTAGTCGTTTCCTCGGTCGATTTCATATGCTAACTGGATCAAGTTACGTGAATTCCATGAAATAATCCAGGTACCAAGTCGTTTTATAGTGTTTCATTTATGACAAGCTGCACCATTTCTTCTTAGTGGGAGCCAACTCCACATAACAGGCTACACATAGTCACAATACTGTATTACAACAATTACATTATCGCACAGACGTGCGACACAGTGGTTGCGTTTCAGAACTATCTCCAACTGTCCATTCTTGAGCCTTGTGCTCCTCCTATTTATACGTTTTTAACAATCAAGTCAACAAAACTACAGTGCAATTTTATTAAACTAACAATTAAAAGCTTAACATTTTTATGAGTAACTATCCACAGAACCTTGCTTATTTTATGCTGAAACTGGCATATACAATAAAAAAGACTTTTACATAGGATATACATCATATTATATAAAATACTGAAAGATAACAATGCTAACCTAAATTTTCTTAATTATGGCTTCATTTGTAAATGCAAAATATTACGAACATGTACTGTACAAGCATGACCTACTAGTAAACAAATGGAATAATAAATTTTATGGTATTTAATGTATTACGCGAAATCACTTATTAGATACCATTGGAATTTCGTAACTTTGAAAACAGGAATGTAAAACAAAAGGGGTGTTTTATTTCGCCGCCAAAACAGGGCAAGAACGCTGTTGCAGTGAGTGCCTCTGCATCTTCAATTACATCCCTGCTTCGAGTGCGCTTAGAAAGGAATGCATGGCGTATCTGCCTATCGGAACAGCCATTCTGTTGGAATACCGTTCTCAGGTGTTGTAGCTCACCAGGCAGACTGTCGGCATCTGAGACTACATGTGCTCTATGCACCAAAGAGCATAGGACACTGCTGCGTTGCGCAGGATGATGACAACTTGTGGGCTGCAAATATAGCTCCGTATGAGTTGATTTGCGATAGAAGCTGTGTCCCAGTATAGCATCAGCTTTCCTTCTGACAATGACATCAAAGAATGGTAAGGTGCCATCCTTTTCCACTTCCATTGTGAACTGTATATTGGGATGGAGCGAGTTCAGACGCCGGAGAAACACAGGTAATGTCTCTATTCCGTTTAACAAGGATGCGTTGTTACAGCTGTGGATTGTCCACTACACCTGAGATGACAAAAGTCACGGGTTACCTTCTAACACAGTGTCGGACATCCTTTTGCCCGGCGTAGTGTCGCAACTCGATGTGGCAGGGACTCAATAAGTCGCTGGAAGTCCCCTGCAGAAATACGAGGTGGAATCCAAAATTTTCGGGACTGGTGCTGCCATCTGGAGAGTAGGAGTAGTTGATCTTTGCAACGCTAGGTGGCGAGAGCTGCATATCTGATGAGTCAGTGTGCATAGTGGCATTCAGCTGGTAGGATGTGTTGCATGTCCACAGTGATTTCCGTAATACTCTGTGTCTGGTGTTTGGCGATTTTACGATGGATCCGTGAACAGAACAGCGCGTGTGTATCAAATTCTGGGCGAATCTCGGGAAAAATGCTACGGAGACCCTTGCAATGATTCAACAAGTGTTTGGGGGACAGAGTATGAGCCGTATGCGTGTGTTTGAGTGGCATGCTGGGTTCAGGGCCGGCTGTACAGACGTCGAAGATGATGCTCAAACTGGAAGGCCCTTTAGCTGCACAATGCCAGACATTGTTGCCAAACTTCAACAATTGGTTAGTGTAGGTCGACGTCGAACCATTGAAGACCTGGCGGAGGAAGTGGGTATTGGTTATGGGACCTGTTAACAAATGTTGACAGATGAATTGGGTACGCATCGTGTCGCCGCAAAATTTGTGCCAAGGATCTTGACTGCCGATCAGAAGGCACAGCGTGTTGATGTGTGCACGAACCTTCGTCAAACCACATCTGATGATCCAACCTTCTTGTCGTGGGCTATCACTGGTGACGAGACCTGGATTTACGGTTATGACCCAGAGACAAAGCAACAATCGTCCCAGTCGAAGAGCCCGGGCTCTCCAAGACCCAGAAATGCGAGACAGGTGAAGAGCAAAGTTAAGAACATGTTCATCGCTTTCTTTGCTACTAAGGGAATTGTGCACAAGGAATTCGTCCCACCCAACCAAACAGTGAATTCCACGTACTACTGTGACGTTTTGCGATGGCTCCGTGAAAACGTGGGGCGGCGACGACGGCCTGAACTTTGGCGTCGAGGGAACTGGCTGCTGCATCACGACAATGCGCCCTAACACACGTCCTTGCTCACCAGTGTATTTTTGACAAAAAACAACATAGCGGTTGTACCCCACCCACCGTACTCGCCAGATTCGGCACCTTGCGACTTCGCGCTGTTCCCAAAACTCAAACTCAAGTTGAAAGGCCGTCGGTTCGACACTCTAGAGAGGATTCAAGAAGCATCGCTGGTGGTGATAAACACCCTCAAAGAACAGGACTTCCAGAAAACGTCTGATCACTGGCAGAAGCGCCGGGACCAGTGTGTACATGCGGATGGGAACTACTTCGAGGGTGATGGTGACCATTAGTCCAATGGTAAGGCTTTCAACAGATGGCAGCACCAGTCCTGAAAATTTTGGATAGCACCACGTATTTGGCAATGCTGCATCTATACCCGTCCATAAGTGCGAAAGTGTTGCCGGTGCAGGATGTTATACACGAACCGACCTCTCGATTATGTCCCATAAATCTTCGATGGGATTCATGTCGAGTGATCTGAGTGGCCAAATCATTCGCTCGAATCGTCCAGAATGTTCTGAAATGGCGCATTGTTATCCATAAAAATTCCATTGTTGTTTGGTAACGTGAAGTCCATGAATGGTTGCGAATGGTGTCCAGGTAGTCAAACATAACCATTTTCAGTCAATGACCGGTTCAGTTGGACCAAAGGACCCAGTCCATGGCATGTAAACACAGCCCATACCAACATGGAGCCACCACCAGCTCGCACAGTGCCTTGTTGACAACTTGGGTCCGTGGCTTCGTGGGGTCTTTGTCACACTCGAACACTGCCAATAGAAATCAGGACTTGACTGACGAGATCACGGTTTTCCAGTCGTCTAGGATCTAACCGATATCGTCACGAACGCACGAGAGGCGCTACAGGCGATGTCGTGCTGTTAGGAATGGCGCTTCGTTCGTCTGCTGCTATACAGCCCATTAACACCACATTTCGCCGCACTGTCCTAACGGATACGTTGGTCGCACTTCCCACTTTGATTTCTACGGTTATTTTACACAGTATTGCTTGCCTATTAGCACTGAAAACTCTACGCAAACGCCGCTGCTCTCGGTTGTTAAGTAAAGGACGTCGGTCACTGTGTTGTCAATGCTGAGAGGTTGTGCCTAAAATATGACATTCTCGGCATACTCTTAACACTGTGGGTCTCGGAATATTGAATTCTCTGACAATTTCCGAAATTGAATGTTCCATGCGTCTAGCTCCAACTACCAAAGTCTGTTAATTCCCATCTTGCGGCCATAATCAAGTCGGAAAGCTTTGACATGAATCAACTGAGGACAAATGATACCTCTGTCAAAGCACTGCCATTTTATACCTTGTGTATGCAATACTACCGCCATCTGTATATGTGCATATCGCTACCCCACGACTTTTTCACACCTAAAGTGTGCTGCGATGTACGGTGGATACCGTAAACAATAAGATACCGATTTTTGGCTTACTTTCATACAGTTTGCAAATTATTTATTACACTCATAAGTTTTATTTATTGTGTGCAATATTTTTCATCAGTACAGTTTTGCTACAGTTGCTAAAGCTGTGTAGGAAGATATTGAGGGTAGATAATTTTATGGAGGGGGCGCGGCATTGGCAGCTCTGCAGGGTCACCACAGTAAGGTGCGAAATGTGCAGAACTCTACGTTTCATTGTGTCTATTTTTACTTTTTTATTTTTATTTATTTTGTATTAGAAACTATTTCTTTTACCTGCGGCTTCGACTGCTTACGTGTACGTTACATATATTGCAAATAACTTCTTCAGCTCCCCTTCCTGTCCATCTCCTTCGCCCTCCCTCTCTCTCTCTTTCTCTCTCTCTCTCTCTCTCTCTCTCTCTCTCTCTCTCTCTCTCTCTCTCTCTGTCTCTGTCCATTGCCTCTCCCCCCTGTTCTATGTTCATCGCCTCTTCCCTCATCTCTCTCTGCCCATCTCTTCTTCAGCTCCCCTTCCTGTCCATCTCCTCCACCCTCTCTCTGTCTATATCCTCTCTCTCTCTCTCTCTCTCTCTCGCTCTCTCTCTCTCTCTCTCTCTCTCTCTGTCTCTGTCCATTGCCTCTTCCCCCTGTTCTATGTTCATCGCCTCTTCCCTCATCTCTCTCTGCCCATCTCCTGTTCCCAATACCTGTCCATCTCTCCCACCTCTCTCTGTGCATATCCTGCTCCCCACCTCCATCTGTCCACGTATCCCCTCTCTCTGTCCTCATAACCACTCTCTCTGTCCATCTACTCCACCATGTCACTGTTCATCTTCTTCTCTCCCATTCTCTGTCCATCTCCTCCCCCTCCCCCATCTCTGTGACCATCTCACACTCCCCCCCCTCTCTCTGGCCATCTCGTCCATCTGCCCTCTCTCCGTCTCCTCCACCCTCTCTCAGTCTCTCTCTTCTCTCCTCCTCTCTCTATCCGTCTATGTCACTCCGTTTTTACCTCCACTCTCACCTACACAGCTCTTCTTTCCAAGCAGTAAGTGGCGTGTATGCCAAGTTTAGTTGAAATCGAGCCATTCGTTTAGTAGGAGATGTCAAAAATACACTCCTACAAGCATTTTTATAGTATAAAGATTTTTATGGTTGACTCATTGCAAGATACCATTCTTTCATCGAACAACCTATCTGATTTTTTTCCAGTCTTGATTGACGGGAAGGAGATGAGGCAGGGCTGAACGGACGGCTTTAAACACGAATTGACGGAGGTTCCACCATCTTCACAAGAATTGGCACCCTATAACTGCCATCTGCTCCCGCATGTTAAGAATTTTGAAGCCGGGAAAAGTTTTGAGTTTAATGATGATGTTATAGTATTCTGCAATCATTAAACAATGCAGTATACTCCCGGGAACAAATTCCGACAAACTGCACTGATTTCATGAAATGTTCTCCTTCCCCACGGTAGTGGCATGTGTCGAACATCCCATACTTTGAGAACTGTGAGTCATACGGTATATAGTTTCCTAGTACTTCCTTAGTAATGAGGCACGTTCCTGATAATGCGACATTGAATCTGTGGTCGACACTTGGGTTATTATAAACAAAATGTTTCACACAATAAACACCTTCGTTCAATGTACCATCCACAGAAATTTTTGGCAGAGGGGGAGAATGTTCTAAAATTGCTACTTTTTATATGATTGATAAAGTTAGTCTGAGAACCTATATTACCACAAGAACTAAATTTGATAGACATTACTAAAACTTATTTTATCTCAAACGGTTAATAGTTATTCATTTATGTTTTGGGTATAATACCTAAGACAGCAAAATAGTAAGCATATTTCAATATTACAGGGTGGGGTAAACAAAAGTGGCCCGGACAAGTGGATACGATTGGATGAGAACCTGTAGGACATTAACGGAGGAAGAACAGACCTACAGTTACTTCCAACAGAATGGAGTAACTGCCCATACAGCCAGCCGAATCTTGGAGCACATTTACACAATCTTCACGCCTGACACAATTGTTAGCAGAGGTCAATCTATTCCCGGTCCTAGATGGCCACATATGTGGCCTGATCTGTTAGTGTGCGTATATGGGGAGCCTACAAGTCTAAGGTGTATCGCAATAATCCTCATGGTCTTCATTAACTGTAGGCAGAACGTTTTGAATGAGACTGCAGCTGTTCATGAATGTTGGTCACTTTCAACATATGCTATAGTCAAGTTAGTACTGTATTTCCTTTCCTCTATTGTGTTTCTTTGTACCCTGGAACTCTGTTCTCTGGGCCACTTTTATTTGTCCCACCCTGCATAAGCTAATTATATATTTGTATATTATTGATATGAATGTCAAAGCCGCAATTTTGATTTAACAAACTAAAATTACATAAATTTTATGACTGATTACTGGGCATTGGACGAGTTGTTTAAAGGAAATATTTCTATTAATACACCTATAATATGAGGTTGTCACTGAAAATTAAAAGTCTGAAATAGAAAGATAATCATAAATGTGGGGAAAATCCTTCTGGGAAGCAAGAAAAATAATAAGGAATGCAAAATAGTGCTTCTCAAAGAGGGGAAACGCAAATAAACTTTAAAGAACTACAGTACCGTCTATCACGGCAATGCTAATTCTGATATTTAGTAAAACTGCACACAATCATTACTAAAGCAGCGCGTGAATATTGTAATAAATATCGAGTCTATAGCTACAGGTTTCTGGAGGGGCAAAGCCCCTCTTGTTCCCAATTTCGGGCGCCTATCATCGTGCTTAGTGTGATAGGCACCTATGTATCGTAATCTGTATCCTGATTCTGGAAAGAGCTGCGTAGCTACAGACGCGCATCTGTTTCGGAAGGGAAGCAAACAAAGAACTTGGTAGCTCGTGATAGGCAGGCATTAGTCTGTGCAAGCACAGCTGTGCCCGTTACTTAAGCCGCTTTCTGCGTGGAAAGTCGAGCAGCGCGGTTACGCAATGAAGTCCTACCGGGTCACCTCTAACATACGATTCGTGAAGACAGGCAAGGAACTGCATTCATTATTAATCAAGTGGCAAGGCTGTGGTCGTGGTGTGGGAACTGTTCTCGGAAAGCAACTGTTCGGAGCGGTCTTTCTTTTAGTGAACTATCGTTCTTTTAGTCCTCACGCACTACGCTTAAATGCTACACTCGGTAGACGAAAACCGAATTTCGAAGAAGGGTGTCGTGTTTATATTTTATGTCAGTATAGATTTTGCTAGCCTGATTAGACATCATTAGCCCGAGCATCTGTAAAATATCTGTCCAATTTGGTCTTCACGATGAAGCGAGATTATGACTACACGTGTAACATTTTTTAAAAGGAGGGACTACGATTTCCCTACAGATGCCAGTAAATTTGTAAGGGCGGACGGAGGAGAGGAGAAGAGGGAGGAAGAAGGGGAGAAGAAAAAAAGAGAAGAAAGAGTAGTAGTAGGAGGACGAGATTGTAAAAGAAGAGATGCTTAAAAAATTTGTCCACGCCAGTTAATGCGTTCGAAACTGTTTCACTAATCCGCCAATACTGCGCAGGTTCACCGTGTTAAGTGTCCAGTAGCCGAAGATTACTATAGTCCGACGTTTTGGAATGGGTAAAAAATTTCGGAATGGGAACAAAAACATTCAATCCTGTACACAGACTTACTGAATGTTTTTACACTAGTTACCAACTGTGTAAGAGATTCTTCTGCACTGAAAAAGAGAGTGAGTTTAACTGTTTAAAAATTAGTCAGATTTTCACAATATATGGTTGTTGCCAGTCAATTCGATTGTACTAATGCAGCAAACATATAAACATTTACAGATCCCTTTCTGTCTAATAGAGATGAAATGTGCTTCTCCTCAGTTAAACAAATGAAATGAACTTCCTGCTCAGTGGAACAGTTGTTTCCCTGCAGTTCACACAAAATTACTTCGCCAGCCGCTGTGGCCGAGCGGCTCTAGGCGCTTCAGTCTGGAACCGCTCGACCGCTACGGTCTTAGGTTGGAATCCTGCCTCGGTGATGGATGTGTGTGATGTCCTTAGGTTAGTTAGGTTTAAGTAGTTTTAAGTTATAGGGGACTGATGACCTCAGATGTTAAGTCCCATGGTGCTCAGAGCAATTTGAACAAAATTACTTCTGCCACATTAACCAATAATTTTAAAACCAAGTAAGAAATTCACCTCCAATGCACGTTTGAAAAACGGTAAAGCGTTTACGTGGGAGCGAGTATCGATTGCGGAAGAGGAAATCCGGATGTTGGAGTATTTGCGTAACCAACCACAAGTGGTACTGTGAGAGCGGCTTTTGGAATCTGGATTTCGAAGACGTAGGTAAACGCAGCCCCCCAACCTCATGAACCATGGACCTTGTCGTTGGTGGGGAAACTGATCTCCGTACCGTAGGTGCAACCACAACGGAGGGGTATCTGTTGAGAGGCCAGACAAATGCCTGGTACCTAAAAAGGGGCAACAGCCCACTCAGTAGTTGCAGGGGCAACAGTCTGGATGGTTGACTGAACTGACCTTGTAACATCAACCAAAACAGCATCGCTGAGGTGCGAAAGCCTGAAAGCCAGGGGAATCTACAGCCGTAATTTTTCTCGAGGGCATGCAGCTTTGCTGTATGGTTAAATTTTGATGGTATCCTCTTGAGTATCATATTCCGGAGGTAAAGCAGTCCCCTATTCGGATCTTCGGGTGGGGGTCTACTCAGGAGGATGTCGTTATCAGGAGAAACAAGACTGTTCTTCTACGGATCGGAGCGTGGAATATCAGATCCCGTAATCGGACAGGTAGGTTAGAAAATTTAAAAATGGATAGGTTAAAGTTAGATATAGCGGGAATTAGAGAAGTTCGAGGGCAGAAGGAACAGTACCTTTGGTTAGGTGAATACAGAGCTATAAATACAAAAGCAAATAGGGGTGATGCAAGAGTAGGTTTAAATGTTGTTGTTGTGGTCTTCAGTCCTAAGACTGGTTTGATGCAGCTCTCCATGCTATTCTATCCTGTGCAAGCTTCTTCATCTCCCAGTACCTACTGCAACCTACATCCTTTTGAATCTGTTTAGTGTATTCATCTCTTGGTCTTCCTCTACGATTTTTACCCTCCACGCTGCCCTCCAATACTAAATTGGTGATCCCTTGATGCCTCAGAACATGTCTTACCAACCGATCACTTCTTCTAGTCAAGTTGTGCCACAAACTTCTCTTCTCCCCAATCCTATTCAATACCTCCTCATTAGTTATGTGATCTACCCATCTAATCTTCAGCATTCTTCTGTACCACCACATTTCGAAAGCCTCTATTCTCTTCTTGTCCAAACTATTTATCGTCCATGTTTCACTTCCATACATGGCTACACTCCATACGAATACTTTCAGAAACGACTTCCTGACACTTAAATCTATACTCGAAGTTAACAAATTTCTCTTCTTCAGAAACGCTTTCCTTGCCATTGCCAGTCTACATTTTATATCCTCTCTACTTCGACCATCATCAGTTATTTTGCTCCCCAAATAGCAAAACTCCTTTACTACTGTAAGTGTCTCATTTCCTAATCTAATTCCCTCAGCATCACCCGACTTAATTCGACTACATTCCATTATCCTCGTTTTGCTTTTATTGATGTTCATCTTATATCCTCCTTTCAAGACACTGTCCATTCCATTCAACTGCTCTTCCAAGTCCTTTGCTGTCTCTGACAGAATTACAGTGTCATCGGTGAAACTCAAAGTTTTTATCTCTTCTCCATGGATTTTAATACCTACTCCGAATTTTTCTTTTGTTTCCTTTACTGCTTGCTCAATATACAGATTGAACACATCGGGGAGAGGCTACAACCCTGTCTTACTCCCTTCCCAACCACTGCTTCCCTTTCATGTCCCTCGACTCTTATAACCGCCATCTGGTTTCTGTACAGATTGTAAATAGCCTTTCGCTCCCTGTATTTTACCCCTGCCACCTTTAGAATTTCAAAGAGAGTATTCCAGTCAACATTGTCAAAAGCTTTCTCTAAGTCTACAAATGCTAGAAACGTAGGTTTGCCTTTCCTTAATCTTTCTTCTAAGATAAGTCGTAAGGTCAGTATTGCCTCACGTGTTCCAGTGTTTCTACGGAATCCAAACTGATCTTCCCCGAGGTTGGCTTCTACTAGTTTTTCCATTCGTCTGTAAAGAATTCATGTTAGTATTTTGCAGCTGTGACTTATTAAACTGAAAGTTCGGTAATTTTCACAACTGTCAACACCTGCTTTCTTTGGGATTGGAATTATTATATTCTTCTTGAAGTCTGAGGGTATTTCGCCTGTTTCATACGTCTTGCTCACCAGATGGTAGAGTTTTGTCAGGACTGGCTCTCCCAAGGCCGTCAGTAGTTCCAATGGAATGTTGTCTACTCCGGGGGCCTTGTTTCGACTCAGGTCTTTCAGTGCTCTGTCAAACTCTTCACGCAGTATCGTAGCTCCCATTCCATCTTCATCTACATCCTCTTCCATTTCCATAAGATTGTCCTCAAGTACATCGCCCTTATATAGGCCCTCTATATACTCCTTGCACCTTTCTGCTTTCCCTTCTTTGCTTAGAACTGGGTTTCCATCTGAGTTCTTGATATTCATACAAGTCGTTCTCTTTTCTCCAAAGGTCACTTTAATTTTCCTGTAGGCAGTATCTATCTTACAACTAGTGAGATAAGCCTCTACATCCTTACATTTGTCCTCTAGCCATACCTGCTTAGCCATTTTGCACTTCCTGTCGGTCTCATTTTTGAAACGTTTGTATTCCTTTTTGCCTGCTTCATTTACTGCATTTTTACATTTTCTCCTTTCATCAATTAAATTCAATATTTCTTCTGTTGCCCAAGGATTTCTACTAGCCCTCGTCTTTTTACCTACTTGATCCTCTGCTGCCTTCACTACTTCATCCCTCAAAGCAACCCATTCTTCTTCTACTGTATTTCCTTCCCCCATTCCTGTCAATTGTTCCCTTATGCTCTCCCTGAAACTCTCTACAACCTCTGGTTCTTTCAGTTTATCCAGGTCCCATCTCCTTAAATTCCCACCTTTTTTCAGTTTTAAGCTACAGGTCATAACCAATAGATTGTGGTCAGAGTCCACATCTGCCCCTGGAAACGTCTTACAATTTAAAACCTGGTTCCTAAATCTCTGTCTTACCATTATATAATCTATCTGATACCTTTTAGTATCTCCAGGGTTCTTCCATGTATACAACCTTCTTTCATGATTCTTAAACCAAGTGTTAGCTATGATTATGTTGTGCTCAGTGCAAAATTCTACCAGGCGGCTTCCTCTTTCATTTCTCTCCCCCAATCCATATTCACCCACTATGTTTCCTTCTCTCCCTTTTCCTACACTCGAATTCCAGTCACCCATGACTATTAAATTTTCGTCTCCCTTCACTATCTGAATAATTTCTTTTATTTCATCATACATGCGACGAATTGATATTGTGGTGAACGGCATATACCGACCGCGAGAATCTGGCTTTCCGTGCTACGTACGCATCTCTGTGTCATACCGAACCAAAGATCTTGTTTATTGACAGTTTGTGAAGGAAGTGGAGAGATCGGTCGTGTGAGAGGAAAAGAGGCAATGTATTGTTGTGAGACGCCATTACGGTACATGGTAAATGTTCAATTAGCTTTTTTTGTACAAAATAAAATCCAATAATCAACATAAAGTATTCAAAGTGTGTATATCTCCGTACCGAAATTAGTTAATTATCATTGTACAGATATTAGGAGATGTATATCACTCGGAGGCGATAGTGCAAACCTGCATTTTTCACGATCATAATTCGTCGAGAGATTATCTCCGAATTAATAAACTTTAAACTTTAACTTACTAAATTGTTGGACCTATCATCCAGATTCATCAAACAACATAGCATACAGATGTGCCGAACGATTTTCGTAACGAGGAAAGGTTTTAGAGATTTCAGGTGTAGCAGACAACGACGAGGAAATTCAGCGGGATCGCACTGTGGAATACATCTCTGGCTTTCATGTGGTATTTAAAACGAAATATTTATATTTTCCTGGTTTTCAGGAGAGTAAAGATAAAAGGGAATAAGGAACTAAGCTAAACCAATCAAAATCAATAACTAAACCACTACTTAAAATTAAAGCACACACAAAGAATATTTATTTATAAAAATAAAATAAAGAATATTTTTAATTACCTAACCAATAATAATATAATGAAACACCCACCACAGTAGCACACGTTTATTTGCCAACTAGCTCCGCAGATGATGAAGAAATTGAAGAACTCTTTGGTAACAGAAAAGAAATTATTCAGATAGTTACGAGACACGAAAAGTTAAAAGTCATGGGGGACTGGAATTCGATAGTAGGGAAAGGAAGGGAAGGAAAAGTAGTAGATGAATATGGACGGGTGGGGGTAAGGAATGAAAGAGTAAGCCGCCTGGTAGAATTTGGCACAGAGCATAACTTAATCACCGTTAACACTTGGTTTAAGAATCATGAAAGAAGGCTGTGTACGTGGGAGAGACCTGCAGACACCGGAAAGGTTCAGACTGATTACATAATGGTAAGACAGAGATTTAGGAACCAGATTTTAAATTGTAAGACATTACCAGGGGCAGATGTGGACTGTTACCACAATTATGAACTGTAGATTAAAACTGAAGAATTTGCAAAAAGATGGGAATTTAAGGAGATGGGACCTGGATAAATTGAAAGAACTAGAGGTTGTAGAGAGTTACAGAGGGGGCTTTAGGGAACGATTGACAGGAACAGGGGAAAGGGTACAGTAGAAGAAGAAAGGGTAGCTTTGAGAGATGAAATAGTGAAGGCAGTAGAGCATCAAGTAGTTAAAAAAACGAGGGCTAGTAGAAATCCTTGGATAACACAAGAAATGTTGAATCTAATTGATGAAAGGAGAAATTATAAAAATCCAGTAAATGAAACAGGCGAAAAGGAACTCAAACGTCTCAATAATGAGATCGACAGGAATTGCAAAACGGCTGAAACGGCTAAGCGGGAAAGCTAGATATAACGGTGTAGAAGCTTATGTCACTAGGGATAAGATACATGCCACCAACAGAAAAATTAAAGAGACCTTTGGAGAAAAGAGACCCACTTGTATGAATATCAAGAGCTCTGATGATTAACCAGTCCTAAGCAAAGAAGGGAATGCCGAAAGGTGGAAGGAGTATGTAGAGGGTCTATACAATGGGATGTGCTTAAGGGCAATATTATGGAAATGGAAGAGGACGTAGATGGAGATGAGATGGGAGATATGATACTGCGCGTGAAGAATTTGACAGAGCACTGAAGGACGTAAGTAGTAACAAGCCTCCTGGAGTACACGACACTGCGTTAGTACTACTGATAGCCTTGGGAGAGCCAGCCATGAACCAAACTCTTACATCTGATGGGCAAGATGTACGAGACTGGCGAAATATCCTCAGACTTCAAGAAGAATATAATAAATCCAATTCCAAAGAAAGCAGGTGCTGACAGTTAAAGTCACTATTGCAAAATACTAACAAGAATTCTTTACAGAGGAATGGAAAAACTGGTATAAGCTGACATCGGGGAAGATCAGTTTGGATTCTGTAGAAATGTAGAAAAACGCGAGTCGATACTGACCTTACGACTAATCTTAGAAGCTAGGGTAAGAAAAGACAAAACTACGTTCATAGCATTTGTAGACTCAGAGAGAGCTTTTGACAATGTTGACTGGAATACTTTGTTTCAAATTCTGATAATGGAAGGGGTAAAATACAAGGAGCGAAATGCTATCTATAAGTTGTACAGAAACCAGAAGTCAGTTGCAAGAGTCGAAGGGCTGAAAGGGAAGCAATGGTTGAGAAGGGAGTGAGACAGGGTTGTAGCCTATCCCCGGTGTTATTCAATCTTTACGTTGAAGAAGCAGTAAAGGAAACCCAAGAAAAATTTGGAGTAGGAATTAAAATCAAGGGAGAAAAAATAAACACCTTGAGGTTTTCCGATGATATTGTAATTCTGTTAGACAGCAATGGACCGTGAAAAAGGATTGAACGGAATGGATAAAGTCTTGAAAGGAGGCTATAAGATGAACACCAAAAAAACAAAACGAGGATAATGGAATGTAGTCGAATTAAATCAGGCGATGCTGAGGGAATCACATTAGGAACTGAGACACTTAAAGTATTAGATGATTTTTGCTATTTGGGAAGCAATACAACTGAAATTGTGTGTATGGGTTGTACCCATATATGGATGTGAAACATGGACAATAAACAGTTAAGACAAGAAGTTAATAGGAGCTTTTGAAATGTGGTGCTACAGAAGAATGCTGAAGATTAGATGGGTAAATCACGTAACTAACGAAAATACTCTGAAAAAGTGAGGGACAAGAAATTTGTGGCACAACTTGACCAAAGAAAGGAATCTGCTGATAGGACACATTCTGAGACATCAAGGGATCACCAGTTTATTATTGGGGGTATAAATCGTAGAGGGAGACCAAGAAATGTATATAGTATGCAGGCTCAGAAGGATGTAGGTTACAATCGTTATTCGGAATTATATAGTCGCTCAAACAGGAGAGAGCAGCACGATGAACTGCTTCAAACCATTCTTCGGTACTTCGGACTGAAGACGACGACAACAAAACACAGCTCAGTACTACTAATCTATGTTAAAGAATATGTCGTAATCAGAGTACTAAAGGAAATATCATGTTCAATTTGTAAAAACCTGGTTTTAACCAGTTCACATAACTCTTTTAATTGATGTGATATATCCCCCTGACATCACAGGCAACAACATATGTTATCAATAGGTGGTTGTTCCGTCTTGAAATCACAGTTTTCCATCGGATACCTATAGCTAGTGACAGAAGACTTATAGTACATCACAACAATAAAGGAAAACAAGATGAAAAGTGGAAATAAAAAAGTTCGGAAATAGAACTGTAGTGCGACCTCCAGCAGACCAGATGAAAGGGCACGCAGATGCCGACCAAAAACGTGAAGAACTATCCCACTGACGACGTCTTAATGTGAAAAAGGCGGAACGCGTGTGGGAGAAACAAAATACAGTGCAGCAAGAAAAGGCGGTTTTATTTACAGAACAAATATTACTTTCAATGTCTTGATGAAGAACACCTTTCAAGACCTAAACTGTTCGTCATGAAAATAGGCAGTGCGCTCGTCTAACAACATTTAAGTGCGCTTCGGTAATGCGGCGTGTTAAATTAGATATTTTTTTATGTTTAAAAAGTTGTTCTGCAGATGCCTTAGTTATTTTGGACCATTAGATGGCGTAATGGAATGGTTTCCCAATAACTTTAACAGATGTGGATCGAAGAAAGCCTATGCATTCTTGGTATCGTCTGCTGGGTTTACGAAATACTGTATGTTTTATCTGCATCGCCACACTGTTCCTTCCGAATTTTCATATTTTTTTCCACTTGTTTCACATATCACAGCTACAACGCTTTTTCTCGATTCCTCAGCTGCCTTAATGATACTCTGAAGCAAAATATTAGTCATAATTATGACGAAGTCATAATAAGCTGGTTGTTTCTACTGTTTACATAACATAAGGATCGTGCAAACCTGCAAACCTCAACATTGGAATATGAACCGACTACTACGTCTTCCGACTCGTACAAACATCAACATTTATTTGAGCAAATGCCAAAACTGCTAGTCTGCCAGACATAGCCTTCTGTAAACATAAGATATCTTCGAGAGTACCCTGCATGCATTTGAATTCCTTCGTCCATTTCTCAAGTGCTGCCATGCACAGCAAAGGCCTTTTCCGCTTTCAGGAATAAGAATATTCTTTTGTCGACAGAGACCTAAAAATCAATGCAAGGGCATGTCCTCAAAATTCCACTTCACCCTTTTGCTTTCGTTCAACGGGCATGGTCTTCCCGTCGGTGTAAAACATTTTATCAATACATTCCTTACAATTCTGTGTAATTTGTTTTTTGTTTTCGTGGCAGATGTCCTGTTTGTCCGCTTTGATGAAAGAACACGGCGAAGAGCAATTGTTTTACTTCACAAGGCTACATCGCATTTCTACAGTATTGCTTCTTTCTATGCATTTAGTTTTATTAAATGACAAATCTCTGCTCTCAGTTCCATAATTTCTAACCTTGCTCACTATTTCACTAAGCTCATGAACGGGATCACTAGCTGTGGTATGGTCACCTATTTCTTTTCTTTTAAACACCTTTTCTAAAGTCTCCAAAGCTCGCTTTTGCAAACTTCTTGCTTCGCAGCGTTGTGCGCGACTTACAAATCTCTGAAGAATGAATTTGCTTTTATTACTCCTGGAGCCGCGTGGTCAGAGGCGCTTTGCCACGGTTCGGGTGGCTCCTCCCGTCGGAGGTTCGAGTCCTCCCTCGGTATGGATGTGTGTGGTTGTCCTTAGCGTAAGTTAGTTTAAGCTAGATTAGGAATTGTGTAAGCCTAGGGACCAATGACCTCAGCAATTTGGTCCTATAGGAACTTACCACCAATTTCCTAATTTTACTCCTGGAGTTATTTACTAAGTACGATACAACTACATTAATTTTTCATTATTAATCAAATAAATAATGGACAAAAACGATAAAATGTCAGCGAGATAAATCACTGCAATAGTTTATTTCGAAAAAATTTAATTATACAATTTTTCTCAATAGAGAGGCTTTTAACTGACGACCTCCAGCAAGTCATACAGAGATCCTGCCAATTGAGCTGCGGAGCCGCGCGGGATTAGCCGAGCGGTCTGAGGCGCTGCAGTCATAGAATGTGCGGCTTGTCCCAGCGGAGGTTCGAGTCCTTCCTCGGGCATGGGAGTGTATGTTTGTCCTTAGGATAATTTAGGTTAAGTAGTGTGTAAGCTTAGGGACTGATGACCTTAGTAATTAAGCCCCATAAGATTTCACACACACACACACACACACACACACACACACACACACACACAAACTGAGCTGCGGAGCCACTTTGATTGACACTGTTGTTTTTAACGGCTTAGAGCAGCACGAGAAATGTGCAAGCACAATAGTTCCATCGTAAGTTATACGAGTACTACATTTTCACAATGAAATAGGTAACACATCTTGAGAATACAAAAAACTATAGGTTACTTCCATGAGAAATGAAGTATCTATAAGTATCTAGTATCTAGAAGCAAAAAATAACAAACCTGAGCAACGTAATTTACTTATTTCCTACACATTATAGCGAGTCATTGACTGGCTTTTAGAGTAATCAAGTACCTCCTCAAAAAAAGCATTGAATTTATGTGAATTAATTTATTTTAAAGTAATTTTTGAGTGCAATTATTATCAGTGTTATTTATGCACTGACTTCTTATCCTTCCAGCTGCATCGTTGTTTTCTGTACTTTCTTCCTCATGCCAGTTCGGAATGTTTGCGCTGGGGATTGCTGCAGGTAGTAGTAGCATCTTTCTTGAAGGTAACTCCAAAAGTTCGTTTCTCAAATCTCGTTCCTAATCCTCAGCCCGAAAATTAACTAAGGTGCAGTTATCGTATTCACTTTGTCCGCGTGTTTGCATCGAACTATCCGTTCACGTTGCAGTTGGTCATCTTTGGGAAAACCATGCTAAATAACGTTTGCCATATTTCGAACAGTATTAATGAATTCTGACACAGCATAATTATAGTTACCCTTGCTCACGACTGGCATGGAACGAGTTACTTTCTTTTGGATTCACACCTGGACTTCCGTGTTCTGCCGAATGCACAGCCACGAGCGTCCTCAAAGTGACATCAAGGCGCGCAGCGGCTTCTGGGAATTTTTTGCTCACGAGAGGCCGGAATGGTCTACCTCCTTTTTCCAAACATCTTGGTCACACCACGCACCATCGCTTTATCAGACATTTCGACCGCTTACTTGTTTCCATAAAAGCCCATTCACTTAAACACATTTGAAATACACTCACGCTCATAAATTAAAGATAATGGTGATACATGGTGAAACGACGCTCTTGGGGGGCGGTTTGCGGTTTTAAATCACCTATGTGGTGCATCTGACCTGCGGTCGTCGCACGGTGGCGCTGGCAGCAGTTGACATACGCAGAAGTGTGTTGATGCATGTCAGCGTACGGTGCAGCGAGTAAGTGTGCAGACGTTTTCAGACGTGCTAATGGTGACTGTGTATTGAAAATGGCTCGAAGGACACATATCGATGATGTTACGAGGGGTAGAGTAACAGGGCGACTGGAGGCTGGTCAAACACAGCAGGTCGCAACACAGGCCCTCCGTGTGCCACAAAGAGTGATCTCAAGATTATGGCAACGATTCCAGCAGACAGGAAACGTGTCCAGGCGCTACAGTACGGGACGTCCACAGCGTACAACACCACTAGAAGACCGATATCACACCATCAGTGCCCGCAGACGGCCACGGAGTACTGCAGGTAGCCTTGCTCGGGACCTTATCGCAGCCACTGGGACAGTTGTCTCCAGACACACAGTCTACAGACGACTGAACAGATATGGTTCATTCGCCCGGAGACCTGAAAGGTGTATTCCACTGACCCCTGGTCACAGGAGAGCCGGTAAAGCCTGGTGTCAAGAACACAGTACATGGTCATTGGAACAGTGGTCCCAGGTTATGTTCACGGACGATTCCAGGTATAGTCTGAACAGTGAATCTCGCCGGGTTTTCATTTGGCGTGAACCAGGAACCAGGTACCAACCCCTTAATATCCATGAAAGGGACCTGTATGGAGGTCGTAGTTTGTTGGTGTGGGGTGGGATTATGATTGATGCACGTACACCCCTGTTTGTCTTTGACCCTTTTTGCGGCCTGTGCACGTGTGCATGGTGATCATATCCCATATTGTTGTTGGGGCACACGCGCACATGTGTTTCGGGACGGTTTTCTCAACTTATCGCCAATACCGTGGACTTACAGATCTGTGTCGTGTGTGTTCCCTATGTGCCTATGCTAAACTCCATCGAGCACGACTGGGATCCCCTCGGTCGACGTATCGCTGCACGTCTTCAAACCCTTACAACACCTGAGCAGCTCCGACAGGCACTGGTGCAAGAATGGGAGGCTATACCCTAGCAGCTGCTCGACGACTTGATTCAGAGTGTGCCAACCCCAGAAAAACGTGTTTCTTGCATTTAAAATGCAAACGAAGCAAAATTTTGTTAAACGGCTAATACTTATCTTAGACCAAAGTCTGATACACTGTTGGAGCTAATGTGAATCATTTCTCCCTCCAGTCTGCAGTTATTTGAGGGTGACTATTTTTGCACTTAAAATCCAAACGAGGATGACTGTTTTTGCACGCCAAATCCGAACGATGGACATACAAATGATATCATTAGCTGAGCATTAATTTCAGCCGAATCAAAATCTTTTGCAAAAGGAATTAATCCATTCGCACCATGTGCCTGGGAGCCAACTCCGGTTCATCTTTCAAACCTTGTTTACCTAATATACTGTAACACAGTTACAGTAAGACACATGTTAGAATGTTTATACAATTGTCATCTGGTCCGGACAAAGCCAAAAACTTTTTACCACGTGTTAATAGCTCAGATAGGAACTGAATACCAAGACGCTCTGCTCCCAAACCGCGATTCTGCGTGTGGCCTTTCCCGTCATAGTTGCTAAAGTGCTTACGTGCAATAATGGTGGACTGCCTCATGTTGAAGTTCTGTGTACATAATTTTTCACCACTACGCCAGGCAAGTCGCACGGTCATAGATACTTAACGCTACGCGTGCAGAGCCGGTGCGCGTCGCTAGTTGTATAAAGCAGTCGTGTTTGTCGCCTCAGATTGAAGGCCTTGCACATGACGGCCTAACTACCCCAGATGGACTGCCACGATCAATAACTCCACACGATCATTTCACTTCTTGAACTTCTTGCTGCATATAAAGACGTAACTTGGCGGTGTTTGCGCCGCAATAGAAGATACGGAAAATGGCTCTGAGCACTATAAGACTTAACATCTATGGTCATCAGTCCCCTAGAACTTAGAACTACTTAAACCTAACTAACCTAAGGGCATCACACAACACCCAGTCATCACGAGGCAGAGAGAATACGGAAGTCTTGCTATTTATTTTTAGCACACCTCTCTGATGCCTATGCGAAACTTTCAACATCAACGAACGTTATATCACTGCAATTGCCTTTTCAACAACTTTCGAATGCCGTTAAAAAGTATTCTGTACGACTAAAAAAGATATCTGGTTTAATGTCTAGGGCGATACGAGAGTTGATAGGATTTCACACGCGGCAGAATTACATGGCATTCGCTTCGATATCTTGAACCATGTGTCAAATAAAATACTTGTTACGTGCTAAGCGACTCACCCAATGAATGTTGAGTTGTATACTTTGTATAAAAGTAATTCTCATTAGTTTCTTCTTTTTTTTTTTCTCTCCGGCCGAGTTTGATGTTGACTCAAGCCGAAAGGCGTTAAGCTGTGTGGTCTATGAAAATAAAAAGCGATCAACTAGGAACATTACATTAGTTAGTGGTATTATGATAGCGGACACGTACTGTAATACCATTTATTGGCAAACGCCTTAACCTTATCTATATAGTCTGGATCACTAAATTATTTTGCAACAGAGTATTCAATCCTGGCTGATCATTTTAATTTATGAGTTGTAAAACCGTTGATGGCGATGTCGAACAACGCACACACACACACACACACACACACACACACACACACACACACACACACTTTGTTAAAGGAAATAGCTGTCCCTCTTCCGTAACACATGACCTTCGGAGAACTGGTTAGGTTTTTATCTTTTTCTTCGTTCGCTAATGACAGTACACATTTGAAATGTCGGTGAAGCACTGAAACAGTCCAGCTGTCTTACGCAAACGCATATGAATATCAGCGTTGTCTTAGTTATTGCTGTAACCATTCAGTATACACTTTTGTTACAAACTGACTTCAACAAAAGGTGCTTCTAAGTCTAGCCTAAATGCGACAAAAATCTCAGTCATACAGGGAAATTAGTGACAAAACTATCAAACAAGCAACGCAATGCTCAGTCAGTAAATCATCGTAGTAACACAGCTTTGATTTCATTGGGACGTACGAATCGGGCTTACGTGGTAGGCTCATCGATGAAAATGACGGACGGGTTGTTGACGAGCTCCTGGGCGATGCTGAATCTCTTGCGCTCTCCACCAGACAGCTTGTCGGTGAAGGTGCTGCTGCAATGGGACAGCCCCAGGGCGGCCAGCACCTCGTCCACCTGTGGCAACAGAAAATAAGTCTTCACCACCGGTTACAGACAGCACGTTTTTGAGGACACATATTTCAAAAATTATTCATTTTATCGCTATTTTACCAGCTTCTTCCTTTTCTTGAGTATTTGTCGCGCA
This sequence comes from Schistocerca serialis cubense, assembly GCF_023864345.2. Taxonomy (NCBI): domain Eukaryota; kingdom Metazoa; phylum Arthropoda; class Insecta; order Orthoptera; family Acrididae; genus Schistocerca; species Schistocerca serialis. Next base: position 254,220,709 of record NC_064645.1, on the reverse strand, counting down.
TCGGCGGTAGTTTGTATAGTTATAAGACGTGTATATTTCTATTGTCAAACCACAATTTATGAAAGACGTATATATTTTATTAATAGGATTAATTAGGAATAATTAACATTTGTCATGTTGGAAATAATTGTGGTAGCAGGGAATGTCTGCACCAAAGTATTGTTGGCAAGAGAGATCGCATATTGATATAATTTTAAAAAGGACGGGAGAGACAGTGTATGGATACATTTTAAGAAAAGAGCGGGAAAGACCTCGCATTGACACATTTTGTAATGATAGTGGGCACTGTCTGCACCAGAAAGCATTGTTGGCAGGAGAGACCACACTTTAGCGTTCGTAGGAAGTCAGTGGTAAGCGAGAAGTGAAGCGAGTCGGTAGCAAGTCTGAAGCGAGAGGTTGACAGGAGCGGTGTGCCTGCCAGCCACTAGCTATGATTTATAAGAGATTATAAACGGATGTACAGAGACATCAGCTAACTATTATGATAAGAGGAACTAATATTATTGAATTATTTTTTTGAGGAACTCAAGACTACTGAAGGTATGTTTGCGCAATGCTACTTGTAAGATTATTGTAAAAAGTAAGTCCCATTTGAACGTTTGTAAAATCATTTCATTCAGAATATAATTAAATTTTGCCAGCAATATTGCATTTTTTATTATAATCCATCCCAAAAACCATCAACGTAAAACTTTGCAAAATTTTATTGTTGTCAAGAAAAAGTTTAACTATGAATTACGTAACTTCAGTCACATTAATTAAAGAATAACGTCAGCTGTGCTATTAAAGAATAACGTCAGCTTTGGTAATAAATACAGCCACTTATTATGAAAGCTCACCAGCAGATAATAGAGTATAGTAAGACAGAGTAAGTATATTAATGTCGCAGTTCGATGTAGCAGTCAGATGGCGATCCAGTATGAGTAAAAAAGGTAAAGAGCAGTTTTGCATTTTTGCAGGTAACGACTGAGGGCCACGACGACGACACATTCTATGTTTCGTCTAAATAATCAGCAAATCACTTTTAATAATCAGCATTTAAATTTGTATGCAAAGATTGAGAAAGAGAATTAATTTCAAAGGGAAGATTTCATCTGTTATTATTAAGCAAGAGATAGAAATCCTAAGCGAAGGTTTCATAGGTTATTGTAAAAAGGAAGGTTGCGTAACAAAATAGATATAGAGGAGACGGGAAGGTATCATAGTTTAACAGATTTAACATGATTAAATTGAGGGATGGCCCTTTGTCCTCCCTGTCGCCACCCCATTACCTCCTGGGACGAAATATGTGGCTGGCTCTGAGCACTATGGGACTTAACATCTATGGTCATCAGTCCCCTAGAACTTAGAACTGCTTAAACCTAACTAACCTAAGGACATCACACAACACCCAGTCATCACGAGGCACAGAAAATCCCTGACCCCGCCGGAAATCGAAACCGGGAACCTGGGCGCAGGAAGCGAGAAAGCTACCGCACGACCACGAGTTGCGGACACGAAATATGTGTACCCAGCGTGTAGTGTTATTTACGTGATAGTCACCGAAAGTTTTCTAAATGTTTGCGTATCGTGTAAATGAAGCGGTACTAGTGGGATGTGAGATGTAGCGAAACTGCCCTGTAACTAATTGCAGTAAGGCCAGCACACCGAGTCTCGCTGTTAATCCGCCAGGCTGATTCGACCCGGTGCCGGCGCTTCTCCCCGTCCCGAAAGCGGCGCTTTAACGGGCAGGGCTATCCGGTCAGATTAATTCCAACAACTTGTTCGCGTTAAACTGTAATAAGCACTCAGGACAAAATAATAGTTACGCCCTGAGGACATGTACATGTAAACACATTCTCCACAACCCACTGTATGATGAATGGCAGAGGGTACCACGACCCCTATAACTGACTTCATTTCCTGTTCCACTAGCAAACAGAGCGAGGGAAAAGCCACGATCTAAAAGTCTCTGTGAGAGCCTTAGATTTTCGCATCTTATCTTCGTGGTCCTTCCGTGACATATACGTTGGCTATAGAAGAATCGTTCTGCAGTCTGCCTCAAATTCCTGTTCTTTAAATTTCTGTAGCAGTGATTCGCGAAAAGAGCGTCGTTTTCCATCCAGGGATTCCTATTTCCTTCTCAGTGATAATTGTGAGCAGATCAAACGAACCGATAACAAATCTAGCAGCACGACTGTGAATTGTTTCGATGTCTTCCAATAATCCGACCTGGTGGAGATCCCAAACACTCAAGAATGGGTCGCACTAGCGCCCTGTTCGCCGTCTCCTTTACATATAAACTACACATTCCCGAAATTCTCCCAATAAAATGAGGTCAAGCATTCACCTTACGTGCTACCGTCCTTACGTTCTCATTATGTTTCATATCGCTTTGCAACGTTACGAATAGGTATTTAATTGACGTGACTGTGTCAAGCAGGCCCCTACTAATGCTGTATTCGAACGTTACACGATAGTTTTTTTCTAATCATCCGCCTTAACTTACATCTTTCTACATTTGGAGCATGCTGCCATTCATCGCACCAACTAGAAAGTCTGTCTACAGTCATCTTGTATATTTCTACAGTCGCTCAAGGACGACACCTCCTCGTACATCAAAGTGTTATCAGCAGATAGTCACAGGCTCTGAGCACTATGGGACTTAGCATCTGAGGTCTTCAGTTCCCTAGAACTTAGAACTACTTAAACCTAACTAATCTAAGGACATCGCACACATCCATGCCCGAGGCAGGATTCGAACCTGCGACCGTAGCAGTCGCACAGTTCCAGACTGAAGCACCTAGAACCGCTCGGCCAAGAGAACAAGAGTGGTCCTGTCACACTTCCCTGGGGCATTGCTGACAATACCCATGTCTCTGATGAACATTCACCGTTGAGGACGATGTACTGGTTTATATTACTTAAAAAGGCTTCAAAGTCAAATGTGTGGGAACGTAAACCGTATGCACGGACCTTCGACAACAGTCTTCAGTGGGGCGCCGATCAATCGCATACACTTCGATGTTGATCGAACTTTCCGGTATCAGATCTACAGTGCGCTCGTGAATTTCTTCGATGTCGTCCTTTAATCTGAAACATTCGAGCAGTAATCAAGAGTAGATCGTAGTAGTATTCTATACGCGACCACATTTAGAGAAGAACCACACTTTTCCCGATCCCCTTTACCCTCGGGAAAGATTCCCGGTAGTCACGCTAATACGAGGGTTGGAACTTAAACAGTGGCAACTACTTTTTCACAACCGATACAAAAGAATTACATGTTTGCACCTGTTACTGGCCTTCAAAGTAGTCACCAGCGTTGTGTAGATCCCGTTGCCAGCGATGTGGAAGGCGTAGTATACCGTTAGCAGAGCCTGTTGTGTTGGTGGTGCGACTGGAGCGATCTACCGCCTGTTGAATCTCTGAAACAGTTCTGAAGCGAATGCCACGAAGTGGTTCCTTCATCTTCGGAATCAGATCAAAGTCACAAAGATTTAAGTCTGGGGAATATGGTGGATGATGCAGTACTTACCAGTCAGATCGACCGAACAGAGCAGCCACAGCTTGCGCTGTATGCGCCCGCGCATTGTCGTTCAAAATGATGGGTGGGTTGCGCAGAAAGCGTCGCCGCTTCTTTCGTGAAGCTTTTTCTTGGAGCATCACGTGCGACCAGCTTTGCGAAATAAGCGGCGACACATTCTGCGCAACCCACCCATAATTATGCACGACAATGCGCGTGCGCATACAGCGCAAGCTGTGGCTGCTCTGTTCGGTCGATGGGACTGGGAAACCATCCACCATACTCCCCGGACTTAAGTGCTTGTGACTTTGATTTGGTTCCGAAGATGAAGGAACCACTTCGTGGCATTCGCTTCAGAACTGTTTCAGAGATTCAACAGGCGGTAGATCGCTCCAGTCGCACCACCAACACAACAGGCTCTGCTAACGGTATACTACGCCTTCCACATCGCTGGCACCTAGTTCTACACAACGCTGTTGATTACTTTGAAGGATAGTAACAGGTGCAAATATGTAACTCTTTTGTACCGGTTGTGAATAAATAGTTGCCACTATTTAAGTTCCAACCCTCGTATTTAACACACGGCCCCTAGCCTCGATAACTACCTCAATTCAGCGAAGAATAGTATCCAGACATTTTCGCGTACATCATATGAAAAAATGGCTCTGAGCACTATGGGACTTAACATCTGAGGTATTCACTCCCCTAGAACTTAGAACTACTTAAACCTAACCAACCTAAGGACATCACACACATCCATGCCCGAGGCAGGATTCGAACGTGCGACCGTAGCGCATCATATGAAGTAAAAGCGTTGATTGGTAACAACATCCTATGAGACGACTAAATTACGCGGGCGTGGACTGCTACGTTTCACCTGATGTCCCAAATAGTCCCAGACATCTTGCGTGGGTTTATGATGGGATAGTTTATAGGAGCAATCGAGTTGCAGCGATGTGCCTTAGTGTTTGTCGAACCAGAAACATAATCGTGGAGCCCTGTCAACACGGCTATTGTAATAATGGAAGACGAGAGTGTTTACAACGCATTCGTCTTGAAAACGTCAAAGAAAGTACAACATTTGCTCACCGGGGATGTTGAAATAAATATCCTGGTTCATGTTCACGGCAACCTGTATGTTTGGGCCCAAGTCCTGGTACGAAAAGCACCAACAAATATTACAGAGCCACCGCCAGCATGAACTATACCCTCCACACATTGAGCGCTAAACGCCTCAGTGTGTCACCAGTGTACTCCTCGCCTTGTGTCATTAGAACATACACAAAATCGCGACTCGTCGGACCATATTACAGGCATCCAATCAACTACTGTCCAGTGTTTGTGTTGTGTGGTCCTCTGAAGATGTGTAGCTTCATACGCCGCTGGGCGTAATTGCCTTTGGCGGGGTCCGAGATTCCAACTGTGCATTGTGTGCAATGCCCTTCGCAGTGTCCGAAAACTAATTCACACTCCTGGAAATTGAAATAAGAACACCGTGAATTCATTGTCCCAGGAAGGGGAAACTTTATTGACACATTCCTGGGGTCAGATACGTCACATGATCACACTGACAGAACCACGGGCACATAGACACAGGCAACAGAGCATGCACAATGTCGGCACTAGTACAGTGTATATCCACCTTTCGCAGCAATGCAGGCTGCTATTCTCCCATGGAGACGATCGTAGAGATGCTGGATGTAGTCCTGTGGAACGGCTTGCCATGCCATTTCCACCTGGCGCCTCAGTTGGACCAGCGTTCGTGCTGGACGTGCAGACCGCGTGAGACGACGCTTCATCCAGTCCCAAACATGCTCAATGGGGGACAGATCCGGAGATCTTGCTGGCCAGGGCAGTTTACTTACACCTTCTAGAGCACGTTGGGTGGCACGGGATACATGCGGACGTGCATTGTCCTGTTGGAACAGCAAGTTCCCTTGCCGGTCTAGGAATGGTAGAACGATGGGTTCGATGACGGTTTGGATGTACCGTGCACTATTCAGTGTCCCCTCGACGATCACCAGTGGTGTACGGCCAGTGTAGGAGATCGCTCCCCACACCATGATGCCGGGTGTTGGCCCTGTGTGCCTCGGTCGTATGCAGTCCTGATTGTGGCGCTCACCTGCACGGCGCCAAACACGCATACGACCATCATTGGCACCAAGGCAGAAGCGACTCTCATCGCTGAAGACGACACGTCTCCATTCGTCCCTCCATTCACGCCTGTCGCGACACCACTGGAGGCGGGCTGCACGATGTTGGGGCGTGAGCGGAAGACGGCCTAACGGTGTGCGGGACCGTAGCCCAGCTTCATGGAGACGGTTGCGAATGGTCCTCGCCGATACCCCAGGAGCAACAGTGTCCCTAATTTGCTGGGAAGTGGCGGTGCGGTCCCCTACGGCACTGCGTAGGATCCTACGGTCTTGGCGTGCATCCGTGCGTCGCTGCGGTCCGGTCCCAGGTCGACGGGCACGTGCACCTTCCGCCGACCACTGGCGACAACATCGATGTACTGTGGAGACCTCACGCCCCACGTGTTGAGCAATTCGGCGGTACGTCCACCCGGCCTCCCGCATGCCCACTATACGCCCTCGCTCAAAGTCCGTCAACTGCACATACGGTTCACGTCCACGCTGTCGCGGCATGCTACCAGTGTTAAAGACTGCGATGGAGCTCCGTATGCCACGGCAAACTGGCTGACACTGACGGCGGCGGTGCACAAATGCTGCGCAGCTAGCGCCATTCGACGGCCAACACCGCGGTTCTTGGTGTGTCCGCTGTGCCGTGCGTGTGATCATTGCTTGTACAGCCCTCTCGCAGTGTCCGGAGCAAGAATGGTGGGTCTGACACACCGGTGTCAATGTGTTCTTTTTTCCATTTCCAGGAGTGTAGATCGACATGTGTTCGCTGACGGTATCAATTCCTGTCGGGTTTGAAAGCCATTGTCATTGACAAAGCGGCACATTCGTCTTCAACTGCTGTCGGTTAGGCACTTTTCGCGACCAATTTTCTTACACAGTGTTACATAGAAGCCTGCGATGCAGTATTCCTTGTAAACATGGTGTGCAGTCCGCCTTCTTTTGCAACAGATCAGGCAACTTAATTGGTGATGCGGCCCTAGGACATTCAAACACAATACGCTATGTGATCAAAAGTATCCGGACACCTGGCTGAAAACTGACTTACAAGTTCCTGGTACCCTCCATGGATAATGCTGGAATTCAGTATGGTGTTGGCCCATTCTTAGCCTTGATGACTCCTTCCACTCTCGCAGGCACACGTTCAGTCTGGTGCTGGAAGGTTTCTGGAGAATGGGAGCACATTCTTCACGGAGTGCTGCACTGAGGAGAGGTATCGGTGTCAGTCTGTGAGGCCTGGCACGAAGTCGGCGTTCTAAAACATCCCAAAGGTATTTTATAGGGCTCAGGTCAGGACTCTGTGCAAACCAGTCCATTACAGGAATGTTATTGTCGTGTAACCACTCCGCCACAGACCGTGCATTATGAACAGGTGCTCGACCGTGTTGAAAGATGCAATCGCCATCCCCGAATTGCTCTTCGACAGTGGGAAGCAAGATGGTGCTTAAAACATCAATGTAGGCCTGTGCTGCGATAGTGCCACGCAAAACAACAAGGGGTGCAAACCCCACGGTGAAAACACGACCACACTATAAGATCACCGCCTCCGAATTTTACTGTTGGCACTACACACACTGACAGATGACGTTCAGTGGGCATTCGCCATACCCACACCCTGCCATAGGATCGTCACATTGTGTACCGTGATTCGTCACTTCACAGAAAGTTTTTCCACTGTTCAGTCACCTAATGTTTGCGCCCCTTACACCAAGCGAGTGGTCGTTTGGCACTTACCGGCGTTATGCGTGGCATATGAGCAGCCGTTCGACCATGAAATCCAAGATTTCTCACCTCCCACCTATCATAGTACTTTCAGTGGATCCTGATGCAGTTTGGAATTCCTGTGTGATGGTCTGGATAGATGTCTGCCTATTACACATTACGACCCTCTTCAACTGTCGGTGGTCTCTGTCAGTCAACAGACGTGGTCAGCCTGTACACTTTTGTGCTGTACGTGTGCCTTCACGTTTTCACTTCACTATCGCATCGGAAACAGTGGACTTAGGGATGTTCAGGAGTGTGGAAATGTGGCGTACAGACGTATGACACAAGTGACACGCAATCACCTCACCACGTTCGAAGTCCGTGAGTTCCGCGGAGCGCCCCATTCTGCATTCTCACAATGTCTAATGACTACTGAGGTCGCTGATATGGAGTGCCTGGCATTATGTGGCAGCAAATTGCACCTAATATGAAAAACGTACGTTTTGGTGGGTGTCCGGATACTTTTGATCACATAGTGTATAGCCTTCAGCCGTTTGCGCTTCGCAGTTGAAATCTGTCAAAAGTGCTGTCAGGTGTCAGCGATTTCCTTAAGTTGGCTCATTTTAGTACAAAAGGATAGATGTATCAAAACTTCACACATGATGCGCCAGTGTTTCACGCATCTCAGTGTTTGTGATTTTCTATCTCCTGATCTAAAAGTCATACAATGATATAATTTTGTCTGTACGTTTAGTGGCATATGTAGATAATGTCTGAAAAATTTATTGCGAACAGAGTTGATACCAAAGAAATAATAAATTTAAACGTCATGAGCAATGCGGCAATTTTTCACGCATCTCAGTGTTTATGGCGTCATATGTCTTAACTATTGCGTTACCACGATATAATGCTGTAGGTGCATTTAGAGGCCGGCCGGAGTGGCCAAGCGGTTCTAGGCGCTACAGTACGGAACTGCGCGACCACTACGGTCGCAGGTTCGATTCCTGCCTCGGGTATGGATGTGTGTGATGTCCTTAGGTTAGTTAGGTTTAAGTAGTTCTAAGTTCTAGGGGACTTATGACCTCAGCAGTTGAGTCCCATAGTGCTCAGAGCCATTTTGCATTTAGAGGCATATGTGGAGACTGTCTGAGAAATGCGTTGTGAACAGTGTTAGCAGCGAAGAAGTAATAAATTTAAGAGTCTTGCGTGATGCAGTAGTTCTCCAAGCACCTAATTATTTGTGACGTCATATCTCCTGAATTACAATACGTAGGAGGTTCTTACCCCCACTACGAATGTTGTCTACACTCAGCGATGTGTATACCAAGTTTGGTTCAAACGGTCCCGCTGATTCAGGAGGAGATGTGGAACGTATACACATACATACACACATGCATACATCCACTTTTATAATATGCATCGATTCTGCTTATGCATTTAACGTTTCACTGACAACGAGATCGTGAAAGAAGAAACATGGTGTCGACTTCAGCGCGCGACTGACGACGACCTTGGCTTTACCTGGAATCTATACTTAGAGGAAACTCGTGGAGTAACGTAACCCAGACCGCGGCATCGGCATTCTAAGAATGGCAAGCACCAAAATTAGCACCCCAAGGTAAGTTTGTGTTTTAGAATTCTGTCTTTAGAGTCACAGCCTCAGAAGAAGGTTTTCTCGCCTCTCAGGGGTTACAGTTTCTAGGCTGTTCTACATCATCGTTAGATAATGTTAATGGCCTGCTAACGACTACCATTACGCGGTCAGGGTAAATGTCTCGCAGCAAACTGAAAACTGTTATGACCAACAGTTATTTCAAGGAACTTCCCATTCGCTTACCTGGAGCTACAAAGCGAATGCAGTGAAGTTTTGGCCGTAAAATTTCGCCATGCGCTTTGTGTGGGCGGTATCGGTAGGTAGGGAGCACCAGTGTACAATAGTTAAGACAATGGACACGAATTCAAATCTGAGTCTGGCTCTCCTGATTTAGATGTTTCTGTGGTTTCCTTAAATCACCTGAATATCAGGATGGTTTCAACGAGAACACCACATGCAACAAACCACATCTTAGAAGCAGTATGATACGTATCTCCGTCAAACTTCTAGCAGACTTAAAAAGGACGTAGCTCTTCAATTAACTGAGTAGTACAGTAACTAGGTATTTTTCACTGTTCTGTGATGTATACTACACTGTCGGATGAACGTGGGGAAGTGATTTGAAATAATGTGTTACAGATGTGTTAACGAATCAGTTTTTTACGGGGCGACGTATTAGACTTCTCACAGAGCTTTTTGTGCAGTTTTGTTGATGTAATAGACAGTTAACCTTACAGATTTATGAGTACTTCACATCTGTCAGTTGAAGAAAACTGCGACACGTGATTTTAATACCGTCTGTTAACGCATTCCGTTGTCGCATTTAACAACACAAAGTGGACAAATGGTGACAGGAAGCCTGTGCGTGGCCGTGATTTTGCCTCTTCTTTTCGACGGATGCAAGACGTCGAGTGTCCCGATAGACCAATGAGACGTCCAATCCACAGTTTGTGGAAGGTGTAGTTCAGACCGAAAGTGATTCCCTGATATTTTGGGATTGTTTCACCTACCTTGACTTGGGCCTACTCACTGAGATTATTGTTGGCGTGGAATAGCGACGGTGGTTTTCGCTAAATCAAACGGCTTTCGGTTATACCGTGTTTTTCGTCTAGAGTTCTATCTGATTTCTAAAACTGCTCCAAATAACTGTGTAAGGTAGCAGATTTTGCACCTTACATGATGCTACATCAGTACTAATACACCGAATACACAGAGATAGCCATTTAAAAAAAAGAGATCATTGGCCCACCGGTAGGAAAGAATGGACGCAGAAAAGGTAGTTGTGTGTGTCATGTCAAACTAACGAGATGGCCGCAGAGGCTGGAACACGGCCGGAACCCTTCGTCGGCTGGCACTTCAGGCCACCAAAGACGTTGGGAGAGGCTGGACCATCACAACAAGAAGTCAGAAGGACCTATATGCGAAAGAGAGAAAGACGATTTTGCGCCACAGTGGAAAATTTGCGGAAGGCTGTGACGGGATTGGCGCAGAGCGCGTAGAGATACATATTAAGAGTTTGGCGCCAACAGTAACCGCGGGAGAATTCTGTGTCGTGATTGGCTACCAATGCGCACGGATGCATGCGGAGAAGAGCGGCCTAGTTTGCAAAAATCTGATAGGACTTTGGGGTCGGGACTGGACCGGAGCAGTCGCGGTGTCTGGCTGCCCAGATTGGAGAGCGTGAAGAGAAATAGGTTGGAGAAATTACCGGCATTGAGTCCAGTGGTTACTCTCCAAGTCTGAATAGTGTAGAGCATACGACTCCACACACGTAACATTATCTGTACCTCTCAGAAGAGAAACAGATTTGTACTAACTTGTGGTGTTCATGTGCAATCTGAAGTGTACCAATGCTGCCGCGCACTTGAGTCGACCAACTGCTTTTGGCCTATGTGCAAGTAGCTTGAGTATTGACTCGTGACGGAGTCCGCAACTGAACACTTACGTACAGGAGTTTACGGACGCAAATCACGTCCACGTTTGAGATTAAAGCCAAGCTCGCTCACGGGTAAGACGGCATTGCGACTTTGGCTGGGCCGACCGTCGTAATCATCACGGAGAATTACGGTGATATTAGCAATCATCAGCCAAAGTAGGGCACTGTAATTCTAAATGAGTTCGGAGTCCACTAGCTCTCTGACGGGCGCTCTCTGAGTCTGTGTCCGTTCAGGCAGAACTTCACTAGAGTCACCTGCGGGTTCAGTATTGCCTTAAGGAGTTAGGAAAAGAGGATACATTGTGCCAGTGATGGGCTAGTTAGGTTAGCGATTGTATTGGATTGGCCGGGAGGAGGGGCCGAGTGGTTCTAGGCGCTACAGTCTGGAACCGCGCGCAGGTTCGAATCCTGCCTCGGGCATGGATATGTGTGTGATGTCCTTAGATTAGTTAGGTTTAAGTAGTTCTAAGTTCTAGGGGACTGATGACCTCAGCAGTTAAGACCCATAGTGCTCAGAGCCATTTGAAGCCATTTTGTATTGGATTGTCATGTTAGGTTGGAAATATTGCTCATCCTGATTTCTGAATAAATCTTAATTTGGTGTTATATGCTAATCACCGCATTATTGATTTCGTAGCTAGCAATCACCATATTTTTGTTTAATAATTAGAGTGTAATGATAATTTCGATGCAAACAATACTGCGGGCATAACCGCGCGTCTAAACAGAGCCAACTTAACGTCAAGGTCGACTAAGACTACCAGTAGATATTTTTCAATGTATCGATAATTTTACAATAAAACCTCCCGTACGTTGCAACCGTTTCTTCAAATAGCCGATCTTCGATTTTCTATTGCTATTATACACTCCTGGAAATGGAAATAAGAACCGGTGTGTCAGACCCACCATACTTGCTCCGGACACTGCGAGAGGGCTGTACAAGCAATGATCACACGCACGGCACAGCGGACACACCAGGAACCGCGGTATTGGCCGTCGAATGGCGCTAGCTGCGCAGCATTTGTGCGCCGCCGCCGTCAGTGTCAGCCAGTTTGCCGTGGCATACGGAGCTCCATCGCAGTCTTTAACACTGGTAGCATGCCGCGACAGCGTGGACGTGAACCGTATGTGCAGTTGACGGACTTTGAGCGAGGGCGTATAGTGGGCATGTGGGAGGCCGGGTGGACGTACCGCCGAATTGCTCAACACGTGGGGCGTGAGGTCTCCACAGTACATCGATGTTGTCGCCAGTGGTCGGCGGAAGGTGCACGTGCCCGTCGACCTGGGACCGGACCGCAGCGACGCACGGATGCACGCCAAGACCGTAGGATCCTACGCAGTGCCGTAGGGGACCGCACCGCCACTTCCCAGCAAATTAGGGACACTGTTGCTCCTGGCGTATCGGCGAGGACCATTCGCAACCGTCTCCATGAAGCTGGGTTACGGTCCCGCACACCGTTAGGCCGTCTTCCGCTCACGCCCCAACATCGTGCAGCCCGCCTCCAGTGGTGTCGCGACAGGCGTGAATGGAGGGACGAATGGAGACGTGTCGTCTTCAGCGATGAGAGTCGCTTCTGCCTTGGTGCCAATGATGGTCGTATGCGTGTTTGGCGCCGTGCAGGTGAGCGCCACAATCAGGACTGTATACGACCGAGGCACACAGGGCCAACACCCGGCATCATGGTGTGGGGAGCGATCTCCTACACTGGCCGTACACCACTGGTGATCGTCGAGGGGACACTGAATAGTGCACGGTACATCCAAACCGTCATCGAACCCATCGTTCTACCATTCCTAGACCGGCAAGGGAACTTGCTGTTCCAACAGGACAATGCACGTCCGCATGTATCCCGTGCCACTCAACGTGCTCTAGAAGGTGTACGTCAACTACCCTGTCCAGCAGGATCTCCGGATCTGTCCCCCATTGAGCATGTTTGGGACTGGATGAAGCGTCGTCTCACGCGGTCTGCACGTCCAGCACGAACGCTGGTCCAACTGAGGCGCCAGGTGGAAATGGCATGGCAAGCCATTCCACAGGACTACATCCAGCATCTCTACGATCGTCTCCATGGGAGAATATCAGCCTGCATTGCTGCGAAAGGTGGATATACACTGTACTAGTGCCGACATTGTGCATGCTCTGTTGCCTGTGTCTATGTGCCTGTGGTTCTGTCAGTGTGATCATGTGATGTATCTGACCCCAGGAATGTGTCAATAAAGTTTCCCCTTCCTGGGACAGTGAATTCACGGTGTTCTTATTTCAATTTCCAGGAGTGTAGATATCGAACAAAGACTGAAAAACTTTAAGACACCACCAAAGTTTTGAATTACGCGTTTCAAGATATACAGAATGTCACCAAACGATACCGACAAACTTTGAGGGCCTGTAGAGGGTATGTTGAGGAACAAATTGGGTGTAGAACCGGTGTCCGCAAACCTCATCTAACGACGCTGCAGTACGTCGAAGCTTTAGTCACCAGTGCCTAACCCTAGGCCATCCTTTCGGCAACAGACGTGACTTTGTATGCTGACAGGCCGTGAGCGAGATCTCTCGCAATGACGTTTGTTATTCTGTGATTGCGACTGATTGCCACGATCACCAGTGGCCTTGAATGCGACGCTCTGCTGCCTTGGTGGATGACGGTTTCGGACACGGATTCACATCCACAGTTTACTTTTCTCCTGTATAACTAAAACATTGGAGATTTTGAAGGATTCCAGGAGAAAAACTGCGGATGGACACCTGTGTCCAAAATTGTCATCCAACAAGGCAACAGAACACTGCATTCATGAAGTAACTAGCTTCTGGTTCCTTATTTTATCAGTTCAGCTGATTTTTAACATTCTTCTCTTGCGTCACATCTCGATCGCTTCGATTCTCTTCTGTTCGGTATTCCCTCTGTCACCCCCGCTGTGCTCCAAACGTACATTCTCAGAAATTTCTTCCTCAAATTAAGGCCTATGTGTGATACCAGTAGACTTCTCTAGGCCAGGAAAGTCCTCTTCGCTAGTGCTAGTAAACTTTTTATGTCTTCCTTGCTTCGTCCGTTACGGGCTATTTTTCTGCCAAGATAACAGAATTTAATTAACTTTATCTACTTCATGACCACCAATTTTGATGTTAAGTTTCTCGCTATTCCCGTCTCTCCTACTTCTCATTACTTTTCTCGTTTTCTGGTTTATCCCTCATCCATATTCTGTACTCTGTAGGCTGTTCATTCCATTCAGCAGCTCCTGTAATTGTTTTGCACTATCACTGAGAATAGCAATGTTATCAGTGAATCTCATCATTGATATCCTTTCATCCTGAACTTTAATCCCAGTCTTGAACCTTTCTTTTATCTGTAATTGTTTCCTCGATGTGTAGGTTGAGCAGTAGGGGCCAAAAGACTGCATCACCTTTATTCTTGGCGATCCGATCTTACCGTCCCCTGTTGGTTCTTGTACATACTTACACCAGAAAGAAAAATGCTCCTATCATAGCACGAAAAGGCGGATATGTCCTGGGAAGAGATAGGGATTAAAAGAAGTGCACTAGCTTTCCGACTTGCCTCGCAGCTTCAAAGAAATTTAAATCGGAACATCTTGACATAATCGCGCCTTTTTACTTGTTGGTATTAATGCCTATATCATGTAATAAAATGCTTGATGTCGTGTCGAATAAACATATGTCGTCCAACGTGGAATTTGTCGTGTCGTGCAATATGGTGCAACGTATCAAACATTAGGATGCATGCATCCACACTTACTATTATAGATGCATCCCCACTTTCGCATACCTCCTACTGTAGACGCATCCCACTCCCCATACGCAGATGCATTTGTGTCTATTTATTATTTCACCCCTCAGCATACATTTAACAGGTCATCATACATGTAAAAGGGTTTGTTTTTGGGGGAGAAATAGTCCCCTAGGGGAAAAATACCATCCTCCCACTAAGAAATCAAGAAATTGCTTTAGCGTCCTCTAGGAACAAATTCATCCTCAGAAATTTTATCCCCCTAGAAAAACGTTTTTTAGTCAATACATATGCTCTTCAGCCGTAAGATTTTCTATGGCTGGCGTATGTTACGGGTTTTGGGCACTGGATCAGGAACTGTAGCATATAAATTGCGACATGCAGGTGTGCCAACACCTCGCAGCTAAGATTACTCAGTGTGCTGGGGATACAGGATTAACTTGTAAAAAAGCGCCTTTAGGTCAAGATGTTTCGATTTAGATGTCCTTGAATATACCAGATAAGTCGAAAAGCTAGTACCCTTTTTTTACGTCCCTCACTCTGCTCAGGACATATTCTTCGCCTTTGTTTGTGCTATGATAGGTGCAATTTTCATTCTGGGTCCCAAGGTTTACCCTACAATAATCCTGACATTTTTGTAACCGACTAGATTTTTCTTGACTCGGGAAACGACTGATCCGGTTTAGTCTCTGGTAATACGAGATAATGAGACAACAGCTGAACATGAAATACTTTAATAATGATAACTGAAACCAACAGTGGTATTGTAATCCAACGTCGTTTATTCAAAACATGCTACCAGTGCCATCAACGCAAAAATCGCAGTGACAAAGATCAACGGAGTCTTGAAACGGAAGTAGTACAACTTATTCAGCATATAACGCCAGCATGTGCAACCAAAAAGATCAAGTGCATCAGGTTTCACAGGATTAGTGGATAAAAAATTTCGTATTGATTTTATCCAATTGGTTACCTACGTGCAAAGTCTGAACCGATTCGGACAAGTTAAAAGAATAGAAACACCCAGAAACATGTGTTTTTTACACGTTTTTGTATGTAAATTGCGAATGGTCCACATACAGATGATGCCAATAGCTGAGCATGAAACACAATTGAAATCTTTTGCGAAAGGAATTAATCGATTCGCACAATTTGCCTGACGCCAGCTCCTGTTTGTCGTTCAAACTATGCTTAATATACTGTAACAACGCTACAGTAAGACAGATGTTCGAATGGCTATGAAAATGGCCGCTAATCCCGGCTAAACCAAAAAAAATTTACTCCATGTTCCTGGTTCAAGTAGCAACCGAGCCCTCCCCCCCCCCCCCCCCCCCTCCTAACACTACTCACCTGTCTGCCCCTTCCCAAGCCACGAGTGCACGACCTTTCCAGACATATTTTTACAACGTTTCCGCTCTGTAACAATTACCCTTATTTCCCTATGGCTTACTACAATTTTTCTCAGCATTTAAAACGTCTTGCACCATTTTACACTGTCGAACTCTTTTTATAGGTCGATAAATGATATGAGCGCGTCTTCATTTTTCTTCAGTCTTTCTTCCATTATCAAGCGGAACGTCAGAACTGCCTCTCTGGCGCCTTTACCTCGGTATTATATCAACCAGTAATAACGAGTATAACTGACGATTAGGTTGAACTGTTTGGCGGTCACAGAGTTTAATTAATAAGGACGATCAGACTACATCTCTAACAGTTGACCATGTCCCGTGGGACTCCAGCAAGATCCTTCTTGTGGACAAAATGAATCTGTCGCCGACTTCAATCATGTACCACTCGAAGTCACACATTGCTCTCATCCTTTCATTGAAACTGAATGCTAGATAGCCTACACGTCTGTGGATTCTGGTTTTGTGTGTAATAAACTCACACACCAAAGTGATTCAATAAAAAAATTGTTTTATACAGTACATAGTCATCTGATCCTTATTGTTCAGTGAAATTACTAATATGTGAAATTCTTAAATTATCCGCAGAAATGGATGCAGGAGGGAAGGAAGGAAAATTAGAGTTAGACATTCCATCGACGAAGTGGTCAATAGGGCCTGATCACGAGCTCGGATTGGAAAAGTGTGGGGAAGGAATATGGCTCTGTCTTTTTCCAAGAAACCAATCCCGCATTCACCATCATCGACCGAGCGAGGTGGCGCAGTGGTTAGACACTGGACTCGCATTCGGGAGGACGACGGTTCAATCCCGCGTCCGGCCATCCTGATTTGGGTTTTCAGTGATTTCCCTAAATCACTCCAGGCAAATGCCGGGACGGTTCCTCTGAAAGGGCACGGCCGACTTCCTTCCCCATCCTTCCCTAATCCGATGAGACCGATGACCACGCTGTTTGGTCTCCTTCCCCAAACAACCAACCAACCAACCATCATCGACTAGGAACACCGCAGATCGTTCTAAAAGCAGAACGCGATTTTTGTCTTGGTATGTACAGAAACGTTGCAGGGACCTACCCGAGGGGTAAAACATGTTTCAAGCGAGACAATTCTGGCCGTAGAAAATGTTTCCCCCCGTCTCTTTAAAGAGTAGCACAGTGTGTTATGACGATGTCATCGGCATGACGTTTAGATGAGTAAACCAGGAGGAAACGGAACTGAAAATGTGAAACACAAAAACGCCTGTGACGATACAGATTGACAAGGAAGAGGCTTTAAAGAACTTTTTTAAAAAATTTAATCACCTTATTTTCTTTCAGTTCCATAGTCACTATGAACTAGTTAAAAGCTTTGCCCCACTGGAGATGCAACTTTTTGACAAAAATCGAAATTTGTTTATCGCTACTCTACTCCAAGAACCATAGTCAAATGATACTTCAAATCGTGAGAAAGATACATTGACTGCATACTGAGACAAACTAACATGCACTTTCTGATGTCAAACATATTACTGCGTCGGAGCGTGGAAACAAATTTCCCTATCATACTGGTATGCGAACACACATTTTTCATGCACAGGTATCAGTAAGCTCCAGTCAGCTTTCTTTCTTTCCTGTATACTGGTATGTAAAGAGACTCTTCGCATTTCAAGTAATCTTTGAACTTTACTTTCCGACAGAGTGTAATGTGTAAGCGTGTGCATATACGTGGCAGGAAAAGGTGGCTGTGGGCATCACAAGAGTGTGACGTCCATGTAATCTGGCAATATCGATACGAGCTGGAGACATGTGCGGTGACCTGTTTCTCAGGACTGTCATAGTTTATACAATTGTATCCAGTTTTGTATTGTCTGTAGCTTCCTATCATGTAAATAGTGTGTGAAGTACTAGATGAGCTATCTTTTGTAAGAACTAAATTCGATTAGACTTCTAGCAGCTTTCTGTTTTATCACCGAAACAGTCAACCGAAAGTCAAAGAAACTAGTGGAACATATTTCGCCTTTTGTAATATGACGAAAGACCAGGCCTCTGACGCCTACGTTATCGGATGAGGGTATGACGTCTATCGTCTTATCGTCTGCGAGCAGTCGTCCACATTCCAGAGATGCTAACGACGGTAACAGGTGAACCTCTGACGGTTCTCACTGTTCCAGTGAACTTCGTTGTCCTGAGATAACAAAGTGTCCTTTTTGCAATCCGCTACAGTATGCTTCCAAATTCTCTGTACTTAGAATCTATGGTATGACTTCTCCTATTACATCCTTTTAAATATTGTTGACGAAGTCACTTATGACTTTCATTTAACTTTTCGGTCAAACCTGCACACATAGGTATAGATGTCAAACAACTAATAAACAACTAATTTATTGATGCGGATATTTTCCGTAGCAAGCATATAAATATTCTTTTTATAAATTAAACGCAAAAGAAAATCCCACAAAAATTGGAAGAAAGCGAAAGTAGGCCTAATATTAGCGTAGGCTACAACACAGATGCCAAAATTGTTTCCACTGAACCCACAAAAATAGGACTACTTGAGAAAGTTAAAAACGGGATGACAATACCAAACTAAAAGCAAGAGCTATTCATCTGCTTATCAAATAGGTTTTAGGAAAGAACGTTCCAACTGCTGAGCTAGTTCTACTTTACAGATTACTGGAAAACAGCAGTGAAACAAAAAAGTTAACGATTATAGATTCCCGGAAGCCTTTGATAGTGTTTGAAGAGGAAACTCAGGGAACAATGAAGTATATAGGGTACGTCTTACATATGACATCTGTAAGTTAGATAATGAACGAAAATGCATTATTTGTGGAGGTTCTAGATGGAGAAGTGACATACATAGTCCCAACAAGCAAAGGAGTGAGACAACGATGCAATTTATCACCTACCCTATTTAACGTCTGTATCGACGACGGCACACTGAAGTGCCAAAGAAACTAGTATAGGCATGCGTATTCAAATACAGAGATATGTGAACAGGCAGAAAACGGCGCTGCGGTGGGCAACGCCTATATAAGACAACAAGTATCTGGCGCATTTGTTAGATCGGTTACGGCTGCTGCGGGCAACGGGCTTGCCGCAGTGGATACACCGGTTCCCGTGAGATTACCGAAGTTAAGCGCTGTCGGGCGTGGTCGGCACTTGGATGGGTGACCATCCGGGCCGCCATGTGCTGTTGCCATTTTTCGGGGTGCATTCAGCCTCGTGATGCCAATTGAGGAGCTACTCGACCGAATAGTAGCGGCTCCGGTCACAGAAAACCATCATAACGACTGGGAGAGCGGCGTGCTGACCACACACCCCTCCTATCCGCAACCTCAGCTGAGAATGACACAGCGGTCGGATGGTCCCGAAGGGCCACTTGTGGCCTGAAGACGGAGTGCTTACTGTTGCTGGAATGGCAGTTTGTTTTTGAGGGGGGGATTCGTCAGTCTTCTGACTGGTTTGATGCGACCCGCCACGCATTCCTCTCCTGTGCCAACTTCTCAGAGTAATACTTGCAACCTACGTTCTCAATTATTTGCTGGATGTACTCCAATCTCTGTCTTTCTGTACAGTTTTTGCCCTCTTCAGCTCCTGTAGCACCATATAAGTCATTCATTCATGTCTTAACAGGTCCTATCCTCCTGCCACTTCTGCTAATCAGTGTTTTCCATGTAATCCTTTCCCCTCCGATTCTGCGCAGAACCTTCTCATTCCTCACCTTATAAGTCCACATAATATTCATTTGTCTGCAGCACCACATCTCAAATGCTTCGATTCTCTTCTGTTCCGGTTTTCCCACAGTCCATGTTTCAGTACCATACAGTACGGTACTCCAGACGTACGTTCTCAGAAATTTCTTCCTCAAATTAAGGCCGATATATGATATTAGTAGACTTCTCTTGGCCAGGAATGCCCTTTTTGCCAATGCTAATCTTCTTTTTTGATGTCCTCCTTGCTCCGTCCGTCATCCACGAAAGTGAAGTTAGTGCTGAATGCACCCCTGAAAAGACGCACTCAGAGAAGGAGCACAGTGTCACAATAGCTTTGACTGATGATTGCATCGTGTTCAAGGCTTTGGAAGTCAGTACGTCCAAGCAACATTATGCCTCCCCAGACACATAAGATCTGGACCACAAAATCGATCATGTTCCACAATGTTCTCGTGTGGATTACGTGTTACTACTTCTCACCATGTGAGATTACGCCCAGAATCACTACGCAAACTGAATCTGCTCTCATCCAAGAAGAGTATGTGATCCTACTGATCACCGGTCCGGTGCTTATGCTCTCGGCCAACATCACAAATCTTTGAAGACGAGACACTCACAAGTCAGCGTTATTGTGACACTGTACGCCTTCCAAACGTGCGTCTTTTCAGGGGTGTACTCGGCACTGACTTCATTTTTATGGATGACGATGCGTGACACGTTGAGGGCACTTGGAACGGGGGATATTTGGCGAAAGGGCTGGCCTGCCAATTCCACCCGGGTTAAATACCATCGAGCACACGTGGGATGCATTAGGGAGACGTATTGCTGCACGTCTTCATAAACCAATGACCAGCAGATGCCAACCTCGATGGTAGAGGCATTGAACATGCTACCCAAGTATTCCTTACCAACCTTGTGGCCAGCATGGGAGCGCATTGCAGAACATGCACTGCTGACCATGGTGATCATACACCATGTAAAGGAGTTATATAATTTTTTAATGAATATATAGACACTAGTTCAACTACCAGAGATTGATGCGTAAAGCATTTGCTGAACAAAAGAAGCTTTACGCTCTTCGTTTGTTAGTTTTAGAATAAGTTACCTTTCGCTGTTATCCTGTCCTAGTGTTAAGACGTGTTATGCCATTTCTTACTGATAAAATTGCGTTAAATAATGAAAGTGATTTTGAAGCAGAGCGATTTCGTCTTTTGTGATACCATTGGTCCCAACTCCTGAAATTATGGAAAATTATTACTATTATTTTAATTTTACGCAGAAAATTTAGATGGAGGCGACGATCTTCACGGCGACGCTGGTCAACAATAGAGGTACGTGAATGTGTTCGTCTTTTTCCTTTCGTGGCCGCTACCGTCAATTTCAATATATTTGCCGCGACATTCAGAACCTGCAGTCTTCTTTTCATTTAATTCCGAAGTCCACGCATTTACGTTCTAAGATGAATACATGCATTTAACTGTAATTCTTTTTATCCAGGCTACAGGGGTGGTTGCACTCAAAATGTACGTGCCTCTATCCCGTTCGCATGTTCTCATACATTTGAGCGTGTACAAGCGTAACTATATTTAAGACTCATTTCCTACACAGTATTAACGCTTTTTTTTCTGGCCACTCATTCGCAAATGTACGTAACCTCTTATTTGATGTAGTCAGTCGGCCGTATTCTCTAATAACATTATTGGTAACATTCAGTGGCTTAGTTTACACCATTGATCTTTGCCTGTGTCGCAACAGCGCTTCACGCGAAGTATTTATAACGCGACATCCACAATAACTTTTATTTCAAAATTTCGACGACCGACTGAATAAAGATTTTTGTAACAATAACAATAGCAGAAAATAATAATATAACAGGACGCGTTACAACCATATACCATGAACCGCCCTTTGTAATTTCCAGTGGACCATCATAATACGCGGTGACCTCAGTCTAACTATTATCGTCGAATAAAAGTCTCGTTTCTGTTCGTCTCAATGCGTAGTTACCTTCTACACTATACCGTAGCTATTGTTTCTACAGGGTGAAAAGTATTTAAACCGACAAACTCTGGGGGGTTGTAGGGGACATCAGAACAAATATTTTTCCCTAATGTCTTTTTTTCCTACGAGGATTATTGAAACCTTTGGAGGCCATATTACGCTCTTCAGTTGATAGAGGCCGTATTACGATCTTCAGTAGTTAGAGGGAGTATTACGCTCTTCAGTTGTAGGCAACTGCTGTCCATCAGTGCAGTAGTGCATTGTCTCTGTTTACTAATGGAGCGATACACCTGGAGTGAGTACACTGATATGGTTGGTGCGTACTACATAGCGCACCACAACGGACGAGCTGCACAGCGTGTTTATCAACAACAATATCCTAATCGCCGTATCCCGCATCATACGACATTTGATGCTGTGTACCAACGTCTGCGTGAGACCAGGTCATTTAGAAGATTACCTGGACAGGGATGCCGTCGCTTGGTAAGAACGCTGCAAGTTGAGGAAGCTGTCTTGGAGCATGTGGAGCGGGATCCTTCAATCAGCACTAGTGCAACTGCACGTCACGTGGGGACGAATCAGACGACTGTAAGAACAGTCTTTCGAGAGCAATTGTTACGTCCATTTCACTTACAGCGTGTCCACAACCTGGAACCAGTTGATTATCCACCCAGAGCACAGTTTTCGCAGTGGTACCTGGAACAGTGTGAAATGCATCCTAGATATCCATCCTCTGTGTTGTTTACCGATGAAGTAACGTTCGGGCGTGATGGAGTCTTCAACATGCACAATTCGCATGTTTGGAGTGAGGATAACCCACATGCCACAGTTACTAGCGCTTATCAAGTGCGGTTCTTCGTTAATGTGTGGGTCGGTGTTTGTGGAGACTGTTTAATTGAGCCGTATCTGCTACCTAGTTTGCTGGTTTAATAAATTTGCCGCCAAAGAAATCTTCCTCTACTTGTTTAAATACTCCTCATAGGAAAAAAAGACATTAGGGAAAAATATTTGTTTTGATGTCCCCTACAACCTCCCAGATTTTGTCGGTTTAAATACTTTTCACCCTGTATGTGTGGATCTAGTTTCATAGAGCTATGCTACTTGGCAGTGACTCATCACTCGAAATTTACTTTAGTCCTTATGTTTTGCACACAAGTGTACTACTCAGACGATGACGCAAATTTGTATTTACATTTTAATTGTTGCACACACATACTAGGATTCTTCAGGTAGCAATGCTGCAGATAATTTACTAGCACATCTAATAAGCCTACAATGCAACTCATTCGAAAATAAGGAGTACAGTAAAGAGAGACGTAAATGAGGGGTTTAGGGATAACGAGTGACTCAGGCTACGAGAGTGAGAGAAGGGAAGAAAGTGGCGAATGGGAACTTACGACAGCCCTCCTCTGGTGCTCGGTCAGGTCTGGGTCCAGCTTGAGCCTGGCTGCAACCATCATTGCCTCGATTAGCTTGAGATTCGGCTGCAGGATGTCCTCCTGCATGACGTAACAGGAGACGCGACGAAACCTCTGTAGATTCCGTGGCTTGCCGTTTACCAGCACAGAGCCTGACACACCTCGTAACCTGCAATAAAGTCAGAGATCCTATAATGCAAGTCAGCTTTAGAGCGCAGAAGGCTTGCACCATTAACCAACAAATAAAACTGTTTAAAAAGAAGAAAGGAAATATTATATTTAATTCACATATAACACAAATAAAAAATTTCTAATCCTTACAGACCTGCGACCGCAAAAGAAATAAAAAGAAATTAGGCGGCAGCCGACTCTGTGCAGCTGAATAAACGCTAGAATACACATAAAGCAGTGCCATTTGTTTCTGATTTCAGCAATACTGATCTAAAATGAGTTCACGAAAATAGTGAAACTTCTTACAGCTAAAGATATACGAGGAGACTGCACAAAGTAAGCTATATATATTTACGGTAGGCCATTTAACTGTTACTGAATGCTGCACTACACTTCAAAGTGACACATATGTAAAACCATTTTTCAACATAGCCATCACGTCCCTATGAACAACGATCGGAACAGAAGTTTGGTAAGCGGGTTCACGGTCTTCTACATCTACATGATTACTCTGCAATTCTCAATTAAGACCTGGCAGAGGGTTCATCGAACTATCTTTAAGCTACTTCTCTACTGTTCCACTCTCGTTTCCCGAGCGTTGGAAAAACGAAAACTTGAATCTTCCCGTGCGAACTCCGATTTCTATTATTTCATTATCATGATCATTTCTCCCTATGTAGGTGGACACCAGCAAAATATTTTCACATTCTGACGAGCTAGTTGGTGATTTCGTGTGAAGAGGGGGGCGGACAAGGGTAGCGCAAGCAGCATCTTTGACCTATTACGTTTTCTAAGTCTTCTGCCAATAAATCGCTGTCTTTGGTTTGATTTCATCACAACATTATCTATGTGATAGGTCCAATATAAATTATTCGTAACTGTAATTCTTAAGTATTTAGCTGAGTTTACAGCCTTTATATTCGTGTGATTTATCATGTAGTTGAAATTCAGCTGATAACTTTTAGTCCGCATATGGATGACTAAACACTTCATTATTTAGAAGAATTACCACTTTGTGCACCATACACATATCTTGTCTAAATCATTTTGCAATTCGTTTTCAATATATGATGATTTTATACGATGGTAAATGACTGCATCATCTTCAAATAACCTAAGACGGCTGCTCAGGTTCTCTCCTAAGTCGCTCATATAGATCAGAAACAACAGAGGGCCTATAAAATTCCCCTGGGGAACCGCCAAATATTACTTCTGTTTTAGTCGATGACTTTCCGTCAGTTATTATGAACTGTGACCTATCTGATAGAAAATCACGAATAGTCACACAACTGAGACAACAATCCATAGCCACGCAATTTGATCATAAGCCGCTAGTGAGGAATGGTGTCAAAAGCCTTCTGGAAATCTAAAAATATGGGACCAATTTGACGCCCTCTCTCGATAGCACACACTACTTCGTGAAAATAAAGAACTAGTTGTGTTTCACAAGAACGATATTTCGTGTATCCGAGATATCTATTTGACAATTAATTCTTTTCTTCGAGGTAATTCGTAATGTCCGAACACAATATTCGTTCCAGAATCCTGCAACAAATCGACGTTACTGATATGGGTGTGTAATTTAGCGGATTCCTCCTGTTTTCTTTCTTGTGTATTGGTGTGACTTGTGCAGCTTTCCATTTTTAGGCACGAATCTTTCTACAAGCGAGCGGTTGTATATGATTGCTAGATATGGAGCTACTGTATCAGCTTATCCTGAAAGGAGCATGACTGGCGTACAGTCTCTACCGGAGGCCTTGCCAGTTTTAAGTGTTTTAAGCTAACTCGCAATGCCAAAGACTTCTAAGTTACTTACGTTGGCAGTTTTTCTTTATTAGTATTCTGGAAGATTTATTTCGTGTTCTTTCGTGAAGGTATTCCGGAAAACCGTGTTTAGTGACTGTGCTTAGTGCCAAATTTTGGAAAGTTGTGGTAAGGACTATGGGACCAAACTTCTGAGGTCATCGGTCCCTAGGCTTACACACTACTTAATCCAACTTAAACTAAATTACGCTAGGGACAACACATACACCCATACCCGAGGGAGAACTCTAACTTCCGACGGGGCGGCTTAGTGGCACTGTCTTCAATAAGATCACCATTGTTATAACGTTGTCAAAGTATTGATTGCGTCTGACCACTGGTGTACTTTACATTTGACACAATATCTAAAGGTTTTCTGTAAGATCTTTAGACAGAATTTCGTTGTGGACACTATTACAAGCATTTCGCATTAAATTTAGAGCTTCTGTAAAACTTCGCCAGTCTTGGCGATTTTGCGTTCGCTAAATTTTTAAATGA
The DNA here is from genome assembly GCF_023864345.2 of Schistocerca serialis cubense. Lineage (NCBI taxonomy): Eukaryota > Metazoa > Arthropoda > Insecta > Orthoptera > Acrididae > Schistocerca > Schistocerca serialis. Next base: position 254,195,107 of record NC_064645.1, on the reverse strand, counting down.
AAACATTCCGCTTTTGGCTGTTATTTATTGCGACTGCATTTTCAACAAGTTGTCATTTTCAAACATTGTGGGATGTTTTAAAGCACTCAGTGTTATAAATGTGCGATATGCCATCTTTTGTGGCGGCGTTCGTAGCGACAAACAATTTGCTGTAGAAACGGCTTACGAAGTCACCGCCACACTTTTAATAGCGGGCCGACCGGTCCGCTGGAACAGTGAACAGAAAGATGAAAACCCAAGCACTCTGATTAAATAAAAGTCGGTACTTATCTTTATTAATGAAGATACAGAAACACAGTAGTGAACTCCGTGTCTACAGAAATCTGTCTAGTTCGAGTCGGAGCGGCTAGGTCAGCGTCGGCTGACGACAAACAACAACTCTGCTGCGATGAACACACAACTGACTAGCAAGTACACAATTCGGTGGCGAGTATACAACTGAGCGGCGAATACAGAACTGTCCTAGCGCTCGCGACACCAGCGCTTAAGAAGCCAGAAACCAGCGGTGGCGCGCGCAGACTTTCGGCGATTTGCTGTCTCGCTGGCGCTGCTTATGCGGACGGCATCCGGACTTTGATGCTGCCAACCTTTTGGCAGCGGGCTCGGGTGGCATTACTGGCTAGGATATAACACCATCTAAGAAAAGTTTCATGTTGTGTTGTGAATTTATCTGCTTTCCTTGTACCAAACACGTTAGAAAGCTGGTGAAATAATGATATTAAACACTTAAGTTTAAATTTCACGTAGTAGGCATGGTTAAAGATACAAGGAGATGAGCTGTCCTACGGAAGAGCAGATAAATTCACAACAAAACATGCAACTGCTCTTATACAGCATATCACAGCTTTGTACGATATTACCGAGTGAGTTACAATATACCACAATGCTTGAAAATGACCATATGTCGAAGTTTCAATCGCAATAATTAAAGTTTTCAGTAAAAATTGGAATGATTTCATTTAAAAACTGTAAAAATGTTCTACCAATCGCTTTATTCCTCGACGACAGAAATTCACGCCTTCGTCCATTTGAGAGCCGCTCTACGAAAGTACTCCATTTTTTCCCAAAACTCTGCGATTGCTGCGAATCTTTTCCTCGATTGCCTCGACACTGACGTCTGTTGCCGATGTCGAGGGCCTTCCTTTCCGAATAGCAATCCCCACGCCTGTGCTGCGTTGGTCAGACTGTTGACACCATTTCACTATGCCTAGACGCGACACTGCGTTTGGTCTATATACTGCCAGAATTTCACGGTGAGTCTGTGTGCAACTTCGGAGCACTTTTCCAGGTGCTGTGCCGTTTCACTATCACACTGTGATGCTCTGTGTCTACATGAAATGCAGAAAATGTACTCTCTCCTGATGAGGCATCACTCTTGTTGCGCGATGAGCCTAATGTGGGACGACATTTGGGACTCACCATTTGAAGTCCCCACGTACTAGTTTAAGATGGCCAAAATCAATAAAAAAAAATGTACAAGCTCGATTGCTACCATCCTATGCGGATAGGGAAATTCTGGTTTGTGAGTAAATCAACACAGGAATTTTCAGTGACATCTCGTCTCGTCTCTTCTCCTTTCGTTTTCTCGTACCACCGATTATACGAGGGACGTTCAGTAAGTTATAAAACACATTTTTTCCCCCTGAAAGCAGGTTGGTTTTATGCCAACTGCCTTGCCGCAGTGGTAACGCCGGTTGCCGTCAGATCACCGAAGTTAAGCGCTGTCGGGCTGGGCTAGCTCTTGGATGGGTAACCCCGGGTTCCCGGGTTCGATTCCCGGCGGGGTCAGGGATTTTCTCTGCCTCGTGATGGCTGGGTGTTGTGTGATGTCCTTAGATTAGTTAGGTTTAAGTAGTTCTAAGTTCTAGGGGACTGATGACCATAGATGTTAAGTCCCATAGTGCTCAGAGCCATTTGAACCATTTTTTTTTTGGATGGGTGACCATCCGGTCTGCCGAGCGCTGTTGGCAAGCGGGGTGCACTCAGCCCTTGTGAGTCAAAGTGAGGAGCTACTTGATTGAGAAGTAGCGGCTCCGGTATCGGAAACTGACATACGACCGGGAGAGTGGTGTGCTGACGACATGCCCCTCCATCTCCGCATACAGTGACGCCTGTGTGCTGAGGATGACACGGCGGCCAGTCGGTACCATTGGGCCTTCATGACCCGTGCGGGAGGAATTAAGTTTAGTTTTAGGTTGGTTTTATCCATGACTCCAATACATCATGTTATTTCTCGCTCTTTTGGCTTCAAAACCCTATTTTTCAGCGCAATCTCCGTTCAATGCGAAGACCTTACGTCGCCTTAGTGGGAGAGCCGGAACGCTCGCGTGGTACTACCCTACTGCCTGACGTCTTGCTACATCAATAATGTCCCCATCATGCACGTACTGTTTGCCGCGGAGTGCATCCTTCATTGCGAGAAACAGATGGAAGTCGGAGCGTGCTAGACCCAGGTTGTAGGGAGGATGAGAAAGAACAGTCGAATAAAGTTTTGTGTGTTCTTCTCGGGTGCGAAGATTTGTGAGAAGCTTTGTGTTGTCACGGAGAAGGAGAAGTTCGTTTGCATTTTTTGTGGCGACAAATATTTTGAAGTCGTTTCTTCAAATTTGTTTAGGTTAGCGCAATATACTTCAGAGTTAAGAGTTAGTTGATCGTTGCACCATTAGTGAGGACATCAAACAGATAACTGCTTCAGAGTCCCAGGAGATCGTCGCCTTGCCGTTCCGAATGAGCATAGGGCTGGAAATTCCACTTCAGAGGAGAGATGATGTGGAGCAATTCTATGGATAGTCGCTTTGTTTCCGGTTCGGACTGATGAGCCCTGTTTTATCGCCTGTGACGACGATCGACAAAAAATTGTCTCGATCAGCCTCGTAAGGCACAAGCAATTCCACACAGATAGTTCTTCGATGCTCTCCATGGTCTTCTATTAGGTTCAAAAATGGCTCTGAGCACTATGGGAGTTAACTGCTCAGGTCATCAGTCCCCTACAACTTAGAACTACTTAAACCTAACTAACCTAAGGACATGACACACATCCATGCCCGAGGTAGGATTCGAACCTCCGACCGTAGCGGTCTCGCGGTTCCAGACTGTAGCGCCTAGAACCGTTCTATTAGGTGGCGAGGAACCCAGCTGGCACACATCTTCGAGTACCTGAACTGGTGGACGAGTGTGTCAGCACTACCAAAAGAGACGTCCATTTGAGCAGCGAGGTATTTGATTGCGATACGTCGATCACTTGGAATGAGAGTACCCGGACGTTCCAACATTACAGGAGTCACAGCTGTTTGCGGCCGGCCGACACGCGGGCCATCGAAAGGTTTCCGCGACCTTGTTGCTATGATGACAGACGCCTCGCCCAACGACTCACCGTGCTTTTGTTCACTGTAAGGTCTCGGTAGACATCCTCTAAGCGCCCATGAATACTGCGATGCTCTTTGATATTGCGCCAAAAGAAATTTAGTGACAGCTATCTGCTTGGAACACACCTCTGTTACAGGCACCATTTTGAAGGCTAGGTATAGCGCCGCCGGCTATCAGAACTTCATGAATCTACAGGGGTTTCAAAATGGTTCAAATGGCTCTGAGCACTATGGGACTCAACTTCTGAGGTCATTAGCCCCTAGAACTTAGAACTACTTAAACCTAACTAACCTAAGGACATCACACACATCAATGCCCGAGGCAGGATTCGAACCTACGACCGTAGCGGTCTCGCGGTTCCAAACTGCACCGCCCAGAACCGCGCGGTCACTTCGGCCGGCCTACAGGGGGTGAAGCGGAAATAATCCACGATGTCCCCACGGCAGTCCCCGCATTTTCTCACGCGAAATTGGCCAACAAAAAATGTGTTGCATTACTTATTGAACGCCCCTCTTAAAAGTTTACTTCAAAAATTTACTCTTTAAGATTGAGTTGTCAAGCAGTTACCATCTCATTAACTAGCTTTCACGGTATTTCTTCATTTCGCAACTAAAATCATATGCCAAACGTAAGTTTTTAGTGTATAATTTTACACAACATTAACATGTTAAAAGTAATTCTGACACTTCAATGTTTTACAAAAGTTAATTGCTCATGCAAGATATACGGTAGTACTTGTAGATCAAAGGTAAAGAGAAGAACTGTGACGGGAGGACTTAGGTGCCGCCGGACGGTGTGGCCGAGCGGTTCTAGGCGCTTCAGTCTGGAACCGCGTGACCGCTACGGTCGCAGTTTCGAATCCTGCCTCGGGCATGGATGTGTGTGATGTCCTTAGGTTAGTTAGGTTTAAGTAGTTCTAAGTTCTAGGGGACTGATGACCACAGATGATCAGTCCCATAGTGCTCAGAGCCATTTGAACCATTTGACTTCGGTGCCACTGACAACGAGATCATTAGCGGCGCAGCACAATGGTGAGTGGAGGAGGATGATCTCTTTCTATGGGCTTATTAACCCTTTAACTGCTCTGGATGTGTTAACGCGCGCGCTTTTTGTACCTGTTCCTGTGTGTTCTGAACGTCTGTACGCCCGCCACCAATCCTTCTACCTCGTACTCTGAACGTGTCAATGCGCAGTTGAGAGTACCAGGTAGAAGGACTGTGGCGCGCGTAGACACGTTCAGAGCACACACGGACAGGTACAAAGGCGCGCGCGTTAATACATCCAAAGCAGTTAAAGGGTTAAAGAAATCATCCCAGTGTTATAGTGGCGACTCAGGAAAAGTGAACGTGAGTGTCCATGAAATGGTTCGTGACCCACCCCTACCGAATGAGTGTCTAGTGTGCCAACAAGTGCTCTACCTCACTCAGTAGTAGTAGGAACTATGTCCGCAGCTCGTGGTTTTGCGGTAGCATTTTCGCTTCCCGCGCACGGTGTCCCGGGTTCGAATCCAGGCGGGGTCAGGGATTTCCCTGCCTCGTGATGACTGGGTGTGTAAGGTGTCAGGCAAATCCAACACCTTCCATGAAAACCCTGACATTATAAGCAGATCCAGTAGTATGTCACATAGCACCGAATAAATCGTGACATTAAATTAACCAAAGTAATACGAATAACGAGTGAGCAAATGGAATACCACAGACTAACACAAGAATGCCTCAATGCATGTCATACCTTCCCACCGTGAGACAGACGCAGTTCCGAGGGGAGAAACGAGAACAGAAGCCGAGAGCAGAACCGTGTTAAGCTGGAAGGCCCTACGATAAGGGACGGACGGACACCCACGTCGCCAGCTAACCGCTAGGACCACACCACCCGCAAGTTTTAGTGTGAGACTTTTTCGCGTCGCTGATACGTCTGGACCACCCCCCCAGTCCATGTTAAAAGATAGAGCCCTCCAGAAGAACAGTACAGATCTTACGATAACACTAAAGGACCACACCAGCTGCAAGTTGTAGCGTGAGACTTTTTCGCGTCTCTGTTACGTTGTGCCGGCCGTGGTGGCCGTGCGGTTCTAGGCACTGCAGTCCGGAACCGCAGGACTGCTACGGTCGCAGGTTCGAATCCTGCCTCGGGCATGGATGTGTGTGATGTCCTTAGGTTAGTTAGGTATAAGTAGTTTTAAGTTCTAGTGGGCTGATGACCTAAGATGTTAAGTCCCATAGTGCTCAGAGCCATTTGAACCATTTTGTTACGTTGCAAACTTTAAAAACATTGCCCCACCACGAAAAGCATAACGTTTCTCATTGGATAGGCAGCATTTTCGTAGGTGGAGCTTAAGGTTAACATCGAGACCCTGATTGGTCAGATGAAAACACAGCCAGATATTTTTTTTTAAACCAACTTCGGTAAATTGTAGTAAGGAGAAGTTAGAGAGAGTTGCTTCTGAGACGGCGAGGTGAGCAGAGCTGTGCTGCCCGCCGCCCCCTGACGAACACTGACAAGGTAATGAACGCTCGCGATGCCGCATAACAGCGCATAAAGCTTCACTCAGAACTGCAGAAGTCTCATCTGTTACACCCCCTTTTTGCGTAATACTAGTGTCGATCGTCAATTAAAGCTCATGGTGTTCACATTTGCCACTTGAAGTAAAAATCTGAAACGCGATGATTTTTCTGTTATAAAGATATTGGGAAGCCACATCAGCCACTGTAATTTACGACAAGTTAGATAAGTAATTAAAGATAATTGAGGGTCACTGTAGACCATTTTTATAGTTTTCTCTCTTGTGAAACTTAATTTAAACCTAGATTATAGATGTGATATGGCATAGGTCATCCTTCGATCCATTGTAGAACTTGGAAACCCATTCAGGGAATATTCGCTCACATTTTTGTTGAACGCATTTGGTTTTTACATTTCCTTCTATCAATAGCGCAATTTATAAACGATGTTTTGTGAGTAGAATAAAATTTCCAATGGTAAACTTGACTGCTTTTTCGACGTTATTTTTACCAGCTAACTAAAAATAGGAAAGCTTTGAACCCCTTCCACTAAATTTAGTTAGTATTAAGATTCTTTTACAGGGAGTGCAGTGGAGCTGACGCTGAAATCATTAAGTATTTGGTTATATCATCGCTAGTCTCACTGAACTCTTCTGAATTCTACATGTCATGTGTGGTCTGGCGTCTCCTTGCCAGCAACAGGTCCCAGGTTCAAACTAGTCAATTCCCTAAAAAATACGCTCAGAGCGTCGTTGCGCGAAAGTGGTAGGGAGACACGATATAGAAAAAACAGACACCACGCAGAATGTGAGAAAATGGCGACCCTGCCAGGATGGTAAAATACCATGATTGAAGGTCGACCACCTACCTAACTAGGTCAGAAAAATATCCTGTTGAAAAATTTTCGTAATAAAAAAAATTTTTTTGAACGTTATAAATAGTCGAAAACAGTAGCTGCAGCGATAGATAGTAAGAAAGTATTCAATAAATAGTGAGACATTCTAGCAGAGACAATAGCATAATTAAGTTATGAATTTTAAAAATTGTTAGAATTAAGTTTTCTCCTCAATGCAAGCGCACAGGTGGTGGATACATCGTTGACAAGTTGGTTCTGACCCAACAAGTAAGTGAATTGATTGTCAAATTGTGTGAAGAAAAAGTTTATGAAACAAGTGAGATCGTATGAGCGCATGTTGACTCGAAGTAGGGTGCGTGAATTGCTTTTAAAACAGAAAATAAGGGATTCGAAAAGATTAGAAATTGCAGATCGAGACCTTGACCTAATTGAGGTAGAGACCCAGCATGGAAATGGACAGAGAATAGAGGACAGTACAACAGACGATGCAGTATCGCGAGAAATAGGACATATAATGCACCATAACGAGGACAATGTACGCCAAGGCACAGAAAACCTAAATCAGCATACGACGTAGGAGCAGGAAAGTAGAGAGACAGCCGATGAGGATTCTGACTTGCGTCTTGAATATGTAGAACCCATAGTACAAGTAATCAGAGCTCCCTCACCACAGAGTACAAGGTTTTCGAGCAGAAACGTGTCACCGCACAGTTCAATGCAATCGGTTGCAAACCAACAATTGGGCGAAAACACAGAACGTAGGACGTCGGAAGAAAACGCAACAGGATCCACCAATCTGGCAGAATTATTACAATTAATGACGGAAACTATGACAAGACAAAATAAAGAAATTGCGAACCAAATTAAAATTCAGAATGAAGAAATGACGAAAGAAAATGCAGAAACCACGAGACAAATGTGTGAGATTAAAGAACAAAACAAAAAAATTCAGTTACACCTAAGTCATATTGAAGACGAGGCAAAAGAATCTCGAGAAGTGATAGGAAACTTAATAATAGGTCACAATCAATTGAGAACAGACATTGACAAGGTACAAGCGGACGTACAAACATTGAGTAATGACATTCAGAACGAGAACAAAACATTACGTAACAACACCCAGGGAGAAGTCAAGAAACTAGAGAAACAAATAAACGTAATTACTAGACAAGCAGCAGGTACAGCGCCTGAAATTGTTGAAAACAGTGTGTTACACAAACGTATCACAAAAGCAGCGCTGAAAAGATATGATAACCGCATAGTCAAAATAGAAGCGCAAACGAAGCGACAATTTCAGAAATTTCCAACAGAGTTGTTGCAAACCATTGAAGAGCGTAGTGAACAGGACCGAACACGCACAGAGTCTGCAATCACATCCGTATCTGTAACAGCATCGGAAAAACAAGCAATTAACGAAGATATTACGCATTTGCGATTCCAATCACAGGCGGAAAGTAACTAACATACGTGAAATCAGACAGCCTGCACAGCAACAAACACGTTTCGAAATTCTTGATGAACAAACGTCATCACAAACACATGCGGAACCACAAATGTATGTTTCAAGACAGTTTGGATCGTGCAATGAAGCAGCAAGATTAGCCAGACAAGATACCGAACCAATACCTGACAATGGAAAGCCAGGTCGCGAAGAGTACAGTGCAATGCATTCAGCTACACGTTCACAACCGATGGAAGAAAATTATTGCGTACCACTCCAACGATACTACGCAAGGGTAGGCGAAAGTTACAGTGGACAATATCCAATGGATCTACCACAACCGGAAAGAACGACGGGAGAAATGATCAGAAACAAAAGTGGCGAAGAATCGCGAATTTCATATGGAACTATGACGAAGTACGACAACGATCATTTCCTCACAGTCAGAAAATTTCAACACTTTCGAGAAGGAAACTCATTACATCCACGAACTTTTATTGATCAATTCCGAGTAGGGTTACCAGAACACTGGACGCTAGCACACAAATTAGACTTTATATGTGCTCACATGTCAGGAACAGTCGCAGAAACCATGCAGAATGTTGCAGCGACATGCCGATCGTACGAAGATTTCAGAGAGAAATTTCTTTCACGATATTGGTCCAGCGAAGCACAGAACAGAGTGAAGTACGAATTATTACAGAACCCATATTTTGAAAATTCAGGAGAGAAGAGTCCCGTGAAATTTTTCGAATTAATGGCAAAGAAAAATCAATGCTTATATGTACCATACAATGACGGAGAGTTGATTAAATTATGCGCGATGAAGCTACCATTGAAATACCAGCAATCATTAGTAGGTCGCGGAGACAATGACGTCGAAGCATTTAAAGGTATTCTAAGGGAACTAGAGTTAATATTTTCGGAAGATGACGCAAGAAAAAGACGAAGCGCACGTGAAAACGAAAGCAAAAAGCAGTGGAATCCACAAGACACAGTACGAAGAAACAATAATTACGAACCATATGATAACTTCGCACCAAGAAACGACAATAGATTTCAACAAAGAAGCTGTTATGGGTTTAGAAGAGAATTTGGCAATAACTATAATTCACCCAGGAACAGCAACAACTATTACAGAGGGAATAACGATAACCGGAACGGATACTGGAGAACCAATAGACCGACAAATTATCAACAAAGAAACCACTATCAACAAGCTGAACAAGAAAAGAGAATGCAGATAGAAGAGGTGGAGGTAAGACCACCAAACCCCGATAAACGTTCGAATTGACAGCTAAGCGCCCATGGCAAAGAGAATGACGCACCGACCCAGGACAATTGCAGCACCTTGAACAGAGAAGTAAAAATCTTATCACGAGAAGAGAAGAAGGAAGAAACAAATCCACAGGGACCAGATGAAAACGAAGACAAGAAAATAACAATATCGTGTTGGGACGAAATTAATTGGGAGAATACTGACGAGGAAGATGAATTACCAGAGGCATGCACAACGAATGTAGGAGGAAAGGACGAAGCAATGAGTATTGCAGAGCTATTTGAGATGGAAACCAGGGAAAGCGAATTCAATGAGGATAATGTGCAGTCGACAGAAGTTGAAAATAAGTTACGAGTGGGCACACAAGCCAACGTATATAATGAAGGAAGTTATGAAGCGATAATTAGAGCTTTTAGATGCGATTATGTGGAAGTAGCGACGAAGAAGGAGAAGATAGACGAGGATGAGGAAAAAGTAGAGGATGTTGAAGAAAGCGCAAATGAAGGAAGAAATAGAGAAGAGGAAATAAAAGAGAGAGAAGTAGCAGTCGAAGCTTATCCTACAGAAAGTTCGAATTCACAAGGGAAATTCCTAAAAAGACTCACGTATGATTCAGTGGAGGATTCGTTGATGCAAGAAGAAGAAGAACAGAACCAACCCTTTCAAATTCAACCAATTGTGAAGGCCATGGTAAAGCATATCCCAGTCAATGTTGTAATTGATAGCAGAAGTGAACTGACTGCGATTTCAGAAAATTTATTCATGCAGTGTAATGCCAATGAGGAATTGCCAGTTCTGAAAACATGCAAGATTAAAGCAAGAGGTCCTATTAGAAACAATGCTGTGGAAGTTACGAGACAAACAAGGTTAACTCTTTCGTGCCAAGATCAAAAGATCGAAACCAACTTTGTGATTATACCTAAACTAACTGTAGATTTGATTATAGGTGCAGATTTTTTAAATGAGAGACGAGCGATAATAGACATGGGGAAAGGTAGCGTAACATTGGGGAATGTCACACTTCTCTTGAGCAAAAGCTAAAATTAGAAGAAATACCAGTTATAAACAAACAATTAAGAATGACGCGAGATAAAGAGGATGAAGAATTAGAATGGTATGCACAAAAGGGGGAATCGCCTCAACTCATGTTAGAAGTCCATAAAGAAATCGACGAAAAATTGCAAGAAGTTCAAGGTATTTCGGAACACAGTAAAAAAGAATTAGAGGGTATTTTACCTAAGACTGGCAGTATTAAACACTGTCAGTACAAGTTTGAAGATTAATTTTATTACTGGTAAATAATCAGCACAATATTTCAAGATTATGTTGCAGATAAGATCGTCAGGAGAAAGAAGAACGAAGAGAGAGGAAGGTGAGAAAAAGAAAGTAGTTTCAATAAAAACATAAACAAAAATAACACCAATAGTACCATAGATTAAGGTGGAGGAATAAATCGTACACAGTCTAACAGCATGAAATACTAAAATGCTATACACCATGACACTACACAAAAATAAAAAACGAATTTGAGGTTTCTTGCATAAGTTAAGACTCAAAATATCTTAGAATTGTAACATGGAAAGGGCACTGAAATTTGTAAAGCTTTTTAAAAAGGCGTAAAACAATGTAGGTACTAGACATATGTTAGATGAATATAAGTAAAACTTCTTGTAAGAACCATTGTAAAAACTCCAGCAAGGACAAGATGCAACGACCCACTAGTTGCATCGAGAGAAGTATCAAGAAAGAAAAGGACGTAATTAGCAAGACACGATTCCTATAAGGCAGAAGCGTCAAGAGAAAGGAAAGGACAGCGAGAACAACAGAGGGCCCTCGTAGAGTGGGCAATAAATCTGTCCGCTAGGTGGAACCCTGCTGGGATGGAACACAGAGCCGCACAGTGGCAGAGCCCTGCAGAGACGCGACGGGACGCTGAACGCCGGAAGGGTCTCCGAGCGTCCTGAATGAACGGAGCGAGCAAAAAACGGCCCGACGAGAAGACCGCTTGGGCAAGCCACCACTGGCAAAAAAATATGTGTAAAAGTCACACTACCGCTATTAAACAGCACGCTGATCCACGAAACTGAAGAAAACGTCCACAAAGTAGAAATGACATGTCCAAACCATTTATCAAGCTGTTACTAGGAGGAGAACTTCAAAGCGACTAGTTATCAATAAATATTTCCATATCCTGCCCAGAAAAGAAGCAAGTAAGAAGCAGAGAAAAAGCAGGAAGAACAGAAGTTGAAGATTCGCAAGATTGAGACCAAGAAAGAAGATGGGTGAAGAATAGACGACATACCTTCCCAAATCCCTATCCTATTGTAAACTACTCGTCTGCGAAGTATTACAACGAAAAACGACCGCTTTCAGCGACACATAACGATGACTTTCATGCATACAAAGCCAGTAAACCACGAGATTCTGCACTCACAGCTCCATTTCATTATGGGACCTCCACAACAGCAACACACACTTGCAAAGCCAACAAGGAACGACGAACGAAGCTGTACATCAAGTACTTGCCCACATCCATCTCGCTCAAGACCATCACCTTCATGCAAAAACATTCGCCAACCTCATGCTTAAACATTCATAGGATTGTGTGAATGTGTGAAATCAAATTATGTGATGTAGAAATCGTGCAAAAGAAACGTGTGAAAAAGTAAATAAGTTAAGCGCACCAGACAGTTGATGAACAACAAAATAACAGTCATTGACTATGGACTTTAGGAAAAAACAGACTATCGATAAAAATAAGTCATTAGTTCTGAAATGGACAGTATATAAAGAACAAAAGTAAGGCATAATAAACACTAAAACTATATGCCACTTATTTTCTCCTCATAAAAATAAAAGAGTAACTATATTTTACTTATTTTCTCCTTATAAAAACAAAGAATAAAAAATTATCTTGTAGGATGTTTTCCCTTTTTTTAATATTTGCACCATTTGTTAGGATAATATCTCAATACTTGTGTACATATATTTCTTTGTCAAAGCAATTCTTGGAAATAATTCTTATTTGTTAGTGTAACAATGTTGAAATGAGTGTCTAGAAACAAAAACATTTTACTTGTACATGATATTTAAAAAATGTGTTAGGAATAGATTTTACTTAACATTTATAAAAGAAATATATTTCTAAGAAAATCGATGTGAAAGACTCCTCACTTTCGATTACAAACTTCTTAAAAAACAAACTTCACACTTAAATAAAGAAAGAAAATAATTAAAAATTAATAATAGCACAAAAATATTCTTCTCTTGTCTTTTTGAGAATAATGTGGAAGAACATAAAAATATAAATTAGTAATACAAACTAGCATAGAACCAGAATAACGTGGCTGAACAGTAGGTACCAAAATTTAGATAACGGAATAACTTTTGACTGGCTTAGACAACGATTCAGTCATTGCCTAACTTCAGTACAAAAATTAAGTTCGAAGTGTGGTGATATGTAAGGTGTCAGGCAAATCCAACACCTTCCATGAAAACCCTGACATGATAAGCAAATCCAGTAGTATGTCACATAGCTTCAAATAAATCGTGACATTAAATTAACCAAAGTAATACGAGTAACGAGTGAGCAAATGGAATACCACAGACTAACACAAGAATGCCTAAATGCATGTCATACCTTCCCACCGTGAGACAGACGCAGTTCCGAGGAGAGAAACGAGAACAGAAGCCGAGAGCAGAACCATGTTAAGCTGGAAGGCCCTGCGATAAGGGACGGACGGACACCCACGTCGCCAGCTAACCGCTAGGACCACACCAACTGCAAGTTTTAGTGTGAGACTTTTTCGCATCTCTGTTACGTCTGGACCACCCCCCAGCCATTGTTAAAAGCTAGAGCCCTCCAGAAGAACAGTATAGATCTTACGATAACACTAAAGGACCACACCAGCTGCAAGTTTAAGCGTGAGACTTTTTTGCGTCTTTGTTACGTTGCAAATTTTAAAAACATTGCCCCACCACGAAAAGCATAACGTTTCTCATTGGATAGACAGAATTTTCGTAGGCGGAGCTTAAGGTTAACATTGAGACCCTGACTGGTCAGATGAAAACACAGCCAGATTTTTTTTTTAAAACCAACTTCGGTAAATTGTAGTAAGGCGAAGTTAGAGAGAGTTGCTACCGAGACGGCGAGGTGAGCGGAGCTGTGGTGTCCGCCGCCCCCTGACGAACACTGACAAGGTAATGAACGCACGCGATGCCGCATAACAGCGCATAAAGCTTCACTCAGAACTGCAGAAGTCTCATCTGTTACACCCCGTTTTTGCGTAATACTAGTATCGATCGTCAATTAAAGCTCATGGTGTTCACATTTGCCACTTGAAGTAAAAATCTGAAACGCGATGATTTTTCTGTTATATAGTTATTGAGAAGCCACATCAGCCACTGTAATTTACGACAAGTTAGATAAGTAATTAAAGATAATTGAGGGTCACTGTAGACCATTTTGATGGTTTTCTCTCTTGTGAAACTTAATTTAAACCTAGATTATAGATGTGATATGGCATAGGTCATCCTTCGATCCATTGTAGAACTTGGAAACCCATTCAGGGAATATTCGTTCACATTTTTGTTGAACGCAGTTGGTTTTTACATTTCCTTTTATCGATAGTGCAATTTATAAACGATGTTTTGTGAGTAGAATAAAATTTCCAATGGTAAACTTAACTGCTTTTTCGACGTTATTCTTACCAGCTAACTAAAAATAGGATAGCCTTGAACCCCTTCCACTAAATTTAGTTGTTGTTGTTGTTGTGGTCTTCAGTCCTGAGACTGGTTTGATGCAGCTCTCCATGCTACTCTATCCTGTGCAAGCTTTTTCATCTCCCAGTACCTACTGCAACCTACATCCTTCTGAATCTGCTTAGTGTATTCATCTCTTGGTCTCCCTCTACGATTTTTACCCTCCACGCTGCCCTCCAATACTAAATTGGTGATCCCTTGATGCCTCAGAACATGTCCTACCAACCGATCCCTTCTTCTGGTCAAGTTGTGCCACAAACTTCTCTTCTCCCCAATCCTATTCAATACTTCCTCATTAGTTATGTGATCTACCCATCTAATCTTCAGCATTCTTCTGTAGCACCACATTTCGAAAGCTTCTATTCTCTTCTTGTCCAAACTATTTATCGTCCATGTTTCACTTCCATACATGGCTACACTCCATACGAATACTTTCAGAAATGACTTCCTGACACTTAAATCAATACTGGATGTTAAATTTAGTTAGTATTAAGATTCTTTTACAGGGAGTGCAGTGGAGCTGAGGCTGAATCATTAAGTATTTGGCTATATCATCGCTAGTCTCACTGAACTCTTCTGAATTCTACATGTCATGTGTGGTCTGGCGTCTCCTTACCAGCAACAGGTCCCAGGTTCAAACTAGTCAATTCCCTAAAAAACACGCTCAGAGCGTCGTTGCGCGAAAGTGGTAGGGAGACACGATATAGAACAAACAGATACCACGCAGAATGTCAGAGGTGTTGTGTGTCTTTCATCATCATTGACTCTCAATTCACCGAAGTGGCGTCAACCAAAAAGGACTTGCAATAGGGCGGCCGAACTTCCCCGCATGGGCCTCCCGGCCAACAATGTCATACGATCATTTCATTTAGTAGGAACTATGTTAAGAAAGAAATAGTTCACTATTGCTGGCACATTCGTCATGTCAAAGTCCGCGACTCTGTTGACATTTAAAATCTGTCTCAGCTGCACATTACTTTTTATGATAACTAGTTTCGACCTCATCTGCTCATCATCTGAGCTATGTAATTGCGTAAGCAGCGCATCGTGTCATACGGAAGATACTCATTACTATATTGCCGTAAAATAATTGTGCATCCGAGATAGTGAAGTGAAGGATAAATTTTAAACAAGTAATTCATAGTTGTAACTAGCGATAGCAATTATGCTAGTGAGTAGCATAACGAACTCATTAGTGGCAAGAGATATGTTAAAAGAAAACTGGAACTAAATAGCAGCTGGAGAGACCTATGCTAAAGTGAAGAAATTTGTGAAGAAGAAATTTGTATGCGGTCGTCTGATGATTGTGAAAAGTACTGGAATTAACAGAAACGAGATGTGGTGATTTACTCAGCTGATGCTAGCAAAATGATATAATACACTGTACGACACTGCAGTACCTGTGGTGTTCAGAAATTTGAAACAATGTTTCTTCGGTCATGCACTGTTCCTTTGGACATCTACATCTACATAAATATTCTCTAAGCCGCCGTACCGTGCGTGGTGCAAGGTATCCCGTACCATTACTAGTCACTTCCTTTCCTGTTCCACTCGCAAATAGAGCAAGGGGAAAATGTCTATCTATATGCCTCCGTATGAGCCCTAATTTCTCACACGTTATCTTCGTGGTCCTTACGCGCAGTGTATGTTGGCGGCAGTAGAATCGTTTGGCAGTCAGCTTCAAATGCCGGTTCTCCAAATTTTCTCATGAATGTTTCTCGAAAATAATGTCGTCTCCCCACCAGCGTTTCCCATTTGAGCTCTCGAAGCATTTCTGTAACACTTACATGTTGTTCGAACCTACCGGTAATAAATCTAGCAGCCCCCCTCTGAATTGCTTCTATGTCTTCCCTCAACCCGACCCGTGTCCTAAACACTAGTGCAGTACTCAAGAATATGTCACACCAGCGTTCTAAATGCGGTCTCCTTTACGCTTGAACCACTCTTCCGTAAAATTCTCCCTATAAATCGAGGTCAACCATTCGCCTTCCCTACCACATTTCATATCTCTTTCCAACGTTACGTCCATGACATAGTGTACCCGAACGTTACAGTTTTGTTCTTCCTACACATCGGCATTAACTTGCAGTTTCACAAATTTAGAGCTAGCTGTCATTCATCCCTTCAACTATAAATTTTGTCTAAGTCGTATTGTATCTTCCAACAGTCACTATTTCTACAACTTACCATACACCACAGCATTACCAGCAAACAACCGCAGATTGCTGCCCACCCTGCGCGCCGAATCATTTATAGGCCGATATATAGAGAACAACGAAGGTCCTGTCATACTTCCCTGGGGCGGTGTTGACGGATACCCTTGTCTGTCATAAACACTCGCACTCGAGGACAACAATGGGCTCTACTACTTAAGAAGTCTTCGAGCCACTCACATATCTGTGAGCTTATTCCATGTGCTCGCACCTTCGTTAACAGCCTGCAACGGTACACCGCGTCAAATGCTTTCCGGAAATCTAGAAATATGGAATCTGCATGTTGCCCTTCATCTACAGCTCGCAGTATGTGAGAAATGAGTAAGCTGAGTTTCGCACGAGCGATGCTTTCTAAAACCATGCTGATTCGTGGACATATCAAGGAAGTTTAATATATTCGAATTGAGAACATGGTCACGGATTTTGCAGCAAACTGAAATTAGGGATATTGGTCTGTAATTTTGCAGGTCCGTTCTTTTATATTTCTTATATACTAGAGTCACCTGTGCTTTTTTCCAGTCGCTTGGGACTTGGTGCTAGGCAAGATATTCGCGATAAAGTTTGGCTGGGTAAGGGGCGAATGCCGTAGAGTACTCTTCGTAAAACCGAATTGGGTGCTATCTTCAACTGACACATCAGACTGGTCAGCAAGGGACAGAATGGAAGCCTTAGGCCCTCTTAACCATTTTACATAGGACCAGGATTTCCTCGAGTTGTCTGCTAATTCTTTTGTTAAGGGTGTGATGATGGTAGTAGTTGTATGATTAGTGCGTACATCTTTTCACAAACGTAAGAACCTCTACTATCCTTCTTAATGTTTTCTTTTGAACCGAGAGTGCAACAGCCTTTGCTTCCTCACCATCTTCCGAATTTCGTTATAAGACCATTGAGGATCTTTTCTATCCTTTATCCTCACTCTTAGGACGTAAACAGCACTTCTCATCCGACCCAATGACTTTTTTCCAATACTGTATAGTGCAGGTGACTTCGGCAGCACGTTTTCCTGTTATGGGCAATTGCATAACTCTCCAGACCACGATTAACAATCTGCTCAAACTTTGCCCGCTATTCCTCTACATTCATGTTACTGGAAGTAAGTGGTGTCAAGTCAGGTGAGATGCTGATAACAACTTATCCGCTCAATCTAGCAGGAACGTTCTCCTAGGCTTCTTGACTGATTTATTAACTTTCGTTGTCATAGTTGCTACAATGACATCATGATCGCTAATCCCCGTTTCTACACAGACATTGTCGATGAGGTCCGGCCTGTTTGTAGCTACGGCGTCTAAGATACTTCCATTGAGTGTGGGCTGCCGAGCTAGCTGCTCAGGACAGTTTTCAGAAAACGTGTTCAAAAGTAGTCTGCACAGCGGTCTGTCTGTCCCCCCGCAATGAATGCATGGACATTCCATGTACACTCGGCAGGTTAAAGTAGTCTCCAGCTGAATGCACGAACTGGGTATTTCCGCGCTACCGACCGTAGACTTTCTTTGAAGGACGCTAGAACTGTCACGGCGGAATCGGGTGGCCGGTAACAACATCCTACAATTAACTTGGTTTCACCTACATCTGTTACACGCGATGAGATAATTTCACTGCCATACTCAACACTCAGCTTCGACCTCAATAGGGACAATATTTTTGTCAACTTCAACGAACACTCCCCCTCCTGTGGCTTCTTATCTAAATTTATGCAAGTCCGAAGGAACATTGCTTCGTACTTCTGAACAACACAAGCACTGCGATATCGTATTTACTCGCCAACATCAGGCAAGCGACTTTCAATTAAAATGTCTCCGCTGTACGGGAATATATATGATGGATGTGCGAGTGCAGGTTGTAGACACATGGTTGACGACATACGAGAAGTTTGGGTCTGGCCGTCAAGCGTGCTGAGGTAGTCGCCATGTAAGGTGGTCAGGCGACCGCCCGCGTTATGCGGGAAATCTGATTTCGAATGCGAACACATTTCATGTGTAACGCATTGTGGCTACATGAAAATAGAATATAAATGCGTGTAGGAATTGTTTTTACTGTTACATCATTAGAACTGAAAGCAGTGTTCAAGTATCACTGCAGTGTTGTATTTCAGTGGCTACAACTGGACAAACCTTGTATTCAGAATAACTAAAATAAGGAAAGTAACTTAGGGTTTAAAGTCCCATCGTAACGTCGTCATTAGTGCACAAGCTCGGATTGGGGAAGGGAAGGAAATAAGCGGTTTCCTTTTCAAAGAAACCATCCCAGAATGTGCCTTAAGCAATCTAGTGAAAGACAGGAAAATTCGGGCAGGGATTTGAAAATCTATCCTCCGGCATGCGAGTCCATTGTCTTGAAACTGTGCTACCTTACTCGCTATTGAACAGCAGCATTTCTTATCCATGAACTGTGATATTTTGACGAGGCTAATATTGTTAGAGGGCAGTTGCAGTAGTTACAATAAATACACAGGATGACTCAATAGTGTGTCAACATTTGAAAAATCAGTACTTGACAGAGTAATGTAGTTAGAGCGGTAAAAATTAACACAAGTGCTTTAAATGACATGGAGTTTTATTGAAACAACAATATGACCAACATGTTGCATTTCATATGATACGAAAACAATAAATAGCATAACAACTGATTTTGAGTAAACATGAAATTCTTTATAACAAATGCACAACGTATCGACCGTCATTCATCAACAATAATTTTTTTTTCCTTTATTGACATTTCCGTTCCCCATCAGAGGAGGGCTGGCAGCAGCATAAGCGCTGCTCTTCAGCCAAGAGACATAAATAGACAGAAAGACATTTAAAAATAATATAAAGGAGATAACGTGGCGGAATATAGAAAAAAAAGGCGGAACAGAAGCAAGTAAGACATACAAAGCGGTGACTGTAAATCGGAGATAAAAATCTAAAAAAGTATGTTACACAAATAACCCACACACTACATTAAAAGGCACCAGGCAAAGTATGGCCGGAGAACAAAAGTCCGTAGAACAAGTAAAACAGCCACATGGCAGGCGGCGTAGCAAAGAACTGTCATGGACAGTAAACGGGTCGAGCACACGATTAAAACCCACATCACAAGATGACACTGTAGAACGGCAGCGAAACACAACACTGATACTGAATAAAAACCTTCGAGCATCTGCATGGGAGGGGGAGACAAGGGAAATGGGAAGAAGGGGAAGGAGGCGAGGAGAAGGGGTGGGAAAGGGGGATGAGGTGGGGGGCGCGCCTAAGGAGGACTGGAAACGAAAGGGACGGGAGAGGAAAACAGCCGACAAGGACTTTAGGAGGGAAGGAGGAAAATTACAATACTTGCAGTCGAGGGACAGTATGAACAACACTGTACCGCATATCAGTAGATATGGTGAGATTGCCGTCGGATGTTGTCTTTTAGCATCTTTAATGAGTACAGACGATCGTGGTAGACTTGCGACTTCAGACAGCCCCACAACCAACAATCACACGGATTGAGGGCCGGGGAGCAGGTAGACCAAGCATGATGGAAGTGGCAACTCAGCACGCGAGCTTCGCCAGCCGATGTGCAAGAGATCTTTCACACGTGTCAAACAATGTGGGGCGTAGCGCCATCCTGCATAAAAGTGGTACATTCCGGCAGGTGTTTATCAGGCAGTTCAGGTATGATGCGATTCTGCAACATATCGGCGTACCTCGCACCCGTCACGCTGACATTCTCAAAGTTGCCGAGAATTCTTACGGGTTGTCTGATCGTGGTCCATGGAACTCTTCTATCCCTGACGTTTCGTCCAAGGCTACGTTGGACATCTTCGGCGGTGCTCCTGGTTGTGCTGAGTCTTGCCGACTGACGAGTCGGATGTCGAAGAACAGCCTGAATACCTTGGAAAGTGGGCGTGGTCTGGATTCCACATGATAGCAGACATGAACGTTGTCAAGGATAAAATATTACTATCGATCACAGTACGTCAAAGATAAGAACTTCTCATTCATTCTGTAGCGCCACTGTCCATATATCGCTTAGTTTCATAGCTTCTTCTTTTCTGTTAAAATTATCACCATGTTTACAAATTTCGATGGCTTCTCTATATAGCCTTGGATAATAGTTCGTCATAGTACATAAAAGTTCAGTGTTCGGGAATTTCACTACGCGATGGCTCGATTGAAGAGCATGTTCGGCCACGGCTAACTTGTCTGTTTTCCCTAGTCGACAAAGACTTTTATGTTCCTTCAACCGTGTATTCATACTTCTCTTTGTAGTTCCAATGTACGCCCTACCACACGCACAAGGAATCTTGTGTACACGACTTGAAGATAGAGGGGGACGTTTATCCTTAACGGAACCAAGTGCTTGGCCTATTTTCTTAGTTGGTCTGAAAATCGGTCGAACGTTATGTTTGCTTAACATTATGCCGATTTTATCCGTTACTTTTTTGATGAAAGGTAGAGAAACCGGGTTCTTCCATCGTTGTGTCCTATCGTTGTCCTTAGGCCTCCTGTTATTCGGTCACAAAGCTCTATCTATTTCCTTACTAGAGTACCCATTCTTCTCAAAAGCCTGCTTTAGATGTTTTAACTCGGCGTCCAGGTACTACGGTGCACAATCCTTTTAATTACACCTCTTTTCTGTTGGGGACGATGATTGGACTCCATATGCAAGTGTCTGTCGGTACGTGTAACCTTCCGAAAGACTTTATGTTTCAAGCTGCCATCAGTCTGTCTCATAACGAAGACATCCAAGAAGGATATTGCATTATCTTTCTCCATTTCCATGGTAAACTGGATTTTAGGCTTTATACTATGTAAATAACAAAAGAATTCCTCTAAAGCTTTTTTACCATGTGCCAGTCGGCAAGACTCAGCACAACCACGAGCAAAAAATGGTTCAAATGGCTCTGAGCACTATGGGACTCAACTGCTGAGGTCATTAGTCCCCTAGAACTTAGAACTAGTTAAACCTAACTAACCTAAGGACATCACAAACATCCATGCCCGAGGCAGGATTCGAACCTGCGACCGTAGCGGTCTTGCGGTTCCAGACTGCAGCGCCTTTAACCGCACGGCCACTTCGGCCGGCTCAACCACGAGCACCTCCGAAGATGTTCCAACGTAACCTTGGACGAAACGTCAGGGACAAAAGAGTTCCATGGACCACGGCCATACAACCCGTAAGAATTCTCGGCAGCTGAAACATCCGCTCGTGAAAGCCTTCATTGTATGATTCTGAAAAGTAGCACACCGGTCTCCAGCACTGGCTGTTGACCAGTTTTTGTTCTCGTTTTTGGTTTTAATAAAACACCATCTCATTTTAGGCACGCATGTCAGGTTTTACCTCTCTACCTACGTTAATATGCGAATTAGTGCAATTTCAAATGTTAAAGGACTTTCGGGTCACCCTGTATATTGGTGAGCCTAAACATTATGACTATTAGCTCAATAGCGTGTTGGTCCGCCCGCATTTTAAGCGCAATACAGCAGCGATTTTGTTTGGTATGTATTCGACCAGTCCTAGGTAAGTTTACGGAGGCTCGTGTCACCTGATGTCTATGTACAAGTCATGAACCGGTGGTTTTTGGGACCCGGCAGCGTCCCAGATGGATCCATCGGCTTCAGATCAGGTGAATTGAGTGGCCAAGAGACCAACGTATCACTAACATGCTCGTCAAGCCACTGTAGCACAATTCTAGCCTTGTAACAAGGACAGTTACCATGTTAGGAAATGCCATTGCCATCCAGGAAGACATCAGGCATGAAGGGATGGAGATCGTCCGCAACAAAGTCCACGTAGTCTACAACCGCCATGATGTCTTTGAATACGACAACAGGTACCATGGAAGCCCAGTTGCAGTGCATGTTTCGACCAACTTTCGCTTAGATGACGGAGTATCCGGACATGACCGACGAGCTGATGTGATAAGGAATGTAATTCATCCGACCAGGACACACGTTTTAAGCGATCCACTGTCCAATATCTATGATTAGAATTATAAGTGATGATGTCTGAAGTGTGTGCTCAGAAACACATGTGACTGCACACAGCTTTGTGTTCTGACGTAATATCTGCCATAGATCGCTGCCTATCCTCCTTTAAAAAGCGCGCAAACCTCTGACCTCCAGCTTGCGCTCTGAGGCATGAACATCCAACACCTTGTCGCTTACTAATGGCTTCACCGTCCTTGAAGCACTTTCCACATATGATCACGACAGAAGCATGCGAACACCCGAACAGCTTGGCTGTTTCCGATAAGCTCGTTCCCAGGCGGCAGGACATAACAATCGAACCTTTGTCAACTTGGCTTGTCACTGGATTTCCCCATATGCGGCCAGTATCGTCCCTAGAATAAATCCTAATTCGGCTCTGCTCCGATTATACACTTCCCTTGCCGGGTCGCGTGACCGAAACGTAACTAGTGGCATTCAATCTCACGCTGGGCAGTAGTCATGTTTTGCCTCATCAGTAAATGTTTTTCTTATTGAGCTTTTGCCTACGCCTGTGGCACAGCCTGCTAGGAATGTGCAATGTGTCATCGACTGCCAGTTACTTTCATTCTGTGGTCGAACGCCCTACATTACACCACGTAATTCATCTGTCTGTGAACGGTGACTCAATTTTATAGCGTGTGTACTTATATTTAACTTTTCTGTGTGTTGTGTTCCTCAGGCGCATTTGAGAATTTGCCCTGACAAGTGAGTAAATTCACCCAAAAACTTGGGCTGTTCAGGGAACAGGATACTTTAATTAATTTGCCGCCTATTAAATCCCGGTCTCTACTGTTGTTATAGTCACTTCTAAGAATACATTAACCAAATCAATACTTTGTTCACACTTATAGGGTGCAATTAGAATAAAACATTTGGTACTACCTAAACTAAAAAAGTAAAGTATTGCAGAGTAAGACACAGTCTATCTATAGCTTGAGCCTTGTCCTGCGGTGACGCTGGGTCAGCCATCGTTAATCGGGTTTGGCATGTTAATATTTAAGGGGTGGCCGGATGCACTTCCTGCCGCCATCCCGAAGCCCCCGGGACGGAATTAGTGTACCCCAGCTGTCTGCGTCGACTGTAATCCATGGAACAGTGCGAAAGTGTTCAGATGTCTGCGATCCGTGTAAATGAGGCGGAACATGGGGACCAGCCCGGTATTCACCTGTCGGGATGTGTAAAACCGCCTAAAAACCACATCCAGACTGGCCGGCACATCGGCCCTCGTCGTTAATCCGCCGGGTGGATTCGATCCGGGGCCGGCGCGCCTACCAGAGTCCAGGAAGCAGCGCGTTAGCGCTCTCGGCTACCGTGGCGGGTCAAACACAGTGTGTGGATAAAAATATGGAACCAACAACAATACAAAGCATTAGTACGCCTAATACGATGTAGGAAACGCGTTATAGTTCAAAACAGCTTGCAGCTGTCTCGAGATGGATAAATACAGGTCCCGCGTGGTTTTAAAGGGCCCTTATTACTCTTCCTGCAAAATAGTGGCAAGTTATAGTAACGATGAAAAATGAAATGTTCGTATGGCAACGTTGGGCGGGAGCCCCCCCTCCCCCCCACCCCCCAACCCCATCCACGGAGTTCGGCCGCCAGTTGCAAATCTTAGTTGAGGTGACGCCACTTTCGGTGACTTGTGCGTAGGTGATGATGATGAGATGATGAAAAGGGCAATACAACACCCCGTTCACGAGCGGAAGAAATCTCCAAGCCGGCTGGAAATCGAACCTGGGCCCGCTGCATGGCCTCCGTTACCACACAGCTAAGCAGGCGGACACTCAGGTGATGATGATGGAGGAGGGCAGCGATTATGCACCCTTCTCTTCAAAGTAGACCATAATGGCTCAATAATATTGAGATCTGATTACTCTGGTGACCAGGGGAGATGCGACAATCCATACTCGTGTTCACAAAATCAGTTCTGGATGATACGACCTATGTTAAGAGGGGCCCTATCGTTTTAGAACACTTACTGTAGCATGTTATGGATCTGATCAGCCAAAATAATGACATAATCCTTTGCTGTAATGCGACTTTGCGTAGTAACCATGGGGCCCATGAAACACAATGACACAGCTGTCCAAAGCATCAACGAATCCCCGCCACGTTCCACTCTTAGGACATAACGTGGGCCGGAAGTTGGAAACTGTGTAACACTGCTCATCCGACAAAATGACATTTTTCCATTGCTCTACTGGCCAGATTTGTGGCTTCGGCAGCACGTTTCCCTGTAACTGATGTGCGGTTTTCGTATTTTAGTTCGCCCTGCAGTTTCCATCTGATGGTTCAAATGGCTCTGAGCACTATGGGACTTAACAACTGAGGTCATCAGTCCCCTACAACTTAGAACTGCTTAACACGTTCACTGCCATCGGCGCACCAGCGCGTCCGGCCGATACTAGTGCATATGCCGTCGACGCGCCTGCGCGGCGAGACACTCAGCTGTTTCTCAGCGCCACAGTTTAGTCGGGCACAGCCATTCGGTGTGGTTCATTGCGCAGGCACTCTAAGAACGTATTGTTTTCAATTTTTGCGGGTGCGGTTCGTGTGTTTTCCCTACAGTTTTTCTCTGTTGTGGGACTGAAAATGGAAGACAATCGTGACACGGCGGGCCCTTCAGAACCTAAGAAACGTAAAACACAGGACACAAGAAACGTACAAAAACTAACGGATGCGGAATTATTACGAATATTAGAAGAAAGCGATTCGGAAACGGAACTGGCCAGTGAGGAGGACGGCGTGGAATCCAGTGAAGAGTCTGACGGAGCCGAGTTTGTTTTAGATGAGACTGTAGAAATGGCTGTGAATCCTAGCGACAGGGAAATGGCAGAAGGAGTGGTAACAAGAGATAACGCAGCTGATACAACTGTTGCGTGGGAAAGAGAGCCAGTTGGAATGATAAATTGCCCATTTATAAAAAATGAGGGACTGCTTATTCAACCGACGGAAAACACTCCCTTAGATTATTTTCGTCTTTTGCTGACGGACGAATTTCTATTGACAGTTGTAGAAGAAACAAATCGAAACGCGATTGAATTATTCCTTTCTGCGGGAACCAAAGGACAATCACGAATAAACTGTTGGAAAGATGTGACTGTTGGCGAATTGTTAGTGTTCTTGGGAGTTTTCCTGCACATGGGAAATGTAAAGATGAGGAATTTGCAGGACTATTGGAAAAAGGACGCTTTATTCAACGTGAAAGGAATTGCCGATAGTATTTCACGAAATCGTTTTCTGCTAATACTACGTGCATTACACTTTTCTGAAAATCCAAAACAGGGCAAACCAACACCATCCGACAGGTTGTATAAAATACGTCCCGTTATCACTTTTTTCAATGAAAGGATGTGCCAAGTTTACTACCCTGGACGGGAACTGTCTCTGGACGAATCAATGATCCTTTGGCGTGGACGATTACTTTTCCGCCAATACATCAAAAACAAAAAGCACAAATATGGCATAAAGCTATATATTTTGACAACTCCCACTGGAATGGTCCTAAAATTCGCGGTATACACTGGCATGCTGGACGATTTAGGAGGAAGAGGCCATGCGCAAAAAATTGTTCTTCATTTACTAGATGAAAAGTTGAATGCTGGTCACCATGTGTACATGGACAATTACTATAACAGCTTCGCATTGGCAAAGCTGCTCCTGGATAAGAAGACCCACTGCACGGGAACTCTGAGGGCGAATAGGAAGGATACACCCAAGGAAATACAGGAAGCAAAACTACGAAAAGGTGAAGCCGTTGCCAGATTTGCGGAAGGAGTTATGATAGGTAAGTGGCGTGATAAGAGGGAGGTTTGCTACATTTCTAATGCATTTACAAATGAAATGGTTGAGGTTGAAACCAAAAGAAAGGAGAAGAAATCTAAGCCCTTGGCCATTGTAAACTACAATAAATTTATGGCGGGAGTTGATCGGCACGATCAGATGTTATCATATTACCTCTCGGAACGCAAAACCATACGCTGGTACAAGAAACTTTTTATCCACGTTGTGGAAATGATACTGACAAACGCACATGCCCTACACAATAAATATTGTGGCACAAAAATGCCCCTCCAAGAATTTAGACTCAGTATTATAAGAGCACTATTGCCACGAAAGCAGGTAGAACGGCCAGTCCGAAATCCCCAACATGTTGTGGTAAAACGAGAATCAAATGGAAAATCAAAAACACCGCGAAAAAAGTGCAGATCATGCGCCAGCCGTGGACAACGAACAGACACGATTTACGAGTGCCTAGATTGCCCAAATAAAGCAGGATATTGTTTGAATTGTTGTGTTATTCACCACCTCTAAAGGCAGATAGCACTTTCGTTGCTCATTTATTTTTCGACAGTTATGTGTCGGTACTATTCGTAAACTTTGTATTTATTTTATTTGTTTGAGAGTGTAATGGATAAAGCTCTAGATTGTATTTTTCTTAGATTTGACATACATTTTATTTCAGAAGTTTCTTCGAGATCTTGTGTTTGTATTTGAATGTTTCTACTATATTTTTTGTCCAATAAATATGTCGTTTGTCAGTAGGATGTTTCGTTTCATTTATGAATATAAAATGAAATTGTAGTAACCTAAACTGTCACACTAACCAGGAACAATACACTAGACGCATTGGCGCGTCCACGGCCACCCGCTACAGAATATGGCCTGATATGCCACTGACGCCTTAGTGCGCCCCAAAACAACTTTGATTCACGAGAGTAAATTTGATTGTGTACTTATAAAATAAATACATGTTATATTACTTTTAGCAATATATTTTCAGATTCTATTAAGAAAAATATTGGTTACGTGGCAAAGCAAGGCCAATTACAGTGGCAGTGAACGTGTTAAACGTAACTAACCTAAGGACATCACACACATCCATGCCCAAGGCAGGATTCGAACCCGCAACCGTAGCGGTCACGCGGTTCCAGACTGTAGCGCCTATTGCTTAGGTGCTGATACGATTCGTGAGTGCGACATTCAGTTTTACAGTTGTCTTCCCCTTACTTTTCATCACAATTCTTCAATGATTGTCCGCCACGCTCACACAACACAAACTTTCGTCCCCTTAATGACTTATCGGATGATGTTTTTCTCCTTTCCCTGATGTGGTATAAATCTTTGGTGCCGTGCCCCTTGAAACACCAGATAATACGGCTCCTTTGTTTACGGAAGCACCCCCATACGGGCACCGACACTTTGCCCATGTTCGAATTCACTAACCTTCGACTTAATGCAGTCACAACTACACAGAACACTGTTCTGATCACGGCTAACACTTGTAGCATATTTACAGCATTCTACAGGTGCCGTTCGTATTGAAGCACACCAACACAACCTGCAGACTTGGTTGGCTAGCATCTACATTTATGTTCAAGCATGCTTACATCGGAGTGTTTCCATATTTCTGTCCAACCTTTGTATATTAATGGAATTCGAAATATATGTGTTGACTACTGTACAATGTGTCCAGAAACGTACGCTCAATCTCTTCAGCAAGTAATGCGGCATACGCTTATAAATCGCTTATCCTAACCAAGAGGAAATCGCCTTCCGAAGACGCTGTGCATGGAAGAAGTAGATGAGCGCACGCCTTCGCAGCTATTGCGTGGCCTTCAGATGCACAAAAAGTCCTAACGGTCTCGGCCGGCGACCTCGATGCTTTAGCGCAGACTGCAATCGTATTGTGGAACTGCATCCATCTACGGGCATGAGTAGCGTACACTGATGTCTGCACGTTTATCTTTCGAAATCAGGAACGATAAACACTCTGTTAGCCTTGTAATGTACACTACGACAGGAGAGTCTAAAAAGTTTTGGACTTCTGACAAAACAATAAACGGATCATAACGGAATAGCCTCCCTGTGTGGCCGAGCGGTTCTAGGTGCTTCAGTCTGGAACCGCGCGATCTCTGCCGACCCAGGTTCGAATTCTGCCTCGGGCATGGATGTGTGCGATGTCCTCAGGTTAGTTAGGTTTAAGTTGTTCTAAGTTCTAGGGGACTGATGACCGCAGGTGTTAAGTCCTATAGTGCTCAGAGCCTTTTGAACCATTTTTTTGAACCATAACGGGATCGAAACGCAGTCTAGCAGAGTAAGGCCGAAACAAAACAACGGCTCTTCCAAAATTGTTTCGCTGCGGAAAATCGTATTGTGATTCCTTCTTTAATCAATCAGAGTCCGAACAGGTCTAGAAAGGCCCAACGGTAACGACCGAACGCCGTGTCATCCTCATCCGATAAGTGTCGCTGGCTGTGAATATGGAGGGGCATGTGGTCAGCACACCGTTTTTCCGCCTGTTGTTGGATTACGAGACCGGAGCCGCTAATTCTCAGTCAAGTAGCTCCTCAATGAGACTCATAAGGGCTGAGTGCACTCCGCTTGCCAACTGTAATCAGTAGACCCGAATGATCAACCTCCTAAGTGCTGGACAAGCTCGACAGCGCTTAACTTCGGAGATGTGACGGGAACCGGTGTTACCACTGCAGCAAGGCCGGTTGCTTCAAAATTATACCGAAATTAAGTGACCGCAGGATAGAAAATCAGCTACAATCCCATGAGGACAGGCGGCGAAACCTAATGGGTTACCTAGACGATTCTTCTACGCCGCGCGGGGTAGCCGAGCGGTGTCAGGCGCCTTGCCATGGTTCGCGCGGCTTTCCCCGCCGGAGGTTCGAGTTCTCCTTCGGGGATTGGTGTGTGTGTGTGTGTGTGTGTGTGTGTGTGTGTGTGTGTGTGTGTGTGTTTTGTTCTTAATTAGATTAAGTAGTTTGTAAGCCTAGGGACCGATGACCTCAGCTGATTGGCCCCATAGGAACGTACCACAAATTTCCAAATTTTCCTCTACACAGAGTACGCTAAAGAACTAGCTCCTCTACTAGTAGCAGCGTATTGTAGGTTGCTGGAGGAACGATGCGTTTCCAGTGGTTAGAAAAATGCGTAGGTCACTCCCGTTTTCAAGAAAAGTCGTCGAAAAGACGCACAAAAACCTGTATGTCTTACTTCAGTCTATCGTAGAATTTTGGAACACGTCTAATGGTCGCATATTACAACCGCTTTGCAAACCGAAAATCTGTCTAGGAATCAACGTGTATTCCACAACATTGTTCACAAGAGTCAAAAGGCAACAGGTACCGGAACCAGGTTGATGCCATGTTCTTTGACTACCGTAAGGCGTTTGATATCGGTTTACATTGTTGACCAATAAGTAAAATACGAGAGTACGAAACATCAGACCAGATATTTGATTGGATTGAAAAGTTCTTTGCATATGCAAAACAGCATATTATTATCAATGGAGATAAAATTTTGTAAGTATTACAGCTCATTACTGTCCACGACATACATAAACGACCGAGCAGACAACCTCTATGATACTGTTCATAGACGATTATGTTCTACACAGAGAAGTCGCAACACTAGAAAACTGTAGCGAGATGCAGGAAGACATTCGGAGAATCGGCGCTCGGTGCAGAGATTGACAGTTTACGCTCAACATAAACAAACATGGCTGAGCCGTGCGTGGATCATGTTCGTGCCATCTCTGACTTAACACCCTGTTTTTAGCGTACTGCCGCCGTACTCGCCGATCACTTATGGGTTGGCGGTGTGTGTCTCAACTCGTGGTTCGTGCTAGCGATTGCACAGTCACTGCTTTTAGCATTGGTCGCGTTATTCGTCCAAGTGTTTGTGAAATTGTGTGTAGCCTGTGATGTTCACTGCGCAGTTATTCTAGTGCTGTCTCCGTGCTGTTGGTCGGTTGGCGCAGTCGCGTTGTAGCACCAGTGGGGCATGCAGCGCCAGGGAGGCGCGGATAGCCATCACTCGCCGATGATTGCCGGCACACATGAGTGGGGACGACTTTGGTTGATCGTCGGTCGGTCGTCTTGTCGGACAACGCATATTTGGCCGGCGATCGCTTATGGGTTGGCTGTGATCCGTTCTGGTTGTTGTTCCAGTCTCCGCTGTTAGCATCGTTTGAGTTTTGGTGCAAGTGTGGAGCGGAACTGACCTTGATCATTTGTCTGTTGACTGCCTGTCGGTTGAGTTGCCAGCGGACTGAAAATGGTTGGGCCGACTGCCTGTCTCACATAAGCGAGCGTTAGTGTTTGAATTCCAGACCGACCCTCGAACATCTGAGCGCCCTTGAGTGTACTTTTTTTTAAAAATTTGTTCTTGTTGTTTGTGTTTGTATGTCTTCTAGCCGATTTGTTTTAAATTGGAGTTGTTGTGCTCTTAAGGCCTTCAGCCTAGTTCAAAAAACTGTGTCACGTGAGGCCTTTGTCATTTTAAAAATTTTAATGTTGTTCAATTTTAAGTCTAGGACCTTCAGGAGGTTTAGAGTTTGAGTGGTTTGCTCTTAAGGCCATCAGCCTAAATTAAAGAACTGTTTCAATTAAGGGCCTCGGTATTAAAAAAATTAATCTTATGGAGTTTTAAGTTTTCGGCTATCAGTCGATTTGAGTTTGTATACTTCAGCCTAACTAAAGGATCGGTGTAAGATAAGGCTCGCCTTTTAAATTTCTGATTATGCTTGCATTTTAAGTTATTGACATCAGTCGTTTTTAAATTAAAGTGGCTTTCAGCCGGTAATTAAGTCCCAAAGATTAAAGTTGTGTGTTCAAAACAAATTTTTTGGGGCTCTTGTAATGTTTGATCAAATAATAAAGTTGTATGTTCGAGTGTAACTGACAGCCCCGTATTTTGGCCCTTTGAGACAATTTATACTATCCTGTCCTGTCCTGCGGGATTAGCAGGGCATTTCAGTAGCTCATTGCGCACAAGTAAACTGAAAAACCTGTTATTTTATGATTGCACGATTTCCCAAACAGTCCATGGAATCATCCACATCCATTAAATATCTGAGGGTATGCGTATAGAGCGATTGAAAGTGGAACGCTCACATAAAGCTAGTCGTAGGAAGGACAGATGTCAAACTGAGGTTCACGGAAAGAATCCTCAGGAACTGTAGTCTACCCACAAAGGGGATAGCTTACAAAACTCTCTTTCGGCCGATACATGAGTATTGCTCGTCAGTCTGGATCCCTTATCAGATATGATTTGTACATGAAAGAGAGAAGGTCCAAAGAAGAGCAGGGATTTTCTTCACAGGTTTGTCGAGCAGGTGTGAGTCATGGAAATGGTTCAAATGGGTCTGAGCACTATGGGACTTAACTGGAGAGGTCGTCAGTCCCCTAGAACTTAGAACTGCTTAAACCTAACTAACCTAAGGACATCACACACATCCATGCCCGAGGCAGGATTCGAACCTGCGACCGCAGCGGTCGCGCGGTTCCAGACTGTAGCGCCTAGAACCGCTCGGCCACACCGGCCGGCGTCATGGAGATGATAGCCCAACTCCACTGGCAGACCTACAAGACAGAAGCTGTGCATCATGATGTGGTTTAGGGTTAAAAATCCGAAAGTGTACGCTCCTAGAAGAGTTAACCAACATATTTGTACCTCCTGCGAATGTTTCGCTAAGGGACCGTGAAGACAAGATGAAAGAGATCTGAGCTCGCACGGAGGCTTACAAACAATCGTTGTTCGTCACATCATTCGCGAGTGGAGCAGGAAAGAGAGCAGTATTTATCGAGACGCCACCACATAAATGAAGAGTGCAGTGGCAGCTGGTACTGTCCAGAACCATTTGTGATAGAGTCAGTCAATGCTAGTGCGAGTGATGATGGGAGATGCACCGGAGTCACCTAGATATCAGTTAAGTAATTCTGTAGCTGACGAGATAGTTCACGGATGTCAGTGTCCAACGGTTATAATATTTCGGCAAGCAAGTACCTTGCCTTCATCAGGTTCTCTGATAAACTGACCGCTTAGGGACAGGTGCGGTGTTTTTATCTCTTTCTTCCCCTCCCCCCCCCCCAACCTATCCGATTATCGACACTATCCACCGTCTGCGCCCAGCATCTCCTGCCCCATTCCTCCCGCCGACATGTTGCTCCCCCTAGGTTCGCGCATTGGTACGCGTGCTACCGCATCTCTGCCATTCCTCTGCCTGCCCCAAAGTCGGTTCTGCGTGGGATATCTCCTTCCTCTTCTCAACCAGACTAACTGCGGGTTCCCAGGTCTTACTAGTGATGTAGACACTATCACGATTAATCAGTAGCCTCGTTACTTGAATCCCGATAGATCTTTTAATGATACGCTCTCAGAAGTCAGCCGCCTGTGTCAGAACCTTGGTATGATCGCAATCCATCTAGAATAGTTTCAGTAGACAATGTACCGCGACTGCCGACTTGTTAGGCCGCTACAGTCTGGCGTGTTCTTGGCAACGGTCTTTGACAGAACTCACCGTATGGCCTATGTATGTCTTACCACATTGACAGTGTATCTGAAGGATCAGAACTTCCGTAGTCCAAGACTGTCTTTGACTCTACGGTGCCCGTATTTTATTTTGTGGACGGAAGATATCTTCACTCGATGTTTCCAGAAAATTAGTCTTATATTTCCGTATAATGCACCACAAAAAGAAAGAAACGCAATGACCGAATTCTTTTGAGGTTCCTCTTCTGTATCCACCGGTTGTATAGTGGTTGTAGCACCTAGCGCTCCCCGAAGTTGCCTCCGGGCGATAATAGCATCACTCACTTTTCAGAATGTTGCACTGTTGTTTTCTTCTACTGAAGGTCTATCATGTAGAATTATCTGTGACAAGGAACAGGTCATAAAGACGTAAATGGTTTTAGTGTTAAGTTCTTACTTGTTACTCGTGTTATTACCCGCCAGAATAGCCGCGAGCGTTAATGCGCTGCTTCCAGGACTCGGGGAGGCGCGCCGGCCCCAGATCGAATCCGCCCGGCGGATTACCGACGTCGGCCGGTGCGCTGGCCAGCCTGGATGTGGTTTTTAGGCGTTTTTCCTCACCCCAATAGGTCAATACCGGGCTGTTCCCCACGTTTCGCCTCAGTTACACGACTCGCAGACATCTGTACACATTCGGACTACTCCATGGATTACACTAGACGCAGACAGATGGGGTACACTAATTCCGTCCTGGGGGTACGGGGTGGCGGCAGGAAGGCCACCCGGCCACCCCTTAAACCTAACCTTGCCATATCCGTTCCTAACCATGCCGACCCTGCGAAATGCAGGACAAGGCACCAGCAAAAGAAAGACTCGTGTTAAGAGATTATTGTGCATGTAAGGTTGAATATACACGTTGACTGATGTTTGATTCAATGACTGTTTAAGAAATCTGCTAAACAGATGAGGTGTGAGTGATATTTGATCCAGACAAATTTAGTACAGGTATATTTACTTATTTGCCTTTCGTGTTACAATAATTTCTGTTACAAACAGAAAAGGTGCACTTTGTTTTCAGTTACATTATACTTTAATATCAACTTACAAATTCTATCCCTCCTCCCCTCCCCTCTCTTCCTCCTTGTTTAGTATCTATTAGGATGAACACTGTTTGTTTCTACAAATGGTACATTCTTTTATAAAATGATTACATTTCATTTGGCGAATGATAAAGTCAAAACCTAGACTTGCATTCTGTGTACGTTCAATGTATACAGATGAAGTTCAGAGAGTAATATTCAGATTACCAATTAATAACAGTCACTTATTTATTTATTTATTTTACAAATTGACTTCAACGACTATTATTAATTACACATTATTTGCACGGGCTGGGCAGTATTATCATGGGGTAGTGCCAGTGATACACGAAGTACTCATCGCCACGCACCATAACGTGACTTGTGGAGTATAGATGTAGATTAAGATGTAAACATTGTTACAAAAACAAAGATTCCATTAAGAAAGTAAAGGAGGCGGTACAGCATCTTGGTTTCCTTCCACGAGTGTTGTCCTTCAAAGGAACTCTGGCGTGTAGAGTCTAGATCCAGCTGGCGATAAACATATACCGGATGTCCGGGTCTGTAATTTGTCTCTTCCCTACTGCCACCTCAACGACTTATCTCCCAATCTTAAGTAACGCGAAGCCTGCCAGAGGGAATAGCTTCTATTTTATTCGTTTCAGAATGATCCATACAAACAAACACAAAAAAGAAATTAAAGTATAAACAAAATTACACCACGGTAGACCACAATGCTTTCAGAATTCTCAAGCAATATAAACCACTAAAAACTGTTAATCATGGTCTCATTTACTCAATAACAGCATACGGTATCCCTTTCTGAATTTTCATGTATATTTTAACCTTTGTAGCTTGTTTTAAGGTATGTGTTAGGTTATTGCTGCCATTACTAAACATATGCCGTTTTTTACAAATATAATAAATAAAAATGTATTTTACGTCAGCCCCAAATCTTTGTGGTTACACAGTATAAGATTTCTGGGCTTCAAATAAACAAACAAAAAATCTGGCACCCTGAAATCTACACACATCAAAAAAGTTTTGCATCACCTCGGTTCCGAGAGTTCCGGAACCTATACGAAAAACTGGAATAGAGATCAACATAAACATCATTTCCGCCCTTTTTATTGCTCATGAAAACCACACATTACATGTTGTACCACCATACAGCGGAGACCTTCAGAGGTGGTGGTCCAGATTGCTATACACACCGGTACCTCTAATAACCAGTAGCACGTCCTCTTGCATTGATGCATGCCTGTATTTGTCGTGGCATACTATCCACAAGTTCATCAAGGCACTGTTGGTCCAGACTGTCCCACTCCTCAGCGGCAATTCGGCGTAGAACCCTCAGAGTGGTTGGTGGGTCACGAAGTCCACGTCCTTTTCAATCTATCCCAGGCATGTTAGACAGGGCTCATGTCTGGAGAACGTGTTAGCCACTCTAATCGAGCGATGTCGTTATCCAGCGATGTTGTTATCCTGAAGGAACTCATTCACAAGATGTGCATGATGAGGGCGCGAATTGTCGTCCATGAAGATGAATGCCTCGCCAATATGCTGCCAGTTGCACTACCGGTCGGAGGAAAGCATTCAGGTATCGTACAGCCGTTACGCCCCCTTCCATTACCACCAGCGGCGAACGTCGGCCCCATATAATGCCACGCCAAAACAGCAGGGAACCTCCACCTTGCCTCACTCGCTGGACAGTGTGTCTAAGGCGTTCAGCCTGACCGGGTTGCCTCCGAACACGACTCCGATGATTGTTTGGTTGAAGGCATATGTGACTGTCATCGGTGAAGAGAAGGTGATGCCAATCCTGAGGTGTCCATTCGGCATGTTGTTGGGCCCATCTGTACAGCGCTGCATGGTGTCGTGGTTGTAAAGATGGACCTCGCCATGGACGCCGCGAGTGAAATGGCTCTGAGCACGATGGGACTCAACTGCTGAGGTCATTAGTCCCCTAGAACGTAGAACTAGTTAAACCTAACTAACCTAAGGACATCACACACATCCATGCCCGAGGCAGGATTCGAACCTGCGACCGTAGCGGTATTGCGGTTCCAGACTGCAGCGCCTTTAACCGCACGGCCACTTCGGCCGGCGCCGCGAGTGAAGCTGCGCATCATGCAGCCTATTGCACACAGTTTGAGTCGTAACACGACGTCCTGTGGCTGCACGAAAAGCATTTTTCAACATGGTGGCGTTGCTGTCAGGGTTCCTCAGAGCCATAATCCTTAGGTAGCGGTAATCCACTGCAGTAGTAGCCCTTGGGGCCGGCCGCGGTGGTCTCGCGGTTCTAGGCGCTCAGTCCGGAATCGCGCGACTGCTACGGTCGCAGGTTCGAATCCTGCCTCGGGCATGAATGTGTGTGATGTCCTTAGGTTAATTAGGTTTAAGTAGTTCTAAGTTCTAGGGGACTGATGACCACAGATGTTAAGTCCCATAGTGCTCAGATCCATTTTTTTTAGTAGCCCTTGGGCGGTCTGAGCGATCCGTCATCGACAGTTCCTGTCTCTCTGTATCTGCTTCATGTCCGAACAACATTGCTTTGGTGCACTCCGAGACGCCTGGACACATACATGCCTTGTTGAGAGCCTTCCTGGCAAACAGTAACAATGAGGACGCGATCGAAGCCCGGTGTTGACCGTCTAGGCATGGTTGAAGTACAGACAACAAGACCCGTGTACTTCTTTCCTGGTGGAATGACTGGAACTGATCGGCTGTCGTACCCCCTCAGTCTAATAGGCGCTGCTCATGCATGGCTGTTTTATCTTTGGGCGGGTTTAGTGACATCTCTGAACAGTCAAAGGGACTATTAAAATGGTTCAAATGGCTCTGAGCATTATGGGACTTAACGTCTGAGGTCATCAGTCCCCTAGAACTTAGAACTGCTTAAACCTAACTAACCTAAGGACATCACACACATCCATGCCCGAGGCAGGATTCGAACCTGCGACCGTAGCTGTCGCGCGGTTCCAGACTGAAGCTCCTAGAACCGCTCGGTCACAGCGGCTGGCAAAGGGACTGTGTCTGTGATAGAGTATTCACAGTTGACGTCTATCTTCAGGGGTTCTGGGAACCAGGATGATGCAAAACTTTTTTGATGTGTGTGTTTCCCTGGGTGACGGACGCAGCACGGAGACGATAGCAGAAAGAGTAGTCTATGGTGTGTGCTTTTGCGCGGTCGCATTTGATTCTTACATCTGGAAATCCTCATTGTAGAAAATTACATCTGTATCTTCCAGAGCGTAAAC
This sequence comes from Schistocerca serialis cubense, assembly GCF_023864345.2. Taxonomy (NCBI): domain Eukaryota; kingdom Metazoa; phylum Arthropoda; class Insecta; order Orthoptera; family Acrididae; genus Schistocerca; species Schistocerca serialis. The sequence goes on along the minus strand of NC_064645.1, from coordinate 254,158,134 downwards.
AGTTGAGAGCACGGCACACAGTCCTCTTGGAGACGAGAAACGAAATTTTCAGACGGATGATACCAATGAGGATCGCTTGTAGCTTATACTTTCCATGTTTTCATTCTTGCTCTGCATGGAGGTCTTTGCAATATGTTGTTACTTTTTGCGAAGCTTTTCCTGGACAGCTTTCCCTGTACCATCATCTCTGGACAGCTGGCACATAATGGTTATGTTTGAGAACCAGGTTCATTCTTTCCATACCGACAGCAACCACACGTCGAACATCTGGGAGAGCAATAACTGGCAGCTGAAATAGCTTGACAAATCGTGTAGACCGCAAACATCCAGTAATGAGGCTGATCGTCTCACTCAGTGAATTGTCGACTTCTTTGCGGTCGGCTGACGTATAGCTTTTTCTGTCACGCGGTAGCAGAGTAATAATGTCTTAGAGTTCGTGGTTGCAAGCTCCATACGGTAGCGATTATCTTCTTAAATACGCTACTTCTGGCTTTCACTTTCAGCCTTGTGTTAGGGCAGTACTGCTTGTACGTCAAGGTGTAGTGCCATAACACGGGGCATAGCTTGCTAGAATACTCTGTCAGCCTCTGCACTCTTAGGTGAGCTTGTTATGATGTGAAGTTCAACTGGTCGCCGCAAAGCGCTGATTGGCGACTGTTGACCAGCTGCTACTTAGGGCACAGTCTATGACGTTACGTAGAACGCGGCCTAAACACGCAGAACCTTTCGATACGGCGGTTTGGAGTTCAAAAATATCTGTTCTTGTGAGCTCATGTACCAAAGGAAGAAACCTGCTTCAGCACACCTGCTAAGAAATATTTACAAACAAGAGCACTAAGAAGTATTGGTAGGTTTTTCCCATTATTACAGAAAAACATGCTACTTTTTCTATTTCTTGCACTACACACATTTCCTACTGTCTTCTTAACAATATAAGTTTGCATGTACGGGAGAGCGATGGCAAAGAATCAGACACAGGATTTAGCAAGGTACAAAGAGGCATTGACGGATAACACACGCGCTGTTTCCTGTGATGTCACGGGTATATGTTACATCTATCAACGGAGATTTATGCGAATTGCTTGAAATCAGATGTTTCATGGTTGACAAGGATATTTCCTTTAGTACTTCGATTACGACATACCCATCAACATAGACCAATTATGTAAGCTTAGTTCAGTTCTAAGTCTGATTTGATGCAGCTTTCCCTTTTACTGTATCCTATGCAAGCCTCTACATCTCCGAATTACTACTATAAGCAACAACCTCCCGAAACTGCTTGTGTATTCATCTCTTGGTCTCCTCTACCCCCACACTTCTCTTCAGTACTAAACTGGTAATCCCTGGATCTCTCATAATTTGTCCTATCAACCGATCCCTTCTTTTAGTCAGATTTGCCGCAGATTTCTTGTCTGCTTAATTCTATTCTGTACCATTTCATTAGTTACATGATCTAACAATCTAATCTTCAGAATTCTTCTGTAACTCCTTCTGTAGCTCCGCATATCTTCTTGTCTAAACTGTTCATCGTCATTTCTTCACTTCCATGCATGACTACATTCCAGACAAATACCGCAGAACATTTAATTCTATATCCGATGTTAATAAATTTCTCTTCTTCAGAAACGCTTTTCTTGCCATTGTCAGTCTACATTTCACATCTTCTCTACTGACCAAATAGCAAAACTCATTTACTAGTTTAAGCATCTCGTTTCCTAGTCTAATTCCCTCAGCATCACCAAGTTTAATTAGACTTCATTCCATCATCCCTGTTTTGCTTTTGTGGATGTTCATCCTCCTTTCCTTTTCTGCCTGGACAGACTTACAATGTCGCCGGCAAACCTCAAATTTTTTATTTGTTCTCCCTGAATCTTATTAATAATCAAAATTATTGTTTGATTTCCTTCACTGCTTGTTCAATGTACAGATTGTATAACATCGGTAATAGGCGACAACGCTGTCTCACCCCATTCTCAATCACTGCTTCCCTTTCATGTTACTCGACCCTTATAGTTGCTAAACAGCTGTACAAGCTGTAAACAGCATTTCACTCCCTGTATTTTACCTCCGATACCTGCAGAATTTCAAGGAGAGTATTCCGGTCAACGTTGTCAGAAGGTTTCTCTTAGTCCTTGACCTGTCTTCTAAGAGTTGTAGTGTCAGTATTGCATCACGTGTTCCTACATTTGTCCGGAATCCAAGCTGATTTTCACCAAGGTCGGCTTCTGGCCGTTTTTCGACGCTTCCGTAAAGAATTCGTGTTAGTATTTTGCAACGACGACATAGTTGGTAATATTCACACCTGTCACGACCTGATGTTTTGGAATTTGAAATACTACATTCTTCTAGAAGTCTGAAGGTGTTTCGCCTGTCTCGTACATCATGCTCACCAGATGGAAGAGTTCTGCCGTCGCAGGCTGTTCCAAGGCTATCAGTATTTATGACGAAATGCAGTCTACTTGCTGGGTCTTATTTCGACTTAGGTCTTCCAGTTCTCTTTCAAGTTCTTCTCGCAGTATCATACCTCCCACCATTTCTATATTATTGGCTTCAAGTTCATTTGCCTTGCCAAAGGCTTCTAGTTATCCTTTAGGTGGTATCTACCTTCTCCTAGTGAAATACTCTTCTATGTCCTTACGATTGTCCTCTAGTCATTTCTGCTTAGCCAATTTGTTCTTCCTGTCAGTCTCATTTCTTAGACGTTTGTTTCCCTTTCGCCCACTTTCCCCTTTGGTACATTTTTATATTTTCTCTTTTCATCAATTAGATTCGGTATCTCTTTCGTTATCCAAGGAATTCCAGTAGGCCTTATTCTTTTACCTATTTGATCCTCTGCTGCCTTCACTATTTCTTCCACTGTGCTCCTTTCCCCTGTTGTACTCAATCGTTGCCTAAAGTTCCCTCTCAACTCCAAACGACTTATCAACTTATCCAAGTCCCATCTCCTTACTTTCATATCTTTTTTGCAATTTCTTCATTTATAATCAACAATTTATAACGACTAGATTGTGGTCAGAGTCCACATCTGCCCCTGAAAATGTCTTATAATTTGAAATCTAGTTCCGAAATCTGCGTCATGTCATTACATAATCAGTCTGAAACTTTAATGTTTCTCCGGGCCTCTTCCACGTATAAAACTTTTATCGCGTTTATTGAACTAAGTGTTAGCGATGATTAAATTATGCTCTGTGCAAAATTCCTCTTTCATTCCTTTTCCCTCAGTCCACATTCGCCCACAATTTTTCCTTCTATTCTTTTCACTACTATCGAATTACAGTCCAACATTACAATGAAATTTTCGTCTCCCTTAACTATCTGAATAGTTTCTTTTATCTCATCATACATTTCTGCAATCTCTTCGTCATCTGCGGAGCTAGTTGGCTTTTAACCTTTTACTACTGCGCTAGGTGTGCGCTTGGTGTCTATCTTGGCTACGATAATGCGTTCGCTATGCTGCTTTTTAGTAGCATACTCGCTTTCCTATTTCTCATTTATTATTAAACCTACTCCTGCGTTACCCCTATTTGACTTTGTATTTATAACCTTGTATTCTCCTTCCCAGAAGACTTGTTTCTCCTCCCACCGAACTTCACTAATTCCCACTATATTTACAACCTATCCATTTGCCTTTTTAAAATTTTCTATCCTACTTGCCCGATTAAGGGATCTAACATTCCACACTCCGATGTGTAGAATGCCAGCTTTTTCCCGTAATGATGATAACCTGCTGCGTAGCGCCACGCAAGATCCAAATGGGGGACTATTTTATCTGCACAATCTTTTACCCAAGAGGACGTTATCATTGAACCATACAATAGAGCTTAATGCCCTTGGGAAAAATTACGGCTGTAGTTTCCCCATGCTTTCAGCATTTCGCAGTGGCAGCACAGCCATAATGTTCAATTATCCAGACTGTTGTCCCTGCAACTACTGAAAAGGCTGCTTCCCATCTTCAGGAAACAAACGTTTGTTCGGCATCTCAAAAGACATCACTCCAATGCGGTTGCTCCTGCGGTACTGTCATCTGTATCGCTGACGCACAGGAACCAACCCAACGAGGACAACATCTATTGTGCAGAGGTGTGTGTGTGTGTGTGTGTGTGTGTGTGTGTGTGTGTGTGTGTGTGTGTGTGTGTGTGTATGTGTGGAGGGGAGATAAGACAATATTATACACACAGAAACTTGCATCGTATTTCGCCCGTAACTGGTAGTACGTTGACAATATGATTAGGCAACCGTATTTTCTCATTGTTTTCGCCTTCACTATGAGGTGGTGATGGTTTTGTACGCGAATGTTTATTTTCTGTGATCGTAGTTCTTTTCTGTGACCTTAGTTCTTTTGCAAAGCCTTTTACTTTGGAAGGTTCGTCGTTTTCTGTTTGAACTCGAGCTTCCGTGAACACATTTAATGGAACACTTGCGCGGGTTTCTTGCGTAGTGATGCGCTTCTTTAACGTCTACGACGCACCTGATTTTTGGGAGGCAGCTTTTCAATTTGTGGCCTAGATATTACTGCTACTGGAAGTTCATGGAAAGGATAATTTGAAATCCGCTGGTAATGCTACATGTTTTCAGAATCTTTCTCTTGGAACCAGTTTTATTACCTGCCTCGGTATAATGTTGACTGCAAACTACTGATGAATCTGACTGCGTATTTGGCGTGAATTTTTCTCTAGAAATCATGCGTATCCATTTACTTCTTAAACAATCACCAACCGAAAATTCATGGTAACTTAGGTCACTAGGTTTTTCTTTTTCATTCTCACAGAACAGCACAAAGCAGTGAGCCATTTGTAAGGAACAACGAGTGTATTTCAGACTATGATATATCGCAGAAACGTAATATCAGCGTAATTTTAGCGCACATATTGCGTGCCTCAGCGATAGAGATAGCCGTACCGTAGGTGCAACCATAATGGAGGGGTATCTGTTGAGAGGCCAGACAAACGTGTGGTTCATGAAGAGGGGCAGCAGCCTTTTCAGTAGTTGCAGGGGCAACAGTATGGATGATTGACTGGTCTGGCCTTGTAACACTAACCAAAACGGCCTTGCTGTGCTGGTACTGCGAACGGCTGAAAGCAAGGGGAAAGTACAGCCGTAATTTTTCTCGAGGACATGCAGCATTATTGTATGGTTAAATGATGATGGCGTCCGCTTGGGTAAATATTCCGGAGGTAAAATAGTCCCCCATTCGGATCTCCGGGCGGAGACTACTCAAGAGGACGTCGTTATCAGGAGAAAGAGAACTGGCGTTCTACGGATCGGAGCGTGGAATGCCAGATCCCTTTTCGGGCAGGTAGATTAGAAAATTTAAAAATGGAAATGGATAGGTTAAAGTTAGATATAATGGGAATTGCCGAAGTGCGGTGGCAGGAGGAACAAGACTTTTGGTCAGGTGAATACAGGGTTATAAATACAAAATCAGATAGGGGTAATGCAGGAGTAGGTTTAAAAGGGCATGTTCTGAGGCATCAAGGGATCACCAATTTAGTATTGGAGGGCAGGGTGGAGGGTAAAAATCGTAGAGGGAGACCAAAAGATAAATACACTAAGCAGATTCAGAAGGATGTAGGCTGCAGTAGGTACTGGGAGATGAAGCAGCTTGCACAGGATAGAGTAGCATGGAGAGTTGCATCAAACCAGTCTCAGGACTGAAGACCACAACAACAACAACATTGAACACTATTAGTTACACGTACAAATGTGATGGGAATGCAAATACAACAACAAATTGTCAGCTTATTTGCTTTACGTATTGCTTATCTTCGTTAAAAGGTGACTGCAGTGTGGCTATAATCTCCACACACAATAAACTCAGAAAATCATATATTACTTAGCCACTAATCACAGTCTAAAGAAGCACATGTAATTTTTACTCTAACGATTCCGCTGTGCAGAAGTGCCTGGGAACCGACGGCGTGTTGCGCCACATTCAGGATGAACTGTATGCATTCTGCACTGATGCACTCAGTCCCGTATGTTCCCGGAAAGTTCCGAGGCTGTTAGAGAATACTAGCGGGCTATGCACAGCGCATAGCCGATGGCCTGAACTTGGCGTGAAACACCAGGATAGGGACTTCGTCAACGCTTGGTTGCTTCCGAGTTGCCGATGCCAGCTACAAGCTCTTACCTGGAAGAGAGAATTAATAACGCTTTAAAACCAGCCGTTCGCTCCCGACCAACTACCTAATAGAAGTGAGATAACATTCTTCCTTCAAGAAAGAACAGACGGATATCTCGCTGACACAAGTGTCTTAAGACCCATGTTACTCGGTAGCAATAAAACGTAATGCTGAACGCTCGACGACGTTTCAGCGTTTTAGACGAGAAGGTAAATTCGCTGCATTTCAAACGGCATTTCTACGGTAGCGTCGAGTATTGCTCAAGATGGCGTGTTAGGAGCGCTACAGACACTGTGTTACTTCGCTTTCACAATGATAATCATTCAGTTAAGCTGTGTCAGCCTCTTGAGGTCTATTACAAAATCTGAGGAGCGGAACGAGACTAATTACAGATTGTGAGATAAACACTTAGTGCTCTCTAGTCGACTCTCACAATTAATTTCATTTACTGTCACATTCAATTTGTCTTTATCTCTTTCTCCAGCAGTCCAACCATTCCAGTTCTCGTATGTTTCGCGGCCGATTTCTTTTCAGAAATTCAAATAGTCGTGTGACTGGCTACTACAAAGAAGTACTATTTTCTCTGGAGTATAAATGATCGAATGAAATGGTGCAGTGTTAAGATAAAATTACTCGTGTTGATGACAACGGCGGATCAAATACCCCTCTGACCATCCAGATTTTTGCTTCCAGGGATTTCCTTAAAAAAAAAAATAGTTCGAATGGCTCTGAGCACTATGGAACTTAACAGCTGTGGTCATCAGTCCCCTAGAACTTAGAACTACTTAAACCTAACTAACCTAAGGACATCACACACCTCCAAGGCGGAGGCAGGATTCGAACCTGCGACCGAAGCGGTCACGCGGCTCCAGACTGTAGCGCCTAGAACCGCACGGCCACTCCGGACGGCGGATTTCCCTCAATGCTCAACGCAAGTGTCTGCATCGTTTTTTTGACAAGGGCTCGGTTGATTTAATCTCCCATTTCCATCTTGTGCTCCGTCTCTATCAAGGGAAGTACTTGACTTCGAATGCTCAAAACTGCACGAAAATGTGCTAAGAAAATAAATTGCTCATCCAAAAAAACTGTGGTGTAAACCATTGGCATTCCTCTCTTATGCATTCCATTCTCTTCCTCTACAGTTTTTATGATCTACAGTTCCGTGGTGTACAACACTTGTGTCTGCGCCAGTTTTGGATAGCGCCATATACACGGTATACTTTAACCACGGCGGTACGCGAACAGTTAAAAAAAAATCTGCCGTTTCGTAAATGCTTCCACCCTTGGCGCGACAGTCAATTATCACGCACTTCTTGACGTCACATAAATCGCTCCGTTTCTGCGATACCAGAACAACTGCACTGTTTTGTTTCGTTCCCTCCCTCCATTGCTAGTGCTGCCACCTGCCATCTGTGAGTGGTTACTGCACGCTGACATAAAACATTGGCGTTTGTCACATTGATGTGGCTGGACCGTATATTTTCCTTCACTAGAGGAAGGCATTCGATACACTTCCACACTGTTGTTTACTGAACAAACTACAAAGTTAACACGCAAGGTAATAGATGGATGTCGCGTGAGCTTTATTTCGTTATCGTATATATTTTCTCAGTTAAAATAAAGATTCAGGAGCCAGAAAGAAGGAAGAAAGGAAGGCAGGAAATAACTCCTAGATGAGAAAGAAACAGAAATAATGGCACATTGCTCGTTTATCCAGAATATGGACTCGAGGACGGTAAGTCTGACACGTATAAATAGCGACTTAACGGTTGCTGCAGACTAGAGAGATCATAAACATTAAACTCGGTGCGAAGATTACTATCGCACTGTCTCCTAGTCGCTGCAACAGCAAATTCTACCGTCTCGCAAGAAAGAAAATGTGTGCTACTCTGGAGTCATTATTGCACGGGAGATTCTGAGAATTAGAAGGAATGTTGCGCAGTGGGAAAATGTGACTGGAAGGAGGCGAGGGGAAACATCCCATTACCAGGGCGCCAAAGATTTCCTTTAGCTGACGTAGCGGGTGTGGTATTTGCCGCCTGGTGATATAATGACGGTTTCCCAGCAGTCGAGAGATGTTCATTAATCACTCGGGAAACTTTCCAGATCGCTGTTTGTTCAAGGTTCGCTCCGCATAAAATTTATACCTAGTAATTCGAAAGACGAAAGTAATGAGAAGTTGCAAAAATGAGAACAGAAACTTAACATCAGGATTAATGGTTACGAAGTAGACGAAATTAAGGAATTCTGCTACCTAGGCAGTAGAATAACTGATGATGGATGTGGTATGGAGGACATCAAAAGCAAACCAGCAATGGCAAAAAGGGCATTCCCGGCCAAGAGAAGGCTACTAGTATAAAACATAGGCATTAATTTGAGGAAGAAATTTCTGAGAATGTACGTCTGGAGTACAGCATTGTATGCTAGTGAAACATGGACTGTGGGAAAAGCGGAATAGAAGAGAATCGAAGCATTTTTGATGTGGTGCTAGAAAGGAATGTTAAAAATTAGGTGGACTGACACGGTAAGGAATGAAAACGTTCTGCACCCAATCGTAGCGGAAAGGAATATGAGGAAAACACTGATAAGGTGAAGGGATAGGATGATGATAATTTGTGGTAAGATCTTATGGGACCAAGCTGCTCAGGTCATCAATCCCTTACACACTACTTAATCTAACTTACGCTAAGGACAACACACACACACACACCCATGCCCGAGGGAGGACTCGAACCTCCGACATGAGAAAGCCGCAGGATGATAGAACATCTGTTAAGACATGGGGGAATGACTTCCATGTTGCTAGAAGGAGCTGTAGAGGGGAAAAACTGTAGAGGAAGACAGAGATTGGAATACATCCAGCAAATAATTGAAGACGTAGGTTGCAAGTGCTACTATGAGATGAAGAGGTTAGCACAGGAGAGGAATTCGAGGCGGGCCGCATCAAACCAGTCAGAAGACTGATGACCCAAAAAAAAAAGGTCGAGATCGAAACGCAAAGAGAAAAAGAATGTCCAACTGCAGCCACAAACAGGTTAGCGTTATAAGTGTAGGCTCAACAGAGGAAGTCATCACAGAACTGTGCCATGAAACCGAGATTTCGAGAAACAATTCGAGAAGGTATTCTGTGGTCTTTATCGAAATGGAACAATCTTCTTGTCATTTGGATCAAGGAGACGATAACGTGAATCCGAAGGATCGTATGAGTAGCAAAGAATAGGGACCGAAACCTGCTAAGCCTTTACAAGAGAATAAATCATCCCGTCAGAGCACACAGAGGGCGAATACCTGTAAGTCACTCTTTAAAAGCCGCTCGGTTGTGGCCGCGCGGTCTCAGGCGCCTTGCCACGGTTCGCGTGGCTTCCCCTGTCGAAGGTTGGAGTTCACCCTCGGGCATGGGTGTGTGTGTTGTCCTTAGCGTAAGTTAGCTTAAGTAGTGTGTAAGCTCGTGGACCGATGACCTCAGCAGTTTGGTCCCATAGGAACTTAACACCACCACCGCCTCTTTAAAAGACTCTGACAGAAAGGTGGGGTAGTAGCTACCTCAATCCTGATCCCATCTTCCTCATCAAAAATTCGGGCGTGCGAACATATCCACAGTCTTTTAATCTCTCTATGCTTGAGAAACAAATCGAGGATAGGAACCCGTGTCCGCAAACACCATCCGACGCTGCCGCAGAGCGTCGAAGTTATAGGCAACAGCTCCTGCCACTAGGCAACCCTTCAGCAACAAACTTGACTTTGTACGCTGTCGTACCGTAGACGGAACGTCTCGCGATTTATTTTGTTATTGCCGGCCGAAGTGGCCGAGCGGTTAAAGGCGCTACAGTCTGGAACCGCACGACCGCTACGGTCGCAGGTTCGAATCCTGCCTCGGGCATGGATGTGTGTGATGTCCTTAGGTTAGTTAGGTTTAAGTAGTTCTAAGTTCTAGGGGACTTATGACCACAGCAGTTGAGTCCCATAGTGCTCAGAGCCACCATTATTTTGTTATTCAGTGATCCCGACTGATTACGACGATCGCCAGTGGAGAATAGAAAGCCAGCTGTTGCACAAACAGGCCTTGTCTCCTATGAATGCGATGCTCTGCTGCCTTGGTGGATAACGGTTTCTTACACGGATTTTAAGCTGCATTTTTTTTCTCTTATGGACCGAAAAACATTGGCCATTTTAGGGTGTTACAGGGGAAAAGTAAACTGAAGATGGAAACGCGTGTCCGAAACCGTCATTCACCAATTCAACAGAGCATTGCATTCATAGGAGACAAGGCCTTCCTCCATAACATCCATCTCCACCTTCTTCGCTGTCGATCGTGGCAATCAGTCGCGATCACTGAATAGGAAGCAACATTGCAAGACGTTCCACTTTCGGTCCATTAGCATGCAAAGCCACATTTTCTGCCGAATGGTTGACCTAGTGGCAGGTGCTAGCGCCTACAACTTCGACGATAAGCAGCTTCGTTGGATGACATTTCCGACACATGTTCCAATCCTCGATTTGTTCCTCAAGACACATTCTACAACCCCTCGAAGTTTGCCGCAACATTTCTGGGATACACTGTGTATGTGCTTTTCCCACTGTCTCCTTTTTTCGTCCATTGATTTACAACACATTATCCTCTCTCACTTACCCTATGTCCTTTTATCTGTCTTTCCCTTAGCCACTCTCTCCAACATACCGCGGCAGCTCAAAAATTATGGAGGTTCCAACTTACTGCTGCGCGGGATAGCCGCTTGGTCTAGCGGCGCCTTGCCACGGTCCGTATGGCTGCCCCCGCCGGAGGTTCGAGCCCTCCCTTGGGTATGGGTGTCTGTGTTGTCCTTAGCGCTAGTTTAAGTTAGATTTAGCAGTATGTAAGCCTAGGTACCAATGACCTCAGCAGTTTGGTCCCATAGGATCTTACCACAAATTTCCAAACTTTTTTTTCTAACTCATTTTTCCCCATATTTAAAACTTCGGTCAAAAATGCGCCCTTCCCTACACCCACATAGTTCACCTGTCTTGGAGAATCTAGACCTCCAGTCCTATGTGTGGTCTCCACTAATCCGTATTATTCATTTCCACAATATCGCATCTCTTTTGCTCCCACTTCTTCTATCTCCATCCATCTTTCTTTTTCGTTTACTGCCACTGGCTCTCACTGACCATCAGTATCTCTGTTTGGCTTTCGCTATCATTTTGTTCATCCGTTTCTCTTTCATTGCCACTTCCTCTCTCGAACCATCGTTGTCTCCTCTCTTTTTCTTTCCCACTGGCACTGTCTCCTCCCTCTTCCATCGTCACTGTCTCTCTGCTACACTTTTTCAGCACAAAGAAGCGCGAATATGTTAGCATACCGAAACTTTTGGTCAGGAGGGCAGAATGAGGATTGAAGCACCTGGTTCCCCATTCATCCGTCAGACGAAATTTTTTGAAACATAATTTTCGGAAATATTGTTTGTCATAAAATATATTAAAAATATAGTAAAAGCGGTATAGACCACATAAGATATTTAGTTTTCAAACATATTAACCAGCTTCGATCTCTTTCTGAATATCCCAACTTTCTGTTCCCATCGCACTTTCTAAAATGTTATCTCAAAAGCCCGTCTTTTCCTGCGATGTTTGACTTCCTACTCAGTCCTACTACAAGAGCAGTTCATCTAGATCTCCGGTCGACAGGCGGCATTCGTCCTGTGGACATGGCCTGATAAAAACAAACCCTGCTGTCCTGTGCATTCGTGAGATGAACTCTGCATTATCTGGCAGCAGACACATGGCGCCTACTATGTTACACTGGCCCTTTTTCTCTCTGCCCCCCCCCCCCCCCCACCCTCACCCTCCCTTGCCAGAAGACAACCACTGCTCCAGCCGTTTACAAAATCGCCTCACGTTTCCCTTCACTAGGCGAGTGGGCAGTTCTACGAGTAGCACGGGAGTAGACGCCCTTTGGCCTTCACGACCTACACAAACGTTCCTCGCTCGCTCCTATCTTCGTTCACTTGCTTCCCTGGTGACCTACCATTTAGCTACGCATACAATTTAGTATATGAAATCAAAATCCGGGTGGTTATGTTTCGGCAATCACTAGTATAAATTCATAATTTATTACGCAATGGGGATTAATTTGTTCTGTTTTAACTTGACGAAATCTTACAGGTTTTGCAGATGTTACGAGACAGTTTGATCAAAACGGTCTCGCGATAACCGCTGTCTATAGTTCCTTTTCATTCTTTCCTTTCTGCTACATTTGAGCTTCCTCCAGTTTATTTTACACTGGCTCCACACCTCCGCCGGCGCACAATTATCCCACTCTGCCATCACGTACTAATGCGATCAGATTCTGTATGTCCAACTGTTACGTTTAGAAAGCAAATCCATTCAGTGATACAATGAATTACGGATTGTATCAACATATTACGATAAAAGTATGTGAGTAATAACTGTCAGCTTACCTTCTTATTTTGTCCACTGAAAGTTACAAGTATCTGATCTGTTTTACTTGCCTCCTTCTCACCCATTCCACAGTTCAAATGGCGTTTGTCTTCTAGTTCTTGTTTGTTACTTAACAGAAATAGGAAGAGGGCAGCAGTAGGTAGTGGTAAGTTCCTATGCCACCCAACTTCTGAGATCATCTTTACCTAAGCTTATACACCACTTAATCTAACTTAAACTTACTCTAAAGACAACACAAATACCCATGCCCGAGGGAGGGCTCGAACCTCCTGCGGAGGGACCCGCGCGAACCGTGGCAAGGCGCCTCAAAATCAGACCGCGAGGCGGCAGCAGTAGAAGTCAACATGTTTATCGCACAGTTCAAATATTGAATGCGTACGATTACCTGATACACACACTGACTGAATTCTCCTTTACACCGATCCCGATATTTTAAACCGGTATTCACTGGGGACCGAGCAGCTATGGAAAGGGATACACTACTTCCAAGACTTCAGTGATGAGATTAGGTTTTATCACCGTGCGAGTGATGCACATAGACGTGTGTGGCATAGACCTGCTGAGACGTATTTCGGATTTCGCGGTGGTGTTTAAATGACAGAGCTTGGACGTAAAACTTACATAAAGAGACCTGTGACGTAATGGCCGTTTTGGAACATAGTAGACGCCGAACAGAACGTAAAAAGGAAGCTGTACCGCTCCATGCTCATTAAAGGCAGAGGGTGCAGTGGGTGCCTACCTGTTGCCGGTGAGTATGTCCATGAGGGAGCTCTTGCCCGCACCGGAGGAGCCCATGATGGCGGTCAGCTGACCGCTGCGGAAGCGGCCAGTCACGCCTTGCAGGATCGTCGTCTTGCCTGAGAACAAAATAAATTCAGAATTTCAGTGCCGATTTTCCTTTAGAGCCTAATTACGCGCTGCGCAAGTGTGCTCTCAGAAACAAATGCTATAAAAAAATTCTAACGCCCTTAAGGGCTATGTTCAGTGGCATCAGGGTATAACATGTACATACTGAGGGATGTAGTGCTTGTGATTCGTTTACCGCTGTCATCCCTGACCGGGTGGGGCAGTGGAGGGCTGAGCAAAAAGAGAACAATATGAGCAACGTTTATTCTGAAGCACAAGCATGCCCTGTCAACGAGTATGTATCTCTGGCGAACAACTTCAACCATTTGATTGGGGTCCCACTATGGACCTGCTGGATGCTGGATGGACGAATGGATGTGTTGCTGTAAATGTTTGGCAGAAGGTATCTGAAGAGTGTGTCTGCTTTTAGCAGTTGTCTGTGGAACATTTCCGACCACTATACCAGGTTCTGAATGTCCACGCAGTATAGGGTAAGGTGGTACAATTGCGATCATTTCGGACAAATGTTATTGTAACTGGAAATACATTGAGAAAAGAAATAATTTTAACTATGGCACATGTTCTTGAATGTTTAACACAAATATTAGACAATTACAAATGTTGGTATAAACACAAAAAAAGGTTACAGAATTGAGAAAAATCGATCGAAAATATACCACACTAGGTACAATTGTGATCATTTTCTGGTACAATTTTGATCACTGGCATCTTCCACATAAAAAGCACTTTTTCCCTCGGGCACCAACGCATACTTCGTGGTACCAAACATTGCATTTTTGGCAGTGAATCCAGTCACCCTTAGCTACTGATTCTGCACTATAGTAATTAAATAAACAAAATCCACAATTGCTCTCGTTGTTTGCTAGCTATTTGATGCTTGGTACACTTTTTTCATCATTACTCACACACGTACATTTCTGTTTATTGTAATTGTTGCATTTGTTCATTGCTTTCCTTGTGCCCTGTTCAAAAAGTTTTCTTTTGCTGCGGAGGTTTTCCAGGTTTCCATCTGAAGTGAGTCTAGCTGATGTCTGTGTTTTCCTCTTCATCTACATCTACATGACTACTCGTCTACTTCCGAGACGATAAATTTTTCTCTGGACTTGGCAAAATGTCCTTGACAGCATCGTGCTGAGAAATGGTACTGGACACTGGCGTTACGGATTTTCCGTGTTCTTCAGTTACATCTTTTGAAGATAAGGGTTCTTCTCCCATAATGCTGTTAGTAGCTTGACTGGTGGAGATTGAAGGAGCAGCAGCCTCGAATAAAGTTGAAGGTGCAAATTTATCCTCGGGAACAATGTCTTTGCAAAAGGGCTGTACACTGGAACACTTTGACTGCGCATCCAAAGGACGCAGTTTTGCTCTAGGCAGCCGGCCGGTGTGGCCGTGCGGTTCTTGGCGCTTCAGTCTGGAACCGCGTGACCGCTACAGTCGCAGGTTCGAATCCTGCCTCGGGCATGGATGTGTGAGATGTCCTTAGGTTAGTTAGGTTTAAGTAGTTCTAAGTTCTAAGGGACTGATGACCACAGATGTTAAGTCCCATAGTGCTCAGAGCCATTTGAACCATTTTGCTACAGGAATCACAGGAAATAGTACCGAATCGATATTTTGTAATGCTTTCATTATGACTGCGATGAATCAGGTTAGTTGCATTTCTGTGATACTGAGCCTTTAGGGACTTGACGAAAGTTCTATCTAATGGTTGCAGTACATGTGTACTGTGCGGAGGCAATCCCAAAATTTCTATCCCATTTTCCCGACAATATTCTACAGCATCTAAGCTGGTATGGCTGCCATGGTTGCCAATAATAAAAAGTGTAATAGGGCTACCCATTGCTTTGTATTTCTTGAAGTGTTTAAGCCAGACCATGAACAATTCTTCATTAATGTGTCCCGATTCACTCATCTCCGTAATGGAACCAGGACGTAAGCCATCTTAAAATTCAGGGCGTTTCCTCATTTTAAAAATTACCATTGGTGGTAAATACGTACCACTTGCATTCATACATGCAGCAAGTCACATTTTGTCCTCTATCCACATTTGTTAGTGAAACAACTTCTCGCTTTCCTTTACGACTTACTATTTTTGTGGGTCTGTTGTTAAGAGGAAAGCCGGATTCATCCATATTATAAATACACTCTGGTTTATCAAACAAATCATATTCCTGTTAGATTTCTTCTAAATTCTGAAAGTATTTATTCACTTCTGCTTTATTTAAGCCTTCAGCTCTGGCTCGCGAAAGACCATCGGGGTTTCTCAGGCTAAGGTGAGTGTGGCTCTAAACTAATCGATTCCAGCAACCTTGCTTTCTAAGTTCCACGGATGTTTCAAATTATTTTTTCTCAGCTAACCGAAATGCAGCTTTTCTTAACTGGAATGGCGACAGACCGAATTCTCGCTGTTCTAGAAATAAAGGTCTCTGGACCAAAGCGTCTTCCGTTTCAGAACTGAGTACCGTTGGATGACCAATTTTGTTTTTTATAGCACTGGTTGAAGTTAATCCAGCTTGCATTTTCCTTTTAATTTACGGTTTATCATGTAAAGTGCTGAAAGGAACGTCATAATTCTGAAGCAGCTCGAAGGCTCGAACGTCCACTCATTACACTCTCTATTGCCTCATCTAATGCAGGTGGACTCCATTTATTGTAGATTTTCTTTTCTGCTCGTTTTCGGGGCATCTATAAAATAAGAGACGACTTTAAAAAATCGCGTAGGAAAATGTTTAAATATACAGAATTTATGTGCAATAATTGTGTGTAGTATGTCTATGGTAACCAATCGTGACGGACTAAAATAAAAAAAACTGCATTGATCGAAATTGTACTACGGTATCGAAATTGTATGATTTTTCTTACCGAAAATATACTATTGGCGTGAGTGAAATCACGACTAAATAGCAGTGAATTGTGCTAAGAGATGGCAGCACATGTCACACAGGCTTTCTCTGTAGGTGCCCCAGAACACGCCCGAACGGAAAACAAGCTTCTAACCTCACCAATATAGAATTTGCAACCGCTTGGAAACTAGGAAATTTATAAGAGCGCGTTAGACTAAGTAGCTTCACTTTTCCCTTAACAGGAAAAAAATTTATACCGCATCACAAAGTGGTGTATTCTTGGAAAAGACAGTAGGAGCTGTAGAAAGCGGCTACACTACAACGCCACACACAGCCAAGTGCTACCAACACTACGAGACTGACAAATGGCGCGAAACCTTATGTTGATCGGAATTGTACCTATATCGAAATTGCACCTATATCGAAATTGTACCACCTTACCCTAGATGCATGTCAGCATCAACGCACTGTGAGAACAGCAGTGGTTGGCTGGACAGCACAGAGGGACGAAATCTGGGCGCATTCCGCACCTGCAGTGAAACCAAGGACCATTTGGAGCCGTCTGATTGCAGAATGACTAATATCACGTGTGCGTCTGGCCAGGCTACGACCGACACCACGATAGCGCCGAGTGTGGTTACTCTGGTGTCGTGAAAGACTCGACGAGAGTGAAACGCTCTGTTGTCTTCAGTGACGAGAACAGGTTCTGTCTGTCTGCGAGTGATTGACGTTCACGTGCATAGTGTAGATATAGTGAGAGGCTATTCCGAAGTGTATTCGCCCATGACACATATGTCCCACCCCATGCTTGAGAGGACAACTCGTAGTCTCAGAGTCCCTGTGTTATTCAGTATGTATTTCGGCAGCGATAGCGTTCGGCTCTACAGAACCGAAGCGTTGTTGTCGGTTCGTGTCGCGCAAGCCAATCAAAAGCAAGCGGCTGCAGATTCACGCTTGCGCACTGCAGCGCGCACAGCGCCACGAACACAAAGCGGCTAGCAGACGACACAGGCCCGCTATTCTTCCAAGTACCCAAATAGCGTTTACGTTGCCATAACACATGACGCCGCATTCCATAGAGCTGACGTGCCCGCCTTCATCGCCCTTGCTTCCTCCTTAAGGGGCTCCGGAAAGGCTCAAAATCATGAAAAGTTCAATTTTTACTTTTTTGCGTTTTCTGAATCTGCAGACTATTACCTTTTAATAGATGTATAATTTATTCAATTCCGAAGACTACAACTATTTTTAAATTTTTTTGGAATGTGTTGTACATGGGCGTGACCCACTGTGGCGCTGTTAAACTGCTGTCAAATGGTGTTATTATTAACGTCCGTGTTCATCAGGTACATTTTAGTGATGTGAGATAATGTGTTGTGGCTAACCTGTGATGGTTCAATATATATCGCTGGTGTGATTGTCGATTGTCTCGTGTTTATTTACTCTGTCGTTATCTCGAAAATATTCGTAATTAATTCTGTTTCTTGAGTCTCTGTTTTGTTGAAGTATAATAATGAGTAAAAGTAAAGTTATTAGAAATCCTCTGAAGGCTTTTAAGAAAAGGAGAAATGTTGGAAAGCCAAAGGTATGTGTTATTACTGTAAACAATAAAGACGATAACCAAGTGAGTGAACCTAACCTCTCAAGTACACCCGCCCATAGCAGTCAGAGTGGGAAAGAAAATACTTCACAGAAGAAGCTTGGTTCAATGAGTGAAAACTATGAATGTTTTATGGGCGAATCGGATGTGAATGAAATATTTGATATGTCGGTTCTCAAAGGAATTTTTTCAAACTGTGTAAGATGTATTCATTGTAGTGAAGTTGGTCTGGAACTCTCCATAATAAAGCACGTAGGACTTGCTAGTGAAATACAACTGAAATGTGATAAGTGTTCATACATGACCACCTTTTGGAACAGTGTTGCAGTAACTGCAACATAAGAAAATGGTAGCAAAATCTACGAACACAACAACGAGCGATGCTTGCTTTAGACAAGGAACGCCTTCGGGCTGCAGACAGGGCTGTAAAGAGTCTAGAAATACAAGCAAGAGTAAACAGGAGGAGGAACAAGAGGAAGCTGGAGGAGGAGTTTGCAGAGGATGAAGATAACCCATCCTATGAACCTGGAATGCACTAAAAAGTCAATCCAATCTTTGTCGCTCGATTCCCAAAACTTTTATTTTCTCATACTAATTACATGTTTTCTAAGGATCTTCCAAACATATTTGTTTCAAACTTTCAGTAAATGTTACACAGTACCTTCTGCATAATTTAACACAGCCTTTTTCCAAAAAACTGTATATTTTTGAATATATCAATAAAAAATTGCAAAAGAATGTTGTGAATATTCATTACAATTGAAAAAAAATCATCTTTAATAACTGAACTAAAATTTTGTAAAATCCCTGTGGTAAGTTGTAGCCCATATTCCAATAAATAATCTGTAAAAAGTTCAACTTCCTACCTCAAATACTTTGTGAGGAAAGATGTAATTTATAAGCGTTTTATTTTAACATTGCAAGTATAGGGCGTTCCGGAGCCCCTTAACAGTATCAGGCGCAGTACATCCATTTCCATGATTCTCAGCTGAAATGCATATAAATTTTTACAGTTTCTCTGACCGCATGTTTCCATGCATGCATAATAACGATAGTGTATTTGACTGTACTCTGCAGAGTGTCGTAAATGCCGCATTATGTCATCTAATTCCCATTCACACGGACATCGTATTTTGGATTTTACGTTTCGGAAAATGAGTTAGGAATGGTGTGAAGTACCACATTGTACTAAAACATCTATAAAAACACCCGAAAATTTTTTTCTGAGAGTTTCAAAGAATAAAAAGATAAACAGAATGTGGTTATAACACGCTCCTAGAGATCCAAATGATTAAGTAGCCCACTTCTCTATATGATGCGTCAACGGTTTGGGTCTTAAAAACAAAACTGAAAAAAAAACGCATTTTCGAGAGCTCCTGCAAAAAAATGGCTCTGAGCACTATGGGACTTAACATCTATGGTCATCAGTCCCCTAGAAGTTAGAACTACTTAAACCTAACTAACCTAAGGACAGCACACAACACCCAGTCATCACGAGGCAGAGAAAATCCCTGACCCCGCCGGGAATCGAACCCGGGAACCCGGGCGCAGGAAGCGAGCTCCTGCACCTCGTCGAAGTTTATAACATGCATCTCATGAATGAAAATGTTTCGTATATGGCGCTACAGTCTAAAAATGTTACGGCAGAGATCTTTCATCTCTGTCTACTGTGGTTGACGATTCGATCGTAGATAAATACTTGTGACAAGCAAGATTATGAAGATGACTGCTGCTAGTTACATTCCCAGTAATTTAAGTTGTCCTCTGGTGCTCCTTTAGTAACACAATCACTAAATCCAAAGCTAAAACCGCTAAATATGTTTAAAATATGCCCGCATCTCGTGGTCGTGCGGTAGCGTTCTCGCTTCCCACGCCCGGGTTCCCGGGTTCGATTCCCGGTGGGGTCAGGGATTTTCTCTGCCTCGTGATGGCTGGGTGTTGTGTGATGTCTTTAGGTTAGTTAGGTTTAAGTAGTTCTAACTTCTAGGGGACTGATGACCATAGATGTTAAGTCCCATAGTGCTCAGAGCCATTTGAACCGTATGTTCAAAATAACAAATTATAGGTGTACATAAACCACAGCTCAACGATCGACAGGGCCAGACCGAAATCCAAAACCTCACGGTACAATTGTCGTAAAATCGGTGGGAGGACCGTTCGGTAACAAGTCTCAGAAGCTTACTGAATATGATATTTAGATAAGGAACCGAAAATGGCGTCACTACCGACACTAACCTACTACACCGATTGGACTGAACGGTACAGAATAGGGCCACAGATGTCTCGCCAATTGAACATGTATGGGGCTTAATGACGTGTTAACCTTTTCGTTCTCCAGAGCCTGCAAGAACCATTGGCGATTTGCAACAGAAGACGCAAGATACTTGGTTCAGTCTATCGCAGGATGCCATTCGGCACCTTTAAGATCATCTACCTGCGAGAACATACACGCCTGCGTTACCGCCAGAGGGGACTACACTGTGTACTGATGCGAGTGTTTGGGATGCCTTTACTGTAACATTTGTATTTCATTTTAATTGAATTTATTTTCGTGTACTCCTGTAATAATGAACTACGCGTCCATAACTTGTCAGTAAAATGACCTTACCCTTGAGAGTGTTGAACTTCTTTTCCAGCAGTGTACATATCTACTGCGGACTACACTCTTGCCCATAAGCAATCATAAGCGAGGAAAGAGAGTGTGAAAACAGAAAAGGTAAGCAATAGTATAAACTTCTGTTAAATTTGCCCCAACAAACCCAGTTTTTTCCACTTGAGCGTGGAAGAAAAAGTCCCTAGTTCGAATATGCACATGATTCCAAGATAACAGCTGTGGTTTGGACTCATTATGCATCTTCCACGTTTGCACATTCGCTGTGAACGGAACGTGGTCCTCTCTTAAAGTTCACGTCGAAATCTTAAAAAAAAAAAAGAAAAAAAAAAAAGAAAAGACACACGTACACATTTAGACCCTGTTCGCAGGGTAGTATCCTCGGAAATCTAGAAAACGATCAGACGATACCAGTTGTCTAACGATTCGAACTCTCATGTATGTAACAGCTTCATACGTATGACTACCTTACAAATGAATTAACATGTTGATTATTTGACGTTAAGTATGTAAACTAGGGAAAGTTTAAAAACGATTTGACATTATGTCTATAGTTTGTTGGAAATCGCTAAGGGTTCTCATTATCAAAAACAAGATGAATCCAGTCTGTGTAATCTTCGCTCCGTTTTAAGCAGAAGCTAGTTTTTCACTCATCTCTATGTTTATGACGTCATACCTCCTGAAACATGTGATGTTCAGTCATATAATATTGCAGGTACATTCATTGATATTGTGTGGAACCTGTCTACAAAATGTGTTGCGAACAGAGCTAGTAACAAAGAAGTAATAAGTTGAAGTTTTACTGCACGAAAGGCGAAAATGTAGTAAGCGATGAAATTTTTCCGTTCATGATTTTGTGGAGGGGAGTGCAAGAAACCAAGGCTCACCCGCCAGGGTAGCCGAGAGCGCTAATGCGCTGCTTCCTGGACTCGGGTAGGCACGCCGGCCCCGGATCGAATCCGCCCAGCGGATTAACGACTAGGGCCGGTATGCTGGTCAGCCTGGATGTGGTTTTTAGGCGGTTTTCCACATCCCGCTAGGTGAATACCGGGCTGGTCTCCAAGTTCCGCCTCAGTTACACGACTCACAGACATTTCAAAAACGTTCGCACTATTTCATGATTTACACTAGACGCAGACAGCTGGGGTACACTGCTTCCATCCCGGGGGTTCGGGGTGGCGTCAACAAGGGCATCCGGCGACCCTGTGCAATTAACACTGCCAAATCCGTAATAACGAAGCCGACCCCGCGTTGGAGCAGGACAAAGGCCTCGAGAAAGAAAGTGAAAGAGAACTCGGTCCGAAGTTGCACATGAAGTTTTGTGGAAATCGCTAAGTGCCCTCATTCATAAATACTGGATGTATATAGGCCTATTTAGGTGACGCCACATCGACGACTTGCGAGTCAATGATGATGAAAGTGATGACGAAGGTCACACAACACCCAGTCCCCTGCCGGGAATCGAACCCGGGCCCGCTGCGTGGTAGTCGGTAACGCTACCACTCCGCTACGGAGGCGGACAGGACAATAGTAACTTTCACCAACGTGTCACTGTCAAGTAACATAGCTCGATGAAACTTGGACCATGCGTAGTAGGAACTGCTACAGTGTAGTACAGAAACTATCTGAAGGAAATACGCAATGAAGCGAACAGAAATGACACTTTCATGATGGTCCACTGCACTTTATAAATAGTGGAACATGATTCTTAATAGGATATGTGGTCATCATGGACGGCAGTGCATGCTCTGCATAGCGTTCCCATGCTGGCCACAAGTTTGTTTAGAAGTTCTTGCAATAGAGCGATTCTTTCCACCATCAAGGCGGATGGTCGTTGGTGCATGTGAATATGCAGCAGTTCGTCTCTCCACGTCATCCCACACGTGATAGACGGAATTTAAGTCGGAGGAATGGGCTGGCCAGTCCATACGGCGCATATCATCCCTGTTCGGTGTGGTCGCTAAATGTCACCCATAAAAATAAATTTAGGGCCGAAAGCATCCATGAACAGAAGCACTTAGGGGTGGAGTACAGTGTGACGGTAACGTTGAGCTGTGAGTGTACCGTGTTCAAAGTTTTGGAGATGAGTACGTCCATTCAGCCTTATGCTTCCCCATGCCATAACACCTGGACTACCGAAAGGACCATGTTGGACATTGTTCCTGGGTGTATTACGTATTCCCATCTGTCTCTACATGCGGGTACATCCAATATTGCGATCTCATTCTTCTGAATGTCTTAAATCACTGCAACCAGGTAACCTTTGTGAGGGTAGACTATTTTTTAATTCACCATTGCTATTAATAATCACTAAAAACTGTATACCACCTGTGCAGAAGAGCTTCTATGAAGTTTGGAAGGTAGATACTGGCGGAAGTACAGCTGTGAGGACGGGGCGTGAGTCGTGCTTGGGTAGCTCAGACGGTAGAGCACTTGCCCTGCGAAAGGCTAAGGTCCCGAGTTCGAGTCTCGGTCCGGCACACAGTTTTAATGTGCCAGGAAGTTTCATATCAGCGCACACTCCGCTGCAGAGTGAAAATCTCATTCTCGAAGCATTGTGTTTGTCTACAGCTACCTCATTACAGCATCCAGCAAACAAATAACAAGACTTTCCAAACCGCTCAAGGCACATCAGCTAATGTGGCATGAGAACGATCGTAACAGGAATGTAATACGTACCTGACAATCAGGTATAAAGTTTACTAGTTTTCTTGTGAGTACGGAGACAGATTTCGTACAAAAACACCTTTAAAGACGTACCACACAAGTCGATCTCATCCGTCGTCGATTGTCCTGTTAACCATATTTAAGAACGCCCTTGAATTGTACAGAATCTTCTCTGTAGCTTTCTTATACACAGCTGTTACATCCAACCTATTACGTCGAACGTATAATGCGTCCACGAGGGAGTTGAACAGAACACATTAATATATTCTGCTCTCAATCCATATCTGGAATGTGATGAAAATTTGATTCGTAATAGATTACGAAAAAGCTCTCCACCCGATTTTTTAAATTGGACTTCAGATATACAAACATAAAGTTCATTCGGCCTCAGAAATAAATATAAAAAGAAGGAGAAATATTTCTCAGTTTGGCAGTGAGAGAAAAACTTAGATGTTTTTCACCATAAAAGATTTTTACACCGTGTTCATTGCCGAAGGTTTTTCCGTCGACCTATTTATGATCGGCGACGCTATCTATTTGTACGGCTGCCATAAAACTTCGCTGGACTCATCAAGTTTTCTAGCCAAAGGCTCTATAGATACAAGAACAGATGATAAAGATGACGTTCTAACGAATCGTATTTTAAATATGTCAGTTTTCCCGTCGCCAAAGCACGCTTTTCGGCACGTGCATTTGTTGGTGGAAAATTCTTTTATTGCCGTCTTTTAGATTCCACGAGCTTTCTCTTTCTTCATCCAGCTTGGCCACAAAACATACTAGCATTTCCCGGTTACTGTTTCATCATTTGACAGGTAATCACTAAGAAGAATCCATAGTATCAAATCGGAGCACAAAATCAGCTGTAGTTAAAAAAAATGTCCTAATATTGTAGAGACATTAATTTCCGCATGAGTTGAGTCAGTATTCAACAAACGGGGCACCTAACTAGCCCAAAATTTCCCGATAATTCTTCGTGTAAAACGTAACGTTCTTTTCGTTTTCTCTGTGACACGAGCTATTTCATGTTCTTGTAATCGCAGGTTGTCCAGTCCCATACTATGGACTGTCTCGTTGCTTTACAAACTTCCCCCAACTTCTAATGAGTTTCTGTCGAAAGATTGGGAAGTTCATGAGGCTCAGTTTTCCAGTTTATCTAGTTGAATGTTACTGGAACTGAATAGTTGAATAGTTTATCTTCAGTTATTTCACATCATATGCAAAAAGAAGACAGATTTCTTTTATATTATTGGATCATAACTGCACTGATGCTGAATAGGTCACTTAGTAAAACGGCATCAGTTGGTGAATGAATGACTTTAATGCTACGCGTTTCGGGGTAACCCGTCATTAGATAGCTACGAAACGGGGGTACATTGTCATGTGATGTAAGTACGTGACGCATGACAAATATATCCATAAGTTACAAGTAAAAGACACAAATACATCGAGTTGTACAGATGAACTGAAGTTATATGTTCCATAGATAACTGTCTGGGGCAGACCGGCAGTTCTACAGTGATACCAGCAACAGAAAACAAACTTCTACAGGCAGGCGGCGATAGTGTATCTCTAGTGGTGGTGCACAGCGTCAAGTGACAACACATTACTTGTGTGATACCATTTTTTTTAAAAACATACCGTCATGTAACGAAAAAGAACGAACGATAATATAAAATATTTCCATAATTAATTAATGGCTTATTAGCGCCAGTATAGCAGGTGAAAAGATCTTGAGACAACTTCACATATGACCTTGAGACAACTTAATACGTAAAACAAGGAAATTTTAAAATCTGTATGTGGATTTACAATGTTATCGTTCCACAATGAGTTATCTCACTGTCATTCAGTCCAGATGGTGTACTCAGTAATGAAAGAAAGCAGTAGGCTCTGCCAGATATATCGACTCTTAGACAATGTGTCTAATAGTGTATTTTAATACGACAGTATGTCATCTTAGGCGATTTATAACATTTAAAACACTTGACGATGGAACTTTGAAGCCGAAATCATGATTGTGTAGGTGTAAATGTAACACTGTAAATAAACAACAGTCTAATGGCGGTACTGACTTTAAAGAAATATATTATGACTGTGGCCCCGCATTATGAAAAAAAAAAAATTATTCCACCACTGTTTATGTACCAGTTCAGTTCTCCATAATGTTGCATGCAGGCAAAGTCGATTTCATTCTTTTCCCTGGCAGCTGTCTCAAGCGCCAGGAAGTCAGATTGTGTCGCATATGTCAGCAGCGACTGATTTTCCTGCTCTGAGTCAGACCGCTGATTGCGGTATCACACGCACAACAATACCACTAAATGCCTCATGTATATGTTTCCACGCTTTACTGAACAATAGCTGTTTGGAAGCTAACAAAAAATCATAGCTTCTCCTAGATTTTATGATTAATATAAGTGGGCGATAAAAAATTTTTCGTTGGAAGGCCGTAAGTCTAGACTGGTACGCCAATCGGACAAAATCGGCGTAAGCATTGAGGCACTCACTCCACCGACGGACCAGATTGGAGATACCCGTTTGGTAAAACACCATGTCCTGCTGCATGAGGAAGTCCGTAACTATCTGCTGCACATATTCGTAAAAACGGGAATCGTCCACCCTTGAAGGCCTTCTTTTTAAGGGACCAAAGGTATGATAATCGCATCAGAAGAGATCAGATCTTAGGGTGGGTGCACGAGTGCCTCCCACTTGACTTGGCGTTACCTCTGCGATACGACACTTGCGATACGGGAATGTGCGTTATCAAGAAGCAGCATCACCTTTTGGCGCACTATTCCACATTCTTTGTTCTCCAACGGATGTGTACCGCTGTTTGTCCTTCGACAGTCAAGAAAAGAATGACAGCACGTTGATCCCGTCTGGATACATTTTGTGACAACGTCGCCAAAGGTCACGTTTCCAAATTACCGTACGTACGTCGGAAAGCACTAATTACACACTGATCCCTCACCTACATGTCGGTACTCATATAACCACATCGTAGAGGGGCAACGTTGCATACACGCTGAGGCAAAGCCCTCAAACGGAAACTTTTAGATCGTTCCTTATTGTTTACTCTGACTACCAACTATCATTCTCCTTACTTGCGTTGTGAATAAGTCATAAAAATCATTTCTTGCAATGGTGTATATTTTCCTGGCACTATTCGTTCATTATAGTCGAGTCACGTTCTTTGATGTTACATACTATTACTGTTGTTGTTGTGGTCTTCAGTCCAGAGACTGGTCTGATGCTGCTCTCCATGCTACTCTATCCTGTGCAAGCTTCTTCATATCCCAGTACCTACTGCAACCTACATCCTTCTGAATCTGGTAAGTGTATTCATCTTTTGGCCTCCCGCTACGATTTTTACCCCCCCCCCCCCCCCCCAGGCTGCCCTCCATTACTAAATTGGTGATCCATTGATGCCTCAGAACATGTCCTACCAACCGATCCCTTCTTCTAGTCAAGTTGTGCCACAAATTTCTCTACTCCCCAATCCTATTCAATACCTCCACATTAGTTATGTGATCTACCCATGTAATCTTCAGCATTCTTCGGTAGCACCACATGTCGAAAGCTTCTATTCTCTTCTTGTCTAAACTATTTGTCGTCCAAGTTTCACTTCCATACATGGCTACAAAATGGTTCAAATGGCTCTGAGCACTATGGGACTTAACTGCTGAGGTCATCAGTCCCCTAGAACTTATAACTACTTAAACCTAACTAACTTAAGAACATCACACACATCCATGCCCGAGGCAGGATTCGAACCTGCAACCGTAGCGGTAGCGTAGTTTCAGACTGTAGCGCCTAGAACCGCTCTGCCACACTTGCCGGCAGATGGCTACGCTCCATAAAAATACTTTCCGAAACGACTTCCTGACACTGAAATCTATACTCGATGTTAACAAATTTCTGTTCTTCAGAAACGTTTTCCTTGCCATTGCCAGTCTACATTTTATATCCTCTCTACTTCGACCATCTTTAGTTATTTTGCTCCCCAATAGCAAAACTGATTTGTTTTAATCATTCAGGAAGTTTCTTTATACTATTATTATCATAAAGAAACTTCCTGGTAGATTAAAACTGTTTGCCGGACCGAGACTCGAACTCGGGACCTTTATCTTTCGCATGCAAGTGCTGTACCGACTGAGCTACCCAAGCAGGACGCACGAACTCTCCTCACAGCTTCAATTCCGCCAGTACCTCGTCTCCGCAGCAGAGTGAAAATTTCATTCTGCATCATCATTAAGCTTTAAATGCCATGAAGGCTTATTTGCCGCAGAATGAATTATATGGAACCACTTTGCTCTGGCCTCAGACACAATTCCCTGACGCTATTTTATCAGCAGACGACGTCGTGAGAGTTTCGTGGTGAGTTATGATGTAAGACATGTTATGGAAACAATTACGAGCCACTAAATTGATGAAGTTTTCTTTAACAGATTTTATTGTTTCTTGTCATACCAGTCTCACAAGTTTTGTTCATCATCAAGTGGTTTCATTTACAGGAAGAATGTTAATCAGTCTTGAATTCTTCCCATTTCCATGATTTTCTACAACTAAAAACCTCAGACTGATAAATATTTGGAAAGGAAATGAAAATCGAGGATAAATTCAAATTTTATATTCCGTTCTATCTATCACTTGAGTCTTGACCCGCAGTTACGCAGAGTCGGCCATCGTTAATCGTATTTGGCATGTTACTGTTTAAGGGGTGGCCGGATGCCCTTCTTGCCGCCACCCTGTACCCCCCGGGACGGAATTAGTGTACCCCAACTGTCTGCGTCGACTGTAATCCGTGGAATAGAGCGAATGTGTTCAGATGTCTGCGAGTTGTGTAACTGAGGAACATGGGGACCAGCCCGGTATTCCCATAGCAGGATGTGGAAAACCACCTAGAAACCACATCCAGGCTGGCCGGCACATCGGCCCTCGTCGTTAATCCGCCGGGCGGATTCGATCGGGCGCCGGCG
Source organism: Schistocerca serialis cubense (assembly GCF_023864345.2). Classification (NCBI taxonomy): domain Eukaryota; kingdom Metazoa; phylum Arthropoda; class Insecta; order Orthoptera; family Acrididae; genus Schistocerca; species Schistocerca serialis. Next base: position 254,130,019 of record NC_064645.1, on the reverse strand, counting down.
CGCCTACCAGAGTCCAGGAGGCAGCGCGTTAGCGCTCTCGGCTACCCTGGCGGGTTAAAATTTTATATCCCATTATAAACGTGTAGATCATGAATTTGTGGTGAATGTGTCCTACCTGCTTTGAAGGTCGTGGTCTTTTTTTTTTTTTTTTTTTTCTTTTTCTTTTTTTTCGCGCTACTCAAGAGTGCCACTTAGGTATCATAAATGAATACAGTGCGAGTTGTTACTGTTTGGACTTTATTGTAGGATGTCGCAGTAGTCGGAAGTGGGCAATACCAAGCAATGAAGCACACTCTTTTTGAGTTATACCGATAAAAACTTCATTGCTTTTGTGAGATATGATGAGAGACAGCTACCTTCCAGCACACATATGAAATCCGTTAGATGCCATAAACTCAGAGCTGGCGTAAGTCCTAACAGGCACTAGCCGCCGCTTTTGGCCCCAAGCTGAGCGGCACTGCAGAGGCGTCACAACTGTAAGATTTCTACACAATTAGTAGCAGTCGGTTGGGGCGCCATGCAGCGATGGGCACCAGAGCCTCCTAAGGGCAAAATCTGTATTCAGTGCGTACAGTTAGTAGCGAAGACTAACATGGGTGAAACTGCTCTAGGGAAAAGGATGGGGCGACCACCAAATGATACGACGTTTGTACAAAAATACTGGCGAACCGGCCTTGCACAAGCTGCTCGTCGTACTCGTAAGCGGGAAGGAAAACTCCGTTCACTGGGCAATGGATGACGTGGGAATCCCATAAGCGCCGGGCTTGCACTGGACAATCTTTAATCGGCGCTGCATGCGCTGCCAAGGACAGGATGTGTGCTGCGACGTGAAGCCGTAACGGGGAGACGGTTAGATGACTGACATTCATAACACACATCAGACATCGCAAACACCCAGCGGCTCACACTGTTAACGGCTGCATTAGTAACGAGTAAAGTGTATTTCCATCCTCTCAAGCCTGCACGGAAAAACAGACCCTACGAAACGCATTGAGCGTGATACACGACCCAACTTCTGTAAAACTGGTAGATTTACGAGCTTGTTATTTAGTTGCACGTTTCAAAGGAAATTTGCATCTCGTATCGGCATTGGCACGGTGAGAATCGTACGTACTATTAGGCTTTACAATATTTCACAGACAAGCCTGTAGGAATTCAAGTTAGGGAGATAATTAGCAACCATTGCACTTAATTTAGTGCAATATGTGTGATTACAAGTACGAACGTCGTAAGTTGGAACCACCATAGACAAAATGTTGCTGGGAAGCGAACCAAAAAGTACATTTTATTCGCATAGCACATAGAAGATGCAAAGTATGGGACCCTTACCAGATATGATTGACAGAGGATATCGAAAACGTTCACAGAAAGGCAGTTCCGTTTGTATTACTGAAAAATAGGGGACAGAGAGTCACAGCTGTGACAGAAGAATTGGGGTGGCAATCAATAAATAAAGGCGTTTTTTGTAGTGCCAAGTGTTCACAAACTTTCTTCTCCGAATGCCCAACTATTTTGTTGACGTCCACCTACGTATGGAGAAATGACCATCATAATACAACAAGATAAAATCAGACCTTTCCACGGAAAAATTTAGGTGTTCATTTTGCCAAGTGTAGTTCAACTGCTGAACGATTGAGAAATAGGGCCGAGAACTAGCCTGAAAGTGTTTGTGTGAACCTTCTGCCAAACACTTAGGTGTGAATTGTAGAGCAGTCATGTACATCGAGATGTACATCACTGCTACCACCAACTGCGCGTATAGTACCGTTCCATATTAATAGCCGATATTACGTTAGGTGTTTCGTTGCGGTCACGATACTGAAGAAACAGAAACTTCCCCTAGTCTTCTGATGTTTCAAGTCACAGCGACGGAAATACACGTCTGGAGTACTTCTCTGTGTGGATGAGAATCGCGGACACTGAGGAGGCCGGAAAAGAGAGGATTCTAGAGTTTGAGAGTGTTATTGGCTCTGAGCACTATGCGACTTAACTTCTGAGGTCATCAGTCCCCTAGAACTTAGAACTAATTAAACCTAACTAACCTAAGGACATCACACACATCCATGCCCGTGGCAGGATTCGAGCCCGCGACCGTAGCGGTCGACCGGCTCCAGACTGTGGCGCCTAGAGCCGCGGCCGGCTGAGAGTGTTATTGCTGGACTAATAAAATGAGGAGGTCCTTTCTGTGCGCCTCTTCTTCTCTCCATCCAATAAAAGGCTGCCCCCTCCCACTATCTTTACAGTGAGATTTTCTCATCAAATCCTGGCAAACGTTCTCCCACCGCCACCTGCTCAGGAGAAACATTTTACCCTCTACTCCCAACCTCGCACACTCGCCCGTTCTGATACCTCTGGATGCGATGACGAAGTCCCAAGGCACGCAAAAAAGTCCAACGAGTTGTGAATTATACATTCTATTACTTGTCTAGATTAACATAAGAACAAGTCTTAACTGTCAGACAGCAAACATCAGTCTCAAATCTCCATCCAAGCTTGGTGTTCATCAGGCTTTCGTGTTAATACATTACTTAGGAACCTAAAGTGATCTTCCTCGATATTTGCTTCTACTAGTTATTCCATCAGCTTAAAAAAATTCGTGTTAACATTTTATAATCATGACTTAATAAACCGGTGGTTCGGTTATATTCGCATACTGTCAGCACCTGCTTTCTTTGGAAATGACATTATTACCGTCTTGCTGAAGGCTATGGATACTTCGCCTATCTGATGTATGTAGCGTACCAGAGGGAATATTTCTGTTATGGCTGGTTCTCCTAAGGATCTCAATAACTCTGAGGGTATTCGTTTGCTAAAGGTTGCTTGTTCCATTTTAGTGCTCTTTAAAATTCTCCTCGCAGTTTTCGCTGAATGGTTTCATGGGTAAGTGTAATGAAGAGCTGAATGCGATGTGTATGGAGTCGAATGAGTCCTCCCTTGAAGGTGACCACCACTAATCTCGTCTGGTAATAGCAATAATATACAGAAAAGAAGTTTCTCGTTTGTTTTGCTTCAGACCATGTAAATGATATGTTACACTCCGAAACGGTTATTGATCGGAATATCGAGGTAACTCAATGATGAGGACAGCTGGCAGCAAACACTAGTGATGCACAATGGGATACATTAATAAAATGAGCATCAGTTAGGAAAGGAGCGTATGGAAAACACAGACTAAAAATATGTTCAAATGTGTGTGAAATCTTATGGGACTTAACTGCTAAGGTCATCAGTCCCTAAACTTACACACTACTTAACCTAAATTATCCTAAGGACAAACACACAAACCCATGCCCGAGGGAGGACTCGAAACTCCGCCGGGATCAGCCGCACAGTCCTTGACCGCAGCGCCCTAAACCGCTCGGCTAATCCCGCCGGCAAGCACAGACTAGATGAAGCTGCTGCATACTTATATAAATTTGGTTTAATCATAAGATAACCAATTATGTAATGAGCTACTGGCTGCATGGTATGCACGTTAAAAGCTAATTCAAGGAAAACGGGATCCACATTGATGAAAACCGTGCTCAAATGCCGTCGAACATGGGGTTTTGTAAGCTACTTGCTTAATGAATATATATATATATATATATATATATATATATATATATTTATCTGCCTTTGATATATATATATATATATATGTATATATATATGTATGTATATATCAAAGGCAGATAAATGCGAGAACTGGCACTCAGTCATCTTAATAGCTCATACATCCAAAGTATTGGCAAGAATAATATACAGAAGAGTGGAAAGAATGTGAGGATCTGTTAGATGACGATCAGCTTTGGTTTAAGATAGAAAAGCCACCAGAGAAGGGTTCCACTTCGGCTGTTGCTTAGTTAACATGTACTTGCTTCATTACGTTTCGCACGATTGGCCACTTTTGGCCTTAGATGGTATTATAAAGTGCTGCAGATGCCAAATGTAGTATGTCCGATTATTAGCAGTTCGCAGCTGTAGCACTTGAGAATGGTGTCTAAGGCGGAAATTGGCCACTCATGCGAAACTTAATAAAGGAAATGCTTGTTAACTAAACAACAACCGAGTTGGATCCATTCAAATTTCCTTGAACTTTATGGCTGTAGTACCCTGCATGACGAAAAAAATCGAACCTACATTTAAGAATGGTCAAGAAACTTTTGTAGAATTTGATGACCTACAGGAGGTTGTAGACAACATCGCATAGTACAAGAGACAAGAGGGGACAGGACTGTGGAGTAATCCATTTAATTACAGGCCTATATCATTAATGTCGATATGAAGCTGGATTTTGGCACATATTTTGTATTCGAACGTAATCAACTACCTCGAAGAGAACGGTCTATTGACACACAGTCAACACGGATTTAGAAAACATGGCTCTTGTGAAACAACTAGCTCTTAAGTCACACGAAGTGTTGAGTGTTATCGACAAGGGATTTCAAACTGATTCCGCATTTTTAGCTTTCCGGAAGCCTTTTGACACAACACCTCACAAGCGGTTCGTAAACAAATTGTACGCTTATGTAATACTGTCTCTGTCGTGCGACTGGCTTCGTGATTTCCTGTCGGAGGTCACAGTTCGTAATAATTGACGGAAAGTCAAAGAGGAAACAGAAGTGATTTCCGGTGTCCTCCAGGGTAGTGTTACAGGCATTCTGATGTTCCTTATCTATATAAACAATTTAGGAGAAAATCTGAGCAGCCATGTTAGGTTGCTTGCAGACGACGCTGTCATTTATCGTCTAGTAAAGTCATCAGAAGATCAAAACCAACTGCAAAAGGATTTAGATAAGACATCAGTAAAGAGGGAAAATTGGCAATTGATCCAAAATAATGAAAAGTATGAGGTCATCCACGTAAGTGCTAAAAGGAATCCGATAACTTCGGTTACATGATAAATCGATCAAATCTTAAGGCCGTAAATTCAACTAAATATCTATGAATTGCAGTATCAGACATCGTAAATTGGACATAACACATAGACAGTGTAGTGGGGAGGGTTAACCAAAGACCGAGTTTTATTGGCAGAACACCTAGAAGACGGAAAAGATCTACTAAAGAGACTGCCTAGAATACACTTGTCCTTTCTCTTTTGGAATACTGCTGCTGCGCGGTCTGGGTCCTTACCAGATACGATTAACGGAGCACATCGAGAAAGTTCAAAGAGGGGCAGAACCTTTTTACTAACGACAAATAGGGGAGAAAGTGCCACGTATAAATACAGGATTTGTGGTGGACATCACTAAAACACAGGAGCTCTTCGATGCTGCGGGATCTTCTCCCGAAATTTCAGTCACCAGATTTCTCCTCCGAATGGGAAAATATTCTGTTGACGCCAACCAACGTATAGAGAAACGATCATCGCAATAAAATAGGTGTGGAAGTAGTCGAATAATACATAATTAGTGTGAAGGTGGTTCGATGAAACTTTTGTCGGGCACTTAAGTGTAATTTGCGCAGTAGCCATGTAGGAGTAAATGTAGACGTAGATGAACGGCCATGGGAGAACTAACTGCTCAATTTACAAAGTGTCAGGCATGGATAGCTTTGTTCATCCGCTGTTGAAACTCCACAGCGAAGAATCAATTAGGAAAACAAGAACGTTCTGGAGTGAGGTTAACGCTCAGCGTGAAACGATATCAGAGATAGCATTTGCTTAAAGTGTTCCTATCCACAGTGAAAGTGAGGTGGGGAAGAATTACAGCATCTGTTAGATCTGTTAAATGCAACGAACAGAAGTAATCATCTCTATAAGTAATGCGATTAGCGATAAAAATCAAAATTTGTGCCGACATGTTAGACGAAATGAACGCTTCTCCTACGATGGATGTGTAGTAATACCTAACGGACGGAGCAAGGTCAGCAACCGAGAAGCACCCTACCCCAGAGAGAGTGGAAATTCCTCGCTGCAGTAAGTCTATTAGTGTAAAAGACGTGGACCTGAATTTGTGAAATAGTTTTCTGAGAATGTGCGTCCATTGCACGGCACTGAACTGGAGTGGGTCATGGAATGTGGTAAAACCGGATAAGAAGAGAACTGAATCTAGGATGCTGTGTATACAGAAGAAAATGAAAGTTTTGGGAACAGATAAGATAACAATTGAGGTAAACCTCCACAGTACTAGTGAGGAAAAATCTGTCGAAGAAGGGATGGTAAGATGTGACATCAGCGAATAATGCCATGACACTAGAGGGAGCTGTAGAAGGCAAATACAGTAGTAGGGAACAGATAGTGAGGAACAGAGAGTGGAATATATTCTGTTAATAATCTAGGATGTAACAAATGATGAGCTGACCAGACCTTCCACATCATATGTTGATAAAAGGGGATACAACATACAAAGTGAGTCAAAAGGACCTGAAAAATTTGGAAAGATATAGAAATTTATTGAGATAACTTAGAGAATCGCTAGATATGTAATTTTGTGGCAGACAACCTCAAGTTTCACATAAAGGTTTCAAGCTCGTTTTGGTTCTACGGGATTACCATTTGTATTGCGGCAAACATCCCAGTGGTAGTAAATTTCTCCCGACTCTCGTTGTAGCAAATCGGGTGTAACTTCTGCAACTGCATCGTAGGTTCGATTTTTTAGGTCGGGTAAATTGTTTGGTAATGGAGAAACATAGACATGGTCTTTAATGAAACCCCAGAGAAAGACATCCACTGGAGTGAAGTCTTGGGAGCGAGGTGGCCAAACGACAGGCCCTTCACTGCCAGTCCACAGACTTGGGAAGCGACTATCGAGGAAACTTCGACCTTACGTGAGGAGATGAGGTTGTGCACCGCCTTACTGGTAGTAACCCAACCCATCTTGGTCATCTTCATCGATCTGTGGAATTAGAGAGTTTTCAAGCATAACCAAGCATCACTAACAAGCGGGCGACCTGGTGATTTGGGCCGGCCGCTGTGGCCAAGCGGTTCTAGGCGCTTCAGTCTGGAACAGCGTGACCGCTACAGTCGCAGTCCTGCCTCGGGTATGGATGTGTGTGATGTCCTTACGTTAGTTAGGTTTAAGTAGTTCTAAGTCTAGGGGACTGATGACCTCAGATGTTAAGTCCCATAGTGCTCAGAACCTTTTGAACCATTTTTGAACCTGGTGATTTATCATGTGGCGGTAAACAACTCGTCTCAACAAAGTTCTTTCACAAAGCGTAAATTGAAGGCCTGCGTGGAGATTCTTTAGCGTATTCGATGCGCAACTGAAGCAGAACAGTTGTGACAGAGTTCCTTTCATGAAACCTAAACCACACAGCGAGCACGATCCTCACCAGCGAAAGGAACCAATTTAACTGTGAACTACGTTGGTGCTCCTGGTGGAGGAATAAGTTACTAATGCAGCATGTGAATCAAACTTGAGGCTGCTTGCTACAAAATGACACGTCTACCGATTCTGTAAGTTCTCAATACATTTCTGTACCATTCCAAAGTTGTAAAGTCCTTTTTGACTCATCCTGCATTTACTGTTCCATGAAACGCACACATCTTCAATGCTTTCTGGCTCTGGTAGATTATGTGGTGTGTAGGACATCAATAAGGTGAGTGACACTTCCTTAATCTTCGCTTAATTTGAAACGTCCGCCAGTATTATTCGGTTTTCTGCAACACCTTATTCTGACAGACACTGTAATTATGCCGCACTATAAACTTGTCACCAACACTACGATTATGGTCTTGCCCTATATCATTTTGTTTATGTACTCCTCGAAATGCACAGCAGCAGTTGAGTTCCTTGACTGATTCAGTCGGACCATGTCATTGGTGTTCCTTCCGCCTCTCCTCAACCATTATCTGTCCCCACACGTTCTCCCACACAATATCTGTGAGCGGTTCCCGAAGAACAACACACGATGTTGCGTGAATAATATTGCACATAGCAATAAATTCCACGATCCAGGTGGATTCGCGAGAAAATACAGTAGGTCAGGGCATCACAGCCAGCATTCTCCGCGAGTAGGCGGCGAACGCAGGCCTGCGAGCAGCCGAGAACTGCTTCCCCTCCACTTTCACAAAGAACAGGGCGAGCAGCCATCTGATGACTTACGTAAACGAGGAAGTCGAACTTGAGAGGTATCCTTGAGAAATCTAGAATGTGCTTATATTCCCTGTGACGCTGCAAATCTATTGCCCCAAGCTGCAGACAAGTGCGAAGTAGATACCGGAAGCTTTTTCATTTTGCCATTCAGTTGCACTACGACTCCTAATTAATTTATGAATGACCGTTGCGTCTGTAGACACAAACTAACGGTTTCCATGACAAACTTACATTATCTACACTTTCTTCAACGGTGCCAACAGTCTCTGATCCAGCTGTGTGCCTGTTATATAAACACTTCCATAGAGTTCTAAAGAATATGCAGCAAACTCCATCTGAAGTTAACATAAATGTTCAGCTGCTAGAAAAAACATTTTGCTATCAAATCACCATGCGTGAGAGGGTGGAAGGAATTTATTGCAAGTAATGCAATATTGTGACTCATCCGAACGGCACACTCACTTGATTTGTCTTCCTCTTCTTCAGAGAGATTCTTTCCCACATTTTATTTACATATTTTTGAAGTGGCGAGACACGTAATAGTAGCTTTGTAAATGGAACGTTTTGAAAATATTCAGTGGCTTATGATGTACCAAACATTCTGCGGAACAATTTCTTTGTATCCAGAATGAGTTAGGAGACGAGCTACTGGCAGAATTGAAGCTGTGAGGACGGGTCGTGAGTCGTGCTTGGGTAGCTCAGTTGGTAGAACACTTGCCTGCGAAAGGAAAAGGTCCCGATTTCGAGTATCGGTCCGGCACACAAATTTAATCTGTCAGGAAGTTTCAATTTCTTTGTAAAACCATAAGTTTCCTCGCACAATATATTTAAATTCGAAGACAAAATGCTGGCTGGCCAGTGCTGCTATTACTGGCACCACCGACGAAACTGACCCTCTTGCATTTCTTATGTGTTGGTTCAAATGGCTCTGAGCACCATGGAACTGTGGTGTCACCGCCAGACGCCACACTTGCTAGGTGGTAGCTTAAATCGGCCGCGGTCCATTTAGTACATGTCGGACCCGCGTGTCGCCACTGTGTGATCGCAGACCGAGTGCCACCACAAGGCAGGTCTCGAGATACGATATAGCACTCGCCCCAGTTGTACGACGACTTTGCTAGCGACTACACTGACGAAGCCTTTCTCTCATTTGCCGAGAGACAGTTAGAATAGCCTTCAGCTAAGTCCATGGCTACGACCTAGCAAGGCGCCATTAGCCTTACATAGTTTGATAGTTATCGTATGAAATGTCTCAACAAGAAGAATGCTGTATTCACACCAGAAATAAAAGTTAAGTATTCGAGGAGCTGCATAATTTTCTTATTAGCATTCACTACTTATCCTGTTCCAGAATTCACGCCCGTCTGCGTTAGATTTCGGCCTCCTCTATCTACAAGGTGTTGGCACATTTACCAACACATCATTGGCGACGATTTAACGGAAAGGGTCTTGTTCTTCTAATTGCTTACATTTACTTGTGTCATGGCTTCGCCAGATGTACTGTCCGAATTTTATCGCTTGCAGAATCAGCAGATGCAGGCGTTATTGGATGCCCTTGGACAGCTCGTCCAGGATCAACGTGCCATTCAAACCGATGCGGCAGCCGCCGCTTCACCGCTACCGCAGCCACATCTCGCAGTTGCACCGCCTTTTAGGCACTACGACCCGGCGCAAGAATCCTGGACCGAGTGGTCCCGCCAGTTTGGATTTCATCTCGCCGCCTACAGAATTCAAGGTAACGAGCGGCAGCCTCATTTATTGTCGTGTGTAGGGGTGCAAACGTACCGTGTGATAGTGAAATTGTTTCCCCGACGCGACGTAGCAACTCTGTCCTACGATGAAATTTCGTCAGCATTGGACGCCTATTTCAAAGAAACAGTTAATGTAGTTGCAAAAAGGTATACTTTCTTTCTTACAAAACGTACGGCCGGTCAAACTAATAGGGAGTGGGTTGCAACTTTGCAAGGCCTTACTAGGGATTGTGCGTTTGAATGTGACTGTGGCCTTCCTTATTCAGATACTATGGTACGCGATGCGATTGCACAGAACGTTTCTGATGTTCGTATCCGGGAACAGATTTTGAAACTAGTTAATCCCTCCCTTCAGCAAGTGATAGACATATTGGATAGACAAGACACACTTGACTGTGCTCAGGAATCTTTTGAAACTTCGCCAGCAGTGTGTAACATTAACCGGCCTGTCGGGCGCGCTGCGCAGCCTGGTAAACTGCCCTCGCGCACGTCTGTGCAGCTGCCGCCACGCTCTACACCAGGTGTGCCGCGCCAGCACACAACTGCAGTGAAATCATGCCCGCGGTGTGCTACTAGACATTCGCGTGAAAATTGCCCATCACGCCAAGCTATTTGCTTTTTCTGTAAAAAGAAAGGACATGTTCAAAGTGTTTGCCAGAAAAAGCTCAGATCAGACACTATTAATCATTCCAGGCCCTTTGCTTCGCGCCGGAATCGAACCGAGGACACTCAGGCTCGTGGACCTTCGCCCATGGACATTCATGTAGTTAATTCCCCTCCGCCCAGTGCCACTCTTTCTCACAGTGACTGTGTTCGTCCCACAAAAAGTGTGCGTCGACGTCGCCGGAAATCGCGTCAATTAGCAAGTGATGCTGTGCCTGTATCAGTTCAAATTGCACGAGACAGTCGCTCTTGTCGTCAGCAGGACAATAGACTTTTTGTAGATTTGGACTTTAATGGCACGATCATACCATTCCAGCTCGATACCGGAGCTGCAGTTTCATTGCTCAATCACGACACGTACAAACAACTGGGCAGACCTCCGTTGCGTGCCGCAAATGTTCAGTTAAAAAGTTATTCAGGACAGCAGATCCCTGTGTTAGGACAGTGCACTCTTCTTGCAACATACAAGGGACAAACAAAACTTGTGTCATTTTACGTTCTACGTTCTTCTACTGCAGTGAACTTGTTTGGCTTAGATTTATTTCGGTTGTTTAACATGTCTATAGTAAATCAGGTCCTATCAGTGAATCAGACTGTGCCTTCAGACAGTGTTTCTCGTCTGTGTGAAGAATTTGCAGACATTTTTGCACCGGGCCTTGGTTGCGCTAAAAACTATGAAGCACATTTGGAACTGAAAGTCAACGCGCAACCGAAATTTTTCCGAGCGCGCAATGTTCCCCACGCATTGCATGATGAGGTCGCAAAAACATTAAACGATCTAGAATCACAGGGTGTAATTGAACGTGTGCAAGCTTCTCTCTGGGCCTCACCCTTAGTAATTTTGCCAAAACCTTCCGGAAAACTGAGACTTTGTGTGGACTTCAAGGCAACAGTGAATCCACAACTAGTGACTGCAACTTTTCCCTTACCCTGCCCGGAAGATCTTTTTGATAAACTGTGCCCGGGTAAATACTTTTCCAAGTTGGACCTAGCAGATGCGTACTTGCAAATCCCAGTGGAAGCCGAATCCCAGCGCGTCTTGGTGGTTAACACGCATCTTGGTTTGTACCGCTTCAAAAGACTGCCATTCGGGTGTGCATCTGCCCCTGCATTGTTTCAGCAATATTTACAAACTATTTGTGCGTCGGTCCCTACTGCTGCGAACTATCTGGACGATATTGTGATCTCCGGAAAGACGGCAGATGAGCATTTAGCACACCTACGAACATTATTTCAGGTATTGCGCCAACATGGCCTTCGCTTGCGGAAGGACAAATGTGTGTTTTTTGCTCGTGACTTACCATACCTGGGCCATGTCATCAATGCCCAAGGCATACATCCGAGTCCAGGGCACCTCCGTGCCATACAAGAATTGCCTTCGCCACAAAATATGAAACAGCTACAGAGTGTGTTGGGTAAAATTAACTATTATCATCGCTTTCTGCGCAATGCCTCTTCTCTTTCAGCTCCGCTTCATCGCTTACGCCGTAAGGGTGTTCCGTTCGTCTGGACGACGGAATGCGAACGCGCCTTTCGCCAGTTGAAATCGGCGTTGCTTTCTAATACTTTACTTACGCCATTCGATCCCCAGAAACCCCTTTTGTTGATGGTAGATGCATCGGATTTCGGGATCGGTGCTGTGCTTGCGCACAAAGTTGGCTCGCATGATCGCCCTATTGCCTTTGCGTCCAAATTGCTCTCGTCTGCGCAAAGAAATTACTCATAGATAGAGAAAGAAGCTTTGGCTCTCGTCTTTGGTGTTACAAAGTTCCATGATTTCTTGTATGGTCGTCACTTTACCATCATCACAGACCACAAACCTTTGACATGGCTTTTTCATCCGAACAAGCCTGTACCTCCGCGTACAGCGCAGAAATTCATTCGCTGGTCTATTTTCCTCTCGCAGAACCGCTACGATATCTTGTATCGGTCCACTGCTAAGCACGGAAACGCCGATGCGTTGTCCCGTTTGCCTATTGCTGAGGATAAAGCATTCGATTCTTCCGAACTTGCTTGCATGTTCATTGATTCGGAAACCGATGAAGTGGTCGAATCGTTTCCGATTGATTTTCGTCGAGTAGCTACAGCCACAGCTGCTGACCCTGTCCTTGCTACCGTTTTGCGTTTTGTTGCTACGCAATGGCCTTTGTCAAAGTCTCGGATCGAGGATCCGTTGGTTCGCCGATTTTTTGCTCATAAGGAGAGACTTTTTGTTCGACGTGGTGTTTTGTTGTTGCGTTCTGATAATGATCAGTCCAGAGTCGTGGTCCCACGTTCGTTACAGTCCACTGTCTTACGGCTTCTTCACCAAGGACATTGGGGTATAGTGCGAACGAAACAACTTGCTCGTCAGCACTGTACTTGGTTTGGAATCGATGCTGCGATAACGAATATGTGTTCTTCTTGCATGGCGTGTGCCGAACAACAATCCGCACCGCCGCGGAAAGTCTTTGCATGGCCGAAAGCCACTTCCCCTCGGCAAAGCTTGCACATAGATTTTGCTGGTCCATTCTGGAATGCTCGATGGTTGGTTCTGGTCGATGCCTTCAGTAATTTTCCTTTTGTTGTCCGGATGTCTTCCACGACGTCCTCTGCCAGCATCCAAGCGTTGTCTGCTATCTTTTCCCTTGAAGGTCTTCCGCAGACTATTGTTTCCGACAATGGCCCACAATTCATGTCCGCAGAATTTCAGTCATTCTGCCAGGCCAATGGTATTCAACATCTGACATCCGCGCCGTTTTCGCCTCAGTCAAACGGTGCCGCTGAACGATTGCTCCGGACTTTCAAGTCACAGATGTTGAAGTTGAAAGAGTCGCATTCTCGGCAGGACGCATTGTTGCTCTTTTTGTCTTCGTATCGCTCTCAGCCCCGAGATAGTCGCTCGCCGGCTGAGTTGCTCCACGGTCGTCCTCATCGAACCTTGATGTCTTTGCTGCACCCGCCGCATCAGGTTCCTGTGCAGCAGCAGACTCCTGCTTTTGCTCCAGGCGACGTTGTATTTTATCGCAGCTATCGAGGTTCACGGCGTTGGCTCGCAGGGCGCATTCTTCACTGCCTCGGCCGCGCGATGTATTTGGTTTCGGGGGCCTCTGGTGAGGTGCGTCGGCATCTCAATCAGCTGCGCCTCTGTCGTCGCACGGGTTCTGCCGCTCCCCGTCTGCTTTCAGCGTCGGTGCCGTCCGGTCAGCGCCCTGGGGACCCATCTACTGGCTCGCCTCATCCCCAGGTGTTACCGACGATGCCTTCCATTTTGCCCCATGGCGACGCACCGTCGCAGCCGCCGCCGCCGCCTGTTCTCCCGCCGGCGCCGCCCGCATTCGACGCTTCGCTGCAGCCGCCAAGCGCCTCCCTGGGTCACGCGCCTCCGATCGCTTCCCGAGACCAGCTGTCCTCCGCCATGGAACTCTTGCACGCTCCGGACCCCAAGACGTCATCGCGCGTCGGGTACCCCGACGCAATGGAGGTCGACCCTTCGGCCCCTCCTGTCTCTTTACGGGCGCATACACCGCATGTTGACGTGCACCCTGGACTAGGTTTTCAGGCGTTTCCTAGCTCCCCTCGGACCGAATGGCCGGGTGCGGGTGGCACAGCCTCGCCTGTTGTTAGGCTCCCCACCTCATCGCATACGTCAACATGGGGTCCTCCCCACGGCGGGCGGAAGCCTTATAACACGACCGTTCGCCGATTTGCGGGGGAGGAATGTGGTGTCACCGCCAGACACCACACTTGCTAGGTGGTAGCTTAAATCGGCCGCGGTCCATTTAGTACATGTCGGACCCGCGTGTCGCCACTGTGTGATCGCAGACCGAGCGCCACCACAAGGCAGGTCTCAAGATACGATATAGCACTCGCCCCAGTTGTACGACGACTTTGCTAGCGACTACACTGACGAAGCCTTTCTCTCATTTGCCGAGAGACAGTTAGAATAGCCTTCAGCTAAGTCCATGGCTACGACCTAGCAAGGCGCCATTAGCCTTACATAGTTTGATAGTTATCGTATGAAATGTCTCAACAAGAAGAATGCTGTATTCACACCAGAAATAAAAGTTAAGTATTCGAGGAGCTGCATACTTTTCTTATTAGCATTCACTACTTATCCTGTTCCAGAATTCACGCCCGTCTGCGTTAGATTTCGGCCTCCTCTATCTACAAGGTGTTGGCACATTTACCAACACATCAGGAACTTAACATCGATGGTCATCAGTCCCCTAGAACTTAGAACTACTTAAACCTAACTATCCTAAGGACATCACACAACACCCAGTCATCACGAGGCAGAGAAAATCCCTGACCCCGCAAGGAATCGAACCCGGGAACCCGGGCGTGGGAAGCGAGAACGCTACCGCACGACCACGAGCTGCGGACTCTTATGTGTTGTCTCGACTACATGGTGCGCGAACTCTCTAGAATGAAATGATTGTTAAATCAAGCCCCTAAGCTGCCGACAGGCGTTGATATACATCAAAAGTGACAGTAGAAAATGTGTGGTCCGCAGCTCGTGGTCGTGCGGTAGCGTTCTCGCTTCCTACGCCCGGGTTCGATTCCCTGAGAGGTCAGGGATTTTCTCTGCCTCGTGATGACTGGGTGTTGTGTGCTGTCCTTAGGTTAGTTAGGTTTAAGTAGTTCTAAGTTCTAGGGGACTGATGACCATAGATGTTAAGTCCCATAGTGCTCAGAGCCATTTGAACCATTTTTTGAAAATGTGTGCCCCGACTGGGACTCAAACCCGGGATCTCCTGCTTACCTGGAAGATGCTCCATCCATGCTTTTTTTCATTTTGCTCGTTGTTGATCGTTGTGTTCAGTCGTTGCAGACGTCACATGACATCCGTTCAAGTTCGTTTGTTGATCCTTCCACTCAGTTTTTTTTATTAGAAAGGCCAATCAGCTCTCTGGCCGAACACGCTGAGCTACCGTGCCGGCAAAATTGTACAGTCCAGGTGAGTTTTGAATCCATTTGAGTCACCGAGGGCACAGAGGATAGGGCGCCTGCAGGAATTTATCCCGTGCACGCTCCCCGTGCGTCCCACATTCCCAACTTAATGTCACACACTACATTCGTCGTGCCCCTGCCCACTATACTCATTACTCGCGGCGCCGGGTCCCGTAAGAGTTCGGGCAATACGTGTGCATCCGCACAGAAGAAGTTCAAGGGCCAGTTAGCTTTAACTATATGAAGATGGTATCTGTTCCTTCGGGCATGCCCGAAAGAACAGATACCAAGTTCATATTGTTAAGGCTAACTGCCCATTGACCTTATTCTGTGCGGATGCACACGCATTGCCCGAACTCTTACGGGACTCGGTAAGGTTGTCTGTCGCGAGTAGTAAGTGCAATGGGCAGGGTAACTACGAATGTAGTGTGTGGACATTAAGTTGGGAATGTGGGTCTCACGGGGAGCGTGCACGGGATAAATCCCTGCAGGCGCACTATCCTCTGTGCCCTCGGTGGCTTTGGTGGATAGAGCATCTGCCATGTAATCAGGAGATCCCGGGTTCGAGTCCCAGTCGGGGACATATTTTCAACTGTCCCCGTTGATGTATATCAGCGCCTGTCGGCAGCTTAGAGCCTTCATTTAATAGTCATTTCAATTAATCTTGAGTAGGATTGATTGCTCACGCTCAAAACAAGCAAGTTGGTAATCCTCAACTAGTCGCACTGATGTACTGCATACACCACTTTCCCATTATTGTTTATTATTCGAAGAAACTATGTTGCCCAATCTTGGCCATTGACCTAGCACATCACTGAATTTTGCAAAGTTCCCTGGTACAGTAAGTTTCGATTTACATTTATTGCTTTTTATTATGCTTCGTTACCGAACCCTTTTTTAATATTTTTTGAAGATAAACTCACTGTATGTCTACAGTAACCACAACAGCTGGACTTAATGTATTTTTAAGCCCTGAAGTGCGAATGAGAAGTGTTGTGAGTACGAGTTTAATGATGCTGGTTGCACACTATGTAAATCAAGGCATCGCTAGTCCGCAGCTCGTGGTCGTGCAGTAGCGTTCTCGCTTCCCGCGACCGGGTTCCCGTGTTCGATTCCCGGCGGGGTCAGGGATTTTCTCTGCCTCGTGATGACTGGGTGTTGTGTGATGTCCTTAGGTTAGTTAGGTTTAAGTAGTTCTAAGTTCTAGGGGACTGATGACCATAGATGTTAAGTCCCATAGTGCTCAGAGCCAAGGCATCGCTGTTACATCAGCGCTAACGGTCTTCCTTTATTCCACCCGTAGTTCCGCGAGTATGGCGAGTCTCCTAACTGCGGCGCTGCGGTCGCTTTATAATCGTTGACTCGCTCTCTCTTACTGAAGATGCAGGAGAGTAATGCTAACCGTAGAACGGAAGATTTGTACACGACCTTACTGCTACAAATTATCAATGACAAGACTAAATGACGGACTGGCGGGATCAGGTGGCCTTTAACAAAGCTGTTTTGTGTGATATTAAATTACATATTAAATATTACACTGTAGAGCCAAAGAAACTGGTACATCTGCCTAATATCGTGTAGGGCCCCAGAGTGCATGTAGAAATGCTGCAACGTGACATGCCATGGACTCGACTAATGCCCGAAGTAGTGCTAGAGGGAAATGACACAAAAATTCTACAAGGCTGTCCATAAACCCGTAAGAGTACGAAACGGTGGGGATCTCATCTGATCAGCAGGTCACGAGGAATCTCGGAAATACTCATTAATGTTCATGTCTGGGGAGTTTGGTGGCCAGCGGAAGTGTTTAAGCTCAGAAGAGTGTTCCTGGAGCCACTCTGTATCAATTCTGGACCAGTGGGGTGTCGTATTGTCCTGCTGGAATTGTCCGTCCGTCGTAACGCACAAGGGACATGAGTGGATGCAGGTTATGAGACAGGAAGCTTACGTAGGTGTCACTTGTCAGAGTCGTATCTAGACGTATCAGGGACATGTAAGTCCAACTGCAAACGCCCCACACCATTACAGAGCCTCCACCAGCTTGGACAGTCCCCTGCTCACGCGCAGGATTCGTGAGGTTGTCTCCATATTCGCACACGTCCATCCAATCGATACTATTCGAAACGAGACTCATCCAACCAGGCAACCTGTTTCCAGTCCTCATTTGTCCAATGTCAGTGTTGACGGGCGCAGGTGAGGCATAAAACTTTGAGTCGTGCAGTCATCAAGGTCAAACGAGGGGGCCATTGCCTCCGAAAGCCCATATCGATGATGTTTCATTGAATGATTCGCACGCCGACATTTGTTGATGGCCCAGCTGCTACGGTCGCAGGTTCGAATACTGCCTCGGGCATGGATGTGTGTGATGTCCTTAGGTTAGTTAGCTTTAAGTAGTTCTAAGTCTAGGGGACTTGTAACACTCCGGTTTATTTTACTGACTTAACCCGCTCGATCGGGATCTGATAGCAGCCCAAATAGATAATAATTAATGTGACCGTGTACCTAATGGGGCTGGCAATCGGATTGTACTGCTACGGAGTTGTTACATTCCATTTTGTCCTTCTCGAATGCTGTAATAATGAATGACTGGTGCCAAGAAGAACAACAACACAGCTTCATTAATCAACGAACTATATTCACCACAAAAAAAAAACACAACGTAAGGAGACAGCCACTGCCTTCGTCGTACAGAATTAATAACGGCTAATCACAGCACAGGCCTCTTCGTTATTTATTATCGTCACACGCAATTTCAATCACTGTAATCCAACACTGCAATCCAGATGATGCCGGCGCGGTAGACGCGTAATTACAAATATCGGCACGGAAATCTCACTGATCACGCTATTAATTATACTTTTACACTTTCCCGTATATTTCTAACACAAAGGGGCTAAACCGCGGCGATGGCCACTCCCTTTGTCGGTGCGGTCTTGCATTCCAGCAACAGACCTCCACCCGGCTCGGCCCGCAGCGCGTACCACACTACTCTCAACACTCGCTCTCGCTCTCGCAACCCGACACACACTATCGATTGTTTGTCCTGTCGACCTGTGCTGTCGCAAAACTTATAGTAAGGGCCTACGGACCCCTTACAGACTGATGACCTCAGATGTTAAGTCCCATAGTGCTTAGAGCCATTTTTGCACTTGAATGTGCCACATGCAAATCAATATAAAAAGTATTTGTCTGTGTGTCATATTTTTATGGCTTATGAAGTTTGTAATCAGGTAAATGCTTCTGGGATAGCCGATATAATATACAGAACAACATTCATTGCTGACAGACAAGTTATTGTATTGGTATATAAAAATCGCCATGCCCAGAGAGTGCCTATGTCATTTAAGGGGATCGGACATTTCGTGACATTTCAACTTGCCCTTGAGAAAGGCTACAAAGCCGAAATCATGACCGTTTGAAGAAAATGAATATTAATTTGTAGCCTAATGGAAATTTCTTTCGAACAGATTGCGTATGCAGCGGGGATGCCGCGTGTCCGAAGTTATATCTCGTGCGAAGAACATATGTATGTTTGTCATGATGTTACTGTATAATGCTGTTTGTAATCCTGCTCCAGTGTCATTGTTTTTTTCTTGCGATTATGTTTCTTTGGCACTTTATAACGGTTTTGGCTGTATGGTCCTTGAAAGCCAAGGCCAAAATAAAATAAAAACTTATCTCGTGTATTCGCTCTCCCTTCTGAGTAGCAAACTGATCGTTTAAGAAAATCTGCCGGAGAGCGAACGTACAATGTTTCACCTTCCACGACACCGCATCATCTAAACTTCCCACACTAACGGTCTAATCAAGGCTACCCTGCACTTCGAGGCCAACCGCTCGGCAATAAGTCCAGTACTAAAAACATCCGGTTTCCGTGACGAACTCTATATCTAAGAGTAACTGTCCAGAGTGACCTAAAGTGTAGTCAAAGAAAACAAATTACTGAGATAGTTGATGTTTGGCTGAAATTCCTTGGAAGAATCTTGGGGAAATGTAATTTATTCTCACAACAAATGACGTAGAAGACATTGGAACGAATCTTAGGTATTGCCCGTCAGTTTTGGAAGCTTACGTTTGGATTAACAGATGAGATAGAGAAAGAAACAACGAAAAGCGGTGAGTTTCGTCACGGGTTCGTTCAGTAAACGCAAGAGCGTTGGGAATATGCTCGGAAAAATACGCTGCCAGATGTTAGAGGAGAGGCGTTGTGTCCTCGGAATCTTTCGTGGTGGCATGCTTCTATAAAATCTTCTCGATTTATAAGCAGCGTCACTTCGAATGAAACAACAGTTTTCAATAGCTGGCTGTCACGGTGCTCTGCTTATGTATGTAATGGCAGCGTCTGGAATCTTCCAGAGAGGGCCGGGGTGACGCATGTACGGGAGGCAAGTTGGGGCGGCTTGTAGCGGCTCCGATGCCCCTCAGGTGGAGTGCGTGACATGGTGCGAGGTGACTGCGCCACATTTGAAACTGCCATTCCTGCGTCTCTACAAGTGTCAGTCCTACGCCTTTGCTTCCATTCGATGTCCAACGCCCACCCCCATGCCCTACTGAGTGACTACCCCTGATCTCTGTTAACATTATGGCTATTTATTTTAATTTCGGCCACTTCTTTGATAACGCAGCAAGATGGTCTTTTCCAGTTGTATTTTATGCCCGTTTTTTAGGATATGTTCAGTCACAGCCAAGTGCTCAAGTTCCCTTTGTTTGACATATCGTGAATGCTCTGCACTACGCTCAGCAACAGTGAGAACAGTTTGACCTATGTAAATGCTGCCACAATAACAGAGGACACCATACACGCCAGGAACTCTAACACGTATGTTGTCTCTAACGGGGCCTAGAAAACGGTTCAAACACCATCTATACTGGGATTATGATATCAAAGAAGCGGCCGAGATTAGAATAAGCAGCAACAATTTCAAGAGAGACTAGGAGTACACAGTAGGGCATGGGGCAATCGTTGTACATTGAGTGAAAGTAGGGACTTAGGCGTGACGATAGTAGGGACACAGGAGCAGCAGTTTCAAACGTGGCGCCGGCCGCTGCACGATGTGACGTCATTCGTTCCCGCGGCCGACGGAGCCGCTAGGAGCTGCCCAACTTGCCTTCCGCACATGTGTCATTCCGGCTCTCTCTGGAAGGTTTCAGACGCTGCCACTACATACGTAAGCAGAGCATCGTAGCTGCCCCGGCAGTCAGTGATTTTTAACTCCTGATGACGATAGCGGAGACAGTTACCGAAAGCTCGAGTGTTTTACTCGAAGTGATGCGACTTGTAAATCGAGAAGATTTTATTGAATGACAGACGTTGTACATCACGGAATGGTTTATTGTTAAAATTACGAGAGTGCGCGATTCAAGAGGAATTGGACAAAACATTACTTCCTCTCACAAACGTCTAAAACACTGTTTCCGCCTTTGAACGCAAATTACTATCAGATTGATCACCAAAGCGACTTCAAAGAAAGTAGTGATTTGGCATGCACATTGGCTCTTTGGTTTTACTCTTTTGGCCGCTGCTTAAGCGCGGCGCTTTCGGCTATGGTTCTGTTCGTCTTCCGCTCTGGGGACGTACACGATCAGAAGATCAGAAAAATTAGAGCTCATGAGGAGCCTTATCGGCCCCCCACATATTTGTATCATCTATTTCTCTTGACGGGGGAAAAAGACATACCAGATGTATCCTCCACCACATAGTAAGGCGACTAGTGGGGAACAGATGTATGAGGGAGTCAGCTAAAGTGGCGATGGTGGGCAAAGTGGCTATTGGGATCATGTGAGGGCTCATGGAGCGGGAAATGCTTTAACTCATTGTCCCTGGGGGAGACAGTCACTCTATGACGTCCAACATATTTGCTGTGCCGTTCTTCATAGTTATAATAATTCATGTGAATTTTAGTTATGTTGATGTAAGGTAATTGGTCAGTTTGTATATTTGTCGTGGAGACGGAGTAGGACTTAAATTTTTTAAATGAAATTGTTTTGAAAAAATCATACCTTGACCGCATCACCCCACTTCATTTATTGAAAATTCGTTCATGCTATTAGACGGTGCACAGATTTTGTGTAGTGCTGTAAATGCGGCAAAGTGATCATCTCGATGATGGCTTCTTGCCACTTTGTATAGGGGGAAAACTTAAAAGCAGCGGCCGAAGGAAGGGATCCGAGGTAAGTCTTTATAGTTGTGATTTAGAAGCAGGAAATAAAGACAGGGAAGAAAAGGAAAGTAAAAAAGAAGGATAAACGGAAAGCAGCCAAAAAGAATAAAGGGAGTATCGAGAAGAATGTGAAGAGAAAGAACTACAACCCTATAAGAGCTCTTTCCGACGACAACAATGAAACCACAGAGTGCATGTACTGCGAAGAAAAATGTTCAAATTGAAGGCAGTGGATTTAGTGCCAGTTGTGCTATCAACGGGCTCATGAACTTTGTACAGGAGTTTAGGAACACAATTTGACTTTTACAGTGGTGGATATATTTATTGCATCACCACGAATTACTTCGTCTTTTTGTCTTTTGCAGCAGTTTGCTTCAGGTTATACTGTGGTGTCACCGCCAGACACCACACTCGCTAGGTGGTAGCCTTTAAATCGGCCGCGGTCCGTTAGTGTACGTCGGACCCGCGTGTCGCCACTATCAGTGATTGCAGACCGAGCGCCGCCACACAGCAGGTCTAGAGAGACTTCCTAGCACTCGCCCCAGGTTTTCAACCGACTTTGCTAGCGATGGTTCACTGACAAAATACGCTCTCATTTGCCGAGACGATAGTTTAGCATAGCCTTCAGCTACGTCATTTGCTACGACCTAGGAAGGCGCCATTATCAGTTGCTATTGATCTTGTGATGCATGTACCGTCAGACCGACGTTCACCATTAATGGATTAAAGTTAAGTATTCCACCAGCTACGTCCGTTTTTCTAAATTCTAATTTCCTTGTCCTGTTCCAGACCTCACGCCAGCCTGCGTGAGCTAAAACGCGTGCCTTTCGGCTTCCTCTATTAAGGTGTTGGCTCTCCTGCCAACCCACAACATATACCAGTCCCATTGTTGCTAAAATTTGTTGACATATTCTTGCCTTAATAATCTGACTTCTTCACGCATGTTTTCCAACAATACGCAACTCTTTGTTGTTGTCGTTTGGTTTTACAATGCAACCAGTGTTTATACTGCCATTCTGAGTTGAGACTTCGCAGTGAGAAGATGGGCAGATCAGTTGAATTAACGCCAGAATAGAAAGCTGCTGTACTTGCTTATTCGTCTGTTGGTCTTAACCCCAGAGAGATAGCCTCTAAGACAGGATTTAATCAGGCTAAGATTTCGAGGTTACTGAAAAAATACAGGCGAAAAGGAATTGTTGATCGTGAGAAAGGAACAGGTCGGAAAAGGGTGTCTACTGCCAAATAGGACAGGGTATTGAAGAAGCTTCCGTCAACAATCGTCGCCTGTCATCAGCTGAACTCAAGCGAGACTGGGAAGAAATGTCAGACACCTCAGTAACCAGTAGAACTGTAAGAAATAAACTACTGGAGACTGGACACTCAGCCCGTCATCCCAGAAGGAAGCCTTTATTGACCAAGATAATGCGACAACAGCGACTAAAATGGGCAAATGCATATGCGACATGGTCACCAGTGATGTGGAACGAAGTAATCTTTTCAGACAAGTCCAAATTTAATCTGCGTGGCTCAGGTGGAAAAGTGTTTGTGCGTCGAAGAAAAGGCGAAGAATTTTTTCCATCATGCATAACACATACAGTCAAACACTCACAAAGACAGATGGTCTGGGGGTGCATTTTCAGTCACAGTGTAGGTCGTCTGGACTTCATCAATGGCACTGTCAACGCAGATGCCTAAGTAAGCATCCTTGAAAGGAAGCTTATGCCAACCATTAGAGACCAGTTTAGAGATGTTTCCAATTGCACTTTTTAGGATGACTCCATTCCTTGCCATAGAGTTTTGAAGGTGAGTCCTATGACTAATATTTGTACGAAACACGAAGGAGATCACTGTCTTGGTTAATTATCACATACAGTTTAGGATAAATCTTTCCTTCGACAAAATCTGGTTCGAGTATTAGGGTGGCCTGGAAACAGCCCTGATCCCAATCCTATTGAGAACTGTTGGGAGGTTATGGGAAATGCTATCACCAAAAAGAAACCACAGAATAAATCTGAGCTGTTGGAGACCATTGTGCATGTGTGGTTTCATGAACTGAGTGAGGAGTAGATTAAAAAGTTAATTCTTTCAATGCCTTCACGATGCCAAGTGGTGATTAAGGTGTATGGTGGAGCAACAAAATATTAAATGCAACAGTGTGTTCATATGAAGCAATACAAACACTAAAATCCGTCACTGTTATGTCACAACATTAATATGCAGTGTTTCTTTCAACATTAGTATTCATATTTCAGAACAGCAAACAGAATAGCTGACATATCAACTTACACTCATTTATCAAGAAAGGGTTCAATTATAAAAAATAAACATTTTTATAGAAACAAAAATTAAGAATAAAACAAATTGACAAGAATTATTGTATATATTAATTTCTGATAGAAATCAAGAGAAATGAGGCAATTTAGCTCAGTTATTCAATGATTGTAACAAAAATTGTTAATTGTAAGAGGTGATGCAATAAGTATTTCCACAACTGTATTTGTGAAAAAATAAATTAATTAATTCGAATCATGTTTTAAAACAAAATATATTTTTTCTTTGTTAAACCGGTTTTTTATCCTCTATGTTTGACTTAAAACTAAGTGGCCACTTTCTCCACTCATTTCGGACAAAGTAGCCATTTTGCCACTTGGTGAAAACTAATTGTGTAAAGTTCTTAATTTTATCCTGAGGTAAGTAAACTATTAGATATTATACTTTAGTAGTTGCAGATTACAATCATTCATTTCTATGCATTTCCGCCTATTACTACTCGGTTTAAATAATAGAATTGTGTTAGCCCGGCTTTCCCTCATATTTGTAATTCTCCCTTCGTCGCAAATTATTTTCCACCTTTCCTCTTAATACCAAAGTTGGGCTTTTCCTCTTCTTATGATTTGGTATGGCTTCATTTTCGGTAGCCAGAAATACTAAACTTGCTGCATTGCGAATTTGGATCTAGTAGAACTAGAGTGGGAATATTAAGTATTGCCATGACATAAGGTAGGCGAGTCGAAGAAGTTTTTTAAGTCACCTTTTTACAAGCTTCTTCACATTATTTCACAAACATTACATAGATTATTGCACTGCCTTCGGACTTCTTCCCGCTGTGCATGTTAATTCACGAGTAGTTCAATTTTTCATCGCTTTCACATGCCTACTTCTTTCTGTTTTGATGAAAAATATAACTAAGGCGACAGCAGAGACGTACAAGCCAGATAGCCGATAGCAACATCCATCAATGTAAACATTACGGAAAATCGCGTAACTGTACCGATTATGTTGCGTTGCGGCCGAAGGTGCAATATGACAAGATGTAGATGTTGCTGAATTTCCTTTTATTTTATTTTAGTTTTTTAATTGGCCACTCAAACTTCCACGCATTCCTGCATTTATGACGCATAAAATAGTGGTTCAGAATGTCAAATATAGTAGCTGATATCGCGCTCGTTTACTTTCTAAGACCAGACATCTGAATAACGAAGCAATAGATTCTTTAAACGAGGCACTAGTTACCCTCAATCTTCTGTGGAAAGTTACGCGGCCGCGCGAGCGCACACAAAAACACACACACACACAACTTGCGTGCGACCAACATGAGAGTAATTTTCTCGACCTCCAAGGACATCGGCGATTCCACCTTCATCAAGCAGAAAGTTACGTAAACTAAACGTTGTCGTTCAACTAATCACCACAGAGAATAACCCTCATAATGGTTCGACAAAACAAGACGTATCCCAGAAGTGAGAACGAAGGCCACTCAGATCCTGCAGTTTCTCGCAATTAGAATCAGTCCCCGTTAAAAAAGTGATCAGTAAAATGCCGTGACCTGCATGGTCCGTTTCTGTTGTGTGTTATATCTGGCGAAAGCTGCCACAAACGGAGTGTAGTGAAAATACAACGAACTGGTAGTTTTCCGATTTCAGCTTGAGAGGTGGACATATATAGGTGGACTGGTCATTTATTTGCGGATAGTTTCAGAATGAGCGGAAATTTCATGTTATGAGAGCGAAGCAGTCGCGTGTGACATCTGTGGAATAGCCGACTTATGGCAGTGACAACAGTACCTCAAAACTTGTGTATCCTTGACTCAGTTGCAGAGCGGAGAGGGTCAAGTATAGGGCATGAAGTAAGCTGGAAGAACTTTTAGCATAGTGCATACTGAAGGGGGATTTTGCCCAAGAAAATTGTTGGGAATTATAAATCTGATGAAACGACTTACAGACGCAGTATTTATGGAACAGAGAGAATGGATTTGCATTTTTAAGGTAATATTTTTTTTCTGGCGCTTACTGATAATTAGAGACCGGATTACATGCATTTGCATACTGTATATATGCATTTGCATATTTGGCTCCTTTTCACCGGGTATTGCATATTTTAACTAAAAACTAGTGACGATGCATATTTTCGCCCTAATATTTTAAACATTTAGACTGGTGGTCTCTAGCTCGACCTAGTTTTGATGGCTCACAGATTGACCGTCACCTAGAACTGCGTGCAATCGCTAACCAAGAGGCAACTTCTAGCGAAAAGACTACAGAAGAGGAACAGGAACAGACAGACAGAGTCAATGTTCCCGCGCCCGCGGTTAATCCCCTCAGCTCTCAAACCGTACGCGTCGGCAACAAACTACGCAAGTTTTAGTCGCATGCCCATTGTTTCAGTTTAGCTTTCTATTTACTGTACACAGTGGAACGTGTTTACGACGTGTAGCGTATAAAGTGTTGTCCGCCATGCCGAGTTAAAAAAGAAACGTCGTTTTGTAGATAGCTGACCATCCTGCAACATTTACATATGATGGGATTATTTTATATTGCTGAGTTTGCGAGAAAAACGTTTCGTTCAAATGGCTCTGAGCACTATGGGACTTAACATCTTAGGTCAGCAGTCCCCTAGAACTTAGAACTACTTAAACCTAACGAACCTAAGGACATCACACAACACCCAGCCATCACGAGGCAGAGAAAATCCCTGACCCCGCCGGGAATCGAACCCGGGACGTTTCGTTAAAAAAAAAAAAAAAAAAAAAAAGTTTCAAATAGACCATCATGTCAAGAGAGGGCTTCATATCGCAGGAATGCAGAAGAAAGGACTACTACAACAACTTCTGACAAGAGCAAGTTGCAGTAGCGGGGATTCGTCCAAAGGTAACCACAAAAGTCGGTTTAACATGGATCTATGCAAAGCATTCATTGCAAGCAATATTCCTCTTCATAAACTTACAAACCCTATCCACAAAGGCTTCGTGCCCAAATATAGCTTAAATCAAAGAACACTAGATGAATCAACATTGTGTAAAAATACATACCGACAATTTACGTAAATGTTCTGGAAGAAATACGCAATGAACTCAAGGGCAGCATTAACTGGATTTCAGTTGAAGAAACTACAAACACTTGTGGCCGTTACATTGCAAATGTAATTCTTGCTGCTTTAAAAGAAGAGCCTTCTTCTTCCTGTTTAGCGGCCTGCAAAGAACTTGAGAAAGTTAATCATTCTACGTTTGCCAGATTTGTGAATGAGTGTATTAGAAAAATATTTCCAAAATCTTCTGCAGATGAAGAGGTGCTTGTGTTTATTTCAGATGCTGCTTCCTATACGATACAAGCAGGAAAAGCTCTCCGAGTATTTTATCCCAGTTTGATTTATGTGACGTGCTTTGCTCATGGAATACATCGCCTTGCTGAAGAAGTATATTCCACGTTTGTGAATGTAAATAAACTGGTTTCATCCACAAACAAAGTGTTTCTAAAAGCTCCTCCTCGCATAAAGACCTACAAAGGAAAACTACCAAAATTGCCTTTACCTCCCGAACCAGTGGTAACTCGTTGGGGTAATTAGGTCGAAGCTGTGTTGTTTTACAATAAACATTTCGAGGCCATTAGAGGGGTAGTAAACGACTTCGATAGTGCAGAAGCTTTTGCAGTTTGCCAGTGCAAGGAAGCTTTTAATGCTTCCGGTATTCAAAAAAGACATTGTTGTGATTAGCACTTATTTTTCCTATATAGCTGCAAGTACTAGAAAGCTTGAAACTCAAGGTTTGGCGTTAAATGAATCTATTCAGTTAATGAATAAAAGCCGGCCGCAGGGGCCGAGCGGTTCTAGGCGCTTCAGTCCGGCACCGCGCTGCTGCTACGGTCGCAGATTTGAATCCTGCCTCGGGCATGGATGTGTGTGTTGTCCTTATGTTAGTTAGGTTTCAGTAGTTCTAAGTTCTAGGGGACTGATGACCTCAGATGTTAAGTCCCATAGTGATCAGAGCCATTTGAACCATTTCAATGAATAAAACTATTCTAGTGTACTCCTCATTGCCGGAGGTATTCCCAGGAAAAATTAAAGAAAAGTTTGAAAACATTTTAAACAATAACCCAGGCATTGAACCCTTATGCCAAATTCCTAATTTTATTAATGGGATGGATGAACTTTTACCATTAAATTCCTTCTGGATGTATTTCGTGCACCATAATATTATGGGTGTCACGTGTATGTATCAGCGAGACTATCCTGTTTGAGAATCTATCAACTACGGTGGGATAAAGTGCTATCCTCGTGCTAAGGCTGGTGTGACAACGCGATCCATCTGGTATCAACTACTCTTGGCTAAACAGTCCAGTCAAAGAAAACCAAAACAGATCGAGAGGAGGAAATATTTTCTTAGTCGCAAATTTTCGGACAATGGTAGAAGTGCAGGCAAGCTAATGCGAAACGGCTGCATGAAAAATGTGAAAAAATCGAAAAAGCAATGATTGTCGGAAGAACATTCAAAAAGGTTCAAATGGCTCTGAGCACTATGGGACTTAACATCTGCGGTCATCAGTCCCCTAGAACTTAGAACTACTTAAACCTAACTAACCTAAGGACATCACACACATCCACGCCCAAGGCAGGATTCGAACCTGCGACCGTAGCAGTCGCGCGGTTCCGGGGAAGAACATTCAGTGAAATTAAAAGCAAGGGGGTAAATTAAGACTGCAACTGTAATTTCACTGTTAGACGCAGAGGAGATAGCAGATAGATGAAAAGAGCACATTGAAGGCCTATACGAGGGTAAGATTAGTCTGATGTGATAGAAGAAGAAAGAGGAACTGATAGAGAAGAGATACGGGATCCAGTATTAGAATCAGAATTTTAAAAAGCTTTCGAACATTTAAGACCAAATAAGGCAAAAGGGATAGATAACATTCCACCAGAAGTCTTAAAATCATTGGAGGAAGTGGCGACAAAACGATTATTCACATTGGTGGATAGAATGTATGAGACTGGTGACACGCCTTCTGACTTTCGGAAAAATATCATCCACACAATTCCGAAGACTGCACAAGCTGACATGTGCGAGAATTATCGCAAAATCAGCTCATGCAACCAAGTTTCTGACAGAAGTAATATACAGGAAAATGGATAAGAGAAATGAGGGCGGGTTAAATGATGACCAGTTTGGCTTTAGACAAGGTTAATGCGCTATAGTGGCAGCTCTGACGTTGCGATTGATAATGGAAGCAGGACTAAGAAAAATCAAGACATTTGTCAAATGGTGCAAGATATTCGAAATTTTGAGAAAAATATGGGTAAACTATAGGGGGAGACAGGTAATATACGACATGTACAAGAGCCAAGAGAGAATAATACGAGTGGAAGACCAAGAATGAAACGTTCAGACTAAAAAGAGTGTAAAATAGGGATGTAGTCTTTTGTCCCTACTGTTCAATCTACACATCGAAGAAGTAATGATGGAAATAAAAGAAAGGTTGGAGAACGGAATTAAAATTCAAGGTGAAAGGATATCATGATACGACTCGATGATGACATTGCTGTCCTGAGTGAAAGTGAAGAAGAGTTGTAGATGGTCACGAAATAGATGAAGTAAAGGAATTCTACTATCTTGGCAGCAAAATAACCAATGACGGACGGAGCAAGGAGGACATCAAAAGCAGACTAGCACTGGCAAAAAGGGCGTTCCTGGCCAAGAGTAGTCTACTAGAATCACACATAGGCCTTAATTTGAGGAAGAAATTTCTGAGATTGTACGTTTAAAGCACAGCACTGTATGGCAGTGAAACGTGGACTGTGGCAAATCCACAAGAGAAGAGAACCGAAACATTTGAGATATGGCGCTAAAGAAGAATGAGCCGGCCGCTGTGGCCGAGCGGTAATAGGCGCTTCAGTCCGGAGCCGCGCTGCTGCTACGTTCGCAGGTTCGAATCCTGTCTCGGGCATGGATGTGTGTGATGTCCTTAGGTAGTTAGGTTTAAGTAGTTCTAGGGGACTGATGACCTCAGTTGTCGAGTCCCATAGTGCTTAGTGCCACCTGAACCATCTTAGAACCATCAGAAAAATGATGAAAATTAGGTGGACTGATAAGGTAAGGAATGAGGATGTTCTGCGCAGAATCGGAGAGGAAAGGAATATGTGGAAAACACTGACAAGGAGAAGGGACAGGATGATAGGACATCTGTTAAGACATCAGGGAATGACTTCCATGGTATTAGGGTGCTGTAGAGGGAAAACAGTACAGGAAGACAGAGATTGGAATACATCCACCAAATAATTGAGGACGTAGGTTACAAGTGTTACTCTGAGATGAAGAGATTGGCACAGGAGAGGAATTCGTGGCGGTCCACATCAAACAAGTCGGAAGACGGACGACAAAAAAAAAGGGCAGCACAACAGGCCGAATCACCAGATAGACACACAAAGTTACAGACAGGTTGCGTGGTACAACAGCGTTAAGAAAGGATAGGCTAAACATAGTTGGTGTTGGCGTGCGCGTTGCTGTTATATGCAGTTAATGTGGTAGCGAAATTGAAGTAGATAGTTCCTGTTAGTTGGTATGGGTAGAAATCGTTCTTGGAAACCTGAGTAAGATAATAACTGGATCCTTTTACCGACATCCCAATTCAGATGACACAATTGCTGAAAGTTTCAGAGGAAATTGGAGTCTAATTTCCATCACGTATGCGACTCACACAGCTATAGTTGGTGTGACTTCAATCTACCTTCGATATGTTGGTGAAAATATATATTTAAATCCGGAGGGACGCATGACACGAAATTGTGCTAAATGAATTCTCTGAAAATTATTTAGAGCAGTTAGTTCATGAGCCCACGATAATAGTAAACGGTTGTGAGAACACACTTGAACCTCTTACCAACAAATAATCCTGAGCTAATAACGAAAGTCAGGATACAGAAATTATTGAACACAGGGTTGTCTTAGCGAGAATATTGTAAGTCCCAAATCCTCCAAAAATAGCCGGAAAATATACCAATTCAAAAAAATCAGATAAAAATTCACTTAACGCCGTCCTGATAGGCAATCTTCACCCCTTCCAAATTAACAATGTATCGATACGTTAAGACCAGATGTGGCTTCAATTCAAAGAAGTGGTATCGACAGCAACTGAGAGATTTATACCAATAAATTATCGAACTACAGAGCTGATCCCCCTTGGTACACAAAACGGATCAAGACACTTATGCAGAAACAACGAATAAAATGTGCAAAATTCAAACGAATGCAAAATCTCCAAGACTGGCCATCTTTTACAGAAGCTCGAAATTTAGCGCAAACTTCAGTGCGAGATGCTTATAATAGTTTCCACAACGAAACATTTTTTCGGAACCTGGCAGAAAATCCAAAGAGATTCTGGTCGTATGTAAAGTGTGCCAATGGCAAGACAAAATCAGTGCCTTCTCTGCGTGACAGCAAAGGAAATATTATCGATGACAATACTGTTAAAGCAGGGTTACTAAACACAGCCTTCCGAAATTCCTACACCAAAGAAGATGAAGTAAATGTTCCAGAATTCGAATCAAGAACAGCTGCCAACATGACTAACAGACTAGATACCCTAGGAGTAGTGAAGTTAAATGACTTAATAAAAGCAAGTCTTCCGGTATCTTTCAGAATACGCTGGTGCAATAGTTCCATACGTATAAATCATATACAACCGCACGCACGACAAAAGATCCCTACCCAAATACTGGAAAGCTCCACAGGTGACACATACGTTCAAGAACGGCAGTAGGAGTAATCCACTAAATTACAGGCCCGTATAATTAACGCCGATAGGCAGCTGGATTCTGGAACATACATTGTGTTCGAACTTTTTGAATTACCTCGGATTTAGAAAACATCGTTCATGTGAAACAACTAGCTCTTTACTCACTTTATGTGTTGAGTGCTGTCGACAAGTGATTTCAAACTGAGTCCGCGTTTCTAAATTTCCAGAAGGCTTTTGACACTGTACCTCGCGAGTGGCTAGTAATCAAATTGCATGTTTATGGACTATCGTCTCTGTTACGTGACGGGATTCGTGATTTCCTGTCAGAGAGGTCTCAGCTCATAGTGACTGACGGAAAGTCTTCGAGTAAAACAGAAGTGATTTCCGGCGTCCCCCAAGGTAGTGTTACAGGCCCTCTGTTGCTCCTTATCCACATAAATGATTTATGAGACAATCTAAGCAGCCGTCTTAGGTTGTTTGAGGATGATGCTGTTGTTTGTCGCCTAAGAAAGTCATTAGAAGATAAAAACAAATTGCGAAACGCTTTCGAAAAGGTATCTGTATGGTGCAAAAATAGGCAATTGGCCCTATATAATGAAAAGTATGAGACCATTCACAGAAGTACTAAACGAAATCCGTTAAACTTCGGTTACACGATAAATCAGTCAAATCTAAAGACCGTACATTCAACTAACTACCTAGGTATCATAATTAAGAACAGCTTAAATTGTAAAGAACAAACAGAAAATGTTGTGGGATAGGCGAAACAAAGACTGCATTTTATTGGCAGAACACCTAGAAGATGGAACAGATCTACTAGAGACACTGGCTATACTACGCTTGCCCGTCCTCTTTTGGAGTACTGCTGCGCGGTGTGGGATTAACAGAGATAGGGTTATCAGAGTACATCGAAAAGTTCAAAGAAGAGCAGTACGTTTTGTGTTATAGAGAAGTAGGGGAGAGAGTGTCACTGACATGACACAGGATTTGAGGTGGACATCATGAAGACAAAGGCGTTTTTCGTTGCGGCGGACTCTTCTCACGAAATTTCAATCACCAACTCTCTTCTCAGGATGCGAAAATAGTATGTTGACGCCGACATAGGGATAAACGATCATGATAATAAAATAAGGGAAATCAAGCTCGTACGGGAAGATATAGGTGTTCGTTTTTCCCCGCGCTGTTCGAGAATTGTGAAGGTGGTTCGATGAACCCTCTGCTAAGCACGTAAGTGTGATTTGGAGAGTATCCATGTAGATCTAGATGTAGATGTAGATAACCACGAGAGTGCTGCTGTCATACGAAATCGAACCCCAGACCATAACACCAGGTGCAAGTCCAGAGCGTCAAGCACGATGACAGATTAGTTGCAGGGCCCAAACTAGCCTCCTAACCAACACAGGGCCATCATTGGTACCGAGCTAGAATCAGCTTACATCACAAAACAGACATCCACCGTCCCCCCCCCCCCCCCCGTCCCCGTCGTTGTCCCCCCCCCCCACCCCCCGTCCCCGTCCCCCCATTCGCTGTCGCTTATACCACGGTGTCGCAAATGACGGTGGTTTGGTGTGACTGGAATGCACACTATAGTGTTTCTGGCTCGAAGATGTCTTCATAGTACCCGATTTGTAACAGTTCGTTGCGTCACTGTGGTGGCAGATTGATGCTGCAGATGCTGTACGAAGCGCCAGAGCCGTACACACAACACGATGGTAGTACCACGTGACCATGCGGAGGCCGGCCTTCTTGCGACCACCGCTGCCAGAACTCATGTACAGTGGTAACATTTATGTCAAGTCTTTCTGAAAAATCGAAGAACAAACATTCAGTTTCTCGTAACATTATTACACGACTTCTTTCAAACTCAGTGAGATACTGATACTGGCGTCTTCGTCACCTTACAGGTATTCTTCACTAACATCAATTCACCACGTCTAATTCAGAGGTAACTAATGTTCACGACAGTTACATAGTGTATTTAAAGCAAACCTTGCTTGCATCCGCATAGTGGCACTACTAGCACCGCTCTTATGCGACTGGCGCGAAATCTGAACGGACGTCATCTGCCATACGTAGAAACACGCCTACCAAGTTTCGTTTATGTTGAACAACTCCTTGGTGTTGCGATTTTTTTTCGTCAGTGTAAGTACTTATTTAACAAACCGAAAGTAACTCTAGTACATAAATGCGAGCTCCGTGAAGTTATTTTGTATACTCACATAAGAGTACTGGACAGGAAATACTGGGGAGCCGCTATAAAATGAAATGCGAGCGCCGCTCTTAGTGAAGAATGTTGCCTTTCCTAGAACAACGTTACAGCTGTCGTCCAGGATGGCTAAGATGACTAAGATCTGCCGTCTAGCAGTGTGGAACAGTGTGCCAACACATACGTAAATTATGTCCATATGCGTTCCGTCAGTTGGTATTGTTAATATATTCCATGTAATGTTAACGCAGTTGGCAGAAAATGAACATTTCCGGACGTGTCAGTGCCGCGCGGGATTAGCCAAGCGGTCTGGGCGCTGCAGTCATGGACTGTGCGGCTGGTGCCACCGGAGGTTCGAGTCCTCCCTCGGGCATGGATGTGTGTGTTTGCCCTTTAGGATAATTTAAGCTTAGGGACTGATGACCTTAGCAGTTAAGTCCCATACGATTTCACACACATTTCAACATTTTTTGACGTGTCAGTGATTTGCGTGAGGCAAGCAGCGCAGTGTCGGTCTAACTTTCTAAAACGGCCTGTAGAGTGGGAAATCACCTGCTCGCTCTTCATTTTGCAGATCTGTCAAAGCCGGTAGTGCGTGACCGCAATCCGATAACCTACCTCCACTCGCGCGTCTGCCCTCGACTCCCGGCTCCTCTAACCTATTACACCTACAGAACGTTTTATCGCTTAATAGCGCTCTACTGCACGTAGTCGTGGTATATACACTTAATGTTTTTTTTTCTTATTCCACTTCATCTAACAGTAGAAAGTAATTTTCTAGCTTTAAAGCACTACAAATTTGTTAAGGTCTTCATGGCCACTTGTTGACAAACTGCCCGTTGGCTTGTCTCGGGTGTCGTAGAAACACTACTTTTAATTATCTGTGATTGTTCCACCTCTTGCAGAGTGAAAACTACTAATTCTAGAAAAAACGTATAGGACTGTTTTTGCATGAAATTGAATGCTGTTTAATTTCGTCCTGGGAAGCCCTCCTCCCCCCCTCCCCACATACCCATGCTCACGCATCACCGGTGGAAATTTTTGGTATGTTGTTCATGACAGTCCCCTTTCCACTGTCCAAAATTTTGGGAGCACGCGAATTTTCCCCTAATTTTCCTTCCTTGAATGGATTAAAATAGACATACAAAGTTTTCTCTCATCCACTGTCACCATCTTTTCACATGGATGAGCGCCCATCCTTACAAAGTATTCTCTGACAGCCCACAAGTTGCAAAGCCATTTGAGATCCAGGTGAAAACAGATATAGCGACGGTTTTTGTGGACTACATTTCAACCTTTGCCCTGATATAGTGGCGTCTGCCTTCCTGAAATATCAAAAGACTCGAGGTAACTATAGATCTCCTGGAATACAAAATAACTTTTTCTAAAGTTCGTCCCATGACAAACTTTGAAGACTCGCCCTTGTCACCTCCCTGTTAAGGCACATGATCATGCGCCGTCAGGGCGAAGTCAGCTGTAACACGCTGCGCACAGTGATACCAACTTCCCGGCAATGACACCGTTCTTCAGCACTTTGAACCATTGACTCTTGCTGATGTAGCTCTTTCCAGCTTCTGAAGGAGTCCTGTCAACCCATCCCCGCATAAGAAACTGTCTACTGTATCAAGGTTTTCTCTAATGAGGAAAACCACGAGTGTATGGTTCATGTGAAGTGCGAACGCCAGAGCATCAAATTTTCTAAAAGGGCACCTCAGGCGCGAATGACAAGGGAGTCCATTAACGGATAGGTAACTTACCCTTTATTTTCAGTGATACTGGAAGTGCGAGAAGGGTTTTAGACTTTTAATGTGTTCCCAGCTATCCAACGACGTTTCCAGAGGAAGCCGCGAGTGCGGTTCGTATACAGCAAAGTTCCAGAATTATCTTTTAGCTCGATTGATGTGATCCCGTAGAGTCTCGATTGCTTAGATCCGGGGATTTTGTTGGCCCGGACTGTACTATAAACTCATCCTGGTGCTCTGCGACCCACATACATACACCGAGAGCTGTGCGACACCTTGCATCGTCCTACTGGTAGATGCTAACGTCCTCAGGAAAAACAAACTTCATGTAGAGTGGACACGGTCCCAGGGATAGATGTATACTTGTCTTGATCCATTATGCATTCCTGAATGACGAGATCACGCAGGGAATGCCCTCCGGCCTAAATCCTTTCGATGATTGTTGTAGGGTGTTTTTCACGCCTTACACGCCAGTAGCCATCTGTCCAATGGAGCATAAAACGTGATTCACCCGAAAAGTGGACGTCCAGCTGGCGTGCAAAGTCCGGCAGTCAGCATGGGTGCATGAACTACGAACTTGCTGCGGAGACACATAAACAGCAACTTCCGCAGAACTGTCGTTGAGGAGACACTTTTGGGAGCCTATTGGTTCACCTGGGCGGCCAATTGCTCAACAGTTGCCCGTCTGCTCGACCGTACACATCTCCGCAGCCGTCGCTCACACAGTCATTTATGGCCCGTGGTGTGCCACAGTTGCATCAGCGCTGGTTTAGATAGCGCCATTTTGCAGTGTACGGTATATCTTAACTACCGCTGCACTCGAACAGTTTACATACACAACTATGCAGTTGCATGGCTGGATATCTAAGTGTCAGACTACGAATCGGAAGTTCTGCAGTTTAGTCCTCATTTGGCTCTAGGATTTTTACCACTAGTTTTATCCCTACTTTCACCTATGGAAATGATCTGCATTGGTGGGTAATTTCCAGGTTCATGAGATTCGAAATTCACTTGACTTCGTCTGTGAAGGGGTGGCTGTGTCGAAGGTCGAAGGAAGGCAAGGGCAATCCACCTCTATGCCTAGCAAACATTGTGGCGTTTAGTACAACATTCCGGTTGAGGACATCTCGACCCCGTCTTATGAAACTTCAACCCTTAGTGCATTGACCAACCAATTAACAACAACGGAGGTCACTAGCTATTGCAAATCTGGACAGATGTACAGGATCATTGACCTTAATAGCACATATCTTAATCGTCTGTTTTTCCTTACAGAGTGTCTGACAGTTGTTCGCAAGAAGCAAAGTGATTTATATCAGGTAGCCCTCTCCTTTTGCTGCGACGGGAGCAGGCAATGTAATTCTGATAGCTGTCTGTGCGTGTAAAAGTTCAATGGGCCGATTAAGATGTCACTCCTGCCAAAGGAGTATGTAAGAGCCTCACTGCAGTAAGACTACCTGCCACAATGCACGTAGGCTCTTTCTGCCGAGTGGGAAGTTCGTGTCAGTAACGGACAACAGAAAAACAAGTTAAGATCCATTATACCAAATAAGCAACCTTGGGGGCTTACTGCGCTAAAAAGTGGTGTGTAACTGCACGCAATCCTTCGCTGTCGTTGAGACGACGCGTCCATAAAAAAAGCGAAGTGTACAGTTTTTTACGAGTGCCTGAACTGAAGACATGTCTTTGAGTAGATATTTTTCTCTGGTTTTTCTGTTAGGAATCCCCCCTCAATGTTGGTAAAAGCATTTCTGATACAACCAGTATTATTGCAAAGCATTTCCAAAGGAATTACGCAGAAGATCGTCAGAAGACACGTTGTGATATTTATAAAGGGAAGGCACGATAACCATTCAGAAACAAAGACAGATCAGACATTCCACTACTGATATTTCGTGTATAGAAACAGTACTATCAGTTGACACAGTACTGTGTTTACATCAATTCCATCAGCCCTCTCGCCTCCTCCCCCCCCCCCCTCCAAAAAAAAAAGACGCATACATACACAAAGGAGTATACGAAAAGTGGTGCATGTAACTAATTCGCAGGGAAAGTCAGTCCTCTCAGTAATTTACCTCATATGCTGGTGAATTTTAAATTACTCATTCTTAAAGAAAGTCACAAAGGAAATACGTATATTATAGAGGAAGATGAGTAATATTCAAGATGTACAAGAAACCAGGAGGGGACAATAAAAATGGAAGACTAAGGGAAAAGTGGTCCGATTAGAAAAGGCGTCAGCCTATTGTGACTATCTCCTCTCTTCTATATCTAAGTGGCAGTTAAGTCAATAAGAGATGTTGCAAATTCCGATTAAAATTAAGATTGAGAGGATCTAAATTATAATATTCTCTCGATGACACTGCTGCCTTTTATTAAAGAGAAAAAACATTACAGGATCTGGTGTATGGAATGAACAGTCAACTGGGCGTAGAGCAAAGTCTAGAGTAAACAAAAGAAAGAAGAAACTATTTACGAACAGCAGAAATGAAATCAGCGACAAACTTAAAATAACAAATAAAGACAATGTAGGATGATGTGGAGCAATTGTACCACCTTGGAAGCAAAAGATACATAAATGTCGAAGTGAAATCAAACAATGGACACCCAGGATAGAATAATTGACAACATTTGGAAAAGGATAGATTTCTACTCACCGTATAGTGGAAATGTTGAGCCGCAGACAGGCACAACGAAAAGAAGAGGCACAACTGAAAGAACTCTAACTTGCTTAGTAGTCTTTTAGTTGTGCCTGTCTGCAACTCAAAGTACGAAGTAAGAAGAGTTTAACAAGCAGATATGTAAAGAAAGAGCATTCCTGGAGACTAAAGGGATGTACGGAAAAACTGAATACAAGATGGGATACAGTGATAGGATATGAGTGAAGACACCATACAATAACTTCCGTCATACACCCGGATGAAAGAAAAATATAGCGTCAGTCATACATTAAGCAAGAAATGGAACACCTTTCTTCGGTACAGTTCACCTTGCCAGAAAGGTGAAACTGCCCTAATCCTATCATAAAATCTACATCTACATCTACATACAGTTCCCCACAGTCGTTTAATGAACAAAGTAAGAGCATATGGACTATCGGACCAATTGTGTGATTGGATTGAAGAGTTCCTAGACAACAGAAAGCAGCATGTCATTCTCAATGGAGAGAAGTCATCCGAAGTAAGAGTGATTTCAGGTGTGCCGCAGGGGAGTGTCATAGGACCGTTGCTATTCATAATATACATAAATGACCTTGTGGATGACATCGGAAGTTCACTGAGGCTTTTTGCAGATGAAGCTGTGGTGTATCGAGAGGTTGTAACAATGGAAAATTGTACTGAAATGCAGGAGGATCTGCAGCGAATTGACGCATGGTGCAGGGAATGGCAATTGAATCTCAATGTAGACAAGTGTAATGTGCTGCGAATGCATAGAAAGATAGATCCCATATCATTTAGCTACAAAATAGCAGGTCAGCAACTGGAAGCAGTTAATTCCATAAATTATCTGGGAGTACGCATTAGGAGTGATTTAAAATGGAATGATCATATAAAGTTGATCGTCGGTAAAGCAGATGCCAGATTGAGATTCATTGGAAGAATCCTACGGAAATACAATTCGAAAACAAAGGAAGTAGATTACAGTACGCTTGTTCGCCCTCTGCTTGAATACTGCTCAGCAGTGTGGGATCCGTACCAGATAGGGTTGATAGAAGATATAGAGAAGATCCAACGGAGAGCAGTGCGCTTCGCTACAGGATCATTTAGTAATCGCGAAAGCGTTACGGAGATGATAGATAAACTCCAGTGGAAGACTCTGCAGGAGAGACGCTCAGTAGCTCGGTACGGGCTTTTGTTGAAGTTTCGAGAACATACTTTCACCAAAGAGTCAAGCAGTATTTTGCTCCCTCCTACGTATATCTCGCGAAGAGAGCAAGAGCATAAAATCAGAGAGATTAGAGCCCACACAGAAGCATACCGACAATCCTTCTTTCCACGAACAATACGAGACTGGAATAGAAGGGAGAACCGATAGAGGTACTCAGGGTACCCTCCGCCACACACCGTCAGGTGGCTTGCGGAGTATGGATGTAGATGTAGATACATATGTTCTCCGCTAGCCACCAAGCGGTGTGCGGCGGAGGGCACAATTCGCGCCAAAGTCATATTCTCCCCCCCCCCCCCCCCCCCCCGACTCCAACCCACTGTTCCACTCGAGGATCGCGCGAGGGGAAAACGACTGACGACTGTCTGAACGCCGCAGTACGAGCTCTAATTTCCCTATCTTTGAATTGTGATCATTGCGCGAACTGGAAGCCGGTGGTAATAATATATGCTCTACATCCTAGGTAAAGATCGGATTTCGTATTTAGTGAGCAGCCTCTTCCGTTTAGCGCGTCGATTATCTGCAATTGTATCTCATTTCAAACTTTTTACGAGATTTGTGATGCTCTCTCGATGGCTAAACGTACGAGTCACGAATCCTGCTGCTCTTCTTTGAACCTTCTCAATCTCTTGAATGAGACC
Organism: Schistocerca serialis cubense; assembly: GCF_023864345.2. NCBI lineage: Eukaryota > Metazoa > Arthropoda > Insecta > Orthoptera > Acrididae > Schistocerca > Schistocerca serialis. Next base: position 254,090,019 of record NC_064645.1, on the reverse strand, counting down.
CAACTGGTAAGAGTCCCATACAGACGAACAATACTCTAAAACTGGACAACTAACAAAACGACTATTCACGTTGGTGTGTAGAATATATAAGTCTGGCGACATACCATCTGACTTTCGGAAAAGTATCATCCACACAATTCCGAAGACAGCAAGAGCTGACAAGTGCGAGAATTATCGCACAATCAGCTTAACAGCTCATGCATCGAAGCTGCTTACAAGAATAATATACAGAAGAATGGAAAAGAAAATTGAGAATGCGCTAGGTGACGATCAGTTTGGCTTTAGGAAAAGTAAAGGGACGAGAGAGGCAATAATGGAAGCAAGGCTAAAGAAAAATCAAGACACTTTCATAGGATTTGTCGACCTGGAAAAAGCGTTCGACAATATAAAATGGTGCAAGCTGTTCGAGATTCGGAAAAAAGTAGGGGTAAGCTATAGGGAGAGACGGGTCATATACAATATGTACAACAACCAAGAGGGAATAATAAGAGTGGACGATCAAGAACGAAGTGCTCGTAATAAGGTGTAAGACAAGGCTGTAGCCTTTCGCCCCTGCTCTTCAATCTGTACATCGAGGAAGCAATGATGGAAATAAAAGAAAGGTTCAGGAGTGGAATTAAAATACAAGGTGAAAGGATATCAATGATACGATTCGCTGATGACATTGCTATCCTGAGTGAAAGTGAAGAAGAATTAAATGAACTGCTTAACGGAATGAACAGTCTAATGAGTACACAGTATGGTTTGAGAGTGAATCGGAGAAAGACGAAGGTAATGAGGAGTAGTAGAAATGAGAACAGCGAGAAACTTAACATCAGGATTGATGGTCACGAAGTCAATGAATTTAAGGAATTCTGCTACCTAGGCAGTAAAATAAACAATGACGGACGGAGCAAGGAGGACATCAAAAGCAGGCTCGCTATGGCAAAAAAAGGCATTTCTGGCCAAGAGAAGTCTACTAATTTCAATTACCGGCCTTAATTTGAGGAAGAAATTTCTCAGGATGTACGTCTGGAGTACAGCATTGTATGGTAGTGAAACATGGACTGTGGCAAAACCGGAACAGAAGAGAATCGAAGCATTTGAGATGTGGTGCTATAGACGAATGTTGAAAATTAGGTGGACTGATAAGGCAAGGAATAAGGAGGTTCTACGCAGAATCGGAGAGGAAAGGAATATGTAGAAAACACTGATAAGGAGAAGGGACAGGATGATAGGACATCTGCTAAGACATGAGGGAATGACTTCCATGGTACTAGAGGGAGCTGTAGAGGACAAAAACTGTAGAGGAAGACAGAGATTGGAATACGTCAAGCAAATAACTGAGGACGTAGGTTGCAAGTGCTACTCTGAGATGAAGAGGTTAGCACAGGAAAGAAATTCGTGGCGGGTCGCATCAAACCAGTCAGTAGACTGATGACCCAAAAAAAAAAAAAAAAATTCCTTTGCTGAAGGACTGCATGGCTTCAGGATTCTACCAATAAACCGCAATCTACAGTTCGCCTTGCCCGTTTTACTTATGTAATCCGATCATTCCATTTGAGATCATTTCGAATAGTCACACCCAGATACTTCACGGACGTTACCGCTTCCGAAGACTGGGCATTTATTTTGTACTCGCACATTAATGGGAATTTTCGCCTTGTTATACGCAGCAGAATAGAATTACTTACTAATATTGAGAGATTACTACCAGTCACTACATCACGCATTTATTTTCTGCAAATCCTCATTGATTTGTTCACAACTTTCGTGTGATACTACTTTCCTGTAGACTACAGCACCATCAGCAAACAGTCTGATGCCACTGTCAGTACCATCAACCAGATCGTTAATGTAAATCGTAAAAAGCAGCGGACCTATTACTCTGCCCTGGGACGCACCTGAAGTTATGCTTGTTTCTGTTGAAGTCACCCCATTCAAGACGACATACAGCTCTCTGTCTGTTAGAAAAGTTTCTATCCAACCTCATATGCCATCGGATAGACCGCAAGCGCCCCCGTTTTGGAGCATGCGACGGTGCGGAACTGAGTATAACGGCTTTCGAAAGTCCAGAAATATGGCATTAACCTGGTAGCCGGTATCTAGAGCCTGTTGTATATCATGCACAAAGAGGGCCAACTGTGTCTCGTATGACCGCTGTTTCCTAAAACCGTGTTGGTTTCTGCAGATGAGCTTCTCAGAGTCTAGAAAGGTCATTATGTCTGAACACAAAATATGTTCCATGATTCTACAACAAGTCTCTGTCAGTGAAATTGGCCGGTAATTATGTGCATCCGATTTTCTACCCTTTTTATGGATTGTTATTGTGGTGTTACCGCCAGACACCACACTTGCTAGGTGGTAGCCTTTAAATCGGCCGCGGTCCGTTAGTATACGTCGGACCCGCGTGTCGCCACTGTCAGTGATTGCAGACCGAGCGCCGCCACACGGCAGGTCTAGAGAGACTTCCTAGCACTCGCTCAGTTGTACAGCCGACTTTGCTAGCGATGGTTCACTGACAAATTACGCTCTCATTTGCCGAGACGATATTTAGCATAGCCTTCAGCTACGTCATTTGCTACGACCTAGCAAGGCGCCATTATCAATTGCTATTTATCTTGTGATGCATGTACCGTCAGACCGATGTTCACCAATTGTGGATTAAAGTTAAGTATTCCAGCAGCTACGTACTTTTCTTGCTAGTATAATTACTTTACCTGTTCCAGACCTCAAGCCATCCTGCGTGAGCTTAACGCGTGCCTTTCGGCTACCCGTCACTGTGGATTGGCTGTCTTGCCAGTCCACAACAGTTATGACCTGGGCCTTCTTCCAGTCCCGTGGAACTTTCCTCTGCTCCAATGATGGATAAGAATGGTGCTATATTTGTAGCATAGTCAACATATAATCTTATGGGGATACTGTCTGGGCCAGACGCCTTCCTGGCGTCTAAGGATCGTAGCTGTTTTGCAATCCCAGATACACTGCCAGCCTTACGTTTGTTCGATAGTTGAAAGAGGGAAAGGTGCTGCAGTCCTCTGCTATAAACGAGTTTTTGAAAGCTAGGTTTAGAATTTCGGCCTTCTGTGTATGATCATCCGTTACATTAAGCTTAATGTCAGCAAGAGAAGGTATTGAATTATTTGTAGCGTTCATAGATTTTACATACGACCAAAAATTTTTGGGGTTGTTTTTAGAATCTGCAGATAAAATATTGCTTTCAAATTCGTTAAAAGAATCTATCATTGAACTTTTGACAGCTGCTTTCACTTCGCATAATTTCGGTTTGTCAGCGGGCCAGTGACTATGTTTAAAACGACTGTGAAAAATTCTCTGTTTTCTCAGCAACTTCCTAATGTGTTTGTTGTAACAAGGTGGATCCTTTCCCTCCCCTATATTTTACGGTGTCTCAATTATAAGCTAGAAAATGTCCTTAAAATTATTGTATTTCTGCGCTAGATTAAAGAGGACGGTCTTTTTTCATCTCTAAAAATGGATTGGTCCTTAGCAGTTGTGTGTTATTGGCAACGGCCTTGCCGCAGTGGATGCACCGGCTCCCGTCAGATCACCGAAGTTAAGCGCTGTCGGGCGTGGCCGGCACTTGGATGGGTGACCATCAGGGCCGCCATGCACTGTTGCCATTTTTCTGGGTGCACTCAGCCTCGTGATGTCAATTGAGGAGCTACTCGACCGAATAGTAATGGCTCCGGTCAAAGAAAACCATCATAACGACCGGGAGAGCAGTGTGCTGACCACACGCCCTCCTATCCGCATCCTCATCTGAGAATGACACGGCGGTCGGATGGTCCCGGTGGGCCACTTGTGGCCTGAAGACGGAGCGCTTAGTTGTGTGTTATTACAATTATTCCTTAACGGCAGGCATGCCTACATGCCATAATCGCGATAGTGAAATAAACACATCCAGTAACAGTCCATGTGTAACTTCTTGTCGTCTCTGCAACACTGAGTAATTTGAAATATGAAATACCTACAGTATTCACTCTGTTCTGGAGATTTTCACCTTGTGCCTACAATCACCTTCCACACTAAAAAAGTGTTGGTCCCGTATTACAGGACAGTACCACAGTTTGTTAACTTGTTTCTGAGCTACCACACTGACAGGACAGTTGTCCCTCATGTGCGGAGCTATACATCCTGTCATGGGTATATGTGCTGCCAATTCTATTGGTGATCGAGAACGGTGTACTGAGCAATATTACATCAGCATTTACGTCATTTTCAAATAATCATAACTATTAGAAGTCGTATGTTTTATGTTTGTTAGTGCCTCCAGTATATGTGACTAGAGCAAGCCATTAATGTTTATTTTCCCCTGGGCAACAGATCAGTTGTCGGAGTGTGGACACGCGGACGAAAAATGTTTGGTGCCGTTAGGCCATGCAGAAAACATCAGGTCGTAAAGACTGTGATCGGTTAGTGGGAAGACTGTTCGGCATGGAGGAAAAACAACCAGCACAGTGATGTGTGTACAAATTAAAGAACCATTTACGAGAAATATCTGCATCTATACCCGTTTCGTCCTGTATAGACAAAAACAACAGCGTACTTAAATGAGTCCGTCCTAATGTACACTCCTGAAAATGGAAAAAAGAACACATTGACACCGGTGTGTCAGACCCACCATACTTGCTCCGGACACTGCGAGAGGGCTGTACAAGCAATGATCACACGCACGGCACAGCGGACACACCAGGAACCGCGGTGTTGGCCGTCGAATGGCGCTAGCTGCGCAGCATTTGTGCACCGCCGCCGTCAGTGTCAGCCAGTTTGCCGTGGCATACGGAGCTCCATCGCAGTCTTTAACACTGGTAGCATGCCGCGACAGCGTGGACGTGAACCGTATGTGCAGTTGACGGACTTTGAGCGAGGGCGTATAGTGGGCATGCGGGAGGCCGGGTGGACGTACCGCCGAATTGCTCAACACGTGGGGCGTGAGGTCTCCACAGTACATCGATGTTGTCGCCAGTGGTCGGCGGAAGGTGCACGTGCCCGTCGACCTGGGACCGGACCGCAGCGACGCACGGATGCACGCCAAGACCGTAGGATCCTACGCAGTGCCGTAGGGGACCGCACCGCCACTTCCCAGCAAATTAGGGACAATGTTGCTCCTGGGGTATCGGCGAGGACCAATCGCAACCGTCTGCATGAAGCTGGGCTACGGTCCCGCACACCGTTAGGCCGTCTTCCGCTCACGCCCCAACATCGTGCAGCCCGCCTCCAGTGGTGTCGCGACAGGCGTGAATGGAGGGACGAATGGAGACGTGTCGTCTTCAGCGATGAGAGTCGCTTCTGCCTAGGTGCCAATGATGGTCGTATGCGTGTTTGGCGCCGTGCAGGTGAGCGCCACAATCAGGACTGCATACGACCGAGGCACACAGGGCCAACACCCGGCATCATGGTGTGGGGAGCGATCTCCCACACTGGCCGTACACCACTGGTGATCGTCGAGGGGACACTGAATAGTGCACGGTACATCCAAACCGTCATCGAACCCATCGTTCTACCATTCCTAGACCGGCAAGGGAACTTGCTGTTCCAACAGGACAGTGCACGTCCGCATGTATCCCGTGCCACCAAACGTGCTCTAGAAGGTGTAAGTCAACTTCCCTGGCCAGCAAGATCTCCGGATCTGTCCCCCATTGAGCATGTTTGGGACTGGATGAAGCGTCGTCTCACGCGGTCTGCACGTCCAGCACGAACGCTGGTCCAACTGAGGCGCCAGGTGGAAATGGCATGGCAAGCCGTTCCACAGGACTACATCCAGCATCTCTACGATCGTCTCCATGGTAGAATAGCAGCCTGCATTGCTGCGAAAGGTGGATATACACTGTACTAGTGCCGACATTGTGCATGCTCTGTTGCCTGTGTCTATGTGCCTGTGGTTCTGTCAGTGTGATCATGTGATGTATCTGACCCCAGGAATGTGTCAATAAAGTTTCCCCTTCCTGGGACAATGAATTCACGGTGTTCTTATTTCAATTTCCAGGAGTGTATATTACTGAAACCGGCAGTGTTCTCTTGTTTATTAGATGAGAGAGAATTTTAGTTTCATTTTAGTATAAACTGTGAGATTCTGTGGGAGCAACCGATTGTTTTGAGGAGTTGAATTTCAAACTGAGACCATGAAGTGACTTCTATGAAAAAAGAGCATCTGCTCATTTATTATGTCAGCTAGCGTGCTTTCTCAGAAAATCTTTGTTCCTACCAGAAGCTCGTAATTAATCCTGTTGACCACCAGCTTCCGCGAAAATCGAGAGAAAACGTCGTGCTACTTACAACCTTTCCTGAGTGCACGTAATTATATTTCACGGTACAGAGCTGGATCCCGCTGCCGCAGCGTGGTTTCACCGCCCCACAAACCGGAATTCTGCGCTCGCTCCACAAAAGTGGAAGAACAGGATTGCGATACCAGCCGATTTGCCAGATCGCTGTGTGGCATCTAGTCTGGCGACATTCTTACATGACAGTCCAGGGAAACAACATTAAAAGACCTTTCAGGGATTCTAGAGAGACTGCATCATGTTCTACTATTCAATTCATCCTGGGGCACGAATATCCTTTCTTCCAGGGAAGCTAGTTCTGCAAGGTTCGCAGGAGAGTTTCTGTGAAGTTTGGAAGGTAGAAGACGAGGTACTGGCAGAATTAAGGCTGTGAAGACAGGGCGTGAGTCGTGCTTGGGTAGCTCAGTTGGGAGAGCACGTGCCCGCGAAAGGCAAAGGTCCCGAATTCGAGTCTCGGTCCGGCACACAGTTTTAATCTGCCAGGAAGTTTCATCACAATTTACATTGGCTGTGAATGTTTTACCTCTACCAGCGCCTCTCAGCGTTTTACGGTTGACTCATTTTATACTGGTTCACGAAATATGTGTTCTTCTTTCAGAAACAACTTTATGAAGTTCGAATTATACAGCCGTTCTCAGATACTTTCCCGTTTTTGTTCTGTGTTGACTGAAACTAACAAATCCTGTTTTGGGTAACAATATTTTGCTCTTTCGTTACCAATCACCACCCTCAGTGACACGAATAGATATTCTTTTAACCTAAATACGCTATGTACTTTGGAAGATGCCGCATATGAATATAGCAAGCACTGTTTCAGGTGGGACGTTTTCCCCGAATCAGCGCTGATTTTTAGAGAAGTTCCTTTTAGTGATATGTAGCCTATAATTCCGCCTTCCTTTAGCCCATTTTATACATTATTGTGTAAACTTAAGGACGAATATAACCCTCGCATGATGTGTCACTGCCACGAAACTTAGCTCGATGAAACTTGGCTTATACTTGTAAAGAACTGCTACAGTACAGTACAGTAAACAACTGATGCAAATACCAAATGAGACGAACAGCAGTGACACTTTATTCAGAGACAATAAGTACACTGAAGTGACCACGATACATGGTGGTCTCCTGGACACTACAGAAGATGGGACATGTTTCTTAATAGGATGTGTGATCACCAAGGGTGGCAGTGCACATTCTGTATCGTACTCTCATGCTGGCGACAAGGGTGGTAGGGAGTCCTTGTGGTAGGGCTTTCCATTCCTCCACCAGCGCAGTTGACAACTGTTGGATGGATTTTGATGCATGTGGACATGCTGTAGTACGTCAAAGCGTTCCACACGGGTTTGATGGAATTTAAGTCTGGGAAATGGGCGGTCCAGTCCTTCCGTTGAGTACCCTCTCGTTCCGAGGCCTCCTTCACCAATGCAGTTCGATGCGGTCACACAATGTCATCCATAAAAATTGAGCAGGTTCGAGGAGGACTCGTGCTCTGAGGATTGCGTGCAAATATTATCGTTGTGTACATAGTTCCGCGTAGTCAACTTTCCCAATAGAGCGCGTCCCGCTAAGCACGACAGCACAGGTGCAGCGCTTGTGTGTCTCTGCACTACAAGATGGCGCTGCCATAGAGACGGACCAAATTCAGCTTCCCCCGATCTGCGTATTAATATGTAACGCAGCCAATGAGATTGCTGCTAACATAGAACCTTTTCTCCTCGCGGATCACATTCGCACAGTGATACCTGAACGCGCGAGGTATTATAACGAGTATACAGACCTCCGATTAGTCAGTCTGCATTTGTCTGCACCAGTCTGTACCAGTCTGCATTTGTCTGTACCAGTCTATAGTCAAGTTTCAGTCTGCGCCTAATAAGATTACCATATTCCTGTACATAGCCATGAAGATAAATGTATAGACACTTTTGTCAAGTATCAGAGATCTATGTGAGAATAATATTAACGTACCACTACCAAAGGAACTTCAGATTGTCAATTGTAAATAGCATCCAGAATCAAGTTAAGTAATTTTTATGCTTGTTACTATTTTAATAAATGTGTGTGAAAATTAATCAAGTTCTGTTTAAAGTTGGTCACCGTCAGTCTGCTACTCTAAGCGTGCAAGTGGCATTTCTATCGTCTGACCTAACGGCAGAAGATAAACACCCCACAATAAGACCACGAGACATATTACTGACACTCGCCTACTTCGTTAGAGCGACAAGTCAAATAATCTGATGGTGTGTGTACTGAAGGTCTCACAGTACGCGTACCACAATTATTATGTATATAGACACTTCATGGCCAACGGCCTTGCCGCAATGGTAACACCGGTTCCCTTCAGATCACTGAAGTTAAGCGTTCTCGGGCTGGGCTAGCACTTGGACGTGTAACCATCCGGTCTGCCGAGCGCTATTGGCAAGCGGGATGCACTCAGCCCTTGTGAGGCAAACTGATTGAGAAGTAGCGGCTCTGGTATCGTAAGCTGACATACGGCCGGGAGAGCGGTGTGCAGACCACATGCCCCTCCATATCCGCATCCAGTGACCCCTGTGGGCTGAGGGTGACACGGCGGCCGGTCGAGCCGTTGGGTCTTCCAAGGACTGTTCGGGCGGAGTTTTTAGTTTAGACACTTCACCCACGTCGAGAATCTCGACGATTTTTGCCTGTTATTGACATTCATACTGTCAAGAAACCGGTCCCAGGAATTCCAGGTCCTTCGACAATGTTCTATTTTTATGTTTGAAGTCGAATAACAAATGAGAAAAGAAATATTTTTTCATGTGATAGGAGTATGAATTAATGCATACTACATGATGACAACCCTTACATTTGTGGATTTGTCTGTCCTTCCCAAGAGTCAATTGACAGACGAAATCTGTCCACCACTGCGTATGGCGTACTCACATCAGTCAAAAATTTTGCGAGAGAGATCATTGTGAGTTTCCCAGATTTTGATGAAGTAATGACAGCATTCCTATATTTCGTCACGTACTCTTCCACCATATTTTCCTTTGTCTTTCCTTTTCCTGCCTTTCATGAAAACATTAATAAATACAATGCACTGGGCAGTTTTTTTTGTCAGTGTAAGTAACGTAAAATCTGAAAATTAGAAACACAGCGAGTCGAACCCACCACTCTCGGATTACCATTCTGTAGTGTCCACGCTGACCCACCGCTGCCCGACACGCGCCAAAGATCCGGTTTTTTTCTAAACGTTTGGCCATCAGGTGCTTCCATTTCGGACACATTCATTTGTGGAGAAACCCTGTACACAGAATGTTCGTTTTAACAGAAGACGTTCAAACATTTCGAGAACATCGGACCAAAAGAAAGTTCCACTTCCAATTTGTTTGTCTCGGAGGAGAACATCCAACGATACCACACTCGACCAGCCATCTCATCCCAAGCATGGATGGCGGAGGAGGCGAGGGGGGGAGGGGACTTTGAAATCTTCACTGAGAACCCTTGTTTTTCTATTGAAGATTACGATTCTACATATGATTCAAACTGAAGGAGAGGGGGGGTGTCGGGACGAACGGATAGGGAAGGGATTGTTGACATTAGCTGCATCAGGACTTTGTGTGGCATCAGCAGCGACGAGTGGAAATGTGTGCCGAACTGGGATTCGAAGCCAGGATATTCTCCTTACTGGAAAGATAAACACTGTGTCCGTGTGGCGCAGTGGTTAACGTAACCATTGCGCCACCCGGACACCACTTTATTGCAACTGCGCTGACTATCTCGGTACGCCTTCCGGCCGTCACACATTTCCACCGAGTGCCATCTAGCCTTAGTCCCTTCCCATGTCCTCCGTGCTCCATGCTCGCCACTGTGAGATTCCCGCAGTAGGTCGGACCTACCTGTGCATCCACATTGAAGAAGGTGGGTCCATGTCCATCTAGGCGAATCACGTGCGTGAAACAACAGACATCACACATTCATACAAAATACGCACACGTTTTGTCTGAAGCATTTTCTTCCTTTCGCCACAGACGCAGCTGTCATCAGAGGAGTAGAAATGGGTACACAGTCGTAATTTACGACATTGTAAGAGGTCCGAGCGCATGTAATTTCGATGTATTGCTCAAGCGCTGCCTGCAATAGGCGAGGTATAAGAGAATCTCTGACCAGAGAGCAGTGTTGACTGCAGCAGGAACTGTGTAGCTGTAGCAGTAAGTTGTTGCTAGTCTGGAGTCTATTCTGGTCTGGTATGGTGTATCGTGTTGGCTGGCCCGGTCGCGGTGCAGCGATGCCGGAGCCTAAGTATTATTGTGTAAGGCAAAAAGCAGCCTCGCGCATATGTAGTAATATTATCTCAAGTCGTATGTAAATATTTTAAAAATCTCGTAATAATAATTTTGCTCATAAAAAGTAACTTTTAACAACCATTCATTTCAATTTAAAGAATTTACTAATTTCTCCCATCCATCATCGTCCCGATTATTGCAATAGAAAAATCAGTTGCTTCCTTTCATAAATGACAGATGGGTCGGCCAGCATTGCACAGAGCTGTGCCGGAAAAAAATATTGTAAGAGCAGACATATCCGGCGACTTCATTGAGGTAAGAATTTTTCCTTTTTTATTCAGAATGATCTTTCAGGGCCATGACGCAGCACTGCTGTCGTCCAAAATTTACCAGGCTAAATTCACAGTGAATTATTGAAAAGTCATAAGTGAGCGACAATTTAATTGAGAGGTTAGTTACATTGTATTATTACCAGGTTACTGAATTTATTTTTTTATTGGGACGTTACACTGAATGTGAACGACATAGTTATAATTTATACTGTTGAGAGGTTTAGGAATTTTTCTGTTTTGAGGTTACGCTAAATGTGAATGAATTTTGAGCTTAGATTAAATCAGAAAGAAATTTTGCAAATCGTTTGTGTCAAACTGGACAGCGTTCATTGAAACGAAACGTGCCGCGTCATCAATTGTTACATTACTGTGGACATAATTGTATTTGTTTGCTCATCATTAGGATCAAAATCAATATTAGTGATCGGCACGCACTGATTAACTATAATTAGGGGATTATCACTATTAGACTGAGTGTCGCTAGTATTATATGTCAAATTATTCGAGTCGGCTATTTCACTCATTACACATCGCGATGTACTGTTAACAGTTTTTCGCGGCATTTTTCACAAATAAAAATTAAGCAGAAAATGAAACAAAGACGAAGCAAAAATGGAACAAACACAATTACACCAAAGAGCAATAAATTGCCGATGATCTGCGAAAGAAAGAGTGACAAATTAGTAAATGCGTTGCGCCAGATGCAAACTACGTTTAAGTAAATTAGAGCCAGATATATGACTACTTCTCAGAAATTCACAAAGACATATGATCCTGGCCGGTTGTCGCCAACTGTAACCTCCCCACAAAATTCTTTCCAATTTGTAACCTCCCTACAAAATTCTTTTCACATTAACCTCCACACAAAATTCTTTCTGATTTAATCTAAGCTCAAAATTCATTCACATTTAGCGTAACCTCAAAACAGAAAAATTCCTAAACCTCTCAACAGTAAAAATTATAATTGTGTCGTTCACATTCAGTGTAACGTCCCAATAAAAAAATAAATTCAGTAACCTGGTAATAATACAATGTAACTAACCTCTCAATTAAATTGTCGCTCACTTATGACTTTTCAATAATTCACTGTGAATTTAACCTGGTAAATTTTGGACGACAGCAGTGCTGCGTCATGGCCCTGAAAGATCATTCTGAATAAAAAAGGAAAAATTCTTACCTCAATGAAGTCGCCGGATATGTCTGCTCTTACAATAATTTTTTCCGGCACAGCTCTGTGCAATGCTGGCCGACCCATCTGTCATTTATGAAAGGAAGCAACTGATTTTTCTATTGCAATAATCGAGACGATCATGGATGGAAGAAATTAGTAAATTCTTGAAATTGAAATGAGTGGTTGTTAAAAGTTACTTTTCATGAGCAAGATTATTATTACGAGATTTTTAAAACATTTACATACGACTTGAGATAACATTACTACATATGAGCGAGGCTGCTTTTTACCTTATACAATAATACTTAGGCTCCGGCATCGCTGCACCGCGACCGGGCCAGCCAACACGATACACCATACCAGACCAGAATAGACTCCAGACTAGCAACAACGTACTGCTACAGCTACACAGTTCCTGCTGCAGTCAACACTGCTCTCTGGTCAGAGATTCTCTTATACCTTGCCTATTGTAGGCAGCGCACGAGCAATACATCGAAATTACATCTGCTCGGACCTCTTAAAACATGCTACTCTATAGCCCTTGAATATCCAACGGTACTTGGGAACCCACCTCCTTGCAGCGAGATTAGGACAGGCCAGTATTTCATAACTTCTTATAGGAAACCCCATTCGCAACATTGTATTCCTCCTATATGTCGAACAGGGGACGCGCCTCCTTGGCCGTGTAGCGATCTACGACATATCATAACAGGCAGTAAACTGCCTCGTCTCGTGCAGACGTAGAACATTACAATACTTGCGCAATGTGCATTGCCTCTACATCTACCTATTACAGACGTGCAAGTGGATGATGAATGCTGCAACCATAGGAGGAAAAATTGGAATGATTCTGATTTGCGGTGACTCGGGGATAAATGTTGTGGCTGTTATTTCCTTGTATGCCTAGCGTTTTCCAGAGAAAACTCGCTCTCGTTCGTTCTTTTACAAGGTTTCGAAAGCCTGTACTTCTGACAGTAGCGTACAGACCCGCAAAAAGAAACGAAGCAAGTGTGTTGCAGGCAGCTAATGAAATAGCTCTTCTAGCGGCAGTGCACCACAACGCACGGAATAAGCGTCCGGCAATTCCGCCGCGATTCCGATATGTCCGTATGTAGTATTGTCACAATACTGTATCGTCATAAATATCGTCCATACCACGTCTTACTGCATCATTTTGGCGCCGATTTCCATAACCGAGTCGTGTTTTGTGAAAGGGTACGTCAACAAATGCAAACGAGCCCCACGTTCTTTGTCGAGGTGCTACTTCCGATGAGTATACACACACAAACTGTGGTAGCGTTAACAGGCATAACAAGCATTACTGGAGTGTAGACGTCCCGCACTGGTTATGGCAAGTTGACAATCAATGTCCTTTGTCGGTAAAAGTATGGCGTGGCATCATGAAGAACAAACTCGTTGATCTGTATTTTATCGATGGCACATTGAATAGATGCAAATATCGAACGTTTTTGGAACAAGGACTACCGGTGCCACTGCAGGACGTTCGACAACGTATTTGGTTTCAGTATTGCAGCTGCCCAGTGCATTAGGAAATTGTAGCAAGGGAGATATTAGACCGCGTTTACAATCGTCGGTGGATCGGCAGAGGTGGCTTTATTAATTGGTCCGCTAGGTCGGCGCATTTGATGTCGAATTTCTTTCTGTGCGACATTTAATAGATAAGGTGTACCAGCAAGTGCTACTAGGCTGTGAAGACATTGTACACCGCATCAGGAACTCCTGCCTCAGAAACGCCTGCACCGCAGATATGCCTCTGCCCCGCGTACGGTCGTTTGAAAAGCGGATCACAAAGTGCACTGAAGTTGGCGGTACTATGAACACTTACTCTAATTGGAAAAGTAGAGCAGAGTTGGCCTCGATCCACAGCCACAGTGGTGCGTCGAATAGTCTCCTGGTCGATATGTTGGAGGAAAACGACGTTGCAAATAGGGTTTCCAGTAAGAAGTTATGACATACTGGCCTGTTGTACCCTCGCAGAAAGGAGGTGGGTTCCCGCATGGACACGGAGCAGCACGTCGTAAATTACTATTGTGTATCCATTTCTATTTCCCCGATTACGGGTGCCATATGTGGCCAAACGAAGAAAATGTTCGTAGATTTTGTCGTGGAATCGTAATCTGCAATAAAAAAACAGGGTTGTCATTGAACATTTTAAAGTAGTCCCCCCCACCACTTCCACCAACTACTCATGGTGGGGTGCGGGTGAATGTGCCCCTCCGGGACAAACAAATTGAAATCATCATTTTTTTATCTGATGTGTAGTTTTCGAAATATTTCAATACCCTCAGTTAATATGAAGACCTTGTATAGAAAAAATTTCGACAAAATCCGCGAAGACTAGCAGCCGCGGTCCCCTTGTAAGACCAGGAGAAGCCCTGTACCGGCTCTTAGACGTTGACGATTTTTTGTTGGCGATGATTACTGCTCATAAATATCAACAAAATGGTAACTACAAGGTAACTACAAGCTGTCATTTGCTGATATTAACTCATAATGCAATGCTACACAGGTTAGCTTTTACTTTCGTGTACGCTTCTTTGTGAGTTACCGTCAGAGAGTGATATTTTCTCACACAGCTTGTGTTATTGCACTGTACCACGAGTCTCCGTAGCAATACAGAACTATAAAAACACGAAGCAGAAAGTACTCAACGTGAAGACATACGCCTGAAGTACTTAGTGAATTAATACGCAACCAAAATTCTCACCGAGGCAAGGTACGTGCATATAAAAACACGCCAGTAGAAGTTGGGATTGGATAATCTCGCAGCAAGAACAGAACGAGGACGGTCAGTGTCACCAGAAATATTTGACACATGTACGCAGTCACACAGGAATGACTAAGTACTCTTATAAATAATTTTATTGCAGGCAATATGGTTGTAAATAGCCTATTGTTTGTAGGTGAACAGGTACTATCCAAAAGACCGATTGAATTTTGCGGTGAAAAAACTACGGTACGTAGACGAAGATTTTATATCTGAAGATATAAATAGTAAAAACCAAGGCATTAGGCTTCGGAAGGAAATGTTTAAGAACCAAATTAGTTATAAATCATAAAATTTTAGAAAATGTACGAGAACTGAACACCAGACAAGAGAAAATTAGACGATGACGACAGACTTGCAAAGACTGTTGCAGGCCATGATGCAAAAGGTACACACTGAAGAGCCAAAGAAACTGGTACACCTGCCTAATATCGTGGAGGGTCTCCGCGAGCACGCAGAAGTGCCACTACATGTCTGAAGTAGTGCTGGAGGGAATAGACACCATGAATCGTGAAGAGTAGTAGAAGATGGAGATCTCTTTTTCAACAACACGTTGCAAGGCAGCCCAGACTTGCTCAACAATGTTTATGTCTGGGGAGTTTGGTGGCCAACGGAAGTGTTTAAACACAGAAGTGTTTTCCTGGAGCCAGTCTGTAGCAATTCTGGACGTGTGGGGTGTCACATTGTTCTGCTGAAATTGCGCAAGTCGTTCGGAATACACCATGTACATGAATGGATGAAGGTGATCAGTCAGAATGCCTACGTACGTGTCACCTGACGGAGTGGTATCTAGACGTATCAGGGGTCCCATATCAATCCAACTGCAACACGCCCCACACCATTACGCAGCCTCCGCCAGCTTGAACAGTCACCTGATGACATTCAGGGTCCATGGATTCATGAGTTCCAGGCATTGGCAGTTCAGTGTCGGTGTTGACGGGCCCAGGAGAGATGCGAAGCTTTGTATCGTGGAGTCATTAACGTTACACGAGTGGGCCTTCGGCTCGGAAAGCCCATATCGATGATGTTTCGTTGAATGGCTCGCACACTGACATTTGTTGATGGCTCAGCACTGAATTTGCGGTGTATTGCCTTCTGTCACGTTGAAAGTGGAGAACTGTATCAAACCAGCCTTCGGACGAACAACAACAATCATAATACCAAAATCCAATAAGAAGACGTTCGTTGCAACCATTGTCAGATATCAAAAAGCTCAAAAATTATTAAAAGAAGTTTCTTTGTCAATACTAAAAATTATGGCTAATCCATTTTTTATTCAGGTAGTCTCACACTTCCAAAGAAATCAATTGCTGACAGATGTGAATATTACCGAGCTATCAGTTTAATAAATCGTGGTTGCAAAATACCAACACCAATTCATCAAAGAAGAATGGAGAGACTGGTAGAAGCCGAACTAAGGGAAGAATAGCTTGGATTCCGGAGAAACGTAGGAACACGCGAGGCAATACTGACCCTACGACTACTCTTAGAAGATAGGTTAAAGAAAGGTAAACCTGCGTTTATACTATAGATTTAGAGAAAACTTTCGATATTGTTGACCAGAATACTCGCCGGCCGGTGTGGTCATGCGGTTCTAGGGACGTCAGTCTGGAACCGCGAGACCGCTACGTCGCAGGTTCGACTCCTGCCTCGGGCATGGATGTGTTTGATGCCATTAGGTTAGTTAGGTTTAAGTAGTTCTAAGTTCTAGGGGACTGGTGACCTCAGCTGTTAAGTCTCTTAGTGCTCAGAGCCATCATAACCATTTGAACCAGAATACTCGTTTTGAAATTCTGTAGGTCGCAGGGGTAAAATACAGGGAATGAAAAGCTAGTTACAAATTGTACAGAAACCAGACGGTAGTTATAAGTGTCGGTGGCATGAAGGGAAAGAAGAGGTTGAGATGGAAGGGAGACAGAGTTGTAGCCTATCCCTGACGTAATTCAATATGCACACTGAGCAAGCAATCAAAATTTGGAGTAGGAATTGAAGTTCGGGGAGAAGAAATAAAAATATTGAGGTTTGCCTATGACATTGTAATTTTCTGCAAGTTACTTGGAAGTGCAGTTGAACGGAATTGACAGTGTTCTGAAAGGAGGATATAAGATGAACATTAAAAAAAGCAAAACAATGATAATGGAATGAAGTTGAATTAAATCAGGTGATGGTGAGGGAATTAGAGACACTTAAAGCAGTAGATAGGTTTTGCTATTTCGGTAACAAAATAGCTGATTCTCGCCGAAGTAGAAAGGACACAAAATGTAGACTGGCAATGGAAAGAAAAGCATTTTTCAAGATGATAAATTTATTAACATCGAATATAGATTTAAGTATCAGGACGCCTTTTCTGAAAGTATTGTATGGGTTGAGGCCATGTACGAAGTGAAACATGGACGATAAACAGTTTAGACAAAAATATAATAAAAGCTCTTGAATTGTGATGCCACCGAAGAATGCTGAGGATGGGTTACGACATAACTAATAAGAAAGTACTGAACAATATGGGGTAGAAAATGAATTTGTGGCACAACCTGACTAAAGAAGGGTCAAAATGGTTCAAATGGCTCTGAACACTATGGGACTTAACATCTGAGGTCATCAGTCATCAGTCCCCTATAACTTAGAACTACTTAAACCTAACTAACCTAAGGACATCACACACATCCATGCCCCAGGCAGGACTCGAACCTGCGACCGGAGCGGCCGCGCGGTTCCAGACTGAAGCGCCTAGAACCACTCGGCCACAACGGCCGGCGACTAAAAGAAGGGATCGGTTGATAGGACACATTCTGAGACATCAAGGGATCACCAATTTAGTATTGGAGGGAGGTGTAGGGGATAAAAATTGTAAACGGAGACCAAGAGATGACTGCTGTAAGCAGATTCAGAAGAACATAAGTTGCAGCAATTATTCGGAGATGAAGAGGCTTGCACAGGATAGAGAAGCCTGGAGAGCTGGATCAAACCAGTCTTTGGACTGAAGGTAACAGCAGTATCAACAACAATTTCACGACAGCCGCTTTTTTCACTCTTTACTTTGTAGTGTAGTTCGCAGTATTAAAGGCGCACAGCCGCTGCGCACTTCGGACTGTGACTCCTCAGCTCAGCGTCACGGAGATGGGCATAAATTGACGCCGGACAAGCAATGAAGAGCGCCAGTAGACGCGACGCTGGGGCAGGTTCTCAGTGCAGGAGAGATAGTCAGAGGACTCTTAATGTTTTCATGCTCTCTGCAGCTACGTTCGATTTCATAACTTCCAGCATACTAGACACGGGACAATAAAGACTTTCGTTTGTCAAGGGCAGAGAATTCATTTTGAGTAGACACATTTCTTTCACTCTTCCTTCTGTAATGAGGGGAAAGCGAAATGCGTAAACTCCCTACCAACGAGAAAGCTGTTTCCGACCACAGATACAAACTTAGCAACCAGTCTGCATTACCTTATATAAGACGCTCCTCATACTACAGTACATCCGTCGCCAGATTCCACCTCTGTTCTCATTTTATACAAACAAACAAACTTCTTTTGTTGCGACAGAATGTGAGATTGTCAACCTCGCAGGCCGGCCAAGTCTGCTATGGAGGTGTAATATAAGGAGATTGTGCTTCAGACTTAGGCTGCACGTTGCTTTGAATCCGAAGCCACCATTCAAGGTGCCGCAAGACAATAGCGGATTTCTTTTTACTATTGCTTCTTGTTCTTAATTTCTGACGTGTCCACGCAATAGCTGCTTTAAACACAAAAAGGTTACAGTGCTTGTGTCAATAACACAGCGTCAGGAGGGCATTTTCAGACGTTTTTCTGGCCTTAAGAGCATATTTGACCGACTCATAAGATGTATTTTCCCCAGTTACTGTAAGTATCTTTTTTGTTATGGGAATTATGTTATACGATAACGCTGCTTTTGTATTCCAGTATTTTCCTTGAAACAGACTGACGAAACTGATGTCCGGTGTATATCCTCTTTCTCAAAATGCTGAGAACATATTTTTCTATGTTTTGTCGATTACTAATTTTTCCTTTCTACAGCGTTCATCCAAAGAGTTTTTCGAATTGTTCTGATGAAGATTCGAAAATCAAATGACAAAAATAAAACCACTAAAGTAAAAGTAAACAGCGCAACCAAACTTCATGGATATAAAAGACAATATCCTTGAATAAGTCCACTTACAAATAGAGTGTGATTGTTCTACGCTTTACCACCTTATCACAATGATTTGTACATCCGTAAATGATGCACGATGGCATCTTTGATCAAAACATTTCCATCAGAGGCCAATGTTCGGGGCATCTAACGTGGCGGACATAGGCTGTAAATTTGTTAGCTCATGACAACTCCATTTTATCTCATTGGGTGGAACCTTAATTTAATGTAATGTATTTTAAATGAAAATGTCAACGCATAGAAATAACACCATTGTTTTAAGGAAACAGTTTCGTAAAATAAAATCCCTTCATCTCAAAACGGCGCTCGTGCCTCTGTAAGAAGTTCTGTTACAAGATATATCCGCTTTCATTTAATCAGAACGTGAGTATGTCACTAGCATAAAATGTTTTAGCATTGGGCGAATTTATGTGAGAATGTGGCACAGATAACTCAGCCGACCAAGCTAATCGATAGCAAGCTTAGAACATTAACAGCTCGACCATAGACGAAATGTTTACAACATCAATTCAGGGTGCTGAGGGGAGGGGGGGGGGGGGGTGAAATACCACGACATTCGGATTAGATTACTGTGCAGCAAGTGAATACGCAGTGTGTAGTGCTACCAACTGATATTAGGCTCAGATTAAGTAATGATACATCATGTAGACTGTACACCCATAAGAGAAATTGAATCCATATCTAGCTGAATCAGTGGTACCATGAACCGATTGAGCAAGTGGTTGCTACAGATGAACAGAAAAATGTACACCGCAATAACGTCTTCCCATACTATAAAAGTCGATATCTTGGTCAAACAGTAATTTACTAAAATTGAGTTCCGGCTTCGGTCTTGCAGCCGTCATCTGATTTAAAAATGAGAGCATCAAAAAAAGTTTTGCATCACCTCGGTTCCGAGAGTTCCGGAACCTGTACAGAAAATTGGTATAGAGATCAACATAAACATCATTTCTGCACTTTTTATTGCTCATGAAAACCACACATTGCGTGTTGTACCACCATAAAGCGAGACCTTCAGAGGTGATGGTCCATATTGTTGAATACACTGATACTTCTAATACCCAGTAGCACATGCTCTTGCGTTGATGCGTACCAGTATTCGTCGTGGCGTACTATCCACAAGTTCATCAACGCACTGTTGGTCCAGGTTGCCCCACTCCTCAACGGCGATTCGGCGTAGATCCCTCAGAGAGGTTAGTGAGTCACGTCGTCCATCAACAGCCCTTTTCAATCTATCCCAGGCATGTTCGATAGTGTTCATGTCTGGGCAACATGCTGGCCACTCTAGTCGAGCGATGTCGTTATCCTGAAGGGAGTCATTCACAAGATGTGCACCATGGGGGCGCAAATTGTCGTCCATGAACACGAATGTCTCGCCAATATTTTGCCGATATGGTTGCACTACCTGTCGGAGGATGGTATTCACGTATCGTACAGCCGTTACGGCGCCTTAAATGACCACCAGCGGCGTACGTCGGACCACGTAATGCCACTCCAAAACAGCAGGAAAACTCCACCTTGGTGCACTCGCTGGACCGTGTGTCTAAAGCGTTCAGCCTGACCGGGTTACCTCCAAACACGTCTCCGACGATTGTCTGGTTGAAGGCATATGCGACACTCATCGGTGAAGAGAACGTTATGCCAATCCTGAGCGGTCCATTCAGCATGTTATTGGGCCCATCTGTACCGCGCTGCATGGTGACATGGTTGCAAAGATGGATCTCGCAATGAACGTCGGGAGTGAAGTAGCGCATCATGCAGCCTATTGCGCACAGTTTGAGTCGTAACACGACGTCCTTTGGCTGCACGAAAAGCATTATTCAACATGGTGGCGTTGCTGTCACGGTTCCTCCGAGCCATAATCCGTAGGTAGCGGTCATCCACTGGAGTAGCAGCCCTTGGGCAGCCTGAGCGAGGCATGTCATCAACAGTTCCTGTCTCTCTGTATCTCCTCCATGTCCGGACAACGTCTCTTTGGTTCACTGCGAGACGCCTGGACACTTCCCTTGTTGAGAGCCCTTCCTGGCATCAATTAACAATGCGGACGCGATCGAACCGCGGTACTGACCGTCTAGGCATGATTGAACCTCAGACAACAAGAGCTGTGTACCTCCTCCCTGGTGGAATGACTGGAACTGATCAGCTGTCGGACCGACTCCGTCTAATAGGCGCTGCTCATGCATTGTTTACATCTTTGGCCAGGTTTAGCGACATCTCTTGAACAGTCAAATGGACTGTGTCTGTGATACAATATCCACAGTCAACGTCTATCTTCAGGAGTTCTGGGAACCGGTGTGATGCAAAACTTTTTTTGATGTGTGTTAATCAGTAGATTACCAAAAGTGAATATGAACATTAGATGTACGAATAAGATGAAGACGTTACTTAAAAATTTATCAGCATCACATTCGAATTTAGTCAGTACATAATAAAGCAGCTGCAGAGTGTGCACATTTATAAATGAAATAAAGTTTACAATGATCGGCGCTAGTGTTTCCAGTAGAATTCTAGTTACAGGCAATTGAAGATACAGAAGACTGAGAGTGGAAACTTTTAATACATTTCACAAATGTGACATAATCTATATGTTTATACAAGGGCCGTGCAATAAGTATGATACCCTATTTTATGTCTGCAAAATATACTGTGCCCATGATATGTGAGAGCTGGCGAGTTTGACTGGTATGTGTTGACAATGCTGATACCGGCTTCCAATGCATACCGCAGTATCTTGCCCGTATGCTGCCAGTCAACATGGAAGTAATCACTAGAAAGTGTAGCTGTGAGACCTGGGTCCATCGTTCAATCCTTGAGACAAAAAGGCAAAGCGTGGCATTGAAGAATCCTGGCGAAAGATCCCCCCCCCCCTCCCAAAAAAAAAAAAAACAAAAAAAAACCGCAAAGGTCACACATCCGGCGGAGAAAGTTACGGTAACCATCTTTTCGAACTGTCAGGGGGTGCTACTTGTTCACTACCTGCCTCGCAACTCCACAGTGAATGCAGGGAAGTACAGTAACATCTTGAGGAATCAGAGATGTCATCAAAAGAAAACGTCCTGCACTTTCGTGTCGCAAAGTTGTCTTCCTTCATGACAATGCTCGACATCATGCAGATCGAATGTCGCAGGCCGAGCTCTGAAGATTGAAGTGGGAAGTGTTCCTACATTCTCGATATTCACCACGTATTGCCCCAAATGACTTTCACATGTTCGCCCAACTGAAAGTTCCCCTTGGAGGTAAGCACTTAAACACTGATGATGAAGTCACATCAATAGTGAAGAGGTTGCGTGATATGGTTCTGAATAGGATGTGTGATCACCGCGGCCAGTAGTTCGAAAACTCCTACACTTGCATTGTTCGTTGCGGTCGTGCACTGTCATCCATAAAAATGAAGTCAATGGAAAATTAAACCTTGAAAAAACTCACGGGGAAGGAGTACTGGGGAAATTGTGCTGAATAGCACAAATAATGTTGGGAGGGTGGTAAATTCTAGTGACTGGGGAGTTATCACAAAGGGAGTCCTGCAGGGTTCAATTTTGGGTCCTCTGCTGTTCCTTATTCATGTGAATGACCTGCCACTTAACGTTCATCAAGCGGAACTAGTACTTTTTGGAGATGACACGAGTGTTATAATAAATCCCATTCCAGAAAAAGCAGCTGAAGATATCATTAAGGATGTCTTTCAACGAATTATTAAGTGGTTCTCAAAAAATGGACTCTCCCTTAATTTTGAAAAAACTCACTATATCCAGTTCTGTACACCGAATAGAGTCATACCGATAATTGATGTAGCATATGAACAGGGCTCAGTTAACAGGGTAGATTTCTCCAAATTTTTGGAGTGTTCACACTGATGACAACTTGAACTGGAAGAAGCATGTTACTGAGCTTCTCAAACAACCAAGTTCAGCTTCGCTAGTCTTGGTAATAAACAGATCGGCCTCCTAACGTACTTTGCATCTTTCCACCAATAATGTCTTATGGAATAGTTTTCTGGCGTAACTCTCCACTTAGACATAAAGTACTAATTGCACAAAAGAGAGCAGTGAAAGTAATTAGTGGTGTTCACCCAATGACGTCATGTAGGCACTTTTTCAAGGAGTTAGGTATTTTAACTGCACCATCAGCGTACATATATTCGCTAATCAAATTCTTTACAAATAATCCATCTCAATTGTCGATGAGCAGTGGTGTTCATACGTACAACACTAGAGGGAAAATGACCTTTCCTATCCGCTATTGAAGCTTTCAGTTGCTCAGAAAGGAGTACATTATTCAGCAACAAAAATCTTTGATCATTTGCCCAACAACATAAAGTGTCTGGCAGGTACCAGATCAAGTTTTGAAACTAGCTTAAAATCATTTCTTTTGGACAACTCTTTCTACTCCATGGACGAGTTTCTGTTTCAGAAATGGTAAAAAGAAAAAAAAATTGTACCTCTTAATGTAGTTACATGTGTAGAACTAAGAATTTCTGTACTATTAATATTAGCACTATTCATGTGTGTGTATATGTAACTTGTAATCTGACTTGTTCCACATAATATCGATGAAATAATCGGGAAAATGATCTATGTAACATGACATAACTAAAACTAAAACTACAGTGTAACAGTAATGTGGACCTATAAGTTTATCGTGTTCAAAGATTTGGAGGCCAGTACACCCATGCAACATATGCAACATTATGTCCCCCCTCCCCACAAAATAACACTTGGACCACTAACACGATCATGTGTAACAATGCTGGACGTACCCTTAAATGGCGAGAATTGGTAACACTCTATGCACCCAGGAACGAAGTCGAACATTATTGTCTTGGTGTTCCAGGTGTTATGGTCTGGGTAAGACATAACGTGGCATGGGCAAACTTACCTCCAAATCTTTGAACAAGGAGAATTCACCGGTCAACGTTATGATGACCCTGCACGTCATGTGCACAACTTTTCAGAGGTGCATTCGGCATTGACTTCATTTTCATGCACGACAATGCGCGACCGCATCGAACAGCCCACATGGAGGAGCTCTTGGAACAACGCGATATTCGGGGAATCGACAGTCCTGCCCGTTCCGCCGACGTTAAAATCCCATCGAGCACGTGCGGGATGCGTTGGGGAGACGGATTCTAGCACGTCCATATGCACAGCAACGTCGTGGTTACTAAGTGCTTGTGGTAAGATCTTATGGGACCAAACTGCTTAGGTCATCGGTCCTTAATAATCTAATTTAAACTAACTTACGCTGTGGACAACACACACACCCATGCCCGAGAGAGGACTCGAACCACCGACGGGGGGAGCAGCGCGGACCGTGACAAGACGCTTAACACCACACGGCTACCCCACGCGGCTACTAAGTGCTTGTCCTACAGAAACAATTGACTTTGCCATAATTTCTTCTACCGCAGTCCGGCCCACACGCCTTTCCTGTTGAAAATGAATGATGTTCCTCTACTGCAAAAGCTGTAGTAAAACCAGTAGAATTTTACGAATCCAACGGGTGCAACAAAGGTCTTTCAGTATCCGGTTAACTGAGAAATTGATTGAAACGTAGCTCCTGAGTGATAAATTCGATATATTGGCACTTGTTTGATACAAAAAACGAAAAAAACTACCCAGCCCGTCCTAATCTTAAGCTCTAGTTTCAACACTCACATGCGATCACAGTCCCTCATAATAGTCAGTTTATGGTAACCAACCGAACCTGTTACCGAAAGGATTATCAAACGGATAATCTGTAACAGAAGACTCGCTCAAATGTTGCACAATTCGACCACTAGGAATGTTCAATCTCCGACCACGGCTTGTATTACATGCCATGCGGATTTTGGTTATCCAAAAGTCACAGTTTACACATTAAAACAGAAATTTCATGTGTTCGTTTTTCCACACATTCGCATCCACGCCAATCCATGATCAAGACTTTATCATTATTCTGCAAAATTATCACATTTATTCAGAGCTCTTTGTATCTCAATCCGAACATGATGACGGCTGAGTTCCGAAACACCCTTTAGACTTAACAAAGAAATTCTCTGGTCCACAAAATACGCACGAAAGTACTGTCACGTGATTGGCTGGCGCACATCATAGCCAATCCGATATTAGTATTAAACCGTGCAATCCTACGATTTTTACATAAGACCAGTCACAACTTAATTGCTTTTATAAACGGTTTACTAAATGAACGAATTTAGAAACTCAGTAAATATCAGAATAACTCCCTCTTTAAATAACAGAACTATCGTAAAATATTTCTTCTTTTCCCAGTCCCATAAAACCCCAAGAGTATAATTAACTTTCTCTCTACAATCACAGTTCTCACGTTAACGGGTACTCAGTTGATAGACATCACCGCATTCATTTAATATCTTACTTTCCATTTACACCATGATTCACATTAAGAAACAAATTAGCAATAATTGATGACATCCGTGATAATTACAATAATTACAGTTTTCTTTCCAAAATATGTTTCAGCTACTTGATAAGTGTATAGTCCGTAAGAAGGTGGCACTTTTCGGCCACAGTGACAACCACCTGCAGCACATCTGCAGCGCATCTGTCATGCGATAATTATGACTCTCTTACTTAACACAGATACCATATGAAGCGTTACTCTTCACTAGTTGTCAACGGCACTAGTGGATGAATGGTACGCCCTGTCACAAAAAGTCCTTCCGATCATTGTGGGCGGTATGGGAGGACTCTGCAGTGAATGCTTTGCCATCCTTGGTGATCACATACTGTATTAGGAACGATGTACCACCTTTTGTAATGTCCAGGGGACCATTGTAAGTCGCCGTTGCTGCAATGTAATTACTGTCTTTGAATAAAAATGTCATTTCCGTTATCTCATGTGTATTTCTATCAGTTATCTTCTTACTACAGTAGTTCTGTCCATTAATGGCCCAAGTTTCATTTAACTATATTACTTGACAGTCACACGTTATATGAAAGTTACTTTCGTCATTAAGTTTTGCACACCAGTGTAGTAAAATATATTATACTGCCAGAAATAGAATGTACTAAGCGGTATTAATCTTCGTTCTTCCCTTCGTGCATTCACGTTGACGATCCAAAACGAAACATTTACTATGCGGCAGAGTGCACACTATTTTGAAGCCTGCTGGCAGTTTAATACTGTGTATTCGGTCGGGCCTCGAACTGGGATCAGTCGGAGTGAGAAAAGTTCCTGTTTCGAGTTCATAAATGCATGTAATCCTGCTCTATCAGGAAGTTTCAACATTTTAAATTTTTTTCTGAAGAAGTGCTCCATAAAATGTTGATTCCATGGTAGAACTCTGTCGTATTAACATTGGTCATATTACTGATTAAAATGTACATCTCACATGAACAATATTCTAATGGAGTCTAGTATTTCAGGAAGGTGAGTGTGTAATAAGGGCAGCGTTTCGTGATTTTAAAAAAAACGCTCGACCAAGGACTTTCTGAAATTGTCTCAGGAAAAGCTGGATCACAATACGAGTTCAGATGTCGTTATCTAACTGGAGATGAAACACCTATCCATCTTTGCATTTTATGGACAAAATTACAACAAAGAAATACAGATTGTTAAGTGGAAAGACCACTGAAAAAAAAACAACAACAGAAAAACGGTTTTTTTCTGCCGGAAAAGTAATGACAGCCGTCCCTTTATGACCCACAGTATATCATGACGATCAACTATTTGCAAATGCTGAAAACATGGACTGTGCTTAGAAGACAGTATTGTGAACTTAGGCACAAGAAACCAAAGAAAAATCTCGAGAAAAGTGCTTTGCAGCAGAAGAAAGCGCACGTTCGCATATCAGCCATAAGGAGGGCAACAATGGATGTAACTAGCTGTTTAGGTTTTTATGTTGGCAACGTCACGTAGCGCTCTATATGAAAATCACTGACTGTGCTGTGTGCAGTCTGTGGCTGGTTTGCATTGTTGGAATATTTGCTATTGTAGTGTTGGGCAGTTGGATGTGAATAGCGCGTAGCGATGCGCAGTTGGAGGTGAGCCGCCAGCAGTGGTGGATGGGGGAAGAGAGATGGCAGGGTTTTGAAAGCGGACGATCTGGAAGTGTGTCCGTCAGAAAAACGAAATTTGTAAGATTGGATGTTACGACTTTTGAACACTATTAAGGTAAATACATTATTTTTCTCTATCAAAATCTTTCATTTGCTAACTATGCCTATCAGTAGTTAGAATCCTTTATTTAGTTGGCAGTATTGGCGCTCGCTGTATTGCAGTACTTCAAGTAATGAAGATTTTTGTGTGGTAAGTGATTCATGGAAGGTATAGGTTATTGTTAGTCAGGGCCATTCTTTTGTAGAGATTATTGAAAGTCAGATTGCGTTGCGCTAAAAATGTTGTGTGTCAGCTTAGTGATGATCAGAATAAGAAAAAGAGAGAAATGTCTGAGTACGTTCAGTTCTGCTTAGCTGTTTGAAAATCAAATAACGTAAGGGGTTTACCAGCACAGTAATTTATAATTTTCCAAAGGGGACGTTTCATGGGATGCAAAACTGGTCCCCACACAATCTGTTTGCTAGGTTCGACTTCGTATCCCTTTTGCCCGATTCCTCACCTCACATACGTTTCGGAAAGAAGAAAGGGTTGTCAAGTCAAGAACATATTGGTGCTGTATCGAGTATTATGCAGATTTCAAATAAAATAGCTTTTCCGGCAGATTTCACTGTATCAAAAAAGTAGTAACCCCCAACTGAAATTTTACTGAGGAAATATTATTTTTAAAACATATATCTACAACAATTTTTATGAATGCTTTATTTCGCTGTAAATAGCTTGGGGTCTGGCGACAGCAAGGATTTATTGTACAAATTTCACATTACTTTCGTCATGTAATATAACAGAATACTTATGATTTTCCAGTTCACAAAAAGGAATGGTAAACGCACCAAGGAGTCAGCTGCGACTTTGCCCTTGATAATGGAAGCCAGACCAAAGAAAAATCAAAACGCGTTCATAGGATATGTCGATCTGAAAATGGTCCAAAATGTTCGAAATTCAAAGAAAAATAGTTGTAAGCTGTAGGGAAAGAGATAACGTACAGCATTTACAAGAATCAAAAGGAAATAATAAGACTGGGAGGACACGAACGAAGTGGTTGGATTAAAAAAAGATGTAAGTCAGGGATATAGTCTTCCGCCCATACTGTTCAATTTACGCATCGAAGAAGCAATGATGGAAATAGAAGTAAGGTTCAAGAGTGGGTTAAAATTCAGGATGAAAGTATATCAGTGATAAGACTCTCTCATGACTTTGCTATACTCAGTGAAAGTGAAGAAGAATTACAGGATCCGTTGAACGGAAGGAAGAGTCTAATGACTTCAGAATATGAACTGAGATATAATCGAAGAAAAATTAAACTAAAGAGAAGAAGTAGAAATGAGAACAGCGATAAACTTAACATTAGAACTGGGGATCACAAAGTAGACGAAGTTAAGAAATTCTGCTATCTATGTATCAAAATAACCCATGAGGGACGGAACAAGCAGGACATCAAACGTGGAGCAGCACTGCAAAAACCGGCATTCATGGCTAGTATCAAAAATAGACCTCAATCTGAGAAAAGAAGTTTCTGAGACCATACATTTGGAGCACAGCATTGTACTGTAGTGAAAGATGGACTGTGGGAAAACCGGAAAAGAAGAAAGTCGAAGCATTTGAGATGTGGTGCTCCAGCAGAATGTTGAAAATAAGTGGACTGATAAGGTAAGGAATGTGGAGGTTCCCCGCAGTATCGGCGAAGAAAAAAAAATGGAAAACACTGACACGAAGAAGAGACAAGTTGATAGGACATAAACAAATGCCAATTGAGAAGCAATCTTCATAGCACCACTACGTCGGGCGACGTGAAGCAAATCATTCCGAAATTTCTGAGAAAGTTTATTCGGGTATACGATAATTAGCATTGTTTCAACAGTACTAAATCGCAAACATATCACGGTGTGACCAAGAAAATCGTTCCCAGAATTAATTTTTCACTCTTCCAATGCAAAAGTAAAAGATGATATTCACAAAAATAACCAAGAGAACATGTATTAACCTCAGAATAATAATTCCCGTAATCTCCGACGGAGAGTGCTCTGATATTATTCTTCCTGGCAGATTAAAACTCTGTGCCGGAGCGGGCCTCGATGTGACGTGCAGGCGGAATTAAAGCTGTGAGGACGGATCGTGAGTCATACTTGGGCAGCTCAGTCGATAGAGAAATTACCCGCAAAAGATAAAGGTCGCAGCTTCTAGCCCTGGTCCAACACACAGTTTTAATAACAGAATATCATAAATTGTCCCTGTCATTGACAAACATCATTGTTAAAAGAGAAAGTCTGTCAGAACAATTATAGGAGCGAAATAAATCGAAGGTACTTATCAATCGGTGACAGAAAACGATAAACTACACAAGTCAAGGCGCCTGCTGTATAGATAAGTAGCAGAAGTCCACGTAGCGCTTTCAGTATGATAGAAATCGATTTATTGCAGTTTGTCTTTAGTGCGGTGCTATGAATTCTCTCATGAATGTATCCTGCATTTTAATCGAAGACAATGCGCGTAGCAGGAGGTTCAAATAGGTTTCTCTACTGCCTGAAATTAGTGTATCACTCACATTGATGTATTTTCAGCTCAGAGTAACAATAAGAGGACACGCTTCTCGTGTCATTAACAAGTCTTCACACCACACATCAAACTTCCTTCCTCAGATTTTTTGGCATCACACATGCAAAGTCGTCCAAAACGGGCTATCGTTTTGTACACGATCTCCACATATTCGAATCTCGAATTGATCCTTGTACAAGTACCAGGTGTAGAAGTATGAACCCGGAATCTGGTTGCAATAATTAGATGTCTGTTGTTTGAAACTGATAAATAATATTTTGTTCAAAATAATCTCCATTGCTATTTATACATTTCTCCCACCTCTCCAGCAGGCTATGAATGCCACACCGAAAAATCGCTTCTTCCTTTTCGTACATTTCCGTACGAATTAAAGCGTTGTTCAGCGACAGCGATCCCAATGATGCAAATAGATAATAATCGGACGGAGCCAAGTCTGGAGAATAAGCCGCATGCCCTATTTCCCAACTGAACGCCTCGATCGTTCCCTGAGCCGTTTTACTACGTGTGATGGCGCGTTATCATGGAGCAATATGACTCTGCATTGCCTTTTTCTCTACTCCGTCGTTTTACAGGTAATGCTCGATTTAAATCGATCATTTGCTGATGGTAGCGATCAGTGTTCATCAGGTTTCAGCAGCTCATAATAGATGACACCCTTTTGTTCCCACGGAACACAGAGCATTGTCTTTGCAAAGCAATTTCGTCTTGCAGTGGGTATCGATGGTTTGCCTGGATTTACCCACTATTTACGACGCTTAGGAGTCTCAAAA
Organism: Schistocerca serialis cubense; assembly: GCF_023864345.2. Classification (NCBI taxonomy): domain Eukaryota; kingdom Metazoa; phylum Arthropoda; class Insecta; order Orthoptera; family Acrididae; genus Schistocerca; species Schistocerca serialis. Next base: position 254,059,631 of record NC_064645.1, on the reverse strand, counting down.
TATATATATTTTTCATCAGCTGTCACTATTCGGTGCCGGCCGCGGTGGTCTAGCGGTTCTGGCCCTGCAGTCCGGAACCGCGGGACTGCTACGGTCGCAGGTTCGAATCCTGCCTCGGGCATGGGTGTGTGTGATGTCCTTAGGTTAGTTAGGTTTAAGTAGTTCTAAGTTCTAGGGGACTTATGACCTAAGATGTTGAGTCCCATAGTGCTCAGAGCCATTTGAACCACTATTCGGTGGAGAAACCACTTTCTTTCGTGTCTGGCTAGCAGCAGTTCACAAGTGGCCTTTCGATTTGCTTTCTGTCTTTCATGCAGTTCATGCGGAACCAATTTTCCCCACTTTCAGCACCTTCACCATAGCTTTCAACCGAAAAGAAACGGCTTTTGCGTCACATTTGATTGTTCCGCGAGTTCCTGTTGAGTTTGAGTATCATCTTCATCCAATAAGGTCGGCAATTCGTTGTCTTTGAACTTTTCGGTGGCTTCCCACGCTCGTCGTTTCTTACATCAAAATCACTACTTTTGAATTTTTTGAACCACCGTGTTTTGCCAAGAGCATGTTTCTCCGAAAGCTTCGACAAGCATTCGATGTGATTCTGCAGCAGTTTTCTTCAAATGATAACAGAAAACCAATGCTGTCCTCGAATCGTAGTTCGTAGGCACAAAATTCGACTTATTTACGGGTTTGAAACAGAACCTGGGTTACTGTGTGTTGACATTCGTCAGCCGTTACGGGAAGCGGATTGCGCAGCAGACGCGGTCTCACGGGCCCTATACTGACGGCTAGCACCTTCATAGGAAATTGTAGTTTCATACTTCGACACCTGGTATTCTGGACTGTCTAAAGGCGAAATGTATAAGTGTACGCTTGCACAAAACTTAATTATGCATGCTTGTCAAGCTTGCAGTTACGCTTGTGGCCACCTTGATATAGTTGGTCATTAGTATAATGTGAACCGTATACTCCTGTATAGTCTTGGACGCCACCCTGTACATATTGTGTGGTAGTTTGAGACCTTTTAGTTACTGCACAAACATACCGTTGATTCAGTGTGGGTAATAAAGTGCTAACACGACTGTTTGTGTAATTACGCTTCTGGTATCTGATTGACAGCATAATAAGCTTGGCTGAAACCTGTGTGGCCTTTGTTAATGGACTATGACCTCAAGGTTATATAAAGAACTTGAGCCGGTATTGATCCAAACGTTCCATTGGTGGCATAGCAGAATTTGATCGCAATCCATATTCCGAAAGATTGTATAAGAAACTTTGAGTGCTATGTTTTCTAATGTTAATTATGTACATTAATTACCTCTTGACCGGACCCTGTGTCTCGAAGCGCGCAGTACAGATTAATGTATAAGATAATTATGCCTTTCATTGTAATGTTTTTATTGACAATACAAACGCATTACTTCTTTAATCAGACGATTACCGATTCCGGAAAGCTATAAACATAACAAGTCCACGTTTCTTACACTGCCCTATGTAACAGAAAACAACATAGCCCTTTGTAGTTGAAATTAGCTATCCTGCACTGTTGATAGCATAACTGAAAGAGAAAAACATATGTAACACTGACTTTCAGCTCTGTGTTTCACAGGAACATGAGGTTAATAGTCACAGTATTCGCAGAATTCGATGTAACGAATAAGTTTATTGTATTGTTTTACTCAAATTAAGACGCCAATGCCGATTATTATAATGCTAACATAGTGCACGTACGTCTTTGTTGTCTTTTCGTCACATTTCTTCAAAGACAATTCCCAGGTCTATTAGAGAGATTGCCTACACTTCGCTTGTTCGTCCTTTGCTAGTCTGTTACTGTGATGTATGGGGTTCTTACCACATAGGATCTATGGAGGACATCGAAGGAGTTAAAATAATGGCAGCTCCTTGTGTTTTATCGCTAAATACGGGAGAGAGTGTCACGGATATGATAAGAGAGTAGGGACAGGAATCATTAAAGCAATGGCGTTTTCCGTAGCGGCTAGATTTGTTCATGAAAGTTCATCGAACTTACTCCTCTGAATGTCAAATATTATTGTCGCCAACATACATAGAGACAAATTATCATCGTAACAGAAGAAGAGAATTGAGAGCTCGTACTGAAAGATTAAAGTGTTCATTTCTGCCATTCGCTGTTAGAGAGTGGAACGGTAGAGCAATATTCTGAAGGCGGTGCGAAGAACCCTCTGCCGGGCACTTAAATGTGAACTGCAGGGTATATTTGTAAATGTAGGTGTATATGCAGATGAATACTGGCGCATCCAAATTTAAGAGGCTATATTTTTACGTCTGATAAACAGAAGAGGACATGCCATTAAAGCTTGCCGTAAGCTCCTGCAAAATGCTATTTTCTCGACGCAATCTCTATTCTTTTCTGCCATTTATCATATGTGTAAGTAGAGAATGTGACCATGTACTAGCAATTTATATTGAAAGAACCACATACTAGCTGCATTATTAAGAAAGGTTACTTATAAAAAGCTGTACCATTTGTGTGAGACAGTGCTATCATTTTCTTTAGAGAAATGTAGTTGTAAGCACACTTTCAGAGGAATCATGGGAAACTGAATGCGCCTGCAGCTGAACAATTACTTGAAACTCGAAGTGAACTAGCAAAATTGTTGGTTGCATTATATGCTTTTCATCCACATCAGTTGGAGTGGATCTAGTAGCGCACAACTGAATATCAAGTGATGCTTCTTAGTGTGAACAAACAATTCCCTAGGAGAAAGTTTAAAGGTTGACGCTTCACAATAACTGCTACCGTCACCTTGCAAGGACAATAATCTCGCATATGAAAAACCTGGCGAGCATAATTTGTGACACAAAACCTTGGTGGAACAAATGGGCACAAGCCACCACCGAAGCTAAGATACAAACCAAGATGCATAGTTTATGCTGCTCACTACACAGAACAATCCAAAACTTGTAACGCCTACAACACTATAAAATGTAAAAAGTGGGTCCCCATTCAAAGGTAAAATCAAATACAGGGTGAATCAGGAGGCAAGCTACATGCTTTGAGGGGTGACAGTATTAATGATTCTGAACAAAAACCGTCATATGAAAATATGTGCTGCTCTTAAGTTTCCGCTTAAAGTACTGAGACAATTGGGAAAAGGACAAATGCAGGTGACAATAACTGAAACATTCTGCTCTTCCACCCAGTGATCAAAAAGTCCACCGTCAAATGTAGACACCACCTGTGTTGCTGATCTAAGCTCATTCGTACAGTCCTTAACTCGAGCACACGCTTGTTAACTACGAGCGAGAAGTTCCTCCTTTGTGTCCACTCTGTGCTTGTAGACTTCACTCCCAAACCAAGCCCACAAACAGTAATGTAATGGAGTAAGATCTCCATGGTCAAGACGTAGCTTCGTGGAGACTGATCCAACGGCCAATGCGCACTTCACTGGCGCGTGGTGGGAAGACGAAAAAGATCGCAGGTGACCCCTTGGCATTGAAATGAAGAGTAAAGACAACACTACGTGGCCTAATGTCGCTTTGGTTGTATTCGCATGTGAGTGCTAGTGAAAAAGGATATGCGACTGACGACTGTGATTTTTAAACAGATGTATGTCGGACAGGGGCAGATGTTAATTTGAAGATTTTTGTTGAGAATCACCAATACTATAACCGCTCAAAGTACGTACCTTCCCTCCTGACTCACTCTGTATGTGAACTTGTGAGGTGAAGTTCGAATGAAAATGGAGAGACCGTCCTCCATTAGACAGTGTAAGATAACAACTGAACACACAAACCTTAGATGCAGCAGAAGGCTACATGCAGAGTGAACTATATTTTGTTGTCTCTTGTGGTTCAACGTGATATTGTTTGTTAATATATGTATTTTCATTCCAGTTACATTGATTACCCAGAACATTAAGACCACCTACTTAATAGCTTGTATGTCCAGCTTTCGCGTGGATAACAATGGTGACGAGTCGTGACATGGAAGCAATGAGAGCTTGGTAGGCCGCTGGAGGGAGTTGGCACCACATCTACACACACAACTCACCTAAATCCCGTATATTCCGGGGCCGCACAGGTTTAGCCGAGCGGTCTGAGGCGCTGCAGTCATGGACTGTGCGGCTGGTCCCGGCGGAGGTTCGAGTCCTTCCTCGGGCATGGGTGTGTGTGTTTGTTAAGTAGTGTGTAAGCTTAATGACTGATGACCTTGGCAGTTAAGTCCCATAAGATTTCACACACATTTGAACATTTTTTTTTATATTCCGGGGAGGGGGGGGGCGTGAGATCTGACAACACGCAACACGTTCAGTCACGTCCCAGACGAGTTCGATCGAGTTCAGATCTGGCCGGGTGGGGTGGGGGTGGTGGTGGTGGGGGGGGGGGGGGGACGGCACCACATCAATTCGAACTCGCCATTGTGTTCCCCGGACCATTCCATCACATTCACGAGCTTGTGATATTGAGCATTATATTGTTGAAAAAAAAACTCTTCCGTCGGTAAACATGATCGTCATGAAGGGGCGAACATGGTCTGAAAGTACTGTAGGATACTCCTTAGCCGGTCATGGTGCCTTGCACTGGACCCATGGATGATGGCGTGAATGTTCCCAGAACATAATGGAGCCGCCACCAGCTTGTCTCTGTCCCGCAGACAAGTGTCAAGGAGCTGTTCCCCTGGAAGACGACGAATTGACGTCCACCCATCAGCATGATGAAGAAAGTATCGGGATTCGTCAGGCCATGCAACGCTCTGTCACTGCACCAACGTCTAGTGCGAATGGTCACGTGCCCATTTCTGTCGTAGTCGCCGATGTTGTGGTGATAACATTGGAACATGCAAGGGCCGTCGGTTGCGGAGGCGCAACAGAGTATTTGGGTGCACTGTGTGTTCAGACTCTGCCCAGCATTGAAGTGTGATGTTAGTTCTGCCACAGTTCGCCGTGTGTCCTGTTTTACCAGTCTGCCGAGCCTACGACGTCCGACATCTACAATGATGAGTGGCCACCCAACCCCACGACGTCTGGAGGTCGTTTCACCTTGGTTTCGTCACGTGTTGAAGACTCGCCTTCTCTGCCTCGTGATGACTGGGTGTTGTGTGCTGTCCTAAGGTTAGTTAGGTTTAAGTAGTTCTAAGTTCTAGGGGACTGATGACCATAGATGTTAAGTCCCATAGTGCTCAGAGCCATTTGAACCATTTTGAAGATTCACCCCAGTACTCCTCGAGCACCCAAGTCGTGCAGTTTCCTAAATGCTCATTCCTCCTGGCAATCACAGTCTGCCTTCAATCAAACGCGGATAGATACTTCGCCTTCCTTATTGTACACAGGGACAGCACACTCACTGGTACGACATGCATCGTGCGTGTGTCTGACTGACAGTCATTCCTCACCAGGCGACGCTGCACTGCAATCGCCTGAACGGCTCTACGTCGACAGTAGGTTGATGGTCGTAATGTTATGCCTGATCAGTGTACATGTTCTGACGATTGTTGCTGAGACAACCGCAATAAGTTAGTAAATACTATAAATACACATGATATCAAATAGTATAGACAGAAACAGAAACCTTCTGGAAAGCACGTGTGACCTTCGTAGCAACGCCCATATCGCTCTGGAGCTATCTACGAGTAACTGCGCTCACAGAAGCTCCGGATCAGATCACTGGAACGAAAACTGTACACTGGAAACACTCTTTCAATTATTCTCCCAACTGGTTCCTTGGAACTAGGTCGCAGTCTCAGGAAGATTATTGAACACTTTGAGAGTCATTGACACAGGAGCACTTTAGGCACAAAAAAAAATCACTTTACCTGTATTTCCACAAAATTTGCCAAGTCTGTCTCTCAACCAAGACATCCTCCATCCTACAATTAGTTCCGCAAACAAAATACAGCTATCACTGAAACACACCACAAGCATTGACTAATTCACTTCGAAAAACATCTAGTCAAAATAAAAGATCATGAAGAAAAGAAAAGAATACACTCATTGTCCCAGATGGTGTCACCAATCTGATTCCTCAGTCACTGATTTTATGTATTTGAGTCGGTACAAGGTTGAACGAATTTTTAAGTGCTGAAACTTTTACGGACAGAGAGCAGTGGATAATAACGTTTGATTTTAGCTTTTGTGACATGTAATTCCATTGATTCTGTTTCTCTAATGTTAACTGTTATCTTTGGCTGAGTGCTACCTCGTGTTAAATTCTCATATTACTGTAACTGACACTGTACGGGTCGGTAAAGCTTCTGTTGTCTGGATGGAAAAATCCAACACCAAATGTGTCATTACTGAAATGCACACATGGGTTCATCGTCAGTGCAGCAAGCCTTCGCACATAGCCAGATTATATTGTTATCGCTAATCGCTGTTGTTGGCCCTAGTTTTCTGTATATTCTAGTGAGAATAATTTTATCAGTCAAACTGGTCACAATAATCCACTCTCTGCTTACCCTCTTACTCATGACGAATGCTACTCCCGTTCCACCATTTCCTGCTGCTGTTGATTCTTTGCATCTTTCCAGATTTTCTGGCGTCTCTACCTCCTTCAGACTTCTGACATTAAGCGCTGCGACTCGTAGAATTACCTTTACATTGTTCATTCAGTTTTTTTCCCTCTTGGTCACCTTCTCCTTGGTTATCCCTCTTGGAGATTCGAACGGCTCTTTAATCCGGAGTCGTTCGACAATGGAGAAATCAACAGGACACTTCTTCAATTGCAGGAAAAATATCCCATGCATACACTTCCGTCTCTTGAATGCAGTGGTTTTTATTGGCGTCTGCGTCCTCATACTGTTGGTCATTACTGCTTCTTCCGCCTTCTAGGAGCAGTTTCCCCCTCCAAGGGCAAGAGAACGCTCTGAACCTCTGTCTGCATCTCCACCACCTCTTAGACTGCAGTTTGCATGTCTTCGTGCCATTGCCAGAAACTTTTACTGAAAATTTAGGCAGTGGCTGTTCTCTAACACGTGACCCAATACGTTTTGATTACTAGTCAAAGGAGCCACCCCTGTAGCATCGTGTGTAAGCGAGGATCCCGATATTCATTTACGAAAACAAGTTTTATGAGTCTGGATCAAGAAGTAATGCCCCTGCGCGATAAAAAAAATAATAATGAGAATGTAACAGCGAAATAATCTGAACTGTCCTGTACAAAACGCTAACGTCCAACACATTCACTATGCATTTGTACACATTAACGCCATCAATGAACTGTTGACCGTAAACTGCAACCCGTGTGTCTCCTGTATTCACTTCATCAGCACGTCCACGAGCGGCATCTGTGACAGACGTTGTTCGCCGCCCGCTGTGATGTCCGTTTCTCCATTATCAAACTTCTTCTTCCCAAACGCCGCACATCGATGTCCATTACAGCGTCAAAGTACACTCACTTGATGAATAATTTTAAAATACCTTTAAAATTATTGGCGAAGAGGTGAAACACAGAATTTTTCAAAAATTGGTGATGGTTGTGGTGGTAAGTTTTTACGGGACCAAACTGCTGAGGTCATCAGTCCCTAGGCTTACCCACTACTTAATCTAACTCTAACTTACGCTAAGGACAACACACACACCCACGCCCGAGGGAAACTCGCTAAAAAAAATATGACCGCGGTTTCACTATCGTCGGCCGAGTTTGGTGTAACAAAGACGTCGGGCAAAATTCAATCTAGATCAACGGTATCATCTTTGTTCGATGGGATAAACGTAATTGTTTGTTACAAAGGTTTTGTTCCGTGGCCCTGTAAGCGTATTGTCATATCGCTGGCTTAGTTGTGGAGTATCTTTGCGGGCAGCCGCGTCTGCAGAGTCGAGCACGGGACACGGGACTGTTATGTTGTGTTGTAGGTAACACTGCATGTGAGAGGCTTCGTTAGTGTGGAAGTTGAACAATCATCCGTGCCGTGTTCGGTCTCCCAGAATGAGCTGATGTGAATCAGTAAAAATTAGTTACCATAAAATAGTGCAGTCAAGTGCCAGTGACTTGTAGTGAGCGTGAGGACGTGCGTTCGATCATCGCGTTTCCGCATTATCAACAATCGGCCGCGCCGCGACGGTTACGCGCACGCTCGTACAAGTGAGAACTGAGAACTCAAAAATTAACTTTACGGACAGTGTTGCATCATTACTAGTGTCAAGGAGGAGTGGTATCAAAAGAAATCTGTGTATGTGTGGCGAGCGGAAGAACTTTCGTTCGATTATTCGGCTTTCGCATCGTCAACAATCATCCGCGCCGTGTTGGGTACGCGTACGCTGGTCCAAGTGATATTGTGGACAGATAATCATCAAGATTGTTAATTGGGATAAACATTTACGACTTAGAGTATAAACAGTGCAACCTGTGATTTCTTATCGTCTCAGAATATAGTTGTTCATACCAGACGAAGGACAGTGTTGTGTTTTAACATTGAGTGGCTCCCCTAACCCGATTGCATATTTCGATAGATAATTTCAGGAAAGCCAGCAGCAGTGTGGGGCAGAACAGTACGACCGCCGCGGGATTATCAGGTACGTGGTGTAAACAGGGCGCACGGTCAAGAAAAGCAGAAACGACAACTAGTTTAAGGTACCCCACCCATTTGTTCTCCCGGGCGTGTTCTATGAGATCTCGCCCCACTGTTTGAGAGCCACTGGCTTCAGGCAAATGGCGGTGTGGTTTCTTCTAAGGGGAACGGTTTGTTTCCTTTCACATCCAAAAATGGTTCAAATGGCTCTAAGCACTATGGCACTTAACATCTAAGGTCCCCTAGACTTAGAACTATTTAAACTTAACTAACCTAAGGACGTCACACACATCCATGCCCGAGGCAGGATTCGAAACTGTGACCGTAGCAGCAGCGCGGTTCCGGACTGAAGCGCCTAGAACCGCTCGTCCACAACGAGCGGCCTCTCACATCCTTCACTAACTCGAGCTTTTTCTCCGTCGCTATCGACCTTGCTGTCAGCGGGACTTTACACTCTATAATTCTCCTTCTGCTGCGGGCTAATGCTGTTTGTTTCCTAACCGTCCCGCGGGCGCTGCTTGTTTCAGAGTTAGACGTCAGCAGCACATGTGAGGTGATGCAAGGTCTCCCTGCCTACGATATCAAGGCGCCGAGCCACGTAACAACCTGCTGGCCTGGGACACCAGCCACAAACAAACACAAACACCTGTTCTTCGTTGACTGCGCACTTCCAGATAGATGAAAAAAAAACGCAGCGTAACATCTGACCCGCCGGTTAGAAACGTCAGTCCTATTTCCCTAGGTAAGCGAAAGGAAGAAGCTATTCCGTGACCGACTCTTAATACTGATGTTATAAAATATTTTCATCATCAGCACGTTGCACGTGGAGCTTCTATCGCTACTGTGCCAACGACCTGGATCCTGCTCCCGGTAACGTCAAGAAATTTTACGTGGTGGGAGGGACGGAGTAGGACAAGGTCAACAGGGGACCTAATTTACGATTATAAACGTAATAGTAGCGATCCGCGTTAGGAAACCGACATTCGACAGTAGATGGCGGCTTCTCACGTGCTTCGCATTATTAATCCAAGGCCATTTCTCGTCTTCAAATGGTTCAAATGGCTCTGAGCACTATGAGACTTAACATCTGAGGTCATCAGTCCCCTAGAACTTAGAACTACTTAAACCTAACTAACCTAAGGACATCACACACATCCATGCCCGAGGCAGGATTCGAACCTGCGACTGTAGCAGTCGCGCGGTTCCAGACTGTAGCGCCTAGAACCGCTCGGCCACTCCGGCCGGCACTTGGACTTCCTACAGGCACAGAATTAAAAGGACGAGATGCAAACAACATATTTACCGTCCCAAGAGTACCTTGTCGCCCTTTCCCTCATTGTGCCGAGCGTCCTAGACGTCACCCATCGAAACAACAATGTCTGAGACTAAAAATGGTCCACGGCCTATCTTCTCACATCAAAAACTCTTGTCACGTTAAATATATTTGTAATCTATTTTCACCCAAAAAATCTTTACAACAAGCAAATGAAATTATAATTTAATATTAACAAGGAAAACACTTCCTAATGTTCTGCAAAACTGAATGTATGTGGTCAAGAATCTGCTTTCGGCTTCTCAGAATGTCGCAAACACACATACCCGGATATAATTTGTACAGAAGATTCAAAAATGACAAAGTTTTCATATAGCAAAATATTACAATAAAAAAATGGCGGGGGGGGGAGGGGGGGGACGAAGTTTTTCTGTGAAGGTACATGTAACAAATGATGAGAAATAAGATGTATTTACCGTTTGAATCAGGTATTTGTAACGAAAAATTAATTTAACGAGGGGGAAAATGGACACTGAGTGTGATTATTTAATATTTGTTGGTTAATAAGTTTTTGGAAGAGTACTTAATAACAAATGATGATCAGTGGTTTCTCCAGTCGTTCCTCTGCGACTTGACCGTTTGTGCCCTCTATCCTACAACTTGGTATACGCCCTTGTAGCCTGTACCAGTAGTGATAACTCTAAAATTAATATCGGGAGCAGCTGTGAATTTATTGGCTCCTTCAAGAGTAATTATGCATCCTGTGGCAGCTATACGAAGGCGTAATTGAAGGCCATGTCAGTGGCGCTGATTTATGTCTCAGTATATACAGCACTAGACACTTAACACTACGTGATCCATCCATATTCAGAGTAGCAAATGCTAATGAACCAACTAAGGCAACGCCATAGAAAAACCCATTCCCACCACAGCCGTATATAAAAATGCTGCAGGTGGACATCCCATAGCAGAAAAGCGCCTCAGTGGTCTTCCAAACGAAATGCGATATCGAAATTTTTAATAAAAGCTAACACATTTACTTAGAAGCAATCGCTGAGTGTCGCAAAAGGCACTAGGTCTATCTTTTATAATCATCACCGCCACAGTAACACTATCATCATATCATACCACCACCATCACCAGTGTAGTGTATCAGTACAGATCGTCGTATCAGTGTATGTATCAGTGACAAGATGGTCGATATTATTGTTCCCTTCCAAGTCTCACGAATTCCTAAAATTGCACTGAGAGGCTGTGCCCTTCTCTACAGGGATATATCACCACTGTAGAAGGAGAGAAAGAGCTAGATCAGCTGTTGCGGAACATGCTTATCAGCGAGGATATGTACTAGCAGCCACTTGAGTATACGACAGGCAACAGAGAGAAGGTATAGAGATCACTGAATAAAAAGTCAGTGGCCGAGCTGTAGGTAGGGCACATACAACCTTTTTTCGCTGTGGCACTAGCAGTGGGTGGCGTGGCCACCTCTTACTGGTGGAAAACATCCCCAGTATTCATTTGACACTTAGATGAGTGGACCTGCGTCTGCCTTGGACATATCTCTTGTTGCTATATTTATAGGAACACTTAACATGTGATGGCTAAAAGGAACGAGTGCTGGAGGCCAAATGTAAATAAACCATCCATAAACATTATAAAAATGGATATATATATATATATATATATATATATATATATATATATATATATATGCATATTCCATATCTCCTCCTAAACCACTGGACCAGTTTCAACCAAACTTGGCATGCATATCATTTGCCGTCTGGAAAAAGATGGCTGTGGGGTAAGAACTACCTAGCTCTGAAAGTAGTACGAGTGGGGGTGAAAAAACAGTGTAGCACATGACGTGCAAATACCTGTAATTTATTCACCCAGTATTTGAGAGCACTTAGTGACCTGCAACAAACTTTGCACTTAATTTCAAACCTTTACAAAACTTTTTCTCATTGACAACAATCACAAAATGATAAAAGAAAAAAAGTTTATTGCTTAATAGATTTTCGCTGTTCAAGCAGTAGAACGCTGCATCAGGCAAGACGTTCTAATATATTATTTCTGTATTACTATTCGCAACACACAACATCCACTTATGCCGCTGAATGTACCTAGAAAAATACTGGGTGGTTATAATTAAACTGAAGGTTTCCAAGTGCTATAGTGCAAGGAGTATACGACGCAGGACGCTGAAACAACAGGTATGTTCATTTTCGGTGCGCTCACGGAGTATGCTGAAAAAATAATAGTGTCACTTTCTGCCACCAGGTGAAAATATAGGGCTGTAATCAGCCAGGATGAGCTATGTTTCCTGTTTTGACGTTAGCGTGCTGGTTGTCGCTTGGCAATGCGTGTGACTGCTGGTGGGTTAGATGATGGAGCATGGAGAGGAAGGCGGCCCATTCCCACATCAGTTGCCTATGACATTGCTATTGCTCCAGCTGACCGTGCAGCACATTGCCTCACATTCTTCAGCCAGTGTTCAAGATCGGCCAAGGGAGTTGTCTTCTCCTGGTCAATAGTTAAAAAGATTTTGAGGCGCATTTTACACTGTTATCTCTGCAGGATTCAGTAAGTGCACCGAATGAATACCCAAGACGGGCTACAACGCCATGACTTTCCCCTTCAGTTTTTTACATGCATGGAAATGCATGACATTTGGCTGGGATATAGTCTTTGGATGGACGAGGCACATTTTACTCTGCATGGTGCCGGGAATGCACTGTCCCACATGTTGTGCAGGAACATCCACTGAACTTCAGTTATGTAATTGTGCGATGTGGTTCCATAAGTTATTTCATTCTCTGTACATTTTTCCTTCGATAAGGTGCCACCTCGTGAGTCCGTTAGGTGTATAGTGATATCTGCAGGCAACTGCATGTACACTACTATTTTTGTGCAAGATGGGGCGACATCACATGTCGCTTGCCAGGTGAAAGATTTGCTTGGAGAAACCGGCAACGATCGCATTACCTCTAGGTGATTTCAAAAAGTGTAGCTTACCAGCCGGCCGGAGTGGCCAAGTGGTTCTAGGCGCTACTGTCCGGAACCGCGCGACCGCTATGGTCGCAGGTTCGAATCCTGCCTCGGGCATGGATGTGTGTGATGTCCTTAGGTTAGTTAGGTTTAAGTAGTTCTAAGTTCTAGGGGACTGATGACCTCAGATGTTAAGTCCCATAGTGCTCAGAGCCATTTGAACCATTTTGTAGCTTACCAGGTCCGCAAAACTTAATCCATGTGACTTCCGGTTGTGAGAATACCTGGAAGATCGTGTCTGTTAGGGATGCATCAGGCGTGTTCCTGATCTGAAGTATAGCATACGACTACATATCGTTCTGATTACACGGGATATGCTGTTAGCAACTGTCGACCATGCTGTATTACAGAAGTAACATATTGTTGAATCGGAGGACCATTTTGAACACATGTTGTAAATTGTGACCACATGGTAATAAACGTACCAGAACCACTGTTATCACGTGTTTGATCGTTCCTCCCCTTTTTGTGCAACCACACCACATTCTGACAGCTTACAGCACCATATTTTCACCTGATGGCAGAAAGTGAAACTATTACTTTTTTCAGCACACTCCACGAATGCACCGATACCTATGACATTTCAGCGTCTGCAACGCATACAGCCCGCACTGCACCACTCCCGACACCGTCAGCTCAATTACAACCATGCGATGTATCATTGTATGACACAAAGTTCAGGAGGTACATCATTAACATTGAGGTGCTTGAAAATGAGTCTGAAGGAAGAATTTCGCTACCCATACTAGTTAAATATGTATACAAAAACGTGTGAAACATTTTAAACATATGTGAAAAATGTTTTACATTTGCATATATGGGCATAACCATGGGTGAAAAGCTCACTCTTAGAGCTCTGGAACGATTTCAGTCAAATTTGGTACACATACTAGCTACAATGTGGAGAGAAAACTGTGGGAGTAAGAACTACCAGCCTCTTATTCGAGTAGTGGGCATAACATGGTGAGAGAAGGAGGTGGACAAGCAGTGGATGGAAGGAGGAGTTGAACAGAGATAAGAGGAGGAAGAGATGGACAGAGTGGGAGAGAGTGGGAAATGGACAGAGAGAGGGGAGAGTAGAAGATAGGCAAAGAAAGGAAAATATGGAGAGAGAGAGGGGTTATAGGAGATGGACAGTGAGAGGTTTAGTAGGAGATGGACAGAAAGAGAGAGAGAGAAGGAGGAGAAGGACAAATAGAAGATTTGAATAAATACATATGCGGGTAATGACAGGTACTCAGCTCGTAATAATACTCACAGGGTGTCCCAAAAAGAATGACACGATTTTAACCATATTGAGACAAATGTCACTAGGTAACTGAAACAGCGCTAGATGTAATCGACATGGTCTAGAGTTTCAGAAAAAATCCGCTAGTTGTCGCTATGGGCGCTGACCTGGAGCGTGCAGCCAGTCTCGCGCAATATGGCGTCCACGAAACAGAAGCTGTATTGTTTTATTGAATTTAGTCGTACTCAAACAGTGATAGCAGTTCAGCGGGCGTTTCATATTCGATTTCGTGCTACACCACCATCACCAAAGAACATTTGACGGTGGTATACAGTTTGAAACAGGGTGCCTCTGTAAAGGCAAAAGTCCTGGCCAGCCACGCATTCCTGAACAAACAGTGGAACAAATCATATTTTGCAAAACCACGGCACTGGTTATTCCCACAACTTGACTCTGACAATTTCATCTATCAGTAAGATGCAGCACCACTGCACTGGCACAACAACGTACGCAGTTCCCTCAATGCCAACGTGCCTCAACGTTGGATAGGGCATACGGGATCACGAGACCAGGCTTTACACTCTTGGCCTCCTAGATCCCCTGACTTAACACCATGTGATTTCTTCCTGTGGGGATATGTTAGCCGCGCGGAATTAGCCGAGCGGTCTGAGGCGCAGCAGTCAGGGACTGTGAGGCTGGTCCCGGCGGAGGTTCGAGTCCTCCCTCGGGCATGGGTGCGTGTGTTTGTCCTTAGGATAATTTAGGTTAAGTAGTGTGCAAGCTTAGGGACTGATGACCTTAGCAGTTAAGTCCCATAAGATTTCACACACATTTGAACATTTGGGATATGTTAAACAATGTGTTTACGTTCCTCCCTTACCTAGTGACATTGATGAACTAAAAACCAGAATATCACGTGCTGTAGCTTCAGTGACAGAAGACACCTTATGCTCAGTTTGGGATGAATTCGGCTATCGGCTAGATGCCGTCCGTGCAGCCAGTGGAGGATATAAAGAACATTTATGATGGATTTTTATAAACTTCTCTCTTTTCTGAGTAATTTAGTATGCAATTTGTTGGTGTTAAGCCCTTCTTCCCAATAAATAATTCTATTTAAAATCGAGTCATTCCTTTAGGGACACCCTGTATAATTGCCCGCAACGTATAGATTATGCAAGTATACTGGTTTTTCATGTGGCAAATTTGTGCAGCACTATTGTGGTAACGATGCACTCAAATCTTAGCCTGTGAATGAACTCAAGACCCCGTTTTGCATTTGTGTAGTAATCGGACGTCCGAATTTAGAGCTAATTGCCCGATGTGTGTCGCTGAAGAGATGACTCTCGTAGGCCAGACAAGTGAATCTGAAAGTCGTATCCTGTTTTTATTCTTAACTGCGGTTGCGATGGTAACGCGGACGTCGACGTATTAACGTGAGTCACCCGACTGCACGTCCGGCTTGTATGCGGACGCTTAGATAAGCCGAGCTGAAACGGGAATCAAGGACAATGTGGACAATGGCGCGACAGGGGCGTTGGAGCTGTGGCGTTAGAGCTGAGCAGCGTGAAGTGCTAGTTGTACGCCAGTACAGTGTAATGACGGTCGCGCCAGTTGTCGACACAGGGTAACATTGACACACACACACACACACACACACACACACACACACACACACACACACACAGAGAGTTCTCGAGTGCGAGTTAACATGAACAAGTGTTATACCATGTTATGCCGGCCGAAGTGGCCGTGCGGTTAAAGGCGCTGCAGTCTGGAACCGCAAGACCGCTACGGTCGCAGGTTCGAATCCTGCCTCGGGCATGGATGTTTGTGATGTCCTTAGGTTAGTTAGGTTTAACTAGTTCTAAGTTCTAGGGGACTAATGACCTCAGCAGTTGAGTCCCATAGTGCTCAGAGCCATTTGAACCATTTTTATACCATGTTATAAGGCAACATCCCAACTGACTGACTGACTGACTCACTCTGTCTCATTATTGCCCAGCTCAAACCACTAAGGATAGAAATTTGGAATCTGCGGAGGGTGTTGATCTTATAAAGTAGGCGTTGTTTCAGAAGCGATTTTTCGGTGTTTCTTTTCTAAGGGAGTGAAATAAGGAATGATATGTTTTCGTTATTAAGGCAAGTTTCAAACTAGATGTGCGAAAACCGATATTTAGTTTCTCGGTCAGAAAAAAAGAACAGCATTTTTGTAAACTTAACGTCTATGGGGTGAAATTAAAAAAAAAGTCATTATTAAAGAACTGCTACCAAGCTACACTCCTGGAAATGGAAAAAAGAACACATTGACACCGGTGTGTCAGACCCACCATACTTGCTCCGGACACTGCGAGAGGGCTGTACAAGCAATGATCACACGCACGGCACAGCGGACACACCAGGAACCGCGGTGTTGGCCGTCGAATGGCGCTAGCTGCGCAGCATTTGTGCACCGCCGCCGTCAGTGTCAGCCAGTTTGCCGTGGCATACGGAGCTCAATCGCAGTCTTTAACACTGGTAGCATGCCGCGACAGCGTGGACGTGAACCGTATGTGCAGTTGACGGACTTTGAGCGAGGGCGTATAGTGGGCCTGCGGGAGGCCGGGTGGACGTACCGCCGAATTGCTCAACACGTGGGGCGTGAGGTCTCCACAGTACATCGATGTTGTCGCCAGTGGTCGGCGGAAGGTGCACGTGCCCGTCGACCTGGGACCGGACCGCAGCGACGCACGGATGCACGCCAAGACCGTAGGATCCTACGCAGTGCCGTAGGGGACCGCACCGCCACTCCCCAGCAAATTAGGGACACTGTTGCTCCTGGGGTATCGGCGAGCACCATTCGCAACCGTCTCCATGAAGCTGGGCTACGGTCCCGCACACCGTTAGGCCGTCTTCCGCTCACGCCCCAACATCGTGCAGCCCGCCTCCAGTGTTGTCGCGACAGGCGTGAATGGAGGGACGAATGGAGACGTGTCGTCTTCAGCGATGAGAGTCGCTTCTGCCTTGGCGCCAATGATGGTCGTATGCGTGTTTGGCGCCGAGCAGGTGAGCGCCACAATCAGGACTGCATACGACCAAGGCACACAGGGCCAACACCCGGCATCATGGTGTGGGGAGCGATCTCCTACACTGGCCGTACACCACTGGTGATCGTCGAGGGGACACTGAATAGTGCACGGTACATCCAAACCGTCATCGAACCCATCGTTCTACCATTCCTAGACCGGCAAGGGAACTTGCTGTTCCAACAGGACAATGCACGTCCGCATGTATCCCGTGCCACACAACGTGCTCTAGAAGGTGTACGTCAACTACCCTGGGCAGCAAGATCTCCGGATCTGTCCCCCATTGAGCATGTTTGGGACTGGATGAAGCGTCGTCTCACGCGGTCTGCACGTCCAGCACGAACGCTGGTCCAACTGAGGCGCCAGGTGGAAATGGCATGGCAAGCCGTTCCACAGGACTACATCCAGCATCTCTACGATCGTCTCCATGGGAGAATTGCAGCCTGCATTGCTGCGAAAGGTGGATATACGCTGTACTAGTGCCGACATTGTGCATGCTCTGTTGCCTGTGTCTATGTGCCTGTGGTTCTGTCAGTGTGATCATGTGATGTATCTGACCCCAGGAATGTGTCAATAAAGTTTCCCCTTCCTGGGACAATGAATTCACGGTGTTCTTATTTCAATTTCCAGGAGTGCACATCTATGAAAATTGGTAATTGATTTCTTGATCACAAATTTAAAAAAAAACCACATGTTCTGGGGTTTTTGGACTCACATGGGGGCGAAATAGGGGATGAAAGTTTTTATGCAAATATTTGATGAAAGTTTTTATGCAGGTATTTCATTATGCAAGCATTTTTGAAGCTCAAGGTAAGAAAATTTATATTTGGCTTCTCTGTTCGAAACAAAAATACGTGTTTCACTGTTTTTGCAAATTCAATCTCTAAGAGGGTGAAATAGAGGATGAAAATTTTAAGTAAAGTACTTCGTTATATCAAAAATTTTTAAAGATAAATATGTGAAAATTGTTATTTCGCTCTCGATTAGATATAAAAAATGTGTTAGGGGAGGAAAGTTTCTATGGAAACATCACCACAAGAATGCAAAAGGCACGATTAACAAATAAATGGTTGAAATGGCTCTAAGTCTAAGCACTATGGAACTTAACATCTGAGGTCATCAGCCCCCTAGACTTAGAACTACTTAAACCTAACCAACCTAAGGACATCAGACACATCCCTGCCCGAGGCAGTATTCGAACCTGCGACCGTAGCGGTCTCGCGGTTCCAGACTGTAGCGCCTAGAACCGCTCGGCCACTCTGGCCGCGGCTCTGAGAACTATGGGACTTAACATCGGAGGTCATCAGCCCCTAGAACTTAGATCTACTTAAACCTAACTAACCTAAGGACATCACACACATCCATGCCCGAGGCAGGATTCGAGCCTGCGACCGTATTAGTCGCGCGGTTCCAGACTGAAGCGCCTAGAACCGCTCGGCCACCCCGGCCGGCTGAAAAACATGAAGAGTAAAGAAAAGATCTATACAGACCATACAGCCTACGTGAGCGAAGCAGCGAGCGCTAGGTTAGTGTAGTATAATTATGAAGCTTTAAGTTGTGGAATAAACGGGTAGCTTGTTTGCGTGGAAACGTTCCAACTTTCTCCTCAGTTTCCTCCACCGCTTGCTTAAAGAACATACTAGATGACAGAGGAAGACAGGCTGCAACCTGTCTGACTCCCTTCTCAGTTACTGTCTCTCTTTCAGTGGTTAGCACACTGGACTCGAATTCGGGAGGACGGCGGTTCAAACCTGCGTCTGGCCTTCGCGAGTTAGGTTTTCTGTGATTTCCTTAAATATCTTCGGGGAAATACCGAAATGGTTCCTCTGAAAGGGCACGGCCGACTTCCTCCTCCATCGTTCCCTAATCTGATGGGACCGATGACCTCACTGTTTGGCCCCTCCTCCTAACCAACCAACCAAACTTTCATGACTTTCAACTCCCAGGACTGCAGTTGTATTCCGATGCAACTTGAAAGCGAACGTTATATTATTGATTACGTTCCTCCACTGCGTCTGAAGAATTCATACCATTCTTTGTTCCACAAGTGAATTGTACCTATCAGTATGCTAGCAGTTGTTCATAATAAATGGGTGCGAATTTACCTTTCGTCGACGTAAAGAGCAGATTTTGTTAATTCCAATGGTTTTTTGTCTTCTTGTTCATTCATGGTTGCGCGTTTAGACTGACAACTCTCTAAAGCTCATTTCATAGATAAAACAATTTTTCTTTGCATTCTTTTGCTTTCAAGTCCAAACTTGCTAGTTCCTTATGAAAGCTGATTTGAGTATAATATCACCTGTATACGTAACTTCTATGAAATAGTTATTGTCAACCCCTTGTTTCTTCTTGTTGTTATTGCTGTTGTTCTCTGCGTCTTCGAGATTTCTGCTCCACTCGACTTGCTGCCCTTATTTCCATGTTCTTTCCATCACTGCCTTACGTACGAGTAACATTCTGCATTCACGTTTTCGCTTTCTCCATCTGTTGTGAATTCTCTTTTCGTTATCACTGCCAAGACAGTGAGTGACTTTAACAGCAAGTCGCCACACAGTCTCTACGATCACTTCCCACGTTTGTACTGTTCTCTTTATTTCAGACTGAAGTGTAGATAGAGAATGAATTTTCACTCTGCAGCAGAATATGCACTGATTTGTAACTTCCTGGAAGATAAAAACTTTGTGCGGGACTGAGGGTCGAAGTCTCGTAACGGTCCGGCTATATCGGCTGCGGTTTCTTGTATTAATGCGAGTTGTAAACTGTTACAGAAAAAGTGTAGTTTAAGTTACGGGGCGACGCTGCAGCTAAGCGATTAGTGAACTGGTTAACTGGTCAGAAGCAGCGGGCAGCAAAGTCCAGGAGGGGATGAACAGCCAACAAAAGATCCCAACGCAGAAAATAATTACAAAAAATGTTAAATAAAACTGGAGTTCTGTAATAACATCTTTGTGCTTCGCTATTAATGTATTCCGTGCCGAATAAAAAAGATTGATTTTTGTGGATATACTGAATCATTATAAAGGCTCCTTAGTGACATGAAATAGCTCTTTTCTACTCGTCTGTGTAAGCTATGAGCCAACGGCTTTGTTGCAGAGGTAACATCGGTTCCCGTCAGACCATAAAAATTAAGCGCTGTCGGACTTGGCTAGTACTTGGATGGGTGACCGTCCGATCTGCCGAGCGTTGGCAAGAGCAACCATAGTAAAGGTAGTGGAGGATCATTTTCGTCATCTTTACAAGGAAAGAACCGTCGATGACGAGGCCACTACTGAAGTGTTACAGCAGGTAACACGTACTATCGACGAGGCTACCGTGACTGCACTAACAGAGGAAATCTCACTCGAAGAAGTCGAAGACGCCGTGGACAAAGGTGCGGCCAATAAGTCTCCTGGACCTGATGGATTGCCCATCGAATTCTACCAGACTTTCTGTGACATCATGATACCTCGCTGGGTTATAATGTTCCGCGAACTTATGTCTCCAGACTGTGTTGTGCCGCCAGCGTTTGTAGGTCTTCTCATGCCGGTACACAAGCCAGGTGGAAGGCTATCGATTAACGACATCGGCCGCTTACAATGCTGAACGCCGATTACAAGATTTTCACCAGGATTATGGCGAGCCGTATTAAGACGACTTTGCCGATGATCCTCGCTCCAGAACAGACGTCGCAGGGGGGAGAAGCCAACATACACATGGCCACCGGTGACTGCAGGGACTTAATAGCGATCGCTTCTGCGTGCCGTCTGAGAGCGGCGATCGTCTCCGTCGATTTCAACCGCGCCTTTGATAGAGTGCACCACAACTTCCTCCTACGAGTGATGGACTGTGTGGGATTCCCCCCGGGCCTCATCGACACCCTACGGCGTCTTTGGACCGCAGCCAGCTCCCACGTCCAGATCAATGAAAGGACGGTAGGACCAGTACCCACTAAGAAGTCTCTACGACAGGGTTGTCCCCTTTCTACCTACCTTTATGCAATCGCACTCGAGCCACTCCTAGGGGGCCTTAACCACCGCCTATCTGACAACACGCTGCGGGACGTCACCTTTCGCTATAGGAAATACGCTGACGACCTGCTACTGCTGGTTCGTTCCAATGACGAAGTTCAAAGCGTACTAACCTGGATTGAGCGATACGGACAGGCCGCAGGCAGTCTTCTGAACATCAACAAGTCGGCGGCGTTGGATATTGGGCGTGGTCTCGGACCGGAAGCCCTCGCTCCCCTCCCACCAGTTTCTGATCTGCGATATTTGGGAATCACGTTCAAGTAAGATGTACGTAAAACAGCTGCAGCAAACTACCGACGGTTATTACAGATCATACGCGCAATGGTGCGACAGAATCTGCTTCGGGACTTGAATCAGCTACAACGTGTTGAATACCTGAACCTCTACGTGGCATCAAATCTCAACCACGTGGCACAGGTCCTCCCACTACCGCTGCAGATAGGTCGCCGGCTTCAGGCGGCCTTCAGTTACTACGTTTCCGCAGGTCATATCTTTAAAGTACGATACGACACTCTTACCCTCCCAGTGCACAGAGGGGGGCTGGGATTGGTCAACGTCAGGGCGAGAGCAGCTGCCCTTTACATGAGCAACATGAGGAAACGATGGAAAAGTCAATATACCTCTCTCACGGGTCGTTTACTACAGGTTCTGATGCCAGTCTCTAACGTCCCGCCGGTGTCGGTTGCGCACGTCGCACCACAGCTCTCCCATGTGTCGACCTACATTCTTGATTACAGCTATGTCAGCTCGAACCTCTCCGCCACACGTCCACCAAAGGCGAAATATTTTTATACCAACCTTCTGCGGGCTGTTTCCCATAACGTGGTGGAAAACAAGTACCCTACGGTTCACTGGCCAACAGTGTGGAAAACGATACACCACAACTTTCTATCATCCACGGTGCGTTCGAAGTGGTTATCAGATCGCCAACAAAAATATGCCACATGACAGCGACTTCACACTATTGGACTGGCAGACTCCCCTTATTGCCCAGATTGTCACCTTTTGGATACCGATGAACACCGTTTTACTTGCGCATCATCTTCCGGAGTTTGGCGACTAACACAGAAGATATTGGCTTGTTACCTCCGGGTCACACCTGATATGATTGTTGTAACACTTGTAACACTTAGTTACTAGAATTCTCATTTGTACACGTTCCCTAAATGTAATCATGTTAAAAAAAAAGAAAGAAAGAAAGAAAGTGCCAAAGGATAGCCCTAACCTTGATTTCCCATATTAGAAAAAAAAGAGGGCCGATTGCTCTCTGTAATGAATATAACTGAGTAAAGAAATCAACGATGGATTGGAACAGCTGTCATGTGACGTCCGCCCAGACCAAACGAAACGAACAATGCTGAACAGAATTATAACAAGAAAAAAGTTTTTTACAGTGATGGGCCATCGAAATTTATAAGGCCACGTCCTTAGATAGCTGGCTCGAATCCAACACGAAAGAATATTGTAACTTATTTGTAAAATAAAAAAAAATGGTAGAGCACTTGCCCGCGTAAGGCAAAGGTCCCGAGTTCGAGTCTCGGTCCGGCACACAGTTTTAATCTTCCAGGATGTTTCATATCAGCGCACACTCCGCTGCAGAGTGAAAATGTCATTCTATAGCAAAATATATTGGCGCACATTTTAATTGCTATTGGAAGTGATTTAGTATATTGGTTTTCACCGGTTTATGTTGCGGAACGATAATGAGAACTTATCATGGAATTTTAGCGTTGGATTGATCAGTGTTATTTCTGGTCGGAGAATAAGCGGTATCCTTTCGTAAATAACAGTTCGTTTATCCAACGCAAGTGGCTTATTATGAGCAAGCGGTGATTTTACACGAGACATTTAACGTTCAAGCTCACCCTCAGAAATCTCTATGTAGGCACAGTAAAGCAGGACTGAAGTACTATCGTGAGATTGTGGATAATTACGGCGATGGATTTGCACAGGCCCCGATTTCGTGTGGAGTTAAATGGTACTAATGGCTCTGAGCACTATGTGACTTAACTTCTGAGGTCATCAGTCCCCTAGAACTTAGAACTACTTAAACCTAACTAACCTAAGGACATCACACACATCCATGCCCGAGGCAGGATTCGAACCTGCGACCGTAGCGGTCACGCGGTTCCAGACTGAAGCGTCTAGAACCGCTCGGCCACTACGGCCGGCGAAAGGTGAGAGATCCTGGCTGAAGGGTGAATGAGGAAGAACATTCCAATGAAGTTTTGTGAGCTCCTCTCGGATGCGCAGACTTCTGAGCCCTTGCGTTGTCATAAAGAACGAAAAGTTCGTTGCTCTTTATGATCTACTGCCAGGTGGCCAGGAATGCGACGGGCACATAGCCGTGAGTACCCCAACTGATGGACGAGAGCACTACCAACAGAGACACCCAGTTAAACCGCGAAATATTTGAATCCTCCTGGCAGATTAAAACTGAGTGCCGGACCGAGACTCGAACTCGGGACCTTTGTCTTTCGCGGGCAAGTGCTCTACCAACTGAGCTACCCAAGCACGACTCACGCCCCGTCCTCACAGCCTTACTTCTGCCAGAACCTCGTCTCCTACCTTCCAAACTTTACAGAAGCTCTCCTGCGAACCTGCAAGTTCTGCAAGGTTCGCAGGAGAGCTTATGTAAAGTTTGGAAGGTAGGAGACTAGGTAAAGCTGTGAGGACGGGGCGTGAGTAGTGCTTGGGTAGCTCAGTCGGTAGAGCACTTGCCCGCGAAAGGCAAAGGTCCCGAGTTCGAGTCTCGGTCCGGCACACAGTTTTAATCTGCC
Source organism: Schistocerca serialis cubense (assembly GCF_023864345.2). Taxonomy (NCBI): domain Eukaryota; kingdom Metazoa; phylum Arthropoda; class Insecta; order Orthoptera; family Acrididae; genus Schistocerca; species Schistocerca serialis. The sequence goes on along the minus strand of NC_064645.1, from coordinate 254,035,745 downwards.
AGTAAGTTTCATATCAGCACACACTCCGCTGTAGAGTGAAAATTCATTCGCGAAATATTTGATTGTGATCCATCGCTCCCTTCGAATGACAGTGTCTGCACGTTCCAACGTTGCAGGAGTCACAGCTGTGTGCGGCCGGCTGGCACACGGGAGATCTGACACGTTTCCACGAACTTGTTGTAATGATAATAGAGGCCTCGCCCAACGACTCATCGTGCTTTTCTTCACTGTCAGTTCTTTGTAGACATTCTGCAAGCACCTACGAATATCTGTGAGGCCCTGGTTTTTCGCCAAAAGTAACTCAGTGACAGCTCTCTGCTTAGAACGCACCTCCGTTAAAGCCGCCGTTTTGAAGACTACGTACAGTGCCGCCACACGTCTGAGCTTTATGAAACTATAGGGGCTGAAGTGGGAATATCCCCGATGCCCCACAACTAATTCCACACTTTTTCAACCGAAACGGGTCGAGAAAAAAATGTGTCGCAGAACGACCCATTTACTTTACTGTGGGACTGTGTTACTGATGTGTTAACAGATTTTTATTACTTTATGAATCGACGCCATATGTTATTCCATTGAGTCATACGGTAACTGCTTAATTACTTCAGTTAGATGCGTTTTCCCATATCTGAGAGACAAAGAAGGGTCTATTTTTCATCTACGCTCTGCCAGCAGCAGAGGCAGCCGCAGATAGTTCTGTTATTACGTCTGTGAGACGATGACGTAGAAGACGTCACGGAGTGGAAGGCAAGCCTCGTCTCGTCCCAACAGTAACAGTGCTCGACCTTCGTGCATGGCTGCGCAACCGCAACCCGCTCACTCCACAACAAAAGCCTCTTGCTGTTTCATCTTAACAACGTCCGTAATCAGTAAAAATTTTTGAGTGGTCTACTATTATACCACATTACCGAACTGAACTTTTTAAACTGTCATACAATAAGTTATCGCTTAACCGGTTTTGAAAACTGTGTCCCGCGGGATGGCAGGAACTGCAAATCTTCGAGAAACTTAATAAAAAAAGTTACGAAAACGTAACGTTCTCAATATGGCCCCTACCCTCAATGGAATAAGAAGCAACCTTGGGGTTTAACGTCCTGTGAGACTGAACAGAAATTCGAATAGGACAAGGATAGGGAAGGAAATCGACTGCGTACATTTCAAAGAAACCATCTCGAAATTAGACACATTCTGATACACGAAACCACGAGAAGCCTAATCCTGGAGGTCGGTCACATATTTGAATTTTGCTTAATAGGAAATTAAAGATTTCGTTCTGTTTCAAACTACACGGCCGAAAAAAAAGCAAAACAAAGAACGACTTGTGGAAGATAAACGAAAGTTTCTACATCTGAATGATGATGTCTGTGGTGTCACCGCCAGACACCACACTTGCTAGGTGGTAGCCTTTAAATCGGCCGCGGTCCGCTAGTATACGTCGGACCCGCGTGTCGCCACTATCAGTGATTGCAGACCGAGCGCCGCCACACGGCAGGTCTAGAGAGGCTTCCTAGCACTCGGCCCAGTTGTACAGCCGACTTTGCTAGCGATGGTTCACTGACAAATTACGCTCTCATTTGCCGAGACGATAGTTAGCATAGCCTTCAGCTACGTCATTTGCTACGACCTAGCAAGGCGCCATTATCCTTTGCTATTTATCTTGTGATGCATGTACCGTCAGACCGATGTTCACCAATTATGGATTAAAGTTAAGTATTCCAGACGCTACGTACTTTATTTGCTGGTCTTCATAACTTGTCCTGTTCCAGACCTCATGCCATCCTGTGTGAGCTAAACGCGTGCCATTTGGCTACCCGTCACAGTGGATTGGCGCTCTTGCCAGTCCACAAAAGTTTGACGACGAGGATTTTGCGTTCGTTTTGATCTTGCCTAAGTTATTTGTGTCATGGCTTCGCCACAATCTCCGGATGTACTGTCCGAATATTATCACTTACAGAATCAGCAGACGCAGGCCTTACTGGATGCCCTTGGACAGCTCGTCCAGGGTCAACGTGCAATGCAAACCGATGCGGCAGCCGCCGCTCCACCGCTACCGCAGCCACAACACGCTGTTGCACCACCTTTTCGTCCTTTTGATGCTGCACTGGAGAGCTGGACGGAGTGGTCACGCCAATTTGGATTCCATCTCGCCGCCTACAGAATTCAAGGTAATGAGCGGCACCCTTTTCTCCTTTCTGGCGTCGGCGTGGCCACGTACCGTGTGATAGTGGAATTATTTCCCCGACGCGACGTAGCAACTCTGTCCTACGACGAAATTTTGTCTGCATTAGATGCATATTTCAAAGAATCAGTCAATGTAGTTGCCAAACGGTATACGTTCTTTCGTACAAAACGTACGGCCGGTCAGACTAATAGGGAATGGGTTGCAACCTTGAAAGGCCTTACTAGGGATTGTGCTTTTGAGTGTGAATGTGGACTCCCTTATTCAGATACTATGGTACGTGATGCTATTGCACAGAACGTTTCTGATGTTCGTATACGGGAACAGATTTTAAAACTAGTCAATCCCACTCTTCAACAAGTGATGGACATATTGGATCGGCAGGACACACTTGACTTTGCTCAGGAATCATCTGAAACTTCGCCAGCTATATGTCATGTTAACCGGCCCGCCGAGCGAGTTGCATGGAGCCGTAAACAGCCCTCACACCCGTCCGCGCAGATGCCGCCAGGCTCTCCGCCACGTGTGCCGCACAAGCAAGCAAATGCAGTGATAAAATCATGCCCACGGTGTGCTACTAGGCATTCGCGTGAGAATTGCCCGTCACGCCAGGCTATTTGCTTTTTCTGTCATAAAAAAGGACATGTTCAAAGTGTTTGCCAGAAAAAGCTCCGATCGGACACTCACATCCATTCCAGGCCCTTTGCTTCGTGCCGGAATCGGAATCGAACCAAGAATACTCAGGCTCGTGAACCTTCGCCCATGGAAATTCATGTAGTTCATGCCACTCCGCCCAGTGCCACTCTCTCTAACAGTGACTGTGTTCGTCCCACAAATAGTGTGCGTCGACGTCGCCGGAAATCACGTCAAGTCACAAGTGATTCTGTACCAGTGTCAGTTCACGTTGCAAGAGACAGTCGCTCTTGTCGTCAACAGGACAATAAACTTTTTATAGACTTGGACATTCATGGCAAAGTGATACCGTTCCAGCTCGATACCGGAGCTGAAGTTTCACTGATCAATCAAGACACGTACAAACAGCTGGGCACGTCTCCGTTGCATGCCACAAATGTTAAGTTAACTACATATTCAGGTCACGGGCTCCCTGTGTTAGGACAGTGCAGCCTTCTTGCAACATACAAGGGACAAACAAAACTTGTGTCATTTTACGTCCTTCGTTCTTCCTCTGCAGTGAACTTGTTTGGTTTAGATTTATTTCAGTTGTTTAACTTGTCTATAGCCAATCAGGTCCTATCAGTGAACCAGACTGTGCCTTCAGACAGTGTTTCTCGTCTATGTGAAGAATTTGCAGACATTTTTGCACCGGGCCTCGGTTGCGCTAAGAACTATGAAGCACATTTGGAACTGAAAGTAAACGCGCAACCAAAGTTTTTCAGAGCGCGCAATGTTCCCCACGCATTGCGTGATGAGGTCGCAAAAACATTACACGATTTGGAATCACACGGTGTGATTGAACGTGTGCAGGCTTCTCTCTGGGCATCACCCTTAGTAATTTTGCCAAAACCTTCCGGAAAACTGAGACTTCGTGTGGACTTCAAGGCAACAGTGAATCCCCAACTAGTGATTGCAACTTTTCCTTTACCCCGCCCGGAAGATCTTTTTGACAAACTGTGCCCGGGTAAATATTTTTCGAAGTTGGACCTAGCAGATGCGTACTTGCAAATACCGGTGGACGAAGACTCCCAGCACGTTTTGGTGGTTAACACGCATCTTGGTTTGTACCGATTCAAACGACTGCCATTCGGGTGTCCCTCCGCCCCTGCATTGTTTCAGCAATATTTACAAACTGTTTGTGCGTCGGTCCCTACTGCGGCAAACTATCTGGACGATATTGTGATCTCCGGAAAGACGGAAGAAGAACATTTAGCCAATCTCAGAACATTATTTCAGGTCTTGCGACAAAATGGTCTTCGCTTGCGGAAGGACAAATGTGTGTTTTTTGCTCGGGACTTACCATATCTGGGACATGTACTCAATGCCCAAGGCATACATCCCAGTCCAGAGCACCTCCGTGCCATACAAGACTTGTCTTCGCCGCAGAATTTGAAGCAGCTACAGAGTGTGCTGGGAAAAATCAATTATTATCATCGCCAGTGCGCCACGCCTCTTCCATTTCAGCTCCGCTTCATCGCTTACGCCGTAAAGGTGTTCCGTTCGTCTGGACGACGGAATGCGAACGCGCCTTTCGCCAGTTGAAATCGGCGTTGCTTTCCAATACTTGCCTTACGCCATTGGATCCCCGGAAGCCCCTTTGTTGATGGTGGATGCATCGGACTTCGGGATCGGTGCTGTGCTTGCGCACAAAGATGGTTCGCACGATCGCCCTATTGCCTTTGCGTCCAAATTGCTCTCGTCTGCGCAAAGAAATTATTCACAGATCGAGAAAGAAGCATTGGCTCTCGTATTTGGTGTTACAAAGTTTCATGATTTCTTGTATGGTCGTCCCTTTACCATCATCACAGACCACAAACCTCTGACATCGCTGTTTCATCCGACCAAGCCTGTACCTCCACGTACAGCGCAGAAATTCATTCGCTGGTCTATTTTCCTCTCGCAGTACCGCTACGATATCTTGTATCGGTCCACTGCTAAGCACGGAAACGCCGATGCGTTGTCCCGTTTGCCTGTTGCTGAGGATAGAGCATTCGATTCCAACGAACTTGCTTGCATGTTCATTGATTCGGAAACCGATGACGTGGTCGAATCGTTTCCGATTGATTTTCGTCGTGTAGCTACAGCCACAGCTGCTGACCCTGTCCTTGCTTCCGTTTTGCGTTTTGTTGCTACGCAATGGCCCTTGTCAAAGTCACGGATCGAGGATCCGTTGGTTCGCCGATTTTTTGCTCACAAAGAGAGACTTTTTGTTCGACGTGGTGTTTTGCTGTTGCGTTCTGATGATCAGTCCAGGGTCGTGGTCCCACGTTCGTTACAGTCCTCTGTCTTACGGCTTCTCCACCAAGGACATTGCGGTATAGTGCGAACGAAACAACTTGCTCGTCAGCACTGTACTTGGTTCGGAATCGATGCCGCGATTACGGATATGTGCTCTTCTTGCTTGGTGTGTGCTGAACAATAATCCGCAGCTCCGCGGAAATTCTTTGCATGGCCAAAAGCCACTTCCCCTGGCAACGCTTACACATAGATTTTGCTGGTCCATTCTGGAATGCTCGATGGTTGGTTGTTGTCGGCTCATTCAGTAATTTTCCTTTTGTTGTCCGGATGTCTTCCACGACATCATCTGCCACCATCCAAGCGTTATCTGCTATCTTTTGCATTGAAGGTCTCCCACAGACTATTGTTTCCGACAATGGACCACAATTCATTTCCGCAGAATTTCAGTCATTCTGCAAGGCCAATGGTATTCAACATCTGACATCCGCGCCGTTTTCGCCTCAGTCCAACGGTGCCGCTGAACGATTGGTCCGGACTTTCACGTCACAGATGTTAAAGTTGACAGAGTCGCATTCTCGGGAGGACGCGTTATTGCTCTTTTTGTCCTCGTATCGCTCTCAGCCCCGAGATGGTCGCTCGCCGGCTGAGTTGCTCCACGGTCGTCCTCATCGAACCTTGCTGTCTTTGCTACATCCGCCGCATCAGGTTCCTGTGCAGCGGCAGACACCTGCTTTTGCTCCGGGCGACGTTGTATACTATCGCAACTATCGAGGTTTACGGCGTTGGCTCGCAGGGCGCATTCTTCGCTGCCTCGGCCGCGCTATGTATCTGGTTTTGGGGGCCTCTGGTGAGGTGCGCCGGCACCTGAATCAGCTGCGTCTCTGTCGTCGCCTGGGTTCTGCCGCTCCCCGTCTGCTTTCAGCGACGGTGCCGTCCGGTCAGCGCCCTGGGGACCCATCTACTGGCTCGCCTCATCCCCAGGTGTTGCCGACGCTGCCTTCCATTTTCCCCCATGGCGACGCGCCGCCGCCTGTTCTCCCGCCGGCGACGCCCGCCGTCGATGCGTCGCTGACACCGCCGGGCGCCTCCCTGGGTCACGCGCCGCCGATCGCTTCCCGTGACCAGTTGTCCTCCGCCATGGAACTCTTGCCCGCTCCGGACCACATGGCGTCTTCGCCCGTCGGGTGCCCCGACTCGATGGAGGTCGACCCTTCGGCCCCTCCTGTCTCTCTGCGGGCGCATACACCGCATGTTGACGTGCACCCTGGACTAGTTTTTCAGGCGTTTCCTAGCTCCCCTCGGACCGAATGGCAGGGTGCGGGTGGCACAGCCTCGCCTGTTGTTAGGCTCCCCACCTCGTCGCATACGTCAACATGGGGTCCTCCCCACGGCGGGCGGAAGCCTTATAACACAACCGTTCGCCGATTTGCGGGGGAGTAATGGGGTGTCACCGCCAGACACCACACTTGCTAGGTAGTAGCCTTTAAATCGGCCGCGGTCCGCTAGTATACGTCGGACCCGCGTGCCGCCACTATCAGTGATTGCAGACCGAGCGCCGCCACACGGCAGGTCTAGAGAGACTTCCTAGCACTCGGCCCAGTTGTACAGCCGACTTTGCTAGTGATGGTTCACTGACAAATTACGCTCTCATTTGCCGAGACGATAGTTAGCATAGCCTTCAGCTACGTCATTTGCTACGACCTAGCAAGGCGCCATTATCCTTTGCTATTTATCTTGTGATGCATGTACCGTCAGACCGATGTTCACCAATTATGGATTAAAGTTAAGTATTCCAGAAGCTACGTACTTTATTTGCTGGTCTTCATAACTTGTCCTGTTCCAGACCTCACGCCATCCTGCGTGAGCTTAACGAGTGCCATTCGGCTACCCGTCAGTGGATTGGCGCTCTTGCCAGTATACAAAAATGTCTATTCAGATGTCACACCAGTCTCATGAGGGTGAAGCTAATAGCGCCACTATTAGGATGAAAATCAGTTTTGATTTAAATACTCGCTGCAACGGTCGCAAGTGATAGTTACCTACGAGACTTTACTTAATTAGTTGATTTTCGTCAAAATTACCTTTAATTAGACGAAGACTTCACCATCGACTGTTCACTAAGTTTGAACGAGGTCGTGTAGTGGAACTACGAGAAGCTGCCTCTTCCTTCCACAACACTGCAGAAAGCCTTGGCGGGGATGCAGCCACTGTACATAACTGCTGTCAGCGGTGGTCATAGGAATGTACGGTCGCGAGAAGAACGGGCACCGTCCAGGAAATTTGGAAATTTGTGGTAAGGTCTTATTGGACCAAACTGCTTAGGTCATCGAAAAATGGTTCAAATGGCTCTGAGCATTATGGGACTTAACTACTGTGGTCATCAGTCCCCTAGAAGTACTTGAACCTAACTAACCTAAGGACATCACACACATCTATGCCCGAGGCAGGATTCGAACCTGCGACCGCAGCCGTCTCGCGTTTCCAGACTGTAGCGCCTGGAACCGCATGGCCGCTCCGGCCGGCGCTGAGGTCATCGGTCCCTAAGCCTACACACTACTTAATCTAACTTAAACTAAATTAGGCTAAGGATAACACACACACACACACACACACACACACACACACACACACACACACACACACATGCCCGAGGAAGGACTCGAGCCTCCGACGGGGGGAGCTGTGAGGACCGTGACAAGGCACGTAAGACCGCACGGCTACCCCGCGAGGCTGCACCGGCCAGCAACGTGACATTACCGAGAGGGAAGATCATCATATTCTGTATAAAGCTCTGGAACTTCGCACTGCGTCTGCAGCAGCAGCTCGAACAGAAGTTGGGACTACGGTGACATAACCAATTGTTACGAATCAGCTACCTCAAGCACAACTCAGAGACAGACGCCCTGTAGCGTGCATTCCGCTGACGCCAAACGACCGCCATTTGCAGCTTTGGTGGTGTCAAGATCGTTGGACAGCAGGGTCGAAGTCTGTTGTGTTTTCTGATGAAAACGGGTTCTCCCTCGGTGCCAGTGCGGTCGTGTTTCGGTTAGGAGTAGGCCAGGTGAGGGCATGCAACCAACCTGTCTGCGTGCTGTACACACTGTACCTACACCTGGTGTGATGGTCTGGGATGCGATTTTGTATGGCAGCAGGAGCACTCCAGTGGTTATCCCCCCGCAAATTTGTACGTCTGTCTGGTGATTCGACCTGTTCGCTGCCATCATTAACAGTAATTCAAGAGGTGTTTTCCAACAGGATAACGCTCGTCCACATACCGCTATTTAACCCAACAAGTTGTACAGAGTGCCGACATACTGCCTTGGCCTGCTCAGTCACCACAGCTGTCTCCAGTCGAGCACCTATGGGACATAATCTGACGACAGCTCCAGTGTCAATCCACACGCAGCATTCACCGTCCCTGTATTGACCGACCAAGGCCAACATGCGTCGAACTCCTTACCAGAAACTGATATCCGGCAGCTGAACGATCAATGCATGCACGTTCGCACGCTTGCATTCAACAGTCTGGCGGTTACACCGTTATTAATGCCATCATTTCGCATTTCCAATGGCTTCTCTCAGGCTTGCAATAAAGTGTGAACACGCAATGTTAATCACTTCAGTATGTCACAAAGGCAAAAGTATTTCCGAAATTTCATTACTCTACAATAATTATTTCTTGGTGTTGGGATTCTTTTCCCGTATATATCAGATCATTCAGACTGTGCATATTGAGCAAATATTTGCCTTAAAGAATGTGTAAGTGCCGAAGTGAAATGAATATTTTGCAATTCTACTGAAGCATGAGACATAATAGCTGCCACCAAGTTGTTAACCTTCGTAAAACTGTTGCTCAAATATCCCTGAATACTAACAATACGTTACACATCATTCAGTGTATCAAGACAAATAGCCAATGTCACCGCAAATCAAGTGTTTGCAGGCTTTTATGGGCCAGTTGTGTACTCTAAGGGCTCGTGAACAGCGTCAGATGCCGAGTTATCTCTGTGAGGGAAACGGAGATGCCTCGTACCTGTTTGAAACAGCACTTGCACGCTGCATTCCGCGCCGATCTTCCTCCGGATCAAAACGATAATGAATCCATTCACACGTCTAGAACTGTCCGGAACTGGCTTACTGAACACTATGATTAAGCACGACAACTCGTGTGAAGCCTCCGGTTCCCACAGCGGGGTACCTTTAAACCTCTGTGGAGCACTTCTGAGAACATGCTGCACAGTCGATTTCCTTCTCCAAAAACACTCTCTCATTCAACGACTTTTCTTGCATTAAGGACTAGATATATACAGTTTGACTGTTGTGAATGAGTTGTATTTGTCCTGCCCATGTTGGAATGTCAGCTGTAATCCACAGCCTATCAGTAAAGATTAGACACCTTTCACGAGTGTTCATTATAATTTCATCCAACCCTTACAAATAAGAAAATAACTAGTTTCATATCATATGAAAGTTTTACAGGCTATTATCTTGGAAATCGTTGGAAAAATATCGCCTATTCCTATTATAAAAAACGGAATTGTGTGTGTGTATGTGTGTGTGTGTGTGTGTGTGTGTGTGTGTGTGTGTGTGTGTGTGTGTGTGTGTTTCTCCACACCTTCCCCTAAACCACCGGAGCCAGTTCAACCAGACTTAGTACAAATACCCTTCTGTCAAGCCACAATTGCTGTACGAGTAAGGACCACATACGCAACATAGTCAGGTGACAAGACGTCATAAACATTGTTGTTGTTGTTGTGGTCTTCAGTCCTGAGACTGGTTTGATGCAGCTCTCCATGCTACTCTATCCTGTGCAAGCTTTTTCATCTCCCAGTACCTACTGCAACCTACATCCTTCTGAATCTGCTTAGTGTATTCATCTCTTGGTCTCCCTCTACGATTTTTACCCTCCACGCTGCCCTCCAATACTAAATTGGTGATCCCTTGATGCCTCAGAACATGTCCTACCAACCGATCCCTTCTTCTGGTCAAGTTGTGCCACAAACTTCTCTTCTCCCCAATCCTATTCAATACTTCCTCATTAGTTATGTGATCTACCCATCTAAGCTTCAGCATTCTTCTGTAGCACCACATTTCGAAAGCTTCTATTCTCTTCTTGTCCAAACTATTTATCGTCCATGTTTCACTTCCATACATGGCTACACTCCATACGAATACTTTCAGAAATGACTTCCTGACACTTAAATCAATACTGGATGTTAACAAATTTCTCTTCTTCAGAAACGCTTTCCTTGCCATTGCCAGCCTACATTTTATGTCCTCTCTACTTCGACCATCATCAGTTATTTTGCTCCCCAAATAGCAAAACTCCTTTACTACTTTAAGTGCCTCATTTCCTAATCTAATTCCCTCAGCATCACCCGACTTAATTAGACTACATTCCATTATCCTTGTTTTGATTTTGTTGATGTTCATCTTATATCCTCCTTTCAAGACACTGTCCATTCCATTCAACTGCTCTTCCAAGTCCTTTGCTGTCTCTGACAGAATTACAATGTCATCGGCGAACCTCAAAGTTTTTATTTCTTCTCCATGAATTTTAATACCTACTCCGAATTTTTCTTTTGTTTCCTTTACTGCTTGCTCAATATACAGATTGAACAACATCGGGGAGAGGCTACAACCCTGTCTTACTCCCTTCCCAACCACTGCTTCCCTTTCATGTCCCTCGACTCTTATAACTGCCATCTGCTTTCTGTACAAATTGTAAATAGCCTTTCGCTCCCTGTATTTTACCCCTGCCACCTTTAGAATTTGAAAGAGAGTATTCCAGTCAACGTTGTCAAAAGCTTTCTGTAAGTCTACAAATGCTAGAAACGTAGGTTTGCCTTTCCTTAATCTTTCTTCTAAGATAAGTCGTAAGGTCAGTATTGCCTCACGTGTTCCAGTGTTTCTACGGAATCCAAACTGATCTTCCCCGAGGTTGGCTTCTACCAGTTTTTCCATTCGTCTGTAAAGAAATCGTGTTAGTATTTTGCAGCTGTGACTTATTAAGCTGATAGTTCGGTAATTTTCACATCTGTCAACACCTGCTTTCTTTGGGATTGGAATTATTATATTCTTCTTGAAGTCTGAGGGTATTTCGCCTGTTTCATACATCTTGCTCACCAGATGGTAGAGTTTTGTCAGGACTGGCTCTCCCACGGCCGTCAGTAGTTCCAATGGAATATTGTCTACTCCGGGGGCCTTGTTTCGACTCAGGTCTTTCAGTGCTCTGTCAAACTCTTCACGCAGTATTGTATCTCCCATTTCATCTTCATCTACATCCTCTTCCATTTCCATAATATTGTCCTCAAGTACATCGCCCTTGTATAGACCCTCTATATACTCCTTCCACCTTTCTGCTTTCCCTTCTTTGCTTAGAACTGGGTTTCCATCTGAGCTCTTGATATTCATACAAGTCATTCTCTTATCTCCAAAAGTCTCTTTAATTTTCCTCTAGGCGGTATCTATCTTACCCCTAGTGAGATAGGCCTCTACATCCTTACATTTGTCCTCTAGCCATCCCTGCTTAGCCATTTTGCACTTCCTGTCAATCTCATTTTTGAGACGTTTGTATTCCTTTTTGCCTGTTTCACTTACTGCATTTTTATATTTTCTCCTTTCATCAATTAAATTCAATATTTCTTCTGTTACCCAAGGATTTCTACTAGCCCTCGTCTTTTTACCTACTTGATCCTCTGCTGCCTTCACTACTTCATCCCTCAAAGCTACCCATTCTTCTTCTACTGTATTTATTTCCCCCATTCCTGTCAATTGCTCCCTTATGCTCTCCCTGAATCTCTGTACTACCTCTGGTTCTTTTAGTTTATCCAGGTCCCATCTCCTTAAATTCCCACCTTTTTGCAGTTTCTTCAGTTTTAATCTACAGGTCATAACCAATAGATTGTGGTCAGAGTCCACATCTGCCCCTGGAAATGTCTTACAATTTAAAACCTGGTTCCTAAATCTCTGTCTTACCATTATATAATCTATCTGATACCTTTTAGTATCTCCAGGGTTCTTCCATGTATACAACCTTCTTTCATGATTCTTAAACCAAGTGTTAGTTATGATTATGTTGTGCTCTGTGCAAAATTCTACCAGGCGGCTTCCTCTTTCATTTCTGTCCCCCAATCCATATTCACCTACTATGTTTCCTTCTCTCCCTTTTCCTACACTCGAATTCCAGTCACCCATGACTATTAAATTTTCGTCTCCCTTCACAATCTGAATAATTTCTTTTATTTCATCATACATTTCTTCAATTTCTTCGTCATCTGCAGAGCTAGTTGGCATATAAACTTGTACTACTGTAGTAGGTGTGGGCTTCGTATCTATCTTGGCCAAAATAATGCGTTCACTATGCTGTTTGTAGTAGCTTACCCGCATTCCTATTTTCCTATTCATTATTAAACCTACTCCTGCATTACCCCTATTTGATTTTGTGTTTATAACCCTGTATTCACCTGACCAGAAGTCTTGTTCCTCCTGCCACCGAACTTCACTAATTCCCACTATATCTAACTTCAACCTATCCATTTCCCTTTTTAAATTTTCTAACCTACCTGCCCGATTAAGGGATCTGACATTCCATGCTCCGATCCGTAGAACGCCAATTTTCTTTCTCCTGATAACGACATCCTCTTGAGTAGTCCCCGCCCGGAGATCCGAATGGGGGACTATTTTACCTCCGGAATATTTTACCCAAGAGGACGCCGTCATCATGTAATCATACAGTAAAGCTGCATGCCCTCGGGAAAAATTACGGCTGTAGTTTCCCCTTGCTTTCAGCCGTTCGCAGTACCAGCACAGCAAGGCCGTTTTGGTTATTGTTACAAGGCCAGATCAGTCAATCATCCAGACTGTTGCCCTTGCAACTACTGAAAAGGCTGCTGCCCCTCTTCAGGGACCACACGTTTGTCTGGCCTCTCAACAGATACCCCTCCGTTGTGGTTGCACCTACGGTACGGCTATCTGTATCGCTGAGGCACGCAAGCCTCCCCACCAACGGCAAGGTCCATGGTTCATGGGGGGGTCATAAACATTAAGACGCGTAAAAAACTGCGCGATAGGGCATGACTTTTAAATATTTTACTTCCTTTCTACTAACTCATTTCCAGCACAGTTTGCAAACAGTATCCACATATGACACTGAATGTACCTACAAAATTATCTCGATTGTGTCGTGTAACACATATGAGTCGTGGCGGCTTTAAGTTTGGCGCCACTAACTACCTGGCGATATCGATCCTGGTCATATGCCAGGGCTGGGGTCTTGGTCGAGGAGTATTATCGGGTTTGGCGGGCCATGGTGCCGGCACATAGCGGGTGGCTACGTGGCTGGAGAGTTGGTTTTTGCGGCACTCCCACGGCCCAGGCGTTGACCTTGTGAAGCCACGTGTCGTTAAGTTGGTCGCAGCCAAAGTTTTCCGGTTTGGCGGGCCATGGTGCCGGCACATAGCGGGAGGCCCCGTGGCTGGCGAGTTGGTTTTTGCGGCACTCCCGCAGCCCAGGCGTTGACCGTGTGAAGCTGCGTGTTATTAAGTTGGTAGCAGCCAAAGTTTTCCGGTTGCAGTAAGTAATGATGGCGGTGAGTTGCGAGAAGGGCAGCTGAACCCGCGTGGTACCTGGTCAGCAAGCACCGGGCCAACTCTGGAGGCTTAAACACCTGTAGAAAACCTGTGCGGATTGGAGACAGTAACACCCCTGCTTGAAATCCTGGAAGTCATGGATCCTTCACACCCGATTGAAGTTACGTGTTGATCTTTTATTAGTAGTGGTTATCGTTAGCCCATCTCTGACCCACCAGGATAGCCGACAGCGCTAACGCGCTGCTTCCTGGACTCGGGTAGGAGCGCCGGCCCCGGATCGAGTCCACCCGGCGGATTAACGACGGCGGCCGGTGTGCCGGCCAGCATGGATGTGGTTTTTAGGCGGTTTCCCACATCCTACTAGGTGAATACTGGGCTGGTCCCCACGTCCCGCATCAGTTACACGACTCGCAGACATTTGAAACACATTCACACTACTTCACGATTTACACTAGACGCAGACAGCTGGGGTAAACTAATTCCAACCTGGGGGGGGGTGGGGTTATGGGGTAGCGGCAGGAAGGGCATCCGGCCACCCCTTAACTTAACCATGCTAATTCCGCACTTAACCCTGTCGACCCTGTGCACAATGCGGGACAAAGGCAGTAGCGATAGAAAGAAAGATCGTTAGCCCATGTCTGTGTTAATGTTGAATTAGACTCGTCATGTTCATTACGCCACCGACTGTGTCATGGTCACCGATCAGTGTAACTGACTGTAATCTGCTTGGTCCAGATCCTATTCATGTAAATTGAGTTGGTGCAACTGGGACTGCAGTATAGTCTGTGTCGAAGGCAATCCAGTGTTAAAAGAGGGTGTGCTCTGGCATTTTGATTTGCACGTAGTCTTAGTTCACGTTGCCAGTTTTCATGCAATGTTAAGAAGCATCAAGCTCGTGACTTCTATGTGCAGACACCTTAGATATTGTCATTTACCCTTATTTGGGAACATTACTGTTTCCTTTCTGACGCATGTTGGCAGGATAGTTCTGGCAGCGGGTGACGCGTTCCTGTTTCCTGGGCTTAGAACAGAGACGTGTTTTCTTCCTGCTGCGGCGACACTTCCGTCTAGATTTTCCCGCAGCCAGCTGCCTCTATCAGCTGCCTCGTGTTAGCTCAAGTTAAGTAAATTTGATCGTATTTGTTCGTATCACGGTGGAGGGTCGCCCAATTAATTCCGGAACCCTTCATCTCTTCAAATATTGAGAGTTGAGCAAGCACATGAGCCCTAAGTTGTGTTCCGGAAGTCCAAAGTTCCTTACGACTATTTCCCGTTTTACAACTTGTTTAAATTTTGCAGTCTCTGTTCTGTTAGTTCTGGAGCGTGTTAAGTTCTAAAGGCCTTTGCTTATGAGTATGAAATGTTGACTTTTTTATGCGCTTTCATTATCTCACTCTATTGATTGTCAAACTTGCGTGGTAACAGCCAGTTTGCTGTGATAATTGATTGCTGTAATTTGTCACCTTTCTTATATTTTGACGGACTGTACACTTATTTGAGGGTTATTATCAATGTTTCTGCTGGGTTGTAACAGCTGGGAGTTACATTCAAATTGTATGGCCATTCCAGCTTTTCTTGTATTTTGAGGGCTTGTATATTTTATTGTTTATGGGATTTTATTAAGGTTTATGAATTGTTAAGGGGTATCCAACAACCAAAATCAGTGGCGTGACTTATTATCCTTTCTGTATTTTGAGTGAGCGTTGTTTATTTGTTTAAAGTTTTATCCGTTCTTGAGAATTGTTAGTACTTTCAGTGGCAGTCATTTGTAATTCATGTCACTAGTAAAATACAATTTGTTGAACCAACCTGCAGTGACAATTAGTTGCTGTGACTTCTTACTTAGATTTGGGACGTAGGTATATACCTCGTTTTAAGCCCTGCTCTTCATGGTGTAAATTGTTAAAAATTTTTAATAGTGAATTTATCCTGTTGAAGTTCGTTAAACTATTGTGAGCGTTGTTATTCATTTTTGACAAGGTTTTTAATTTGTAATCATGTAATTAAGCAATAAAAAATATCCCAAGAAATGACAAAAGACGAAATATGTGGGTCCACCTTCCATGTGTTTGTTCCTTATAATTATCCCAACCCTTGTTGTGAAGTGTCAACGTAGATCAGGAGATGTGTCGTTGTAAACACCGAGATGCGCGAAAGATTGCCACATCCAGCATGAAGTTTTAATATTTTCATTCTTTACCATAAAAAAAACTGCTAAAGTCGAGTCAACTCAAGGAAATCTGTGACATCTGGCGACGCCTTTGACAGCTCACAACTGCGAAGCGCAAAGGAATGTAGACGGAAACGGAAGCCGTACATAGCTATGAAGAGGCCTTGCGGCACATACGTTTACGAAATCGCGTTGTAGACATGTGGAGCAGCTGCAGCTAGAGTACAGAAACTGTGCACGATCACGCTACTTAATGTGGATAGTGAACTCATAAATTTGTATATTTCATATTTCTTAGTGCGAGTGTTTCACAAGTTAAAGGTGTTTTCACGAGTACATGGAAACGAAATTTTTTCGATACTGCACTACACACAAGGATTTTTTTTTTATTTTTGCTTCTAACAGAAATTTGGTAAAATTGCTACTCGCGCAATGCCGGGTTTGTCAGCTAGTATTTCTATTAGAAACTTCTATGCTATAAACAACGATTTCTATCATTTCCTGGAGTGACAACCTTTCCTTTACGGACATAGCATCCAAGAAAAAAGAGAGATATTCTGTACATGCACTGGCGCTCGTTCTATTGAAATAAACGACTTGCTCGCTCTCTGTTCAAAGACAAAAATGTCAAAGTGATATCATAATCAGGGAATGAGTGTAAGCGAGCAAATGTAGGTATCCCGCATCGCCGCTCTTGGCAGTGTCCTAGTGGAGGTGGTTTGTATTTCCTTCCTCCGTCCTGTTACGAAGTGTCAAGCATTTATCTGTATCGTGTGGTTGGGTGTGGCGAGTGCCTGCTCTGATATATGGTTTCGGAATGTAGCCCACTCTCGTCGAATAGCATGGGATCAACGTTCTCACCCAGCGGACGGATCACCAACAACACTATCGCATGCCCTCACCTTACGAGACACTGCGGACAGGTTTGAAACTTAATCCAAGGAATTGGCCCAGACACGTGATCAGGAAGTTTGCGGCTCCACCTCTCCTCTCCTTGCCGGCTAAAGACTGGCGGTGGAATCTTCCATCTCCAGGAGACGAACCGGTTTACCTCAGAGTGGAAAACCACCGCTCAAACGTGCGTTAGTGACCTCGGCTAGGAGGCGGATGTATGTTATGTACACAATCATCATTATCACATCCTGACGGAAATTGTGCTACTTGCATACTAGAGTTGAAAACATTGTTTGCCGCGCGGGATTAGCCGAGTGGTCAATGGCGCTGGTCCCGGCGGAGGTTCGAGTCCCCTCTCGGGCATGGGTGTGTGTGTTTGTCCGTAGGATAATTTAGGTTAAGTAGTGTGTAAGCTCAGGGACTGATAACCTTAGCAGTTAAGTCCCATAAGATTTCACACACAAAACATTGTTTATCTGAATCACGTCTAAATGTTAGTGAAGTAATAGGTAAAGGGAAAATTACTACAGTTCGTCTTTTTGTGTTTGCTTCAAGATACTGGAATGACTACTGTGTAACTGAAAATATCCAATTATATATACCACAACCACCCTACACCAAGCAGTATTTCGTGCGAATCGAAGCTGGTGCGAGCAAGTTCTCGCCCTAACATCATTTATAGAAGCCGGCTTCTAAAAGAAGAAGAAAACCTCAATGGCACTGATTCACTTCACAGCTGCGTATGACATCGTGTGGCTGGATGATTACTCTATAAGCTAAATAAAACCGTTACAAACTCAAAGACCACAGTTCTATTGCTAACATTTCAGAAACCAGAAGTAAACCATACACCATAAAGAACGGTCTCCTTCAGGAGTCGGTTTTGGCCAAGCTTTTATTTAACTTGTACACCAGAGATGTGGTCACCACTGACTCTGTAAAGTTTGGCTACGCCAGCCATCTACTTACAGCAACTGAAAGTAATACATTCGAAGAAGGTGAACAAACGATCTAGTATTTACCAACGATCTAATGTTAAAAAAGTGGGGACATTGCCCTAACTCCAATGAAAGAGAAATTAGCTCATTTCACCTAAGCGAAAGAATGACAAACACAGAATTCGCTGGTGCTAGCTGGGGATATAGTGCAAACACCTCAAGAACTGCAACACAAGCACTTGTCTATCCAGTCACCCTATACGGTTCTTCTCTCTGGAGTAGAAGTAGCCACGTCCACGAAACAGATATCTATCTAAATGATGCGATGGTGACCGTGGCAGGAACTCTTAAATCCACACCAGTTCCATGAGTGTCAGTACTCACCACACAAATCTCGGACGACAAAAAGCAGTAACACGTGAATAGATGAAACTCAAACGATCCAGAGACTTTTCAGTTCATGAGGTATTGAACAGTTTAGCATGTACTTGACTAAAATCTAGAGAACCAATCTGGGCAAAGACTTGAGATCACGCCCTTAGAAAGCTAGAAGCTAAGAGATATCTGGAGAAATTATTGGACGTCCTTCCATGACCATAAGACGTTAGCTAACGTAGATCCAACTCCCAGGTGCGAACCAACCAAGAAATATATGGAGCTTCCTCAACCGCGTCACATCTGGCCGCACCGTGACAAAAGCAACGCTACACGAATGGGGAATCACCGACGATGATCAATACAACTGTGGAACATCGGAGAAAACTCTAGAGCACATATCGAACGACTTCCCAAAACGAAAATTCATAGGTACTTGGAAAGACATGGTAGATGGAATACCTGCAGCAGTTAACTGGCTTTGGATATCCAACTATGACTGTAAATGGGTAGCTCAACTTCGTTTCTCTACTACCTCTTCTCCAGCTGTAATTATCACCTACACATACATACATATGTATACAGATATATATGCTTCATTATCACCTACACATACATATGTATATGAAAGTATGTGCTCGTACTGATGGATCAACTCGACTGTATGTGCTTGTAAAAAATAATTCAGTAAGCCAAATGCTAAACAGTAAATTTGCTATTTTCATAAAGTACGAGTTTACATTGCCACATGTTGTTTGGCTGAAACGAAATGATTTAGTCACGTTACGAGCTTGTGATGGTGTTGCGAATTGTTTCACTCTCTGTCAAATGCGTATTTGAGTCAGAAATGAAACACTCGACTGTGCTCCTACTCTTGTGTGAATGTCCATACAGAAATCGTCGAAGTGTTTCCGTTAGATGAAGTGAAGCGGTCCGAAGGTCAGTTCGAACCCGACAACCCTTTATCGGTTTACTGGTGCGACCGACCTCCGAGCCCTTTAATTACTTATCACATTGTCGAAGCGGACGCAACCTTCTTCACCGAATTCGAACGAAGGGAGTGGAGCAGTTATTCTTCAGATGGTTCATATAAAGCAAACGCTAAGTTAGGTTTTTGAAAATAAGATCCCTTATCGCCAACCACTTCCGTTCTATTGTGGAAAACGAATCTCTGTCAGCCAACTAAAATCACAAAGCCTTGTTACATTATGCTATACAGTCATATTTCCAGATCGTTATCAACTATCGTGTGGACTAAAACTAAGTGCGACGAAGTCACAAATCATTTTAATGTAAGTCCAGTTCCCATTAAACATGGACGTTGTCGGAATGATAAGACTTCGATGCCTCAGTACAGATAACCGAATAGTCGGTGAAAGCGCGTCGAAGGGGTATTTATGGAGGGGTTACATTATAAGATGGTTGCTCAAGATAGGCAACAGTCTTTCCAGTGGTTTGAGGGGCAACAGCTTAAATAATGCGACATAATATAGCGATTTTCAGTCTGAAACAAACATAAAACAGAAACATGAAAACTATCTGCAGATGAAAAGCTGTAGAATGCACGATAAATATAAAACTAGCAACATAAGTAAGTGATAGCATCATGTGAGATGTGTGAATAACTATCTTATTTCCAAATTACTTTTATTGGCCTAATCTTCAGCACAGCATAAACGTACAATGTTATCATGTCATAATAATTTACAGGAAAGATAATAAATGAAACTTACTGAAGACAGTACAGAACGTGTTGAAACATGTTTGGGTAAAACAATACTAATCATATGATCTCTTACGCAAGGCGAAATTCCAATGTTGTTTTTTTTTTTTTTTTGGGGGGGGGGGGGGGAGCAAGAAAAGTAAGATGATGTGCAACATCCAATAGATGTTCATGGGCTGTAGATATTAACAAACAGTTTCCATACCTTTGACCATACCTTTGACAAATACCTTTTGTTACTATTCATTGGACGTCTCTTGAAGCGACTGGCTTGCAGACAAAGTAATGTGAACGTCTGTAAACATAGACCTCCAGTCTTAATTTCCTATCAAGCCTCCTCCGTACCCATCGAGGGAGGAAAAGTGTAACAGCTGATAGTGAGTCGCTATTTAACGTACTTGTCGATATTTTAAAAGAAACTGATACTCGATACACTCCCTAAATTTACTATACGATACAGACAAGTTAAAAATTGTAATTTCGCATTCCATATAGTTTTAATGATATCAATATGATAGTTTTTTGCGCTTATGTACCGAATAGGTTTTCAAATAACTTTCCGAAAGCCTAATTATCTCTCTTATGTTGGAATTATTTCGAAATTTACTTATTCAATTTTATTTACATTTGAAGACACTGACATTATAACTGTTAGTTATAAACTTTCAAAGCAACGTTAAAACAATCGACAAGCAAGTCAACTGGCAGGTGCAATAATTTCTTTGGTATATGTATTATCTTTGTCCTTCTTGGTTAGTAGTAGTTACAGGGTGTTTCAAAAATGACCGGTATATTTGAAACGGCAATAAAAACTAAACGAGCAGCGATAGAAATACACCGTTTGTTGCAGTATGCTTGGGACAACAGTACATTTTCAGGCAGACAAACTTTCGAAATTACAGTAGTTACAATTTTCAACAACAGATGGCGCTGCGGTCTGGGAAACTCTATAGTACGATATTTTCCACATATCCACCATGCGTAGCAATAATATGGCGTAGTCTCTGAATGAAATTACCCGAAACCTTTGACAACGTGTCTGGCGGAATGGCTTCACATGCAGATGAGATGTACTGCTTCAGCTGTTCAATTGTTTCTGGATTCTGGCGGTACACCTGGTCTTTCAAGTGTCCCCACAGAAAGAAGTCACAGGGGTTCATGTCTGGCGAATAGGGAGGCCAATCCACGCCGCCTCCTGTATGTTTCGGATAGCCCAAAGCAATCACACGATCATCGAAATATTCATTCAGGAAATTAAAGGCGTCGGCCGTGCGATGTGGCCGGGCACCATCTTGCATAAACCACGAGGTGTTCGCAGTGTCGTCTAAGGCAGTTTGTACCGCCACAAATTCACGAAGAATGTCCAGATAGCGTGATGCAGTAATCGTTTCGGATCTGAAAAATGGGCCAATGATTCCTTTGAAAGAAATGGCGGCCCAGATCAGTACTTTTTGAGGATGCAGGGACGATGGGACTGCAACATGAGGCTTTTCGGTTCCCCATATGCGCCAGTTCTGTTTATTGACGAAGCCGTCCAGGTAAAAATAAGCTTCGTCAGTAAACCAAATGCTGCCCACATGCATATCGCCGTCATCAATCCTGTGCACTATATCGTTAGCGAATGTCTCTCGTGCAGCAATGGTAGCGGCGCTGAGGGGTTGCCGCGTTTGAATTTTGTATGGATAGAGGTGTAAACTCTGGCGCATGAGACGATATGTGGACGTTGGCGTCATTTGGACCGCAGCTGCAACACGGCGAACGGAAACCCGAGGCCGCTGTTGGATCACCTGCTGCACTAGCTGCACGTTGCCCTCTGTGGTTGCCGTATGCGGTCGCCCTACCTTTCCAGCACGTTCATCCGTCACGTTCCCAGTCCGTTGAAATTTTTCAAACAAACCCTTTATTGTATCGCTTTTCGGTCCTTTGGTTACATTAAACCTCCGTTGAAAACTTCGTCTTGTTGCAACAACACTGTGTTTTAGGCGGTGGAATTCCAACACCAGAAAAATCCTCTGTTCTAAGGAATAAACCATGTTGTCCAAAGCACACTTGCACGTTGTGAACAGCACACGCTTACAGCAGAAAGACGACGTACAGAATGGCGTACCCACAGACTGCGTTGTCTTCTATATCTTTCACATCACTTGCAGCGCCATCTGTTGTTGAAAATTGTAACTACTGTAATTTCGAAAGTTTGTCCGCCTGAAAATGTACTGTTGTCCCAAGCATATTGCAACAAACGGTGTATTTCTATCGCTGCTCGTTTAGTTTTTATTGCCGTTTCAAATATACCGGTCATTTTTGAAACACCCTGTAGAAGATATTGTCGTATGAAGTTGTCGGGAATCTTATCTTCCCTACTGTGCATATGTGGTATTCTGAGATCCAAACATATTTGAATACTGAAATTGTATTGTCTCATAATGAAGAATTTTAAATGTCAAAGATGAAGTGTATGCAACAAATTATTTCAGAGTACATACCTGATTATCCTCCGCCAGGGAGAAATATAGCTCTAATTGTTGAGCCAAGAAAGATATCGAAAAACAGCGAATAAAGACGGTAAGTTAAGTAATGAAAACTACTAAATTAATTTTTATCACAATCTTTATTTTATGAATAAATCAAACTCTGTTCGTATTTGATCTCGGTGGCAGAACATATCACGCAAACAGATGCATAGAAATAATTTGCGAGGCTCATTATGAAATTAATTATTGGTTGCGAGTAGAGTTTTGAAGGCGACTGGGCTAGGTGATATTTGTTGCTACTTAACAGATAGCTGCATCAGCAGACAAATTCGACAATGTAGGATTGCCGCATCTGCCTCCTACGCTTCTGTCATGATGACGGGACAGACTTAATGCACGTGTTAGATATAGTAAGCCACTTTCCAGTGTCTGCTGCATTTTCCTAGTGCGAATCCACATTTATTAGATCGTATATTTTTCATATATATTGTAGAAGTATCTTACATCTCGAGGATCGAAGCAACACCCTCCGGCTCGAGCACCACCGAAGTAGTGTATATACTATGAAGGCTCGAGGAAACCGCTGTAGAATGTCTAACACGACGAGATATAGGCGGAAACAAACTCATCCCCAAGTTGCGTAACGGGGCATTACGCAGTTTCTCGAGAAACTGAGGAAATAATTTCACCCCTTGCAGGAAATTACTTGACAATTGCACATTTTCGAGGAACATTATGTTTGCATTTTATGTCGTTCTTCTCAGTGGAGTTTAACATCTGTGGTTACTGATTACGTCTAATTAAGAACTAATTGTCTATGTAGGTAAATTAACTCACAATTTTCCAGCAGTTTTCATTAGAAACTTCGTGCAATAGTTAAGGTGCATCAATTAAGCATTCGATCCCCTAAATGATATTGTGTAATTCGTACTATGATTAACACAGGTGCATGACGTTCGGGATCTTAAAGCCGCAAAGTAAATACGTCCTAAGTACAGACATCAGTACTGCTGCCTTAAAAGAGGAGAAAACACATTAAACTGTTGTTGACTCTATTAAAAGGCCAGAGCACGTTTCCAAAAAGAATAAAAAAATGGTTCAAATGGCTCTGAGCACTATGGGACTTAACATCTGTGGTCATCAGTGCCCTAGAACTTAGAACTACTTAAACCTAATTAACCTAAGGACATCACACACATCCATGCCCGAGGCAGGATTCGAACCTGCGACCGTAGCGGTCGCGCGGTTCTAGACTGAAGCGCCCAGAACCGCTCGGAGACCAGCGGCCGGCCGAAAATAATCATCAACAATTCTACGCATTGTGAACCGCCATCATATTTAATAACAGTTGAAGATATGTAAGCCTTATGATAGTGCGCGAATAGATAAATATTTTTCTGTGTGGCAAACTTTCATAAATGTTTGATATTCAATCGTCATGGGGCTGTGACTACGCTACACTGGGAGACATCGTTCTCGGTCTACCATACTCCATGGTTGTAGTTGCGAATTGTGTAATTACAAGAAAGAACGATCAAATGTGATTTCTGTATATTAAAAAAAAACAAAAAAAAAACCTAATTGGCTTCAGTAATTACGTGTAATAAAGCTTAAGAGAGATAAAAATAGCTCTTTGGACCATTGGGCCATTATATTGTTTCCATTTATTTATTCTCGCTTCAGAAACATACATATTATACATAGTTATGAATGTATTACTTTAGCCCAAATTTAGTTACTTCCAACGCATTTTCTGCTCATTGATGTTCACCTTTTGTCCAGGAGGCTGGAAACAGGCGACATTGAAGCATATGATAAAGTCTGGTATTCTCCACAGACACACTGAATATCCTCTTGATCAGAGCAGCCCCACCTTTCCAAATTAACGTTTGATCTACTATTTCCTGATCTTAGTCTCTTCAGGGACTTTCAAGACGTCCATTTTTCATCACAGCACAGAGGACAGAGCTTCTGAAACATTTTTTTCCAGCCAGGGGGAAGGTAAGTCCTTGCCCTCCATAGCTGCAACCTAGCGTTTTCAGCAGTGGTTCAAAGTGCCGTTGACGTTCTAATGTAACCCCTCCTTTACTTCAGTCGTTGCGGTCGCGGTCCTGCCAGAATCACTGGCTTAGTTATCCCGCGTTTATTTTCCGGTCAAGCGTCATTGCGTATTCGTAAAACGCGTTTTCCGCACTGTTCCGATAATAGAACTTAAGCGACTGCTAATCGGGGACTGTATAACTGGCTTTTAGTAGTGCTGCGATCTGGCAATAATTTTCTGTAAAAATTTCATTTTTTGGGCACGCCAAGTAGGTAATATGTAATCTTTCTTACCTGTCATTCCTGTTAGTCTTAATTTCCACTCTGGCTTTCACTAATAATTATAACGCTAATCATTCGCACACCCAGTCAACCACATACACAAATAGCGATTGGTGTTCACTCGTTCGGATTTATTCGGCTCAATTCGTATAGCCGTGTCTCCTTTTCCCTGCGGGGAAGTTTTTTTTATTTCTTGATGCGACTGGGATCCCCCTGGCAGACATTACGTACACTACGCGCACGTTCAAAAATCAACTTATGATTCGTTCAGAAATCAACTTAAATGTGTTCAAAAATGTTCAAAAACCAACAGGGATGCGTTTCAAAATGATATGAATAATCGACAAACCAACGTGCGCTGGATGGTAGGCGATTTGTGAAAGAAGGTTTTTATTCTTCAAGAATATGAATTTCACGTCCCCTGAAATTGTTGCCTGGGGCAGATACCTCGGTTTACCCCTCCCCGTCCCTAGATTCGGGCCTGACAGCTGACTGAACGCTGTTCTTTCTTGGTACATGTCTCAAATGGGGCAGCCATTTTGAACAGGTATTGTGGTCGCGTTTCGCTTCTCTGTAGTATGCTGCCGCCTGTTGGGTATTCCTTACATCGTTGGTAAGTACTGCCAACTTACAGAACAATGGCGCGAAATGTCCCACTCAATAAGAATCCCGTTAGCGATGTGAATAAATGAGATATTATTCAGCAATTTCTGCGATATGAACAACACGAACCTCGCAAAAACATAAGTTTCTATCGTAGAGAACTGGGCTTCTCCAAGAGAAATTTTTCTGCCTATGGGTTCTCGTTTTCACAGGTGCCAGAAACAAAAAGTCATCATATGCAATCGAAGCGACAGTTACTGAAAAGACATACTACGTTACATTTGTACTGAAACATGAAGCATCATAATTGGAGCGTCGACTTTATTCAGACGAAACATGGACTCACAGACAACTTAGTTAATGTTGTCATAGGGACAATGTACGAGACGTATTGTCAAACAAATAGATTTGTAGGTTGTGTCATCGCTGTACTTATAAGAGTATTGGAATATAGGCTGTGACTACACCGAAGAGCCAAAGAAACTGGTACCTCTGCCTAATATCATACATGGCACCCGCGAGCACGCAGAAGTGCCGCAACACGATGTGACATGGACTCGACTAATGTCTGAAGTAGTGCTGGAGGGAACCGACACCATGAATCCTGCAGGACTGTCAGTAAATCCGTAGGAGTACGAGGGGTTGGAGATCTCTTCTGAACAGTACGTAGCAAGGCATTGCAGATATGCTCCATAATGTTCATGTCCGGGGAGTTTCGTTGAAAGCGGAAGTGCTTAAACTCAGAAGAGTGTTCCTGGAGCCACTCTGTAGCAATTTTGGTTGTCCTAATGGAATTGCCCAAATCCGTCAGATTGAACAATGGTCATGAATGGATGCAGGTGATCAGACAGGGTGCTTATGTACGCGTCACCTGTCAGAGTCGTATCCTATGCCACTCCATTTGCACATGCCCCACATCATTACAGAGCGTCCACCAGCTTGAACGGACCCTGCTGAAATATAGGGTCCATGGTTTCAAGAGTTTGTCTCCGTATCTGAACACGTCCATCCGCTCGATACAATTTGAAACGAGACTCGTCCGACCAGTCAACATGCTTCCAGCCATCAACAGTACAATGTCGGTGTTGACGGGGCCAGGTGTGGTGTAAAGCTTTGTGTCACGCAGTCATCAATGGTACATGAGTGGGCCTTCGGCTCCGATAGCCCGTATCGATGATGTTTCGTTAAATGGTTCGCACGCTGACATTTGTTGATGGCCTGCCATTGAGATCTGCAGCAATTTGCGGAAGTGTTGCACTTCTGTCACGTTGAACGACTCTTCAGTCGTCGTAGGTCCCGTTCTTGCAGGATCTTTTTCCAGCCGCAGCGATGTCGGAGATTTCATGTTTTACTGGATTCCTGATATTCACGGTACACTCGTGAAATGGTCGTACGGGAAAATTCCCACTATTGCTACGTCGGAGATGTGTCCCATCGATCGTGCGCCGCCCGCATCTCGTGGTCGTGCGGTAGCGTTCTCGCTTCCCACGCCCGGGTTCCCGGGTTCGATTCCCGGCGGGATCAGGGATTTTCTCTGCCTCGTGATGGCTGGGTGTTGTGTGATGTCCTTAGGTTAGTTAGGTTTAAGTAGTTCTAAGTTCTAGGGGACTGATGACCTAAGATGTTAAGTCCCATAGTGCTCAGAGCCATTTGATCGTGCGCCGACCATAACGCCACGTTCAAACTCACTTAAATCTCGATAACCTGCCATTGTAGCAGCAGTAACCGATCTAACAACTGCGCTAGACAGTTGTCTTACACGCGTTGCCGACCTCAGAGCCGTATTCTGCCTGTTTACATATCTCTGTATTTGAGTACGCATAGCTATACCAGTTTCTCTGGCACTTCAGTGGATCTCCCATCACTGTCCTGGGGCGTACACACGACGGTCTTCCTGCCACTCTTCGGTTTGTTGTCGGGCAGTCATCAACGGTACACGAGTGGGCCTTGGATTCCGAAAGCCCATGACGATGATGTACCGTTGAATGGTTCGCACGCTTACACTTGTTGATGGCCCAGCACTGAGATCTGCAGGAATTTGAGGAAGGGTTGCACTTCTGTCACGTTGAACGATTCTCTTCAGTCGTCGTTACTCACTATATGCTCGGTATCAAAGTTTCTGTGAATGATATGCTTACATACACACTATCTGCGCCAAAGTATGTAATGCCGAACTGACCGAAAGGAAAACTTCCCAGTCTAATACGAAGCGGGAAAAATAGTGCTGCCAGTAGTAAAGCATTAACAGTGGAACGATTCGGTCCGGAAAGCTCAGTGACTTCGAATGTGGACTAGTCACTGAATGTCACCTGAATAAAAAAATCCAATGCTGACATTTCAATCGTTCTAAAGCTGCCCAAGTGATGTGATAGTGAAGGGGAAGCCCGAAGGACAGCCTCAACTAAACCAAGACCAGCCAGACGTCCTGTAGTGATATAAAGGAACCGTCGAGCATGAAGTCAGCGGAAGGAATCACTCGTGAGCTACAGAGTGCTACAAGCAGACCATAAAGCACAATGAAATTGCGTAGTTAAAAAGAATTTCTGTAGACGATGCTGTAAACGGCGACTTCACCCGACAGCGAGTGACTGGATACGAATGATTTGGAATGATGAATCACGGTGTACCCTTTGGCAATCCGATAAAAGGGTTTGGGTTTGGTGAAAGCTTGAAAAACGCTACGCACCATCACGTGTAATGCCAGCAGTGAAGGATGGAGGAAGTAGTGTAAGGGTATGGGAGTGTTTTTCGTACTTAGGGTGAAGTCCCCTTATCGTGCTTAAGAAAAGGCTAGATGAGGAAGGATAGAACACGGTTTAAAGCATTTTGTACTACGTACAGGGGAGATGATGATCGTATCAGCAGGACAATGCAACCTTTCATAAAGCAGCATCCGTGTGGCAATGATCTGTGGACAGCAGCATTTCTGAAATGGACTGACCTGTCCAATGGGACTTCATGAACACAATGAAACATCTTTGGGATGAGCTAAAACGTCGATTTCGGTCCAAACCTCAGCGCCCAACATCACTACCGTCTCTGGTTTCGGCTTTTGTGGAAGACTTCACAGACATGCAGACAGATCACTGAAACAGTCCTCAATAGAGTTGAAGCAGTCATAAAGGAGAATGTCCACCAATCAGATAGGGAATACATCAACTGGATGTGTAGAAAGAGTGTGCCAAATACTTTCGGGAGACAATCTAGTCACATCTAAAAAAAGAAAGTCCTGTAAACGTATGTTCTGAAACTTACTTATTTAGATATTCGCCATTTTACTTGTCTCGAGAAAAGCCAGTATTTAATTGTGATCTTACTGCTGGTGCTCGTTGCTCATTCCTTATTGGTTGTGTTTGCCTCTGTACTACGTCCTCTGCTATGGCGCTTTTTTCACTCACAATACAACTGTCTCTCGCATCAGCCATTCCGTACGTATCGTACTGGGGCTGTATGGTATCAGAACAATGCTAATTATTCCCTGGAGTGTGAAAACGTAAACCGCGACATGTAGTCCTATTATTCCACGCGGACAATTGCATACTTGGTATTCTGATTTGACTTATCCAACGGCGATGGGCATTTGTTACATATATTCTGTTTTCCTGTTTTATCAATTCTTTAACTCTGTATTTATAAATTTTCTAACCAGAAAACTGTAAACTTTTTACTGACTCGTTCACGACTAAGTAGCTTCGGCTTGCGTGGCTCCACGGAACGTATAAACAGCTAAAAATAAAATAAAATTCCGGAAGTTGGTAGTCAGTGCTTCTCTGTGATGCAAGTTGCTCTGGCCGTGTGGGCACGGGTGTGGGGAGTGGATGTGTTATTTTCCAGTTTTTTAGGCGAGTCTTTTGCAGGTTAGTGGGCGCAGGAACAGGCCCCACAGCAAGTGTGCAGCCATTAGCCAGCCGGAGGTGTCGTTTAACGAACGAGGTATACTTGGCTAAGTCTGACAGGCCTTTCTTGTCTTCTGTTATCTCTTTCACGCGCTGTTACAATTCTAGCAGCGCGTCACTGAATTCGACCGATGTCTGTTGTCGCGCCTAGTTGATAAGAAATCCAAACACTAGAACAATAGAAACAGTCGCACCTGCGTTTTGTATGGGCTCCCTTTAGTGATTCTCTACATTTTCCAGGAAACCATTCAGCAAATACAGCGCAAGGTGGCGGCGTGGTTACCACAACGGCCTCGCATTCGAGAGGACGGCTACTCAAATCTCCATCTGGCCATCCAGATTTTCCCTCATTTCCATAAGTCGCTCCACCTACATCTACTTTTACGCTCCAGCAGCCATCGTAAGGTGCGTGGCGGAGAATACCTTGTACCACTACCAGTGATTTCCTTTCCTGTTCCATTCTGACATCGAGGGAAATACGACTGACTACATGCCTCAGTACGAGCCGTAATGTCTCTTATCATATCCTCGTGATCCTTACGCAAACTGTACTTTGGCTGAAGTAGAACCGTTCTGCAGTCAGCATCAAATGTCCGTTCTCTAAATTTTCTCAATAGTGCTTTAGGAAGAGAAATCGCTTCCCCTTCAGCGATTCGCAATAGAGCTCACAAAACGTCTATGCTACAATCGTCTGTTCATCGAACCTACAGGTAACAATTCTAGCGTCCCTGCTCCTGAATTGCTTCGATGTCATCCTTTAATCCGACCTGGCGTAGATCCCAAACACTAGAGCAATACACGAAAGTACGTCGTACTAGTATCCTAAAAGTGGTCTCCTTTACAGATGAGCCATACTTTCCTAAAATTCTCCTCGTAAATCGAAGTCGACCGTTCGACTTCCCTGCTACTGTGTTTACGTGATCGTTCCATTTCAAATCGCTTTGCGAAGTTACTCCTAGATATTTAATCGACGCGACTGTTTTAATCAGCACACAATCAATTTTTATACGAACATGACGAGTTTGCTTTTCATACTCATCTACACTAACATATTTTTTCTGCACTTAGAGCAAGCTGCTGTTGATCACGACAACTAGAAATTTTGTGTATGTCATCTTTTACCCTCTTTCAGTCACTCAACGATGACCCTACCGGCATGTAGCTGGTCAGCCTATCCGTCACATCATTTATGTACACAGAAAATAAGAACAGTCCTGTCACACTTTCCTGGGGCACTCCTGACGATACCCTAGCTCTCTGATGAGCACTCGCTGTCGGCAACAACGTACTGGGTTCTATTACTAAGAAGTCTTCATGACACCTATTTAGTTCGCTCGTACGTTCAGTAACAACAGGCAGTATCAAGCGCTTTGCGAAATCTAGGAAGACGGAGCCTTACCGTTGTCCTCCATCCATGGTGCACAGGATGTAGTGCGAGAAAAGGGTAAATGTTGGAATGGCTGCTTTGAAATGGCACACCCGATTCCTTCCCCCCCCCCCCCCCCCCCCCTTTTTCCCTTGAAACAATCCGAGCTTGTCCTCTATCTCATGGCCTCTATGTTGACGGGACGTTAAACCTTAATCTTCCTTCCTGCTCCAACAAATCTAAGTCATCTGTTCACCTTCGTTAATAATGATTTTACATAGTCGTTTCTTATTATTACCCCTAAATACTTATGCGATGTGATGCTCTCAAGGACTTCAACACTAATCTTGTAACGTTTGCTTTCGGGTTCTTCTTCTTTGTTATCCATATTTAAAGACATATGCCTTTAATTACACACTTTTGAAATTTTGTTGAAGCCTTATTGCAATTTATTGCGGTTGTCCAACAACGCCACTTTCGCGTAAGCAGCAGCATTGACAGCCACCGATCTTATAGTGGTGCAACTTCTAATCTGATAAAACTTAAGTACTTGGCTTGGACAAGTATACTGAAACAGCACGACAAATGCATGCTTGAACATAGACGCTGATACTATCCAAGCCTGCTGGTTACGCCCTTGTCTTTGACCACGAACGGAATGTCTGCAATATCCTCAATATATTTCAAGTGTCATTTGTGATCATAACAGTGTTCTGTGTAGTTGTGAGTGTACCATGTAGGAATTAAGTGAGTCCTCCCTCGCGCATGGACGTGTGTGTTGTTCTTAGCATAAGTTAGTTTAAGTAGTGTTTAAGTCTAGGGATCGATGACCTCAGCAGTTTGGTCCCTTAGGAATTCACACACAGTTGAACACGCTCAGTCCGGAACCGCGCGACTGTTACGGTCGCAGGTTCGAATCCTGCCTCGGGCATGGATGTGTGTGATGTCCTTAGGTCAGTTAGGATTAAGTAGTTCTAACTTCTAGGGGACTGATGACCACAGTTGTTAAGTCCCATAGTGCTCAGAGCCATTTGAACAGATGAACAATTAAGTGAGTTCGAGCTTGGGCAAATTGTTGGCACCCGTATGAAATGTGCTTCCTTAGTTAAGGTAGCCGAAGTGTTTGCTGTTTCAGGAGGCACCCTACGGAAGATTTGTACCGCATACAGGCGAAGCGGAAAAACATCAACCACTCAGTCACAACACGGACGAAACTATCAGTTGAGTGATCGTGACAGACGATCACTGAAAAGGATTGTGAGGAAAAATAAGAGAACGACAGCTGCAAAGGTCATTGCAGAACTCAATGTCGCAGTCTCGAACAGTGGCAGCACCAAAACAACTCGAAGGGAGCACCAAAAGCAGGAAATTCCTCAGGCAGTTGGAATTCCAATCTCACTCATTAGTGATGCAAATCGCCGTAATTGCGAAACTTTGGTGCAGAGGCTATAAAACTATACTGTGGGATAATGGAAGAAAGTATTTTCGTCGAAGTCTTGTTTCGCACTGTTTACAATTCCTTGCCGAGTTTACGAACCAAGAGTAAAACAGCGGGACTTCGTTGACGATTTGAGCAGCCAAGTCGTATGTCACACGCGCCCATGTTTACTCTTCAAGGCCGCGTTACTGCCAAGGATTGTGTGATCACTTTGGCTGGTGAGGTCCTCCACATAGTGCAGTGTTGTTCCCAAGTAGTGATACTGTATTCCAAGACGACGAGGTCCCTATTACACAGCACGCATCGTGGAGGACTAGCTCTGCGAACACAAGGATGAACTGTCGCATCTCCTCTGCCCTCCACAGTCTCCAGAATTAAAAATTAATGAGCCTTTGTGGTCTACTTTAGAGACAAGGGCGCGTCATCGGTCTCCATCCCACTCATCGTTGCCTGAACTTCCCACTAGTTTGCAGGAAAAATTGTATAAAATTCCCTTGAAAACCATACAGGGGCTGTATTTACCTTTTTGGAGATGACTGTAAGCTGTTAGTGAATGGCAAAAGTTTTCCTATGTCTCATTATGCGCGGTAATGTGTTGCTTGGCGTTTCCATATTTTTGTCCACCCTCTATATATTGAAAATTTAGAGGTTCTGTTAGGCTCCCTTGGGGTAGATTCGGTGTTTCTTCAATTTCAGTAGAACAACCGCCGTCCAGTGCAATGTACTGGCTTTCGTTGATCAAATATTCATCAGTGAATCATATTTCTGCAAAGACGTGCAGTATATACTTTGCAAGCCACTTTGAAGTGCATAGCATAGGACACATCCCATTGTACCAGCTCATTCGCACACAGAGCACGGGAGAATGATAGCTTAAACGTCTCTGTCCGCGCTGTAATTTAATCTTGGCAGCGTGATGCCTACGGGAGCGATACGTAGGGGGTTACAATACACTTCTAGATTCCTCACTGAAAGGTGATTCGCCGAATTTTATTAAGCAAGCTTTCACGGGATAATTTGCATCTGTCTTGCGTCTATCAGTTCAGGTTTACCATTCGTGCTGGTCTCTGTCATATACGTTCAATATCCTTTCTTAGTCCTACTTCCTTTGTGTTGCTTTTTTTCAGACAGTACTTCACCATACATAACTGCCTCATTTCCGAAAAGTCTGAGGTTACTATTAATATTTTTGGCAAGATAGGTAACACTGTTGGGTGACAGATTAACATACAACATGAACAGTAAGGGTCCCAGCGCACTTCTCTGGGGCACACAAGAACTTGTCAAAAATTTTCCATAGTCTCGATCGCAACAAGATATGAAACTAAAGCTTGCTTATTATCGATCTGAAACACCACAACATTTTCGATAGCGCTTATTGCCAGGTGGGGGTGCGTTGGAGACGACTTTATGCTCACCCTAAAAAAAAACTAAAATAACAAATTTCGATAATTGTTGTTGACTTACATTAACAAATTTTTTTAAAGAAGTACTGATATGTAAATAGGGTACAGAACCGGAAAATATTTTTTAGTGCACTCTTTGAAATATCAGTGTATTTCAGTAACGTGTAATACCAAGCTGGACGTACTTTATGACCAGCTGAAAAAAATGTAATAAATGTAGATTTCGTTAATTGCGTTGACTTGTACTCACAATATTCGTTTTAATGACGTGTTGATGGACTGATACCTTTCAAACATTAACGAAATCTGGTAAAACAATTCATTAAAAACAATAAATTATTTTCGGAAATTAAAAATGTAGAGTAACTTACTGAATTACATTATTTTCAAAAGACAGGCATAAAGTAACCCCACCCCACATTTGGTACTGTAAGGGTTAATGCCCATCTTCAGATTATGAAAATAAACGTAAAATTGTCTTTGAGTTAATGTGATCCTGAAGATGGCAGGAGTAAAATACAGGGAGCGAAAGGCTATTGACAATTTGTACAGAAACCAGATGGCAGTTATAAGAGTCGAGGGACATGAAAGGGAGGCAGTGGCTGGGAAGGGAGTGAGACAGGGTTGTAGTCTCTCCCCTATGTTATTCAATCTGTATATTTAGCAAGCAGTAAAGGAAACAAAAGAAAAATTCGGAGTAGGTATTAAAATCCATGGAGAAGAAATAAAAACTTTTGAGGTTCGCCGATGACATTGTAATTCCGTCAGAGACAGCAAAGGACTTAGTAGAGCAGTTGAATGGAATGGATAGTGTCTTGAAAGGAGGGTATCAGATGAACATCAACAAAAGCAAAACGAGGATAATGGAATGTAGTCGAATTAAGTAGGGTGATGCTGAGGGAATTACATTAGGAAATGAAACAGAGTAGTTAAGGAATTTTGCTATTTGGGGAGCAAAATAACTGATGATGGCTGAAGTAGAGAGGATACAAAATGTAGACTGGCAATGGCAAGGAAAGCGTTTCTGAAGAAGAGAAATTTGTTAACATCGAGTATAGATTTAAGTGTCAGAAAGTCATTTCTGAAAGTATTTGTATGGAGTGTAGCCATGTATGGAAACGAAACTTGGACGATAAATAGTTTGGACAAGAAGAGAATAGAAGCTTTTGAAATGTGGTGCTACGGAACAATGCTGAAGATTAGATGGGTAGATCACGTAACTAATGAGGAAGTATTGAATAGGATTGGGGAGAAGAGAAGTTTGTGGCACAACATGACTAGAAGAAGGGATCGGTTGGTAGGACATGTGTTGAGGCATCAAGGGATCACCAATTTAGTATTGGAGGGCAGCGTGGAGGGTAAAAGTCGTAGAGGGAGACCAAGAGATGAATACACTAAGCAGATTCAGAAGAATGTAGGTTGCAATAGGTACTGGGACATGAAGAAGCTTGAACAGGATAGAGTAGCATGGAGAGCTGCATCAAACCAGTCTCAGGACTGAAGACCATAACAACAACAACAATAATAACTGTTAAAATCACTGAAAGGTACCTTTTTTTAAGAAAAATGGTAAATTCACTCTAAATCCCAGGTGATTTTCTGTTTATTTTCATAGATCTGAAGATGGTTGTTAATGAACCGAAACCGGTATTCAGTAAATTGTAATTTTGTATTTTTCCGCGATAAAAGCAGTTTTAAAAAATTGAAAAATAATAGAGATCGTTTATCGCCGCCAACCGACGATACAAGGTCTTGAATCCCAGAAGTTACTCTATCGACCCTCCCTCCAAGATAGCGTGCTCCGCAACTCCTTACGAAGAAATCGTCTATGCAGTTACAAATTTCATTGATAAACGTAGGTTTAGTACTAAGTCAAACGTTTTTCGAAGTCAAGATGTACTGCATTTACCTTACTGCCTGGTTCATGGCTCTCTAGATGTCATGAGAGAAAAGTGCGAGTCTGATTTTGCATGATGAATGCTTCCGAAACCCGCACTGTTTGACATCGCGGAGACACCTCACAATCTGTATTACGAAAGGGCTAACTGGGAGCACAGTCTCCAGTGCGGCTTACCTACCTAACGGCTTCCAGGGGGCAGAAAAAGTTCGATTTTCAATATTTCATACTGTTATTGAGCGTATTTTAAACATTTAAAAAGGCTGTAATAATCAATACGTTAAGGGATAACTAATTAAGAGGTATGTTAAAATTTCAACTCAGTAAGACACATATTACAGTTAGAAAATGTGTATATGTCTTGAGGCAAGTAACTCAAGGCGCGCAAATTACCCAGATTATGTTCTACACGTAATTTCAAACATTTGCAACTCTTTTCATCACTGTGACCCCTTCGCCCCCCCCCCTCCCCCTTAAAAAAAATCACAAAATGATGAAAGGAAAAATTTAGACGTTCTAATTTATTACTCCTTTACCACTAATTTTATTTGCAACACATTTTCCGGACAGTGTACAAATATACTGCTGAATATACCCCGCCGGCCGAAGTGGCCGTGCCGTTCTGGGCGCTGCAGTCCGGAACCGCGAGACCGCTACGGTCGCAGGTTCGAATTCTGCCTCGGGCATGGATGTGTGTGATGTCCTTAGGTTAGTTAGGTTTAACTAGTTCTAAGTTGTAGGGGATTAATGACCTAAGCAGTTGAGTCCCATAGTGCTCAGAGCCATTTGAATATACCCTCAAAATTATATCACTGAATGACACATAATTCAGGAGATATGACTTCGTAACAACGAGGTATGCACACTACCCACACTGTACTCGGAAAGCGTTTGGTAATAAGAGCACTTACCAACTTTCAACAAATTTTGAACATAATTTCATACATTTTCTAAATTTTCTCTCACTTACATGCATAACGTCAATAATTCATTTATAAAGTTTGAAACAGTTTTATAGATGGGAGTTCGATTCTTTATAGCATCTATCGTGGAGGTGGTGTTGGTGCTGGTGGTGGTGGTGTTGGGGGCGGAGAGTGGGGGGGGGGGGGGCGGGCGGGGTTACCGATACCCTCTAAGATGCTACAATAGAAGAATGTGAAGGATACTCAATGCTAGCTGTCTGGATCACTTCTACCCTTCTTGTGTGCTTTCTTCCAACTACTGGGCACCGACTTTTGTTCCAGTGATCTACGATGGATTCTAATGAACAAGGGGGCTATCTCAGCCACAGAGCCGGCCGGTGTGGCCGAGCGGTTCTAGGCGCTTCAGTCTGGAACCGCGGGACCGCTACGGTCGCAAGTTCGAATCCTGCCTCCAGCATGGATGTGCGTGAAGTCCTTAGGTTAATTAGGTTTAAGTAGCTCTAAGTTCTAGGGGGCTGATGACCTCAGATGTTAAGTCCCATAGTGTTCAGAGCCATTTGAACCATTTCAGCCGCAGATTCAGTCATGAATCTGATACGAATTTCATCGTTCTGGAGCTTTGTTCAGTTTTAATGATTTCAGTTGTTTCTCGACGCCTTTGACATTACCACTTACTTCACTAATCTCAAAGTGGTATGAGGATTAAATTCCTCCTGGGTTTTCCTTTGTAAAGTAACATTTGAGTACAGAGTTAAGCATTTCACATTTTGTTTTACTGCCTTCAGTTTCACTTACTGACTCATTCGCGAGTGACTGAAATCGAACTGCGGTGCCACAAACACCCTTTAGATACACCTGAATTTCTTTGGGTTACGTGAAAGACCATTTGGCAATATTCTGCTACGGTAGTCACTGAACGCATCACTCATTACTCTCTTGACAGCCAAACACGTTTCATTCAGCATATCTCTATCTATAGCCCTGCGCTTTGTTTTACACCTATTATACAGTTATCTCTGTTTCTTTAGAACTTTCTTTACAGTGACTGCATACCATAGAGGTTCCCCTCCATTATGGAATATTCTACTGCATGCACGTCGATCCAGCACTTGATCCACTATTCTTTTAAACGTGATCCATAGTTGCTCTACATGCTCCTACCATGTTCTACAAGTAAAGTTCCTCGTTGGGATGTGACACTACTGCTTTTTTATTTAGCATGTAGAACATATATAGCTTTCAACCAATTTTAGTTACCCTTTGTACGAGACTTTGAGAACTAAAGTCCGGTGACCAATATGTAAATGATGGTAGGCTGGAATGAAGTCACGTGCTTACAGCGTTTTCTACCAACGCTATGGGTGGCTACTGCAGTGTTGGTTTGATTCACTAGTCGGTTGGCAGTAGGTGAGAGCAGATCGTAATGGCCGAGACAATCGTAGATCCCGCCAGTTGTGAAGTGTGGCGTGCGATTAGATTTTTGCAGGCAAAAGGATCGTCACCTGCTGAAATCCATCGTGATTAATACCTAGTGTATGGACCTGAAATAATGAGCGACAAAAAATTTGAAAAAGATGTCGAGAATTCCAAAATGGCGGCACAAATATACGCGATGAACAACGGAGTGGCAGGCTCGGTATTCGGACCGACGACATCGTTGACTAAGTGAAACAAAAACTTCAAAATGATCGGGCGATCGACGGCTGCGGTCTCGCTAATGAATTTCAAAATGTCGCTCGAACCTCGAGTAGATGATTGTCACTGAATAGTTTGGATATCAGAAACTGTGTGCGAACTGGATTCCAAAAATATTAACTGATCGACAGAAAGAACAAAGAATGTGTAGTGTACGACAGTTTTTGTAGCGCTATAGACAAGATGGACATTCGGGAGGACGACGGTTCAATCCCGCGTCTGGCCATCCTGGTTTAGGTTTTCCGTGATTTCCCTAAATCACTTCAGGCAAATGCCAGGATGGTTCCTTTGAAAGGGCACGGCCACTTGCTTCCCCATCCTTCCCTAATCCGATGAGATCGATGACCTCGGTGTCTGGTCTCCGCCCCCAAGCAACCCAACCCAAAAACAAGATGGAGATGGTTTGCTTTCAGACATTGTCAGGGGCGACGAGACGTGGATATCATACACCAACGCAGAATCGAAATATCAGTCAATGCAGTGTGGCTATTCAAGTTCACCCAAAACAAAAAAGTTTAACCAATGTCCATTCTCGAATCAAAACACTATGGCTGCCGTTGTTTGGGACGAAAAAGGCGTGCTTTCGACTGGTTTCATTGACAGTGGTTCAACAGTTACAGCTGATTATGCTGTGAAACGCTAACCAACGTAACATTTGCGACCCAAAATCGACGCCGCGGTAAACTGTCAAACCCACTTCCGGCCATCCAGATTTAGATTTTCCATTATTTCCCTATATCGCTCAAGGCAAATGCTGGGATGGTTCCTTTGAAAAGGCACTGCCAATTTCTTTCCCCACACTTGGCACTATCCGCGCTCGTGCTTCGTCTCCAACGACCTCGATGTCCAAGGGATGCTGAGCCCAACCTTCCCTCTTTTTCCATTTTCCCAGGAAATCTCACTGCTACCAACATTGGGTCTTAACCAGCTCCCGGCACCCAGTATTATGTGAGCTGCTTATTGTGTGGTACTCACCGGCGACGTAAGTGATGTCGCGGAAATCGACGTCGACGGGCGCCTTGATGGCCAGCGTGTTGAGCGTGGCCATGGTGGGGCGCCGGGGCGCCAGTTCGCGCTCGCTCTCGCTGCCGGCTGCGAGTTGTGCCATGGTGTTGACGCGGTGGCTGGCGGGCGACTGACACAGCCGGCTGGTAAATAAGGCGGGCGCCGCTCCGTCGCGCCCCTCCCCGCTTGCCCCTTCCACGGGCAGCCGGGGAGCCACCCAGCTGATCTCCGCGTCAACAGGCCAGGCTGCAGCCGCCGCTACGTGCGGCTCACCTCTCTCTGTCGTGTCGGTCGCCACCGTAATGGTCCTCCGAGTTCAGGGTGGCGGTAACACAGCTCGTCGGCCCATCACGTTACGAGGTCGTACGCAACGCCGTCTGCACATACATAAAGTCGACATTAATACAATACTGGCCATTAAAATTGCTACACCACGAAGATCACGTGCTACAGACTCGAAATTGAACCGACAGGAAGAAGATGCTGTGATATGCAAATTATTAACTTTTCAGAGCATTCACACAAGGTTGGCGCCGGTGGCGACACCTACATCGTGCTGACATGAGAAAAGTTTCCAACCGATTTCTCATACACAAACAGCAGTTGACCAGCGTTGCCTGGTGAAACGTTGTTGTCATGCCTCGTGTAAAAAGGATAAATGCGTACCATCACGTTTCCGACTATGATAAAGGTCGGATTGTAGCCTATCGCGATTGTGGTTTATCGTATCGCGACATAGCTGCTCGCGTTGGTCGATATCAAATGACTGTTAGCAGAATATGGAATCGGTGGGTTCAGGAGGGTAATATGGAACGCCGTGCTGGATCCCAATGGCCTCGTATCACTAGCAGTCGAGATGACAGGCATCTTATCCGCATGGCTGTAACGGATCGTACAGCCACGTCTCGATCCCTGAGTCAACAGATGGGGACGTTTGCGAGACATCAACCATCTGCACGAACAGTTCGACGACGTTTGCAGCAGCATGGACTATCAGCTCGGAGACCGTAGCTGCGGTTACCCTTGACGCTGCATCACAGACAGGAGCGCCTGCGATGGTGTACTCAACGACGAACCTAGTGCACGAATGGCAAAACATTTTTTCGGATGAATCCAGGTTCTGTTTACAGCATCATGATGGTCGCATCCGTGTGTGGAGACATCGCGGTGAACGCACATTGGAAGCGTGTATTCGTCATCACCATACTGGCGTATCACCCGGCGTGATGGTATGGGGTGCCATCGGTTACACGTGTGGGTCACCTCTTGTTCGCACTGACGGCACTTTGAACAGTGGACGTTACATTTCAGATGTGTTACGAGCCGTGGCTCTACCCTTCATTCGAGCCCTGCGTAACCCTACATTTCAGCAGGATAATGCACTACCGCTAGTGACAGGTCCTGTACGGGCATTTCTGGATACAGAAAATGTTCGACTGCTGCCCTGGCCAGCCCATTCTCCAGATCTCTCACCAAATGAAAACGTCTGGTCAATGGTGGCCGAGCAACTGGCTCGTCACAATACGCCAGTCACTACTCTTGATGAACTGTGGTATCGTGTTGAAGCTCCATGGGCAGCTGTACCTACATGCCATTCAAGCTCTGTTTGACTCAATGCCCAGGCGTGTCAAGGCCGTTATTACGGCCAGAGGAAGTTGCCTTGGGTACTGATTTCTCAGGATCTAAGCACCCAAATTGCGTGAAAATGTAATCACATGTCAGTTCTAGTATAACATATTTGTCCAATGAATACCCGTTTATCATCTGCATTTCTTCTTGGTGTAGCAATTTGAATGGCCAGTATCGTATATGCTTTTATTCAAGCCAATACGCATTTAGGGCTTTCACCCATCTTCAATTAACGTCTGCGGCGGGGAAGGGATGCGGAATCGGGGGGGGGGGGGGGGGGGGGGGAAGGGAGTCAAAACTGGGTGGGGGGGGGTGGGAAGGGAGTCAAAACTTTAAGGGACCTTTGCAATTTTTCGCCGTAGGGTTTGGTAAACACTGCTAGTATCCAGGGCCCAAAGAATTGTTGCCTGGACAGTTTTGTACATGTCACACTCATTCCCATCGTTATAGCAGACAGCAGAACGTGGCAGCTCCATTGTCGATCTGCACCAAGGAGGAAATGAGGGCAGTGATTCGCTTTCCGTTTGCGATGGGTGTTAAACCTGCGGAAATTATTCGTCGAATGCAAGCGCAGAGGTATCTCTTTAATCAGCGTTGTGGGTAAAACCTTCTCAGGTATTGTTGAAAGGAATGTGCGAGTATTAGTTGAGGACAAATTGGATGAAAATCAATGTGGGTTTAGGCCTCTTAGAGGTTGTCAGGACCAGATCTTTAGCTTAAGGCAAATAATGGAGAAGTGTTATGAGTGGAACAGGGAATTGTATCTATGCTTTATAGATATAGAAAAGGCATATGACCGGGTTCCTAGGAGGAAGTTATTGTCTGTTCTACCAGATTATGGAATAGGAGGCAAACTTTTACAAATAATTAAAGGTCTCTACATAGATATCATGGTTCAGAGTAGTTTCAGGGTTAAGACAAGGCTGCAACCTGTCTCCACAGT
This sequence comes from Schistocerca serialis cubense, assembly GCF_023864345.2. Taxonomy (NCBI): domain Eukaryota; kingdom Metazoa; phylum Arthropoda; class Insecta; order Orthoptera; family Acrididae; genus Schistocerca; species Schistocerca serialis. Next base: position 253,994,368 of record NC_064645.1, on the reverse strand, counting down.
TGTTCATATTATTTATGGATCATGTGTTGAAAACAATAGACTGGCTGGGTGAGATTAAGATATGTGAACATAAAACAAGCAGTCTCGCATATGCGGATGACTTAGTGTAAGTAGGCTGTTTAGGTTTTTATGTTGGTAACGCCACGTAGCGCTCTATATGAAAATCACTGACTGTGCTGTGTGAAGGCTGTGGTTGGTTTGCATTGTTGGAGTATATGCAAATATAGTGTTGGGCAGTTGGCTGTTAACAGCGCGTAGCGTTGCGCAGTTGGAGGTGAGCCGCCAGCAGTGGAGGATGTGGTGAGAGGAATGGCGGAGTTTTGAGAGCGGATGATTGGACGTGTGTCCATCAGAGACAGTAAATTTGTAAGACTGGATGGCATGAACCGCTATATATATTATGACTTTTGAACACTATTAAGGTAAATACATTGTTTGTTCTCTATCAAAATCTTTCATTTGCTAACTATGCCTATCAGTAGTTAGTGCCTTCAATAGTTTGAATCTTTTATTTAGCTGGCAATAGTGGCAATAGTTTAGTGTTGATCGGAATAAGTAAAGAGAGAAATGTCTGAGTACGTTCAGTTCTGCTCAGCTGTTTGAAAATCAAATAATGTAAGAGGTTTATCAGCACAGTAATTCATTAATTTTTCCTAGGGGACGTTTCATTAGTTGTGATGGCAGATTCGATTGAAAGTTTGCAAAGTAATATTTCAGAGCTAGATCAGAAATGTAAGGACTATGGTATGAAGATTAGCAGCTCCAAAACGAAAGTAATGTCAGTGGGAAAGAGATATAAACGGATTGAGTGCCAAATAGAAGGAACAAAGTTAGAACAGGTGGACGGTTTCAAGTACTTAGGATGCATATTCTCACAGGATGGCAACATAGTGAAAGAACTGGAAGCGAGGTGTAGCAAAGCTAAAGCAGCGAGCGCTCAGCTACGATCTACTCTCTTCTGCAAGAAGGAAGTCAGTACCAAGACGAAGTTATCTGTGCACCGTTCAATCTTTCGACCAACTTTGTTATATGGGAGTGAAAGCTGGGTGGATTCAGGTTACTTTATCAATAAGCTTGAGGTTACAGATATGAAAGTAGCTAGGATGATTGCAGGTACTAGTAGATGAGAACAATGGCAGGAGGGTGTCCATAATGAGGAAATCAGAGAAAAACTGGGAATGAACTCTATAGATGTAGCAGTCAGGGCGAACAGGCTTAGATGGTGGGGTCATGTTACATGCATGGGAGAAGCAAGGTTACCCAAGAGACTCATGGGTTCAGCAGTAAAGGATAGGAGGAGTCGTGGTAGACCAAGGAGAAGGTACCGGGATTTGGTTAAGAATGATTTTGAAGTAATAGGCTTAACATCAGAAGAGGCACCAATGTTAGCACTGAATACGGCATCATGGAGGAAATTTTATAAGGGGGAATATACTCCAGACTGAACGCTGAAAGGCATAATCAGACTTAAATGATGATGATGATGATGCAAGCGCAGTATGGTGGCAGACAAAGATTTTGACTGTTTTGTTTTCGAGATGTACGCTGAGGAGAGAGCTTTGCTGGTAACGACTTTTCGTAATTTATCAAAATCGTTATTGTTTTCACAAGAATTATGTTTAATTTGTTAGTAAGGTATTGTACAACCTTCAAAGGGTGTAGAACAGGAAGTCATTGTAATAAACTCTATGATATTCCAAACTTTTGTTGAGTCGTGTGCATAATGAACGTACGAGTGCAAGTTGCAGACACGTTTTTGACAACATATGGAAGTTTTGATCCTGCCGTGAGCCCTGCTTAGATAGCCTGATGCAAAGGTGACCGCCCACGATAAGCGAGAAATCTGGATTGGAATCACGGCAAGCCACAAATTTTCATTATCATTCCATTATGCAGCTGATGGTTGTCCATACTGGCAACTGCGAATACATCTCATGAATGTAATTTCTCCAAGATAGTGTACAACACTAATTAGTGTCTCCTTCACCGACTGTGAGAAATGCGATTCCGCATTCGCACATTTGTAAAACATCTTATTAGCGGTTAGTAGCGTTAACTGCGTCGTTCAAATGTCTCTGAGCACTATTGGACTTAACATCTGTGGTCATCAGTCCCTAGAACATAGAATTACTTAAACCTAACTAGCCGAAGGACATCACACACATCCATGCCCGAGGCAGGATTCGAACATGCGACCGTAACAGTCGCGCGATTCCGGACTGAGCACCTAGAACCGTTCGGCCACCGCGGCTGGCTTAACTGTTTCGTGTGCTATGAATAAATGTACCAATATAACGCCGGGTCCACCTCAAAAGATGTGCACATGATTTTTAGAAGTATCAAAATTTGCTTGGCTTTAGTCTTTATTGTTGACGAAGTGGGCCTCTGTTCCATTGATGTTTCGATTGAGTGATTCATAAGTGACCGAAGTCTCATCCCCTGTCACTATATTGGTTAGAAAATGATTACCATATTTATTGTAACTTATCAAAAAGTTAGTCAAGCGTACCACCCAGACACTTTTTTTAGATGTTTTGGCATCTTACAAGCACACACTTTTCGAAAATTCAGTTTTTCAGAAGCCGTTTCTTGAAAACGTGATCTTGAAATTTGTGGAGAGTTCTAAGGAAGATCGGATATTGCAAACTTACCCATTTCCTTTCCGAGTTCTTCAACTGCACGAACCAGTTCTGCATTAAGCAAAGCCGTACACTCACTCCTTTCGTCACCGTGGACTTCATCACGTCCTTCATTCAATTGTCGGACCCGTCTCCTCACTATTGGATCACTTGTCGCATTTGCCCCGTAAAACTCGCAGATCTGTCGATGGGTTTGTATTGTATTGTATTGTATGTTAACCAGGGACCTAGAAACGGCGGAGAGGCTCCGTCCCCGCCGCAGCCGCAGTGGTCCGCAACCCCACGACGAATACCGCAGTCCACTTCACCCCTCCGTCGCCCCACACCGAACCACTCTTTCAGGGTTATTGTGCGGTTCGGCCCCCGGTGCCCCCCCCCCCCCCCCCCTGGGCCGTCTCACACCAGACGAGTGTAACTCCTATGTTTGCGTGGTAGAGTAATGGTGGTGTACGCGTATGTGGAGAAGTTTGCACAGCAATCGCCGACATAGTACTGGCCGGCTAACCGGACCTCGACACAAATCCGCCGGGCGGATTCGTGCCGGGGACCAGGCGCTCCTTCCCGCCCGGAAAACCGTGCGGTTAGACCGAATGACTAACCGGGCGGGCTCGATGGGTTTAGCTGCATTTCGCATTCCGGAAATGAATTACAGGTCTGTTCTCTAGAGCAGTGGGGGTTTCAATCAACCACGCCATTCTAAACATATACTATACAGCAGAAACACCAAACAGTGAACTCATAAGCGTGTTGTCTTCTCACATTTGACTCAAAGCATTTTCTGAGCATTCGCCGAACTACAATTGCAGCTCTGCATCGGAAGGAAATACGTGCAGGCGGTTTCAACATGATGGTCGTCAAGCAGTAGCCAAGGAAACTTTAAATCATGGGTTGAGTGATCGATGGATCGGTAGAGTGGTCCGGTAAAGGGGCCTGCGAGATTACCTGACCATACCTGTCTGGATTTTTCTTGTGGGGTTACCTTAAAGTGTATGAAGAAGTACCGACTACTCGACAAAACTGGATAGAACGTATCAAACGCTTGCACGTACTTTATACCAGCCATGATTTTGCATACATGCATTTCATGAACGAATTAATAAATGTATCGACATAAAAGGACGTAATTTCGAAAATTTATTATGAATTGCAATGGTGATGAGAGGCAAGCAGACTCATCGAAATCAAACACTCTGATAGTGAGAGGCAAGGGACTCAAGCATCCCAATGAGAAAAGACAATTACTACGTTCAATTCGTTGTTTCTGGATCATCGAAGTCGTAGTTTATTAAATAGACATTTAAATGATCATAAATAAAAGTTTCACTGTACAATAAAATTTCCAATACTAAATATATTTTTAAGAAAACTATCACCTATTTAGAACAAAAAAGGTTAGATTTTTATCGCAAATGCAACGTAGAATCAAATGGATAGGTTCTTAATTCCAAAAACCGGAAAAATTGAATTTTGTCGATTACAGAGTCATCTACAACGAATGACAATAGTGTTTCGAGTAAACCATAGGCATTTTTTTGGAGTAAAATACGGATCTGTGGCAACAACTAGGGTTTTCCATATGAAAATAAAAGTTTTTGGAAATTTGGGAATTTTTGGTAAGTTTTTATGGGACCAAACTGCTGAGGTCATCGGTCCCTAAGCCTACACACTACGTAATCAAATGGTTCAAATGGCTCTGAGCACTATGGGACTTAATATCTGAGGTCATCAGTCCCCTAGAACTTAGAACTACTTAAACCTAACTAACCTAAGGACATTACATACATCCATACCCGAGGCAGGATTCGAACCTGGGACCGTAGCAGCAGCGCGGTTCCGGACTGAAGCGCCTAGAACCGCTTGGCCACCGCGGCCGGCACTACGTAATCTAACTTAAACTAACTTACGCTGCGGACAACACACACACCCATGCCCGAGGGAGGACTCGAACCTCCGACGGACCGTGACAAGTCGCCAATGACCGCGCTGCTACCCCGCGTGGCTTAAAGTTTTTGAACCCTCCATTAGGGTGGGGGGTGGTTAGAGGATGGCCAGTTTTTCATCTGAAACATTTTTTTTGTGTACAGTGCGTATTTTTAGAGACATTTAGTTGTTCCAGGTTGAAATAAACAAGCTATACCTGTAAACAGGATGATCGTCAATAACACCGACAAACTGTACCGACCGATACCCGACTAGAAGTGGAGGAAAAGAGGTCTTATGAACATGTGTCCGGAAATGCATGGTAGCCACAGTAGATGATGCCGACGAATGAAAGATCCACTGATCACATACCGCGTGTTCCTTGTGCGTTGCATGCTGTGTGATTCACGCAGAATACAGGAAGCAGATTGGTCCGGTATTCATGGCGGGAACAAGCCGAGATGCTGTTTGTGTACGGAAAAGCAGTCGACAGGCAGCACGCCTGTACCAAAACATATGCCCTCACAGACATCAGCCATATTACACAACATTTCAAGGCCTTTGTGAGCTTTGTGTGATCGTGGATGTTTTCAGACAGACGAACGTTGTGATTAGATACTGTTGGTAGCTCTCTGATTCATCTCGGCGCTCAACAGTTGCACAGCTATTCGTCCTTACACATGCACATGTCCGCAGCCATCGTTCGCCCCCGTTATCTGTGACCAACGGTGAACCACAGTTGCCTCGGCGCCCGGCTATTTTGCCGTGCTCCGTATACTTTAACAGCAGTGGTACGCGATCAGCTTACAAACTTTACCATTTCGGAAATACTTACACCCTTGGCCTGGAAGCCAATGGCCATGCCCATTTGGACGCCATATAAATCGCTTTATTTCCGCATTACGACAAAAACTTCATTTTGGAAAAGAACGTCATTTTGTCTATGGAATGCGTGGTTGATTATTTTGTAATTTCTTTATATTTCTTTTTTTGTAGACGCAATCACATGTGTATGACAAGTTCATAACCGGTTTCGGCCATCAATGAGCATCTTCAAATTCTGAAGGTGGCATACATACACTGACCACAGGTTCATGCGTTGTCATGCTGAAGCTATGAAAAGAACACGAATTCTTTACAGAAGAATGGAAAAACTAGTAGAAGCCCACCTCGGGGAAGATCAGTTTGGATTCCGTAGAAACACTGGAGCATGTGAGGCAATACTGACCTTACGACTTATCTTAGAAGAAAGATTAAGGAAAGGCAAACCTACGTTTCTACGAGCGTTGCCCAGTAAATAATGCCCCATATTTTTTTTCTCCGAAATAAAAAATATTAGAAATGTGACACTTTAGGTGCGAGTTATTTGAAGTTTCCCGCGTGTGTACGCAAAGTTTAAATTTCCTCCGACAGAGAGCGGTGGTGTAGGAATGTTCTAAAATGGCGTCTGCAAGTGACATCCGTCAGAAACAACGTGCAGTGATTGAATTTCTCGTAGCAGAGGAAGAAACCGTGGGCAATATTCATAAACGCTTGTGCAACGTCTACGGAACATCTGCAGTCGATAGGAGTACTGTTGGTCGCTGGGCACAGAGGGTGAAAGCATCAGAGGGCGGTGCTGCGGAGCTCCGAGATTTGCCGCGGTCGGGAAGGCCTCCCACGGCTGTCACGCCTGACATGTTGCAGCGGGCTGATGTTCTCATTCGACGGGATCGACGCATTACGACTCGACAATTGGCACTGGAGTTGTCAGTAAGCAAAGGAAGTGTGGATGTGATTATCAATCAGCTTGGATACTCAAAAGTGTGTGCAAGATGGGTTCCTCGGTGTCTTACTGTCGATCACAAATCCCAAAGAAAAGACATTTCTTTCGATTTGTTGCGACGCTTTCACGTTGACGGGGAGGCCTTTTTGTCACGGATTGTGACAGGTGATGAAACTTGGGTGCATCATTTTGAGCCCGAAACAAAAAGACAATCGATGGAATGGCGTCATGCTTATTCTCCACAGAAGAAAAAATTCAAAACAGTTCCTTCAGCCGGAAAAGTCATGATGACTGTGTTTTGGGATTGCGAGGGCGTAATTCTCATTGATGTGATGCCAAAAGGCAGTACCATTAATTCAGAGGCTTATGTCAAAACATTAGACAAACTTAAGCAGCGCTTCCGGCGCCTTGGGCGTCATGTTAACCCACAGGATGTTTTGATTCAGCATGATAACGCTCGTCCTCACACAAGTTTGAGGACTTGTGAACACATCGCGAAACTGGGTTGGATAGTGTTACCCCATCCACCCTACAGCCCCGATTTGGCTCCTTCAGACTTTCACTTGTTTGGGCCAATGAAAAATTTCATTCGTGGAAGACGTTTTGCCGATGACGAAGAAGTGATTCACGAAGTGACAACCTGGCTCCGTAGGCAGAGTAAAGATTTTTACCGGCAGGGAATATACGCTCTTGTGTCTCGCTGGAAAAAGGCCGTCGAACTTGAAGGAGATTATGTGGAAAAATAAAGCAATTAGACAAAACATCAGTCTTTCACATATGTAAATTTGATTGTTGTGGAATAAATACTTCTGGAGAAAAAAAATATGGGGCATTATTTACTGGGCAACCCTCGTAGCATTTGTAGACTTAGAGAAAGCTTTTGACAATGTTGACTGGAATTCTCTCTTTCAAATTCTAAAGGTGGCAGGGGTAAAATATAGGGAGCGAAAGGCTATTTACAATTTGTACAGAAACCAGAAGGCAGTTATAAGAGTCGAGTGACATGAAAGGGAAGCAGTGGTTGGGAAGGGAGTAAGACAGGGTTGTAGCCTCTCCCCGATGTTATTCAATCTATATATTGAGCAAGCAGTAAAGGAAACAAAAGAAAAATTCGGAGTAGGTATTAAAATCCATGGAGAAGAAATAAAAACCATAAGGTTCGCCGATGACATTCTAATTCTGTCAGAGACAGCGAAGGACTTGGAAGATCAATTGAATGGAATGGACAGTGTCTTGAAAGGAGGATATAAGATGAACATCAACAAAAGCAAAACGAGGATAATGGAATGTAGTCGAATTAAGTCGGGTGATGCTGAGGGAATTAGATTAGGAAATGAGACACTTAAAGTAGTAAAGGAGTTTTGCTATTTTGGAAGCAAAATAACTGATGATGGTCGAAGTAGAGAGGATATAAAATGTAGACTGGCAATGGCAAGGAAAGCGTTTCTGAAGAAGAGAAATTTGTTAACATCTAGTATAGATTTAAGTGTCAGGAAGTCATTTCTGAAAAGTATTTGTATGGAGTGTAGCCATGTATGGAAGTGAAACATGGACGATAAATAGTTTAGACAAGAAGAGAATAGAAGCTTTCGAAATGTGGTGCTACAGAAGAATGCTGAAGATTAGATGGGTAGATCACATAAATAATGAGGAAGTATTGAATAGGATTGGGGAGAAGAGAAGTTTGTGGCACAACTTGACCAGAAGAAGGGATCGGTTGGTAGGACATGTTCTGAGGCATCAAGGGATCACCAATTTAGTATTGGAGGGCAGCGTGGAGGGTAAAAATCGTAGAGGAAGACCAAGAGATGAATACACTAAGCAGATTCAGAAGGATGTAGGTTGCAGTAGGTTCTGGGAGATGAAGAGGCTTGCACAGGATAGAGTAGCATGGAGAGCTGCATCAAACCAGTCTCAGGACTGAAGACCACAACAACAACAACAATGAAATTGTGTTTGGCAACCTAGTATTTTTGCAGCGTTTCGCCGTCGTTATAGAGGTGGTATCATGCAGTTTGCTAGTTATTGTTATGTCACGTAATTACCTTTGCTGTTTTAATATTTCTTTTGGCAATCTGTAATCAACGACCCCGTGGTCTAGGGTAGCGTCTTTGACTAGCAATCAAAATTTCCTCGGTCCCGGATTCGGATCACGCCACTGCTTAAAATTTGATTAATAATCAGCATTGTCGGGGCGTGGAATGTCAGAAGTTTGAACGTGGTAGGGAAACTAGAAAACCTAGAAAGGGAAATGCAAAGGTTCAATCAAGATACGCAGGATGATTATAATTAAAGTTAAACTTTCAAACAACTGGAGAAATAACACCACTGGTCAGAATGACATCAAATTGCAACGGAATATTATCGGAGAAGGGGGAAACCGTATGGCAGAAGAAAAATAAATAGTTATAAGATGTACCAATAGATGGCGCTGTAAGCATCATAATTTAATAGTGGTCGACTAGAAATGACAAATAGTTATAAGATGTACCAATAGATGGCGCTGTAAGCATCACAATTTAATAGTGGTCGACTACAAATGACAAATGAATCATACAACAATGCCTAAGGTGTACGTCTGACGTTATATCATTGTCCACTTCCATGCAGGTGTGTACAGGTGTGATACTGTTAGTTACGTATGCCCATCCACCACGGCAAGGTCGTATTGCATCGGATGGGAAAAATCGATTTTTAATTGTCCTGAGGCCAAAAACCGTATAAAAAGTATCAACAAAATCAAATCGGATTATTAATTTCCATGTGACTGGCGCAAAACATGTTCAAAATGGTGTCCACCATTTTCTGCAACAAGTTGCAATCGAGAAACAGCATGTTCCACAACTGATCGAAGTGTTTCCAGGGTGAAATTCAGAATATGTTGCGCAATGCATGCGTTCAATGCAGTCGGAACACTGATCACAATATCTTTCAGATATCCCCACAGCCCGAAATCACACAGATTAAAATCAAGTGATCGGGACGGCCAGGCTGTAGGGAAATGGTGGCCGATAATTCTAGCATTAACGAAATGGCGCTTCAGCAGCTGCTTAGCTGGATTTTCAATGTGCGGAGGTGTGCTATCGTGCATAAAGGGACGCCATCCACACATCCAGCTGTTGGAGAGTTGGAATGACGTGGTCTGCGCAAAAGACACTCATAGCGCTTACCAGTCACGGTACAGGTAACAGGGCCGGAAGCACCTGTCTCTTCGAAAAAATAAAGGCCCTACGATAAATGATGCCGTAAACCCGCTCCATAGAGTGACCTTTCCAGGATGAAGTGGTCCTGGTTGATTTGAGTGTGGATTCTACGTTGCCCATATTCAACAGTTCTGTTTATTGACATATCCTGTAAGACGGATGTGGACTTCGTCTGCCCACAAAATCTTCCACGGATAATCGTTGTCCACTTCCACGCAAGCAAGAAATTCTAAGGCAAAGGTCTCTCTTGCTGGTTGGTCCTCAGGAAGCAACTCGTGCATACGGGTAATTATGAATGAGTAGCAAAGAAGGATGTTTCGGAGGATTTTACGCATCGCCGCCGCCGCCACAGCCATCTGTGGAGAAGAAGAAGCAGCAGCAGGACAAACAAGAGGGGGGAGGGATGTACTCCGAAACCATCCCTTTCCCGGACGTCACCAACCTCCCACCGGTCCTGAAGAAGATCGCGACCATGGTGCGAGATGGGCGGTACGACGTCCGACGAAAACCGTACCTTTTCGCGCAAGCGGAAGGGAAACGGAAGCCACCGCTTCCACACCGGCCGTTCCAGCTTCGTGGCGGATATCGGGCAATTATGCTCGAATTCGTCACGAAGAAGGACCTCCACACCATAAACTCCAGCCCGATCTTCACGCCGCGGGACTGGGGCTTCATCTTGGAGGACGCTGAAGAAAGAAGTTGGAGATGGAGCGAGGAAGCTCACACCCGAACTGGAGTCCGCGCTGAACAACATAGCGCGAGATGGGAAGAACACCTAGTACCACAGGAACATCCAACGACACCGCCAGCATGCCTGCATGCTGGCAACCAGGATCCACGACCAGGCAACACGCAAGGACCGTCCAGAACGAGAGGGAACACCATTCCAACCCATGAGGATCTTGGAGGAACAGCTATACTAAGCTTAGACTCTATACCTCGGGCCAAGGATCAGGCCCGTATGTTTAGCGTCAGCGTCACCGTGCTCACGGGTATGTCCAATATTCGGGCAGTTCTCCGTGCACTACACGTTTGCACACCACCTCTCGTCTCCTCCTGCACTGCAATGGCCACTGCTTCCACTGACGTCGAATCAATTCGTTTGCTCCCTGTACCATGTTGCACACAAAAAACCTGTCTTTTCGAATTTCCTAGTCATTTTCTCCAGACTCACGGCAGTCATCGGACCAACGCCTTTTCTCAAACCCTTCAGTGTCCGGAACTTTTGCAGAGCGACGTGTGCACAGCCATCATTCTTGAAATACAGCTTTATAAGCAGAACGCGATCCTGCATTGAGAAAGTCATGGCGAACGTTGCAGACGCGAAAGGAGGAAAAGCCGTGTACCCGGCGTGTATACAACAACTTCAATGTGACATGAAATGACAGGTGTTTTCAAAAATGGTTCAAAAGGCTTTAAACACTATGGGACTTAACTTCGGAGGTCATCAGTCCCCTAGAACTGACAACTACTTAAACTTAACTAACCTAAGGACAAGACACATATCCATGCCCGAGGCAGGATTCGAACCTGCAACCGTAGTGGTCGCACGGTTTCAAACTGTAGCGCCTAGAACCGCTCGGCCACTCCGGCCGGCAGGTGTTTTCATTTACGTATTCTGACACATACAACGCCATCTATTGATCAATTTTCATACTATTTTTCTTCTTCTGCCCCCTTCTCAGATAATTTCCCGTTATGATTTGACGTCCTTCTGACCAGTGGTGTTATTTCTACAGCGTTTTGAAAGTTAATTATATTCACCCTGCAGTAGGGGGTCAGCGAAGTGAAACGAAAAGAAGACACGGATTTATGGTCAGATGAGTATAGGATAATATCAACAGCAGCAGAAAATGGAGTAACGGGAGAAGGATTATTTATGAATATAAAGGTAGGGCAGAGAGGGTATTATTGTTAACAGTTCAAAGATAGGGTTGTTATCTTCAGAATCCAGAGTAAACCAACACCGAAAACGATAGTTCAGGTATACATGCCGACGTCGCAAGCTGAAGATGAAGAGATAGAGAAAGTATATGAGGATATTGAAAGGGTAATACAGTACGTAAAGGGACATGAATAGCTAATACTCATGGGGGACTGGAATCCAGTTGTAGGGGAAGGAGTAGAAGAAAAGGTCACAGGAGAATGTGGGCTTGGCACATGGAATGAGAGAGAAGAAGGACTAATTGAGTTCTGTAATAAATTTCAACTAGTAACATCGAATACGCTGTTCAAAAATCACAACAGCAGCAGGTATACTTGGAAAAGGCCCGGTGATACGGGAAGATTTCAATTAGATTACATCATGGTCAGACAGCGATCCTAAATCAGATACTGGGTTGTAAGGTGTACCCAGGAGCAGACATAGACTCAGATCACAATGTAGTAGTGATGAAGAGTAGGCTGAAGTTAAAGAGATTAGTCAGGAAGAATCAATACGCAAAGAAGTGGGATACGGAAGTACTAAGGAATGACGAGATAAGGTTGAAGTTCTCCTAGGCTATAGGTAAAGCAATAAGGAATACCTCAGTGGGCAGGACAGTTGAAGAGGATTGGACATCTCTAAAAAGCGCCGTCAAAGAAGATGGAAAGAAAAACATATTTACAAAGAAGGTAACTGTGAGGAAATTATAAGTAACAGAAGAAATATTTCAGTTGACCGATGAAAGGAGGAAGTACAAAAATGTTCAGGGAAACTCAGGAATACATCTTACAAGTCGCTGAGGAATGAAATAAATAGCACGTGCAAGGAAGCTAAGACGAAATGGCAGCATGAATAACGTGAAGAAATTGAAAAATAAATAATTGTCAGAAGGACTGACTCAGCAAACAGGAAATTTCAAACCACCTTTGGTGACATTAAAAGTAAGGGTGGTAACATTAGAAATGAAACAGGAATTGCACTGTGAAATGAAGTGGAGAGACAGAATAGGCGGTAAGAGCACATTGAAGACCTCTAGAAGCGGAAAGAAGAAGAAACAGGATTCGATTTAGAAGAGATAAGGGACCCAATATTAGAACCAGAATTTAAGAGAACTTTGGAGGACTTAGGATTAAATAAGGCGGAAGGGATAGATAACATTCCTTCGGAATTCCTAAAATCATTGGGGGAAGTGGCAACAAAACGACAGTTCACGTTGGTGTGTAGAATGTATGAGTCTGGCGACACAGCATCTGACTTTCGGAAAAATATCATCCACGCAATTCCGAAAGCTGCAAGAGCTGACAAGGGCGAGAATTATCGCACAATCAGCTTCACAGCTCATACACCCATGTTGTTGACACGAATAATATACAGACTAATGTAAAAGAAAATTGATGATGTGCTAGATGACGATCAGTTTGGCTTTAGAAAAAGTAAAGGCACCAGAGAGGCACTTCTGACGTTGCAGTTGATAATGCAAGCAAGTGTAAAAAAAAGAAAGAAAAAGCGTACGACAATGTAAAGTGGTGCATAATATTCGAAATTCTGAGAAAAGTAGTGGTAAGCTATTGAGAGAAACGGGAACATACAATACGTACAAGACGCAAGAGGAAATTACATATAAGAGTAGATGACCAATAACGAAATGCTCGGATTAAAAAGGGTGTAAGACAGGGTTGTAGTCTTTCGCCTCTACTGTTCAATCTGTACCTCGAAGAAGCAGTGATGGAAATAAAAGATTAGTTCAGGAGGGGAATAAAATTCAAGGTGAAAGGATATCGATGATAGGTTTCGCTGATGACATTGCTATCCTGAGTGAAAGCGAAGAAGAATTACATGATCTGCTGAATGGAATGAACAGTCTAATAAGTACAGAACATGAATTTGAGAGTAAATCGAAGAAAGGCGAAAGTAAGAGAAGTAGCAGGAGTGAGAAGAGCGAGAAACTTAATATCAGGACTAATGTCACTAAGTAGATGAAGTTAAGGAATTCTACTACCTAGGCAGCAAAATAACCAAAGAAGGACGGAGCAATGAAGACATCAAAAGCAGACTGAGCAAAGAAGACATCAAAAGCACACTAGAAATGGCATAAAAATAGCATTCCTGGCCAAGAGCAGACTGCTTGTGTCAAACATAGGTCTTAATTTGAGGAAGAAATTTCTGAGAACGTACGTCTGGAGTACAGTATTATATGGCAATGAAACATGGACTGTGGGAAACCCGGAACAGAAAAGAATCTATGATGCAACAGGCGTCTGTTGAAAATTAGGTGGACTGACAAGGTGAGAAATGACGAGGTTCTGTGCAGAATCGGAGAGGAAAGGAATATATGGAAATCACTGATAATGAGAAGAGACAGGATGATAGGACATCTGTTAAGAGATGAGGAAATGACTTCCATAGTACTAGAGGAAACTATAGAGGGCAAAAACTGTAGAAGAAGGCAGAGATCGGAATCATCTAGCAAATAATTGAGGACGTAAGTTGTAAGTATTAAAGTACTGCTCTGAGATGAAGAGGTTGGCACAAGAGAGGAGTTCGTGGCGGGTCGCATCAAACCAGTCAGAAGTATGATAAAAAAAAAAAAATGCAACGAAAATGACCTTGGGAAGCCGGTCCTCTAGTTGCAACCTTTCTTGACCTTCTTATTTGGTGCAGTCTTGAGCTGCTTATGTATAAGCCTTCTGGTGCATCGTTTGTGAGTTGGCAATTCAAACTCTTGGTTACTTAAACGAGGCTGTTGGTAAGGAGGGCCTGGCTGTTTCGATTTGGTAATTTTACTTAACTGAGGCTGTCATTATATAAGACCTGCCTTTTTTCTGTTTGATGATTTTATTTAACTGAGGCTATTATTAAAGAAGACCTGCCTGTTTTCTATTTGGTAATTTAACTTAACTGAAGATGTTATTAAAAAAAGCCTGTGTGTTTTCTGTCTGGCAATTTTTCTTGACTGAAGCTGTTATTAAAGATGGCCTGCCTGTTTTCTCTTTGTGATTTCATTTAACTGGAGCTGTTGCTAAAGAAGGCCTGCCTATTTTTATTTGGTAATTTCACTCAACTGAAGCTGTTATCGTTGGAGACCTCCTCTTTTCTATTTTGTAGTTTTACTTAACTAAAGCTGTTATTATTGAAGGCCTGCCTGTTTGCATTTGGTAATTTTACTTAACTGAAGCTGTTACTATTGAAGGCCTGCCTGTTTGTATTTGGTAATTTTGCTTAATTAAAGCTATTATTATTGAAGGTCTGGCTGTTCCCTTTTAATTAAATTAAGAGCTATATCATAAACTGGGTTAGCTGAAACTTTAATTAATCAAGCCCTACCTGTTTTATTGCCCTGTTACGAAGATGTTTCATCTTACTGAATCTATGTTGTAATTAACTGAAATTGTGATTGCCAAAGATCTACCTGTTTCAGAGTTATTTATGTCAATAAGATACTAACAGGAAATGACACATGATGGTATATGGGCCCTAACCTTTCGCCTTACTTCCCTTTACCCAGAGTAGTAGGTTTCAAGCCGTTTTCATTGCACAGATCTTTTTGTCGCTTAACTTACGAAAACCACTGAAATGTACTAGGTCTACAACTTTGCTTCCGCCGTTTTTTCTCGAAGTTCGAGGCTTTATTGTGAAAAACTTACAAAAAAATTACGATTCAAAGTATTGGCCATAGTTGGCCAATGATTTCTCCTAGCTTTAGGGCAGCATGCGAATCCCGCAGTGTATAAACTGGGCATCTTTTGAGGGAAGTCATGAATCGATCCAATTTTGCACTTGATGACCGCAAGTGCTAGTCAGCTAGGTCGTGTGTCATAGATCGAGAAAGGTGGCAGCCAGAGGGGGGAATATCTGGAGAATACAGCAGGTGGGGTAGAACTTCACATTTCAACGTTTCCAAGTATGTTTTGACGGGATTTTCGACATGCGGTCGTGCACTATCATGCTGCAAAATCATTTTTTCATGTCTATCGCTGAAGTGTGGCCGTTTGTCTTTCAGTGCTCGGCTCAAACACATCAATTGCTTTCGATAACGACCTCCTGTGAGTGTTCCCGTCGGTTGCAGTAGCATTGAAAGCTTTCTCTCTTTCACAACCATGCAGATCTTCAACGTCAAAATCACCATTCTTCAAGCATGGAAACAATTTTCTACAAAGTTCTGTCACTAACAGGCGTCCCATCGTAGTTCTTACACTGGTTTTTATGAGCCTCAGCCGCAGATTTCTTCATATCAAAGCAGAAAATTAAAACCTCCCTCAGATGAAGAGAATTGGGCTCGCAAGTTGACGTATTCAGTCGAGAATAACTTTCTGATTCAATCAAAAATCGAGTGATATCTTGATTTCGTTATGTTTGCAAATGCCTAAGCTTACTGTATGACACTTACGACGAACGACTTACACCACTATTTTCCACTACTGCCGTCTATTGCAAAACAGCGGAAACGAAGTTGTAGACCTAATACTTCATAACTGGAAGTTATCTTAAAATAAATTAATTTTTATTCCCGTACAAAACACGATGATAATAGTAACTGCATGAAAATCAGTGACATATGACAATTAATCGTTGTTTCCTCTCTCACGTAAGATCACTGCGAGAATATATATTGTCGCACGGCAAGTATTAACAAAATGTACGATCCAATCACCTGAATTTGAGCGCCGCCACCTACGACGTCAACGTGCGACAGCCACTCACAGACAGTAGGTGGCGCCACTAACAGTTGAGAGTATATAAAGAGTGTCGGGGGGACAGGAAAAAAGCGCAGTCATTGAGTCCCTGTCGTAATGCAGAGACGGAGAGATTTTACATGACATCCAAAAGGGCATGATCATTCGCTTTCGTGCCAAGAGTGAAAGCATTTTCGAAGCAGCTAAATTTGTAAACTGTTCACATGATGCCAAAGTTAAAGTATACCGTGCTTGGCAGACTAGCGCTATCCGAAACAGGTGCCAAGGCAGCCGTGGTGCACCGTCGGTCATAGATGACAGGGTGAACGATGGCTGTGGAGATGTGAACAGGCGAGTAGACGTCCAAATGGTGAGCAACTGATTGCCCAGATGAACCAAGGGGCTAACAACAGTGCCTCCACAATGATGGTTCAGTGAACGTTGCTGCATGTGGGCCTCCGCAGCAACCAACTGGTTCAGGCACTCATGTTGACTGCTGTTTATTGACAATCAAGGCTGGCATTTGCGTCCAGTACTGCAAGAGGATGGAGGAGCGGACAGAGGTTCAGGGCACTCTCTCGTCCTTGGTGTGGGAAACTGACCCTAAAGGCGGAACAATTATCAATGATGAACAGCGTGAGGACGCAGAAGCCAATATAAATACTGACGTAAAGCCTTTAAGGTTGTATCCACAGGACATGTGGCCTACAATTGAAAAAAAAGTCATGATGATCTCTCCATTGGCAAAAGATTCCGGAGTAGCCACCATTCCGACCACCGGGAGTGGCTGCCGAAACAGATGCCAAAGCAGTTGTGGTGCACTGTCGGTCGTAGATGACAGGGTGAACGATGGCTGCGGAGATGTGACAAGGCGAGTAGACGTCCAATGGTGAGCAACTGACTGCCCAGATGAACCAAGGGGCTACCAACAGTGCCTCCACAACGATGGTTCAGTGAACGTTGCTGCATATGGGCCTACGCAGCAACCAACTGGTTCAGGCACTCATGTTGAATGCTGTTTATTGACAATAAAGGCTGGCATTTGGGCTCCAGTACTGTGCTCTGAGACTATAGACATAGCAGTAGAGAATAGCTCAGTAGGCAGTACAATTGAAGAGGAATGGACATCTCTAAAAAGGGTCGTCACAGAAGTTGGAAAGAAAAACGTAGGTGCGAAGAAGGTAAGAGAAAACAGATTGAATAATCAGCGAAAGGATAACGTTCTATGAGTCGGGGCGTGGAATGTCAGAAGCTTGAATGTGGTAGGGAAGCTAGAAATTCTGAAAAGGGAAGTGCAAAGGGCAATCTAGATATAGTAGGGATCAGCGAAGTCAAATATAAAGAAGACAAGGATTTCTGGTCTGGTGACTATAGGGTAACGTCAACAGCAGCAGAAAATGGAGTAACAGGAGTACGGTTCGTTATTAATAGAAAGGTAGGGCAAAGAGTATGTTACAGTGAACAGTTCTGTGACAGGATTGTTCCTGTGAGAATTGACAGCAAAGCAACACCGACAACGATAGTTCAGGTGTACATGCCGACGTCGGATGCAGAAAATGAAGAGATAAAGAAAGTATATGAGGATATTGAAAGTGTAATACAGCTCATAATGGGAAATGAAATTCTGATAGTCGTGAGAGACTGGAATGCAGTTGTAGGAGGAGAAGTACAAGAAAAGGTTACGGGGGAATATGGGTCTGGGACAAGAAATGAGAGGGGAGAAAGGCTAACTGAATCCTGTAATAAGTTTCAGCTAGAAAAGGGGGTATACTCGAAAAAGACTAGGTGATATGGGAAGATTTCAGTTAGATCACATGATGGCCAGACAGAGATTCCTAAATCAGATACTGGACTGTACGGCATACCCAGGAGCAGATCTCAACGTAGTAGTGATGAAGAGTTGGCTGAAGTTCAAGAGGTTAGTCAGAATGGATCAATACGCAAAGAAGTGGGATACGGAAGTACTAAGGAATGACGAGATACGTTTGAAGTTCTCTAAGGCTATAGATACAGCAGTAAAGAATAGCTTAGTAGGTAGTACATTTGAAGAGGAATGGACGTCTCTAAAAAGGGTCATCACAGAAGTTGGAAAGAAAAACATAGGTGCGAAGAAGGTAACTGCGAAGAAACCTGTGGTAATAGAATAAATACTTCAATGAAAGGATGATGGACAAAAATGTTCAGGGAAGTTCAGGAATATAGAAATACAAGTCGATGAAGAATGAAATAAACAGCAAATGCAGAGAAGCTAAACCGAAATGGCTGCGTGAAAAATGTGAAGAAATCGAAAAATAAATGATTGTCGGAAGGACTGTCGCAGCTTACAGGGAAGTCAAAACAACCTTCGGTGACGTTAAAAGCAGGGGTGATAACATTAACAGTGCAACAGGAATTTCACTGTTAAATGCAGAGGAGAGACCGGATAGGTGGAAAGAGCACATCGAAGGACTCTATGACGGAGGAGATATGTCTGATGTGATGGAAGAAGAAACAGGATTCGATTTAGAAGAGATAGGGGATCCAGTATTAGTATTACAATTTAAGAGAACATTGGAGGACTTAGGATCAAGTAAGGCAAAATGTATAGATAACCTTCCATCAAAATTTCTAAAATCATCGGGGTAAGTGGCAACAAAACTACTATCCACGTTGGTGTGTAGATTGTTTGAGTCTGGCAGTATACCATCTGATATCCACACAGTTCTGAAGACTGCAAGAACTGACAAGGGCGAGAAGTATCGCACAATCAGCTTAACAGCTCATGCATCCAAGTTACTGACAAGAATAATACACAGAAGAATGGAAATTAAAACTGATGATGAGCTAAATGACGATCACTTTGGCTTTAGAAAAGGTACAGGCACCAGAGAGGCAATCAGGCACCAGAGAGGCAATTCCAACGTTGCGGTTGATAATGGAAGCAAGACTAAAGAAAAATGAAGACACTTTCATAGGATTTGTACTCCTGGAAAAAGCTTTCGACAATGTAAAAGCGAGCGAGATGTTCGAAATTCTGAGAAAAATGGGGGTAAGCTATAGGGAGAGACTGGTAATATACAACATGTACAAGAGCCAAGAGGGAATAGTAAGAGTGGACGACCAAGAACGAAGTGCTCGGATTAAAAAGAGTGTTAGACAGGGATGTAGTCTTTCCCCCACACTGTTCAATCTGTACATCGAAGGAGCAATGATGGAAATAAAAAGAAAGTTTGCAATTAAAATTCAAGGTGAAAGGAAATCGTGATACGATTCGCTGGTGACATTGCTGTCCTGAGTGAAAGTGAAGAAGAATTACATGATATGCTGACTGAAATGATTGAGAGTAAACTGAAGAAAAAGTAATGAGAAGTCGCAGAAATGAGAACAGTGAGAAAGTTAACATCAGGATTTGTTGTCACGAAGTAGATGAAGTTAAGGAATTCTGCTGCCTAGGCAGCAAAGTAATCAATGACGGACAGAGCAAGGACATCAAAAGCAGACTACCAATGGCAAAAAGGGCATTCCTGGTCAAGAGAAGTCTACTAGTATCAAACAGAGGCCTTAATTTAAGGAAGAAATTTCTGAGAATGTAGCACAGCACAGCATTGTCTGGTAGTGAAG
Organism: Schistocerca serialis cubense; assembly: GCF_023864345.2. Classification (NCBI taxonomy): domain Eukaryota; kingdom Metazoa; phylum Arthropoda; class Insecta; order Orthoptera; family Acrididae; genus Schistocerca; species Schistocerca serialis. The sequence goes on along the minus strand of NC_064645.1, from coordinate 253,974,644 downwards.
CATGGACTTTCGGTAAACCGGAACAGAAGAGAATCTAACTATCTGAGATGTGATGCTACAGACGAATGTTGAAATTATGTGGAGTGATAAGGTGAGTAAAAAGGGAGGTTCTGCGCACAATCGGATAGGAAAGGAACATATTGAAAATACTGACAGGGAGAAGGGGCAGGATGGTAGGATATCTGTTAAGACATCAGGGCACGACTTCCATGATACTTAGCTGAAGAGGAAGACAGAAGTTGGATTACATCTAGCAATTAATTGCGGACGTGGGTTGCAAGTGCTCCTCTGAGATGAAGAGGTTGGCACAAGAGAGGAAACCAGTCGGAAGACTGACGACCCCCCCCCTCCCCCCAACCCCCCCCCCCCCAAAAAAAAGAATACGTGCAACTGGACGTCCACTGACTGACGACACATGGCCTTTTTAAATGAGCCATGTTTTGTGCTACATCAAAGAGATGGTTGTTGGTGTGTACGTCGTGAAACGCCTGAGAGCAAACACCCTGCAACAGTCGCCGGCCGGCCGCGGTGGTCTCGCGGTTCTAGGCGCGCAGTCTGGAACCGTGCGACTGCTACGGTCGCAGGTTCGAATCCTGCCTCGGGCATGGATGTGTGTGATGTCCTTAGGTTAGTTAGGTTTAATTAGTTCTAAGTTCTAGGGGACTGATGACCACAGCAGTTGAGTCCCATAGTGCTCAGAGCCATTTTGAACAGTCGCCGGAAGGGCTCAGGCCGGAAATGGAAGCGTTATCGTCTGCGGAATGTTTTCGTGGCACAGCCTAGGTGATCTTGTCACTCCAGAAGGCACAATGGATAAACACAAGTATTTATTTATCCCTGGGGAACACTTTCACCCCCATATACAGTTTGTTTTTCCTGGGCATGATGGCATCTACCAGCAGACTGTGAAACGTGGCACACAGCTCACAGTGTACGTGTGTGATTCGTAGAGAACCAGGATGACCCACGCGCAAAGTAGCTAGACATACAAGTAGGCCATTCCGGCAGTGTCCTCGAACAATTTACCCACACTACCCTTCGCGCTGTGACGTCATCGGGCAGAGAGCATTGAGTACGGAAGCAGTGTGTGTATTAGTGGCGCATGTTGCGAGCAGATCGAATTATGAATAGAAATACGAGTAATTGTGCAGTTGCAAACTGAAAAACGTTTTCCCAAGAATACCCTACAAAGGGAATGGATATTTCCGGGCAAGCGAGCTGACGAAATTAATGTTATTAATGCCCGTATCGGCTCCATTCACTTTCTTCCTGAGGATTACGAGCGGGATTTAAAGAACGAACTCCTGGGGTTGCCGCAAAAGAAGAAAGTTAGAGCAGATGCAGTTCAATCTCAACAATTATGCAACTGGCACGGAGATTTACGTACAGCTGAAAACAGCACTGAACCTGACAATGAAGTAAGCAAGCTGCTGTGTTATACTGATCAATTATATTAAGGTACTAATTCATTAGGTTTTATCTTCTCAAATGAGTTAATTTTTAGTGAAAAAGTATCACTTTAGCACTAATTATTAATCATAAACGAAACAATTAAGAGGCTTTTTTGTTCCTGTAGGATGTTCGTGAGCGAGGTCTACGTTATCAGAAGAGAGATGTGCGCAAGAGAGCAATTGATACCTTGCAGTCTGTGTCCCCAAGGAAAAGGAAACTGAACCAAGACACAAATACAGTGCCCATTTGTGAACTCTCTGATTTGAAAGTGAAGGACGAAGAAATAAAAAGACTGAAATCAGAAACAGAAGTTCTTTATAAGAAAAATGCCATGCTTGAAAGCAGCCCTTAAGAAAACCAATACTGTTAGACGTGTCTTATTAAAGAAGACAAAATTAAGTGCTACAGTGAAAGAAAGTGTCGTAAAGAAAAAGTACAAAATATCTTATCTAAGTGTTTGGCTCCAGGACAAATTCGCTGTTTGTTGCAAGGCAACAGGCGTGTTAAATGCAGTGCTCAGGATATTGCCAATGACGTAACTCTAAAAGCTCTTTCTCAAAAAGCTTATACATATTTGAGGAAGCAAAATATTCGTTTGCCATGTCGACCGACACTTCAAAAATGGACTACGAATTTCAAGTATAATCCAGATATTTCAGAACAAGTTTCGGCAATTTTGAAAGCCAAGAGTCGTACATTTACTCCCCTACAGGAGAGAACTGTGTTGTGTTCCAATGAAATGAACATTGGTGGTAGAATCTGCTATGATGCTTCGAAAGACAGAATTTTAGGGCCTCACACAAATGTTCTAGTTGCAATGATTCGTGGTTTGTCTTCGTCTTGGAAGCAGCCGATTTATTACAATTTTGATGTGACAAAGAACTGTGGCCTGCTACTAGATATAATATTGAAAATTGAAAATTCGGGACTACATGTTGTGGCTGTAACGTGTGATATGGGTTTTTTAAACTCTAAAGTGTGGAATGAACTTCGTGTCAATATGTCAAAAACCTTTTTCAAAAATCCAGCGCACAATGAAAGTAAAATCTGTTTTTTTTTTTACGGTGTGCCACATTTATTGAATCTCCTTAGGAACCACTTTTTAGATGAAGGGTTATCTCTTCCTAATGGAACTTCGATAACCAAGAATGTAATTGAGAATTTGTTAGACAGCCAGAAAGGCGATCTGAATGTAGTACATTACATTTCAGGAGCGCACATCAGTGTTATAGGACGTGCTCGATAAAATGTTAGGATGGCAGCCCACTTATTTTCACGTCGCACGGCTAAAGCTCTCTTGTATGTTTTGGAAAAATAACGGGAAAGCATGTTCTTTGATTTAGTAAACGACGTTTTCGACGTTTTAAATTTTAGAACTCCCATTGATGATGTCACGCCTTTACGTTGCGGGTTTGGTCTGAATTTTAAAAGTCAAGAGAACACTTTAAAAAGGTTTTGCGATGTTTGCCATGACATGCGCTTTGGAAACAGGAAGGGTTTGTTGCCATTTCAGAAGGGGTTTACAGTCTCAATCACATCCCTTCTGGGGTTACTCGAAGAAGTAAAGAAAGATAAAATAACTTTATCTTATCATCACGTCTAAATGAGGACTGCTTGGAAAATTACTTTTCTAGAATTCGAGGACTTGGTGCGTTCTACAATAATCGCACAGCTGTAGAGGTCAAACACAGAATTTGGATTCTTGTTTTAACTGGAAATGCAGACGACATACCTTTAAAAAGGTAGTGCAGCAGTTGCTGAAGAAAGCGTCACTGTCGTTTCTGCAGATACTGGTACTGAAACACACGATGATGACATCTTGAAGTTCATCATAAGTGAACTCTGTATAGAGATAACAGACGAACGACAAGTGAAACGTGCAGGTAGTTGTGACATCTTAGGTATTGTCGAAGAGGAAGAAGAATTCCTGACAACTGTCCACGAAATAGATCAAAAAAGTGCTGATATAAAAGATGCTGCTCCTGACTCTGTTCAATACTTGGCTGGCTATCTCGCATTTAAAAGTCGTTCTATCGTTAAAACCTAATGCGCTCGATTCCTGGAACAAGATCTCAATCATGGATAAATACTGTTTCTCGTGGGGGTCTTCTAACACCAACAACAGACTGGGTGAATACCGTGAAACAGTTCGAAATTATATTTTCAGGTTTCCACGGACAAACAATTTCAAAATGTAACAACGTAATTAAAAGTTTAACTTCGATTATCAAAACAAATTTTCTTCATGTACACGAAAACATAATTAGTTTGTATGTTAGAACGCGAACTTTTGTACGTATCAGGCATTTAAATAATGAAAGACTAGTAGAAGCAAGAAAGAAGAGTGACACAAGGAAGAATCTCATGTGGACGGCATCCAAACCATGTAAGAAATGAAGGGCCGCTTGTCGTCAGTAACTACAGCCGATCGAAGCACTTGAAAATTACGGAATGTTGTAAAGTTTGTTTTACGCATTCTTTATTACCTCCTATGTCGAACTATGTTAGTTACGTATTTTTTATGTTTAGTTTTGAGTATATGTGTATGTATATGAGTCTCTAACGTGCCTGAAAAGTTGGTAATTCATTTACAAAATGACAACATTGGTTTTGTAATGCGCGCTGTCTGTCGCAGGCGCGGCTTTTCTGGCGGGTGACGTAATGCGAGCGCAGCCAGTCGCAATACGATTGTCGGAATAGTCCTCGCTGACCCACGCGGATTCAAACCTAATCGAGAAACCCAATCGAGAATATGTGGGACCGCCACGATCGTATTGTACGATCTATGGATCCTCAACCGAGAAACCTAGCGCATCTGACCACCGCATTAGAGTCGGCATTGTACCACATCCCTGTAGGTGCCCTCCAGAACCTTGTCGACTCTGTTCCTGCACGTCTCGCAGAGGTCCACGCTGCGAAAGCTGATTATTCGGTCTTTTGACAGATGGTCACATTATCACGTTAATGTGACTGGACAGTGTATAAAAACATTGCCGGAGTACCTGTCTTTGACTTTTAACACATGCGTGATGTGTTTAGCAAAATAAGTTCATTTTGACAGCATTCTGTGAAATTAAACTTCGTGTTGTGTTTACGCAACACTGGGAAGAAATGGGTTAAGTGAGAGTGTGGAGGTAGTGGGCCCCTCGTACACTCATTCGACACCTCGACAACGTTCCGCCTGCCCTATACTTTTAGTCAAAGATCTTAATATTTCCACAGGGCACAGATATTTCACTTGTGGTTTTAAACAGCCTTTAGAGTAGAAGACACAGTACTTTTAGACAGGAACCGACGGAGGTTTAAGTTAATGCAGTACACGCATGAGCCAAAACATTATGCCCACTTGCTTAATAGCTTGTTTGTCCGCTTTTGGCATTAAATACATCGCTGACTCTGCGTATCAGGGATCCGACATTTGGTTGTTGGGTTTTCGGGGGTATGTGGCATTAGATGTCTACGCACAGGTCGTGTAACTCGCGTAAATAACGGGTCGTTGATTTGGGTACGCGTGCATCGCGCCCGACTGCGGCCCAGATGGGTTTCATAGTATTTAAATAAGCCGAATTTGGACGACAAGACATAAACGTCATTTACTATAATGCTTCTCACACTATTGCAGTGCGGTTCTGGTTCCGAGACACGGAAAATTATACTGCTGAAAGATGAAATCGCCGTCGGGGAAGACGTCCAGCATGAAGTGATTAAGGTGGTTCGCAGCTGTCGGCGTGTCTTCGATTATTATCACAGGTCACATCGACGGTCCAGAGCCCACAGCAGCCATAATGGACGAATTCTTTGGGTCAACATATGAACACGTAGAGGTGGTCCGCTGCGGAACTCCAAGTTTAACAATGTACGATGAACAGTGTGCTCCGAAACCCTTGTGTGTTCTCCATCATCGTGCTCTTTCGACGAAGATGCCACAGATCACCATCTATCCAACTTTACAGAGCAGACAAGCCTCCTTATCTCATGTTCTGTGACAAGTAGTGGACATCAAACCACTTAGCGCCTAGTTGTAGTTTCACTATCCATCTACCTTATTCCGTAGGTGCTCACGACAGTAGCACGTGAACATTCGACCAGCTGTGCCGTTTTCGAGATACTCGTTCAGAGGCTCTGTCAAAGTCACTTATCTCAACGGATTCCCCAACTTGCAGCCCATATCTTCGCTAGAATATTCCTCCGAACGTGCCTGCTCCGCTTACATACTTTTGTTACGGCGTCACGTGCTCGCAGCACCATCAGGCTGTGTCTAACGTTGCCGGGGCAGTCGTCATAATGTTTCGGCTCATCAGTGTAAGTATATCTTCGTAGGGTTTCCTGTTGTTTTTATGTAGCCCTTTTTTAGAGTTTGTTCCTGCTCGAACATCTGCTCAGCCGTGATTTGGTACATTCGTTAATGCTACCAAATGCTCTTCATGTCGTCACAATCATGAGTTGCCCTAAGATATTTTTAAAAATAATTTTGTTGGGTGGTATTCACAGTCATACAAAAGTTGTTGAAAGACATCATAGCCATTTTCAATTTTAATACTGTGAGAAATTTAATACAGATCAAAACTTTAAAAATTTCAAAAACTACATCACCACATCCATTGGCTCAGCATAGCGTAGTTGGCATCTTTTGCATGTTGTTGTGGTCTCCGGACCGAAGATCAGTTTGATGCAGCTCTCAATGCAAGTGTATGCTATGTTAGTCTCTTCGTCTCTATTTAACTGCAGCAACTTACAGCCATCAGCCATTTGAACATTCCTCTACAATCTTTACACCCCCCCCCCCCCCAAACCCCCCCTCCCTCCCTGCCCACGTTTCCATCCATTACCAAACTGACAGATATTTGATGCCTCTTGATGCGTACTATTAGCCGATACCTTCTTTTAATCAAGTTGTGCCATTAATTTCCTTTCTCCCCAGTTCAATTCAATACCTCATCATTACAATTTTATTATTTTTTTTATCTACAGGGGCCCGCAGCCTCAACGTGTTTCGAGAATGAAAACGTGGTCCAGGTAGGCTGTATTCTTATTATTATCTATGCTATTAGTCAGTTTCAAAATGTGGTCATTTTGGAGCACGTATCTTAAGCTTCCAGCTACATCTTACGTTGTAATATATCACTGGTACATGTAGACAGTGTAAGACATCGTGGTCTCCTGACCTTTATTGCTTACATATTCCGCCCTCACAATCATATTCCGCACATCAAGACACTTCATTCGAACCAAAACTCGATAAGACAAAGTCAATGTTGTATGAATTCATGTAAACAATATGCAATTAATAAGTGAGCGCAGCGTGGTTGAAATACTCAAGGCTGGCGTACACACATACATTCCAGACACGACGGTCACAGAAGCTTTTAGTTTGGGAGAGAAACCGCACAACAGGACGTCGGTCCCTTCAGAGGACGACCCAGCCTATGTCGGCCGGTGACCGCCCATGTAGCGGACAGTGTGGGCCCGAGTGAAAGGGGGAAACAACCCCGTGTTTGGGTTAAAAGAAAATTCCGCTACATTGTGTGGGACCAGCCAGCCTATGCATTCTTTACACATAGCACGTAGTTTCAGAGATTTTCACAGGGAGACAGCAAACGCCAAACACCAATGCTACAGGTTTCCGGATTGGTCGTCTTAAACGAAACGTCATTCTCCCATTTTAGAAGAGCAATGCTGATTGTCAGACGATATTTCTGACGCCTTGAGGTGAAGGAATAATGGAAGAGACCGAAAGATATACCCCTTCATGTCTGGCATGGAGAGGCGCTGTTCCATTGTCGCTCTTGGAGCGAGGAACAAGTCCCTCCACAGTACTTCACTGGGAGAGCACCTCCGTCGAGAGCGAAACGAAATGCTACTCTATATTGAGTCCTTGCGATTAAGCGTTGTTCACTGTGTTGGCCGACACACTTATTGTGTGGTGTGAACGGACAGAATTATAGTTAAATGCCTGCGAGCGAATTTTTGAGTGGCATCGCGGTGGACTGGTTATCTGACCAGTGTACCATGCCAATAGTTAGACTAGGGGCGAATAGGAATCCTTGACTTCATCAAGGCGTAGGGAGAGTGATTGGTGAAGGTAAATCCAGATAGAATGAGAGTTATCTTATTTGTCAGCAGCGAGCGGCACAGACAGCAGTCATTGCAGCTTACGGTATTGTGCACTACAGCTATCGTGAGCCCCATATTTCCTCCATAAAAGTACACTTCACTGCATTTAACTCGTGACAGCCTTGACCGTACCTAGCAACATTCAAGTTGAGTAGGCGCGCCTCTCAGCCATTCTGCCAAGTCAACAACCATCTTAAACTTTGTACAGAAATTTCAGTAGCGAATGCTATCCTTGAGAGGCAACTTCACATTCCGAAAAGAACCAGGATATAATTTGTTCAATTCATAACTAAAAGTGCCATTGTGATATCTCAGAATTTTTGCAAAATAAATAATAACTTTCGTTAGTTTCATGTTTTTCTTACACTAACTAGCACTCCTCCAGTACCCAAGTATCCCACTAGTTACGTAAGAAATTTTGTGAATTTTTGTGTCATTTCCTTACAGCGGACGACTCCAGAAGGTATTTATTGCTGAAAGTTTTTCAGGCATTTCTCTTTAGAACGTTAGGAGTGTCTGTCTGACTTCTGTAGTAGTGTGGGGGTGGAAATTGCATCTTGCAGGAGCCACAGGGTAAAGGATACATTTCAGATTAATCCGTTGCGCAGAATAACAGAATAACAGATCAACCCCACACCTCAGAACAGGAATAAATCTTATTTCTGTGCGTATGTGGCACAAAACAGTACATTATTGTACATGATTATGTCTATTAGCTGTTACAAACAGAATGACGTCATCTCAGAGTATCGTCAGTTTGGTGAGATAACATCTGTCAGTTTGGGTCGTCTAATAGCTGTAACCATGTACAATAGAGTATTGTTTTTGTGCCACATACGCATGGAAGTAAAATGTATTGCTGCCCGCCTGTCCCAGCAATGCATTATAATGTAAAATGCAGCTGTAAGCTTAAGATACGTGCTTGGAAATGACCAGAGGTTGAATTTGACTAATCTCATAGATAATAAAAACAATACAGGCTACCTGGACTATGTTTTCATTCTCAAAACTTCGTCATTAGTTATACAGTCTACACGTCAAACCTTCAGCATTTTTTGTAGCGCAATATTTCTTATCTGAAGTGTTAATCGTACACCTTTCGCTTCCGCATGAGGCTACTCTAGAGACACTTCCAGAAAATACTTCCTACCATTTACATTTATTTGTGAAGCCTTAAATTTTTAGCAAAGGATACAGATGTCTTACAGCAGATTATTCAAATTTTAAAAAAAATCATACTAATACTTTACTGTATAGGGCAATTAAAACATGACAGCTAGTTTCGATTGTGTATAACAACCATCTTCAGAACGTTCCAATCATAAGTGAAAGCGAATACGCATTGCACAGTATCAGTAGTGACGTGCATTGGTATTTAAAAACACAACCAAATTAAGGCAATATTAGAAACCACAGCCAGATTAAGACAATGTTGACATTAACAGCATCATCAAGGGCGAGTCAGGTCGTAACCTATAATCTTGCGAGACGCAGGTAAAACAGAGGCGGAGTGGGATGACAGTTGCCCAAGTACCTTCTCGATATTTCTTCCTCAGATTAAGGCCTGTGTGTGATACCAGCAGATTTCAGTCGGCCAGCAATACCCTCTTTGCGCTAATCTGGTTTTTACGTCCTTCCCACGTCATCCACCATGGGTTATACTTCCTCCAAGATAGCCGAATTCCTTCACTTCGCCTACTTCGTTGTCACCAATTTTGATATTATCTTTATCGCTAATCTCACTTTTGATACATTTATTTTCATATTTTATCGATTTAGTCTCAGTTCAAATTCTCTGTTCTATAGTTGTTTCATTCCATTCTACAGGTCCTTTAATTATTCTTGACATTCACTGATAGCAGCAAACTTATTATTAATATCGTTATCTTGTTGCTAATATCCTTTGTTCGTGAATTTTAATCCCAATTTTTATTTTATTTCCGACACTGGTTCTTCGATGTATAGACTCAAGTACAGGAACGAAATACCGAGACCTGTCTCTTTTCCCATCTCTTCTGAAACATTTTCGTCCATCGGTTAAAGTATTTGTTCTGTTACGCAAGGTTTCTTCACAATTACCTTCCTTGCACATACGCTTGTCTGACAGGATTCTAAGATGGCTCGCAGGTCACTCCACACCCATCAGTTGTTAACGTCACGAACAACCAACATCGCATCGCACTCTCCAGCTGCCCATAGATCGCTACCTAACGTGGGCGCTTTTGTGAGTGTTTGTTGCCTTTGTTGGGCCCGCGTACATGTAATAAAAAGGGAGGGGGGTGATAATTATGTACGTGATAGTAGTTATTTATCTTGTTGTTCTACAGACCACTGAAGACATGTATCTTTGGGTGAAGCGTACCAGTTATTAGATATCTACACGTCCACTCCTCTTCACCCGAACCACCTACTGTCATTACTGTCACTCTCGAGAAAGGGAGCGAGTTATGATAGGAAGGAACTCTACATGGTTATGTTAACTCTGGAACTCATGGAGGTATTTGAACCACTCTTAGTACAGATACGGCTCACTATTGCAGTTATGGTGTTCAGCCTCTTCATCTCCGCATAACTACTGCAGCCTACATCCTTCTGAATCTGCTTGCTTTATTCATCTCTTCGTCTGCCTTTAACGCTCACACTTCCCTCCAGTACCAAACGGGGGATTCCTTGATGTCTCAGACATGTCCTACGAATCAATCCCTTTTTTCAGTCAATTTGTGTCACAAATTTCTTTTCTATCCAGTTCTATCCAGTAAGCCGGACGGAGTGGCCGAGCGGTTCTAGGCGCTACAGTCTGGAACCGCGCGACCGCTACGGTCGCAGGTTCGAATCCTGCCTCGGGCATGGATGAGTGTGGTGTCCTTAGATTAGTTAGGTTTAAGTAGTTCTAAGTTCTAGGGGACTGATGACCTCAGAAGTTAAGTCCTATAGTGCTCAGAGTCATTTGAACCATTTCTATCCAGTAACTCCACATTAGCCACACCATCTGTCGACCCACCTAATTTTCAGCATTCTTCTATTGTACCGCATTTCAAAAACGTCCATTCTCTTCTTGTCTAAACTGTTTATCGTCCATGTTTCACTTCCAGACGCTCCAGAAAAATGGCTTCAGAAAATACTTCCTACCGTTAAATCTATATTTGATGTTAACAAATTTCTCTCCTAAAGAAATTCTTTTCTTGTCATAGACAGTCACAGCTTACTATCAACGAAGATATTCCACAGTGCCAAGACACTCCTGGAACCCAAAGTAGCGGAGGTTTACTTTCATTTCCTATGTTATATAAGCTGGGATAACTAAGTAACTTACCAACCTCAAATATTCAATTACTTCTAATACAAATCATTTATATGGATGGTAGTATCACTCCTTTCAGTTAGTGTCGTTATGTGTGAGTCGAGTTACCAGTAACAACTAAGCAATTGCTAAAGATATAAGTGAAATTTTTGCAGTATTAAAACTTTTTCACAATATATCTGTTTGATGTAAACAAATGATTGCCCCGAGCGGTTCTAGGCGCTACAGTATGGAGCCGCCCGACCGCTACGGTCGCAGGTTCGAATCCTGCTCCGAGCATGGATGTGTGTGATTTAGTTAGGTTAGTTAGGTTTAAGTAGTTCTAAGATCTACGGGTCTGAAGACCTCAGAAATTAAGTCCCATAGTTCTCAAAGCCATTTTTGCCAAATGATTGCCAACACGAGAAAATACACTGCTGGCCATTAAAATTGCTACACCAAAAATAAATGCAGATTATAAACGGGTATTCATTGGACAAATATATAATACTAGAACAGACATGTGATTACATTTTCACGCAATTTGGGTGCATAGATCCTGAGAAATCAGAACCCAGAACAACCCCCTCTGGCCGTAATAACAGCCTTGATACACCTGGGCATTGAGTCAAACAGAGCTTTAATGGCGTGTACAGGTACAGCTGCCCATGCAGCTTCAACACAATACCACAGTTCATCAAGAGTAGTGACTGGCGTATTGTGACAACCCAGCTGCTTGTGATACGAGGCCGTTGGGATGCAGCACGGCGTTCCGTATTACCCTTCTGAACCCACCGATTCCATATTCTGCACGTTTTCAATTGGTGAGAGATCTGAAGACTGTGCTGGCCAGGGCAGCAGTCGAACATTTTCTGTATCCAGAAAGGTCCGTACAGGACCTGCAACATGCGGCCGTGCATTGCCCTATTCAAATGTAGGGTTTTGCAGGGATCGAATGGTGGAGCCACGGGTCGTAGCACATCTGAATTGTAACGTCCACTGTTCAAAGTGCCGTCAGTGCGAACAAGAGGTGACCGAGACGTGTAACCAATGGCACTCCATACCATCAAGTCAGGTGATACGCCAGACGGCGATGACGAATACACGCTTCCAGTTTGCGTTCACCGCGATGTCGCCAAACGCGGATGCGACCACCATGATGCTGTAAACAGAACCTGGATTTATCCGAAAAAATGACGTTTTCCCATTCGTGCATGCAGGTTCGTCGTTGAGTACACCATCGCAGGCGCTCCTGTCTGTGATGCAGCGTCAAGGGCAACCGCAGTCATGGTCTCCGAGCTGATATTCCATGCTGCTGCTAACGTCTTCGAACTGTTCGTGCAGATGGTTGTTATCTTGCAAACGTCCCCATCTGTTGACTCAGGGATCGAGACGTAGCTGCACGGTCCGTTACAGCCATGCGGATAAGATGCCTGTCATCTCGACTGCTAGTGATATGAGGCCGTTGGGATCCAGCATGGCTTACCGTATTACCCTCCTGAATCCACCGATTCCATATTCTGCAGACAGTCATCGGATCTCGTCCAACGCGAGCAGCAATGTCGCGATACGATAAACCGCAATCGCGATAGGCTACAATCCGACCTTTTTAAAAGTCGGAAACGTGATGGTACGCGTTTCTCCTCCTTACACGAGGCATCACAACAACGTTTGACCAGGCAGCGCCGGTGAACTGCTGTTTGTGTGTGAGAAATCGGTTGGAAACTTTCCTCATGTGAGCACGTTGTAGGTGTCAACACCAGCGCAAACCTTGTGCGAATGCTCTGAAAAGCTAATCATTTGCATATCACAGCACCCTCTTCCGGTCGGTTAAATTTTGCGTCTCTGGCACGTCATCTTCGTGGTGTAGCAATTTTAATGGCCAGTACCGTAGCATGTGACTTACTCCTTCTAATTTACTACTGTTAGAAGCTAAGAAGCGGGGAGGCTATATTTCAGCATGACATGGAGTGCCAGAAAAGGCCATGACAGAATCTTGTCCACAAGACTCAAGCCACATCCCTACAAGCTCTAACATCATGGAACTTCGGAAGATTTGTAATATTAGGTTGATCAACTGTAAAAATTCCTTTTTTCTAGATATTCTCCATTTTCTGTAATTAAATTGGTATCTGGGGGGGCGGAATCTGAATTATAGTGCACCTTTGTGGCTGCTTGAATGGCGAGGCAGAAAACCTATTATTAAATAAACCCTATTATTAATAAATAATTAACGTGTGCCTTTAGCTACAAAAAGACTTCGATAGTTCCTCTCCGAAATCAATATTCTGTCCCTTGAGCGCTGTCTATTACGAGCATGCTTGTGGTGATGTTTCCATTACAGCTCTGTACCGTCGCTAGTAGTATTGTGACACGGGAAGTGTACTCCACGCAGTGACGAGCGTAATCGAGAACTGTCATTAATGTAGAACTCTGTTTTAGAGAACCAACAGGAATTAAATACACATCTGCAATAAAGAACTTCGGCTGCATGCGTAGTTGAAGTGCACGAGGCTCGTAGTTTACAATTACCTCCGTCTCTGCCAAATAGAACTAGAGTTATAAGGACGCTCTTATGTACTGTAAATCATTTTTTGGTGATATGTTGCTTAATTTGTAATGGAATTCCATGAAATGTTGCAAAAACAAGTGATGTACAAAAAAACGGCCACAACCCACTTTTCGGGACACCTGAAATGTTGGAAAAATTTATTACAACATTCCAAGATACTATTTTTCTGTAACAATGTCTCTTTGAAAAAACTAGAGAACCTTTACCACTTTTTCAGATACAAGAATCAGGCACAGCGTCAATGACGGAATCCAGCGTCAGTAGTTTCAAACTTAAGCTCTTGGCCCTTTTAGCAGGAAGAGTTTCATTCTGTGGCGATGAATGGCCATTCTTGTAAAATTCCAATCATTAGCTATTGTTTAATTGCGTCCGGTGTCCAGACGCATTCTAAACGCCGCGAATTCCGAAAAAATCCTCCTACCGTATCGACAGTGGACGGCCATTTTGCCATGTTTGCTAAACAGAGTACATTACTGGCCATTAAAATTGCTACACCACGAAGATGACGTGCTACAGACACTAAATTTAACCGACAGCAAGAAGATGCTATGATATGCAAATGATTAGCTTCTCAGAGCATTCTCACAAGGTTGGCGCCGGTGGCGACACCTACAACGTACTCACATGAGGAAAGTTTCCAACCGATTGCTCATACACAAACAGCAGTTGACCGGCATTGCCTGGTGAAACGTTGTTGTGATGTCTCGTGTAAGGAGGAGAAATGCGTACCATCACGTTTCCGACTTTGATAAAGGTCGGATTGTACCCTATCGCGATTGCGGTTTATCGTATCACGACATTGCTGCTCGCGTTGGTCGAGATCCAATGACTGCTAGCAGAATATGGAATCGGTGGGTTCAGAAGGGTAATACGGAACGCCGTGCTGCATCCCAACGGCCTCGTATCACAAGCAGCTGGGTTGTCACAATACGCCAGTCACTACTCTTGATGAACTGTGGTATTGTGTTGAAGCTGCATGGGCAGCTGTACCTGTACACCCCATTAAAGCTCTGTTTGACTCAATGCCCAGGTGTATTAAGGCTGTTATTACGGCCAGAGGGGGTTGTTCTGGGTGCTGATTTCTCAGGATCTATGCACCCAAATTGCGTTAAAATGTAATCACATGTCAGTTCTAGTATAATATATTTGTCCAATGAATACCCGTTTATCATCTGCATTTATTTTTGGTGTAGCAATTTTAATGGCCAGTAGTGTATTTTTGGTGAGGCAGAAACGACATGCACTGTTACAAAAAGAAGGCTGCTTAAAGCAGTTCCTTTCTACGATTTAGGTTATATGGAATCTTTTTTTTGTTTCTTCAGTTACAAAAATACGCCATCACTGACATTTGAACGTGGCAGCATTATAATATCACAGTGTGTCCATAAGGTCCTAGTGCAGTTGTAATCGATCACAGAAAAGCAATGAAACATGACAAAAATGCGAAAAAAGACGGAAAAGAAAGAGAAACTTTCTAAGTGTGTGTATCTGTTCAGTGCAGTTCGATGTAGCTTCCATTTGTAGCCCTACACACAGTTAAACGATATTCTAGTTCTTCCTACACATGTCTAAGGACATGTGTTGTAACAGAGTCATTTATAGCTCAATGTACACACGGTACTTCGCATAACACTGACCGCAAAAGTCTAATGGTGTTACGTCTAAGGATCGTGGTGGCCATGACTAAAACCGTCTCCCCCCCCCCCCCTATTCACCGCTGGGGAAATTTTGTATCCAGAAACTCACAACGTTGTTCACGTAATGTGGAGGCGCGCCGTCTTATTGAAAGATGACACCTTCTGGAAACTGTGCCACTGCATACAATTCCAACACGTCAAGCTAGTTGTTTGACATCACAGTCTGCATCGCATGAAGAAAAATAGGCCTATAACTTTATCATGTATCAGGGCTCACCACAGTCGCCTTAGGAGTGTTACGTTCTTTGTCAATGAAGGCACGAGGATTTTCAGAGGTCCATATTCTGACATTATAGCGATGATCATGACCACAGACATGTAATACGGCCTCACGGCGGAACACAATGTTCTTCATAAATCGTTCATCGTAGTCGATTTCACTAAACTCGAATCGTTTGCGTCTATCAGTCGATTCGATAGCGTGTAACAACTGCAATATGTATCCGGAAAACTGAGGCTTTTCTTTAAATCCTTATGAACTGCAGTCTTTCTTAGGCCTAATTCTAAAGCAGATGCACCCACCGATTATTTGGGGCTCCTTAGGTAGCTATCGCGTATAGCTTATACAGAGTCGTTCCTTAGCGGAGGCCTACCAGAACGTTTCTTTGTCACAGAGAGTTTAGGATCCCATAATTTTTGTGCACAGTGAGTACGGGAAATGTAACCGATGTTCAGAAAACTGCAAGAATGGGGTGGCCCTGACATTCCTCCAGCGCTACCATGAAGAGTCGGAGGAATTTCTGAACAGCATCTTCACTGGCGCAGTACGTGAACTCAAACTAAAAAACAGTCCGAACAGCGGATGCGTACTCACAAGCCTAATAAGTTCAAAAAGTTCATGCGAGTTCTGTCAAAAGCGAAAAATGGTGGTTAAAGTTTTTGGAACTGTTAAGGAACTTTGACAATTGATTTATTTACGATAACGCTTAAGAACACGGCAATATCACTGACTTGATTGTCAAAGGAATCATTCTGTTTCACGACAATCCACAATCCCATACTGCAAATCGAAGGATAAAAAACTCCGACTTTTCGGCGGAGATTTTTTAACATCCTTCTTACAACCCGGAGTTGGCACCAAGAGAATTTCATCTATTCGCCAAGATGAAGTCCTGACTGACTACGCAGCATTTCGCAACCGATGATGAGTCAAATGTGCTGTCAACAACTGGCTGTAACACCAATCGGCACTATTCTTCGATGATATGATGATGATGATGATTGGTTTGTGGGGCGCTCAACTGCGCGGTCATCAGCGTCCGTACGAAGTCCTAATTTGTACACAGTCCAATTTTTACACAATCCTATCTAACCACTGTCACGAACGATGATGAAATGATGAGGACAACACAAACACCAAGTCTCTGGGCAGAGAAAATCCTCAACCTGGCCGGAAAACGAACCCGGGACCCCGTGATCCAGATTATTCTTCGATGAAGGGAGACACAAGCTGGCGTCACGGTATGTCAAAAATGGCAACTATGTGGAGAAGTAATATCAGCTTGTAACTCCAGATGGTATATAAAGTAATTTTATTTTCTGATGATCGATGAAGGCCCTAGTACGTGAATAATAGCTGATAACCTCGAACTTTTGAGAGAGATAACAGTATTCATTCTGGTTCCCTGTGCTGCCGATTCGAGCCGATTTTCAACGAAAAATGTAGTGTCTTGTTCTCCAATGCGCAATTCAAACCACGAGACCTGTTCTTGAAAACACCATGCTGGTATCGATAGAGTCTGGGATTGTCAACCATCCCGCTAAGACGGCAGGAAACGCAGATAATTTTTAGTGCCAGCCACAGCAAATGATGTATTCCGCTGACAGCCGTTGAATTGCCCTTGGCCACTCGCCACAGTTATCCAGTTATTTCCGCTTGTCGGAAGGTCACGGCAACTGAACCGTCCAGATAACACCGACACCGAAACAGCTGTGCTTGAAGGCTGAGTTTATAACTTGGAAACTTTTGCAGAGCGTGGTGTTCTCATGCCTGTTGATGTGATAAAAATTGCAGCTTATTCCAACAGTGAATGAAATCCGCAGTAGAGTCGTGTTAACAAATAATGAGTGTAACGCACAGGCTAATTACATATCAGCCTTCTTTGTGGTATAGTAAAACAGTACGTAATTCTAATGCTAAATTACAAAGCAGTTCTGCATAAAACAAGCGAGTTTCAAAATACTGTATACTCTGAAAGGTATCTCAAGTAAACACCCTCTGTTTCTTCAGAGTACTTTCGCCGTCCCAGAAATATTCTGGTCGATGAGAAGCACACAGTGTGTAAACAGCACGTATGCTAACATTGGTTGATGACGGTCAGTTTCGTGGCTAAATTAATCAAGTTCACTGTGGAACACTCAAAACTTATAATCAACATCAAGAGTCTCTGTTGGCTTTGCAGCTGATGGGATGTTGTAGTATCAAGGCAGAAGAATGACGAAACACTCAAGTGACCTTTATTTGTCTATTTGGGCCCGTATATACAGAATGAATCATCTAAAACTTGCACCACAAATACTGCAGAAATGGAAAGTTCTGATGATGTGCGGTTTGCGCAGAATGGATTGATAGTCAAGGGCTCATACTTTCAATAAACAGATCGTAATAATACTTAGTAAATATGCTTGTGTAAACATATTCTTTTTAAATGGAACATTGCTTGTTGACATTAACAAACTAAAAGTAGAGTAAATTAGAATGTCAATCATGTTTGCTGCAGGAGTCTGGTGCGAGTCGCTTACGACATATGGAGTTGTGAAACGTTTCAACAACGATACTTCTTTGTGTCATTCACGTATACTTCCTACGTACGATACTGTTATATTTGATTACAGTGTCCTCCTGTGTTCCTTGACTGCATTGTGACTTGCTTGACAGTTAGTGCGTGACAGTCCAAGCAGTAGGCCGTGAGTGCACGATGTTACAATGCAGAAAAAGCTGGAATGCCGAAGTGCTCATGGTGTATGGAGATTGTAGGAAGCATGTAGTTCGTTCTTGTACGGTGTGTGCGGCAAGATAACCCAACAGATGTCAACCATCTCAACAATTTTATCAACTTCTTCAACTACACTACTGGCCATTAAAATTGCTACACCAAGAAGAAATGCAGATGTTAAACAGGTGTTCATAGGACAAATATATTATACTAGAATTGACATGTGATTACATTTTCACGCAATTTGGGTGCGTAGATCCTGAGAAATCAGTACCCAGAACAACCTCCTCTGGCCGAAATAACGGCCTTGATACGCCTGGGCATTGAGTCAAACACAGCTTGGATGGCGTGTATAGGTACAGCTGCCCATGCAGCTTCAACACGATACCACAGTTCATCAAGAGTAGTGACTGGCGTATTGTGACGAGCCAGTTGCTCGTCCACCATTGACCAGAAGTTTTCAATTGGTGAGAGATATGCGGAATGTGCTGGCCAGGGCAGCAGTCGAACATTTTCTGAATTCAGAAAGGCCCGAACAGGAACTGCAACATGTAGTCGTGCATTATCCTGCTGAAATGTAGGGATCGAATGAAGGGTAGAGCCACGGGTCGTAACATATCTGAATTATAACGTCCACTGTTCAAAGTGCCGTCAATGCGAACAAGAGGTGACCGAGACTTATAACCAATGGCACTCCATACCATCACGCCGGGTGATACGCCAGATGGCGATGACGAATACACGCTTCCAGCGTGCGTTCACCGCGATGTCGCCAAACAAGGATGCGACCATCATGATGCTGTAAACAGAACCTGGATTCATCCGAACAAATGACGTTTTGCCATTCGTGCACCCAGGTTCGTCGTTGAGTACACCATCGCAGGCGCTCCTGTCTGTGATGCAGCGTCAAGGGTAACAGCAGCCATGGTCTCCGAGCTGATAGTCCATGCTGCTGCAAACGTCGTCGAACTGTTCGTGCAGATGGTTGTTGTCTTGCAAACGTCCCCATCTGTTGACTCAGGGATCGAGACTGCTAGTGATACGAGGCCGTTGGGATCCAGCTCGGCGTTCCGTATTACCCTCCTGAACCCACCGATTCCATGTTCTGCCAACAGTCATTGGATCTCGACCAACGCGAGCAGCAATGTCGCGATGCGATAAACCGCAATCGCGATAGGCTACAATCCGACCTTTATCAAAGTCGGAAACGTGATGGTACGCATTTCTCCTCCTTCGAGACATCACAACAACGTTTCACCAGGCAACGCCGGTCAACTGCTGTTTGTATATGAGAAATCGGTTGGAAACTTTCCTCATGTCAGCACGTTGTAGGTGTCGCCACCGGCGCCAACCTTGTGTGAATGCTCTGAAAAGCTAATCATTTTCATATCACAGCATCTTCTTCCTGTCGGTTAAATTTCGCGTCCGTAGCACGTCATCTTGGTGGTGTAGCCGTTTTAATGGCCAGTAGTGTAGTTACGCGAAGGTGGTGGTGTAACACCTAGACAAAGTAAAAGAAGGAAACAAGTGACGACAGAAGAGGGGGAAAGTAATATCCTTGCTGCTATTGCAGTTGATCCGCACTTTACTTCCTGCACACGAGGAAGTGACGTTATTCAGGCAAGTGTCCTACGTATCCTCCTTCGACATAGGTTTTATGATCCATCACCCCACTCTACTTGAAGTACTCCATGGAAGCGACTATGCGAATCGTGTTTACTTCTGTACATTGGCGTTCAGGCAGGATACTCCAGATGTACCACGTATCTTGTTTAGCGATGAAGCGAAAGTTACCTTTCATGTCCAGGTAAACTGCCGAGCTCTGTTGGTCTGTTGACAGTCCCCGTTGGCTTCGTCAGGTGGAACGTACATGGAGTGTAAACGACCGGTGTGGCGTAGCGAACCAGCAGCTCATAGGCCCGTGTTTCATACACTGAATACTGAACGCCCACAAGTATCGCAGCCGCCAAAGAGATCATCTTCCACGGATGCTAGAAGACGCTTCTCTACAGCCTAGCAGGAATCCGTGGTACAGACACGATAGCTGTCCAGTCCACAGCGCACGAAGCACTACTGCATGTAACACTTGTCTCCACATCGTTGGATTTGATGCAGAGGACCTGTTTCTTGGCCGGCCCGTTCCCCAGATTTCTGGCCTGTAGACTTCTTTCTGTGGGGAAAGCTGAAAGACGCTGTCTACGAGGACATACCAACTACACCCGCAGCCTGCTCAACGGACATTTCGGATGAATTGCTAGCACGCGTGCAGCAGTCTTTCCATATCAGATTGGAAGCGTGTATTGTCTCTGTTGCTGGTCGCTTTGCACACAAGCTTTGATGATTAACTGTCTCGTTACTGGTCAGAATCCACATAACTAGAGTACGCAGTTGTGTTATTCTTTAGTGTGTGCTACAAGAGATATTGTACAAGTGTCGAAGTGGGAACTTTTCAAAATACGATATCTCGTAAACGACTTGCACTGGATTTCTGCAACAAACACCACTGACAATCTAATTTATCACACTTTCAGTTTGTTCATGCCAATACACACAGTTCTATTTAAGCATTTTCTAAGCATTATTACAATTTGTTCATTGGTTGAAAACATGAACCACTGACTACCAATCCATTCTGTGAAAACCGCAGATCGATAGCACTTTCCATTTCCGCAGTACTTGCGGAGCAAGGTCTAGGTGATTCACCCTGGATATACAGGTCAGGTATAAGCTAGTGGTGTTTATAGTATGTATTCCAATATAATTTTATGTGATATCTATTTTCAAAGAATAACATATTCCAGCTAATCTCTAATTATCACGGCACTACTACTTACTAACTAAATTTATCTTTGCACTCTCTTCACTGTTTGTTAAGATGCCAGACCTTCCTTTAGTAGCTTCTACTGCTTTTATGCTAACTTACACGGAAATGTTTACATTGACGAGTCATAAATTATGACCACTGCCCAAGGAGGGATTGATTACAACCTGGTTGTGTTGCAGTACGTGGCAGCGGAAAGAAAAGTACAGAAGCGGAACAGAAGCGAATGGAAAGTTATTATAGTCCAAGCATTAAGAAGTGACTGCAAAAATTACTACATGAAAACAGAAAATATGAGCGTATAGGAAATTAAATGTTAAACAGAGTTTCTTTTTCATGAAACTTGACCCAAGGTGGCGAACATGGCCAAAATAATACAGAAAGTTACAATAATTAGTGTAAACCTATAGCTCCGATCGGAAAATGTTAAACGAGAAAGTAGTAAAGAAAAAAAATTATATAGATTGCCCTTTCATAAGTATCGATTTCTAACTTACGTTTCGAGATATATCAAAAACACCATTGAACGTCGGATTTAATACAACTCGTTAAAATTCACGTTCCCATACTTCACATTTACGATAAGTATAGGCCACGGTAATTCATGAAAGTGTTTGTTTGAAAAGTTAAATAGTGTTTATTAATTTTGTAGGCATAACGATTTTTTGATAAAAAGGCATTCTCTATAATTCGCTAAATCTTCTCCATTATGCTCTGTGAAGCATTCACGTGGCCATCCATGTGTGCGGTGGAGCTCGTACGAGGCACGATGTCGGCCAAGGAGTATAGTATACTGGTTGTAGACCACGTACACCCCTTCATGACGCTCGTGTTTCCGGACTGCAGTGGCATTTTTCAACAAGCTAATGCGCCTTGTCACAAGGTGAGGAGGGTGATGGACTGGTTCGAGGAACACAGTTGCGAGTTCCAATAGATACGCGAGTATTGGTTTCCCAGCTCGCCAGATCTGAACACAGTCGAACACATCTGGGATGTGATTGAACTTGGCATCAGAGATAATCGCCCTCTCTCCGGAATTTACGGGAAGTAGAAGACTTGTGTGTGCAGATCTGTAGCCAACTCCCTCCATTGACCTACCATTGCCTCATTGTTCCCATGCCACGACGTGTTGCCGCTGTTATCCGTGCCAAAGGAGGACATATCGGCTATCATGTAAGTAGTCATAATGTTCAGGCTGATCAGTGTAAAGGACCCGCGCTTGCATAATGTTCGATACCTCGGCTTCAGGACGACTTACAAAAATCGATTTGTAGTTACTCTGAGGTAGCTTGATGAAGTAAACACGTGGAGGAGGAGGACGAGGATTTTAGTGTTTAACGTCCCTTCGACAGTGTGATCATTAGAGACGGAAGTAAACACGTATGTTAAAGTCATTTTCGCCTATTTCCTGTACGTTCAGCTAATAATTGTTGCTTATTTATCATTAGGTCGTCACAGAATACTTGGACTGTTATAGCGGCGATGGGAACCACAGATGGGGAAATAGCTTATTATAGTCTGATACATGGGAACGAGCAGCTCGGAAACTGCGAAGCTGGTCGCCTGTTCGCATGCATCAACGGAAAGTGGTTGAAGGACGGTGAAACTATGAATACGGGACAGTGTGTTGGACGAACGCTTCTCATCACAGAACGTCAAGGTCGAGAGCTTGTCTACTCTGTAAAACAGTACAAGCTGTGATCTCTGACAGATGTGACTACAGAGTACACTGGCGGAGCTGGCACAAGCCTTCCGGATCACACCGCCTTCTGCACATTGTTGAACATAGGACTCTGCAGCAGACGACCACTACGTTTCCCCACGTTCGCACCGCACCACGAACGTAGGCTGGTGGGGTACTATTACGCTAAAGGGGAGATTCACCTGGACCGCCATGGGACGTATGGTAGTAATCGAAGGAAGGCACCAGACGGGTGTGGATTATGTGAACATTATTGCACACTGCCTTAATCCCTTTATGATTAGTTGCAGCGCCAGAAGACCTGCAAAGGATCGAAAATTGCTGCAGGTCAGATGACCCAGAACGTAAATAATTGTCGTGTATTGCTCTTACATGGGTGAAGAGAACCATTACTGTTCAATTACACTGTTGGTGACAAACCAATGGGAAAAAAGTAATTGCAGAAAAATACCGCGCTGCGACTTCTCCTGGCAAGACATTTACAAAATCGTTATAAAATATATATATATATATATATATATATATATATATATATATATATATATATATAGCATTTATCGGTATTATTATTATTATTATTTCATTACTGTATGGTTGTAGATTATGTATAAAAGGAAATAATTTTTCATTTTTATGTTTGTGCAATATTTATGTATCTATATTTCACAAATAAAGTCTGTGGTCGGCGAATGTATGTATCGAAGCAGACTATGATAATTAAAAATAATTACAAAGATGCATAATAAATTGCCTCTAAATAGTGGAGGTTAAAACATTACTGTCTCTGTCTTCTTGTAGCCGTTAAAGTTGTAAGAGCCTGTGACGTTTGCTTGAATGCTTAGGTAGCCTTCGTTTGTCCTTTGATCGAGAAAGACGCCATGGGAGGCTGATATTTGTAAGAGGTGTGTACTTTCAATTTATGTTGATTTTTTGAATATAGAAATTGTTAAAATTATTACCTGTAATAATCTATTGCTAGCTCGCCCAAGATTTCATTCCACATTCTTAGTCGTTTTCAGCATATTAGGAATTTTTCATGACGCAGCGACGTGCAGCGATCGCAGGAACCGCTACCGCGGCAAATTCAAATTAAATTGAATGAAAGCAGTTTTCCCGCAATATTGGGGGAAGGTAATGGTACATTAAAATTATCTCTTTCAGCTTCATGGAGACTTCAGAGGGAAAATGTCATTTTCAGGTGGACATGGGCAGCTGCTATTATGTTATCAGTTACGTAAATAATCCATGAGTGCTAAAATTTTACTTGTGTGTGATCAAAGACTGCTGTGCAAAACCTGTTCTGACTAATGACATAAAAATCAGATTTCATTTTTTTATTTAGTTTCATGTTCTCATGTTCGTCGTGGCAGTGAATAGTGTTCATACATTAAAAAGAAAAATCCACTGCAGCTTTTACGTTTAGTGAACATAACATACTGTAACTTCCGTACAGGTAATAAGAGTAATTTTCTGTGCATTCAACAGATAAAAGTAGTGAAGGGCATTTTTTATTCCATAATTAGTTACAGTAATGATACCATGTTCCATGTCTAACAAGCCACATCAGTGTTATATAAAAATAGTTTGCAAATTAAAGATCGTACGTCCACAGCAGGAAATCTTTCAGTGTTGTGCGTATCCCCAAATAATAGGTAAAAGTGCATAAAGTTAAAATATTTTCAAGTGAAGAAACTAATAGTGAGAATCGTATTGTATATTCCGTGCTCGCAACAATAAGCAATATAAAATTAATTAAAATTTTCTGCCATATAAACTGCATATAAAGTAAAAAGGGTGTGCAGTGGTTATTACGCGACAGGCCGGAGCATTATACGAGACTGAGAGTCATTGGAAGAAAAGGATATGAAATTCAATCACGAATAAAGTGGCTTAGGAAACACTCGTTTGACCGGTTCCTGACTGATGTTCGTTGGTGTGGGAGCTTTACCAAGTCGGATTAACAGAAGAGATAAATCCAGCGAAGAGGAGTGACGCGTTTCGTCACGGGGCTGTTTATTTGGCTCGAGGGTGTTACGCAGTTGCTCAACGAACACTAGTGGCAGACACAACAAGAGAGGCATTGTGTATCATGGTGAAGTGTACTGTAAAAATTTCGATAGCGTACGTTCGAAGAAGAACCGAGCAACAAATTACTTCCTCCTACAGACGTCTAGCGAAACTGTCACAACGTAAAAACCACAGATTTACCAATAACCCTTCATCCTACGTGACAGAACAGGAAAAAAGGGAAAGGATAGTGGTACAAGAAGTATCCTCCTCCACACACCATAAGTTGACTTGTAGGGTACAGATGCAGATATCCTCCTCGACGGCGGTGGAGGCTTGCATCAGGATAACTGTTAGTGTCACATGGCCAGAATACGAGCTACAGTGGTTTTAGGACCATGACAGTGCACTCACATTGACATCCTGGGCAACACATTCGCCTGATTGGAACCAGATTGGCCATATCTGGTGCCAGCTCCGTGCCGATATACCATCGGCTGGTAGCTCGAATTTACGGGAACTGCGTGACCTCCACCTGCGAAAACCTACCAAGGACTTGTCGAATCTAAGCCCGTAGAATCGCGGTTGTCTTGTTTTTGAAAAGATGGACCACCACTCTTTTAAGCAGATGATCGTAACAATTTGGCCCATCAGTGTATGTTAAAAATATGCCTTCTGTATTTTCTTAGTGTCCGCAGATCGTGGTCTTGCGGTAGCGTTCTCGCTTCCCACGCACGGGGTTCCGGGTTCGGTTCCCAGCAGGGTTAGGGATTTTTCCTGCCTTGAGATGACTGGGTGTTGTTGGGTCGTCTTCATCATCATCATCATTCATCCCCATTACGGTCGGAGGAAGGCAATGGTAAACCACCTCCACTAGGACCTTGCCTAGTACAGCGGTGCGAGTCTCCCGCATCGTCCTCTACGCTCCTCGGAGTATGCAACCTCACCATCATCATTTTCTTAATTTACTGTTTACAGAAAACAAGCAGAAATCTTTATTTGCAAAATCAGCTACGGGCGTACTGCAACGGGGTGTTATATGACCATTTCCATTATAAACAGACGTGACAGCGTCAAAGCAAAGGTATATGCACTTAAACAGATGGCGGTAGTATCGCGTACAAGGGTATAAAAAGGATAGTGCAAAGACGGAGCTATCTTTTTTGCTCAGGTGATTCATGTGTAAAGGTTTCCAACGTGATTATGGTCGCTTGACGCGTTAACAGATTTCGAACGAAGAATCGCAAATTAAGCTAAACGCATGGGGCATTCTATTTCGGAAATCGTTAGGGAATTCAGTATTCCGAGAGCCACAGTTCCAGAGTGCGTCGAGAATACCACATTTCAGGCATTACCATTCATCACAGACAACGTAGTGGCCCTCGGTATTCATTTAACAACCGAGAGCACCTGTTTTTGTGTAGAGTTGTCAGTCCTGACAGACAAGCAACACTACGTGAAATAACAGCAGAAAACGATGTGGGACGCACGACGAACGTATCTGTTAGGACAGTGCGGCGAAATTTGGCAGACGACTGACGCGAGAGGCTTTGGTACCAGGACGACATCGTTGCAGCGCCTCTCCCTGGTTCACGACCGTATCAGTTGACGCTAATGGACAGGAAAAACGGTCGCCTGGTCATCTGAGTCCCTATTTCAGTTGGTAAGAGCTAATGGTAGGGTTCGAGTGTGGCGCAAACTCCACAATGCCATGAACCTAAGTTGTAAACAAGGTACTGTGCACGCTGGTGAAGGATCCATAAAGCCGGCCGCTGTGACCGAGCGGTTCGAGGCCCTTCAGTCCGGAACTGCGCTGCTGCTACGGTCGCAGGTTCGAATCCTGCTCGGACATGGATGTGTGTGATGTCCTTAGGTTAGTTAGGTATAAGTAGTTCTAAGTCTAGGCGACTGATGACCTCAGTTGTTAAGTCCCTTTGAACCATTTGGAACCATAATGTGAACTGTGTTTGCATTGAATGGAAGACTCTCTGATCATGTTCGGCTACTTGTACATCATTTGCAGCCATTCGTGGACTTCATGTTCCCAAAGAACGATGAAATTTTTGTGGGACTCGATATTAGGACGTATCCCATGACTTGTTCACCTCATTTTATACAGTGATCAGCCAGAACACTTTGATCACCTACCTAACAGCCGATATGTCCACCCTTGGCACGCATAACGACGGCGACACACTGTGGCATGGAAGCAATGAGGCCTTGTTTGTTCGCTGGGGTAAGCGGACACGACATATACACACACAACTCACCCAATTCCCGTAAATTCCAGGGAGGGGGTGATGAGTTCTTACTTACATCTCAAATAAAACAAAATTATCTATACACTATGTTTCTTAATGTTTACGTAAAAGGAATTAAAAGGAAACACAAAGGAAATTTTTGGATAGCAAATCAATTTCTAAGAACGGGATTATACTCATAGCATCCACGAGGTCTCTGTAAATAACTCTCTAAGACGGGATTGTAATTAAAACGTATAGGACTTTGCATTCCATTAGTTTCATTTTGACCTTCGAGCAGCAATACTCGTGCTTTGCAGCAAACTGTGCGATGAGCGAGAACCGTCGATGAATGTAAACCAAGTTTGCTTTTTAAAACAACCATGTAATTGTGAAAATGCTCTGTTTATGTGTAAAATGTTGAGAAAATTACTGCTTCCCCTGTTTTACGATCTGTATCACTCCAGGGCGTGTAAATAAAGGACCTAATTTTAAATACAAAATTGTCTTGTACACCTGACAATCCTTTCCTTGAAATTAATTTGCATCGTCTTCGTGGATGCTGTAACTACAATTCTTTCTAGTAAATTTATTTAGTGTCCCAAAATTTCCTTCGACTTTCCTTTACATTCCTCTTATGAAAATATTACTAGATCTACAACTTTACTTCCGCCGGTTTTTCTCGAAGTTCGGGGCTTTATCGTGACAAACTTACAAAAAAATTATGATTCATAGTACTGCCAATCGCTCGCCATGACATTCTCCCATCTTTCGGATAGCATATGAATCCAGTGGCGGAAGAAGTGGGCGTCTTTTGTGGGGATCCATGAATCGAGTCAGATGTGCACTTGTTCGTATGATCTTACGTGCTGGTCAGCCAGACTGTATGCCTCTGACCGAAAAAGGTGGTAGTCAGAGAGAGCAACGTATGGAGAATACGGCGGGAAGGATAGGACTTCTCATTTCAAAGTTTCCGTGTATATTTTGACGGGTTTTGCAGTATGCGGTCGAGCACTGACCGGCTACAAAATTACCTTTACGTGTCTATCGCTGTATTGTGGACGTTTGTGTTTCAGTGCTGGGTTCGAACGCATCAATTGCTTTCGATAATCACGTCCTGTGACTGTGTTCGTCTGTTTCAGTAGCTAAGAAAACATTTTGTCTTCCACTGCGATGCCGGTCTTCGACATCAAAATCACCGTTCTTAAGGCGTTGAAAACATCCTCTGGACGTTCTTCCACTAATTGTTTCCACACCATTGGTCTTACCCAGCATTTTAAGAGCCACAGCCGCAGATTTCTTCATGTTAAAGCAGAAAATTAAAACTTCCCGCAAATGGCGAGAAATGTGTACGTACGTTGACGTACTTAATCGACAATAATCTTATGATGCAATCGCAAATCGACTAATATTTTTATGGCATTATGTTTACAGATGCCTAAGCTTATTGTATTACACCTATGACCAACCACCCGAACCCCACTTGCCATCACTGCTGTCTATTGCAAAACGGCGGAAGCAAAGTTGTAGACCTAATAATAAATATACAATGTTGAGTATCATTTCGGCTTATTTGTAGTGTAAAAAAAGTAAATACTGAAAATAAAAAAATTCGTATACATAGTGATTCGACCCCATGGCCTTCAGCAGATTTCAGTTGTGTACTCTACCCGCCATCTGGAAACCACATTTTCCTCTCCTCCCTCCTCTCCCACGTCCCCAAAGCCAACGCTTTGCCATCTGGAGCTCCCATTTATGTCACTTTGGTATCTGGTCAAAAGGTACATATACCATTAATATGGCAGAAATTGGCGAAGACGAGTAGGCGTGGTCCCCTTGTTAGTGATGTGAATAATCGCCAGGTTCTGATTCCACGTTAAACTGCAGGGTCCCCTTTCCCCAGTAGGGACAAGCAAGTCATTGAAGTGGCGTCCAGTTGAGAGACTTGCACCAGGTCGTTGGTTCAACTGTTCAAATGGCTCTGGGCACTATGGGACTTAACATCTGAGGTCATCAGTCCCCTAGAACTTAGAACTACTTAAACCTAACTAACCTAAGGACATTACACACATCCATGCCCGAGACAGAATTCGAACCTGCGACCGTAGCAGTCGCGTGGCTCCGGACTGAAGCGCCTAGAACCACTCGGCCACACGGCCGGCCCAGGCTGTTGAGCTAAAAGAAATTATATCTGTGGGGAACGTTGTAAGCGCCATGAGGCTGTTTCTCGGGTAGAGAAAGCGCAGTACTTGAAACTGTAGCGAAATGCTGGAAGAGCTGTAGAGGAAGAATGGTTAGTGGAAGGATTGTCTGTTAACCCTCAACGTATTTTAATGTAACTTATTGTGGATAAATGGATGGAGAGATCTGATACTGTTTAATTACACGTGTGCCGAACAGTCACTGAAAACATTACATCTAAAATAAATACAGTACTCAACAACATGATTCGGCTATCCAAATTCTCCTCTGTCAAAGTTACCGTTAAGTCGTCGTCGTCATGATATGTGTGGTTAGGCCCATACCCAGTAAAAATATTGGTCATACCCCTCGAGTGAAGACGTCAAGTTAAATCTTTCTCTCACTGGAAAAGAAGATACGTCATACTACTGTACCTGCATCGTAGCTCTCCTGCCATTTTCGCGCTATACATAAAGCGATTTCTTCTTTCGGGTTTTCTCTTTTCCCTAATATCTCCAACACATTACTCAAGGCTTCTTTGTTTCTATTTACTTGGTCCAAGGGGGATATCTGCAGTCCAAAAACTGCAGCTCTGCATACTACCCTATTTTCTGCAAGGCTCAACATCTCCGAATAAATACTGCAACCTACATGTTTCTGAATCAGTGTACCGTATTGGTCTCATGGTCTCCCTCTACGATTTTTACTCCCCTCCCTCACAAATACTTTCCTCCAGTATTAAACAGGTGATCCCTTGATGTTTCAGATTGTGTCCTGTCAACCAAACACTTCTTTTAGTCAAGTTGGGCCACAAATTTCTTTTCTCTCCAATTCTATTAAGTGCCTACACATTTATTGACCGATCTACACATGTAATTTTCAGCATTCTTCTGTAACACCACATTTCGAAAGCTTCTATTCTCTTATTGTCTCAAGTCTTTATCGTCCATGTTTCTCTTCCACTCTATTCAAGTAGTTTCAGGAAAGACTTCCTAGCATTTAAATCTATATTTCACATTTACATGGATACTCTGAAAATTACACCTAAGTGCCTGGCTGAGGGTTCAAAGAACCACCTTCACAATAATTCTATATTATTCCATTCTCGAACATCGCGTGGAAAAAAGAACACCTATGTCTTTCCGGGCGATCTTTGATATCCCTTACTTTATTATGATCGTTTCTCCGTATGTAGGGCGGCGTCATCAAAATGTTTTCGCATTCGGAGGAGAAAGTTGGTGACTGAAATTTCGTGAGAAGATTCCGCCGCAACGAAAAACGCCTTCCTTTTAACGGTGTCCATCCCAAATCCTGTACCATTTCTGTGACACTCTCTCCCATATTTCGCGATAATACAAAACGTGCTGTTTTTCTTTGAACTTTTTCGATATACTGCGCCAGTCCTATCTGGTAAGGATACCACACCGCGCAGCAGTACTCTAAAAGACGACGGACAAGCGTAGTGTAAGCAGGTTCTTCAGTAGATCTGTTAATTTTTCTAAGTGTTCTGCCAATAAAACTCAGTCGTTTGTTTGCCTTCCCTACAACATTTTCTATGTCTTATTTCCAATTTAAATCGTTCGTAATTGTAATTTCTTAGCATTTTGTTGAATTTACGGCCTTTAGATTTGACTGATTTATCGTGTAACTGAAGTTTAACGGATGTCTTTTAGCATTCATATGGATGACCTCACACTTTGCATTATTATGGTCAATTTTCAATGTTCGCACCATTCAGATATCTTTTCTAAATCGTTTTGTAATTTGTTCTTATCTTCTGATGAGTTTACTAGACACACGACAGCATCATCTGCAAACAACCTAAGACGGCTGCTTAGATTGTCTCCTAAATGGTTTATATAGATAAGAAACAGCAGAGAGCCTATAACAATACATTAGGGAACGCCAAAAATCACTTCTGTTTCACTCGATGACTTTCAGTCGGTTACTATGAACTGTGACCTCTCTGACATAAGATCACGAATCCAGTCACGTAACTGAGACGATATTCCATAAACACTCAATTTCACTAGGAATCGCTTGTGTGGTATAGTTTCAAAAGCCTTTTGGAATCTAGAAATATGGAATCAATTTGAAATCCCTTGTCGATAACAATACGTCGTGTGTGTAAAGATCTAATTGTGTTTCAGAAGAATGATGTTTTTCTAAATCTGTGTTGATGTGTGTCAATAGACCGTTCTTTTCGAGGTAATTCATAATGTTCGAACACAACATATGTTCCAGAACCCTGCCGCATATCGATGTTAATGATATGGGTCTGTAATTTATGGATAACTCCTACTGCCTTTCTCGAATACTGATGTGATCTTTGCAGCTTTACAATCTTTGGGTGTGGATCTTATGTCGAGCGAGCAGTTTTATATGATTGTTAGCTACGGAGCTATTGCATCTGCATACCCTGGAAAAAATCTAATTAGTATGCAGTCTGGACACAAGACTTGCTTTTATTAAGTGATTTAAGTTGCTTCACTACTCCGAGGATATCTACTTCTATATTACTCATGTTGGCAGCTGTTCTTGATTCGAATTCTTGTTCTTTGGTGAAGGAATTTCGAAAGGATGTGTTTGGTAACTATGCTTTCGCAGCACTGTCGTCGACAGTATTTCCATTGCTGTCACGCACAGAAGGCACTAATTTTGTCTTGCCGCTAGCATACTTTACATACTACCAGAATCTCTTCGGATTTTCTGCCAGTTTCTGACAAAGTCTCGTTGTGGAAGCTATTATAAACATCTCGCATTGATGTCCGCCCTAAACCGTGGGGGTTTTGCGTTAGTTTAAATTCGGCAAGCCTTTTTCGTCGTTTCTGCAACAGTGTTCTGACCCGTTTTGTGTACAAAGGGGAATCAGCTCCGTCGTTTGTTAATTTATTTGGTGTAAATCTTAATTGCTGTCGATACTACTTCTCTGAAGCACGCCACATCTGGTCTACACTTACACCATTAATTTTGAAGAAGTGGAGATTGTCTCTCAGGAAGGCGTCAAGCCAATTTTTATCTGCTATTTTGAATAGGTGTATTTTTCGCTAGATTTTGGAAGATTTGAGGGTACAATGTGTGTTCACTAATCCCTGTAACCGTTTTTATGCTCGTTACTAGCTCAGAATTATTTGTCATTATAAGGTCCAGTGTGTTTTCACAACCGTTAACTATTCGCGTGAACTCATGAATTAACTCGAAAATAACTTGAAATAATTATCAGAGAAGGCATTTAGCACAATTTTGAATGATGTTTTATGCGTACCTACATATTTAAACATGTATTTTAGCCAACATGTCGATGGTAAATTAAAGTCACCACCAATTACAGTTGTATGAGTCGGATACATGTTTGAAATTAAACCCAAGTTTTCATTGAACCTTTCATAAATTGTATATTCTAAGTTGGGAGGTCGGTAAAACTATCCAATTATTATTTTATTCCGGTTGCCAAGAATGACCTCTGCCCATACTAGCTCACAGGAACTATGTGCTTCAGTTTCGCTACAAGATAAACTACTTCTAACAACAACAAACACGCCACCACCAGCTGTGTTTAGCCTATTCTTTCGGAACACCGTTAGGTTCTTCGCCAAAATTTCAGCTGAACTTATCTCCGGCTTTAGTCAGCTTTCAGTAGTTACAGCCATTTGAGCATCAGTGCTTTCTAATATCGCTTGGAGCTCTGGTGCTTTCCCAACATAGCTATGACAATTTAAAACTGCCATACCTATGGTTCCCGTATCTGAGTCCTTTCTTTGTTCTACCTATACCCTTTGAGACTGAAGCCTTTTGATATTTCCCCGAGGTCCTCTAACACAATAAAAAAACGCCCAGTCCACGCCACACAGCCCCTGCTACCCGAGTAGCCACCTCCTGCGTGTAGTGGACTCCTGACCTATTCAGCGGAATCCGAAACACCACCACCGTATGGTGCAATTCGAGGAATCTGCAGCCTACAGTCTACACGGTGGCGGAACCGTCTGAGCTTCTGAGTGAGGCTCTCTGATCGGGTCGGTATCAAAGATGTTCAATCGGTCCTGTCGACTATGCTGCAAATGATGAGCTCTTCTTTCATCTTTCAAGCAAGCCCATACCACTTCTGTTAGCCGCTTGGAACCAGAGACAATTTCTTCTGATCCAAAATTATAAACGTCATTGGTACCGATGCGAGCCACCATCTGAAGTTGGCTGCACCCTGTGCTCCTCATGGCATCCGGAAGGACGCTTTCCACATCTGGAATGACTCCACCTGGTGTGCACACGGACTGCACGTTGGCTTTCTCCTCCTCATTGGCAGACATTTCCCTAAGGGCCCCATAATGCGCCTAATATTGGATCTTCCAACTACCAACAATCCACCCTCTATGACTGCCCTGATCTTGCAGACTGAGAAGTTTCCCGTGAAACAGGACAAGCGATTGCATCCGGCTGAGGGACAGTGTCTGCCACAGACTGGAGCTTCTTTGTCAGACTAACCAGATAGGCCTTACGTGAAGACCC
Organism: Schistocerca serialis cubense; assembly: GCF_023864345.2. Taxonomy (NCBI): domain Eukaryota; kingdom Metazoa; phylum Arthropoda; class Insecta; order Orthoptera; family Acrididae; genus Schistocerca; species Schistocerca serialis. Next base: position 253,941,139 of record NC_064645.1, on the reverse strand, counting down.
TTCGAAGTCTTTCGCCGCCTTCCACGCCCTGAGGCGACCTCCTAGTTGATCACAGATGAGTGGTCACCCTCAGTGCGAGACCAATCGGCGGACTCACACGTGCTGGACGTCCGTTGGATCCTCACGGCCGGCCCACAATAGCTATGCCCATCCACTGCAGCCTCAAGCTGTGTAACTGAAGCCATTACAGCCTGGAGCTGAGAGTGAAGTCACCAACTCGGCTCGCATCTGCACATAGCCATCACATTCCCTATCCATATTGAAGACCATTTAAAACTACACTTTTCTTGGCATTGCCATTGTATATTTTATGTCCTCTTTACTTCTGCTGTCGCCTCCTCCTCCCCCCTCCCCCCCCCCCCACCAAAAAACCTCATTTACTAATTTACTACTACAAGTGTCTCGTTTCACAATATAATTCCCTCAGATTCACCTGATTTAATTCGACCATATGTTATTATCCTTGTTTTGCTTTTGTTCATATTCATCTTATATCCTCCTTTCAAGACACTGCCCATTCCGTTCAATTTTTTCTTACAAGTCCTTCGCTATCTCTGACAGAATCAGTGTCATCGGCAAACCTATTTTTTTTATTTTTCTAGCTGAGCTTCAAATCCTACTCCAAATTTCACTTTGGTTTCCTTTACCACCAGCTCAATGTGCAGACTAAATAAGATCTGGAGTAGTTACAACTCTATCTCACTCCCTTCTCAACCGATGTTTCCCTTTCAGGCCCTTCGACTCTTGTAACAGCTGTCTGCTTTCTGTACAAGTTGTAAATAGCTTTTCACTCCCCATATTTTACCCCTGCTTCCTTCAGAATTTCAAAGAGAAAATATCAGTCACCATTATCAAAAGTTTTCTCTATATCTACAAATGTTATAAACGTAAGTTTGCCACTCCCTTGCCTATCTTCTGAGAGAAGCCGTAGGTTCAGTATTGCCTCGCATGCTCCTACATTTGTCGGCAATCCAAACTGATCTTCCCCGAAGATCTACCACTTCTTCCATTCGTCTGTAAAGAATTCATGTTAGTATTTTGCAACTAAGTCTTATTATACTGATAGTTCGGCAATATTCATATCTGGCATCACCTCCTTTCTTTGGAGTTATAAATATTAAATTCTTCTTGGACACTAAAGGTATTTGGTCTGTCTCATACATGTTTCACAACCAGATAGAATAGTTTTGTCTTGGATGGCTCTCCTAAGGCTATGAGTAGTTTTGTCGGAATGTAGTCTACTCAAGGGGCTTTGTCTCGACTTAGGTATTTCAGTACTCCGTCAAATTCTTCTCTTAGTATCACACCTCTTACCTCATCTTCATCTACGTCCTGTTCCCTTTCTATAATATTACCGTAAAGTTCATATTCCTTGTATAGACCCTCTATATACTCCTTCCATGTTTCAGATTTCCCGTCATTACTGGTTTTCCATCAAAGCTCTTTATATTTATACAACTGCTTCCCTGAAGTATGCATCAGTTAATATCGATCTAAGAACTCCAAGCTTATGACATTAATTGGCGATAACAACCGACACTTAGCTACCTGTTTTCGGTACGCTTGTTGGCATATTCAATAAGGAGTGAAAACGCACCCAGTAAGACTATTGGCAGTGTAAGAGATTTTTCAGAGAGCCTCGCAGTGGATTCGGTGGGTAATCAAGTCACTTGTTTCCCCTCCATTACAGCTGTTCAGTTGTTTCAGCTCGCGGCAGTGGTTTAGATGTCTGCTTCCACAGTGAATCTACTGATCTGTCAAAAAGCCAAAAGGAATTCTGGTCGTATGCAAAGGCCGTTAGTCGTATTAAAGTTAGTGCACAGACTCTCATGGACGAGACAGTGACTGAAATTGTGAGTAGCAAAGCAAAAGCAGAAACGCTGAACTCAGTTCCCAAATGTTCCTTTACAATTGAAAACCCAAGAGTGTTGCCCCAATTCTCACACCACTGCAAATATTGGCGATATACACATTCACCTGAATATTGGTGATCATTATGGGAACCGTATCAGACAGAACTGATACAGTCAATGGGGGAAATCCGATACAGGTTCATTCAGTAGGAGCGATAACGTCACCCATGGTGATATGCAGGAAGTGCACAGGACATGACTCCAGGACCTACATCATGGAACACAACGACCCCAGAGTAAATTGCCTGCTGTGCGGTTTAGGCCGCTCTGCTAGATACCTGAGCTGCAGAGTCGAAAAGAACTGCGCTCAATGTATCAGAGGCACGAAGGCAACATCAAAACAACTATAAAAATTCATTCAAGGCCCCACAGCCGAGCGGAAAACCCAACAAGACGGGACAGGTCCGTCCATCTGGGGAAACCCCTTGAAGTCACTGCTGAAGCGATTTTCGCTAACACCGCGTCCGACTCGAGGGAGCGCCCTAGCAAACCCCTCCCTGTAGAGGTGGAAGAGCCAGCACACCGCTGAATCAGCCCAGAACATCACTACCCCTGACCAGATCCCAACCATCGGAGATTGGATAGGGAAGCCCCAGACTCAGTCCTAAAGAAAGCCAGTCGCAAAGACCAAACTGCAGAAAGCGGCAGGAACAGACTTCAGACGAACAGCAGTCAAACCTTCACCCTAAATGAGAGTGAAACTGCTCTCCTGCGTTCTTCAAATGATCATGTGCAGCGAGCCATGTACCAAATTCTGAATCTTCTCGAACAGCTGATGTGAGAGACGCAGCAGCAGAACGCACAGATCCTCACCACTTTACAAACGGTAGACAAGCAGTCGCAACCCTCTGTGATCTCCCAAGTAACATCAGCAATCAAACATGGCTGGACGCCCTCATATTCAAGGTCTGATAATGTGCGTCTCCAACGCTGATTGCATTGTCAATCAAGATATGCAGTTTCGAGACTTCATGAAAGAGCGAAACATCGACATGTGTATGATGTCCGAAACCCAGTTAAAATAGAAGGTAAAATCGAAATTCCCCAATTACCACAGCTAAGGGGGCGACAGGCCAACCACAAAAGATGGAGTGGACATATATATTAGGAGAGGGACCTCCCGCAAAATGGGTCAAATGGCTCTGAGCACTAAGGTAATCAACTTCTGAGGTCATCATTCCCCTAGAACTTAGAACTACTTAAACCTAACTAACCTAAGGACAACACACACACATCCATGCCCGAGGCAGGATTCGAACCTGCGACCGTAGCGGTCGCCCGGTACCGGACTGTAGCGCCTAGAACCGCTCGGCCACTCCGGCCGGCAGAGGGACCGCCCACTACCAGGTCTACCACTCACCAGCAACTCCCGATCTAGAAACCGTCGCACTGGAAGTAGCCACAACTGCAGCCCCCCCCCCCCCCCCCCCCGATAATCGTTGCAGTCTATCACCTTCCGTTCTACGTCCAATATGAGGAAAGCATCCCCACGCTAGCGCAAGTCAAAGGTAAACTCTTAACATACAGATTGGCATTCTAGAAAAACGACCAGAGTCGGTCGTCAACTACGACAACTCGTGCAAGACAACCAGTTCGATGTCTGGGGCCTTGAAGAGCGTACTCATTTCCCCAAAACCGGAAGTAGGTCAGACGACCTCTACATAGCTCTCACAAGGAGAATAAAGGGCTTTGTGACTGCGAGGACGACGAACAGAATGTCTTCCGATCATTACTCAGCCATAGTAGAGGTCGTCGTGGGAGTATAGGGGGCTCTTCCACATTGCCTGGTGTCATACAAACACACGAACTGGCAGCAGTTTCGGGACAACTTCGCGTCCGAAATCGCTCGCGCCCCGCCTCCATCTGCAGATACAGTGGAGGAGGTATTAGAAGACATTACTAACACGATCATACAAGTAGCACCACCCCCCACCCCCTCGAGCAAAAGGACGGCCCGCCTCTTCAAATACAACTCCTTGAACATCTGCTTGCGCAAATCAGGCAGTAAAACAGGATCACGAAAGAGTGGAAAATAATCAGAAACTCGGCAGCTAGAAGGCTGATCAACCACCTACAGAAAGAGCTGAAAGCAGCGCTCAGTGAGCATCGCAAATAATACTGGTCCACACGCCTATCAGCTCTCAAAGCAGACGACAGCAGCCTATGGCCGGTTGCGAAAGTTTACAAACGATGGCTAAATGCCACCTCTGCATGGCGAGAGCAGAGGTCTAGTCTTCAGTGCTGTTGACAAGGTTGATGCTCTTGTCGACGCCTTTGAACAACAGTTTAACCTGCAGAAAAAAAATGGTTCAAATGGCTCAGAGCACTATGGGACTTAACATCTGAGGTCATCAGTCCCCTAGAACTTAGAACTACTTAAACCTAACTAACATAAGGACATCATACACATGCAAGCCCGAGGCAGGATTCGAACCCGCGACCGTAGCGGTCTCGCGGTTCCAGACTGAAGCGCCTAGAACCGCTTGGCCACAACCGCCGGCCAACCTGCAGAGGCGCAGGCCACGGAAACATAGGCCGCCAACAGCCCGCAGTATTTCTTTCCTTTTCGCCCCAGAGGACTTGGCGAAAGAAGCCAAGTCCCCGCCCAAAAAGAAGATTCCAGGCCGCGACAGGTTCACGAATCAGTTTGTTTAACACCTCTCGCCCCTTACAATTACACACATCGTGTACATCTTCAATGATATTTCTTGATCGCACGAGTTTCCAGCGAGTTCTACTCATGCCCCTGTAACTATTGAAAAGGCAGCTGCCCCTCTTCAGGAACAACACATCTGTCTGGTCTGTCAACAGATACCCCTCCGTCGTGTAATGCGTACTTCAACCTTATACAGGCTGTCTTGTTTGGAAGTTATTCGTTGGTGCCACCTGACGGCGTAAGCACCTCAAAAAATTATTTTCTTTTATGAAATACTTTGTAGTTGCCAATCAAAAACATCTTTTGGTATACTACAGACGTAACCTAAAAATATTGTACATTTTATGTACATTTGAAAAGACTGCAAATTCATTGAAATATTTCTAACAATATTTTAACCCTTTCAAGATGCAAATAATAAGCAAGGCGTTTGCCATAGATGAGTAAAGCACCCGCAAAAAAAAGAGAAAAAAAAAAGAAGCAGCCGCGTGGTCTAGGATGTCTTGTCATGGTCCGCGCCGCTCTCCCCGTCGGAGGTTCCGAGTCCTCCTTCAGGCATGGGTGTGTGTGTCGTCCTTAGCGTAAGTTGTGTGTAAGCTTAGGAAGCGATGACCTCAGCCCTTTCCACAAATTTCCAAATAAATCAAACGCTTTCGTGTTAAACTTACATTATGCGCATTTATTTATTGTTTATTTGTGTCAAATCATATAAATATGTGTAATAGTATGTAAATGAACTCTCAAAACTTTACTGACGAACTGAATTCCTTTTTTTTTTTTTTTCTTTATTGTGATTTCATGCCCCTGCCCCATATGGGCAGGGGAGGGCTGTCAGCAGCACAATCCGCCGCTCTTCAGCCGAGTGACATGACAACTAAAACAAGAATAAAATAATACATACATAAGGAGGTAAAAAAAGGGGAACATAAAACAGAGTAAGGGGAGAAAATGAAGGTAAAAATCACTGACATGTAGAAGTTCATTGGGGACAGTTAAAATAGTCACCAGAAAGTTAAAAAACACAGTTGGCGATTCTTAAAACACAGAGAAGACACTGGATGCACATGCACAGTTTAAAAGTTGGCCACAGTATTAAAAACACTCCGAAGACAACACACTTAAAACCCACTTGGAGCACACACGACGAAGAGTAAAACTACCAGGCGGGACCTGCCGAGGGAAAGGGCAGAGAGGATGGAAAAGGAGGGGAGAGCATGGGGCAGCTGGGGAAGCGGCGGGAGGAAAAGAGGAGGGGCAACTGTGGGTTCACGAAGAGGCAGGAGACACATGGGGCGGGAGAGGAAAAGGGAAGACAGGGCAGGAGGGAGCGCAGAGACACCGAAAGAAGGCACAAGAGATGGACGGGGAGTAGGAGGGGAAATCCGCTGAGAAGGAGGGAGGGGGAGGAGAGGGAGCCCTGAGGAGGAGGCGGGAAGAGGGGGTTAGAGTTGGTAGGAAGGGTAGATGTCAGGGCGAAGCTCATCATCCGGGAGTGGTAGAGTGGTAGACGGTGGAAGTTGTGTTGGGAAAGGAGATGGAGGGTGTGGAGATGGAGAGAGGGAGGGACACAACGGTAAAGGCGCGGCAACTGGTTGGGAGTGGAGAGGAGAGGAAGGGAGACACCAGGGGGTGAGGGGGATCAAGGCGGCGGACAATATATAGTGTGCGGATGTGTTCAAGGAAAAGGAGAAGGTGGGGAACTGAATTCCTTTTTTTTTTTTTTTTTTTTTTTTTTCTTTATTGAATTTCAATTCCCCCCAAAGGGGGCGGGCTGGCAGCAGCTTAGGACGCCGCTCTGCAGCCTACAGATTTTCTGACAAATAGCAGGAGAATAAATAATAATAAAAAACAGGCGATAAAATCGGGGACTTAGTGAGTAACAAGGTGAAAAGAAAATGGGGAAATGAAAACAAGCAACAGAGGGATGATGAAGCGAATAAAAATACATACGGAGCAGACAGGGAAAACAACAGACAGTTAAAAAAACACGGCGACAGTCTGGATTCTGTTCGCAAAGTATATAAAATTCACACCCAGCGACAGCATGGTTTCTGTTCGCAACACAACACTGAATAGGCACTAGAACACAGCACGAAAAAGTCGGCAAAGGTGACACCACAGTCGAGAGCAGGTGGGGGAAACTGGACAGGAGATGGGAAAACAAAAGGGGGGAAAGGAGAGTAAAAGCGAAGGGGGGGGGGGGGGGGGAACCGGGAAAGGAGCTGATGGAGGATGAGGACCCATAAGAGGGGTAGGGGGCAGACGCGACAGGGAGGGGGGTAGGTAGAGGAGGGGAATACAAAAGGACTGGGGGGGAGAAGGGAGGTAGGGAGAGCCGTAGTGGGGAGGAAACAGGACGGAAGGGGGGGGGGGAAGAGGGAGCCCAGACAAAGGACAGAGGAAAGGAGGGGGAGGGAGGATCAGAGTTGATAGGAAGGATAAATGGAGGGAGAGAGGGCATCATCCGGGAGGGGGAGCTGACGGAAGCCACCTTGGGAAAGGAGATGGAGGGTGTAGAGATGGAGGGTAGGGGGGACACAACGGTGAAGACGTGGCAGGGGGCGAGGATGGGAGAGGAGAGGAGCAACCAGGGGGTGAGGGGGTTCAAGACGGCGGGAGGTGTAGAGGATGCGGATATGTTCGAGGAAGAGGAGCAGATGGGGGAAAGGAATGAGATCATAGAGGATCCGCGTGGGGGACGGGAGGCGGATACGGAAGGCGAGGCGGAGTGCATGACGCTCAAGGATCTGGAGGGACTGATAGAATTTGGGGGGGGCAGATATCCAGGCAGGACTGGCATAACAGAGGATGGGACGGATTAAGGATTTGTAGGTGTGGAGGATGGTGGAGGGGTGCAACCGCCATGTCCGGCCAGAGAGGAGTTTGAGGAGGCGGAGGCGGTTGTGGGCTTTGGATTGGATGGATCGGAGATGAGGGATCCAGGTGAGGTGACGGTCAATGGTGAGGCCAAGGTAGGTGAGGGTGGGGGTGAGACGGACAGGACGTGCGCAGACAGTAAGGGAGAAATCCAGGAGCCGGAAGGAGCGAGTGGTACGACCTACGATGATTGCGTGGGTCTTGGAAGGATTTAGTTTCAGGAGCCATTGGTTACACCATGCAGAAAAAAGGTCAAGGTGATTCTGGAGAAGGCGTTGGGACCGTTGGAGGGTAGGAGCGAGGGCGAGGAATGCGGTGTCATCAGCATATTGCAAGAGGTGCACTGGAGGGGGGGGGGTTGGGGCATATCGGCCGTGTACAGGAGGTAGAGGAGAGGGGAGAGGACAGAGCCCTGGGGCACACCGGCAGAGGGGTAGAAGGTGCGGGAATTGGCATGATGGATGGTAACGTATGAGGGGCGGCGGGAGAGGAAGGAGGCCACCAGACGGATGTAGTTGATAGGAAGGGCGTAGGTTTGGAGTTTAAACAGGAGACCGGGATGCCAGACACGGTCGTAGGCCTTTTCAAGGTCAAGTGAGACAAAAATGGCGGAGCGACGGGAGTTAAGCTGGAGGGAGAGGAGATGAGTGAGGCGGAGGAGTTGGTCATCAGCAGAGAAGGAAGGTCGAAAGCCACATTGGGTGTTTGGGAGGAGGTGGTTTTGGTGGAGGTGGAGATGGATGCGCCAGGAAAGGATGGATTCCAAGAGCTTGCTGAACACCGACGTGAGACAGATAGGACGATAGGAAGAGGCATCAGATGGAGGCTTATTGGGTTTGGAGAACATCAGGATACGGGAGGTTTTCCACAGGTCGGGATAGAAGCCAGTGGCAAGGATGACATTGTAGAGGGCGGCAAGGAGGGAAAGGAAGGAGGGAGGGCAGTGTTTGAGGTGGCGGTAGGTAACGCAGTCGTGGCCGGGAGCAGTGTTGCGTTTAGTGCGGAGTGTGAGGCTGATGTCCTGTGTAGTGATGGGAGTGTTACGTGCAGATGGTGGGGTGTGGCCCAAGTACTGGAAGCTAGGAGCAAGGGGAGGAACAGAGGTATCCGTACGGTCCACGACATCAGGGAAGAGGGAATAATCAAAGTGGGGATCATCTGGGATGGAAAAAACATCAGAGAGGTGGGAGGCAAAGTGGTTGGCCTTACTGAGGTTGTCAGGAAAGGGACGGTCATTAAGGAGGAGAGGGTACTGGGGGGTGGGGCGGTTCCCAGTAAGGCGGTGGAAAGCAGACCAATACTTGGAAGAGTTGATGGGGAGCGAGGTGTTGAGGTGTGTACATGTCTGGCGCCAGGCTCGGCGTTTCTTCGCAACAAGCAGGTTGCGGATGTGTCGCTGTAATTGCCGGTGGCGGGTAAGTGTATCCCGGTCACGAGTGCGGAGAAAAGAGCGGTAGAGGCGGCGGGACTCCCGAAGGAGAAGGACGGCCTGTGGAGGCAGGGCAGGGCGGTGAGGGTGGATGGCTTTGGTGGGGATATGGGTGGCGACGGCGTCAGACAAGGTCTGGTGCAGGAAGGCAGCAGTGCGAGAGATGTCATCAGGAGACTGGAGGGTAAGGTCGTGGCTGTCAACCTGGGTGTGAATGGAATCCCGGTAGGCATCCCAGTTGGCACGGGAGTAATCATGGACAAGTTTAGGAGGGACGTCAGGGCGAGGAGTGTGGCGGGGATGGCGACCGTTAGAGATAGTGAGGAGGACAGGAGCATGGTCACTGCCAATGAGGTCAAGGACATCCGCGGTGATGCGCCCAAGAAGGTTGGGAGAGGCAAGGACTACATCAGGAGTGGTGTTGGATTCGGGCCGGGTGTGCTGGGGCAGGGGAACCAGGTCTCCCTGGAGAGTGGTGAGAAACTGATGCCACCGCCGGAGGTCGGCAGGATCACGGCTGTGGATATTGAGGTCGGCGGCAATCACGTAGGTGGAGAAGGTGCGGTCAATGTGGGCCAGGAAATCGTACGGGATGGGGGTGCGAGGGCGGACATAAATGGTGGCACAGGTGATGGTAAGGGCGGGGAAGAAGAGGCTGAGGGTGAGATGTTCGGCAGGATTGTTAAGGAGAGGTTGGGGCCGGACTGGAAGGTGCTTGAGGTGGCCTATAGCAACTCCGCCACGTGCCAGAGGGTACGGGTTATCGGTGCGATGTAGGGTGTAAGGGGCAGTGGAGACGGAGATACGGGGCTGAAGGAAGGTTTCATTGAGGACGAAGGCATCCACGCGGTGCTGACGTAGGGTGTGGAGGAAGAGGAGTTTGTGGGTGGGCAGGGAGCGAATGTTGTGGTACAGGATACAGTACGGTTGTTGTACCATGGGAGTGGAGAGTTAGACGAGGGTGGTGAAGGGGGTGAAGGTGAAGTGGGCCTGGTTGTGGGAGTAAGTGGCATAGGTGGTAAGATGGAAGATGGAGCGGGCAGCGAGGGCGATTTGGGAAAGAGTGTGGGAGCGCTGGAAGGGGTGGATGTTTTGGAGCACAATGGTGGTGAAACGGATGATGTCCTCAGCAGTAGGGGGAGGGCGGAGCGAGTTGTTGGGGTGGATGGGGTCATCAACAGGACGGACAGGGACGGTGAGCTCAGGGGTTACTGGTGGAGGTTTCGCTTTACACTTCGAGGAGTAGGTAGGATGGGGTTCATTACAAGTGTTGCAGGAGGGGGGAGAGGTGAGGTTGGGGCAATGCATGAGGAAGTGGGAAGCTTTGCAGTGGGGACAAGTAGGGGGGTTCTTGCAGGCAGAGGTAACGTGGTCGTTGTAGGTGAGACAGCGTTGGCAGCGGTAGGATTGGACTGGGGAACGGGAGGGGTCCACCTTATGGCGCTGATTGTAGATGAGGGCTCCCTCGGTGAGGAGGCGGTCAATAGAGGAGGAGGATTCAGTGAATATCCGCATGAGAAAAGTCGGCCCGGCATCACTGAAGATGCGACGGGCCGAGCGGATTTCTATGTCGGGCCGGGAGTTGAGTTCCGCCAACACCTCAGCCTCCGTGATCACGGGGCTGAGCTTCGTGATCACAGCGGTGAAGGTCGGCGGACGTCGGGGAGGTTGAGGCTGACGGGGAGAGGACGGGGTGTGGTAGGGGGTGAGGGTTGCACGTTGGCCAAATTGGATACGAGGGATGCGGGAGAGGAGGTCGGTGTGGAAGGAAGCATTGGGGGATTTTATGAGGACCGAGTCCTTGCGAGGAATCAGTTGGGAGATGGGAGCATTGGGGCAGTATTTCCGGATGGCGAGAGTGAGGGAGTGGGCATCAAGGAATTGAGGGTCAGGATTGGAGAGGACAAAGGTGTGGGTGGCAGGCGTGGCGGGGGCGGGGGTCGGGGCCGCGTCCATGGGAGTGGGTGGGTCACGGGGATTGGGGGTTTTTTTTGGAGGAGACTTCAGGGGAAGGGTCAGCATTCGGGCGCTTGGAAGGTTTCGTGGACACCACTGGGTGGGGAGGGGGCAGGGGGACGGGTTGCAGGGGGAGATGGCGGGGGGCTGCGGAAGACGCAGACGGTGGGGGCGTGGGTGTCACTGAGACTGTGGAACGTCGAGCAGAGATCCGTGCTGGCTTGGAGCCTGTCGGAGGCGGTGCGGGGAGCGGCGGAAAGTCTGTAGCTGTCGATGGGGCGACAGTGATAGGGGAAGAGGAGTTGGGGGTGGGTACAGCCGAAAGTGGCGCAGGGGTGGGGTGGACAGGGAGAGAAGGAAGGACGGGAAGTGGGGTGGAGGATGAGCTCCATGTGATGGTGGTTGGAGCAGTGGAGGGAGAGGTGAAAATGATAGTGGTAGTGGTGGTGGGTTGGGACATGGCGGCGGCGCGCGAGAAGGGCGGCGGCGGCGACCAGACGGCGCCGGCGGCGACCGGCAGGCGGCGGCGGCGGCGGTGGCAGCGGCGAGCACCGGCAGGCGACGGCGGCGGCGAGCCCCGGCAGGCGGCGACGGCGGCGGCGGCGGCGTCGGTGGCGGCGAGGACCGGAAGGCGGCCAAACGGCGGCGCAGACGGCGACGGCGGCGACCAGCAGGCGGCGGCGGCGGCGGCGGCGAGTACCGGCAGGCGGCGACCAGGCGGCGGCGGCGAGCCCCGGCAGGCGGCGGCGGCGAGGACCGGAAGGCGGCGACCAAGCGGCGGCGGCGGCGGCGGCGGCGGCGGCGGCGGCGAGCACCGGCAGGCAGTATGGACGGCAAGCAGACGACACGGCAGGGAAACGGCGGGAATCTTCCACGTCGAAGATGCACCCTGAGAGTAGCCCAGGCAGTAATACTCTTCGATGAAGAAGAGAGGGAATCCAACCCTCGAATGACTGAATTCCCTAGCGTACGCCTTTATATGCGCGTCGTGAAGTAGGATCACGGCGAGTGATGTTGCAGTCTATAAATACAGACCTTGTTTCCACTCGGAGAGACATAGTAAGTAACGGAAAAATGATGTACTCGAGTCCTCGTATCAAAATACAGGATGATTCAAAAAGAATACCACAACTTTAGGAATTTAAAACTCTGCAACGACAAAAGGCAGACTTAAGCACTATCTGTCGGCGAATTAAGGGAGCTATAAAGTTTCATTTAGTTGTACATTTGTTCGCTTGAGGCGCTGTTGACTAGGCGTCAGCGTCAGTTGATGCTAAGATGGCGACCGCTCAACAGAAAGCTTTTTGTGTTATTGAGTACGGCAGAAGTGAATCGACGACAGTTGTTCAGCGTGCATTTCGAACGAAGTATGGTGTTAAACCTCCTGATAGGTGGTGTATTAAACGTTGGTATAAACAGTTTACAGAGAATGGGTGTTTGTGCAAAGGGAAAAGTTCTGGACGGCCGAGAACGAGTGATGAAAATGTAGCACGCATCCAGCAAGCATTTGTTCGCAGCCCAGGAAAATCGACTCGCAGAGCTAGCAGAGAGCTGCAAATTCCACAATCAACTGTATGGAGAGTCCTACGAAAAAGGTTAGTTATGAAACCTGAACGTCAACTACCCGAGGCGATGGATCGGCCGCCAGGCAGCCCGTGACAGAGCAGTTCATCACTGGCCTCCAAGAAGCCCTGATCTTACCCCCTGCGATTTTTTCTTATGGGGGTATGTTAAGGATATGGTGTTTCGGCCACCTCTCCCAGCCACCATTGATGATTTGAAACGAGAAATAACAGCAGCTATCCAAACTGTTACGCCTGATATGCTACAGAGAGTGTGGAACGAGTTGGAGTATCGGGTTGATATTGCTCGAGTGTCTGGAGGGGGCCATATTGAACATCTCTGAACTTGTTTTTGAGTGAAAAAAAAAACCTTTTTAAATACTCTTTGTAATTATGTATAACAGAAGGTTATATTATGTTTCTATCATTAAATACACATTTTTAAAGTTGTGGTATTCTTTTTGAATCACCCTGTATATTTGTACAAATCGCTTTCATATAAAACGGGATGCTCCCTAAAATCTGAGCTGTACACGTAGGTTGCTGCCTAAGCGCCACCTCGGAAACGGGGAATTTCTGAAAATACCCCTAACGGTTTTGAAACAATCGTTTCAAATAATATTGCATCATTTCCTTTGGCATTTCGAGTGCAAACAAGGTGTATCCAGTATGACGACTCATCTTTCTGGAATATTAAGTAATTCATCGTTAATGTTATTGGAGAAGCTAAATGACGTGGGTTGCTGGAATATGGCACTTTCTTCAAATCAGATATACGGATGTTCGGACGGGATGATTATTAAATGCTTACGGACACCGGTTCTATCCATGTAAGATCACACACTCAGTTTTTATCTAAGTAAATCGGCCATCGTTTATTGATTACTAACCACAACTATTTATGAAAATGGTCTACCAAACTGTAACATTGTGTCTGTGAATAAATATAGTATACCGTACAACGCGCTCTGTAGCAATTACTTTTAAACATTAGATCTTGACCTCCAATAGCCTGGTCTCACTTTGTCCCTTTACTCGCTAATAATTAATTCTCAGTGTCCTTTAATATAGTTTTTTGTGTTTTCCTCACATTTTGCCCCCTGCAAGAGAAACGCCGTTAGTTGTCTCTCTCTCTCCACTCAACTGTCCTTCAACTGTCTTCGTTCTTTTGTATCTCTGATTTTAAACAGATTTTAATGCCTCTAGCCGTAGTGCTTATACAACAGACAATAAACATATAAAGCGTGTAGGTTTACGTTTGTGGTATAACACATCTGACATAAACGAAAGAAAGAAAGAAATAATAAATAAGTAATAAGAAAACTCCGTCACACGCAGAATATCTGAGTTCCAACTCTTTTTTGACGCAGATCGTTGAAAACAGAAAGGAGTGAATTGTCAGCGCAGAAACAGATGGCTTCCTTGCTGTGTCCTATAAGTAGCTGGACGTGGCACACGTTGCCAGAGTGTTCTAATTATAGCCCGAATCTTCGGCCGTGGGCCCGCTGCTATATCTGACCGCAAACGGCTGTCGTATCAGCTGATAGTAAACAGAAGCACTGACCTAAGAGAGTAGTGGCTTTGTTGTATCTTTTAAATACGTACACACACACTTTTACTGCATAATCCAATGCACGATGGATGGCGGAGGGTACTTTGTAGGTGACGTTTTGCCCTGTTTCAGTAGAGTACTGAGCGAGGAAAAAATGAGTGCACACCTCTGTAAGAACCCAGTTCTCTTTAGTCTGCTCGAATACAGGTTCATTAAATTTACTCAATAGGGCTTCGTGACAACGTTGTCGTCTTTATTCCTAGGACTTCCATTTTAAGATTCTCGAGCATTTATGTTACAATTTCGTAAGGGCTATATCGAACTGTTGCGATCCCAGCAAAGCCTCTGTGACTTACGAAGGGACCGCGCCTACTTGTCACTACCGATTTAGTCCAAATTTGTGGTATGTGCAGGGCTTGGGCAGAAATGAAAGTGGCAGAAATGTGCATATGCTTTTGTACAGTATATTACTATGATTAGTTTACTCATGTTAAGTTCGTAGGGGCGATGTGTTGTGATTATCTAGAAGAAGAAGAATATCTTAGCAGAGATCGTCGGAAAAAAATTTATTGTAGATAACAGGTTTTGGTAAAATTAAGTTACCATCTTCAGATGTTCATAAAGGTTATTATAAATATCTCTTACCAACTACACACACAATCTTTCCATTGAATTTCCAGGTAAATAAAATATGATGCGTTAGTACGTCAAAATTAAAATTACTATGTACACCACATTTCGCCAAAACATCGTTCACGTATCATCTAACGTCACGCCTACCAGGACGCCGCAAGACACACTGCCAACAGCCAATGCATTGGCGAGCCTAAGCATCGTTCATTTCCTGTTTCATGTACATGAAAATTCAATAGAAAGATTTCGTGTGTAGATGGCACGAGATGTTTGTTATAAATTTTATGAAGATCTGAAGATGGTAGCTTAGTTTTACCGAAATCGGTTGTCCACAATGAACTTTTTTATAGTGATCTCGTCTAGGTAGTCCTTCTTCCCCTAAGAAATTTCATTAAGACTACTTGTTACGCCTTCTATGATGCTATAGGGTATTTTATGAATACTATGGATATATTTGTGTTTTACTTTATTCTATACTGTAATTTTTAAAACTGTTTAGTTGTTGGCTCTTTTAACTGTAGCCTGGTTATGTAACTTGTAAATTACGCCGTATGTGGCACCCTATTTTTATGTTGTTGTTGTGGTCTTCAGTCCAGAGAATGGATTGATGCAGCTCTCCATGCTACTCTATCCTGTGGAAGCATCTTCATCTCCCAGTACCTACTGCAACCTACATCCTTCTGAATGTGTTTAGTGTATTCATCTCTTGGTCTCCCTCTACGATTTTTACCCTCCACGCTGCCCTCCAATACTAAATTGGTGATCCCTTGATGCCTCAGAATATGCCCCACCAACCGATCCCTTCTCCTAGTCAAGTTGTGCCACAAATTTCTCTTCTCTCCAATTCTATTCAATACCTCCTCATTAGTTATGTGATCTACCCATCTAATCTTCAGCATTCTTCTGTAGCACCGCATTTCGAAAGCTTCTATTCTCTTCTTGTCTAAACTATTTATCGTCCACGTTTCACTTCCATACAAATACTTTCAGAAACGACTTCCTGACGCTTAAATCTATACTCAACGTTAACAAATTTTTCTTCTTCGGAAATGCTTTCCTTGCCATTGCTAGTCAACATTTTATATCCTCTCTACTTCAACCATCATCAGTTATTTTGCTCCCCAAATAGCAAAACTCATTTACTACTTTAAGCCTCTCATTTCCTAATCTAATTCCCACATCATCACCCGATTTAATTCGACTACAGTCAATTATCCTTGTTTTGCTTTTGTTGATGTTCATCTTATATCCTCCTTTTAAGACACTGTCCATTCCGTTCAGATGCTCTTCCATGTCCTTTGCTATCTCTGACAGAATTACAATTTCATCGGCGAACCTCAAAGTTTTTATTTCTTCTCCATGGTTTTTAATTCCTACTCCGAATTTTTCTTTTGTTTCCCTTACTGCTTGCTCAATATACAGATTGAATAACATCGGGGACAGGCTACAACCCTTTCTCACTCACTTTCCAACCACTGCTTCCCTTTCATACCCCTCGGCTCTTATAACTGCCATCTGGTTTCTGTACAGGTTGTAAATAGCCTTTCGCTTCATGTATTTTACCCCTGTCACCTTCAGAATTTGAAAGAGAGTATTCCAGTCAACATTGTCAAAAGCCTTCTCTAAGTCTACAAACGCTAGAAACGTAGGTTTGCCTTTTCTTAATCTAGCTTTAAAGATAAGTCGTAGGGTCAGTATTGCCTCACGTGTTCCAATATTTCTACGGAATCCAAACTGATCTTCCCCGAGGTCGGCTTCTACCAATTTTTCCATTCGTCTGTAAAGAATTCGTCTTAGTATTTTGAAGCCGTGGCTTATTAAACTGATAGTTCGGTAATTTTCACATCTGTCAACACCTGCTTTCTTTGGGGTTGGAATTATATTCTTCTTGAAGTCTGAAGGTATTTCGCCTGTCTCATACATCTTGCTCAACAGATAGTAGAGTTTTGTTAGGCCTGGCTCTCCCAAGGTTGTCAGTAGTTCTAATGGAATGTTGTCTACTCCCGGGGCCTTGTTTCGACTTAGGTCTTTCAGTGCTTTGTAAAACTCTTCACGCAGTATCATATCTCCTATTTCATCTACATTCTCTTCCATTTCTATAATATTGTCCTCAAGAACATCGCTCTTCTATAGACCCTCTATATACTGCTTCCACCTTTCTGCTTTCCCTTCTTTGCTTAGAACTGGGTTTCCATCTGAGCTCTTGATATTCATACAAGTGGTTCTCTTTTGTCCAAAGGTCTCTTTAATTTTCCTGTAGGCAGTATCTACCTTACCCCTAGTGATATGCGCCTCTACATTTGTCCTCTAGCCATCCCTGCTTAGCTATTTTGCACCTCCTGTCGATCTCATTTTTGAGACGTTTGTATTCCTTTTTGCCCGCTTCATTTACTGCAATTTTATATTTTCTCCTTTCCTCCTATTCATACGGGTCGTTATTATTTGAACGGAGTTTAAACGGATTAAGATCAAAAAGTGGTTTTAATTTAGTTTATTAATTTGTAATTTTGTCATTACAATAAAAGGACACTTTGTTTAGCTAATAAACATTTTGGTCAATTGCGCGCACCGCCACTAGCGGCCTCTGGAGCTGCTGTCTTCGAGCATCAGTTCTCTCTATACTGTTCAGTGTAGTTTGTAAGGTTTTTTTTGTGCTGAACTCTCTGTGTTGCCATTTTGGATTGTTTGCTGTGGCTATTCCCAAGCATGTATATGTGACTGTATTTTAATTATTTACAAAGGCGGTATGTAATCGTTCATATTACAGGAATTGATGCCAATATTCACACCTCATCTTTATAATTATCGTAACTTATGCTGTAAAATTGTTTTTATAGGATTACTCGAAAATGGATATAATGCCCAAAACTGTTCACTAGGAGTAGGTACAGGATACTGCTTAATGCGTCTTACGACTGAATTTCAACAATTTATTTCGGAAGTAACAGAAGTGGGAGTTCCAGATGGCCCAGCGAGTACATCAAATGGCATTTTTGGTGCAGCCCGGGTAAGGCATCAGCCATATCTGTTAGCGTAGTTTCGAGACAGCAGCTGGTGCAGCGGAAAGGCAACAGAACGGTAATACGAGGGTCGTGCGTGCAGTCGAGTTCCTACGGAGAAATATTTTTTAAAAAAATTCAGTTTTTTCGTTACTTACACTGCAAATAAACCAAAATAATGTTCAAAATATTGTATTTATTAGTATTTTCGTAAAAGGAATGAAAAGAAGAGGCAAAGGGAAATTTTGCATTGGAAACGAAAATTTTTTGACCGCCCCTAATAGGCACTTCCATTATTTTAGAGTTGATGATTTACGTTTTCTGTTTTTCTTGTTTTTTAGTCATCAGTCTTTCATTGATTTGACGAGCCCTCCACGAATTCCTCTCCTGTGATAACTTTTTTTATCTCAGAGGAGCCCTTGCAACCCACGTCCCCAATTATCTGCTGGATGAATTCCAATGTTTGTCTACCTCTACAGTTTTTAGCCTCTAAAGCTCCCTCTAGTACCATGAAAGTTATTCCCTGACGCCATAACTGACGACTTGTCATCTTGTCCCTTCTTCTTGTAGGTGTTTCCCACATATTGCTCTCCGATTCTGCGCAGAACCTCTTCACTCCTTGCCTTATCAGTCCGTCTAATTTTCAACATTTTTCTGTAGCATCACATCTCAAATGTTTCGATTCTATTCTCTTCTCGTTTTCCCAAAGCTCACGTTTTACTGGAGTGTCATTCATTGTAAAAACAAGGAATTAGTTAATTCCTTGCCATCTTGCACACGTTTTAAATGCCGAATTTTTACAATCTCATGGTTGTTTTAAAGTAATTGTAGACATACAAACTTGGTTTACATTCGTAAAAGATTTTCTCTGACTGCACAGTTTGGCTCCAGATCAACAGTGACGCATCATTTCGCCAAATATTCGCGAGGATAGCTGATGACGTGCAGTGGAATGTATTTTGATGCAGTCTTCTCGGGATGCAATTTATTTTTCTCTCTTCATAATATAAGGCCAGTCTTGAAGGTTTTTATCAAATTCTTTGCCTGATGACAGAAATATACATCGCAGGTTTGCACTAGCGGAGTGCATTTGGGGAAATTATTTTAATACTGAACGATGACAATCCTTCTTCATCGTGAAAAATCTCGTCGTATAATTGTGGCTTTGTCTGTCTTCCCCACAAGTCAGCTACCAGAATAAATTTGTTCTAATGCACGTAGGGCTTCATTAGAACAGTCAAAAACTGTTGTACAAGGCTTCTCTAAGTTTCCCAGATTTGATGAAGTGGTGATGAAATTCCAAATATTCTGCCGCTTATTCATCCGTTTCTGAATCCTGGGTCCAAAGAGTGAGCGCTCTATTGTGGCCATATGCAAACTGTTGGCAATAATTTTTCAGAAAGTGTTACAGCATACTGCGCTTTAAATGAGTGGATAAATTTCTTCACATTTCGATTTATTTGCGGTGTAAGTAACGCAAAAAATTGAAAATAAAATAAGAGTTTCTGAATGGGGATTCGATCCCGCGATCCTTGAATTACTCTTCTGCACTCTTCCCTCTGCTCAACCACTGACCAGAAACTGTGCTACCATAAATCGCTCTTGCCTCACCTGACCAACACTAATAATGCGGCTTTCTTCTTAAATTCTTTTGTGAATTTTATTTCAAGCTGAGCCCTGCATGGACCTTAAATCTGGAGGAAATCAGTGATAGCGTGAAGGCGCAGACCCCTTATTTGGCATGTCTGTTGTCAAACCTACTTGATACGGTTTCTAAACAACGAAACGACCTGATATACACACATCAAAAAAGGTTTTGCATCAGTCCTGTTCCCAGAACTCTTCAAGATAGACGTTGACTGTGAATATTGTGTCACAGATATT
The DNA here is from genome assembly GCF_023864345.2 of Schistocerca serialis cubense. NCBI lineage: Eukaryota > Metazoa > Arthropoda > Insecta > Orthoptera > Acrididae > Schistocerca > Schistocerca serialis. Next base: position 253,921,678 of record NC_064645.1, on the reverse strand, counting down.
CTATCACAGACGTAGTCCATTGACTCTTCCGAGATGTCACCAAAGATGTAAACAACCATGCATGAGCAGCACTTATAAGACGGAGGGCGTTCGACAGCCGATCAGTTCCAGTCATTCCACCAGGAAGGAGGTACACGGCTCCTGTTGTCCGTAGTTCAGTCATGCCTACACGGTCAGAACCGCGGTTCGATCGCGTCCGCATTGTTACTTTGTGCCAGGGTGGGCTCTCAACATGGGAAGTGTCCTGGCGAAGTTGCTCGGACATAGAGGAGGTACAGAGAGACAGAAACTGTCGATGGCATACCTCGCTCAGGCCTCCCAAGGGCTACTACTGCAGTGGATGACCGCTAAGGATTATGGCGCGGAGAAACCCAGACAGCAGCGCCACCATGGTGAACAATGCTTTTCGTGCAGTCAAAGGACGTCGTGTTATGACTCAGCATGTTCGCAATACGCTGCGTGGTCCGCAACTTCACTCCCGACGTCCATGGCGAGGTCTGTCTTTGCAACCACACCATGCAGCGTGATACACATGGGCCCAACAACATGCCAAATGGACCGCTCAGGATTGACATCACGTTCTCTTAACCGATGAGTGTCGCATAAGCCTTCAACCAGACAATCGTCGGAGACGTGTTTGGAGCCAACCCGGTCAGGCTGAACGCCTTAGACACACTGTCCAGCGTGTGCAGCAAGGTGAAGGTTCCCTGACGGTTTGGGGTGGCATTATGTGGGGCCGACGTAAGCCGCTGGTGGTCATGGAAGGCGCCTTAACGGCTGCACGATACCTGAATGTCATCCTCCGACCGATAGTGAAACCATATCAGCAGCATACTGGCGAGGCATTCGTCTTCATGGACGACAATTCACGCCCCCATCGTGCACATCTTGTGAATGACTTCCTTCAGGATAACGACATCGCTCGACTAGAGTGGCCTGCATGTTCTCCAGACATGAACCCTATCAAACATGCCTGGGATATGGACGACGTAACCCACCAACCATTCTGAGGGATCTACGCCGAATCGCCGATGAGGAGTGGGACAATCTGGACCGACAGTGCCTTGTTGAATTTATGAATAGTATGACACGACGAATACAGGCATGCATCAGTGCAAGAGGACGTGCTACTGGGTATTAGAGGTACCGGTGTGTACAGCATTCTGGACCTCCAACTCTGAAGGTCTCGCTGCTGTATGGTGGTACAACCTGCAATGTGTGGTATTCATGAGCAATCAGAAAGGCGGAAATGATGGGTGTATAAAGCAGAATAGATGTGTGTATGTCCGAGATCTCGTCCCAAATCCCTAGATTGCTTGCAAGCAAATTTTGACAAGATAGCAGGCTTCATGAGTATCAGCACTGTGAAGGATGTAACCTCATAGCTCCAATAGGATCGAAGATACAGCCAAGAACATGTTTTTCCAGGCTCTCGCCCTGCCCTACATAAGACGCATGTTGCGTGGGAGCAATATCGGCCTGGAAAAGTAACCTGCTTTGCATGGCAGCTAACATGTTAGGAGAAAGACATGCTGGAGTTGTATTAGCCTGCTTTATTGATCTGCCTTGCATAATGGCCTCTATATCAGGAGCCAATAAATGGTTTTCTAGCCTCTCCTGCATGAGAGACATGTTTAAGGAGTGGCATTGGACTGTTTTATTGCAGAGCCTACACATGCTGATGAACATGGCAGGGGAGAGGTTGAGATGGATAGAGGAGAGAATGGGAAAGTGTAGGCGTGGAGGAGGGGAGATACATAAGGCAGGTAGGAGGTGGGCAGTTGGAAAAGGAAGAAGGGGAGGCAGAGATGGAGAGGAGAATATGGCCAGAGAGAGGGGTGGAGAAAATGCACAAGTGGATTCAGAGTGTGAGAGGAGTAAGTGTATTCTATATACGTGTCAAACACACCCATATGCAGGCGTAGCTGCTTAGAGTCTAGTATATGATTTGCTTGCCACTTGCACTGCACTTTTCCTGAACATCTCCAACAAAGCCTTACATTCATATTCGCTAACACTGATTCCAGCTGTTCCTCCCAGCCGGCTGTGGTGGCCAAGCGGTTAAAGGCGCTACAGTCTGGAACTGCGCGGCCGCTACGGTCGCAGGTTCGAATGCTGCCTCTGGCATGGATGTGTGTGATGTCCTTAGGTTAGTTAGGTTTAAGTAGTTCTAAGTTCTAGGGGACTGATGACCTTAGAAGTTAAGTCCCATAGTGCTCAGAGCCATTTTTTTTTTTTGTTCCTCCCATTTCGTATTGTTTGTAATCGTTAGTTTTACAGTTAAACATTTATACGACGAGACGTGATCAATATGTGTCATCTGATTTCTTCTTTTTGTTGTAAGCACTAGCTGACCTTTACGCCGATTTGAAAGGAGCTTCCAATGAAAACACTGTGTGAAACAGTTGTCATCTTTTGCACTTCCTTGCTGACATAAAAGGGTGTTCCTTCCCAGCAGACAACAGCAGCGTTAGTGAACAATCTGATAGTCTGCTGATACTATCTGATCTTCACATGGTCTCTGGTTTGAGTCACTTGTTTGTGAAGTTTAAATATGTCCTTAAATATTTCTTGCCTCGAAATGGCATACTCTCATAACACGCAAGTTACAATATGAATACAAAGAAGTACGTCAATCCAATGTGGCGCGTCCAAAGTTCTTCACTTGATTGACTGCTGTTGTTTCGTGCTCGAACTGAGTTACGTCATCTTGACGTTACTCTGAAGCAAGAGTCGGGAGAAATGAACAGCTGTCATTCGTCGACAGTTCCGTCGTGCTGCCACAGCTGGTACCAACGTCTGCGCTAGTGGCGCCACCGCCCCGATGGGAGCGTAAACAACGGGGAACTTGAGAAACTGGCGTTTGCTGAGTACAGCCTCACAAATAAATCCGAAATACCGTTCACTGTGATAAAGGTTTTTACATACAGGAATTTTATTATTAAAGAGACCGTAGGAATAAGAATGTGCGAAAAAAATCTCAACAGGGGCATGAATGCGAGCTCTGGACGCTGAGAAAAAACAGAGATATCAGGCAAACTATTTGTGCTCATTTGGGAGTGGTAGCACCGCTAACCCAGACATTGATACCGTCTACGGCAGCATTACGTAACTGCCAACCAATCAAAAACCGTGCATAGACTATATATAATGCCACTGCAGCACGAGTCACGTTATCCACTTGCTTATGACTGAGGCAATGGTGGTAAATGTCTAAAGCTTGAGATTTTACAAAGGAATTTCAATACTGCATCACAGGTTTTTTTTCCGAAAACAAGTTGATTTTATTCAATATTCCAATACAAGATGTTATTCCCTACTCCTCTGGCTACAGTGCGATGGCTCTACGCCGCCTTACTGGGAAGGCCTCTATGTCTGCTTGTTACCACTTTACTGGTTCGACATCGAAGCCAACGTCTTGCTGCATCAATAGCCTCCCAATCATCCATGTACTACAGCCCGTGGACTGCATCCTTCATTGGGCCAAAAGGTAGACGGAAGGTTCGAGATCCGGTGTGTAGGGTGGATAAGGGAAAGCCCAATGTAGTGTTGTGAGCTCGGCCAATAGAAACGTACACTTGTACAGCCAGATGTTTTATTGCGATCGCCTCAAATAAGAGTGTGCTCACATTCCCCCGTTGTAGGTATCATACACACACCAAAAAAAGTTTTGCATCACCTCGGTTCCGAGAGTTCCGAAAACTGTACAGAAAATTGAACAGAGATCAACATAAACATCATTTCCGATCTTTTTATTACTCATGAAAACCACACATTGCATATGTGACTGTAGGCTTTCCCGGCGTAAACTATTGGTGAAGGTTTCTCGGGCTCGAGCCGGGTGGTAGCGTTGATATCTAAGCGACGTATCGGGAAGTGTCATACTACTCATCTTCTGGCGAAATGTCTTCACCAGAAGATGGGTGGTATGACACTTTCCGATACGTCGCGAGATATCAATGCTACCATTCGGCTGGAGACCCGAGATACCTTCATCCACACAGTGCATGTTGTACCACCAAACAGCGAGACCTTCAGAGGTGGCGGTCCATATTGCTGTACACACCGGTGCCTCTAATACCCAGTAGCACGTCCTCCTGCATTGATGCATGCCTGTATTCGTCGTGGCATACTATCCATAAGTTTATCAAGGCACTGTTGGTCCAGATTGTCCCACTTCTCAACGGCAATTCAGCGTAGATCCCTCAGAATGGTTGGTGGGTCACGTCGTCCATAAACAGCCCTTTCCAGTCTATCCCAGGCATGTTCAATCGGGTCTATGACTAGAGAACATGCTGGCCATTCTAGTCGAGCGATGTCGTTATCCTGAAAGAAGTCATTCACAAGATGTGCATGATGGGGGCGTGAATTGTCGTCCATGAAGACTAATGCCTCGGCAATATATTGCCGAAATGGTTGCACTACCGGTCGGAGGATGGCACTCCCATATCGTACAACCTTTACAGCGCCTTCAGTGGCCACCAACGGCATACGTCGGCCCCACATAATGCCACCCCAAAACAGCAAAGAGCCTTCACCTTGCTGCACTCGCTGGACAGTGTGTCTAAGGCATTCAGGCTGACCGGGTTGCCTCCAACACGTCTCCCAAGATTGTCTTATTGACGGCATGTGCGACACTCATTGTTGAAGAGAACGTGATGCAAATCCAGAGCGGTCCATTTGGCATGTTGTTGGGCCCATCTGTACCGGGCTGCATGATGTCGTGGTTGCAAAGACTGACCTCGCCATGGTAGTCGGGAGTGAAGTTGCGCATCTGCGTTGTATTGCGCGCAGTTTGAATCGGAACCGACGTCCTGTGGCTGCGTGAAAAGCATTATTCAACATTGTGGCGCTGCTGTCAGAGTTCCTCTGAGCCATAATCCGTAATTAGCGGTTATACACTGCATTAGTAGCCCTTGGGCTGCCTGAGCGGGCATGTCATCGACAGTTCCCGTCTCTCTGTATCTCCTTCATGTCCGAACAACATTTGGTTCAGTCAGAGAGAGCCCTTCCTGGCACAAAGTAACAATGCGGCCGCGATCGAACCGCGGTATTGGCCGTGTAGGCATGGTTGAATTATGGTCAACATGTGCCGTGTACCTCCTTCCTGGTGAAATGACTGGAACTGATCGGCTGTCTAAACCCCTCCGTCTATTTGGCGCTGCTCATGCACGGTTGTTTACATGTTTGGGCGGCTTTTGTGACATCTCTGAACAGTGAAATGGACTGTGTGATACAATATCCACAGTCAACGTCTATCTTCAGGAGTTCTGGGAACCATAACTTTTTTTGATGTGTGTAGCTGTGCGCAGTCGAGCGATACGCGGTAGATCGAACAGGTTTGTGCAATCTTGTTACAATGATGATAGGCGCTCCCGCAACGACTTAACCGTGCTTTGGTTCACTTCCAGGTCTCTGTAGACATTTTGGAAGTTCCTACGAAAATCTCCGATGCTCTGGTTTTCAACTAAAAGAAACTCAATAACAGCTCTGTGCTTGGACCACACCTCCGTTACAGACGCCTCTTTGAAGGCTACGTATAGCGCCTCCACCTGTCGGTACTTCATGAAACTATAGTGGCTGAAGCGGGAATATTCCACGACGTCGCACAACAAATTGTTCATTTTTTCAACCGAGGCTGGCTAGGAAAAAGAGTTTGTTGGATTACTTACGAAACTGCCTCGTAACCAGAATTGACGGGTCAAGAAGTCAGAGAATATTTTATAAGAGAGTGTTGTCACGAAAATCTTCGGTATCAGTATTTTCACTGACTCTTTTATAACTCAGTTATGTTGGGCAGTGCTTCTGATTATTCGCAAACGAAAGTAAATATAGTGTCTGGACAATGTTGATGAAGCACAAATCTAGTTAGGTAATATTTACAGTCGTAGGACTAAATAGCAGTACTCTTTAAATATGGGTGAATGCAATGTATCGTCCTTAGGCTAGACAAAGAAGTTGACAGTACACGTTTATAAGATTAGTGGTAAACTTCTGGAGCCAGCCTCATTTTATGGTCAATGTAAACGTCGTATGGCTAGGGCCTCCCGTCGGGTAAACCAATCGCCGGGTGCAGGTCTTTCGATTTGACGCCACTTCGGCGACTGGTGCTTCGTAATGGGATGAAATGATAATGAGTAAGACAACACAATACCCAATCCCTGAGCGGAGAAAATCTCCGACCCAGCCGGGAATCGAACCCGGGCCCTTAGGATTGACATTCTGTCGCGCTGACCACTCAGCTACCGGGGGCGGACAATCTTATGGTTAACTGAGAGTAATATTACAAAATAAAAGGAAAATAGGACGATCATATGAACTCAGTGGCTCGGAAGGTTAGTGGAAGAGTTAAATTAGCTGAGAGAATTCTAATGAAACCTATATTAAAATATTGTTCCTTAACAATATTTATAAAGTGGATGTGGTACCAGACATTGAAAGAATTCGTAAAGAAGCAGTCAGCGCCGGAATAGTTCTGAGTATTGCAGATACTAAACAATATGAAACAAACTGAAATCGGTAAAAGAAGAGACATCGTTGTTCTCGGTAACCATTTTGCGCCAGTTTATAGAATTGGGATTCGAGGAAAACTATGTAACGTTCCTATTTCCTACATCGTACGTTTTGAAAAGGGACCATTAGGATAAGTGAGATAAGCGTGCCTACAGGTACATACAGACATCCGTCCCTCGCTCCATACGCAAATGGCGAATGTCTGATTTAGGTACAAACGCACTTTGTAGTAGTCTGTGAAGTATATAAGTGAAAAACTAACATGAAACCTTTTGTAAATGTAGATGCTGGCCGTTGAGGGCACCTACGTGAATAGCGAACGCATTCACGCATCCACCGAGGGACGGTTGTAGTTACATTAAGTGACCTGCTTGCCTCCCAGACCGACGTGATTCCAATGGGTACAGTGCCGCTGTTGGTATCTGCTTCGGACTTGACTGGTGCACATTGACCCGGAAAGGTTACCCGTATCCACTACTCAAGCTTTATCTGGAACTGTCCACACGACCCCTTTCTCTTTTATTTCAACACTCCACCGTAACGTAATTTTTTGTGTGGCCGCTCCTTCCCAGACGGAATGACAGACTGGAATGTTCGGACAGAGACTGGTTTAACATCTAGTGCCACGCAAATTTCGCATATCCCACTTAAAGACACAACTAGCACCTCTGCAGGACTATTTTTGTGGATTGTTGAAGCGTCTAAATAAATCTTTATTAGTAATGCGGATGTTATCAGACATACACTGATAAGCAAGATTATCATAACCACCTGGTCCGTAATGTGTTGGTCCATCTTTGTAAAGCAATACAGTGGTATGTCCGCGTCCATGGATTCAACAAAACCTTGGAAGTGTAAGTTCGTGGGCTTCCACAGTTTCATTCTGAGTAAAGTTAATGTGCGTATTAGGCCGCGCCTCTGTGAGACACTAAACTAATTAAAATACAGGCGTCTCGACCGACTTTGCAGCGGTCCCCGTCAAGCACTAATCTAAAGAGGATCGCTGCAAAGTCGGTCGAAACTTAGGTATTTTACTTATTTTAGTGTGTAGGGCTAATACCCCAAAACGACTTAATTTAAAGTTTTTGGTAGGTTTCCGGAAGTCTGTAGCAATAGATGACAATGCACAGGTAAAGTAAATCCTTTGGATTGTCCAGAATGAGATTTTCACTCTGCAGCGGAGTGTGCGCTGATATGAAACTTCCTGGCAGATTAAAACTGTGTGCTGGACCGAGACTCGAACTCGGGACCTTCCCTGCTCGCAGGAGAGCTTCTGTAAAGTTTGGAAGGTAGGAGACGAGGTACTGGCAGAAGTAAAGCTGTGAGGACGGGGCGTGAGTCGTGCTTGGGTAGCTCAGTTGGTAGAGCACTTGCCCGCGAAAGGCAAAGGCCCCGAGTTCGAGTCTTTGTCCGGCACATAGTTTTAATCTGCCAGGAAGTTTCCTTTGGATTGTGTTCGCTGAGCTGGCGCCCGATGGCATCCCAGATGTTCATCGAGTTCAGATCAGGAGAATTTTGTGGTCAAGACATCAACATCAGTTCACTATAATGCTCTTCAAACCACTGCAGCATGATTGTGGCCTTCTTATAACGACACTTGTCATGCTGGAAGACTCCATCGACTTCAAGAATGAAAGGATGCACGTGGTCGACAATAATGCTCGTATTGTTCACAACTGTCATTATGCCTTCGACTACTACCACAGGTAGCGTGGCAGACCAGGTTAATATCCCTCACAGTCTCCAACTGTGGCAGGTGTACCTGTTTCGAGCAGCCGTTCTCCTGAATGGTGACATATCCGGACATGAGCAGTGATGTGATTCATTCGACCGGGTAACACATTTCCATTGATCCATCGCAACCATAATTCATGATGCCGGTCGATCAACGTGGGAACACACGGGTGTCGTCTGCTAAGGAGCCACGTGTTCGACAATGTGCGCTGAACGTTGTGTTCCTACTCCATAAGTGCACTGTCGTCAGAGCTGTGGACGTAGATAACAGCATTAAATAACAGCAATACAACAGTGAATTTTTTTTCGGAATTTTTATTTTATTTTTTACCATTTTACGAACGTGGTACTTTTGAGTGCCGCCTGGCTCTCCAGTTGTTTGCCGATCAACAATTCTCGGTACAGTACTTTTCCTAAGTAACAAATTCAAACGTGTCCAATGCACTACGGCTACAAATCAGTGAACATCAGGAACGTAATGGCACAGTTACTAAATGGAGTTCAGAAAAAATATTTGTAATTTCGTTGCAGCAGAGAAATACTCCACAAAACAGACATTTTGAGTTTGGTTTAGATCGATCATTTTTATATTATATACATCAAATCCCCCTCTGTTTACTGCAAAAGTGACAAAATTAATAGCTTTATTTCCTAATATTACATCCCTGGCACTAATTTCTTCCTTCTGTTGCCTGTTCTGTCAGAACTTTGCTTGTAGCTCTGGAATTCATATGCTTTGCATTCACCTGTCACATGAGCAACTTTTATCCTAAACTCCAGAAGTGGAATCTTTCTGTTCCGCTCACAGTACGATTCATAAGCAGTTATAAATACTTTTGGATCTTCTTCCCAGCCCATAAGCAGAACTGTCTTCAGATTAGTTTGCAAATCCGATATTACAACTTTAGTTGTTTATTACAGAAGAGCAGTTAATGTTGATTTCAATGCCATCCTCCTGCTTTCCGGAGACAAATGTTACTTCTGTTCCATGGTAACTGGATGTCAGACATACAATTTTGTTGTCTTTCAACAAAGCACCCCAATTTCAGATAATCACAACCTACAATGAAAGTCACCTCTTTTTATTTCCTTAGAGGATGAAACGCCTGATGTAAAACTTTTCATATATGTCCTCATTATGCTACAAACAAAATCTTTACTTTTGTGCTTGAGGAAGGAAAACATAAGTAAGCAAAGTCCGGTCTCATGCTTTGCTCCAAAACGTCTTTGAAAAACCTAAAACTACCCTAACAAAAACTTTTCAGATTCACTCTCCAAAGCTTCCTTCCCCGCCTGATGAAAAGCAAAGGCAATAATGCATCATTTCAGGCCTGGCGTATGCAACAGTTTGTAACCTCATTGTACAGACTTCATTGAATTGCATTGTTTCACAGTCTTTCTTCCACTGAACAAAGTAATCGAATCATCAACGTTTCCTCCACCTTTTGCCAACTTTAGTCTCAGATATCGTTCAACTTTTGAGAAGATTTTCATGTAACCAGTCATTAATCACTTGTTTTTCACATTCCTTTACTCTCTCAGATAAATTTATTTCTATCTGCAGTTGTGCACATTCCATCTAAACTCTACAAAAATTTCTTTAAAACCTAAAGCAATTTTTTTTTTAAATCACGTCAAATACTGAATCGTGCCGGATTATTAGCATCATTTACATCAGTATTATTGTCTTCATCGTCCCCTCCTTCCTAACGCCATTATCACCTGGCAAATCGTTTAGAAGAGCAGCAACAATGCCGTCATTTGTTAGTATTGCCAATGCCCAAAAAGTGGCACTTCTCTGTGAAACAACATTTACAATAATGAGATCAGGGCTGACACTGAAAGGAACATGACCCTTCTGAACAACATCGACAAAGCTCGTGAAATACAGAGAAAAATATCGAAGCCAACGAGAAACCACATTTGTGTGGCAGTACACGGTAAACGCACATACGGCCAGACAGTCCTCTGAAGTACAGCGTGGTCTTCGCCTTATTTCGTAAATAAAAGTGGCAGATTTAGCAAAAAGCTGCATGAGAAGAAAATAGGACTTAAAATTCATCGTGTCTATTTTAGTAAACACAAAAATTGCTAACACTTGCATGGCAGTAAATAAAACAAATACGGTCTATCTGAAGCAAACCTTCAGTTCTCACCAAAGATTATACAAATGTACTCCTTGACTGGCAGACGAGATCCAGGAAGCATTGAAGTGTTTCAAACTCAAGATAAACATGTACTTAAACGTATCATCAGCCTAGAGCGTGGTAAATATGTGTGTAATCAGAACAAACAAGGATCGAAAGAAGTGGTATTAATATCAACAGGCAACAAAGGGTTAAAGGGTTGGAAAGCTTCCGTCCTGTGCTGAGATAAGGCGTGGACGGACAACACCTAGTCGCCTACTTGTGGTTTCACTTGACCTTCAACAACTTTCCACAGAGGCTCACGACAGTAGCAAGCGAACAGCAGACTAGCTTCTCCGTATCCGATATGCGCGTTCCAAGGTGTCAAGCCATAATAACCTGCCTTTTGTAAAAGTCGTCATGTCAGTGATTTTTCCACTTGCAACCCGTTTCTTTGCTAGAATCATTTCCCATTCGTCCCTACTCCGTTTATTAACTTCTCTTATCGTGTCACATACCCGCAACGCCACCACATGGCATTTTGATCTTGCGGTGGTCAGTGGTAAGTGATTTGAAAATTAAAATAAGGCTAGCGTTCTTCGCTAACCTTCATTGTACAGTGTCGTACGAGACCTTTATCTAGGATTTTTAGACTCTTAAACCGTGTAATATGAGTTATTTTTTGTGCCCTATCCAAGGAATTTGGGTTGCAGGGGTCGATCAGAAAGTTTCCGTTCAAATGCCACGCTAACTCCTTGTGCCCTTGTTGCTGCTTGTATACCTGCATTGGTGTCGCACTACGTTGCATATACACTGCAGCTACACAATCAAACGAAAATTTTTTGATCATCCATTACACTGACGACTTCTTTCCAGTATATTATAATACTTAATGAAATTTGTAGTTATTAAAATTTCTCTTTTCATATTAGCATTTCAATACATGGAATCAACACTAGAAATAAGAATACCTGTAAACCTGATGATGTACTACAATGATATAAGGCTACAATAGTCTAAGAGTTATGTTATGCGTTTTATTTCAGAGTGTATACTTCTATGTATTTGTGACAAGTTTAGCAGACGTCTTACATGAAAACGTGTTTTAAAATCTTTACTTCTTGTAAATGTACGAGGATCATTCTATTTGGGATATGTGGAAAAGCATATCTGTATTTTTGTAAATATGTATTCTAGTTTTATAACATATTTTACATTCTTGAAACCTCGTCACAGTTGAGAAAAAATAATAAGCAAATATTTTATTGTCCGTCGTTATTGCATCTTTAGTTTTTAATATTTTTAACTCATCATCATCATTTAAGACTGATTATGCCTATCAGCGTTCAGTCTGGAGCATAGTCCCCCTTATAAAATTTCTCCATGATCCCCTATTCAGTGCTAACATTGATGTCTCTTCTGATGTTAAGCCTTTTACTTCAATATCATTCTTAACCGAATCCAGGAACCTTCTCCTTCGTCTACCCCGACTCCTCCTACCCTCTACTGATGAACCCATGAGTCTCTTGGGTAACCTTGCTTCTCCCATGTGTGTAACATGACCCCACCATCTAAGCCTGTTCGCCCTGACTGCTACATCTATAGAGTTCATACCCAGCTTTTCTCTGATTTCCTCATTGTGGACACCCTCCTGCCATTGTTCCCATCTACTAGTACCTGCAATCATCCTAGCTACTTTCATATCAGTAACCTCAACCTTGTTGATAAGGTAACCTGAATCCACCCAGCTTTCTCTGCCACACAACAAAGTTGGTCGGAAGATTGAACGATGCACAGATAACTTAGTCTTGGTACTGACTTCCTTCTTGCAGAAGAGAGTAGATCGTAGCTGAGCGCTCACTGTATTAGCTTTGCTACACCTCGCTTCCAGTTCTTTCACTATGTTGCCATCCTGTGAGAATATGCATCCTAAGTACTTGAAACCGTCCACCTGTTCTAACTTTGTTGCTCCTATTTGGCACTCAATCCGTTTATATCACTTTCCCACTGACATTACTTTCGTTATGGAGATGTTAATCTTCATACCATAGTCCTTACATTTCTTTTCTAGCTCTGAAATATTACTTTGCAAACTTTCAATCGAATCTGCCACCACAGCTAAATCATCCGCATATGCGAGACTGCTTATTTTGTGTTCGCATATCTTAATCTCACCCAGCCAGTTTATTGTTTTCAACATATGATCCATAAATAATATGAACACGGGTGGAGACAGGTTGTAGCCTTGTCTTACCGCTGAAACTACTCAGAACCATGAACTCAATTTACCGTCAACTCTAACTGCTGCCTAACTATCTATGTAAAGACCCTTAATTGCTTGCAAAAGTTTGCCTCCTATTCCATAATCTCGTTGAACAGACAATAACTTCCTTCTAGGAACCCGGTCATTCGCCTTTTCTAGATCTATAAAGCATAGATACAATTCCCTGTTCCACTCGTACCACTTCTCCATTATTTGCCGTAAGCTAAAGATCTGGTCCTGACAACCTCTAAGAGGCCTAAACCCATACTGATTTTCATCCAATTTGTCCTCAACTAATACTCGCACTTTCCTTTCAACAATACCTGAGAAGATTTTACCCACAACGCTGATTAAAGAGATACCTCTGTAGTTGTTACAATCTTTTCTGTTTCCATGTTTAAAGATGGTGTGATTACTGCTTTCGCCCAATCTGATGGAACCTGTCCCGACTCCCGCACCATTTCAGTTATCATGTGTAGCCATTTAAGACCTGACATTCCACTGTATTTGATGAGTTCCGACTTAATTTCATCCACCCCAGACGCTTTATTACACTGCAATCTATTGACCATTTTCTCCACTTCCTCAAATGTGATCCTATTTCCATCATCATTCCAATCCCATTGTACTTCGAAAACTGAAACATTACTGATCATATTTACACCTACATTGAGCAACTATTCAAAATATTCCCTCCATCTGTCCAAGGCATCAACAGGATTCACTAGCAGTTTTCCTGACCTGTCCATAATACAGGGTGATTCAAAAAGAATACCACAACTTTAAAAATGTGTATTTAATGAAAGAAACATAACATAACCTTCTGTTATACATCATTACAAAGAGTATTTAAAAAGGTTTTTTTTCACTCAAAAACAAGTTCAGAGATGTTCAATATGGCCCCCTCCAGACACTCGAGCAATATCAACCCGATACTCCAACTCGTTCCACACTCTCTGTAGCATATCAGGCTCAACAGTTTGGATAGCTGCTGTTATTTCTCGATCCAAATCATCAATGGTGGCTGGGAGAGGTGACCGAAACACCATATCCTTAACATACCCCCATAAGAAAAAATCGCAGGGGGTAAGATCAGGGCTTCTCGGAGGCCAGTGATGAAGTGCTCTGTCACGGGCTGCCTGGCGGCCGATCCATCGCCTCGGGTAGTTGACGTTCAGGTAGTTACGGCAGATAAGTGCCAATGTGGTGGCGCTCCATCCTGCTGAAATATGAATTGTTGTGCTTCTTGTTCGAGCTGAGGGAACAGCCAATTCTCTAACATCTCCAGATACTGTAGTCCAGTTGACCTTCGAAGAAAAAGGGACCAAAAACTTTATTGGCTGAAATGGCGAACAATGTACAACTAAATGAAACTTTATAGCTCCCTTAATTCGCCGACAGATAGTGCTTAGCTCTGCCTTTTGTCGTTGCAGAGTTTTAAATTCCTAAAGTTGTGGTATTCTTTTTGAATCACCCTGTACTTGTCATTTCCTTCTTACCTCCCTTTTGAAGACTGCTAATTACGCTCCAGAATGGTTTTCCAGCAGCTTGACCCAAAGTCTCCAACCTGTTTCCAAAGTCTTCCCAAGATTTCTTCTTGGATGCTGCAATTATCTGTTTGGCTTTGTTTCTTTCTTCAACATAACTTTCTCTGTCTATCTGAGTTCTAGTATGTAGCCATTTTTGATACGCCATCTTTTTCTTTTTACAGGCTACCTTGACTGTGTCATTCCACCAAGCTGTTTGCTTCATCCTACCTTTACACAGTACTGTTCCAAGACATTCTTTAGCCACTTCTAGTACTGTGTCCCTGTACCTTGTCCAGTCCTTTTCCAATGACTGCAATTGACTACATTCAACTAACTGGTACCTTTCTGAGATCACTGTTATGTACTTGTGCCTGATTTCCTTATCCTAAAGTTTCTCCACTCTTATCCTCCTACATATGGACCTGACCTGCTGCACTTTCGGCCTCACAATACCAATTTCACTGCAGATTAAATAGTGATCAGTGTCATCAAAGAACCCCCTGAATACACATGTGTCCCTCACAGCCTTCCTGATCTGTTATTATATAGTCAATGACAGATCTGGTTCCCCTGCCTTCCCAAGTATACCGGCACCATACTGGCACAGAAATCCAAGAGTTGTTTCCCGTTCCTGTTGGTCTCCATATCCTCTCCAAATTTACCCATAACCTTTTCATACCCTTCTGTTCGATTACCAATCCTGGTATTAAAATCACCCATGAGCAGAACACTGTCCTTGTCCTTTACTCTAACAACTACGCCACTGAGTGCGTCATAAAAACTATCCATCTTATCTTGACCTGTCGCTTCACAATCCGAATATACTGACACAATCCTAATTTTCTTGTTAGACACTGTCAAATCTATCCACATCAGTCGTTCATTTACGTACCTCATTGCAACTACGCTGGATTCCATTTCTTTCCTGATGTAAAGCCCTACACCCCCTTGTGCTATTCCTGCTTTGACTCATGACAGGTAAACCTTGTATTCTCCCACTTCCTCTTCTTTCTCACCCTTAACCGAATGTCACTAACAGCTAAAACGTCCAAACCCATCTTACTTGCAGCCTCTGCCAACTCTACCTTCTTCCCAGAGTAGCCCCCATTGATATTAATAGCTCCCCATCTCGTTACCATTCGTTTGCCGAGTCGTATCTTAGGAGTCCCTGGTTTGTCAATTAGAGGTGGAACTCCGCCACCTCCGAAGGTCCGAGGCATTTTGCTCTGATTGTTGCCAGCATCATATTTAAAGTACCAGGGAAGCAGGTTGCTAGCCTTACTTGCCCCGGGTCCCATTGGGTTTTACCCCTAACGGTTGAGGGACTAACCGGTGGATTTGGTAGTCTTTGCCGTCTGAGCACAAAGGTGACCACGACTCAGAATATGTCCAAGATGCCCAGCCTTATTCCAAAGTAACTGGTATCCTGACTGTCAGGACCACTTACTTGGCCACTCATACGTTGCCCGTGGTTCATGAACTAGGACATGACAACAGGAACCCACACCATCAACCACTTGTTAACCCTTTTAAATTTTTTTATGAGAGGTTTTGGTCCAACATGAACCATCATCAGATGGGAGCCCGTCCAATTATCAGCAAAATTTACGAGCAGCGTCACTGGATAAAATAGTCCACTATTTTGACCTGTGACGTAGTATTTAAATTTTAGTATTGATTTGCGAAGCAAAATTTACGTCCTACGTCATAGGATAAAGTAGCAGACGTGACTTTGGATGTAAATTTGCTGGTATTCGAGAGGCTACTATTTTAACTGATACAGTAGGCCTGAGTAACTTGAAACGAAACCGGTCATTCCACAAAATTAAAAAAAAAAAGAGACTGTTTTATAACCACTGGTTGCGGATTATCTCCAAGGACATTATATCAGTTTTTGACAAAAAGGTATATCTGATGAAATATAATAGTTTCACTGCAGACGTTGATAAATCATATATCGTTACACACACAATTGTAAGAACTATGGAAAGTGTTTCAAGAAAAAAAGAACGGTGTGAAACCGCGAATCTCTAAGCAGCCACTCCCTACTGAAGCTTCATGTTCCATCTAATGAGTGGGTCAAGATAAAAAAATGTACTGATTTGTGTACAGTCTTCAATGAATATTGCAACAAAACGTACGTTATCTTTGAATTTCGTGTGCTGCATCGCTCTAAATGCATCAGAATAACGGGACAGAAGTTGAATGAGTGTACTGGACTCGAATGGGTGAAAGTGTAAAATCAGTTGTTATGGAACGCGGATGCAACACTTAAATTTGTTCTGAGAAAGTGCAATGCCTCTGCAAAATATATCGCATACAATAAGAGAGTGTGAGCCGTTCTAGACGTAGCTGCGCGTTGTGGGATCCTTACCAGAGAGGACTGTATTCATTTTATATTATCGCTAAACAGGAGAGAGCGTGTCACGGACATGATAGACGAGTTGTTATGGCAACCATTAAAACGAAGGCATTTTGTTCGCGGCGAAATCTATTTACAAAATTTTAGTCAGTAACTTTCTTCTCCGAATGAGAAAATATTTTTTTGACTCACACCTACATAGGGAGAAACGACCACAGTGATAAAGTAAGAGAATTCAGAGCCCTCACAGAAAGAAGTAAATGTCCATTTTGCCAGGTGCTATTAGATCGTGGAACGTTCGAGAAATAGTCTGAAAGCGATCCTATGAACCACCTGTCACGCGCTTAAATGTGAATTTCAGAGTAATGATGCAGATGTATTATAGATTCCTCTCTCATTCGAGAGGGCCAGGCTTCGAATCGCCATCCACCTATGCCTTTGGTGATCCACCTAACTATCTTATGGTAAACGACGGGGTAATAACTTTGAAAAAGACGCAGCCAATTTCCTACTCCAATCTGAGCGAGTGCCACGTCTCTAACGACCCCAACATCCACTTGACTTTAAACTCTGATCTTCCTTCCTCTGGCGTTGTTGACAGTATATTTTTTCGTACTAGCCTAGTTGACAGTTCCATTTTACGTACAGTATATCGAAGTCTTCATCGATGCTGGGAGCCGTGGTCTTAACTTACATCCACTGTCTGGATTCCAACCCAAACCGTAAGGCTCAAATATTTCTGCTAAATGTTGCAGACAGTATGCGTGTGGTTATTAAAAAAAGGTTTGAGTATTTCTTCGTTTAGTCTACGCTTGCAACCGTGCAGAGGTGCAAAAGGAATTTTTGTTTTGGAAATGGAACTTTGGTTTCTTTCCATTGCCATTCGAAAATTCTTGGAGAGAGTACTTAAGTGATACAACGGCCGTGTTCCTTTTACTGAATCTTTTACCTAGGATGATGAAGTCCCATACTCCGTGACGGAGCGTACGGGACGGTGCGGGAGACCAGCAGCGCCATACTAGGCAAGGTCCTAGCGGAGGTGGTTTGCCATTGCCTTCCTCGGACAGTAATGGGCATGAACGATGATGATGAAGACGACACAACAACACCCAGTCATCTCGAGGCAGGAGAAAATCCTAACCCCGCCGGGAATCGAACCCTGGACCCCGTGCTCGGCAAGCGAGAACGCTACCGCAAGACCACGAACTGCGGACTTTTTAACTAGGATTTTTTTATTTTTTTATTTTTTTTATTTATTTATTTTTTTGTCATCAGTCTACTGACTGGTTTGATGTGGCCCGCCACGAATTCCTTTCCTGTGCTAACCTCTTCATCTCAGAGTAGCACTTGCAACCTACGTTCTCAATTATTTGCTTGACGTATTCCAATCTCTGTCTTCCTCTACAGTTCTCGCCCTCTACAGCTCCCTCTAGTACCAGGGAAGTCATTCCCTCATGTCTTAGCAGATCTCCTATCATCCTGTCCCTTCTCCTTATCAGTGTTTTCCACATATTCTTTTCCTCTCCGATTCTGCATAGAACCTCCTCATTCCTTACCTTATCAGTCCACCTAATAGTCTACATTCGTCTATAGCACCACATCTCAAATGCTTCGATACTCTTCTGTTCCGGTTTTCCCACAGTCCATGTTTCGCTACCATACAATGCTGTACTCCAGACGTACATCCTCAGAAATGTCTTCCTCAAATTAAGGCCGGTATTTGATATTAGTAGACTTCTCTTGGCCAGAAATGCCTTCTTTGCCACAGCGAGTCTGCTTTTGACGTCCTCCTTGCTCCGTCCGTCATTGGTTATTTTACTGCCTAGGTAGCAGAATTCCTTAACTTCATTGACTTCGTGACCATAAATCCTGATGTTAAGTTTCTCGCTGTTCTCATTTCTACTACTTGTCATTACCTTCGTCTTTCTCCGATTTACTCTCAAACCATACTGTGTACTCATTAGACTGTTCATTCCGTTCAGCAGATCATTTAATTCTTCTTCACTTTCACTCAGGATAGCAAAGTCATCAGCGAATCGTATCATTGATATCCTTTCACCTTGTAATTTAATTCCACTCCTGAACCTTTCTTTTATTTCCATCATTGCTTCCTCGATGTACAGATTGAAGAGTGGGGGCGAAAGGCTACAGCCTTGTCTTACACCCTTCTTAATACGAGCACTTCATTCTTGATCGTCCACTCTTATTATTCCCTCTTGGTTGTCGTACATATTGTATATGACCCGTCTCTCCCTATAGCTTACCCCTACTTTTTTCAGAATCTCGAACAGCTTGCACCATTTTATATTGTCGAACGCTTTTTCCAAGTCGACAAATCCTATGAAAGTGTCTTCATTTTTCTTTAGCCTTGCTTCCATTATTAGCCGTAACGTCAGAATTGCCTCTCTCGTCCCTTTACTTTTCCTAAAGCCAAACTGATCGTCACCAAGCGCATTCTCAATTTTCTTTTCCATTCTTCTGTATATTATTCTTGTAAGCAGCTTCGATGCATGAGCTGTTAAGCTGATTGTGCGATAATTCTCGCACTTGTCAGCTCTTGCCGTCTTCGGAATTGTGTGGATGATGCTTTTCCGAAAGTCAGGTGGTATGTCGCCAGACTCATATATTCTACACACCAACGTGAATAGTCGTTTTGTTGCCACTTCCCCCAATGATTTTAGAAATTCTGTTGGAATGTTATCTATCCCTTCTGCCTTATTTGACCGTAAGTCCTCCAAAACTCTTTTAAATTCCGATTCTAATACTGGATCCCCTATCTCTTCTAAATCGACTCCCGTTTCTTCTTCTATCACATCAGACAAATCTTCACCCTCATAGAGGCTTTCAATGTATTCTTTCCACCTATCTGCTCTCTCCTCTGCATTTAACAGTGGAATTCTCGTTGCACTCTTAATGTTACCACCGTTGCTTTTAATGTCACCAAAGGTTGTTTTAACTTTCCTGTGTGCTGAGTCTGTCCTTCCGACAATCATATCTTTTTCGATGTCTTCACATTTTTCCTGCAGCCATTTCGTCTTAGCTTCCCTGCACTTCCTATTTATTTCATTCCTCAGCGACTTGTATTTCTGTATTCCTGATTTTCCCGGAACATGTTTGTACTTCCTCCTTTCATCAATCAAGTGAAGTATTTCTTCTGTTACCCATGGTTTCTTCGCAGCTACCTTCTTTGTACCTATGTTTTCCTTCCCCACTTCTGTGATGGCCCTCTTTAGAGATGTCCATTCCTCTTCAACTGTACTGCCTACTGCGCTATTCCTTATTGCTGTATCTATACCGTTAGAGAGCTTCAAACGTATATCGTCATTCCTTAGTACTTCCGTATCCCACTTCTTTGCGTATTGATTCTTCCTGACTAATGTCTTCAACTTCAGCCTACTCTTCATCACTACTATATTGTGATCTGAGTCTATATCTGCTCCTGGGTACACCTTACAATCCAGTATCTGATTTCGGAATCTCTGTCTGACCATGATGTAATCTAATTGAAATCTTCCCGTATCTCCCGGCCTGTTCCAAGTATACCTCCTCCTCTTGTGATTCTTGAACAGGGTATTCGCTATTACTAGCTGAAACTTGTTACAGAACTCAATTAGTCTTTCTCCTCTTTCATTCCTTGTCCCAAGCCCATATTCTCCTGTAACCTTTTCTTGTACTCCGTCCCCTACAACTGCATTCCAGTCGCCCATGACTATTAGATTTTCGTACCCCTTTACATACTGCATTACCCTTTCAATATCCTCATACACTTTCTCTATCTGTTCATCTTCAGCTTGCGACGTCGGCGTGTATACCTGAACTATCGTTGTCGGTGTTGGTCTGTTGTCGATTCTGATTAGAACAACCCTGTCACTGAACTGTTCACAGTAACACACCCTCTGCCCTACCTTCCTATTCATAACGAATCCTACACCTGTTATATCATTTTCTGCTGCTGTTGATATTACCCGATACTCATCTGACCAGAAATCCTTGTCTTCCTTCCACTTCACTTCACTGACCCCTACTATATCTAGATTGAGCCTTTGTATTTCCCTTTTCAGATTTTCTAGTTTCCCTACCACGTTCAAGCTTCTGACATTCCACGCCCCGACTCGTAGAACGTTATCCTTTCGTTGATTATTCAATCTTTTTCTCATGGTAACTAGGATAGGACACGCTAAATCAAAGGACAAAGTGGTCCCACTCTCAGGAAATGACCCCAAGGTAGCCAGGGGAATCTTGTACCGCTGCCCATGGTAAAGTCCAAGTGGAGGTGATCCGTCGTGGTCGTCCTCTGACCTATAAAGAACTGTCAAGTGTGTATCTGTGTCTTAAGGATGACTGTTACGAGTACTTGTACAATGATGGGTTTTGTTATGGATGAAGGGAAATAAGAGGGTGAAACCTAATGTCGGTACTCTAATCACTAGCAGCACTAAGTGAGAGGCCGAGCTGAACGCTCCCTTCAGATGGACGGATCATATCCAATATTGTCACATGTCTTCATTTCATGAGACACTGCAGAGAGGTTTTGAATTTAATCAGGTCATTATCACAGAGACTAGTGGCCATCAACTTTACGCCACCATCTCTTCTCCCTTCCCGGCTAAACACTGCCAGCAAAAATTTTGCTCCACCAGGACACGAACCGACTTATCATCGAGTCGAGTGCCATCACACAGGTGTGCGTTTGCGACCACGGTACGGAGACGGGTCACGCGCTAAATGTGAAGGCAAATATTGATACACTGTGCTGGTTCCGCTCCATTACCTGATGTTGCGTGACCTCACCTCTACTGTAATGTAATATTGTACATAAACACTACGTATAAATAATCCACACTGGTGGACTCATAGAACGACGTTACCTACTGTATCTTCTGGAATAAACTGACTGGCAGAGTCTCCCTCATTTTCAGTCTTTTCTACATCTATATCTACATGGATACTCGTAACCAGACTTAAGTGCCTGACTGAGGATTCATCTAACCACCTTCACAGTCATTCTCTGTTATTTCCATCTCGAACAGCGCGGAAAAATGACCATATGTAGCCTTCCGTGCGAGCTCTGATTTCCCTTATTTTATTATGATGATCGTTTCTCCCTATGTAGGTCAGCGTCAATAAAATATTTTCGCATTCGGAGGAGAATTTTGATGACTGAAATTTCGTGAGAAGGTTCCGTCGCAACGAAAAACGCTTTCGTTGTAATGATGCCCACCCCAAATCCTGTATCATGTCAGTGACACTCTCTCCCTTATTTCGCGATAATACAAAACGTGCTGCTCTTCTTTGAATTTTTTCGATGTACTCCATTAATTCTATCTGGTAAGGATCCCACACCACGCAGCAGTATTCCAAAAGAGGATGGAGTAACGCAGTGTAAGCAGTCTATTTAGTAGATCTGTTACTTTTTCTAAGTGTTCTGCCAATAAAACGCTGTCTTTAGTTTGCCTTCCCCACAGCATTTTCTATGTGTTATTTCCAATTTAAGTTATTCGTAATGGTATTTCCTAGGTATTTAGTTGAATTTACGGCCTTTTGATTGACTGATTTATTGTGTAACTGAAGTTTAACTGATTATTTTTGCAATCATATGAATGACCTCACACTTTTCTTTTTTTTGGGCCAATTGCCAATTTTCGCACCATAACGACATCTATTGTAAATCGCTTTGCAATTTGTTTTGATCTTCTAACGAAATTACTAGACGATAAACAACAGCATCATCTGCAAACAAGCTAAGACGGCTGCTCAGATTGTCTCCAAAATCGTTTATAAAAATAAGGAACAGCAAAGGGCCTGTAACACTACCTTGGGGAACTCCAGAAATCACTTCTGTTTTACTCGATGACTGTCCGTCAATCACGAATCCAGTCACTTAACTGAGACTATTCCGTAAGCGCGCAATTTCACTACAAGCCACTTGTGTGGTACAGTGTCAGAAGCCTCCTGAACATCTAGAAATACGGAATCAATTTCACATCTCTTGTCGATAGCACTCAACACTTCATATGAGTAAAGAGTTAATTGTGTTTCACAAGAACGATGTTTCCTAAATCCGTGTTGACTGTGTCAATAGAAAGTTCTCTTCGAAGTAATTCATCATGTTCGAACACAATATATGTTCCAAAATCCTGCTGCATATCTATGTTAATGATACTGGTCTGTATTTTAATCCATTACTCCTACTACGAATATTGATGTGACCTCTGCAGCTTTCCAGTTTTTGGGAATGGATCTTTCGTCGAGCGTGATTGTTAAGTATGGAGCTATTGCATCAGCTTACTTTGAAAGGAACCTACTTGGTGTACAGTCTGGACCGGAAGACTTGCTTTATTGAGAGATTTAAGTTGCTTCACTACTTCGAGGTTATCTACTTCCAAGTTACTCATATTGGTAGCTGTTCTTGATTCGAATTCTGGAATATTTACTTCGTCTTTTTTAATAAGAACTAAGTAAATTTGCTGTAGAACATTCAAGCTACATTGACTTAAAACTTCATGTTAATATGTGATTTAGGAGGTGCTATGGGAGCCAATTTGGGGCAGATCTAAATTACACAATTAATGTTACAGTGGTGATTGACCATCATATGAAGACCGAAACCTGATTTGTCAGATACTTATTAACGACCAGTTATAGCACGTAAGATTATAATGAGATTCTAATAATTTCAACATTTCAGCATTATTCATTACTATGACGGTGCCAAAGTCTGCGCAGATATTCATATAATATGTAAACTGAACGATTTTTTCATTCTACAACGTACTGGGTGGTTGGTTATTTGGAATATATTCGTAGCAACTACCAAGGTCTACAGTACCCTTGGCAGTGTAAAAATTTGGGCTTCTAAGTCAAGGCAAAGTCAAGGCAAAGCTCCGGTAATATATGTCATATTTTGTATCCACAAACGCACTCATCAAAACCTGTAGATGATCTGCCTGCACACATGTCTGGCCTTGTTATCAAGTGCTGTGATAAACCTTATGCATTTTCTTTTATGTTTTCGTCTTCTTTGAAGGCAAAGATGGAAGATGAAGCGGTAGCCCATCATAGAGCCTATGCCTACCGTCATGTATTTTTTGACTTTCAGTTGTTAAAAAACAGAGGATTTTTTCTGGTACCAGTAGGAGGAAGGAAGGTTTCGCGCTCAGCTAGTGAACGAGTGAGAAGCACGCCATTTTAGCGAGTAATTGTAGACCGCCATTTTGGGGTCGCTCTGAATAAGTGAGGAGTATGTATTTCATATGTGCACCGTTTAGAAAAATACAGTATTGTTTTATTAACAGAAAGGTCGTGTGAGTTGTTATTTCAAATAGTACAATAATTACAAGACCTGAAGCCCACCTGTGTACTTTGGAAAATTACGAAGATCCGATAAGCTTAATGGGAACACGGTCAAGACTTCAAAGGTGAACACGGCGACCAAACGTAGCATTATAAAGAATGGTAAGCACAAATCTACAGCGGAGAAAGAAACTACTTCGCCCTGCAAAATAATATGAACTAATACGAACTTATTTCCACGTATAGCTCAGCTTATTGTGCTTGTCATTCATGTCGAAAAATTAATCTCATTAATTCAATACATTTTAAAAGCAACGCATTTCAGTATTTTATTATCATCTATTCCGTTATTTTATTATATTATAAAGTGGCGACGGGTGACAGGCACGATACGTAGCGGGCAAAACTGAGAGTACTAGTATTGTTAGGAAAATGAATATACATGTACGTTAACAATTTCTTTATGTTCTATGTACGCTGATGATGGAGACGGTGATGTGATACTACAGAAATACTATCAAAAGGAAATAATAAATAAATTAGAAGGAAGAAGGCGACAATACCAAGAGCACACAACAAAGCACAGTAGAGGAAGTACCATTTACAAGACAACAATCACGTAGGACCGCGCAATGCATATAGAAAATGTGTTCCCAGTAGACCTATTAGAAAATCCAGCCACCTATTTCCTTAAATCCAGAGCCTAAAGCTTCAGAGATTAATGCTATTGTAGTCAAGTAGAGATAATGACATTTCTTTATTAGTACGGAAAATATATTGATTGAAGAACAGTTGAGACTACAATTAGATACAACTGTATATGAATTTTTTCGCATGAGATGTAGCGCGGAAGTAAAATCTTAAAAAAGAAAATTTTTATTTTGATAGCTGCACTGGTGTAAGGATTTCTATAATGGAGGGTCAAAACAATAAGGAAATGTCATTCGAAAATCAGAATGCCAATGTAGTGGATGTTCATTTGCAAAATGCAACAATGAGTATTTTGGAACCGTTTAGCGGTGATTATTTGGATGCTGGGCGCGACATGCCATTGTTGCATTCTACGCTCGTGAATACAGAACATTTAATTACAAGCAATACGTTAATTACAGTAGACGTAACAACGGCACCTCGAGGCAAGAGAATATTTTAAATGAGAGCAGTACGTGTAGTACGGACGCAGATGCTGACAGGTGTAGGCCGGAAGTGAATACGGAAGATATGCAAGCCTTATTTCGAGCCTTAACAGAATCCATACAAACAAGCATGAATGCAATGAAAGCAGACAAATTCAAAAATGTCGGGTTTAGAGACTAAAATGTCAAGTTTACAAACGATACAAGCAGACATGACTAATATGAAAGCAGACATGACCACAGTAAAGGTTTAGAGACTAAAATGTCACGCTTACAAACGATACAAGCAGACATGACTAATACGAAAGCAGACATGACCACAGTAAAGTCCGAGATCGAGAAGGTTAATACAAACATGACACACATTTCAGACGAGGTAAAAAATTTGCGCACAGAACTCAATAGTCTGGACACGAAGTTCACACAGCAGATTTCACAAATCTCCACGGAGGTGGATAGGAAAATTAATGAACAAGTACAAATTTCGGTTCACGATATGGGTGAGAAATTAAAAGGCATAATGGGCGAAAAATTTGAAACACTAACACACACGTATCGACAGGAACTATCCGAATTAGAGAAACCCAAGAGAATTTACAGGCAATGCAAAAGAATACGAAGGTCAACTTAGACAATGTACAATCAGAAGTAATGAAACTACATTCTTTCTGTGACGACCTGCCAGAAAATGTAGAAAAAATCACATTGGAGGTAGGATTACTAAAGTTAGAACACAAGAGGATCAACTCAGACATTGTGCAGCTTTATGAATCGGTAAAGAGCAATGCAAAGGATGAAAATACAACGTTCGCAGAAAAACGCGTACTTGAACAGCGTACAGCGTACCTAAACACGTACTTGAACAGCGTACAGCGTACCTATGTGGAAGCGGTAAAGGAAGTAATGGGGGACAAGGAAGAAGGGGTCTTAAAAAGCGTAGGACATGATATCAGACAGTTAGAACAACGGTTAAGAGACGAAATAGTTAACAAACAAAATACGGTAATATCTACGGTATGTTGATGATTTTCACTTATGGACCGTCTGACAGTAACTGAATAAAACACAATTTTAGTGCCATACGCGTTTCGCCTTTATTTTCTGCAAGTAATCATCAGTGGCCTGGAATATGTACATATGTTAGCTATTTTATTTACATTTTTGTCACTGTGCCTATAGGTTATAAACAGTTCTGGTGGTTGGTATTTCCTATTAAGTAGTAATGTTTTGAACTGTACTTACAGGTTGCGTAGACAGTTTCTTACATATTACGCTCCTGTTGCATTTTTGGTCTTGTTCTTCTTCCTATGAGCGCCAATTTGCTGTTTTTTCTGCATTCCACAGCACTATGCACTGAAGGCTTTTAATCCAATGTTTTGGTTTCTGTTGCCGACTGTCAAATGTTTTTGCCAAAGATCGAATATTACTGCCAAACTTATGAGTGTAACTATCGAAGTATCTGTGGTCTGTTCGTGCATGCATTTGTGTATAACGCGCAACTGAGGAGGACAGGACCAAAAAAAATTGAAGATGTACGGTAATATCATCGCCGGGGGCGGTAAGCGGAGCGATACACAGCCATCCGCCAGTGGGAGAAATCAGTGGCGCGGACAACAATGCCCAACCCACGCCGCGCGACCGCATGTCGACGCGCGACGCGAGCAAAACTTTGCTGAAACAAATATACCATCACCGCAGGGAAATCTTCCGCCGTGCTGGACAGCGTTGTTAATGGATGAGAGCTTAATAAAACATCGACAATTTCCCGTATTCTCAAATGAGAAAAAGCGAACGCACCCGGTAGTGTTTGTCCGAGCCTTTAGAAATGTACTGCCCAGCACTTGGACAGAAGCTCAAAAGATTAAATATGTAGTAGGACACACCGAGGGTGATGCCCTTTTGTGGGCTACGGAGATGCCAGAACTTTGCGAGACATATGATCAGTTTGAGAATGCATTTTTAGATAAATACTGGTCAACAGCTATCCAGGAGAGGTTAAGACGAGAGGTATTTAACCCAGTACCATATCGTTCAAAATTCGGGGGGCTAAGAAGCTATTTTGAAAAATACCTAAACAAGACCCGTTACTGGAATAATCCGATATCTCATGTCGATGTACTGAAAATCTTAAAGAACAAGTTACCTGCAAATGTTAGGGAAAAATTAATAACTGTTCCCGAATATGATCTCGAGTATTTTCTTTCAGTGCTCGACTCAATAGATCTGATTCATGAGGATGGGCGAGCCACGCCTAGTTATAGTAACGGTAATGGGCACAACCCAAACAGGAAGAACTACGGTAACGGCAATGGCTTTGGAAATTATAACGGTCGTGTGCGTACGAATGAATGGCATCCGTATGCACCGCCGCGCCACAACAGAAATCCGTAGAATCGGTCTACGCATCAGCCACAGGGTGACCGAGGGTACGAAACTAAATATCAGCCCCATAGGTACGGTAATGGCCGAGACAATAGAAATTCGAGGGAAAACTTCGACAATAGGCGACAAGGAAATGCAAATTACCAGGAACGGAATATGCAACACAGGGATCCGAGAGATAACAGGCAGCCCGTACAGTCAAATCGAAACAACCGGGACACGAACTGGCGAGCACGCGAACATACGGTAAACATAGTAGAAGTGACGGCAGAAAATGAAACAATACCTTTACCGGCCCCAGGAAATAATAATCGAGCGTGACTAGAGGAAGAAGGTAATGAACTGTCAGTGTGCCACAGTACTAATATGAGCGACTTAAACACTAAAACGAACAGGAACGGAAAGGAGGAAGCAGACACTGAAACAAACTTACACATACAGCATATCCGGAATCTATTTTTAAGGTATGATAAGGACGCAGAAATGAAAGAAGACTTGTTTATCGAAGAGAAAGAAACAACATGCAAGGTAAGTGAAATTATTCACGCAACAATAAAGGTAAAGGTGGGAAACATAGATGTACTAGTTGTTTTGGATACTGGCGCGTCGACAAGCCTAATGTCTACTAGCTTGTTCAAAGATTTAGCGAGGGAAGTAAATGTTCCCACACTACCTGTAGAGAACTGTAAGATCGTAACGGCGATGGGAAGTAAATCTAAAGTTATAAAATTACAGGCCAGCATACCCATTAGCATATGTGGTGTAATTTTGCAGTGTACATTCTTGTTGGTAGACAAACTTATAGTGAACTGTATACTTGGTATGGAGGTGTTCAGAAGATATGGGATAAAAATAGATATCGGCAGCGGGGAATGCCAATTTCATGTAGAGGAGCGCACACTGACTGTGGACTTAATAAGAACTACAATGACAAATCAGATTAGGCCGATACCAGACATTAAACTTGTCTACCCTCAATCCTTATTGGCAAAGGAGATGGAACTTGATGACACTAGTAGGGAGATCCTCGATGAGCAAATAGTAGGCAGTAAAATAACTAAATCCACTTGTCTTAACAATGAACAGCGAAGTGAACTGACAAAATTACTCATCAAATATCATAACATTTTTCGTAAACAACCTAATGTTATTAAGGGATATGAGTATAAAATGGAAGTATACCAGCATGAAACATATTGCAGAACGTCATATGGCACCCCTTGGGCAAAGAAAGAGGCAGTAAGAAAAGAAATGGAGCGTATGATTAGGTGGAGGGTTATTGAAACATCGCACTCACCTTACTGCAGTCCGATTATCGCAGTTGGTAAAACTGACGGAACGGTGCGGTTGGCATTAGACGCGAGGGAAATAAAACAAAATCATCGTTCCTATAAGAACAAGGCCAGAGAATCTAGAAAAGCAGCTATTAAAGTTTCATGGCGTTAAGTATTTAACATCCCTTGATTTGAAAGCTTCGTACTGGCAAATTTTATTACATGAAGAGAGTAGAAAATATACAGGTTTGCCGGCCGCGGTGGTCTAGCGGTTCTAGGGGCGCAGTCCGGAACCGCGCGACTGCTACGGTCGCAGGTTCGAATCCTGCCTCGGGCATGGATGTGTGTGATGTCCTTAGGTTAGTTAGGTTTAAGTAGTTCTAAGTTCTAGGGGACTGATGACCACAGATGTTAAGTCCTATAGTGCTCAGAGCCATTTTTATACAGGTTTCATAAATGTCGGGAGGAGCTACCAATTTAGGGTGCTGCCTTTCGGATTAAATGTGAGCGCTGGTGTATTTATTGAAGCATTAAACAGGGTACTTGGACCGGAACTACTTAGCCAGGTTACATTCTACGTTGATGATCTATTAATTGCAATTCAAACATGGGATGAACATGTAAGTATTTTGGAAAGGATTTTTCAAAAATTTGATGAATACAATGTCACAGTTAACTTTAAAAAGTCTGAATTCGGAAAGGAAAAAATAAAATTCTTAGGGCATATTATTTCACCAGTAGGAATTCTACTTGACTCCAGTAAACTAGATGCGATACGGAATTTCCCAACACCCTATACTAAGAAACAATTCAAAGGTTTTCTAGGAATGGCCTCGTTTTTCAGGAAGTTTCTGCCACAACAATTGTTGAACAGTAGTTCACTATTAAACTTACTGCGTAAAAACCACAGTTGGTTGTGGACTAAAGAATGTGAAAATGATTTTCAGCAGATTAAGCAGGCGCTGGTTAACGCGCCTATCCTGAAACACCCAAATATGGAATTGGATTTTTGTTTAAGCACCGATGCTAGTTATCAGGGGCTCGGTGCGTGCCTGTTTCAAATAATAATAAAGGATGGTATGGAAGAAGTCAATGTAATCAGTTTTGCCAGTTGAACCCTCACAGAATGTGAAAGATCTTATTCCGTAACTGAGCTAGAAGCGTTAGCAGTAGTTTGGGCGTTTCGTAAATTTCAATATTACCTTTGGGGAAAACATACCACAGTTTACTGTGATCATCAAGCCTTGTCCTTTCTTCTGACGTGCAAGTTGTTACATAAGAGAATAGCGAGGTGGTGCATGTATGTCCAAGAGTCTGATTTTGAGATAGTGTACATAAAAGGGGAACAGAATGTTTTGGCAGATGCACTATCACGGTTACCTCAAGGTCTTACCGATTTCCACGAGTTAGAGGAACAAACATCAGACTTCAAGGTGCTTTTAGTAAATGATGGAACTTTTAAACGATATTATATTAAAATGTGCAAAAACATGCAACGTTTACAGGAAGAAGACCCCAGATGGAGGAAGGTAAGGAAAAAATTGCAGGCTAGAACACACGAACGTTTAGAGCAGTATTACATTATACATAATGGCGTCCTCTTTCACAGAAGAGATCGACGAATGGATAAGTGGTGTGTGTGCATACCTCAGGAATATGTGGAAAACTTAATTCAACACACGCACCGCACATGGGGGAACTATAGAGTGCTCAAGTGTGCCGCCAAAATTTCTACGTATTGTTATTTCCCTAATATGAGGCGACGTATAGAGCAAGTAATCAGACGCTGTGCGGTGTGTCAAAAGGTCAAACATCAGAATAGGGCATGTCTTAACGTACTAAACCCAATAATACCAAAGCAACCAAGAGATCTTGTATCTATTGACGCCGCAGGACCTTATCCCCAAGCCCGCGGCGGAGTTAAATACATCGTAGCCCTGTATGATGTTTTTAGAAGGTATCTCCAGCTGTACTCAGTCAAAACAGTTAGGTCAGGGCCAATTATAAGGCGAATTCTGGAAGACTACATACCACGCATTGGGAAACCCCAAGCAGTCCTAACTGATAACGCCTCAAATTTTACATGTGACCCATGGAAATCATTTTTAAAATCACAAAACATACGTCATATTTTAGTATCAAAGTTCCACCCGGAAGCAAGTCCCGTCGCATGGTGCTTCCGTGAGTTTAATAGGTTTATCCGCACATATAATATACCACAGAACCAAAGGAAATGGATAGAATACCTGGGTCCGTTTCAGCACATAGTAAATCACCTACCACACACATCAACAGAGCACACACCGGCCGAATTAATGTTTGAAAAGGTGGAGTTAGATGAATGGGCAAAACCGATACCTAAATTACGGCACAAAGACGTAGTCTTAGCTGAGAAAGTACGGCGAGCGCTAATAACATTGGAAGAGCAAGCTCAAATAAGGAAAGGAATTTACGACAGGAAATTGAAAAACGTAACAGAATTCCAGATTGGACAGGAGGTACTACTAAGAACGGATCCGAAATCATCGAAATTAAAGGCATTGACTAAAAAATGGCAATTGTTATATGTTGGTCCGTATATCATTGTTGACAAGTCACATCCGGGGTGCTACTCGATAGGAAATATAAAAAATGGTAAAATAAAAGGCATGTATCCACATAAAAGATTTGCGGAAATTTGTTAAATGAAAATTCAAATCTCATTCTGTCCTTATCTATTGCATCAGTAAAACGCAAGAAGGTAGGAAGTTTGTCGCTCTTTGACGAATAAACCGACTGGCGCTCGGTTCCTCTCCAGCTAGGTGGTACAATACTTATATTTCCGGTGCCCTCTCCCTCTTCTACTATCCTGCTTAATCAATAAGGAATGTTCAATTTTCTTTTACTATCTAACATGCAGAGAGTGAGATGCAGCCTAGTGATAATAAATTTTCCTTGTATTTTGATATTGTACTTTCTTAAGACTTAATTCACAGCGCGCGAGCTTTAAGCGAGAGGCATGAGCGATGGGGTATACAGACCCGTGCTGCCGCGCTTAAAGCAGAGCGTACTTCAACAACGAAGCGGCTAACAGCTGATCGTAGGGGCCAAGTAGGCAAAGAGCAAGGTTGAGTTCAGTGTCCCCTGTACGATGCGCAAAGACACACTGCGCACCGCGACGGAAACCATTCTAGAATTTAAGCGAATCGGCATCCACACCGCGCAACCAGCTGGACAAAACGGAAGCGACACGAAGTGGGGTACCTATCAGCTCGTTACTCTGACGTAGATGAGCAACAGAAACTAAACGAATAGAGACATTTATTCCTAAGTCGTCGACTATACTGTAAAGACCACTAATTTTAAGAGTATATCATTAAGTTAAGCATATGCAGCTCTAAGAAAATGAGCGCACTGACGCAAGTAAACTATAAGGAGAGTAGAATACGCTAAATTTGTGAACTTAACACAATCCATTGAACGTACATAGTTATACTTATTTCTCAGTATTCAACGTAGAAGAGAATAAACACAGGAAATGGCCTATCCGACTATATACAACAGGATTAAGACAAGTTGAAAAGGGAAGTAACAACATGTACACTTGAAAGAACGCGATTAGCACATAACTTAAGAACTAAGCGACTTACATACAACACATAAGTGAGCGACGATGTGAAAGATATAAACATAGAAAAATGCGTGTGACTGAGACGTAAACTATAAAATAACATATCGTACAAGATTTAGCGAGAGCAGCAGTTGTACACTTATAGAACTACACTTCTTTACAGACAACATTGGAAGTAGTGAGCTTAATGTACAAAAAAATGGTTCAAATGGCTCTGAGCACTAGGGGACTTAACATCGGTGGTCATCAGTCCCCTAGAACTTAGAACTACTTAAACCTAACTAACCTAAGGACATCACACACATCCATGCTTAATGTACAGGGAGAATACATATCCACAAATTTGTTATTACAGAACTCACCTATGTTAGTTGCTATTAATTACACGGTACCTTATAGTATATAAGCAGCAAAATAAAGCTGTGAACATGAATTGAACAACACGCGGGAGAGCTAAGTAAATACAAACACCAACCAATACGCACACAACGTAATTGCATGAACTTAAAACAAAAGAACTGAGGTAAGTACTGTATGTTTACAAAAGCGATATGGAGAAATAAATGAAATTTCACTGCTGGATAATATTTTGGAGAGAGTGAAAGGTTTTTATTAGATTCTATTGAAGGTATTAATTAGTTAATGTACGTTTGTGGTGACGTACCGTGCATGGAGTGAATCTAGGAAGAGAATGAAAGTGTATTAGAGTAAACGAGTTTATTTATATTTGTGGGAAGAAATAAATAGGGCGGTGGTTCTAGTGCGAGAACCCTGTAGGTAGTACATGAGTATAAATGGCGATTTATGTGCAATATTTTTAATGAATAATTATATGGGTATACGGCGATGAATATGAAGATTAATATTACAAGGGTACCTAGGAAAGGGCCACGAAGCCGACGTAAGAAAGAATACACTTTATAGTTTTAAGTCTTAGAATGAATGGTTGTATGAGTGTGGAAAGCAAAGTATGATGATGCATGTACGGTAAGTAATTATGAAAACGAACATCACGAAGAAGCAGTGAGGAGTACAGAAGAAACAGTGAAGTCGATAGTAACAATGGTACATGATAACATTTAAAACACACCATAGCACAGTGATTTGCTACACAGACATCAGAATGTAAAACAACCTAGTATGACAAATATTTCCTTAGCGACTAACTGTTACAGCTCGAGAAACTATAAGGTTAATATAAATGAAAATATGATACACGATTCGTATGAAGAATGAACACAAAATGGAGTGAAACAATATTTTCTACACTGAGTTCTTGACGTGCGCAGGAGCGAAAGCATTATTTTAGCACATGCGCGTTGTTATTTAGCGATAATGAATTATGAGTGGAGCTACACATGACAAAAATAAGGTAAAATTATCGGTCACACGTCACAAAGGTAAATATGTACATGTCGTCGAATCAATAAGGCAGAAATATGGCTTGAAATATGTGTTCACGAATGTGGAATATTACGACGACTAACAAGCAGTGATGAAGTCAGGATTGTCAAGGGATAAAACATCCCCCACACTCGCTCACAAACGAGCACTTGTAAATATTATACATAGTATGAAGATTTATCAAATGCCAAGGATAGAATAAGTACACTAACGACTCACTACAAATAGCAATCCTAGAAGCAGCTTGATCTCTGAAGCAGACCTTAGCAAATCCTGTTTCCCATGTAGTGAGTAGTGCTGGAACGTATTTTCTATGTGTATTTGTGATGGTAAAAACGCGCAGGAGGTTGGGCCCGCAAGTCAAGAGAAAAGCAAAATTCAGAACAAATGAGAGATTCCTTCTAATTTACTTATTAGTGTGTAAGATGGATGATGCCTAACATGGAGCCCATATAGGAAATGTGAATGTGACCTGTACATTTATGTGTCAACTTTACTATTGCCAATGTCGATGTCTATGAAAAATGTATGTAGTATTTTCTATTGTAGTCGTGGATGTAAAAACGCGCAGGAGGTCGGTCCTGCAAGACAATAACAAGAAAGAGCAAACATTCAGAACAAGTGCAAGATTCCTTCTAATTTACTTATTGCTGTGTCAGATGCTGCTTAACATAAGAGTCCATATACGAAATGTGAATGTGAATTGGACATTTATTTGCCAACTATATTATTGTTAATGTCGATGTCCATGTAAAATGTATGTATGTACTCTTTTCTTCTTTCTATGTGTAGTTGTGGACGTAAAAACGCGCAGGAGGTCGGTCCTGCAAGACAAGAATAGAAAATGCCAATATTCAGAATAAATGAAAGATACCTCTTGATTTGCGTAATAGTATGTAAGAGGGTGCATGTCATGGAGTCTGTATATGAAATGTGAATGTGAATTGTAAATTTATGTGTCAACTCTATTATTGTTAATGTTTATGTCTATGTATGCACTATTATCAATTTTATGTGAGATTTTATACTTGAAGAACAACTTATGTATGTATGTGAAGTGCAACGCGACGGACGAGTAAAATACTCGCACGTGTGAAGTGATACAAAAATATTAAGGAGTAATAATATTGAAAATAACGGCTCAGCCGTAATAAGAGTAAACGCGACAGTCTAGCAAAGTGAATACAGAGAGTGTGATGCGTGTGCGACGAAGATATCAGAGGAAATCCGTATAACCACGAGTTGAGGTGTGAGAACCGCTGAACTATAATGCACGACGGAAGATAATGCCGTGTCCTGCAGTGCGGCTCTTACCTTCAATGTCACTGGCCGAAAACATCGCCCAGGCGCGAGATGAGGTATTGGTGTTCTTCGGGTTGAGCGTTGGAGCTGAATCCGTCGTATCCAGTCTCCGGATTGGAGGGCATATACAACACCGACTTTATGAGCCTGGAGCGACATTACAGTGCGTGCGCGGGCAGTGCTGCTGCTCACGTGGCGCTTGCGTCACTGCGTCGGGCGCGTTAAACAATGAGCTGCTGCTGGCCATAAGTGCAGCGAACAATGAGATAACGTGTGCCGAAAGGACAGCTTCTCAGAATGGCTAATGAACCAAAAGCCAAGGAGAAAAACAATTATTAAAATATAGTGAAAGGACAATTTAAGAAATGTAACGTTTTCCCCCTGGTAATACTGCTTAACAAATGTAAGGAGAAATAAGAGACTACGACGTTAGCACGCCATGGACGTGCGATATGTAATATGAATATATGTGAATGTAATTACGTGATATAAGTATATGTGAATGTATTTATATGTATGAATTTGTAATGGCCGAGAAAATGAGCTTTGTAGGTATACTTGTAGTAGCATAAGGGTATTAAAACTCCGTTGACGTGCACCAAGTGACTGAACTATGAGCCCCAAGGTTAATAAGGCTACTGTATACTGTCTCCCTAAATGAAGAGACTTATTTCCGACAGTATACAGTAGGAGGGCATTTGTGATAAACCTTTTGCATTTTCTTTTATGTTTTCGTCTTCTTTAAAGGCAAAGAGGGAAGATGAAGCGGTAGCCCGTCATAGAGCGTATGCCTACCGTCATGTATTTTTTGACTTTCAGTTGTTAAAAAACAGAGGATTTTTTCTGGTACCAGTAGGAGCAGTGTTGCCAATTTTTTAGCGACTTTGTTGCTAGAAATGGCGACTTTTGCCTTCGTCTTAGCGACAAAATAAAACTTTTTAGCGGCTTATCTGGCGACTTTTGGAGTACTGACGACTTTTGAAGTACAAATCAAAACTATTTTGGGCCAGTATTTTCATTAACAAAACTAAGATTTTAACTATAGGATGGGTATTACACTGACTTTGTTTTAGATTTACTAAGTCAAATTAAGTTTTTAGCAGTTCATGTAGCATTGTTCAGCATTTAGTAAACCTGAATGTGGGAATTGCCTACAGAGTAAGAAAACCTTGACTATATAATAATTCATTATTCATTAGTCACTAGCCTGTTATCGTCGATAGCGTATCGATTTACAATTCTTCAACTTTTGAATTCCTTTTATTTTTCGAATTGACAAAAAACATACGTAAAAGTATAATAAAATACATTTCTCTCCAGCAACCTCTAATTTTTCGAAATGTTAACTCGCAGTCAAATTATTAACACATGACAGTGGTAACGCAAGAACAATTCGGTGGGGGTATCTCAGACATTATTACGTTTTAAACAGTGAACAATAGGACTGATATCGTGTTACCGAGTGAGTAGATTGTTTCATGACCTCTAGTTCGCCTGAGTTTTAATGTATTTTCAGTGATTATAAATTGGTGAAACCTATGTTGTGGTGGCTTACATAATGGATTTAACGTAGAAGAAGAAGCAGTACGCTAAAAAATATCAGGATGCGTGGGAAGCAGAACCTGAATTCAATGGATGGCTGAAACCAGTCGTTGGAGACTTATCCAAGGCAAGATGTCAAGTATGTGCAACAGAGTTTTATGCTAAATTGTGTGATATTAGAAAGCATTCGAAAACTATTAAGCATAAACCAAAAATTGATTAAAAAAACACAAACCACCTTACTTGTGAAAATTGTTCCGAAAACTACAGTTAGAATAGCAAGCAGAGAGGAAGGCGCCCTTTCTTTATCTTCCGGTGATGAGGGCGCTAAAAACATACAATTACATCGTACAAAGTGCACTAACATTATAACTGAAGTTTTGGCTCAATATTTTACACAATAATTGGTTGAAGATATAGGTAACCAAAAATACAGTGTACTAATAGATGAATCCTCAGATGTATCAATATCTAAAATGCTAGGTATCGATATACGGTACTATGGTGTAAACAACCAAACCATTAGATCAGCATTTCTCAAACTCGCTGTAGTAGAAACTGCAGATGCAAGAAATCTGACTGCTGTTCTTCTGAATTCTTTGAAAGATCTCAAACTTCCAATCGCTAATATGGTAGGAATTGGCACAGATAATGCTTCTGCAATAGTTGGAATAAACAATGGGATTTTCGAACAACTCAAGAGAGAATGTGGTTTGAAGCATTTGGTAGCAATCCGTTGCATTTGTCACTCTCTTCAGCTTGCAGTTTCGCACACCTCAGTGAATACCAACTACAGTTCTGTCAAAGCATGAAACAGAAGAGTTATTCGATCTTCTGAGTGACTACGATGAATAGCTCACATTCCGGTATGTATATATTTTATAACCTAATTTGAGTTCTTGCTTTCTTTTGTTACAAATATAGTTGTATATTTTTGGTATATTTGACTACTGTGATTGAAACAACAATCTATGTGTTGTGTCAATTATGATAACATGTTTAATTATACGTTAGCGTATTTTATATGTATGTTGTTGCAAGCGATGCGTCATTTAATTACGACAATATAGCAATTAGGTATGAGACAATTTTTATTAATATTTTATTCCCCCCCCCCCCCCCCCAACTGGCTTATTGCACCATTCACAGCACGAAATTTTCAGTACACCCCTAGAAAATCGGTTTTAGCGACTTTCTAGCGACTTTTGATATTGAATCTAGCGACTTGGGTGTTTTAGAGTTGGCAACACTGAGTAGGAGGAAGGAAGGTTTCGCGCTCAGCTAGTGAACGAGTGAGAAGCACGCCATTTTTAGCGAGTAATTGTAGACCGCCATTTTGGGGTCGCTCTGAATAAGTGAGGAGTATGTATTTCATATGTGCACCGTTTAGAAAAATACAGTATTGTTTTATTAACAGAAAGGTCGTGTGAGTTGTTATTTCAAATAGTACAATAATTACAAGAACTGAAGCCCACCTGTGTACTTTGGAAAATTACGAAGATCCGATAAGCTTAATGGGAACACGGTCAAGACTTCAAAGGTGAACACGGCGACCAAACGTAGCATTATAAAGAATGGTAAGCACAAATCTACAGCAGAGAAAGAAACTACTCCGCCCTGCAAAATAATATGAACTAATACGGACTTATTTCCAGGCATAGCTCAGCTTATTGTGCTTGTCATTCATGCCGAAAAATTAATCTCATTAATTCAATACGTTTTAAAGGCCACGCATTTCAACATTTTATTATCATCTATTCCATTATTTTATTATATTATAGTGCTCAGACCACACAATCAAGTATGGAAACATGCTTGAAAATGTTTTGGAAAGAATTGACATAGGATAGCAACAGCAATCATAAAAAGAACTACTATGTGACAAATTCTGTGGCCCTTGTTAAAATTCTGCTCTTTGATTTCCATCTAAAAGTAGTTCAAGCAATACATCAAAATAACACAGCAACAATGTTCTGCAACAAGAAGTTAAAATCAATTCTTGCTGTACATTCGAATATCAAACTATATTGTCCCTTAAATTACCCTTTTTTGTTTAATTTAAAAAAAAATTAATTCCTTGATTAATGCAACAATGTGAATGACGGTTCAGTAGTAGTTAAGTTGGCACCAGCTTTTGTACATCACTGTAATTCGTTGTATTTTAATAGAATAAGAGGTTTAAGGAAAAAAGTATTCTAGCGATAAAGCGTTTGCCTGGATATGGAGAGATTGCGGGATCGAATCTCTGTCGGAGCACGGATTTTTCAGCCTTCGTTTTAACTTAGCTTTCACCTCTCAACGATGAGAAGGGTCGCCAGAAACAACAAGTGGTTCGGATTCCACGTCAAACTGTAGGTCACCTTTCCCCGGTTCGATAACTGGAGTAGGTGAGGGACACGCAAGTCACCGAAGTGGCGTCCAATAGGAAGACTTGCACCAGGCCAATGAGCCACAAGAAATTATTGTTATTACCTAGAGAGTGGTCAGAAACAGTGTGAAAAGCTTTAAAGGGTGTTTCAGGGTACATTGTGCTTAGAAATAATTCCTAAGAAAAAATTTGATACGCTGCACCGTTTCCGATTGAATTGGCATTGACATTATCCAATTAGGTGGTTGAGCGCGCAAATTCAGGCACTTGCACGCGCTAAAATGCAGTAACACCGAGTGGAGTAGTGTAGTGGTTAGCACACTGGACTCACATTCGGGAGGAAGGTGGCTCAAACCCGCGTCCGGCCATTCTGACTTACGTTTGCTGTGATTTCTCTAAATCGCTTAAGGCAAATGCCGGGATGGTTTCTTCCAAAGGGCACACCCCCTTTCCTACTCCATCCTTCACTTAGCCGACCTTGAGTTGCGTCACTAATAACCTCGTTGTCGAAGAAACAGTAATCTCCTCCTCCTCAAATGCTCATTATCAGTTGAAATATGCCTTTTTCGGAACTGATCAACCCTAAGTTTCTTCGGTTTGAGGAAACCAAACAAAGAACATGTCTGGCGACAGACAATACCTCAGACAGTCTACTAGAATTTGAGTGCGCAACGACCTGATTGGTTAACTTCAATGCTAAATAACTGGGAAACGGCCCAACGAGTCGAATTTTTTTCTTAATAATGTTTTTATCAGTAAAACCTATCCTGCAACAACCTTACAGTCTTTTTATGCTATATTTGACCTCTCTGTACAGTACTGGAAATCGGTATAAACGCCTAGGTATCTGTAGGAAAATTAACGTAGTCTGCTGCAATAGTCGTGCACAGTGTACATGCAAGAGCATCAGATGCAGTACACTGATAAATGCAGTCAAATAGTATCCTATTTGATGTCAGCAGTACAGTATATAAAAGACATCATCGATTCCAGTAGTGGAAGGTGGAAGTCAGTATAAAGGCAGTAGGCTTTTTCTGATGTTAGTGTGTGCGTACGTG
This sequence comes from Schistocerca serialis cubense, assembly GCF_023864345.2. Classification (NCBI taxonomy): domain Eukaryota; kingdom Metazoa; phylum Arthropoda; class Insecta; order Orthoptera; family Acrididae; genus Schistocerca; species Schistocerca serialis. The sequence goes on along the minus strand of NC_064645.1, from coordinate 253,881,782 downwards.
CCATTACTGCAGGTAGGAACCAGATACCATTAGTGACAGTGTGTGTTGTATACGTAAACCACGATTGTGAAAGTACCAGGCGGAAAACAGTTACGATGAGATGAAAAAGCAAACATCAGTGAGCACATGGATATGTGACTCTCTAATAGCCAAATCGCCAAGAAGTTGAGTTGTCAAGCACAGTGATTGATTATTTCATTAGGTGGAGCGCACAATATTTACAGAAAGTAAAAATGGGCTGAGATTATTTGAAGCATCGAAACGGTTCCTCTTACGCAAAGCAAGGGCAACAAACCTTTCTCTTCTCAACTTGTTGCTGATTTACAGTTGTCAGCAACTGCCACATGCTTACAACATATTTTGTCAAATGACAAAAACCTTGCACTGAAGAAACGACAGGAGAAACCTGCTCTAACACCCAAACGTAAGCAGGCTAGATGGGAGTTTGCTGAAAAACATATGTCATGGACTTCAGAATGGGCTAAAGTGATTTGCAGTGGTGAGAAGTGTTCCGGCGTAACATCAAGGGCGGGCACGTCGGCCTGAACGAAACAGCAGAGAAGGCTGTGAGACGACGTCAGCCAATGGAACGTTGTCTAGGACGACACCACGACAGGAGCGGCACCTTTTTTTACCTTTATTTTTTTTGGTCATCAGTCTACTGACTGGTTTGATGCGGCCCGTCACGAATTCCTTTCCTGTGCTAACCTCTTCATCTCAGAGTAGCACTTGCAACCTACGTCCTCAATTATTTGCTTGACGTATTCCAATCTCTGTCTTCCTCTACAGTTTTTGCCCTCTACAGCTCCCTCTAGTAACATGGAAGTCATTCCCTCATGTCTTAGCAGATGTCCTATCATCCTGTCCCTTCTCCTTATCAGTGTTTTCCACATATTCCTTTCCTCTCCGATTCTGCATAGAACCTCCTCATTCCTTACCTTATCAGTCCACCTAATAGTCAAATTCGTCTATAGCACCACATCTCAAATGCTACGATTCTCTTCTGTTCCGGTTTTCCCACAGTCCATGTTTCACTACCATACAATGCTGTACTCCAGACGTACATCCTCAGAAATGACTTCCTCAAATTAAGGCCGGTATTTGATATTAGTAGACTTCTCTTGGCCAGAAATGCCTTTTTTGCCATAGCGAGTCTGCTTTTGATGTCCTCCTTGCTCCGTCCGTCATTGGTTATTTTACTGCCTAGGTAGCAGAATTCCTTAACTTCATTGACTTCGTGACCATCAATCCTGATGTTAAGTTTCTCGCTGTTCTCATTTCTACTACTTCTCATTACCTTCGTCTTTCTCCGATTTACTCTCAAACCATACTGTGTACTCATTAGACTGTTCATTCCGTTCAGCAGATCATTTAATTCTTCTTCACTTTCACTCAGGATAGCAATGTCATCAGCGAATCGTATCATTGATATCCTTTCACCTTGTATTTTAATTCCACTCCTGAACCTTTCTTTTATTTCCATCATTGCTTCCTCGATGTACAGATTGAAGAATAGGGGCGAAAGGCTACAGCCTTGTCTTACACCCTTCTTAATACGAGCACTTCGTTCTTGATCGTCCACTCTTATTAGTCCCTCTGGGTTGTTGTACATATTGTATATGACCCGTCTCTCCCTATAGCTTACCCCTACTTTTTTCAGAATCTCGAACAGCTTGCACCATTTTGTATTGTCGAACGCTTTTTCCAAGTCGACAAATCCTATGAAAGTGTCTTCATTTTTCTTTAACCTTGCTTCCATTATTAGCCGTAACGTCAGAATTGCCTCTCTCGTCCCTTTACTTTTCCTAAAGCCAAACTGATCTTCATCTAGCGCATTCTCAATTTTCTTTTCCATTCTTCTGTATATTATTCTTGTAAGCAGCTTCGATGCATGAGCTGTTAAGCTGATTGTGCGATAATTCTCGCACTTGTCAGCTCTTGCCGTCTTCGGAATTGTGTGGATGATGTTTTTCCGAAAGTCAGATGGTATGTCGCCAGACTCATATATTCTACACACCAACGTGAATAGTCGTTTTGTTGCCACTTCCCCCAATGATTTTAGAAATTCTGATGGAATGTTATCTATCCCTTCTGCCTTATTTGACCGTAAGTCCTCCAAAGCTCTTTTAAATTCCGATTCTAATACTGGATCCCCTATCTCTTCTAAATCGACTCCTGTTTCTTCTTCTATCACATCAGACAAATCTTCACCCTCATAGAGGCTTTCAATGTATTCTTTCCACCTATCTGCTCTCTCCTCTGCATTTAACAGTGGAATTCCCGTTGCACTCTTAATGTTACCACCGTTGCTTTTAATGTCACCAAAGGTTGTTTTGATTTTCCTGTATCCTGAGTCTGTCCTTCCGACAATCATATCTTTTTCGATGTCTTCACATTTTTCCTGCAGCCATTTCGTCTTACCTTCCCTGCACTTTGTAACCTCCCCACCGCAATTTTAAAAGAAAGAAAATATAGCAATACTTAATAGAAATGGGAGCCAAGTGTAACCTCCCCACAAAAATTTTAAAAGAAAATAACGATACTAATTAGAAATGCTGATGGACATGGCTCTATGCGTAACCTGCCTACAATCAAATGTACTGACAATAGCAACAAATGTGAAATTCGCAATCTGACTCAATTATAAATCCTTCAAAAAATTAAAGTCCATTCAGTGACAAAAAAATTCAATTAAACCGAAATATCGGTCTTTGGCCCTGTGTAAAAACAATCAGAATTAAAGTCTTACCTCAGAATAAATGGATGTCACATATCTGCTCTTGTTGTTGCGCGCCGCTTGAAGGAACTGCATTGCAAATAATAATATTCTCCTTTTTTTTGTAATTCTAGTGAAATTTTTCTTCAAAAAGAAGTGGAATGAAATGGGAAGTGCAACGAGATCTTTAGTTCAAAAAAATTAAAGTTTTGAGAAAATGCTTTTGAAATAAAAAATTATTATTGGGAGACTTGTTGGAGAATAATTACAATAAATAAAATTTTTCATTATCTAATGATTATATTAATTAACAGTATACCTTATTCCTCATCTTGACCATTGTTGCCGACCGCCTACATCACACAACCGCACTGGGCTGCTACTACTGACCGACCGCTCTGCATGACGACTACAGACTGAGTACTGCTCTCAACTAGACAGAGCTACAGACTCGCAACGACTGAACTGACAGACTCGCAACGACAGACTGACTGCTACTCTGCATAGCGACAACTAACTCGCAAAGACTACTACTGACTGAGAACCGCTCGCAACACTCGCGCGGTCAAGCGCATACTCTCTGGTCACAGATGCTACAATGCCTCGCCATCGCTGCTGCGTTACATACGTGTTTCATAACCCTCCACTCGGGGGGCAAAAATTTGGCAGCGATGGTGAGTCATTTGGACTTGCCAAGCGCGGCAAAATTTTTCTTTAATTAACAAAATCCTACAACTTACAGAATATTTAAATGTTGTGCACACGCACTAAGTACAAAATATATCAGACAAGGACAAAATGTGAATACTAAACATAGTAGCAAATCAGAAAAAAGTATATACAAACTTTTTGACAGATAAAGTGCACAGGCACTGAAAAAATTCTTTAGCATATGCAGAACAAATAAACAGACTGGCAAGAATAATTAGATGTAGTACATAAAGTAAATGTTGTGCACACGCACTAAGTATAAAATATATCAGACAAAGACAAAATGTGAATACTAAACATAGTAGCAAATCAGAAAAGTATATACAAATTATTTGACAGATAACAAAGTGCACAGGCACTGAAAAAATTCTTTAGCATATTCAGAACAAATAAACAGACTGGCAAAAAATATTATGTTGACAAGTGTACATGCACTGAAAAATGTCTTTAGCATTTTCACAACAAATAAACATAATGGCAAAAAAAAAAAAAATTCATGTCCAAAGTGCACATGCACTGAAAAATGTCTTTAGTATTTTCACAACAAATAAACATAATGGCAAACATCATGTCGACCAGTGACATAAGTGTACTCACACTGGAGTTTAGCGAATCGAAAAATGTATAACCTATGAACATAAATGATGTTACCAAAAAAATTTTTTCTTTATGTGACAAGAATCAGGATAGGAAAGGGAAGGATTGCATCATGGTTGTAGCACTTTAGATTGCACACAGCTGCTCTGAAAGTCCATATCTTTCCACAGTAGTACAACACCAAGTGACACAACTTGAAGTTCTTTTCCCATCAGAATTTATCAGTGTAGCCAAGATACTGAACTGTCGTAGTAATGTTCCATGTTTTCATTTTGGCAGTACATTAGGTACACCAAACAGTGGGACCATAATAATGTCTTCATCGCTCATGGTGGTGGACAGCATGTCGTGTCAACACCACACTCTTACAAGGCACACCAACGTAGAATTAGTGCAAAACCAAATATAGTGCTCCATGATCACTGGGATAAACAGGACAAATGGACATTGCAGTAAGTCAGGGTAGTCAGCTTATGAGGTGAAGGACATCAAGTCACATAATATTGACAATTACAGTCTTCATTGATAGTTCGTGGCATTCATAGCCCAGTTATTGAACATTTCTGTACCAAGTATGTAGTATTACAGAAAAATGTTCATTAATTGTTTTACATAGAATCAGTAGCCTTCTTTTCCTGGTTACAAAATATTATGAAATAATCGCATTCTTTTCAGTTACAGAGTATAATTAAGAATCATTAACCTTCTCCTAATTACAGTTAATTAATCATTTGTCATTAATTAATCATTTGTCTAATTACAGTTAATTAATCATTTGTATAATTACAGTTAATTAATCATTTGTCGTTAATTAATCATTTGTCTAATTACAGTTAATTAATTAATCATTTGTAGCCTTAATTAATTACAAAGCATTATTAAACAGTACCATAGTTAATTAATTATGTGTCATTCCAATCTATTAAGAATCATTAGTCTTTTCCTAATTACAAAGCATTATGAAACAGTCACATTTATTTCCAATTACAAAGTATGAACATTGGAAACAAGAGCTAATCAATGGCATAATTAATAACAATTCGTGGAGTGACATTAATTATTGGCACTCAGTGGCCATCAAGTATTGAATAGAATAAAACATAGTTCATCATTCAGTATTATTCAGATCATTACAAAGTCATTATTAAAAATCAGTTAATTACAGTCAAATCATTAGTAATCACAGGCATTACAATAAACAGTGGCAGTTATTAGCTAGTGACAAAGCATTATTTTGAATATAGTCTCATTAAGAGGTCATTACTCGAGTGACATGCTATTCAGAGTTGATCAGTATTATTCAGAATTATCATAAACTAGTGACATTATGTGGGACTGGTAATACATTTTTTTGGTAGCAATGCATTGCGTTGGGATCGATAATTAATTGCTGAGGCATAATACTTTTTGCTTTTGACCTATTGCTGCAAATGAGGATAGGTAACGTCATTCGTCATGAGTCAGCTGTAGCAAGATTATGTAACAAGGCAGTACATGTGATCACATTTATAAATGATAAACACAAATGGGTAAAAAATATAAAAATGCAAGTACTAGAACAGGTATAATAAGTAACAGGTTTAGTAAGTGTCATGAAAAACTTCTCCTGGAAAAAATACAAAAACGGATTATTGACCTGAAAGAAGAAATGCACACTATGCTGAAAAGTAGTGAACTTCGAATTAACAAGTAGTGAAATGTGTATAAAATGTGTTCCATAGCTGTCCTTTCCAAAACTTTCCGTCATCCTACTATGCAATGTAACACCTGCTGTCAAAGCAAACCGCAACAAATACTTAAATAACTACGTAGCATAAATACATAACTTCAACATTATCCTCATCTGTAAAGAAAAAACTTCATTATCCATCACTTCATTATCCATATTATCATAACTTCATTATTATCACCACCTGTAAAGAAAAACTTCATTATTCATAACAGCATATCCTTCATCATTATTCATCAGTATTCATTATCATCTGCAAAAAATCACTTCATTACTCATTACATAACTATTCCTTATCTCTAGCATATTTCATCACTAAAACTAAGATGTGTAGTTCTCTCTGACAGCCTGCATCAATCACCTTGTATTCTGAAAGAAAAAATTAGTTAAGACTGCTATTCTGTGATGAGTATAGTATAGTCTTGTTAATGCTTGTTAATCCTGATCCCTTTACTCTTCCTCATAAAGTTATTGCATCTCCTTTCGTTTATTCCGTAGGTGAAATTCCCATTTATGTTAAATTTATTTCTTAGAATCATCATTCCTTTCTGAAATTGATGAACAAAGATTAATGTCTTGCATTTAAATCCTATACCCACTAAATAATGACTGGTTTATGGTGACACAATTAACCATACAGCATAACATGACAGAAAACGTAATATGTCCAAGACATTGACAGTGTTCGGATGCGAAAAAATGTACACAGAATAATACAATGCAGTAGCAAAAAAAATGTGAAACAGTCACGATGTTGAGATGTCATAAGGCAAAAAAAAAAATGTCAAAGTCGACTGGTGTGTGTTATATCTTAACTATTTCATAGTGCATACAAACAAAACTGGAGTACAGTCATATACACAAAAAAATGGAAAATGTGCACGGTCTGATGTGTAACGACAAGAAAAGCGACCTGCTAACCTTACCTTGCCGGGCACTTGCCAAGAAAAAAAAATACGATAATCATCAATAAGTAGTCACATAAATATAATTGCAGAAATAGTCGTAAATGTGTAAATTCATCTGGAAAAATATGCACGGTCTGATGTGTGACGACAAGAAAAGCGACCTGCTAACCTTACCTTGCCGGGCACTTGCCAAGAAAAAATACGATAATCATTAATAATTAGTCAGGTGAATTAATTGCATTAGTAAATGGCATCATAGTGTGTTGAATCATACAGTGGTTTCACTCAATAAACGGTTTAATGTTTGAGATATGGTGATTGCCTTTCGATTTTCTGGTTCTCAAAGTTTCGACGTGTACAACATTGGGGTGAGGGATGCTGCGAATCCGATACGGACCTGCGTATAGAAGTTCAAATTTACTGCACTTACCTTTTAATTTGCTGGATAAATAGTGTGTACGTACTAATATCTTCTGTCCAACGTGAAAGTCGCGGCGTGTACAAACCTGTTTTTGCTGTCTTCTCCGGCGCTCTGCGGCACGTTTGATGTTGTTCAGCGCAATGTCAATTATTTCGTGGTGTCGTAGGCGACGATTTTTGGGGAATTCTATTAATTCTTTAATTTTGTTCGGTGGTTCAACGTTTTTCAGTATAACAGTCGGAGATAGCATAGTGGATTCATTTGGAATGGAATTAATTACATCTTGGAATGAGAGTATGTGTGTATCCCAATCAATATGTCTTTTGTGGCAGTATATTCTGCACAGCTTACCAATTTCCTTCATTAATCTTTCACAAGGGTTCGAAGAAGCGTGGTATTTGGATATATAGATCGGAGAAATGTTTCTAGCTCGTAACATGCGTGTCCATACACTACTACGAAATTGAGATCCATTATCAGAAATTACTTTCATTACATGCCCTACATGAAATAGAAAATGTTTTACAAATGCATTTGAAACAGTTTTGGCAGTAGCTTTGCGTAACGGAGTGAAAGTAACAAATTTTGAAGTGAGCTCAACAGCGACAAATATGTAGCAAAAACCTCTGTTAGTTCTGGGAATCGGACCAAAAATATCTACTGCGGCCATGTGTCTTAATTTAACAGGTATAATGGGATATAAAGGAGGAATACGTGAAGTGGTGTCTGATTTAGCTTTCTGGCAAATTTTACAAGACGCTAAAACTCGTCGTATACGTTTTTCCATGTTGGTAAAATAACAGTTCTGTCTCAGTATAAGAAAACATTTTCGTGCTCCGTAATGTGCGTAACTTAAATGAGTGTACCAAATTAGTTTGTTAACCAGTTCGTCAGGAATGCATAATAACCAAATGTTGCTGTCAGGATGAGAGCGGCGAAACAGAATGTCATTGCGTACAGTGTAGTGGTTCCTAATCGTAACATTTTTCCTATCTTGCCAAAGGTGTTTAATTTCTTTCCACACATTGTCTTTGTTTTGTTCTTGTGCTATGTCCTGTAATGACGATGAAATAAAATTTTCAAATGCAACTTGCTGAATGTACATGACACTGAAATTTGTTTTGCAGAAGTTGGTTGCTACGTCTTGCTGATTGTTGCCGAGAGAACGCGACAGTGCGTCTGCTATAACATTTTGCGTGCCGGGAATGTGAACAATCGTAAAATTAAATTCTTGCAAATAAAGTTTCCATCTACTTAACCTGTCGTGAGTAAATTTAGCTGAAAGCAAAAATTGTATTGCTCTGTGGTCTGTGTAGACGGTGGTATGTCTGCCGTAAAGAAAATGCCTAAATCTCGTAAAAGCCCATACAACACATAATGTTTCAAGTTCTGTGACGGAGTAATTTCGCTCAGCAGGTGACAAAATGCGACTTGCAAATGCGATGTTTTTAATTATAGTAGAGCCATCTTCTTCAATTTCCTGAAAAATGTGTACGCCTAAAGCGGTATTGGAACTGTCGGTGGCAATGGAAAAATTTCTAGTAAGATCTGGGTGCGATAAAAGTGGTGCCTTCAACAAAGCATGTTTCAGGTTCATGAATTCAGAGTGTGCTTGCTTATCCCAAGACCAAATACTGTTTTTACCTGTTAATTGGCATAGTCTAGGCGTGTCTAAAGCAGAGTGATGAATAAATTTACGAAAAAAGTTAATTAAGCCCAAAAAACTGCGTAATTGTTTCTTCGTCGTAGGAACACTAATGTCACGTAGAGCCTGAAGTTTTTCTGGATCAGGCGCAATGCCTTCTGCTGAAATCACGTGTCCAAGAAATTTTATAGAAGTTTTGCCAAAGTGCGATTTACTAAGATTAACTGTAAGTCCTTGTGCATAAAAAGTTTGTAACAGTTGTTCAAGAACCAGATTGTGTTCAGACCAATTAGCTTCTGCTATAAGAATGTCGTCTACATACGTCGTGATTCTGTCCTTAAGTTCTGTCGGAAGTATTGTGTTCAAACCGCGAATAAAAGCTGCAGAAGAAACAGTTAAGCCGAACGGTAGTTTGCAAAATTGATAACAGTCGCCGAAACAAAGAAATGCTGTGTATTTTCTGCAATTCGGATGAAGTTGAATTTGCCAAAATCCCGATTTCAAATCTAGTGTAGAATAAACAGCTGTACCGTGAAATTTCTGTAAAAGTTCCTCTAGTGTCTGTGGTCGATCTGTTTCGTTAATAATAATGTCATTAATGTGACGTGAATCAAGTACAAGGCGAAGTGAGCCATCTTTTTTCTTAACAATATGTAGCGGGTTTATGTACGGACTAACTGCTGGTTCAATAATTCCCTGATCAAGCATATCCTGCAATTCTTGTTTAACCTGTTCTCTGTGAATGTATGGAATAGGATAATGCTTTGCTTTAAATGTGTCGTGTGGTTTGACTTGAAATTCATACATAAAGCCGGACATAGTACCAGGAATGTTGTCGAAAACTGGAGCTTGCTGTAAAAGAATTTTGTGTAATTGCGTTCGTTCGTCGTCTGTACTTGCATTGCTCTCTTTAACCTTATCGGAAATCATTTGCATTACGTCGTAGTCAACTTCGTCTGGAGTATTATAGTTGTGTACGTACGTATCCGTGAACAATGTGGGATTACAGTCTATGTTACGTGTTGCGGAAATGACCTCTGTGCGGTTAATTGTTTGTTCTTCCGTAGATAAAGAGTGCTGAAATTCTAAAGCAAGTTGTACACTTTCATCCTTTAACATTAAATAAGAATTCTGAAAATCAATAACTGCGTCGTGTTGTACCAGAAAATTCGTACCTAAAATAACGTCTGTTGTCAATAAAGGAACAATCCAAAAATTAGAGTGGAAAGTATGACCTCCAATACAAAATGATAAATGCGTCTGTAATTTAACGTCTACACCTTTACTCGATACGGCTCCTTTCACTTTTGTTTTGCCTAAAGGTAACGTCGGATAAGTATTCTCTTTGTTGCACTCATTAAAAGTCTCCTCATTTATTACTGATATAGGTGATCCGGAATCAATTACTGCTGAGAATTTCGATGAACCAATTTTAATTTCGATAACAGGATGTGAAATGGTTTTCTGAATAACTGGTCTTTCCTGTAAAAGAGTGTCTCTGATGTCGTCAAAAGTAATTACATTTTCGTGAACAACATTTTGCGTGTCTAAGGTAGTGCTTGTATTATTGCAAGATGCGTCCTGTACATTATCTAGTCAGATTCTATCTGACGTGTTATTATTATTAGGAGGATTCTGTGGCATTTCGACTATTTGAACTGTCCTATTACTTCTTCCAGGCGTGTTACGCTCTGGATGGTACCTACTGTCGGGTTCATTCATGAGAATATGTTCTTGCGTATGATTTTGCTGTTGGTATGACCGACTGTTGTTAGACGTTCGCTGAAAATTGTCTTCATTATTTTTACGTCTGTCGTAATAGTCATTCCTATACGGTGCATTACGATAGGAATTGAAATACTGTCTTCTTTGTACGTAGTTGTTTCCTTGCTGCCATGCGTTACTATTTGTTGGCGCTGAGACTATACATGCACGCGGCGAAACACCAAAGTTTGGTTGACCTTGTAGACTGCATTGTTGGTTAGGTATGCTAAGCGGTTGACTTTCATGCTATTGTGGTGAAAAACATCTATTGTTACCAAAAAATGCGTTTGCTGTTAATTTTACACATACTGATGATTACGATTTTTATCTGTAATTAAAATTACGGCGGTAGTTGTCATTACGGGAGTGCCTACTGAAAATTGTCACATTCGGTAAAAGTTTGTCACATCGGATATTCATTACATGTTTCTTAATACTACAAAGAGCAATAGTTAAAGAGCAGTTTGGATAGATATAAAGGATAGTAGAAGAGAAGGCAGCAGTGCAGAAAACTAAAGATGAAACAGCACTACTACAGCTCGGGGCCCTATGCTCGCTACGGCACATATTCATTAAAGCGTAATGAATCCCCTGAGGTCTATTACGCACTGCAAATAAATTTTAGCTTTTGCGTTGCACGCAATAGCGGTAAAAATTCAAAAGCAAATAGTTGTATCCATGTTAATTCTAGTTTCCTCATTACAGGCAATGCTGTTGTAAATACAAAAATAAATTGTCGCATCTGGTTCAAAGCTAGTTTCTCCATTACCGATAATAGCGGTGAATGTACAAAGATAAATTGTCGTATACAGTGCAAATCGTGTATCTGTGTTCTGTCATTATTAAATTCTTTACATTTGCTTACAAATGCAAATTGCTCGAAATCTACGTTCTCGTCACTCAGTTTGATAACACGTTCAGGTTTGTGTGTGAATCTGTTCGTCTGTGTCATTTCGGATTTCAAGTTGCGTAGCTTTTCAGATTTTAAGTCGCGTGGCTTTTCGGATTTTAAGTCGCGTAGTTGCTGTAAATTGCTCATATTATACACGCTGCGTGACTCTGACACATGTTCATAAAGTGGCGTCTGTTGTGGTATGTTATTAACTGACATGTTTTTCATCTCTGTTACTTCTTGTTGTAAGTTTGACAACTTCCTCCGTAACGTATTGTTAGATGAATCGATTTCATTAATTGTCAGCTGTAAATTTTGAAATTCAGGTGTTTGGATAAATGAAACCGGTGCAGTATCGTCTGATTTATTGTCATTAGTATTTTCGATAGCATCAATACGACTGGCCAATTCATCACATTTTTCAGTCAGTATTTTAACCTGATCATCGGTTTTAGAATCAGACGCATTAATCTGTTTTTGCAACTTGCGCGTAGTTTCGCTCAGTTTTTTAACATCACCTTTGATAACATCACAATCCTGTGTTAGATCTAATTGTTCGAATCTATCTGTCACTGTTTGAATATTTACTGTGTGTGTATCTGTTTTTGATTTAAGATCAGAAATTTCATCCCTTAATTCCGCGTTCAATTGTTCTATGGTATTAATTTTGCCGGACACTGTAGTAATATTATTATCTACATACGTCTTCGCTTTCGCAAACATTTTACGTTTGTCCTCTTGTCTTTGTGCAGTGATTGTTTCCATGACTTGTCGTTTTACTTTGTTTTGATCTTGAATAAATCTGCGGAAACGCGTATCACTGTTCTGTATGTGCTGATTAAAGCGCTCGTTAATCTGAGTGTTTTGCTGTTCGAATTTCGCGTCTATCTTTGCGTCCACTGTGCGCAAAAGTTCTACCGTCATTGCTTTAAACTCGTCCCGTAATTTTGCAGCTTTTTCAGAGCACTGTTTAGCGACTCCGCTAATTTCGTCTCTGAGTGTTTCTGTTGCGGCTGTCTGCATTTCCCTTAATTCTTGCGCAACAGTCTTAATTTCTTCGCTATTTTTTTGAGAACAAGCCTCAATTTCCCCGCGCAACTGTTCCTTAGTGTCATGGCACTGCGCGGCAACGTCTCTAATTTGTTCACTAAGCTGTCTGTTCTGTTCCCTAAGTTGTTTGAAATTTTCGTCATTATTATCAAGTTTTTCATTTAAGTGTTTGTTATCTTCCCTAAGTTGTTTGACCTGTTCATTGAGTTGTTGTTTGAGATTTTCGTTATCTTGTTTGTTATCTTCCCTTTGTTTGTCTAATTTTTCGTTCTGTTGTTTGAAATTGTTATCTATTTTCTCACTTTGCCTTTTATTCTGTTCTATCAATATTGCCATAAGTTGCTCCAAGGTGACATTACCTACTCTATTCTCAGTACTGTTTGATGGTGGATCTGGAATTGTTTCACTTTCTGTAACCATTTGGTCATTCTGAAATTTACAAAAAGGTTTGTCAGTCAAATGTATACTATCAGTCATTGTTTCGGAATTAAATACATCTGTCCTACTTTGTGTGATCTGTTCATTTTCATTAGACAGATTTGACTGTACATTACTTGAATTTTCCAAATCGGGTGTGTTAAGCTCTACAGCGCTCATTACCATAGAGCATTCTGCGTCATCAATTGTCGTCAAGTTAACAGACGAGACAATTGAGTTCGTTTGTTCATCATTAAGGTGAAAGTCATCATTAGTGGTTGGAATGCACTGATTGTTAGTGAACGCAGGATTGTCATCATTACGTTGCGTATCACAATTACTATCGGTCACGTTGTTTAAGTCGGTAATTTCATTCACAATACTTCGCGATACACTATTCACAGTCTTTCGCGGCATTTTTACAATAGTCAAAATTTTTCACAAAGCAAATAAGCACAATGCAAAAGCAACACACAAATACAACAAAGCAGCAAATTGCCGTTGACCTGTAGAAAGAAAGTCACAATATTATTAAAAGCGTTGCGCCAAATCCTAATTATACTTAAGCAAATAAGAGCAGATATGTGACTGTTTTTCAAAAGACTCTCAACGAAATTCGATCCTGGACTGGGTGTCGCCAAGTGTAACCTCCCCACCGCAATTTTAAAAGAAAGAAAATATAGCAATACTTAATAGAAAAGGGAGCCAAGTGTAACCTCCCCACAAAAATTTTAAAAGAAAATAACGATACTAATTAGAAATGCTGATGGACATGGCTCTATGCGTAACCTGCCTACAATCAAATGTACTGACAATAGCAACAAATGTGAAATTCGCAATCTGACTCAATTATAAATCCTTCAAAAAATTAAAGTCCATTCAGTGACAAAAAAATTCAATTAAACCGAAATATCGGTCTTTGGCCCTGTGTAAAAACAATCAGAATTAAAGTCTTACCTCAGAATAAATGGATGTCACATATCTGCTCTTGTTGTTGCGCGCCGCTTGAAGGAACTGCATTGCAAATAATAATATTCTCCTTTTTTTTGTAATTCTAGTGAAATTTTTCTTCAAAAAGAAGTGGAATGAAATGGGAAGTGCAACGAGATCTTTAGTTCAAAAAAATTAAAGTTTTGAGAAAATGCTTTTGAAATAAAAAATTATTATTGGGAGACTTGTTGGAGAATAATTACAATAAATAAAATTTTTCATTATCTAATGATTATATTAATTAACAGTATACCTTATTCCTCATCTTGACCATTGTTGCCGACCGCCTACATCACACAACCGCACTGGGCTGCTACTACTGACCGACCGCTCTGCATGACGACTACAGACTGAGTACTGCTCTCAACTAGACAGAGCTACAGACTCGCAACGACTGAACTGACAGACTCGCAACGACAGACTGACTGCTACTCTGCATAGCGACAACTAACTCGCAAAGACTACTACTGACTGAGAACCGCTCGCAACACTCGCGCGGTCAAGCGCATACTCTCTGGTCACAGATGCTACAATGCCTCGCCATCGCTGCTGCGTTACATACGTGTTTCAACTTCTTATTTATTTCGTTCCTCAGCGACTTGTATTTCTGTATTCCTGATTTTCCCGGAACATGTTTGTACTTCCTTCTTTCATCAATCAACTGAAGTATTTCATCTGTTACCCATGGTTTCTTCGCAGCTACCTTCTTTGTACCTATGTTTTCCTTCCGAACTTCTGTGATGGCCCTTTTTAGAGGTGTCCATTCCTCTTCAACTGTACTGCCTACTGGGCTATTCCTTATTGCTGTATCTATAGCGTTAGAGAACTTCAAACGTATCTCGTCATTCCATAGTACTTCCGTATCCCACTTCTTTGCGTATTGATTCTGTTGTGTCGGTAGCTGGGCCGACACCGTGAAGTTGAGATGGCTGAAAATGAACTCTAGACTAACGCTGTAGCCGATAGGGCACGCAAGGCTAACGCCGACGGGCGTGAAGTCTGGAACATGAGAACTTATAATTGAATAAGAAGAAAAGTATGTAGATGCTTATTACTTATCTTTTTATTAGTCCTTGGAATACATCTCTCTTGAATACTCGTAAGCTATAGGCACTGATAAAAATGGCGCCTTGCTAGTTCATAGCCATTAACTTAGCTGATGGCTATTCTGTCTCTCGGCTAATGAGAGAGAAAGGCTTCGTACAACTGGGCGGTAGCTAGGTTCTCGTACAACTGGGCTGTAGCTAGGTTCTCGTACAACTGGGGCGGTAGCTAGGTTCTCGTACAACTCGGCGGTAGCTAGGTTCTCGTACAACTGGGCGGTCCACTCTCGTATCACGAGACCTGCCTTGGTGGTGGCGCTAGGTCTGCGATCACAGTGGCGACACGCGGGTCCGACATGTACTACATGGACCGCGGCCGATTTAAGCTACCACCTAGCAAGTGTGGTGTCTGGCGGTGACACCACATTCCTCCCCCGCAAATCGGCGAACGGTCGTGAGATAAGGCTTCCGCCCGCCGTGGGGAGGACCACATGTTGACGCATGCGATGAGGTGGGGAGCCTAACAACAGGCGAGGCTGTGCCACCCGCACCCGGCCATTCGGTCCGAGGGGAGCTAGGAAACGCCTGAAAAGCTAGTCCAGGGTGCACGTCAACATGCGGTGTATGCGCCCGTAAAGAGACAGGAGTGACCGAAGGATCAACCTCCATTGCGTCGGGGTAGCCGACGCGCGATGACGTCATGTGGTCCGGAGCGGGCGGGAGTTCCATGGCGGAGGACAGCTGGTCACGGGAAGCGATCGGCGGCGCGTGACCCTGGGAGGCGCTTGGCGGCTGCAGCGAAGCGTCTAATGCGGGCGGCGCCGGCGGGAGAACAAGCGGCGGCGGCGGCGGCGGCAGCTGCTGCTGCTGCGGCGGCGGCGGCGCGTCGCCATCGGGCAAAATGGAAGGCATCGTCGGTAACACCTGGGGATGAGGCGAGCCAGTAGATGGGTCCCCAGGGCGCTGACCGGACGGCACCGTCGCTGAAAGCAGACGGGGAGCGGCAGAACCCGAGCGACGACAGAGGCGCAGCTGAGTGAGATGCCGACGCACCTCACCAGAGGCCCCCAAAACCAAATACATCGCGCGGCCGAGGCAGCGAAGAATGCGCCCTGCGAGCCAACGCCGTGAACCTCGATAGTTGCGATAAAATACAACGTCGCCTGGAGCAAAAGCAGGAGTCTGCCGCTGCACAGGAACCTGATGCGGCGGATGCAGCAAAGACATCAAGGTGCGATGAGGACGACCGTGGAGCAACTCAGCCGGCGAGCGACCATCTCGGGGCTGAGAGCGATACGAAGACAAAAAGAGCAACAATGCGTCCTCCCGAGAATGCGACTCTTTCAATTTCAACATCTGTGACTTGAAAGTCCGGACCAATCGTTCAGCGGCACCGTTTGACTGAGGCGAAAACGGCGCGGATGTCAGATGTTGAATACCATTGGCCTGGCAGAATGACTGAAATTCTGCGGACATGAATTGTGGGCCATTGTCGGAAACAATAGTCTGCGGAAGACCTTCAATGCAAAAGATAGCAGACAACGCCTGGATGGTGGCGGAGGACGTCGTGAAAGACATCCGGACAACAAAAGGAAAATTACTGAAGGCATCGACCAGAACCAACCATCGAGCATTCCAGAACGGACCAGCAAAATCAATGTGCAAGCGTTGCCAAGGGGAAGTGGCTTTTGGCCACGCAAAGACTTTCCGCGGCGGTGCGGACTGTTGTTCGGCACACGCCGGGCACGAAGAACACATATTCGTAATCGCAGCATCGATTCCGAACCAAGTACAGTGCTGACGAGCAAGTTGTTTCGTTCGCACTATACCCCAATGTCCTTGGTGAAGAAGCCGTAAAACAGAGGACCGTAACGCACGTGGGACCACGACTCGGGACTGATCATTATCAGAACGCAACAACAAAACACCACGTCGAACAAAAAGTCTCTCCTTGTGAGCAAAAAATCGGCGAACCAACGGATCCTCGATCCGAGACTTTGACAAAGGCCATTGCTTAGCAACAAAACGTAAAACAGTAGCAAGGACAGGGTCAGCAGCTGTGGCTGTAGCGACACGACGAAAATCAATCGGAAACGATTCGACCACGTCATCGGTTTCCGAATCAATGAACATGCAAGCAAGTTCGGAAGAATCGAATGCTTTATCCTCAGCAACAGGCAAACGGGACAACACATCGGCGTTTCCGTGCTTAGCAGTGGACCGATACAAGATATCGTAGCGGTACTGCGAGAGGAAAATAGACCAGCGAATGAATTTCTGCGCTGTACGTGGAGGTACAGGCTTGGTCGGATGAAAAAGCGATGTCAAAGGTTTGTGGTCTGTGATGATGGTAAAGTGACGACCATACAAGAAATCATGGAACTTAGTAACACCAAACACGAGAGCCAAAGCTTCTTTCTCTATCTGTGAATAATTTCTTTGCGCAGACGAGAGCAATTTGGACGCAAAGGCAATAGGGCGATCATGGGAGCCAACTTTGTGCGCAAGCACAGCACCGATCCCGAAATCCGATGCATCTACCATCAACAAAAGGGGTTTCTGGGGATCGAATGGCGTAAGGCAAGTATTAGAAAGCAACGCCGATTTCAACTGGCGAAAGGCGCGTTCACATTCCGTCGTCCAGACGAACGGAACACCTTTACGGCGTAAGCGATGAAGCGGAGCTGAAATAGAAGAGGCATTGCGCAGAAAGCGATGATAATAATTAATTTTACCCAACACACTCTGTAGCTGTTTCACATTTTGAGGGGAAGGCAATTCTTGTATGGCACGGAGGTGCTCTGGACTCGGATGTATGCCTTGGGCATTAATGACATGTCCCAGGTATGGTAAGTCACGAGCAAAAAACACACATTTGTCCTTCCTCAAGCGAAGACCATTTTGCCGCAAGACCTGAAATAATGTTCGTAAGTTCGCAAGATGATCTTCTTCTGTCTGTCCGGAGATCACTATATCGTCCAGATAGTTTGCTGCAGTAGGGACCGACGCACAAATAGTTTGTAAATATTGCTGAAACAAGGCAGGGGCGGATGCACACCCGAATGGCAGTCTTTTGAAGCGGTACAATCCAAGATGCGTGTTAACCACCAATACGCGCTGGGATTCGTCGTCCACCGGTATTTGCAAGTACGCATCGGCTAGGTCCAACTTTGAAAAATATTTTCCCGGGCACAGTTTAGCAAAAAGATCTTCCGGGCGGGGCAAAGGAAAAGTAGCAGTCACTAGCTGTGGATTCACTGTGGCCTTGAAGTCCACGCAAAGTCTCAATTTTCCGGAAGGTTTTGGCAAAATTACTAAGGGTGAGGCCCAGAGAGAAGCGTGCACACGTTCAATTACACCCTGTGATTCGAGATCGTGTAACGTTCTGGCGACCTCTTCACGCAATGCGTGGGGAGCATTGCGCGCCCTGAAAAATTTCGGTTGCGCGTTTACCTTCAGTTCTAAATGTGCTTCATAGTTTTTAGCGCAACCTAAGCCCGGTGCAAAAATGTCTGCAAATTCGTCACACAGCCGAAAAACACTGTCTGTAGGCACAGTCTGATTCACGGATAGGACCTGATTTACAATAGACATGTTGAACAACTGAAACAAATCTAGACCAAACAAGTTCTTTGCAGAAGACGAACGAAGAACGTAAAATGACACAAGTTTTGTTTGTCCCTTGTATGTTGCAAGAAGGCTGCACTGTCCTAACACAGGAATTGTCTGTCCGGAATATGTAGTTAGCTTAACATTTGCGGAACGCAACGGAGGTTTGCCCAGTTGTTTGTACGTGTCGTGATTGAGCAATGAAACTGCAGCTCCGGTATCGAGCTGGAATGGTATCACTTTGCCTTCAAAGTCTAAGTCCACAAAAAGTTTATTGTCCTGCTGACGACAAGAGCGACTGTTTTGTGCAAGTGGAACAGACACTGGTACAGAATCACTTGCTAATTGACGTGATTTCCGGCGACGTCGACGCACAGTTTTTGTGGGACGATCACAGTTACTGTGAGAGAAAGTGTCACTGGACGAAGCGGAATTAACGACATGAATGTCCATAGGCAAAGGTCCACGAGCCTGAGTGTCCTGGGTTCGATTCCGGCGCGAAGCAAAGGGCCTGGAATGATTGTGATTGTCTGATCTGAGCTTTTTCTGGCAAACACTTTGAACATGTCCTTTCTTATTGCAGAAAAAGCAAATAGCTTGGCGTGACGGGCAATGTTCACGCGAATGTCTAGTAGCACACCGCGGGCATGATTTCACTGCATTTGTGGGCTGGCGCGGCACACCTGGCTTAGCACGCGGCGGTCGCTGTGTCGACGTGCGCAAGGCCCGGTTACCGGGCCGCGCAGCGCGTCCAGCGGGCCGGTTAATGTTACACACGGCTGGCGAAGTTTCAAAAGATTCCTGAGCACAGTCAAGTGTGTCCTGTCTATCCAATATGTCTATCACTTGTTGAAGGGAGGGATTAACTAGTTTCAAAATTTGCTCCCGTATGCGAACATCAGAAACGTTCTGTGCAATTGCATCACGCACCATTGTATCTGAATAAGAAAGACCACAGTCACATTCAAAGGCACAGTCCCTAGTAAGTCCTTGCAATGTTGCTACCCACTTCCTATTAGTTTGACCGGCCGTACGTTTTGTACGAAAGAACGTATACCGTTTTGCAACCACATTAACTGTTTCTTTGAAATAGGCATCTAATGCAGACAAAATTTCCTCGTAGGACAGAGTTGCTACGTCGCGTCGGGGAAACAATTTCACTATCACACGGTATGTGGACACACCGACACAAGAAAGCAAAAACGGCTGCCGCTCATTACCTTGAATTCTGTAGGCAGCAAGGTGGAAGTTGAACTGGCGAGACCACTCTTGCCACGTCTCATCGGCTGCCACGTATGGTCGAAAGGGAGGTGCAACAGCGTTTAGTGGCAGCGGTAGCGAAGAAGCGGCGGCGGCCGCATCGGTTGGAATGGTACGTTGACCCTGGACGAGCTGTCCAAGGGCATCCAGTAACGCCTGCGTCTGCTGATTCTGCAAGCGATAAAATTCGGACAGTACATCTGGAGAATGTGGCGAAGCCATGACACAATTAAATGTAAGCAATCAGAAAGAAAACGTTAATTCGTCGCCAATGTTGTAAACGAATTAATACAAACTCTTTTGCTCGTCGCCAATATATGTTGTGTCGGTAGCTGGGCCGACACCGTGAAGTTGAGATGGCTGAAAATGAACTCTAGACTAACGCTGTAGCCGATAGGGCACGCAAGGCTAACGCCGACGGGCGTGAAGTCTGGAACATGAGAACTTATAATTGAATAAGAAGAAAAGTATGTAGATGCTTATTACTTATCTTTTTATTAGTCCTTGGAATACATCTCTCTTGAATACTCGTAAGCTATAGGCACTGATAAAAATGGCGCCTTGCTAGTTCATAGCCATTAACTTAGCTGATGGCTATTCTGTCTCTCGGCTAATGAGAGAGAAAGGCTTCGTACAACTGGGCGGTAGCTAGGTTCTCGTACAACTGGGCTGTAGCTAGGTTCTCGTACAACTGGGGCGGTAGCCAGGTTCTCGTACAACTCGGCGGTAGCTAGGTTCTCGTACAACTGGGCGGTCCACTCTCGTATCACGAGACCTGCCTTGGTGGTGGCGCTAGGTCTGCGATCACAGTGGCGACACGCGGGTCCGACATGTACTACATGGACCGCGGCCGATTTAAGCTACCACCTAGCAAGTGTGGTGTCTGGCGGTGACACCACAGATTCTTCCTGACTAATGTCTTGAACTTCAGCCTACTCTTCATCACTACTATATTGTGATCTGAGTCTATATCTGCTCCTGGGTACGCCTTACAATCCAATATCTGATTTCGGAATCTCTGTCTGACCATGATGTAATCTAATTGAAATCTTCCCGTATCTCCCGGCCTTTTCCAAGTATACCTCCTCCTCTTGTGGTTCTTGAACAGGGTATTCGCTATTACTAGCTGAAATTTGTTACAGAACTCAATTATTCTTTCTCCTCTTTCATTCCTTGTCCCAAGCCCATATTCTCCTGTAACCTTTTCTTGTACTCCTTCCCCTACAACTGCATTCCAGTCGCCCATGAATATTAGATTTTCGTCCCTCTTTATATACTGCATTACCCTTTCAATATCCTCATACACTTTCTCTATCTGTTCATCTTCAGCTTGCGACGTCGGCATGTATACCTGAACTATCGTTGTCGGTGTTGGTCTGCTGTCGATTCTGATTAGAACAACCCTGTCACTGAACTGTTCACAGTAACACACCCTCTGCCCTACCTTCCTATTCATAACGAATCCTACACCTGTTATACCATTTTCTGCTGCTGTTGATATTACCCGATACTCATCTGACCAGAAATCCTTGTCTTCCTTCCACTTCACTTCACTGACCCCTACTATATCTAGATTGAGCCTTTGCATTTCCCGTTTCAGATTTTCTAGTTTCCCTACCACATTCAAGCTTCTGACATTCCACGCCCCGACTCGTAGAACGTTATCCTTTCGTTGATTATTCAATCTTTTTCTCATGGTAACCTCCCCCTTGGCAGTCCCCTCCCGGAGATCCGAATGGGGGACTATCCCGGAATCTTTTGCCAATGGAGTGATCATCATGACACTTCTTCATGTCCTGTGGATACACGTTATGTGTCTTTAATGCAGTGGTTTCCATTGCCTTCTGCATCCTCATGTCGTTGATCATTGCTGATCAACGGCACCCATACGAAGAAAATATATGCACCGCTCGGGCTAGCCGCGGCAGCACTAGAAGATGTATATGAACATGGTACCCGTTCTTTCGGACATGTACGAAAGAACAGATACCATCTTCGTATTTTCCATGTCAGAGCTCATTTTATTACTTCTCATCAAATCACATTAATCATGGAATGGAAACACACAGCAACAGAACGTACCAGCGTGACTTCAAACACTTTGTTACAGGAAATGTTCAAAATGTCCTCCGTTAGCGAGGATACATGCATCCACCCTCCGTCGCATGGAATCCCTGATGCGCTGATGCAGCCCTGGAGAATGGCGTATTGTATCACAGCCGTCCACAATACGAGCACGAAGAGTCTCTACATTTGGTACCGGGGTTGCGTAGACAAGAGCTTTCAAATGCCCCCATATATGAAAGTCAAGAGGGCTGAGGTCAGGAGAGCGTGGAGGCCATGGAATTGGTCCGCCTCTACCAATCCATCGGTCACCGAATGCTCCATCGTGCATGAACCACATCTTGTGTCGTACTTGTAAAGGCACATGTTCTAGCAGCACAGGTAGAGTATCCCGTATGAAATCATGGTGATGTATCGAGGAAGTACAGTACATACTGACGAAACTAAAATGAGCTCTAACATGGAAATTAAGCATTTCCGTACACATGTCCACATAACATCTTTTCTTTATTTGTTTATGAGGAATTTTTCCTGAAAGTTTGACCGTACCCTTTTGTAACACCATATATATATTCAGGGTGAGTCACCTAACATTACCGCTGGATATATTTCGTAAACCACATCAAATACTGACGAATCGATTCCACAGATCGAACGTGAGGAGAGGGGCTAGTGTAATTGGTTAATACAAACCATTAAAAAAATGCACGGAAGTATATTTTTTAACACAAGCCTACGTTTTTTTAAAATGCAACCCCGTTAGTTTTGTTAGCACATCTAAACATATAAACACATACGTAATCAGTGCCGTTTGTTGCATTGTAAAATGTTAATTACATCCGGAGATATTGTAACCTAAAGTTGACGCTTGAGTACCACTCCTCCGCTCTTCGATCGTGTGTATCGGAGAGCACTGAATTACGTAGGGATCCAAAGGGAACGGTGATGGATCTTAGGTACAGAAGAGAATGGAACAACACATTACGTCCACATACTAACACCTTTTTATGGGTCTTTTTCACTGACGCACATGTACATTACCATGAGGGGTGAGGTACACGTACACACGTGGTTTCCGTTTTCAATTACGGAGTGGAATAGAGTGTGTCCCCACATGTCAGGACAATATATGTTCAATGTGGTGGCCATCATTTGCTGCACACAATTGCAATCTCTGGCGTAATGAATGTCGTACACGCCTCAGTACATCTCGTGTAATGTCGCCGCAGGCCGCCACAATACGTTGTTTCATATCCTCTGGGGTTGTAGGCACATCACGGTACACATTCTCCTTTAACGTACCCCACAGAAAGAAGTCCAGAGGTGTAAGATCAGGAGGGCTCGTCGACCGTGGCCCGTGTTTGTTACAACACGCAACTGAACGTCGGAGGTTTCAAGCGTCAACTTTAGGTTACAATATCTCCGGATGTAATTAACAATTTACAATGCAACAAACGGCACTGATTACGTATTTGTTTATATATTCTGATGTGCTAACAAAACTAACGTGGTTCCATTTCAAACAACCTAGGTTTGTGTTAAAAAACATGCTTCTGTGCATTTTTGTATGGTTTGTATTAAACAATCACACTAGCGCCTCTCCTCACGTTCGGTCTGTGAAATCGATTCGTCAGTATTTGATGTGGTTTACGAAATATATCCAGCGGTAACGTTAGGT
The DNA here is from genome assembly GCF_023864345.2 of Schistocerca serialis cubense. NCBI lineage: Eukaryota > Metazoa > Arthropoda > Insecta > Orthoptera > Acrididae > Schistocerca > Schistocerca serialis. The sequence goes on along the minus strand of NC_064645.1, from coordinate 253,858,288 downwards.
GACTTACCCTGTATATATATATATATATATATATATATATATATATATATATATATATATATATGCAGGTGCACCATCATGCTGATACCACATACGTCGACGCGTTTCCAGTGGGACATTCCGCAATTAACACTAGGCTGACCCTTGACAGGATGTTCGACGGGCGTTTCATAGGACGTGGAGGACGCATAAATTGGCCAGCCCGTTCTCCTGATCTTACACCTCTGTACTTCTTTCTGCGGGGTATGTTAAAGGAGAATGTGTACCGTGATGTGCCTACAACCCCAGAGGATATGAAACAACGTATTGTGGCAGCCTGCAGTGACATTACACCAGAAGTACTGCGGCGTGTACCACATTCATTACGCCAGAGATTGCAATTGTGTGCAGCAAATGATGGCCACCACATTGAACATCTATTGGCCTGACATGTCGGGACACACTCTGTTCCACTCCGTAATTGAAAACGGAAACCACGTCTATACGCGTACCTCACCCTCATGGTAATGTACATGTGCGTCAGTGAAAAAGACCAACAAAAAGGTGTTAGCATGTGGACGTAATGTGCTGTTCCATTCTCTTCTGTACCTAAGATCCATCACCGTTCCCTTTGGATCCCTACGTAATTCGGTGCTCTCCGATACACACGATCGAAGAGCGGAGGAGTGGTACTCAAGCGTCAACTTTAGGTTACAATATCTCCGGATGTAATTAACATTTTACAATGCAACAAACGGCACAGATTATGTATTTGTTTATATGTTCAGATGTGCTAACAAAAGTAACGGGGTTCCATTAAAAAAAATGTAGGTTTGTGTTAAAAAACATACTTCCGTTCATTTTTGTATGGTTTGTATTAACCAATTACACTAGCCCCTCTCCTCACGTTCGGTCTGTGGAATCGGTTCGTCAGTATTTGTATGGTTTACGAAATATATCCAGCGGTAACGTTAGGTGACTCACCCTGTATATATATAAGGCTCACCGGCCATTTGACCATCTTCTTCTGTGCGTACACACAAACAGCGTCCGAACTCTTACGCGAATCGGCAACACGCCGCGAGTAATGAGTTTAAGGGGCGAAGGCACTATGAATATAGTGCGGGAAAACGAGTTGAGAATTTGGGTCTCACAGGAGGCGTGCCAGAGATAAGTCCCTGCAGTCGCACTATCCTCTGTGTCCTCCGTGGCTGAGATGCCGGCGTGGTAGCTCAGCGTGTTCCGTCAGAGAGTTAGCTGCCCTCTGTAATAAAAAAAAACTGTGTGAACGGATCAACGAAGAGGCTGAACGGGTGACATCGGACGACCACCGCGAACGAATTCATCAAAGAAAAAAAAAACAGAGAGTCTGCCATGTAAGCAGGATCTCCCGGGTTCGAGTCCCAATCGGGTCACACATTTTTAACTGCCCCCGTTGACTTACATCAACGCCTGTATGCAGCTAGGGGTATTCATTTCATTGTAAGCACTAGAAGAGCCGCACTACAAGAAGAGCCTTGACTTGTGATCAATATTAATTGCTTGCATAGAAATTGTATATATCGAAGGACATTGATTATTTGCATGTCGCTGTTTGCTTGCGACACATCATTGTAAAACACCTGAGTTAAGTACTGTCAGTTCAATTTACTGTAATAAACTCCATTAAGAAGATTTGCTTGAATGTTGCCTAGCTATCCGAGAAAACAATTTCCTAGGCAACCTACATAAGACGACTGGGCAGGATCCCACAAGAAGAAATTTAATTTAGATGGACCGGATGGATTTCAGCATTATTGGCGTGATCTGAGAACAGAGCAGCAGGTAAGAAGGAGTAGAAATTTTGGTGGTGTTAGTGTGATGGTGTGTGCAGCCTTCTGCGCTAACGATAAATCACGCACTGCTTGGCGAAACACTACAATGAACTCTCATAACACGTGCATTCAGACGTTAGAGGTAGAATTGATTACAATGCAGGAGGACGTAAAGAAAGGAACATATAGGATCTGCACATGTTTCTGCTACAACCAAAAGGTGGTTTGAAGATAAAGATATCGATGTCCTTCCCGGCCTGCACTTAGCCCGGATATGAACCCCGTGGAAAAACATTTTGGCAATACTTGCAGGACCTGTTCATTACAATGGAAGGCAGTCTGAGGCCGTTACGTGAGCTCAAAAGAGCGATACGAGACGGGTAGGCGACAGCTTCACTGCAAGAACTACAAACCCTTACAAAATGGTTGCCAAAGAGAATTTCTAAGTTAATTAGGAAGGACAAGGTTTGGACAAAGTACTAACAATGCAATAATACAACAGGAAACTCAGGAAATGCAAACGCCTTAGTTTGTTACTCGTGTTATGAAAGGTACTACGTAATATTATCTTACATGTATCTACTATTTTTAAAATAAATACGATGCAATATGCTGCAAACGTCGTACTATTACTGTCTAATGATCCGTGCCTTTATACTGATTTCCACTACTGTATATGCATAACTAAGTTTCAACGGAAGCTTCGGAACCCGAGTAATACTCGCACTTATCTGGTTTGTTCCACTTCCAAGCAAAACACCTTTTTTTTCAACTGTAGAAGCAATGGGCCTTTACTGTATATGTGGAAATACAGTCCAACCAAGGTAAGTGGTGCCTGGAACGACAAATTTACATTGAGAAAATACTTATCCGGCAGAATTCCTGATTGGTTGTTCCTTACTCGTTTGCTCAGTTTTTGTATAAATGAAGCTAACAGGGATTGTTACAGGTTTTGTATTTAATGTCTGGTTTTTCATTTGTCCTTGGTATGTGGATAATCCAGTTCGTTACCTCGAAGAACACAGAACATTTCTACCCTCGCCATCAGGCACAAACTTCACTTAGTTGAGCCATACGTTTGTCATTCACATCAGCAGGATAAGAAAGAGTGTCGTCAGTACCTGCAATACAATTCCGTTCAAGTGTTGACCATGGGGGGACATATTAGAGGCCTTGTCGAGCAGAGCAGCACTTCGCGTTCTTAGGTCCTCAACAGGAGCACCAGTGTGGTTGTGCAGCCGTGACTGTATGGAGTGCAATCACTTCTGCGGTGCCGAGTGAAACCAGCGCTGCCTTGCGACTCGTCAGGAGCTGGGCGGGTTCCCGCCACTACTGAGCGAAGAAGCCGTTTAGTGTAGACCGGCGGTCTTGGCAGCCGCGATCGAACTGCGGGGGAAGAGGCTCGTGGGCAGCACCGAATTCGCGCATGCGCAGAACACCAGGCCGTGAGAACCCTACGCGATCTCTGCACACTCAGATGCATCCAGATAAGTACGAACGACAGTAGCTAGACATCAGACAAACTACAGGCATTTTCATCTTTAAGAAAACGAAACAATTATTTCCACCAGCTTTAACTGAGCATTTAATTCTCAATAGTCTCCATGTACTCACTCAACATCTACTTCTACGTCTATACTCTGCAAACAGCACTAAGTGCGTAGCTGAGGGTACGTCGCACTGTATTAGCTATTAGGGAATTTTCCCGTTCCATTCACATATAGAGCGCAGAATATATGATTGCTTAAATGCCTCGGTGCGGAATGTAATTAGTGTAATCTCTCGATGTCTCTGGCACTAATACGTTAGGGGTGTCGTAATACAGGGAGTTTGCTTTAATTGGAGACAACTGAATTTCTCGAAAATGACGCATCGTATGAAAGACCAGTTTAAGTGAAACATTAATGTTACTAAAGGGAACATCTGTCTGTGCTTCAATTGGCCATTTCCTAAGCACCCACTTCTGGGTAGGCGTGGTCAACTGCTAAGTGCGTGGCTGCATTGCTATGAACCCCATTGCCTCTCGCCTTCGGTCACAGCCTAAGATGCATAAACAGCATTGTCCAATCAGGCCTATTGTTAACTCTAGGAACAGCCCCTCATATAGATTAAATTACAAACTGCTAGCTCTTCTGAATACCCATTATACTTTTGAAACCAACTACTCCATTACGAAGACGTATGAACTCATTGACAAAATTAAGGATGTGCACATTCCACTGACAGTCAGATTTGCATCGCCTGACATTGTAAATCTCAATACTAACATCCCTAAACAGGACACCAAAAATATAGTCAAGAACAATCTGCTTGAACACAATAAACTGAGTATGGCAGAAATCTATGAGCTCATTGAGTTACTCACATTGGTGCTGTCATGCAATTACTTCAGTTTTAATAACAAAATTTACAAACAGAATGATGGGTTGGCAATGGGTATCAGCCTAGCTGGTAAGTTAGGAGACATTTACATTAACGACTTTGAGCGCACATTTTTCAAAACTAACAATCACATCAACAGCAAAATCATCTACTATAAAAGGTATGTAGAAGGTACAATTATTGTTTTTGATGGCACTAATGAAGAAACTGACACATTAGCTACCAAGCTGAGCAGCATGCACAATAACATCAAATTCACTGTTGCTCATGAATTCAATAACAGCATCAATTTCTTAGATTTAAAAATTTCCAGCAAAAACCAGAACATCGCTTTGAAATTTACAGAAAGCAAACAGCCACAGATGTGTGCATCATCAGCTCATCTTGCCATCCAAACCAACATAATATAGCACACTTCAGGTCCATGCTTAATCGCCTGCATAAAATTCCACTGGAACCAGGTGAACAACATAAAGAAACCAACATCATCAAAGCCATAGATCTAAACAATGGATATAACGCTCACATGATTGGTAAATTATCACAAAAAATCCAAAAAACAGCGAACAACAAAGCCCCACACCAGACACGCAAAAGAAAGCAGCAGAAAATATGTCTCACATCCTTTTCTAGGGAGCATATCCCATAAAATAAGTAATCTTTTCAAAAACACAAACATAAATATAAGCTTCCACACAAACCATTCATAACATAAAGAATAACAACCACCCATACAAAAAATCAGGTATATATAAACTCAGACGCCAAAATTGCCCCTCCTTCTATATTGGACAGACTGGAAGAAACTTTGTGATTCGATTCAAAGAACATGTAGATGCCATACGTTTGAATAATCCTTCAAAATCTACATTTTCAGTCACACGGTTCTCAGTAAACATAGAGTAAAAAACATTGAAAACCATATCCAAATATTGCATCGTTCTGAGAAAGGTAGCCTAATGAATCTGCTTGAAGAGATAGAAATATATACACTTAAAAGCAAATCACCACATCATATTCTCAATCAACAGGCAGAGTTAGCCAATGCAACCTTTCTACAAAATTTCACTCATCTAATATCCAGTTTAAAACATAAATAAACACTACTCCTTTTAACAACAACATGCAACCGATAATCCAAACGAAGTATTACATCACAATATGGCTGCCTGCTCAGTCACACATTACTGCAACTGTAAAATTGATTTAAAAAAAAGGTGGTGTGCCACACTAAATTAATATAATTTCTACTGTCACCTTATTCATGTATCTCATCTATATGTTGTTGCCTGTTTATGGCATTGTATTTACACAATACCATATAAGTAACATTCATACAAACAGGCCACCACGTTTTCCCAATTTATTTGTAATTAATGCTCACTGAATATGGTGTACTCACAATGTAACGCTTATTCTTTGTAATATAAATACTCGTAATGTTACCTTGATACTCTGGAAAATTAAAGCAATGTATATATTGTAATACAAAAAAATTTACTGTCAAATTAAAGCAATGTATATATTGTAATACGAGAACTTCTTTGGCACTGCGTTACACCAAAATATAGCCAACTGCTTAGTCACACTTTATTGCAACTATATTTTATTCAAAATTTCAGTGCACCATATGATGTTAAGATAATTGTTACTGCCATACTATTCATTTTATCTCACCTCTGTGTTGCTCACTGTATCTAGCACAGTATTTACATAATACCATGTAAGTAGCATTCACACAAGCTGGTTACTACATCTGCCAACTTCATCTGTAATAGTATATGCTCATAATGTAAGGTTTATCTCTGTTTTTTAATTTTCATTATGTTATGTCTATTCTTTAAAAACAGTCATACCGTGAAATCAAAGCAATCTGTATATTGTAATATCTCTGAGAGAGAACATCTCTGGCACTGTTGTATTTGTAAAACTGCAATCTTTGTCGCAGCTTCACATGTGGCAAATACTTTTTGGTGTGTGTGTGTGGTGCTTTGCACAATATGGTGATGTGCAAATCATATAAGTGCTGCATATATTTTAAAATATTTCAAAAATACAATCCTGCAACTTCGCAACAAAATTGCGCGGAATTTTCGATGTAAGTACCATAACCACTTAACCTCACATATTTGTTTACTCTGTATTTCATCGTTTGGGGGTTAGTTATGTTCACATAGAGCGCTTCTAAAATTGTTTTCTACCGTAGGGCACCAACACATCAAGAATATTTTGCCACAGTGGAAGAATAAAAATCGAAAACTGACTATTATGTAAAGTGCATCTTGTAAATCTTGTGAATAGCCATCTGATGATGAACTTGTCATTTCGAAACCGGTTACGGCGCTATTTACTTATATAAATAGCAGTATTAATAGTGGCTTTTTGCTGTCTTCTTCTTTGTAAGAAACAACCTACATTAGTAGGTTAGGCGTTTCAGTGTCTGCTTAGAAACTAAGTTTAGCGTGATCCAGGTACAACGACTTGGATGCGATAGTTATCTGTTCCCATCAGGATGGCTGCTACCGTTGAGTCCCCTTGAGAGTATCGGAAGTTGGAAGGAAGCACACGCCGAAATCAGTCACCCTGAGAGCAGCCACTGAAATCAAGCATAGTAACTTATTTGTCAGAAATTTCAATCTCTAGCCATATTATCTCAACTGTAAAATCAGATTTGTAACACTCAACGTCTGAATATCACTATCAACCGTTAGAACACAAAGGTTTACATTTCCGTTGTAAATAAAATGTAGAATCAAATGCGTCAGTTCTTAGTTGCATAGAGTGGCAAACTTGTTGATCTTTGTCGATTACAGCGCCTTCTATCACGAATGAGTAAACCGTAAGAACCGAATATGCAATAAAGATAAGGGTTTCCCATTAGAAAACATGGAGTTAACCTCACACACGCAAGGTGCGTTGTTAGGAGATGGCCAGTTAAAGCAGACATATATCCTCTTTACTAATATTGACTTTTCACCCAGAACATTTTTTTCGTACGATGCATCATTTCGAAATATTTAGTGGTCTCACGATAAAACAAACACCTTTTATATTTCTAGATTCACCACCTAAAGTTGATTCTACAAACTTTCTGAGTAGGTTTTCGGAGACTAGTTCACGCCTCTCCTCAGGATTCTAACAGTTCAGTTCTGACAGCATATTCGTGACACTCTCCCAGTGGTCGGACAGACCTTGACCATTCGTGCTGTCCTACTTCTTATCTTTTCAATATCCCGTGTTAGCCCTATTTTGATACAGGTACCACACGCTTCAGCAGTATCCTGGAATGGGTCGCACCACTGTTTTGTATGCTGTCTTCATTGCACACTGACAGAGCTTACCTAGTGTTCTGCCAATGAGCCGCAGTCTGCAATCTGCTTTACCTTTGAGACTATGATGCGATCGATCCATTTCGTGGTACACTAATATTTTTCGTGCTTTCGTGTCTCCTTGGTCTTCATTTCATTGTTTAGAGAACTTGACATTTTTTCCTACAGTTGTTCTCTCATGAGAGAAGCGAATTATCTGAAAAAAAATCTTAAATCGCTTTTAGAAAACCTAGAAAGATGCACACTATGCATAAGTAAGAACATAAACAGATAAATAAGTTTTTTAAAGATAACTGTTTCAACAGTGGAAAAGTCGGCTCTATTGACGGAGAAAAATGTAGTTTTTGCATTATTTGCAATTAGACAGCTAAAAGTGTCGATACTCCTCTCCCCTACGTCTCTAGAGTTCGTAATGCAAGCAGCTTAGTGTTGTAGGACGAAGCAAGTTAGTTGAATGGAACAAGGTTATGGAGTGATCACTTTTATCAGTGCTTGCAATAAAATACGCTGAAATTTGGTAATTACATCTGCTTAGCATCAAGCAAGAGCAAGAAACAATCGTTAGTGTCAGTTTTTTGTTTGCTTACTCGGGGTGCGGCGTAAATAACGTGTAAGGATGATATTTACTGCAGAAAGCAATACGTAATCAATGATAATTTGTCGTTGAGTACGTATTGTCTCTTCAACATCGCTAGTATTATGGATTCAAACAGCGGAATTAGTTCCGAAATAGACTGCAAATCTACTGGAAAGTGACTTTAAAAGTGTTCAGCGACTGTTTAGTTAACATCAGTAAAAATCTAGCGTTCCAGAAAATTTCCCCAAATTACATCTACATCTACATCTATACTCCGCGAGCCACCTTACGGTGTGTGGCGGAGGGTACTTATTGTACCACTATCTGATCCCCCCTTCCCTGTTCCATTCACGAATTGTGCGTGGAAAGAACGACTGCTTGTAAGTCTCCGTATTTGCTCTAATTTCTCGGATCTTTTCGTTGTGATCATTACGCGAGATATATGTGGGCGGTAGTAATATGTTGCCCATCTCTTCCCGGAATGTGCTCTCTCGTAATTTCGATAATAAACCTCTCCGTATTGCGTAACGCCTTTCTTGAAGTGTCCGCCACTGGAGCTTGTTCAGCATCTCCGTAACGCTCTCGCGCTGACTAAATGTCCCCATGACGAATCGCGCTGCTTTTCGCTGGATCATGTCTATCTCTTCTATTAATCCAACCTGGTAAGGGTCCCATACTGATGAGCAATACTCAAGAATCGGACGAACAAGCGTTTTGTAAGCTACTTCTTTCGTCGATGAGTCACATTTTCTTAGAATTCTTCCTATGAATCTCAACCTGGCGCCTGCTTTTCCCACTATTTGTTTTATGTGATCATTCCACTTCAGATCGCTCCGGATAGTAACTCCTAAGTATTTTACGGTCGTTACCGCTTCCAATGATTTACCACCTATGGCATAATCGTACTGGAATGGATTTCTGCCCCTATGTATGCGCATTATATTACATTTATCTACGTTTAGGGAAAGCTGCCAGCTGTCGCACCATGCATTAATCCTCTGCAGGTCCTCCTGGAGTACGTACGAGTCTTCTGATGTTGCTACTTTCTTGTAGACAACCGTGTCATCTGCAAATAGCCTCACGGAGCTACCGATGTTGTCAACTAAGTCATTTATGTATATTGTAAACAATAAAGGTCCTATCACGCTTCCCTGCGGTACTCCCGAAATTACCATCTGCAGATTTTGAACCGTTAAGAATGACATGTTGTGTTCTTTCTTCTAGGAAATCCTGAATCCAATCACAAACCTGGTCCGATATTCCGTAAGCTCGTATTTTTTTCACTAAACGTAAGTGCGGAACCGTATCAAATGCCTTCCTGAAGTCCAGGAATACGGCATCAATCTGCTCGCCAGTGTCTACGGCACTGTGAATTTCTTGGGCAAATAGGGCGAGCTGAGTTTCACATGATCTCTGTTTGCGGAATCCATGTTGGTTATGATGAAGGAGATTTGTATTATCTAAGAACGTCATAATACGAGAACACAAAACATGTTCCATTATTCTACAACAGATTGACGTAAGCGAAATAGGCCTATAATTATTCGCATCTGATTTATGACCCTTCTTGAAAATGGGAACGACCTGCGCTTTCTTCCAGTCGCTAGGTACTTTACGTTCTTCCAGCGATCTACGATAAAGTGTTAACGTTTAATAAAAGGTATCATCTATTGAAATGTGAACAAACAGCCTCATTAACACGACCGCTGCAAGAAATTTGTCACATTGTGTTTATTCATACAGTATATCAGTTTGCCTTTAAATTGCGGCTAATGTCTGTTCCCAGTGCTAGTGCTGATGTAGCAATTTTATTACAAAGTACGACCACAGGTATTGGGAAGAGAAATACTAACGATATTTACGAGCGAACCGACGTCATATGCAGAAGGTAAGTGGAATAAAACACCGGTCGTGACATCTTTATCGTGATGTTTACCTTAATAAATAGTGTGCCTGTAGACGGGAAACAAGACACAAAGGACATCATAAAAATTTGCTACGTACTGAATACTAAATATTGCTTGATCTACTTGCATATACACAAGATAGTTCTTTTAACTTGGAAAAATTAAATAGCTCGAAAATACGAAACGTACGGAAAAAAATGTTCTAGATGAAAACTTAATATTTTCAAAGGGGACATCTGTCTGTCCTAAAACTAGGCACCTCCTATCACCCCTTCCCCACGGGAGAGGGAGGGGGGAGGGGTGTTCAACAGCTTTTTATTTTCAAATATGAACACCCAAATTTTCGGATTCTGCACCAAAAAAATGCTTTGGATTTAACCGAAAAATTTTTGACATTCGTGATACGTGGCACTGTAACTTAAAAATTAATTTTTCCAGTTTTTGCAAATAAGAACCGATTCATTTTATTCTACGTTACATTTGCAATAAAAATGCAAACTTTTCTGCTCTAAACAAACCCTTTCGGGGTTGACGCCTGTGAGCCCCAGATGATTGCGATGGTTGATTTTAGTGAGTCCCTTCGAATCTCACCAACAGCGTGTCTGATTTCGGTGTGTTCTTCCGCCCACCCTCCGTAATTCTCACGCCGGCCACTAAGCGACTTACGGCGGATTACAACGCACAACCATTATAAGGAAAACCGTTTATAATAATGGGCACCACTCCTCTCGGGAACTTGAAAGCACATTTCAAGTAATGGTTGTTTTATCTTCAGAAGAGCAAATCGGGGTTATGTCAATTTATGGCGAGCCTGCAAGAAACTGGAAGCTGTTGTTGTTCTTTACGCCGAACGTTTTGCTGATAGGCCAGGGTCGGGTACTACTATTTACCTTGCTGTAAAAGATATACTACCCAAGAAAAACTCGTAGAAGAACTGTTAGGGGGAACAGCAACAATGAAATTGCAGTATTAGCTGCAATGGCTCATACAACACATGCGAGCACCCGAGAAACATCTCACCAGTCAGAAAGCGCTCACATTGGCGTTTGGGCTATCACAGAAGGTAGCTAACAGCATCCCTACCATATCTCCGTGTATCAAGAACTTCATGGGAATGATTTTCAGAATCGAATGTGGTTGTGCGACCTGCAATTCTTTTGCCAAGTAATGTTCTCCAGCGAGTCAACTCTTAGGAATCATAGTTATGTTAACCATCATAACAAGTATTAATGGATCGTGGAAAACGGGCACCGGGCATGTGAAGTTGATCATCAGCGTCCTAGGTCTGTTCACATTTGTTGCGGTGTCATAGGCGACAAACTAATTGTGCACTTATTTTTGGAAGGCACATTGAACGGAGGAAGAAATTGTAAATTATTGCAAGATGTACCCCTCGTAGTGCAACAGAACATATGGTTTTAACATGATGGTTGTCAGACACAGCACTTCGGCAACAGCTCAAGAAGCATTAAATCACAGCGATATGACCTAATAAAATTTTCTTTAGCTTCTAGACACATCAAGAGGTTATTCAGGGTGAGTCGCGATTTCAATGTTCACTGGATCGGTAGAGGTCGTACAGTATATTGACCTGCTTGATCACTCGAACTTAGGTCGCCGGATTTTTTCTTGCGGGGTTATCTTAAAGACAAAGTGCTTGAAGAAGTGCCGACTACTCTACAGAACATAACAGAATGTATCACAAATGCTTACGCAAACATTACAGAAAATTCTTTCATGTTGTGTACGTTAATTCCATGCACGGATTAATAAATGCATCGAAATGAACGGACGTCATTTTGAACATTTGTTATGAATTACAATGACGGTGAGAGGCAATCAGACTCACCGAAATCAAGCATCTCGAAGATGAAGGCAAAGGGATTACTGGAATCAGGCACCCCGATGTGAACAGAAAATTACATCTGCGTCGTCGTTCCTGGTACATACTAAAAGTAGTTTATCAACCAGACATCGAAATATCCATAGTAAAAGTTCTGCTATACAATAACATTTGCAAAACTATATTAATTTTTAGCAAAAATATCATTTATTCAGAATAAAAAGATTACATTTTTATCGGAAATGTAATGTAGAATCAAATAAGTGCGTTCTTATTTGTAAAAAACGGAAAATTTGAATTTTGGCGATTATTCTACATCTACATCTACATCCATACTCCGCAAGCCACCTGACGGTGTGTGGCGAAGGATACCTTGAGTATCTCTATCGGTTCTTCCTTCTATTCCAGTCTCGTATTGTCCGTGGAAAGAAGGATTGTCGGTATGCCTCTGTGTGGGCTCTAATCTCTCTGATTTTATCTTCATGGTCTTTTTGCGAGATATACGTAGCAGGGAGCAATATACAGGTTGACTCCTCGGTGAAGGTATGTTCTCGAAACTTCAACAAAAGCGTCGCTCCTGCAGAGTCTTCCACTGGAGTTTATCTATCATCTCCGTAACGCTTTCGCGATTACTAAATGATCCTGTAGCGAAGCGCGCTGCTCTCCGTTGGATCTTCCCTATCTCTTCTATCAACCCTATCTGGTACGGATCCCACACTGCTGAGCAGTATTCAAGCAGTGGGCGAACAAGCGTACTGTAACCTACTTTGTTTTCGGATTGAATTTCCTTAGGATTCTTTCAATGAATCTCAGTCTGGCATCTGCTTTACCGACGATCAACTTTATACGGTCATTCCATTTTAAATCACTCCTAATGCGTACTCCCACATAATTTATGGAATTAACTGCTTCCAGTTGCTGACCTGCTATATTGTAGCTAAATGATAAGGGATCTTTCTTTCTATGTATTCGCAGCACATTACACTTGTCTACATTGAGATTCAATTGCCATTCCCTGCACCATGCGTCAATTCGCTGCAGATCCTCGTGCATTTCAGTACAGCACCATCTACCACGAATGGCAAAAAGTGTTTCCTGTAAACGCTAGGTTGGTGGTTGGTTTGGGGAGGGGACCAGATAGCGAGGTCACCGGTCCCATCGGCTTAGGGAAGGATGGGGAAGGAAATCGGCAGTGCCCCTTCAAAGGAACCATCCCGGCATTTGCCTGAAGTGATGTGGGGAAATCATGAGAAACCTAAATTGGAATGGTCTGAGGCGGGTTTAAACTGTCGTCCTCCCGAATGCTAGTACTGTGTGTTAACCACTGCGCCACTTCGCTCGGTAAACCGAAGACTTTTTTTTTGTGTAGTTTTAGCAACATACACCTACGTTCTTAGGATTACGCACCTCATCCCACAAAAAGAGAACGCTTAGTGAATCACTTTGTTGTCTGTCTCTCTGTCAGAGTGTTAAGACTCTTTTTCTCAGGAGCTGGTAGAGACAAACAACCTGAAATTACGTGACATACTTAGGTCTACTGTCTCCTGGCGGTGTAAAATATTTAAGCTTCTAAGTCAATGCAATTAAAAGATACGGTCATTTTTTGATACTCGCAAACCCACTCACCAATACCTGTGAAGTACTGTCCATTGACCTAGAGCAATGAAATTCGACAAAACCAATTCACTGTACAAGTTCAACAAAAAATTCAATTTTTTTAAATTTTTAATTATATCACATAAAACAATATTTCTTCCGGATACAAAGTTACATTACTTTCACAATCCATCAAACATCTTAGGAATTACGATAGCTGTTTTGATCTTATTTTCAGTAACAAGTAGGGTGATTCACGAGGAAGGTTTGTGTGTATAATTTACAAATTTTTCGTGCTAATTGGCTGAGCAGCAATGAAGCCACCTGTCAGTATTAAAACGACAACTTTGCCTTCTAGCGGTGATAGGCCACTCCATTACCACAACATGCCGGCGCTAGTATCTCAGCTCCTGAACGAACTATTCATTGTGCATGCAATCATTCCCCGACGGTCTGTCCCTACAACATACACAGTAATTACAAAATTTCGAAGAGAAGTAATATTAGTAACTGATGCAGGATTGCACTATCACTGTTTGGGATGAGGTTCCAATATCTCATAAAGTACCCATTGAATGGTTCCACAGAACAATTTGACGTTTGAGTAACAACAATAACCCTATGGCTGGCTTTACCATCTTCTTCTCTCGAGACTTCTGTCATATCTTCCCGGCAATCACAACAGGGATGAGTGCAGATGAAGTCAACGCATCTCGATTTGCTAATTAGCATATTATGTCAACATCACTCCAAAATCCAAAAAATAATTGAAAAATTACACCAATACGAAATAAAACAGAAATTTTAATCTTAAAATTAGAACACTCTAAAAGCCTTGGAATTCCTGGGACTGATATCTTGCCGGTATCAGTATAAAAAAAAAGGCAAATTCTCAGTTCCTTTGACTGATGCACTATCTACAGGTACATAATTAGGCTTTCACAGAGTCCTCAGAGGGTCATTCCTACTCGCACTTGTATGGTTTTTAACTTATAATTGAAATTATATCATCGAACCCTTTCTCCAACCAATAAGTTGACAAATACAGAGAAGGTACATTCTCAAATTCTAATATGTATCTAATTTTTTCAATGTTAAATATCTCTTTTATGGCTTTAGCAATTACCTCTGTCCCTTCTTGGATTAGACAACGATTATTGTATTAAAAGACGCAAAGAATACGCTGTATATAAACTTCAATTCCCATTTGCTTAAAAAGGATGGCTACATTGTATGTAAATGTGATGGGCTGGAAGTTGTGCAGCCAGCAACAGAAGAGCTGTATGCAAAGATTTAAACTGAGGGAGTAACTGCACTTAACGATCATTCGTTTGCGAGCGGGCTAAGCTTAAGATCTTATGGAAATTCCACCAGAATATCTAGCAGCAGAGTCGCCAACAAACACACACGAAGACGTTAAATACTTTAATAATAGTGTTATGCAAGAAATAAAAGAAAAAATTTAAATTTCTAAATTGTTAAAGTATTTCACCTCTTCGTGTGTGTTTGCTGGCAACTCTACTGCTAGACATTCTTGTGGAATTTCTATAAGATCTTAAGCTTAGCCCGCTCGCAAACGAATGATTGTTAAGTGCAGTTACTCTCTCAGTTTAAATCTTTGCATACAGCTCTTCTGTTGCTGGCTGTACAACTTATAGTCCATCACATTTACATACAATGTAGCCATCCTTTTCGACCAAATGGGAATTGAAGTTCATAAACAGAGTATTCTTTGTGTCTTTTAATACATTTATCGTTGTCTACAAGCACTTCAATATAATGCCACATTCGACCAGTATTTACAATAAATGCTGATATCTTGTATTTTCCAGTTCTATCCAGATTTTCTCCATAGATTATATTTGAAGTAATTTGTAATCCTTGCTTGTAAATCTGCAATATCTATTCTTTTTCCAGCAGGAATTCATATTCTTTAATTATGGCAGTTGTTTTGACAAACATTACAGTTTTTGTTTTATTACTTCAATCACTTCTACTCCCAGTTTCTTTTCCCTGCACATAAGACATTGACTGCACTCAGGAGAGCAATTGCGTTAACAGGGACTAGCTTAAGCGTGTTCAGTACATTTGTTCAGTCTCTTAAGACTTGGGAATAACATTACTCGTGGGAACCAATCCTAATTTTGAAACATCTATATTTGACGGTATTGTGGACACATTCCTAAATTGAGAAAAGTACATTTCCCCACCTTTAATATAACAGTTGTGTTTTATACTTGTGTCATCTTCGTTGGAGTCTGCATTAACAATATCCACACTGTTTACAGGTAAGTAGTCAAAATTATAGGAATGTAGCGCACAGTTTATAATCATGTGCTTAACTGTCTGGCGCCAGCCAGCTTCTGATTATTCTTATTGCACCAGTATATCTATTGTAAAACTTGTTAAACACTACACAGGAGCTGTTCTGTATGTTGTTCGATAGTTTATACTACATAGAAGTAATTCGCATGGAAGAGAGTGGAGGGTATTGTAAATACTGTCTGCTAGCTTTTAATACACTTAGTCCGGCTCGAACACACCATCGATTCTGTAGATATAAATCGTAGCTTCAAGTCTACATCTACACTCTGCAAGCCACCTTGTGGTTTGTGCTGGAGTGTCTGGTCTGGTCTGGTAATACAATGTTCTTTAACCCAGGAAGGTATTAAACTTTCATATAGATGCATATAAAGACGTTCCATAAAATTAAATTGGTAAGATGGTTACTGATAACTTTCTTTATTCCTGGTGTTGTGATTTTAAATATAAATTTGTTATAAGGGTTTGGATGTGGATCCACCCATTTTAGTTTCAGGATAGGGTCAGAGGTACCCATGAGGAGTGAAAAAAGACACAAAATAATGCAGGAAGGCTGGCAGCTTACGACTGAGTGCGAGTACAATAAGAGTTAGAATGTGAGACCCGAAGAGACTACATGATAATGTGACCGGATCTGCTGCCGTTCTGTATTTTTAGAGTATATAGCAAGATTCGATAGCTGCAGCTCATTTGTCTTCTGTTGTATGTAAATAGTGAACGCAACTCCATCCTAAGATGCTAGACATTGCTCAGCTATTAGGGAAGAATCGAAACCAACCAATAAACGCTTTGGGTTGTGGTTATTATTGGAGAAACTGGTCAGTCTTGTTACTGACATTGGTAACATAAACTATGTCGTAAATGGTACGCTCCTTAGCAAGAATAATTTCAATGTACTTAAACCAATTAGAGAACCGCTTTGTGACAATACTGAGGCATTTAAAATCTGTGATCAGATGGACTATCAAGCGCAGTTAGGGAAGGAAAGGTCTTTAGTATTAAATAAGGAGACATGTGGATTATTTAACAGTGATCAACAAAGCAAATTTTCCGAGCTAATCTGTGCGAGATATGTCGACAAGGTCAATCTAACATTTCTGCAACAAGCAAGAGGGATAATGGAGAAATACGGCAAGGAAGCACTGGAAACCATTTCGAGGAAATGTAAAAATCCTGTGACTATAAAGTGGAATTGGCTGACTCTAAAATAGATGTTCTGATTGAGCAAGTACTAGAGATATTGATGTAGCTATGTGTTGAAAGCCTCTACGAGAGTGAAGATTTGCCTGATGTGATAGAAGAAGAAACAGGAGTCGATTTAGAAGAGACAGGGGATCCAGTATTAGAATCGGAATTTAAAAGAGCTTTGGAGGACTTACGGTCAAATAAGGCAGAAGGGATAGATAACATTCCATCAGAATTTCTAAAATCATTGGGGGAAGTGGCAACAAAACGACTATTCACGTTGGTGTGTAGAATATATGAGTCTGGCGATATACCATCAGACTTTCGGAAAAGCATCATCCACACAGTTCCGAAGACGGCAAGAGCTGACAAGTGCGAGAATTATCGCACAATCAGCTTAACAGCTCATGCATCGAAGCTGCTTACAAGAATAATATACAGAAGAATGGAAAAGAAAATTGAGAATGCGCTAGGTGACGATCAGTTTGGCTTTAGGAAAAGTAAAGGGACGAGAGAGGCAATTCTGACATTACGGCTAATAATGGAAGCAAGGCTAAAGAAAAATGAAGACACTTTCATAGGATTTGTCGACCTGGAAAAAGCGTTCGACAATATAAAGTGGTGCAAGCTGTTCGAGATTCTGAAAAAAGTAGGGGTAAGCTATATGGGGAGACGGGTCATATACAATATGTACGACAACCAAGAGGGAATAATAAGAGTGGACGATCAAGAACGAAGTGCTCGTATTAAGAAGGGTGTAAGACAAGGCTGTAGCCTTTCGCCCCTACTCTTCAATCTGTACATCGAGGAAGCAATGATAGAAATAAAAGAAAGGTTCAGGAGTGGAATTAAAATACAAGGTGAAAGGATATCAATGATACGATTCGCTGATGACATTGCTATCCTGAGTGAAAGTGAAGAAGAATTAAATGATCTGCTGAACGGAATGAACAGTCTAATGAGTACACAGTATGGTTTGAGAGTAAATCGGAGAAAAAGCGAAGGTAATGAGAAGTAATAGAAATGAGAACAGCGAGAAACTTAACATCAGGATTGACGGTCACGAAATCAATTAAGTTAAGGAATTCTGCTACCTAGGCAGTAAAATAACCAATGACGGACGGAGCAAGGAGGACATCAAAAGCAGACTCGCTATGGCAAAAAAGGCATTTCTGGCCAAGAGAAGTCTACTAATATCAAATACCGGCCTTAATTTGAGGAAAAAATTTCTGTGGATGTACGTCTGGAGTACAGCATTGTATGGTAGTGAAACATGGACTGTGGGAAAACCGGAACAGAAGAGAATCGAAGCATTTGAGATGTGGTGCTATAGACGAATGTTGATAATTAGGTGGACTGATAAGGTAAGGAATGAGGAGGTTCTACGCAGAAGCGGAGAGGAAAGGAATATGTGGAAAACACTGATAAGGAGAAGGGACAGGATGATAGGACATCTGCTAAGACTTGAGGGAATGTCTTCCATGGTACTAGAGGGAACTGTAGAGGGCAAAAACTGTAGAGGAAGACAGAGATTGGAATACGTCAAGCAAATAATTGAGGACGTAGGTTGCAAGTGCTACTCTGAGATGAATAGGTTAGCACAGGAAAAGAATTCGTGGCGGGCCGCATCAAACCAGTCAGTAGACTGATGACAAAAAAAAAAAAAAAAAAAAAAAAACATGTGTGGACTATTATTACCTTGTGGTCCTAGATATAACACTGTATTTCGACATTTAACAAAAACTGGATGTGTGAATACCAATTACACTGCAGAAAAAAATTAGTACACACTTTTAGAAGTTTACAATTCACTCTAGTTTTATTGTTGTAACAGTGCATATGGAGCACATCAAATGATTGCATTTACAGATGAGTAGCACAACATGTCATAGGTACCAAGTACCGACTCATGCTGATACTCCCATGTTAGTGTGATGTGCCAATCACTGGCGGCAATGCAGGCGCTGAGTCTGGGATCCAGTCGATCGTACAGATGGAATGTCCTGGGAAACGTTATGCCACGTGTGCTCGACCTTTTCACGTAGTACCGTAAGAGTTGTTGGTTAATGAGTCACATGAGTCACTAACCGTCCCATCAAATACCAGATGTGCTCGATTGCACGATTGGAGACAAGTCCGAAGATCGTACTTGTCAGGGAATTTTTTGCACCTCTTGAAGAGTACGTTAAGTTTCATGGACATTGTGTGGGTGGGCATTATCCTGTTGGAATAGAACATCACCTTCCTGCTGCAAGAACGGCAAGAGAATGGGTCTAACATTCTGCACGTACCGAAAACACCAAAAATGAAATAGAATTATCCAGATTATAAGGCCTGAGTTGGGACTAGTGTTTCTTGGACGCACTTTACAGGACAGAGCTCACCAAGTCTACATCGTACGTGCAAACGATCGTCACTTGCGTGCAGACGGAATCTGCTTTCATCGCTGAAGACCACTGTGTGTCATTTCCTATTCAAAGTTATCTTCTGACGGCATCAGTCGACCTGTGCATGTCCATACTGCGTCGTGAGTGGAAGACGGGCTAGAAGTGTGTGTGCCCGTCGCCCCGCAGCTAATAACTGGTTGACACGTCTGGGCTCACAATCCCTCTTTTCCGTGCTGTGGTAGCTGTACGATCGGCCACTGCTGCCCTTAGAGTACGACGATCCAGGCCGGCGTCTGCACTGCGTGTTCGTCCAAAAGCTCGTCTACGGGTGTGAGGAAGTTTACTGATACCAGCATCGTTGCACAACTGACGCAACACGTCTAACTTGTATGGCAATTCTCCGAAAGGACCATCATCTCCGCGGCATGGTTGCCTGCTTGCTTCATACGTTTGCACCACGCTGTGATCATTCCCTATTAAAAGGTAGACACAGTTTACACTCTGGTAGCTATGCCACTACTTTATCTGTTGGCGGATTACGTTGAAACCATTGTCAGTACGTCTATTACCTCCCAGTCGGCATATGCCATCATCGGATCGAAATCGACGTCGTCTTTCCCGGTTTACTATTTTCTTACGGCAGTGTATCAAACCACAGCTTCAGTGTACAAGGAGAGCACAAGGAGACCACCAGGGAAACAGCAATTTGATTGTGGATAACAATAAGACAGATGAATAGATTTTTTAATGTGGATGAGCTCCAATTGCAGAATAAATATATACACCGTACAGCTAAAGAAACTGATACACCTGCCTAATATCGTTTAGGGCCCCCGAGAGCGCGGAGAAGTACCCAAACACGACATGGCATGGACTCGACTAATGACTGAAGTAGTGCTGGAGAGAACTGGCACCATGAATCCTGCAGACCTGTCCATAAATTCGTAAGAGTACGAGGGGGTGGAGATATCTTCTGAACAGCACGTTCAGGTCTGGAGAGTTTGGTGTCCGGTGGAAGTGTTTAACATTCAGACGAATGTTCCTGTAGCCACTCTGTAACAATTATGGACGTGTGGGGTGTCGCATTGTCTGCTGGAATTGCCCAAGTCCGTCGGAATGCACAATGGACATGAATGAATGCAGGTGATCAGACCGGATGCTTACGTACGTCTCACCTGTCAGAGTCGTATCTAGACGTATCAGGGGTCCCACATCAATCGAACTACACACGCCCCACACCATTACAGAGCCTCCACCAGCTTGAACAGTTCCCTGCTGACATGCAGAGTCCATGGACCTATGAGGTTGTCTCCATATCCGTACACGTCCATCCGCTCGATACAATTTGAAACTATACTCGTCCGACCAGGTAACATGTTTCCATTCATCAATAGTCCAATGTCGGCGTTGATGGGTCCAGGTGAGGCTTACAGCTTTG
Organism: Schistocerca serialis cubense; assembly: GCF_023864345.2. Classification (NCBI taxonomy): domain Eukaryota; kingdom Metazoa; phylum Arthropoda; class Insecta; order Orthoptera; family Acrididae; genus Schistocerca; species Schistocerca serialis. The sequence continues at coordinate 253,837,529 of NC_064645.1, read as the reverse complement.
TATCGTGCAGTCATCAAGGGTACACGAGTGGGCCTTCGGCTCCGAATGCCCATATCGATGAAGTTTCGTTGAAAGATTCGCATGCTGACACTTGTTGATAGCCCATCATTGAAATCTGCAGAGATTTCTGGAAATGTTGCACTTTTGTCACGTTGAACGATGCTCTTCAGTCGTCGTTGGTCCCGTTCTTGCAGGATGCTATTCCGGCCGCAGCGATGTCAGAGATTTCATGTTTTCAGGATTCCTGATATTTGCGGTGCACTCGTGAAATGGTCAAACGGGAATATCCCACTCTTCGCTTCCTTGGAGATGCTGGTCCTATCACTCGTGCGCCAACTAACACCACTTAAATTTCGATAACCTACCACTGTAGCAGCAGTAACCGATCTATCAGCTGTGCCAGACAATTGTTGTCTTATATAGGCGTTGTCGACCTCAGCGCCCTATGCTGCCTGTTTACATACTCGCATCTCTGGTTTTGAATACGTATGCCTGTACCAGTTTCTTTGGCCCTTCAGTGTGTAATAATTTTGTATGTCAAGTCACAAGCCGTAAGAGAACAATATTATTTATAACCATATTATCAATTTTACGAAGTACTCTAATAACAATCCACATGTCACTTTTACGTCTGTCTTGGCTAAAGAACATGGTGTTATCATATCTGAAGCTACAATGTATAACCACAGAATCAATGAAGTGTTTGACCCTGTGGCAGACGTCTAAGTCTATTAAATGCCACCAGACAGTACTATAATGTGCCACAGCTCGGGTGAGGGGTTGAGCAGGCATTGAGTCTGGACAAGTAACTCGGTGAAGTCACAAGGCGTCAGTGAAATAGCGTATCTGTGATATCATTTTATTTACATGATTGCTACAATGAATATTGTCTTCTTCGGTGTGCAGGAAATGAGCCAGGCTTCTCGCTCAAGCGTCAGCAAGGAATGCTCCGGACAGGACGCTAGCAGTTTGCATAGTTTGCGGCAGGACAGGCACACTGACTGGCGAGGTGGAGTGCGATAGGGGGGGGGGGGGGGGGGGAGGACCAGAAAGTATCCCGCAGATTCGCCTCTGTGTACACGATGAGCCTCAGCACTTTTGACAAGCGTTGCGCGCCACAGCAATTTCCAGATGGCGGCTGTTACGAAGGCAGAAGCCAAGGCCACTCTCAGCACACAGTGTTTACAGCCAGTACACGTTCAGCCTGAGGGACAGCCCTCAGGCGCCCACTCAGCTACTGGAAGGTGAGTCAGTTTGGCCATTCAGTAGAGGAAGGCCCAGTAGGTTCGCATCTCTTATCAGTCACAGCTGTGACTCAGTAGCGGCAGCGTGGAACAATTAAGTCCACCCACAGCCGGCAGGCTGCAGTCTTGTAGTTTATCTCTTCAAGCAGGCAGATAACAGCACATCACGGTTCGCCAGCAGAGGTAGCCTGTAACTAGCTAGACATCATATCATTGTAGCAGATTTGGTGGCCATTTGCCCTAGTTTAATCAGATGAGTCGGAGGTCCTATCCTCAACGTGGTGTCTCATTATGAACGGTTTACTCTGCCTCTGCATATCTCAACGATACTAGAATACCATGAAGCATTGGAGCTCGGATGTTGCAAGTGATTACTCCGTCTCGTAGAGTTTACATAATGATGTTCTGGGTGCCATTATACTACACCGTTTGTTTTCCTTGCTATAGGATTGCTCGCTGTGTACCAATCAATTATGAACATTGCCCTGCTTTTGCAATTCTGGCACACTTCACATGCTCTAGATTATGATTATGACACATGATCTGACTTAGAGTTGCTTCTTTTTTACGTCTGTGTCGAGCGATTGTACAACTCGGATCAGGGTTGCTGTGCAAAAGTATTTGCAATGCGCTCCACTGTAGTCTATGCCAATAGCTTCCACGTGGTATAAACAAACGAACAACATGTAAACGTAGACTTCCGCGGCCGTTGTCACAGTCAATAAAATTCTTCTGGGTAGCAATACACCATGAGGAATTTTATAATTCACAATGCGACCTCAAACCCAGAAGAATTTTATTGACTGAAACGAACAAGTTACTGAACAGCTACTGTGTTGTGCTTAACCGTGTTTTGCAACGTATATACCAGGGCCATAAGAATACACAAAGGTTGACCGGTGTACAAATAAACCTTCCAGTCAACATAGCATGAGAGAAGATTATAAACTGTGTTCTATCTCCCTATGGCTTCAATTGTTTGCCAGTAAACTACGTAGAGATAGTCCAGTGAAGATGGCATAAGTACCAGCGAAGTTGGCATAAGTATTATAAGTAAGTGTTATATTAAATCTGACAAACATTTACCCCAGTTTACGACATATATCTCCTATGTACAGTAGAATGTAGATGTTAAAAAATTCGGATTGATTCTCACAAATAATATTACTTCTGTATGTATCCAATAGTCTTAAGTAATTCCTTATTAAAGTAATTACTCACTTAGGTGCGGTTAATGACAAAGAAAACTGGGAAAGGAAGATACTGAGGGAAAAAAAGTTTCAGCAGCCCACTCAAAGTGTGCAAGCTTAAAGATTAGTTTAAACACGGTATATGAAAAAATCTGGATACAGCTGGGGAATACAAAATATTGCTATTTACTGTAAAATCTAATAGACGGTAGTCATAGATTGGAGTGCTTGAAGAAAATAACAGATTCGAGGAAATTTACTATGTTAAATGATACACAGACACTATATATAAATCTCCATTCCCGTTTGGATCTGCTTAAAAAAAAAGGATGGCTACACTGCACGTAAATGTAGTGGACTGGAAGTTGTGCGTCTAGTGACAGAGGAAAAGTATGTAGCTTTCTAAGCTGCTGGACGATGTGGCCGAGCGGTTCTAGGCGCTTCAGTCTGAAACCGCGCGACCGCCTCGGGCATACATGTGTGTGATGCCCTTAGGCTAATTAGGTTTAAGTAGTTCTAAGTTCTAGGGGACTGATGACCTCAGATGTTAAGTCCAATAGTGCTCAGAGCCATTTGAACCATCTTTCTAAACTGAGTGAACAGCTACACCAAAATGACCATTCGTCTGCGAATGATGTAAGCTTAAGTTCCATACCGAAATTTCACAAGAGTGTTGCACAGAAGGGTTGCCACCATAGACCCAAGGACGCATGAAGTGTTTTAACAATAGTGTTACGCAACAAATAAAAGGTAAAATTAAAAACGCAAAAATGATCTCGGCTATAAGAATTGCGAGAAGGAACATAGCTAATTTTTTAAGCGATAAAAGAGATATTTGGCAGGAAAACAATTAGATACGCATTAGATTTCAAGAACATACCTTCTTTGTATTTGTCATTGCTGGATGGAAAAAGGATTAGACAATGTGAATGTAGATTTCAATTATATATTAAAAACTGGACACGTGCGAATAGGACCTGCACTCTGAGGGTTCTGTACTAATTATGAGTATAAACGGTCCAGTCACATTAATGTGACCACAGTCTATGTTCGACATAGCCGTCAGGTTAGCTTCCTGCACTTGGGTGGGCGCGCTGGCCCAGGATCGAATCCGCCCAGCGGATTACCGACTGAGGCCGGTGTGCCAGACAGCCTACATGTGGTTTTTAGGCGATTTTCCACATTCCACTAGGTGAATACTGGGCTGATCCCCACGCCCCGCCCCAGCTACACGACTCGCAGACATTTGAACACGCTCGTACTATTCCATGGATTACACTACATGCAGACTGCTGGGGTACACTAACTCCGTCCCAGGGGGTATTGGATGGCGGCAGGGAGGGCATCTGGCCACCCCTAACATTAACCTTGCCAAATCCGATCTAGCCATGCCAGCCCTGCGAAACCGCGAGATTAAGGCACAAGCAAAAGAAGAAGAAAGAAGTCTATGTTCGACGTCAACGTGAAATAGCGTGCAATAACGACAGACGGCGGCACTATCAGTGGAGGGTATATAAAGCACATCAGGGGGTCGTGGGAAACTGTGCAGTTGTTATGGTAATGTGGATACGGAGCACTTTATCTGACATCGAAACGGGTATGATCATTGCCTTGAGGGCCAAGGGTGGAAGCGTTTCCGAAGCGGCTCAGTTTATAAACTGTTCACGTGCCGCCTTGGTTAAAGTATACCGTGCTTGACATTGCCGCTATGCAAAACCAGCACCAAGGCCACTGTGGTGCACCACAGACCGTAGATGATAGGGGTCAAAGATGGCTGCAGAGATCTGTACACGCAAACAGAAGTGCAACTGATTCCCAAAATGAACCAACGAGCTACCAGTAGTGTCTCCTCAACGACCGGTCAGCGGTTCCATCCTCTGCAGCAGGCACCTAGTTCGTGCATCGATGCTGACTGCTCTTCATCGCTGCCGGCCGGGGTGGCCGAGCGGTTCTAGGCGCTACAGTCTGGAACCGCGCGACCGCTACGGTCGCAGGTTCGAATCCCGCCTCGGGCATGGATGTGTGTGATGTCCTTAGGTTAGTTAGGTTTAAGTAGTTCTAAGTTCTAGGGGACTGATGACCTCAGAAGTTAAGTCCCATAGTGCTCAGAGCCATCTTCATCGTCGAGAAATACTGGAATTTGCAGGTCAGTAATCTAAGTGGAGGTCTACTGAGTGACGACAGGTGACCTTTTCAAATGAATCAAATCTTACGCTCCATCGGACAGATGGTGGTTGGCGTGTGCTGCGTGAAACGTCTGAAACTAAACAAGGAACGCATACTATGGTCTCGAGAATGTTTTCGTGGAATTCTTTAGGTGATCTCATTCTGGCAGGCACAATGGATCAACAGAAATGTGCATCTATCCTTGGGTAGCATGCCCACTCCCACATGCAGTTTTCTTTTCGTTGGCACGATGGCATCTAGAAGCAATGCATCGTGTTACACAGCTTAGAGTGTACATGCGTGGTTCGAAGAGAAGCTGTACTCCATTGGCCACCAAATTTCCCAGATTTAAAAGCAATCGAGAATCTGTGGGACTACCTCAATTGAGCTACGTTCGCACAATGGATCCTCAACTGAAAAACTAGCGCAGCTGCCCACAGTACTTGAGTCAGCATGGCTCCGTATCCCTTCTTGTATCTTCCAGATTCTCACTGTTTCTCGTCCTGCATCTGTCCCGCTGCAAAAGGTTGTTATTCAGGCTTTTAATAACTAGTTACAGACTGGACAGTGTAGGTAATTCATCCAACCCATCGAGGAACAAGACTACTTTTGCCTTTTTTATTTTCGATACTAGCCAGTCATCGATCTCGAGAGTTCCTACGCTTTAGAAAATGTTTTCCTTCTTAGTTTATTTGTGATTTCTCATTTGCTATTGTGATTCCTCATTTATTGTATTAATTTTGGAGTTATAATACCGTGCTAAGCTAATTGGCAATAGCAAATGTGTTGATGTCATCTGCTCTCGTCCCTGTTCTGTACTGGTCAGATTTGACAGAAGTCTCCAGAGAAGACAACTGTGCAGCGAGCCATAGGACCGTTGTTCTTACACAAAGGTCGAAATGTTCTGTGGAATGGTTCAATGAGTATTTTATTGGATATCGGAACCTCACCCCAAATAATGGAAGTGAAATCCTGCGTCACTTACCAGTATTACCTTGCTTTGAAACATTATAGTTGCTGTATGTGTCGCTGGCTTAGAACGTCATGGAGTTTTTGGACGTGTAGGAGCTGTCATGCTACCGTCGGCGTGGCACAGTAGCAGGAAGGCCTTACGCATACCATTGCTTGATGGGAAAGGCATCGTTGCCACAGTGACTTCATTGCTGCTCAGCCAATTAGCACGAAATATTTGTAAATCATATACACGAACCTTACTCGTGAATCGCCCTATCTACGAGATCAAAATTGCTCCTGTAGTTCCTAAGATTTTTGACGAAACATGATGCAACGTAAGTCTGCAATGCAAATAAATTTGCTTTGTTTGATATAATTACAAATTAACAATATTCGGATTTTTTTCGTTTACTTGTACTGTGAAACCTTGATTCTGCATCAATGGGAGGTACTCTGTAGGTATTAATGAGTGAAATTGCGAGGATCAAAAAATGGTCGTATCTTTTGACTGTATTGACTTAGAAACTGAAATATTTTATAACGCCAAGGGACAGTAGACCATAATATGTGAGATAAATATCAATCTGATATCTATACACGTTCCTGAGAAAAAGTGGTCTTAACAGCTGTTCAGACAGACAGGCGGACAACAAAATGATGCTAAAAGGGATCAATTTTTGACGATTAGGGTACGAAACCCAAAAGATGTAGTTGTATGTTACTAAAACTACACCAAAAAAGTAAAGCCTGAACTCGTTTTTTATTTGTAAATGTAAAAGCAAAATTTAATTAAGTTTTCGTACAAGCTTATTTGTTTTCTTGTTTGCTACTTTCCCAAAAATTCTTGTAAGTGTCCTATTATGACGACCTACATGTGTCTTTTGGATGTAAAGTAGCTGAAAGCAAGCAGTTGGCAGACCTTGTAAAGTAGTTGCAAATTGGCAGATCTTATCTACATGAACAATGAGAGAGAGGAAAGTGGTAATAATTCAACTGCGCTTGTCAGTTTTTTCTTCTGCAGGTGGCAGATCCCTGGAAATGCTTCATGAAGGATATCGACCTTTCTCCATGGAGTACAGCGCATGACTGACGAGTACATCTGATTGCTAGCATGCTCGGACACTGCAGATGAGTGATGGATTTAGATGACTGCAGTTTCACTGAATTGGAACAAATTTTTAGGACTGGGGGAGGGGGAAATACTTGAGGATGAATCTATACGGCACTCTGCGTTTCCAGCATCTTGGTAACTATTTGAGCTTCCACCCTCTTAGATCAGCCATTTGATTGTGGCAGCCAACTTGTGCATAAATTACACCGAGAAAGGTAATAAACTGGGCAACAGATTTGATCCTGAATACTCTCCATACACGCGCAAATGTCCTACAGTGATGGGGGAGAAGAAGAGGGAGACTGAGGTGCACAGGGACGAGATAGGCAGGGAAAATGTAATGGGGATCTTGAACGTGACTGATGGGATACGGAGTGACAAATCGTCGGACTCGGACGCCCTCAGCCACCATACTCAGAACATGGATTAACCCATTACAAGCGGATAGGGCTGTCCATAGATAGAGGTAAAGGTGGATAAATGGGCTCCCACTTTGTTTTTTTTTATATATATAACACCTTTTATTTTTAGTATAATCACCTGAAATTAACATAAAACATTTCTCTAGTATGTCCTGCAAATAGTTACGACATGTTTTGGTTCAACTTTTTAATATTTAAAACAAAATTTTATTTTTCGTGATAGTCTGCATTTTGTTGCGTCAAGAATTTGTGCTGGTAATATGGGCCCCAAGGTAGTTTGAAATAAAAAGAAACAAAAATTTGAAAAAATATCTTTATTTAATTTTTGTGTATAATGAAAGAAAGATTCACTCTGAACATTGTTAATTAGTCTACTGGTGGGATGACTTTCACAGCCTATCCCTAGTCTATTCACAATAGTCACACACATAAGCATCTTTTTACACGTTACAAGTGATCCCCTTTCAGCTGCAGATAATGCACCAACTTGCCTTTTTCCCCTCAGGCCGATGACACGAGAAATTTTTCTTTGAACAACACTAAGACCTGAATCGTTTGCCAGCCGGGGTGGTCGAGCGGTTCTAGGCGCTACAGTCTGGAACCGCGCGACCGCTACGGTCGCAGGTTCGAATCCTGCCTCGGGCATGGATGTGTGTGATGTCCTTAGGTTAGTTAGGTTTAAGTAGTTCTAAGTTCTAGGGGACTGATGACCTCAGCAATTAAGTCCCATAGTGCTCAGAGCCATTTTTTGACTCGTCTACATTAAAAACTCTGGCCGCAGGATATTTGTAGTTACTGAACGCAGCTTCAAGTAAACTGAAGAAATTATCGACAGCTTGTCTATTAAACCCATTAGCACATGAAATCGAAGTTGCGGATGGCTTCAAAATAGACAGAATATTTTTGTGCCGTGACATAAAATATTCAAACCAAGTTCGACCAGAAACTTCGCCCTTTACAAATGGATGAGGGATTTTATTTCTTGTACAAAGCGGGTAGGCCATGCGCCTGACGTCATTTCTGGTAAGGCTGTAGAATTTGGATTCCATAATGAGAAGATATTTAACCAGTTCGTCCTCAAGTCCCTGTGGTAAAACCGGTGGACGGCCCAGTTTAATATTAACTATTTCTTCGACCGGTTTATCGTTTCGTGAAAGTCTTTAGAGTGCAGAACGAGGGACAGAGTACACTTTAACCGCTTTTTTTAACCCCATTTTTTTCTCTTTAATAGCTACAATAGCATTTGACATACTTGCCGTTTCGATTTTTTTGGTGGTACAAGATGTCTTCGAGGCATCTGAAACATAAAGAGTAGCAATATTTATAAATGGTCCCATAAAATCTGATTGATTTTACGGGGCCCATAATACCAGCAGCAAAAGGGGCCCATATATCCACCCTCGACATCTTGGGAAAAACGATTTTGCTACGGTTAGTTTGGTTCGCAACCGACGTTAATTAATGTAAAACGGCATCCCAACAACAAGCCAAATACGTACCTTACCTTAGTTTTAGTAATAACATGTTATAAATTTGAGTTTTACTCAAATAAACACTAACCTTTCAAACTTTTGATGACAGCGAAAAAATTCACAGCACAGCTACTCACAAACCATGACAGCTATTACGTCTGCACACACTATAGTGAAGTTTGGCAACTAGTTCTAGTAGTTCATGTGCTTTCCGCTAGAATTCGTTTCCTGTACTTCCAAATATGTAGGAGGCCCATAATACCAGCAGGGGCCCATTTTTCCACCTTTGCCTCTACCTATAGGTTCAGGCCCATAGGCAGCTGCTTAATTGGCATTGCTTTAATGAATGACGATACTATTATCTATGTTCTAGGTTGCTAAAACTGCTGGCAATTGACAGTCCTATCCATTACTTACTTTCAGTCGTAGGGATTTTGTTTAAAAATATAACCGTGGCAGGACTACTTGCACAGCAGAAAATAAGGTAACACATGGATAGCTGGTTCAATAAATGAAAATAATAAGAAGCCAGACATATGGAAAACAGTATGTTTGTATACTTCAATAAATAATATTAATACCGAAGGGGAAACACAGTCAAGATATAGTACTATTCACTGTGCAAAAAAAGGCACTGCATCATAATAATTTATGGAAATCGTTAAGAGAAATGTTAATAAATAATTTAAAATAGATGCTGCCTGTGTTACCTCTATTTCCTTTTACCTTATATGTTACAGCTACTGTCGCTCCCTTTTTCAAACTCTTTGGCTTGCTTATGTAGTTGGAGCAGCCAAGACCCCGCTTTTTTCGCTTTTTACCTCTTTACGTGTCCCTCTCATGAAATGGAGGAACTAATGACCCAGTAGTACAGTCCCTTCAAACACATAATCATGATCATCATCACCAGGACTTATTCGGCAGTGATGATACGTTCTCATTTTTAAATGACATTTTCAGCTAAAACTGTGAGTGAATGTTGCAGTGTACCTTCAAGACACGAGGCCGCAGTAACGAAAATTTCGATATCAAAAGTGCTCATGTCAATTTATTGGGTGGCACAGGACACAGTGTTCATGTGCATTTGCGTTGGATGGATCTCGTCTGTAAGGAGGGATTCATTAACACACATAGGGTTTACCTACATATATATATGTTTCGAAGATCATGGTTTCAGTCATCTCGGTTTAATTTACTATAAGTCCTCCTTAATTATTCCGTTGCGCTATGAAAAAGTTAGTCACATCGTTGTTTTGCTCATTAGCATTCATATATGTTATGTACTTATATCTCATATAAAGGGAATGTTTCAGGGGCGTGAAAAGCCAGGATCGTAGTATCTCGTGAATTCACAGATTAAAATCTAAAGTAGTGACAGTCTTTCAAATGGTACGAAGGTGTAAAATCAGTAGCAGGGAAAACTAGTGAAATGCTTTGATTCATTGGAAGAATTCTGGGAAATTACAGTCCACCTGCGAAGGAATTCGCATACAAAACACTAATGCGCTCAGTTTTACAAACTCAACCGCTTGCAGTTTCTATCGAGCAGGTACAACATACCCCGAGCCAATTCAGCGAGGTGCTATTGCTTTCGTAAAGGGTCAGTAAAACCTATTCAAAAGTGTAATAGAGATTGTAGCATTTCTGCCCACGTTTTGTCATAATTTACCGTACAGTGTACTAAAGTTCATGCTGCCACAAGTTAGCGAGCAGGCAAGGTCACTAGAGTACCCACAACCCCACAAAAGACAATTACAACTTTATTTATATGTACTGTTTAAACATTTCTCCCAATTTCCAACCATGTTTATGACACTAGTCACGCTGACGGCTTTCCAATTATGATTTCAATTACGCTAATTTCACACTTTAAGCCTAGCTAAAGATTTCATTTAATGTTACATACCGTTGTCGGACTATGACGAGCGCACCCAGAGCGAGCAGGCACGCGACAGTCAGGCCAGCTCATCAGGCGGTCTGGGACAAACTGTCATGTAGTTTAGAACTATCTTTCACACCAGCAACGATTTCATGGTGCAAGTGGATGTTGCGTCTTACTCAGATAAAGGTAAGGTTTATATCCACCTCGAAAAACTTTTGTAACCACAGTCGATGACTAGTTTTGCGAGAGGTAATACATGTGTGCGGAGGACGTTATTTTACAGGGTGTCTGGCCTGGAGTTATACAAAAAGCGTTAGAGTTATACAAAATCATTTGTTTATACACTACTGGCCATTAAAATTGCTACACCAAGAAGAATGCAGATGATAAACGGGTATTCATTGGACAAATATATTATACTAGAAGCCGGCCGAAGTGGCCGTGCGGTTAAAGGCGCTGCAGTCTGGAACCGCAAGACCGCTACGGTCGCAGGTTCGAATCCTGCCTCAAGCATGGATGTTTGTGATGTCCGTAGGTTAGTTCGGTTTAACTAGTTCTAAGTTCTAGGGGACTAATGACCTCAGCAGTTGAGTCCCATAGTGCTCAGAGCCATTTGAACCATTATACTAGAACTGACATGAGATTGCATTTTCACGCAATTTTGTTGCATAGACCCTGAGAAATCAGTACCCAGAACAACCACCTCTGGCCGTAATAACGGCCTTGATACGCCTAGGCATTGAATCAAACAGAGCTTGGATGGCGTGTACAGGTACAGCTGCCCATGCAGCTTCAACGCGGTACCACAGTTCATCAAGAGCAGTGACTGGTGTATTGTGACGAGCCAGTTGCTCAGCCACCATTGACCACACGTTTTCAGTTGGTGAGAGATCTGGAGAATGTGCTGGCCGGGGCAGCAGTCGAACATTTTCTGTATCCAGAAAGGTCCGTACAGGACCTGCAACATGCGATCGTGCTTTATCAAAATGGCTCTGAGCACTATGGGACTTAACATCTGTGGTCATCAGTCCCCTAGAACTTAGAACTACTTAAACCTAACTAACCTAAGGACATCACACACATCCATGCCCGAGGCAGGATTCGAATCTGCGACCCTAGCAGTTGCGCGGTTCCGGACTGACCGCCTTAACCGCGAGACCACGGCGGCCGGCTCGTGCATTATCCTGCTGAAATGTAGAGTTTCGCAGGGATCAAATGAAAGGTAGAGCCACGGGTCGTAACACATCTGAAACGTAACGTCCACTGTTCAAAGTACCGTCAATGCGAACACGAGGTGACCGAGACGTGTAACCAATGGCACCCCATACCATCACGCCGGGTGATACGCCAGTATGGCGATGACGAAGACACGCTTCCAATGTGCGTTCACTGCGATGTCCCCAAACACGGATTCGACCATCATGATGCTGTAAACAGAACCTGGATTCATCCGAAAAAACGACGTTTTGCCATTCGTGCACCCAGGTTCGTCGTTGAGTACACCATCGCAGGCGCTCCTGTCCGTGATGCAGAGTTAAGAGTAACCGCAGCCATGGTCCCCGAGCTGATAGTCCATGCTGCTGCAAACGTCGTCGAACTGTTCGTGCAGATGGTTGTTATCTTGCAAACGTCCCCATCGATTGACTTAGGGATCGAGACGTAGCTGCACGATCCGTTACAGCCATGCGGATAAGACGCCTGTCATCTCGACTGCCAGTGATACGAGGCCGTTGGGATCCAGAACGGCGATCCGTATTACCCTCCTGAACCCACCGATTCCATATTCTGCTAACAGTCATTGGATCTCGACCAACGCGAGCAGCAGTGTCGCGATACGATAGACCGCAATCGCGATAGGCTACAATGCGACCTTTATCAAAGTCGGAAACGTGATGGTACGCATTTCTTCTCCTTACACGAGGCATCACAACAACATTTGACCAGGCAACGCCGGTAAACTGCTGGTTGTGTATGAGAAATCGGTTGGAAACTTTCCTCATGTCAGCACGTTGTGGATGTCGCCACCGGCGCCAACCTTCTGTGCATGCCTGAAAAGCTAATCATTTGCATATCATAGCATCTTCTTGCTGTCGATTAAATTTCGCGTCTCTGGCACGTCATCTTCGTGGTGTAGAAATATTAATGGGCAGTAGTGTATTTTAGTACGTGTTAAGGTTTATAACCTTATTTGTCCAACATTGTGCACTGGAGCTCAAACATTTTATTATGCATGTGGACACCGCTTGTAACTCGAAAGTATTTAAACGGTAAACCGTTTTTAACTGGACAGGTATCGAAACTGTAACTTCACTTCTCGCCACACGTTTATAACCATGACAAGTTCAAATGGCTCTGAGCAATATGAGCCTTAACTTCTGAGGTCATCAGTCCCCCAGAACTCAGAACTACTTAAATCGAACTAACCTAAGGACATCACACACATCCATGCCCGAGGCAGGATTTAAACCTGCGACCGTAGCTGTCGCGCGGTTCCAGACTGTAGCGCCTAGAGCCGCTCGGCCACTTCGGCCGGCCATGAGAAATGTTATGGCCTCTACTGCGGCGTAGACCCGCTGCCTTAAAGTACCGGTTCTCGAACCCTCGTCCTGCAAACAATACGCTTAGTAAACGCACAGGCCATGAAATCCAGCGGAGTAAGATGGAGACCGAGGAGGCCAGGCAACGGGATCCCTCCCCCCTCTCCCCTACCCCATTCCGATCGAACGCACAGGAAACATCTCAGTCAAATCTGTTAACGTCCCCGTGATATAGGGTGGGGCACCAACTTGCTGGAAAATGACTTCGGGAGGCATCTGTGGAAAGGCATAGTTGGCCAACAGGTCGAGATAAGTGCGCTCTGTCACTGAAGACTCCAATAAAAAAATAGAACAATCACACCATGTTTATGTTATCCCAGCCACATATTAACTTTTGGTGTGTTCCTTTCGTGTTCAATTACTTCTCCTTGAGTTCCACTTCCCCCATAGTCGACAGTTATATTTTTTAACTTTTGCCTCTGACGTAGAAGGTAGATACATCACTGAATAGGACTGCACTGATGTAGTCGTTGTTTCCGTCTATACGATGGAACCATTCAAATGCAAAATCTCATCGTCTGCGGTGATTCTCAGGCTTAATGTGATGCAAAAGTTGGTCCGAATGGTTCAAATGGCTCTGAGCACTATGGGACTCAAGCAAATGTTGGAGTTTGTAAGTACACAGCAGCAGACGTTCGTGCACACTGTCGTGTACCATCGAACGGGAGACTGCTAGCTCCCTACTAACTTGCCTAATAGATTTACGTGGGATCCCAACTTACACTTCGCGTACAAGTTCCACTGTCTCTTCGTTCACATGTATTTTAGGAAGTTTTCCAACATTCGAAATCAAAATTCTCGCTTTGCGAGGAGTTCTGTCCCACTGATAAATGGATTTGCGTGTGGGACGTTCCACGTTCCTTTCTTCTTGCACGCCACTGTACATGTGTTACAGATTTTAGCTCTGCCAACCATAGGACACACTGCACCTTTCGTTTTGGCGGCCACATATTGACTGTCAGAAGTATGTCTGCCTACTGCACAGAAAATATTTGTATACTTGCTCGATAAGACTCACTTGTCACCGACGTTCATGAAATAACGAGGATCACATCTTGGAGAGTGTGTCAGTCGACTGCATATTTGCCCAACAACACAAATTGTCGAATTCTTTTGTTACAAGCGTTTGTATACGTATACCTCTAGCCCGGACAACACTGTATTAAGCGTAAAGGTAAATTGTTACTTAAAATTGCTTCAGAAAAAATTTACGTGCAGTTTCCATAGGTCAAAAAATTGGTGTGATAACTGAGCTGTGTTACTGCTCAAGTTACGTGCTAGAGAAACCAAAACTGCAATTTAACCACAGTTACTCAAAGGATATAGGAAGCTAGGGATCTTTGCTGATGGACAAACAGCCGGCCGCAGTGACCGAGAGGTTCTAGGTGCTTCAGTCTGGAACCGCGCGACCGCTACGGTCGCAGGTTCGTATCCTGCCTCGGGCATGGATGTGTGTGATGTTCTTAGGTTAGTTAGGTTTAAGTAGTTCTAAGTTATAGGGGACTGATGACCTCAGATGTTAAGTCCCATACTGCTTAGAGCCATTTGAACGATTTGTTGGACAAACTTGTGGTTGGTACATAATTTTAATTTCAAATAAAGAACAAATTTCATTATTACAGAATTACAGAATCAGAATAACAATATAAAAATTGAATTCGGACCTTTGTCCTCTTAAGAAACTATACAATTCACTTTAACCGTCTGCCCCCTGTTTTTTTTTTTTAAAAAAAGATACAAATGGAATTACCAAAGATCAAGTCTTTAAATTTCGGACGCTTGTCCTTCACCGAACTAAGAAAACTATGGGATTAGGTCATGAATTAATATAACAAACAGTAGTTTAAAGATAATAATTAGATCTGATTGCAAAAGGATCACAGTCAGTCACCACCATAGGCAGACAATCAAGTTCATTGGTTACATAACCAAAATTTACACAGCACTAATGATTCACCTTAAGTTACTTACGAAAAGATCTCGTCAGTCCCGACGGACAGGCCGGATATTTAACTAAAGGCGGCTTATACACAGTGATACTCGCAATAAACGAGCAGAAAGCAACCGCCAAGCAATTTCGAAGATGATCAGGCTGCTAGCCAAGGCAGAAAACACGCCGAACACACACGCGATCTCAGCCTGCCCGCCAAGGCGACAAACCCCTTCTGCCCCACATACCAGACCATTTCTGCAAAAGCAAATAATTCAAGCGAGAGAAAAATTTAACTCGTGATTCATCTTTTTCAAGGCAATGGCTACGTGACTATCTGTAACATAACTGAAAACCAGACTGAGACATTTACCGAATAAAAGAACAATTAAAATTACACTGACGTAACAAAAGCTCTGTCCTTCATATTAAAAGAAAGTCTAAAACCAAAACTGGGCGAAGAACACACTAATTAGCATACCACATCAAATCAACACTGCAAGGAACCTTTAAGCAGTAAAACTCTATTCCCTTTTGCATTGGCGGACTAATTGGAATCCGCTTCGCGGAAACAACACTTCGAAGCCGTAGACTTCGTAAGTTCCTTATAAAACTCTCTTTTTCAAAACCGTCCTTAACTGATCTCCGGCAGAGACAACATAATTTTCACAAATCTTCACAGATTAACAGCAGACTATGACGCACACGTAACTTCATGCCTCCAGTTACGCGATGAGAAGATGTCCAGCCTGAGATGACGGACCCACCACCGTTTCGGACGCAAACGCGTCGACTAATCAGCACTGTACACCTGGCACGCGGCAAAACGGCGAGGACGGCGAGGCGCAGGCACAGCGGCTCGAGACGAGGGCCTGCCTTCAACACATGTTGCCTCGTTGAACCCCGGCCACACGCGAAGCCGGAAAACGAAAGGCGGAACAGTCAGAGACACAAGACCAGGCGAGTGTCGATATCAGCGACGCAAGTGGAGCATAACCAGAGCTAGTCGATTATTACGGTAGTCGATACATGATGACTAGATTCCGCGATCTTTGATGCAAACCTTAATACCAGGCAGGCGCTTGGAAAATGTTTATTGTAACGTATCTTAAACTGAAGTAATCAAAAAAATTAGGTAGTATCCCACTATTTTGATATTCCTGGTGTCGAAATATTCCCACACGCTACTGCAAAGAACCACTGTTCAATGCATGCGTTGTAGGATCCGCTGTCGATGGAGAACAGATCTACTGGGGCTACGGAGACAACTACTGAAGACGCAAGGTAAGCATACCTCTCCCAAGTCACCCTAGGAGACGATCTGGGGAAAATGCTAGAGTTTTTTTGAGTGAAAATGCAACAGTTCGAAAAGAACAATTTGCGCTGTTAGCATGTCAGACGCAGTAGTGTGTCACAGTAGAAACATTCCATGTCTCATCCTAATGAATTAATTAGTAAGGGCTAGAAACGCCACAAGATGCTTAGGTAATGTAATTTGGGTACATTTAGAAGAAAGATGACATTGTTTTCTAATAGTAATGTTATATAAACATACAGGACTGATTCTGAAGAAAAACTTTTCAACAATTCTGCTGCTATCATCGCATATGTTCATAGGGATCATGACAGTACGCTATGAGAGACAGTCGCGAGAAAAGGCGGTATTTCTATCATTCCACTCGATGATCTCAGAAATTTGTCATCAATCTATTGATTTTGTTCGATAATGACCGTTCTTAGATAGCGGCACTTATTTTCTGCCTCAGCCTATAGAGCCTGACAGTGATCCGAGATGTCAGGATGGTCGTTATGAACAGAGAGCGATACTCCGACGACAACTTTTCGTGATCATCGGCTGGAATTTCAGATACGTTAGAGATTAGGGAACTTGAAGAGACACATAAATAGTCATTTGTCCTTCCCTCAGTGCGAGAATAGACTAGAAAACTGCCAACATTTGTAAGAACTACGAAGTACGCGACGCACTATAAGTTGCTTGCGAAGTATATGTGTGGATGTAGTGTCAGATAATTAGTGGGAAATGAACTTTGTATCATTAACGATTGTAAACCGCACTACATGAACACCTCGATATTGATTCGTACTAGAACCACACTGGACTCGCATTCGGGAGGACGATGGTTCAATCCCGTCTCCGGCCATCCTGATTTAGGTTTTCCGTGATTTCCCTAAATCAATTAAGGCAAATGCCGGGATGGTTCCTTTCAAAGGGCACGGCCGATTTCCTTCCCCATCCTTCCCTCACCCGAGCTTGCGCTCCGTCTCTAATGACCTCGTTGTCGATGGGACGTTAAACGCTAATGTCCTCCTCCGTACTAGAACCGGAGGTGATTAGCGCCCCGTCGACAACGAAGTCACTAGAGACGGTGCACAAGCTCGGATCAGGGAAGGATGGAGACGGAAACAGGCCTTCCCCTTTCAAAGGAACCATCCCGGAATTTGCCTGAAGCGATTTATGGATATCTCGGAAAACTTAAATTGGGATGGTCGGACGCGGGTTTGAACTGTCGTCCTGCCGAATGCGAGTCCAAAGTGGTAATCACTCCACCAGCTCGCCGTACAAGAAATGGTTTAAATGGCTCTAAGCACTATGGGACTTAACATCTGAGGCCATCTGTCCCCTAGACTTAGAATTAAGTAAACCTAACTAAGCTAAGGACATCACACACATCCATGCCCGAGGCAGGGTTCGAACCTGCGACCGTAGCAGCCACGTGGTTCCGGACTGAAGCGCCTAGAACCGCTCGGTCACAGAAGGCCGGCGCCGTACAAGAACCGTGAGACAGAACAACACACGTTGCTTGTCAGACCTCCCCCGATGTGCTCGCTTCTTATCTCCTACGGATGCGTGTCACGTAGGCGAACGCTGGTCGTTAGGCGTGAGTCAGCATTATGAGCTATTGTCGCCGCCCACTTATGCACTCACTGCCGTAACCAGCAGGCAACCAGGATGCAACGAGTCGAAGCGTTCGCCAGCTGTCTTCTACAACACGCAAATCTATGTTACTCGTGTCGGCACAGCTTGTTTTATACGAATACTCACCTGCGTACGCTCACAGACCAGGAAACTGCAAAACGTAAAGGTCCAAATGTACCTGCTTCCTTCTTTCCCTATAACACACGCTTCAGAACCAAGGCATTATGACAACACTGCGGGCGTTTGGCTGCGGCAAAGTGTATACAGGCATAAGGGGAAGGACTGTTGAAGAAAGTATTAAGGAAAACGAACGCCACACGTGCCTAATACAAAGTATGAAATCGGCGTTAGCGGAAAATCGCGAGAACTGTGACTTAGACATCGATTTCAGTAACTTACGTGTGTTGGCTATGGAAACCAATACTTATAGAAGAAAAGTCCAAGAACTGATTGAAATTTCTAAGAACCCATGTAACTTTGACACGGAGCTGACTGTGATGTGGGGTCGGAGTGGGGTACGGACAAGTAGGGGGTGCCTCAGGGATCAGTGTTGGGCCCTCCCGTTCCTTATTTATATAAATGATATGTCCTCTAGTATTACAGGTAACTGTAAAATATTTCTGTTTGCTGATGATACTACCTTGGTAGTAAAGGATGTTGTGTGCGACACTGACTCTGTTTCAAAAAGTGCAGTTCATGACTTATAAGTTGCAGTGCATAGCTTATAGAAAATACACTAACGCTAAACCACAGTAAGACTCAGTTTTTACAGTTTCTAATACACAGTTCAACAAAATCCGACGTTTTAATTTCGCAGAATGGGCACGTGATTAGTGAAACTGAACAGTTCAGATTTCTCGGTGTTCAGATAGATAGTAAACTGTAGTGGAGAGCCCATCTTGTTCGAAGACTTAATGCTGCTATTTTTACTGTTAGAACGGTATCTGAAGTAAGTGATCGTTCGACACGAAAATTAGACTACTTTGTTTTCATCCGCTTATGTCATACGGTATTTTATTTTGGGGTAACTCTGGTCAGTCTCAAAGGATATTTTTGGTTCAGAAACGGGCAGTTCTGGCAATAAGTGGTGTAAGTTCGCGAACCTCTTGTCGACCCCTGTTCCTGACATTGGCCTCTCAATATATAAATTCTTTACGGTCGTTTCATGCTAACAATATCAGATTATTCCTAGGAAGTAGCAGCTTTCACTCAGTTAATGCTAGGCAGAAATTCACTGTGCATCTGGATCGCACTTCCTTAAGTGTTGTGCAGAAAGGTTGTGCAGTATACTGTTGCATCCATTTCCAGTAAGCTACCACAAGAATTCAAAAATATTAGCAGTAATCCACGTGATTCCAAATCGAAAACGAAAAGTTTCCTCGTGGGTCACTCCATCTATTCTGTCGAGGAGTTCCTTGAAAAATTAAGCTGATACCAGTGTTACGTGTCGATTGCGTTTAGTTACACTTATTGCTTCACATTTTTGGTTTCATAAACTTTTGTTTTATCTGTTATTGCTTTTATTTTCTAATTTCATGTACTGACACGTTGGATGACCTTGGAGATTTGCTCCACAATTTGGTCCTACGAAACTAGATGTGTAAATAAATATAATAAATACACTACTGGCCATTAAAATTGCTACACTACGAAGATGAAGTGCTACATACGCAAAATTTAACCGACAGCAACAAGATGCTACGATATGCAAATCATTAGCTTTTCAGAGCATACACACAAGGTTGGCGCCGGTGGCAACACCTACAACGTGCTGACATGAGGAAAGTTTCCAACCGATTTCTCATACACAAACAGCAGCTGACAGGCGTTGCCTGGTGAAACGTTGTTGTGATGCCTCGTATAAGGAGGAGAAATGTATACCATCACGTTCCCGACTTTGATGAAGGTCGGATTGTAGCCTATCACGATTGCGGTTGATCGTATCGCGACACTGCTGCTCGCGTTGGTCGAGATCCAATGACTGTTAGCAGAATATGGAATCGGTGGGTTCAGGAGAGTGATACGGATCGCAGTGCTGGATCCCAACAGCCTCGTATCACTAGCAGTCGAGATAGGCATCTTATCCGCATGGCTGTAACGGATCGTGCAGCCACGTCTCGATCCCTGCGTCAACAGATGGGGACGTTTGCAAGACAACCACCATCTGCACGAACAGTTCGACGACGTTTGCAGCAGCATGGACTATCATCTCGGAGACCATGGCTGTGGTTACCCTTGATGCTGCATCACAGACAGGAGCGCCTGCGATGGTGTACTCAACGACGAACCTGGGTGCACGAATGGCAAAACGTCATTTTTTTGGATGAATCCAGGTCCCGTTTAGAGCATCATGATGGTTCAAAAATGGTTCAAATGGCTCTGAGCACTATGGGACTTAACATCTGTGGTCATCAGTCCCCTAGAACTTAGAACTACTTAAACCTAACTAACCTAAGGACATCACACACATCCATGCCCGAGGCAGGATTCGAACCTGCGACCGTAGCAGTCGCGCGGTTCTGGACTGAGCGCCTTAACCGCGAGACCACCGCGGCCGGCTTCATCATGATGGTCGCATCCGTGTTTGGGGACATCGCAGTGAACGCACATTGGAAGCGTGTCTTCGTCATCGCCATACTGGCGTATCACCCGGCGTGATGGTATGGGGTGCCATTGGTTACACGTCTCGGCCACCTCTTGTTCGCATTGACGGTACGTTGAACAGTGGACGTTACATTTCAGATGTGTTACGACCCGTGGTCAACCTTTCATTCGATCCCTGCGAAACCCTACATTTCAGCAGGATAATGCACGACCGCATGTTGCAGGTTCTGTACGGACCTTTCTGGATACAGAAAATGTTCGAATGCTGCCCTGGCCAGCACATTCTCCAGATCTCTCACCAATTGGAAACGTCTGGTCAATGTTGGCGGAGTAACTGGCTCGTCACAATACGTCAGTCACTACTCTTGATGAATTGTGGTATCGTGTTGAAGCTGCATGGGCAGCTGTACCTGCACACTCCATCCAAGCTCTATTTGACTCAATGCCCATTCGTATTGAGGCCGTTATCATGGCCAGAGGTGGTTGTTCTGGGTACTGATTTCTCAGGATCTAAGCGCCCAAATTGCGTGAAAATGTAATCACATGACAGTTGTAGTATAATATATTTGTCCAATGAATACCCGTTTATCATCTGCATTCTTCTTGGTGTAGCAATTTTAATGGCCAGTAGTGTATATAGAGAATGGCTATAGGCTTCCGGCAACGTGGTTCTCCGCCATCAAGAAAGCGAATACGCAGCCGCGGTGTGGGAGAAACACAAACAACGCCCAGAAGCCATCTCTGAGGGTAGTAATGTTTTAGATGAACATTCCACCTTTCTTGCCGGTCGTTGTGGCCGAGCGGTTCTAGGCGCTTCAGTCTGGAACCGCGCTGTTGCTACGTCGTAGGTTCGAATCCTGCCTCGGGCATGGATGTGTGTGATGTCCTTGGTTTAGTTAGGTTTAAGTATTCTAAGTCTGTGGAACTGATAACACATAGTGCTTAGAGCCATTTGAAGCATTACACTTTTCTTGCTTTGCACTTTTCGATTCTAGCCAATGATACTGGCCAGCCAGTAGAAGCCGGAGGAACTTTAATTACTAACTCTTCCCAACATAAGAGTGGGATAAATCTCGTACTAACCAATGACGTGGTTTTAGCTAATAACCCCTTTCTTCTGAATTAAAGCAAGAACTATCCAATGACGATGGCCCATCAAGGGTATGCACAAGATTTTTACCCAATATTCCCACTTCTCCTGCACAAGCGAGGGAGAACTCCCTTTTACAAGATAAGGCGACACTGGTCTTTGATAGTGCTTAGTTTACAGTGGACACCACAGGGTCCTGAAATAGACACCATCAGAGTGGGTCTAAATTTCGATCGTTTGAAGAAATATTACGCGGCCTAACAACCCCGAAGATTTTAACTTTAAATGACCACTGCCTGCGACGTGCGTGAAGCCGACAGGTGCCGTTGGGCCAAGTGTCGCGGTAAGGAAAGTATGTAAATAAGCGAAGCAGAGACAAACAAATAATAATTCTAGCGACGATATCGGCCGCATATGGATAAATCCGCGAACATAAACAAATTATGAAGGCAGCAGGGATAATAAATACTGAGCGAACAGCAACTAGTACAAAATTCAGGCTATGGTTATGAAACACGTATGTAACGTAGCAGCGATGGTGAGGCACGTTTAAATCTTTGACCAGAGAGCCTATTATCGTGGTTAGTCTGCGCTTGACCGCGCGAGTGTTGCGAGCAGTACGCGAGTTGCAGTAGGCCAGTGCAGTCTGTCGATAGCAGTAGCTCAGTTCAGTTGCGTCCAGCAGTACACTAGCAGTCGTCATGTAGAGCAGTACGCGAGTAGCAGTAGGCCAGTGCACTCGGTCAGTAGGAGCAGCCCAGTGCGGTTGTGTGATGTAGCCTGTCGGCAGTAGTGGTCTAGTCCTGTCACGGTCGCGAGCGGGACGCAGTCGGCGAGCGTCGACATGGCATTCTGGTCAAGATGCTGAATGAGGTATATTGTTAATGTAGGTAATCATCAGACAATGTAAAGTTTATTTATTGTAATTAATTTCCAACAAGTGCCCCAATAATAATTTTGATTTCAAAGCAATTTTTACAAAAAAAATTTATTTAATTGAACTAACGATTTCGTTCCACTTCCCTTAAAGAAAAGTTTCAGTTAAATTTCAAAAAAAAAAAAAAAATATCATTTGCAATGCAGTTTCTCCAAGCCGTGGCTAACAATAAGAGCAGAAATTTGACAAGCAGTTTCAATGAGGTAAGAAATTAATTCTGATTGTTTTTACACAAGGGCCAAAGACAGATATTTCGGTTTAATTGAATTATCATTATCATTGAGATTTTCTTGTCACTGAATAGACTTTAATTTTTTTGTGAGGAATTTATATTTGAGTCAGATTGCGATTCTCAGTTTTATTGTCATTAAATTTAATTGCTAGAGAGGTTACGTTTGGCTCCCATTCATTTATTATTTCTGTCTTTAAAATTTCAGTGGAGAGGTTACACTTAGCGCAATGTCCATTAGCATTTCTATATAATATTGTCTTGTAAATTTTTGTGGGGAGGTTACACTTGGCAACCCTGCCAGGATCGAATTTCGTTGAGAGTCTTTTGAAAAACAGTCAGATATCTGCTCTTATTTGCTTAAGTATAATTAGGATTTGGCGCTACGCTTTTACTTAACTTGTGACTTTCTTTCTACAGGTCAACGGCAATTCGTTGCTCTGTTGTATTTGTGTGTTGCTTTTGTATTTGTGCTTATTTCTTTTGTGAATAATTGTGACTATTGTAAAAATGCCGCGAAAGACTGTGAATAGTGTATCGTGAAGTATTGTGAACGAAATTACAGACTTAAACAACTTAACCGATAGTAATTGTGACACGCAGTGTAATGATGACAATCCTGCGTTCACTGACAATCAGTGCATTCCAACCACTAGTGATGACTTTTACCTTGATAATGAACAAACGAACTCAATTGTCTCGTCTGTTAATTTGACGACAATTGATGACGCAGAACGCTCTATTGTAATGAGCGCTGCCCAGCCTAACACAACCGATTTACTAAATTCACGTGACGAACAGACAAATTTGTCTAATGAAAATGAACAGATCACACAAAGTAGGACGGATCTATTTAATTCCGAAATAGTGTCTGACAGTGTACATCCGACTGACAAACATTTTTCTAAATATCAGAATAACCAAATGGTTGCAGTAAGCGAGAGAGTTCCAGATCCACCACTAAACAGCACAGAGAGTATAAACGCTAACTTTGGCTTTGAACAAATTATGGCAAGATTGCTACAACAACAGAGTGAAGATTTCAAACAACAATTTAGTGAACAGGACAAAAAATTTAATAAAATTGATGAAAATTTCAGACAACTTAGGGAAGATAACAAACAAGATAACGAAAAACTCAAACAATACTTAAATAAAAAATTAGACAACCATTTCAAACAACTTAGCGAAGCAATTGATAAAAGTTTCGAACTCACAAGCGAAAAACAAGACGACCTTAAAGAACAGAACAAACAAGTTAGTGAGCAAATTACAGCTGTTACCGTGCAATGCCAGGACATTAATGAACAATTATGTGTGAATACTAAGACTTGTGCTAATAACAGTAATGAAAAAGTTGGCACTGTTGCACAAGAATTAAATAGTACACGTGTAGGCACAACAGAATCACATGAAGACCAAGTTAATGCAGTCACTGAACAATGCCGTAAAAACGCAGTACAGATACGCGACGAGATTAATTTAGAGTCAGTGGAAGTTTCACACACTCTGAATACGGAAATTGTTAATAAAAGTGAACGACACAACAACTAAATTGGCGAAAATATTAAAGTAACAGAATTAAAAACTATTTCAGTCACCAATACGTCACAGAATCCGCCACGTTGCGAGTATTTGTCTGACTCACGCAGCGTGTATAATGTGAACAATTTACAGAGACTACGCGAATTAAAATCCGAAAAGCTACGCGACTTAAAATCTGAAAAGCTACGCAACTTGAAGTACGAAATGACACAGACAAACAGATTCACACACAAACCCGAACGTGTTTTCAAATTAAATGATGAGAACGTAGATTACGAACAATTTTTATCCGCCAGAAAATGTAAAGAATTTAATAATGACAGAGCACAGATACACGATTTGCACAGTATAAGACAATTTATTTTTGTACTTTCACCGCTATTACCTGTAATGGAGAAGCTAGCTTTGAACCTGATGCGACAATTTGCTATTGCATTTTCATCAGCATTGCCTGTAATGAAGAAACAACAATTAGCATGCAGACAGCAATTTATTTCTGAATTTGTACCGCCATTGCCTATAACACAAAAGCGGAAATGTATTTGCAGCGCGTAATAGACCTCAGGGGATTCATTACGCTTTAATGAATATGTGCCGTAGCGAGCATAGGGCCCCGAGCTGTAGTAGTGCTGTTTCATCTTTAGCTTTCTGCACTGCTGCCTTCTCTTCTACTATCCTATATATCTATCCAAACAGCTCTTTAACTATTGCTCTACCTAGAATTAAGAAAAATAACTAAAGAAAACCCGATGTGACAAATTTTTACTGAAAGTGACAACAACCAGTAGGCACTCCAGTAATGACAACTACCGCCGTAAGTTTAATAACAGATAAAATCGTAATCATCAGTATGTGTAAAATTAACAGCAAACGCATTTTTGGTAACAATAGACCTTTTCACCACAACAGCATGAAAGTCAACCGCTTAGCATACCTAACCAACAATGCAGTCTGCAAGGTCAACCAAACTTTAATGTTTCGCCGCGTGCACGTATAGTCCCAGCTCCAACAAATATTAACGCATGGCAGCAAAGAAATAACTACGTACAGACAACACACTATTTCAACTCGTATCGCAATGCGCCGTATAGAAATTACTATCATGACAGACGTAAAAATAATGAGCACAATTTTCAGCGTACATTTAATAACAGTCGATCTTTTCAGCAGCAAGAACATCAGCAACAACACATTATCATGAATGATCCAGACAATAGGTGTCATCGATAGCGTAATACGTCAGTAAGAAATAACAGAACAGTTCATATAGTGGATATGCCACAGCATCCTCCCGTAAATAACAGGACGTACGATAGAATTTAACCAGATACAGCACAGATTGCATATTACAGTAACGCAAACATTACTTTTGACACGCAGAATTTTGCTCACGAGAATGTTATTTGAAACATGCTCTGTTGAATGCACCACTTTTATCGCACCCAGATCTTACCAGAAATTTTTCCATTGCCACCGACAGTTCTAACACCGCTTTAGGCGAACACATTTTCCAGGAAATTGAAGAAGATGGTTCAACAGTAATTAAAAACATCGCATTTGCCAGCCGCATTCTGTCACCTGCTGAACGAAATTATTCTGTTACAGAACTTGAAACATTATGTGTTGTATGGGCTTTCACGAGATTTAGGCACTTTCTTTATGGCAGACATACCACCGTCTACACAGACCACAGAGCGATACAATTTTTACTTTCAGCTAAATTTACTCACGACAGGTTAAGTAGATGGAAACTATATTTACAGGAATTTAATTTTACGATTGTTCACATTCCCGGCACACAAAATGTTATAGCAGACGCACTATCCCGTTCTCTGAGCAACAATCAGCAAGACGTAGCAACCAACTTCTGCAAAACAAATTTCAGTGTCATGTACATTCAGCAAGTTGCATTTGAAAACTTTATTTCATCGTCATTACAGGACATAGTACAAGAGCAAAATAAAGACAATGTGTGGAAAGAAATTAAACGCCTTTGGCAAGATAAGAATAATGTTACGATTAGAAACCACTACACTGTACGCAATGACATTCTGTTTCGCCGCTCTCATCCTGACAGCAACAATTGGTTATTATGCATTCCTGACGAACTGGTCAACAAATTAATCTGGTACACTCATTTAAGTTACGCACATTACGGAGCACGAAAATGTTTTCTTATACTGAGACAGAACTGTTATTTTACCAACATGGAGAAGCGTATACGACGAGTTTTAGCGTCTTGTAAAATTTGCCAGAAAGCTAAATCAGACACCACCTCACATATTCCTCCTTTATATCCCATTGTACCTGTTAAATTAAGACATATGGCCGCAGTAGACATTTTTGGTCCGATTCCGAGAACTAACAGAGGTTTTTGCTACATCTTTGTCGCTGTTGAGCTCACTTCAAAATTTGTTACTTTCACTCCGTTACGCAAAGCTACTGCTAAAACTGTTTCGAAAGCATTTGTAAAACATTTTCTATTTCATGTAGGGCATGTGATGAGAGTAATTTCTGACAATGGATCTCAATTTCGTTCTAGCATATGGACACGTATGTTACGAGCTAGAAACATTTCTCCGATCTATATATCCAAGTACCATGCTTCTTCGAACCCTTGTGAACGGTTAATGAAAGAAATTGGTAAGCTGTGCCGAATATACTGCCACAAAAGACATATTGATTGGGATACACACATACTCTCATTCCAAGATGTAATTAATTCCATTCCAAATGAATCCACTATGCTATCTCCGTCTGTTATACTGAAAAACGTTGAACCACCAAACAAAATTAAAGAATTAGTAAACTTCCCTAAATGTCGTCGACTAAGACACCACGAAATAATTGACATTGCGCTGAACAACATCAAACGTGCCGCAGAGCGTCGGAGAAGACAGCAAAAACAGGTTTGTACACGCCGCGACTTTCACGTTAGACAGAAAATATTAGTGCGTACACACTATTTATCCAGTAAATTAAAAGGTAAGTGCAGTAAATTTGAACTTCTATACGCAGGTCCATATCGGATTCGCAGCATCCCTCACCCCAATGTTGTACACGTCGAAACTTTGAGAACCAGAAAATCGAAAGGCAATCACCATATCTCAAACATTAAACCGTTTATTGAGTGAAACCACTTTATGATGTAACATGCTATGATGCCATTTACTTATGCAATTATTTCACCTGACTAATTACTGATGATTATCGCATTTTTTCTTGGCAAGTGCCCGACAAGGTAAGGTTAGCAGGTCGCTTTTCTTTTCGTTACACATCAGACCTTGCACATTTTCCATTTTTTTTTGTGTATATGATTGTATTCCAGTTTTGTTTATATGCACTGTGAAATAGTTAAGATATAACACACCAGTCGATTTTGACATTTTTTGCCTTATGACATCTCAACATCGTGACTGTTTTACATTTTTTGCTGCTGCATTGTATTATTCTGTGTACATTTTTGCATCTGAACACTGTCAATGTCTTTGACACATTACGTTTTCTGTCATGTTATGCTGTATGGTTAATTATGTTACCATAAACCAGTCATTATTTAGTGGGTATATGATTTAAATGCAAGACATTAATCTTTGTTCATCAATTTCAGAAAGAAATGATGCGTGCAAGAAATAAATTCAACAGAAATGGGAATTTCACCTACGGAATAAACGAAAGAAGATGCAATAACTTTATGAGGAAGAGTAAATGGATCAGGATTAACAAGCATTAACAAGAATATACTATACTCATCATAGAATAGCAGTCTTAACTAATTTTTTCTTTCAGAATACAAGGTGATTGATGCAGGCTGTCAGACAGAACTAGTTTTAGTGATGAAATATGCTAGAGATAAGGGATAGTTGTATAATGAGTAATGAAGTGACTTTTGCAGATGATAATGAATGCTGATGAATAATGATGAAGGATATGGTATTATGAATAATGAAGTTTTTCTTTACAGGTGATGATAATAATGAAGTTTTGATAATATGGATAATGAATAATGAAGTTTTTTCTTTACAGATGAGGATAATGTTGAAGTTATGTATTTATGCTACGTAGTTATTTAAGTATTTGTTGCAGTTTGCTTTGACAGCAGGTGTTATATTGCATAGTAGGATGACGGAAAGTTTTGGAAAGGACAGCTATGGAACACATTTTTATACACATTTCACTACCTGTTAATTCGAAGTTCACTACTTTTCAGCATAGTGTGCGTTTCTTCTTTCAGGTCAATAATCCATTTTGTATTTTTTTTCAGGAGAAGCTTTTCATGATACTTACTAAACCTGTTACTTATTATACCTGTTCTAGTACTTGCTTTTTTATTTTTTACCCATTTGTGTTTATCATTTATAAATGTGATCACATATACTGCCTTGCTACATAACGTTGCTACAGCTGACTCATGACGAATGACGTTACCTATCCTCATTTGCAGCAATAGGTCAAAAGCAAATAGTGTTATGCCTCAGCAATTAATTATCGATCCCAACGCAATGCATTGCTAACAAAAAAATGTATTAACAGTCCCAAATAGTGATACCAGTTTGAGAAAGTTCTGAGTAATGCTGATCAGCTCTGAATAGTATGTCACTTCAGTAATGACTTCTTAAAAATAAAAAAAAATATATATATATATATATATAAAATAATGCTTTGTAACTGGCTAATAACTGCCACTGTTTATTGTAATGAGACTACTTAAAATGCCCATGATTATTAATGCTATGACTGTAATTAACTGATTTTTAATAATGACTTCATAATGATTTGAATAATACTGCATGATGAACAATGTTTTATTCTATTCAATACTTGCTGGCCACTGAGTGCCAATAATTAATATCACTCAATGAATTATGTTATTAATTATGCCATTAATTAGCTCTTGTTTTCAATGTTGATACTTTGTAACTGGAAAAGAATGTGATTGTTTCATAATGCTTTGTAATTAGGAGAAGGCTAATGATTCTTACTATATATTGAAATGACAAATGATTAACTATGCTTTATAATTGGAAAAGAATGTGACTGTTTAATAATGCTTTGTAATTAGGAAAAAGCTAATGATTCTTACTATATTGAAATGACAAATGATTAATTAACTATGCCATACTTTGTAACTGGAAAGGAATGTGATTGTTTAATAATGCTTTGTAATTAGAAGAAGGCTAATGATTCTTAATTATGCTTTGTAACTGGAAAAGAATGTGATTCTTACTATATTGAAATGACAAATGATGCTATGCTTTGTAATTAGAAGAAGGCTAATGATTCTTAATTATGCTTTGTAACTGGAAAAGAATGCGACTGTTTAATAATGCTTTGTAATTAGGAGAAGGCTAATAATTCTTACTATATTCAAATGACAAATGATTAATTACGCCTTGTAACTGGAAAAGAATGCGATTGTTTCATAATGCTTTGTAATTAGAAGAAGGCTAATGATTCTTAATTATGCTTTGTAACTAGAAAAGAATATGATTCTTACTATATTGAAATGACAAATGATGCTATGCTTTGTAATTAGGAGAAGGCTAATGATTCTTACTGTATTGGAATGATTCTTAATTATGCTTTGTAATTGGAAATGAATGCGATTGTTTCGTAATGCTTTGTAATTAGGAAAAAGCTAATGATGCTATGCTTTGTAACTGGAAAAGAATGCGATTATTTAATAATGCTTTGTAACTAGGAAAAGAAGGCTACTGATTCTATGTAAAACAATTAATGAACATTTTTCTGTAATACTACATACTTGGTACAGAAATGTTCAATAACTGAGCTATGAATGCCGCAAACTACTAATGAAGAATGGTATGTGACTTAATGTCCTTCACCTTATGAGCTAACTACCCTGAATTACTGCAATGTCTATTTGTCCTGTCTATCCTAGTGATCATGGAGCACTATCTTTGGTTTTGCACTAATTCTACATTGGTGTGCCTTGTAAGAGCGTGGTGTTGACACGACATGCTGTCCACCACCGTGAGCGATGAAGACGTTATTATGGTCCCACTGTTTGGTGTACCTAATGTACTGCCAAAATGAAAACATGGAATATTACTACGACAGTTCAGTGTCTTGGCTACGCTGATAAATTCTGATGGGAAAAGAACTTCAAGTTGTGTCACTTGGTGTTGTACTTCTGTGGAAAGATATGGACTTTCAGAACAGCTGTGTGCAATCTAAAGTGCTACAACCATGATGCAATCCTTCCCTTTCCTATCCTAATTCTTGTCACATAGTGAAAATCATTTTTTTGGTTAACATCATTTATGTTCATGGGCTATATAATGTTTTAGATTTGCTGAACTCCAGTGCGAGTACACTTATGTCACTTGTCGACATGATTTTTTGCTATTATGTTTATTTATTACGAAAATGCTAAAGACATTTTTTTGATTTGTTCTGAAGTACAGTATATGTGCACTCTTGTCTTTTATATGGTATATACATTTTTTATTTTGATGATATGTTCTGAACTACAGTGCATGTGCACTTATGTTGTGTGTTAATATGTTTTCTACTGAACTTCAGTGCCTGTGCACTTTTCTCATTTTCAATATGATTTGTACTCATTCTGTATGTTCAATACTTCAGTGCGTATGCACTTATGTCATTTGTTACTAATTGTATATACATTTCGTCATTTGCTGATATGTTCTCAACTCCAGTGCGAGTACACTCATGTCACTTATCAACATGATTTTCTGCCATTCTGTTTATTTGTTCTGAAAATGCTAAAGAATTTTATCAGTGCATGTGCACTTTGTTTTCTGTCAAATAATTTGTATATACAGTTTTCTGATTTACTACTATGTTTTGTACTCACATCCTGTCTTTGTCTGATATATTTTGTACTCGGTGCATGTGCACCACATTTAATTTATGTACTAAATTTGAATATTCTGTAGATTGTAAAAATTTCTTGCGATGGCAAGTCCAAATGACTCACCATCGCTGCCAAATTTTTGCCCCCCCCCAGTGGAGGGTTATGAAACACGTATGTAACGTAGCAGCGATGGTGAGGCACGTTTAAATCTTTGACCAGAGAGCCTATTATCGTGGTTAGTCTGCGCTTGACCGCGCGAGTGTTGCGAGCAGTACGCGAGTTGCAGTAGGCCAGTGCAGTCTGTCGATAGCAGTAGCTCAGTTCAGTTGCGTCCAGCAGTACACTAGTAGTCGTCATGTAGAGCAGTACGCGAGTAGCAGTAGGCCAGTGCACTCGGTCAGTAGGAGCAGCCCAGTGCGGTTGTGTGATGTAGCCTGTCGGCAGTAGTGGTCTAGTCCTGTCACGGTCGCGAGCGGGACGCAGTCGGCGAGCGTCGACATGGCATTCTGGTCAAGATGCTGAATGAGGTATATTGTTAATGTAGGTAATCATCAGACAATGTAAAGTTTATTTATTGTAATTAATTTCCAACAAGTGCCCCAATAATAATTTTGATTTCAAAGCAATTTTTACAAAAAAAATTTATTTAATTGAACTAACGATTTCGTTCCACTTCCCTTAAAGAAAAGTTTCAGTTAAATTTCAAAAAAAAAATATATCATTTGCAATGCAGTTTCTCCAAGCCGTGGCTAACAATAAGAGCAGAAATTTGACAAGCAGTTTCAATGAGGTAAGAAATTAATTCTGATTGTTTTTACACAAGGGCCAAAGACCGATATTTCGGTTTAATTGAATTATCATTATCACTGAGATTTTCTTGTCACTGAATAGACTTTAATTTTTTTGTGAGGAATTTATATTTGAGTCAGATTGCGATTCTCAGTTTTATTGTCATTAAATTTAATTGCTAGAGAGGTTACGTTTGGCTCCCATTCATTTATTATTTCTGTCTTTAAAATTTCAGTGGAAAGGTTACACTTAGCGCAATGTCCATTAGCATTTCTATATAATATTGACTTGTAAATTTTTGTGGGGAGGTTACAGTTACTCTGACGTGTAGCCACAGGCGACAAGGCTTTGGACGTTCACGCCTAGTCACAGAGCGTGGACATTGGAGGCTATCCCGTTTTGTAAAGGAGAATGGGGGTTGACCCGTGGTATGTTTGAGGACAGAGTAAAATACTGGTGAAGGCAAAAGTGCTTTGGAACACACCGTTCCGCGCTCATTGTTGAATATGGGGCTCCACAGCAGACGACCCAAATGTGCACTCATATTGACCCAATGACACGATTATAGTGGACACGAGATCATCGGCATGGGACCGTGGATGATGGAACCGTGCTGTCTGGCCAGATGAATCACGTTTCTTGCTACATCAGATCGACGGCCATGCTCGGATACACTATTACAAAAGCAAAAGGCTGGTCAAAACATAAACCATACTACGGACTCAGGGCAGTGAGCCACGTGCTATACTATGATGGACATTCAGCGGTCTTCTGCGGGACATGTTGTAGTAACTGGTGGCATAATGGCAGCTGTGAATTACTGAACGTTACTGCGGACGACCTGCATCCCTCGCTGCTGCATGTCTTCCTTCAACGTTGATGGCATCTTAGCAGGATAGCACTTCGTGTCACAAGGCCAGAATCGTACTCCAGTGGTTTGCGGAAGATGGCAGCTAGCGCACGGTGATGTGTTGGCCACCAAATGCACCTGATCTGAACATGATGGAACACATCTGAAACACTACCGGGCAACAACTGTAGAGCCAGTAAGGCCTATCCAAAAGTCTAACAGCAATTCTCAGGGAACTTACATGAGAATCTTTCGAAGGACTTAGATGTTATACTTTATGGTAAATTAAGATAACTGATATTCAATTTAGAGGCCTACGCCAATAATTCTGTTGTATATCATGTCCAAATATTGATATATTGAGCGATTAAGCCATTTACAGAGACATATAGTCATTTTCCTCTCCGTCAGTATGTTAATGGAATATGACAGAAATTTGAATATTGTGGTACAAAGTACTCCTTCAAATTATGAAGGCAGCAGGGATAAAAAAACAGTGAGCCAAAGGTTATCAGCGACTAGTACAAAATTCAGGCTCCGGCCTAGCAATATGCACACATACAGATACTGACAGCATCGCGCATATAAGGTGTAAAAGAGCAGTGCATTGGCGGAGCATTTATAATCAGGTGACTCATGTGAAAAGGTTTCCGGCATGATTATGGCCGCACAATGCCAATTAACAGACTCTGAACGCAGAATGGTAGCTGGAGCTAGACACACGGAATATTCCACTTCAACAATGGTTAAGGAGTTCAATATTCCGCGATACACAGTGTCAAGATTGTACCGAGAAAACCACATTTCAGGCATTGCCTCTCACCGCTGATAACCCAGTGTTCGACGGCCGTCTCTTAACAACCGAGAACAGCAGCGTTTGCGTCAATTTGTCGGTGGTAACATGCAAGCAACAATGCGGAAATAACCACAGAAATCAATGTAGGGCGTACAGTCCGGCGAAATTTGGCGTTAACGGGCTATGGCAGCAGACGACAGAAGCGAGTGCCTTTCATAACAGAACAACATCGCCTGGAGTGCCTTTCCTGGGCTCGTGATCATAACGGTTGGATCTTAGTCGAATGGAGAACCGTGACCTGGTCAGATGATACCAGATAAAAAGCTGATGATAGGGTTCGAGTGTGGCGCATATCCCACGAAGCCATGGACCACTGTTGTCAGCAAGGCAGTGGACGAGCTGGTTGTGGCTCCATGATGTTGAGCTGTGTTTACATGGAATGTACTGGGTCCTCTGGTCCAACTGAACCGATCATTGACAGAAATGGTTATGTTCGGCTACCAGGAGACAATTTGCAGTCATTCATGGACTTTACGATCCCAAAAAACGATGCAACAATGCGCTATTTCATCAGGCCACAATTGTTCACGTTATATCTGGCCACCCAGATCGCCCAACCATGAATCCCATCGAACATTTATGGGACATAATCGCGGGGTCATGTCGTGCACAAAATCCTGCACTGGCAACACTTTCGGAATTATGGACGGATATAGAGGCAACACGGCTTAGTATCCAACGACTTTTTGAGTCCATGCCACGACGAGCTGCACTGTTATTTGTTTTTTTTTGGGGGGGGGGGGGGGGGTCATCAGTCTTCTGACTGGTTTGATGTCGCCCGCCACAAATTCCTGTGCCAACCTCTCCATCTCAGACTAGCACTTGGAATCTACGTCCTCAATTATTTGCTGGATGTACTCCAACCTCTGTCTTCCTCTACCGTGTTTGCCCTCTACAGCTCTCTGCAGTATCATGGAAGTCATTTCCTGATGTCTTGAAAGATGTCCTATCATCCTGTCCCTTCTCCTTGTCAGTGTTTTCCACATATTTCTTTCCTCTCCGACTCTGTGCAGAACATCCTAATTCCTTTCCTTTTCAGTCAGCCTAATTTTCAGCATTCGTCTGTAGCACCACATGTCAGATGCGTCGAGTCTCTTCTGTTCTGGTTTTCCCTCAGTCCATGTTTCACTACCATACAATGCTGTATCCCAAACCTGTATTCTGAGAAATTTCTTTCTAAAATCAAGAACTATGTTTGATACTAGTAGACTTCTCTTGGGCAGGAATGCCCTTTTGCCAGTGCTAGTGGCTAATGTTGCATTACCGCGGGAAAAAAGAGGCCCGACATGATGGTGAGAGGTATCTCACGACTTTGTCATCTCACTGTATAAGAGCCGAAGGGTATGAATGTTATTCAGTGAGCAAATTGTAAAGGAAGCAAAGGATAAACTTGGAAAAGTAAGTATAGTTGATCGTATGTTGGTTAGAAGGAGGCCAGCAACCACCTTTTTGCGTGCAAGACACACTGGACATACATCTGAAATTATGGTCTGAGGTGCGATTTCGTATGACAATAGGATTCTTGTGGTTATTCCATGCACCCTTACTGCAAATTTCTACGACTGGTGGTGTGACCTGTTGTGCTGCCATTCATAACAGCATTCAAGGGGAATTTTCCAACAGGATAACGCTCGCTCACATACCGCTGTTGTAACCCAACATGCTGTACTGAGTATCGACGTGTTGCCTTGGCTTACTCGATCACCAGATCTGTCTCCAATCGAGTACATATGGGACATTATCGGACGAAATCTCCAGCATCGTCCTCAACAATAACCGTCACTGTGCTGCCGAAACAAGTGCAACAGGCGTGCAACTCCAGCCCATAAACTGACGTCTGGTACCTGTGTAACACAATGCATGCACGTTTGCGTGCTTGCATTCAGCACTCTGGCGTTACACCGGTTATTAATGTACCAGCTTCATATTTGCAGTTGCTTATCTCGCTCTTAAGTAACCCATGATTTTGCCATGTTAATCACTGAAATTTGTTATCTAGACGAATGTTTTCCCAAAATTTCATTATTCCACGTTAATTTTTTTTTTGGCGCTTAGATTGTTTCCTTGAGTGTAATTACCGGCCGACCGCGGTGGCCCAGCAGTTCTACACGCTTCAGTCCGGAACCGCACGACTGCTACGGTTGCAAGTTCGAATCCTGCCTCAGGCACGGATGTGTGTGATGTCCTTAGGTTAGTTAGGTTTAATTAGTTTTAAGTTCTATGGAATGGATGACCTCAGATGTTAAGTTCCATAGTGCTCAGTGCCTTTTTTTTTTTTTTTTTTTTTTTTTTTTAAATTACTGAGCAGGACAGCGCAGAGCTAGGTTTTCTGTGATTCTTCTAAACTGTTCAAGGCAGTTGCTGGGATGATTCTTTTGTAAAGGGCATGGATGGTCTCATCTTTCTGTACTCTGAGCTTCGTACTCTGTCTCGAAAATGACCCCATAGTCGATGGGATGTTAAAATCTAAAGCTTCCTTCCATACAAGATTACTGTGTATGTCAGATTTAACTGTTCCAATCACTACTTTAAACATATGACGGACCACTGAGTTGAAATTTGACTCTCATGCTTAGAGGCCTGCATTTTGGTGATTTGTCGTTTCTCTGTCTAGTTTTAAGCAAACCCTATTAACCATGTTTTTATGCATAAAAGATTAATATGTGGAAATAGGTTGGATGCGTTGATTTTTAATTACGTATGGGTATGAAATATCTTAATGCGAACTGCTTAATACCCATCGTGCAAGCTTGTGAGGCAGAGATGTGAGCACGACCTGACTCGAATTCGTATGGCGGATTAATGACCTTGGTCAGGCACACCAGCAAGCCTAAGTGTGATTTTTGGATGGTTTCCCACACTGGTCTCTGAGAATGTTTGGCTGTGCCCCAATATTAAACACAAATATATTACAAACAAACTTATAGTGCAGCAACACACACAATGAAGTATACGCTGTACACAGTCACGACAGCGCACTTTTTTTTCTTTTTTCTTTATTGTGATTTTAATACCCATAGAAAAACAGGTAGGCTGGCAGTAGCACAATACGCTGCTCTTCAGCCAAAGATATTGCAATGATAAAACAGAGAAGACACATGAGTTGGAACAAATTGGTGGGGAAAAAACAGTAGACACATGAACATAAAAAACATGAAGCCGTTCATACTCGATGACAATCCACACTACAAACTGTTGACATGACGCACAAACACTGAAGATGTCGATGGCACTGGTGAACGGTGGAGTGTGACGGTGAACACTGAACACTAAACACGACGACACACACGAGACACTAATGGCGATGATCTCCGGCGCGCGAATGTCCATGTAGCGTGTGCGAGTCTGGGGACCTGTCAATAGGGGAAGAAGGGTGAGGGGGGGCAGAGGGGAGAA
This sequence comes from Schistocerca serialis cubense, assembly GCF_023864345.2. Lineage (NCBI taxonomy): Eukaryota > Metazoa > Arthropoda > Insecta > Orthoptera > Acrididae > Schistocerca > Schistocerca serialis. The sequence goes on along the minus strand of NC_064645.1, from coordinate 253,800,486 downwards.
CAAAGATGCCAATGGCTGAGGAGATGGGAGGAGGAATAGAGGGACAGGGGAGGGGAAGCCCGGGGGAGGAGTGAGGAGAAATGGAGGAGGGAGGGAAGGAGGGAGAGAAGGGAGGGAAGGTGCCCAAAGGAGCAAACACAGGAAGAGGGAGGGAGGATCAAAGTTGGTAGGAGGAGTAGATCGAGGGGTGGAGGGCATCATCAGGGAGGGGGAGCTGGCGGAAGCCACCTTGGGAGAGGGTGTGGAGGGTGGAGAGATGGAGACCGGGTGGGACGTGGGAATACAGGCGCGGCAGTGGGCGGGTGTGAGAGAGGATGGGGGAGACAAGCAGGTGAGGAGGATCGAGTTTTCGGGAGGTGTACAGGATCCGTATCCGTTCAAGGAAAAGGAAGAGGTGGGGAAATGGAATGAGGTCGTACAGGATCCGCGTGGGGGAGGGGAGACGGATGCGATAGGCGAGGCGGAGAGCATGGCCTTCTGGGATCTGAAGGGATTTGTAAAAGGTAGGGGGAGGGGGGCGGAGATCCAGGCAGGTTGGGCGTAACAGAGGATAGGGCGGATGAGGGATTTATAGGTGTGGAGGATGGTGGAGGGGTCCAGACCCCACGTACGACCGTAAAGGAGCTTGAGGAGACGGAGTACGATAGCGCACGCAAATTCTCTGCTTTATACAAGGGTTGAATGAAAAGTAATGCCTCCACCTTCGTGGAGAGCGGCAAACAGATTGGTTTTGGTGAAGCACGCGTACTGACGAAACAGCCTCTTAACATTCAGGAGGAAGATTAGAGCAGTAATAGAAATAGCCAAGCGACCGGCAACCATGAACAAAGGAGACGGGTAACGACTTCCGACGTCTTGGCTGCCAGCAGTAACAGCTCTACGGGACGATAGTTCACGTGAAACAGCACATAGAGTAGTGGCGCACCTCGGCCGGCGCTAGAAAGCGGGAAAACAACGCCAGTCAATGCTGGTGCCTGGTTCTTCTTTCGCCGATTTACACCAATCACAAGCAGTAACGCAAACACCAATCAAAACGTCGGGTTTTCACCAATGAAAAGAAATAATAAAAACGCAATAAAGACTTCTAACACCCTGAAGAAGATCTCTTGCAGCAGAGACCGAAACGTCTGTAGTTTTATATACATTGACAATGCGCACAAAAACCCGGAAGAAAATTTATTGAATGTGAAAATAGCTGCGGAAGCCTACGTTTATAAATGTTTTCTTGTTGTTGCATTCTTCAAAAACAGCTACACTCCTGGAAATGGAAAAAAGAACACATTGACACCGGTGTGTCAGACCCACCATACTTGCTCCGGACACTGCGAGAGGGCTGTACAAGCAATGATCACACGCACGGCACAGCGGACACACCAGGAACCGCGCTGTTGGCCGTCGAATGGCGCTAGCTGCGCAGCATTTGTGCACCGCCGCCGTCAGTGTCAGCCAGTTTGCCGTGGCATACGGAGCTCCATCGCAGTCTTTAACACTGGTAGCATGCCGCGACAGCGTGGACGTGAACCGTATGTGCAGTTGACGGACTTTGAGCGAGGGCGTATACTGGGCATGCGGGAGGCCGGGTGGACTTACCGCCGAATTGCTCAACACGTGGGGCGTGAGGACTCCACAGTACATCGATGTTGTCGCCAGTGGTCGGCGGAAGGTGCACGTGCCCGTCGACCTGGGACCGGACCGCAGCGACGCACGGATGCACGCCAAGACCGTAGGATCCTACGCAGTGCCGTAGGGGACCGCACCGCCACTTCCCAGCAAATTAGGGACACTGTTGCTCCTGGGGTATCGGCGAGGACCATTCGCAACCGTCTCCATGAAGCTGGGCTACGGTCCCGCACACCGTTAGGCCGTCTTTCGCTCACGCCCCAACATCGTGCAGCCCGCCTCCAGTAGTGTCGCGACAGGCATGAATGGAGGGACGAATGGAGACGTGTCGTCTTCAGCGATGAGAGTCGCTTCTGCCTTGGTGCCAATGATGGTCGTATGCGTGTTTGGCGCCGTGCAGGTGAGCGCCACAATCAGGACTGCATACGACCGAGGCACACAGGGCCAACACCCGGCATCATGGTGTGGGGAGCGATCTCCTACATTGGCTGTACACCACTGGTGATCGTCGAGGGGACACTGAATAGTGCACGGTACATCCAAACCGTCATCGAACCCATCGTTCTACCATTCCTAGACCGGCAAGGGAACTTGCTGTTCCAACAGGACAATGCACGTCCGCATGTATCCCGTGCCACCCAACGTGCTCTAGAAGGTGTAAGTCAACTACCCTGGCCAGCAAGGTCTCCGGATCTGTCCCCCATTGAGCATGTTTGGGACTGGATGAAGCGTCGTCTCACGCGGTCTGCACGTCCAGCACGAACGCTGGTCCAACTGAGGCGCCAGGTGGAAATGGCATGGCAAGCCGTTCCACAGGACTACATCCAGCATCTCTACGATCGTCTCCATGGGAGAATAGCAGCCTGCATTGCTGCGAAAGGTGGATATACACTGTACTAGGCCGACATTGTGCATGCTCTGTTGCCTGTGTCTATGTGCCTGTGGTTCTGTCAGTGTGATCATGTGATGTATCTGACCCCAGGAATGTGTCAATAAAGTTTCCCCTTCCTGGGACAATGAATTCACGGTGTTCTTATTTCAATTTCCAGGAGTGTACATACATGATCTCTGAACTTCAGCTTTCGAAGGCACTACTGTTTGTTAAGGCACTAGTGTTTAAGGTACCACTGTTTAAGGCACTACTGTTTGTTAAGGCACTACTGTTTGTTAAGGCACTACTGTTTCTTAAGGCACTAGCTACAAGAATATATTATAACATATAAAGATATGTAATAACCAGCGCACTGAAATATGAAGTACTAGAAAGCTCGTAAGAGCTGCATATAATTGTTTCTAAGCTCAGCTTAATAATACAAACATGTACATGGTGTTCCAGACGAAATGGTCAATTTCAGGTATTCGTATATGTTTGGAACGACTATTCGAAGCAAAGTCTAGTAAACATGGGGTGTAAAATGCATACCTTAAAAGCTATGAGCACTTGTTCATTAGAAGAGATGTGTTTAGCAGCACCTCTTAAGTTATGCACTTAAGAGCCCATGTTCACTGAATTTTTGTCCTCGTCCATACTAGCATCTCTCAAAATATGGAAAGCAAAGAGTTCGTAGTGGAAGAGATTTTTTTTACAAAATCTAACATGAATAAGTGCTCATAGCTCTTAAGGTATGCATTTTAGAACGCATACTTAAAAGACTTCCTTGCTTCGAATGATCGTTCTTGTCTGTCCTTGAATACTTACCATTCTCCCTGCGGCATCCTGTATTTACGGCTACCGTATTTCACGACGCAAAAGAGACGGTCTGATGAGAACCAAATAAAATGTCACTAAACAGACCAAATTTCCTTTCCGTAAACTGCTATCTCTTCACTTATATGTAGCAACAATTAATAAATACTGCTGACAGAATTTATACATAAATCGAAGCTTATGTATCACGAAAAGATAGAAATAAGAGCAATAGCACAATGTTGTATAGTGCAGAGTAGGGAACTCACCTTTGACTTTGAGTCCACCTGTGGCACTCGATGACGATACGGCTGCACGGCAGAGATGTCTGTGACAGATGTTATCAGGGACAAGCTGATAGCAGAATACTGCAGTTACTTGCAACTAGAATCAGGAGATATCTGGACCACTGATATTGTGTCAGAGAAAGATAAGCAAAGCACGAGGCGAAACAATCTCTTTTTTTAAAAAATTTGTACTGTATGAAGATAATTTCGTTTGTTGACTCAGCTATTATTCCACTGCCGGACACGTGAGCGATTATAGTTGATTTATGGCTGTACAAGCAACCTCGGAAAACTTTGTTGCCTTCAGCAGAGATTTGCAAAGGAGGCTTGGTAAATTTGTTGGCGAGTTTCCACGTTCTACTATTTTATTGCTCCATACCTATCGAGATTATGTAAAACAAGCCGGTTTCCAGGCTACGTACCCACCATTTCTTTGTGTCTGTTGCTACTTGAAGCCATTCACAGAGTAACGTACATCACAGTTGCCTGAAATTAAAAACAGAATTCAGTGTATCAGTTTTCTATTGTACCCAGTACTGAACCACTCATAAATTTAACAATGAAACTAAACACATATTCCTTCAGCTGAGTGGCTTTACCATGCGCTGACCTTTTGAAGACCCACCCGCCACATGTGGGCTGTATCTAGTCGACGTTGCGCATGCACTGCTTGAGAACACGCGTTTAAGCTGCAAGTTGTGCGCCGCGCTTCGAGCCTCATCGATACCAAATCATTTGTCTTCGTACAGTAAAATCGCAGGGCGACACCGGATACGCAGAGTACGATCGGCTTAGCAGGATCCATGCGGAATTTAACTGGAAGCCGCCATCAACTAACAAGGGGCTCAGAAAGTCGTATTTCCACGGATGGAACTCCAAACGTTTGACGTATGGGTCACTATTTTGTTTTAATGTATTTTGTCAAATGACCACTGGAAATACAGTATTCGACAATAACGAAAATGGCTCTTAGCACTATGGGACTCAACATCTGAGGTCATCAGTCCCCTAGAACTTAGAACTACTTAAACCTAACTAACCTAAGGACATCACACACATCCATGCTCGAGGTAGGATTCGAACCTGCGACCGTAGCGGTAGCGCGATTCCAGACTGAAGCGCCTAGAACCGCTCGGCCACTCCAACGAGCTCGACGATAACGGATTTATTGTCTTGGAGGAGGCGAGTGTGCCGTTGATGTTCTACAATGCGATCCTGCACGGTGGGTGTCGTTTGCCCTATGTAAGCATTGCCGCATTAGCACGGAATCCTGTAAACACTGCCTTGCGCAACTCTAAGTCGTCTTTAACAGATCCCAATAGCACATAGATTTTAAAAGGAGTGCGAATTGCTCTTAATATTCTGAAACACGTTACAATACATTGTAGATAAGCGTTCGTTTTGAAAGCCGCACCCTCTTTCTCTTTGTGTCGTTACTATGGCTGTAGCACTCTTTGTAGTTGCCGAGAAATATGTCCTTTGTTCAGGAATGCAGTCTGCAGATGTTCCATTTCCGTTTTCAGATTATCGGAATCTGAGATGGTGTGGATTAAGGTCTGTAGAATGTCCATCGTTTCTGCCGAACAGTGGCAAATGGTATCTTGTAAATAAATATTTGTACGATCGGACTTTCGGAACACTGAATATCCCAGTGTGCCACCGCTCTTACGTCTCACCAAGACGTCTAAAAACGGAGAGCAATCATCTTTCTCCATCTCCATAGCAAATTTTATGTTTACATGCATGGAGTGCAGATGCTGAAGGGACTCCTTGAGACTGTCCAAAGCATGAGTCCAAACTATAAAAGTATGATCGACGTGTGGCCAAATTACTGTCGGTTTTAAAATAGCTGAAGCGAGTGTTCGTTTCTCAAAATCTTCCATAAAAAGATTGGCCACCTGCGGAGACAAATGAATTCCCATGGCGACAACGTCAGGTTGTCAAAAAAACTCACTATTCAATAAAAAGTATATCGAGGACTGAGTGTGCTCGAACAACGCTGTAATGCCAGCCCCAAACCCGTTGACGTTGAGATGTAGTGAGTCCTTCAGAGGTATATTTGTAAAAATCGAAACTACGTCAAAACTGACCAATAAGTCGTTGCTTTCCAGCTTAAGTGACTGAATTTTGCTAATAAAACCATTAGACTATCTTATATGATGTGGATACTTGCCTACAATGGGTTTGAGCAAAGACGCCAAATACTTGGCCAGGTCATAGGTGGCTGCTCCAGTATTGCTCACTATAAGCCCTAAAGGTACACCTTCTTAATGCACGTGGGGCAGTAAATACAACCTAGGGGGAACTGAACTACTTGGTCTTAGTCTCTCAACTTTGGTAGAGAAACTAGTAGGTAGAAGTTCTGCTATTTATCACATCACTTAGATAGTAACATCCTTATTGATCTTGCGGTATGCCGAGTTATACAATTAAACATTGATCTGCTTAGTACAGCCCTCCGTGGCATGAGCACAGTAGCACTACCTTTACCCGACTTGACTACTACCGCGTCGACGTCTGTTCATAAGTTGCGGAGCGCTGCTCTCTCTATACGCGAGATGTTGCTCTTCGGTGGTGCGATTCTCTCGATGAAACCGACAAAGTGCACTGCTGGTGGTTGAAACAGGTGTAGGATCAAAATTAAGAACTCTAGCAGCATGAGAGTCGTGTCATCTATACATCTCCCACGTAAGTTAGTAACAGATCGTGGATTTGAAAATTTCCTGTGGTCTCTTTTAATTATTGATCAGGTCGTATTTCGACTACTTCTGTAACGATGGAGTCCCTGAGTCTCTGACGAAAGGATCTTTGCCCCTCTCTGGTTCCTGTGCCAAGACAATGTTCAGCAACCAGATTAGGGAGCCAGCAGAATCTGTTGCTGCTGAACACTGTCTTGCCACGGGACCTAGCATGAATTACGGAGGGACAAAGATCATTTCGTCCACATTCACGTACTGGGACTCCATCATTAAAGAAGCAGTAAAAATACGTCTAACTTACTACATGAATAATAGGGACCCGGGATTTCAACTTAGCAAGGCAACGGAACCGGCATTGGTAGTACTAAGACGTCGTCGGCCGCAGACGAACAGTTCCAACGAGTTAACACAGAAGGGGAGTCGATGTTATGACAAGTGAACTAGGCCCCAACACACTACCTGAGCGCGCGCTGTGCCGCGATTGGTGTCTATGCTTTTCCTGTGTCACGCATGTGAAGACCGTGGCCCGTTTCGCCGGCAAGGGGGCTCTGGCTGATTTGTCTACGATGATGTTATAGTCCCACTCCTTCGCGCCTTCACTTTTCTATGCCCATGTTCAAACACCTGCAGCAGCACGCCAGTAGGCACTTGAAAATGGCGAGCAGCTGTTTCGTTGTAATATTTTGCGGCTTTCATAACATTATCCGACACGACGCCCTTGAAGCACAGAAGTAGCCCCACACATTTTCAATAGGATTAATATCGGGTGATTTAGCGTGCCAGTCGACGCTTTACCGGGTTCTCGAGAATTCGTCAAACCAGGAACGTATGCGAGCACCCTTATGAGCGCTGCTCTTGTCATGTTGAAAGACGATTCTGTTCACAGCATACTCTTCACGAAGATGTAGCAGAAATGGCTGCACTTGAACACTGAGGCTGTTGAAATAAACATCACCGTTTATTTTCGCAGCAACCTGCATGAGTGGGTTTCAAGTGATGATAGGAAGGACACCATCAAAACATTGCTGAACTACCTCGTATCTGAACTACTGTCTCCACGCACACGTGTACACACACACACACACACACACACACACACACACACACACACACAAACACACACAAACACACACTGGAGGATAAGCGCCTCTTTGGGCCATCTTTTTACTATACGCTTTGCATCAGCTAAAAAGAAGAAAAAGTGTTCTTCGTCGGACGGACCTTCCTACATACGCCCAGCCACCTATTGCCCTAATGTCGTTTGGCGCTTTAAATGTGTGCAGCAAGATGTGCCGCTGCAAGTACCCAACTCTAGGCATCCGTCCCATGCTGACCCCATAGCAGTGTTGGCTCGGCAACTGCTTGAGATGGACCCGCATTTGCTGACGGCAGCAATTCTTATCGGGTTTGAAACAGACTGTCATTCACAAGGTAAGACAATCGCCTCAAATGCGAAGGTAAGATCTTCCTATCACTACAGTTCTCACGCTGTGTTACAGGGCTGTAACTGGCGCACCATCCTTTGTAGATATGTTGGAGAATCTGCGTTGATGCGTTAATAAATCGTACAACTTCATTCAAGGTATAGTCATGCTTCTTTCTGCCATTCTCCCACACCTCCACGTCGCGTTCCTGCGCTGACTGCATACAACCGACTGGCACAGACATCACTTCACTGCAACATCCTACATCACCTCGTTCTACACCATCTTGCAAACTTCCGTTGTCTTCCTAAACCTCCATACAAGTTTCATGGAGGTATGTTCCGTCTATGCTACTAAATGAAAGGCCGTTTGTTTATTACCATACGCATTTCGATTCCTTTGTTTGTGAAGCATCTTCAGTGGGCTGTAATACATGTTTCTCAAAAAATCTTCAAATGTGTGTGAAATCTTATGGGACTTAACTGCTAAGGTCATCAGTCCCTAAGCTTACACACTACTTAACCTAAATTATCCTAAGGACAAACGCACATAAGCATGCCCGAGGGAGGACTCGAACCTCCGCCGGGACCAGCCGCACAGTCCAAATACGTGTTTCTCTTTTTACTTCTAAATAACATATTATGTAGTAGTTACAACACTACTATGTTGCATTTTGCCATGTTTTTCTTTTGCTTTCAGATTAGAAGCAATTTCTGTAGAAGAAATTTCGTGAGGTGAAATTACCGTTCGCTGTTACTTAGATTTCCAGGGCTGTTACCCCATGTGTGTAGACCAGAAGATGTGTTCATTAGTCCTCATGCTTCAACTGGCTGATTTCCAGCGTTTTTCAACAACATTTGTTACAACATAACATTTATATCACTTGCACATCTCATTTCGTGATCAACATGTATGTGTTTACAGTGAGTAGTGTTGCCAACTGTCGCTGTATGTTTATCTTTCGTCTTTTGTTTTGTTGTGTGTGCGTGGTATGATATTTCCATTTATTTTGCATCTGTGTGTGTGTGTGTGTGTGTGTGTGTGTGTGTGTGTGTGTTTGTCTGTGTGCATGAATGTATGTGTATTTTGTTCTGTGAAAATGTTTCGTTTGTGAGTCTGTGTATGTCTGAGTGTGTGTGTGTGTGTGTGTGTGTGTGTGTGTGTGTCTGAGAGAGAGAGAAAGAAAGAGAGAGAGAGAGAGAGAGAGAGAGAGAGAGAGAGAGAGAGACAGCAGTGGGGAGAGGAAGATTCATTAATTATTTATTCTCCTTATGTTTCATATTTCTGTTTGTTAAATTTTTAGTGGCTAACATGATTAGAGAGTTATTGTTTATATGGATTTGGTCATCAAGTACTTTCTTTGTCCTGGTAAGGTCTCTTTGTGTGTAAAAGCTTTCTTGCATTGTAAGGAGTTTTTTATTGCCAAAACAGAAAACTCCTGTTCACACACACAACAGAAACAAAATACGAAAGGTGAACACACAGCGACAGTTGTCAACACTGCAAGCTGTAAGCACGCACACGTTAGTCACAAAATGAAAAGTGCAAGTGATGTAATTGTTGTGCTGTAAAAAATGTGGTAGAATAAACGCCGGAAATCGGCCAACTGGAGCTTGGGGACTGATGAAGACATCTGCAGGACCACTCACATGGACTAACAGTACTGGAACTCGTAAGTAACACCGAACGATAATTCCACGTCACGAAATTTCTTGCAGCAAAAGTTGTTTCTAATCTGAAAAACAAAAGAAAAAGTGACAAAACGTAACACAGTAACACATTGTAACTACTACATAGTACATTTATTACACGTATAAAAAGAAACATGTATTACAGGTCTGTGAAATGCTTCCAAAATAAAAGAAGGGAAACGCTTGTAGCAATAAACAAACTGCTTTTCATTTAACTGCATGGACGGAACATATCTTCATGAATTTTGAAGCAACTGAGAAATGACGGAAAATGGAAAAAATGACTCCATAAAGTTTTCTCAGTTCAGCTGCAATTTCTAAAAAGTAGTATAGGTGATGTACAGTATGCTGATCAAGCCTACCCAATGGAGACCCTTTCACGGATCATCTTAGTGAGCTGGTATGTAGTTCCTCCTACCTGTTCTCTGTGCGGCTGTCGTAGATTTTTTTTTTCCTTAAAACAGCTCTTGCAGCGCACTGGATGCTTCAGATGATGCATGCAGGTAGCCTGTGCTTTTAACTGGTGTTGCAGGTAGCTAATTTAAGTCCTGGGAGACCATTACAATAGATTTATTTGCAAACGCCATAAAAAAGTAACATTTTAGTACTACGAAACGATCCCTCTCAAAAAGTTAATAAAACCCGAGAGCATAGTTAATGCGATTTAGCCTGAAAAGCTTAGAAGGCGTCGCAATTTGTGAACATAAAAACTCAATTAAATGAAAACAAAACAAAAAAATCTCTGCAGGCTATGGAGTTCACGCGAGCAAAGCAGCTGGCGTTAAACTAGTGTTTAGTAAAGTAAAATCGGCGATTCGCGCCGAAACACTAGTGATTCTCTTACGCATTTACTGCCGAGAAAGTTCTGACCTCAAGACTCGGGTTCCTCTCCCCACTCTAATGACTCATCGCGACATATGGTGCGGTAACTACCGCTATGGGAACCAGCTTCATACTTGCTGCCATCTTATTCTGCAGCCCTGCTTAATATAGCGAATTGACTTTGGCTATCTGCCAAGTTCCAGTAAATGTAAAATTTGGAAAAATAAATTTCTTCAAAACAGGTGAAACCTCCCAATCTACAGCACTCTAAAGCGACCATTGAGCTATTGCTGATGACCAGCGCAGGAAGAAGTGTGGAGTTTCCTGCTTTACGATTCTTTTTGGCTTGTTTCATTGCTGAAACTAAAAGTGCTTTTTGCAACTACCATTCTTCATTTGAACGAGATCTATGAAACCTTTAAAATTTGGTATGATTTAATTATTTTTACGTAGTTTCTAGTTTGTGATCTACAAAAAGCAAATACTGCACCGAGCTAGGTGGCATAGTGGTTGTAGCACATTGTACCCGCAGTCGAGGGGACGATGGTTCAGACTCCCGTCCGACCATCCAGGTATAGGTTTTACGTGATTTTCTTAAATCGCTTAAGGAAAATGCGAGGATGGTTCCCTAGAAAGGGCAAAGCCGAGTTGGCTTCCTCATTCTTCCTTAATCCAAGCCTCTACACTGTCTCTAATGACTTTGGCTGTCGACGGGGCGTTACACCGTAATCTTCCTCCTTGTCATAAATAATAGTGTTCGTGAAATTTTCGATCGATTCCGCCCAATTCTATCCGCACGCCGTTTGGTTTCCCACCCAAATCGAAATGTTATTCTGTATATACTACATAAGCTGCTAGTGTTTCACAGAAATATCGTTTTTGTAACAAAAGGTGTTATCCAAATGGAACCATTTCAATTTGAGATTTAAATTTCTTTTGTACTCAGAAACATTACAATACAGGATAAATGATTAAAAGCTTTTATGGTTATATACTGTGCAAATTTCGGGGGTACTAATAACTTTAATACGAAAACTATTAGGAAAGTAAGGTCCGGTAGGCCGCGAAATGGAAACGACAGTGAAAATCAGATGTGTTGGGCAGAGTCTCTAGTACGCCTGTCGATCGCATTACGTGGCTGTCTTCAGTTCTGAGTTCGCAGTGACCACGTAAAGATACCTGGAACAATATTGTTTCCCGCCAAATTTGGCTGTCTTCTACAAGGTTCATCAGATTTCACGTAATCTCACATAATGTACGTGTCATGCTTGTCCTTCTTCGTGAAAATTCTCGGCCTCGTTTTCGATGGGAACTGTCTGTTCACCCATCACACAGCGCCGACTTGGCTCCCTCTGATGTTCATCTCTGCTTACATGAACCGCGGAAGACGACATTTTGACACAAACAGCAGAACAGCGTACAGAAGTGGCGGAAAGCACAAGTGACTGTCTTCTCTGACGATTGTACTGGAAAGTTGGTACAACGCTACTACTATGAATGTGTAAATCGGAGCAGCGACTATGCAGAAAAGTAGCTGGAAGGTGTAGAAAGATGTTGCAGATAAAACATTATTGATATTTACTGTGGTTTCCATTTCGCGACCGACCAGACCTCACCTTCCGAATAGCCATCGTAGTAAGTAGAGGAGGTTAATGTTTCCTTCTAGAGCCGTAACTGTCGATATTATTATGTAAATAGTGTTTGATTACTTACGACGAATGCAATTAGCGAATATTCTCTCTCTCTCTCTCTCTCTCTCTCTCTCTCTCTCTCCCCCCCTCTCTTTCTCTCTGTGAGTTTGTTGTGTGCGTGAGTGTGTGTGGGCATGTGTCTGCGTGTTACGGTTGCAGTTTTAGAGTATTTTCGTCCTTGAAGAGCTTGAACAACACACGTTACTCTCACTGCTATCACTTATGCAAAAAAATACATCCCTCTACCATGAGTTACCTCAGTACAAATTATTTTATTTTACTTTTTCAGAACCTCTTCTACATCGCTAGGCAGTGACTTTTGTTGTGAGTTGAGATGGAACACGTAGCATTTAATTCAAGAACGTTACGGGAAAAGCGATAACGATTTGTTGGAGCACAGTCGGTTTTGAGTCCTGGAAAATTTATCATCGTTAATTGCACGATAGGAAAAAATCTTTGCAATGCTGAAAGCATGGCTGAAGGGTATTCAAACGATAGACATTGTACGGAAACTGCCTAGCCTGGCCTAGCGCCAAGTGACCCCTTCCAGTAGCTAACCGACGCAAGGAAATTGGCAGCATAACGAAACATAACTGGAATCAGATCTCAGATCTGTTTGGCGCTCGAAAGTTCAAAGCGCTCGAAATTCTGTGCAAATCAGAAATGACCATTACTTTAAGAAATATCAGCCACGTTTTTTTTGTTTATGCATATAAATACAGCCAGTTAAGTTAAATTAATAAGAAGTCACCATTTACAAAGTTTAAACGATAACCAGAGAGCTAGGCTTGGTACAGGGCAGAGCAATTTCACCTCGTCCCAGAGTTATAGAACTGTTTCAGTCGTCCGATATTCGGCCACTTCGTGACGGACCGAGCTGGAGAAAGGAGGAAGGGAGGACAGATGTGGCTAATCGCCACATCTGGAAAATGTATGTTGTTGGTGAGAGCTGTATCAGGCAAGTTGAATTAACTGTTGAAAACATTATAAATATCTGCCTCTAGCACAGTGATGCATGCTAAGCTTACGAGTAGACCTTCTGGGAGGTGTATCGAGCTGTGAGCTTCCACTTCGCCTGATTATAGTGCGGGTAGGCACCTATCACACCCTAAAGTTGTAGGTGCCAATGTGGCCTCGATTTTGAAATATTGCCTGTTAAAGTTTGGGCAGTTGTTTATATAGAGAAAAGTTTCACTAATATGGCATGTGAGCGAGTAGCCGAGCGGCAAGCCAACGAGACTCCAGTCCAGGCGACCCTGGTTCGAAAACCGTCTCTGCTACTTTTGTTTTCAAGAGGCTAGGTCCATCGCAAATAAAAGTATTCCATAACGTCAATGCAGTGGCATTTCCTGCGGACTTGAGAAAACACAGATGCGATTCCGACGAAAATGAATGTCCATTCGTACAATGATCGTGTTGTCGAAAGTACAAATGTTTTGATTGTTTTTATAACAAGTATCATCCGTTGGAATGTACTCGTCAAAATATAGGAAACATCGATTAACTTTCCATTAAATGAAACATTTTTAATCCCTCATTCAATGGTTTTTTTAATATTCCCTACCTAAACGGAACAAAATTAAAAATACAATGAAAACAAATTGAACAATATTAAAATATTTCAAGAAGTTACGGTTAATTTCCTGTTAAAATAAAAAAAACGCAAAAGATTGAAACAAAATGTGACACTGAATTTGTAGTTTTGATTTATAGAGGCTTGTAATTCATTTTAATCAGTTCCTTGCGGAATGTTCATGATTAATTATAAATTAAAACAAGCATTTGAAAAAAAAGGAAACAAAAGTAGCATATACTGGTATCGAACCAGGGTCGCCTGGATGGGAGTCTAGCTCGCTTGCCACTTTTTTTTCGTTGTTGATCGTTGTTTGGTAGTTGCGGACGTCACATGAGATCCTGTCAAGTTCGTTTGTTGATCCTTCCACTCAGTTTTTTATTACAGAGGTCAACCAGCTCTCTGACCGAACACGCTGAGCTACCGTGCCGGCAACCACTCGGCTTCTCGCTCACTTGCCACAATAGCGAAACTTTCCTGTATATAAAGATCTGCCCAAACTTTAACAGGCAATATTTCAAGAACGTGGCCGCATTTTAGGGTATGATAGGTACCTACCCACACTATAAGCAGGCGAAGTGGGAGGTCATAACTCGATGCACCTCCTAGAAGGTCCCCTTGTTAGAGCTGTAGATATTACTATTATATCGTGACACGTTAAGCCAGCACTACTAGTCGACCTCTTGGGTCGACAGAATGAACTACTGATCATAAGCATGCATTTCAGTCGTAATTATAGCATCAAGCCCAACCTTGTTAATGTTGTTTTAAGACATTTCCAGGCTAAGTCTGCTGGCAACTCCCGAGTGCTACGTTAAGCTAACGTGTTTAGTTTCACAGATAATCCTAGTGCGAAGGACTTTCGTGTCCCTAACCTGCCCCAGCTAAGCAACCGATGGAAGGGGACCTATTGTTTAACGTGGAATCTGAATCACGTGTTGTTTCTGGCGGTGCCTCACATCATTTGGAGTGTAGTCAACTTTAAAACGGCGACTGAAAAATCCGAAATCTGGCCGACTTACGATTCCTCAGCTTTTCGGTTTTAATGCAAACTCTTTGCAGCTAGATCACCCTGCCCTGAATGTCCAATATAAATAGTCAACCTATAGCTTCTGATGAGTGCGTTTTCTAGCATCAAAATATGTAACATATCTGGCCGTAACTTTTGATTGGATTGACATAAATTTCTTATACCGCCAAGGGACCGTTGACTTTGGTACTTGACATGAATTTCGACTTGAACCGATATCCAGTTCTGAGAACAAGGGATCGTAATAGGGGAACAGACAAACACACAGATAGACAGACGGAGAGATGGACAGCAAAGTAATCCTATACCGATCCCGTTTCTTCCGATTGAGATGCGGAATCCTAAAAAACACAGCCACAAAAAAAGACTGCAGTCAAGTACAAAACTTTTCAAGTCTCCCCTTAAAATGAAGAAAGTAGCTACCACTACATTCCTGACAGCCCGATGCTTTCTGATTATAAATGCGTCCGTAATTTCAGACACTTTCTGTTTGCTTTGTGACTGGTTAGATCATCTTGGTTATAAATGCAGGTTTCGTCAGCTGTAACAATTATTTTCTTCAGCGATATCCACCATGGACTTTTTTAAAACTTTTCCTCGCAGCATGTGGTACTATATGCCTCTACCCCACTGCAAGGAGACCGATGCCCAAGAAGAAAAGACGAGCCTCTG
Source organism: Schistocerca serialis cubense (assembly GCF_023864345.2). Taxonomy (NCBI): domain Eukaryota; kingdom Metazoa; phylum Arthropoda; class Insecta; order Orthoptera; family Acrididae; genus Schistocerca; species Schistocerca serialis. Next base: position 253,785,290 of record NC_064645.1, on the reverse strand, counting down.
TTCAAAGATATATCATAGTATAATGTAAACCCGCACGAGTAGGGAAGCTTAAGGCTTCTTCCAAATGGTATTATGTCGTACCTGGACGTTTTACGTACACGTGACTGGTCTGAAAGGCAAAATTCGGAATGATGGTCCTCTAGAATGGATTTATCTTTAATCACAGGAGAACAGCATCGCAAAACTAACCGACATGGTTCCTGCGACTATTGTTATATCGATCCACTAGCTGATCGATAGTTGTGGTAATACGGTTGACGGAGCGCTTGTGTTTAGCGCAGTGCAGGCGTAACAGAAACAGATAAACAAATAAAATTCGTATAGTATTATTGAGTTAATAACATCTTCATACTAACGGCATGCACTAAACATTTGCTTCATTATGAGGGAATGCTGACTCAGTTTTTCAGACAATGGGAAAGCGGGAAGGAAGCAATACGAAGACAATATTTCGGCGTGGTCCTGATGTTAGATGAAACGAGTGTATGCAGTGTCAGAAATGCTATGTGATGTGCACAACTCACTAAAAGTTAAGTTTTTAGCGTTTATTACTTCGTAACAGTTTAAGTCTATTGCAGTGCTTTTAGGTTAACTGTAAGAGTGATAAATGTGGAAGTTTCCATACGTTAACTGGTATTGGTGAAACACATCAGAACTGTTCAGAGCTGTTGGCTGGTATTACATTGGGGACAATGCAGAAGAGAAGCTAAAAAAAAAAAGTGTGGGCTGAGACTATTCCATGGAGCTTTAGATTATGTTGCTGAGACAAAAAATCGGACGGCACTTATGTGGAAGCTTTGCATATCTCAGTTTTGATTCCAGAAAGGTTGTTCGACTGAGAACACTATTTACAAATGTTCACTATCAAATAGTAGAAGCGTTAAATAGTAATATCTCGCCAGCTGGTATTTTTTGTGTTCTTTTCAAGTTTGATTGTGCAGATTATGAGACACTCTTAGAAAAAGTAAACTTTTATGGAATTGATGGCTTTACGCACAGCTGGTTTGAATCACACATGACGAATAAAATGCAAAATGAGGTGCCAAATAATTCATACAATGCAGGAAAAGGTAAAATAATTTTACTGACTGGGGCAAAAATCAGAACGGGAATCCTACAGGGCTAAATTTTTGGTCCACGCCTGTTCCTTATATACAGGGTGAGTCACTAACTATTGCCACCTAGAATAGCTCCGAAAGTATGACAGTGTAAGTAGGCTGTTTAGGTTTTCTTATTGGTAACGCCATGTAGCGCTCTGTATGAAAATCACTGGCTGTGCTGTGTGCAGTCTGTGGCTAGTTTGCATTGCTGTCTCCCATTGTAGTGTTGGGCAGCGGCAGCTGGATGTGAACAGCGCGTAGCGTTGCGCAGTTGGAGGTGATCCGCCAGCAGTGGTGGATGTGGGGAGAGAGATGGCGGAGTTTTGTAATATGTCATGAACTGCTATATATATTATGACTATTAAGGTAAATACATTGTTGGTTCTCTATTAATATCTTTCATTTGCTAATTATCCCTATCAGTAGTTAGTGCCTTCTGTAGTTTGAATCTTTTATTTAGCTGGCAGTAGTGGTGCTCGCTTTATTGCAGTAGTTCGAGTAACCAAGATTTTTGTGAGGTAAGCGATTTGTGAAATGCATAGGTTAATGTTAGTCAGGACCATTCTTTTGTAGGGATTTCTGAAAGTCAGATTGCGTTGCGCTAAAAATATTGTGTGTCAGGTTAAGCACAGTCTTGTACAATTGTTCATAAGGGGACGTTTCATAACAGTAGCTGAAAAGTTTGTGGGACAGAAGTTGCATGGGACCACGGGGGCCATAATATGACATTGGTTTTTTGTTGCTAGATGGGGTCGCGTCAGAGATATGAAGGCTAACTTCCTTTTTATTTAATGGGGCGCTGTAGTTTGGTATTTATTCTCTGATAGCGGCTATCGAGACGAATCCAATGAGTGCAACAGTGAGGTCTTTGAAGGTCATCGAAGGTCAAAAAGGTGGCATGAACGTCCATTTACAGAAGGTGTTCGAAGTGATGGCCATGCAGGGCTGCAGTCTTCTTATCATGGACTGAGCGGTATTCATTATCGCTGCGGCACTTATCGAAGCATATGCTCTGAGAATTCTCTCTCGTATGCAGTGGAAATAGTAAATATTGACCGAATACGGCGTATCCATCTAACGTGCCATTAACATGTGAACACCATTCGATGGTTTCGCAATACAATACACATCGGAACGGCAACACTAGTATCGTCGAATCAAGCGAATGTCAATGATGTATTCCTTCGAAGAACAAGTCGATATGCTTCTCATTTACGGAGAATGCCAACGAAATTCAGTGAGAGCTACAGGCTTATACGCTAAAAGATATCCTCAAGGTACTCACCCTACACGTCGCACATTTAAATATGTGTATGATAAATTGAGAACAACTTGATCTTGAACACATCGGAAACATATCCGGCAAAGGAAAGTTACTAACGAGGAAACGGAAATTGGTACTACTGCCACTGTGGTTCGAGATACTTGTTAGTTCGCGTCAAACCGCAAGGGAATCTGGCATGAGCCAAAGTAGTGTTGTTCGTGTTCTGTATCGCCATAACTATCATCCTTACCGTATCAGCCTCCACCAAGAATTAACTGATACGGATTGTATGCGTCTCATTGAAATCCGCTGATGGGCTCAACTTCACGTTCTGAGGGATGACACATTTATTAATTTGATTTTATTTACTGACGAGGCTACGTTCACGAACCATGGAAATGTTAATTTGCATAACATGCATTATTGGGCAACTGAAAATCCATGTTGGCTGCGGCGAGATGCACACCAAAAACCGTCGTCGGCGAATGTATTGTGTGGGATTCTGGATGAGAGAGTTATACGCCCTTATTTCTTCGAAGGAAATCTTAATGGTAGAAAGTACAACACATTCCTGCAACAAACATTAGGTCTTATTGGAAGAAATACCTTTAGGAACAAGGAACAGAATGTGGTATTAACACGGTAGGTGTCCGGCACATTTTTCGCTGATGGCTAGAAATGAGTTGCAGAGACGATTCTCATATCGTTGGAATGGACGCCAAGGAGATGTGTCGTGGCCGGCTCGTTCGCCTCTAGATTTTTTTCTTGAGGGGATTCGTAAAAGGCACTGTCTCTAAAGACGTTCCAACTACACCTGAAGATATGACAGAGAAAATTGTCAGAGCATGTGCTTCGATAAGTGCCGATGTGATAAGGAGTACCACTCAAACCATGATAAGAAGATTGCAGCACTGTGTTGATACCAATGGTCATGACTTGGAACACCTTCTGTAAATGGACGTACATGCTACCTTTGTGACCTTCAAGGACCTTACTTTTACACATAATTGGATTCGTCTCGATAGCCGTTATCAGAAAATACGTACCAAACTATAGCATCGCATTTTAAAAAAAAAGTTGACCCCATCTAGCAACAAAAAACCGTCATATTATGGCCCCCGCGGTCCCATGCAACTTTTGTCCCACAAATCTTTCAGCTCCTGTCATACTTTCAGAGTTATTCTAGGTGGCAATAGTTAGTGAGTCACTCCGTATATGTGACTGACGTTCTTCTTAACATTTAACAAGCACAATCCATACTTTTTGTAGACGATAGTAGTTTTGCAGTAAATCCTATTAGGGAAAAAGCAACAGAAGATTTGGTAAATGATATTTTCCAGGGAATTAGCTAGTGGTTATTTGAAAATGGATTTTCCCTAAGGTTTGAAACAAAAGAAAAGAAAAAGAGAAACGCAGTACGTACAGTTCCATACAACAAATAGTCATACCAATAATTGATGTAGCGAATGAGGAATAGTCAGTAATCAGGGTAGAATGCTCAAAATTTTTGGATGTACATATTGATGAAAACTTGAACTGGAAGAGGCATATTACTGAGCCTCTCAAACAAGTTCAGCTACTTTTGCTCTTCGCATGATTGCTAATCTTGGAAACAAACGTGTCGACCTCCTGACATATTTTACATATTTACAGACAATAATGTCGTACGGAACAATTTTCTGGAACATCTCATCACTTAGACAGAAAGTGTTGATTACACAAATGCGAGCAGTAAGAATAATATGTGGTGTTCATCCATGGAAGTCATATAGGTACCTCTTCAAGGAGATAGGCATTTTAACTGCATCGTCACAACACATACTCGCTAATCAGTTTCGTCATTAATACTCTATCACAATTTGAGAGCAACAGTGACGTACGTAACGACAAAAGTAGTGGGAAAAATGAACTTTGTCACCAATTGTTAAAACTTTCAGTGGCTCAGGGAGGAGTACAATATGTAGCAACAGAAAGTTTTGATCGTTTGCTCAATACCATAAAAAGTCCAACAGGTAGAAAAATGAGTTGTAAATCTCATATAACATCATTTCTCCGGGGCAACTTCTTCTGTTTCACTGACAAATTTCTACCTAAAAACTGGTATCCAACAAAGAAATTAAGTGTAGTTAAACGAGTAGGACTAAAAATAATGATGTGTTCATTAATGTTAACACTAAACATGTACATATATGCTGCAAACTGACCAGTACCGCATCATTTCGGTAGAAAAATTTTTCAAATTTTCTATGGAACATGTAGCAAACAAACTATCTATCTATGGATAAATACGAGTATAGTAACGTGGATTTGGGCATTGCCAGCTGTTTTCAAGAATGTATGCATAGGATGGTTAAAAATAAGTCTCCTAAATTCTTTCATGGCAACATAATAGTAGAAAACTGAAAAAAGTCTCATATGTCTGGAAACAAATACTTGTTGAGATAAGGGACTTTCTGTCTAAAAGTAGGGAAGAATGCGAAACACTTTTTTTTAAATGTTATTTATAAAAGAGAGTTCAGCACAATGCGTGAATCCTTGTGAGACTAATCTCATTAGTAATTAAACATTTACCTATAAAAATTTGTTAATAATTCTTAATTGCAGTTTATCGTTCACGTTAAAATCTTCTGGGTGTCTGCAACGTCATCTCACAAAATATTTAAAATTCTACAATAGTAGGGTGCATCAAAAGATAACGTACGATTACACGATATCATATCTTGTAGATGAAACCTGGTAGGAATTTTAACTGAGGCGTCGAAACTACAAATTTACCTTGGCCACAGTTACACTGCTGTGCAAAACATAAGGGCAAAAGTTGGTCACTGCCAAGTAACATAGTTCGATTAAACTTAGACCACACATAAAGTAATTGTTACGGTATGGTACAGAAGCTAACTGAAAGAAATGCGCAATGAGACGAACAGAAATGGCTCTTTTAAAATGGTTCAAATGGCTCCGAGCACTATGGAACTTAACATCTGAAGTCATCAGTCCCCTAGACTTAGAACTACGTAAACAAAAAAATGGTTCAAATGGCTCTGAGCACTATGGGACTTAACATCTATGGTCATCAGTCCACTAGAACTTAGAACTACTTAAACGTAACTAACCTAAGGACCACACACAACACCCAGTCATCACGAGGCAGAGAAAATCCCTGACCCCGCCGGGAATCGAACCCGGGCGCGGGAAGCGAGAACGCTACCGCACGACCACGAGCTGTGGACAAGTACGTAAACATAACTAACCTAAGGACATCACACACATCCATGCCCGGGGCAGGATTCGAACCTGCGACCGTAGCAGCAGCGCGATTCCGGACTGAAGCGCCTAGAACCGCTCGGTCACAGCGGCCGGCTGACCCTTTTATTGGAAGAAAATAAGTACACTGAAGCCACCGCAATTTGTGATGTTTCCCACGACATTTCCTAGGGGTTCTCCGGAAATGACCTTTACATCTGTCGATTTTGTTTCGCTAAGAGCGACGTATTGAGTTTTGTCTGCAAGGAAATCTTGAATTCAGACGTAAATCTGGTCCAATGCTCGGTAAGCTCGTACTTTTTTCACTAAACGGAAGTGTGGGACGCTGTCAAATGGCTTCCTAAAGTCAAGGAACACGGCGTCAACCTGAGGATCGTTACCTACAGCCCTATGGATCTTATGGAAGCACACATCTCTGTTTGCGGAATCCACGTCGATTTTTTATAAAGGAAATTTTTCTCCAAACACTTGATAATTCTTGAGCGTAAAACATGTTCCTTAATTGTACAACAGATTGACGTCCTAGACCTATAATTATGAGCATGTGTCCTACGACCCTTCTTGAAAACTTGAATGACCTGCGCTTTTCTTCGCTCGCTAGGTACCCTTCGTTGCTCCAGCGATCTACGATGAATTGCTGCTAGAAGAGGAGCAAGTTCTTTGCAGAATCTTTGTAGAATATTATTGATATCTCATCTAATCCTGAGGCCTTTCCACTACTAAGCGATGGTAGTTGCTTTCCGGTCCACGATCGGTTATCTTAACATCTGCCATTTCAGCGTTCATACGATGACCGTAATGAGGGACCCTATTGTGATTTTCCGCGCAAAACAATTTCAGAAGACCGAATTTAATATTTCGGCCTTCTCTGTGTTATTTACCGTTTCGATGCCAGTATGGCCACTGAACGCTTACTGATTTTACGTAAGACCAAAAAATCTTAGGGTTTCTACTCAGAGTTCCAAAATTTTACTTTTAAAGTCACTGAACGCAGTCCTCTTTGCTCTCTTTACTCTCATTTCCGCTCCGTTGTTTTTCTGCCAGGTTTTGATATATTTTGAATCTGTGATGAAATTCTCTCTGTTTACGCTGCTGTTTTCTAACACCGATATTAAACCACGGTGGGTAGGACCTTAATCGTAACGTACTTGTCTAAGGCACCTTTTGACTTTTTCCCATTTGTGCCCCACATCTTTGTCCTCAGCGTTGAGTATTTGCTGCTGACTTTTCTGCAAGTTCTCTCTGAAGCGCTCTACCACTATAGCTCCTGACCCAGGCGGTCTATAAATGAATCCGACTGACATTTTTGACCAAACCTCTACGCTTAATAAAATTAGTCTAATCTTATCTTCACGATCCCCACGGAAGCGATGTGTAGGAACTGAGGAATATCTGTAGGTTCTTCACATACCAATGGTTCTTGAAATTTTGTGCTAAGGCTTTCAGGGGAAAATTCAGGTTTTTAAAAATTACCGTGACGCTCTCCGATGAGTCAGAAATTCTTGTTACTATTCGTACCGACCTTCTTTGTATATCCACAATATCCACTACATCATCCCAGGGGACGAAGTAGATTACACACGTGCTCACCCTCGTAGCCATGACAACCAGATATGGAGAAGTTAAGACCAGCTGAAAATTGTCTTACAAAAGAGTATGTAATCAGAGAACCGTATCCATTATTCACATACAGTAGACAGAGTATATAGTCCTAAGCACACTTACAGCCATAAAGAGGGAAGAGGTGTTTTCTCCATAGATGTTTATTACAAATTCAAGCGCGTAGGTGTAACAATGGTCAAAGTTTGAAAAAACAACCACACGAAATACGAAAACTGTCTCAAATAAGCACAAATAATTATCAGTAGAAATATGACACGACAAGGCCAAGGAATTTCTTAATTATAATTGTCATCATTGTTTAAAAGGTATATCTGAATGTCTGAAATAACGAACTACTATGTCCCCTCTCGTTTTCATTACACCCTAATAATTGTGTGAGAACAACAGAGCTACATCTACTTTTGAGTGCACGAGTTCTTCATTAGTGTGTCTAGTAACAGTTTGTGACACGGCCATTATGTCGTTACACAGGACAGTAGCAGTACTATCATCACCTTTGGCATGGGCACTTACACATTCGTGACACAGCACTTATGAATCAACATGGCCGCTGCATTTTGCTTCCAGGCATGGGAAGTTCACCGAGCGAAAGTCAAGGATGTCAAGGTACCAGTCATGCTTGAAGGCGGAATTCGTTTTCTGAAGGCGATCCAGTTTCTCGTCCGCTGAAGCACACGTACACCAGCCTTTAGCTCTGAGCCGATCGACGTCATAAACGGCTTCAAATACGTCGTTAAGTCCACGAGAATAATCTGCAAGCCTCCTTCACTTTATATCATTTCTTTTTCATGTCTCAAAACCCTGAAAAACAATCGGTTTACTTATGTTCTTCAATATGCAATGTGAACCCTCTTGCCTCATTTCACGGGAACGAATTCGGTTTTCTGGTTTCATAAAATTTACAATTTGTCACGGAAAGATGCCTATTATGTAGAATATAGCACCATAGCGAAGCAGATACGGCTTTCCACAGCACTTCTATCCGTATGTGAGTATCCAGCGCGTTTTCCAGTTACATACGTCATCACTACGTGACGTGTTTGCACCTGGCGTATGGTTCCACTGTCTAATAAGCATAGTTATTAAAGAACTGTAAGACAGAAGTTGTTGACTGGAAAATAGATAAAAAGCTAAGAAAAACTGTGATGCTTGTGTAAGGGAGAGAACCACACCGCGAGACAAAAACGGTAGGGAACACACCTCAATCCTGAGAGATGGAACTTTTGCAGTATTCAAGTTGTCAGCAGGGCAGTCCAATGATCAATCCAGGAACCTGATGACGACAGGCTATTCCGAGCAATCGAGAAAGCAGAATTTCAACCCATCATTTGCCGGTGTGAGTTGAAGAAGATGGTCGATAGAAAATGGTAGCCGTCACTGTAATTGTATTTGCTGTATTATTGGGCGAGGGAAAGTGTATTGCGTATGTTTTCGATGAGAAATTCTTATGGTCTGGTCTGAGACTGATGTTGATTAGTAAAATGTATTGTGATCAACCACGCTCCTTTCTCAAAGAGAATCTCCTCTATAGGAATCAACAGGGAATCCGGAAACGACACTCGTATAAAACCAAGATCACTCTGTTCCTCCGCAGAGTCCGGGAAGCAATAAATACAGGCGCCCAGGTTGACGCTGTGGTACTTGACTTCCACGTATCGAACAAAATATGAGCGTACGGAGTATCAGACCAGATATGTGATTGGATTAAAGAGTTTCTGACGAAAGAGATCACAAAACATCACGCTCAACGCAGAGAAATGTTCATACCTAAAATTAGCTTCCGACTTACCCCATGAGCGTGTTACTGGACCATTACTCTTCGCAATATATGTTTAATGCCCTAGCGTATGAAGTCGGACGTTCCATAGGACTATTCTTGAATGATGCTGTTGTATATGGAGAAATCGCAAGGCTGGAAAATTGTAGCGAAATGCAAGAACACCTGCAAAGAATTCGCACTTGATGCAAGAATTGTCAGTTGACCCTCAACATAAATAAATGTAACGTAATGTAAACAGGCAGAAAGGCCCGTTATCATCATACGATTTCAGAACAGTCATTGCAAGCAGTAGCACCCATAAAATATCTATGAATGTGCATCCGGAGAGATTTAAATTGGAATCACCACATGGAACTAAGCGAAGGTAAGGCAGATGCCACACTGAGAGTCACTGGTAGAATCCACAGAACGTGTGGTGCACAGGCAAAGGAGGTAGCTTACAAAAAGCTCGTTTGAACCAGTACTTGAATATTGCTCGTCTGACTGATACAAGAAACAGTAAATGTGCAAGGAGGATCTGCGCGTTTCTTTAGAGGTTCATTTAGTGAGCTTGAAAGCGCCACAGAGATGCTCAGCCAACTGACAACCTTTGCAGCCAAATTCAGTAAAGTCACGGGCGCTCTATGCCAGTAATATGGCAAGTATGAATCCATAAGGAATAGTTTCAGTTAGTTTTTTATTCATCCACAGCTCATTTAACAACGATTTTATACACGATGTTGGGGCAACGGCCTTGCCGCAGTGGATACGCCGGTTCCCGTCAGCTCACCGAAGTTGATCGCTGTTGGGCGTGGCCAGCACTTGGATGGGTGACCATCCGGGCCGCCATGCGCTGTTGCCATTTTTCGGGGTGCACCCAGCCTCGTGATGCCAATTAAGGAGCTACTCGAACGAATAGTAGCGGGTCCAGTCACAGAAAACCACCGGGAGAGCAGTGTGCTGACCACATGCCCCTCCTATTCGCAACCTCATCTGAGGATGACATGGCGGTCGGATGGTCCCGATAGACCACTTGTGGCCTGAAGACGGAGTGTTTATACATGATGTTAGGGGTATAAGTGCAGATATTGTGATCATTGGCACCTTAATATGTATCCACTTCAGCGAGTTAGTTGCTTTTTCCCTCTGCGTCCAACAGTGTTTCCACAAACACGTCACATAACTTATTATCTGTCGTTTTCTACACAGATTTTGCTGCAACACTACGTGGACTATGCTTGTCGGTATACACTAACCGGTTTTCTTATGTATACAGACGGAAGAGGAGAGTGAAAATTTGTACCAACACCGGGAATTGAACCTGCATCTCCTGCTTACTTGGCAGGGGCGCTAGCCACTAAGCCATATTGGCACTCCAGTTCACACCGGAGCACTGATTACCCTGGAATGACTCCCTCCTCGGTCTAACTCACTGCCGTCCAAATCTATTGTAAATGTCCCTTGCACAAGAACAGAATTGCCGAAGCTCTCCATGTTTTGGAGTAGCACCTCAGCATTGAACGTGAATGAGGAATCCAACCTGAAAGGTGCAGGTAATTATACAAATGGAATGACAAAATTTCAGACTTCGTTGGTATCATACAGGTATTATTTTATGTACACAGGGGCAGTCTCGGCAATTCTGTTTATGTATATGGGGTAATTTATAGTAGACTGGGATGGCAGTGAGAATTTGGATCGAGGAGGGAGACATGCCAAGATAATCCGTGCACTTGTGTGAACCGCATGTGCCAAGGTGGCTTAGTGCCTAAAGCACCTCCCTATTAAGCAGGAAAACAGTGCTCGACTTCCGGCCTTGGTACAAATTTTCGCACGCTGCTTCAGTCTGAAGACATAAAATCATATTCGTACACCAGCAAGGTCTCTGAAATCGTATTTCATTTTTGACCGTTTTTCGTCCACTTGTCCACACTTCAACATCTGGTTGAAAAATAAGCTTTAATGACAAGCTCTTGATACGCATACTTGGAGGTATTAATAAACCTAAAGACATAACTCTCCTAATAGCACTAATTGCTAGTCTGTAAATCAAGTAAATACTGTTTTAATATTGTTCAGTACACCCTCCTCAGTCACCAATTAAAATATCTGCACTAATACCCCTAAAACCCCTGTACATGTCAAGCACTGTTTTTTGGGTCATCAGTCTTCTGACTGGTTTGATGCGGCCCGCCACGAATTGCTCTCCTGTGTCAAACTCTTCGTCTCAGAGTAGCACTTGCAACCTACATCCTCAATTATTTGCTGGATGTATTCCAATCTCTTATTCTACAGTTTTTGCCCTCTACTGCACCCTCTAGTACCATGAAAGTCATTCCCTGATGTCTACACAGATGTCCTATCATCCTGTCCTCTTTTCTTATCAATGATTTCCACATATTCCTTTCCTCTCTGATTCTGCACAGAACCTCCGTACCTTATCAGTCAACCTAATTTTAAAAAAAATGGCTCTGAGCACTATCGGACTTAACATCTGAGGTCATCAGTCCCCTAGAACTTAGAACTACTTAAACCTAAGTAACCTAAAGCCATCACACACAACCATGCCCGAGGCAGGATTCGAACCTGCGACCGTAGTGGTCACGTGGTTCCAGACTGAAGCGCCTAGAACCGCTCGGCCACTTAGGCTGGCACCTAATTTTCAACATTCGTCTGTAGCACCACGTCTCAAACTCTTTGATTCTCTTCTGTTCCGGTTTTCCCAATGTCCATTTTTACCTACCATACAATGCTGTACTCCAGACGCACATTCCCAGAAATTTCTCCCTCAAATTAAGGCCTGTATTTGATACTAGTAGAGCTAGTCTGCTTCTGATTTCCTCCTTACTCCATCCGAATTTCATCGGTTATTTTACTGCCAAAGTAGCAGAATTCCTTAACTTCATCTACTTCTGAGCGTCAATACTGATGTTAAGCTTCTCGTTATTCCCATTTCTGCTACTTCTCATTACTTTCGTCTCTCTTCGATTTATTGTCTATCCAAATTCTGTATTCATTAGATTGTTCATTCCATTCAGCAGATCATGTAATTCTTCTTCATTTTCACTCAGAATAGCAATGTCATCAGTGAATAGTACCATTCTTATCCTTTCACCTTGAATTTTGATTCCACTCCTAAACTTTCCTTTTATTTCCATCATTGCTCCCTCGATGTACAGATTGACCAGTAGGGGCGAAAGACTACATCCCTGTCTTACACCCAGTTTAATACGAGCACTTCGTTATTGGTCGTCCACTTTTATTATTCCCTATCGGCTCTTTTGCATATTGTATCTTACCCGTCTCTCCCTATAGCTTCTCTCTCCCTACGGCTCACCCCTATTTTTCTCATAATTTCGATTAATGGTTCAAATGGCTCTGAGCACTATGGGACTTAACTTCTGAGGTCATCAGTCCCCTAGAACTTAGAACTACTTAAACCTAACTAACCTACGGACAACACACACATCTATGCCCGAGGCAGGATTCGAACCTACGACCGTAGCAGTCACGCGGTTCCAGACTGTAGCGCCTAGAGCCGCACGGCCATCCCAGCCTGCAATTTCGATTAACCTGCACCGTTTTACATTGTCGAACGTTTTTCCAGGTCGAAAAATCCTATGAACATGTCTTGATTTTTCTTTCGTCTAGCTTCCATCATCAACCGCAAATTCAGAATTGCCTCTCTGCTGCCTTTGTCTTTTCTACAACCAAACTGATCATCATGTAGCACATCCTCAATTTTCTTTTCCATCCTTCTGTACATTATTCCTGTCAGCAACATGGATGCATGAACTGTTAAGCTGATTGTGTGAGAATTCTCGCAGTTGTCAGCTCTCGCAGTCTTCCTAACTGTATGGATGATATTTTCCCAAAGTCAGATGGTATGTCGTCAAACTGATACATAATATATACCGACGTTAATAGCCGTTTTCTTGCCTCTTTCCCTAATGATTTTAGAAATTCTGATGGAATGTGATCTACCCCTTCTGCCTTATGTGATCTTAAAAAATGGTTCAAATGTCTCTGAGCACTATGGGACTTAACATCTGAGGTCATCAGTCCCCAAGAACTTAGAACTACCGAAACCTAACTAACCTAAGGACATCACACACGTCCATGCCCGAGGCAGGATTCGAACCTGCGACCGTAGCGGTCGCGCGGTTCCGGACTGAAGCGCCTAGAACCGCTAGGCCACAGCGGCCGTCTATATTTGATCTTAAGTACTCCAAGCTATTTCAAATTCTGTTTCTAATACTGGATACCCTACCTCTTTTAAATCGACTCCTGTTTCTTCCTCTATCACATCAGACAGATCATCCCCCTCATCGGGGCTTTCAGTGTATTCTTTCCATCTATCCTCTCTCTCCTCTGCATTTAACAATGGATTTCCCATTGCTCTCTTAATGTTACCACCCTTGCTTTTAATGTCATCTAAGGTTGTTTTGACTTCCCTGTATGCTGAGTCTGTCCTTCTGACAATCATTTCTTTTTCGATTTCTTCACATTTTTCATGCAGTCATTCGTCTTAGCTTCCCTGCACTTCCTATTTATTTCATTCCTCAGCGACTTGTATCTCTATTCCTGAGTCTCCTACAACATTTCTGTACTTCCTCCTTTCATCGATCAAGTGTGGTATCTCCTCTGTTACTCACGGTTTCTTCGCAGTCACTTTCTTTGTCCCTAAGTTTTTCTTTCCAACTTGTGTGATGGGCCTTTTTAACTGTATCCATTCCTCTTCAACTATACTATCAACTGAGCTATTTCTTACTGCTGTATCTATAGCCTAAGAGAACATCAACCGTATCTCGTCATTCCTTAGTACTTCCGTATCCCACTTCTTTGTGTATTGATTCTTCCTGACTAATCTCTTCAACTTCAGCCTACTCTTCATCATTACTATATCGTGGTCTGAGTCCATACCTGCTTCTGTGTACACCTCACAGTCCAGTGTCTGATTTCGGAGTCTGCCTGACCATGGTTTAACCTAATTGAAATCTTCCCGTATCTCCCAGCCTTTTCCAAGTATGCATCTTTCTCTTGTAATTCTTGAACAGAGAATTCGCTATTAGTTGCTGAAATTTATTACAGAACTCAATTAGTCTTTCTCCTCTCTCACTCCATGTCCCAAGCCCAAATTTTCCTGTAACCTTTTCTTCTACTCCTTCCCCTACAACTGTATTCCAGTCCTCCACGACTATTAGATTTCACCTCCCTTTACGTACTGTTATCCTTTCAATATCCTCATATACTTTATCTCTTCGTCTTCAACTTTCGACGTCGGCATGTGTACCTGACTGTCGTTGTCGTTCTGTCGTTGTTGGTTTGCTATAGATTCTGATATGAACAACCCAGTCACCAAGCTATTCATAGTAACACACTCTATGCCCTACTTTACTGTTCATAACGAATCCTATCCCGATATAACAGTATCTGTTGCCGTTGAAAGGACCCTATATTCATCTGACCATAGATCCTTGTCTTCTTTCCATTTCACTTCACTGACTCCTACTATACCTAGATTGAGTCTTTGCATTTCCCTTTTCAGATTTTCTGGTTTCCCTACGACGTTCAAGCTTCTGATATTCCACGCCCCGACTCGTAGAACGTTATTCTTTCGTTCATTCTTCAGTCTTTTTCTCATGGCCACCTTCCCTTGGCAGTCCCCTCCCGGAGATCCGAATGGGGGACTATTCCGGCATCTTTTGCCGATGGAGAGATCATCATGACACTTTTCCAATTACAGGCCACATGTCCTGTGGATGCACGTTGTGTGTCTTTAATGTAGTGGTTTGTATTGCATTCTGCATCCTCATGCCGTTGATCACAGGTGATTCTTCTGCCTTTTGGGGTGGTTTCCCACCTCTGGGACAAGACAGTGCCCTGACCCTGTGTACGCTCCTCCACCGTCTTGACAAGACCATTGGCAGAATGAGGGTGACGTCTTATGCCTGAAGTCTTCGGGTGCCAATGCTGATTATTAATCAAAATTTAAGCAGTGGTGGGCTCCGAATCCGGGACAGAGGACCTCTTGATCACTAATCAAAGACGCCACCCGTGTACCATGGTGTGAAACTTATAGCAGACACGGAAGGTATGTTTTCGTGGACAGTGTTCATCTCATGAAAATCCTCCTAGTAGTACTGCTTTATAGTCATATAACATTATTAAAGCGCTGAAGTGCAGGGTGTTTCAAATAGATTGGTCTGATTTCACAACTCTACACCTTCCTTATGAAGGAAAATAGAAACTTGGTGTGCATTTTAACTTACAGGTAGGGCTTGTTGTTGTAGTTGTTGTGGTCCTCAGCCCAAAGATTGGTTTCATGCAGCTGTCCATGGTAATCTGTCTTAGACAAGACTCTCCATCACTGTCTTACTGTAACCCACATTCATAGGAAGCTGTACTCTATAATGAAGCTTTAGTCTCTTTCTACAGTTTTTTCTTCCTATCCTGTATCAACTAACAAACTCTTGATGTCTCAGGATGCGTCCTCATATAGAACTACAAAGTTACTATTTTCAAAAGAAACGTCCGACGTGCAGTTAGAGGCGCCATGTCACTGATTGCGCGGCCCCTACCGCTGGAGGTTCGAGTCCTCCCTCGGGCATGGGTGTGTGTGTTGTTCTTAGCGTAAGTTAGGTTAAGTAGTGTGTAAGTCTAGGGACCGATGACATCAGCAGTTTGGTACCATAGGAATTCACACACATTCGAACATTTGAAACATCCGATTTTAAGAAGCTATACCTTTTACACGCATGCCTCTCTACATTGGGCAATTTCCTACTATTACGTTTAGGATTAAAGTTTTTGCTTACCTTTTATAAATGTTTCACGTGCTCTACCGCAATTACAATAAAACCAGATGATAGTTAATGTCGTCCCATACTTTTGGGAGTATATCTGATGTTACTGTTTGTTTACAATGTATATAAATGATGTAGTTGAAAGAATCGGAAGCCCTTTAAGAATGTTGGCAGATGATGCGGTTGTCTATAAGAAAATAGCAACGCCAGAAGACAGTATGGATTTGCAAAATGACATCCAGAGGATTGATGATTGGTGCAGGCTCTGGCAGTTGATTCTGAATGTAAATCAATGTAATACATTGCGCAACTGTACAACTACACTATTGTTGATAAACAGCTTGAAACAGAATCTACGGTAAAATTTCTAGGAGTGGGATTCCAGAGCGACCTTAAGTGTAATGACCACTTAAGAGAAATAGCAGGAAAAATAGATATCAAAATGAGACTCATAGGAAGAATCTTAAGGAAATGTAACTCATCTACGAATAAAGTGCCTTGAGAGGCGCTTGTTCGACCGAGCATTGCTGAGTATTGTTCATCAGTCTGGAACCCTTACCAAGAACAGATAGAGAAGATCGAAGCAAGAGCGCCACGTTTCGTCACGGACTCATTTAGTGGCGCGAGACGTTACAGAGATGAACAAACACTAGCGGCAGGCCTTACAAAAGTGGCGAGCGGAATGTGGAGGGGGGGGGGGGGGGGGGAAATCAGCTAGTTCTACCAGGAGCACCCTCCACCTCACACCGTTAGGTGGCTTGCGGACTCCGATGTAGATGTAGAATTAGCATACGCACAGAGGTATCTAAGCAGTTATTCTTCCTGCATTCCATATGTGATTGGAATTGGAAGAAATCCTAATGTGATGTCATGCTCGATGTCTTCCATGATGCACTTTACAGTGGTTTGCGGAGTGTGTATGTAAATGTAGATATTCTGAGATCTGTTTCCTCATTATTTATGCCATTTTTTTATTTTTGCAGCATGTGTGTTAAAATTTAGCATTTTGTGACTTTTAAATTCTAGATTGTGTCCTTCTCTATAATACTCATTTACCAGCAACTCTCTAGAGCTAGATAGACAGTTACATCTGAGGCTTAGAAGCCCACTGTGATTCAGTGATTATCCTGGTCTACTCCCAGGATAATTTGTTTCATGTTTGGAGTTTCTGTCCATCTTCATCATCATCATGATCATCGCCTGTTTGTCATTTGCCATGTCGTCGTTGGCCTGCTGCCGTCATCATGGGTATCGCTGTCGGACATCATCTGTGGCTGTCACCTGCAGTGTCGTCTTCAACACGCCGACTTCACCATCTGTGACGTCATCAGTGTCGCAGCGGCAGTCATCTAGCCTAGGGTTCACCACCTTTCTCAGTACCATTCATCCCTTTGGTTAGAGATGGACACACCTACCACTACCACGTCAACGACTACATCTACTTCCACTACTCCTCTGCCTCTATTCTTTGTCCCTAGCCGTGGGATATATGCGAAAGTTAGGAACTTTACCCACTTACGTCCCGTTTGGAGTCGTCCCTCAGTTTTTCGTACATGTCCCAACTCTTATATTTACAGCTCCTGTTATATCACAATGCATGATGGCTCCATAACTGCACAGAACCCGCTTTCACTGTAATGCATCAGTCAACGACAGAATGGCTCTCATCTTCAGCAGCAACATCAATACCAGCCTTACCAGCCTCAGTCTACCATCATCACCACATCAAACTGACAACGTTTCAGGACGAGCACATCCAACTTCGCACAGAGCAGTAACACAAGCAATGACAGGACTAGCATCCCGTGTAGCACCGACAGTAAGGAAAACTGTCTGATCATCACATTCAGAGTTTTGACTCCACTGTCTTTAATAAGCTAATTCATTCTGATATTGACCATACCAACTCCAGTAGCTCACAAACCTGCTATCTGTCACCTCACTCTAATCATCAGATACATTCCTCCAGTCCATTCGCGTAGAAGAGGAATCAGAAAAGGCGAGCTCTGAAACAGCCACAATTTCCAATCCCACACCAAACTGACTAAACGGATTTTTTTAACAACACTATTTTAATAAAGCACAATACAGCCTGCAACAGAAAAGGTATTCTTTTATTAAAACTGAACATGTTCCATCAGATTACACTGTCACAGATTCACATTTTACTCTCTCGCTGTGATCCTATATTCGTGAAACCAATATCTATCTGACGATGTATACGTATCCACATAGTCCAAATCATAGATATCAAAAATTCCTTTCTCATTAAATCAACGTTCTCTGACATACTTCTGAGTACTATTAAAAATACTTTACTTTACCTTTGGTTCAAATGCCTCCGTTATAATCCTAGGAAATCGGCTTCCAAAAACCTCTGACCTCGATGATAATCACCTAGTTTTCCTGCTGTCAGCAAATGAGTAGGAAAGGAAATTAACAATGAAGATATATAAATAAACCCACATTCAGATCTCGAAATCAGGACAGCCTTGCAAAGCCGTAGCAATTCTAATGCTACTTACCTGTTGAGGACTTGCACTGAATCTTCCACCACTGCTGACATCTCATTCATTAATTCATATATTATCACATGGAAAGGGTGAAACCAATGGTTCTTGACATATAAGGATTTCTGCAAAAGTTCTTACAATCGTACTCACTGTGAAGGAAACCCAATTTTTCACAAGCAGTGCCAAAACCTACAGCCTGGAATAAACATAACCAAATTGATCCTATATTTTCTTACAAATATATATCAAAATCACCCCCTAAAAAGCAAAACTGTCATACATTGATGATATAATGCTTAAGGCTGTTGGAAGCCAGTAAGGGCACTCAAAGAAAGGGAATCAGAGACACAGTGCAGAGAGCAGGCAAAAGCGGTAGCGTTTCGGTAACCGGAGATAAATAGTGACCGTTGAGACCTGCAAATTACAGAATCTCTGGGCAGCTGCCCTAGGTGAGAAGTTACACTTCAAAGAATTAACTGGTAACTCTATTCATTTCCTAGACGTTGTCGTATGGCGTCACAGTAGAAGATGGTCACATACAGGCATGTTTTAACAAACGCAGCAAGCTTGATAGTTGCCGCTGAAAAGCACAACGTCAGTGTGTTTACACACGTTAGTGCTACATCTGTGGTCATCACTCTCATCAGATGCCTCTGGGTGAGGCCAAGTGACGTAAAACACCTTTGTTGCTAGCCATAAGAAGAACGGCAGTGACGCCTACTTTCAGCTAAACGCTGTTGCTGCCAAACTTGGAGTTTCTTAAGGTAAAGAAGTCCAAAACATTCCTACCTACCGAGTAGGAGAAGAGGATAAATCTGAAAGAGGTTGATCAGAGGCGCCTTGGAGGTACAGAGCCATTCGTCAGGCAGGCCAAATCATGTAAAGTGCCGGAGCACAGGTCGGCCGACACTTGGAAGGAAGAAATAGTGCGCCACCAGAATCTTTTAAAAACTTTAGGTTTTGTATTCAGACTGAGTTCTCAGTCAAATCTTTGTGTCGCTCGTCGCCAGCCTCGGGTAAGCCCCTACAAGTCTACTCTCCTCACTTGAAGTGTTGCTCTCAAAGTTTGTCCATAAAATGCTGCTAGTGTTAGCTACTTCTGTTAGCACTCACCCCACTGATTCAAAGACTGATTTCCGTTGTGCAACCAGTTGTCTCGTTTGATTTTTCTAAGCTGTAGTTAGTCTGACTGCTAATACGAGGTTGGAACTTTATTAGAGGCAAATGTTTATTTACAACTTATACGAAGTAGATAAATGTTTCAAAGTTTAACCGTCCTTCAGAGTAGTCACCAGAATTGTGTATAACCAGTTGTCAGTGATGTGGAAATCGTAGGATAGCTTTAGCAGCGCCAATTGTGTTGATAGTTCGAGAGGAGCGGTCTATTTCCCGAATCTCTGTAATAGTTCTGAAACGAATGCCAAGAAGTGCTTCCTTCCATCTTAGGAATCAACTGGAAATCAAGGGGTTAAGTCCTGGGACTGTGATGGATTGCAGGCTGAGTTCCAAACCTGAACAGCTCAGAGAAAGAAGCGGTGACACTTTCTGCAGGATCCATCATTTCGTAGGACAATGCCCGGTCTCGTGTGGCACCAACTTGCGACTGATTTCGTCGATCGATGGGACTTGATTCCTGAGATGAACGACAACTTTATGGCATTCGTTTCAGAACTGTTACAGAGATTCGTCAGGCAGTAGACTGCTCCACTCGATGTATGAACACATCTCGAGCTGCTAAATGTGTCCTACGACTTCCACATCGTTGGCAAGCAAATACACACAATGCTGGTGACAAAACTAAAGGACAGGAAAACTTTGAAACACGTGTCTGCTTTGTGTAAGTTGTAAATAAATATTTGCCACTATTAAAGTTCCAACCCTCTGCGGGCTTTCAAAAAAAATTAGTGGTGGCCCTCAATTACATACCCTCAGACTCAGAGTTAAAATATTAAAAGTATTGGGTGATTTCGTTGTATAGGGGCTGGGATACGTAGTTGCAGCATTACAAGCCAAATATTGCTGAGTCTACAGTATACAATATGAATATACACATGAATCGAATGGTCGAAGGTTCCTATCAATCGGCAGTTCCGAAATTTTGAATGTAACATAGAAATGTATAAATGAAAGATTGCAATTAAATAAGATATGCAGGTACTATTTTAACGACTTTAAATGATAAGTGCGATAGCAGAAGTACCTTTACGAATGCTGTTTATTACTGCAAAACACTTATTGGTGTCGATGGTCCAGCAATTAAATAAAATATAAGTTGAATAACAAGGAAACAATAGATTCCTACTTCACGTAATTAGTTATGAATAATGACATAGATCGCGAGATATTCACTTCTAAACGCGAGCTACGTCTTCACTGCAGAATCCATGGAAATCTCCAAGTGCGCAAGTCGGCACTAAGAGATATTTCTATCTCCCGCGACCACGCGCGCAAACTGCTCAACACTCTCCAAGTATTCCCTGCGACCGTCCGTCGCACCTTCCCGTCCAGTCCAGCACCCCCCGCCCCCCATGTCCTCTCCGACCAGATGCTCCTCCCCCACATCCATACAGTGCCTCCACTGACTTCGGTATTCTCCTACCGTAGCAACGAGCGCTGTGATTGGCTAGAGCGCTCCCGCCATGCCCCCAAGCCAACGAACACTAACAAACATATTGAAACACATACGAAATACTGGATTTACATATAGACAACTTGAAATTAAATAAATATTCCTGCAGCTGAACCATAAACACGCCCTACCACACATGATTAAATACAGAAACAAATTAAATAAATATATATCAAAAGTAGGCCAGTAGCCTAATGTCTCTGTGGTTTCTAAATTGCCGGCCGAAGTGGCAGTGCGGTTCTAGGCGCTGCAGTCTGGAACCGCGAGACCGTTTGGTCGCAGGCTCGAATCCTGCATCGGGCATGGATGTGTGTGATGTCCTTAGGTTAGTTAGGTTTAACTAGTTCTAAGTTCTAGGGGACTAATGACCTCAGCAGTTGAGTCCCACAGTGCTCAGAGCCATTTAAATCACTTTTTTGCTTTCTAAAACTCAGTAAATATTTGACCAATTTCTTCATGAACAGTATACATCGGATATAAAAAAAGACATAGACGGATGAAGACATTTATGAGCATACTACTACCGTTTTTTCGTGTAACTGTGAAGTACTTATGGGTTGATGCGATCATTAGTAATCAGCCACTTTTGGCCTCAATAACTCATGTACTATTCAAGTTACATGCCTGCAATTCATACCAATTTAGTTTTACGCTAATAGCTTTCTAAAGACACGTCGATCGACAAAATCAGATGAGCCATTTAGATTTTGGTTCAAAATGGTTAAAATGGCTCTAGGCACTATGGGACTTAACTTCTGAGGTCATCAGTCCCCTAGACGTAGAACTAGTTAAACCTAACTAACCTAAGGACATCAAACACATCCATGCCCGAGGCGGGATTCGAACCTGCAACCGTAGCAGCTGCGCGGTTCCGGACTGAAGAACCTAGAGCAACTCAGCCACAGCGCTGAGATTTTGGAAATTCGTTGCTGGGTGTTACTTGCATAATTTATAGTCAGATACTAAACTTTAAACTAATAAAGATATTGAAAATCTGATTACACCATCAGAATCGTCATGCAAATAATGGTAATGTACAGTCGTGCTCAAAAGTATCCGAACGACCTGAACCTCATTTCGCCTGTTTCGCATGCAACCGGCATATTGCGGCTGTCTAGCAGGTCCTCTAATCGCTCCTTGGTACAGTCGTTTGACTATTGAAAATGGTTCCAACCAGTCACCACTAGAAAACACTGCTCTTTATCGCAGTAACTCAAGATGTAAATACCACGATGCTACTAATATCAGGGAACACCTTATCACAGATAAAACTGTCCTTAAGCCTTGTAAGCTCACATTTATTACAACAAATGACATACCTTAAATGTTACCACTCTCATTATTGCGTCAGATAGGTAATGCACGTAGTAAGTTCGTCGTATTCATGATTTCCTCTTCAAAGTAACATACAGTACTTATTATTTCACACAAAATGACGTTAAAAATTTAAGTTATTCACGAGCAGCTAGTTGAGAATATGTATGAACTTCAAATGATGCAACGAACCTTCTCGATGTGCATATGGATTCAAACCCGGGTCAGGCAGACTAAGCAAAGTTTTCGTGACTGACGCAAACTAACAGACATTCCTGATTAGGCATACAGAGAGTGATATACCTCGATTTTAGACAGGATCAGTTAGCAAATATCAACTTTAAATTATATAAAGTAAACATTTTTAACGGACGCGAGTTCGTCCCTAGTATCTCTTGTCCCTGTTAACAAACTACGAGAGATGTTAAATATTGCTTCTTCACAAGTAACTTACTTGAAATGCCGTGAGGTAAAGCTTTGTGTTGGACAGGGATTCGAACCCAGAACCTAATCGGATTGATATCGAAGCACAACCAACTGTGACATATCAGATTCCCTGACATATCAGATTTCCTTGGCAGTAGCTAGATGTTTTAACCGAAATGACGAGACGAAACATTAATTTTTTTCCTTCCCAGGACTCCAATCCGGCACTTATCGCTGTTATATCCTAGAGAAAACGAACGTTAAATATGGTTTTGTTGCACCAGCAACGACGTGTGAGCATGTTTGAACTAGAAATAATATGACGAAAAGTTCAGTGCTCACTGGGAATAGAGCCCCACACATATCGTTGTTGACTACACACAAAGAGACGTCAGCTACAGAATTTTTCTCCACCAGCAGCTCGGAATAACATCTTGGGCTTTGACCTCGCAAATAGTTCTGTGTCCCACTGGGAGTCTAAAACGTCAGATATCGATAGTGTTGACAACGAATGAAAAAACATTAAAAATCAAAATTATTATGCTAGAGCTTGATAACACATAATGAAATCTTTAGTGCCGGGCCAGGATTCGAACCCATTCACGCGCAATATGTGGAGATGTTGAGAAATCTGCAGTTTTAAGCAAACAACAAATTGTAGCCGAGCTGTATTGTCATGAAGGGATCAAATTCCGCGTTAAGGGCGGTCTGAGTTATATTCTCAGTTCAGAACCAATTTTATCGACATACAGAAGCTCAGATAAAAGATGGAATAAGTGTCCTGTGACCCTACATAGCGTTTGTTTCGTCACTAGAAATAAATAAGTAGTATAAGAACGGTTATTGGTGATAGAGTTTCTACCAGTCGCCCTTCCAGACCTTATTGTGGTTCAACTTAACGTCTACTTGGCAGAGAAGGAACATCATCTTTAATGTGAATTTCAGACCACACTGCCATTATATCTTCTTCACTTGGTGTAGTCAGAAGAGAATGGAATCTTTCTCTCCCTATCTAAAATCATAGACAGAAGTGGGAATCGAACACAGGCCACAGGTATAAGAACCTACCATCAGTCCAACAGACCACCAAAGGCTCTTTCCTCTGACTCATTTTTCTGCCATAACGCCGTTGTGCCACACTGGGTGAGAATTCTGACGCACAGGCTCCCTGTAGTAAATTGCAGCATGTTCAGTAAATTCATTTACTTGGTTGACCGAATCACCATGAACTGGCTGCCTCGGCTACCCAGTGCATACATTCGACTCTATTTTATAATCACCGAAATAAAATCACGTAACTGCCACCTACACAGAACTGCCAACAGTGTAGGATGCAGAAATTTAAATAGGAAGTGTTCCTTTCCACTTGAGCTATTCTGTTGCGCTTTCTGTTTGTAAAAAAAACGCCGTGCAGCGCAAAAGAAAAGCTGTAACTGTTTCTTTCAGAAGTCTAGACCCGGCCATTTGTATTATCTCGCAGCGCTGTGGTATGCAGAAGTTCTGGAGGAATTGTTGTTCAGCTATGGAGCTGTTGTAGCTATGTGTCAGCTAGTACGTCCGCAGCTCGTGGTCGTGCGGTAGCGTTGTCGCTTTCCACGCCCGGGTTCCCAGGTTCGATTCCCGGCGGGGTCAGGGATTTTCTCTGCCTCGTGATGACTGGGTGTTGTGTGATGTCCTTAGGTTAGTTAGGTTTAAGTGGTTCTAAGTTCTAGGGGACTGATGACCATAGATGTTAAGTCCCATAGTGCTCAGAGCCATTTGAACCATTTTATAAGAGTCTCGCCGCGTCAGCCGTGCTGTGCGGACGTGTGCTGAGTTTCGTGCGCCGCGGTCTGCTGTGCTTCGGCGTGGTAAGTCGCAGTGCTTCTTGCATCGTTGCAGAACTTCTACGCATATTGAAATTTGAAATATGAATCCGTGATGGCCCACTTGAACAGACAAGATACTTTGAAATTCTCGTTTGATCGTAATTACGCCCGACCTAAACTACACGAAATCGAAGATTGGTTGGAATACGAAGTGAAAGTTGATTCAGAGGATGTCATTGGAATGCATCTTTCGATAGTGAGTAGCGTTGAATTTGTGAAATTGAGGAATGCTAACTTATGTGACAAAATAGTTGAATCTTGCGGAGGAATTATGAAATTTAAACATTGTGATGGAAACGTAGGCGAATTCACCGTAACGTATGCATGGTTTGGAATACGAACTATCAGGATATTCGAACTACCATTCGAAGCACCGGCGGAACAAATAAACGCAGTGATAGCGCCGTACGGTAAAGTTCTCAATAATGTTGCCGAACGGTGGTCCAACGCGCGCAAATTCCAAGTTCTCAACGGAGTGAGGCAATTAAAGGTCGATTTGCATAAACATGTACCGTCATACATCAGCGTCTGTGGATACCGGGGTATCGTTATATACGACGGCCAGCCGAGGACGTGCGCGGCGTGCAACTCCCCCGGCCACGTCCGCGCGGAGTGTTTACAGCCGCGAGTGGCGCAGCTGCCGGCTGGCGAGGCGCCGCGACCGCCGGCTATGACTGCGCTGCCAGCGACTTACGCTACGGCTGCCCGCGGCCAAGTCTTGACCCCAAGCCCTGATGTGAATTCGGAGAACCATCCAACCCGAGAAGAAGCCCAGATTGCCACCACTGACACAATAGAAGCTAGACCACCCGAACCTAAGGAAATCGTGACAGCTGTAACGGTTTCAACACAACGGACACCGAAAGATATTGGGAGCCACAGCAAATTCTCCGATTCCTCCGCTGTTGAGAATGACATGCAAGAACCATCCCGGAATGAGCAACCTCATAGTGAACCGATTTCTCTATTGACACCATCATCCACCAAGAGCACGGTCGACAATTTAGCTCGAAACACCACCCGCTTAGAAGATTTGAAGAATACTGAGGAAGACAACATCAGACAGCAGCCGGTGAAACCTAAACGGCAAACACGAAAACAGAGCCCTGAAGAGATTCAAGAACTGGAGAAAAAACTCTCCCGTACCAAAAAAATTCTTAAAACAGATCGAAGCGGAAAGCAAGGCGTGGTAGACATCGGAAAACCAGACATCCCCAACCCGAATGAGGACGTACAGATGAACCTCGCCCCTCCAATTGAAGAACCAATGGACACTGTTGACCGCTGCGGAACTGATACGGGGACAGCCTGGTCTGACGACACTGAATGCGCTTAGTTGGACTACCGAATGACGTAGGCGTATAAAATCGCCACGCTCAATGTAAACAGAATAGTTTCGGACGTAAAGTTACAATCTGTGAAGGACTACTTATATGCCGCCGACATTGACATAGCGATGTTACAAGAGGTAGTTACGACCAAAATAGCGGATGTGTACGGATATGAGGCGATCTTAAACATAGGCAATGAATGTAGAACAGGAATACTGTTCAAACACGGCATACCATGTACAGCAAAAGCAATACTTGAATCTGGACGAGGCATAACTGCACAAATATATGATTTGCATCTTGTTAATATATATGCTCCCTCTGGATCCAGCGGAAAACGAGCAAGGGGCAACCTGTTCCGGGGCGAAATTGTCCCATTAATAACGGATCCTCGACTGCACATAATTTTGGGTGGAGATTTTAACTGCGTATTGCCTCCAGAAGATCAAATCCCGAACTTCAACTTTTGTGAGGAGCTGTTGATGTTAATTAACGGACTAGATATGATAGATGCTTGGTGCCACCTTCGCCCGCACACCCGAGGATACACGTACGTATCCAGTACTTCGGCAAGCAGACTAGACAGGCTGTATGTAACGAAAGGTTTTATCCATAATGTAACTGACTGTGAAATTTGGCCTCTTAACTTCTCGGATCACTGCGCATTTCATATAACCGCGAAGCACACTAAACAAAAAACATTCCTGGGAAGGGGCGTATGGCAGCTAAACGTGTCACTTTTGGAGGACGCAGTACTGAAACAGGAGATCCATGATACATGACAGCGTTGTCTTCGGATGCAATCCAGATATCCAACACGCATCATGTGGTGGCTACAGTCTGCGAAACCGCAGATAAAAAAATGCATCGCACGATATGGTCGCATGAAAGCGTACTGGCGAAGACGCACCTTGGAGTATCACTTTCTTTGCCTCCGCGAACTATATGATGACCCCATGGGATTAGTAGCAAACAGCTCTAGAATAAAACGCACTAAAGCAAGAATAACAGCGTTGGTACGACAATCGCTAGAGGGGAAAAAAGTTCGATCGCGTCCTCCGATTGAACTGACGCAGGAGAATACGACCGTATATCACGTGATACGGGAAGCCAAGAGAAGTAAACAAAAGTTAATCCACACTCTCAGTGATGAACAGGTGAACGAATACGATCAACAAGTCACAGTAAAAAACTACGTGGTGCAACATTATACAGATTTTTACTCCGCATCGGCGACTGATGCGACGGCAAGTGAACCGCTTTTATCCAACATTCAGTCCACGGTCCATCCGACTGACAACGCCGACCTTGTAGCCCACATAACTGAGGAAGAATTATGTGCCATAATCAAAGACTCGCCTACAAAGAAATCTGCTGGTTTAGATGGCCTACCCATAGAATTTTATGCTTGTTTTTGGCACATCATAGGAACGGAATTCACCAAATTATGCAATGAATTATTGGGAGACGAGCAGATGCCATCTCAGTTTACCGAAGGAATGATTGTACTGATCCCCAAAAAACCACGTAGCGCTACGCTGAAGGATTTTCGACCACTAACACTCCTCAATTCCGACTATAAAATCTTCACCCGACTCATAAACTGTAGACTGAAGACGGTACTGCCGAAAGTACTTGGCCCTTATCAAATGAGTGCTGTCCCGGGGAGATCAATGTCGAATGCATTATGTGAATATAGAGACATAATATATTTGTCGTGGCTATGTAAATGCAATGTTGGTATCATGTTTTTAGACTTCGATAAGGCTTTTTGACGCATCAACCACCACATTCTACTAACTGTAATGCAACGGATGGGATTCAGTGCTCATTTTATTCAGATCATACGCAAATGTATAGTCGGAACTTCCTCTCGAATCAAAATGAATGGTCAGCTAAGTTCACCAGTCCCGATCAAGCAATCAGTGAGACAAGGCTGCCCCCTTTCTATGGCACTATACGCAATCGCCGTAGAACCGTTACTGTTAAACCTGCATCACAGGTTACAAGGTCGGGTACAAAAACCGTGTGTCACGCTTATGCTGATGACGTCAGTGTAGTAGTTAACACGCACTCAGAAATGGAAGTCGTTCAACAAATAATCCACGCTTACGCCACTTCTTCCGGAGCCAAACTCAATGAACAAAAATCGAAAATTTTACCTGTCGGACCCCGTATGGAGACCTTTCAAAGAACATGGCTACAAAGAACAGAGAAGACGAACCACTTAGGTATGATTCTAATGGCCAACCCAAGAGAGATGACAGTAGCCAACTGGGACCATAAACTACATATATTCAGGGCTACTCTCCGTGAACACAAAACTAGAACGCTCAATCGGATACAGAGCTCTATTGATTAACAGCTATGCGCTAAGCAAAATATATCACATCGCAGCAGTGTTACCAGTACCCAAGGATACAGCGCAAAAGCTTTTAGCAGCAGCGTATTGGTTCATATGGAGCGGAAACATCTTTAAAGTTGCCATGCCAACCATAGTGTTAACCCGCGCCGCTGATGGTTTGGGCGTCAAAGACATCAAGAACCAATGCACTGCCGTATATATGGACCGAATCCGCAAAATACTGCAGTCACCTCATCCGACAATTACGAAAACGTTATTCAACTGGTTAGCCCCAACGAGCAAACAGGCCCCAGTCGATGTTGGTCGCATCAGCGCTCAACTCGATCACGTCCGGACCTACTACCTGGAAATGAGCTATATTCAAGATACTTCACAGCTGCTTAGCGCCAGAAGGACCTATTACCACCTCACGAGACACCATAGGAAAATCCCAATGGAAGCGAAATATCCAGCGGTCAACTGGAGTAACGTCTGGAAAAACATTACCAATCCCATCCTCCACTCCAAAGTAGTGTCCACGTGGTATGACTTTGTAAACGAGAAGGTCCCCACAGGTGAAAAGCTGCACAATATCAAAATGAAGCAGAGTCCGTACTGCGATCATTGCCATACTGTAGATACCTTGGCACACATTCTCATCTGCCGCGACCAATACCACATATGGAACTGGACTAGAAAAAAACTCGCAATAATTACTAGAACCACAGACTCTGCTATAACACTTAAAGATGTACTTCAACCAGACTGGCATTTCTTTCCTGCAACAAAGCACAATAGCTACGCTTGGATTATCGGCCAGTTTGCATATTTTGCAGTTACGAATACACATGCGAGTATGGACGAGTACATACAGTATATAATGGAAGAGCACCACAAAGCTAAAACGAGTCGGAAATACAAAGCTTTGTTTCAAAATTTCTTACTTCACACTTTGCCATAAGGAAGCGGTAATTTTTTTTTGGTTGGTGCACAACACTACAGCGAGTCGATACTAATTGTGCTTCATTATAATTAAGTTGGCATTTATTTATTTATTTATTTTTATACTACAGCAAGTCAAAGTGCCTCAGGAAAACTAATTATGCCAGAAGCCGTAACATAAAACAAATCAGAAGTGCTTGACTGATTTCGTGTTCTTCTGTTTCACGGGTATTGGACAGTTTGTCACGGCAAGAAGATTTATTCAGTTCCTTTATATATTATTTTTAAAAAATAAAAAAATAAATAAAAAAGTAGGTTAAGTTAGGGTGAAAGTGGCGGTGGCAACAGATTGTTCTTTTTTTATTTTTCTTTATTATTATTATTATTGTCTTTTTTCAAAATCTTTTTTAGGTTAGATAGGATTTTGGGGGTGATATGGTTCATAGGGGCCAACGCCTGAAGTGGAAGAGGTCCAGGAAAATATAAAAAATATAAAAATATAAAAAAATAAAAAACTTTAAAAAATCATGTCGCGAGTTCAAATACATAAAACAGAAAGTTGGATTGATAATAGGTTCCTATACTTATGGTCTGAAAAAAAAAGATGGATAGAGCGTCTGCCATGTAAGCAGGAGATCCCGGGTTCGAGTCCCGGTCGGGGCACACATAAAAAAAAAGTAGCGTAATGGTAAGTGTCGTGCACCGTAGATAATATGTCGCGAGTTCGAATACATTTACTGCTAACTTTTTTTTTAAACGCAATTCTGCTGTCTGCTGAAGTTACCAATCTAATGGAACTTCGAACATAATTGCCTTCACTTCTCAACCCAAAATAGTCGCATGTGGAAGAAGAGCTAACTTCTGTGACATTTTGTTCTTTTCAGGTTTAATAGACAGCCAGGCAAAAGATGCATCTCGAAGCTTTTGTATTATTTATGGGGAGAGTGCATCGTGCCAAAATACGTCAGAAAAGTATTTTCTACATTAGCTGTCGTGTGGTAGTGGCATTTTATTCTTCTGCAAACATTGTTTGACAGCTTTAACTCAGAACAAGTTTTCTACGTGCATGTAATCAATAAACTGCATGTGCATCGTCAGACTGTTATAGATAACATCAGAGAATTCGCATATATTGTTGATGATTAATTTCGCTCTGATGTTTACTATTGTTTCAACAACACTAAAGGAAACCTTACGAAAATTGTGCACTGTATTATAAGAAATGAAATAAAACTACCCACAATAACCTTACGACGAAAGTCTGTTTTAATAAAACTGAGTATCTGTACACAAGCATGCCTCTATCGACACGAATTAGTAAAATACTACTCACTTAGATTTTGATTGGGTCTGTGTTTAATTGGTATGCTGTGTCATACTCAAGAGGTATGCAAATGTGGCATTTCATAATTATAGTTATGTATTTCTAGAAACCCAAAATTTGCTTGTCAGCAGCGGAAAGAGGCGTTACCGGTTGTGCAGCATTGTAAGTTTTTAACCATTGCACTATGAGCCGAAAGTATTTTCTTGCGATTTCCTTATTGATGTTTGATCTGACTGCTTGTAGCTCTTTCAGAGATGGGGTAATAACATTGAAGTCAGTGAGACTGGAACTGTGAACTATAACAGACGCTTTTTCACAGGTCAGCACGTTACCACAGGGCTGGCGAAGAGGTATGTGTCTTAGCTTCCTCTTACGAGCCCAATAGTGGCTAGAACTCATAAACCGCTATTAAAAGGACGAGATTAGTTGCGATTTCCACCTGCAACGACTTTCCTGGGCTGAAAACCGTAAGTTTACAATCTTTTGTTACACCTGAAGCGATAGTAACTGAGATTATTCAATAGCAGTGACAGGTAAAATCAAGTGAACTTCGAGGCTTAATTCCGAGCACACAAGGAAGTAACTCGTCGATCACAGAGTTGCCAAACATACGTTGCCTTGTTTCCAAATCTGAGTTACAGTACCAGCAGGAAGAAGACGAACCGATGTGATCATACAGCGGGCTGGGAAGTGACCATAGCTGGTGTCTCCAAGTCGCAGCTGCTACGTCCTGGAATACGTAATGCGTCTGATTCGCATGTCTGTAACTAGGTTTAGGGACTGGAGCGTAGTTACTAATAATAATCATAACTGACTGCAAACTAAGCATCATGAATCAGTAACTCTCATAGTTGTTTTTATATTTCTTTCGCGAGTGTACTCAAAACTAAGAAACTCATTCACAGGCGTTTTCGGGCCTCTCCGATAGTCGAGCACAACAAACAAATAAAAATAAAAAAAGAATGTGTGTGTGTGTGTGTGTGTATGACAGAGAGAGAGAGACATAAAATTTTCTAATGTAAGTAAGTTTACTGGCGACTGTATTTCTGTTTGCCATGACTTCCGCTATGTCATTTCCCAACGTAAACCAGCTCTGGCCAGTTGTTAATGAAGGAACGTGATAATTCGTTCCACCAGACCATTGTGGCCACATTTCCCAGCCTCAAGGGTGTGCTGCAACGGATGATGTGCTTAACTTACAAACTTAGTCACGGTGGGAAAAATGCGAGTCTGTTAAATGGTTAAGTAGATGCAACCTTCTCACGCGGAGAATATGCTATTCTCATGTCAGGAGAATGTAAAGACTCTTCTAGGCATCATAGGCTCGAAGTAAAGCCATTTTGAATTTTCACAAATTGAGCAAATTTCTTAGTTCGAGAAAATCCAATGTGAAGAGTGAAGTTACTGGATGATTCGATTATTACCGTCATTATTACTATCATTTTATTCATACCGCTGCTGGAACACAAATGCTTGAAGATCATTTAATACCTTTTGGTCACTATAGAAGTAGTTTCCCAAGAACAGGTTCTTTCCCTGACTACGGAATCCTTTTCGTGTTAATATCAAACATCAGCAGTTACTCGTAGATTACATTAAAACTAAAGTAATTGACGGAGACGTTACTTGATACCAAAAACGCGCTGCCTTTCTTCATTTACTTGCGCCTAGAAATGGCTCTCTAGTACTGCCAAACCAAAAGACAAGAGATCTTACTGCCTTCCGATATACGTCGCTGTCAGTTCTTCCATACGATTTGGTCGACATGTCCTGTTTCAAGTTGTGTATGACAGACAATGCTTTAGAAAATAAATTGTTTTCCTTTGAAATAAACAGAAAGATTTTTATTCTAAGCTATCCAAGTACGAAATTTTCGCAATATTAGTTCCAATTTAATATTCGCTTCTACAATGTAGGAAAGTATTTCACAGTTGCAAAACTCGTATCCGGCTCATTGACCTTACACTTAGTCGCTGACCATAAACTCTAGCTCAGAGTGGCACCAGTTTAGGTTTTCAACCAATGATTCCCACAGCTACAGGAACACTACTTGTGATACCTCTTAGACAAAATACTTACGCAGTGTTATCAGACGAAAAATCAACCTGACACAATCTGTGGGAAGTTTGTTTTACAACCTTCGTACCTGGATAATGAGCTTTTTCCTATTCGAGATATCTTTGAACGTTGCTGCTTAAGACGATTTAAGAAGAAACTAAATTACTTCAGCTACGACAATGTTTGGAGAAATCATCTTAACGGCACTAAATCGGGGTTTGTGAATCGTTTACCGGCCGTATTCTGCTGCATTTCGCTAGGTGGAAGGCAAAAAGCTTTCTGATAAATTTCACAGAAGGAAAAGGGGGACGAAATGTCTCCCAGTGGAAAGTCATGTTGTTTTATTTAAATGATTACAAAATCAAATAAGACGAACAGTCAGGGTGTCAGTATAAGCACATTACTGTTGTCAGTGTGATGTTGAACTGCCCAGCGCCTGTAATGACAAAGGGCCCGTTTAGGTCAGGCATATTGTATGCAGAAGTGAATGGTAGAGCACCACTTAATTCTACAATCCGTATGCACTCCATACACTCAGCAATTACTGTTACAGTGTACTTATGGAGCCAAATGAGTTAATTGCGTGTTTTCGGGTGAGAAAGAGCTCTGGCAAAAAGTCTTCGCTACATCAGGTTACTTAAACTGGTGTCACTTTGAGCTAGAACTTATGGTCAGCAACTAAGTGTAAGGTCAATGAGTCTTATGCTAGTTTTGCAGCTGTGAAATACTTTCCTACATTGTAGAAGCGAATATTAAATTTGAACTAATACTGCGAAAATTTCGTACTTGGATAGCTTCGAATGAAAATCTTTCTATTTATTTCAAAGGAAAACAATTGATTTTCTAAAGCATTGTCTGTCATACACAACTTGAAACAGGACATGTCGACCAAATCGTATGAAAGAACTGACAGCGACGTATATCGGAAGGCAGTAAGATCTCTTGTCTTTTGGTTTGGCAGTACTCGAGAGCCATTTCTAGGCGCAAGTAAATGAAGAAAGATAGCGCATTTTTGGTATCAAGTAACGTCTTCATCAATTACTTTAGTTTTAATGTAATCTACGAGTAACTGCTGATGTTTGATATTAACACGAAAAGGATTCCGTAGTCAGGGAAAGAACCTGTTCTTGGGAAACTACTTCTATAGTGACCAAAAGGCATTAAATAATCTTCAAGCACATGTGTTCCAGCAGCGGTATGAATAAAATGATAGTAAGAATGACGGTAATAATCGAATTATCCGGTAACTTCACAATTCACACTGGATTTTCTCGAATTAAGAAATTTGCTCAATTTGTGAAAATTCAAAATGGCTTTACTTCGAGCCTCTGATGCCTAGAAGAGTTTTTACATCCTGCTGACATGAGAATAGCATAATCTCCGCGTCAGAAGCTTGCTTCTACTTAACCATTTAATAGACCCGCATTTTTTCCACCGTGACTAAGTTTGTAAGCTAAGCACATCATCCGTTTCAGCACACTCTTGAGGTTGGGAAATGTGGCCACAATGGTCTGGTGGAACGAATTATCACAGGTGCACTGCGTGGGTTCAGGAATTTACTTTTAAGAGGCAGAAACAGATTTATTTTACCTCTGGTAACCTCAAGAGAAAGACGTTATAATCCATAATCTGCATTAAACAACACGTTCCTTCATTAACAACTGACCAGAGCCGGTTTACGTTGGGAAATGACACAGCGGAAGTCATGGCAAGCAGAAATACAGTCGCCAGTAAACTTACTTACATTAGAAAATTTTATTTTATTGGATGAACCGATAGCCATTTAAAGGAACAGGTCTCTTATTTTACTTGTACTTGATTGAACTAGAGACGTTGAAAAATTTAGTGCTGGACTGTGATTCGAATTCGTATCTCCTCTTTCGAGGATCTGAATCTCTCAGAACAGTATAGTTCAATCATTTCGT
Source organism: Schistocerca serialis cubense (assembly GCF_023864345.2). Lineage (NCBI taxonomy): Eukaryota > Metazoa > Arthropoda > Insecta > Orthoptera > Acrididae > Schistocerca > Schistocerca serialis. Next base: position 253,750,800 of record NC_064645.1, on the reverse strand, counting down.
TCCTTTTCCCAAGACTGCAATCTTCTCTAGGTCTCCTCCAAAGGATCCAGTACAAAAATATTCATAATTTCATTTTAAGCCCTATCAAGTGCACACTCACCTGCTAGTGAAAATTAACGTGCATTTTTAATGTCTGTTCATGTGTTGCCAACAATCGCATTAGGTGTCGTTGTTTCTGGTCAAACAGGCACACATCTTACTGTTGGTGAGTAAGCAACTGATACTTAAACTATATTCGTGGATGCACGGTAGGTGTGCAGTTCGATTGTCGCTTAGGTACAAAAGTTTGTATCCTTATTTTAGATTCAAACACGTAGCAGCTCGTAAGAAAAACCGATACGTAACATTTGATTTTTCTTAGTTAACATTCGATTACGTGTTGGGTTCGTATCTCTGTCAGAACTTCACATCATGCACTTCATTTTTAAATGCATGCACACTGTGTTACTTCAGAATGGAGGTATATCAGACATCTTTCATGGTTAGCTAACAGAGACGAAAGGGTCGTGACAGGAGTCCCGGTTTATTACAAAAATTGTCGTCTTTTATTTTCAAGTTTAGATTTGATTACTGGTATTAGCAAAAATTTTGGTAATTCATGACTCTTCATGGCTAGTCATCAATATGATGTGATTAGATTAGATTACATTAATTTTTGTTCCATAGATCATGAATACGACATTTCGTAATGATGTGGAACTTGTCATTTTAAATGAAAGATTTCTTTACATACCATGATTCAATTTATTTGCCACAAATGTTTACACACACTTTCCCTCTCATTTCTTTTTTATTTCTCTCTCGCTCCCTCTCTCTCTCTCTCTCTCTCTCTCACTCTGTCTCACACACACACACACACACACACACACACACACACACATTCTTTTTTAATTTTTATTTGTTTGTCGTGCTCGACTATCGGCGAGGCCCGAAAACGCCTGTGAATGAGTTTCTTAGTTTTGAGTACACTCGCGAAAGAACTATAAAAAAAACTATGAGAGTTACTGATTCATGATGCTTAGTTTGCAGTCAATTCTGATTATTATTAGTAACTACGCTCCAGTCCCTAAACCTAGTTACAGACATGCGAATCAGACGCATTACGTATTCCAGGACGTAGCAGCTGCGACTTGGAGACACCAGCTATGGTCACTTCCCAGCCCGCTGTAGGATCACATCGGTTCGTCTTCTTCCTGCTGGTACTCTAACTGAGAGTTGGCAACAAGGCAACGTATGTTTGGCAACTCTGTGATCGACGAGTTACTTCCTTGTGTGCTCGGAATTAAGCCTCGAAGTTCACTTGATTTTACCTGTCATTGCTATTGAATAATCTCAGTTACTATCGCTTCAGGTGCAACAAAAGATTGTAAACTTACGGTTTTCAGCCCAGGAAAGTCGTTGCAGGTGGAAATCGCAACTACTCTCGTCCTTTTAATAGCGGTTTATGAGTTCTAGCCACTATTGGGCTCGTAAGAGGAAGCTAAGACACATACCTCTTCGCCAGCCCTGTGGTAACGTGCTGACCTGTTATAGTTCACAGTTCCAGTCTCACTGACTTCAATGTTTTTACCCCTTCTGTGAAAGAGCTACAAGCAGTCAGATCAAACATCAATAAGGAAATCGCAAGAAAATACTTTCGGCTCATAGTGCAATGGTTAAAAACTTACAATGCTGCACAACAGGTAACGCCTCTTTCCGCTGCTGACAAGCAAATTTTGGGTTTCTAGAAATACATAACTATATTTATGAAATGCCACATTTGCATACCTCTTGAGTATGACACAGCATACCAATTAAACACAGGCCCGATCAAAATCTAAGTGAGTAGTATTTTACTAATTCGTGTCGATAGAGGCATGCTTGTGTACAGATACTCAGTATTATTAAAACAGACTTTCGTCGTAAGGTTATTGTGGGTAGTTTCATTTCATTTCTTATAATACAGTGCACAATTTTCGCAAGGTTTCCTTTAGTGTTGTTGAAACAATAGTAAACATGAGAGCGAAATTAATCATCAACGATATATGCGAAGGTATCAGAAAGATTATATAATGGTAAGACAGAGATTTAGGAACCAGGTTTTAAATTGTAAGACATTTCCAGGGGCAGATGTGGACTCTGACCACAATCTATTGGTTATGAAATGTAGATTAAAACTGAAGAAACTGCAAAAAGGTGGGAATTTAAGGAGATAGGACCTGGATAAACTGACTAAACCAGAGGTTGTACAGAGTTTCCAGGGAGAGCATAAGGGAACAGTTGACAGGAATGGGGGAACGAAATACAGTAGAAGAAGAATGGGTGGCTCTGAGGGATGAAGTAGTGAAGGCAGCAGAGGATCGAGTAGGTAAAAAGACGAGGGCTAGTAGAAATATTGAATTTAATTGATGAAAGGAGAAAAACGCAGTAAATGAAGCAGGCAAAAGGGAATACAAACGTCTCAAAAATGAAATCGACAGGAAGTGCAAAATGGCTAAGCAGGGATGGCTAGAGGAAAAATGTAAGGATGTAGAGGCTTATCGCACTAGGGGTAAGATAGATACTGCCTACAGGAAAATTAAAGAGACCTTTGGAGAAAAGAGAACCACTTGTATGAATATCAAGAGCTCAGATGGAAACCCAATTCTAAGCAAAGAAGGGAAAGCAGAAAGGTGGAAGGAGTATATAGAGGGTCTATACAAGGGTGATGTAATTGACGACAATATTATGGAAATGGAAGAGAGATCAAGATGAAATGGGAGATACGATACTGCGTGCAGAGTTTGACAGAGCACTGAAAGACCTGAGTCGAAACAAGGCCCCGGGAGTAGACAATATTCCTTTGGAACTACTGATGGTCTTGGGAGAGCCAGTCCTGACAAAACTCTACTATCTGGTGTGTAAGATGTATGAGACAAGCGAAATACCCTCAGACTTCAAGAAGAATATAATAATTCCAATCCCAAAGAAAGCAGGTGTTGACAGATGTGAAAATTACCGAACTATCAGTTTAATAAGTCACAGCTGCAAAATACTAGCGCGAATTCTTTACAGACGAATGGAAAAACTGGTAGAAGCCGACCTCGGCGAAGATCAGTTTGGATTCCGCAGAAATGTTGGAACACGTGAGGCAATACTGACCCTACAACTTATCTTAGAAAATATATTAAGGAAAGGCAAACCTACATTTCTAGCATTTGTAGACTTAGACAAAGTTTTTGACAATGTTGACTGGAATACACTCTTTCAAATTCTAAAGGTGGCAGGGGTAAAATACATAGAGCGAAAGGCTATTTACAATTTGTACAGAAACCAGATGGCAGTTACAAGAGTCGATGGGCATGAAAGGGAAGCAGCGGTTGGGAGGGGAGTGAGACAGGGTTGTAGCCTCTCCCCGATGTTATTCAGTCTGTATATTGAGCAAGCAGTAAAGGAAACAAAAGAAAAATTCGGAGTAGGTATTAAAGTCCATGGAGAAGAAATAAAAACTTTGAGGTTCGCCGATGACATTGTAATTCTGTCAGAGACAGCAAAGGACTTGGAAGAGCAGTTGAACGGAATGGACAGTGTCTTGAAAGGAGGATATAAGATGAACATCAACAAAAGCAAAACGAGGATAATGGAATGTAGTCGAATTAAGTCGGGTGATGCTGAGGGAATTAGATTAGGAAATGATACACTTAAAGTAGTAAAGGAGTTTTGCTATTTGGGGAGCAAAATAACTGATGATGGTCGAAGTAGAGAGGATATAAAATGTAGAATGGCAATGGCAAGGAAAGCGTTTCTGAAGAAGAGAAATTTGTTAACATCGAGTATAGATCTAAGTGTCAGGAAGTCGTTTCTGAAAGTGTTGGAGTGTAGCCATGTATGGAAGTGAAACATGGACGATAAATAGTTTGGACAAGAAGAAAATAGAAGCTTTCGAAATGTGGTGCTACAGAAGACTGCTGAAGATTAGATGGGTAGATCACATAACTAATGAGGAGGTATTGAATAGAATTGGGGAGAAGAGGAGTTTGTGGCACAACTTGATAAGAAGAAGGGACCGTTTGGTAGGAGATGTTCTGAGGCATCAAGGGATCACAAAGTTAGCATTGGAGGGCAGGGTGGAGGGTAAAAATCGTAGAGGGAGACCAAGATATGAATACCCTAAGCAGATTCAGAAGGATGTAGGTTGCAGTAGGTACTGGGAGATGAAGAAGCTTGCGCAGGATAGAGTAGCATGGAGAGCTGCATCACACCAGTCTCAGGACTGAAGACCACAACAACAACATAAGCGAATTTTCTGATGTTATCTATAACAGTCTGACGATGCACATGCAGTTTATTGATTACATGCATGTAGAAAACTTGTTCTGAGTTAAAGCAGTCAAAAAATGTTTGCAGAAGAATAAAATGCCACTACCACATGACAGCTAATGTAGAAAACACTTTTCTGGCGTATTTGGCACGATGCGCTCTCCCCATACATAATACAAAAGCTTCATGATGCATCTGCTGCCTGGCTGTCTATTAAACCTGAAAAGAACAAAATGTCACAGAAGTTAGCCCTTTTTCCACATGCGACTATTTTGGGTTGAGAAGTGAAGGGAATTATGTTCAAAGTTCTATTAGATTGGTAACTTCAGCAGACAGCGGAATTGCGTTTAAAAAAAAAATAGCAGTAAATGTATTCGAACTAGCGACATATTATCTATGGTGCACGACACTTACCATTACGCTACTAGCTGACACATAGCTACAACAGCTCCATAGCTGAACAACAATTCCTCCAGAACTTCTGCATACCACAGCGCTGCGAGATAATGCAAATGGCCGGGTCTAGACTTCTGAAAGAAACAGTTACAGCTTTTCTTTTGCGCTGCACGACGTTTTTTACAAACAGAAAGAGCAACAGAACAGCTCAAGTGGAAAGGAACACTTCCTTTTTAAATTTCTGCATCCTACACTGTTGGCAGTTCTGTGTAGGGCGTAGTTACGTGATTTTATTTCGGTGATTACAAAATAGAGTCGAATGTATGCTCTGGGTAGCCGAGGCAGCCAGTTCATGGTGATTCGGTCAACCAAGTAAATGAATTTACTGAACATGCTGCAATTTACTACAGGGAGCCTGTGCGTCAGAATTCTCACCCAGTGTGGTACAACGGCGTTATGGCAGAAAAATGAGTCAGTGGAACGAGCCTTTGGTGGTCTGTTGGACTGATGGTAGGTTCTTATACCTGTGGCCTGTGTTCGATTCCCACTTCTGTCAATTATTTTAAATAGGGAGAGATTCCATTCTCTTCTGACTACACCAAGTGAAGAAGATATAATGGCAGTGTGGTCTGAAATTCACATTAAAGATGATGTTCCTTCTTTGCCAAGTAGACGTCAGGTTGAACCACAATAAGGTCTGGAAGGGCGACTGGTAGAAACTCTATCACCAATAACCTTTCTTATACTACTTATTTATTTCTAGTGATGAAACAAAAGCTATGTAGGGTCACAGGACACTTATTCCATCTTTTATCTGAGCTTCTGTATGTCGATAAAATTGGTTCTGAACTGAGAAAACAACTCAGACCGCCCTTAACGCGGAATTTGATCCCTTCATGACAATACAGCTCGGCTACAATTTGTTGTTTGTTTAAAACTGCAGATTTCTCAACATCTCCACATATTGCGCGTGAATGGGTTCGAATCCTGGCCCGGCATTAAAGATTTCATTATGTATTATCAAGCTCTAGCACGGGAACACCTATCTGCTGGAGGATAATAATTTTGATTTTTAATGTTTTTTCATTCGTTGTCAACACTATCGATATCTGACGTTTTTGACTCCCAGTGGGACACAGAACTATTTGTGAGATCACTGTAAGCTCAAGATGTTATTCCGAGCTGCTGGTGGAGAAAAATTCGGTAGCTGACGTCTCTTTGTGTGTAGTCAACAACGATATGTGTGGGGCTCTATTCCCAGTGAGCACTGAACTTTTCGTCATATTATTTCTAGTTCAAACATGCTCACACGTCGCTGCTGGTGCAACAAACCAATATTTAACGTTCGTTTTCTCTAGGATATAACAGCGATAAGTGCCGGGTTGGAGTCCTGGGAAAGAAAAAATTAATGTTTCGTCTCGTCATTTCAGTTAAAACATCTAGCTACTGCCAAGGAAATCTGATATGTCACAGTTGGTTGTGCTTCGATATCAATCCGATTAGGTTCTGGGTTCGAATCCCTGTCCAACACAGAGCTTTACCTCACGGCATTTCAAGTAAGTTACTTGGGAAGAAGCAATATTTAACATCTCTCGTAGTTCGTTAACAGGGACAAGAGATACTAGGAACGAACTCGCGTCCGTTAAAAATGTTTACGTTATATAATTTAAAGTTGATATTTGCTAACTGATCCTGTCTAAAATCGAGGTATATCACTCTCTGTATGCCTAATCAGGAATGACTGTTAGTTTGCGTCAGTCACGAAAACTTTGCTTAGTCTGCCTGACCTGGGTTTGAATCCATATGCACATCGAGAAGGTTCGTCGCATCATTTGAAGTTCATACATATTCTCAACTAGCTGCTCGTGAATAACTTAAATTTTTAATGTCATTTTGTGTGAAATAATAAGTACTGTATGTTACTTTGAAGAGGAAATCATGAATACGACGAACTTACTACGTGCATTACCTATCTGACGCAATAATGAGAGTGGTAACATTTAAGGTATGTTATTTATTGTAATAAATGTGAGCTTACAAGTCTTAAGGACAGTCTTATCTGTGATAAGGTGGTCCCTGATATTAGTAGCATCTTGAGTTACTGCGATACAGAGCAGTGTTTTCTAGTGGTGACTTGTTGGAACCATTTTCAGTAGTCGAACGACTGTACCAAGGGGCGATTAGAGGAACTGCTAGACAGCTGCGGTATGCCGGTTGCATGCGAATCAGGCGAAATGCAATTCAGGTCGTTCGGATACTTTTGAGTATGACTGCACATGTTTCTTTTTAAGGTATTATGATTCCTCTGGCTATTATTAATTTCTACATAAACTGTGAAATGTCTGCTATTATGGTTTCACAAAATCTGCCATCTTTGGCACTCCCGGCATACAAATCTCCTTCAACGACATAAAGCACAGTCCTTGACACAGCGTCAACATGGAATTCCCAGCCACGTGGTCGGCCTGGACCACACGGTGGGGCTACTCCTCTCGCTCCGGCCATTGTTCGGCACCACATGGTTGCTGATGAGCCCTAGCATGTCGAGGGGCCCGTGCGGCCACGCCAACTCCGAACTTGGAATATTTTTAGGGCGCCACAACTCGCCCGTTACCACACACCTCGTAAATAGTGTTAATCACACTCTTGTATTTCATGAGTCTCCTGCTGTGAGTATCTCTTCGAGTCCCAAAATCTGCGACGCTTATGGGTGCATTGTGGCGGTGTTTGCCTATTATCCAAGCTATCAACCTGCTTTCATTAGAACTTTGCCTTTCTGCATTTCCTCCTAACTAATTGGAAATTGCAGACTGAACTGTAACGCCTGTCTTACCAGCATCCTGTGTTAGGGCTCGACAGAACTCACTGTGCCCATCCGACCAAAAGAAGATCCATCTCTTCGAGCACCCCACATCCTATCCCAATTGAGCTCCCCTGTCCTGCTCCATCCTACATTTTCCTACAAATGTAAATCAAATCCAGCACAAAACCAGAACTCTCTGTGCCCATCAGACCATAAGATGGTACATTCCATTGAATGCCCCACATCCTATTTTCAATAAGCCTTTCTGTCCACACCAGCTTTCATTCTGCTCCACAATCTTCCATCCTAGACCAAGAGCCAATCTCAGTTTGCTTCCAGTACTCAGTTCCCTCCTCACACACTCTTACATCGTCTTTCGTCCTTTCCTTTATTTCATTCATCCACAGTGACCAGAAGCTCTTTATCTGCAACCAGCGGTGCAACCTGCACAATAGCATCATTCACAGCACCATTACAACATCAGCCAGAATACCGTCCAAAGCGTCATCGTCTTGAACACTGCCTGCAATACCTGCTGCAGCATAATCAATATCATCAGAAAGATTAAATCACCATCACGATACCTCATTCCATGAACATTCAATCTTTATTACAGTGTTGTCTTCATGTAAATATGGATCATCACTTACATACCACATATATTTTTAAAAACGGGGGATAGGAAGACGCGGCCGCCAGGAAGACGTAATATGACTTCTTTATCCAATGACTAGTCTCCGTAGCACTTCCATTATCTGGTCAATGTAACTGAGTCATACTGTCTAACTAGGGTGAGCCGTTGTCATCTTGTGTCATGAACAAGTAAATCTTACAAGCAAGATAACAATGGCTTCACATAGCCGGTATGACACATTATGGTGAACAGATGATGATAATGATGTTGAAACTTGTTGAATACTTCACGAGGAGGAATTTTCACTCTGCAGTGGGGGGTGGGCTCATTTGAAATTTCCTGGAAGATTAAAACGGACTGGGACTCGAACCTCAGACCTTTGCCTTTCCGGTAAAGTGCTCTACCGACCGAGCTATCCAAACACCCCTCCCCCAACAACTCCATTTCTTCTAATACCTCTCTCAGCCCGTCCAAACTTCAACAAGTTCTACAGCATTCCCTACAGGCTATCACTCCTGGAAGAAAGAACGTTGCGGGGACATGGGTTAGCCACAGCCTGGGGAATTGTATGCAGAACGAATTTTCACTCGGAAACGGAGTGTGCAAGGAATGCAGGAGGTTCGATATGTGAAACGTACGTCGCCCGGAAAGCTGAGTGGTCAGCATGACGCATTGCCATCCAACGGGCCCGAGTTCGATACCCGGCTGGGTCGGGGATTTTCTCCACGCAGGGATTGGGTGTTGTGCTGTCTTCATCATCATTTCATCCCCATCCTGCGCGCATGTCACCCAATGTGGCGTCGAATGTAATAAGACCTGCACCAAGGCAGCCGGACCTGCCCCGCAAGGCGCCTACCGACCACTTGCGCCAAACGCTCATTTCATTTCCATCGTACGTCGACAGTTCAGTCGGTAGAATGGTTCAAATGGCTCTGAGCACTATGGGACTTAACTGCTATGGTCATCAGTCCCCTAGAACTTAGAACTACTTAAACCTAACTAATTTAAGGACATCACACACATCCATGCCCGAGGCAGGATTCGAACCTGCGACCGTAGCGGCCGCGCGGTTCCAGACTGTAGCGCCTAGAACCGCTCGGCCACTCCGGCCGGCTCAGTCGGTAGACCTCTTGCCGACGAAAGACAAAGGTCCCAGGTGAGCTATGGTGGCGTTGTGCTACGTGGATCCTCTGATTGACTACCGTGCCGGTAGGAAGCGCCAGTGCTGCACTGATTTGCTCGTGTTGTTGCTGTTTGCGAGTGAGAAAATGGCGGGACCAATGCCACAGTTGGCGAGTTGATGTTAGTACGAGGCAGCAGCAGATATGGACTGAGGGCCCAGTCAGTTGACATGGTGGCCGTTGTAGCCTCTTGGTGTATTCGGAGCCATATGCACTATCCCGTCCATTGTGGCTCAAAGAAATGGCTCTAAGCAATATGGACTTAACATCTGAGGTCATCAGTCCCCTAGACTTAGAACTACTTAAACCGAACTAACCTAAGGACATCACACACATCCATGCCCGAGGCAGGATTCGAACCTGCGACCGCAGCAGCAGCTCGGTTCCGGACTGAAGCGCCTAAAACCACTCGGCCACAGAGACCCATTATGGCTCATTTATGGGTTTTGGAGAGAAAGTGCAGCAGCTATTTGCCTTCAGGAATATTCTCGACGTGTGGAGTTTGGATGTTGGCTGCCTAAATAGCGCTTTGAATGATGACATATGGAGTACTAAAGATGCTGCAGTGCGTATTGTGTTTATTCGCTCAGTGAACCTCGACCGTAGAATTTGAAAGATGAGGTTTTCTTGCTGTTACTTTAAACTATTTGAAGCTGCGAGTGTAACTTTGCTGATTTCCTTAGCGATTTCTAATTATGTGCGTATAAGAAATGTTATAAACGTTAAGCCCAAAGTCTGTGACAGGCGAGCAAGCTTGTACTTATAAAGCATTCGATGTCTGTTGGTATAATCATCGAGTTAGCCTCGGGTTAAGTAAATGTTTACTTAGATGGATCACTGACTGAAGGGGTAATTTATCTTTGAACTGTTCTGCTCCGCCGGCCGGGGTGGCCGAGCGGTTCTGGGCGCTAGTCTGGAACCGCGCGACCACTACGGTCGCAGGTTCGAATCCTGCCTCGGGCATGGATGTGTGTGATGTCCTTAGGTTAGTTAGGTTTAAGTAGTTCTAAGTTCTAGGGGACTGATGACCTCAGAAGTTCAGTCCCATAGTGCTCAGAGCCATTTGAACCATTTTTGTTCTGCTCCGATTCTGCCAGCGGTACTTAATGTGCACTGGTGTTTCCATTTGTTGTTCCTTAGCTTTAAGTTATTCATTATCTGTTATGAATTTTGAGCAATGTTGAATCAGCTTTTGATGTTTTGAACTAATGTTCTTTTACATTTGTTTTAGATACGTTTAAATCTTGAGGGTCTGCAACGTCAATCTTATCTGTTAAGTCCGTGCCAGGCGAGTAAGCTTGTATCTATTGAGCATTCCATGTCTGTTGGTAATTTTGCTGTTGGTTATCACTAGAGTCTTATTCTTCTATATTGGCACTTTTAGTACAGTAATTGAAACTTCTGCTTACAATTAAAGAGTTTAAGCCTTATTCACTTAACTTAGAGTTAAATGATTGCTTAGGGAACGTTACTTTGGACTTTACTAAGTCTTGAAAGATATGTAGACCTTATTGTCGTAATGCGTGTGCGATTTATTGGCGGCCTCGGCTTCTGAGCCTCGATATTGTAACTGACGCGACGCTTGCCGACATATACGTGCTGCTGTGCACGTACCCAGACTGCGTCTCCGGCTGCAGTGTTATTCCAGCTGCATCTGAAAAACAAATGAATTTACCGGAAATTCTATTTGTAACGAACCTAAGAATCTATTTTCTGTTCTTGAAATTACGAACATTTACCGTACTTCAGTTTTTGGAAGTTAAAATTCCATCCGTAATTCATTGCTCTTGAAAGGCAGCTTGGCCTAACTTGGTTGAATACTTCTTGTAACTCATTGGAAAATTCCAAGACTTTAAATTGTAAATTTGCCCTCTTTTTTTCGGAGAACTGATTCTCCTTCTTCGTAGTTGTGTAATTTAAATTAGGAACCTTTACTTAGTTCCACTGTTATACTTGTGTGGATTTTATTTAAGGGCCTTACAACCGTTTAAAATTTTGGGTTACTTTAACTTGTTGTCTATTGAGTTTTAAGAGTGGCCCCTGCGGGGTGAGGTGACTTCGGTCTTCCTATTGTGAAGAACAGTAGTTATTTCAATTATTGTTTCTACGTTACAAGTTTTCTTGTGTAAGCGAAGCCTGCTGTTTAAATTAATATTTCTCTTGTCTTAAAGAGTGCTTCGTCTACATGTGTCCCACAATTTGTGCCGTACATGTCTGTTACACCCTATATATAGGGAAGACCATTCCCAAAAGCCAGAAGGAGACCTGTGCAAAGACAGTAGAAAGGTCGACTTAATAATTGCTTTGGTGTTTCATTATATTGTGGGCTGCACCAAAAAGCGTTTTATTCAAACTGAAACTGGTCGTGCGATCCCACGCAGTTATCCTAGTTTCAGATGACAGTAATTTAACGCGCATTTACAAATCGCGCGTTTTCAAATCATGTGTTTTCCAATCGCGCGCCTAGACATGTAACATTCAATTTTCGACGAATCATATAAGCACGCGTACAGTATGTCGGTGTCTGTTGACGAAGGATTCACGGGAAAAATCTCTAGCCGCAGACGAAAGTTAACCGCGCGTTTCCGTTGTATCCAGTATATGTTTGTCCAATAAAGAGGACTTGATAAAGTGTGATAATAATGATATCGAGCTACTAACTGTTGTAGTAGAAAAACAGGAGGGAAATTTCGTATATTGCGTTGAAATCTCATAAAAATAAAGTTTTGAGACGAAGAGCTTGGGAAGAACTGATTTTGATCTGTGAGGGAAATGACTCAAGATAAAAAGAAGGATATACGTAAGAAAAGCTTTATTGCTGACAAGTACACTTCCGTTCATAACACGCAACTGCATGTTCAAGTCATGTTAACAAAATAGTAGGTATGTTTAGCCTGAACATTATCTGATGTGTCCCATTCTAGGGAGGCATCCACAAAAGAAGGCAAGTAGACTTCTCTATCTGAGAAGTTTATTGGTAAACACAATTCCAACACTTTCAAAGTGGAGCACATGGCGGCGCAACATCTTGTTGTGTCTTGGCGGTCAGCCATTTGTTGCAACACAAATAGCTCCAGCATATAAAGGTAATTGTTAAAATTACCTGTTTTCAACTAAGAAAAAAATGGTCGCACAATGTGATCAACAACCAAACAACACCAAGCATGCACTTTCGGGCTGTCAAGCACTTCGTCACAGTATGCAGCTTTATTGTTCCCCAAACGCAAACATTGTGTTCGTTCACCGTACCACACTCGTGGAATGTTGCTTCGTCTGAAATTGTCAGGTTGTTTAGAAAATTTCTATCCTACTCCAAACGGCCAAGCACATCCGCAGCGAAATGAATACGTTGTGGCTTGTCTGATTTCAATGTGTGCAACAGCTGCAGTCGGTAAGAATGCGCCACGTGGAGCACACATTCATCTACATCTACAGGGATACTCTGCAAATCACATTTAAGTTCCTGGCAGAGGGTTCATCGAACCACCTTCACAATTCTCTCTTATTCCAATCTCGTATAACACGCGGAAAGAATGAACACCTATATCTTTCCGTACGAGCTCTTGATTTCCCTTATTTTATCGTGGTGATCGTTTGTCCCTATGTAGGTCTGTGTCAACAAAATATTTTCGCATTCTGAGGAGAAAGTTGGTGATTGGAATGTCGTGAGAATATTCTGTCGCAACGAAAAACGCCTTTCTTTTAATGATTTCCAGCCCAAATCCTGTATCATTTCTGTGACACTCTCTCCCATATTTCGAGACAATACAAAACGCGATGCCTTTCTTTGAACTTTTTCGATGTACTCCGTCAGTCCTATCTGGTAAGGATCCCACACCGCGCAGCAGTATTCTAAAAGAGGATGGACAAGCGTAGTGTAGGCAGTCTCCTTAGTAGTCTGTTACATTTTCTAAGTGTCCTGCCAATAAAACGCAGTCTTCGGTTACCCTTCCCCACAACCTTTTCTATGTGTTCCTTCCAATTTAAGTTGTTCGTAATTGTAATACCTTGGTATTTAGTTGAATTTACGGCTTTTAGATTAGACTGATTTATCGTGTAACCGAATTTTAACGAGTTCCTTTTAGCACTCATGTGGATGACCCTACACTTTCCGTTATTTAGGGTCAACTGCCACTTTTCGCATCATTCAGATACCTTTTCTTAATCGTTTTGCAGTTTGCTTTGATCTTCTGATGACTTTATTAGTCGATAAACGACAGCGTCATCTCCAAACAACCTAAGACGGCTGCCCAGATTGTCTCCCAAATCGTTTATATAGATAAGTTATTCTAGACCAGACGTTTCCAGATCGCGGGATTGGCAGAGATGATCCAATTCCTTGGCTTCTTAGGTCGCCTGACATTACACCGATGGACATTACAGCGATGGGATTACGTAAAGGGCAGAGACTGCCAAACGCCTGTCAAGGACATCTATGATTCGAAGAACCTAATCGTTGCTGCCATTGTAATAGCTGACGCGTATGTGTTGCGCAGTGTGTGCTTAGAGCTTCAATACAGACTGGATGTTGTGCGTGCCATAAAAAGCGCACATGTTGAATTTGATTGAATGGCTTAAGAACATTGTGAGATAGTGTGTCATATGAGTCAACCATGGTATGAATATCTTTTTTTCAGTGCTGCAACACATTTAAGTTGGACTGTACCTTTTGAGGCAGCTAGAAAAATTCATCTACTACTTCTAGTATCTCATTTTCTAATATAACGCTCTCAGCACATCCTGGTTTTTCGCCTAAAGTGATCCGGGGAAATGATGGAAAACCTCTCAATGTTTCCTTGTCTCTTGCACTGTGCTGTTAACATTCTCAGCAACAACAGGGCTGACATAGAGGGACCCTCTGCCACTGGCTTGCTACAATTTGCCAGGGCGGCCATCGAAGTAACCTAAGCGTCCCTCAGTTGCGCAACTTGTTAGGTGACTTGCACGTTTTATGCAGCCTCCCACCAAACAACACAAACAAATGAGCTAGCACTTACCGGTCTAACCGGTCTTGCCCCTGATACATGTCACGTGTTATGAGAACCGCTCGTTCCTCTGCTAGACACGTGTCACATAAGTTTTTCTTTGTCTTGCATTTTGTGTTTGTAGTTACGTAAATCATACAATGTACCAACCTTCTGTGTTTGTTTGATCAGAAATGTATTATTAAAAGTATAAGCTGGTGTTCGTGTGATGCATTATATTTGTAAGGTCTTGGTAATAAAACTATTTTTCTTCTAAGGCGCCCCAGTCTAATATGAAAGAACTTTACACTGCGTATACTGTGGTGTCACCGCCAGACACCACACTTGCTAGGTGGTAGCCTTTAAATCGGCCGCGGTCCGTTAGTATACGTCGGACCCGCGTGTCGCCACTATCAGTGATTGCAGACCGAGCGCCGCCACACGGCAGGTCCAGAGAGACTTCCTAGCACTCGCCCCAGTTGTACAGCCGACGTTGCTAGGAATGGTTCACTGACAAATACGCTCTCATTTGCCGAGACGATAGTTAGCATAGCCTTCAGCTACGTCATTTGCTGCGACCTAGCAAGGCGCCACGTTGAGTTACTATTGATATTGTAAATAATGTACAGACAAGAGCTACGTTCAACATTAATGGATTAAAGTTAAGTATTCCACCAGCTACATCCTTTTTTTTCTAGTCTAAATTCCTTGTCCTGTTCCAGACCTCACGCCAGCCTGCGTGAGCTAAAACGCATGCCTTTCGGCTTCCTCTATTAAGCCTGCCAATCCACAACATATACCGCCTTCAAGTACTCTGTTTGAAACTTTACAATGATACGCTCTGACAAGCCTTGAATGAAACGAGAACTGCGTCCACAGGACGTGGTGCGCCCGCCGGTACCGACCGACCGTCGTGATCTCCTCGGCCATCGGCATCGTTCGTTGTGGTATGGAGGGGCATAGGGTCAGCTTCCCGGTCCCCTAGCCGTGGTCGGTTCTCGTGACCTGGAGCCGGTACTACTCGGTCAAGTAGCTCCTCAACTCGTATCTCAAGGCTGACAAGCGAAAATTCCCAAGTGTTAATAAACGATCTTCATGGTACTTGGTGGGTGTATAGAGGCGGCAAAACAGTGGAGTACTTTATTTTTTGTGCCCAGTTTCACTTTTAAAATTTACCTCGAAAGGTAACTTGGTCTACAGGAAATACATTCGAAACGATGATACACAAAAAATATTTTTCATATAAAACTTGAAATGTAATTAACGTTCTTGCCAACTGTGTAATCAAATCCTGTAATAATTTGAAGTTTTGAAAAATACCCACCACCATAATTAATTTTGAAAAACTGAAACATTTGTTCCAACACAAATTAAAGACTTTTTCAAGCCATGTAGATCCCTGTGTAATAAAGCTGGTTTCTGAAAAACCATCGCTGCAGTCTGGAACCGCGCGACCGCTACGGTCGCAGGTCCGAATCCTGCCTCGGGCATGGATGTGTCTGTTGTCCATATGTTAGTTAGGTTTAAGTAGTTCTAAGTTCTAGGGGAAGCTAAGTCCCATAGTGCTCAGAGCCATTTGAACCATTTTGAAAAACCATTTTTTACCATAATCCGCACTGCTGCTGTCGGAATATTTTCAACAAACCTAATAAAATATCTAAATATTCGTTATTATACTAATTCCTTAGTTTACTTACATCTGTTTTACGTTCTAATTGTTATTTTACAATCTACACATTCTGTAGTTTACCGTTTCAAATAAGCATGTTTTGTTAGTTTAAAAGATAACTCATTATTAAGATACAAATGATGATAATTTTAATAAAACATTCTCGGGTTTCAAGCCGCGTCAATTGGTTTACTGCTCACGAGCTTTCAGCTGAGATTTTCTCTGCCATTGTCAAGTGGATGACTGTCGTGTGGTTGTCATTGCCGTGCTTATATAGCCGCACCGTCGCTCGTGACGTCACTGGTGCTCAGTCTCGCATCATATATGGTAATAGTTTGGCCACACGACCGGCGGACCCGCTTCAACTCCCTCAACACCGGATCCCACGCTGTACTCAGTTGCAATCCACCGTCTCTATTAGAGGTGTTGTCAGAAACCACTTGACGCGGCTTGAAACCCGAGAATGTTTTATTAACGGATATCGCCGCGAAAACATGCATTCGTACATGATTATAATTTTGATTTACACCAAGCAGATAAAATGAACGAAATTTCTTCACGTAATACACACGACGGAGAACATAATATAAAATTCAGCAGGATTTCAAATTGTCGTAGGTGATCCTCTAAATATCCTGATTTGTATCAGACATGCTTCAGTACATTGCTAAGCCTTGGCTAAGGGAATTTATTATATACAAGTGACTGCACCTTGAATATATTGTTTTTCAGGAGGAGACTGACATCTCACTCACTCAGCAGATCTAAGATCTGAAAATCTCTCAAAGTTCTTTCAACATCGGAAGCCGTACAGGTCTCACAGCTTGACCTGTGCCGTCGAGCCCTTCAGCATCACCAGACAAATAAGTTTCTTGTCCTCGGGTGCGACGCTCAAAACGGTTTTCTTCACACTGACTATCCGCCTTTTGAAATAAAAACATGGTCAGTTTGGGCCGAGAATTCGAAAATCTCTTTTTGAAGCCCGAAATGTCCTTATGACAACATATAAATCTGCTGAACTAATGTCTGATGATGCCAAAACGTATTTGAAAGGTGTTGTCTTTCTCACTAAAGGAGAAAAACCTGTATTATTTTTAGATTCTTGGAGCTGTCAATGAGAAAGGATTTAACATCCCGTCGACGTCGAGGTCGTTAGACTGCTCAATGAGAAAGCACCGTCTAGAACATTCTATTTAGGGATAAGGAACTTGTTCAATTGGTATATGTAGGTCTCGACGGCATAGGTGCAGTCCTCGGACGTATACGGTTTCCTAGGTTTGGATATTTTTGTGAGACGACTTTCAGTTCTAGTTGTGTTGAGTGATTATGATGTCAATCTCCTCCTGAAAAACAATATAACTCAATAGTCACTAGTACATAATCGATTCTCTCCGCCAAGATTTACCAATGTACTAAAATATGCCTGTTACAATTCAGATTGTTCAGAGCATCAGCCGCGACAATTTGAAATCGTGCTGATATTTGTTTATATTGTGTTCACCGTCGTTTACATTGTGCCAAGAAATTTTGTTCATTGTATGCGCATCGTGTAAAAACTTTGTTATAAGAATTTCTCTACAGATTATAATTAGTGTAATGGTTTTGTATCGTAACAATGAATTATTTGTTCTATTCAGCTAACAAAATACGCCTTTGTGAAACGGTAACCATGAACCATGGACCTTGCCGTTGGTGGGGAGGCTTGCGTGCCTCAGCGATACCGATAGCCGTACCGTAGGTGCAACCACAACGGAGGGGTATCTGTTGAGAGGCCAGACAAACGTGTGGTTCCTGAAGAGGGGCAGCAGCCTTTTCAGTAGTTGCAAGGGCAACAGTCTGGATGATTGACTGATCTGGCCTTGTAACAATAACCATAACGGCCTTGCTGTGCTGGTACTGCGAACGGCTGAAAGCAAGGGGAAACTGCAGCCGTAATTTTTCCCGAGGGCATGCAGCTTTACTGTATGATTACATGACGATGGCGTCCTCTTGGGTAAAATATTCCGGAGGTAAAATAGTCCCCCATTCGGATCTCCGGGCGGGGACTACTCAAGAGGATGTCGTTATCAGGAGAAAGAAAACTGGCGTTAGACGGATCGGAGCGTGGAATGACGGATCCCTTAATCGGGCAGGTAGGTTAGAAAATTTAAAAAGGGAAATGGATAGGTTGAAGTTATATATAGTGGGAATTAGTGAAGTTCGGTGGCAGGAGGAACAAGACTTCTGGTCAGGTGACTACAGGGTTATAAACACAAAATCAAATAGGGGTAATGCAGGAGTAGGTTTAATAATGAATAGGAAAATACGAATGCGGGTAAGCTACTACAAACAGCATAGTGAACGCATTATTGTGGCCAAGATAGATACGAAGCCCACACCTACTACAGTAGTATAAGTTTATATGCCAACTAGCTCTGCAGATGACGAAGAAATTGAAGAAATGTATGATGAAATAAAAGAAATTATTCAGATTGTGAAGGGAGACGAAAATTTAATAGTCATGGGTGACTGGAAGTCGAGTGTAGGAAAAGGGAGAGAAGGAAACATAGTAGGTGAATATGGATTGGGGCTAAGAAATGAAAGAGGAAGCCGCCTGGTAGAATTTTGCACAGAGCACAACATAATCATAACTAACACTTAGTTTAAGAATCATGAAAGAAGGTTGTATACATGGAAGAACCCTGGAGATACTAAAAGGTATCAGATAGATTATATAATGGTAAGACAGAGATTTAGGAACCAGGTTTTAAATTGTAAGACATTTCCAGGGGCAGATGTGGACTCTGACCACAATCTATTGGTTATGACCTGTAGATTAAAACTGAAGAAACTGCAAAAAGGTGGGAATTTAGGGAGATGGGACCTGGATAAACTGAAAAAAACAGAGGTTGTACAGAGATTCAGGGAGAGCATAAGGGAGCAATTGACAGGAATGGGGGAAATAAATACAGTAGAAGAAGAGTGGGTAGCTTTGAGGGATGAAGTAGTGAAGGCAGCAGAGGATCAAGTAGGTAAAAAGACGAGGGCTAGTAGAAATCCTTGGGTAACAGAAGAAATATTGAATTTAATTGATGAAAGGAGAAAATATAAAAATGCAGTAAATGAAGCAGGCAAAAAGGAATACAAACGTCTCAAAAATGAGATCGACAGGAAGTGCAAAAATAACTAAGCAGGGATGGCTAGAGGACAAATGTAAGGATGTAGAGGCCTATCTCACTAGGGGTAAGATAGATACCGCCTACAGGAAAATTAAAGAGACCTTCGGAGATCAGAGAACGACTTGTATGAATATCAAGAGCTCAGATGGAAACCCAGTTCTAAGCAAAGAAGGGAAAGCAGAAAGGTGGAAGGAGTATATAGAGGGTCTATACAAGGGCGATGTACTTGAGGACAATATTATGGAAATGGAAGAGGATGTAGATGAAGATGAAATGGGAGATATGATACTGCGTGAAGAGTTTGACGGAGCACTGAAAGACCTGAGTCGAAACAAGGCCCCCGGAGTAGACAATATTCCATTGGAACTACTGACGGCCGTGGGAGAGCCAGTCCTGACAAAACTCTACCATCTGGTGAGCAAGATGTATGAAACAGGCGGAATACCCTCAGACTTCTAGAAGAATATAATAATCCCAAAGAAAGCAGGTATTGACAGATGTGAAAATTACCGAACTATCAGTTTAATAAGTCACAGCTGCAAAATACTAACACGAATTCTTGACAGACGAATGGAAAAACTAGTAGAAGCCAACCTCGGGGAAGATCAGTTTGGATTCCGTAGAAACACTGGAACACGTGAGGCAATACTGACCTTCCGACTTATCTTAGAAGAAAGATTAAGGAAAGGCAAACCTACGTTTCTAGCATTTGTAGACTTAGAGAAAGCTTTTGACAATGTTGACTGGAATACTCTCTTTCAAATTCTAAAGGTGGCAGGGGTAAAATACAGGGAGCGAAAGGCTATTTACAATTTGTACAGAAACCAGATGGCAGTTATAAGAGTCGAGGGACATGAAAGGGAAGCAGTGGTTGGGAAGGGAGTAAGACAGGGTTGTAGCCTCTCCCCGATGTTGTTCAATCTGTATATTGAGCAAGCAGTAAAGGAAACAAAAGAAAAATTCGGAGTAGGTATTAAAATTCATGGAGAAGAAATAAAAGCTTTGAGGTTCGCCGATGACATTGTAATTCTGTCAGAGACAGCAAAGGACTTGGAAGAGCAGTTGAATGGAATGGACAGTGTCTTGAAAGGAGAATATAAGATGAACATCAACAAAAGCAAAACAAAGATAATGGAATGTAGTCTAATTAAGTCGGGTGATGCTGAGGGAATTAGATTAGGAAATGAGGCACTTAAAGTAGTAAAGGAGTTTTGCTATTTGGGGAGCAAAATAACTGATGATGGTCGAAGTAGAGAGGATATAAAATGTAGGCTGGCAATGGCAAGGAAAGCGTTTCTGAAGAAGAGAAATTTGTTAACATCCAGTATTGATTTAAGTGTCAGGAAGTCATTTCTGAAAGTATTCGTATGGAGTGTAGCCATGTATGGAAGTGAAACATGGACGATAAATAGTTTGGACAAGAAGAGAATAGAAGCTTTCGAAATGTGGTGCTACAGAAGAATGCTGAACATTAGATGGGTAGATCACATAACTAATGAGGAAGTATTGAATAGGATTGGGGAGAAGAGAAGTTTGTGGCACAACTTGACCAGAAGAAGGGATCGGTTGGTAGGACATGTTCTGAGGCATCAAGGGATCACCAATTTAGTATTGGAGGGCAGCGTGGAGGGTAAAAATCGTAGAGGGAGACCAAGAGATGAATACACTAAGCAGATTCAGAAGGATGTAGGTTGCAGTAGGTACTGGGAGATGAAAAAGCTTGCACAGGATAAAGTAGCATGGAGAGCTGCATCAAACCAGTCTCAGGACTGAAGACCACAACAACAACAACAAGCTAATACACTCCTGGAAATTGAAATAAGAACACCGTGAATTCATTGTCCCAGGAAGGGGAAACTTTATTGACACATTCCTGGGGTCAGATACATCACATGATCACACTGACAGAACCACAGGCACATAGACACAGGCAACAGAGCATGCACAATGTCGGCACTAGTACAGTGTATATCCACCTTTCGCAGCAATGCAGGCTGCTATTCTCCCATGGAGACGATCGTAGAGATGCTGGATGTAGTCCTGTGGAACGGCTTGCCATGCCATTTCCACCTGGCGCCTCAGTTGGACTAGCGTTCGTGCTGGACGTGCAGACCGCGTGAGACGACGCTTCATCCAGTCCCAAACATGCTCAATGGGGGACAGATTCGGAGATCTTGCTGGCCAGGGTAGTTGACTTACACCTTCTAGAGCACGTTGGGTGGCACGGGATACATGCGGAGGTGCATTGTCCTGTTGGAACAGCAAGTTCCCTTGCCGGTCTAGGAATGGTAGAACGATGGGTTCGATGACGGTTTGGATGTACCGTGCACTATTCAGTGTCCCCTCGACGATCACCAGTGGTGTACGGCCAGTGTAGGAGATCGCTCCCCACACCATGATGCCGGGTGTTGGCCCTGTGTGCCTCAGTCGTATGCAGTCCTGATTGTGGCGCTCACCTGCACGGCGCCAAACACGCATACGACCATCATTGGCACCAAGGCAGAAGCGACTCTCATCGCTGAAGACGACACGTCTCCATTCGTCCCTCCATTCACGCCTGTCGCGACACCACTGGAGGCGGGTTGCACGATGTTGGGGCGTGAGCGGAAGACGGCCTAAGGTGTGCGGGACCGTAGCCCAGCTTCATGGAGACGGTTGCGAATGGTCCTCGCCGATACCCCAGGAGCAACAGTGTCCCTAATTTGCTGGGAAGTGGCGGTGCGGTCCCCTATGGCACTGCGTAGGATCCTACGGTCTTGGCGTGCATCCGTGCGTCGCTGCGGTCCGGTCCCAGGTCGACGGGCACGTGCACCTTCCGCCGACCACTGGCGACAACATCGATGTACTGTGGAGACCTCACGCCCCACGTGTTGAGCAATTCGGCGGTATGTCCACCCGGCCTCCCGCATGCCCACTATACGCCCTCGCTCAAAGTCCGTCAACTGCACATACGGTTCACGTCCACGCTGTCGCGGCATGCTACCAGTGTTAAAGACTGCGATGGAGCTCCGTATGCCACGGCAAACTGGCTGACACTGATGGCGGCGGTGCACAAATGCTGCGCAGCTAGCGCCATTCGACGGCCAACACCACGGTTCCTGGTGTGTCCGCTGTGCCGTGCGTGTGATCATTGCTTGTACAGCCCTCTCGCAGTGTCTGGAGCAAGTATGGTGGGTCTGACACACCGGTGTCAATGTGTTCTTTTTTCCATTTCCAGGAGTGTAAATAAGAAACATGAATGTAAAACGTAAAATTATAATATGAAACATCTAGCAAATATAAGTCAAATAAATAATTAGAATAACAACGAATATTTAGATAGTTTAATTAGATATACTGAAAGTAATCCGACACCATACTGTATAGTTTACATTCCGAAAACGGTATTTCATAAACAAGTTTTATTACACATGGCTGTATGTACATTAAAGCTTCTTTAATTTATGTTGTAACAAGAGTTTTAATTTTTCAAAGTTAATTAATGGTGGTGGGATATTTTTCAAAATTTCAAATTGTTACAAAACTTGATTATACAGGTTTCAAGTGCTGTAATTACATTTCAGCTCATACATGAAAAACGTTTTTCATATGTCATCGTTTCGAAGATACTCTCTCTAAAACTAATATGTCAAGTTACCCTTGTGGTGTGCTTTACTTATTAAAAGTAAAATTGCGGAAAAACAAAATAAAAAAGGCTACGTGCGAGTAGGATTCGCGCACTAAGAGTTTCATACAAACTGCGTTATGTGTATACATTGTTCAACTATACTGGGAATCGAGAATCTCAACAATTTTTGCCTGTTATCAACGCTGATACTGGAAGGTATTGGTAACGGGAATTCCACGACAGTATAAAAATCTCTACAGTAGTTCTTCAGACCAGCCGCGACATGCAAAAAGAAGCGAACAGGAAACACCAGTTCATATATGTAGAATCAGAAGGTTTAGTAAAACCATTTATTCGGTTTCTAAAACGTGACTACAACTTATATTTTATATTTGCATACAGCTATGTTTGTCTGCTATAGCTCTGACGAATGACGCTTGCAATGTACGTTCAAGCGGCAAAAGGTAGTCTTATGCACTATAATAACAATTTAACAGGTTTCAGATTTTTTGCTTTATTTTTACTATTAAACCTTGCTTCTTGCCGAATTTCATGATTGTAGGGTAACGGGAAGTACCCTATAGTTTTGACGAGTAAACTTTCGATTATCAAAATCGATACACGGCACTGCATGTGATTGGCTGTGGAAACAGACTGTGACCAGTTGAACGTAGCCAGTGAGAGAGGAAGTGTCACAGCGCAATGTAGCAACGTGTAAACATCAAGTTCTGCTACAAATAGGGGAAGACTGCAACGGAGACACATGGAATGTTGGTGCAGGTGCACGGAAGGGAATCCGCGAGAAAATGTGTTTACGAATGTTTTAAACCCTTCCGTGAAAGGAAGGAAACAACCAAGGATGAGCCACGTTCAAGTCGGCCACCGACAAGCATAATCCCAGAAAAAATCGAGAGAGTGCGACAAATGCTGGCACAAGATCGCGGACGGACTTTCAGATTGCTTGTGGAGGAATTGGGCATTAGGAAGGACACGGTGCATACCAGTGTCCACGATGATTTGGGTAAGTGGAAGATCTGCTCACGATTTATGCCGCACAAACTCACAGACGAGTAGGAAGCAAAACGGAAACTTCTAGTAAATTCATTTCCATGTGTGACCAGGATCCATTGCTCCTGAACACCACACCACTGTCACGTGAGCTGAGACCTGGTGCTACCAGTTCGATCCGGAATCAAAACGGCATTCGAGGTCATGGTGTTCACCGTCTCCACCGCGACAAAAAAAAAAAAAAAAAACCGTCTGCAAAAATCCAAGATGAAAACACTGTTGATCGCCTTCTTCGGTAGTAACGGCATCATGCACAAGAAATTTTTTCCTGCACGTCGAACCATTAATGCTGCATTTTACCAGTCCATTTTGAACCGACTGCTACAGCGTAACCGGCGGATACGATCAGAGTTGCACAGGACTGGAAAATGGATGGCCCACGACAACGTCCCTGCACACTGAGCGATTCGTGTGCGCCAATTTCTGGCACAGATGATGGTAACTGTTCTTGAACACCCTCCGAAATCCTCTGATCTGGCTACTGCGACCTTCTTTCTGTTTCCCCGCTTGAAGGTGGCCATGAAAGGTGAACGTTGTGCGGACGTGAATGCCATCAAAGATCGCGTGACAGCCGTTCTGCGATCGATTCCACAGGAGGCCTTTGCTGATAGTTTCCAGAAGCTGTACGAACGTCGTCAAAAGTGTGTTGTAGGTGGTGGCGACTATTTTGAAGGACATTTGTTTGTATGTTCTGTCAAAAAACTCTGGTTACACACCGCATCCTCAGAGCTGTCCCGCTTTGAAGATATCCACACATAAATAGCAGTTTTCAACCTTTAATTAGTGAAAACAAAACTTGATCCAACCAAGCTGGAGGGTGGATGTCGTTGCTAAAGTTTCAAAATATTCTGACTTTACGAACAGTGAGAAAGTGTTTGTAATCGAAATTGTCGTTTCAAATCTTCTAATGTGTGTTAGTTCCTAAGGGACCAAACTGCTGAGGTCATCGGTTCCTAGACTAACAAACTACTTCAACTTATTTAAACTAACTTATGCTTAGAACAACACACACACCCATGCCCGAGGGAGGACTCGAACCTCTGGCGGAAGGGGCTGGACAATCCGTGACATGGCCCCTCAAACCGCGCGGCCACTCCACGCGGCACTTGTTTCAACGAGAGCCGGAATGTTCTCCACTTCGCCTGACAGGCGGCTCACAATCATGTCTTGATGTAAGGTATTGTTCCCTGGAAAAGTAACAAGGACGCTGCAAATTGATATTTTCTTCATAAGTTTTTATCATAGGTGTGAGTGTGAACGTGTGAAGTGATTGGTGTTATTACTGTTTAGTTTGCGTTAGGTACGTGTCATCTGTTCTGGCTTGTCGTTTATGTCGTTTTCTGTTGTTGATTGACTTCAGACTGATTTTCTTTAAAATTCTTTGTGGCTGATATTCTTTTGCGTCTTCAAATGGTACAGGGTGTGTGACATCAGAATCATTGTCTGTGTTTGTGGAAAAATTTGCCATCTTTGTCGTCAAATCTTCGACTTGCTTCGTTAAAATAGAAAGTTTCTCTTTTTGTTCGTCAGTATTCAGTTTTAATGCGTCCGCCTGTTCACTAATTGGTTCAACGATGATATTAACATGGTTGTGTTGTTCTGTGAGTTGCAAGACTACTGCACTCAGTACAGTGATATTTGTTAATGCGAGTAGGTCTTCTTTATCGTTTTGTTGCGTAGCTTTTCAATTATTTTGTTCAGTTTCCCTGCTGCGTAACTTGATCTCTAGAATCATAATAATAGATTGTATGTCATGTCCAATCTGTTATCGGATTTCTACAGAAAAGTTTTGCTGACTTTCCTCAAGTTTCTGAATGCATGATGTCAGTTCATCGTCCTTACTTATTTCTTCTTGTGCTTTTGAGTTTTCTTCTAGTGTTTTGTCTATTTTCTGAAACTGTTTACTGATTTCGTCCAGCAATTTTGTGTTTTATTCCAGTGTTTTACTTGTACTTTGCAAGGTTTTATTCATGTTTAGTAGCAACTCTAAAAGTTTGATTACTGACTTTCGCATTCATGTTCACTGGATTTGCAACTACGAGTGCATATTGTCAGTAATTGATATTGGCACGCGTACTTTTATATTGAGAAACGAAGCAAAACCCAAATCGGCTGTATCAATAAGTGGTTGTTGCGAAATTTCGCATGGTTGCGGCGACTTGTCGCCTGCATATATGTCTTCTGAAATTTCTTTTTCACTATTGAATACCTGTTCTGTTGCGTTTGCTGATAAAGAATTCATCTGTGTTGGAAAGTTATTTGCATTCTCTGAAACCTCAAGTAAAATATTTATGTATAAGGACTGTTGTGCTTGTTCTGCTTCATTAATTAATGACTCATTACTTTGTGATGTAGTTTACCATCTGGTAGCACGACGAAAAAAGTTGTTGCTACCCATAGCGTAGTTATGTGAAAACTGAATTACCAGACAAAATATCTACTGTAACTATGAGAAGTAAGTTTTTGGTTAAATAACAGAAAGTAATAATTTCTTTTATGCAACTGAAATATCTGCAAAATATCTAAGTAACACGGAAATATTTCACATGATTTGTACTAATTTCTGCCTATGTAATATAGATCTTCGCCATCATTATTTTTGAAAAAAAAAGAACACCAAAATGTAGTTAAAAATGACAATGAAATTACAGTAGCTGAAAGAGAAGGATAAATGTTTGTACATACCCGTGTAGCGCTGAATGGCTTTCGAGAACTTGTCTTGCAATGTAACTTCGTAATTGCAGTAAATGAGAGAACTATCCTATGCGAACAGGGTCAACAAGTGTAAGCTTTTTCTGTAATTTATCTGTATATGAAATATTGAATTTTGTTTTTCATAAACTTTCTTCTCGTGCAACGTGTGTTTAAGATACCGTACTCAACTGCTGAACAATACTGACTGTTGGCCCATATTACGCTTTTGAACAATGTTGTGAAACAAAACTTTTATATTAGTGAAATGCTAAATTTGAAATAATGAAAATGAATCTAATTAAATCCCAAAAGAAACTGAGTGTGTAGTCAATGAAAAGTATTTAACTTAAACTCAATACTGAAGTACGTTATGAAAGTGACGTAACATGAAGTGCATTGTCTGACTTGAAGCATCCGCAAAATAAAATACTGATCAACTCGGGAGAAAGTAACTGCTTAAGACTAACTGCGCCGTTCACTGTAAATTTATCTGCTTACTTAGCATAAATTCTGACTGCGCACTGTTTGCTCCCAAGAATGCTAAGTGAGATCTGCCCTAGAAAAAAAGTAACTTACCACTACCTCAGCATGCTGTTTTGTGTCTGGTGTACTAACGTTATCGAAAGCAAATTGAAATCAGCAAATGCAACAGTTAAAGAAAAATACTCTACTCACTATCAAATTTTTCTTTGCTTGTCACAAAGACGACAAAATATTAAAAACTTTACTAAGGATGATGGAGGAGGGCTTGGCTTTAAAGAAAAGGGTTATTGAAAAATTAAACAGATTTTTGTCGAAAAAGACTGTACAGCATAAGAAGAACCTAGCAATTACAAAATTCACTGATAAAAATTACAGACATTTAAGCCAGTTGCATTATTTGCGATGTAATAGTTCAAATGGCTCTGAGCACTATGGGACTTAAAATCTGTGGTCATCAGTCCCCTAGAACTTAGAACTAATTGAACCTAACTAACCTAAGGATATCACATACATCCATGCCCAAGGCAGGATTCGAACCTGCGACCGTAGCGGTCATGCGGTTCCAGACTGAAGCGCCTAGAACCGCACGGCCACAAAGACCGGCCTGCGATGTAATGAAAACAGAGAGATCCAGTAACACTAATCATGAATATTATTAGTTACCTAAGGAACGAAGATTTCTTTCAATTAATAGCTGTGAAAAACAAACATTTCACTCTTCTGCGTGCACTGGTTGAAATATTCCTCCAAACATCTTCTCCATCCCTCTAGTCAAGAAAATATCTTTACAAACAAGTATTCAACTCCATAATAAAATATTCTAGATAATTTCGAGAGAAATATCAGATTTCCTTCTCTGAAACTCAACTGCTCGCTAGTATGCCTCTAATAAGAACACCTCAGCGCTGCACAACAGATCACATCAAACACAGAGTCAAGTATCTCAACCACTAACCGTGCAGGCTGCTCATGCATCTTTGTCAGCAGAGGTAAAATTTTTACAATAACAAAAAACATGAAACTGTTACACAGTTTATTCTGCGCGCCATAAAATGTTATCCGTCTTAACTGGCACGCGGTCAGGCCACACTGACGGTGGAAACACCAGGAATCATCTTCAATGCCACCCACAGTTTTGCGCTCGGCGAAACCACACTACAACTCCACTGAGATATGCTCTCCGAGTCCCTTCCGACTGCAGTTCTTAGAAGGTATCATTTCGTTCCTCGTAGTAGTGCAGTAATCACTGCTATTTTATTCTTAGTCAGCTGGTTTCCGACATTTTGGAAGCCGCCATGTCTCCACATGTCAGCCAGTTTTAGTTAGGGCGTTTCACGATAGAATGCTCGCGGCTACTTCTGTTGTTCTTCAGTGCATTAGAAATAACAGCCAACTACTTGCAAAATACAGGTTTATTAAACCTTGACCAGGGTTTCGACAGTTTTAATTGTCTTCTTCAGAAGATGTAGCACCTGTTAACAAGATTACGACATTGTGTATGGAACAAAGATAGTAACATTATAATAGGCAAAGTTACAGGAAATGTTAAAATTTAAAAATAAAAACATACTGACTTAAAATCACATTATCTGTAGTCAGAGTGGAAGTCGATGACTTTGTCTAGTATATGCCATCCACTTAACCAGCATCTTCTGTAGAGCCTTGTCTTAAGACTTGTATATATGATGCAGGATACAACAATATATGGCGTACCACATGAAAGATTTGCATAAAACTGACATTTAAATATTAGATCCTATAGAGCGCCAGTATGTCACGTCCAGGGTTAGTGACGTGCGTCGACTGGCTGAAGAGTGGAGGGCCTAGCTTTAACTTACCTTTGGCAGGTGGCGCTCCTGCGCGTCCTATGAGCGTGTAGCTGCACTGAACAGCGTGTGTGATTTCACTAGCACATATTATTAACAAAATTAACGTATTAACCAAATAGGAGAAGAAAGTAACAAGAGTGTCATTCAAGTCAAATGGCTTATAAGAAACCCACAGGCTCAGGTATAAAAAACAGACTCTCTACAAAATGTGCAAACCACACGAGAAGCATTTGTGCAAGAGTACACACCAATAAAAGCATCATGCTAAGTGGAGTTATCGTACTCACAAACGATGCTATGTGAACAAATATGCTAGGCGGGGGAGTGTTATAAAAGAACCAGAAAAATAGTAAATGAAGCCTCACTAACCAGTGCATATGCCTAGCAGTAACGATGTCGTATGTAGAATAAAAACACACTAAAAAATAGAAGGGGGCAGGAACAGCTGTAAAATGGTACATTACTAGCGTGTTGAACAGCAACCAACGGTGGATGAGAAAGTAAAATAACAAAAGACGTATTCTTACTGAACGTAAGCCACTTGCCTTTAATGACACTCTAGTTTTCCCCCCTCTTCTCTTCCTCTTTTCAAATATTTGGTTAATATGTTAATTCTGTTACTAATATGTACTACTGAAATCGCACACGCTGCCCATTGCAGCTACGTGCATATACGACGCGCAGCAGCGCCCCCTACCAGAGGTAACAGAAAGCTAGTGCCTCCACGATTCAGCCAGTCGGCTCAAATCACTAACTCTGGTCGTGACATATTGACACTCTATAGGATGTGATGCGGCGTTTTATGTTTAAATGTCGGTCCTATCTTTAAAGTGGCATAATATACATTGTAGTGTCCTCCGTCAAATGTGTGATATTAAAAAATTAAACTATCGAGAGAAAATAGCGTTTTGTTTATAAAGTTAGTTCAAAAAATGGTTCAAATGGCTCTGAGCACTATGGGACTTAACATCTGTGGTCATCAGTCCCCTAGAACTTAGAACTACCTAAACATGACTAACCTAAGGACATCACACACATCAATGCCCGAGGCAGGATTCGAACCTGCGACCGTAGCAGCCCCGCGGTTCCGGACTGAGCGCTTAGAACCGCTAGACCACCGCGGCCGGCATAAAGTTAGTGTACAAGCTACTTGCGATGTTTCTTTACATATTCTGCTTCTTCCTTCCTTGCTAGCAGCAGTCACTTGGCAGTGACTCGAAGTCATTCGAGGACAACCCCTGTTAGCAAGAAGGGAACAAGCAGAATATGTAAAGAAACAGCGTAAATAACTTGCACACGAGCTTTATAAACAAAACGCTGTTTTTAACCTAAAAGAATCAAAAATGTATAAACATATGTATCCTCCACCACTGGCCATTAAAATTGCTACACCAAGAAGAAATGCAGATAATAAACGGGTATTCATTGGACAAATATATTATACTAGAACGGACATGTGATTACATTTTCACGCAATTTGAGTGCATAGATTCTGAGAAATCAGTACCCAAAACAACCACCTCTGGCCGTAATAACGGCCTTGATACGCCTGAGCATTGAGTCAAACACAGCTTGGATGGCGTGTACAGATACAGCAGCCCATGCAGCTTCAACACGATACCACAGTTCATCAAGAGTAGTGACTGCCATACTGTGACGAGCCAATTGCTCGGCCACCATTGACCAGACGTTTTCAATTGCTGAGAGATCTGGCGAATGTGCTGACCAGGGCAGCAGTCGAACATTTTCTGTATCCAGAAAGGCCCGTACAGGACCGGCAACATGCTGTCGTGCATTATCCTACTGAAATGTAGGGTTTCGCAGGGATCGAATGAAGGGGAGAGCCAAGGGTTGTAACACATCTGAAATGTAACGTCCACTATTCAAAGTGCCGTCAGTGCGAACAAGAAGTGACCGAGACGTGTAACCAATGGCACCCCATACCATCACGCCGGGTGGTACGCCAGTATGGCGATGACGAATACACGCTTCCAAAGTGCGTTCACTGCGGTGTCGCCAAACACGGATGCGACCATCATGCTGCCGTAAACAGAACTTGGATTCATCCGAAAAAATGACGTTTTGCCATTCGTGGACCAGGTTCGTCGTTGATTACACCATCGCAGGCGCTCCAATTTGTGATGCAGCGTCAATGGTAACTGCAGCCATGATCTCCGAGCTGATAGTCCAAGCTGCTGCAAACGTCGTCGAACTGTTCGTGCAGATGGTTGTTGTCTTGCAAACGTCCCCATCTGTTGACTCAGGGATCGAGACGTGGCTGCACGATCCGTTACAGCCATGCGGGTAAGATGCCTGTCATCTCGACTGCTAGTGATACCAGGCCGTTGGGATCCAGAACGGCGTTCCGTATTACCCTCCTGAACCCACCCATATTCTGCTAACAGTCATTGGATCTCGACTAACGCGAGCAGCAATGTCGCGATACAATAAACCGCAATCGCGATAGACTACAATCCGACCTTTGTCAAAGTCGGGAATGTGATGGTACGCATTTCTCCTCCTTACACGAGGCATCACAACAACGTTTCACCAGGCAACGCAGGTCAACTGCTGTTTGTGTATGAGAAATCGGTTGGAAATTTTCCTCATGTTAGCGCGTTGTAGCTGTCGCCACCGGCGCCAACCTTGTGTGAATGCTCTGTAAAGCTAATCATTTGCATATCACAGCATCTTCTTCCTGTCGCTTAAATTTCGCGTCTGTAGCACGTCATCTTCGTGGTGTAGCAATTTTAATGGCCAGTAGTGTATTTGCAGGATAACCACGGAAGGTGCTTTATGAATAAAAGGCGAAACGCTTCTGGTGTAATTCTCTTTAATGAGACTGCAGTAAGCTCAAGACGCAATCACTAGCAACTCACTTTAGCAGCCGCTGCAGAAGATGTCCATGCAAACAAACGTATAGCAGGAAAGTTTTTTATGAGTAACAGAATTTTTTTTAAATAAGCTCGACGCAATATTGAAATGGTGGCGAATATGTTTTTGTTTTGTGTAATTTTTTTAATTTTATCTTTTTGAGAGGGAAAATTGAGTTTTGTAGCGCTATATTATTAATCTGAATTTTTATTTATTTTTACTACAAAATCCCTCTGTTTCAAGTTACAAATCAACAATGTTCGAATAAGACGGAAATTAAACACTGACAGTTCCTATTTTGCTATAAATACTGTTTATTTTTAAGTAACAAACAAGATGCTAAGTACGTAAGCAAAAATGTTCCCTAGGTTTCTTGACGGTTCACCTCTTCCGGTTTCTTGGGGAATCCGGTACAACACCAATGCATCTGTAAACAACGCGATCGAAATGATGCAACATCCGATAGTTATGACACACATCTAATGTACACGTAATGCGGTTATGAACTTAACTGACCAAGACTCTAGGAAAACTTGCGTATTCTAAGCTTACTGATGATAGCCTATGGTAACCTATATTAGTTCTACAACTCTAGGTGTTGACGTAAAATTTCTGATTACTGTGAGCAAATATTATGGGTGATATCCCAAACCACTCAGTTTTATTTTACAGAGTGAGAAATTATGTATGTATGTATTAAATCGGGGACCTAGAAACGACGGAGGGGCGTCGTTCTGCTGTAGCCCTCAGTGGTTCACAAATCCACAACAGGCCACAGCAGTCCACCCACCCCACCGCCGCCCCTTACCGATCCCAAGGTTACTGTGTGGGTCGGTGCCCAGTGGACCCCCCCTCCGGGAATGTCTCATACCAGACGAGTGTAACACCAAATGTTTGCGTGGTAGAATTATGGTGTATGCGTATGTGGAAATGATGTTGGCACAGCAATCACTGACGTAGTGTAGCTGAGGTGGAATAGAGGGAACTAGCCAGCATTCGCCTAGGTAGATGGAAAACCGCCTTAAAAACCGTCCACAGGCTGGCCGGCACTCCGTATCTCGACACTAATCCGCCGGGCGGATTCGTACCGGGGACTGGCACACCTTCCCGCTGGGGAAGCAGCCCATTGGATCGCACGGCTAGCCGGGAGTGCGAGAGGGTATGTGATAATGATCCATTTTCCCTATGGGGATCTTAATCTATATAGCCCCTTGATGCTATTAAAGAGGAGTAAGCTGTAGTTGGCTATCATTGCCGGCCGTGGTGGTCTAGCGGTTCTAGGCGCGCAGTCAGGAACCGCGCGACTGCTACGGTCGCAGGTTCGAATCCTGCCTCGGGCATGGATGTGTGTGATGTCCTTAGGTTAGTTAGGTTTAAGTAGTTCTAGGTTCTAGGGGACTGATGACCTCAGAAGTTAAGTCCCATAGTGCTCAGAGCTATTTGAACCATTTGGCTATCATTTCTCTCTCATCGCAAATTGTGAAGTCCTAAAGCATCGACTGCACATCTACCAGCACAGCGCCGCCGAACGACATCAAGAAGGTGATGACTCGCGCCCCAATGGAAAAAGCGGGCATCGCCACACTTCCAGGGAGTTCAGCGCCCCCTGTCAACGCTGATTTAACCAGCCGCCCATCTCTAGTTCGCCGAGTTCGGTCGAGGACTTCGAGAGCATCAACACTGAGTAATAGGAAGATGTTACTTCGGCTGTGTCATGCAAGTAGTAACACAGAGTACAGTATTTGTACCTAGGAGGGACAGGAAGCTCAGGATTTGAGAGAAGTTAACTTCTTTTTAGAAATAAAGTGTGATATTAATGTTCAAGTGTTTTGTAGAAATGATTTGCATTCTTGCCACAGGCCATCGCAAGTTCTCTCCTTCCTTGTCTGTGTCAGTGCTCACTCCCACTGTAGCCAACACTAAACCATCAACAATACAAACATGACACTCATTTCATTCGTCCACAATTAAGTTACACACCTGACACAAAACGTGTCGCCAACTAGAATGTTCTGAACAAACCGCTAAGCCAAATGACTAAAAATCAGCAAGGACAACACCAAAATGTTCGTTACAATAGGGTGCAAATAAATCTATAGCATCGATCAACAAAGCACAGCATAGCTGCCAACGTACTGAAACAATTAACAAGGACATCGGTACATGTTTCAGTCTGACACACAGTTTTAATTTGTCAGTAATGTCCAAATAGCCTACTAATATTCCCGATGAAAACTCACCAGAGAAGCTGTCGAACAGTCACGTGGGTGACAGCAGAACTTGACTGTTCCTGTGTGGCAGGTGGTGGATGCAAAGATGATGCCAAGGTATCAGAAGCTCTGGATGCAGAGTAGAGGCTCCAATTTATCCCATGTTGGCATCGCCGTCGATTTGGCCATACTCAAAGCACTGCTCTCCAATCCCCGTATGTGGAGATCAGATCGAGTGTCCATGTGGTCTCTTCCCAAGACCATACCAACAACAACAGGTCGTCTGCATAGACATGACACTGGAGCGTTAGTACCACAGAGCGAACCCTGACAAGTGTATTATCAGACTCGCAGTAAGTGGTTCCAGGGGGAGAGTATACAGGAGCATCAATAGAGAGCATCCCCAATGTTAGGAATGATGTATCAATACTGGTCCAGCGATACGATCATTAACCTGGACAAGGAAGTGGACGTTGGCCTAGAGATGGCATAGGGTACCAATAGAGGGGGCTGGAAAGCTCATCCACTTCATGTCAACAAAGAGGTAACCATGTCACACCCAATCAAAGGCACTGTCAAAATCGATGGCCACCGATGCCGCATGGAGATTGAACATACCTGCAAAAGTGATCATATCGAGACATTCACCAATGGTCATTTGGGCTCTGGCAGGTCCATCTGGCGTCATTTCTTCGGTGTATTTTATACTCAGAAGCATCTGATGGCAATGTATCGACAGTATATGCGTAAATATCTTGTAGTCAGCACCGAGTAAGGTTGGGATGTGGTAATGGGCAACCATAACACCCTGGGTCAGCTTCTGTACTATGATGATAACGTCTTCAACAAATATCAGAGGAACTGTGGTCGTCAACTGTTTTTGGAACTTCAGAGAAAGTCTGTGAGTCCCCAAATGCTGGATACCACAGTAAAATTCCACAGGGATCGATTAGTGCCAGGCGACTTATTTGGAGCACCCTTCACGATTGCATCCTTGATGTTCTCCATCAGGGCTTCCACTTCAACGCCCGAGATGGTGTGAGTGATGATGGACAAACCTGGCTCCAAATCATGAACTTCTTGCTGCCCGTATTGGAACTGTTGCGAAAGCGTTCCACAATGTCAATCGTAACACCTACCTGATTGGTGGCCTGATGCACCCCACGAGTGATGAACTCCGAGGTCCGTTGTTGCTGGTAGTGCCGCCTGTCAGTCACGATGTGATGAGTTGAGGAGTCTTCCTGTCACACTGTGTCTTGACAACAGGTCTTCACGACCATTCCCTGCGATCTGTGACAGGGTAGTGCCACTATGTGAGCAGTCCATCTGAATGGCTGAAGAGGGTAGCTGCATATCAAGCTCACAGAGCACAGCAAAGCAGTAGTCTGCTGTATGGCGGCACCATTCAGACACCTCCCTGCCAAACTGCATCAAAACTTGCCATATCACAGGCTTGGCGCACTCCTTCGCTGTCGTACACAGGACGCCGTCCAAACCTCTGCCACACGCCGACAGTAGTGGGGAATAATAAGGTATGTGGTGTTAATTTCCACGGCGCATGGCTGTGTCACACGACCTACCATGGGAAGACGATGGTGCTGACGTAGGTACAGTGGTATAAGAACGCCCAGGGCTAGCGTTCTCCATCTTGGATAGCACTGACTAGCCCTGGGGAAACATAAATTCTATCCAGCCGAGTCAGAGAGTGGCCTGTCTTATATGTATAGTCCTATGTCGAACCTTCCAAGTGTAACAGAGGGAATGGTCGCGGATGACGAAGCACATTTCTCGTCAGGGGTTGACAATTGAAGTTGTTGCAAAAGTGACAGTGTTCATACCGACCGAGATTAGATTGAGGAGTTCCTAGACAACAGAACGCAGCATGTCATTCTCAATGGAGAGAAGTCTTCCGAAGTAAGAGTGATTTCAGGTGTGCCGCAGGGGAGTGTCATAGGACCGTTGCTATTCACAATATACATAAATGACTTGGTGGATGATATCGGAAGTTCACTGAGGCTCTTTGCAGATGATGCTGTGGTGTATCGAGAGGTTGTAACAATGGAAAATTGTACTGAAATGCAGGAGGATCTGCAGCGAATTGACGCATGGTGCAGGGAATGGCAATTGAATCTCAATGTAGACAAGTGTAATGTGCTGTGAATACATAGAAAGATAGATCCCTTATCATTTAGCTACAAAATAGCAGGCCAGCAACTGGAAGCAGTTAATTCCATAAATTATCTGGGAGTACGCATTAGGAGTGATTTAAAATGGAATGATAATATAAAGTTGATCGTCGGTAAAGCAGATGCCAGACTGAGATTCATTGGAAGAATCCTAAGGAAATGCAATCCGAAAACAAAGGAAGTTGGTTACAGTACGCTTGTTCGCCCACTGCTTCAATACTGCTCAGCAGTGTGGGATCCGTATCAGATAGGGTTGATAGAAGAGATAGAGAAGATCCAACGGAGAGCAGCGCGCTTCGTTACAGGATCATTTAGTAATCGCGAAAGCGTTACGGAGATGATAGATAAACTCCAGTGGAAGACTCTGCAGGAGAGACGCTCAGTAGCTCGGTACGGGCTTTTGTTAAAGTTTCGAGAACATACCTTCACCGAAGAGTCAAGCAGTACATTGCTCCCTCCTACGTATATCTCGTGAAGAGACCATGAGGATAAAATCAGAGAGATTAGAGCCCACACAGAAGCATACCGACAATCCTTCTTTTCACGAACGAGACTGGAATAGAAGGGAGAACCGATAGAGGTACTCAGGGTACCGTCCGCCACACACTGTCAGGTGGCTTGCGGAGTATGGATGTAGATGTAGATGGAGATGCAGAAAGAGGAGAGCAATTTCCTCAGAGGCATATAAAATTCTGTTCCTTTTAAACCCAGAACAGATGGGGCAGGCACATTTGCAATGGAGGAGCCTATCGTGGTAAGCACCATAACCCTCACGAATGCCATTTACATAACGTTCTTAAATGATACGCCCTCACGAACATGTGCGGCCATTCTGCATCCAAGATCGTTACCGGGAGAGCGGTGAGAGGCGTAACCCGTCACATCTGCCAGGGTGGCCAAGTGCTCCTTCTGAAACAGTACGACGTTAATATCAGACCCGCATATCATTTTTCTCAGTAATTAGAGTTTCACCCGGATACTAATGTTGTCGATTTTAATTGTAGCCATGCATTATGTCTGAAACTGCGGCGCACGGCGTGCGGGGGTTCTGCCGACACGAATAAGAACGGGGGCAGACAGTAGGGGCGCGCTCCGGGTATCCCTGAACTCCACGGCTGCTGATATGCGTTTATTGCTCCGTCGTTGGTGCTGCAGGCTTCTGCACTGGTCTCGCACTTCCTCGATGTCGTCTCTCCATGCCGTCGTCGCCAGCACCTCCGATGTTTCCATACAATCCACCACAAACGTCGCCGATGGCGTCGACAGAACAGCCGAGCCACCAGTTGGGCGGAGTTGAGCTAAAACGATGGTTTGTGCAGGCAGTACATGTGCCAGTGCTGGACCGTCAGCCGAAGCCACATCGTTGTCCTCTTCATCTTGCGAAAGCACAGAATTGTCACCAGAGCTACCTGTCACGGAATCCCTGATGGAAGAACGAGGAATCCCGGTAGGTGGTCGTGCAGCGTCTCTGCTTGCACTTCTTGCGTGACAGCTGCTTGCCCGTCCGACCTTCTGTGGGGGGTGTCATAACGTTCTGGCACAAAAGTCCACGTAGGAACAAAGAGCGATGAATGCTCCATCGAACCGCGGCGTCAACAGGCATCGATGTAGAAGAAGGGAGGGAT
Source organism: Schistocerca serialis cubense (assembly GCF_023864345.2). Lineage (NCBI taxonomy): Eukaryota > Metazoa > Arthropoda > Insecta > Orthoptera > Acrididae > Schistocerca > Schistocerca serialis. The sequence continues at coordinate 253,713,141 of NC_064645.1, read as the reverse complement.
GGAGACGCATCTGTTCCGCTGGACTCTGCAGATAGGGGTGTCACTTTTGACAGTACCTCCGCTAATCACCAACTGCTGGGCGTCCAAGTGAGGTCTGCCGCATGCATGACAGGCAATGCTGTTGGCGAAGTCTCTCTCAGCACGTCAGTGGGCGGCAGTTGAGCGGTGTACCGTTGCAGGCATTTCGAATAAAAGTGACTAGGGCAAGTCGTTGGTTGACTGTCGCATTTAACTACGACTCGACACCTGCTGATAGTTAAATAGGACGATATGTGACGACGAAGATCAGTCGTCACCCTCTTTACCAGACTCAGAACATATCTTGGATGGTCCGTCGTATTTAACGACGACGTGACACTTCCTGATGGTTAAACAGGACAACATGTGACAACGAAGATCAATCGTAACCTGACGCATACGTTTAAAATGGCGTACATACCGAACTGCGCCCAGCATTCTGCGATGTGACCGTGAAAAATGCCGTAGGGCAAGAAAGCTACTATGACATCTGCCAGTAGGTCGAAAGGAAGCTCAGATACGCATATGGAAGAACGCCTAAACCCACACGCAACACCATGATCACGCCGAGGTTGAAAAAACCGGAAGCCATGTTGAACAGGTTACAATATCCTGTAACAGGCCGCACTGTCAATAACCATGACGTATACGACAGAAATGGTATTCCTAGTGTGTCCGATGGCAATATACTTGCTTCATCTGGAAGGAAGTGTTCTTTCTCCAGCACTTTTGGACTTACATGTTTAATATTAAAGGTGAATCGAATTGTTACTCTCCTCAAGTGGTTGGCCATTTTCCTGTGCTCAACGAAGCGGAGTCATAAGTGAGCAAAGTAAAGAAAGCAGGCTGCACGCGTCGCAGCTGGAAACTCTGCACGCTTCTGCACTGCTCGGCTTCTAAAGCCAGATTTCACAATCTGCGACATGGTCGCGAATGGAACAGTGACCCGAAAATGTGGAATGAATTTCTTTAATTTCACGTCTATGCTCACAAACTTGTAGGTCCTCGGAGTACCGGTTTTGGTCAGCAGATCTGGAGATGGTCATTGCTGACCGAAGCCGTTAGTCAAAGGACCTACATGTTTGTGACCATATACGTGAAATAAAATAAATTTATTCTGTAGCCACACTTGTCACGAAGCCGTTACGACAGCAGCTCCTCAAAAATCTGTCATACTATACGCTTGCACAATACGCTACACAAAATACGGAGCCGCCCGCATTGCCACCCATGCCGCTCCCGCCAGTCACCCCGCACGCTATTCATTCGTTTATTTATTCAGTCGACTCGAGTGAATCGAGTTATCGAGTAGTTGTACTTTCCCATCTAGCACGCGCACCCGCGTCATCGTTTCTTATACGTTTCTTTCTGGCAAATAGATAGCTAACACATGCCTACGAGAAAAATCACGGCCAATCTAGTGATCTCGATACGTTACTCTGTCTGGCATTTGTTAGAGAAAGTTCTTGAATGTTCTACTGTTTTCTTATACAGAGAACCTTCAATACGTAGCGTTATAAATACGGATTATTCGCCGAATAGGAATCTAGTTTACATTCAGAAGTAGAAAAATAAGACTGAAAATTGAATAAGTAAAAAGTCCTAGTTGTAGCAATATTTTTACTAATAACGCAACAATAGTTAGGTACGGGAAACTATTCATGCGTATATCTCCCGTAGTAGCGGCTTTCGAGACGATTCCTAGAAACGCATTGTTACTATATAGGCCTTCCATCGACTGCATTAGAAAGGAACGGAATCCATGCGTATATCTCCCGTAGTAGCGGCTTTCGAGACGATTCCTAGAAACGCATTGTTACTATATAGGCCCTCCATCGACTGCATTAGAAAGGAACGGAATCAACAACAAAAGTTCCACACACACAAATTGCCGGATGACATCATCACTGGAAACTCACCCTTTTATTACACTTCGTAAGGTACATCACTTAAGGAAGAGAACCACAATTGTAACTTTTTTATATCGTTAAGATGGCACTGTCTTGTATATGTGTATAATCAGTTTAAATAAAACTTCCTTAAACTATGCATGTGACTTGATAATTTTTTATTACGGTAAAAGTAAAGGCAGCTCCAGATATCTTTACCGCCTCCTACTTAACGTTCCTCTGTATCTACCACTGGTTATCGCGAAAGAGCTCTACAGATCATGTTTTCGTCCGGTTTATTTGCATACCAGCACGCGTTAGAAGAGAAATGGTGTAATTTTGGTGCAATTTCCAGCACGTGTTCGAAGAGAAATTGTGTAGGTTTAGTGTGGCTTCTAGCTACTTGTTGCTTTTCCAAGTCACTACACAGTGTTTATCAGCAATTACTATTTGCGACTGAATCACAGTCCACAGATCTCCATTTCTGAAATCAGTAAACTCTCCATCCCTCTGTCTGACCCCTCCCCCCTACATCAACATCCTTTGCCAGCCACCTTAAGGTGTGCGGTTGAGGTTACTTTGTGTACCACTACCACACCGCCCGCCTTTCCTGTTCCATTCTCGAACGACGCGAGAAAAGAACGATTATTAGCAACACTCCGTGTGAACTAGAGGCCCTATTGTTCTGCCAAACGAAATAACACTCGCTGGAACAGAGGTGGGTACTTAGATTAACACAAATGGCCATTAAAATTACTACACCAAGAAGAGATGCAGATGATAAACGGGTATTCATTGGACAAATATATTATACTAGAACTGACATATGATTACATTTTCACGCAATTTGGGTGCATAGATCCTGATAAATCAATACCCAGGACAACCACCTCTGACCGTAATAACGGCCTTGATACGCCTGGGCATTGAGTTAAAACAGACCTTGGATGGCGTGTACAGGTACAGCTGCCCATGCAGTTTCAACACGATACCACAGTTCATCAAGAGTAGTGATGAGCCAGTTGCTCGGCCACCACTGACCAGACGTTTTCAATTGGTGAGAGATCTGGAGAATGTGCTGACCAGGGCAGCAGTCGAACATTTTCTGTATGCAGAAAGGCCCGTGCAGGACCTGCAACATGCGGTCGTACATCATCCTGCTGAAATGTAGGGTTTCGCAGGATCGAATGAAGGGTAGAGCCACGCGTCGTAACACATTTGAAATGTAACGTCCACTGTTCAAAGTGCCGTCAATGCGAACAAGAGGTGACCGAGACGTGTAACCAATGGCACCCCATACCATCACGCCGGGTGATACGCCAGTATGGCGATGACGAATACAAGCTTCCAATGTACGTTCACCGCGATGTCGCCAAACACGGATGCGACCATCATGATGCTGTAAACAGAACCTGGATTCATCCGAAAAAATGACGTTTTGCCACTCGTGCATCCAGGTTCGTCGTTGAGTACACCATCGCAGGCGCTCCTGTCTGTGATGCAGCGTCTAGGGTAACCGCAGCCATGGTCTCCGAGCTGATAGTCCATGCTGCTGCAAACGTCGTCGAACTGTTCGTGCAGATGGTTGTTGTCTTGCAAACGTCCCCATCTGCTGACTTAGTGATCGAGACGTGGCTGCACGATCCGTTACATGCATGCGAATAAGTCGCCTGTCATCTCGACAGCTACATCTACATCTACATCTCCATCTCCATCCATACTCCGCAAGCCACCTGACGGTGTGTGGCGGAGGGTACCTTAAGTACCTGTATCGGTTCTCCCTTCTATTCCATTCTCGTATTGTTCGTGGAAAGAAGGATTGTCGGTATGCATCTGTGTGGGCTCTAATCTCTCTGATTTTATCCTCATGGTCTCTTCGCGAGATATACGTAGGAGGGAGCAATATACTGCTTGACTCTTCGGTGAAGGTATGTTCTCGAAACTTTAACAAAAGCCCGTACCGAGTTACTGAGCGTCTCTCCTGCAGAGTCTTCCACTGGAGTTTATCTATCATCTCCGTAACGCTTTCGCGATCACTAAATGATCCTGTAACGAAGCGCGCTGCTCTCCGTTGGATCTTCTCTATATCTTCTATCAACCCTATCTGGTACGGATCCCACACTGTTCAGCAGTATTCAAGCAGTGGCCGAACTAGCGTACTGTAACCTACTTCCTTTGTTTTCGGATTGCATTTCCTTAGGATTCTTCCAATGAATCTCAGTCTGGCATCTGCTTTACCGACGATCAACATTATATGATCATTCCATTTTAAATCACTCCTAATGCGTACTCCCAGATAATTTATGGTATTAACTGCTTCCAGTTGCTGACCTGCTATTTTGTAGCTAAATGATAAGGGATCTATCTTTCTGTGTATTCGCAGCACATTACACTTGTCTACATTGAGATTCAATTGCCATTCCCTGCACCATGCGTCAATTCGCTGCAGATCCTCCTGCATTTCAGTACAATTTTCCATTGTTACGACCTCTCGATACACCACAGCATCATCCGCAAAAAGCCTCAGTGAACTTCCGATGTCATCCACAAGGTCATTTATGTATATTGTGAATAGCAACGGTCCTATGACACTCCCCTGCGGCACACCTGAAATCACTCTTACTTCGGAAGACTTCTCTCCATTGAGAATGACATGCTGCGTCCTGTTATGTAGGAACTCCTCAATCCAATCACACAATTGGTCTGATAGTCCATATGCTCTCACAGCTAGTGATAAGAGTCCGTTGGGATCCAGCACGGCGTTCCGTATTACCCTCTAGAACCCACCGATTAATTGTTCTGCGAGCAGTCATTGGATCTCGACCAACGCGAGTAGCAATGTCGCGATACGATAAACCGCAATCGCGATAGGCTACAATGCGACCTTTATCAAAGTCGGAAACGTGATGGTACGCATTTCTCCTCCTTACACGAGGCATCTCAATAACGTTTCACCAGGCAACGCCGGTCAACTGCTGTTTGTGTATGCGAAATCTATTGGAAGCTTTCCTCATGTCAGCACGTTGTAGGTGTCGCCACCGGCCCCAACCTTGTGTGAATGCTCTGAAAAGCTAATCATTCGTATATCACAGCATCTTCTTCCTGCCGGTTAAATTTCGCGTCTGTAGCACGTCATCTTCGTGGTGTAGCAATTTTAATGCCCAGTAGTGTACTTCATGGAGAGTATTAGATGACTTTATTGTAACTTGAGCAATATGAAATATTTAACTTTGAAACAATCCACTGCCACACAGAGGTCATGTATGTTTGCTACCGAACACTTGTCATAGTACAAAACCATAGTCTCTTATCTCAAAACACAATTTACTATAAACTTTGCTCCATTTCTAATATAACTCTTCCAATGCTGTCCCCTCCGGCGGTGATTGCAGACTCGGCTGAGCGGCACTCCACTCTGATGCAACTCTTTAGAGGACGTGTCTACGCCGACTTCGCTCATTCGTCGCTGCATCTGGCAGCGATTCTGTGGTTTCGTCGTCACGTACCAACTTTGCTCAGGGACCTCGTTCTTCGGAAGGCATCACATCTAGAATTTTTCATTCATGATTTTTCCTTGAAATGTGACTAGGAGAAAGCAATATATTGGTTGAACCTTCAAGAGATTTTAACAGTGAACTACACCGTGACGCACTACGCCTCTCCAACAGCGTATGCCACTAAACGAAACGCGCTGCTCTTCTTTGGACCTACTATATTTCATCTACCAATCCTACGCAGTAGGAGCGAGGTGGTGCAGTGGTTAGCACGCTTGACTCGAATTCTGGAGGACGACGGTTCAAATCCCCGTCCAGCTCTACAGAATTAAGTGTTCCGCGATTTCCCTTAATCGCTTACTGAAAATGCCGGAATGGATCAGTTGAAAGAACACGACCCATTTCCTTGCCCCATCCTTCCCTAATTCAAAGTTATACTCCATCTCTAATGACCTCGTTGTCGGCGGGACCTTAAACACTAATCATCTCTCCAACCTTCCTTCGTAAGAATCCCAAATTGAATAACAGCACTCAACTAACAATGTAACGAGAGTTTTGTAAGATACCTGCTTCGTGGGTGGACTTAACAGCCCCCACTCTCCCTCTCTCCCTCCCTTTGTGTTTATGTGTGTGTGTGTGTGTGTGTGTGTGTGTGTGTGTGTGTGTGTGTTGTATGCCTGTGTGTGTGTTGTATGCCTGTGTGTGTGTGAAAGAGAGAGAGAGAGAGATTTGCTGCATCCGTCACGTATTTACTTAACTGTTTCCATTGTTCATTTACTCACGAATCAGGCATTCGAAGCGAGTTGGTGTCTACATTATTTGCGGGAATAATAAATTTCCTTACTGTTTCGAAAAGCATTTTTTTTCGTACCTTGGCCTACGCTCTGATTGCGCCAACTTTTGAACCCTTGTGAGGAGGGGAAACGGGGGTAGGGGGAGGACTTAACAAACTGGATACTGCCACTCATTTTAATAATAATTTTATTGTCATTAGGACAATAAAGCCATAGGTAACTTCAAACACATTATACATGAGTTAAATTAATGGCCGCGCGGGATTAGCCGAGCGGTTCAAAATGGTTCAAATGGCTCTGAGCACTAAGAGACTTAACTGCTGAGGTCATCAGTCCCCTAGAACTTAGAACTACTTAAACTTAACTAACCCAAGGACAACACACACATTCATGCCCGAGGCAGGATTCGAACCAGCGATCGTAGCGGTCGCGCGGTTCCAGACTGTAGCGCCTAGAACCGCACGGCCACTCCGGCCGGCAGCCGAGCGGTGTGAGGCGCTGCAGTCATGGACTGTAAGGCTGGTCGCGGCGGAGGTTCGATTCCTCCCTCGGGCATGGGTGTGTGTGTTTGTCTTTAGGGTAATTTAGGTTAAGTATTGTGTAAGCACTTCTGGAACAAAGGGTATTGCGGAGACATGGCTTTGCACAGCCTGGGGGATGTTTCCAGAATGAAATTTTTCACTCAGCAGCGGAGTGTGCGCTGATATGAGAGAGCTTCTGTGAAGTTTGGAAGGTAGAAAACAAGGTACTGTCGGAAGTACAGCTCTGAGAAAGAGCCGTGAGTTGTGCTTGAGTAGCTCAGATGGCAGAGCACTTGCCCGCGAAAGGCGAAGGTCCCGAGTTCGAGTCTCGGTCCGATACACATTTTAATCTGCCAGGAAGTTTCATATCAGTGCACACTCCGCTGCAGAGTGAAATATTCGTTCTGGGAACATTCTCTTCCCCCCTCCCCCCCCCCCCCCCCCAGGCTGTGGCTAAACCATACCTTTGCAATGTCCTTTCTTAAGTGCTAGTCTTGCAAGTTTCGTATGAGAGCTTCTGTAAAGTTTGGAAGGTACTAGACGAGGTACTGGCGGAAGCAAAGTTGTGAGGAGGGGTCGTGAGTCGTGCTCGGGTAGCGCAGTGGATAAAGCACTTGCCAGCGAAAAGTAAACGTCCAGAGTTCGAGGTTCGGTCAGGCTCACCGTTTTCATCTGCCAGGATGTTTTGTAAGCTTCCTCTTGATAGGTCAGGAGTGCACTACACACAGGGAGCTGTTACTCGGGTAGCAGAAAATTTGTGAAGTGCAGATGGTTTTTTCTAGACTAGGCGATAGTTTAAGGTCCGCTGATGAACACTCTCTAGTCGGTATGCAGTGAGTGAAATGACACTGCAACTGTTAAAATTTTGACAGTAAATTGCCGAAGCATTCGTAACCAAGTTCCTCAATTTATGATCACCCAGGGAAGTGGTCACTGTCAAATTATTCTCGGAGCTGCGAACTGGCTGAAACCCGAAGTAGAGAGCTCCGAAATATTTAACTAGGCGTGGAACGTATATCGAACACACAGTTTAGACGCCATGAGAGGGTTAGTGTTCGCTGCATTCTACTAAAATATTGTGTGTATCGAGTTCGGAACTGAGCCTGACTGTGAAGCTATCTGGACGCTGGCCTAGGTGGACTCGAGTTAATCATCGTATGTTTTTACCAGCCATCCGATTCTGCCGTAGCCTATAGTTGCAAAATCATTCAAAGAAAGTCCGCGCTCCATAACACGTAAATATCCCGATCATACAATATTAGCTGGAGGCGAGTATAACCTACGAGTATAGGTTCAACGTCTATGGATTCATTGCAGTTGGTGCTGACAGACAGACTTGTGAAGTAGTTCTGAATACTTTTTCTGAAAACTATACTGAGCAACTAGTTCGAAAACCCACACATACTGGAAGAATTTTAGACCTTGTAGCTGCAAACAGAACTGACCTTATCGACAGTGTTAGCATCGAGACAGGGATTAGTGTTCACTATGTTGTAGCTTCTCCCCGATGTTATTCAATCTGTTTATTGTGCAAGCAGTAAAGGAAACAAAAGAAAAATTCGGAGTAGGTATTAAAATCCATGGAGAAGAAATAAAAACTTTGAGGCTCGCCGATGACATTGTAATTCTGTCAGAGACAGCAAAGGACCTGGAAGAGCAGCTGAACGGAATGGACAGTGTCTTTAAAGGAGGATATAAGATGAACATCAACAAAAGCAAAACGAGGTTAATGGAATTTAGTCGAATTAAATAGGATGATGCTGAGGGAATTAGATTAGGAAATGAGACACTTAAAGTAGTAAAGGAGTTTTGCTATTTGGGGAGCAAAATAACTGATGATGGTCGAAGTAGAGAAGATATAAAATGTAGACTGGTAATGACGAGGAAAGCGTTTCTGAAGAGGAGAAATTTGTTAACATCTAGTATAGATTTAAGTGTCAGAAAGTCGTTTCTGAAAGTATTTGTATGGAGTGTAGTCATGTATGGAAGTGTAACATAGACGATAAATAGTTTGAACAAGAAGAGAATAGAAGCTTTCGAATTGTGGTGCTACAGAAGAATGCTGAAGATTAAATGGATAGTTCACATAACTAATGAGGAGGTATTGAACAGAATTGGGGAGAAGAGCCGGCCGCGGTGGTCTCGCGGTTCTAGGCGCGCAGTCCGGAACCGTGCGACTGCTACGATCGCAGGTTCGAATCCTGCCTCGGGCATGGATGTGTGTGATGTCCTTAGATTAGTTAGGTTTAAGTAGTTCTAAGTCCTAGGGGACTGATAACCACAGCAGTTGAGTCCCATAGTGCTCAGAGCCATTTGAACCATTTGGGGAGAAGAGGAGTTTGTGGCACAACTTGACAAGAAGAAGGGACCGGTTGGTAGGACATGTTCTGAGGCATCAAGGGATCACCAATTTAGCATTGGAGGGCAGCGTGGAGGGTAAAAATCGTATAGGGAGACCAAGAGATGAATACACTAAGCAGATCCAGAAGGATGCAGGTTGCAGTAAGTACTGGGAGATGAAGAAGCATGAACAGGTTAGGGGAGCATGGAGAGCTGCATCAAACTAGTCTCAGGACTGAAGACTTCAACAACAACAACAACAAATGTCATCGTACTGACAATGGTTACTGAAGTTAATAAATCCATCAATAAAACTAGGATAGTATTTATGCAGGAAGAGCAGATACACAGTTGTTAGCCTCCTACTTACCTAGTGAAAGGACGTCAGTTAATTCCAACCTGACAGAGTAGAGAAATTATGAGCAAAGATTAAACTGAATGTAAATCGCGCTATGGAGACGTAGTTGCCAAGTAATTGAATTAACTGCGGAAAAGACTCGCCGTGGTTTAGTAACAAAATTCGAAAAAAGCTGAGATTGTTGCATTCCCAGTTCAAAGAAGAACGTTGGAATGTCAGCAAAAATAGGTCAGTAGAAATTCGTGCATCTATAAAAAGATTGATCTGCGTATCATACAGCAACTTCCATCGTCATACCTTAGTGAAAGATCTGACCGAGAACGCGCGAAAAATCTGGCCCTACGCAACATTACTAAGCGGATCGAAAGCTTGTACTTAATCACTTTTCGACACTTCTGGTGTGGCAATACAGGCCCGCAAAAGGAAAGATGAAGTCTTAAATTTTGATATTAAGAAATCATTCACGCAGGAGCATCGTACAGACATACAGTCATTTATGCATCGGCTTAGCTTCCCGTATGGCGGATGTAGTAACAAGTATTCCTCGTGTAGTAAAGTAACTTGAAGTGTTAAAAACAAATAAGTCACCAGCTCCGGGTGGAATCCCAGTTCGGTTTTACAGAAAGTACTCTACCGTACTGGTCCGTTACTTAGTTTATATTTATCGTTAATCTCTCGCCCAGTGCGAAGTCTCAAGCGACCCAACTACAAAATGATTTAGAGAGAATTTCTGTATGGTGCGAAAAGTGGCAATAGGCACTAAACAATGAAAAGTGCGAGATCATCCACAAGGGTACTAAAAGAAATCCGATAAATTTTGGGTATAAGATAAAATGCTCAAATCTAAGGGCTGTCAATTCAACTAAATACCTAGGAATAACAATTACGAGCAACTTAAATTGGAAAGACCACATATATAATATTGCGGGGAAGGCGAAACAAAGACTGCGCTTTGTTGGCAGAATACTTAGAAGATGCGACAAACCCACTAAAGAGACAGCCTACATGACGTTTGTCCGTCCTCTGCTGGAATATTGCTGCGCGGTGTGGGATCCTTACCAGGTAGGATTGACGGAGGACATTGAAAAAGTGCAAAGCAGGGCAGTTCATTTCGTGTTATCGCGCGATAGTGGTGTGAGTGTTACTGATACGATACGCGAGTTGGGGTGGCAGTCACTGAAACAAAGGCGGTTTTCTTTTGGCGAGATCTATTTACGAAATTTCAATCACCAACTTTCTCTTCCGAATGCGAAAATATTTCGTTGACACCCACATACGTAGGGAGAAGTGATCATCATAATAAAAATAAGAGAAATCAGAGCTCGAACGGAAAGATTTAGGTGTTCCTTTTCCCACGCGCCATTCGAGAGTGGAATGGTAGAAAAGTAGTATGAAAATGGTTCGATGAACCCTCTGCCAGGCACTTAAGTGTGAATTGCAGAGAAACCATGTAGATGTAGATGTGGGAAAAAGCACAAGTTGTCTTCTTTATACAAGAAGTGTATAAGAACGGGCCTGCAAAATTATAGATCAATACGCTAAACACCAATTTGCTACAGAATTCTTGAACATATTCAAAGTTAGAATGTAATAAATTTCCCTGAGACAGAAAAGCTTCTGTCCACAAATCAGTACGCGTTTAAGAAGCATCGCTCGTGCGAAACTAAGCTTGCCTTTTCTCGCATGTTACGCTGCGAACCATATGAACGGCAACAGAATAGCCTGTATTCCTAGATTTCCGGAAAACTTTGGACACGGTGCCCCACTGCAGACTGTTGACTAAGTTCCGAGCATGCAAAAGAGGTTCTCAGTTATATGAGTGGCTCGAAGGTTTCTTACATAATACAACCAGTATGTTGTTCTCGACGAAGAGTGTTCAACAAAGACAAGCGTATCGTCAGGAGCGCCCCAGGAAAGTGTGACAGGATCGCTCTTGTTCTCTATATACAAAAGTGATTTGATGGGCATGGTGAGCAGCAACCTACTACTGTTTGCTGATGACTTCATAATATACGGTAAGTATCGTCGTTGAATGACTGTAGAAGGATGTAGAATGACTTAGACAGAATTTCTATTTGTTGTGATGAATAGCATATTGCTATGAATGTAGATAAATTAATTTAATGCAGACGAATAGGAAAAATAATTCTGTAATATTCGAATGTAACATTAGTGTTGTGCTGTCACATCGATCAAATATATAGGTGTAACACTGCAGAGCGATATGAAGGGCAACGAGCATGTAAGCACAGTAGTATGGAAGGAGAATGGTCGAATTCGGTTTATTGAGAGAACTTTAGGAAAGAAAAGCTCACCTATAAAAGAGACCACGAGTAGAATATTAGTGCGACATATTATTGAGTACTGTTAGAGTGTTTCGAACCCATACAGTTGGATTAAAGGAAATCGTCGAAGCAATGCAGAGACGTGCTATTAAATTTATTTCCGGTAGGTTAGATGAATACACTAGCATTACGTATATGCTTTGTGGAGAACAGACGACAACCTTTTTGTGAAACAATGTTGAGAAAAATTTCGAGAACCGGCATTTGCAGCTGCCACCAACTTACATTCGCGTAAGGACTGTAAGAACAAAGTAAGATAATTGGGACTCGTACGGAGGCATTCAGACAATCGTTTTTCCCTTGCTTCATTTGCGAGTGGAACAGGAAAGGAAATGACTAGTATTAGTACAAGGTAACCTGCCCTCCGCCAGGCAACGTATGGTGGCTTGCAGAGTGTGTATGTAGATGTAGGTGAAGCAGATGTAAGTAAACTCACAGCATGTTGTTTGAAACCTCGGGTGGGAACCTGTAAGGGAGTGGGTTATTAGGAGCTGGAGAAGTAAGACAAACGTTTTAAGAATCTGATTGAGAAACCAGGAAGGATAAATGAGTTGCGTGAAATTCGACTTACTGTAACGTACTAACAATATAAACAAGTGGAGTGACTGATGTAGAAATTATCTATAGGAACGAATAATAGGTAGCTGGCATTCGTATCAAGTAACGAGATCAATAATTAGTTTTTACGAGGAACTCTGGGAACTAATTGGTGTAAACCAAAACCACTAAGAGCCATTATGTATTTAATACCCGCGTTTTTATCTACATACAGGTTTCTTACAGTCACGATATTTTCACGCGGAGATCAGAGGTCTACAGCGTGTGTTAAACGAATACCCAGCAATTACTCTAATGGCCTTATTATGCAACAACAGGACGTTTTGAATGTGAAAAGACTTGTTACACAAAAAAATATCATATCTAGCGAAGAACTACAGTCCAAGGCCAGTGCGTAATACAGGTTCCTACGAGTTCTGAGTGGAATATTTCCTGAAATTCTTCCACCTGTGGGGAAAAGTTCTTGAGTTCGAAATTTTTTATCTACGCCTACCTATTTCGTAATCAGACCGGGAAAAAATTAGACACGCCCCCCTCCCCCCAAAAAAAAGACATATTAATGCTAATACCACGTAACACCGCATTTAACAATATAATTCTGTGAGGAAGGGATCCTACAAGTTTCTTTAAGCAGACCATTACATGTCGAAGCCATTCTTTGGTCATTAAATCCTGTAGAGAGTAGAGCTACCGAACTGCAGGAATGTTGGCTATTAGTTTCACCTGCTGTTCCAAATAGTCCCATATGGTTTGTATGAGATAAACACTGGGTGATTTAGCGGGACAGTCAAACTACACTGAAGAGCCAAAGAAACTGGTACACCTGCCTAATATCGTGTAAGGCCCCCGCGAGTACGCAGAAGTGCCGCAACACGACGTGCATGGACTCGACTAAAGTCAGAAATAGTGCCGGAGGGAACTGACGCCATTAACCCTGCAGGGCTGTCCATAAATCCGTAAGAGGGAGTGAAGCACAGCACGTTGCAAGGCATCCCAGATATGCCCAATAATGTTCATGTCTGGAGACTTTGGTGACCGGCAGCAGTGTTTAAACTCAGAAGAGTGTTCCTGAAGCCACTCTGCGGCAATTCTGGACATATGTGGTGTCGCATTGTCCTGCTGGAATTGCCTAAGTCCGTCGGCATGGACGATGGACATGAATAGATGCAGGTGATCAGACAGGATGCTTACGTATTTGTCACCTGTCAGAGTAGTATCTAGACGTAGGCCTGTAAGGGATCCCATATCACTCAAGCTGCATATGTCCCATACCATTAGAGCCTCCACCAGTTTGAACAGTCCCCTGCTGGCATGCAGGGTTCATGGATTCATGAGGTTCTCTCCAGACCCATACACGTCCATCCGCTCGATACAATTTTAAACGAGACTCGTCTGAACAGGAACATGTTTCCAGTCATCAATAGTCCAATGTCGGTGCTGATGGGCCCAGGCGAATCGTAAAGCTTTGTGTCCTGCATTCATCAAGGTTACACGAGTGAACCTTCGGCTCCGAAAGCCCATATCGATGAATGGTTCGCACGCTGACACTTCTTGATGGCCCAGCACTGAAATTGCAGCAGCTTGCGGAAGCGTTGCACTTCTGCCACCTTAAACGATTCTCTTCAGTTTTCCTTGGTCACGTTCTTACAGGATCTTTTTCCGGTCGCCGCGATGTCGAAGAGTGGATGTTTAACAGGATTCCTGATATTCACGGTACACTCGTGAAATGGTCGTATGGGAAAATCCCTACTTCGTCGCTATCTCAGAGATGCTGTCTCCCATAGCTCGTGCGCCGACTGTAATACCCCATTCAAACTCACTCACATCTTGATAACCTGCCATTGTAGCAGCAGTAACCGATCCAACATCTGCGCCAGACATTTGTTGTCTTACATAGGCGTTGCCGACCGCAGCGCCGTAATCTACCTGCCTGCCTGCATATCTCTGTACTTGGATACGCAAGCCTATAACAGTTGATTTGACGCTTCGGTATAGGAACGTATGTGTCCAACTCTGTGAGCAGCTTGTTGTCACCTTGTAACACGGGAGTATTCGTGTCATAATCATCACGAAGATGTTGAGGAGGGGCAAAATTTGTTCACTGACATTGTTGAAATAAACAGCCTGGTTCACGCCAACTGTAACCTGAATGAGTGGGGCCAAGTCATGGTACGAAAAATACCCCAAAACATAATAGGGACAATGCCCAGCCTATTCTATCCACGCACTTAGGATTAAACTCTTTATTAGACCGTCGGTGCCCTCGATGCCTTAGACCATTTAGTCCACTCAACGAAGGAAAATTAGGGGGAAAAATCGTGTAGTCGCTAATTTTTGCATAGAGCTGTGAGAAAGCGTCATGAAAACATACCGAAAGTTTCCTTTAAAAATACTTTTCGTTTGATCTATTTTTGAAATCACACTTGCTTGGCTGGTTGGTTGTAACTTCGCGGTTGTTTGGCTTTGGGTGACATTGTGCATTTACGACTGTGAGAGAAATCAGATACACGTGCCTGCGAGAATACAGCATGAATTTGGCCGTGTTACGTAATATTTCTAAAAATTTGCAAACTTAGTAAACCCTGTACTTGACTATTAACTCTTTAGTTAAACAAAGTTGTCCCTGAACGATCTGACTAATAATGCTGTTCAAGAAGTGGTCCCTGTACGTTGATAATATTTGTAGCAAACTGATCCTGAAATGAAACGATCTTACTTCGTAACGTAATTGCTTTGACCCACGGTGCTTGCTGCTCTCAGTGCGCCAACTGCAAATTTCTAACTACAGTTGCTGAGAGCTTAGTACAATGCTTCAGACAACAAGTAAACTTCTTTAGTCTCATGACTGAGTAAATAAAAATGATCCGGACCGAGGGTGTGGACGATGCTCTTAGGTGAAATATTTCTTTAACAAAGTGTTTTTAAACCATCTAATATATTACTAATTGTATGAAAATCATGTTACAACGTTCTTAAACACTGACAAAGGGTAACACTGATACCAGACTCATACTCTCACAAACGTTAGACAAAACATTAATTAACATGAAAATACCTTACAGTAAAATTTACTCAGTCCTTAATGAAAAATCTAAAGTTTCCTGGTAGGGAGGTCTCATTCAACAATGATTCCAAATTATGCGCGACTGCAGTGCCACTAAATAAAAAATATTAGCTTCATTCCTCTTCATACGCTTTTTTAATATCCATACGTCTCATCTAAATCACCAGTCGAACTTTTCTCCTGTCTCACAATGTTCAAACACAGATCATTTTACTTAAACACAGATGCACTTATCTTTACGTCTACATTTCCACGAGTCCTTTGCTCCACGCCTCTCTCACTACTCCACTAACGACAGAACGAGCGCGCTCCTCGCTGCCAAGCAGCGATGACAAAGACAAGCACATCTCCCAGCGACACAGCTACTGTGGCCAAAGACTTCGCGTGAATAATAAGCTATTCAAAATTGTCGCTTAGCGTTTGAGATATCCAAAGTATGTACAAATTGCGAAAATGTAAATAACAAACACCCAATAGACCTGTTTCAGTACTGCGAGTGTCGTTCAATAAATAATACAACACTTTTTTTCTCAGCGAGTTTTGCCGGCAGCTGTGGCCGAGCGGTTCTAGGCGCTTCAGTCCGGAACCGCGCTGCTGTTACGGTCGCAGGTTCGAATCCTGCTTCGGGCATGGATGTTTGAGATGTCCTTAGGTTAGTTAGGTTTAAGTAGTTCTAAGTCTAGGGGCCTGATGACCTCAGATGTTACGTCCCATAGTGCTTAGAGCCATTTAAACCATTTTCGGCGAGTTTCAGTTGGAAAAAATTCAGAATTTGTTGTGGGACATCGTGGAATATTACCGTTTCAGGCCCTACAGTTTCATGAAGTTCCAATTGGTGGTAGCGCACTACGTAACCTCAAAATGACATCTGTAACAGAGGAGCGTTCAAAGCAGAAAGCTGTCAGTGAATTTCGTTTCGCGTAAAATCAGAGCATTGCAAATACTCATGGGAGCTTTCAGAATATGTACGGAGACCTGGCAGTGAACAAAAACACGGCGAGTCATTGGGCGTGGCGTCTGTCTCATCACAATAATGTCGAGCAAACCGTCAGATCTCCCGTATGCCGGCCGGGCGCTCACAGCTGTGGCTCCTGCAATGTTGTTACGTGCGGACACTCTCTTTCAAGGTGATCAACAGGTCACAAACTCATCGCTGTTCAACTGAACACCTTTGTTGGCAGTGCTGACACACTCGTTAACTAGTTGGGGTATTGAGAGGTATGTGCCCACTGGGTTTCTCGCTGCGTAACAGAAGACCATAAATACGCTCCTGGAAATTGAAATAAGAACACCGTGAATTCATTGTCCCAGGAAGGGGAAACTTTATTGACACATTCCTGGGGTCAGATACATCATACGATCACACTGACAGAACCACAGGCACATAGACACAGGCAACAGAGCATGCACAATGTCGGCACTAGTACAGTGTATATCCACCTTTCGCAGCAATGCAGGCTGCTATTCTCCCATGGAGACGATCGTAGAGATGCTGGATGTAGTCCTGTGGAACGGCTTGCCATGCCATTTCCACCTGGCGCCTCAGTTGGACCAGCGTTCGTGCTGGACGTGCAGACCGCGTGAGACGACGCTTCATCCAGTCCCAAACACGCTCAATGGGGGACAGATCCGGAGATCTCGCTGGCCAGGGTAGTTGACTTACACCTTCTAGAGCACGTTGGGTGGCACGGGATACATGCGGACGTGCATTGTCCTGTTGGAACAGCAAGTTCCCTTGCCGGTCTAGGAATGGTAGAACGATGGGTTCGATGACGGTTTGGATGTACCGTGCACTATTCAGTGTCCCCTCGACGATCACCAGTGGTGTACGGCCAGTGTAGGAGATCGCTCCCCACACCATGATGCCGGGTGTTGGCCCTGTGTGCCTCGGTCGTATGCAGTCCTGATTGTGGCGCTCACCTGCACGGCGCCAAACACGCATACGACCATCATTGGCACCAAGGCAGAAGCGACTCTCATCGCTGAAGACGACACGTCTCCATTCACGCCTGTCGCGACACCACTGGAGGCGGGCTGCACGATGTTGGGGCGTGAGCGGAAGACGGCCTAACGGTGTGCGGGACCGTAGCCCAGCTTCATGGAGACGGTTGCGAATGGTCCTCGCCGATACCCCAGGAGCAACAGTGTCCCTAATTTGCTGGGAAGTGGCGGTGCGGTCCCCTACGGCACTGCGTAGGATCCTACGGTCTTGGCGTGCATCCGTGCGTCGCTGCGGTCCGGTCCCAGGTCGATGGGCACGTGCACCTTCCGCCGACCACTGGCGACAACATCGATGTACTGTGGAGACCTCACGCCCCACGTGTTGAGCAATTCGGCGGTACGTCCACCCGGCCTCCCGCATGCCCACTATACGCCCTCGCTCAAAGTCCGTCAACTGCACATACGGTTCACGTCCACGCTGTCGCGGCATGCTACCAGTGTTAAAGACTGCGATGGAGCTCCGTATGCCACGGCAAACTGGCTGACACTGACGGCGGCGGTGCACAAATGCTGCGCAGCTAGCGCCATTCGACGGCCAACACCGCGGTTCCTGGTGTGTCCGCTGTGCCGTGCGTGTGATCATTGCTTGTACAGCCCTCTCGCAGTGTCCGGAGCAAGTATGGTGGGTCTGACACACCGGTGTCAATGTGTTCTTTTTTCCATTTCCAGGAGTGTAGTTGGGGTATTGAGAGGTATGTGCCCACTGGGTTTCTCGCTGCGTAACAGAAGACCATAAATAGGAGCGAATGATCGTCTGTGCGAAATTGCTTACCGTTATGAGACTTATCGTGACAGTTCTCTGTCGAAAATCGCCACAGGCGATGGAACATGGGTTCATCACTTCGAACAGGAAACAAAACGGCAATCCGTAGGGTGGCGCCACACCACCTCTCCTCCGAACAAGAAGTTCAAAGCAACGGCCTCAGCTAGTTAAGTCATGGCGACGGCCTTCTGGGACAGTGAAGAGGTCATTCTGTTTTATACCTTCCCTCTTAGAGCAATGATTAATTCTGAAGTGTTGTGCTATAATCAGGAAATTGACTTCAGCGTGTTCATCACCACATAAATGATAACAAACTTTTCCTTCTCCATGACAACGCAAGGCCTCACACAAGTCGGCACACGTACCTCGAGGAGCTCACAAAACTTCATTTGACTGTTCCCACTCATCCATCCCACTGCTCGAATCTTGCACCTTCCGACATCCGTCTATTTGGCTCAGTGAAGGATGCACTCTGCCTGAAGCAGTACGTGGAGAAGTTATTGATAGAGCAAGATGTCGACCAGTTGAGAGGTACCATGAGGGCATATAGGGCCCTCCCGGTAAGGTGGCGTAAGGCCGTAGCACTGAACGGAGACTACACTGAAAAACAGAGTTTAGTAGCCAAAAATTTGTTCCATTACTTATTGAACGCCCTTTTGTAAAAATCCTGAGCGGTGGGCTGTGAGAGATGAGGGGGGGGGGGGGGGGAGGGGGGGGGGGGGGAGCGGGACGTTTAAAGGTCACTTTCTTAATTTTTTCTCAAATAACTCGAAAACCGTTCGCCCAGCAAAAATGTTCCCTGATACAAACATAACTACGTCAAATTTCCTGTAAAAAAAGCTCCTATTTATTTTTTCTCTAGGACTAAGTCTCGGCGGTGCAGTGGATACAAAAATCGCATACTATTAACGATATAACATTAATGTTTAGCTTAAATAAGTGGTTTGAAACAATTACTTAGTGTTTGTACCACATGTACCTGTAAGTACAGTAGAACAGTATTAAGATATATCAGGTGATCAAAAAGTCAGTATAAATTTGAAAACTGAATAAATCGCGGAATAATGTAGATAGAGAGGTACAAATTGACACACATGCATGGAGTGACATGGGGTTTTATTAGAACCAAAAAAAGACAAAAGTTCAAAAAATTTCCGACAGATGCCGCTTCATCTGATCAGAATAGCAATAATTAGCATAACAAAGTAAGACAAAGCAAAGATGATGTTCTTTACAAAATGCTCAATATGTGCACCATCATTCCTCAAAAATAGCTGTAGTCGAGGAATAATGTTGTGAACAGCACTGTAAAGCATGTCCGGAGCTATGGTTTCTTTTTTTTTTGTTTGGGTTTTAGGGCGCAAAACTGCTATGGTCATTAGCGCCCGGTCCGTGACTTAGGAAACAGTAAAAAACCGAAATTGAAAACCAGCAACAATGGGAACGAAAGTCATAAAATTGGAGAAATTAAAAGCAGAAGGAAGGCTTAAAAATCCACTACAGAAAGGGGTTGGTTGCCCCAAAAAAAACCTTCAAATGACTGACGTCATTTCACTGGCACTAATAAACTTGCGAACGCGATCGGCTGAGCGCGTGTCATCTGCTAAAATCGACGATATATCAGGCGATAGCTGTAGACGGGAGCGTAACGGATTAAAATAGGGGCACTCAATTAAAAGGTGTCTTACCGCAGCTGAGAGCAGTGGGGAGAGAGTGGGGGAGGATCGCCGCTTAAAAGATGTCGATGGCTAAAAAGACAGTGCCCTATCCGGAGTCTAGTTAAAATTACCGCCTCCCGACGACGCGTTCGGGAGGAAGAGGTCCAAGCACAAGGAAGAGCTTTCACGTCCCGCAATTTATTATGGGGAAGTGTCGACCAATGCGCGTGCCATAAATGAACAACACGACGACATAAAACGCTCCGTAGATCGGCGAAGGGAATCGATTGAATAACTGGCCGAAGAAGAGAGACTGCAACCTTGGCTGCAGTATCGGCCGCCTCATTTCCACAGATACCAACGTGTCCCGGGAGCCAGAGGAACGCCACCGAGACGCCCCCCAGGTGGAGCAAGCGCAGACAGTCCTGAATCCGGTGGACCAGAGGGTGCACAGGATAAAGAGCTTGGAGACTGAGGAGAGAGCTGAGAGAATCTGAGCAGATAACGTACTGTATCCGCTGATGGCGGCGGATGTAGTGGACAGCCTGGAGAACAGCGTAAAGCTCCGCAGTATAAACCGAACACTGGTCGGGAAGCCGAAAGTTATTTGGGGTGTCGCCAACAATAAAGGCACTCCCTACACCTAACGATGTTTTCGAGCCGTCGGTGTAAATAAATGTGGCGTCCGTCATTTGTGCACATAGAGCAGCAAATGCCCGACGATAAGTAAGAGAAGGGGTACCATCCTTGGGAAATCGACAAAGGTCACGGAGCAGGCAGATCCGGGGACGGAGCCAAGGCGGTGCTGTACCCCAAGTTCTCAAGAAGGTTTTAGGAAAGCGGAAGGAAAGAGAATGGAGCAGTTGACGGAAGCGGACTCCCGGTGGTAGTAGGCAGGAGGGGCGGCCTGCATACCCTACATCAAAGGAGGCGTCGAAAAAAAGGTCATGGGCTGGATTAGCAGGCATGGAAGACAGATGGCTAGCATAACGACTCAGAAGGACTGCTCGCCGATTGAACAGCGGAGGTTCAGCAGTCTCAGCATAAAGGCTTTCCACAGGGCTGGTGTAAAAAGCTCCAGACACTAAACGTAATCCACGGTGGTGGATAGAGTCGAGACGCCGAAGAATAGACGGCCGAGCAGAGGAGTAGACTATGCTTCCATTGTCCAATTTCGAGCGCACTAAGGCGCGATAGAGGCGGAGAAGGACCACTCGGTCCGCTCCCCAGGAGGTACCATTCAGGACACGGAGGGTGTTAAGGGATCACAGACAGCGAGCCGAAAGATAGGAAACGTGGGAGGACCAGCACATTTTTCTGTCAAACATAAGACCCAAGAATTTAGCGACGTCTGAAAACGGAAGGTTGACAGGACCTAGATGTAAGGAGGGCGGAAGAAACGCCTTACGTCGCCAAAAATTAACACAAACGGTCTTACTGGAGAAAAACGGAAGCCGGTTTCGATGCTCCAAGAGTGGAGGCGATCGAGACATCCTTGAAGACGTCGTTCAAGAAGGCTGGTCCGTTGAGAGCTGTAGTAGATCGCAAAATCGTCCACAAAGAGGGAGCCCGAGACATCAGGAAGGAGACAATCCATAATTGGATTGATGGCAATGGCAAACTGTACAACACTCAGCACGGAGCCCTGGGGTACGCCGTTTTCTTGGGAGAAAGTAAGGGAGAGAGTAGTGTTCACCCGCACCCTAAATGTGCGCTCTGCCATAAATTCGCGAGGAAAAAGGGGCAGCCGGCCTCGAAAGCCCGAAGAGAACAGTGTGCGGAGGATGCCTGTCCTCCAACAAGTATCGTATGCTCTCTCAAGATCAAAAAATATTGCTACTGTTTGGCGTTTCCGGAGAAAATTGTTCATGATATAAGTGGAGAGAGCAACAAGATGGTCAACTGCAGAACGATGCTTTCGGAATCCGCATTGGGCAGGTGTTAAAAGACTGCGGGATTCCAGCCACCACGCTAAACGGTAATTCACCATACGCTCCAAAACCTTACAGACACTACTCGTGAGAGAAATGGGGCGATAGCTAGAGGGGAGATGTTTGTCCTTTCCAGGTTTCGGAACAGGAACGACGATAGCTTCCCGCCATCGTCTGGGAAAAGTACTGTCGGTCCAAATTCGATTATAAAGGCGAAGGAGGTAAAGCAGACTATGGGTTGATAAATGCAGCAACATTTGGGCGTGGATACCATCCGGTCCTGGGGCGGAGGAGCGAGAAGAAGAGAGTGCATGTTGGAGTTCCCGCATGGAGAAAACAGTATTGTAGCTTTCCGGAGCTATGGTGAGGCATTGGCGTCGGATGTTGTCTTTCAGCATCTCTAGAGATGTCGGTCAATCACGATACACTTGCGACTGCAGGTAACCCCAAAGCCGATAATCGCACGGACTGAGGTCTGGGGACCTAAGAGGCCAAGCACGACGAAAGTGGCGGCTGAGCACCCGATCATCACCAAACGATGCGCGCAAGAGATCTTTCACGCGTCTAGCAATATGGGGTGATTTTTTTTGGTTCTAATAGAACTCCATGCCATTCCAAGCATGTGTGTCAATTTTTACCTCCCTATCTACATTATTCCGTGGTTTATTAAGTTTTCAAATTTATACTGACTTTTTGATCACCCGGTAAACTATGTTCTGGGGCTGTAACAGTGAAGTGGACCCGGGGGGGGGGGGGGGGGACGTATATGCTGTAGGAATGCGAGAGAATGTAGATAGCCAGATTTTGTTCGCGCACTTCCCTCCTTCACAGGTCTGCAAAGGGGTGATTCCCCACTCTACCTACCTAAGTAGGAACAAAAAGCAGCTACAGAAAGTTTCACAAAATTATAGCAACCACCCACAATGAGTCTTATGAAAGACTGGTGACGCAGCACGCAGTCATGTCCGGGGGCGTGTATTGCCCACAAAATGCGAAAATACTAAATGGAATGCAGATATGAGTTACTAATAACACTAACGCAAAAAAACGCATATGAACAGATTCTTCGTAAATCTTTGCACACTGTTCTACACTGTTAGAGGGGAAATTGATTCTTATTCATCCTATATAACAGCTGTAGTGTTCTTCCGTGAGCGACAACTTATTCCACTAAGACGGCTGCTTGAATTTTTATTTGACAGACAGGCTGAACCATCCCAGCATTTCCTGTCTAGTTCCCTTACGTGAGTAGACAAATTAAGCTCACTGAGTTTGTGTTTATATTGTAGAGTTACTTCCAGTTTATTAAGCGAGTACTTATTTGTAGTTGATAAGTGAACTGTTACATAAAATACGTTTCTGTAATCAATGGCTGTGAAGTGTTTTATTTATAAGTGCGATGTTGTCAGTGACCTATGTAGTGTTAGTGGGAAAGGAATTAGATTGGTAAACCTGAGACCTTAAAGCCGTGTATCCTTGACAGCGTATTGTAGTGCTGTGTCGCTTGGTGGTAAATTAAAGAATGACCATGCAGTTACTGTACTTTACTCGCCATTAATCGAGTTACTGGTAGGCTGCATACATCTTTTCCATTCAGCAAATGCTGGCACTTGTACTGTCGGTTGTACTGAGTGGAGCCACTTACCACGTATCCACAGCAGGTGTTCCAAGAGGGGTGTGACTGTGTCTCACAGAATAGGACTGATCATGCTGAAGCCTAGATCAGTAATCTGCTGTAATGCATTGCTTGACTTACGTTCAAATATCTGAAGCTCTATGACACCTATGTGACCCACTTCTGTTGTATAGGGATGTGACTTAAGCCTGTCGTTCTGTTCAGATGTTGAGAGAGCTGAGGCCGCGATGATGCATTTGATACCCCATATGCTGCGAAAAGCACTCGAGAATGTGACAGTGCCGACAATGAACTCGACACTGTCGAATACATACTGACAGCGAGTTACACTTGAGACGGACACTTCAGTACCGTAGACAGTCGACAGCTCCAGTTGTTGAGCTTCTTTACATTATAGACCACTTAACAACTGCAAATAAGTTCTGAGTTAATAAATTGAAAATTACTCCGCTATATTAACACTAGCTCAATGAAGTTATTTTGTCTACTCAAGTAAGGGAACTGAACAGGAAGTCTTGTTACGGGACTATTTTTCGGAACTGACCCTCAACGTACGTAAATTCACCATATCAAATGAGATATCCACCCTCGACCTGCGTGACTAATTGGTCTCAAATGTACCAGTGATCGTTACTTGTGGAATAAAATTGGATTTGCACGCTGCTGGGTAGTACGAAATGCTTTCGAAGCAAACGACGACAATGGCAGTGACGCGAACGTCGGATACCCAGATACCCTGTTGAGCCTCTTCGGAGGAGGACTGACAAGCGGTAGCAGTCACACAATGGTCGAGGGCCGTGCGGTGGCGTCTGGAGGATTCCATTAGAGAAAGGATTTCCCGAACAACTACCTGCGAAAACATTTTATGAATTGGAGTGAGGAGGAACGTTTGCAGAAGGCGCTACTTTGTGCCAAATGTAGAAACGACTTTTGAGATATTAGCGGTTCAAATGGCTCTGAGCACTATGGGACTCAACATCTGAGGTCATCGGTCCCATAGAACTTAGAACTACTTAAACCTAACTAACCTAAGGACATCACACACATCCATGCCCGAGGCAGGATTCGAACCTGCGACCGTAGCAGTTGCGTGGTTCCGGACTGAAGCGTCTAGAACCGCTCGGCTACCGCGGCCGGCGAGATATTAGCGGGAAGATGAAAAAAAAACCCGAGTCTTTGAAACGGTAGGATGCCGCTGAATGCTCAGACCTTACAGAAAACCTATGTTTAAGAATGTAAGGAAGAAGAACATCGGTTCGTATGGAACTTTTCCCACACTGACTGCGAGCATGACAGTGCCAAAAGGAAGCTCCCTCATTGGCTGCAGAAAGAGACACAAGGAGCGAGTGACGACTTTTCCTAAGGAAACGGTTAGAAAAAAATTCGAGAATTAGCCAAGTTATAGTCCAGGGAAGAGAACTTGTGTTCTCAGAGACGCGTTTTTAGTGGTCGGAGCTCGCAAGAAGTAAAATCCAGCCAACCAGGGCTAGCTCGTAACGAAAACCGCGGTACAGCTAGGTTTCCTCAACAGACGCCGTCACTCTGTAAGAGATTTCGTCAGAGAGTTTAGAAAGACATTTCATCAGAGACGTCTTCAGGAGCTCCTCGCCTCCTGGTTGCCCCGCTGCACTGCTCCACAGCTATTCAACTTACGTCACCAACTTATAAGGCTGGAGCTATCACATAGCGTTTTTGCCATCAACAGCCACAATATGGCGAGACCAAGACGCTTCTGTGTGATATGTAGGAAGAGTTATGAAGAGTCATATACAGTGATTGGCAAAATAATGTGAACGGTGGTAGTAATGGGAGGGTTGTGTTTGACGGTGAACAACGCAGGTAAAACCAGTGTCGCGCTAGATTGTGTGCGTTCAGTACGGACCAGGCGTCAGTGCAGGTTGTTTACGAATACTGCATATTTCGTATTTGCTTTCAGAGGCCGAGATCGACGTGCAATGAAAGACCTGACAGAGTTCCAAAGATGGCAGATTGTGGGGGGGCCCGATTAGTTGGAGTATGACTAACCAAGAGAGCCAACTTATTGAATGTTTCAAGAGCACCTGTTTCAACAGTCAAGACAGCCAGCACAAAACATAGAACGACAACATCGTGTAAACGTAATAATGGGTGCAAATCAAAACTAAATGACAGAGATCGTCTTTCGCTAACACGAATGGTGTGGAAACGACACAAAACTACGGCGGCTAAAGTGACTGCAGAGCTCAATAACCATCTTCGAGATCCCGTATCTATCGACACTGTCCGCCGAGAACTCTATAAAGCGCATATTCGTGGACGAGTAGCTATACCGAAATCATTAATGACGACAACCAACCCAAAGAAGCGTAAAACATGGTATGAGTAGCATAAATCCTGGACGGCTGATCAGTGGAAACACTTAATGTCATCTGAAGAGTCAACGTTTTCGTTATTTCCAACATCGGGCCGGGTTTACGTCTGGAGATCGCCGAAAGAAGCCTACAATCCCGATTGCTTGATTCCAACGGTTAAGCATGGAGGTGGAAGCGTAATAGTGTGGGCAGCCGTATCATGGTATTCTGCTGGTCCCATCGTTACTCTCAAAGGCCGTGCAACAGCCAACGATGATGTGAACCATTTAGGTGATCAGATGCACCCCATGATTCAAATGCCATATTTCAGGACGATAATGCACCCATTCACACAGCCAGGACAGCACAGTCGTGGTATGAGGAGCGTATAACTGAACTGCAGCGTCTTTCGTGGCCAGCACAGTCCTCGGACTTGAATATCATTGAACGCTTGTAAACGGTATTGGAGCGCAGACTCCGGAGCAGATTTCCACCTCCCTCGTCACTACAGCGGTTAGAAGAGGTTCTGATTGAAAGTTGGCGTAACATTCCACTGGACACTATACAATGATTATATGCTAGTGTTCCAAGAACAAATCACAGCTGTATTACAGGCAAATGGAGGTCCAGCCTCTTATTAATAAACTATTCGAAAGTAAGTACAGGTGTTCACATTACTTTGCCTACCCCTGTAGGTTTACAACATTAATTAGTTAGAGCCTCTCTCTAACGATTTATGTTGCAAGGCAAGGAACGTTTGCTTCAAAATTCCATGACAGGTTAGAGGTAGCTAAAGGTTCAACGGTACGGTACCGACCGGCCGACCGTGTCATCCTCAGACCACAGGCGTCACTGGATGCGGATATGGAGGGGCATATGGTCAGCACACCGCTCTCCCGGTCGTAAGCCAGTTTACGAGACCGGGGCCCCTACTTCTCGATCAAGTAGCTTCTCGATTTGCCTCACAAGAGCTGAGTGCAACCTGCTTGCCAACAGCACTTGGCAGACTGGATGGTCATCCATCCAAGTGCTGGCCCAGCCCGACAGCGCTTAACATCGGTGGTGTGACGTGAACCGGTGTTATCACTGCGTCAAGCCCGTTGTCTTCAGTAATTCTATGTGTTTCCTTCAGCACTTCTACCTTTTACTAACTCCTCACACATCGTCAGTTTTTCCTCAACCGCCATGTCAGATTAAAAGATTTACATTCATATAAGTTGCCTTATCGTGATATTGCCACAGGATGTCTTTATAAAATGTTATTGAGAATTAAATATCTTTGTCCTAATTATTGAGAATTGAAAGGTGATTGAGCATTAAACAAATTTGTCCTAGTTAATGAAAAACTAAAGCTTGTAGAGAAAATAAACAGCCTTTGCACCAAAAAGTAATTGAGAAGAAAAAACAATTACAGTATACAACAGTCTGTCGATAAACTGTAAATCAAACTGAACTCTTAAATGGAGGGAGTTGCGTTTCCCGGAAGTACACTGTAGCTGTCGTATGAGATGACTAAAAATCGATTTCCTTTCTAGCAGTGTTGGACAGTGAACAGCGATTAACAAATATTCTGTCTATATGCGTTACTTGCGTTCGTGTTATTAGAAACTCATATCTGCATTCCACGTAGCGTTAACACAGTCTGTGAGAAAAAAAAACCCACAGGCATGTCTGTGCACTACGTACCTAGTTCCTCATAACGCGCGTTGTGTGTGGCTGATATAACTTTGTGGAACACCGTCTAGTGTCTTCTTGTGCGTAGTGGGGTAGAGTAGGGAATCACCTGCTCGCTCTTCAGTTTTCAGTCCTGTGAAGGAGGGAAATGCGTGAACACCATCCGATAACATATCTTCCTTCGTGCTTCTACCCTGCATACCCCTCTCCCTTTCACCCTGTTACATCCCTGGAGCACAATTTAGCCCTTAACCAATTATATACACTACTGGCCATTAAAATTGCTACACCAAGAAGAAATGCAAATGATAAACGGGTATTCAATGGACAAATATATTATACTAGAACTCACATGTGATTACATTTTCACGCAATTTGAGTGCATAGATCCTGAGAAATCAGTACCCAGAACAACCACCTCTGGCCGTAATAACGGCCTTGATACGCCTGGGCATTGAGTCAAACAGGGCTTGGAAGGCGTGTACAGGTACAGCTGCCCATGCAGCTTCAACACGATACCACAGTTCATCAAGAGTAGTGACTGACGTATTGTGATGAGCCAGTTGCTCGGTCATCATTGACCAGACGCTTTCAATTGGTGAGAGACCTGGAGAATGTGCTGGCCGGGGCAGCAGTCGAACATTTTCTGTATCCAGAAAGGCCCATACAGGACCTGCAACATGCGGTCGTACATTATCCTGCTGAAATGTAGGGTTTCGCAGGGATCGAATGAAGGGTAGAGCCACGGGTCGTAGCACACCTGAAATATAACGTCCGCTGTTTAAAGTCCCGTCAATGCGAACAAGAGGTGACCGAGACGTGTAACCAATGGCACACCATACCATCACGCCGGGTGATACGCCAGTATGGCGATGACGAATACACGCTTCGAATGTGCGTTCACCGCGATGTCGCCAAACACGGATGCGACCATCATGATGCTGTAAACAGCATCCGGAAAAATGACGTTTCGCCATTCGTGCACCCAGGTTCGTCGTTGAGTACACCATCGCAGGCGCTCCTGTCTGTGATGCAGCGTCAAGAGTAACCGCAGCCATGGTCTCCCAACTGATGGCCCATGCTGCTGCAAATGTCATCGAACTGTTCGTGCAGATGGTTGTTGTCTTGCAAACGTCCCCATCGGTTAAGTCAGGGATCGAGACGTGGCTGCACGATCCGTTACAGCCATGGGGATGAGATGCCTGTCATCTCGACTGCTAGTGATACGAGGCCGTTGGGATCCATCACGGCGTTTCGTATTACCCTCCTGAACCCACCGATTCCATATTCTGCTAACAGTCATTGGATCTCGACCAACGCGAACAGCAATGTCACGATACCATAAAGCGCAATCGCAATAGGCTACAATCCGACCTTTATCAAAGTCGGAAACGTGATGTACGCATTTCTCCTCCTTACACGAGGCATCACGACAACGTTTCACCAGGCAACGCCGGTCAACTGCTGTTTGTGTATACGAAATCGGTTGGAAACTTTCCTCATGTCAGCACGTTGTAGGTGTCGCCACCGGCGCCAACCTCGTGTGAATGCTCTAAAAGCTAATCATTTGCATATCACAGCATCGTCTTCCAGTCGGTTAAATTTCGCGTCTGTAGCACGCCATCTTCGTTGTGTAGCAATTTTAATGGCCAGTAGTGTAGATGTGGTACACAAATCTAGTATTTATTTTTAACTCACTTAATGCAAAGATATACATTAGTATTAAACCCTTAAAACAATTTCTTTAATAATCTGCGATTTTTCCATCCCTCGTACCGCTCAAACTTTCAGCCATAGAACAAAACTGTACAGGACTTTTTGGTACGAAATTTAAAGTAGTTTAATTTTGTACTGAGAAACTATTTTGTTAGGATCAGCGGTTTTCGAGTTAGTCGAGAAAAACATAAGAAAGTTACCTTTAAACGTCGCTCCAGTCCCCCAGTCCCCATCGCAGACGCTCCAGGATTTTTAGTTATGTTGTTCTTGAACTTTCTCCTAGCACTGTGCAAAAATTTGCCACTACACAATATTTTTCCTTCCTATCGTACTTTGTTGATCTTCGTTGACTGGTCTAATTTTGGAACGGTCAATAGCGCTACTCGTGTGCCCACTCTACACAGTTTCAGTTAGTTTGTGTTGTTTGGCCCACTGAAGACGCGTAGGTTTGTATACTGTTGTAAGCAACCCGACTCCAAATGTGCAATGCGAACAGCCCCTTCGCAATGTTCGCTCAGAAACTGGTTGAGATTTACTTGCAATCATAGGAGTAAGATATTCCTGTTATACCGGTACTTGAAACCAATGGTCTCTGACAAGGAGCAACACTCGTCTCCGGTCCATGTCGGCAAGGACCTTTTGTTACCACTGTTCTTTCATCATGTTACATGGCCATGACTGGTACATTTCCTTGTAGACATGACGGACAGTCCCCGTTGGTACATTAACAAATTGGGCAACTTCGTTCACGATGTGATCCAAACACGGTAGCTCATTTCTACCATTATGCCACATCTCAATGTCGACCATTCTTAATGCACTGATTCCATACGATAGGTTCTGCACAATCTACGGATGGGGGGGGGGGGGGGGGGGGAAGGGGGATCAGCTAAATTGCGTCACACATATTGTGAAGAACCGTTTGCATAATATCCAGACACACGTCCACGTTATACTTCTCTACAACTCGCAGTAATATCAAGTTGCTTTGGCATCATAGAACAGTAGTGTTGAGGGCGCTGAAGACCTTGCTGTCGTGCGCCCAAAAACCCCTCTACTACTACTACAAGTAGTGTTGAGATTAATCACATTATTTCACTCTTTCTTAGAGTCTTGTTCATGAAAAATTTGAAATCCTCAGTTACTTGACTCACTGGAGATTCTTTGTTTTTCTACAAGTTTAAAATAAAACGAAGCAAGACGAAATAGTGGCGATTTATCAAAACGTTGACTTTAACCCTTTCGAGGGCGATTGAGTAAAATATTGCATATTAATCTAAAAATTGGTTTTCTCCTTTTGTAATGGTACTGAGTCAGGCCATGTTTCTAAATGTCTATTGTTGATCTCAATTTTATAATTATTTTAAATGGGACGTATATTTGTCGCCGGATGACGAATGAATGGTTCCCTAAATTTATTCCTCCTCGAATCCAGTGGTACTTATACGTCCCACTTATAACAATATTTTTTATAGGGATCAGGATCTGTAAAAAGAAGAAAGTAAGTATCGTTATTATGACAAATTTATTTGTTCACAGCTTAACATTTGTAAGAAATTTTTCAAAACATGGCTGAATACACTGTGGCATTTTGCAATAGCTACATATGAAATTATTCCTTGCTTCCATGTACTACATTGTCCCCATTGTCTCCTTGTACTCCTTGCTGGAAAATATCTTCCAGCTGCAAATGAACGCACATTATCATCCATACAAAGCGGTGTTCATCTGCAGTAAAATGGGACAATAAGAAGCCAGGTACAAATTCGTCAACAGCTTACCACCCAAAAGACAAAAGAATCGTCACAAGAAAAAATAGAGATGGTAAACCTCGAAGTACCCTTCCCTGCATCCATAGCAGAGTACACAGCTGTGGACTGGCTGGACCAGAGGGAAGAAAGATACATGTATGCTATTGCCAATAAGCCACTCAAATGGTGTCGTCATCTTTTTTTATTTTCTATCTGGTGTTACAATAGTAAAAAGTTACATCAAATGGAACTGTAATGATGGGGCCGATCGCCTGTGGTCAAGTGGTTCTACGCGCTTCAGTCCGAAACCGCGATGCTGCTACTGTCGCACGTTCGAATCCTGCCTCGGGCATGGATGTGTGTGATGTCTTTAGGTTAGTTAGTTTTAAGTAGTTCTACGTCCAAGGGACTGATGAGCTCAGATGTTGTCCCAAATTGCTTAGAACCATTTTGTAACGATGGAGGAAAATGTAACGAACTTTCATTTCACTTTGCTCTTCTAAGGCAGCTTTCAGCCGCGAGAAATATACAAAGAGGGGGAACACAAGTATTTGCAGAGTTTACCGTTTCACATCAAATCAAGGGAAATCAAATAAGATTGAAGCACCAAATAAAATATATAAATGCCAAACATTAGACAAAAATACGAGGAAAAGGCGCAAACAGAAATTCTCGGCGCATGGCCATAGGGCAAAACCGTTAAACGAATTTACAAATCTGTATAATTCTGGATATGCTGTTCAACTTTGCCCTCGAGGAGATCGTACGCGAGATCTTCCAAGAGAACGAAGGGATTGAAATCGAAGGAAAGGGACTGGCATACTTAGCCTATGCAGACGACATCTGTTTACTCTCTAGGTCGGAAGAGGAGTTGGAGCAAATGACCAAAGCACTAAAGGAGGCTGCCAGCAAATTTGGGCTAAACATAAGTGAAGCCAAGACAGGGTACGTCGTTATGACGCGTGGTCATTGTCAGACGGCTGATCATCTACAATCATTCAGGTTGGGGACTATTCGTACAAGAGAGTGCAAGAATTCAAATACCTAGGAGCACTTTTCACTGAGAACTCGTCATGTGAAGCAGAGATCAATGCCAGAATACAAGCAGGAAACCGATCTTACCACAGCCTAGCACAACTGCTTCGGTCCAAATATCTCTCCAGACAGTTCAAGATTCGACTCTACAAAACCCTGATCCAGTCTGTTGTTCTATGTGGCTGTGAGACATGGAGTATCCGGAAACAGGACTTCCATAAACTCCTTGTTTTTGAGAGAAAAGTGC
Organism: Schistocerca serialis cubense; assembly: GCF_023864345.2. NCBI lineage: Eukaryota > Metazoa > Arthropoda > Insecta > Orthoptera > Acrididae > Schistocerca > Schistocerca serialis. The sequence continues at coordinate 253,681,018 of NC_064645.1, read as the reverse complement.
TTCGGAAGATCTTCGGTCCGGTTCTGGATGCAGATACAGGGGAATGGAGGATCAGATACAACCAAGAGCTTGAGGAACTATACCAGCAGCCCAACATAGCAGTAACTGTCAAAGCCAAACGAATGCAGTGGGCCGGCCATGTGGCCCGGATGGAAGATCACAGATGGCCTCGGAAGCTCCTGGATTTCACACCTACAGGAAAGAGACCGCCAGGGAGACCCAAGAAGCGTTGGAGGGATGGACTCCATGAAGATTTAATCCAAGTGTCAATAGATGTGAACGGATGGCGGATAGCAGCAATGGACAGAATACAGTGGAGGAGAAAAGTTGTAGATGCGTGCGGTCCACTGGGCCTGATCACGTAGTAGTAGTAGTAGTAGTAGTAGTAGTAGTATAATTCTGGCAAACAACGTAAAAAAGACAATAAGTACCTTTACTGAGCTTATCTATAACAGACAGGAAGGAATTGCACAAAACCGCCAAAGTACAAGGCTTGCCTAATTGGAGCAGTTAAGTGATATCTCGCGCATTAGGTACCAAACAATGAGCCTGTTGCCTCCGAATATTTGATACATTCAACGCACGAGCGCAGCATCAAACAGATGTGGGACTTTCATATCCCTGTGAATTCAGGGAAATACATGTGTCCCACTGGTCACGAAAGTGTTAAAACACGTTGTCCTAAGCCAGGGGTCTCCAAACTTTTTAGTCCGCGGGCCACATTGACTCCTCCACGAAGTCATAAGGGTCAAGATCTACCTAGTGGGATTAAAGCACTCTAGCACTCCATGATCACCGTAATGTAAGGCTAAAGGAAAGATGAAATCGCAAAAATCTAAGGTTGTGGGAATAGCTAGCACTGAAACGAACTACGATTTTTATTTAATTACATTATTTTGATTGGTGGACGTACCTGACCGAAATTCTGGCGTATTTTATTCTGGCGAATTTCACCGACAAAAAAGTATGTCACTGCACATTCTGTATGTATTTTACGACGTAATCAAAAGAAAGTGAGACCTCGCTTAAGAATCATCTTCCATAATGATTGATTACTAAGGCTAGTCGCCGAAGTGGCGTCCATTTGAAGGACTTGCACCACACTCGCGAGTAGAATAAAATGCTCGAATAAGCTTTTGGCGTGAACTTCTTCTCATTTTTATTTTAAACTACATACAGAACATGAGTTTTTGCACCTCTCTTTGGTTTTTCCGTTTCTTTTCATAGCTTATTGTTGACCTCAATGGTTGAGTTACTTCTTCAGTTTTACCAGCATGAGTAATGTAAACCTGCAGGTTGAAGGTAAGTAAGGGCAGGATTTGGGCAACTATATGTCTAATATGGCTGCATACCATACTTATTGTGATCAAAATTACACAAACTGCTATTTTGCTAGTCTGTTAACCGTTCTTTTTTTTTCACTATCGCACGGAGCATGGTCTGTCTGTTTATTGTGGGTAGCCACAAGTTTAACTATGACCTTCCGCTTTGTTAAGATAGAGCTCCGACAATGTCGCGGTGTATTGATCGCGATAGGCTTCGAAACTCAATTTTGCCAATATAGGTAGCACCTCAAATATTTGGCGGGCCGGATACCGGGGACGTCCGGCCAGCTAACGCGGGCCGGTTTGCCGGACCTCACGGGCCAGTTTCGGCCCGCGGGCCGTAGTTTGGAGACCCCTGTCCTAGGCCAACATTTCCGTGCTTTCTCCCTGAGCTTGTCCATAATGGATGGACTCGCTATTAGCTGCGGCCTTCATGCATGGCCGTCCATCAACGCAGGTACCTGGGTAGCGGCTTCTTTAACGATTCGACCTTGAATTGTCTCTTATGCAAGAGCTCCGCGGGCAGTGTTGACCCCTGTGCCAGAGTTAAGTGGTTGTCATATAATGTGGCAGAGTATGTATTAGGGAGATGATTTTTTTTTCTTTTTTTTTTGCCTTCTACATCTGCTCGTTGATAACAGCTCAGCTGTAGGTACTTCGTACGTGTGGATTCACCATCATTCAGTGAATCTTTTGGTCTGCATTTGTCTAGTGCAGTGGTTCCCAACCTTTCTGACACCATTACCCTTGAATGCACTCGGATGTTCGCAAGTACCAAACACCAACCCCCTTCCACTTTCCAAAGACATAGCCAAAAGCAGAGTCTCGTTGGTCAGATCCCCCCCTCCCCCCTCTGTCATCTAAATGAAATCACGCACAACTACGTAGTTGCCATGTAGTAAACTTGAAAGAAACAGGAAGCGATCAAAAAGTTTTCGTTTGAAGGCGTTGCTGCAGCGTATATGCACGTAGCGCGACTCCAATGCAGATATACAGTATAAGCACCGACATGTGGGTAAGTGATCATCGTGGTATTCGAGTCTTTCTGACGTGCATGCGGTAAATGCAGAAACGTAAACTACGGCGACGTTATTTGCCAAATGCGTCCAAACAGGACCAACGTGGCCGCGCGTGATTAGCCTTGCGGTCTTAGGCGCCGCAGTCATGGACTGTGCGGGTGGTCCCGGCGGAGGTTCGAGTCCTCCCTCGGGTATGGGTGTGTGTGTTTGTCCTTAGGATAATTTAGGTTAAGTAGTGTGTAATCTTAGGGACTGATGAACTTAGCAGTTAAGTCCCATAAGATTTCACACACATTTGAACATTTTTGAACAGGACCAACGTGCTGTTATTCTGTTCTTGTCTGTCGAAGAACGAAGCTGGTAGACATTTATCGGAGATTGAGGAATGTGTATGGAGCAGCGTGTCTGTCGAAAAGCACAGTTGTGGAATGGTTTGACAAGGGGTGCTTCTGCTTCTAGATAAAGCACGTCAGCATACTGCAAACGTAATGTAGAAGTTACATCAATACAAATGGGAAACACCCAAGCACTCTACAGTCAAGATCTCTCGTCATGCGATAATCACGCCTTCAGTCCCTCAATAATAATAAAAATGAAAAAAATGGCCTTGAAGGATCGACGATTCGCGTCGGACGATGTGTCGCCGGCAAGCATGTAGTTATGGCGTTCTCCCCGCAGTAGGACACGATGTCTTGCCAAACGGATATCTTGACCTGGTGCGTTGGTGGAATGATTACCTGTGAACCCACAGCGATTTTGTCGGAGTCGCTTGCGAATTCTGGACTGTACAGCTTTCGTACAGAAACTTTTTGATAGCCGCTTATATTTTGATTCACTGTCATGCAACGAAAATGGGATATGTACAGGGTGATTCAAAAAGAATACCACAACTTTAAAAATGTGTATTTAATGAAAGAAACATAATATAACCTTCTGTTATACATCATTACAAAGAGTATTTAAAAAGGTTTTTTTTCACTCAAAAACAAGTTCAGAGATGTTCAATACGGCCCCCTCCAGACACTCGAGCAATATCAACCCGATACTCCAACTCGTTCCACATTCTCTGTAGCATATCAGGCGTAACAGTTTGGATAGCTGCTGTTATTTCTCGTTTCAAATCATCAATGGTGGCTGGGAGAGGTGGCCGAAACACCATATCCTTAACATACCCCCATAAGAAAAAATCGCAGGGGGTAAGATCAGGGCTTCTTGGAGGCCAGTGATGAAGTGCTCTGTCACGGGCTGCCTGGCGGCCGATCCATCGCCTCAGGTAGTTGACGTTCAGGTTTCATAACTAACCTTTTTCGTAGGACTCTCCATAAAGTTGATTGTGGAATTTGCAGCTCTCTGCTAGCTCTGCGAGTCGATTTTCCTGGGCTGCGAACAAATGCTTGCTGGATGCGTGCTACATTTTCATCACTCGTTCTCGGCCGTCCAGAACTTTTCCCTTTGCACAAACACCCATTCTCTGTAAACTGTTTATACCAACGTTTAATACACCACCTATCAGGAGGTTTAACACCATACTTCGTTCGAAATGCACGCTGAACAACTGTCGTCGATTCACTTCTGCCGCACTCAATAACACAAAAAGCTTTCTGTTGAGCGGTCGCCATCTTAGCATCAACTGACGTTGACGCCTAGTCAACAGCGCCTCAAGCGAACAAATGTACAACTAAATGAAACTTTATAGGTCCCTTAATTCGCCGACAGATAGTGCTTAGCTCTGCCTTTTGTCGTTGCAGAGTTTTAAATTCCTAAAGTTGTGGTATTCTTTTTGAATCACCCTGTACTATCGATATTTAAAAATATCATCTATAGATTTAAACTATCGATATAGCGATAGCACTGTTGGCTATCGTCATCCCTATAAAGCCGCAAATAAAATTGACACTCTGTGCGGTGTCTGATGGGAGCGACTGTATGCGGCCACCGCGCCGAGTGTCAACTTTCTGTGCAGATACAATCCTTTAACCAAGATCAACTACTGAACGTTGTTGGCCCTACTCAGGTTCAGTTATTGTTTTGTTAATCAGTTCAGTTCGTACTTGCTGTTGAATTTAATGTAGGTGCTGCCATTTAATGATTTTGTGCTGTGTGCTCTTCTGATAGTTTCTAATTATTTTATTTGTAACAAGAAAGAAGATGAAGACCGATTCTGATTCGACCACTAGCAGTATGATGACGTAAAACTATGTATGCTCTACTATAACAGCCTAACTACCTATCTATAGTACTTTAATGTTAGCACTTGAGTCATTATTTGGACACGGGTAGTACTTTGCAGTTGTAATATATTAGTATTTCGCAATGCAGCAGAATGGTAAACATCGTTAGAAATAACATTAAATTAAAATCAGTGCATAAAAATACACTTGGATTTCCTGAGTCGCCCCAAAACTGCGTTGGTCAACAAAAGTATCACCCAAACGGCGATGGTTGTATTTCTATAAAAGATTTGCTCAAAATTCTATCATTAGTGTCTTTTAGTCCAAAAGCCAAAATGTCACCCTGTGCTCACCCGGGCAGTACTCAGTTATGAAACTTGTTTCCGATATAGAATGAGGGGGAGGTGTTTGTGGAGAGCAGATGAGGTATGTGATGAAAGCATGTTCTATAGTTAGTCCGTTTCTAAAACATTTTTTCAGCGGGCTGCTTGAAATTGTCCAAGCCTACTGTGCCCTATAAGCTCCCCCCCTTTGCCCAAAATATATTTACACTCTTGTAATAATGTAATAACAGAAGCCCTGCGCAATTAAATCTTAAAATATGCATGTATTTATGGACTATCAGATGACAAAAAATGTACAATTAAAAGGAAAACATGCAGTATCAGAATTCTATCATTTAATTTTATTTGGTAGCAGTGTACCACCAGTTTTTCCAAATTCTCCACTAAGTGGGGTAGCTTTGCATTTTGAGGCACTGAGCAAGTGATCCAAGGAGTTGGGAGGCGTAGTGATTTGAACCCATCTGCCAGCAACTGTGCCGCCGGAGTTGCCATGCGGTTCTAGGTGCTACAGTCTGGAGCCGAGCGACTGCTACGGTCGCAGGTACGAATCCTGCCTCGGGCATGGATGTGTGTGATGCCCTTAGCTTAGTTAGGTTTAATTACTTCTGAGTTCTAGGCGACTGATGACCTCAGAAGTTAAGTCGCATAGTGCTCAGAGCCATTTGAACCAGAAACTGTGAAAATAGTTTTCTGTGGTTTCCAATTTCAGTTTCAGCAAATGCCAGCATTGGTCCATTACTATAATCCACAGCCATTTTTTTCCGAATTCCTTTTTTTCTTGACACCTCCCAATTCTCTTAAAGATGCAACCACTCTGCTTACATGGAAAGAGCTGCAATGAAGGCGGGCTGAACATGTCTTCTGAGACACCCAGCACTAATAGCCATATTTACATTGGAAGGCTGCTCGCGATTGTCATTTTGTTCTATGTATCTCTGCTTAAAGATGGCTCACCTCTGGAATGATGCTGTATAATGTCTTCAAAAAAAAAAAAAAAAAAAAAAAAAAAAAAAAAAAAAAAAAAAAAAAAAAAAAAAAGTGGCTAGCGTGATGAATTGCCGTCATAGGGGCCCAGGTTCGATTCCCGCCTGGGTCGGGGATTTTCTCCGCTCAGGGACTGAGTGTTGTGCTGTCTTAATCATCATTTCATCCCCATCTGGAGCGCAGGTCGCCCAATGTAGCGTCGAATGTAATAAGACCTGCACCAAGGCGGCCGGGCCTGCCCGTCAAGGGGCCTCCCGGCCAATGATGCCAAATGCTCATTTCCATTTCCATTACAGGAATAATGTTCTACTGCAAAATTCCTTATTCGTAGTATCCTTGGAACAGTGAGTCCAACTGTCATTACTCTAATGTATTTATAAATAAGCATCATATCAGCATCAACTATTTTGTGCATCGTAGAGTGGTTTATAGACATCAAAGTCTGTATAAGCATATTGTCATGGATTAATACAAATTCATTCACAAGGTCGCATACATTAGACGTCTAGTTAAAATTAAAGCATGATTCAGTGTTACTATGACAAAATTTTAGCTCATAGATTTGTGAATTCAGTTTCGTTTTGTAAACAAATTAAGGTGCTATAGTTTCAAGCACACTGTTGAAATAATAATTTTTAAAAAATTTTGAACACTTGAGGAAATTGAAGAATTTTGAGGAAATGAAAGACACTTTAGTAAAATTTGAGAATGAATTTACGGATTTGGGACGCTTTTATGTGATGAAGCAATTATGACTTAGTTTCAGTTAGGTTGCAAATTTAAATTCGTGTTTGTATTAGGAGAAAGATAGCTGCCATCAAAAGAGATTTGAACCCATATAACTCTGTAAGTTATTCAACCCGATGTTAAGACTCTTCTGGTTTGTGTTAGCAAATCTTATATTAGAAGACTGAGTTAGCTGTATTTTGTCAGCAAATGTAAATACTGTAAGAGTGAAAAATCCCTTACGTTTAGGGAGGACATAAGTAAGAGAAGATGCCTATCCAGCAAACTGTAGTGGAATGCCAAATGTAGGCTATAACTTAATGAAATGTGCAATGACATCTCCTGTTACATGCACAAAATATACTGAAGAGAATATTGGTTGGTTTGGGGAAGGAGACCAGACAGCGTGGTCATCGGTCTCATCGGATTAGGGAAGGATGGGGAAGGAAGTTGGCTGTGCCCTTTCAGAGGAACCATCCCTGAAGAGAATATTCTCCTTGCTTATGCCATGAGGAAAAGGGAAGGAACGTAATCCACCTGTGCTGTGATGGACCTCCCACTGCCACTTATCAAATTTGAGAGGCATTATAAACATTTTCATAATGCCTTAACAGAAGTCAGTGAAGTATCTATGCATCAGGCAGCAAAAGAAACTGTAGATATTTGTCAGTCTACTGATATTGCTGCTGAAGTGGACGGTCCCTAGCAGAAGAGAGACTATGCATCACTGAGTGGAGTTGTCACAATTACCTCTATACATTCAGGCAGGGTGTTGGACTATGAATGTCTGATAAAACACTGTCAAAGTTCAACCAGTAAGGTAATGAACACAAATGTGACAAAACCTTTTGAATGTTTTAGTAGTGGTAAGGAAAGCAAGGTGACACTTTCTGTTTATAGTAGATAGTTGCTAAACATTGTGTGCCGTACCCTCACGGCCTTGGTGATGGTAACTCTAAAGGCATCAATACTGTTGTGGCAGCTAAACTGTATGGTGAAACAGAAATTTAAAATAATGATGATGGACTGTATAGGACATGTGCAAAAGAGAATGGTGGTAAGACTTAGGAAACTATGCAAGAATGTGACAGCAAAAGACTCTCTGACATCAAAGCAGTTGGTGGACAAATCAGACTCACCAAATGAGAGACAGAATACCCGACAGAATATTATGGTCTAGCCATCAAGAGAAACAGCAAAAATGTCAGTAAGATGAGAAAAACAATTTGAGCAACTGTCTTTCACAGAATATCCACAGAAGAGCATCCACAATGAGCTCTCTACCCAAGAGGAAGCAATTACATTGCAAGTATAATATGTGTGAAACAAGTGGACAAAAATGTACACATATGCACCCAATGCCAGAAACTGCTATGGTAGAACTAAAGCCAGTATACAGATATCTTTCAGATTCTAAACTAACTGGAAAAATGTTTAATTTGCAAAACACAGGATTCAAATGAAAGTTTCAATAGTCCATTAAATTTCAGGCATGCAGCCATGCACATGAAATTTCTTCCACTGGTATTTCAGCTGTATATCATCTGGCCATCTTCAAAGTAGTTGCAAGTAGTCTTGCAACAACTCTGAAGATGGCCAGACAATAAGCAGCTGAAGTATCAGTGGAAGAAATTTTATTATCGTGGCTGCTTCCCTGAAATTTAGTGGACTATTTATTATATCACGAAAAGTTGAAAATGCACATCAAAGCTTCAATAGTTGCATTTGGGAATGCTTGCCACAACTGTTTTCTTCATGGTTCAGCAGTTCAGTTTGGTACAACGAATGCCATAATATGCTTTAATGATGGAGTAATAAGCAGATTAAAACCATGAGCAGAGTAGGCATCAAAATAGTGGGCAACATGAAAAGTGGGCTGCTATGGCTCGACAGGTGAAATGTTACTGAATCTGAACTGCTGAAAGCATGACAAAGGAGGTCAGAATAAGAAAGTAAACTAAAGAAGATAAAAAAAGACCCTCAGAATCAACAAACTTATTTAGCTAGAATATTTTGACATATCACTGAGAAGAAAATAACATGCAAATCTTTAGTTTCAGTTTCCCATAATCAAAATATTTGCATACTTCTGTATCATTAGTTCCTCCAACATTAAAGTCGCAAAAACAAAATTTTGCATGAATAATATTAGTGTGCTTGCCTACACAGTGAACCACATTATTCAACAAAGTATTAAATATTTTAAGCTGAAGCATGTCATACGTTCTTAAATGGTTAGGAGAAAAAACCGATACATAAAAACATTTTTTTGAAGTACACAAAACAACAAATTGGTAAGTAATCGTGGTGTGCTAGTTCAAAAAGTTAATAATCAAAAGAATAACACTTGTTTTGACCTTTTATTTTGAATGTTGTGGAATTGCAGCACACCTAAAATAAAAATTATAAATAATTCAGTGCATGAGATAAAAATCAATATTCACCCCATTGTGTATTCTATGGTTTTTAAATTTTTCACATAGCAGTCACAATACACTATTTATTTGGTTAAAATTTCATTTCAATATCCATTACAGTTTTTGAGTTATTAAATTTCAAAATATCAATAAATACAACTGATCATGACGTCCAGGTCCCCTTACTAAGATGAAAACAGCATACTACCTCACCAAGGATCTATAAGAAATCAATATCCATAAATGCTAAACTTACACACTACTCTTCAGTAATCCACCAAGAATCACTTTATGCAGCTGAATGTTTAACTCTGAACAAAGTGATGATGATGGATGTGCTGAAAATCAGAGAAAGAAAAATTCTCGGTTATTATAATTAAAAGTACAGCTACTCACAGAGGACCAGTATAGGCCATAAGTATCATATGACAGCAAAATTGTTATGTATGCTTATGTGTTAATGTAGAACTGATTTACACTGGAAAAAAATTAGTTCCAATTTTGGACACCAGGTACAAATCTGGCACTGTCGATTGTTTGTACAACAGTTTGACATGCATGCTGTCATTTGACAAGCCATAATGTGAGTGAACCCTGTGGCTATCAAGAAGAGAGACTATGTGGCGTTGGTGAAGCTGTTTTATGAGGACGGCAGCAATTACAGTGCTGCTTCGAGAGAGTATCGACAACTGAAAGGTCTGAGGAGACACCCAATATTGTTAAATGGTTTAAAGAAGATGATAATGAAACTCAAACACAGGTGAGCGTAATGTGGCACCTGGAAGAGGAAGACGTCCTGTTCCACTGTAAGTTATTGAGAAGTTGCTGTGGTCCTAACTGACCATGGAGCACATGCTCCAGGTAGTGCTATTGCTCATGCAATGATACAAGAATTGTCTATCCCATGGTCAATAGTAGAGAAACTTCTGTGACTATTTTATGCTGGTACCTGAACATCGTCCAGACAGTGCAGTAACTGAAACATCATGATCCACATCAATGTTCCGAATTTGCTCTTCAGTTTCTGGCATAGATCAAAGTCGAGGACATGGGGCTGAGAAATGTTTTACAGAGAGGCGAAGCACATTTATAAGGTTCATTGTATACATAGAACTGCTGAATTTTGGGTACTCTTAAACTGCACATTGTGCACGAAGATCCATTGCACTTGCCATATGTCACTGTGTGCTTGTGTATTCACAAGCACATTTATTCTCTTATTCTCAGACCGTTCTTCCTCGAAGAGAATTCACCCAGAGGACTTGTTGGGAGCGCCATGTTGTTTGTACATTATTGAGACTTCCTTGTACAGCATGTGATTCCTGCTTCAGAAGAATACAACTGTGTGGAAACCACTGTTTTCACACAAGATAGGGCAACACATCATTTTACTCGCCCAGTGAAAACCTGCTTAATGCAGCCTTCCAAGAACATATTAATTTCAGCAGTTTTCCAGATCTGTGGCCTGGAGATCACCTGATCTGAATCCATGTGACTTTTGTCTCTTGGGATATCTAAAATAATGCATTTATGAGGGGCACGCTTGGTCTCTACCTGACCTGACAGCCAGCAAACAGGAACATTTTGCTCAGATTTCACTGCAAATGCTGTGAGCAACTGCTGATCATGTCATTTTACAGATGCAACATCTCATCAAGTCTCTAGTGCTCATATTGAACAAATTGTGTAAATGGTAGTTAATAATAAAATCAGCATTATGCCTTTCTCACTTGTTTGGCCTGTTCTGCCCACATCCCTTTCCTAATCCTTTACATATTGGAACATTTCCATATGTTTGTCTTGTATTCACAGCATTAGATTTGCAGCTGGTGGCCAAAATTGGAACTGATTTTTTCCAGCATAAATCAGTTCCACATTAATGCATTATCATAGCAACCTAATTTCACTGCTATATGATTATTACAGTGAATACTGGACCTCCATCAGCACCACCCGGTATGAAGGAAAATTTCTGGACCACTTAAAATCGATAACATGTGGTGCAAAGACGTTGCAATGGACACAGAAGAATTCCAGATTGCTTAACAAAATATTGATGAAAGTCTGTCACTCAGAAAGAAATTGCAGAACTCCAAAGGTTTCTATGAAAAACCCAAGAGGAAGGCTGGAATCATTTGGAGAGTAGAAACAAGAGAGAAACATTGAGAAATGATGAGAGAAATTGTTTCATTTAAGAAGTCTGCTACTACTCCATACATAATGAGCCAATCCATATCCAAAAGTACTAGTAAACTAATTCTAAGTGCTACTAAAGTAGACTGTTGCAATGTTATACTCAAAAAAATAAAGGTGAACACCTCCTCTTCCACATAATTGATGCCTAGCACACAATACTTTATTGGCACCACCCATGCCACCAGTACCCAGGGAACAACACTACACTTTATTGGCAACCCTCCCCCTTCCAGAAACACATATAGTAATATAATGTATATAATTTACTCTAATAACAATATCTTTTCTGGAAAATGTTGTTTCTGTTGTAGACTATTTGGCGCCAATCTGTAAGTGATGCCTGGGGCATGAAAGACCCCCCTTGCCGACCCCCACCCCCTCCCTGCACCCCATCACTATAAATTCACAATTCATGTTTAGGACCATCTTCCACCAACTAACCATTCTTACACTTTGTTTGGCCATCTAGCAGAGCCATATTTCTACCATTGGGCCAGACTAGTGGCTGCCTAGGGTGGCAAAATTCTAGGCGCAACAAAGGACAGAAAAAGTCAATTCAAATAAAAAGGCTGAAAAGCTGAATAAATGAGGACAAAAAATGAAAAAGAGGAAAAACTAGAACTCCAAATTGTTTTAAGAGTGTATGGAACAGTTACATAATAAATCTTTACTTATTTTGATGAATGTAAATACATTGAAAGTAAATACATTGCCTCTGACTCCAAAAATTAAAGCAACCACTGCTATGTCAAAACAGAAACAAACATGACATTCATTCATCTATGTCAAATGATGGAGAGAGTTTCATTGCTGGCTTCCAATCATGTTGCAACTTGATACCATACCTACTTCAATCCCTCTTTTTATTTCTGTCTCTGCAGAACATCTGTCACGCATCATTTGAATTGAGGACTGTCCCAGAAAATTAGGACATATGGTCATCTTAGTAAATGATTAAAAATACAATAGTAGGTCTACATTGTGCCATTGTATGTTGGTGGTGGAAGGGGGACACTGAGGAGACCAATGGTATTAAAAAAGAGGGGATGCCCTTTTTCATTTCTTGCCTAGGGCTGCGAAACACCAAGCAACTGTAATCTGGTTATCTGTACTTCTATTAAGTGCAATTCATTTGTGGGTTCATCCGGACACAAAATCTGATTCAGAAGATATTCAATGAAGTTTTTGTATACTTCTGTTATCCAAACAACTCAACTCTGAGTTTCCGCTGTGCATTATCTCATCAACTCTTTCCTTTAAATGTGCAAGTAAAATGCACTGGAAAGAGACTGCTATTACTTCGTATGCCCAACTTTAGCTCTTCTGGCAAATCACATTCATTATCTGTGAAGACACTCCTATGTTCATTATTTTCAGTAGAGTTCAGAGGCTCATGGACTATTAAATTCTAGTCAGTACTGTCATTTTAACTGCTAGCATTTCTAATGTTAAATGAGCTAGAATTCCACATTGAGGTGAGTTTTCAAAATTTCCTCTTCTTCTTCGAGCTTAGATTTGTTTTATAGCATATCCAATTGACAAGATACCCCATGATACTGTATTAATAAAATCTTCTCATGCTTGCAGCGAAGTCAAGAGTTTCAGCCTCCATGAGCATGAATAAAATACATGGAAAAGTTCAAACATCAATGTCCGAAGTTAGTTGTGCAAAAAGAAGATGCAAAATTGCATGTGATCATGAATGTAATCAAAGAGATAATTGAACATCAAATCCATGTAGTACAGCAGTAGTGACATAAGGAGTTTCACCCGCCATAAGCAGCAATAGCATGGAAAACTTCAAAAAAATCTTCAGTGAAAAACATGTAATGCACCCTTCTGAAAGCAAGTTAACAGCAAGTTTAAAGTCAAGAAAAATCTTCATAATCAATGTGAACACAGAAGATCCAAATGGTAACAACCCTAAGAAACTGAAGCAACAGGTACCAAAAAGGAGTGGTAAACTTGGAGGACCCTCAGCAGACTGTGAACAGGTGCAACAAAAGCAAAGACAAACTTGTCAAGGTTGGGCTACAAGTTGTCAGTGACATTTTCTGAGGTTGTGATGAGGTTCATGGTATAGTATAAACATCAAATTGCCCTGTAAGTCCTTACAAGAGCACCCATGAAGATGCACGTCAGGGAAGTAATGCAGTTATTGACTTCACCCATTACTGGGCTGAAAACTTTACAAGAGATGACAAGGGTCAGAGACTATGGCTGAAAATTCGCCCAGACACAAAAAAATAAGTAGAATTGTACACCACCTTCTTCAAATACCAGTTCTGTAAAATCGCTCAACATGATTTTTTGATAGAATCCACCCTACTCCCAAAGACTTCCATTTACATTCCTGAATATTTCCAACACATTTTTGTGTGGGGGTGTACTGGGCAGTTAAGAATCTAGCTGCAGACCCTTGAACTCGATCGCTGTCTGCAGTCATACAGATTTGATAAGGAGTCAAAACAATGAAGCAATACTTCAGATGTAACCATAACAGCACATTGTACATTGTTTTCAGATTCACTGCAATCTCCCAGAAGCCTCCCAGTGAACCATTTTAAATTGTTATATAGAAGGAGAAGGCAGGATAGGCTGGTCATGGGAGGAAAAGTGTTCATTGCATTTTTTGCTCTAAACGATGCTGCTACCTATGGAGAAGTAATCCAACAGAAAGTCCTCATATACATCATCATTGCTGTCAGTGAGTCTGACAGAGGAAACTTGTTTTGTCATTTTTTAATAATAATTTTTCTGATATTCAGTCATCTGATTTTAAGGTAAGTCATTTATATTATTCTTGTTACTGCACTTATACACAGAGTAACACTTTTTTACAGTATCTGTGTTTAACCAATGTCTTTGTTCTTATGAACATGTTTACCTAATAAGACCTACGTTAGTTACTGGTACTTCTATCATCACACATAATAGTGCAGATCAGATTGACTTCTAAATTCTTCTATATAGGTATAAGGCTATCATCTGTCATTCCACCCCTTGTTATCATTTAAATTACCAGTAATTGCTTTATATTATTTAAGATCATCTCTGTCATATTTGGTTTAATACAAGAATCCACTTGAAAACGTTCAGCTGCAGCCACTTGGTATTGTTTTCAGGTAAGTAAAAATGGGTTTCAGATACAAGGACATCAAGAGGCCTAGAAAAATCTATGGAAATCAGAACTATATACATAAGATCGTGCTTTTTTCTGGAAATATTCAATGGAATGCAGTACCACCACCTTTCTCCCTACATTTTAAAAAGTATTACATTTATTTAGAGCAAAATGTATTATAAATGTCCAGCAGAAAGTAGTATGGCACTGTCTCCATGAATGAAATTTACAGTTTTATTCCTTACAAGCTGGCACCACACCTTCATTTATCATCTGTTGATAATTTGACAGGAAGTAGCTCTCAGTTCACATGTTGTGTCACTCTGCTTGAGGGAAATAATGTCCACTTACCAAAGTTTTAGATTCCAAGTACTGGCTAGAAAATCCTGTGAAGCATCTGACATTTGGTGAAGCCAAAATTAGGAAATTAGTGTGCAAATTTCACTTAAATTAAAGAGAAGCAGTTTGTAGCTTCCATGAATATCTACAAGAAAATAGATTCCCAGTAATAGCATTTCCTCAGCACACTTTGATTACAATAGCAGTATTTTCCAGGGAATCTGAAATGGGTTCCTCTCAAATATATCTGATAACACTTAGTCAACATCATTTATGCAAGGACAATTTCTGCACTGCTATTCATCAGGATGGTAGGTTCTCTTCTCACACATTTCACACCTACCATGGCTGCTCCAAGGTCATCATTCAGCAGAAACAAGAAGCGGTCTAGAAACAATGAGTGTACATCACATGACATGTTTGTCACATTTACTTGTTTTTGGTTGAAAGATTTAACTAGCACATTGAATATTCTGTTTACTTCACATTGTACAAAGGCATACTTCAATAATAATATGTTTTTAAAATATTACATTTCTTGTCTCTTCAAAGACGTTGGAGCAGAAGTGCTTCCAACCTTGTCTGATATTTAATTAAATACAGACATACATAACTGTAACACTTTCCCTTATTTAATTAAAAAGAAGGAAATGGGAAATTAATCAGCATGGAAGATCCATTTTATGACATAAAACTAAAAGTATTGGTTTTGCCAGGGGCTTTGTCAATATATCTGCTAACTGATTCTCAGTTGAAATATGCTGAATGCCTAACTCTCCTTCCAATACCTTTTCTTGAATGAACAAATCTTTTTCTTTCTACATTTTGTGCAGTGATGGAACTCATGAATTTGTGCACGTTTTGCTGCTGTCTGACTGTCAACCTTAAGGATTGGAACGACTGTCAACTTTTTCATTCCTCTAAAAAAATCTACACAGATAAATTATCTCCTTAACAACTTCTGTTGGAGCTACCAGCTCTGCTTCTGTTGTAGATGAGACAATCATTGCCTGTCTTTGGCTGAGCCACGAGATGGCTCCACCTGTATGTATAATCACTACTAGATGTTGAACATCCTACTTTGTTGCACCTTTCAAAGTCCACATCACTATCGAAATATAATATGCCACTGCATAGATTTGAATGATAGATTGTGCCTAGGTCACATAAATCTACTACATACTGGAGCACCTGTTTTAGTCTTATTACATCTTCTGTTGATACTGAGTCAAGAGTTTGAGATAAGAAGCTCACACTGTAAGCAAGGTCACATCTTGTTCCATGCATCAGGTAAATCAGCGTCTCAACTGCTTGTTGGTAGAAAAATTTCCACTTCTCTGCATTCCTACTTTCTGCTTGTAATGTAACTGATACCTTTAAAATTGGTGTTGAGACTGGTTGGCAATCTTAAAAACTCAAATGCTCCAGAATCTTCCTTGCATAGGCCTTCTGACTTGTCTTGATTGCACTATCATCAAAGCATTTTATCTCAAATTCTAGGAAATATGATGCTGGTTTCACAGTGACCTTGAATTCAGTATTTAATTCATCAACAAACTTTCTGGCTGCTGATCACCCACCATAACTAATCTATCATCCACATAAAAAGTGACTAACAGTTTTTCACCACCTTCTTCTCTGATATGTAAGCAATGATCTGCAGCACTTGCCTTGAAACCTGATGGCAAAAGAAATGCTCTGAAACATTTATTCCAATACCAGTATCTCAGTTTATGCTTAAGTCCATACAAACTTTTTCCTTAATTTACAACCTCTCTTGCTGTCATTATTGTACCCTTCTGGCTGTTACATCTATATTACTTCTTCTAGTTCTGTGTACAAGAATGCTGTAGACACATCAAACTGCACGAAATGCATCTTCTCAGCAGTAGAAACACTCAACATAGAGTGAATTGTGATCAGCTTAATTACTGTATTGAAAATTTCACTGTAGCCTACACCATAGTGTTGATTAAACCCTTTGAGGCAAGTCTTGCTATATATTTCTCAATACTCCCATAGGGAATAGTCTTTACACAAAACACCCACTTACGTGGTATAGCTCTTGCTCCTATTGGTAAGGTGATCAATTTCCTTGCCTGATTCTGTTGTAGTGACTTCATTTCATTTTTCACAGTTTGCTTCCAGTGAACACTTTGTGTACTATTTACAGCTTCTTGATATGATTTCAGTTCTTCATTTGTATCATTAATAATCTCTTCAGTTAGCATTATGAAGTCATTTAGCCATGAAGGCTTCATTAATGTTGAGCATTTTTGCAGCTGTTGATGATGCTGATAAAGAGTTCCTCTTCTCTGTTATCATCATCATCTTCTTCAGCCTCTGATTCTTCAGACTCCTTTTTTCTGGAGTTTGCTCATCTTCTTCTTGAGCAGCTTACTTCTCCTGATTATTTTGCTCATCATCCAGTAATGGTAATTTGACTTGTTCTTCACAACTGGCAGAACTGTCATGAAAGATTACACCTCTGCTAAGAATGACTTTGTTTTCCTCTTTCACCCAAATTCTGCAAGGCTTATCTCCATCATACCCCACAAGATAACTCTTGACAGGTTTCTTATCCATTTCTGTTTTCTTTGAACTGGGATGTGATTGTAGCATGTAGAGCCTATCATATACAAATGTTTTAGTCTTGACTTCTTACCTAAACATAGTTCAAAAGACCGGTTCCTTCAACAGATAATTTTGTAGTTCTATTTAGAATGTGCAATGATGCTCCAACAAATTCTGTTCACATGGTTGCTGGGAATTTAGCTTTTTTTCTTTTTTGAGTTATGAAACTTCTTGCATTAGAACTATAATTTGCATCTCATGCTCACTTCCACCATTTCTGCTGTGGTGTGTAGGTCCCTATCAGCCTCCAAATAACACATTATGCATGCAGTTTTTCCTGAACATCCTTACTGTTGAATTCTCCAACATTGCCACTTAGCAGCCCTTCAACTGTATTACACAGGATCTTTGAACATTTAAGAATGTATTTCAAAGCATCCTCAGCTTCAGATTTCTACCTTATGATATAGCAATTTTGTGTAGCTGTCTTTGAGCACAGCCATATACCTCTTCTTCTGGAAGGATTCATTAAAAGGGCCACAGACATCAGTTGAATCAGTTCACCTGCTTTGGTTGTCTTTTCTCTGTCACCAAATGACAAGTGATGTGCTTTGTTATAAATGCATAGCTCAAAAAAATGCCTTTGCCAAGGAATGATCATGCCTGACTCCTTTTCTAACATTCCCTTTACACGGTGATTATGCTGATGTCCCCATGTCTCATGGTACAGCTGCAGTAATGAAGTCTCTTCAGTGGCATTTACTTTGGCATTTTGTCACTGTTCAGATACTTCATGAAATTCCTTATGAACTTACATAACTGGACTGTCAATTCATCGAACATTCCTCTTCCATCTGTTGTCAACAATATCCAGTTGGTAAAATGTGCAAGGCTTTGAAAGCTAGCAGATCAGGTAAAACATTTTCGTTTTTAGCTTTAAGTCCATTGTTTAACTCATTCCACAAAATTTTAAGTTTTTCTGTGGTTAGAAACATCTTCACATGGTTTCCAGCTAAAGAAGGATAAGTCAGTGCCTATTTTGAACAACTGATCCTTCAATGATGCTAGTCAAACAGCTGCTTTAAGGCCAATTTACACAGGCTGTCATGGCACTGTCACATCATGGCGCTGTCACATCAAGTTGTATTCACACTGCACTTAACATTACAGCACATCAAAATAATTCAAGTCACGTGAGCTCAGGAACTGCAATATTTGCGAGATGATTTTCAACTTTTTTTAAGTATGAAGTGCACTTATAGAACGTGATAGCTTATATATGTGGATTCTGAAGTGCAAATTTGTATGAAAATGACATTTATTGGACTCAAATGGTTTGCAGCTTGCAGGGGTAGCTTGTGTATTAAGGAAAGATGACAGAAGTGCAAAACAACACAAAAGATACAACAGGGGAATTTTGTACACTATACAAGGAGCCCAAGCAAACAGAATCTGCATTTTATATCTTAGAAAGTCAAAGAAAAAGTTTTTTTTTTCCTTTGCTACATAAAATTGCTCCCAGAGCTACTAAAAGGAACACATTGTTATGGGCTGACATGGTATCCAGTGAAAAATTGATTTGTTTAATGTTAAGTTTAGTTACCAGTACAGTGAAAATTTTTATTCCACGTCATATCTCCCTCAATACCTTTCCCCTCAAGATTCTTGTATTTCACTTTTAATAGTTCAAGTGCCTTATTTGTACTGTGGTCAGCTAGTGAAACCACATAAATATTTACCACTGATCCTTGCAAAACTGTTTCACACATAATCCAGAGAGCAATGTAATAATAAATAAGCCTGCCACAAACACATATTTAAGTAAACAATTTGTGGTGTCTGAAGATTTTAGTCCATTTCTTTATCAAACACTACAAATGCCTAACAGCACTAAAATAAATTCCACCTATTAATTTATTTGATTCCACATGTAGTACTTTTTTCACTTCAAGTTGCAGCCATTCTGCTATTAATTTCATTGTGAAATATTAAATATGGTACTATTATGTATAAAAATCAACTTCATAAATATAGTACAAAGCAAGTAATTTACTACACTCATGTCACATAAGTCAGACTGACACCTCACTGCTCCAATTAATTGATTTGATTGATTGATTTATTGATCCATTTTCATCTACAGCTGCACAATGTGCAAGAGATATTTGGATTTTTTTGTTAATATTAACAGTTTTACATATAATATACCTTTGAACATAATAACAAACATTAATATATCAATCAATGATGAATACTCAAGTAAATGTTGTTACGCTATGTACAGAGAGATAAAATACAAATGTTCTTCTGAATGAGACTACATTGGGTAAACACACCAAAATTTAGTTTTGTAGGTATTCATTTACTGTGTAAAAGCAATGAGCAACCAAGTACAACTTCAGTTTAGATTTGAAGTGACCAATGTTTTGCATGTATTTAATAGTATCTGGTAAGGCATTGTATAGTTTGATACTAGGATGGATAAGGCTGTTTTGAAATAACTATGTGTTGGCGCTTTGAACATGTACATCCAATTTTTGTCTTGTATCATAGCTGTGTATTGTGTGATTTTGAGTGATGAGTGGTCTTTTTGTATGTAAGTTTTGCTTTAAATACATTATATTTTCAAGTATATATATGCAAGGAAGTGACAGGATCATCCTTCTTTGAAACAATGATCTACATGATTTGCGATTATCTACCTCCTTCCATTATTCTTATATTATTTTATTTTTATTTTTATTTATTTATTTATTTATTTTAATTTCCCCAGAACATAATCCCATACCAGAGGTGAGAGTGTACAACTGCATAATATACACACTGAAGGGTGTTGTAGCTGGTACAATTTTTTAATGTACGAAGCACAAAACAAGAAGTACTTAATTTTTTATTCATCTGCTCAATATGTGCTTTCCATTTCCAGTTGTCTTGTAGATGAAGTCCAAGAAATTTGGTACAGGCTGTTTTGGCAATTGTCTGTCTGTATAGCTCTAGATTGGGTGATATCAGATTTTTTGTTTGTGCTGTGTGTATATCAATTGCTACAGTTTTTTCAGTGTTTATTATTAAGTCATTGTCATCAAAGTAACATGTTAGCCTGTCAGTGGTTTCTTTTATGTTTCTTACAAGAGTTTCTTCTGAGTTTCCTGTAATTAGAACAATCGTATCATCAGCAAATTGAAATATTTTACTGCTGTCATTGCTTATGTTTAGGTCATTTACATAGAGTAAGAACAGAACAGGACGCATTACTGATCCTTGTGGCACTCCATATTTAACAGTCAGTAGCTTGGAATTATATTTCCTAATGACAGTGTCCCTTTCTTGATCTATTTCCACATGTTGTTCCCTGTTTTTAAGATAAGAGCTGAGCCAGTTGTTAGCTGTTCCCCTAATGCCAAGATTATGTAGCTTATGTAGCAATTTATCATGATCTATGGTGTCAAATGCCTTTGAAAAATCTAAAAATATGCCCATGGTAAGTTTTTTGTTGTCTAATGCTATCAGTGCTTCTAATAGAAAGGAGTGAACTGCAGATTCGGTTGAGCGGTTTGCTCTAAATCCATGTTGAGATTCTGACAGAATGCCATTTATCTCTAAGAAGTCTGTTAGCCTCTTATTGAAAAGTCTTTCTAATATTTTTGAGAAAACAGAAGTGCCAGTGGTCTGTAGTTGGAAACATCATCTTTGTTTCCTTTCTTGTATAATGGCTTTACTTTTGCTATTTTCAAACATGAAGGAAAAGTTCCTGTAGCAAAAGATAGGTTACATTGGTGGGTTAAGGGCTCAGTAATCAAGTCCCCACACTTCTTTATAATGAAATCAGGTATATCATCTACATCTGCAGAGTGTTTCATTTTTGAGACTTTTTATTGTAACCTGTACTTCTTCTACATTTGTTGGGTACAGAAACATTGATCTGCTTGAGACTTTTTTCCCTGTTTCTGAATGCTGTTTTCTATTAGAAGTCTGTTGTAGTAGTTTCTCTGTTACATTTATAAAATAGTTATTAAACATATTAGCTACTTCCTGTAGCTTATTAATGTTTTCCAAGCCAGCCTTTAATACTATATTATTAACTCTACTTTTGTAAGGTTTTGTTTCTTTTTTTACAACTTGCCAGATTGCTTTGGTTCTGTTCTTTCAGTACTATAAATTTCAACAAATGAAATAATGAAATGATGTGAAACAATTGCTAACAAATAATGAACAGCAAATAATTGATATCAACTACAAAAACCACAATGAATCAAAATATGGAGACCTTTGCAGGAAATGAACTTGGGGGTCACGTGGTCAACAACAGATGGATGTTGCCAATCATCAAAACTTTTCTCTCATGAAACCTTGTTGGTTCCTTGGCATGTGATGAAATGGGATGGCCAATGTCAATGGTGCCATTCAAAATGCATTGCAGAATGTTTTGACGTGACAGAACAGACAGTGTGAATTCGTCTTTAAGGCATCCCATATATCACTAGCTGCTTCCTTGTTCATCATCTTTTGATACACTTTATCACTAACTGCACTAGTTGTATACACTTTGTGTATTTATTTGCCTTTCGATACAAACCAAACTGTTCTTTGTGTTTTTCTGTTTTTATGTCTATTGTGCCTGCTTCCAGTGGTTTGGGCTTCACTAATCTGTCATCAGTGACATGTAATGCACCTTCATGGTAATCTAGCAAGTCTCTTATTTTCCTGTTGCAAATTGGCCAACTCACTTCTCCAATCAGTGGTCTAATTTTCTTTGACATATCCATTTCTGTAGAACTTAACTCAGAATACAGTATGCAACCTATAACTCAGCTTTCAAAATATCTAACCTCAAAACTCAGTTGACTGTACTTTATTCAAAACTCTGATGGCTGCACTCCACTTAAAACTCAGTTGACAATACTTTAACCTCAAAATTCTGATTACTGTATTCGCTGGTGGGACTAAAATCTCTCACTTTGATGCCTGCTTGCACTAACACAGTTCAGAGGATGGTTTTATAACAACACATTTTCAGTCTAAACACATATTGCCAAATTTTTACTAACTTTTCATCATTGTTTTGAGCTTTAATTCACTTCAACACATTAATGAAAGTGAACCCATAACCTGTAACGTTTACTTGATTTAGGCTGAAAGATTTAACTACTGCACTGAACAGTTTGTTTATTTCACACTGTACAAAGGCACACTTTGATAAACAACATAGTTACATTTTTTGTCTCTCTGACTCTGTAGCAGAAGTGCTGCCATCTCATTTGATACTGAATTAAATACAGACATATATAACTGTAACAGTGTTAAATTGTGAAAATTTCTGGACTAACATCTTCTTTGTGAGTACAGGCACCTTTTCTTTCCAGAATATGGCACTGCATAGGATCCTGTTGTGATGGAACCGGTCACATTATCCCCTAGGTAGCAAAAAATGGTCACTACATTAGTTTTTAGAAAAGTGCTTGCAAGGCCTAGTTCCTATATATTATTTTATTTTTCACTTAAACGTATTTGGTTCGATGAATCTTAATGCGTATTCAAAATTTGAAAGCAAGAATTGTCTATCAGTAACCATGGTTTGATGAAAACTCAGTTTCCTGTAGAGTGTTCACTTTACCTTCTCTTCCACTATTACTCTGTGGTATATAAGCAATGTGACAGGCTGCAGAAGCTCATCACTGAAACAAAGTTATTTTTTAAATGAGTAATGCTGTCTAATTTGCTTCTTGTATTTTCATGCAAATGATGCATCATTTTTTCCCTGGAAAATAATTGAAAGAACTGTAAAATGTTAAATCTTTCAGTGACTATTTTCCCATTCATATTTATGGGTGATACACACTCAAGAAACTCATATTATGACAAAATGCCATGCTGACTTCGATCATACAACCGTTGCAACAAGGCACAGGTGACTGTTAACTACCAGTCAACTATTATTTCATCCTCTACCATTGGGCATCTGTATGATGGAACGTGTGGTTGGTACACCAGTCTTCCAGCCACGAATATTGGATTATGAACTGAAGCCAAAACTTCTGTTTCAAGTCACTCCTAGTTGTCCTAAAGAGGTTGGCTACAATTCACTGCTGTTCTTTCACCAAGCAAAAATGTGTACCAGGAAAAAAACAGGCCCTCACACATAACAGCCAAGTTGGTCTTTCTATTAGGAAGCAAAAGAACATTTAGTATGGAATTATGTACAGGAAGACTGAGGATTAGAACATGGAAGGGGTTTTATAGTGAAGTCAAAGAACAAAAAAAAACTGTGGATTATATTGATTATAAAAATTATCTCACAAAGTGGGAAGCAAGAGGATATGAAAGGAAATATACACTGGAGAGCTAAAGAAACTGGTACATCTGCCTAATATTGTGTAGACACCCCCCCTTCTGCCCTCCCGAGCATGCAGAAGTGCCAAAACATGACATGGCATGGATTCAACTAGTGTCTGAAGTAGAGCTAGAGGGAATTGACATCATGAATCCTGCAGGGCTGTCCATAAATCTGTAAGAGTACATGGGGGTGGAGATCTCTTCTGAACAGGCATTGCAAGGAATCACATATATACTCAATAACATTTATGTCTGTGGAGAATGGATGCAGGTGATCAGACAGGATGCTTACGTACATGTCACCTGTCGGAGTCATATCTAAATGTACAGCGGTCCCATATCACTCCAACTGCACAATCCCCACACCATTACAGAGCCTCCACCAGCCTGAACTTTCCTCTGCTGACATGCAGAGTCCATGGATTCATGAGGATCTCTCCATACCCGTACATGTCCATCCTCTCGATACAATTTGAAATGAGACTTGTCTGACCAGGCAACGTGTTTGCAATCATCAGCAGTCCAATGAGGTGTTGATGGGGCTGGGCAAAGTGTAAAGCTTTGTGTCTTGCAGTCATCATAGGTACACGAGTGGGCCTTCAGCACTGAAAGCCCATATCAATGATGTTTTTTTGAATGGTTTGCACTCTGACACTTGTTGATGGCCCAACATTGAAATCTGCAGCAGTTTGCAGAAGGGTTGCACTTCATTCGCATTGAACACTTCTCTTCAGTCATCGCTGTTCCCATTCTTGCAGGATCGTTTTCCGGCAGTGCAATGTTCGAGATTTGATGTTTTACTGGATTCCTGATATTCATGGTATACTCATGAAATGGTTATGTGGGAAAATGCCCACTTCATCGCTACCTCAGAGATGATGTGTCCCATCCCTCATGCGCCAACTATAACACCAAGTTCAAACTCACTTAAATCTTGATAACCTGCCATTGTAGCAGCAGTAACCACTCTAACAACTGCGCCCCACACTGTTTGTCTTTTATACGCTTTGCTGACTGCAGTGCTTTATTCTGTCTGTTTACGTGTCTGTATTTGAATATGCATCTCTATACCAGTTTCTTTGGCATGTCAGTGTCGATAGGTGCAATAAAAAGGTGTTATTAACCAGATAAATTATATGACATAACATTATCATATTTTTCTGTTTATTAAATGTAATATTAAACAGCCTTCTGCAAACAGTGCAAAATAGTCTCTGTCATGTATGAGTAATGTTGTGTTTTTTTAGGTCAATAAATCTCTCCACCAATGTTACACCACTCAGTGACAGTGTATGTGATTCATATAGGCCTCTGCCTCATATAGGTTTAAATACACATTAGAACAATATATCATTTTGCAAAATTTATGTACAAGGTTTAGGAAACAGGGTAGACAATTCTGAATCATAGTCGTCCACTGGTGATGAAATGAAACAAAATTACAATTATGTTCTAAAATTAGCTCATAACAATGTCCAGTTACAGGCAAACAAACTTGATGTATTCAGTGTTCTTGTTGATGACTGGAGAGATGTTTCAGTTTCATGCATGAGTGAGCACTTGGTGTCCAATGACTATTTACAAAACGTAAAAAGTGAGAGCTTTAAACTTACAAGCTTCTTTTGTAGATTTGTATCAAAACATAGAGGAAGTTGTATACTTGCCAAGCAAAACTTAGATTATAAGATACTAGACTCTGTTTGTAAAACTGCAAAAGAGAAGGTGTTTGAGATTACAGTCACAGAATTAGTTACAGTGAAAGTAATAACTTTTCTGCATTTTTAGATCACCAGACAGTGAACTTCAACCTGGGATTAAGTGATCAGTGAGTACAGCTACTTATTGTGACCCTCTCCTGTCCTTCATCTGTGGACAAATCTGTTCTATATGAGATGATCTTCACAAAATGAAATATAGAATATTTTCTGCAATTGCTTTCCAATGAATTGTGGAATAATTTTCTTAGTAAATCTAATTACAGATGAAAAGTTCTACCATTTCATAATAAAATTCAGTGAATATTTTCAGAATGCTTTACCCAAAAGAGAAATTTGAGTGCTAAAACACAAACAAACCAAAAACCTAGATTACAGCAATAATTGGAGTCTCCTGTAACAGGGAGAGAACATGATTTAAACTTACAAAAATGAACAGTGATCCAACATTTCTATGCCATTTCAAAAAATATCAATCAGTTCTGAAGCAGGTCATAAAAGAAGCTAAATTAAGATAAAATGACCAAAATATCAGGGAATCATCAAATCAAGACTAAGGCATTATGGAAGGTCGTGCAGAAACTTACTGGGAAGAAGGAAACTCATAAGTGTGTTGCTCTATCCCATAAAAACAGCCTCGTTACTGACCCAGAGTTAGTTTTAGATCTGTTGAATTCATATTTTGGTACAACTGCAAATATTTTAATGACCCAAAAATTTAGTAAATTAAACATGAAGGATGCCCAGGCACTTGCAAACCTCTGTATCAGCAAAGAGAGCAGTTACTTTGGTCCTGCTAGTCAAGATGAGCTAGGAAATATCATTTATTATTTACAAGTGGCAATGGCCTTATCAGCCATATGCCTGCTCTACGAGCTCTTTCATTTCCTTTTGCTGAGTGCACTCTTTGTCCATTCAGTGTTCGTGTTCATCCTAGGTGTGTCCTCCCGGGTGTTACCTCTCCACCTACTTCTAGGTCTTCCTCTTCCTCTTGTTATGTCTATTGTCCTTCTGAATGCAATTTACTGTAGTCTGTTTTTTGTCACTCTTTCTACATGACCTGCCCAGTTCAACCTTCTCTTCTTTAGCACATATAGAATGTTACAGTGTTTGTACATCTCTCTTAATTCTTCATTTTTTCTTATCCTCCATTGCATGTTATCTTCATCATATACTGGACCAAAAATTTTTCTTAGTATTTTTCTTTCAAATACTAACAGTTTTTCTTTCTAAATGTTAATGCTTCACATCTGTACAATGTGACTGGTGTAATGGTCAACTGATACAAGTGGATTTTGAAGTTAGTACTAAGTGGTCTTTTCTGTAAAATTTTGATAAAACTAAAGAGTGTTTTGTTCTAGACAGGCATCCACTTCTACATCTATTCCATTATTGTTACTAAACAGACTCCCTAAGTACTTGAAACAGTCAACTGTTTTGAAAGTGAATCCATCTACAGCTAAAGTCGCATCAGTTTGGTTTTTGTTACTTATAACCAGATAGTCTGTCCTTTCTTCATTAACATGTAATCCTGCTTTCTCAGCAATTTTGTAATGATTTTGCATCATTTTGAGTAATTCTGTTTTGGAACTACTTATAAATGCTGCATCATCTGCATAGGCAAGTCTAGTAATGTTCATCTCCTGCATTTGAATCCCTTGTGGATTCATTCGGATTCGTTGTGGATTAGTTTTACTAAATTCTTTGTTGATCTTCTTGAAGGTGAGGTTAAATAAGATAGGTGAAATGGTGGCTCCTTGTCTCAGTTCAGTGACCACGTTAAAATTGTCCGTTTCTCCTACAGCTGTGTTGATATAACATAAAGTTTCATCTGTACAGATTTTAATTAATCTGATTAGCTTTGATGGTATTTCAAATTCCCTCATTACATTTAGAAGTGTGAGTTGGTGTTTGCTATTGTAAGCCTTTTGGAAATCTACAAATAACATGTGCACACCTACATTGAATTCCCATGCCTTTTCAGTTATGTCTTAGAGTGAAAAAATGATCTAATCTGGATCTATTTCTGCAATTAATTCTTCAGTAATTGGGATCAGTCTGGTAAATAGGCATGTTGATAGGATTTTATAAGTAACATTCAGCAAAGCAATTCCTCAATAGTTGTTGCATTCTTCTTAAATATGGGGCATGTAATAGCAGTTTTCCAGTCTGTAGGTATAGTTTCTGTCTTCCAAATTGTTTCTATCAAGGATTATAGTTCTACTTCCAGTTATGGTCCCCCATTCTTTAATAACTCAGTGTACATGTGGTCTTCACCATAAGCCTTGTTATTCTTTAATTTATTAATGGCTTGTTGCATGTCATTTACTGATGGAGTGGTAACTTGTATGTCAAATGTATCAGGTTCTTCAAATTTAAAGTAAAACTGTGTATCATTGCAGCTGAGCAAATGTGAAAAGTATGTCTTCCATCTTTTTTGTATGTCACTCTTATTGGTCAGTATTTCCCCATGCTGATCCTTTATAAAATGCTCACTTTTAGTAAATTTACCCAAAGATTTTTAATATTTTGATACATCTGCCTTGCTCTGTGGTGCTTGAAATCATCCTCTGCTTCTTTTCAAGTACTTAGGGAGTCTGTTTAGTAACAATAATGGAATAGATGTAGAAGTGGATGCCTGTATTATTCCCTTTTCTCTTGTCTTAGGGTTCGTTCTGTTTCCTGGCAGATTTTGTAATATCATTCCTTTAGTGTCATATTGCTCCTTTCTGTAATCCACTTTTCTTGCATTTCTTCTCTCCAGAAGTTTTCCTTGGTACTTTTTATTAAACCACATTTTGCTATGTCATTTTCCTTTTCCTATAACTTTGGAAGATACTCCATCTGCTTTCTACATCTTATTGTTCCCTGTTGCACAGTAGTTTTTGTTAGTTTGCTTTCCACTTCTTTGGTAAAGTTTTCTTTGGTAGGTTCTTCAGCCAGATTTCCTAAGTTATATCTAGC
The DNA here is from genome assembly GCF_023864345.2 of Schistocerca serialis cubense. Lineage (NCBI taxonomy): Eukaryota > Metazoa > Arthropoda > Insecta > Orthoptera > Acrididae > Schistocerca > Schistocerca serialis. Next base: position 253,652,787 of record NC_064645.1, on the reverse strand, counting down.
AATTTCCCCTATTTTGATTTGTTTTTCTTTTTAATTTTATTTTCATTTTTGATACGATTAACATATGATCTGTGTCACTATCTGTGCCCCTAAAGGTTCTAATATCTTTAATACTGTTCTGGAATCTTTTTTGGATAGCCACATGATCGACCTGATTCACTACTTCTCCATCTGGTGATATCCAAGACCCTAAGTGGATGTGCTTGTGTTGAAATTTTGTGCTGCTTAGTGTGAGATCATTTGTTATTGCAAAATTTATAAGTCGAATTACATTATCTTAACTTTTCTCATGGAAGCTGAAATTGCCAATGGTTGGTTAGTAAATTTCGTCCTTTTCTACTGTGGCATTAAAGTCTCCTAACACTACTTATTGAGTTGTATTTGTGGTCCAGTTGACTGTAGAATCTTTCTTTCATATCATTATTCTTTCCTTTTGTAGGTGCACATGCATTTACAAATATAATATCTAAATACTGAGTCTGAACTGTGACATATGATATTCAATTACTGAAATGTTTGAATTCCTTTATTGAGTCATTTTGGTTTATGAATGGAGAATCCAGTTCCAGATTCATGGCATTGACCACAATCTCCATATATTATAGTCCCGTCTCCTGTTTTCAGTGAGCCAATTCCTTACCACCTTACTTCTTGGAGAGCTACCAGTTGTACCCTGTATTTCTGTAGTTCATTTATTAGTATTTGGGCACTTCGAGGGTGGTATAGACTTCTGATATTCTAAGAACCAAAAGATAAATCCTTGTAGCTTCGCAAACTTTTGTTCCAGTATATTCTATCTTGTTTCTGAGGCATGCGTTGAGTATCCTTAGCAGCCAGCATTTTTACATGAGTGGGTTGGTAGCCCTGAGCACAATCCCCTACCTGCAGGACCAGGAGTTTTGATTTTGGGATGCTCTACCCCTAGGAGAGTTGCCTTCACCATGGCTTGGTGAGCCTCTTCTGACCATGGTAGTTTTGGTCCACCCTGCATATTTTATCTCCCCGGAACCCCCCATATCTGGAGAGCTCTCCCCTATCCATCAACTGTGGAGGTTTCTGATGGGAGAGAAAAATCATAAGCTCATTAAATAACAATTCAGTGGGTGTTGAACAGCTCTCTGATCATATAATAAAACTGTCAACAAACTTTATCCTCACACCATTATTAGACATTTAAAATTCTTCACTGGCATTGAGCATTTTCCAAGATCTGCTAAAAACTGCTACAATCATACTTCTTTCCAAGGCAGCTGACACTCAGAAAATGTCAAATTATGGACCTGTAGCACTGTTATGTGGCTTTTCAAAAATTGTAGAATAACACTTCCTAGATTTACAAATAAAATTTTTCAGTCAGAACTAAGTTCCAGATTCATGGCATTGACCACAATCTCCAAACATTATAGTCCCGCCTCCTGTTTTCAGTGAGCCGATTCCTTGTCACCTCACTTCTTGGAGAGCTACCAGTTGTACCCTGTATTTCTTCCCCCATGAACAATGGATCTTGCCATTGGTGGGGAGGCTTGCGTGCCTCAGCGATACAGATAGCCATACTGTAGGTGCAACCACAATGGAGGGGTATCTGTTGAGCGGCCAGACAAACATGTGGTTTCTGAAGAGGGGCAGCAGTCTTTTCGGTAGTTGCAGGGGCAACAGTCTAGATGATTGACTGATCTGGCCTTGTAACACTAACCAAAATGGCCTTGCTGTGCTGGTACTGCGAACAGCTGAAAGCAAGGAGAAACTACGGCCGTAATTTTTCCTGAGGGCATGCAGCTTTATTGTATGGATAAATGATAATGGTGTCCTCTTGGGTGAAATATTCCGGGGGTAAAATGGTCCCCCATTCGGACCTCTGGGCGGGGACTACTCAGGTGGATGTTGTTATTAGGAGAAAGAAAACTGGCATTCTACGGATCGTAGCATGGAATGTCAAATCCCTTAATCGAGCAGGTAAGTTAGAAAATTTAAAAAGGGAAATGGATAGGTTAAAGTTAGATATAGTGGGAATTAATGAAGTTTGGTGACAGGAGGAACAAGACTTTTGGTCAGGTGAATACGGGGTTATAATTACAAAATCAAATAGGGGTAATGCAGGAGTAGGTTTAATAATGAATAAAAAAATAGGAATGAGGGTAAGCTACTACAAACAGCATAGTGAATGCATTATTGTGGCCAAGATAGATATGAAGCCCATGCCTACCACAATGGTACAAGTTTATATGCCAACTAGCTCTACAGATGATTAAGAGATTGATGAAATGTATGATGAGATAAAAGAAATTATTCAGACAGTGAAGAGAGATGAAAATGGGTGACTGGAACTCGACAGTAGGAAAAGGAAGAGAAGGAAACATAAATAGGTGAATATGGAATGGGAGTAATGGGAGTAGGGAATGAAAGAGAAAGCCACCTGGTAGAATTTTGCACAGAGCATAACTTAATCATAGCTCACACTTCGTTCAAGAATCATGAAAGAAGGTTGTATAAATGGAAGAAGCCTGGAGATACTGGAAGGTATCAGATTACATAATGGTAAGACAGAGATTCAGGAACCAGATTTTAAATTGTAAGACATTTCCAGGGACAGATGTGGACTCAACCACAATTTATTGGTTATGAACTGTAGATTGAAACTGCAAAAAGGTGGTAAATTGAGGAGATGGGACCTGGATAAGCTGACTAAACCAGAGGTTGTAGAGAGCTTCCGGGAGAGCATTAGGGAATGATTGACAAGAATGAGGGAAAGAAATGCAGTAGAAGAAAAATAGGTAGCTTTGAGAGATAAAATAGTGAAGGTAGCAGAGGATCAAGTAGGTAAAAAGATGAGGGCTAATAGAAATCCTTGGGTAACAGAAGAGATATTGAATTTAATTGATGAAAGGAGAAAATACAAAAATGCAGTAAATGAAGCAGGCAAAAAGAATACAAATGTCTCAAAAATGAGATTGACAGGAAGTGCAAAATGGCTACGCAGGGATGGCTAGAGGACAAATGTAAGGATGTAGAGGTGCGTATCACTAGGGGTAAGATAGATACTGCCTACAAGAAAATTAAAGAGATCTTTGGAGAAAAGAGAATGACATGCACGAATATCAAGAGCTCAGATGGAAATCTGGCAATAAGCAAAGAAGGGAAAGCAGAAAGTTGGAACGAGTATATAGAGGGTCCTTTTTTTTTTTTTTTTTTTTTTTTTTTTGGGTCATCAGTCTACTGATTGGTTTGATGTGGCCCGCCACGAATTCCTTTCCTGTGCTAACCTCTTCATCTCAGAGTAGCACTTGCAACCTACGTCCTCAATTATTTGCTTGACGTATTCCAATCTCTGTCTTCTTCTACAGTTTTTGCCCACTACAGCTCCCTCTAGTACCATGGAAGTCATTCCCTCATGTCTTAGCAGATGTCCTATCATCCTGTCCCTTCTCCTTATCAGTGTTTTCCACATATTCCTTTCCTCTCCGATTCTGCGTAGAACCTCCTCATTCCTTACCTTATCAGTCCACCTAATTTTCAACATTTGTCTATAGCACCACATCTCAAATGCTTCGATTCTATTCTGTTCCGGTTTTACCACAGTTCATGTTTCACTACCATACAATGCTGTACTCCAGACGTACATCCTCAGAAATTTCTTCCTTAAATTAAGGCCGGTATTTGATATTAGTAGACTTCTCTTGGCCAGAAATGCCTTTTTTGCCATAGCGAGTCTGCTTTTGATGTCCTCCTTGCTCTGTCCATCATTGGTTATTTTACTGCCTAGGTAGCAGAATTCCTTAACTTCATTGACTTCGTGACCATCAATCCTGATAAGTTTCTTGCTGTTCTCATTTCTACTACTTCTCATTACCTTCGTCTTTCTCCGATTTACTCTCAAACCATACTGTGTACTCATTAGACTGTTCATTCCATTCAGCAGATCATTTAATTCTTCTTCACTTTCACTCAGGATAGCAATGTCATCAGCGAATCGTATCATTGATATCCTTTCACCTTGTATTTTAATTCCACTCCTGAACCTTTCTTTTATTTCCATCATTGCTTCCTCAATGTACAGATTGAAGAATAGGGGTGAAAGGCTACAGCCTTGTTTTACACCCTTCTTAATACGAGCACTTTGTTCTTGATCGTCCACTCTTATTATTCCCTCTTGGTTGTTGTACGTATTGTATATGACCCGTCTCTCCCTATAGCTTACCCCTACTTTTTTCAGAATCTCGAACAGCTTGCACCATTTTATATTGTCGAACGCTTTTTCCAGGTCAACAAACCCTTTGAAAGTGTCTTGATTTTTCTTTAGCCTTGCTTCCATTATTAGCCGTAACGTCAGAATTGCCTCACTCATCCCTTTACTTTTCCTAAAGCCAAACTGATCGTCACCTAGCGCATTCTCAATTTTCTTTTCCATTCTTCTGTATATTATTCTTGTAAGCAGCTTCGATGCATGAGCTGTTCAGCTGATTGTGCGATAATTATCGCACTTGTCAGCTCTTGCCGTCTTCGGAATTGTGTGGATGATGCTTTTCCGAAAGTCAGATGGTATGTCGTCAGACTCATATATTCTACACACCAAAGTGAATAGTCATTTTGTTGCCACTTCCCCCAATGATTTTAGAAATTCTGATGGAATGTTATCTATCCCTTCTGCCTTATTTGACCGTAAGTCCTCCAAAGCTCTTTTAAATTCCGATTCTAATACTGGATCCCCTATCTCTTCTAAATCGACTCCTGTTTCTGCTTCTATCACATCTAGAGGGTCTATACAAGGCCAATGTTCTTGAGGACAATATTATAGAAATGGAGGAGAATGTAGATGAAGATGAAATAGGAGATATGATACTGCGTGAAGAGTTTGACAGAGCACTGAAAGATCTAAGTCAAAACAAGGCCCCAGGATAGTCAACATCCCATTAGTGATTCTTCAACTTCTCCCAGCATATTTCTTACTCTAACAGTCCACAGTTCTGCCTGTTGGACACTATGGACCGGCAGTACACCTGTGTACTGTTCAAGCAAAATCCCATTAGAACTAATGATAGCCTTGGGAGAGCCAGGCCTAACAAAACTCTACCATCTAGTGAGCAAGATGTATGAGACAGGCGATATACCCTCAGACTTCAAAAAGAATATAATAATTCCAATCCCAAAGAAAGCAGATGTTGATAGATGTGAAACTTACCCAACTAGCAGTTTAATAAGCCACTGCTGCAAAATACTAACGTGAATTCTTTACAGACAAATGGAAAAACTGGTAAAGCCGACCTTGGGGAAAGTCAATTTGGATTCCATAGAAATGTTGAAACATGTGGGGCAATACTGATCCTACGACTTATCTTAGAAAATAGATTAAGCAAAGGCAAACCTACGTTTCTAGCATTTGTAGACTTAGAGAAAGCTTTTAACAATGTTGTCTGGAATACTCTCTTTCAAATTCTGAAGGTGGCAGGGGTAAAATACAGGGAGCGAAAGGCTATTTACAATTTGTGCAGAAACCAGATGGCAGTTATAAGAGTCGAGGGACATGAAAGGGAAGCAGTGGTTGGCAAGGGAGTGAGACAGAGTTGTAGCCTATCCCAAAGGTTATTCAATCTGTATATTGAGGATGCAGTAATGGAAACAAAAGAAAAATTTGTAGTAGGAATTAAAATCCACGGAGAAGAAATAAAAGCTTTGAGGTTCGCCGATGACATTGTAATTCTGTCGGAGACAGCAAAGGACATGGAAGAGCAGCTGAATGGAATGGACAGTGTCCTGAAAGGGGGGGTATAAGATGAATGTCAACAAAAGCAAAACGAGGATAATGGAATGTAGTCGAATTAAATTGGGTGATGCTGCGGGAATTAGATTATGAAATTAGGGGCTTAAAGTAGTAAAGGAGTTTTGCTATTTGGGGAGCAAAAAAACTGATGATGGTCAAAGTAGAGAGGATATAAAATGTAAATTGGCAATGACAAGGAAAGTGTTTCTGAAGAAGAGAAATTTGTTAACATCGAGTATAGACTTGAAGCCATTTCTGAAAGTATTCGTATGGAATGTAGCCATGTATGGAAGTGAAACGTGAATGATAAATAGTTTGGACAAGAAGAGAATAAAAGATTTCGAAATGTGGTGCTACAGAAGAATGCTGAAGATTAGATGGGTAGATCACATAACTAATGAGGAGGTATTGAATAGAATTGGGGAGAAGAGGAGTTTGTGGCACAACTTGACTAGAAGAAGGGATCAGTTACTAAGACATATTCTGAGGCATCAAGTGATCACCAATTTAGTATTGCAGGGCAGCATGGAGGGTAAAAATCGTATAGGGAGACCAAGAGATGAATACACTAAACAGATTCAGAAGGATGTAGGTTTCAGTATGTACTGTGAGATGAAGAAGCTTGCACAGGATAGAGTAGCATGGAGAGCTGCACTAAACCAGTCTCTAGGCAACAACAACAACAGTCAGAATAATATACTATCATTGTTCCAGCATGGTTTCAGAGCACAGCATTCCACTCATGCTGCTACCTTTCATCTTAAATACATCCAAAGCACGTTAAGTGCAACTGACAATCATTGCAAAATTTCAGGGATTTTCTTAGATTTAACAAGTGCCTTTCATGTTATAGATCACTCAATTCTCTCAAGAAAACTTGACTGTTATGGTGTGTGAGGTGTGCCAAATGAGTGGCTGAAATCGGACTTAAGTAATCCAGATCAGGTTACAAAAATCAAACACAGACACGCTAATGCTATACAGATCTATCTTTCAGTACCAACCTCACTGCTCATGTTGTACTGTGGGGCTTTGTCTTAGGTCAATTAATTTTTCTATTATACATTGTAGCAGTAGCAGATACATACGGGGGAACACGGGGTGTGTGCTACTCCCCCACCCCCACTCCCACCACACCATTGCAAAGCCCCCTACATTGCCACATGTGCTGCCCACGTCAGTCAGCTCGCACACTGTTCATTCATTTCTTTCATCAGTCGACTTGACTGAATCAAGTTATCATGTAGTTGGGCTTTCCTATGTATCATGCATGTCCGTGTCATCATATTTTATATGTTTCTGTCTAGCACATAGATAGCTAACACATACCTATGAAAAAAGTTGCAGCCATTCTAGTGATCTCGATACATTATTCTGTCTGGCATTTGTTCGAGAAAAGTCACTAATATTCTACTGTTTTCTTGTACAGAGAACCTTTGATACATAGCGTTATAAGTACAGACTATTTGCCAAATATGAAGCTAGTTTACATTCAGAAGCAGAAATTTTAAGACTGATGAATGAATAAGTAAAAACTCCTAGTTGTAGCAAGTGCAAGTGTGAAGCTTAGTCAAGAGTGAGAGTGATCAGTTGATTGTGAAGTATTAATAATAGTAATTCATAGTAATTTATCAGTAAAAATCATTTAAGGAAGAGGGTCACAATTGTAACTTTTTATGTCATAAGATGCAATTGCCTAGTATATGTATATAATCAGTTTAAATAAAACTTCCTTAAACTTTGCATGACACTTTATTATTTTTTATTACGGTAAAAGTAAAGGTAGCTCAAGATATCTTTATCACCCATTCATTGAGGTTTTTCTGTATCCGCCACTGAAGTGTGATCATATGGGGGTATCAACTGAAATTTGTAACTGGACTGAGGACTTTTTGGTAAGGAGGATGCAGCATGTTATCTTGAATGGATAGTCATAGACAGATGTAGAAGTAACTTTAAGTGAGGTGCAGGGAAATGTACTGGGACCCTTGCTGTCCATGTTGTACATTAATGATCTTGCAGACAATATTAACAGTAAAATGAGGATTTAAAATTGCAGATGATGCGTTATCTACAATGAAGAACAATCTGAAAGAAGCTCATAAATATTCTGTCAGATCTTGATAAGATTTCTAAGTGGTGCAGAGACTGGCAACTTACATTAAATGTTCAGAAATGTAAAAATTTGCACTCATCAAAATAAAAAAAATGTAGTATCCTATGACTGTAATGTCAATGAGTCACTGTTGGAATTGATTGATTTGTACATAGACCTGGGTGTAACTCTTTGTAGGGATATGAAATAGAATGATCACACAGATTCAGTCATGGGTAAAGCAGGTGGTAGACCTCTGTTTGTTGGTAGAATACTGTGGAACTGCAATCAGTCTACAAAGGGGATTGCTTACAGTCCTCGAATATTTCTCTAGTGCACAGGACTCATACCATATAGGACTAACAGGGAATACTGGACATATACAGAGAAGGGCATCATGAATGGTTACATGTTTGTTTAATCCATGGTAGTGTGTCACAGAGATACTGAAGGAATTGAACTGGAAGACTCTTGAAGATAGATGTAATCTATCCCGAGAATCTTTATGTTACAAGACCTAGCTTTAAATGACTTAATATACTACAACCCCCTAGGTATCACTCATACAGGGATTGTCAGGACAAGATTAGAATAATTACTGCATGCACAGAGGCATTCAAACAATCATTCCTCCTGCCTTCCATACATCAATGGAACAAGAAGAAACCCTAATAACTGGTACAATGGGACGTACTCTCTGCCATGCACCTCATGGTTGTTTGCGGAGTATAGATGTAGATGAAAATGTAATAATCATCCCTCAAGTGTAAAGAACACAGAAGCATTACTACACTGGTGTCCAGAATTAAAGCAATAAACCATTATTTCCCTGCCCTGTGTCTATTTCACTATATCATCATACAAAATGTGGACAGATGTCTATACAATCATGTTCTTCATGGAAGATGGCATTCTTCTCAATGGACAACCACACCAGTGATGATGTCAAATGGGGTAGTGTTTGCTGAGTAGTCCCACATCCACAATCACTGCATATGCAGTCACAGCTGGTATAGTATGGCACGGAGAAGGTGCCTACTAGACTCCCAGTGATGTAGGGCCATACCAAGAATGGAAGCAGGACAGTCACAGACTGATGGGGCCTGATGGCTTAATGGGAATTGTTCTGTTGTTTCTAGGATGTGGTGACAGTTTATAAAGACTGAAACTCTATCACAAAGACCAGGGCATTGCCAACTGTGAGTGACATCAGAAAGAGAGGACCATTATTTGGCAGTAAGGGCAGTACTGCCTCAATACTGCATGGCAACTGGCATCTGATCACACAGCATCCACTGGATGTGCTGGATCAAGGCAAGTGTACAGAAGGTTTCAGCAGAGTGGCCTTTATTGTCAGAGTCCTGCTGTGTGTGTACTTACTATGCATCTACACAGAAAGGAATATTTAGGGTGGGATCATCAACATGGACAGTCAAACAGTGGGCCAATGTTCTTTCACAGATGAGTCCTAAGTTGGTCTGGAGAGTAATTCTCAATGGATGCACACCTGGAGGGGAGCTGGAACAAGATTTTGGATCAAAAACATCGTGGAAAGACACTGATATTGAGGAGGATGGGGTAGGCAGGGATTATGTTGACCACTCAAACACTTTTACATAAAATTGTACAGGTGAACCAGCAAGGTTTAACTGCTGTCAGGTATCATGATGGGGTCATGGGACCTTATGAGTGGTTCTTGCGAGGTCCTTGGTCTCAGAGTTTGTACTGACTGACAATAATACTCTATGTCATAGAACATGGGTCGTTGATGTTTTCTTGTAAATGGAAGAGATTGCATGCATAGTTTGATCTGCTTGCTTTCTTGATTTTAATCCCATAGAGCACATATGGGATGCACTAGACAGATGGGATGCATCACATCAGCATCCACCAACCACTCTCCAAGATTTGCAAGCAGTTCTGCAGGAAGACTTGGCATTATTGCCTCAACATAAGATTGATGACATCATCCATAGCATGCCCCATCATTGTCAGGGCTTTATTGCTGCCAGATGTGGTCATACCCCAAACTGAGCAGATTAACCAGTTGTTGGAATGTGTGTGCAAAACCTTTAAGTTGAAAGAAAATTAAGAACATTTTTGTCTATCATTATGCATGTTGCAGTTGTTTATATTCTGCACTGTTTACATTGTTTCTATTTTACTATCACCTGTGTATACTGTTTTGTGGCAAAATAAATGCAACATTGCAAAGTTTCCATTTGTTGCTTTAACTTTGGCCACCAGTGTATTTGCAGAAGGCATCCGTCTGCTTATTGATGAGAAAAATAGTAAAGATCTTACCACTGTTGCAAGTGTCATCACAGATAACGTTTCCCAGTTGCTCTATAAGAACAGACTTGTCTTAGATCCACAAAAAATGGTTACTCTTCACTTTCTGTCCAGCAAAATAAATCTACTGTAAATCCAGCAATTCACTTGAACAGCCATGAAGTTCACAAAGTTTCTAGGCTTTTGTTTGCAAGAAATTCTAAAATGGAACTGTCACGTAACATCCTTGAACTCCCAACTCTCTAAACTAAAATATTTAACCAGAGTGTTATCCAGCAATGCAACTCTTGAAACTGCAAAAGCAGTGATTTTTCTCAGATATACTTGCTGTTAAGATATGGTGTTATCTTTAAGGAAAATTCTCCTCCTGCAATAAAAGCATTCAGGAAGCAAAAGAAAATAATCTGTATAATCAATACAAGTCCCTATAAGCAGATTTTAAATATTTAAATATCCTCAGCTGCCAGAAACTATTAAGAATTAGGAATGCCAAATATATACACACATTCAAAAAAGTAAAAACAATTCCGTAAAAAGATTTTCTGATTTTATGAGTAACAAACTAGACCAGTTACCTAATATTACTGTACAGTAAAATATGTCCAATGGTTCTAATACGTTGTTTGTAAGATGGATATTGATTTACTGGAGCAATAAACAAATAAATAAATATTTAGGAACCTGATCAGTAGTTGAGTCTTCCTACACTTGAATATATTTTTCTGGTTCTGTTACTTACATTTTTCCAGTAGGAGACCCGTGGCAGTGGCTGAATTTCTGCTTTTCAGCCTATGAATTAAACAATCATAAATAAAAAATACAATTATAGGAATATAAACAATGATTCAAAGCTTGATGAGATATTGGTGATTTGCACTCTTGCAACCTATGATTATGACAGTGCTGTGGGTTCCTGCTAATATTTTCTAGGCGAATGATTTGGATGTGAATGGAACTAGAGAGGAAGTGAAATTGGAAAGTATCTGGAATGAATATTGCAAATGGTCAAGAGACTAGATATATGCTGTAGTAGGCTGGCAGAACTGCATTTGAGAAGGGAAAGGATGGGGAGGAACCTTCATTTGGAATGGCACATATTTGATGGATTACAGTTGATAAGACGGCAGATCTCAGGACTGATTCCATGGTCTGGGAGGGGAAGGTGGTTCAAATGGCCATGGTAAAGGTCATGGGGTGTGGGGGTGTGTAAGAAATGTTGGACATGGCGACAAGTTTCTAGACGAGACCATAGTTTTCTAGGGTGGAAGATGCCATGGGGTTTTGGGATTTGGTTTTCAGGAAATATATTCCTGCTGAAGTTGTTTCCAGCTTTTGAGGATATGTAGGAACCTCATCAGCCAGTACCGAATATATGGAGTATAAGCAGTCATATAAAGCAAGGTGTAAATGGTACTGCCTAAGCTTATGCAGTGATATACAACAAGAACAGTGTTGCCAGGACAATAGCTCATGATTACATTTTGGACACCTTAAATAAAATATGTGCACCTGACAAATCAAAAACACTTGTGATTTGAGAATTGTCGATTTTAAATTAATGATGATGTGCACCATAGAACTATGTAACCCTAAATAGTGCACAGTGTGTCTTGTATTCAGTGGATCCAACATTACACTCAGAAGAGCAGTACTGGTGGACACAGTAGCCAGTAGCCAGCTCCACATGCAGTGGCACTGTGCTAGCCTACAAGAACAACGACATTTGTAGATCCATGCTTCCCACTGCAGTCAGTCACCAGATTGTCAACAAGTCACTTGCCGCCAATACCAGGCAACAAATGGAACATCAAGGAGATTATTGATCTCAACCATTGTTACCCATAGTTCACTGTCTATAGTTGCTACTGACCCATGCCTCGTTTACTGACTTTACTTTAGCACTTCTACTGCTATGGTGGTTTGATTCTGCCACCAATAGCCGTAACTTTGCACTTCCAATGATTGGCACCTCTGGTGGCCGCAATGACTGAGAAGGCATTCCAGGATTGGTCACATCTGTGCTGTCGGCAGCAAGTGGACAGAACCTTCCAGAGGGGACAACGAAAACTTTTCACTTTGACAGAGACTTTTGGTGATCTGTTGGACCGGTTGGGGCAGATGGTTGGTCAACTGGAGGCTCCAAGCCATTGTTGGATTGGGTGGGCATAAATAGTTTTATAAAGGGGCGCACTGGAACTGCTGCATACCACCATTCACCAAACTGTGGACTCTGAGTGACGTTAAAGATTATATTGATTGAGATGGACATTTTCAACTGCTAGGCTATGAGAATTGGTGTAGCTGTTACAGCTTGTAAAGGCACATTTACTGCTCAGACAATTGAATGACATAGTTGGTTGTAGTGAAGTACTTTATTGATGTGCATTGTGGTTACTGTGTTAAGTCCACATGGGTTTGAATGTGTGTGCTTGTCCTCACAAGAACCATATTCATTACGTTATGTTCAGTACTGTGTATACTGTTATTCATTTGATTATTGTTGAAAAAGGTGCTGTTCAGATTTTGGGAGGAGGGCTGTACATGGATAATGTTAACTTATGTAGTAAAGGACTTGTCTATTGTGTAAGGATTACCTGTGACCATTTTAATATTATTTATTCTAAAATACAGGATGGTGAACTCATTGTGTAAATTTAAAGCTTTCTTGTTAACTAATAGTGATATCTGTATGATTTCTGTCTGCCATGTTAGTTAATGGGATTTGTTCTTTATGTGAAGACTATCTGTGGTTGCTTTAAAATTGTTTATTCTAAACACAGGAAGGGGAATGCAGTACGCAATTTGAAAGTTGTTTTGGTTGATTCCAAGTACATTTATGTCATGTTAGTTCACTAGTTGCTGTTTTAATATTAGTTGTTTCTAAACTGTGAAAGGGGAATGGAAGTTTAAATTCAAATTTTCCCTGCCCATTGATCTAAAAAGTTGTACTTGTAAAAAAATATTGTAAGATAAAATTGTTTTATCAATTCTCTTGTAAGGCTAAATGTTTAAATACTTGTGTATAATAAAAGAATGAAACTTCGTTCACTAGAATGTCATCACATATGCCTGTAAACCCTTGTACTATGTCACAACTGTTCAGGACTGTTTTTCTGCTTGCTGTCAAAAACCAGTCATTACCATGTTTTTTCATTAAAAAATTGTGACTCAGTGGGATGAAGAACTGCAACCACAGTCATAAATCTATAGAGAAATGTATTTATAAAACAATTTCACTGTTTTGCATAGTCTCCTCTACATCCACAGAGGTCCTCGAAGAATGCATAGTGATGATCGCAGAGGTGTTGTGTCACAATGGGAGAAGTCTTCCATGCTATTTCTGCTTCTTGCTGTAACTGATCTAGTGATGTAACTAGTAATGTGTTGGACCAGATGCTTAATTGTCCTCACCAACTAGTTAATTGTAATGGGTGGATATGTGATTTTCATTTTGAGTTCTTGATGAATTTAGCTTCAAATCACATAATAAATCTCTATGGAACCATTTGAAAATAAATGTTAATCAATCTATGGCATCTTACCATGCCTGAACCCACATGCTGCACCATTCAGAACAAGGATGACAAGCACATCCACATTTGTGTGGCCTCCATCGCTAAAAATTATATACATCTGACATCTTACATGCGAAATATTGCAAAATTCTTGGAAAGAACCATCCATTTTCTCACAGACTCACATAATGCCTCTATGCTATTCAGTTTCTTGCACAAATCATGCATTTTGAATGCATTAAGAATTTCTTGATTATATAAATGCTGGTGCTATTTATGAGCAGCTTTAGGACAGAACTCATTTTGCATGCAGCTACTTCTTGACATCACAGTCATTAAGCTGATAGAGCTCTTGTAGCACTGTGATTGACTGTTCTGAATCTGAGGGCACTTGCAGTCAATATGAATATATCTTTAGAAAAGAATTTTGTGCTTTTAAGCTTTCCACTGGCTACATACTGTTCTAGCTTACCTGATGAATTTATTGGACTCATTCAGAATACTTGACAAAAGCGAGATATGAGACAGTCTGCAAAGATAACTATTAGTATCTACGTGATATGTCAAGTGCTGGAACCACACGAGCAAATAGTAGAGTCCAGTATGTAGTCAACAGAGTCCAGACAAGAACACTGAGTAGTAGATGCAGCTGAATCTGAACATAATGTGATGTTTTCCTGCGTCTTCTTGTGTTAATATTCAGGGTGAGTCACTAACTATTCCCACCAAGAATAGCTCCAAGGGTGAGTCACTAACTATTGCCACCAAGAATAGCTCCAAGGGTGAGTCACTAACTACTGCCACCAAGAATAACTCCGAAAGTATGATAGGAGCTGGAAAGTTTGTGGGACAAAAGTTGCATTGGACGACAGGGCCCATAATATGACGTTGGTTTTTTGTTGCTGGGTGGGGTCACTTCAGAGATATGAAGATCAACTTTGTTTTTTTAAATGGAGTGCTATATTTTGGTACTTATTTACTGATATTTCATTTCTGGGCCATCAACAAGTGACAGCATGTGAACCATTCAACAAAACATTATCGATATGGGCTTTCAGAGCCAAAGACCTACTCCTGTACCCTTGATGACTGCATGACACAAAGCTTTACACCTCGCCTGGACCCATCAACACCGACACTGGACTGTTCATGACTGGAAACATGTTGCCTGGTCGGATGAGTCTCATTTCAAATTGAGTTGATTGAGTGGATAGATAAGTACGGGTATGTAGACAACCTCATGAATCTATGGACTCTGCAAGCCAGCAGGGGACTGTTCAAGCTGGTGGAGGCTCTGTAATGGTGTGTGGCGTGTGCAGTTGGACTGGTGTGAGACCCCTGATATGTCTAGATACGACTCTGACAGGTGACACGTACGTAAGCATCCTGACCTGCATTCATTCGTGTCCATTGTGCATTCCGACGGATTTTATCAATTCCAGCAGGACAATGCAACACCCCACACGTCCAGAATTGTTACAGAGTGGTTCCAGGAACACTCTTCTGAGTTCAAACATTTCCGCTGGCTACAAACTCCCCAGACATGAACATTATTGAGAATATATGGGATGCCTCGCAACATGGTGTTCAGAAGAGATCTTCACATCCTCGTACTCTTATGGATTTATTGATAGCCCTGCAGGATACATGGTATCAGTTCCCTCCAGCACTACATCAGACATTGAAATGGTCCATGCCACGTTGTGTTGCAGCACTTCTGTGTGTTCGTGGGGGCCCTACACGATATTAGGCATGTGTACCAGTTTCTTTGGTTCTTCAGTGTAGATAGGACTATCTCAGGGGCACGTTTGGTATGCTTCGCGCAATTTGTGCCTTCAGTTCAGCTGAGTTCGTAATTTGGAGCACTGAAAACAACATCTTCCTATTTTGTCCAGTCTCGTCATCAAATATGTGGTGTCCAGGAAACCTGCGTACTCAGTTCGCTAGACAAACATTCAAGCAAATTGTATTAATGAGTTTTACTACAAAAAGGAAAGAGACAATACTTAACTTAGGAATTACACAGATGTGTCGCAGGCAAAGGGCGACATACAAAATAAGCAATCTTCTTCAGTACAAACAATCACAAGTCTGCACTAAATAAACAGTACATGCGAAGTAACTAGCGTTCATGCTGTTATACAGTGACATCTTGAAGCTGCTGTTCAACTGGGCCGTCACCAGTCGGTTGCGGCGCTTATATGCTCTTCACATAGATCCACTGCTGCCGCGTTGTCCTCCTGGAGAGGGGTCAGTCAGCGTGTTCTTGGCTGACTTCTCAAGCCGTCTCTTCTCTTTCGTTGCCGGCTAGTGTGCCGGCGCTTGACTTTTCGCCGTAACACAGTCAGAAAACTTCACAACCAGAAGTCAGATGGTTTCATATCAGATGATATATACGGCCAGGTTGTAGGGAAATGACAGCTGGTAATTCTAGCGTTTAGAAAATACCTCTGCAGCAGATGTGTCACTGGCTGCGCAATGCACGGAGGAGAGCCATCTTGCATAAAAATGATCCTACCCACACCTCCACGCTGGTAACATGTTCGAATGACGTTAGTGTGCTAAAGTCTCTCTGGGAGTGGAGGGTATGAGCGATTTACAGCGATGGTCTAGTGGGTGTAAGTGATTAATCGTTAGGGGAGCATGTGGGCTGGGTGTTGTGTGATGTCCTTAGGTTAGTTCGGTTTAAGTAGTTCTAAGTTCTAGGGGACTGATGACCATAGATGTTAAGTCCCATAGAGCTCAGAGCCATTTCAACCATTTTTTTTTTTTATTTATTTTTTTTTTTTTTGAGCATGTCGGAGTCTGAGGTTAGTTGCATGTTAAAAAAAGGGCGAGAATGTTCGCATGCCACAACTTTTGGGAGAATTTTTTAAGGTACTGAAGAAGACAAAATGAAGCAGCTGGTACCCTGCCTTTCAGTTAGAGTCCTTTTAATAAACAGGAATATACACTCCTGGAATGGAAAAAAGAACACATTGACACCGGTGTGTCAGACCCACCATACTTGCTCTGGACACTGCGAGGGGGCTGTACAAGCAATGATCACACGCACGGCACAGCGGACACACCAGGAACCGCGGTGTTGGCCGTCGAATGGCGCTAGCTGCGCAGCATTTGTGCACCGCCGCCGTCAGTGTCAGCCAGTTTGCCGTGGCATACGGAGCTCCATCGCAGTCTTTAACACTGGTAGCATGCCGCGACAGCGTGAACGTGAACCGTATGTGCAGTTGACGGACTTTGAGCGAGGGCGTATAGTGGGCATGCGGGAGGCCGGGTGGACGTACCGCCGAATTGCTCAACACGCGGGGCGTGAGGTCTCCACAGTACATCGATGTTGTCGCCAGTGGTCGGCGGAAGGTGCACGTGCCCGTCGACCTGGGACCGGACCGCAGCGACGCACGGATGCACGCCAAGACCGTAGGATCCTACGCAGTGCCGTAGAGGACCGCACCGCCACTTCCCAGCAAATTAGGGACACTGTTGCTCCTCGGGTATCGGCGAGGACCATTCGCAACCGTCTCCATGAAGCTGGGCTACAGTCCCGCACACCGTTAGGCCGTCTTCCGCTCATGCCCCAACATCGTGCAGCCCGCCTCCAGTGGTGTCGCGACAGGCGTGAATGGAGGGACGAATGGAGACGTGTCGTCTTCAGCGATGAGAGTCGCTTCGCCTTGGTGCCAATGATGGTCGTATGCGTGTTTGGCGCCGTGCAGGTGAGCGCCACAATCAGGACTGCATACGACCGAGGCACACAGGGCCAACACCCGGCATCATGGTGTGGGGAGCGATCTCCTACACTGGCCGTACACCACTGGTGATCGTCGGGGGGACACTGAATAGTGCACGGTACATCCAAACCATCATCGAACCCATCGTTCTACCATTCCTAGACCGGCAAGGGAACTTGCTGTTCCAACAGGACAATGCACGTCCGCATGTATCCCGTGCCACCCAACGTGCTCTAGAAGGTGTAAGTCAACTACCCTGGCCAGCAAGATCTCCGGATCTGTCCTCCATTGAGCATGTTTGGGACTGGATGAAGCGTCGTCTCACGCGGTCTGCACGTCCAGCACGAACGCTGGTCCAACTGAGGCGCCAGGTGGAAATGGCATGGCAAGCCGTTCCACAGGACTACATCCAGCATCTCTACGATCGTCTCCATGGGAGAATAGCAGCCTGCATTGCTGCGAAAGGTGGATATACACTGTACTAGTGCCGACATTGTGCATGCTCTGTTGCCTGTGTCTATGTGCCTGTGGTTCTGTCAGTGTGATCATGTGATGTATCTGACCCCAGGAATGTGTCAATAAAGTTTCCCCTTCCTGGGACAATGAATTCACGGTGTTCTTATTTCAATTTTCAGGAGTGTATTTGCATTTTTAGTGCGTCTATAGGAGCGTTTTTCCGTTGGTTGACAGACCTTCGCAGATGGAAATGGGCTTCGTCCGTCCACAGAGTGTTCCGTGGTCTCTCATTGTAAACTGCCATGCGAGTGAGGAATTCTAGAGCAAACGTTTGTCCAACTCCAGACCAACATGAAGCAACTCCTGAGCACGAGAAATTTTGTATGGGCAGGAATCATGATGTTTCGTAGAATTTTATGAACCGTTGTCACAGGCATGTACAAAGTTCAGATAATTTCCTGTGCACTACATGTTTGCACACCACTGCTCGAGTCCCCTTGCAGTGCAGCACATTTCTTCACGAATATCGTTATCATTTACTCCAGACCCTTGGCAGACATCGGACCAACATCATATTCCATACGTTTGAGTGTCCAGAATACCTGCAGAAATCCCCTCTGAGGCCGGACAGCTATGGATTTGCAACAGTGGACTAGAAGTTGGCGGAGGCTTGTAGACGGGTGTTGAGTTCCCCAGAGCATCCTGTAAATTGGCAAAGAAGTGGCACTATCACCCCCCTCCCCCCCCCCCCCCCCCGCCCTCTTCCCTCCCACACCCACCGATGACTGGGGTGACCGAATGTCCTCTCTTTTCTATGCCTGTAAGTGGTCTCGGCTGCTCTAGTGCTTAACTTCAGGGTTTCAGAGTGTTCCTTTATGTGAACTTTGCATCCCTAAAGATATTCTTATGACATCTCTAAGTGAAGTTATTAAATGTAGCCTCGTTACAGTGGCACGTTCTGTCTGTTTCTCACTGTTTTCGAAATGCTAAATCGGTTACTCTCGGATTCCCAGTCGCATAGTCTGATAAAACGTGCTCGTAGCTTGTTTGTACTTTTGGCTTCTCACGTTGACATTCAGTTATAACACTGTTATGAAGCCGGCAGCAAAACCGTCCCACTTAGCCGCCTTCATCGGTTCTTAAAGAAAATGTATTGCTGCATTACTTACTATAACTCTGCAACATACCTCAAAACGGTTAAATAGTACTTTAAAACCTAAAACGGGGGTAAATTGGACTTACACAGAAAAAGTAGGGGCTAAAGAAGACTTTGTTGTTACAAAACAGGATTTTTAAATAGAATTTCTGATCTAATACTACGGAAAAAATTACGTGATTTTGAATGTTTTAAGAAAAGACTCGATTCATAGTTCATACTCTGTCCTGAACTCAAGAATGCCTGTGGCATAATGTCGCTTGTCTTTATAACTCGATAACGTGTGAGAATGCTGCTACATCGGTGATACTTATGTCTGTAATTCGGAAGGTATGAGAAGTACAGCCCGCACTGAGATTGACGTTGTTTATGACACATTGTCGCCGCGTGAATACATCCACACCTCGCTTCTTTGGGATAGACCTATCCAGCCGTTACCTAATGCCATTCGACAATAGGGAGATATATTCAAGAAACAAATTGGTAACACATCGGTCTATTTATTTTTGTATGTACGAAGCAAAGTCGCGTGGTATGTTGACTCGCATTGAGCAGATCGCTTTGAGTGTAATTATTTCATCATCAAAAGGTGTTCTTTTCCAGTTTTGTATTGGGGAAGGTCAAACTTGATAACTAATGAACGAATAATTTTTGCGAAGCCTGCCAAAAATAAATAACTACAGACAGGTCATTTTTATTACTCATTTTATCCTCCAGTCTCATTGCACGTCTTCTCCCCTCTGTTTTTCAAACCGGAATTTATAAGAGGTAACAGGAACGTTTCCGTTTGAGAGCATTGTTACAGTGTATATACAACGCAGCGCGACAACGATGCAGGTATACGAGCACCAACATTCACGTCTGCTGTTAGTGTGGCACTCGCACACTGAAGAGCAAAAGAAACTGGGACACCTGGCTAATATCATGTACACCCCCCCCCCCTCTCCAGCACGCAAAAGAGCCGCAACACGACGTGGAATGGACTCGACTAATGTCTGAAGTAGTGCTGGAGGAAACTGGCACCACGAATCCTGCAAGGCTGTCCATAAATCCCCATAAATCCGTAAGAGTACGAGGGGGTGGAGGCCTCCTCTGAACAGCACGTTGCAAGGCATCCCAGATATGCTCAATAATGTTCATGTCTGGGGAGTCTGGAGGCCAACGGAAGTGTTTAAATTCAGAATACCGTTCCTGGAGCCATTCTGTAGCAATTCTAGACATGTGGGGTGTCTCACTGTCCTGCTGGAATTGCCGAAGTCCGTTGGAATGCACAATGGACATGAATGAATGCAGGTGATGAGACAGGATGCTCACGTACGTGTCACCTGACAGAGTCGTATTTGGACGTATCAGGGGCCCCATACCAGTCCAACTGCACACGCCCCACACCATTACAGAGCCTCCAATTTGAAACGACACTCGTCCGACCAGGCAACATGTTTCCAGTCATCAACAGTCCAATGTCGGTGTTGACGGACACAGGCGGGGCGAAAGCATTCTGTCGTGCAGTTATCGAGGGTACATGATCGCGCATTCGGCTCCGAAAGCCCACATGGATGATGCATCGTTGAGTCGTTCTCTCCCTGACAATTGCTGATGGCCCAGCATTGAAATCTGCAGCAGTTTGCGGAAGGGGTACACTTCTGTCACGTTGAAAGATTCTGTTTAGTCGTCATTGGTCCCGTTCTAGCAGGACCTTTTTCGGACCGCAGCGATATCGGCGATTTGATGTTTTACCGGATTCCTAATATTCACGGTACACTCGTGAAATGGTCGTACCGGAAAATCCCCCGTTCATCGCCGCTTCGGAGATGCTGTATCCCATCGCTCGTGCGCCGGCTATAACACCACGTCCAAACTCACTTAAATCTTGATAACCTGCCATTTTAGTACCAGTAACCGGTCTGACAACTGCGCCAGACACTTGTTGTCTTATATAAGCGTTGCAAACCGCAGCGCCACATTCTGCCTGCTTATATATCCCTGTATTTGAATACGTTTGCCTTTACCAGTTTCTTTGGCGCATCAGTTTATATCTACTACGTGCGTGCCTAAATTCGGAAACGTGAACTCTGGCGACATTGTTACCAAATGCCTCCAAACAGGAGCAATGTGCTGTGGCTATTTTCTTGGTTGCTGAAGAACAAACACTAGCTGACATCCATCGGAGAATGAAGAATGTGTGTATGCTAACGTATCAGTTTGAAACTACCACTGTGGGATGCTGCGCCAAGTTCCGTGGCGGTCGTGATTAGGTATAGGGTGTGAGTCGATCCGGGAGACCATAGGTATCCATTACGGAAAACCACAGGCGGGTGGTTGATGATACGATTGGGACGGACCGGAACATAAGAATTCGTGGGCTAGCAAAGGATCTCGACATCGGCTTAAGTAGCGCAAAACATATTATTCGGCAAGAGTTAGGCTACCATAAGGTTTGCAGCCAGTGGATACCAAGCGTACTGAGCCGCGACTTCCTGCGATGCTCTTGGCAGGACAGTTTCTCCATTGGAGTTCCGCACTTTGCGGCGTCCTGGTTGGCTAGCACCCTCTATTTAGGACGGCCGCTGGTCGAAAGAGGAGACTCGGTCGTGGGGCAGTGCTAGAGTCTCGGTCAGGGGCAGTGACGGAGAAAAGACAGCGCACGGAGCATCGCGAGTAGTCATTCGGCGCTTGGTGTACTGCGAGGACGCACGGTGTTGACATTCCGACCCCTGGGTCCGGTGCCGAGCGGAACTGGAGTGCGGAAGCAGTCACCGGTCAACACAGGCTCTGTTTAAAGAGTCGTGTCTATCTCGAATCCTGAGGAGAGCGCGGGAGTTTACGCTGACGTGCATGTTAACGGGGAGCTCCTGGACAAACTTTAAATGGTGAGCCATTTTGTGGTGGAACTTTTGGATGTCATCACTCCGTGTAGCCACTTTGATTTCCGCTAGTCATTCCTTCAACCACTTGGACGTTGGTCCGGGATTCCTGGCATTACAAGTCCACGTAACTGCACTGTGCCTTGGTTCTGTTGTATTACAAGCGTGGTCGATATTCGGCGGTTCCCTTTTTCATTATTACTGTTAGTATGTTAACTGGTCAGTTTATGAATCAAAGTTTATTCTCTGAATAAAACTTCAGCCGCCAATTTAAATTTTAATTGCCTACTTCCTTTTGGTTGGCAGCTATAATACTAACAATTTTGCGCCTTGAAACGGTGTTTTGGAATTTAAGGTTCCATGTGAATTCACGGGTCATTATCATCTTGAACTAGTTGTGGTCTACAAATTTGTCAAGTGAAATTTCACGTCATTGGAGACTGTGTAATGAACTATTGCTTTAATAATAACTGCGGATGACACACTATAACATTTAACACCCCTTCCTGCTCTTGGCGCTAACAAGTGCTTGGCTGTTGGTTTTAGTATTTTAGTGAACTGTCTATTGATACTGGGTTTGTGTGTTCTAGAAGGCCCTCCTGCTTGTTGTTGTCACTTGAGCTCTCGAGCACGGAATTCAGACTCGCTGCCGGTGTGAAGTACAGACGTCGAGAATCTGCTGACTGTTGTGTAGATCTTTCAGGCTATCATAACATCATATTGCCGAATGTTTTCCATAGTAGTTAATTTACTTATTTGAGATCTTGATATTTGAGTATTTTCTGAAACCTAATAATTTTTACAAATTGTTATTTTTCAGATTCACAGGGCGTGATAATTGACTTGTGAGCTCAGATCTGAAGTTATGTTAAAGTTATATTTGTGTAAAGTAATTTTTTTTATTAATTTAAAGTTGGGGCGATAAGGCTGTTTCTCTTTTTTTTTGTTGGATTAAAAAAATGGTTCAAATGGCTCTGAGCACTATGGGACTTAACGTCTGAGGTCATCAGTCCCCTAGACTTAGAACTACTTAAACCTAACTAATCTAAGGACATCACACACATCCATGCCCGAGGCAGGATTCGAACCTGCGACCGTAGATGTCACGCGGTTCCAGACTGTAGCGCCTAGAACCGCTCGACCATTCAGGCCGGCTCTGTTAGAAAGATGAGCAACAGACTGAACCATTAATTTCTTCTATGACAAGTATTGCAGTGCACAGCTTGCATCTAGACTTGCGTGAGGCTTTAGTGTCGGCTAATGCGCCATGGAACGTGCTAAAGAACACGAATTTTTAAGGGCTTCGTGCAGTGTACCAGGTAAGTCGAATCTGTGCAAAAATTATTCGTAACAGATGTGTGAAAAGGCTACTGCTGGTATCAAGGAGAGACGGAAGGCAAGTGGGCTTCTAAAATTCGATTTTTAGATTTTAGCGTATTTGAAATGCCTGGTCTTTCCTGCGTGAATCAGTTTTTGTTTTATGTAAATACGACAATTTTTTCGTGAGATATGATGATTTTCCTGACGCTCTGTGCAGTCTGGGGTCGGATTACTTAAGATTAATTCACTGAAGGGAACGGTTTAGCATTGTTGATCATAGGATACGTTCATTAATTAAGGGAGACAACCTAAACTCAGACTGACGGATGGATATAGATGCTAACTGTAGCCGATTTACTCTGAGGCATTGCAAATACTCTTCAACATTCATCTCTAAATAAAATAATGAATGATTTTAGTAAGCCTCGGGAAGGAGGTAAGATGATGCAAACTTGATGAGTAGGACGCAAACTACCGATTAAGGATCCAAAAACCTACCACCTGATTAAAATAATTTCTAGAGCTCTGTTGGAGCTTCAGACTACGCTGTATAGCTCTAGATGGCAGATCCGGAAACTTGGTTCTGACGTCTCATGATCGGCAAGAATGTACCATTATATCGATCATAAAGTTTTCGGGTTAACCATTGTGGCATTTGCTTGAAGTGGCTAGTGGAAATGAACTAAATTTCAAGTGAGATCGATAAGTGACGATGTGAATAGCTTTGAACGTATGAAACCCCAGCGGGCTAACCACTTCCTACTCTTCCTTCTCGTCCGTAACACTAAACATACGTCGTTGCTCGTTAAGGAAACGGATATGGGCTGCTGGGCATTAGATACATCTGCCACACCTGGCATCTTTTTCTTTTGAGGTCGTTAATCTGACGAAAATTCTGTTTGTCCCTTTATGCTAGGTGATTCAAAAAGAAAAAACAAATTTAATTTGTTTATTACACTTTGTGCATGGTACTGGGCAAAGGAAGGCTCAAAGTTTTGAGACGGCTGCACTGTATGCTTGTAGCACCACCAGAGAAATAAGTTTGTATGTTGGAATTTGCGCGAAGTCAGTCTGTTCACGTGCGACGTTCATTTCGCCGCCGATACAGCAACAAGCTTCCCAGCCCATGCAAATTTATGACTGGCGTTCAAAATTCTTGAAAGCTGGTTGCATATGCACAGGGAATAGCACTGACCGCCTACGCACGTTTGATGGAAAGGTCGAGCGTACCCGAGATGAGTTCACGCAGAGGCCCCGGGAGTCCACAAGACGGGCAGGCCAGGAACTTCAACCTCCTCAAACAACGGTGTGGCCTGTTGTGAAACGACGTCTGCATATTAAGCCTTACAAGTTGCAGTTACTACAGCAATTGCGTTCCGGCGGCTATAAAGCAAGGTACGAATTAAACATTGCATTTCTCCGGAATATGGCAGAGGACACTTTCTTCGCGGGACTCAACTTTTCAGACGAATCGATTTTTCGTCTATCGGGTAAAGTAAACCGCCCTAATTTAAGAATTGGGGTGTCACAAAATCCTGTCGTCGTCCTCATCGAACACCGAAACTGAATGTGTTTTTGTGCCGTTTCTGTTCGAAGTGTTTATGGACCTTTCCTTAATGCGGAGGAAACTGTGACGGGAATGTGATACCTGAACGTGATGGAAAATCGGTTATTTCAGTCACCTTCGCGAAGATTCCAATGACTTTATTTTTATGCATGACGGTGCCCCTCCCCACTTTCACCTTAAGGTTGTTATTATTATTGTTGTTGTTGTTGTTGTTGTGGTCTTCAGTCCTGAGACTGGTTTGATGCAGCTCTCCATGCTACTCTATCCTGTGTAAGCTTCTTCATCTCCCAGTAACTACTGCAACCTACATCCTTCTGAATCTGCTTAGTGTATTCATCTCTTGGTCTCCCTCTACGATTTTTACCCTCCACGCTGCCCTCCAATACTGAATTGGTGATCCCTTGATACCTCAGTATATGCCCTACCAACCAAACCCTTCTTCTAGTCAAGTTGTGCCACAAACTCCTCTTTTCCCCAATCCTATTCAGTACCTCCTCATTAGTTATGTGATCTACACATCTAATCTTCAGCATTTTTCTGTAGCACCACATTTCAAAAGCTTCTATTCTCTTCTTGTCCAAACTATTTATCGTCCATGTTTTACTTCCATGCATGGCTGCACTCCATACTAATACTTTCAGAAGCGGATTCCTGACACTTAAATCTATACTCGATGTTATTAAATTTCTCTTCTTCAGAAACGCTTTCCTTGCCATTGCCAGTTTACATTTTATACCCTCTCTACTCCGACCATCATCAGTTACTTTGCTCCCCAAATAGTAAAACTCCTTTACTATTTTAAGTGTCTCGTTTCCTAATCTAATTCACTTAAGGTACTGCGTTATTTCAACACCACCGCCCCACAACACTGGATTGTTTTTGGCCTCCCAGGTCATCAGACGTCACACCATGAGATTTTTTTCTCTGGGGGTACATAAAAAAAGTGTTCGTCCTACCTATGGCATCTACCCTTCAATAAACGATAAACTGTTGAAGCTGTCACTCCAGTAAACAGGAACCTCTTGATTCGTGTGTTGCATGAAATGTACAACCGTTTCGACGTTTCTCGAGCAACGCATGGTGCTCATGTTGAGTGTGTGGTACAGTGTCTGTGCGAATATAAGGTTTTCGCCCTCCTCTATCCAGTTATATGCCTAATGTGTTCTATCCCTCCCTCTATCCAGTGACATGCCTAAAGTGCTCTACCTTCCATAGTTTGTCTGTGATAAACAACTGAAATCTGTTGTTTCTTTATGAATCAACCTGTTTGTTCAGCTGTCAAGTCGGCTTTAATCAGCGCAGAGCAGGCAAAGCGTAAAGTTAAGAAGGCATTAGCTGGACAGACAGCACGGCCTCTGGGCCTTTATTTTGTTGCAATTTTATTATTATTATTATTGTCATTATTATTATTATTATTTATTTGGCTTGGGGTTATTTTGCCGTACTGCATACAGCTTGGTACAAATATGAACTCATATATGGAGAGAAAACAGAATATAAATAGTGTGTACAATAGCTTTAAATTATTTTACTATTTCACATAAGTCCAATACATATAGATAAGGAATCTTCACATATCAACTGAAGGGCTTATTTCAATAGTGGTACAAGTCCATTACCTCCACTTTTCTGCCTACAATACTTCTGAAATTAATGATCCAAACAAACAGAAAGAAAGGTTCATCTCTAGCAAGAAGCCATATGCTTCAATATTTCTGGTACCTCAACTACAGATTTTTCAGCGCTCATTTAACTTTAGGACTCTGTATCTCACAATGAACAAAAATGGACTTGTACCACTATTGAAATAAGCCCTTCACCTTTAGACAGATATAAAACAGCTTTGTTAATCCACCTCAGTCCTGAGCTTAGATTCTGTGAATGAAAATAATGGTAGTCAATGACTTGTTGTGGGACCAAACAAGACCGAAACATCAATTTCTTTTTTTTTTTTTAAAGACCCTTGAGTCAACTTCGTGCCCTTTGTTGGGGCATGTAGCATATAAACAACTTCATAAATCAACCATATTTTTCATCATAGTAATGACATGTTTCCACAGATTACTTTGATGAATTTTATTTATGAACTGAGAACTGAAATATACGAATGTATTTGTGTAAGGACCACAACACGTTAGTTAGCCATTATGTCTGAAATACTGTCAGAAAACTTTTCATTCCAGGGTCTTCAAAAATATTTTGCAAAAACAGACACAATGTCTGATGGGATAGCAGCAATCAGTGATTGTATAATGTTACTTATAATCCGTCTTGATTGCAAATTTTTTTTCAGTTCATCTGTTTACAATACGCTGTCCGATTAAGACGTTTTCTTATTTTTGAAACCTATTAGATTTTGTAACTACTACATTCGAGTAGTGCAAGTCAACTTCCGAAAATGTGGAGATCTTAATGCTGCTAAAGTACTTGTCGACTCTCGGCTATCACTGGTGAGCATACCGTATTCCACTGCACCACGGAGTTTCTAACGTGTAACGAAGTGGCACGGCACGTCGCTTTTGGCAATAAAAGTGTGTCGCATTTAATGTTTTCAAGAACGTGTAGTAAGATGCGTGCACTGAACCGGTTTCTGGTTTCTAATTTTACATGGAATATCGACCGCGTAGAAATACTGTCAGGTGGTGGAGAGCATAACGTAAGATCCACAACAGAGCGTGTTTGTGGGAACACAGACACCAGGAAAGGAGAGCCGTCGTTGAGGACTATGATGTCACCATTTCCATTAAATTAGCTAAGCTTTGCCCTATGCCTTCTGTACACGAATTTTTCCAAATAGCACCAGAAGTGCTTCAGGCTGGAGTAACAGTCTGTTCCATTCTGCTCCACGAATCTCGCTCGTCGGGGAGCCAACCCCACCAAAAGCGTGGCTCACACAGAACGTAATTTAATTGGGGCTACCGTTATCTGCAGTCCTGCGGTAGGGGAGCTGACGTGTACTTCCGAAAAATTAACTTCTTTCCGCAGCAGGACTGCGACACCACCCTTACAATCTGGTCTGCCCGAAATGATATCGACGAACCGTCCACAGTTGATATGCGTGTCTAGTTTGCGCCAATGTTAGCTGCAAATATTTATTTTAGATGAATTTCTCTTAATAGATGCTCTCTATTGTCCATGGCTGACCGAACGAATACTGAAGGTACCTGGAAACACTGATAGCAAATAATGCTTTCAAAATCAATTTCTTAAGTCTCCCATTATCAACTCTGATTTGGTAAAGGACTGTATCTCAGTTGTTATTATGAGACTGTTGCTAGTATTTGTGAGTTGATTGTAGCTGCCATTCGTCGTGAACGTGCTGAGCACTACCATTGTGATTTCCCCGCTGTCCCTGTCTTATGACTCGGCATGATGGACGCCCAGTTCGCCCAGGATAAAGCAAGCAGGAGGATAGCGTGCGAACCTCCACGGTGTCTCATCACGCTTCATGTGACGTAAAACAATAATAATTCGAAAACGTCTGCGTATCCGCACTGGTCGACTGTGTACCTCACCACTGTCCCATTGAACGTGGAGAACTGATCGAAGTTTAAGGCGCGGTATTTTCTTTACGTTTGGAGAAAAATCGTGTGGTACCGCAGATTATACAGTGTCAGGACACTTTTCCAACAAATTGAGGAAGAATCAAATCCTTGTCGAGAGCCAGTCCAAGCAAAATTTTCAACACTGGTCTGGTCTGCAGTCGACGTTCGAGGCGTCGTCATTGCTGGCTTAATGTGTAAACTCTGGATCAGGCATGTTGTGATTCTGTTTTGTCTACACAGGTGCTACGCAGCATCTTGTGCTGTCTTTGTCTTCCCTGCAGGAAGACAAAATCGAAACCAACACCTTATATGGAGCACCTCTCAAGTAAAAAAGAGTGGAAGAAAGCCCGTGATTCCGGAATAATGGACCTGAACCAGGTAAGCGACTTGAGGATGTATCAAAAACGTCACAGTGTCATTAACGAGCAGGTAGATGCAGCTCCATACCATCACTGCCGTAATACCATGCTGCATATCACTGTATGAACTTCTGGAATTAGGAAAAGTGATTTAACTACTCATGGTTAAGAACAAGCCGTCATGAAGGAAGGAGATAATGATTCCCAGACAAACAGGGCACTGCAGGAGTGCAGTGGCGACAGTCGAACATTTGTGCCAGGCCGGGAGTCGAACCCAGCTGCTCCGCTTCTCTATAACGGTTACCTTAATCGTCTCGGTCATCCAGACACGGTTTTCCGTCTGTTCTGTCAGATATGTCCGACTGTACAGACACCAGTTATATCTGTAATGCAAGTGAGAAGTTGGAAATTTTGGACGGGGGGAAAGCGTGTCTCGATGGCCGAGGCGGTTGAGGTAACTTATTACAGAGAAGAGGAGCAGCTGGGTTCGAGACCCTGTCAGGCAAAAATCTTCCATCCTCGCCGTCGCATTGCCGCAGCGTCCTCTGTGGTTGGAAGCCATTATTTCCTACCTATTTCTTTCCTATCCCACCTTTCTTCTATTCCTGTCTCTCCAATTTTTCCTGTTTCTGTCCCAGCTGCTTCATCTCGAAAAGTGTATGCTTTGTCAGACATATCTAACAGAACAGACACCACTCATATGTATAATTCCACGGGCGTGAGGGCTCTTTGATGCGAAAGTTTCAATGTGGATGCACAAGCCGCCCGAGTGGCCGAGCGGTTCTAGGCGCTACAGTCTGTAACCGCGCAACCGCTACGGTCCCAGGTTCGAATCCTGCCTCGGGCATGGATGTGTGTGATGTCCTTAGGTTAGTTATGTTTAAGTAGTTCTAAGTTCTAGGGGACTGATGACCTCAGCAGTTAAGTCCCATAGTGCTCAGAGCCATTTGAACAATTTTTTTGGATGCACAACCAACGTCTTAACTCCTACAGGAATCAGAAATCTGCGAGTAGGGGTTTATTTTTGGGCATCGTTGGTGTGTGGCGAGCGGTAAATTGGGAATTAGCGTCTTATGGGAAGAATTTCCGATGGCAGAGGCGTTTAAGGCAGGAGTTCTAGAGAAGCAGAGCTCCGGGTTCGAGTCCCGATACGGGACAATCTTTCAGTTCTCTCAGTTGCATTGCCGCAGTGCTCTGTGTGTGGCTGGAAGTCATTATTTCCTTCCTACCTCTTTCCCTTCACGTTTCCTTTCCATTCATTTCATCTTAGTAATTTATGCAGTAGTACAGGTCCTTCTATTCAATCTCATACAGAATGGAGGCTTCACTGGGGATATATATCAATTCTTTAGGGAAAGGATATGTCGAATAGCAATAATATATCAAGATCAATACATACTATAAAAATGGATGACATATGTACGTATCTCAGTTATATGTATGTCACACATCTCCACCTTAACCAATTGACCGATATCCGCAAAGTTTGGTACACCTATCACTCAATTTGTGGAAAGAATCACTGTGGGAGTAAGAACCACCTTGAGATGGACGGTGACAGGTGGAAAAAGAAGAGAGGGGGAGGAGGAAATGGACAAAGGGACAGGGAGGAGGAAATCGGTGAAAAATAGAAGAGCAGAAACTGGACAGGTAGAGGGGCAAGAGGACGTGGACAGAGAAAGGAAAGATGAGGAGATTGACAGAGATAGGAGGGCTGCGGATATGAATTGTGATGGGGGAGGAGAAAATAGACAGGGAGAGGTGGGGGGACAAGATGGACAAACAGAGGAGGGGTGAGGAGGTGTTAGATTGGAGAAAGTAAGAGGAGATAGAATGAGAAGGAGGGAGGAAGAAATAGAATTAGAACGTGGAGGAGGAGACAGACAAAGGGTGAAGGAGATAGATAGAGGGGTGACGAGCAGGAGGACAGAGAGAGAGGAAGAGAGAGAGGGGGGGAGAGAGAGAGAGAGAGAGAGAGAGAGAGAGAGTAGAACAATTGGAAAGAGAGGGAGAAGGAGCAGGTGGAGACGGAGAGACGTGTATAAGGATAGGAGGAGATGGAAAGGGAGAGGGACAGGAGGTTATGGGCCGAGTGTGAGGGATACACAGCCCCCCCCCCCCCCCACCAAGGAATAATGTGTACAAGAAGGCGAGGTTGCAATGAACTTAAATCATAGAAACGAGAAGAATACTTCTTGCGATTCCGTGTGCTTTGTAACAATTACGCTATATTCTTCCTCTCGGAATAGTTATCGAGAGTAATTCCGACTACCGTAACAATAAAAGCCTAAGTGACCAGTTGAAACAAGTGTGATTCCGTAAATAGATTCAATGTTAACACGGTTTATACCAAAAGGTGTAAGAGCTAATTCTAGCACACATGAACTATGTGGGATAAACCGAGAAAAATGTTGCTGTACTTCATTCGAGCGAACCAGATGATGTTCACTCTTGTGGGTACACGGTCTGGTCGACATAATGCTTGGACCAAACGACGTTCTATTCCTGGTGTACGTCATCGAAAACATCAAAATCCCTCTATGTAAGTACAAGGACCATGAAACGCAGCCGTCAGTATCGGATAGCAAACTGTAACCAGAAATATGGAATTTTGTTGCGCTGCTCACGACGGCAGTAAGCTCCCTTCGAGGTTGCATGTTTTAGTGGACAACTGGAGCGTTGAGTGGATT
This sequence comes from Schistocerca serialis cubense, assembly GCF_023864345.2. Lineage (NCBI taxonomy): Eukaryota > Metazoa > Arthropoda > Insecta > Orthoptera > Acrididae > Schistocerca > Schistocerca serialis. The sequence goes on along the minus strand of NC_064645.1, from coordinate 253,621,442 downwards.
ACCTCCTGTCTCAGATTGAGCCAGATCTCCGAGACGACCCTGGAACCTCCTGACGGCGTTGCCTGCAGCAGCGGTTGTTTTGAAGTCAATCGAGCGGAGCTGAATTATAGAATGATCACTCAAGGATGGAAACAAACAGATAACCTTGTACACCAATGGCTCTTTTCTGGCCACACATATCACACAGCGAGGCGCAAGACTCAAACCTTTAACTCCGAAGATAGCGAACCAGCGAAATACAAGATTAACAGGCTTATTACCCTGAAGACTATCTTACCCATGTCTAACACAAGCATTCTGTGTTACCAGAATTCATCATAAGAAGTGTAAATACTGTGAATATGTCATCAAGCAATAATGACCATGAGAACAGTTTCAATATTGTCATGATCTATCTAAAGGCGATAGAAAGTTTATTTTCATCACAAAAAGGAGACTGTTTCAGCCAATACGTATCCTCATATCGACTCTGTGATTTGTGTATAATGACATCGTCAACTAGTCAAAATATGCTCGTTCAAGGAGTCGTAAGACCAATGAAACTTTAGATTATAGTCTTAGAGATTACCGTTGGTGCGTGGTGGATTATTGATTATTGGAAATCATATGGAAATAGAAATTATCAATGAATGATGCCCTCTGGGTCCGATCGATTGGCAAGTAGTTCGTGGGATAAGGTTTATGAAGCACCTTGCGATAGTGAATATGGATTGTTTGACAGCATTATCGCTTACGAATACTCACTCGTTGTTACTTCTGATAACGCGGCCACATTGTCCGATGGACAAATACAGACAAATACATACTTGACTGGTTTCATTCTTCTTGATGGGCTAATCTTTTATACCAATACGTTTACCACACACTGTATCAGCAATATCTGCTTCATATATTATAACCTCTGCAAGTACACACAATTTTTCCTTTCAAGTGCCATTCCATTGAGTCATCATGTCTCACACACTTCAAATGCTATGCTTATGGATTGCTTACGTTCTTTAAAATCTGTCCAAGTATTATAAATCAAATGTCTAGAGTATTCCTATACATGCCATCCTATCTGACTCAGTAATGGTAGAACACATCTCCCAAAGTTCATGGAGCATGGTCGCTTCAAGGAGAGGAGGGAGCCCGAATATCCGTCTATCTTTGAGATCTTTGATTTGTGCCAACCGACTCCAGATCCTGCTACTCGCATCAAGAATGAAGAGAAGAAATACGAAGAAATGCGGAAGGACAGCAGTGCAGAGGTAACCTAACAACAGTATTAACACGTAAAGCAAACAGGAAGAGACGCCAAGACAGGGCGAGAGGAAAAAAAACCAATTACATATCTTATTGTATGCAATGCAGAACCATCCACCCTCCCAGATAATTAGAGTTTTACTTGTAGAACTTAGTAAGGAACGCACTTCATTGCAATCCATTAGTACTAACTAGCACTGGTTACAAAATCCCAGAGTAAATTTAAGGTGGAATGTGGAAAGTAAGATTCCATTGTAAAATTACCTGGGATTCGGAATATACCACTCGTTCGCACACAAGTTATAAATGCACTTTAAGAGTTGATTCAGTCTTCCATTATTTCCAATGGTCGTTCGACATGCTATCTCATTTGTCCAGTACACGATGTACGACCATACGGAGTGTCAGTCTGAATACGTTTGTGTAAAACTAAGCACTGCTCTAAACTTCAGTGGGCATATGCTGTTAGAAATAAAGAAGACGAAAGCAGACTTCAATTTCTGTGCAGTAGCTTGCGGAAAAACGTGAACTATGCTAGTGTGACGATATGTAAATTACATTTCCAGAATTTGTGAATCTTATCAAGGCCGCATGCAGAAGAAGGTTTAGAAACCTGAAGAATCTATGCATACAATAAAATTGTAATTAGCTGACGTCTGTGCATAGGGATATTTAAGAAAACTAAAAATGAGGGTTTTTATAACGCAATAGAAGCCAAAACTTATTTTTAAAAGATTATTCTGTTTATCTGTCTGTTCGTATGTTTGCACGTTCGTCACTACTGCACAATATTGGATGTAGTTTTCACAGTTAGGTCTTACTTAAAATAAGCTATATGTTTCGTCTTGATACGCTGCGTACAAAACAATGTATCTTGACATACAGAGAGCATTTCTTTTACTTTTTTTTTATTTTTTTATTTTTTTCATTTCTTTGACTGGGTCAATACCGAGATATCGGAATCCGTAGGAGATACAAGGAAAACGTCTTAGGAACAGTTAGATGTTTTTTTGAAAAATCAATTTTTTTCCATAATGATACGTTTAGTGAAGGTTGAGGTGTCCACGAAAATGAATAGAGCCGTCAGTTTTTTATGTGGATCGACTCAGTTCCATGTAAGGAACATTTGAGTATATTTTATAAAACTAAACGAAATAAAGCAGGATAGAAATGATATAATCCATAAAAAGCAGTATTTTGGACTGTTTTATCATAATAATAATAATTTAACAGTTTAACTTCGCGATACAAAGACATTCTTAAATTCATTGTGGATGTGCTGTAACTATTATCTTTGATGAGTCTGTGGAGTAGGCACTAAAAGTCTATTATCGCTGATAAATTTGTCGAGTTGACACTAAAAATCACTGTCATATATTACTTCAGAGATTTTCATTGTGTGTTACCGATATAAGTGAAGTGATACAGTTGTTGTGATTTCGTGTCAGTGCCTTCATTCTTTCAACTTCTTTCATTCATAGTTACTCTGCCAGAGAGCCTTTGTCTAATTGTTCCTTCGGTAGAGGAACTCATTCGTTTCGTCTATGGAGATGCATCCCAAATAACACGTTACGAAAATTCTTGGCTTTTTGAACTGGCTATACTGACGCCTAAAAACGATCAAGTGGTTGCAATAAACCGAAGAATTTTGGAAAAAGTTAATGGGATGGTGGTGGTACTTATCGGCTAAAGTATCTTAACTCCGTTTCTGCATCAGGATTCCCCACGCTTAACATTGCTCTAAAAGTTGGTATTTCGATTATGCTGCTTCGGAACTTACCTCTTCGATCCTATGTAATGGAATTCTTCTTAAAGTGGAGTCATTTCGTAAAAAATTATAGAATCTGAAATTGTTACGGGCTGTGGTGCTAGTGAAACCACGCATACCCTCATTACCAACAATCTCCCTTTCCATTTCAAACGCGTACGGTTTCCCGTGATCATATGCTTCTCCACGAACGTCAACAAATCGAAAGGACAGAAGCTTCGAGCCGTCGGTGTCGATCTTAGTATAAACTATTTCTCCCACGGACAGGTCTAGTAGCTTGCTTGCAGGTCACTAACTCGGATAGTTTGTTTATAATGGCTAGTATGTGCAAAACACCAAATGTTGTATACAAAGAAATTCTTCAGTTTTCGTAATTTCTTTAAATACAGTACCCACGTCTATTTTGTACTTCATTCTTCAAATATCTGTATCTGTGCTTACAGACACATCAGTTCTTTATTGTTGCTCCCTTTTGACAGCTTCACCTTCAGATTTTTATATCCGTTTTTCCGCCGATAATAAGCTGCAGTGTATTTTAAAATTCATCTGTGTTCGAGAATCACGAGGACAGATTCGCGTGCTAAAGCTAGTAGTTGATAGGAAATTAAGTAACCGAAACAGACCACACGAATATATGAGTATTTGAGAGTGGGAGGACTCTTAAACAAAAGTAGACGATGTTGCCATAGAGTCTCTTTGTGAAGTCTTCCAGAATCGGAATTCCCGGTAGATTGGGCATCATCACGGAGCATTACACGTTTATTCACGTAACGATGGGGAGGACCAGCTGAGAGAAATTGGTTGGAAACAGTGAGTATTATAAATATACATTTAGGTTCCCGTTAAAAATTCTCTTGCTTGCAATTGCCTGCGTATTTTTCTACGTAGTTGCTGTAGGTATACACGTGCTGTACTGTAACAATTAGTAAAAAAAAGAAGCATCACAAACGTTACATACGAAACGGATCAGCGACAATGCAATATGTTTTTCGAGTCATAAGTCGGTTGACTTGTTTCATCTTCCTTTACGTTGTAATCATTTTCTGTCTTCCTTATTACTACACACTGCATGGGCAATAATCTGCTTCCTATATACTTACCTTTCCACATCACATTTTTTCCTTTTAAGTCCTTGGTTCATTATTCCTGGATGCCTTAGCAGTAGTCATGTCACCCTAATCCTTATTCTACTAAGTGTGCGGCATAAAAACATTCTCTCGCCTTTTCACTCGTATGCCTCTCAATTAATATTAATTTTTAACAACCGTCTATAGCACCGCATTTCACACTATTTAATAGCAAAAATTAAGGGCTACTTAATTAATACCTAGTCTGTTAAAAACAAATCTTAGTCAGTTGTCTAAGGTTTCTATCTGTTAGACATACACCAACCTAGCTGAATAATTGATGGTAAAATGAAACCATCCACAGGGCCACGTTGTTGGGCGCCTCAAGGAGAGAAACGTGGCCGAAGAAATACCACCGTCTGATGACCGCGACCGAAAACAGAGTGCAAAGCGTCGCCATCGCCGCAAGAGACGTGAGCGGAAACTGCAGGAGTGCCCCGCTGAGGTTAAGTCAGTGTCATTACTGCAATTAAGACTAAGCTAGACGAAACGACCACACAGGGTGAGAGCGAAGGAGGAACAACTATTTCTCGCGCTGTACCCATTGCAGATTCAGCCACACTGCCAGATCATGTCTATAGAGGATTTCTGACACTCCAGACATGCCTCCACAACTCTAAACACAGTCGTCTTTCATGTTTATAATAAGAACAATTTGAGGGATTCACGTTATTAAATCAAATAATACACTAGTTACAAGACCACGATCAGGTAAGTTTTGGGTCATGCAGATTGTTACTGCTGTGGAATACTAAGGTCCGATGTAAAACAGCCTTGGGTTGGGAATATAGCACTTGTGTGACACAATGCAGCTTCGAACAAATTGATATGCAAAATTTATAGACCTACATATGTGCGAGTCACAACTGACCAACGACTACTGCTGGTTGGAGACACATCCATATATTACTACTGCAAATTTGATGGAAGGGTATAAGATTACCAAATGACTCCAATTTCGATAAAGTCAGTATCGATGGAGCGCGTGTTCGAAGTGTGGAACGATGGGAAATGAAACTGTTGTCACATTTTAGACGCAAAATATGACGATAGCTGTTTTAAGCGCTCTATGGAATCGCGCAGAACCTCAGTTCGGCTGGCCGACGTGCGTTTAACGAAGCGCATACAGATTTCGAGTACTGCGCCTTAACCAACTCACTACTTCACTCGGTTGCAGTTCCTTGTGAAAATACGATCTTTGTTCACCTTGTCTCATTCAGAGACGTAAAACGTCGCCCAAGCATCAGACTGTGCGAGAGCTGAACTGCTCAGCAAAGGGTGAGTTTAAGTACCCGCAGTTCCAATGGTATTACATCTTTATCTATTTGCTGGGAAGGAAAGAGGAAGTTAGCTACGTGCTAACCATTAACCGAAGTAACGTAGACTCGCCCAGTCAGTCCCAAACTGAACAGAAATACTAGCGCGAAGATATATCACACAAAAGTAAAAAACCGCAATTTACGTACACATACGTATGGGCAATATTAGCCCTAACTATTAGCGGAACTGCACACTTGAATAGGGTACGCAGGTACCTCCACGACTGCCAGCAATAAACATGTTATGAGGTAGTAGGGAACGGATAAACGGTTGGAAACAGTTACAACAGTCCACCGATTTGTGCCAACAAGAAAGTAACGTCCCACATAACGTAGATGGCAAAAACAGAATGACTGTCATAACACATCAGAAAGCTTGGTAGCGAGTATATTGGTTCGTTACCTTATAAGAATTGGGCAAGATGAATCTGATCTCATAAACATTCCCACCTTATTAATGATAACCTCTGTGACTGACACAAAGCGCACAACGATAACTACTTCAAGTTTCTTAAAACAGACCTGACACTTGGAGAGCATCAGTTACACTTTCGTGCGATCTTTGCGGGTCTATTACAATTTCATCAACAGTTCCTCACGTGATAAGGTGATTTATCGAGACTATTTGCGTCAGTTAGTAGTAACAACAGTGGGTAAAGCACACACGATAACAATGACACAAGTTGTGAAAAAGCGTTATTGTCTCTCACTGGAGCGAACCAGGGCTGGCCCAGGAGACTCGGCGTAGGTTCTGACAGGGTTACTACGAGAACCTAATCGGTTGTCATCCCATCTGCATGTCCAGCTAATCCCCTATCCGCGTCAGTACCGAAGTTTTAGCACCTAAACATAAGAAAGAAGAACAGTATGCACAGGGTTAAAGGGCTGTAGTATAACTGGCGTGACAAAAAAGTACTGCACTAATAACCTTAGATATTGTACAAGCTCTGATACTACAGTAGAACACCGTGAAACAAGTGCAAATGTTGCACTGATTGACTTTTCCGTTGGTTCTTGGTAGATAATTTCATACATCATGAATGAAATACACACAACACTGGTGTAATATTCTACAATATATTGTAAAATACGAGTATTACACCAGTGTCGTGCATGTTTCATATGTAATGTAAGTCCAAATCTATTATTGGTCAGTAAAACTTCCTCTCTAAAGACTAATGTATTATTAGGATAAGTGACATAAAGCTAGTTAGACCTAATAACTCCACAGGATTTATTTTTAGTTGAATGTAACACTTAACTTTGGCACAAGATTCAGCTTAGTAGCATAAAAGTAAATTTATGTTTTCGTTAGCAGGCTCCCTTCGTGAGCTCACGAATAAGCCACGACTACCGCAGTGATTGTCAGAAAGACCTGAAATGGGTGACTTTACAGATAAACATATCGCTCCCAATAGAATCACATGTTTGAAATTAAAAATGTTGATGAGCAGATAACTTAACTGAGTTTATAAAAAAGAAAATGTTTGGCCATAGCACATGTGAAACTTGGGTGTTGTAACTCGCATGACGATAAACAACTCGCTACAGATTTGAAGTTAAACACGAGTGCGCAAAGAAAGGGAAACTGTTAAGTTCGTTAATACGTAAGTTAGGTTACAGTGAAATTAAAATATCAATACCTTGGCGAATATTGTGTAATGAGTTTGAGGTGAATATGCTAGTACCACAGTGACTGCCGAAAAAGGAAAGAACTACAGAAATAATCACGTACGCTCCGAATATCTTGATCGAATTCTTGTTGATCTCGTGATTACTAGTAAACGCACCTGAATTGAAAAGATGGAGGTCCTAATGTCAATCCGAAACCTTTGCATACATCCCATAACTCGGTTAGTGAACTCTGCAGCTGCTCACCACACATAGCATCACTGGTACCCACGAGTGGCTGCCGTAGTTGCTGTAGGATTCTCCGTCATCTCACCTACATGAAAGCCAGTTCTCTCTCAGAGCGCAGAATCATAGTTCCTCTCTCAAGTTATGTGCGAGTCTCGGCTGGAAGTACGTTCTAGAGCTCTCCCAGTAAGAAGCAGAAATTTTCTGTATCTTTTTGTGTATGCATGATTTTGACCACCTATGACGATGATTCTTCGCAGTCACTACCAATAAGATTCTTTCTAACGGTGCAACAGTCTCCCTTCCATACTGAATTTTACTGTAATCAACCAGCAGTGAGAGTCATTATGCTGGACCTCAGAAACAGCCAACTTCTGACTCCCTCCATCTGTACTGTTTCCCATTTCAGCCAACCAGGCCTCTTCGATGTTCACACGCAAGCGAGAACTGATCTCCCACTCCAGAATTTATCTGTATAATCCTACGGTAGCCGCTCGTACTGTTTCTTAGCACAGTCAACAACAGTTCTTAGCTTCGAACCAGCCTCACGGCTGTGGCTTCCGTGCTCTCAAGTACAAAAGATACAGGTGGTCTCTCCTCCCACTTCATTTCAGAGACTTTTTGTTTGCAGTTCCCAGAACACGGGCTTCCTGCAGGGCGCAGGGCACTGCGATACCACACACTCTGTAGCTGCTAGCTCGCGACGCGTCTCCTTGCTGTCACTGGACACACCAGGTTAAAACAGTATATTTCCATCGTTTACCATGCAAATACGGACGGTGTCTCTCCCGTGGAGCTTAGCCCGCATGTAACATACTGTACCCAGCTTTTACTTGGCTACTCTCCCTCCTTTTCTAGTGGCAATACCTGTCCGCTGAAGAGAGCTGTGGCCCTGCTAGTAGCCTGACACCGACCCACACTACCCTATTCAGCTGGCCTGTGTTCAACATGTGGCCAGTAGGGTTCCGAGCTAATTATTTAAACAGTCCTCCAGATTAATAGAATAATATGGAAGTTTAATAATCACAATTCCTCATTTATCTATGACGGTATTCGAACTCTCATTTCTAGCTGGCAGTTACGTAAACTGTCTGCGTTTATCAATGAAATTGGAGTCCCATTACGGCACGAGACAGTTTTTACAAAAACGTCCGCATGATACCTTGTTTAAAATTACGTGCATACTTTATTCACTATATATATGAGGTACATGTGAAGCTGCTTTACTGTTGTAATTAGTAAACAAAAATCTTCACAGACATTATAACAACACAGACCACGGATAAAAGATCATGTTTTCAGACATACCAGTCTCATGGCTGGTTTCATTCTTCTTAATGGGCTAATCGTTCTTATCAGAGTGTACATTACTCACAGCTTCGGCAATAAATTGCGTCTACATTCCAATCTTTGTACATTGTCTCAGCTTTTCCTGCCAAGCGCCTAGTTACCTGTTCATGGATGTCTTACAAGTAGTCGTATCAACCTACCACTAACGCTCGACTTTTCATTCTTGCACCCCTCTGTTCTCCATTTTGGTCAGTACCTTAGTTTTTAACTGTCATCTACAGCGCTGTATTACACTTTCTTTACAGCCTACACTTAAGAACTTCTTGTCTGCTGTTTAATCTGTTTAGAGACTTCTAAGTGTCTAAAGTTTTAAGTATGACAGATATATGCCATTCTATCTCAGTAAGTAATGATAAAATCAAACCACCCACAGGTTCACGTTGTTGGGCGCTTCAAGGTGAAGAAGGTCGTAGATGAAAATTCACCGTTTAAGGTTCAAGAAATTGACCTGACTACACAAAGTGAGATTTGCTCCGAGGAACCGGTAGGTCGAATCGTCGCAAGAGGGCCCCGTTGAGGTAAGTCAATATCATTACCACCATGATGAGTAATCAGGAAGATATGGCTGATAGGGTGAGAGTGAAGAAAGACTAGTTACATCTCACATTGCACACTTTGTAGAATGAGCCACTTAGCCAGTTGATATTTACCGAGAATATCTCACGATCCGCACATATCTCCATAAATGTAAAATGCCACTGACCCTCAATTTTACATGAAGGACTAGGAAAGTGATTCACTTCATTGCAATAAAATAATACAAACGTTCGTTGGTTAGAAGACCCTGAAGCAAATGCGAGATCGAACGTTAAAGTTTTCGTGAGGGAGTGCAAGGTTCCACCACAACATTTTCACAGATCCGGACTATTTTACTCGTGTCACGCACGCCAGCCTAAAACGTTTTCAGATAAACCAATTACAGAATTCCATCCTGGTAACTCACAACTAGCGGAAGGCTACAGCCAGTCGGAGACACATTCGTCTATCAGTATTGCAGGTACGAGGCAATGGTGTGAGACTAGTAGGTGAATTTCAGTTAGTAGGTGAATTTCAGTTCGGGAAAAGTCGTTACTGACGTAGCCCAACTTCGTGTTGTTGCAGTTTTCTGTGGAATACCATCTTCGCTTGGCTTGTCTCTTAGAGAAATGCATAGATTCACGAAAAATCCCATCTCGACATAGTTCACTGTTCACTGGTTGCAAGTGATTTTAACTATCTCTTACTGTACTGAGTTTGTATCCTTAACAATTTTCTTCCAAGAACAATGGAAGTTTCGAAGATGTTGATTTGTAATGTACACATATACCGCAGAACCATAGAGTCGTCTGCTCAGTGACACACTAAACAGTGACATTTGTGCGAAGTAATATCGCTATCAAAGGAAAAAACTGCTACGCACTTAAGTATGTATGTGATATTACGACAGCCAGTTAGCAGCACTGAACACTTGAGAAGGCTGTGCGTATCTTAGTGGATACGAAGTAGAAACTGGAAATAAATGACGCCATGTCTACCACTATGACCATGTTGTGAAGCAGCAGAGGACGGATAATGTACTCAGAAACAATTACAACACGCCAAAGATTGATGCCTAGGAGAAGGGGATATCCCATCTAATATAGACGACTGAGATGCAATGAGTACTACGTCTATTCAGTACGCTTGCCATCAAGTACTACGATGTGATTTCTTCAAACAAGCAGGATCAATCTGACCTCATAAACATTCCAAAATTATTAATGTATTATCCTGCGATCGAAACGAAGATATTCTTCGTCTTTCTTCCAACGCAGCTCACCCTCTGAGAGCTTCTGTTGTACTTCCGTGGCGTCTGTTTTGCTCTGTAACGACTATGCCAATGATTCTTCTAATGTTGACACAAACGTTCGTAATCTTGTAAATAGGTTCTCAATCCAGACTACTTGTTTAAGATGATGCTGAGAGCAATCTGTAGAACCGACATGAAATCAGTGGCACAAGCTATGACGAAATGTTACTATCTCACATTGGGGTGAATCAGAGGTCGCCTAGGTGCCTCAACATAGTTTCTACTAGCGATACTGCGAGGACTAAACTCGAATTCATCTCACCTGTACGTCCACATCAGTCTGCATCTTCTTTAACAGAGATGATTTCCAACCTGAAGTTAACGAACACGATATTACGACGTACTTACGGGATATCAGTCTATAATGTGGAAATACTTTATTTTGTACAAACAGAAGTATGTTGTTTTCGAGTTTAAACTGTTTCGGTTATAGCTGGATCAGTAGTGTGTATTTTACTCTGTTCGAGGCTGAGCAAATAGTTTGGGGCAAACCTTATAACTAATTAGTCGATGTATTTAAAAAACAACGTTTACTTTGACATTGCTGTCGCTGTTTGATACAAAGTACACTTTTGGATGGAGACCAACAGAGCATCATGTGCTGCAACGGTTCACTTCTGCCCTTACATCTAACACAGTCGAACCACAATCACCCAAACCACACATCCATTTCCGAAAATTTTAAGAATGTTGACAATATTTGCACCAAAACGTCTTGAATGCTATTATACTAAAAAACAAAAGGGAAAACAGCGACACCCCACGAAGAAATTATACGAATGGCTCAGAAATCAGGAGATGTGATGTACATGTACGGACAAATAAATGATTACAGTTTCAGAATAGCTGAATTACTGATTCAAGAGAAAGAGCTTCACAAGTTGAGCAATTCAATAACTCGTTGGTCCGCATCTGTCCCTTATGCAAGCAGGTATTCGGCTTCGAATTCATTGGTAAAGTTGATGGATATTCTCCTGAGACATAATTCTATCCAATTGGCACGTTCGATCGTCAAAATGCGAAGCAAGTAGGAGCGCCCTGCCCATAATGCTCCAAACGATCCCAAATTGGGAAAGATCAGTCGACGTTGCTGGCAAAGGTAGGGTTTGGCAAACACGGGGAGAAGCAGTGGGAACTCACGCCGTGTGCGAGCGTGCATTGTCTTGGATTATTTCTCTGGTAAATTCCTCCCCTGTACAAGGGCCCTAGGCCCTAGGCCCAAGTGCCATTATACAGAGGAGAGAGTAAGTCACAGCCAAATTACTGACTGCCCCCTCGTCAGTAAACTGGGAGCACTCTTCCGGAATGTAGTGTACAGTGGTAACAGCTCTGGCTAGGTAAGGAATCCATAGGCCAGGAAGCAATCACATACAGACCCGCTTGAATACTTTGACTCACATCAATGGCTGCAGCGGGACACACCACAACTATGTAGTGGGGTTTACCACCCAAGCCCAACAGGCCCCCTCCTAGAGGCAGGTGGCGCTGTGCGTCAGAAGCGACGCTGCTGCATACAGTGAGACTGTACACTGTGCAGTGGTAGGCATCGTGTGGTGTACTTGGCTGCCACATCACTAATTTCTCTGCACCAAATTCCCACATACCTTGATACTAAGAGTAATATGATCGTCATCTGTATATGTTTAAAGATAAGGTGGTTGTCCTGAGAGGACTAAGCTCACTGAGACCAAATGTGTAGCACTTTTAACTCAGGGAATAAGAGCAAATGATGAATTCTGTAGCACTTGTAAATCTCCAAACCACATAATGCTTATATCTGACATAGTTTTCTTCGTATGCTGGCGTACAAACGAGTCGAGTAACTCCCAGTGAGAAGACTCTTATTTAAACATCAACATCAGGAGAGAGAATTCCATAACACTGTCCATGGCCGTATCCAACCCATTTGCAACGGAGGAATTAAGCTGTAGAGTCAGTTTAATTGATAACGTACCGGGGATTAGTGGAACTTTTTCTTTACAGTCCTACTGCCGAAATGAGATCTTCAGCGCCATCTTGTAGAACAGAAGACACTTTTTTTTTTTTTTCAAACCATATACTGAGTCATAAACTTCGAAGTTTCTTTTTGGGAACAATAGCTCTGCGTCTTATTTGTCAGCTACCAACCATTATCAGTACTGCTCAGATATTGATTTCTTCTAACCCTTTTCTATCACTCGCCAAATAATAATGCTCTATATCAATAATGTAAGTTCTAGGTGAATAATGTTGTTTATAGTATAATAATGCAGCTAAATCTATCGTGGTTGCCAAGGTGGATGGTATCAAGATCGATCGAGGCTGTGAAGAGTTTGAGGAAGGGGCATACAAGAGTCTCCTGGATGCTGTCAAAGTGGACGCAGCCAGTAAACAGTTAGAGGAGGGTGCAGCCGATAGTGTCGTAGATGCTACCAAGCTGGATCGAAAGAGTGAAGATGTGGAGGAGGGAGCAGCTGAGAGTCTCATTTGTGCTGCCAAGATGGAACAAGCACGTGAAGAGTTGGTGGAGGGAGCAGCTGAGAGTCTCGTTGGTGCTGCCAAGATGGAACAAGCACGTGAAGAGTTGGTGGAGGGAGCAGCTGAGAGTCTCGTTGGTGCTGCCAAGATGGAACAAGCACGTTAAGAGTTGGTGGAGGGAGCACCTGAGAATCTCGTTGGTGCTGCCAAGATGGAACAAGCGCGTGAAGAGTTGGTGGAGGAAGCAGCTGAGAGTCTCGGTGGTGCTGCCAAGATGGAACAAGCGCGTGAAGAGTTGGTGGAGGGAGCAGCTGAGAGTCTTGTTGGTGCTGCCAAGACTGAACAAGCACGTGAAGAAATGGTGGAGGGAGCAGCTGAGAGTCTTGTTGGTGCTGCCAAGATGGAACAAGTGCATGAAGAATTGGTGGAGGGAGTAGCTGAGAGTCTCGTTGGTGCTGCCAAGATGGAACAAGCACGTGAAGAGCTGAGAGTCTCGTTGGTGCTGTCAAGATGGAACAAGCGCATGAATAGTTGGTGGAGGGAGCAGCTGAGTGTCTCGTTGGTGCTGCCAAGATGGAACAAGCACGTGAAGAGTTGGTGGATGGAGCAGCTGAGAGTCTCGTTGGTGCTGCCAAGATGGAACAAGCACGTGAAGAGTTGGTGGAGGGAGCAGCTGAGAGTCTCGTTGGTGCTGTCAAGATGGAACAAGCGCATGAATAGTTGGTGGAGGGAGCAGCTGAGTGTCTCGTTGGTGCTGCCAAGATGGAACAAGCACGTGAAGAGTTGGTGGAGGGAGCAGCTGAGAGTCTCGTTGGTGCTGTCAAGATGGAACAAGCGCATGAAGAGTTGGTGGAGGGAGCAGCTGAGAGTCTCGTTGGTGCTGCCAAGATGGAACAAGCACGTGAAGAAAGGGTGGAGGGAACAGCTGAGAGTCTCGTTGGTGCTGCCAAGATGGAACAAGCACGTTAAGAGTTGGTGGAGGGAGCACCTGAGAATCTCGTTGGTGCTGCCAAGATGGAACAAGCGCGTGAAGAGTTGGTGGAGGAAGCAGCTGAGAGTCTCGGTGGTGCTGCCAAGATGGAACAAGCGCGTGAAGAGTTGGTGGAGGGAGCAGCTGAGAGTCTTGTTGGTGCTGCCAAGACTGAACAAGCACGTGAAGAAATGGTGGAGGGAGCAGCTGAGAGTCTCGTTGGTGCTGCCAAGATGGAACAAGTGCATGAAGAATTGGTGGAGGGAGTAGCTGAGAGTCTCGTTGGTGCTGCCAAGATGGAACAAGCATGTGAAGAGCTGAGAGTCTCGTTGGTGCTGTCAAGATGGAACAAGCGCATGAATAGTTGGTGGAGGGAGCAGCTGAGTGTCTCGTTGGTGCTGCCAAGATGGAACAAGCAAGTGAAGAGTTGGTGGAGGGAGCAGCTGAGAGTCTCGTTGGTGCTGCCAAGATGGAACAAGCGCGTGAAGAGTTGGTGGAGGGAGCAGCTGAGAGTCTCATTGGTGCTGTCAAGATGGAACAAGCGCATGAATAGTTGGTGGAGGGAGCAGCTGAGTGTCTCGTTGGTGCTGCCAAGATGGAACAAGCACGTGAAGAGTTGGTGGAGGGAGCAGCTGAGAGTCTCGTTGGTGCTGCCAAGATGGAACAAGCACGTGAAGAGTTGGTGGAGGGAGCATCTGAGAGTCTCGGTGGTGCTGCCAAGATGGAACAAGCGCGTGAAGAGTTGGTGGAAGGAGCAGCTGAGAGTCTCGTTGGTGCTGCCAAGCTGGAACAAGCACGTGAAGAAATGGTGGAGGGAGCAGCTGAGAGTCTCGTTGGTGCTGCCAAGATGGAACAAGCGCGTGAAGAATTGGTGGAGGAAGCAGCTGAGAGTCTCATTGGTGCTGCCAAGATGCAACAAGCACGTGAAGAGTTGGTGGAGGGAGCAGCTGAGAGTTTCGTTGGTGCTGTCAAGATGGAACAAGCGCATGAAGAGTTGGTGGAGGGAGCAGCTGAGAGTCTCGTTGGTGCTGCCAAGATGGAACAAGTGCATGAAGAATTGGTGGAGGGAGTAGCTGAGAGTCTCGTTGGTGCTGCCAAGATGGAACAAGCACGTGAAGAGCTGAGAGTCTCGTTGGTGCTGTCAAAATGGAACAAGCGCATGAAGAGTTGGTGGAGGGAGCAGCTGAGTGTCTTGTTGGTGCTGCCAAGATGGAACAAGCGCATGAAGAGTTGGTGGAGGGAGCAGCTGAGAGTCTCGTTGGTGCTGCCAAGATGGATCAAGTGATTTTAGAGTTGGTGGAGGGAGCAGCTGAGAGTCTCGTTGGTGCTGCCAAGATGGATCAAGTGATTGAAGAGTTGGTGGAGGGAGCAGCTGAGAGTCTCGTTGGTGCTGCCAAGATGGAACAAGCACGTGAAGAGTTGGTGGAGGGAGCAACTGAGGTG
Organism: Schistocerca serialis cubense; assembly: GCF_023864345.2. Lineage (NCBI taxonomy): Eukaryota > Metazoa > Arthropoda > Insecta > Orthoptera > Acrididae > Schistocerca > Schistocerca serialis. The sequence continues at coordinate 253,606,078 of NC_064645.1, read as the reverse complement.
CTCGTGGGTGCTGTGAAGATGGAAGAATTAGAGGAGGGGGCAGCTGCGAGTCTAATAGATGGTGCCAAGATGGAGGAAGGTCATGAAGAGGTGGAAGGGGAGGCAGCTGAGAGTCTCAGCAGCCATCCATTGGGTGCCACTTCAAACCAATGAAAAAAAGTTTCTGTGTTTCCCAAGTTCTTGTTTTCCGTTTTTGTTCTATTTGTGCTACTATTTTCGTTTTTGTTCTGTGTTTTCGTTTTTTGTTGCGTTCACATTAATTTTGTTTCTGTATCTTCATTTTTCACTTTTCGTTAGTAAACTTTGGTTTATTTAAAACAAAAAAATAAATTTTCCGTATTTCACCAAATGTACTCTTGTTTCTATAGTGTGCAATTGCAACAATAATTGTTGCCGAATCGAAAGTCCCTTTGATGTTCAGTTTATTCTACAACTGACTGTGTTTTCTGTCTTTACAAGCAACCAACAACACACACTACAAAATCCTAAGAGCAGACTAAGGTATTTGGGGATCTCATTTCAGTGGGTTTGTGAGTTCAGTCTGTGATAGACAGATAAGCGTAGTCATCAGTAAGTGTTACATGTGAGGGGTAATTAATGGCCACAATACAGGGTTATTACAAATGATTGAAGCGATTTCACAGCTCTACAATAACTTTATTATTTGAGATATTTTCACAATGCTTTGCACGCACATACAAAAACTCAAAAAGTTTTTTTAGGCATTCACAAATGTTCGATATGTGCCCCTATAGTGGTTCAGCAGACATCAAGCCGATAATCAAGTTCCTCCCACACTCGGCGCAGCATGTCCCCATCAATGAGTTCGAAAGCATCATTGATGCGAGCTCGCAGTTCTGGTATGTTTCTTGGTAGAGGAGGTTTAAACACTGAATCTTTCACATAACCCCACAGAAAGAAATCGCATGGGGTTAAGTCGGGAGAGCGTGGAGGCCATGACATGAATTACTGATCATGATCTCCACCACGACCGATCCATCGGTTTTCCAATCTCCTGTTTAAGAAATGCCGAACGTGATGATGGAAGTACAGTGGAGCACCATCCTGCTGAAAGATGAAGTCGGCGCTGTCGGTCTCCAGTTGTGGCATGAGCCAATTTTCCAGCATGTCCAGATACACGTGTCCTGTAACGTTTTTTTCGCAGAAGAAAAAGGGGCCGTAAACTTTAAACCGTGAGATTGCACAAAACACGTTAACTTTTGGTGAATTGCGAATTTGCTGCACGAATGCGTGAGGATTCTCTACCACCCAGAATCGCACATTGTATCTGTTCACTTCATCATTAAGAAAAAATATTGCTTCATCACTGAAAACAAGATTCGCACTGAACGCATCCTCTTCCATGAGCATTTTCAACCGCGCCGAAAATTCAAAGTGTTTGACTTGGTCATCGGGTGTCAGGGCTTGTAGCAATTGTAAACGGTAAGGCTTCTGCTTTAGCCTTTTCCATAAGATTTTCCAAACCGTCGGCTGTGCTACGTTTAGCTCCCTGCTTGCTTTATTCGTCGACTTCCGCGGGCTACACGTGAAACTTGCCCGCACGCGTTCAACCGTTTCTTCGCTCACTGCAGGCCGACCCGTTGCTTTCCCCTTACAGAGACATCCAGAAGCTTTAAACTGCGCATACCATCGCCGAATGGAGTTAGCAGTTGGTGGATCTTTGTTGAATTTCGTCCTGAAGTGTCGTTGCACTGTTATGACTGACTGATCTGAGTGCATTTCAAGCACGACATACGCTTTCTCGGCTCCTGTCGCCATTTTGTCTCACTGCGCTCTCGAGCGCTCTGGCGGCAGAAACCTGAAGTGCGGCTTCAGCCGAACAAAACTTTATGAGTTTTTCTACGTATCTGTAGCGTGTCGTGACCATATGTCAATGAATGGAGCTACAGTGAATTTATGAAATCGCTTCAATCATTTGTAATAGCCCTGTACATATAAGAAAGCGTTCGATTAAAGACGATTATAGAGCATTGCGAAGGTTGCTGTAATCTGTCCTCTTCTATGCAGCTTATTTCTTTATAGTAGCAACATATTTTTTGTGATTCTCCCTGCCTCTCTACCGATCATATTTCTAGTTTTTTTTTTTTTTTTTTTTTTTTTAAGGATATCGTCGTGAAGTCATAACATATGTTAAAAGAAGTCAAGCTGCCATTCAGAGGATTTGTCTCCCATTGTTTTCCGATATGAGTAGCTATATTATTCTACACAAATAATGCATAAGCATTACGTTTGGGTGTTTCAGTTTTCCTTTCTTTACATTGCGGTAAAATCCCTAGAGAGGATAAATGGGGAAGGAATGATGCTGGAATTAATCTTGCGTTGGGGTAAACCTGTACTTATTGGACCACATTCGAGCACCTATCCTTCTCTGAACAGGTTCTTATCTGAATAACATAGTAACATGACCCACCCTAACTTTACAACACATAGCAAATCAGGAGGTACATTATGTTAACATAAGTGTATTGTTAATGAAGTTCACTGGATATGGGAGGGAAGTGTGACCAATAACTAACTGGCGGAGTTTGTATCTGGGTCGTAATACAACCACTATCAAGCTCTTAGAAACCAATTGGGGCACCATACGCCTAGCAACCATTGTCGCCAAGCAGAACGCAGACTGAACATTTACAAACGATGCATATAGAGAGCACGCCTGCGTACTGGTTGCGGAAGATACGCCAATGGCCGTAACAACAAAAGGAATGTGAGCTAATCGGTATTTCAGTCTGATAGAATCCACACCAACACACAGGCCAAAATCTGACGAACTTGTCTATGCAGTTATGACTAAGTACGAACATAGTAGAAAAATGGCATATATGTTATTCACAGGGAAATCTATCTTGTATCGACTACAACCCACACAAAGGAACTCTTCTTAAATCTGATCTTGAAAGCTATTTAAGAACGGCGAAAGTCCATTGACTGTGTAGCTATACCCATGTGGCTTTTGGAAGAGAGCGGCATATATTACTCAGCATTTGTTAGTTCTTTGTCCTGGCAAAATTCACACACATATAGTCTCTCTCGATTTACATTACTGCACACATGCTGCGTAAGATGAAAGTCATTCAATAACGTGAGAGCTCATTGTTAAGGCAGCCATGGGGAATAACTCATTCTTATACCGTAAATTGCGAGCTGAACGAGACGCTCTGACGGAGGGTCCGTTCACTCAAAGGACAAAGACACAATGCTTATATGGCGGACACACTGAGGCAGCATCCACCTTCTGCTCCATCATGGGGCAAAACGAATCACTTCTGACCACCTGTGGCACAACAGCTTTCAGTGTATTCTATATCGCATTTATGGATGCCCCATTCATGGATTCAAGCTTATGATTCACTCCATGCCATCAACACGTTAAGAAAATGGGGACACACAAGGCTAAAAAGGAAGGACGTGCACAGTTTAATAACTGAACCAATCATTTCCATTCTCCCTCGAGAGGCTATTGGTGTGCTAAATAGATAAACGCATTAAAAAGAACGTAGTGGTATTATCGTGCAGTTTATACCAAAAGCCATAGTAATGAAAAGATGCCTATGATAGCCTTTCAGCATTAATGTAATATTGCAATTATTATTTTATACACACTTAGAGTGTTTGGGGTTTCTAATGTTTTGACTTAATGAATCTCCTCCTTCCATGATCAGGGGCAAAAGGTGATTTTTATGCAATGTATGCAACCTTACTGTCGCCGAGATACAGAATTGAGTCAAAGGTTGATAGAGACCGATATATCGACGTAAGTTCTGGCTCTGCTAGTTCTTATTTATCCATTGAGTATGCCAACTGTACTGATCCGATCTTGCTAATTTCAAATTAGATTGCGGTTGTCTGCGTATGCACATCCTGAAATCTGTATCAGTCGCGACGCAATGGGATTTCTGGGTCAAATATGCACGCCATTCCTTTCTCAGAGGTTAGCAGGTAGGGATCCGACTACGGCAGGTGGAGCTCATGCCCTCTGCCTAAGCCACGCCTATTTCTGTAACGTTATAATGTTCCATTTCTCCAGTCTCATTCCAGTATTTTACCAGGCTAATTACAATACAATATTTTACAGGCCATTAAAGCGAAACATCCATAACCATATTTGTTCTCTCTACCTTCCACTTGCCAGCTCGTTCAAAAAGTAATACCCCACAGCTTTTTTTCTCAGAACTTATTTCTTGTTTAGAGTCAGAATTTGGTGACAATATACATCAACATTTCTTGTCCATGTCCTGTTTTTCTACATATTCTCCATCACGTTCAACGGCCGTACGCCAATGTTGTGGAACAGCATGTATTCGCTGTGGGTAAAAGCTCTCCTCCTGTAGGTGTGGTCATGTTTTCACTGCATGACTGACACTCTCGTCATATTCAATGTGTGGTCCCCTTAGAGAATTTTTCAGTGGCCCAAAGAGATGGAAGTCCAAGGGTGCCAGGTCTGGACTGCAGGGTGGATGAGGCAGTGATGACAAACGTAATTTGGCGTTGTGTTCCCGGGTTCTCAGACTTATTTGCGGGCGTGTATTAGCGTGTTGAAGCAAGATATCTGCTTGATTCTTCTCCAATCTAACACGTCGGAAACGGTACTCGAGTATTCAGAGTCTTCACGTGCGCCACCGGCCGCTGTGGCCGAGCGGTTCTAGGAGCTTCAGTCTGGAACCGCGCGACCGCTACGCTCGCAGGTTCGAATCCTGCCTCGGGCATGGATGTGTATGATGTCCTTAGGTTAGTTAGGTTTACGTAGTTCTTAGTTCTAGTGGATTGATGACCTCAGAAGTTAAGTCCCATAGTGCTCAGAGCCATATGAACCATTCATGTACGCCTCTGAATTGATGGTTGGCCCTCTTAGCATCACATCCACTAGAATGACGCCATCACCATCCCAGAAGACTGTCACCATGACTTTTGCGGTAGAGGAGGTTGTCTTTAATTTATTCTTTTGTGGTGAATGAGAATGATGCCACTCCATTGACTGTCTTTTTCTTTCCGTCGCAAAGTGGTGCACGCACCTTTCGTCCCCCGTAACGATCCGTCACAGAAAGGCCTCTCCGTCTGTCTCAAAACGGTCCAACAATTCAGATGAAATGGCCTTTCCTTGAATCGTGTGGTCCGCTGTGAGCATTCGTGGAAGCCATCATGAGCACCTCTTTGAACATCCGAGAGTCTCGATCATTGCAGACACACTTCCAATGCTGACCGGCAACTTTAGAACCAATTGTCGAGTTGAGATGTGCCGAGCGCTAGGAATAGTAGGAATAATGGCATCCGCACGATTCAGCATGTGCGGAGCAGTGGCATACACTGCACAAAAACGTTTATGGATCTCCACAAGGGTTTATTTTTCTGCACACAATAATTCAACAACAGCACGCTGCTTGTAACGTGAGTCATACGTAGACGCTAATTTGACGCTGTACTACGGCTCTACTATCTGACAGAACGGTTCGAAACTTCACCGCCGCACAGAACAAACGTCAGATGTGAAGCACCAACAAGGACGTTTGTCTATGTATATTAATGGCTTAAAAAAAGTGGGGCATTACTTACTGGACGACCCTCATATTTCACCAAAGTTTACTGTTCTATTTATTATACCACGTAAAGTATTGACAATATTGCTGTAACTTTCAGGATTTCAGTGTCTAACATATCAGTATTATTTATCGAAATACATACGACACTGCCAGTAATCGGAATCCCAAGTTAAGCAGCATTTATCAGTAAGCATATTGCACACCTTTCTACCTCTTAGACATCTGTAGTAATTAACAAAATATGTAATGATAATGGCATCTCGTTTTTAGACCTACTTCAGGCAATGTAGTTCCTGTATAAAGATGGACTTGTCGTTACCTGACGTGTTGCGATTTTTAGTAATGCTTTACCTCACCGTGCACCGATGTAGGGGGAAGACGATAATGCATCACGTTATCCACTAAAAAGGGTTATCGGTGTTATTGAACGCAAGATCACTAGCCTATGTGTGGAAATGTGTTTAAGACCAATATTATATTTTTAAAACACTTACGCACGTCAAACTATACTCAAATTGGTATTTTATGATGAGATGTCTAATGTCTTGTATCATTCGCACTACATATTATCGTAACACACGAAGAAAGCTTTATAATGTTCCCAATACAAGATGAAAAAACACAATATATCATATATCAAAAGAAGAAGATCGTGCAACTCACACTTGATGCCTAAAACTATGAATGTGGACTCTCAAATTAATTGAAACAGTAATAATGGATCTAAATTGTTACGTAACTGGAAAAAGCACATGGTCTGTGCTAAAACAACTTGCTAATTGGGCAGCTCACAGTCCGTGCTAGCCTATAACTAACTACGAGCAAAAACTAACCTGACCAACCATCATTTTAGGGGCGACGATTATAATCTGTTGACAAGATCTTTAATGCAATGCATCACTTAAACTACAAACTTTCACAGTGCAAAAGGATGACCTTGCAGTGCTCTGTTGTGAGATGTAAACACATAACATGATCAAAGAAAAATATGATATACCTTTCAAAATAAGCAGCACTTTTCAGCATGAATACTTCAATTACTGTACTGCGTTTAACTAGGCACAATGGACAATCAGATTATTTCCACGTATAGATTGTCGTATTACTCCTTAAAATACAATTAGCTTATATGTAGGAAACACTAATATTACTTATATGTTAGTTAACGATTTTCAATCGATTTTCGAACCACGGAGTAAAGAAACCAAGGATTCTCTATACTATTTTTTTAAAATACGCAAAGCTTTGTCGTGTAGGAATACAAAAACAAACATGGTATAGTACTAGTGACGCTCTAATTTAGAGCTAAAGTGCGCTTGCGAACGAGAATATACGAGGGCTGTTCAGAAAGTATGGAACGTTTTTGCATTAAAAAAACTAAGTACAAAAAATACATTTCATTTTATACATCTGAAAGAGCGACTGACGTACTACTTTTCCACATAGCCACCAAACACATTGAGGCACTTATCATAGCAGTGGACAAGCTTTGAAAGACCTTCGTCGCAAAATTCTGCCGCCTGAGACTTCAGCCTAGCTTTTGAGTGGCAATTTCAAACAATGATGTGGTATCACCGCCAGACACCACACTTCCTAGGTGGTAGCCTTTAAATCGGCCGCGGTCCGTTAGTATACGTCGGACCACCACCACGTAAAGAGAAGGCCGCGGCGCGCTCTGTGACGTCACGCAAAGCGGGCCAGGGTTGGCTCGGCGCTGAGCGTAAGGATTCGAGACGCACGGCCTGCAGATCTTTGTCAAACGTTTTTACAGAACCTGTTCCGTAAAAAATAATTAATTTCTGAAATACTTCTAGCTTTATATGGCATTTCGATAATGGTCATAACTATTGTGGTATTTCACAGATGAGTATCAAATTTGAGAACGTTGCCATCAAAAATAGGGGGCGCTATGAATTTGTGTTTGATCCATATTATACATTCTATTGCTGAGTGTGAAATACAGATGAGGTTTGGAAATTTTCGTAAAACTTTGTATCAATATCCGCTTCCAATCTCGAAAAAATTGAGCATCTGCACCAACTTCACTTCCGATCGCAACGCGCGGGAATGAAATATTCATAACGCCTCTCATATCTCGTAAACCGCTGGAGATAACGAAACGAGATCTTGACAAATGATACCACCCAAAGAGGAGAGTACTTTGCCGTATGGTTAAAATACGTAACTTTATCAATCGCGATATAGCAGAAGCTATAGTTTATAATTCTTTTTTACCGGTAACGTAATTGCTTAAGACTTATAAATAGCCAGTGAAAACGTACGAGTGCGGGATGTTAGTAATATTGCGATATACATGATAAAACAAGGTACATTTGTGAAAAATGCACTGTGATTTTCTGGACCAGACGACTATTATTTACACTCACTTGAAAAATTCTGCACTAATACAGTGTATAATATTAAATTCCTCTGCCTTCAGTATCCTAAATAAATATTCTGCAACTGTTTACAGAGCGCCCTCAGGAAAGCTGAGTACATTCCCCAAGCAAACAATCACTTTTAACTCACCTTTTCCTAGAAAGAAAAACAATTATGCGTTGTTATTGTAATGTAAATTTTCTTTCCTGTAAAAATATGGCAGATTTTGAGCATGTAAGGAGCTGTGTGCAGGTGTTGACTTTCTCACAAGAGTTGCAAAGAACTTTACAAGCCTGATTGACAATACTCTGCAGATAAAAGAATTAGCAACATATGTTTAAGTGAAATTTTAGATGTATTACTGACCATAATGGTCAGCTGTTCAAAATGTATGCTGTAAGCCCTGCAAACAACAGTAGTTTTATCAACAGGACCTTTATATAAGTCAACAGTGAAAATCTACAAACCTTCAGCAGACATTTGCAGCAGTTAGACTGAGACAATGTGTCACACTAAAAATGTCAATAATAAATTTAACCTACTTCTAGATTAATTTGTTCCATTGTTTGAAGCTGTATTTCGTAATAGAATTTCATTAAGTGTCTACCTACGTGACTGCAGGAGACAGTGACTCATTAAGGGAATCAAGCTATCCTGAAAAAAAAAAAAAAAAAAGGGGGGGGGGGAATGCTGTATACAATACTAAGAATTGCATTAAACTCCAGAACAAGGGACACTACTATTCACATTTGCACTTTAGTAACTCCAGGGATAGATCAGAAATCACTGCTGGTGACTACAGCAAGATAAATTCTTTGTAATATGTAGACAGATTACTGTAACATGAGAATGGTAGTACTCAGCATGCTTAAAATAATGTAATTATTAATAGTTTATGTTAATGTAGGATTATAAAACACTAGAAGTAATGAACTATAATTTATTTAAGTCAGTCATATGTACATTTACTTCCTGAAAATGCTGTTACAAAATCCAGGGCACAACATGGTTCCATTACAGAAATAGATCACGATTTCCATCTTAAAAGGCAGCAAGCCTTTTCTACTTTCCGAATGATTGATTAGTTGTACACATTTGATATATTGTATTTTGTGAAAAATGACAGTTGCAAAACATGTCAGATGCGTGTAACAGGTTACATTACCAGTCTTACTGTCTATAAAATTTAATAATTGTGACTAACAATGACTTATGTTGCTGACAAAAGTATTAACTCAGACAGAGTAATAGAGCAACAAACATTTGTTGGAATGTATGTACCATGATATAAAGGTGTACTGGGATGAGGCCCTACTGAAGGACATTCAACGAAGTGAAAATGTAGCTAGGCGTTGGAAACTAATAAGCAATGGTAATACTGAGTACGACAACATATCAGACCAACCTCACATTACAGTTGAATACCTGATCCACAACTGAAAGAACTCTTTTATATTGTTACTGCACAGCTATGCAACATTCGTTGAAAACCCTGCCATAAGCTAGAAGTAGGCCAATTTCCTTGTAATGAACTTAAGTGTAAACAAAATAAATCAGAGGAACTAACTTTGGGATTATCTAAAGATGTACAACATAAATCAAAACAGTAACAATTTTACACTGATTCCAAATTAAACTGAATGGTGTAGGATATAATGTCCTACACATTCAAATGAAATGCAGCAACATGACACTCCTTAATGTTTGTAAGGATACTCTCCCTCTAAATAGGTGGGAAGAACTTTTCGTTAATTACTATATAAACACCACCTTCCACATTATTCCTTTTAGAATAAACTGTTTCAATTAAACTGACTGTGTGGAACACTGAAGCTGTATTTTAATGCTGTGAAGTGATTTTCTGTAACACAAGATTCTACAGCTACTGGCAGAAACAGTTCAAGAACACACTTTTCACTCAGTACCAACGTGTGTGCTGTTATGAAATTTTCTAGCATATTAAACACATGTGCAGTCAAAGTCTGATACACAGCGTCACACTACCAAGGGGTTTCATAAGTTAATGAAAATAAAAAAAAAAAACAATAAGATTAGTAACAAATTAAGGGTCACAGTCTGGATGAGATGCAAATTTGGAAATGGAGACCAACTACTGTGTCTGATATTAAACTATTCCAAACTGTGAGTGGAATAAGCAACTACTAGAATGTAATTATGTCTCAGTAAAATAATATATGCAAAGTAGTAACTAACTGTTACCCATATGCAACAATACTGACAGCTTGTATCAAAATTTAGATGAACAGCTGTCATGAGAAGTAACTACATTAGGAAACACCCTGGTGTCATTCTGATTCAGGGAAATGGGAGAAATCCATTTTTGGCTTTCCCTTTTGTAGTATTGTAATATTGTACTGTAAGTTTTATATGTCAGCATGCCAAAATAATAGCCTCTAATTACATACATAGTTATAATGAACTACATGAGGTTTAATACAGAATTACTTTAACAGATTTCTTCTTGTTGGGCAGCACAGGCTCAACAAATTGAAAGGAAGATGTAAATATTTCTGCACAGAATAGCTGAAAGACATAAAAACTTTACTAGGAAACACTGGCCCAGTTTCAACCTTAGGCCAGTATCAGGTGCACAGATGGATGTGTACACAAACTGATAAAATTTTACAATGATGAGATTGAAACTAGCCGTTAGTGCTGGACAAAGTATTTACTTCAGCTAAATAGTGTGCATGGAAACAGTTGTGACCTTCTGACATTTGAAACTGCTGGAAGCAAATTTTCCAAAACTTACAGGCTATATGGACCAAATGACTATTAGTGTGCATGGATTATGGAACCTGCCTCTGCTTTCAGTGGACCAAATACAGTGTAACTGAATGTGTGGGACATAATAGAAATTTCCTGTGACACCTGATAAATGTCATAACATGTAAACTATACGCAAATTAAAATGTACTAAGCTTCCGTTTCTTAAAAGAAGCAGTAAAGGTGTCATTCTTTTTCTTAATGTAATTATTTAACAATGCGTTGGTGGATGCTTTGACTAACAACTTCAGTATTTTATCTGCCGAATGACCATTACTGCAAATAAAGTCTGTTAAGAAGAAACTTTTCTTCTGAACAGCATTTATGGTTACATTTTGAACAAGCACCCTTTGACTGTTGGATGACAAAAATTTTTTTTCATTAGGGGCAGATTAATTTCTGTACAGTAATGTAATTGTAAATAACAACATTCACAACATCAGGCTGAGGGAAAAACAGACCACCCCTGTCCAAATTTTTGATTAAACTAAGATGTTGTTCACCATGCAGACACATTTCTTTGTCTAAGAGAAGGTGTTTGCTGCACACCTCACACTGATGTTTCTTCAGTACACTACGAACACAATACCCTGCTAAATATGTTAATATTGGAAGGTATGTTTCTGCCTGCCTGAAATCTTCCTCCAAATACATAATGTCAACCATAAACTCAGAGTTTGTTTGTATAGTCTCTTTTGTGTCATCATTACAATTAAAGATCAACCTTTCTGCAACAGGCAGTTTACCAAAAGTACTTGAATTCAACATGAGTGGTAACATGTTCAGCATCCTCGTCTTCGCTTCCACTTCAAAAAATCTGTCTCACAGATATGAGATACTGAGAGCCAGCCATTGATTGGTAACTGCTAAACCTTGCTTCCAGAGAATCAGTTTGAATTTTTCCAGGCAAAAAATAAGTGAAACCGAGCTCTTTAGTACAGTACCTTGCCATCTCAATCAAACCATAGGTTGTGTGTGTCAGAGCTATATGTGTATCTTTTGAAAGGGTATTATTTTTCAGGCCTAAGTCCTTCCACTTATCGAGCCACACAAGAAACTTTTCCAAAAAAACTAATTTTTCATCATTATTACTTAAAGACAGAGGGCACTGGAAGATATCATTTAGTCGAACACCTTTGTGAACTGTCTTAACATTTACAATTTTCCACCATGTAAGTATAATTTTAATAAATTCTGCAGTGGTCTGGTAATGTAACAAGTTTTTCTGTTCTTCTACAGTTGAAATGGCTTGAGCTGTATGTTCATTGAATACCTGCAAAACAAGGCTCACATTCTGTTTCTCAAGTGAAGATGGATAAAGAGACTTCAAAGAAAGACCATAAGAGTGCTTAAGTAGACCATTACATTCAATCTTATGAAGCTGCCTCAATGCTTCAAAAGATGCCATTAACACCTGACAATCATCACTGCTTCCATCAAATTAAGGGATATTTAAGCAAAACTTGAGAGTCCTTTTGATTAACCCAATCATTACGTATACACTTAAGGATGAGGACAGAATCAATTATAAAAAATAGTGGCTGAGTTGGATTAGCTGGATGTGGGTAAACTATACTGAGTTTTGGAGGTGAGCTAAAAAGTGCCATAGACTTCCTATTTATAGCATTGTTGTCACTAACTACACAAATAACTTTGAAACCAATGTCATAAAGGCCACATACAAAAATAACTGTTCAGCTATAAGGTTTCTCACTGGAAGGACATGCACTACTTCTTTAAAAGAAGACAGCAATGATTGTATCATAAAGACATATGCTGTAGTAGCAGCCTTGTCACTATCAAATGCTGCCCCCACAATGTTTCCTCCCTTGTAATCAAAATAAGGTTTAATATGAATTTCATCCATCATTAAAGAAATGGTACAATCACTTTCCTGCAAAGATTTAAATCTTTCCTTAATATACAAGAGCATAACACCTTCATTTTTTTCATTATGAGGACCATTAGTAAATGACGAACATATTTTCTGTAAAGTTCTTGGATGAGGAAGAATAAGATTGCCAGATGACCTCAAAAATTTATCGGCATGAGGGGAGATAGAATGCAGGATACAACAAAATATAGAAAAGTGAGGATTAAACCTATAGTTTTCCTCACAGCTACATAGCAACTTAACTTGCTCGCTTAAGAATTGAATTTGTTTCTGTTTTTCTTCATCTACAGAACAGCATATTTCATTTAAATGTCCTATATAAGAAGGCACTGGCTTTTTAATGAATTTTCTTTTGCACTGACTAATTCCTTCACTTTGTCTAATACTGTAAACAAATCATTCATATTTGAAAGTTTGTGTGATATTTTTCTACTGCATATCTTTCTTATCTCAGTGTTACTTCGATAGGCAGACAACGGCAAATCATTTGTCACTATAACAGATACAGACACAGATGGAGCAGGCAATACAGTAAGCAATAGAAATAGGACACAGCCACTTCTCCTAACAATGGTCCATTTACTGGGAATGGTTTCTCTTTCTAGGCACTGCAGAAATGCTTCAAAAGTAGAAAATAACTTCCTCGAATCATACTCTGTTTTGGTAACTATACTGTCTTTAATTGCTTGTAGAAGATGTTCATTGTCCAATCTAGCTCTCCTTTCCTCTGCACTTTCTCGAGAGCTGATGGATGGAGTAGACAAATAGCTTGGGCAGCCTGGTAACACTGATGGGACAGCACCCTCTCTAAGCCTTGGTCTTGAAAGCTTGACAGTAAGCTTTGTGCCTTTCACTTCATCATAACATTCCGTATGCCGGCAGATGTCAGATTCAGTGAAGTGAAGTTCACAAACCTAAAACAAAGTAGTGTGAGTAAGTACAATATACAGCATGATCTAGAGATGTTTGTCTGTATGTGAAAGTAAAAAACACTGGATTCTCATCCATTTTCCACCAATATAAGCGTGACAGGTCACACCTTAGTGGAAGTACACAAATTATTTAGGCCTAACAGCAATGTACCATGTTCTACAACAACATGCATATTCCATTTTAATATTCTTTTATTAATTAGTACTATAAGCACTAGGAGCATACCTCACCAGGCATCAGTAAATGATGAATATACCTGTGAACTGCTTGTGTTACAGCAGTACTGTGATATTTATGAAACTATAAGAGTGAAGTTCCTATTATGGATTAAGTGGCACCAAATTTCAGTTGTCTGTTGGATTCTGCATGTTAACATAGCAATTATTTTATAATTTTGACTTTACAGTTTCTTCACTGTCATGGTATAAGAGATATCAACAGCTGCAGAATACTATTTCACTGTGGGTGTTTTTATGCCAGCACATATTAAAACTGTGTCATTGCAGGTAACACTGAATGAGGGTCTTGATATATGCCTAGCACAAATTTCATGTTTGGATAGAACAACAACTCCAAAGCAAACGCATGCCAAACACAAAATAAAGTTGAACAGGTGCCAACATAAATGACACACCTCAGTAAGACAGTCATGACCATCCAACTGGAAGTACGTTAAGAAGATATCAACTAAACATTCCGTGCCAAGCTGTGCTGTATGAACTAAATGACACTTGTCATTTCAATTAACCATCTGAAACATTTAAAATACCGGACAGATTAAGTATTTGGATGCGTTATTAACGAGAATGTCGTTATATGAGGCGGCTCAAGTGATACAGAACGCCATTGAAATCTGTTTATGAAGACACCCATTCTGCATCGTAACCTGAAGTTAGGTTAGGTTGAAAGATAATTATTTGATCGTGGGTTGGCGAATGTCTAACAGGAAAAACTAACACACAGAAAAACAACACAGGTATGCTTCATACAGAGAGATCGCTTTTTAAACATGAAAACAGCGGTTTCAACATTCGTTAGCATTCATGCTAACTAATGCGAGAGTGAAAAACAACACCCACTCACAAATAGAGAATAAAACGTATCGGTAATGCGTAACAAAATACGAACTGCAGAGAAATTTAAACACGAATATAAAGTAACACGAGCCACAAGTTTATATTTCGTTTTCAAAATCAAAATAAAGCCACTTGAAAACGAATACTAGGCCTATTTACTGCGAACTTTTGTTCTCCCGATGAATCGCTGAAAGCCATTTCCAACGCAGATTCGCATCTTTCGGAAAGGAAAACAACATTACTTTCGGTCCAGTTCCGTAATTCCCACGACACCTTGGCACACAACATTTGTAAACCATGTTCACAGTAGCTTCACTACACGTAAACTCTGTAATCGTTAGTTTAAAGCACGAATGTAGCACTCGATGCAACAAACGTGTAGATAAAAAAACGCTTCGAAACACAACATGGTGGCCCGCTTGGAGTGACGTCACGACCTGCTATGAATTTCGCGCCGCCGCCTTGTCTCTAGGTGGTGGTGGTCGGACCCCCGTGTCGCCACTATCGGTGATTGCAGACCGAGCGCCGCCACACGGCAGGTCTAGAGAGACTTCCTAGCACTCGACTTTGCTGGTGATGGTTCACTGACAAAATACGCTCTCATTTGCCGAGACGATAGTTTAACATACCTTTCAGCTACGTCATTTGCTACGACCTAGCAAGGCGCCATATTCAGTTACTATTGATATTGTGAATCATGTACCGTCAAGAGCGACGTTCATCATTAATGGATTAAAGTTAAGTATTCCACCAGCTACGTCCGTTTTTCTAAAGTCTAATTTCCTTGTCCTGTTCCAGACCTCACGCCAGCCTGCGTGAGCTGAAATGCGTGCCTTTCGGCCTGCTCTAGTAACACGGTGTTGGTTCTCCTGCCAACCACAACAAATGAAGTCTGTGAAACTTGTGGAAAAGAAATCGAAAGCTCCGTTATTGTGAAGCGACGGTTTTCACGAATCGTTTCATGAACTTTAGCGATAAGATAGTCAGTCACAATGCTCGGGCGTCCACTCTTCTCTTCATCATGAACGCTGGTTCGGTCATTTTTAAACCGAATGCACCATTTCTGGACGAAACATTCACCCATTACGTTGTTTCCGTACGCTTCGCACAGTTCACGATAAATTTCTATAGGTCTTAGGATTTTTGCCAACAAAAACCATATCACAGACAGCACCTCACAACTGGCGCGATTTTCGATCGCAGCGCGCATTTCAAATTCGAATATCAAAGAAACCAGATGCGCAGAGACATTCCCACTATCACGGATGGATGCTGACTGAGCTGCCGAGCACGCACATACCAAAATATACGCGATGGACACGCGCCTAGCGGCGTCATACGGAAACGTTCCCTACTTCCTGAAGAGCCCTCGTATTCATGAAAGTG
Organism: Schistocerca serialis cubense; assembly: GCF_023864345.2. Taxonomy (NCBI): domain Eukaryota; kingdom Metazoa; phylum Arthropoda; class Insecta; order Orthoptera; family Acrididae; genus Schistocerca; species Schistocerca serialis. Next base: position 253,590,065 of record NC_064645.1, on the reverse strand, counting down.
GACAGCGTTATTCTCAGATATAAACTGTCTGCATTACTTGTCAAAAGTCCGCAGCTCGTGGTCGTGCGGTAGCATTCTCGCTTCTCGCGCCCGGGTTCCCGGGTTCGATTCCTGGGGGGGGGGGGGGGGGGTCATGTATTTTTCCTGCCTCGTGATGACTGGGTGTTGTGTGATGTCCTGAGGTTAGTTTATTTTTCCTGCCTCGTGATGACTGGGTGTTGTGTGATGTCCTGAGGTTAGTTAGGTTTAAGTAGTTCTAAGTTCTAGGGGACTGATGATCATAGATGTTTTTCACAACGCTGACACCATAATTCCATGGCAGCGGCGAAGGCTTCTTTAGGAGTCTGTTTTGACCACTAGAAAATCGCTGAGGCAATAACAGCACAGCTGGTGAATGTGCGGCCACAGAGTGTGTCTTTCATTGTTGGAAAAATCCAAAAGTCACTAGGAGCCAGGTCAGGTGAGTAGGGAACATGAGGAATCACTTCAAAGTTGTTATCACGAAGAAACTGTTGCATAACGTTAGCTCGATGTGTGGGTGCGTTGTCTTGGTGAAACAGCACATGCGCCGTCCTTCCCGGACGTTTTTGTTGCAGTGCAGGAAGGAATTTGTTCTTCAAAACATTTTCGTAGGATGCACCTGTTACCGTAGTGCCCTTTGGAACGCAATGGGTAAGGATTACGCCCTCGCTGTCCCAGAACATGGACACCATCATTTTTTCAGCACTGGCGGTTACCTGAAATTTTTTTGGTGGCGGTGAATCTGTGTGCTTCCATTGAGCTGACTGGCGCTTTGTTTCTGGATTGAAAAATGGCATCCACATCTCATCCATTGTCACAACCGACGAAAACAAAGTCCCATTCATGCTGTCGTTGCGCGTCAACATTGCTTGGCAACATGCCACACGGGCAGCCATGTGGTCGTCCGTCAGCATTCGTGGCACCCACCTGGATGACACTTTTCGCATTTTCAGGTCGTCATGGAGGATTGTGTGCACAGAACCCACAGAAATGCCAACTCTGGAGGCGATCTGTTCAACAGTCATTGGGCGATTCCCCAAAACAATTCTCTCCACTTTCTCGATCATGTCGTCAGACCGGCTTGTGCGAGCCTGAGGTTGTTTCGGTTTGTTGTCACACAATGTTCTGCCTTCATTAAACTGTCGCACCCACGAACGCACTTTCGACACATCCATAACTCCATCACCACATGTCTCCTTCAACTGTCGATGAATTTCAATTGGTTTCACACCACGCAAATTCAGAAAATGAATGATTGCACGCTGTTCAAGTAAGGAAAACGTCGCCATTTTAAGTATTTAAAACAGTTCCCATTCTCGCCACTTTCTCTGCCTCGTGATGACTGGGTGTTGTGTGCTGTCGTTAGGTTAGTTAGGTTTAAGTAGTTCTAAGTTCTAGGGGACTGATGACCATAGACGTTAAGTCCCATAGTGCTCAGAGCCATTCTCGCCGCTGGCGGTAAAATTCCATCCGCCGTACGGTGCTGCCATCTCTGGGACGTATTGACAATGAACGCGGTCTCATTTTAAAACAATGCGCATGTTTCTATCTCTTTCCAGTCCGGAGAAAAAAAAATCGGAGGCCATAGAACTTGAATGCACTTCGTATTCTGCCTCCGTCTGTGTAGTGTGTATTTATCCTGTTTCTGTTATTTATTATAAGGTGAAGTGGCGAGTTCAGTGGTTTCAATAATTTGGGGAATCATACCATTTTTGAGACCTTGAGTGTGTTAAGTGACAATTGAAACCATGGAAGCCTTTCTACAGTGGAGAGAGGAGTCAAACAGAAAACTGCATCAGTGTTATACCTAGGTATTTAATTGATGTGACTGTGTCAGGCAGCACACTACCACGACTGCACTTGAGCATTACATGACTGTTTTTCCTACACGTCCGTATTAAATTGTATTTTTCTGCGTTTGGAGAAAGACGTTATTCATCAAATCGGTTAAAAGTATTTCCTAAGTTACCTTGTGTACTCCTACCGTCACTCAACTATGACACCCTCCTGCACACCACAACATCATCAGAAAACAGCCATAAAAAGACTGCTGCTCACCCTGTCTACCAGACTATTTACAAGCATGTGTACAGAGGATACGAGCGTTTCTACGACACTCCCCTCGGGCACTGCTGAGTAGCATTGTCGCTGAGGAAGACTCGCCGTCGACAACATACAGGGTTCTGTTACTTAAGAGGCATTCCGGCCAGTATTCCGCATGCTCATACCTTCATTAACAGTTTACAGTTGGCACCATGTCAAACGTCTTCGGGAAATCTTTGAATATGGAAACTACCTGTTGCCCTTCACTAAAGGAATGCAGGTTTTCACGTGAGAAAAGGGCAGGTTTCGCATATGAGCAATGCTTTCTAAATTTCCAGAAGGCTCTCGACGCCGTTCCTCACAAGCGTCTTCTAATCAAACTGCGTGCCTATGGAGTATCGCCTCAGTTGTGCGACTGGATTCGTGTTATCCTGCCTGAAAGGTCACAGTTCGTAGTAATAGACGAAAAGTCATCGAGTAAAACAGGAGTAATATCCGGCGTTCCCCAAGGAAGTGTTATAGGCCCTCTATTGTTCCTGATCTTTATTAACGACATAGGAGACAATCTGAGTAACCGTCTTAGATTGTTTACACATGATGCTGTCATTCACTGTCTTGTAAAGTCATCAGATGATCAAAACGACTTGCTAAATGATTTAGATATGATATCTGTATGGTGCGAAAAGTGGCAATTGATCCTGAATAAAGAAAGTGCGAAGTTACTCACATGAGTACTAAAAGAAACCAACTAAATTTCGATTACGCGATAAGTCACACAAATCTGAGGGCTGTAAATTCAACTAAATACTTAGGGATTACAATTACAAGTAACCTAAATTGGAACGATCACATAGATAATATTGTGGATAGAGCAAACCAAAGACTGTGATTCATTGGCAGACCACTTAGAAGGTGCAACAGGTCTACCAAAGAGACTGCTTACACTACGCTTGTCCGTCTTATTCTGGAGTACTGCTGTGCGGTGTGGGATCCGCATCAGGTGGGACTGACGGATGCCATCGAAAAAGTACAAAGAAGGGCAGCTCGTTTTGTATTATCGCGAAATAGGAGAGATAGTGTCACGGACATGATACGTGAATTGGAGTGGCAATCATTAAAACAAAGGCGTTTTTCGTTGCGACGGGATCTTCTCATGAAATTTCAATCAGCAGTTTTCTCCTCCGATTGCGAAAACATTCTGTTGGCACCCTCCTACACAGGGAGAAATGACCATCACGATAAAATAAGAGAAATCAGGGCTCGCACGGAAAAATTTAAGTGCTCGTTTTTCCCGCGTGCCGTTCGAGAGTGGAACGCTAGAGAGACAGCATGAAGGTGGTTCATTGAACACTTTGCTAGGCACTTTATTGTGAATAGCAGAGTAATCACGTAGATGTAGATGTACTGATATGTGGACACAAGTATTTCCGGCTAAAGTAAATTTATTACCTTCGAACTCAGAATACGTTCAAGAATTCTGCAGCAAACAAATGTTTAGGTTATTGGTGTGTAATTTTGTGAGTCTGTTCTTTTACCCTTCTTGTATACAAGAGTCACCTGTACTTTCTTCTAGTCGCTTGGGACTCGGCGCTGACCAAGAGATTCCCAGAAAAAGCGACTAAAGGAAGGGGCTGACGCCATAGAGCACTGCCTGTAAAACTGAATTTTGTTTCTATCTGGACCTGACGACTTATGTTTTCTTTTCTTTTGTCTTTGAGTTTGCTCTTTACTCCATGGATGCCTTTTTCGAAATCTGAGAGACGGAAGTCAGTGCCACGGTCAAATCATAATATGTTTGTATGATCCTCCTCTGTGGATAATTTCTTAAACGCCTATTTAACTTTGAAGTCAAAAGGTCCTAAAAATAGCGTCGTCGACTGCAAGAGGTGTAAATGTAGGTGGATGATATTGTCGTTGTAGCGGCGGAGGAATAGGAATTTTGAGAAGAAGAAAGTAAAACAGAAATCAACACGCTGTTTAATGAACTAAATGCGACAACTATAATAAAGATCAGAAGAATTTAATGGCTGGGACATTTAATGAGAGAAAGAGAAAGGGTGGTGAAGGCAGAACTAGAAGGGCTGGAAAGGTAGACCAAAACTGAGGTGCATCGATGGTCAAGAAAGACCGGGAGACCATGGCAGCCCACAAGAACGTGGCCAACGACTAAGAGCTCTCGAAGAAGCTGAGAACTGAGGCAATGAACCGACTTCGTTCTGTGGGAAAATAGCAAAACATAGAGGTTCTGTCTTGTAAAAGTACATTTTATTGCCATGCAACTTTTAACATGTCAGTATATAATGTTTGTGAGAGAACTAATTTGTGACTAATCGATGAAATTAGCTGAATATTTGCCGCTGCGGCCAGGCGGTTCTAGGCGCTTCAGTCCCGAACTGATGACCTCAGATGTTCAAAAAAATGGTTCAAATGACTCTGAGCACTATGGGACTCAACTGCTGTGGTCATCAATCCCCTAGAACTTAGAACTACTTAAATCTAACTAACCTAAGGACACCACACACATCCATGCCCGAGGCAGGATTCGAACCTGCGACCGTAGCAGTCGCACGGTTCCGGACTGCGCGCCTAGAACCGCGAGACCACCGCGGCCGGCACCTCAGATGTTAAGTCCCATAGTGCTCAGAGTCATTTTCAGCTGAATATTTATTTCCACCTCATGAATTTATGGAGAGTTGCCTGGTGAGTAACCGGAAAATTTTTAACGGTAAGAAAGAACAGAAAATTAGCGTGGTGAGTATTTTAACCCAGCACGAATACCCTGTCCCTTAGTTCCGTCTCTGCTACTTGGTTTGCTTTCAGGAAAGAGTGTACCTCTTGTGAGATTAAGTTGTGATGTATATTTGGAACACGGAACTTTCGAAAACTTCGAAGGCGGGGAGCAAACCGCAATTGCTATCCACGTCTTCGTTATCTGCGTCAATGTTACCATCGCCTTAGAGTATTCTTAACAAGGAAACAGCGAAGGCAAAATTAGTTAAAAGATACCTTGTTTTGTATTTTCAATGAACAATGGGTTGTCAGCAGCTTGGAAATATTATTTGGTTGTAAACTGTGTATTGGAAAGAAACCCGGAAACGAATGGCAGCAACAAGCATTTCAAGGACGGTCTTACAATGCAACCCCCCTAGGAAAGAAGCACATTGGATGGACAGCTAAAAGTTGTGGCTAAGGCCAAAACAGATTCTTAGCCCACTCTGTGAAAGGCACAAGAAGAAGAAGAACAGGAGAAGAAAATGATGTATATAATGATGATGATGATGATGATGGTGTGATAAAGTAACGCTACCCGCCAGAACGTTTATGTTGGTTTCGTGTAGCACAACTGATGTGATCCTGTTTATTTCTTCGAGAGACACCCCACTAATTTCGTCAAAAACAGAATACACCACTAATAGTAGTGGCGATCGTCCTTTCGCCAAGTCCGCACGTTCCCATAGTATCGATAAAGGTGAAGGTTTCAGGAACCTATGTCAGCAGCTTTTAGGCACTGTTGCACTATAACCGAAATTTGTATGCTTACATATAACCTCCTCCTTAAACTGCCAACCATTTCCCTTAATTTTTCTAAGGCCGCTGAAAAATTGAAACCAGATGTTCAATAAGAAACCAAAGGTTACATAGCGACCAACGCATCTGATTTAGGCGTGGATTTGTGGCCCCATAGATACACTGCTGGTGAGTATCTTACCATTGCCGGTCAGTATATGACTTTCAAAATGCAGATGAAATCGTACCTGTTATGTACGGCAGACATTTTTGGTGAAGATGCTAAATCTTCTCTCACAAATGGGACAGAAATTTGGTCAGAATTGGGAAGTTATGAAAATTTTATCAGAGATTTACAAAGTACAACATTTGTGATAGGTCAAGTGGCTAATACAAAGGCCACGTTTCCGCCGTGTCAGTGTGTTCCCTGTATATAGGATGGAATTGCAACCTTGCTGCGACACGAGTTAAAGAAAGGTAACTTTCTTAAAGAATATAGGCCTAAGACATTTAAATTAATAATAACTTCAAAGATTAATATTAATTACCTTGAAATGTCTGGTTGGAGATAGCTCCTCGTGATAGATTTCTGCAGAAATACTGTTGTTGACATCGCAGGGTCGGTGGCAAATGCTTATGGCGAAATGAGTAGGATATCAACGAAACAGCAACAAAAGCATCTGTTAGAAACTAAACTAGGGAGAATACTACCGCCTTAAGTAACTTCCTCTCAAAGTTTCAAGACGACATTTACGCGATTCAGACAAAGATACATCCGACACTTCGTTATTGTTTTAGTAGGATATCACTATATGCACGGTTATTGGTCTGTCGCAGAAACTTCAGAAACAGTGTCACAGTAACTCGATTTCTCGGTAGGTTCGTGACTCCTGATTAATACCATTTATTGCTTCAGACGAATATTATTATTAAGGCTGTATTTTTATTTTGGGCATGAACGCAGCTGTTAAACAAAGAACAGAAGCGTCCTAAAAGGGAAAACAGAGATATTTGGCGAGAATCTTGATGTGACAGTCTTCTGTCCACACATCCGAAATCTCAAGAGCCTGGCGCCAATTTAAATGGAGGAGGTGGATGGCGCTGTTTGAATATTCTTGGTGCATTAGAGAAAGGTCTAATTCACGTATGCTGTGGCATACCAGACATAGCGCAAGAAGGCGTTTGCTTTTCTTTGCGTCCTACTGTTGCTGATTATAGGCGGGAAGATACTAAACATCCAAGTTCATGTCTCTTACTCACTCCCCAGAACGGAATCTGTGCACCCAATCTGTTTGTCTAGAGTAAATACTACGTGCAAGTTCGATAACGCCTTCTAAATATTAGTGTAATGTATATCTAAGGTGGGACACGGATACCAGCCCAGCATTCACCTAGTGGAATGTGGGAAACGGCCTAAAAATCACATCCAGGCTGTCTGGCTCCCCAGCACCGCTCGTTAACCCGCGAGGCCGAATCCATCAGGGTCACGGTCGCCTTCCTGAGTTGTGATCAAGATGTGGTCTTCTGGGCACCCCATTCTTGTCTTAATTTCTCAACACAGTAATGTAGCAGGTTACTCTGGTTGGGTTTCCTGAATATCTAAAAGTATATTTAAATTAAATGAGTATCATTCACATGTTGCATTATCATCAAACCTGATCAACTGAAAAATATGGACAAACCGATTCTGTGCTATGACAGCAGAAAAACTACGACGCAAATATATTCTTCTATTGTCCACATTTCAGAAACTGATTCCCTTTGGCAGTAAAGAGCTCCAGCAATCAGCAGCACACCAAGAAACATACTCAGTTTGGCAGAATCTATTCCTGATCTAATTCTCATTCTGTTCAGAGCATATTTGCGTTGAAATGTTGAACAAAACGTATTTATAATCTTGTCGTCAAAGAATGTGTTGCAAACTTCTCACATTGTGGGTGCAAGATCACTTACATTCGTTCGCTTGAGAGATACTTGACAACGTTATAGTGACGACAATGAGTCTCTGGGGACACTGAAATTGTCCATTTTCGTCTTGACTTTGCAGTAAACTCATCTCCTTCATACGAATCCCCATCAGAATTTTCGTTGGCAATGTCACTTTCTTCTGAATTTACTTCAAGGTTATCTTCCGATTCTGATGCACCTTGTTCTCATCAGGTTTGCTCCAGACATCTTGACCACTGAGATCATATTCATCCAGCAAATATGTTTTTTTCTAATTTTTTAACGAACACATCATGGGTTTAATTATGTAATATACATCTCAAACAGATGCAGGACGCATTCAAAAATCAAGAATAAATTGGTTCTTACAGTTGCAGCAGTATCATCAAAAAATCAGTCTCTGGGGTCACTAGAGGACCCCGTTTAGTGTGTTAACGATTAAGATACAGATAAGAAGCTGTGATATTCGCTATTTTTGGATTCATTAAAACAGCAAATAGTTAATACTTTCAGCCAAAAGGCAAATACTTGTTTATAAAGAATGATTAATGTATAATAAGGCGTCGCATAGCGACGGTGGAATTCGTCGCCTTTGGGCGGCAACATAAACAGAAGAATACGGATAGACATGCGATCCTTCACCATTTTGTTCACTGGAGAACAAATGAAGCCTTGAACGCAAAACACTTGTACTGTTTTTCTTAAGTAAGACGGACGCAGATTTGTGGCGGTCTGATTTAATTTTTTACTAAATGTATAAAAACGTGTTCCGTCTAAGTTTGAGTGAAGTGTAAAAATAAGAACTGTTATAACTTGCCGTGATGACGCACGGGCGACTCAAGAGGGCAATGGCTGTACAAAAGAGCGCTCAATGGACATGAAATGGACATAATAATCGTTTTAGATATAATAAGTATTTGTTCTGGAAATATTGAACCGGTTAGCAATGCTCATTCCTATCATCTCCTCAGTATTATTTTCATTTTAATCATGCTTTTTGCTAAGATTACAGACACCAAGATCATGAGTCCAATGTGCGTGTTACATTGACAAAAATAAAACTGTTCTATCGTCTTCTTGCATCAGCTTTAATATTGAACTTCCCTTTTGTGTGATGTTACAGTTGTTTTTGTGCCCTTATGGACTTTCTGGTCCCTTAGGAAATTGTTTTGTCATAACAATAACTTCACGACCGGGTATGATCGTATCTACGATCATGAAGTAATTAGAAAGACGATAATGCAATTTCTTAATCAGTAGCACGCTAGCTATGACTGCTTCAAGCCACACGATACTGCAAGTAAAGACTTTTCATATTTCATAATGCAGTATTTTATGGCAATGGTCAATCCATGATTCTTAAGCCAATTGTGATTGATAAAACAGTAAGCGAAATCTCAAATTCCAACTTTTCCATTGAATAACAACATCACTTTTATTTTATTACATCACAAAGCTTAGAATCCGAAACAGCATTTATCACAGCAACTAATTTGCAGAGTGCAAAGAAATAATAAAGAAAATTATCTTTTATTTTATATGTATGGAAACAAAGGTTGTACAGTTATGACATCCATTTCAAAACCTTTATACAAGAACTAGTTATTATCAAAATTCTTAGAGTCCTGTTTTTGTGACTTTGTTTTAATGAAATTCTCAATAATGCCTTTGATATCTGTTTCATCTGAAACTTTTCTTTCAGTTGAGGAAATGGACAGACTATCTAGCCATTCTTGATTCATCATAGAGCGAAGATACTTTTTATTAGTTTTAGTTTAGAAAAACTTCCCTCGCGTGATTTGACTGACAAGGGAGGCCGCCAATTGTGAAATTCAGATTCGATTCATACTGCGCATAATAAAAGCTCATGGCCAGAGGTGTAATGTGGCAAAGCACCAAGATGCACTTCTCAGCCGTTGTCGAGAAAACCGAGTTAAAAAAAACCATTGCGGTGAAATACTCTCTACGATTAATAGTTATCTACAGCGTCGTAGCGCAGCGGTAAGCGCTCAGGTTTGTAATCCGAAGGTTGCTGGATCGAATCTCGCGCCATGCAACTTTTTTTTTTTTAGTATTTGTTTTTTGTAATTCAAATGTATATATATATATATATATATATACACACATTTGAATTATATATATATATATATATATATATATATATATATATATATATATATATATATATATATATATATATAATTCCAGGCAATCAGTTGCAACAATTATGCATATAATAATTTGTTGAAAGTCGTTTGTCGTGGAAAAACTGGCGACTTCGAACATCATTATGTTTTCCACAAATAAAGTTGTATTTCACAAATGTTATTAATTGTCTTCATAATGTTTACCACGCATAGTTAACGGAAGACGTAGAAACGATATTCCGAAACGAATACGTATAGCGTAATTAAAACGTTCGAATTAGAATAGAGACCCCACGAACACAAATTTGCTGTGGCAGGTATGAAATATAAACTCCGTTACTCGCTCGTTACACTTGATGGACAGATGTTGAATGGGCCGAAACGAGCCGCCGCATAACAGCGTAGTTGCATGCTAACTTCGAAAGAAGGTAGATGCGGTCCCTAGCGCAACTTTTAACATCGTTGAAAATCAGTGCGGACGTGAGAGTTTTGGTACACCCTGTTAAACAAACGGAAAAATGGAGGCGGTACAATTGGAGAGCGATCCGCCTTCTCCAACATGCATAAGCAATTCATCAATAGTTTATATATATTTGAATTACAAAAAACTTATAATGAAAAAAAGTTGCATGGTGCGGGATTCGATTCGGCGACCTTCAGATCACGAACTCAAGCGCTTACATCTGCGCTACGACGCTGTAGGAAATTACTAATCGTAGAGAGTATTTCACCGCAACGGTTTCTTTTAACTGTCGATTTTCTCGACAACGGCTGAGAAGTGCATCTTGGTGCTTTGCCACATTACACCTCTGGCCATGAGCTTTTATTATGCGCAGTATGAATCGAATCTGAATTTCACAATTGGCGGCCTCCCCTTGTGAGACACAAATGGTCGAGAAGTACTGGATAATAAGTGATTTACTTGGCTGTTCATCTAGCAGCACCATCCACATTTGTATCGGCTGTAATTACATTGCTACAATATCTTTTTATTTCTTGCAGCACCTGCTCCTTATCAAACTTATCATAAATTTATATCAGAGTCTGCAATGTTACAGCCAGAGCGACATCAGAAGCATCGGACATAATATTTTACGCTGCTGAAGCCGATGTCGAGATCCTTTGCTTGAGCACGAGTTGTTATGTTGCGGGCGTATCATCAACCGCCCGATCGTGATTTTCCGTAATGGAAGCAGGTGATCACCCAGATCGACCGACACCACATGTTGAATCGCGACCGCCACAAAACATGGTGCACCATGCCACAACGATGGTTTCAGACTGATATGCTAGCCCACACACATTCTTCATTCTCCGATGGATGTCAGCTAGTGATTGTCCTCCGGCAACCTAGAAAATAGTAACAGCTCGTTCGTCCTCTTTGGAAGCTTAAGGTAATATTGTCACCATAGTTCACGCTTCCATTACCACAAGCATATAATACGCATACGAATGCCACACTAGCAGCACATGTAGATGTTGGTGCTTATATACCCGCATTGGAGTCGCACTACTTTGCATATACACTGTAGTAACGCCCTCAAACGGAGACTCCCCAATCGCCTCTTATAAATTTCGATTTGAAAAACTTGGAGAAGAAGAGTAGCATGAATACTGGAAGATAAAATGGATGAAAAAAATAATCTGTGTTTAGTTATTTGTTTTTGGCAGGCTTGGAAAAAAATTTATCCGCCATCATTTATGAAATTTGAGACTTCCCCATACAAAGCTGGAAAAGGCCAATTTTTGGTGGTGACAAGCTTACACTTGAAGCGATCTGCTCAATGAGAGTCAACATATCATGTGACATACAAAAATAAAAAGTCCATTGTGTTACCGATTTGTTTCTTAAATATGCCTCCCTATTGTCGGATGGCATTTAAGTTAGGGCTGCATGGGTCTGTCCCAACCATGCGAGGTGTGGACGTATTCATGCGGCGACAATGCGTCTTACACAATGTCGATCTCAGAGCGGGCTACAAAAATTAGTAGACCCAAGTACCACCGATGCAGCAGCATTCTGACAAGTTATCGAGTTATAAAGAGAAGCGACATTATGCCACAGGCATTAGAGATTTCAAGACAGAGTATAAACTATGTATCACGTCTTTTCTTAAAATGTTCAAAATCACGTAATTTTTTCCGTTGTATTAGATCAGAAATTCTGTATAAAAATCCTATTTTGTAGGAAAAAGTGTTCTTTAGCCCCTACTTTTTCGGTTGTAAGTCCAATTTAACCCCTTTTAGGCCATTAATTACGATTTGGCCCTTTTGGAGATATTTTCCTTAGAGAAATAGTAAGTAGTGCAGGAATAAAATTTTGTTACGAACCGACAGAAACGGCTGAGTGGGGCGCAGCTGCCACCTGCGTTAACAGCGCTGCAACTGAATGTCAGCGTGGGAGGCCAAAAGTACAAACAAGCTATGAGCACATTGCATCAGACTATGCGACTGGGAATCCGAGAACAACCGATTCAGCATTTCGACAACAGTACAAAACAGACAGAACGTGCTACTGTAACGAGGCTACATGTAGTAACATCACTTAGAGGTGTCATAAGAATAAGAGTACCAGAATGAGTACCACGTAATAACAAACATTTCATACATAGTCAAGATATTAGGTCTGATATTAAACTTCCAGACGTATTAAAACTGTGAGTCGAACCATGACTCGAATTTGGGACTTTGGAAGCTAGGAGACGAGGTACGGGCAGAAGTAAAGCTCTAAGGATGCGTTATCAGTCGCGCTTGGGTGGGAGAGCATTTGCCTGCGAGAAGCGAAGGTCTGGCACACAGTTTTAATAGGACAGGAAGTTACATATCAGCGCATAGCATTCTGGTCCTTAGATATGACAATCGAATTCCAAGTAACAAACAACATCAAATAGATTTAAATAAATTTTTTGTAATATATTTAATGATGGGCTGCGACATTTAAAATCCAGTTTGTCATCATTGGCACCACCATGATATTCAGCCCGTGCCGCTTCCATCATCTGGGCTGAGCCTAGGAAATGCTAGTTCACCTTGGTGACACTTCTCCAAGACGTCGCTATGACGTGTACGTGACCAGTTTCTACCGACAGCGACGTCCAGGTCGTATCAGGTTGGAACGTGGTGACCCTCTTGCAGCACGAAGCTAATGTCCGGTATACTTGCTGCCATTACTTAACGGTTCACTGAAACACAATGACTGGTTGCTGCTCTGAACACCTGATGTGGTTAACCAGAATATGTTTTAGAAATGCTGTCTGCAAATGCAGAATCACTGTGTGTGCTTCATAAGTATTAATAAATGGAAACATATTTATAGGTTGCCCACCGGTGGATAAATCACATCTCGTCTCGCCTTATCCGATATTATCTGTTAACTGACTTCATTGAAATTGATCTGTTTATTCACTTGAGAACCATATAGATAACATTATGTTGTCTGGTTACAGATACAAAATTTGCACACCAGAATATTGAGTACAGTGTTACTATAATACTCTTCTGAAACTGTAAAAAGATTGTATCATTGTGACTGTGGTAGCCATTCCTGCACATGAATTAAAGCAGCAATTCACTATATTGGCACATTCATTGCAATGCTGAAAACTATTGCAGCCCTTTCTTTCTCTGAAAGTGAGGACCTGCCAAATTCAATTCATTATTTTCATATATATCACAGAATGTACTTAGAAATAAGCTCCCCCAATGGTAAAAATGTGTTGGTTGTGTGAAGTCTGTTCTAATTTGTGAGAAAAATTATAATTCACTGCGAGAGAAATGAACTTCTTCCTTTGAACTTGAAATTATGTGAAACAACGAGGTCAGACAGAGTGGCCGAGCGGCTCTAGGCGCTAGTCAGGAACCGCGCGACCGCTACGGTCGCAGGTTCGAATCCTGCCTCGGGTATGGATGTGTGTGATGTCCTTAGGTTACTTAGATTTAAGTAGTTCTAAGTTCTAGGGGACTGATGACCTCACCAGTAAAGTCCCATAGCGCTCAGAGCCATTTGAACCATTTTTAAACAACGAGAAAAACAGCAGGAGGAACATATCCTTGCCAGAACCAGAATACATTTCATCAACATCTGTACTTTAAATGCAGATGTTCTCGTTTGAAAAAGAGCTCTCCTATAACAACTAACTTTTAAATTTTCTTTTATACTTTATAGACGGCAGAAACTAAATTACCTTTTAATTCTTCTTCAAATGTATCAGTCTTTTCTATCATTTTTATTCTGAATGGTACCTAACGTGTTTTACTTGATGATCAACTGATTTCGTATATTTACTGGCATTTGAGTGTTTCATGCTCAATTTATAAATTACTGGCAATGACAACTTACTCCAGGGAAAGAGCGCTCTCATATGTACATAGGATCGAATATTACAGAACATACTTTTCTTAAATTAGTAAGGAGTCTTTTCCTTTGTGCCTGTCTGCAACACAACACGTCCTCTATGTGGTGTGCAGCGACCTATCCCTTCCAAAGTATTAAAATTTACTGAATAGTGTCCCAACAGCATTGTCCCCAAAAATCACCATTTACGCAGTTTCATAAAAACTGTCTTTATACCAAAGATTTCTACTCCTTAAATATACTCAGTACTAATTATGCAGTACTTTTATATACTATTTCCCCCTAACACCTATTACAACATCAAAAACTATATTATAATTGCTAATAAATTGCCATTACTTCTATAAATAATATCAACTGTAAGAACAATGTTATGTGATCATTGTTATACAGTAACAGAGCAGTATGTATTGAGATGACCTCACCCCATAGAAAAAATAATTATCGAAATCTGAACTGTGAAGTCAACCAAAATTCTAGTTGGAAAACCAAACTATTTGTTATACTTCTCAATTGGTCACAATGCCACTTCCTTTATGAACTGAAAAACCGAATGTTTACGAGAAACTGCTCTGAAAATACGTGAGTCAACAAAATTGTGTATATAGACTCCGAAATTTCAAAAACATCAATGACAATATCAGACAGGATATAGAAAAGGTGACAAAATTACGTGAATCACATACAACACTGTTAGTAATCACATGAACACTGGAGGGATTCACCAAACATCTACCCACTTTTGAGAATAACCAACATCTCTCAATACTATGACTCGAAGCAATACAATATCAAAGCTTTTAATACTGTGTAAACATTCCCCATGTGTTTTGACAACTGAAATGTATGATTCGCGCTCACGGCAGAAATGCACCAATGGTGATGTAGCAGCTTTTAAGTAATTCGTCGGATCTATATAAGTTATAAATCGAAGACTGAAAGCTCTCAAAATACGGCACGTAAGCGATACTATGAGGAAAGGAGAGTTATGAAGTGAGCTCTATACCGTGCTGTGGGCAAACATATTATAACCTCTCACATTACGCCCCGTGAAGTGACTGCAGTGAGAAAATTAGGGGCTACTACAAAGGTTTCTACAGAGTCAATCAGCAACAGAAGTTCCTTCTTTTGTTTTGTCAATAAATAAAAGACAACATTCTTCTGTGAGTATTGTGTGCTTATAAAGCGGATGGACTATCATCTTAATTTAGGCAGACTGAAGATACGGTGTGTGGTGGAGGGTATCCTATAACATAACTAGTCATTCCCTTTCCTACTCCACTCGCAAATACAGCGAGGGAAAAAGACTGCTAAAATATTAAACTTTTTGACAGCATCTTTCTTCCGAAACAAAAAAAAAAAAAAATACTTCATGAATTATGTTCTGTTGTGTTATTTATGTAAATGAGGTACATAAAAATGACCATTTGTGCCAAAATAGTTTTGCTTATTTGGCGTATGCTACAATATTGGGAAGCCAATTTCGTTTTATATAGCAGACAGTGACAAAACAGACGTCATCAACTCGAGAAACCACATATATCTTGAGTACTGTTTGTATTAACAGCTTCTCCAGTATTAGACAACGACATTTTGATTTTTCATGTAGCAAAAGTTTTGATGAACTCTGATGGGGTGGTATATTCTTTCGCAGAAAGGAAAGCACACCTTGTAAAGCTGTAGCAAGATTAGAGAGAAAAGAAATGCTAGGACCTAAAGATTGAAGAAATGTGTACTGTCTTGCTTGTCTCTTGTCTTTACTGGTTTTATGTTTCCATATTTAATTTTATATCACAGAAAAGAGAAAGTTACTAGCCAATCGGCAAAGAGTGCAAATTTTCTAAGGAGTTGTTTTTCTCCCGATTACAAATAATTCCACCCAGTATTAATTGTGAGTTTTTTTTTAAGGGGATTAGGATGTAATACTGGCCGACTGGGAGCAAGAGAGGCATCACAAGACATTTTGTTTCCACTGTCCTGAATACACGCTTGATGCCTTTCATTACAAAACATACACATTCGAGTTCCACAGAGCGAAATGCAGTGATGTGTGATAGAAGAATGCTGTGTGGAGAGTCATGGCACTGCACTTTGGCACACTCAAGACCAAATAACATGCCTTACATTTCTTCGACCATATTTGTTGTATACATCAAACTATTCAGAAAGATGTGAGCTACAAAATGAACACATTTTTGACAAATCGATTTTTAAAAGTTTTTACGGCCTGTCACCATTGCTGTTACCATTTAATGTTTTTCTTATGAGCCGCACATCATATGCTCACTGCACCACATCAAAGCGTCATTTTAGGCTCGATGGAAGAACAGAGAAGCGAAAAAAAAGAGTTTAGTTCCCCAGTTAACATTACAAGCCTATTAGAAGTTGGCTGTACACCGTAAATGTAAATTTAAAAGAGAGCTGAGGCACTACAGTTTCACCACAGTCTAACATAACAGTCGCGACACACTGCTTTAAAAGTTGTTACCGCTAAAGAGATGGAGCGACACTAGCGCTCCAAGCAGCGAGTAAGGTGAACGTCAGACGTGTCGTTAAGCATCTTTGTTTTGCATCCATTTCCTACGTAATTTACGAAATACTTGAGTTATTTTCTTGTCTCCAAGGGTTTGTGTAGTATCAGAAGGCATATATGTTTCTAAAGATGATTCTAAAATATGCGCAAGTATGGACTAAAACCATGAATCGAGTGGCAAGCTACAACACATTCATGAAGAAAAATTTGTGATGTTGGATACAATTGCAGCTTACCACATTGATATCAAAAGAATATTAACACACAGATTCACACGTAAGAAGCACAGACAAGTACCTCTACAGGCAAAAGCGTTCGACAGCTCATTTATCGTTCTGTAGGCCTACTGTGTTTATCACTGTCGCCTGTTGCCAGAAGTACGACCTTCGTCTTTATATTATTCTATATATTTCTTTATATTATTCTAAGTGGGACAAGCAAATGCCAAATAGTGGGAGAAATATGTTGAAAACATTATAATGAGCTTATTACATTACATTTTACGCAAAACCAAATATTTGAATAATTTTCAAACAATCTGTCAGTGAACAAGGTGCTAACACAATAATGTCATCACACGAAGGAAGCAAGGAAAATTAAGTGACTAACAACAGAGGTGAATGAAATGCATACCAAACATTATGCTTTTGTAAGACATGAATAACTGCACTTAATCTAACCACTTCATTCTCAAAGCATATCTGTGTTGAATGTTCACACGAATCTGGCACTGATATGTGGAGAGTTGAACTGGTTGCTTCTGTGTCATAGAACTGCTTTACAGCTTTAGATGGATTGTCGAATCTTTGTGGCAGTTTCCTTTTCATCATCAGTTGAGGTGGCTTATTTGGGATGTCAAACAGCGTGGGTACTGCAGTCCACACGAGTTTATTATTGTCTGCGTTAATGAACTGGTTTTGTTCGAAATGTAGCAAACAAAACCTAATATTATCATACAGGTAAACTGGGTCTTTTTTTATAAGGTCTCCTCGTCTGCTTTTAACTAGCCATTTTCTGCTCCTAAAACGAAACATTAATCATTAATACACATGTAGTTTGCAAGTGAACCCTGACGATACAGTTTAGTAACATGGTGGTATATACCTCTCAGGATCCTTAGGAAACCTAAAAAAAGACAGCTGTGGTGTCTTCTTCCAGTTGTTGATGCAATTTATTGCGCTACAAACGCTCCCGCTTGTAAAAACCATTGTACAAATCAAAATAAACAACCACTATTCGCTTTTACGATCGCGCCCACAGTTTAAGTTACTGGCCGCTTGGGGCGCTCCTGGCGCGGTAGGCAACAAATTCGAGGCGAAGTGTCGCGACTGTTATGTTAGACCGTGGTTTCACTTCATGCCTGCTATCATTCCCGCCAACCCTTATGATCCATAGGGCTGACTGCACCATCAATTAAAAAGATTACAGAGGGTCCGTAATCACAGTTAAAGCATAATCGTGATTAAGCTGTGTCTGTGCTGCACCAGCGTTAAACGCAGGTTAAAAAGCACATTTAGCTAACTGGAATTTGACCAGGGTTACCTCACTGTGTTACAAAGGAAAGCACACATTATACATGCAAAGATAATTTGATCTGTGCTACTTATGTGCGCTTTTCGGATTGTTTACGTGAAGTGGGTATTGTGGCTATGTCACAGAGACCAATATTTTTCAAAATTTGAACTTGACATCATTCTCGATTGGCTGGCTCCCAAGCAGCAACATTAAGAGGGTAAAAAAAATAGCAGTTCTACAGTCAGTGAAAAGTTGGGTGTCTGGGCAAATATAACAACACAGTTTAATTCTACTCGAGGAAATATTAAGTTTTATTTGTTTTGTAAATTAATAAATTTCTGTTAATACTGTATATGAAAACACTATTTCTCATGGTCCTTGGATTAACACTGCAAAAAAAAAGTCAAGACACACACGGAACACAAAGAGAGGTTAAAGTGTACCATACTTACAGTGTCAGTGGCAGTTTCGTTTGTGCTCATACTGGCAACTAACGTTAATTATGTATTTTATGGGTAACAGAAATGTCTATTCCCCTCAATCTGGTTCAGTTTTGCGAAGAATATCGCCATCAGTGCCCAGCATTTGATGGCCGCTTTCAATATGAGTACACCACGCAGATTCCACTAATACTGTCACTAAACTTTTACCCAAAAATAATACCATTGACTACAAAATGTAATCACTTCAGTTGTAACGCAAAGGACGCCTGAAAGATTGAGAACTTTGCTATGATACCATGAAAAGAAGGCTGAGGAAGGACTTAGCAGATGAGACAGGAGGGAGGAAGGCAGTAAAAAGAAAAACAAATCAACATGACGCAAAACTGCTGGAAATAGTTGGGTCGTCACTGAATCCTCTTGAAAACCCATTCATTCAGACTCACAATACAATGTCATAATGGATTTTAATGTACATGTGGTTCAAGAAGCAGCAGTTGAGGATGCCAGCAGTACCTCCATCCACAGTACTGTAATTAATTTTCAAGGAATGGAAAATGTAGCACCACTTGAGAGTATTGTGGATAATCCTGCAGAATCCTTCCTCCAAGCCTCAATTAGTGAAGCAACACCATCTACATGGGATCAGGGACGAATGCTCCCAAAACACAAGGCAACTTGTTCATCTTCACTGGACAGTGTGCTGCCGAAGAGGGCTGAAGTACACAAGCAAGAGCTGGAAATGATGATAGCAGAGCACACTATGGAAATGAGGATAAAAAATTTAAAAATATTGTCACTCACAAAATGAAATACTGGAGGTGTAAAATGCAACTATTTAATTTTTTATATTTTGTCACTTCCATATCATTTTCAAGTTAATAATTTAGTTGTACAGTAAGTCCTATGTCATTACAAATAAATTTACTGATACTGAAAATTTTACATTTGCGTTCAGTGACTACTTCAACATTTTGTTACTTGTGCACAACAATAATTTAATATAAAATTAATTACATGTGTTACATGTGAAAATGTTCATTAATTATAATGCAACAAACTACTCCCCCTGGCAAGTTGTCATCATGATACATTTGTTGACTGGGAGGCAACAGTTTGTTATCATCAATGTCTGCTTCCCTCTCAGTACGTAACAGCCTCAGCAGCTACGTAACTTCTGGATCTTCTGCTAGCTCTTCCCTGGTCATGCTCCTTGCTATACCATGCAGGGCAGCTGTACTCACTATAACTGTCATTTTTTTGTGGGTGACACTTCATTCACATGGATAAATTGGAAACCTTCTCTTCCACAAACCCTACTGTCTCCCACAGTCTTCTTTATTGTAGTGTGAGACCTGTTGTAATGGTGGTCTGCTTCACTTCGTGGATTTGAAAGTGGCGTCAATAGGTTTGGTCTGTGTGCATTGCCACTGTCTCCAAGTAAGTGACCTATTGGTGTTTCTCCACTTTCAAAATGGGCTCAGCAAGTGCAGTTATAAAATTCTGTACTGTTGTGCACAGAACCAGTCCACTGAGCCACAGTATCCTGTACTTATAAATTGTGGTCACTGATGGTTTATCAGTTAAATGAAAAACATTTTTCTATTGTGTAAAAGCACTGCAATAAGTCCCCCAAGATATTGAACCCTTATCTGAGTACACTCCACTGTATCTATGAGTCCAGGAAATCTAGCCAGTATGCTGAAACCATCTATCACACAGCGTAATGCAGTACGAGATGGAAACTTTATGTATTGAGGTGACACTGCTGCAATGATCACTGATACTTCACTAATAATGCTTTGCCATGTTGTACTATGTACATGAGCACTGTCACCAATTACTATATTAAATGTGCCCGTTGCATATGCCCTTAATGTCATTAAAAGTTCGTCCATGGATGGGACCAGGTTATTTTGATAGTAGGAAATTGTAACCTATTGTATGTATGGCTTATTAACCACACACTGTTTCTTTTGAAAGACAAAATCTCTCCTCAAACTTCCTGTCTCCATAGTCTTCAAAAGTACTTCCCCTTATCACAAGTAAAACAATACAGTGACAATTTACATGGTAAATATACAACAATTCTTCATCCTTTATCCCATCCAAAACATCAAAATGTGCTGCCATAATTAAATCAAGATAATCAGCCTCTAACCTCAGTTAACTTTAACCATGATTAACTCACTCAATTAATTTTCAGTTTCCATGAGACATCTCCATCACAGCACACGTCTCCACAAAATGTATATTTTCAGCATTTTACAAAATGATTTAACCCTTATCTGCACTCCTCTCGTTCAAGGGCTACTACCTTCTCCACAAATCCAGTAGGTGAGCTCATTTTGTGTGTGTTAATGTGGTATGGTGCCTGTGCTGGCTGTTGGATGACATAACAAGACACCAGATAATAATAGCTCACTAGTGTCACAGGTGTGATGAGTGAGTTGGGATTGCAACCGCTAAAATAGAAACGTTTTTCAATGTGGTGAGATCTTTTCCAGAAATTTCAATCACCAACTTCCTCCTCTGAATGTAAAAATATTTTGTTGTTGCCAGTCTACAAATCACAGGAAAACAAAAGAAATTAGAGCTTCATCAGAAAGATTTAAGTGTTCATTATTCTCATGTACTGTTAGATAGTGGAACATTAGAGAAATAGTCTGAATAGTCTGAAGTTGGTTTGAAGAACCCCCTGCCAGTCACTTAAGTTTGAATTGCATAGTAGTCACGTAGTTATAGGTGTAGATTTTAAAATGTTTTACAATGAAGCCATACTTAACATCAGCTGGATCCAATGACACTTGTGTTTTATTCTATTACAACAAAGCTCTATATCACTCCTACCTTCAATTTTTGTAGTAATTTGTTAAATATGTCCATTTACATCATAGTAAAGGGTTAATAAACCCTTAATTCTGCAACTGGTTGGCTGTTATATTCCAATCCTATCAAGTTTCTAAGTGCACCACTGCTGAAGTGCAACCATGTTTAAAATTCTGTTAATAATGAGTGAAGTGCAGTATATTACTCATTGAATTTACAGTTTATTTGGAAAAGAGAACTGTGGCCTTCCGTGAGTATTTGCAACAATTCTTATAAAATAAAAAATAAATAAATAAAAAGACAGATACCAAACTGGAGATATAATAAAATTTTGACAACTATCTGATTTGTATAAAACCAATATAAGTGTTTTTTATTTTATATTATTTGTAATTGTAGCTTTCATTGATTTGAACAATATATAATGCACAAAAACACGTTATGAATGAAAAGACGCATACCACTTGGCTAGTTATGTTGGTTCGATGAGCAAGTTGAACATGAAAGTGGAGGAGATGTAGCAGCTGAATGGAATGCCAGAGCTGGACGAACATCATTAATTGTTCTGTTTATTGAGTAATTGATTAGCTCTAGAAGAACATCCCTTCACTCCTTTGTTCCTTGTCTTCTGATCACTGGCATTAATGTTGTGTTCTATTGGTTTCTCAACTACCGATTTTAAATTACTCCGACCATTTTCCTTCATATGAGAGACGTTTTGTTGAGCCGCCTTTTTTGAGGTGACTTTGTCTTGGCTCCTAGAGCTGAGTGACGACATTCTGCTGGAAATGCTCTCTCTGTCAACATCATCATCTGGCCGAGAACGTGGGCACTTCCAGCGAAATATTCCTCCATCTGCACTCACACTCACAATGTAGCTACCATCGGGTGAAAAGCGAACAGCAGTTATGACTGCTGCATGCCCCCTGCCAATATCAGTTGAGATTCCTTCTTTGTACTTCCAAAGCTGAAATACATGATTTCGTATGACATAAGTTAGTATTTATGAGAACAAGTAAACTGCAGTGAAAAATATTTAACAGCCTTCACACACTGTAACTGATAGTCCACAAATTATTTATTACAGCAAAAAAGATGTCTGTTCAGCTTACCTAAAGTGCAAGAATAATACAGAATTGACAACAGAAACAAAGCCAGTCTATCATTACAGAGAATTATTTTTCCCTGTGCAGAAAAGTCAATAGTAGATTAAGCAGTGCATTTATTCATTCATTCACATATGCTTCATGTTCCACAAATATCATAAAGAAGGAATACCTCCAGGTTTATACATTAACATAAGCCAAGCCACCATAGAAATTCAAGCTTTATGCTGTATTAAGAATACTGATTAATCTATCATTGATTATTTTTCTGCATAGGGATAAATAATTCTCTGTAATGAGAGATTGGTTTTGTTTCTGCTTTCAAGTCTGTATTGTTCTTGAACTTCATGTAAGCTGGAATGGCACTTTTGCTGTAATTAATAATTTGTGGGTATCAGTTACAGTGCATGATGGCTGTTAAATATTTTTCACTACAAACACTATAATGGTTAATGCTATTCACACTTATACCATCTAAATTTAATCCAGTAAATTAGTAAGAAAGCTACCATTTTGAAAAAAAGTATGTTTTATGATATAGCTGCTGCTTATCTGCTATTAGTGGCTTAATCTTTACTTGATTACAAAGTTTTTTTTTCAATGATAATATCTGTTTACTTCTGTAAATACTGAGTCGCAAGTTTGGGAATCCGTTCTTACAGATTAAAAAGATATTTTCTTTGAAAAATATTGTCCATTTTTAAGCTAGTTCCATTGCTCAAAGCTGGTTGTTGATCCACTGTTGGCTTTCTAGACCTATCACAGCTTCACTTGCATCGACTGTTCACTCTTATTTGCATTGAGATTGCTCCATCAGCAACCCAATGAATTTACGGAAGACCTTGTGATGGTCTTTCTCAATACAGGAAAGGTATGTGATAACCTCTATAGAAGGAAGGTCTAGGAATCACAAGAGAAGCAGGGAGTGGAAAAAAGAGACAACAGACAAAGTGAAGTAGATGTATTGAAGAAGTCTGAGTAGCGTGAAAGTGGGAAATGAAAGGATAGATTGGTTCCAGCAAACAAATGATGTAAAACAGGGCTGTGCATTGTCATATCTCCTCTTCATTGTGAGATAATAACTAATGTCGCAGGAAAAACTGGAGAAGACAAGATGAAAGCAATGGTGTTTGCAGATGACATGATGATATGGGTAAACAAGGATAGAGAAGATTCAGGGACAGCTGGATGCTTTGGAAGGAACTGTGAAATAGTATGGAATGAAATTTAATGTAAACAAATTTGAGGTCCTGGTTACAACTACAAAGAAATATGGTTCAACTAGTGTATTAAGGATTGGAGGTGGACAACTAAAGGAGGTGGAAAATGTCAAGTGCTTGGGATGTGTGACAGAGGAAAATGAAAGAAATGAGAAGAATGTGGCAGACTGGCAGACGCATTCCTCGAGCAGTTATTAGCCTGGTAGGACAGGAGTAACAAGGAGAGACAGGATATGGAATGAAATGGTAAGAGAAATAGTGAAAGAGGAGAGCAGGATAGAAACATTGTGTATAATATGGTACAGGCACTTAAAGAGAATGGGAAATAAGAAGATTCCCAAGAAGATGCGTGATATGGAGATGTGAAGGAACAACCAAAAGGAGGACAAAGGGATAGATGGCTGATAGGTGTGAAGGCGTGTGTTGTAAAAAGAGACAAGGCCTGGATCAGACTGACTACAGAAAGATGGTGGGAAAACAGCACAAGATGGTGAGGTTTACATTCCAAACAGACACAGCTTGGAGCTGGAAAGAGTTCAAGATGATGATGATGATGATGATGATGAGGAAGAAGAAGAAATACTGAGTCCTGTTTACAGTACATTATTACTTGTCACACAGCTTTATAAAAAAATGCTGTTGCTTGCCAGAGAGCTAACAGTGCTTTTCAGTCAATGACTCCAAATATAAAGGTTATTTGCAGAAATAGTAGCTAATGATGTATGTTTTATAATTTCTTTTGAGATAGTATAGATTCCTAATTTCTCAGTTTATGTAACTGTGCGCTTATTGAGGATCTTATCAACAGAGTACACTCATTCTGAAACCTGGATGAAGAGGCAGTGTCTACCCAAAAGTTATTTGTGTCTGTTGTACTGTGATTATGTGTGTCACAGTTCAGCAGAAATCAATTTTTATTGTCAGCAACGAAAACCTTTAGGGTGTAAGTCTATTAGGACATGAGTGTAGGAATTCCAAGAGTCTTCAGAATCCTTCTGTGAGGTGTACTGTTACCTGCTATACACAACAATCACACTGCTCAATTCTGCTGAATGTGCATTAGAAAGAAATTGACATGGAATGTGGGATTGTTTGGGCCAGACTCAGTATCAGTGGTGAGCATAAAATAATAATTGGATCCTTCTATTGCCCACTAAGCTCATCTTGCTATGTAACTGAAAACTTTAGAGACAACTTCAGTTTACTTATAAGTTCCCCAGTCATACTGTAATCATTGGTGGAGACTTAAATCATCTAAAAATTAATTGGAAAAAATACACTTTTGTTTGTGGAGCTGTCATAATATGTCCGGTGAAATGTTACTAAATGCCTTCTCTCAAAACTACCTATAACAGACAGTTAGGAATGGCACTAATAATGAGAATTGCTGGATCATATAAGCCTGACCTATTTGAAGACGTCCACATCGAAAAAGCAGGATGGCGCCAGTACGTCAGTGCAGTGTTGCATCGGTCTCAGTAGAAAAGCAATTTTATAATAACTCGTCGTGTAAAAAATGTAAAAAACGTGTGATGGAGGGCATCCTATGTGCGAAGTGCAAGTTTTGGTCACATGAAAGGTGTGCGAACATAAACCTGAAGTTCGTAAATGACGATATTTGTTGGACCTGTGGTGATTGTGTGCGTGACAAACGTGAAGATCTTCTCAACGTGGTACACACAAAAAAAGAAATTATCAAGTTATTAAATAGTGATATTGAAACCGTCAAGAAAGAAATAGTATTCCTGAAACAAGAAAACAAAAAACTCTTAAGTGAAAAAAGTTTGTGGTCTAGTGGAAACAGTGGCGTAAAATAGCCACATAACAGTGTATTGATATTGTTAAACGTGCTCCATTAAATTTCGGGAATGCAGCCGCATAAATTCTGCTTCTTCTTCTAATATTTCGGCTGTATATCTTTCAGCCATCTTCAGAGAGAGCCGTACGACTGATGCTCCAGCGCTCGCTCCATCCTTTTAAACTCGCGGACCGCGCCACTGCGCATGCGGCCACAGATGAACAAGGCGCCAGTGATGTTGATCGGCGGCAAAGACGTAACATATGCATGAGTTACGTCTGTGGCTGCGCATTCGATCCATGCTGGGAGATCGATGTATTACTGGGAGCTGAACTGTAGCGATGTCTTTGTAAGTTCAATATTGAAAGTGCCAGATTCCATGATTTATCTAATGTGAAACCGCTGTCTCTATTAATTAAATTCTTCGCCAAGTGGATTTCAATGGCCTCTTTTACTACGGAGTCCCAGAAAGATGAAACAGAAGTCAGAATTTCGACATTTTCATATACCATAGAGTGACCAGAATCTATACAATGCTCTGCCACAGCCGATTTACTGGGTTGTAAGAGCCGAGTGTACCTGTGATGTTCCGTACACCTCTCTTGGACTGTACGATTCGTTTGTCCGATATATGAAAGGCCACATTCACATGGTATCTTGTAAACTCCAGATTTGCGGAGTAGTAAGTCATCTTTAACGGAACCCAGGAGTGCAGCCGTCTTCGCCGGTGGACGAAAAATCACTTTTACTTTATGTTTAGTGAGGATCCGTCCTATTTTGGATGAAAGGCTTCCCACATACGGCAGGACAGCCATGGATTTAATTGTTTCCTCGTCATCTTCTGCATTCCTTATGGACACCTTAGGTTTTATTTTTAGTGCCTTACGTATCTGTTGTGGAGAATACCCGTTGTCCCCAAAAACTCTCTTTAAATGTAAAAGTTCATCTTTTAAACTACTTTCATCAGATATGACGTGTGCTCGGTGTACCAAAGTTCTTAGAACACTACTCGTCTGCGAAGGATGGTGACAGCTATTTGCATGTAAATATAAGTCCGTATGGGTCGGTTTCCGATATACTGCATGACCCAGAGTGCCATCTTCTTTACGCCGAACCAAGACATCCAAAAATGGAAGACATCCCTCGTTTTCCACTTCCATTGTAAACTGAATTTGTCCATGGATGGAATTCAGATGGTTTAAGAAGTCCTGCAATTTGTCCTCGCCATGGGGCCACATTACTAGGCTTCAAACTACAGTTTTTTGGAGGTACGTTGACGACACCTTTGTAGTGTGGCCCCATGGCGAGGACAAATTGCAGGACTTCTTAAACCATCTGAATTCCATCCATGGACAAATTCAGTTTACAATGGAAGTGGAAAACGAGGGATGTCTTCCATTTTTGGATGTCTTGGTTCGGCGTAAAGAAGATGGCACTCTGGGTCATGCAGTACATCGGAAACCGACCCAAACGGACTTATATTTACATGCAAATAGCTGTCACCATCCTTCGCAGACGAGTAGTGTTCTAAGAACTTTGGTACACCGAGCACACGTCATATCTGATGAAAGTAGTTTAAAAGATGAACTTTTACATTTGAAGAGAGTTTTTGAGGACAACGGGTATTCTCCACAACAGATACGTAAGGCACTACAAATAAAACCTAAGGTGTCCGTAAGGAATGCAGAAGATGACGAGGAAACAATTAAATCCATGGCTGTCCTGCCGTATGTGGGAAGCCTTTCATCCAAAATAGGACGGATCCTCACTAAACATAAAGTAAAAGTGATTTTTCGTCCACCGGCGAAGACGGCTGCACTCCTGGGTTCCGTTAAAGATGACTTACTACTCCGCAAACCTGGAGTTTACAAGATACCATGTGAATGTGGCCTTTCATATATCAGACAAACGAATCGTACAGTCCAAGAGAGGTGTACGGAACATCGCAGGTACACTCGGCTCTTACAACCCAGTAAATCGGCTGTGGCAGAGCATTGTATTGATTCTGGTCACTCTATGGTATATGAAAATGTCGAAATTCTGACTTCTGTTTCATCTTTCTGGGACTCCGTAGTAAAAGAGGCCATTGAAATCCGCTTGGTGAAGAATTTAATTAATAGAGACAGCGGTTTCACATTAGATAAATCATGGAATCCGGCACTTTCAATATTGAACTTACAAAGACGTTGCTACAGTTCAGCTCCCAGTAATACATCGATCTCCCAGCATGGATCGAATGCGCAGCCACAGACGTAACTCATGCATATGTTACGTCTTTGCCGCCGATCAACATCACTGGCGCCTTGTTCATCTGTGGCCGCATGCGCAGTGGCGCGGTCCGCGAGTTTAAAAGGATGGAGCGAGCGCTGGAGCGTCAGTCGTACGGCTCTCTCTGAAGATGGCTGAAAGATATACAGCCGAAATATTAGAAGAAGAAGCAGAATTTATGCGGCTGCATTCCCGAAATTTAATGGAGCAGTCTTTGTGCCGCGAAAACCTGAAGATTCACATTGTTAAACGTGATCTGCAAACCAAAAAACTGTTATTTATAACGAAACGTAATATTGAACTCCGAATATGTCGAAACTACAAATAAATTTACGTGGACTGCTGTAGGCCTTAAGTCCAAAACCAGAACATGAAACCGTCAAGAAAGTAAAAAACAAAAACAAAGCACTAGAAATGGTGCGCCAGTTACACCGAATTA
The DNA here is from genome assembly GCF_023864345.2 of Schistocerca serialis cubense. Classification (NCBI taxonomy): domain Eukaryota; kingdom Metazoa; phylum Arthropoda; class Insecta; order Orthoptera; family Acrididae; genus Schistocerca; species Schistocerca serialis. The sequence goes on along the minus strand of NC_064645.1, from coordinate 253,561,898 downwards.
GTTTTCAGCACTAGACTCAGCCAACGAAGCAACGAAAGTAAATATAACGAACCCTCCGATAAAGGCCGAAACAGAAAAATTCTAACGCGTGGAAACACAAAAAAGTTATTAGGGCTACTGTATGTGGACAGCAATGGGAAAAGCCTTTCAGCTCCTGTTCACGAAGCTTTACACAATGAGTAATCTGTACTTGCAAAAGTTAAACCCGGAGCTACATTAAGCGCTGTAGTCGTGCATTTATCAGAAACAAATAATCTGAAAAAAGAGGATCACGTTGTAATCATTGGTGGCGCCAACTATGTTTATAAAAGCGAGAGCGAGTCAGCACTCACAGTTTTCAGGAAGTTAGTGCCAAAACTGTACAACACAAATGTTGTCGCGACATGATCTTCTGCAATGGTCGTGTGTTAATACAGGAACTGAGTGCTATAATTTAGAACTGCTGAAACTATGTAAGAAATTAAATCAGGCGCACTTCCTAAACATAAGCTAACTGCACCGTGAAGAACATACCAGGCATGGATGTCACTTAAACAGAAATGAAAAGCTCAATTTAGTGAACCAGATAATGGAACTTTGTAAGGAGCTGCATAAAACCATTGTCCCAATCATCTAAGATTATAATCAACGAGTTTTATTAGGCTCAGTTTCATACAACACGCTTTTACTGAACTAAACTCCTTGGTCTGGAAAGAACCAAGAACCAACTTGGAAGTGAGTAACTTGTCATTACAGTGTAGTATTAAGGGCTTGTGTAATAACTCGACTGATTCAGAATACCATGTCACAAAGTTCTGTAAAATATCAGTGCCCTTTAGGATAATGCATCTAAATGTGGAGTATGGTATCTTAGGAATAAACCCAATTTGCTACAAGTATTTGTGGTTGAGGATTCACCATACCCGATACCTGTTAGTAATTACAGAACATGGACTAAAAGACAATGAAATTGAGTATGACAAATTAGATGGTAGTGTTAGCAGATAGTTACTGCAGGCAACAACACAAAGGGTTGTGGCTATATTTGTAAATAAACATCTTCCATTTAAGAAAATCTCATTTGTTGAACAATAATGCAAAGAAGGAAGAATTGAAATGGCTGGAGTTGTGGTCCACATAAACACTCATTCAAGAAGGTTAGCTAAACATAAAGTTATTGGTATGTACCACCCACCTAATACAGATGTGTTGTACTATCTTGATAGACTTAACACGGCAATTAAGACAAAAATGCCCCACTGACCTTAGCGTAGTTGGAGATTTGAATATGGATGCTAACTCCACCATTATAACCTACTTGAAAATAACAGATATATTAAACTCATATAATCACACAAATATAGTGAACTCTTGACACCAGAGTAACAGAGTCAAGCTCCAGTAAGATAGATTATGTAATAGTCAACAAAAACATAAAAGACAGTGTTAACTTTCAAAGTGTTGATTTTTATTACTCAGGTGTTAGAATATTTAAGGTTAGCTGTACCAACAGCAACAAAGATAACTGAGAAGAAATGGATCCTGAATAGCACCAACATCAGTGCCTTCAAAACTAAATTAGCAGAGGAGAAATGGGACACTCTTTACCAAACTAAAGGGTCAGAAAGCAAATAGGAAAAATTTTATAGGACAGTGCTGAAGCATCTCAAAGAAATAAGCAGGTTACAAACCAAGTCTCATCTTGAAAGTAATACTAGGCTGAAACTTAAACCTAGGCTGATTAAGTTAAGGCAGAATATCTATGATCTTGACTGTTTATACAAGGAAACGAAGATACATACATTAAAGGAAAAGTACAATCAAGCCAAAGACCTTTTACACTTGAGGAAACAGATAAACAATGATACAATAGATTGTTCAGCCAACATAGGTAAGACATCCTGGAGACTAATCAATAAGCATCGTAAAGCCACCTGCAAGGAACAGAGTGAAGCAGTTAGCATTAGACACAAGGGCCACCTAGTGAAAGAACCAAATGAAGTATGTAATTTATTCAATAAGCATTGTATCTCTTCTTTTGACCAACCAGCCGCTATTTTAGATATACAGCTGGCACACCAAACAATGTCACAGATGGTATACAGCTCAAATTTATGGTGGTGAATCAACAGGAAATGTTTAACACGATACAAAAGCATCTGGATGGGATGGTATCTCAAGTGTAGTGTTAAAGAAAAGTGCCAATGAAATAACTGCACCCCTTACCTATCTTATCGGCTGTAGTATTTATGAAAATTTATATCCAAATGCCTTAAAAATAAGTGTAATACAGCCAATCCATAAGAAAGGAAATAAAGAAGAAGTTCCAAATCGTAGACCAATATCACCAATCCTTGTCTTCAGTAAAATATTTGAAACAGTTATCCTATCACAACTCACAACATTTTTCTCAAGACACAACATGCTTACCAAATCACAGTATGGGCTTAGGAAAGACCTAAGCACGGCCACTGCTGTTACCAGTTTCTTCCATGAAGTATATAACATAATAGAATGGGGTATGCACACAGCCAGAATATTTCTTGACCTGAGCAAAGCTTTTGACTCAGTAAACCATGAGCTTCTCTTAAAAAAACTGTGAGCATACAATATCAGTGATGCATAAATGAAACTTGTATCCACCTATCTGGTGAATTGGAAACAGTGTACCAAACTTACACATCAAATTGACAATAAGGTCTTAAATTTATGGTTCTAGGCGCTACAGTCTGGAACCGCGTGATTGCTACGGTCGTAAGTTCAAATCTTGCCTCGGGCATGGATATGTGTGATGTCCTTAGGTTAGTTAGTTTTAGTAGTTCTAAGTTCTAGGGGACTGATGACCTCTGAAGTTAAGTCCTATAGTGCTCAGAGCCATTTGAACCATTTTTATCTTAAATTTTAAATCCACAAGTGAAACAGTGACACAGGGAGTCCCTCAAGGCTCAGTTCTTGGACCTTCCCTCTTTTTAGCATATATTAATGACGTATGCCCCATTAACTCACACATTGTAAATTATGCTGATGACTCCTCAGTTTTATTTCATGGTAAAGATTGTGAGGAACTGAAATTTTCAGCAAGTAATGGGATACTAGAATTTTGTTCATATTTTCATGCACAAGGATTAAAGGTCAATGTAAATAAATCCCAGATGCTGATATTTACGTCTGCCAGCTCACACCACTCATGCCTAAATGAGGTATCCGGCATAGTGGCAGAAGAAGCAAATGAGTGTAAATTTCTAGGGGTCCATCTGGACTCAAACCTCCCTTGGATTAGCCACATTAATGCTGTATGTTAAAAAGTCAGCAATGGGCTGCATCATATTAACCAACTGTCCAAAATGCCGCTCACCCATGCACTTAAAACCGTGTATTATGGGACAATCTATCCCCATCTTAGCTACTGTATAGAAATATGGGGTTGTGCTGCATACATTCACGCTACTAATGCTACAAGAAAGAGGGTTTAGGATTGTACATGGAATAGGCTATAAAGACTCCTGCCATGGTGTTTTTAGACAACACAAGTACTTCACCTTATACTCTTTGTATCTTTAAAAATTAATTACTTTTTCTGTCTCACAGAAAACTGAGGTAATTAAATGTAGTAATATATATGACCACGACACCAGGTCCAAAGAGAATTACTACTGACAAAGTGCAAGATTAAAAATGATGGACAAGAGCCCATATACTAAGGGACTAATATGGTATAATAAACTGCCAGAGTCAATGAAAAACAGTAATAAAAAGCAATTCAAATTAAAACTAAGAGAATTCTGAATTGAAAAGTGTCTCTATTCACTCAACGAATTTTAAATGGTTAAGTTTAAGAGCTGTAAAATAATGTATAAAAAATAATTGGCTGTATTAATATGTGTAAGATCTAATGTATTTTGACAAACTTCAATTTAGTGTTGAATTACTACCTGTAAGGCTACAATATAAATACATTTTATGTTTGTAACTGTACTTGGTGTTTGCAAAAGCCATCATATTGATGACTCCATGCAAAAGAATGTAAATAAATAAATAAAGTATCAGTGACCATTATTCTTTTGTAGTAACAATAATTACCAAAATTACAAAGGACAATTACAACAAGCAGATAGATATAACTGTTCAGTAAACTAGATAAAAAAAAAAAACACTAGTGTCATATCTCAGTGAGGAACTTGAAATGTTCAGCAAAGGGCAGGAGCATGTAGAGGACCTAAGGTTCAAGTTTAAAAGAATTGTTGAACATGCTCTGGACAGATATGTACCCAATATAACAGTTCATAATGGGAATGAGTATATAATTTACAGTTACTGTAAAAAAACAGATTACTGCATAATACATGTAAAACAAAGTGTAATGCTATAGGTAGAGAGATATGAATGAAACACATTTGGCTGTCAAGAGAGCAATGCATGATGGCTTCAGTGACCATTGCAGCAGAATATTGTTGAAAGATATTTCACAAAACCCAAAGAAATTCTGGTCATATGTTAACACTGTCAGTGGCACCAGAGTTAATGTCCACTCCCAAACAAATTAGACAGGAACTGAGATTGAGGGTATCAAAGCAAGAGCTACATTTTGATACGTTCCTTTACAAAGGAAAACCCAGGTGAACTGCTCCAATTTAATCCTCACACCACTGAAAAGATGAATGAAATAATTGTTAGTGTTAGTAGTGTTGAGAAACAGCTGAAATCGTTAAAATCAAACAGAGCTTGATGGGATTTCTATCAGATATTATATTGGAGCTGCAGCTGTTAGCCCTATCACAGATCCTGAACAAACAACTGTGCCCAGCTATTGGAAAAAAGCAGAGGTCACACCCATCTACAAGAAGGGTAGTAGAAGTGATCCACATAGTTAACTTCCAGTATACTTGACACTGATTTGTTGCAGAATCTTATAACATAATCTGAGCTCAAACATAATGAGGTATCTTGAACAGAATGACCTACTGAATGCCAACCACCATGGGTTCCACAAACCTTTATCGTGAAAAACCCAACTTGCACTTTCCTCACATGACATACTGGCAGCTTTGGATCAAAGCTGTCAGGTAGATGCAATATTTAGTGATTTCTGAAAAGCACACCTACAGTTATTGTCAGAAGTATGATCATATGGGACATCAAGTGAAATTTTGTGACTGGACTGTGGGCTTTTTGATAGGGAGAACACAGTATGTTGTCTTGAGTGGAGAGTCTTTGTCAGATATGTAGAAGTAACTTAGGGTGTGCACCAGGGAAGTGTGCTGGGTCCATTGCTGTTGGTGTTGTATATTAATGACCTTGCATATAGTATTAATAGTAACCTGAGGCTTTTGCAGATGATACAGTTATCTGTGATGAAGTTTGGTCTGAAGGATCCTGAAGGATCCTTTTGGTCTGGAGGATATTCAGTCAGATCCGGATAAGATTTCAAAGTGGTGCAAAGAGTCGCAACTGGTTTACATGTTCAGAAATGTAAAATTAAGCATTTCACAAAACTAAAAATGTAGTATGCTATGACTATAATGTCAATGACCCACTGTTGGGATCAGCCAGTACCTGGTTGTATCACTTTGTAGGGGTATGAAATGGAATAATCATATAGGCTCACTTGTAGGTAAAGCAGATGGTAGACTTAAGTTGGTAGAGTACTGTGAAAGTGCAATCAGTCTACAGGGGAGACTGCTTACAAATCACTTGTGTGGCTGGTTCCAGAATACTGCTCAAGTGTGTGGGAATGTATACAGAGAAGTACAAGATGAATGTCAGAGGTTTGTTAGCTCCATGGAGAGTTTCACACAGATACTGAAGGAACTGATGTCACAGACTCTTGAAGATAGATATAAAGAAAGTCTCTTAACAAAATTTCAAGAATAGGCATTAAATGATGACACCAGGAATATACTACTACCCCTCTGTATTCCTTGCATAGGAGTCATGAGCATAAAATTAGAATAATACTGCAAGCACAAAAGCATTCAAACAATCATTCTCCCTGCAATCCATATGTGAATGGAATGGGAGGATCCTAATAATGGGTACAATAGGACATACCCTCTTCCATGCAGCTCACAGTGACTTCTGGAATATAGATGTAGTTTTGCTTTTGGTGCACTCTCACAGAATACAGTTCCATAAGGCAATAGGAGTAAAAACTATAGCAACCACAACCGTGCAGCAGAGTGGTGGCCAACGGAAATAGAGGTCCTCATTAGAGGAAAACAAAATGCACTCCTTCAGTGGTTGAATAATAAATATGAAGAAACAAGATCAATATACAAGGAAAACAAGAATGAAGTGATGAAAAAAATAAGGATGGCAAAAAATGAAGCATGGGAAAGAACATGTGCCAAGGTTAATAGCAAATTAGGATTTGGGAGAGCAAAAGAAGCATGGTCAGTATTTAAAGGGCTTCAACAGGGTACAAAAAACAAAACCAATCTCCAACTGACAACACAAAAAGAATGGGAAGAGTATTTCCAAAAATTATTAAATGAGGACAGAGAAGAATATCTAGAAGAAGGAACAGTGGAAGTAGATGGACATGAAGATGATGACATCCAGATTTTAGAAAGTGAAGTACTTCAGGCATTGAGAGCAGGAAAGAAAGGTAAATCACCTGGACCAGGCAATATCAATCTGGAGTGTCTGAAATATGGTGGTGACAAAATTGTGAAACTGGTACACCGTAAGACAGTTCTTCAACAAAACAATACATGGAGATTCAATACCCAACAAGATGAAGCTAGGTTACATTAATACCATATTTAACAAAGGGTATGGCAAAATTTGTTCTAACTATCGACAAATTTGTGTTACAAACACATTAATGAGAATTTTTGTGAAAGTAATTAAAAACAAACTGGAAAAAAATTTTAAAACCCAAGAAGAACAATGGGGTTTCATGGCTGGGAGATCATGTGTAGAGCATATTTTCACATTACAACAGATTTTGGAGAAACATAGGGAAAAATCAAAAAATATAGGATTAATTTTCATAAATCAAGAAAAAGCGTAGGCCTATGATACTGTTCCAAGAAAATTACTTTGGAGAGCACTACATATGGCAAACATAAACCCTTCCTTGATTAAAATAATACAACAGATGTATAAAGATAACATTTGCCAAGTGGAAATGGGCAATAAGCTTCCACAGAAATTTAGAACAAGCAAAGGCCTTTTACAGGGCTGTCCCATGTCACCATCATTACTTAAAACCTATATAGATATTAGCCTTAGAACATGGTCTCATAAATGTAATAGTATGGGATTTGAAATAAGAGATGGAGTTTACCTACATCATTTATTGTTTGCTGATGATCAAGTAGTCGAAGCACAAGATGGGGAGAATGCTAACTATATGTGCAATCAACTAGCAGTAGCATACAAAACTTGGGGCTTGTAATTACCAAAAAACAGAACACTTGACTAATGATTCAAATGAGCTATACATTGAAGGAAAGAAAATCAAAAAGATAAACACTTTCTGTTATTTGGAATCCATTTTAGAATTGAGGGAAAATCAGAGTCAGAAATCAATAAAAGAATTAGTAGCAGATGGAAGGTCATTGGGATGCTTAACTCAGTCTTATGGAACAGAAATGTAATGAGCAGAACTGAAAAATTAATATACAAATCTATGCTAGAGAGTGTGGTTCTGTATGGAACAGAGACCTGGACAATTAATCTGAAACACATTAAAAAATTACAAGCTCTAGAGATGGATTTCTGGAGAAGATCAACAAGACTCTCCAGAAAAGAGTAGATACGGAACACCAAAATAATAAGGAGAATGGAAATAAAAGAAAGAATATATGACATGATGGATAGGAAGAAATTACAGTGGTACGGGCTAGTATGGCGAATGGAGGAAGCCAGAATACCAAAATTGATGCTGGAGTGGGAACCGGAGGGGAGAAGAAGAAGAAGAGGACAACCTGTGACCACCTGGCTTCAAAATGTACAGCACACAATGCGGAGAATGGGTACAGAGGAAGAGGACACACAAAATCGAAACACCTGGATGAATATTTTGAAAATATAGTTTAAAAACCTTTATTCTGTGTGTAATAATTTCTGAATAAATTATTATGTTGGAGATAAGTCTCTGTAATAAGGGAAAGCTCAAAATAATAATAATAAGACATGATTGATAGCAATGTTTCGAAATATATTCTCCCTCATTTCCATGCCATTTTAATCAATCACATTACATGAAACAGTCTCTTATCCAAAGTGTAATGGCTAGTTTGATGGAGCTACCTAATTTTAGATTATTTTGCAATGAATGCAAATACAATATGCCTAAGTGGAAGTACTAACCGCAAGAGAGTATAAGTGATGTACAAAGGGTAAATGATAGTGACTGAAAAAAGTGAAAGAGAATGGAATAACTCATTAGGTTAAGGAAGGAAGCATTCTTTCATGAATTCCAACAGGAAGATAAGAAAAACAAAATGAGAAACATGAACAATAAAATATTTAAAAATTCTGATCTCTCTAGAGGAAATATAATGTTTGATACTTCTACAAAATTTCAGAATATAGGTGTACCAACCTTAACATACATATCACTGCTTGATGTGACAATTGATTTTCCATCTGGAGAAATATCAAGTGAGGTCAAGCCCGATGATATTGAACCTTCAAGTGTCCGTATCAGTGAGCCATCAAAAACTTCCCAATAACAGATCTTGCGATCAGCTCCTACTGTAATGACCTGGACATCACTTGGTATGAAACGTGCACACAGGAATTCTGAATTTGCACTAAGGACTTGTTTTAGAGTTAGGCACCTGCAACAAACTTTGCATGTTAGGAAGATAATTAAATTACATATGAACAAGGTTTAATATTCTCGTAAATACAATAAAGTGTAGGTCATAGTGAAAGACCAGTTGGGTGTAGTGAAGCTGTGATCAGGTATAATTCATGGATAAAAAACAACTTCATACAAGTAAGTGAAGTGGCTGCCCACCACTAAATGGTCATATTTAATCAACAACATAATGCTCTGTAACTGCCCACCAAGTGTGATTGCTGCAAGTCCTGTGAGAGGAATGGACATTAGTGATTGGAGTTCATGTCATATTTCATACCTTAACATAGTCTATGCCACTGATAATGTATCCTGAAAGAGATATAAAATAAGAGCCACAGCTTTGTCCATCATGGACATGTACTTCAAATTTAATCACTCATTAATCTGCATAATCTTGTTTATTTTTAAAATTGTCATGTCTAACAACTCCAGCATTTAGTTATTAGGAACATTTAAAAAATAGAACCCAGGAAGAAAGTAGGCCTACTTGGCCAATTATTCTAATGTAGACTAGCAATAGAAAATCCTGTAATTTAGTTGAAACTGCTTAACAATAGATCTGTCTGGATTTCAGTTTATACGTCTACTGAACAACATGTGGATTCTGTATTATCCTAGCATTTGGTTCAATGATGGAGGCAGTTAGGGACCTAATATCACATAAATGCAAATAATGCAAGTAAATTAAGTAAGATAATTTTAAAATAATAATTATTACTTCTATATCTCAAATGTGTGACCTCCTTCATACCATGCCTGACAAAAGAAGTGAACCACACAGAAGACTTGATGAGATGTCAATATCACTTCATATACACACACACTATCAGCAGGTATATGAATGACTAAAGTTATAATTTACTGTGACAGATAAAATGGTCACCAGGTTGTGTTAGTGTTGTTCATGTCTAATGTTGTTTCCAGGCCTGATGAGGCATGTAAGGGGTATGAAACAGTGAGATATTGAGTGAGCACTGTAGAGGGCACAGGATGCGTGTTGAACATGTGATATGGTGTTATCAGACCCAACAGTTTAAAAGAGTCCTCACTATGGTTCTCCATTTGGTTGGCCAGTCAAATAGTGCAGTATCCAGACTTGTTAAATGTACAGATGTGACAGTGAACCAATGTTGGACTGCATGGAAACATGAGGGCAAGCCTACTTGTCAAGATTCTGGTCAACCATGTTGACCATCACAAGGGATGATCACTGTACTGGACACCAAGCACATCATAATCCCTTCACATCTTTGCCTGTCATCCAAAAAACAATAAACGCCCTGCAACATTCTGCATCATCTTGCACCATCGATCAGAGACTAACAGCAGTTGAACTAAGGAATGACCATCCAATGCATAGAGTTCCTTTAACACCACAATAAAAATGGTTGTTTGGAGTGGTGACACGACTGGGAGGATTCGAGTGCTCATTAATGGTGCTGCATTGTATTCAGTGATAAATTATATTTCTGCACTAAGCCAGCTGGTTGTGAGTATGGCAGCAACTTGGGGAGAGGTCCCGTTATTTCATTGTTTTGGAGAGCACAGCAGTGTTAAACCTGTCATCGTGATGTGAGAAGCCATCGGGTATGATTTTGGGTCAGGTTTGGTAGTGATTAAGGGATTTCATATGGCACAACAGTACATCATGGGCATCATGGGCTCTTATGTGTTACCTTTTATGCAACAGTATTATGGTGCCATTTTTCAACAGGACAATGTTCACCCATACATGGCACTTGTCTCTGAAATGTCTGCATGATGTTGAGATAGTACTGTGGTCAGGAAGATCCTCAGATCTGTCCCAGATAGAACATGTGTGGGATCAGCTTGGATGTCAACTCCATCCTAGCACCAGTGTCCAGGATGTTAAGAACCAGTTAAAACAGTTGTGGGCCAGCTTACCATAGGAGAGAATACAACAGCTTTATTACATCCTTCATAGCCAAATCAGGGCATGCATCCAGGGCAGAGGGCATGCAATGTCATAATGATAAGTGGGCAAGCATGCTCATTGTCGAGGTTTGGTCAAACACATCTGACCCTCAAAGGGAGGATCACCATACTGTGCACCAAGCACATCACAAGAGTCCATTGTTACTAAGTACCATTACTTCAGAATAGTATAATGTATAGAAGTGAACCTGTAAAAAATAAACCAGTTGCTGATTGTAGTCATCAGCTGATTAACATCAGTCATAGTTCATAAATTTATGGTTTCATGATGGTTTGCCATAAATTCTCCATCAGTGTTATATACACAATTAATATGCTACATGATAATTCAGAAATGTTTAGTTAGTCAACAAAATGACAATTATTCCAGTATAGCTGGTTTTGGTCACTGCATAAATTATTTTTGGATTATATTATGGCCACAGAAGTATATTAACAAATTACTCCATTTTTAACAATATACTACATCAAAACTGATGGTTAAATCGATCTTTCCCTCAGTAGTTAACAAGGAGAACTTAACATAAGTCATTCTCTGTCATAATCAAAACTTCATAGAGTGAAAGAAGGGTGAAAATAAAGGGACACACATTTTGACTTAGGAGCAAACACCCAATAGTTTCAAACAAAATGATGGTTACAGTTTCAAAATGACTGCAACAGTCTGCTTGCACAGTATCATAACAAGTGAGTCAGTAGGGCACAGATCAGGCTAAGTTTTCAAATTTTTGTGACCTGTGTTCATATCCATCTGTGTGCTTTTTTTATCACAGAAATATGTGGGATCATGAAGCACAGTGATTTACTGAGAAAAGAAATAGGCATTTAAAATCTTATTAAAATAGTTTATTAACAGTAATGGAAAACAAAAAAACATATAAATTCTATAAAGAGTGTTCAAATGGAAAGGTACAAAATGTTATAAGAACCAGATCAGGTGCAATTTTCATATGTTTCTTTGGGATAACATAGTGAGACACCTTCGGACAAACCAGAGTCAAAGCAGGACAGCATGCAATAGAAGCATGCATCATCACCTCCCCATAAAAGATTCAAAGCTGCGCCCTCAGCATGAAGCTGATGCTCAGCATCTTTCTCAATGTCTGAGGTCCAATACGTATCGAATTTCTTCAGCATGGATAAACCATTGACAGTGACATGCACTCTGAGACAGTCCATAGCCTACGGAAGTCCATTAAGAGCAAATGGCCTGGGCTTCCCATGGAAGGACCGATTTTGCTCCATGATAACATGTGTCCACACTTCTCCATTGTCACACAAAGTGTAATGGCCAAGTTCCAGTGGGAACTGCATGAGCATCTACCCTACAGCCCAGACATGTTGTCTGGTCACAACCACATGTTTGGTCCACTAAAAAAAATATGGCAAAGAGAAGTGCTTCAACTTGGATGACAAATTGAAGGACACAGTGGAGGACAGGCTCTTGTCAGAACCAGAAGAAATTCTGGGAACAGTGAATCCTTCAGCTTGTGAAACAGTGGAATAGTTGTGCTCAGGCCTCTAGTGATTACTTTTGAATAAAGACTTCAGTTATGCTCACAGTGTTGTTTTGTAGTTTTTCTCTTGAATAGCACTCATCACATTAAATTTCCTTTTATGATGGATGTTTAGCAATAAAAACATGTATTAACATATTTGTTAAAGGGAAGACACTTTTGTTGACCTGCAGTGTGTACATTTATTGACAAATGAAGAATTACATTTTCTGATTGCCCAAGTGTCCCTTTCCTGTCACACAGCAGAGGGAAATCACGTGTAGAAGTGATTTAATTAAAATATGCAACTTGACCATCAACTGCAAGCTCCAAGTTTTGAGCAAATGCTTCAATATGCCTAGTCTGGCACGAAATTATCACCAGATCATGAGGTACCTAGCAACGTTAATGAGGCTGCTTTACCTTATGATATCCACACTAAAAAATCTGACTGTGGCATATATGCTTCCACATATTGCTTCAGGTGTTCTGAATTTTATGCTATGAATGTTTTTGTGATAGATATAACCCTGGTATATGCATTGGTTCTCTTGAAGTATGAAAGTAAAAAATTAAAGTAAAGATTGAAGCACTAGAATTTATATGTTTTTCACTTACAGTTATTGATACAACATTTGTGATGATAAAATCTATTCTTAATAATATTTGAAATGTTTATTTCTTTTGTCAATAATTCCATTGTATTTCATGTCACAAAAATTGTTGATGACACATACTTCTGCAACAACAAATGACTATTAAAAGAAGAAAAAATATTTGTGTGTGTGTATTTGGGGGGGGGGGGGGGGGGCAAAACTTTGAAACCATGCTGTAAACCCCTACACTACTAAAGAAGCACTTGTTCTCTCACTTTGCAAGCAGTCATTTTCTCTGAAACTATTGGGTGTTGGCACTCAAGACAAGATAGGTGTCCATTTATATTTTCATCCTATGTAATTTTGACTATGTCAGAGAGTGAACTATGGCCAGTTCCCCTCATAAGTGTACATTGCCTTTTTTCAAGGGGTGCTAGTTTCACAAGATATGCAGGACAGCTTCTATGAATTTTGGGAAGTAGGAGACATGTAACGGCAAATATGAACCTATGAAATTGGTTTGTGAGTCTTTCCTTGATAACTCAGTAAGAGAATTGCTTACAAATAGCAAGGTTGTGGGTAGGAGTCCTGTTCCAGCACACTGTTTTAATTTGTCAAGAAATGTCAAAATTGTTATAGGCAAGAGAACATGCAAAAAATATACTGTTATGGCTAATAAGATTTGAAGATGCTTGCTGTGATGAATGAAACTGGTTATACAGTGCAATAATTATTTATTTCTGGAAGATTTTGTGAGTGGCATCATATATTGAAGTTTGATGTCTTCAATTAGGAATGTCTCTCTCACTAGTTGGTAGACTAGTCTAGATCTTATTGTCTTTGAGAGACCTAGTGCTCTTTTTAGATAATTTGATTTTACCTTTTCTTGTGTTTCTAGATTTTTTCTGTCAGGTGGTTCCATACAACCTCTATCCCATAGGCCAGGATTGGCAAGATTTTTGTGATGAATAATTTCATGGCCATTTATAGACTGAGTAGGTGGATGTTTTTAATGTCCTGTATTGCTATTATTGACTGGGCTGTACATTCTGTTGTATGTTTTGTGAAGCATTTGGCTGTTGGTTGCAATGTCACCCCTAGGTATTTAATGTCTGATGAGATTTTTATTTTTTGTCCTCTGATGTTGATTTCTGCATTCTTGAGTGTTTTGCCTCCTTTTCTGAAAACCACCATTTCGGTCTTTGTTATGTTTATGTGTAGTTTGTGTTCACTGCACCATTCATCTATTTTCTCAATGATTTTATGCAGCTTCTGTATATCTGTTGATCCTACTGCTATGTTGTCAGTGTATGCATATATGTGTACAGCTTCTTCATATATTCCAGTTCACAGTACTTCTTCAGTGGCAAGAATGTACAGCAAAGGGCTCATTGAGTTACCCTGTAAGACCCCGTTTGATTGCAAAATGAGGTTCGAAAAAGAGAGGTTGTCTGATATTGTGATTAAGTTGTATTCGAGGATTGACTTGATTATTCTTGTCCATACGCTATCTTCTCCCATAAGTGTTGATCTTCCAAATCTGAAGCCCATTTGTGGTTCTGGGAGGTGACTGTCCATGCAGGCTTTGATTTTTTTGTGTGATTATCTTTGAAAACATCTTGAACTGAGTATTTTGAAGAGCTATGCCTCTGGTACTTGTTTGTGTCTGTTGGGTCTCCTCTACCTTTGTAGAGAACTTTTATTATTGAGTGTCTCCATTGGGTCAGAATTCTTCCAAATTCCAGGCATTTGTTGAATAGTTTGATCCATAAGTGTTGGAGAGCCTCTTTCGCATCTTGTATATGTTCATTATATATATTATCGGGTCCTGCTGCTTTCTTGTTCTTTAGTGTTTTTTTTTACTTCTTTTACATCTTCTTCATTTAGAGGTTCCCAAACATTGTCTTTTTCCTTTGTTTGATGTTGTTTCTCTTTCTTTGGGGGCGTTTGGATTCTTCATTTGTTCAGTATCTTACTGAAGTGGTCTTTCCATTCCTTCATGTTTATATTTGGTGTATGAGCCTGTTTTCTTGGTCTTGCTACTATGTATGGGTCTTTTGCTGCTTCATCCACTTCTCTTTTTGCCTCTTTTTCTATGTATTCCTTTTATTCTCTTCTATTAGTTTTTGGTAGATTTTCCTCTCTTCTGCATATAGTTTGCATGTTTCCTCATGGTGCCGGTTTCTTAATCTGTGGAGCATTCTTAGATCAGTGTTCCTTTTGCTATAGCATTCAGCATCAGACCATCTTTTTGCCATCCTTGTTTTTGGGTTTGTTTGTATCACTGAATTTTGTTCTTTTTGTTTGATCAATTTATTATTAATCCTTAAAGTCAATCTATTTAAGAAACTGAAATTTCTTAGATAAGCAACTTCTTTTTCAAATTTCAAGAACACAGCTAATAATGATAGTTAGTGCACTGTAGCTGCATGTGTCATCTTTCTCTTACCCCTCCAGTTCTGAGTACAGCCCACATCATTGAATCTTTTAACTATTTCTGTACAAAAATATGTTATAGACTTGACCACTATGCATTTAATAATGTGTGGCATGTGATATAATTATTATTGTAGTTGAAAAATGCAATGTAAGCAGAAATATTTACGATAAACATGATTTCTTGCCATTTTTTAGAAGTGTATATGAAGAATCATGAAAGCCAGATCATATTTTTCCAAAAAATTTCACCTGCACAGCTTAAAGACATAACCCATCTCTGAAACTTCCCGGCAGATTAAAACTGTGTGCCCGACCGAGACTCGAACTCGGGACCTTTGCCTTTCGCGGGCAAGTGCTCTACAAACTGAGCTACCGAAGCACGACTCATGCCCGGTACTCACAGTTTTACTTCTGCCAGTACCTCGTCTCCTGTAAGGTTTGGAAGGTAGGAGACGAGGTACTGGCAGAAGTAAAACTGTGAGTACTGGGCGTGAGTCGTGCTTCGGTAGCTCAGTTGGTGGAGCACTTGCCCGTGAAAGGCAAAGGTCCCGAGTTCGAGTCTCGGTCGGGCACACAGTTTTAATCTGCCGGGAAGTTTCATATCAGTGCACACTACGCTGCAGAGTGAAAATCTCATTCTGATAACCCATCTCTATTTACTAAAAAATTTAGTTCCTTTTCGAGTTAGCCTTGTCAATCTGACTGTTGATCTAAATGTACCAGGTCAGCACAGAGGATACAGGGAACCAATCAGTTTCTTGCACATTCTCCACACTATATGCCACTCAATTTTTCTTAAGGGTCATAATAAAAGAGGAAGTGTACCATCATAAACCACTTAAGCTGGGCACACTTTGAGACAAGATTCAATCAGTGAACACCGAAAATCCACTGAACACTTTGGCAGAAGCTATGGAACAATGGTGAAGGCCAACAATTTGAACATTTCCATTAGGCATAAATCAAAATATTTAGGTTAACCCGGAAGGTACACTTGTAGATACACAAATGAATTTTCTATGACATTTTTATGCTGCATTGTGGAGTTTCTGAAAGATTATACTTCAGATATAAATTGAAATATGTAGTTCTTCCAGAAATATAACTACACCTTTACAGACACACTGTGACTTGCCAAGATAGACTAGAAAGATATACCGTATATACTCTAATAATCCATGCCCTCGAATAATCTGCACACCCCAATTTTGAGGAAGAGGAAAGAAAAATTATTTTTTGCTTTAATTTGTTTTATTTACAAAAAAACATTGTTCCAACATTATGATGTGTTCAAAAGTATGTGTAATAACTACTGGTTTGAAGCAACACTGCTGTACAGGTTGATACATCGTTACAACACAACCGATACAGTGGTGTGCAGCTGGCCAGCTGGCGGGCGGGCAGCCAGCGGCATCCAGCTGGCCGGCTGGCCCATTAGGCAGGCGGGCAGCCGGGGAACATTATCACCGCCAGCCGGGAATCTACGCGTACCTAAAATAGCAAAAAAAGAAATGTGAATTATCTTGTTTAAGAATTTGTTAATACGGTATGTGCAATAAAATATTTTAGTCAATACCAGTATGTTTCCTCTCTTACCACTCTATTCATCACTTTCATCATCATCACTAGTGGGAGAATCATTGTCGTCTTCACCATCTTCCCATAGAGCGTCGTCCTCTGTTCCATCCAGTAAATTTGTGATATTTTTTGAAGGATTTTTCCACCAGTGGTTGTGGAATGGAGTCCCATGCACTTTTCACCCATTCACAAATCTGGGACAAATCTGGTTTACAGTGCAGATTTATCACATAACGATGAAAATTCACTACCTTTTCCTTGTAATCGCCTGGAAGCCACTGAGTGATAGTAGTTTCCCTCTGGGATCCTAAACCATTTCAGTTGAAAAATCTTGATAGCCAGCCCCGGCTAGCTTTGAAACTGGTAATGCCTAGTTCTTTGGCTAAAGACAATGCTTTAATTTGGCACATTTCACTCGTCACCACGCATCCGTATTGTCGCTTCTCATCTACATAATCGCAGAGCCTTTTCTCGAGGTCTGGGTGTTTCGCTTTTTGGCCGTGAAATGCCCAGCAATTACTATTAGTTTCTTGAAGCTGCGTTTTATTTTTTCTCCAGTCATGAATACAACTCTCACTCACGTCGTACTTTCTTCCTGCCGCACGGTTTCCAATATTATCGGCTTCTTCAACAATTTTCACTTTTTCTTTAGCTGTGTACGAGTGATAATGAGAAATTGTAGCCATAATTAACAAGTTTGAAGATGTTAATACTTCACTCAGTGGCACCGACTTAAGGGGGGCAAGGTACTTTGTACCGCCCCAATAGTTAAAAGTAGGGGCCTCGCCCCCCGATATTCAAACATGAATTTCTCAATGCTCTCTCCCCCTTCCTCATCCTTTCCTGGGAAATCTGTTAAAACGTGCACATACATTTTTGCATAATAATATGTAATGATTATGTAGGAAAAAAATACTGATTTTACGAGCTATTCCCTATTCTTTTCTGCTACTCCTCAATGTCTGCATATGGCAAATTGTCATGACAGGGTTTGTCCCCTGCATCTGTACTATTTGCACACTTTTACTGTACGGAGGTATGCAGGGAACAAAAGCTCACCATCAGCTCGCAGCGCTTTGGCTGCTAGGACGAGCTCCAAAGCAGCCTGCTGGCAGCTTGTAGAAGAAACTAATGAGCAATAGTGACACTGAATTTGATGACGATCGCTAGAAGGACTAGGTAACATTAAAGACTCTTCATTCATTTTTGTAAATTCTACTGACAATCACTAGGTATAACACCACACAAATCAGCACCAGCTCCAGGGATTTTGCCGCACCACGCGAATATGTCAAGTGCCCCCCTTTTTTGACATAGTAAACTTTTCCCACAATGTATTTCATACATTACGCCTTATTTTCTCATATCACACTCATTCGTCTCTTTGTTGTGAATATGCCTTTAATATCAAAGTAGCAGTCAGTGATACATTTACAGTGCAATACATTTTAAGCCATTTTTGTTGGAGGAAATGTTACTTTTGTAAATCAAAGCACACTGTTTCTGTACTATAGACAATTTTCAATAGGACCCTTGATTTTATGAATAATTTGTATTTCCAATTTATTCTCACATTCCTTCATTTACACAAGATGGATTTGCCACCCCCAAAAATCTGCCGCCCTAGGCCATGGCACGGTTCACCCCCCCCCCCCCCTCCCTCCCCCCCGCCCCCTCCCTAGAGCCGGCCCTGACAATAATCAACACTATTGTTACATAGCTACTACTTGTTAGGCACACAGTACTAATATGGAGGCCACAGCTAATGTTGGCAGCGAACGTAAATATTCTGGAGCTGGCCATCACCAGTGGTCAGTTAGTCTTACTGTAACTTGGTTGAGTTGTTAATCTTTTGTCCCTTACTGTCCAGTTTAAAATGGACAAGTTTATAATTAGGTAAAAATGTGACAATGTGCCAAGTGTTAGCAATGGTGATGGTGAAGCTATACCTAGTGTTAGTGGTGCTGTGTGTGACAACAAAGACACAGATAGTGACGGTACTGTGGCGGTGACAAAGAACACTGTTCCCGGAAAAAAACAACGCTGTTATCAGCCCTCTTGGAAACAGCAATTTGCATGGATCGATTACAATAAGGTAAAAGATGTTTTTTTTTTTTGTTTTTCAAAATTTGCAGGCAAATGTTTGAAGAAAATCGTTTTCAGTTTTCTCACAAAATGGAAAAAACTTTCATGGAAACTGGTTATTCAAACTGGAAGAACGGGATAGAAAAGTTGAAAGCACATGAAACATTGGGCTGGCACAGAGAAGCTGTACTGAAATTCAAATTCTTAAAATCGAATGTCAATGTATTTAGCCAGATTTCCAAAGGAAAACTGACACCAATGAAAGAAAACCGAGCTTGTTTACTAAAAATCATATCTTCTCTCCGTTATTTAATATGTGGGCATACTGATTAAACAAGTAACTTTGACAATTTATTACACCTTCAATGTGAAGGTAACCAGCTACTTTTAATATGGCTACAGTGCGAAACTTACAAATGGACATCCCATGATGTGCAAAACAAAATTTTGGCCATTTTAAGTCATACACTTCTTAGAAAATTACTGGAGGATATGAAGAGTGCAGAGTATTTTGCAATAATAGCAGATGAAACAACAGACATAGCCACCAAAGAGCAATTTAGTATCTGTATAAGATTTGTTGATGCTTCACTAGATATAGAAGAATATTTTTTAGGGCTATACTCAATACAAAGTACCACATCTAAGGCTCTGTTTGATATTATTATCGACATTTTAAGATGATTTGATATGCCTACATCTAATTGTAGGGGCCAATGCTTTGATGGTTCCGCTAACATGGGTGGATTATATAATGGTGTCCAGGCAAAGTTTATGGAAATGGAGAAGAGAGCTATGTTTGTGCACTGCTTTGCACACTGTTTAAATCTAACACTACAAGATGCTGTGAAAGCAGTTCCAGAATGTCAAAATGCTTTGAATGTTATGAAGGACTTAATACATTTTGTGAGAGATTCATCTCTAACATTAGATCTTTTTGCTCACCTGAAGGCAGATGCCTCTACAAATTTGAAACCACTCTGTCCTACAAAGTGGGCCCTAAGGTACTTGGCAATGTCTTCAGTTTTGTCCAGCTATACAGAACTTCAGGAATTTTTTCTAAATGTTTCAAGAAATGACAATTCAGACACTGGGGCCAAAGCAAATGGCTTTTTGATTAATATGCAGACATATGATTTATTTTTCATGTTATTACTTTTGGTAAAACTGTTTGGTCACATTGATACTGTAAACATAGCACTACAGAGAAAATCCCTACACATAGAGGAGGCCAATAAGATGACTTCCACTCTTGTAACTTCTATTAAATTTATGAGAAATAATTTTGAATCATTCTGGGGTGAAGTAACTTCAAAATGTCAAAATATGGATGTTGATTCCCCAAAATTACCCCGTAGAAGAAAAGCCCCTAAGAAATACGATGACTCCATCAATTCATCTGTAGAAACATTCACTGAAGTATGTGACAAATATAGAAGATTGTATTATGAAACAATGGATACTGTAGTGCTCCCAGAATTTTACAAAATTCTGGAGACACTTGTGTTCCAGCCGTTTTGAACCCATGTTATTTTAAAGCAGGGCGTAAGAATGAGCATGGGATACTGCACCCATTTATTGTTTGTGCACGCGAAACTGGAAGGGAAATAATTCGTTGGTGCTGGCAAGTCTTCAGCACGACCTGCCAAGAATAAACAAATGGCCCGGAAGCTCCGTGGCCGGCTGCAAAGAGTAATGTAGGTTTATATTGTTGAAAAACAAATGGAGTGACTCAAGATAGTGACTGTTTAGCAGACGTTGAACTGCTGTTGAGAGTATGTGGACTGGACGTGGATAGTCAGCCACGATAAAAGCTTATGTATTAATTGTGTTCAAAAATGTGTAATTAACTGATCTTGGGTGCCCGGTAATGTGTGGGCTTACATCATAAAGTTTAGTTGCTGGGTGACATTTCTGAAACCTCTCTGTTTTCATAAACCTCTTCAGTCCTTTTCCTTCACCACTTTTTATTCCCTCTCAACCTTTTGCAGGAAGAAGGAGCCACTCACTCCAAAAGCTTGCATATGTATAACCTTCTTTTATGTGTCCATATGTTGAAAAGAAAAGTTGCTACTCACCATATAGTGGAGATGCTGAATCACAGATAGGCATAACAAAAAGACTGTCACAAATATAGCTTTTGACCAGTAAGGCCTTCATTAAAATTAGACGACAAACACACACATACATCCTCACACAAATGCAACTCACACACATGTGACTGCAGTCTCAGGCATCTGAGGCCACACTTTTATGTGTGTCTTTTCCTGTTGCTGTTTGGTGAGTAGATTTTTTTCTATTGGTCCAGTTACATTATATTGTCAAAACCTGACAGCAAAGTAATTACTATTATGTGTTGGATCCAGATACACACGTATCTTAAACAGTTAAGTTAGTAAGCACTGCCTCACAGTATACTCTGTCATTCATGAACAAATAATCCCTTTAAAGAGAGTTATGATTTTTAATGCTACTGCTTCCTGATGAGATTCTGTATGAGACTGTGGTCGGGTGTAATTGTCAGAATGGTGCTGTTTTAGTGAACAACACACAGTTATTCCATCAACAAAACATGGCAACTCTGATACCTTGCTTCATTTAGGGGTGTTGTTGTTTGAGTACCAACTGCATTTCCTGTTGATGTTATTGCAGTTTAAGACTTCCTAAAACTGCAGCTGTTATTTCTTGTCTCTTGCGCAGATATCAATACTGATTCCATCACAGGAGATATAAATGTTATCAAGTCAAAGAGGTTGCAGGGCACAGTGACTCATGATGAGCCTCACTCCTAGTGGCTCGCCTGGTGCCACCACCAAGAGGTCAGACTGCCTTTATAAGTGGAGGCCAATAACCCCCACTGACATATCATTCACAGATTGAAGACTGTTGACATCATACTTGTGACATGCTACAAGAGCTTGGCTACCCTTCCCTTGACTGGGCTACAGATTCCTATACAGATTATTATTTGCTGTGCTCATAATGACTTTCCATGAACTTACAGATGCTCTAACATTATTTTCTGCCAAAAAGCTAGCTTTCTCATGCCAGCTCCAATTGTTCTTGGTTTTGTGCACTTTAATTTCTGAGGTTGTTTAATTGTGAATTAATAAAACTTGTACATGTTGGTACAGGGGAACCAAACGAGTGTACACAATTATTGTTGCTTACTTTGCCGCCATAGTTGCTGACTTTGCTCTCACAGTTTCAAAAATTCAGGATATGTGCTTAATTTTGATACTTAGTTATAACACGCAAGAGTGTCACAGTTTTTACAGAAATAATGGAGCAGAAACAGAAATGTACTAACACATTTTGGTGACAGCTCAAGGTGAAGTATAACATTTGAATTCAGTAAAAAGCCTTAAACTGCAAGGGCACTATGGAGTAGGTCACAGATATGTAGAAAGAGTATAACAAGAAAATTAAAGTCAATTACATAAGGCCAAGCACCATCAAAACATAATCCAACCAAAGATTAATCCTCATTTGTACCAAAGTACTGCTTACTGACAACATTCTATTCAAGGCTGTGGTCAAGTGTAAATGCCAAACCAGTGCATGGTAACTCTGTTACCATCCCTCACTATAGCACTGCCACATTTTGTGAATTCCCAAGTGTTTTTGTTATTTACATCTGTAAACTTCAGTCTATATTTGAATTATAATTGTTGGAGATTAACTACAGGTTACAGCAGAAAAGTGCATTCATACTCTGATATGTCATAGAAAGAAATGCTTATTTAAAAGCTAATGATGTCTGTGTTGTTACATATGCCTAAATGCCACTAGTCAGTCAATTTCAAGTGAGTGGTTGCCTTTCTTCATTTTTGTTTATTGCTTCCATCCAAGTACTTTGTTTTATTCAGAGGTGTGATATTTTTGACAGTGAAACACTCAAAAAATGTCAGAATGGGAGGATTCAAACAGTAAATCACCAAGCAATTTTCAAAACTGGGCATTGATAACAAACTCACCTACTTATTCTAACTGGTTTCATAGAGCTCATCATAAAGGAAAATTGTCAGGGATGTGGAATGAGCCAGAAGTACTATAGGAGGAGGATGCTACCACTGTAACTGCTTTTGTATGCTACATTAAGAACTAACGATAATTAATATCTCAGTATTATGAGATGGCTAGTTGGTACTCACTATATGGTGGAGATGATGAGTTGCAGATAGGCTCAACAAAAAGACTGTCACAAAATAAGCTTTTGGCCAACAAGGACTTTGTCAAAAATACACAACAGACACACACACACACACACACACAATCATGCAAACACAACTCACACACATATGACCACAGTCTCTGGCAGCTAAAGCCAGATTGCCTATCTGCAAATCAGCATTTTTGCTATATGGTGAATAGCAACTATCCTTTTCATAATACTGTTACATTTCATCCTTTATTTTCATAACTAATAGCTGTTGATGCTGACACAAAAAGGCACTTCTTCTATCCTTTATAGGCTGAAGTGGTTCTAGATATGTGCCTCAATTGGAAGAATATTTGAGCTCTGCAAAAATGTTTTATTGTCTGGTTATACTATTTGACATTTTTTACTACTGTTACTCAACCATTGTGCACAAATATATTGATCTTTACTGGTTAAAAGCACTCAATTAAAAATATATGTTTATTTTATCCAATATTATTCAGATTTTTGAATGAGTTAATACCATGGATAATCTTATAAGATGAGCTGATAGGAAAGTATGTTCTCAATTTATTTTACAATTTATTCTCGTTTTTGTTCCAAAATGGATAGTTGAAATCTGAGTCTTAGACATTTATGCAGAGCCTACATGAAAATAATTTCATACATTATGTTATGGTCAACTGTATTGTATCTGAAATGAAACTGATTTTTATTAAGAGCTTGAATAGTAAATGTAGTGATTTGGACATATTAGAATGCCAACTAGGCCTACAATGAAAATAAAATTACAAGATACTTCGATTATCATCTTAACACAATATTCTTAGTAACTGTTTCTGCAAAATAAATAAGGGTTCCCACAGCAGAAACACAGGAAATCATTTTAGAAGATAAGAGTCCCTTATGAGTTTGTCATCAACCAGATGTTACACCTACTACTGTACAAAATACACTTAACTATACTGATTTGTCAACACTCATTCACTTTGTCAGTCAACTGATATCGCAAAATCACACATTTGAAGTGTCATTTTCTATGTAGCTATTGATTCCTGTTTGTGGATAACAGAGCTGGCAGTTATTGATCTGTAAAGGAATACTATGGGTTTCTGCTGGATTGATTACAAATTTAATTTTTCTGCTTTGAACAAGTTGTTAACCTGTTCGACAACTTTACTGCCTATGTGTGGCACAGTTAATGCTGCACCTGTGATCCATGTGTTCATATCATGAATTCACTTATATCACAATAAGAAGTGGGTCAAGCACAAACTATCAGGGATGTCAATTGTGAAGAGTTCCAATTAAGGTTCTATTCTCATTCTGATATCACAGTCTGTTACTAAAACCCTCTGTTGCCTGTTGCACAGTCATGACCTGAAGTGTGGAAGGGAATAAAATATACCAGAATAGCACAGTACTAATGTAGTGTATTCTATAAAATCATTATTATTTTATTTGTTGAAATTAAATGTGAGGCTTTATCTGCTCATCTTTTGAAAGCGCCTAACAAGTCTTTATCTGAACTGGGCCCTGATAGTGATTAACATTGAGAATTAAAGATATTTGTATTTTATCATACATTAACCTAGTACTTTTAGTAGCTCTTTCACACTTTCATGCTTCAAAATTACACTTAGCCATTGCAAAGAACACTCATTTTTTTCACAGATGACATCACATTAATCTTCTGCATAAAGAGAGTCAAAGTCTATGATCAGGAAATCTTTGCATCTTATGGATAAAATTGGGAAAGTCTAAACTTTATGCATGTAAATGTGTAAGTTATTATAATTGTATTTGCTAATAACTATGAATTAAGGTTTTTTTCCAACTGGTTCAGGTTATTTGGTGCCAGAACACTAATAAACATGCATTACATATACAAAGTACTTACTCAATGTCCCATATGATACATGTTCCATCAGTACAAGAACTGACTGCCTCCTTGTTAGAATTAGAAATGGAGATTGAAGATACAGCCCCTCTGTGTTCTCTTAAACTAGCTAGGAGCTTCTGATAACTTGTTTTCATCTCCCATACACGTATCTAATTGTAAAGAAAAGTAAGATTTAACTAAAATTATTACTTTGCAAAAACAGACAATGTCTGATGGGATACCACAATCATTGGTTATACACTGTTACTCATAATCCATCTTGATTACAAAAACGTTTATTCACATGAGCGGTTTCGGTTCCTCTAGACCCATTTTCAGATGTGAAATGATAATGATGCTGATTTACTATTTCACAAGTGCAAACCTTTTTTTTTTTTTTTTTTTTTATCCTATCCAATCAACATCAAATGTACCAGACTGTATCTGCAATTTAGGTTACAGGAGTAACCTGTCCACACACAGCAACCTTCACATGCTGTCACATAAAATTGGTTGACAGAATGCACATCATTTATATTAAATATATAACTATTATCAACAGGTGGCGTCTGGTACATTTGTTACATTACATATTGTGGTGCGATGGACCTCAGATGACTGAACGGCTTGCAGCACAAAATCGAAACAGTGGGAACCACAGAAGCAGACCATGGAGGAAAACAAGTCTACACCAGCGCATGGATATAAAAATTGCCCTATGTTTTAGATAGTATAAAATTGATAATTTTGTTGTGTACTTTAATCTTGACAAGTACAGATTTTTAACCTTGACAACTACAGATTTTAATTAGGTATTTTAGAGATAAAAGTAAATTAGAAAAATCTACTTAATACAGTATGTGCATATGTAATGTAACAAATGTACCAGATGCCACCTGTCTATAATAGTTTCATAATTAATATAAATGGCATGCATTCTGCCAACCAATTTTATGTGACACAACATGTGAAGGTTGCTGTATGTGGTCGTGTTACTCCTGTAACTGAAATTGCAGGTACATTTGATGTTGATCGGATAGGATAAAAAAGAAGGTTTGCATTTGTGAAATAGTAAATCAGTATCATTATCGTTTCAGATCTGAAGATGACTCTAGAGGAACTGAAACCGGTCATGTGAATAAACATTTTTGCAATCCAGACAGATTATAAGTAACATTGAAATTATTACATCTGTAAATTATGCACTGATTATTAAATCAACAATTAAAATTATTTGAAATCATAGGTTTTATAAATCATATAAGTTTTATCTTGTCATTTTGCCTTGATCACCACATTTTTAAAACTCTGAACTAGTTTTTTGATGCTCTGTATTTCTGTTTTTCTTTTCATATTATATTTTGTGTCTACTAACCTACAAATTCATATCATTCCTAAGGTGAACATTAATTTGTAGGCAATAATTACTCAAGAAGCGGTATCACAGTATCTGCCATTCATGTTAATTTTCTCATTTTCCCTTAATTTCTCCAATTTTTACTCTTATAATCAACTGGTCAGATACATTTTGTACTATTCAACAAATTTAATCTTTTTTATTCCATATGTTATGTGTCTCAGCACGCTTCATAGTCTGTAATCTAGTTAATAAATTATTGACTAACAGAGATCTGACTATGAAAAAGCATAATTTCTGGTTGCAGTCATTCCTTCAATAACACTCCATCAGTTTTAAGCAAGTTTGTACACTTGCTTCACACCAACTCTCAGACTTAAAAAAATCTGCACTTGACAAAAATAATTGTAATTTCCTACTCTGTATGCACATATATATCTGGTGCACAGGGTATGGGACTCACTGGGAAAAAAAGTTTTACCTTTATATTGCATAAGAAGCTAAACACTTGTGTCTCACAAGTTTCTCTTTGTTAAATAATTTGTTTCCTTCTGAATCACCTCTCCTTCACTGGTGGAAGTGAACCCAGAAAATAATAAGAAGTATGTTGGTATTATTGTAAGTTTCTCTCAGCTAGGACACACTCATATGCTAAACTGCCTGATGTGCCCTGGATATGATTTCATGAACTGCGCCTATATTAAAATTTTACAGTACTATTTTCTAATTTATTTGTACTCCATTCTCCTTTTTTCCATTCTTCTGAGTGGCAATGAGTGTTGGTACTGGGTTCCCACAGATGTCTGTTCTATTTGCCTCTATATTCACATTTGTGTACCCTCAGTTTTGGCGGCAGGTGCTTACAATTTGTCTGTTATGCATGTTTACTTTGATCTCCTAGTACAGCATTGTTATGATATGAATAAATAAGAAGATCATTGCGCACATTAATCCTTTAGAGTAACTTACAACCTCAGTCTCTCCATTGTTTCTCAAAGTGTTTTAAAACACTCATAAAAAAAAGTTTTGCATCACCTTGGCTCTGAGAGTTCTGGAACCTGTACAGAAAATTGGAATAGAGATTAGCATAAACATCATTTCTGTCCTTTTTGTCATTGTTGTTGTGGTCTTCAATCCTGAGACTGGTTTGATGCAGCTCTCCATGCTACTCTATCCTGTGCAAGCTTCTTCATCTCCCAGTCACTACTGCAACCTACATCTTTCTGAATCTGCTTAGTGCATTCATCTCTTGGTCTCCCTGTACAATTTTTACCGTCCACGCTCCCCTCCAATACTAAATTGGTGATCCCGTGATGCCTCAGAACATGTCCTACCAACTGATCCCTTCTTCTAGTCAAGTTATGCCACAAACTCCTCTTATCCCCAATTCTATTCAATACCTCTTCATTAGTTATGTGATCTACCCATATAATCTTCAGCATTCTTCTGTAGCACCACATTTCAAAAGCTTCTATTCTCTCCTTGTCCAAACTATTTATCGTCCACGTTTCACTTCCACACATGGCTCCACTCCATACAAATACTTTCAGAAACGACTTCCTGACACTTAAATCTATACTTGATGTTAAAAAATTTCTCTTCTGCAGAAACGCTTTCCTTGCCATTGCCAGTCTACATTTTATATCCTCTCTACTTCGACCACCATCAGTTATTTTGCTCCCCAAATATTATCATGAAAACCACACATTGCATGTTGTACCACCATACAACGAGACCTTCATAGGTGGTGGTCCAGATTGCTGTACACACCGGTACCTCTAATACCCGGTAGCACATCCTCTTGCATTGATGCATGCCTGTATTTGTCATGGCATACTATCCACAAGTTCATCAAGGCACTGTTTGTCTGGATTGTCCCACTCCTCAATTTGGCGTAGATCCCTCAGAGTGGTTGGTGGGTCATGTAGTCCATAAACACCCATTTTCAATCTATCCCAGATATGTTTGATAGGTTTCATGTCTGGAGAACATGCTGACCACTCTAGTCAAGTGATTTAGTTATCCTGAAGGAATTCATTCACAAGATGTGCATGATGGGGGCGCAAATTGTTGTCCATTAAGACGAATGCCTCGCTAATATGCTGCCGATATGGTTGCATTATTGGTCGGAGGATGTCATTCACATATCGTACAGCCATTACGGTGCCTTCCATGACCACCAGCAGCATGTCAGCCCCACATAATGCCACCCCAAAACAGCAGTGAACCTCCACCTTGCTGCATTCGCTGGACGGTGTGTCTAAGGCGTTCAGCCTGACCGGGTTGCCTCCAAACACATCTCTGACAATTGTCTGGTTGAAGGTATACGTGACACTCATCAGTGAAGAGAACCTGATACCAATCCTGTGCGGTCCATTAGGCATGTTGTCTTTGTCTGTACCACACTGCATGGTGTCGTGGTTGCAAAGATGGACCTCGCCATTGACGTGGGGTGTGAAGTTGCAAGTTGTGGAGCCTATTACACACAGTTTTAGTCATAACACAATGTCCTGAGGCTGCACAAAAAGCATTATTCAACATGGTGGCATTGCTATCAGGGTTCCTCCGAGCTATAATTGGTAGGTAGCAGCCATCCACTGCAGTAGTAGCCCTTGAGCAGCTTGAGCGAGGCATGTCATCGACAGTTCCTGTCTCTTTGTATCTCCTCTATGTCTAAACAACATCACTTTGGTTCACTCCAAGATGCCTGGGCACTTTCCATGTTCAGAGCCTTTCCTGGCACAAAGTAACAATGCAAATGCGATCAAACCACGGTATTGGCTGTCTAGGCTTGGTTGAACTTCAGACAACACGAGCCATGTACCTCCTTCCTGGTGCAATTACTGGCACTGATTGGCTGTCGGATCCCCTCCCATCTAATAGGCGCTGCTCATGCATGGTTGTTTACATCTTTGGGTGGGTTTAGTGACATCTCTGAACAATCAAAAGGACTGTGTCTGTGATACAATACCCACAATCAAAGCCTATCTTCAGGAGTTCTGGGAACCGGGGTTATGCAAAACTTTTTTGATGTCTATAAATGATAAAAGGAACACACAAAACACTGACTGGGTTTTGGTGTTGCTTTTTGACAGCTAGGATGCTAATGATATTGAGACTGAGTGTCCAAAAATTCACAAGCAACAACATCTTTTTGTCAGCTTTTAAATACTGCGTGTTGTGAATAAATGTAATCATATGACACATTATTCTACTGATGATGGCAGGATAAAACACCATTCCAAACTATATGAGAAACCAAGTTTCACAAAGCCTTAATATTAGTTAGAGAACAAATATACCAATTTTAAAGCTATCTTGGCATTGCACACAGCTTTAATCTATAACTGATATTTTTGAGAACAAGCATCATCAAGAAACAATAATTTCTTGAAGAGTAATGTATTTCATTTTATCATGCAAAAGGCAATACTAGAACATGTTAGTTTATCCTCATTTACATTAACATTTCACTGTACACAAAAATTTAACTTTCAGTTCTTCATTACATTTCTTGTTAATAAAAATGTAGTCTCCTGAAGAGAATCACTAAACTAAACTCCGAGGCAAAAATAAAAAACAATGCACCACACAGAAATTATCTGGATGGGAAGGAAATAGGTAGATGTGATGTACATGTACAGCCAAACAAATGATTACAGTTTCAGAAAAAATGGATGATTTATTCAAGAGAATGAATTTCACAAACTAAGTATGTCAGTAATGTGTTGGTCCTCCTCTGGACCTTATGCAAGCAGCTATTCAACTTGACATCAGTTAACAGAGTTGTTGGATGTCCTTCTGAGGGATATCATGTCAAATTCTGTCCAATTTGTACATCAGTTTGGAAAAATCCCGAACTGGTTGGAGGGGCCTGCCCATAATGCTCCAAACCATCTCAATTGGAAAGAGATCTGGTGACCTAGCTGGCCAAGGCAGGATATGGCAAGCATGAAGACAAGCAATAGGAAGCTTCACCGAGGGTGGCCACGCATTATCTTGCTGAAATGTAAGCCCAGGATGGCTTGCATTGGGAATAAAAGAGCATAGCATATTGTCCCTGTACTGCAGTGCTATAAGGGTGCCATGGATGACAACCAAAAGAGCCCAGCTATCAAATGAAGTGGCACCACAAATCAACACTCCTGCTTGTCAGGCTGTAAGGTGGACAACAGTCAGGTCGGTATCTCACCACCATCCAGGGCATCTCCATACATGTCTTCAGCCTGGAATCTCATTAAGTGGAGTGGGACTGTCTTCAGTAATGAGTCCTGCTTTGAACTGATCCCTGATGACCAGTGAAGACACATCTGGAGGTGCCCTGGATAGTGGTGTGATACCTACTTGACTGTCACCTGCCATATGGCCCCACAACCTGTAATTTCACTGACTGGAGTAGAACTGTCATCAGTGATGACTCTTGCTTTGAACTGAGACTTGATGACCAGTGAAGACATATCTGGAGATGACCCAGACAGTGGTAGGATACCAACCTGACTTTTGCCCACCATAAAGCTCAACAATGAGGAATAATGTTCTGAGGTGCCATTTCATTTCACAGCAGGACCCATTTGGTTGTCATCCATGGCACCCATACAGCACAATGGTACGTCAACAATATTCTGTGTCCAATTTTGTTGCCTACCTGGGCTTACATTTCAGCAAGATAATGCACATCTGCACAAGGTGAGAATCCTACTTCTCTTTTCATCCTTGACAAACCATACCTTGGCCAGCAAGGTCTCTGGATCTCTGTTCAACTGAGAATTTTTGAGGCATTATAAGCAGAGCCCTCCAATCATATTGGGAATTTGATGATCTAATGCACCAATTGAATGCAATTTGGCATGGTATCCTTCAGGAGGACATCCAACAACTACATCAATCAATGCCAAGCTGAATAACTTCCTGCATAAGATCCAGAGGTAGTTTGGCCTGGAAGCAATGGCAGTAGTCAATTGTGTTGTTGTTGCTGAGCTTACAAAACTAATAGGCCATGACAGTTAACCCTAATACATAGGTAAAATGTAGACTAAGACACTAGTAAGGTTGAATGAAGTGGAAAGAGAATCTGTACTGGCAATACCCAACACACTGTCACAATACAAATTGCGAAATGTAGTGATCTTGGTGTCTACTTCATCACTTGAGCAATTATCATCATTAATGCAGAGTTCAAGATGTGATTACTTACTTTGTAGCATGTGCTTGGTTCACACTTTTATCTCTTCTTGTGTTGTCCATTACGTTTAATCTGCCTGAAACCAACTTCCTCCTCTCCTCTGTCAGTCACCAATTTCCTCTGTCATCTTCATATATTAACATAACATTTTTTGTTCATCTCACTTCCATACTCTGTGATATGTGTCATTCTTGTTTCTTTCCATCCTGTATTCTGTTCTTCAATTTTCTTCTGTACCACTATCTATCTCTTTCTTCACGTCCTACTATTTTGCCCTGTCTTTGTCGCTCCTAAGATTCTATTTTCAGTTTCTCCTCCCTTTTTCTCTTACTAATAAACTACCCTTCTTGCTATTTTTAGCTTCTTAAGTTTCATAACCACATCTGTTGTTGGGCTTGAATTGTTGATTTCCCTCACATTCTGTGCCCCAAAAATAAATGTCTGCAATTCTTCCAATTACATCAGTTCATGTGCCACCTCTGTTATGTTTTGTATGTATTGTATTGTATGTTAACTGGGGACCTAGAAACCACAGCCGCAGTGGTCCACAACCCCACGACAACTACGGCAGTCCACTTCACCCCTCCGCCACCCCACACCGAACCGAGGGTTATTGTGCGGTTTGGCTCCTGGTGAACCCCCCAGGTAACATCTCACACTAGACGAGTGTAACCCCTATGTTTGCATGGTAGAGTAATGGTGGTGTACGCATACATGGAGAACTTCTTTGCACAGCAATCGCTGACTTAGTGTAACTGAGGCGGAATAAGGGGAACAAGCCCGCATTCGCTGAGGCAGATGGAAAACCGCCTAAAAACCATCCACAGACTGGCTGGTTCACCGGACCTCAACACAAATCTGTTGGGCAGATTCGTGCTGGGGACCAGGCGCTCCTTGCCACCCGGAAAGCTGTGCGTTAGATCACATGGCCAACCGGGCGGGCGTCTCTGTTATGTTTACTGGTTTGCATCCATTATGAAAGTTCAAGTATTTTTTGTAAATATATCATTATATTATTTTGTATGTGTGTTGCTAGTGATAAAGAAGGAAAACTAATAGATATTTTGACTTTGGTGAATAACAAGAAAACACATATGAATGTATCTCACTATGTATCTTCATTATATACAGTGTTGATACAAACTTTTCAGAGTCCTTACATATGGAGCACAAAATTCCTTATCAAAAATGGATTAACAGATAGTATTGCTTATTCAATTTGTTCCTGTGATCAGCTACTTACCAATCCTTCTCCTCCACCACTGATTAGCTTAGAACCACATGCAGTGGTAGCCATCGCAGTTACACCCTTGGTATGAGTGTTGAGGATCTCAAACATCAGTTTTCCAGTTTTAAGTGTGAACCCTCTTGTAATTCCATCATTCCATCCTGTTAAGAGAATGTATGAATATGTTTCTCAAAATTCTTCATAAGTTGTCACTTATAAGAGCACAAGTATTACATTACTCAATGATAACTTAAGCCAGTTTTGCCCTGAGAATTCATTCTGTTTTTAAGAAATGATTCACTGAAGCTGAATCATTGTATAATCATGAGAACTTGTATTTCTTTATTGTTTCTAAGTATCAGTACCTCTTTAAAGAACAGAACATAACCACATTTCACATGATCTGCAACTATATCTCTCACCTTCCTCCATCTACTTCTGGTTGCCTCCAATTCACTTATCGTATTCCATAGATCATTGCATTAATGAGAATACTCAATACTCATAATCTTCCTCACTCAGTGCAGTACACACACACACACACACACACACACACACACACACACACACACACACACACACACAGGCATGATTATTTCCATTTCAGAACTACAGTAAAATATTGTAATTTATATGTGGAGTATATAGCTCATTAATCAAGACAGTGCAAGATTATCAGTTAAATATTTTCCTGTAACATATTTACACGCCTTCTAAAAAATGTCATGAGTTAAACTTCCTGACAAATTAAAACTGCATGCCAGGCTAGGACTTTGCCTTTCATGGACAATGCTCACATCAGTTGAGTTTCCAGATCAGAGTAGTTGCTTCTTACTCCTGTACTAATTATTGTCTCATTCCACATTGCTGAAGAGTCTCCTCCATGATGATATCTATGGAATACATAGATAAGTGAGTAATTTCCTGAACAGGGAATAGATAATTAAGTGCTTTATTTTTCCGATCTTTCCTTTCTAAGACTTTCTCCTCTCTTCCTCTGTCAAAAATAATGCTTCAAACAATGGAAACTTCAAGTAAAAATATCAACAATGCTATTCTGGCTTAAGCTGTTGGAGTTGACAGTCATGTGTGCATGAGGTGTACTTGCTTATGTGAATGAATGTTGTGTGTTTCTCTTCTTCTCACAAAGGCTGTGGGCAAAAGCTATTGTATGTGTCTGAATTGTGCAATACATCTTTTCCTACATTAAAAATATCACTTCTCTCATTCTGAAATGTCCACAGGTATTCAGCCACTGACTTCATCTAAGTGGCATGATATTTCAGCAAGATGACTTGTTGCCATCTTTAAGCAGTCCTCTGATTAACTGTAATCAACTGAGCATCATCTAATGTTCCCTCCCATTAATAACCTCAGGCTTGTTGTAACCAAACATAGGTCTGCTGGTGAGATTTCTGTTCTTCCTAAGCAAGCAGAGGCCTAGGCTCCTTCAGTTCCATTGTACATTGGATTTGGCTGTAGCTGTAACCATTTTTAACTGTTTGTAGGTGTTGCTACTCTGTTTTCAAACTCTCGTGGTCAGAGAGCAGAACTGGAGAAGTGAAGGAATCCAGGCTACAGCTTGCAGAGACAGAAGAGAAACCTATGGCAGTGGATATATATTTTCAAGTGTACATCTTTCCTACCTACCAACCTGAAAGCTTTGTTGGGATCTGTTATGGATAACACAACACTCCAGAGGCCCAGAGTACATTTTAACCCAACCCTTTGTTCAAATGGCTCTGAGCACTATGGAACTTAACATCTCTGGTCATCAGTCCCCTAGAACTTAGAACTACTTAAACCTAACTAACCTAAGGACATCACACACATCCATGCTCGAGGCAGGATTCGAACCTGCGACCGTAGCAGTCGCGCGATTCGGGACTGAGCGCCTGAACCGCTAGACCACCGCGGCCGGCCCCAACCCTTTGTCAGTAAATATTATGTAGGTCAGACTATTGTACAATACAGGAAAGTTGTGTTGATTTATTGATCCATTTTCATCTACAGCTGCACAATGTGCAAGAAATATTTGGATTTTTTTATGTTAATATTAACAGTTTTACATGTAATATACCTTTGTACATAATAACACTCATTAATATAACAATTAATGATGAATACTTAAATAAATGTTGTCAACTACATACAAAGAGATAATATACAAATGTTCTTCTGAATGAGACTGCATTGGGTTAACATAGATAAATTTGTTTTTGTAGGTATTCATTTACTGTGTAAAAACAGTGATCAACCAAGTATGACTTCAATTTAGATTTGAAGTAACCAATGTTTTGTTTGTGTTTAATAGTATCTGGTAAGGCATTGTATAGTGTGTGGTACAAATGTCACACAGATAAAGAATAACCAAGAGAGTCAGCTGCCACAGTGTGCTGTTTTCCAAAGGACATAGCATTTATTATGACAGCACCAAGTTGTCAAAACTGGACAACACATTATGGGATAACATTTTAGAAGAGTCTTTAGACATTCAACTATGTGATGAAGTGATAAGTAAACACAACAGTTTCCAAGTAAGCCTTATGATCCAGCCCTGAGTGTGCTCAAAGAACTATGACAGTCTGTTGGAAGATCCACTCATTTCACATTAACTGAAGAGCTCAGACCACACCAGGTAAATGTGAACCCTGTGCATCAGCAGTTCCTGACCAGCATGGTGGTGATGGTGGAGGTGGTGGCACAGACATTGAGAAGCACAATTTGTGTCCTTAACATGCACTTTTGTCTTCACCTTGCCAGTGGTGCCACACCTGCTTACTGTGGACCCAAGATCAGCAACTGGAGGAAAGGGGTGTATAAGATGGTGTCCAACAGAAGGCAGTCAGTCATTAGGACCACCTGAAGATGTCGAAAAGTCAGCTTGCCAAAACATCAAACAAGTTGTATGATTTTTTATGGGGGACCACAATCATGTAGAACAATTTTGTGTAAATTTCCATCAATTGAATGTTCATACAGTCATGACTTTGGCTTTATAGGTTGGTTTGTGGGATCAAAGGGACCAGACTGCTATGGTCATTGGTCCCTTGGCTTCATACCAATTTTCAAGTTCACATTAAAATATCACAAAATGTCCAATATGACAGCGTGATAGTCCTTTGCCAAAGTAATATATTTGTTTTATAAACTAGTCTGGATTATAGGACATGAGTACAGATCAAAAATACCCAATATGACTGACAATGTTCACAGCAAACAAACATTAATATACCAGTTTGCATATATGATGGCCATTACAGTACTGTGACCTGTATTGTCACATCCACATATGCATGATGTCATTGCTGGGACAGTATATCTGGTCTTGTAAATCAGTCTTTCAAACGTGCATAATACAGCTGACATTGAGCACAGCAAAGAAATTTTTACATGATGTATTGAATATCTGTATCAATACAGTATTTTTTATCTTTACTCATATCCTGTAATATGACAACTGTTTTATAAGACCAGGTATGTAATTTCAATGATGACATGTCATGCAGGTATGTCATGCATTTTGTGGTACTACAGCTTCCACTTGAGTATGGCTATAAAGCCAAAATCATGACCGTGTTAAATAAATTAATAATAATTTACAGTGAAATGGCAAAAATTTCTTTCAAAAAACATTTGGATGATGCCACTCACCTAAACACCAGAAGATATTTCAAAATTATTACAACCAAGGAAAGCCTAAAATTACATACATTTCTGATATTCAAAGAAATCTGTCACAGCCATGGGCACCCACATGGTACTCTCCTAAGCCAATCTTTTTATGGGCCATCCAGAGGAAACCTTCCTATCCTCCAAAACCACCAAACCTCTAGTCTGGCTCATGTTCATTGATGATATTTTCATGATCTGAACTCAGGGCCACGACACCCTATCTTTGTTCGTTCACAACCTCAACACCTTCTCTCCCATCCTCTTCATGTGGTCCTCCTCAATCCAGTGTGTTACTTTCCTAGATGTTCACCTCCTCCTCTTTGATGGCTCCATCCAGACCTCTGTCCACATTAAATGCACCAATCACCAACAATATCTGCATTTTGACACCTGTCAACCCTTTCACATCAAAAAATCGCTCCCATACATTTTGGCCTCCCAGGGACAACATGTCTGCAATGACAAAAACTCCCTTGCTCAATATGCCGAGGGTCTCATCAAGGCCCTCACAGGCAGGCAAAATACCCCAGACCTAGCTCACAAACAGATCTCCTTTGTTATTTCCCTTCACTCCCCCAATCCTCCCACCACCCCCAAGAACCACATCACCCAGTACCACCCCAGACTGTAATAACTGAACCACATCCTTTGCCAGGGTCTTGATTACTTATCATCATGCCATGAAATGAGGGGTGTCCTACCTAAAATACTTCCCATCCCTCCTAAAGTGGTGTTCTGTCACCCACCGAAACTCCACAACACCCAAGTCCATTCCCATGACACTCTCAATCCCAACCCCCTACCACAAGGATCATATCCCTGTGACGTTCCAGGTGCAAACCCCACCCAATCCACCCACCCAGCAGTTCCTGTTCCAGTCCTATCACAGGTTTATCCTCCCCATCAGGAGCTGGGCCACCTGTGAAAGCAGCTGTATCATTTACCAGCTCTGCTGCAAACATTGCACAGCTTTTTATATCGGTGTGGCTACTGACCAGCTGTCCACAGCCACCACCATACTGTGACCAAGAGCAAAGTAGACCACCTGTGGCACAACATGCAGCTGAACATAACACACTTCATTTCAGTTGCTGTTTCACTACCTGACTCATCTGGATCCTTACCTCTACCACCAGCTTTTCTGAACTGTGCAGATGGGAGTTATCCTTACAACTCATGCTCTACTTGCATAATTATCCTAGCCTCAACATACGGTAACATACTGTTCTATCATCTCCTCCCAATTCTCATCTCCCACCCTGTTTATTTGCAGCCCTCTGCCAATGCATCCATCCGTCTTTTCACACTTCTCTCTTTTAGTCTTTTTTTTCCCCACCACCCTGCCCCACAACCTTCTGATGCAGCACCTTTTGGCACTCTAGTCCCTGCACACTCAACCAGACAGCATTTGTCTCTCTCCCCACCCATACATTACTACCCCTTCCTCTTCCCCACCTCCTCCTTGCTGCTTGCATTCCAAGTAATAACTGCATTCTGGCCAAGATGCTGGAACTGGCAGTCATATGTGCATATGTGCTTGTGTGTGTGAATGGCGTGTGTCTCTCTTTGACTGATGAAGGCTGTGGCCAAAGGGTTTATGTAAGCATCTTTTAATTGTGCCAGTCTGCAACTTGATGTGCTTTCTTTATGGTAAGTAGCAGTCTGTCTTTTCTTACACTGCTAATTACAATAAATGAAATTCCAATATAGAAACAATAAACAGACATTAGGAAAGACTCAGAGTTTTAACCTCTCAGGAACATTCATAACAATGTTCCTACTGATGGAAAGTGAAAATGGGTGCAGTGCTGGCAGGGTATGAAAAGATGCACTAATGAAGTAGTTGTATAAATTAAGTAGTTGTATAAAATAAGCACAAGAACTGAAATTTATCTTATTAATTGTCAATATGAGAAAAAATCTGAAAACACTTGTAAAACACACATGAACTGAATTTTATCCACTGCTGTGGTTTTTTAAAGATTCATGGGTTTATCTCAACCCTGGTGTTGAGTTCCTTGATCTTAATGTTATATAATAATGCCTTTGTGGATAATGTTAACAGTAATCTCAGATTTTTGTCTGCATTGAAGTACAGTCTGAAAGGATTGGCATGAGTATTTAGTCTGATCTTGTTAAAGATTTCGAAGGGGTGGGAATACTGGCAACTTGCTTTAAATGTTCAGAAATGTAAAATTGTGCATTTCGCAAAATGAAAAGACCTAGTATCCTACGAACATAATACCAGTGAATCAAATGTAATCAGTAAAATCATACAAACATCTTAGTGCAACACTTTGTACAGACATGAAATGGAATGAACACAAATCTACATCTGCATTTACACTCTGCAAATGACCATGAGCTGAATGACAGAAGGCACATCCCATTGTACCAGTTACTAGGGTTTTCTTCCTGTTCCATTCACATATGGAGCAGGGGAAGAACGATTGTTTGAATGCCTCTGTGTGTGCAGTAATTATTCTAATCTTATCCTCACAATCCCTGTGTGAGCAATACATAGGGGATTGTAATATATCCCTAGAGTAATCATTTAGAGCTGGTTCTTGAAACTTTGTTACTAGACTTTCTTGGGATAGTTTACATCTGTTTTCAGAAGTCTGCCATTTGTGTTCTTTTGGTACCTCTGTGACACCCTCCCATGGATCAAACAAACATGTGACCATTCATGCTGCCCTTCTTTGTATAAATTCAATATTCCCTGTTAGTCCTCTCTAGTATGGGTCCCACAAACTTGAGTAATATTTTATGATACGTTACACAAGTGATTTGTAAGCAATCTCTTTTGTAGACTGATTGCACTTGTCATGTGTAAAGCTGGTAACAAACTCCAGTTTATTGATAGACTAGTGGGAAAATGCAATCAGTCTACAATGGAGATTGGTTACAAATTACTCATGTGACCCATCATAGAATATAGCTCAACTGTGTGGGACCTGTATCAAGTAAGACTGACAGAGGGATATTGACTGTATACATAGAAGCGCAACAAAAATGGTCATAGAGTTATCCAACCTGCTGGAGAGTATTAGAAAGATGTTGAACTAACTGAACTGACAGATTCTTGAAGATAAATGTAGACTATCCCAAGAAGCTTACTTACAGACTTTCAAGAACTGGCATTCAATGAAGACTCTAGGAATATGCTAAAACCCTCAACATATTGTACCCATAGGAATCATGAGGATAAATTGAGACTAATTAAAGCATCCACTGAGGGATTTAAACAATCATTCTTACCACTCTCCATATGTGAATGGAACAGATACCC
This sequence comes from Schistocerca serialis cubense, assembly GCF_023864345.2. Taxonomy (NCBI): domain Eukaryota; kingdom Metazoa; phylum Arthropoda; class Insecta; order Orthoptera; family Acrididae; genus Schistocerca; species Schistocerca serialis. Next base: position 253,522,176 of record NC_064645.1, on the reverse strand, counting down.
TATGCGGTGTGCATTGCAATGGTTTGCAGAATACAGATTTAGATATAGATGTAGACATATAGAGTTACAATAAGCATGGTTATTTCCCATGCAGCTAATGGAAAACTTCAGCTGATTTGTTGAAAGAGTGGATAATAAGGTACCTGTTTGATTTTATTTTGAATTAGTAGAGGTTCCCAATTTCTTGTTTTGACTTAGAGGGAAGCTTATTAAAAGTCTTAGCACCAAAATACATAAATCCAGTCTGAACACTAGACAAGGAGATATAGTCTATACGGAAATTAATCTTATGTACATCACAGCATAAATGAAATGGATTTTTACTATCAGCAACAAAAACTAATATGCAGTGAATTTATTGAAAGTGAATGCAGAATTTCAAGATCCTTAAAAAAGCTTCTGCAAGATGTATGAATACTTTACACAATGCTCTCACTGATCACTTCCACAGGAATTGAAGATATTTTAACTACATCTACATCTACATCTACATCTATACTCCGCGAGCCACCTTACGGTGTGTGGTGGAGGGTACTTATTGTATCACTATCTGATCCCCCCTTCCCTGTTCCATTCACGAATTGTGCGTGGGAAGAACGACTGCTTGTAAGTCTCCGTATTTGCTCTAATTTCTCGGATCTTTTTGTTGTGATCATTACGCGAGATATATGTGGGTGGTAGTAATATGTTGCCCATCTCTTCCCGGAATGTGCTCTCTCGTAATTTCGATAATAAACCTCTCCGTATTGCGTAACGCCTTTCTTGAAGTGTCCGCCACTGGAGCTTGTTCAGCACCTCCGTAATGCTCTCGCGCTGACTAAATGTCCCCATGACGAATCGCGCTGCTTTTCGCTGGATCATGTCTATCTCTTCTATTAATCCAACCTGGTAAGGGTCCCATACTGATGAGCAATACTCAAGAATCGGACGAACAAGCGTTTTGTAAGCTACTTCTTTCATCGATGAGTCACATTTTCTTAGAATTCTTCCTATGAATCTCAACCTGGCGCCTGCTTTTCCCACTATTTGTTTTATGTGATCATTCCACTTCAGATCGCTCCGGATAGTAACTCCTAAGTATTTTACGGTCGTTACCGCTTCCAATGATTTACCACCTATGGCATAATTGTACTGGAATGGATTTCTGCCCCTATGTATGCGCATTTTATTACATTTATCTACATTTAGGGAAAGCTGTCAGCTGTCGCACCATGCATTAATCCTCTGCAGGTCCTCCTGGAGTACGTACGAGTCTTCTGATGTTGCTACTTTCTTGTAGACAACCGTGTCATCTGCAAATAGCCTCACGGAGCTACCGATGTTGTCAACTAAGTCATTTATGTATATTGTAAACAATAAAGGTCCTATCACGCTTCCCTGCGGTACTCCCGAAATTACCTCTACATCTGCAGATTTTGAACCGCTAAGAATGACATGTTGTGTTCTTTCTTCTAGGAAATCCTGAATCCAATCACAAACCTGGTCCGATATTCCATAAGCTCGTATTTTTTTCACTAAACGTAAGTGCGGAACCGTATCAAATGCCTTCCTGAAGTCCAGGAATACGGCATCAATCTGCTCGCCAGTGTCTACGGCACTGTGAATTTCTTGGGCAAATAGGGCGAGCTGAGTTTCACATGATCTCTGTTTGCGGAATCCATGTTGGTTATGATGAAGGAGATTTGTATTATCTAAGAACGTCATAATACGAGAACACAAAACATGTTCCATTATTCTACAACAGATTGACGTAAGCGAAATAGGCCTATAATTATTCGCATCTGATTTATGACCCTTCTTGAAAATGGGAACGACCTGCGCTTTCTTCCAGTCGCTAGGTACTTTACGTTCTTCCAGCGATCTACGATAAATTGCTGATAGAAAGGGGGCAAGTTCTTTAGCATAATCACTGTAGAATCTTAAGGGTATCTCGTCTGGTCCGGATGCTTTTCCGCTACTAAGTGATAGCAGTTGTTTTTCAATTCCGATATCGTTTATTTCAATATTTTCCATTTTGGCGTCCGTGCAACGGCTGAAGTCAGGGACCGTGTTACGATTTTCCACAGTGAAACAGTTTCGGAACACTGAATTGAGTATTTCTGCCTTTCTTCGGTCGTCCTCTGTTTCGGTGCCATCGTGGTCAACGAGTGACTGAATAGGGGATTTAGATCCGCTTACCGATTTTACATATGACCAAAACTTTTTAGGGTTCTTGTTTAGATTGTTTGCCAATGTTTTATGTTCGAATTCGTTGAATGCTTCTCTCATTGCTCTCTTTACGCTCTTTTTCACTTCGTTCAGCTTTTCCTTATCAGCTATGATTCGACTACTCTTAAACCTATGATGAAGCTTTCTTTGTTTCCGTAGTACCTTTCGTACATGATTGTTATACCACGGTGGATCTTTCCCCTCGCTTTGGACCTTAGTCGGTACGAACTTATCTAAGGCGTACTGGACGATGTTTCTGAATTTTTTCCATTTTTGTTCCACATCCTCTTCCTCAGAAATGAACGTTTGATGGTGGTCACTCAGATATTCTGCGATTTGTGCCCTATCACTCTTGTTAAGCAAATATATTTTCCTTCCTTTCTTGGCATTTCTTATTACACTTGTAGTCATTGATGCAACCACTGACTTATGATCACTGATACCCTCTTCTACATTCACGGAGTCGAAAAGTTCCGGTCTATTTGTTGCTATGAGGTCTAAAACGTTAGCTTCACGAGTTGGTTCTCTAACTATCTGCTCTAAGTAATTCTCGGACAAGGCAGTCAGGATAATGTCACAAGAGTCTCTGTCCCTGGCTCCAGTTCTGATTGTGTGACTATCCCATTCTATACCTGGTAGATTGAAGTCTCCCCCTATTACAATAGTATGATCACGAAACTTCTTCACGACATTCTGCAGGTTCTCTCTGAGGCGCTCAACTACTACGGTTGCTGATGCAGGTGGTCTATAGAAGCATCCGACTATCATATCTGACCCACCTTTGATACTTAACTTAACCCAGATTATTTCACATTCGCATTCGCTAATAACTTCACTGGATATTATTGAATTCTTTACTGCTATAAATACTCCTCCACCATTGGCGTTTATCCTATCCATGCGGTATATATTCCATTCTGTGTCTAGGATTTCGTTACTGTTCACTTCCGGTTTTAACCAACTTTCCGTTCCTAATACTATATGCGCACTATTTCCTTCAATAAGAGATACTAATTCAGGAACCTTGCCCTGGATACTCCTGCAGTTTACCAATATTACGTTAACTTTTCCTGTTTTTGGTCTCTGAGGATGGATGTTCTTTATCAACGATGATAATGTCCTCTCTGGTAAGCCGTCAGGTATTTTATCGTTTCGCCCAAGGGGGGGTCCCTCTAACCTAAAAAACCCCCGTGTGCACGCCACACGTACTCTGCTACCCTAACCCTAGTAGCTGCTTCCGGTGTGTAGTGCACGCCTGACCTGTCTAGGGGGGCCCTACAGTTCTCCATCCAATAACGGAGGTCGATGAATTTGCAACCATTATAGTCGCAGAGTCGTCTGAGCCTCTGGTTTAGACCCTCCACACGGCTCCAAACCAGAGGACCGCAATCGACTCTGGGCACTATGCTGCAGATATTAAGCTCAGCTTGCACTCCGCGTGCGATGCTGGTTGTCTTCACCAAATCAGCCAGCCGCCGGAAGGAACCAAGGATGGCCTCAGAACCCAAGCGGCAGGCGCCATTCGTTCCGACATGTGCTACTATCTGCAGCCGGTCACACCCAGTGCGTTCAATAGCTGCCGGAAGGGCCTCCTCCACATTACGGACGAGACCCCCCGGCAAGCACACCGAGTGCACACTGGCATTCTTCCCCGACCTACCCGCTATTTTCCTGAGGGGCTCCATAACCCGCCTAACGTTGGAGCTCCCTATAACTAATAGGCCCGCCCTCTGTGACTGTCGGGACCTTGCCGGAGAATCGGCCACTGGCCCAACAGGCGAGGCATCCTGTGGTGGCTCGGAAACGATGTCATCACCACTAGGAAGCACCCCGTACCTGTTGGAAAGGGGTAAGGCAGCTGCCACGCGGCCAGATCCCACCTTCGCCTTTCGGCCAGGCACGCGCGAGCCCACCACTGTCCGCCATTCACCCTGGAGTGATGGCTGACCGGTAAGATGCTCACTGCCGGAAGACGCAGCGACATCAGGGGTTCCATGTGATTCCAAGGCCACCGAAGTAGGCATAGGTCTCACCACCGTTGCCCCAACGCCACTACGAGCCGACGCCTGCGCCTCGAGCTCGATGAGCCTAACAGACAAAGCCTCCACCTGCCCCCGAAGAGTGGCCAATTCTCCTTGCGTCCGCTCACAACAACCACAGTCCCTACACATGACTATGTTTACCCTACTCTATACGGTGACAAATTCCCAAGATAATCTTCTGATGAGCTACTCTGATAATCAAGAAACACTCACTGAAATACGAGACGCGAAAACTACGCTAGGTTTTCCCAGAAAAACTATTTAAAAGCTAAGCGCAGCAAATAAGTACAAAAACGCTTTATACAAACAGTACTCGCTGCTGCTGGTGCTCTCGCTCTGGCTGTCTCAAGACAACTGCTGATTCAAGTGACTAGTGGCTAACGGCCGCGAAACAAACAAAAGATGGTTTTAGGGAGCTTTCTGTTCTAAACGATCAAGAAAACACTAAGAAATCTAACACAAAAACTACGTAAAGTTTTATCAAGAACTGTTAGTTACTATGCAGAGCAGATAAACACAAATAGAATCCCTTCCTTAGTGGAAGGTCGTAAACAAAATGCAAAATAAACGCTTTATACAAACAGTACTCGCTGCTGCTGGTGCTCTCGCTCTGGCTGTCACAAGACAACTGCTGATTCAAGTGACTAGTGGCTAACGGCCGCGAAACAAACAAAAGATGGTTTTAGGGCGCTTTCTTTCTAAACGATCAAGAAAACACTAAGAAATCTAACACGAAAACTACGTAAAGTTTTATCAAGAACTGTTAGTTACTATGCAGAGCAGATAAACACAAATAGAATCCCTTCCTTAGTGGAAGGTCTTAAACAAAATGCAAAATAAACGCTTTATACAAACAGTACTCGCTGCTGCTGGTGCTCTCGCTCTGGCTGTCACAAGACAACTAATCAGATACACTTCTTATTTGACCAACACAATAAGAGATGCTCTTGCACCCTCAGATTTTTATGTTTTATGCTCTCTTTCAAACAACCTCCAAGGGACTTCCCTTCTGCATGAAAATGTGCTCTGAACATTGTTTGATGAGTTCTTCATCTCAAAACCACATGTATTCCACAGTTGTGGAACTGAAAAGTTACCGCAGCATTGGCAGACTGTTGCAAATACTGGAGGAGAATATATTATTGATGACTAAAGAATTTGTTATATATAACTGTTGTGTTTATTAAACTTATGGAAAAATGCTACAGACTTATGCACCAACCCAATATTTCAGTTTTTCTCAAATCACTAATTAACTAGACCTCATGCCAGACAGTTTGATTCCCATTTTCCATTTCTGATTCTTTGTATGGCTATGAAAATTTGCATAAAAGCCCATAGTGTAATTTATAGGGAGTCATGTTGTTGTTATACCCAAACATTTGACCAAGTACTTGGAGAACATTTATAAAAAAAAAAAAAAAGTTTATGAGTGAGATTTATGGAGGAAATTGTGCCTTCGAAACACAATTTGTTATTTTATGTCATACCCAGTAGACTCCCCTGCTATTTGAGAATAATTTCATCAATGATATGATTCAAGATGACCAGTAGGCAGTATCACAGCAATGTGATGCAGCTAGAGCACAGCTTCTGAAATAGTTTTTACACCAGAAAATCCAGTCATCTCCCCTCCTTATCTACCACCAGACACATATGTACTTTTGTATCCTGGTGTCACAGGCTCCATGGAGTGAATAATTGTCTCATGGATAGATGGGATGTATATGAAACTTGTGAAGATCATGGGAAGGAAGGTCTCATCATGAAATGAATGCTAATGAATGAAGCTGTTAAAATATACCAGTGATAATGGTGCTGCCATCAGGAGCAAACACGATACTAGCACAAACAAGATTAAGCACTGTTATTCTCATAAGCTCCTTAGATGTTTTGGCATCCCAGATTCTGACATCATTCTTGCTGCTTGTAGCATATCGTTCAGAACATTTACTGTAAAGAGAAAATAAAATGATAGAGTTAGTGCAATATTTGATAGAATTTGCAATGAACACTCTCCTACATACAAAGTTACATTTAATGAATTTGATGTATTATGTTGCCATTGTAGTATACACTTACTGTGGAAAGGCAAGGTCAAAGATGGCATCTGTGTGGCAAGTTATATGAAGCAAAACATTAAATGTTTTAATATCTATTGTGTATATTTCACATTTCTCTGTTCCTGCTATGATTTCATCTTTCAGGATTTTGATGGTGGTTGCCCCAGAATCCAATTTAGCTCCTTTCAGCTCCATATGAAATTGAGAATTGGAGATTATATGCAACAGGTGCAGGCACACTATGAGAAGACAGTAGTATATGATGCTTCTTTATAAACTTCACAATTAACATATACCAACAGAAAAAAATTATTAGACACACAGAATAATTTCACAAACATGTGCCTTATTGGATCCAGCTCACTTCACACTGTATATGAGCAACATTACAAAAGTAAAGTTTGATAGAATGATATTTATTGTAAGTACACTGACTAAATACATAATTGTTGGGTTTATGAAGTGAAGACATGGACAGAGAAAATTGCAAGGGAAGTGTCAATATTCCCTGAAAGGTAAAACAGTAATAATCCCATTAATAATGTTTAGAGGTACTCTGATTTACCAAATATGAAAGAGGCAAGCAATACAGATTAATGGTTTTGTACTAGCAGTAACTGAGAAATGCAGCCACCTGTAAGACAAGAGACAGCAATGAAGAACTCACAAATGAAGGAACAGCACCAACCTTAACTGAACAGTCCATGTGTGTAATGCCAGACCATGGTGCCCAACAAGCACACTATTTCAGTGATCAGATACATTTCCATTGTTGCATGTGCTGACAAACTGAGCTTCCGATGCCATTTTTCTGACTTATAACCCCTCCCACCACAAGCAGTTCTACAGTTTGCAGTTGTGAAAACATTTGCTTTGGCATCAGTAGTAGCATCAATGTAGTTACTTTGTACATCCTGGTAATCTGATTATTGTGTTTGCTGAGCATCTTCTTAATTAGATGCATTGCTGGGTCCCCAGCCTTTCTGAGGTTGTAACCACCATTTCAACTAATAAGATTATCTCTAGTGCAATTTTTGGTAGCTTTTCTAATGACACTGCCCCAGTATTTGAAAGTCTGTGCTAAAATCCTTGTATGTTCATATTCCATAGCATGATTCTCTGACAAACAGTGCTCTATGACTGCCAACTTGTTGGGGTACATTAGTCGAGTATGTTCTTAGTGTTCCTGGCATTGATCTTCAGTGGTGTGCACTCCTTGTCCAATATGTGTCTTTCAACATGGCACAGAATCTGACATACCCCAGCCTTCCACAAACCAAGGTCATCTCTGATTTCCTAGTAATGCCCATGTTTTATTGGGTGAGCAGTGCTTTTTCAGTACACATCCAATTTTTCCCAATAGTGTGCTGGTGTACACTATAGAGGCTGTGGCTACCTCTTCCTCCATGACCTCTTCCATCTCCACCATAGTGGTAGGGCAAAGAGTGTGCCTAAACTGCCATTCTGAGTATCTGTTTTTTTTTTTTTTTTTTTTCAGAACACAGTTCTGAGGTGTTCCAGTTCTGCAACTGAGATGGTGTGCCCACTGTGTACTAAAGTTTTAGCACCATATTCCTCTGTGTGTGGTGAAAGTCATTTGTGTGCAAATGCAGAACAGTGTGCATTTTCTTCCAACACACATTGTGGCACAGGGTGCCATCATCTCTTCTCTTGACTATGACATCCAGGAATGGTACTCTGCCTTCTCCTTTGGCCTCAATAGCGAATTAGACATTAGGATGTATGGAGTTCAAATGTGCAATGAAGTCCAGGAATTTTGTTACTCCTAGGTAGGCATATGATGAATGTGTCATTCACAGAGCTGAAAAGTCAGATGGGCTTCCACTTGGATGTCATCAGCACCTCTCCCTTGAAGTGTTCCATGTACCAATTCTCAACCACTGGAGACAGTGGTCTACCCATTGTGACTCCCTCTGTTTGCTCATAATATTCTCCATTAAATAGAAAATATGTGTAAATTAGAACATGTGTGAATATGTCAGCGGTCTTCTCATGATATTTCTGACCAATGAGTTCCAATGACTTATGTAAAGGCACCCTGGTGATTAAAACAATGATGCCAAAGCTCATCATGATATTTGAGACCTTCAGCCTGAAGTTGTTGAAGCATTTCAAAAAAAAACACAGAATTGCAGATTTGATGTGGAAATTCACCCACATGAGGATTTATTAGCTCTGTGAGGTATTTTGCCAGAAAATATGTAGGAGTTGTGATGTTGCTAACAGTGAGGCTAATGGCATCTCATCTTTGTGGACCTTGGGGAGCCTGTAAAGTCTTGGTGGTACAGGTCCTTGTAGTGACAACTCCTTGATGACACCCTCTGGTAACTCCAGTTCTTTGAGAAGTGCCCTGGTTTTGTTCTCTGACTACTTCTTGTTCTCTGACTTCTTGGTGTGGTCAGTATTGATCTTCCTGTAGCAGTCATCATTTAGCAGGCTCTGCATCTTCTTAGTGTAGTCCTCATGGGAGATAACAAAAGTGGCATTGCCTTTGTCAGCAGGTAAGATAACAATCTCCAGGCACTCTCTTGTGTTCCAAATGTTGCCAATACAACAGCAAAACATTCGCTGACACTTCTCAGTAACACCAGGCATCCTTTATTATTGGATTTGTACCTGAGAGGCAACAAGCGTAGGCACTCTGTGGCATGCTTATGCAATGTTTATTACCTATAACTGAATCCTCTGATCTGTATGAAAGAAAAATTAATGTTCCTGATTCACTTCTAAAATATCTTTCCCTGTTTAGAGCCACTTACTCTTAAACACCCATAAATAAACAAACAGCTGTATTTTCATCTCTTATTTATTCCACAGGCAACCAGTTTTGGCATTGCATTATGCCACCATCAGGCCCTTATGGTAATTTAGTGGCTGAGCTTATATTGCCAGGCAAAATATCATACAAAAGTGAGTCAGTATCCACACCAGCAAATGTAACATGATCATACACTTGCTCAGATTGTTTATGAATGTATAGCCATGTTACATACACCAGTGTTGAAACCAGTTCACTTTTCCATTATATTTTGTCTGGCAATATGAGCTCAGCCACTAAGTTACAACATAGAGCCTGGTGATGGCATAGCAATATATCTGCATACAAACAGCATAGTGAATGCATTACTGTAGCCAAGATAGACATGAAGTCCATGCCTACAACAGTAATACAAATTTATATGCCAACTAGTGCTGCAGATGAAGAGATTGAAGAAATGTATGGTGAGATAAAAGAAATTATTCAGATAGTGAAGGGAAACGAAAATTTAATAGTCATGGGGGACTGGAATTCAATAGTAGGAAAAGGAAGAGAAGGATAAGTAGTAGGGGAGTATAGAATAGGGGCAAGGAATGAAAGAGGAAGCCTCCTGGTAGAATTTTGTACAGAGCATAACATAAGCATAGCTAACACTTGGTTTAAGAGTCATGAAAGAAGGTTGTATACATGGAAGAGGCCTGGAGACACTGGAAGGTTTCAGATATATTATATTATGGTAAGACAGAGACTCAGGAACCAGATTTTAAATTGTAAGACATTTCCAGGGGCAGATGTTGTCTCTGACCACAATCTATTGATTATGAACTGTAGTTTAAAACTGAATAAACTGCAAAAAGGCAGCAATTTAAGGGGATGGGACCTGGCTGAACTGAAAGAACCAGAGTTTGCAGAGAGATTCAGAGAGAGCATTAGAGAATGATTGGCAAGAATGGGGGAAAGAAATGCAGTAGAAGAAGAAAGGATAGCTTTGAGAGATAAAACAGTGAAGACAGCAGAGGATCAAGTAGGTAAAATGATGAGGGCTGGTAGAAATCCTTGGGTAACAGAAGAGATACTGAATTTAATTGATGAAAGGAGAAAGTATAAAAATGCAGTAAATGAAGCAGGCAAAAAGGAATACAAATGTCTCAAAAATGAGATAAACAGGAAGTGCAGAATGACTAAGCAGGGAATGCTAGAGGATAAATGTAAGGATGTAGAGGCATATATCACTAGGGGTAAGATAGACACTGCCTACAGGAAAAATGAAGAGACCTTTGGAGAAAAGAGAACCACTTGTATGAATATCAAGAGTTCAGATGGAAAACCAGTTCTAAGCAAAGAAGGTAAGGCAGAAAGGTGGAATGAGTGTATAGAGGGTCTACACAAGAGCAATGTATTTCAGGGCAATGTTGTGGAGCTGAAAGAGGCCATAGATGAAGATGAAATGGGAGGCATGATACTGACAGAGTGCTGAAAGACCTAAGTTGAAACAAGGCCCCGGGAGTAGAAAACATTCCATTAGAACTACTGATAGCCTTTTGAGACCTAGCCATGACAAAACTCTATCCTCTGATGTATGAGACAGGCAAAATACCTTCAGACTTCAAAAAGGATATAATAATTCCAATCCCAAAGAAAGCAGGTATTGACAGGTGTGAAAATTACTGAACTATCAGTTTAATAAGTCACGGCTGCAAAATACCAACATGAATTCTTTACACACAAATGGAAAAACTGGTAGAAGCTGACCTCAGGGAAGATCAGTTTGGATTCTGTAGAAATGTTGGAACATGTGAGGCAATACTAACCATACAACTTATCTTAGAAGACAGATTAAGGAAAGGCAAATCTAAATTTCTAGCATTTGTGGACGTAGAGAAAGCTTTTGACAATGTTGACTGGAATACTCTCTTTCAAATTCTGAAGGTGGCAGTGGTGAAATACAGGAAGCAAAGGGCTATTTACAATTTGTACAGAAACCAGATGGCAGTTATAAGAGTTGATGGTCATGAAAGGGAAGCAGTGGTTGGAAAGGGAGTGAGACAGGGTAGTATCCTATCCTTGACGTTATTCAATCTATATATTGAGCAAGCGGTAAAGGAAACAAAAGAAAAATTTGGAGTAGGAATTAAAATCCATGGAGAAGAAATAAAAACTTTGAGGTTTGCCAATGACACTGTAATTCTGTCGGAGACAGCAAAGGACATGGAGGAGCATTTGTGCAGAATGGACAGTGTCTTGGAAGAAGGATATAAGATGAACATGAACAAAAGCAAAACCAGGTGATGCTGAGAGATTTAGGTTAGGAAATGAGACACTTAAAGCCATAGATGAGTTTTGCTACTTGGGAGCAAAATAAATGATGATGGTCGTCTAGAGAGGATATAAAATGTAGACTGGCTATGGTGAGGAAAGTGTTTCTGAAGAAGAGATGTTTGTTAACATTGAGTATAGATTTAAGTGTCAGGAAGTGTTTTCTGAAAGTATTTGTGTGGAGTGTAGGCATGTATGGAAGTGAAACATAAGATAAATACTTTGGTCAAGAAGAGAATAGAAACCTTCGAAATGTGATCCTACAGAAGAATGCTGAAGATTAGATGAGTAGATCACGTAACTAATGAGGTACTGAATAGAATTGGGGAGAAGAGGAATTTGTGGCACAAGTTGACTAGGAGAAGGGATTGGATGGTAGGACACATTCTAAGGCATCAAGGAATCACCAGTTTAGGATTGGAGGGCAGCATGGAGGGTAAAAATTATAGAGGGAGACCAAGAGATGAATACACTAAGCAGATTCAGAGGGATGTAGGTTGCAGTAGGTACTTGGAGATGGAGAAGCTAGCACAGGATAGGGTAGCACGGAGAGCTGCATCAAACCAGTCTCTAGACTGAAGATCAGAACAACAACAACAACAACAACATCTGCATACTATGTACCCCAGGAAATTGACAGAACAATTTTCAACAAGAAAATCTTAATAATGAATTTGCGGTTCATCCATCCTTGCTATGGGTGGATGAGGTAATATATATACAGGGTGGTCCATTGATAGTGACCGGGCCAAATATCTCATGAAATAAGCACATAGGCATCAAATGAAAAAACTACAAGGAACGAAACTCATCTAGCTTGAAGGGGGAAACCAGATGGCGCTATGGTTGGCCTGCTAGATGGCACTGCCATAGGTCAAACAGATATCGACTGCATTTTATTAAATAGGAACCCCCATTTTTTATTACATATTCATGTAGTAAGCAAAGAAATATGAATATTTTAGTTGGACCACTTTTTTTGCTTTGTGATAGATGGCGCTGTAATAGTCACAAACATATAAGTACGTGGTATCACGTAACATTCTGCCAGTGCGGACGGTATTTGCTTCGTGATACATTACCCGTGTTAAAATGGACTGTTCCCCAATTGTGGAAATGGTCAATATCGTGCTGATGTATGGCTATTGTGATCAAAATGCCCAACAGGCATACGCTATGTATGCTACTCTGTATCCTGGACGATATCATCCAAGTGTCCGGACCGTTCACTGGATAGTTACGTTATTTAAGGAAACAGGAAGTGTTCAGTCACATGTGAAACGTCAGCCACAACCTGCAACAAATGATGATGCCCAAATAGGTGTTTTAGCTGCTGTCATGGCTACTCTGCACATCAGTAGCAGACAAATTGTGCGAGAATCGGGTATCTCAAAAACGTCGATGTTGAGAATGCTACATCAACATTGATTGCACCCGTACCATATTTCTATGCACCAGGAATTGCATGGCGACTACTTTGAACATCATGTACAGTTCTGCCACTGGGCACAAGAGAAATTACGGGACAAAGACAGATTTTTTGCACATGTTCTATTTAGCGGCATTCATCAACAGTGGTAACGTAAACCAGCATAATATGCACTATTAAGCAATGGAAAATTCATGATGGCTGTCACAAGTGCAACATCAGCGACCTTGGTGGGCTAATGTATGGTGTGGCATTATGGGAGGAAGGATAATTGGCCCCCATTTTATCAATGGCAATCTGAATGGTGCCATGTATGCTGATTTCCTGTGTAATGTTCTACTGACGTTACTACAATATGTTTCACTGCATGACAGAATGGCAATGTACTTCCAACATGTTGGATGTCTGGCACATAGCTTGCGTGCAGTTGAAGCGGTATTGAATAGAGTATTTCATGACAGGTGGATTGGTCGTTGAAGCACTATACCATGGCCCACATGTTCACCAGATCTGACGTCCCTGGATTTCTTCCTGTGGGGAACGTTGAAGGATATTTGCTATCATGATCCACCAACAATGCCTGACAACATGCATCAGCGCATTGTCAATTCATGTGCGAACATTATGGAAAGTGAAATACTCACTGTTGAGAGGAATGTTGTTATACTGTAAGGTAACAGGGGATAATATGGAACTCTTTCAAGTAATTTAAAATTTAAAGCACAGCAGCAGAGATAATATGCTGGGCAAAAATAGACCGGAAAATATTTGTTTGTGTTTTGATGGACGTTGGATAGTGTTTTGGTTTTCTTTTAATTGCAACGAATTATATAAGTGTGGAGATAATTTGTAAAATTATATAATGTATTTAGATTTAAGTATTTAAATATTATAAAATACTGTAAACGAATTGTGGCCATGTTTAGCAATTATTTTGACTACTGTGGTGTCATGTGACCCGACTCAGGACTGTGGATGTGAGCGGGAAAATCAGGGTCTTTGGTCGTTGGCCGTTGTGGTGGCGAGTTGGGAGCGGCAAAGTGCCGCGAGTGCAAGCATGGACGCCAGGGTATGCGAAGGAACAAAGTGAAAGTGTGTGGGTGTGAGACAAACAGTGTACGAATTGCACCAATTATTATCTGTGAACTTAAAAATGCATGGCCACAATGTTAATGTGTTTCTTTTGAATAAATAAGTTTCAATCTGAACGTGTATAGTTCAATTCACTGCTCTTCAATAGCCAGCCAATATCAGACTCAATAATAGGTGCGCAAATGCAACCGTTTACTACCAACCCCCTTTACAGATGAGCCACGCGAAAAATAGGTAGTAAACGAGCTCGAGTTCAGTTGCAATTGGGGGCTCGTCCGGGATAGGACTTTCTTCCATATTCCATAGTATTTCGAAATCGAATGTCCGTCTGATGTTAGGCTTTTGAACAGTCAGTGTGGGGGCTCTGAGCTAAATCGGTGCATTCACAGTACCAGAGTGTTTGTGCTGGACAAGATACGCGCTGCCCCGTGGTTACGCCGATATAAGGCCACTACGATTGTGAAGCAGTCAGTTACACAGTCTGATGAGTCAACCACGTGTTGCCACAGGTAAAACCGCCGTGCTTGCCGTGTCCACGTGTTGCCGCGGGTAAAACAGTTGTCCGTGCCGCGACACGTGCTGCAGCTACAAGAAACCGTCGTCCGTGCCACGTCCATGTGTTGCTACGGGTAAGGCAGTCGAAGCTGTATCCACGTGCTGCCGACGATCAACGCTGTCGTCCGTGCCACCGACCAACACGACTACACACTGCCAGGGGCCTACGCAACGTGTTCTCGCTCCTGATTGAGTTTGCTGTGTGTCCACGTCGCCAATTACGATTCATTACATAGCTGTGCTGCGGAGCTCACTGCAGACGTCGCGTCACACGAGGATATAAAAGATAAGTACAGCCAGCAGCTACATTGCAAAATTGTGTCCTTTCATTAGCCATGGCCGATGAGACGCGTGAATCTCAAAGTGAAGGCGAATCAATGGATGTTAGGAGTAACTGTAGTAGCCCTAGCATGCCAAAAGAAATCGGCTGGATACCAGGAAGTGACCTCAGCACATTTTTTGTAAAACTTACTAGTAAATTAGGAGAAATAGACTTGAAAATAGAGAATATAAAAACTGCAATAGTTGGAGAAATGGATTCGAAAATAGGGGATATGGAATTAAGGCTTAGTGATAAAATAAAGACAATGAATGAAAATTCACTCAAATTACAGATAAAGTTGAAAACACAGTTAAAATTGTTGAGGGAATTATCGAGAGAGTTGATGAGGTTGAAAGAGGCCTAGTAGCCAAGGTGGACACTGTGCAAAGTAATCTTGTGGGGCAGATTCAGGTACAGGAACAGAAATGCACATTATTTCAAAGACAAACAGAGGCAGACATTGAATCCATTAAGATAGGAGTGCTGGATTGCCATAAGGGAATTACTGACAATAAGAAGGAATTAGATGGGGAAATAAATGTCTTGAGGGAAACAGTTAATGCTGTGGCAGCAGGGAATGGAAATTTATTGTTAGGATATCCTCTGCGGCATGGATTTCAGTCAAAACCTTTTAATGGGGAGAATAAATACCATGCAGTTGACTTTCTAGCTGCGTGTAAGGATAACTTTGTGACAGGGATGAGTGAGCAGGCAAAAATTAAATATGTTAAGAGGCAGTTGGAAGGGGGAGCTCAAACATGGGCAAACCAAAATGATGATAAATTTTGTGATTTTAAAACTTTCGAAAACCTGTTCTTGAACAAATACTGGGGCCAAGCAGAACAATTAAGATTGCAAAACGATTTTTTGAATGGATCCAGTTACAAGAGTGGAAAGGAAAGTATGAGAGAGTTCTGTGTTAGAGAACTGAATAAATTAAATCATCTCGATAGGCCACTGGGCGTATTAACAGAAATATCTACACTAAAAAGAAGATTACCAGAGCATTTGCAATGGGATTTGATTCACAGTGCAACAGATTCAGTGGAAGAATTTCTTAATTTTGTGGATAATATGGACAGGGCATTGTGTTACAGACCTAAATATATGGAACATAGGGAGAGTGGAAGGTATCATGAAAGGGGAAACAGTATTAATTATGAATACAGTAATAACCATAACAGGTGGAGAGAAGATAGAAGTGATCAGAATAATCAGGATAGAGATTGGAGAAGCAAGCCACAAAGGTATAACAGAAATTTTGGAGGGAGAAGAGACAATTTTGATGAGATGAGGAGTGATAGAGAAGGTATGAGAGTAGGAATGCCGGATGCATATGGACAGGGTAGGCAATCAAAAAACTAATTGATGCCTCACTTAAGGTCCACAGGGGGGCTTGTAATTATGTGAACAGGGCCAGACAAAGACATGATGGGGTGAGTAATAAAGTCAGCAAGGAAAATAGGGAAATTGGGATATGTCATATGGATGCTGTCTTAGGAAATGAAAATCTATGGGGGGGTTTTAACAATTATAGAAATACAGATAAAAGGTATAAGAGGAAAAAAGGGAACAAGGCTAATATCAGCAATGAACAGTGTGAGTTTTACATTGATGACATGTTTAAAAGGGAAGGGAAATTACAAGCAGAGGAGGACAATATTGGTTTGTGTGCAGCAAAATTCATTGAAAGATCAGAGACAGAGGTAGTTTCATCAAAAGGGGGAACAGAAGTGGATATGGAATTAAGGGGCAATGTTCACAGTAATAATGGGTGTGATGAATGGGTAGAGATGTCTATTGGAAATAGTATGGAGAATTGTGGAAAAGGTGAGGAGAGGGTTATTCAGTGTGATGTAAAGGCTAATATGAGTGGTGTATTTGACAATGTGGAAAATGCTGGTAAATTACCTACTGATAAGGTTACTGTGCTTGTGGGTGCAGGTATTAACTGTGGTAGTGATAATGACTTCAGTGTGGATATGGAAATGCGTAATGATATGGAGAATGTTGTTGTAGGTTGCCCAGAAGATAAAATTGAAACCTATGTTTTCTTAACTGATGATGCAAGTCTCAAAGATGTTAATTGTGGATGGTTAGGAAAGGAGGAGGCTGATTATGATTTGAGTGATTGGGTGTCCTATGCAAAATTACATAAAGCTTTGATGCCTGAAGAATGGGGTAAAATAAAATTTAAAATTGCCAGAAAATTGGAAGAATTAAGTGAAGAAGAGAATGTTGAGTTTGCTATTAAGGATCTGTTTGAAAGGGATACTGATGTATGTTTTGGAGAAAGACCTAAAGATATTTGCATTATGCAAGAGGAAAGCAGGAGTGAAGTAGAAAGAGATTTATTACAGGAACCAGGGCTGAACAGAGTAGAAATAGAGGTGATACAGCCAATAATTGATATCAGTGTGGGAGGAGTTGCAGATATAGCATTATTAGACTCTGGCTCAAGTTTATCTGCAATCTCTGAATCTTTCTGGCAGCAAATTAAAGGTTTAGGATTAATAGAATTACCAGTTACAGGAGTCAAAATTAAGACAGCAACTGGGACATGTAGCAAGCCCATCAGCAGGGAAGTATTACTGGAATTTAATAGTAATGAGTATTGTTTTGATATTAGCTGCTTTGTGGTGAAGGGTTTGACATTGAATGTAATTTTGGGTATGGACTTCTTGTACAAGTATGACTGTAGCATTTTTGTAAAGGACAGAGTGGTAGAATTTGATGCTGGTGGAAATAGACGAAGAATAAAATTTAAAGGGGAATTAAAAGGAGGTGAGACAATTACTCATTTACAAAGGATAGAAGCCTTGTTGAGTCATACAGGAACTGAAACCTGCTGTACGTATAGTCTACTTCTGTATAAATGTGTGGAGAATATAGGAGGGAGGAAATCTGCAAATAGTTTGTTAAAGAAAAATAGTTGAGATTTTATTAAAATTTCTAATGTATCTGTGGCACCTGGAGTTGATACTGGTGCGTGGGGGTAGGATTGTCGCTGGGACAGTCATGTAGGGCAGTCACTAAATATGCAAATTATAGAGGCATATGGGAAATAATTAACTTGCTTATTATAAGATGTTCATGAGGAAAATGAGGGAAAGAACACTAATGGCTAAGTGGATGCTAGTAAAAGTTTAAAACCTTGGTGAGTTTGTTTGCCATTTATGATTGAATCTAGGTAGCCATGGAAATGTCATAAAAGAATGGGTTTCAAGATATTGCCAAATATTATGTGAAAATTTATATAGAAATTAAAAAAAAATTGAGTGTATTTATGTACAGTGATACTGCTGTATGGATGCTTTAAAAAAAAAAAAAAAAAAAAAAAAAAAAAAAAAAAAAAAAAAAATCTGCATCTGGGAATAAATTCTCTTGGTGCGGGGGGTAGAAGTGTCGGAGCTCCTGATCTGGGAACATTTGAAGGGTGAAATAGAATATATTTAACTATGCCATGTTTGTGTTTGATTTGTGTGCATGTTTGTCATTTGTACAAACCTCAATAAGAACTGATCAGTGAAAACAGGATGTTCCAGGGAGGATTTGGATAGCCTGATTCCTGGGAAATGTGGGTCTGCATGGCTAGGCAAGATTCATGAGGATTTGGTTAAATTTTGATAGGATGGCTTGGCTAATGAGAGGAAGCACAGTGCTGCTGGCTGACTAGTTTGGAAAGACTGTATTCCAATGCTTAAACCTGTGAACACAAGGATCTGGTTACAACAACTTCGTGCAACTTACAGAAACAACTGTGTAAAAAGTGGAAGTGTTAATGTGCAGTGAGTGTGCAACCTACATATAGACTAACATGGGCATTTATTTTGCCTGCCCAATCAGACTCAATAGGATACTATCTAATTGTATATTTGAGTTGGATACATTGTTGGATTATGTACACTCCTGGAAATGGAAAAAAGAACACATTGACACCGGTGTGTCAGACTCACCATACTTGCTCCAGACACTGCGAGAGGGCTGTACAAGCAATGATCACACGCACAGCACAGCGGACACACCAGGAACCGCGGTGTTGGCCGTCGAATGGCGCTAGCTGCGCAGCATTTGTGCACTGCCGCCGTCAGTGTGAGCCAGTTTGCCGTGGCATACGGAGCTCCATCGCAGTCTTTAACACTGGTAGCATGCCGCGACAGCGTGGACGTGAACCGTATGTGCAGTTGACGGACTTTGAGTGAGGGCGGATAGTGGGCATGCGGGAGGCCGGGTGGACGTACCGCCGAATTGCTCAACACGTGGGGCGTGAGGTCTCCACAGTACATCGAAGTTGTCGCCAGTGGTCGGCGGAAGGTGCATGTGCCCGTCAACCTGGGACCGGACCGCAGCGACGCACGGATGCACGCCAAGACCGTAGGATCCTACGCAGTGACGTAGGGGACCGCACCGCCACTTCCCAGCAAATTAGGGACACTGTTGCTCCTGGGGTATCGGCGAGGACCATTCGCAACCATCTCCATGAAGCTGGGCTATGGTCCCGCACACCGTTAGGCCGTCTTCCGCTCACGCCCCAACATCGTAAAGCCCGCCTCCAGTGGTGTCGCGACAGGCGTGAATGGAGGGACGAATGGAGACGTGTCATCTTCAGCGATGAGAGTCGCTTCTGCCTTGGTGCCAATGATGGTCGTATGCGTGTTTGGCGCCATGCAGGTGAGCGCCACAATGAGGACTGCATACGACCGAGGCACACAGGGCCAACACCCGGCATCATGGTGTGGGGAGCGATCTCCTACACTGGCCGTACACCACTGGTGATCGTCGAGGGGACACTGAATAGTGCACGGTACATCCAAACCGTCATCGAACCCATCGTTCTACCATTCCTAGACCGGCAAGGGAACTTGCTGTTCCAACAGGACAATGCACGTCCGCATTTATCCCGTGCCACCCAACGTGTTCTAGAAGGTGTAAGTCAACTACCCTGGCCAGCAAGATCTCCGGATCTGTCCCCCATTGAGCATGTTTGGGACTGGATGAAGCGTCGTCTCACGTGGTCTGCACGTCCAGCACGAACGCTGGTCCAACTGAGGCGCCAGGTGGAAATGGCATGGCAAGCCGTTCCACAGGACTACATCCAGCATCTCTACGATCGTCTCCATGGGAGAATAGCAGCCTGCATTGCTGCGAAAGGTGGATATACACTGTACTAGTGCCGACATTGTGCATGCTCTGTTGCCTGTGTCTATGTGCCTGTGGTTCTGTCAGTGTGATCATGTGATGTATCTGACCCCAGGAATGTGTCAATAAAGTTTCCCCTTCCTGGGACAATGAATTCACGGTATTCTTATTTCAATTTCCAGGAGTGTATATATGTTTTCTAATGACAGTACTTACACTGATTAACTCACCACTATAACACTGTTCTATGTGTTTTGGTGCCATTATAGTTATTATCAAAATGTTTAATATATAAAGTAATATGGGTTCACTCCATTTGGTGCTACTTCATGTTGCCGTTACTAAGGTAATGTCTCCATGAAGTGGGGGTATGTAAGGTAACAGGGGATAATATGGAACTCTTTCAAGTAATTTAAAATTTAAAGCACGGCAGCAGAGATAATATGCTGGGCAAAAATAGACCGGAAAATATTTGTTTGTGTTTTGATGGACGTTGGATAGTGTTTTGGTTTTCTTTTAATTGCAACGAATTATATAAGTGTGGTGATAATTTGTAAAATTATATAATGTATTTAGATTTAAGTATTTAAATATTATAAAATACTGTAAACGAATTGTGGCCATGTTTAGCAATTATTTTGACTACTGTGGTGTCATGTGACCCGACTCAGGACTGTGGATGTGAGCGGGAAAATCAGGGTCTTTGGTCGTTGGCCGTTGTGGTGGCGAGTTGGGAGCGGCAAAGTGCCGCGAGTGCAAGCATGGACGCCAGGGTATGCGAAGGAACAAAGTGAAAGTGTGTGGGTGTGAGACAAACAGTGTACGAATTGCACCGATTATTATCTGTGAACTTAAAAATGCATGGCCACAATGTTAATGTGTTTCTTTTGAATAAATAAGTTTCAATCTGAACGTGTATAGTTCAATTCACTGCTCTTCAATAGCCAGCCAATATCAGACTCAATAATAGGGGCGCAAATGCAACCGTTTACTACCAACCCCCTTTACAGATGAGCCACGCGAAAAATAGGTAGTAAACGAGCTCGAGTTCAGTTGCAATACGTATTGCCAAATGCAGTGAGGTTGATGGACATCATTTTGAGCATTTATTGCATTAATGTGGTATTTACAGGTAATCACATTGTAACAGCATGCGTTCTCAGAAATAATAAGTTCACAAAGGTACATGTATCACATTGGAACAATCGAAATAAAACATTCAAATGTACCTACGTTCCATATTTTAATTTAAAAAACCTACCTGTTACCAACTGTTCATCTTAAATTGTGAGCCATATGTTTGTGACTATCACAGTGCCATCTATCACAAAACGAAAAAAGTGGTTCAACTAAAAGATTCATATTTTTTTATGCTCTACAAGAATATCTAATAAAAAATGGGGGTTCCTATTTTTAAAAAATGCAGTTCATATCCGTTTGACCTATGGCAGTGCCATCTAGTGGGTCAACCATAGCGCCATCTGGTTTCCCCCTTCAAGTTAGACAAGTTTTGTTCTTTGTAGTTTTTTCGTTTGACGTTTATTTTGTGAGATATTTGGCCCGGTCACAATCAATGGACCACCCTATATAATTTTTTACCTCACCCCCTAATAACAAGGATGGATGAACTGCATACTCATGCAGTATGCAGATGCAGCTCTGCTGATTAGTAGACAGAGCTTGTTTGGTGACATTTCATAATTCCAGGGCGGGTGAATTCACTCAAAAGTTGACGCAAAGATTATGAAACAATCTGTATATTTTGTTCAGTAACTGTATAGTGCAAGGATGAGAGTATTTTGTACGAATATGAGCCACTATCTTTTTCCATTCACATTGGAATGAAGAGAACATGACTTCTCAGCCCCTTCATGCATGCCAGTCTCTCTTAGCTTACTGTAGCTTACCACAGTTTTGACAAGATATCTCAGTTATCCTTTAATTTCATCTATAAGGTCCATTTGACAATGACCTCGAACACCACAGCATTACTCTTGAATACCTCAGATTAAAATCTTCTTTGTAGTTCAGCCAACCACCTTGTGTTAAAGAGGGTGGAGGAAGCAGGCAAAGGTTGGGGGCAGCCTCTTGTGCTAGTGGTGGGAGTGGAAGAATTAGCAATGATCAATAGTGTGAGGATGCAGAAGGCAATGGCAACCACTGCATTAAAGACAACTACAGTGTAGGCTCAGTCTAGATATAGTGAGGGTCAGTGAATGAAATTTAAAGAAGGCAAGGATTTCTGGTCAGATGAGCATAGGGCAATATCTGCCGCAGTAGAAAATGGAATAACAGGGCCAGGATTCATTATGAATATGAAGTTAGGGCAGAGAAAGAGGTACTGTGAAAATTTCAGTGATAGGGTTGATCTTATTGGCATCAGTTTTAGAAGCACTAGATGAGAACAGCTATGTAACTGGCCTTTTCCTAGACCTGTCTAAGGCATTTGATAGAGTTGACCATCAGAAGCTGTTGCATAAGTTAGAAGCACTAGGAGTAGGGGTAGTGGTTCTCAAATGGTTTCATTCATATCTAGAAAACAGAGTACAGTCAGTAGATATCACAAATGTCCCCAGTGGATCGAAGTACATTGAGAAACAATTACCTGATCCACAACATATCAATACTGGGGTCCGTCAAGGAAGTGTACTGGGCCCAGTATTGTTTCTGGTGTATATAAATGATTTCCCACAACATATCAGCCACTGAGAGAAGATATTGTTTGCTGATGACAGCAACAAGTAATCACCAGTAAGACACCAGCATAAATGCTGGAAAATTCTACTGAAGTGCTGAAGAATGTTCACAAATGGTCTTAGGAAAACAAAGTAACTCTCAACATAAAGAAAACAAATACAATATCCTTTAGAATGAACAGAAACCAGAGTCTCTTAAATTTAAAACTAGACAACATCTCCATATATTATGTATCTACAATAAAATCCTTAGGGTTCCACATTGTCAGCCAAATGAAGTGGAATGAACACGCTACGAAACTCTCGAAAAAGATATCCACAACATGTTATGCACTTAGAGTCCTTGTATTCACATGCAGTAATGAATGTTTGAGAACTCTATACTTTAGTTATGTTCATTCAGTAATCAGCTATGGTATTATTTTCTGGGGAACAGTGCTCAGAATTTACAAACAGTATTTAAAATGCAAGGGAGAGCATTAAGAATTATAATGAAAAGCAGTAAGTGGGCCATCTGCAGAGAACTTTTCAAAATGTTAGAAATTCTAACTGTTCCTTGTAAATTTATATGCCAAACCATGGTGTACATCAAGAAAAACATAGAAAATTATAACACAAATAGCAGTTTTCATAACTATAGTACAAGAACAAGTCACTGTCTTCACCTAGACAGGAAGAATAAACATAAGAGTCAAAATAACTTATTGTATGAAGGTGTAAAACTGTATGATAAACTACCACAGAAAATAAAAGAAACAGATAACATGTACTGCTTTAGGAACAATCTTAAATTGTTTTTGCAGGAACATTGCTTTTACACTGTAAGTGAATTCCTTAGTACAAAATTATTGTAAATAACTCTTGTTTCACAATATTTAACTATATGTAATGTTTTGATAAGGACTGTAAATAACTTGTATGTCACAATGTTTAAATACATGTAACAGCAAACTGTATAAATATATGAATGTACACTAACTGACAACATCCATACATTTTAAAATGTCCACAGATGGCTAAATAAATAAATAAATTGATAGCACACCAAACTGAAATGATAGTTGAGGTATGCATGCTGATGATGCAAGCTAAAGATGAAGAGGAAGAGAAAGTATATGAGAATATTTAACTGCTAATTCAGTCCATAAAGGGAAGCGAAAATCTAATAGTCATGAGGGGGATTGGAATGCAGTTGTAGAGGAACGAGTGAAAGAAAAAGTTACAAGTGAATATGGGAGTGGAACTAGGAATGAGAGGAGAGAAAGACTAACTGAGTTCTGTAACAAATTTCAGCTAGTAACAGCGAATACTCTGTTCAAGAATTACAAGAGGAGCAGGACAATAAATATGGAAGATTTCAGTTAGATGACATCTTGGTCAGACAGAGATTTCGAAATCATATACTTAATTGTAAGGCGTACCCAGGAGGTGATATAGACTCAGATCACAATATATTTGTGATGAAGGATA
The DNA here is from genome assembly GCF_023864345.2 of Schistocerca serialis cubense. NCBI lineage: Eukaryota > Metazoa > Arthropoda > Insecta > Orthoptera > Acrididae > Schistocerca > Schistocerca serialis. The sequence goes on along the minus strand of NC_064645.1, from coordinate 253,498,065 downwards.
GGTTAAGGTTTAAGAGATAAGTCAAGAAGAATCACTGTGCAAAGAAGTGGGATACAGAAATACTAAGGAATGAAGAGATACATCTGAAGTTCTCTAAGGCTACTGCCACTGCAGTAAGGAACAGCACAGTAGACAGTACAGCTCCAGAGGAATGGACATTTCTAAAAAGTTGGAAAGAAAAGCATAGGTACAAACAAGTTAACTGTGAAGAAACCATGGGTAACAGAAGAATTACTTCCAGTGATCAATGAAAGAAAGAAGTAAAAAAATATTCAGTGAAATTCAGGAATACAGAAATACAAGTTGCTGAGGAATGAAATAAATATGAACTGCAGGGAAGATAAGACAAAATGGCTGCATGAAAAATGCGAAGAAATCGAAAAAGAAGTAATGACCGACTCAGCATATAAAAAAGTCAAAACAACCTTAACTGAAATTAAAAGTAAATGTGGTAACATTACGAGCGCAATGGGAATTCAACTGTTAAATGCAGAGGAGAGGGAGGATAGGTGAAAAGAGTGTACCGAAGGCCTCTATGATGTGGAAGATATGTCTGATGTGATAGAAGAAGAAACAGGAGTTGATTTAGAAGAGATAGAGGATCCAGTATGGAATCAGAATTCAAAAGGCTCTGGAAGACTTAATATCAAATAAGGCAGAAGGGATAGAATTTCTAAAATCATTGGGGGGAAGTGGTAACAAAATCACTATTCATGTTGGTGTGTAGAATGTACGAGTCTGGTGATATGCCATCTGAATTTCAAGAAAATATCTGCTGTATTACGCAGTGATGAGAATAACATACAGAAGGATGGAAAATCAAATTGAGAATGTCTTAGGTGATGATCAGTTTGGCTTTAGGAAAGGTAAAGGCACCAGAGAGGCAGTTCTAATGTTGCAGTTTATAATGAAAGCAGGACTAAAGAAAAATCAAGACACACATTGGATTTGTTGACCTGTAAAAAGCATTTGACAATGCCAAATAATGCAAGATGTTTGGAATTCTAAGAAAAATATGGGTGGTCTACAGGGAGAGACAGGTAATGTACAACATGTACAAGAGTCAAGAGGGAACAATAGCAGTGAAAGACCAAGGACAAAGTGTTCGGATTAAAAAGGATGTAGTCTTTCTCCTCTATTTTTCAATCTATTCATCGAAGAAACAATGATAGCAATAAAAGAAAGGTTCAAGAATGAAATTGAAATTCATGCTGAAAGGATATCAGTATGATTTACTCATGACATTTCTATCCTCAGTGAAAATGAAGAAGAATTACATGATCTCCTGAATGGAATGATCAGTCTAATGAGTACAGAATAAGGACTGAGAGTAAATGGAAGAAAGACCAAAGTAACGAGAAGTAGCAGAAATGAGAACAGCAAGAAACTCAACATCAGGATTGATGGTCACAAGGTAGATGAAGTTAAAGAATTCTGCTATCTAGGCAGCAAAATAGCCAATGATGGATGGAGCAAGGAGGATACCAAAAACAATACAGTACTGGCAAAAATGAAATTCCTTGTCAAGAGACGTCTACTAGTATCAAAGGTAGGTCTTAATTTGAGGAAGAAATTTCTGAGAATGTACATTTGGAGCATAGCATTGTATGGTAGTGAAACGTGGACTGTGGGATAACTGGAACAGAAGAGAATCATGCATTTGAGTGAGATGTGGTGCTACAGGTGAAATGGGGGGGTTTTCTGAAGAATTGGAAAGGCAAGGAATATGTGGAAAACACTGACAAAAGAAGGGATAGGATGATAGGACATCTGTTAAGACAGTGAATAACTTCCATGGTAATAGAGAAAGCTGTAGAGGATGAAAACTGAGACTGGAATATGTCCAGCAAATAATTGAGGATGTAGGTTACAAGAGCTACTTTGAGATGAAGAGGTTGGCACAGGGGATGAATCCATGGTGGGCTGCATTAAACAAGTCAGAAGACAGCTGAATCATTTACAAAAAAAGAAATGTGTATCCATAGAGAATATGACCTACAGCTGTAAAAGTGTAACGGTCTCTCCATTGCTAAAAGATTCTGGGAGGGGGATGTCAAAATGGAGTGGACTATGAGAAAAAGACTGAATAAGAAAAGAATTCTATGAATCATAATGTGGATTGCTAGACATCAGAACGTGGAAGAGAAGCTAGAAAATATAAAAATGGAAATGCATAGTTTCATTATATGTAAAGTGCATTAAATGAAATATACTGAAATGGAAAGAATATAAGGATTTCTGGTGAGATGAATGCAGTGTAATATCAACAGCAGTGGAAAACAGAGTAATGAAAGTGGGATTCTTCATGAATAGGAACAGTTCAATTGTATGATTATACTCACTGGAGCTAACAACAAACCAGTACCAACAACAACAGTTCAGGCATACCGTACATGATGATACTGCAAGCAGAAAATGAACAGACAGACAAAGAGTATGAGGGTACTTAAAGTATAATTTAGTACATAAAGGGAGAGAAAAATCTAGTAACAGTAAGTCAATGGAATGCTGTATTAGGGGAAAAATAGAAGGCAGAGTTAGGGGAGAATATGAGTGTGGTAGTAGGAATGAGGGAGGAGAAAGACTAACAGTGAGCCGCAATAAAGTTCACCTAGTAATAGCAAATACACTGTTCAAAAATCACAAGAGGAGGTGAAAATACTTGTAAAAGGCCTGGAGCCATTGTAAGATTACAGCTGGATTATATCATGGTCAGAGATTCAAAAATCAGATATTGGACTGCAAGACACATCCAGGAGCAGATATGAACCCAAGTCACAATTTAATAATGATGAACAAGAGACTGAAGTTTAATAGACCTGTCTGGCAGAATGAATATGGAAAGAAGTGAGATACTGAAGTACTGAGGAATGGTGGGATGTATTTGCAGTTCTCAAACGCTACAGATGCAGTCACAATGAGTACTGTACAGATAGTTCAGTTAAAGAGGAATGGCCATCTCCAGAAAGGTCAACCACAGAAGTTGAGCAGACAAATACAGGTACAAGAAAGATAAAATGCAAAGAAACCTTGGGTAACTGAATACTTCATCTGACTAATGAAAGTATTAAACTGTTGTTATTTCATATAGTGTAGTTTGGTCACATCTGCTGTATGATGAAAATGGCACTAATAATTAATCAAACAATGGAAAATCCAGGATGGAACTAATAATTATGATTGATGCTGTGATTCTAAAGTTTATCCTGTTGTATCAGTTGATTGAACAGTACTTGGGTGCACTGCCAGTCCATAGTGCCCAACAGACAAAATATTTCGATGATCAGACATGTCAGTAATGTCACACATGCTGACAAACTGAGACCATTGATGTGCGAGTGTATACCTGTCCTTTTTTCCCCCTAAGGTAAGTCTTTCCACTCCCGGGATTGGAATGACTCCTTACCCTCTCCCTTAAAACCCACATCCTTTCGTCTTTCCCTCTCCTTCCCTCTTTCATGATGAAGCAACCGTTGGTTGTGAAAGCTTGAATTTTGTGTGTATGTTTGTGTCTGTTTGTGTGTCTATCAATATGCCAGCACTTTCGTTTGGTAAGTCACATCATCTTTGTTTTTAGATATATTTTTCCCACGTGGAATGTTTCCCTCTATTATATTCATATCATTAAATTAAAAATTTAGTATCACATATTAATTACTAACACAAATCAGAGCAGAATCAGATAACACAAAATTACAATAAGCCAAAGAGCAAGTCTGTTTAACTGTATCTGTGTTACTGTTAAAAGGGCAAAATTATAGGTACTACTTCATGTAAATAATTTCTACATCTGTGGGGATTCACAGAGCCCACCAAATGTGTTAAAGAATTAAATTTTCCAAATTGAATAATTAGCAAACTAACAAGTTCTTGTCAAAGAAGTGGGCATCACTGGATCCGGACAAATCTGAATCAAAAATTATTTTACTGAGTTTTAGAAATAACCATTATTTAAGATATGAAAATTTTGAAGTACAAGAACTTGGATTACAATGAATTTTTGGAACAAAGTTCTTGGAAGAAATAAAATGCTTATGGAGAAGATGAGAATGAGGGCTGTTAAATGAGCTATATCAATATAGAAACAAACAACTACTCATTCATTGCAAATTTCACCTCAACATGTGCTTGACAGTTCTCAAATTATGAATATTTGTTTGTGAAAATTATTTCCAGATAAACTGACTATAACTGTGAATAATCAAATCTGACCAAATAAGGTCTGAACAAGAAATTAACTATTCTGTGCAACTTTCTCATATGATTTTTCCACATATCATGATCAAATAAAAGAAAAAAATTATTTATGTCAGGAGTAGTACAAGACCAAGTAGGGTGGCTCAACCTCACTCTGTTACAATTAGATCTGCCATTTATGTTGTGTTAATAAATAAATGTTCTTCCAAAGTTGAATATCAGCTCAACAGCCTCTTTTCTACTAAACACACTATTTCCCCAATGATAGTTAGTAAATCTTTGTTCATTTGTTGCCTCACAACTCCAAACACTTGTGTTCTTGCAGTTCATATCCCTTCTTTTAGCAGGCAATATGCACCCAAATGCCCAGGTTGCTTACAGTGATTATTTTATGTTCTCATATTGCACTGAATCCCTCATGACATTTGATCACACTGGGAGATAGCACAGAATGTTGACTGCACAACAGTTTAACATTCCTTCTGTGTCCCCCTATGACCAGAGTTGAAGAATACATTAACTTTTTAAACTATCAACTTTTTAAAATATCAACTTTTTGCCTGAAAGAGGACCTAATCATCATTTCAGTGTATCAACAACTTAAAACAAAGTTTTATAAAATCTTGAATTTAATACCCTCTTTGCAGTGGAATGTTCAATGAACTGGATCTTTCTGAGAGATTAAAAAATCATGATATGTTTAATTTGGCCAAAGGAAATAAAATACCATTTACAAGCAATGGAAAGAGTCGAGACAGGCACTCACAATATAGTTAAGGTGCTGAATGGTAGATGAGTGTGTAAAATAATATGACATGTAAGTCATCGCTAATTTGTTAATTCTGAGTATCTCTGCCTTTTGCTACTGTGCTGTTGACTGCATTAGTGTTTTCACTAACTCAATAAATATATTGTCAAAGCATTTCTTGTAGAATACCTTAAGATCTTACACAAATTTACTTGTCCATAAATTCTGAATGAAATCAAATACAAGTATGTAACAGTTCACAATCAGAAAATTCTGGATGAAGTGTGTTAGTGTTTTTCCATGTTCCAGAAAGAAGGACCTATTATTTTTTATGTAAAATGATCATTCCATCATATAAACAACTACTGATGATACAGAATATAAACAAGATGTTACATGAAAACATGCTATTATGCAAATTACCATGAACTACAAAAATAAAAAAATATTAAGACAATTATCTGTTGTATTATCATTCATTAAGAGAAAATTGAATTAATGACATTAAATCACTTTTTAAAGAGTCTACAAATCTTACCACCAAATACTTACTACAACAAGCTGAGGCTCTGAGGGTTGGCGAAGAGGAGTGTGTTTATGATGAATTGCTCGGTTGTGCTCTTTCACTAATTCCACTTTTCCATCACCCGCAGCTACAATAATATTGGTGACAGTATGCTCATCCAGCAGTGCCAGTGCAGTAACACCTTTGAAAATGTTTGAGTCTGTCTTAAAAATACTCATGAAATAATTTCCAAAGTCTACATAATAGATGTTTTTTAAATTTTAACTGATCTAATAGTTTTTAATTTTTTGGCATATTCATATACTGTTTCTGTTTCTTTTAGATACACTACGTCTTTCTGCAAGTACCAGGAAGAATTATTCATATCTGTACTGAAAATTGCACTAAATTACAAAATAATTTGGATAAATATGGAAGCTAAAGAGCAACTTTCTTTCTTTTTTTTACATGGCTAACATTAATTCCCCAATAGTTTCTATAAATCCACAAGTTAGGTTTGGGCATGAGTCTGCCAAAACAAAAAGTTTCAAAACAGGAGCTGAGTCGTCACTATTCAAAACAAGAAGCAGCTTCCCTATATCATAAAGAAAACTGACAAAACAAAACTGTTTGCACAGGTGGTAGTGAGAGTACAGTCCCCACGAATGACTCAAGTCATTACAAAGATATAGGATAATCTATTTATCTCTCTCTCTCTCTTTTACACAGGGGCAATTCTAGAAGTAGGTCAAGGGAGGGGGGGGGGGGGGGGGGGCTAATGGAGGAAGGGGGTTTTGGGGAATGGAATACGGCTTAAAGAAGTAGAGTTGTGGTCCTCCACTGACAAACTGGTAAAATTTGGTGTTGCTTAAAGTAGTTTTTGGTAACTGTTTTGGAGTTCCGGGTAAAATCATGTAATAATAAATAGTAAGATGCTTATTTTAAGATAAATGATATTTATTGGTTTAGGTAGTAAGCTATTTGCCACTCTTATTCTTTTGTTAAAATGTTTTTGGAATACATTGCAATCTATATTGCTACATAATTAAAAAAAAAAAAAAAAAAAAAAAACAACATTGATTCTGTTGGAGTAAGATATTCGCTGATTTCTGAAGTCATTTTATCCAGTGTAATATGATACTCCATGTGTGGTGGGGGGGGGGGGGGATGTAGCCCCCATAGCCCCCCTCCCTTGCCCACACACCTGCTTTCACATCCATTTAATTCTGTAATATTGCTGGATTAGTAATTAGTACCCCCCTGAGATAAGATAATGCAGAAAATGGCTTAGTCTTATCTCAATGGCTCTTTTCCTAATGAAAATTATGCTTTGTGGTGGTGTGAATTCTGCTGTGACACTTACCATCAGGTTAACCATTCTAAAGAATAAACTGTTTTCCTGTTTAATGGAGTATGTGGTATGATGGACACCTTGACTAGTTAGAATAATGTGATACACAATGTTCAAATCCAGAAAAAAATTTATTTAATCCTATTGGGCCATTTCAGACACGTGAAACAGCTCTACGTAGCTCAGCATCCAGTTTGAAGATGTGATGAGAAATATATTTGACTACATGTTAATGCCAGTAAGTTTCTAAAAGCCTGCACTTACATCTGAATGCTTTTGAGTATTTTTCATAATAGATTATAGATATTTCATCTCTATTGTGTTATTGCAGCTATGTTTAACTCCACAACATGAAAATTAGGAAGTTTCTTATAGCTTCTAGTTTTATTCGAAGTTGCATGTATATCTCAAGATGTTGATCTAAGTAGTATGTGATCAAATCTATGTTGATGTGTGTTACCATAACACCAGGAACTAATTAACTGCTCTTTGTTTTATTTTAATATGTTTACTTTTGCTATCTATAAAGTTATGGTTCCAGATATTTTAGCAGCTTTGGATGTACATATATGGATCAGAGCCAAGAGAATAATTGGATTTTCAGTTTTACAAAATAATAGTCATGCCCACTGTTCAATTATTATAGGTATGTACAGTCTATACACACACATTTTATTTCTATTACTCCATGCATTAGAACACATCTTGAATTTACTATCTGTCTGCCTACACAAATTTTAATTCTATTATGCTGTATGCCTGCTTCCAATTTCTTGTATTTAAAATGTTTTCATTGACAGGATAGAAAGGATTTTCTATAAACAACAGTTTTATGTTTGTTTAAATTTCTCTTTCAAACTGAAATGTGAAATAAAAATGGCAAACAATTGTATAGTTTTAATGACATATAGATACTACTTCTTTCAAGTCTGACTGTGTTGTGGAACACATACTTTATACAGGTTCTGGTAGTATGATTGTGTGTGATCTACGATCAAAAAGTAAGAGAATTTTTTTTTTTTAAATTTTGCAGGGTTTATACATCTGATTTTCAGTTTCTTTATCTTGTTGGTGCACATGTTCCTGGTGTATGTTTGCATTTTCAACTCTTTTGAATATTTAGTTTATTGTTGCAGTCAAAAAGGTTATTCATAGTTTGACTGTTCAGTGAATTTACTTTCAAAAAATATGGATCAAAGAATTTCAATTAAATTTTGTTGAAAAACTAAATAAAATGCAGCAATTCATTCAAATGTTAACGGTGACTTTTAGCAAAACTACTATGAGCAAGGCAAGAATCAAAGAGTGGTATAATCTTTTCAAAGAGGGTCATCTTCAATGTCTTATTGAAGATGACGACTGCCCTGGACACCCTAGCACATCACTTACTGATGATAATCGGGAAGAAGCACAGAAAAAGGTTCCATAAAACTACCAGATCACCATCAGAGAGATTGCTGATGACATTGGCATATCCTTTGACTCATGCCAAGCAATTTCTGTGCATGTTTTGGTCATGAAATGTCTAGCAACAAAGTTTGTTCTGAAGCTATTGAATTTCATCCAAAAATGATGTCTCATAGACATCACTCAGAAACTGCTGAATGAAGTCAACAACAATCCAGAACTTCTAAAACTGGGCATAACAGGTGATGAAACATGGGTTTATGGGTATGATGTTGAAACCAAGACCCAGTTCTCCTACTGCAATAGCCTGAAAAGCCAAGACTGAAAAAAAAATTTGACAAATTCAATTACATATTAAGGTTCTTCCCACTGTTTTCTTCAACTACAATGATATGTTGAAAATTTTAAGTTTTTTGAATAGTGGCCCATGGCTGTCTGTTGTTCTTGCAGTAGTCATTATTCTGTTGATTACTTTTTGCAGTTTGAAGATTTTTATTCCATCACTCGATTGACCCCATATTTCTATTCCATATGGGACCAGTTTAAGACCAAGTGACAAAAGTTGTAGCTTGGGGCACCAAACTGAGAAGGACACCAGGGGCACCCAAGTGCAAGGTTTTTTTACAGTATGTACCACAAATAGTAGCAAAATTAGTAATGAGTGAAAGTGTACGAAGGAAGAAGTGTGGGGGGACAGGGGAAGAAATTGAAAAGTCATTTGTGTGGAAAAGTGTCCTCAAATGCAGAGAGCAAATACAGCTGACCTTAGTTTGCTTGTTATGGAACAAAGTGGTCTTTCCACAGTAAACAATTATTTATGGTGAGCTGTAATAACTTTGTATTTTGGACTACATTCATTTCCATATTCTTCTTGTGTTGTTCCAGAATGGTATTGTTTTAGTTTACTCTTTCCAGAGACTTACAGTTATGGCAATTGCTGTGGCAATAACACTGACAGGCAAGACTTTTCAATGTAAATGGAGTGAGGTGTGGAACTTCTTTGTGGGAAGTGGGCTATCTTGCTCTCTTAACCTTATTGTTGATGGTTCATGCCATATGAAAACAGTGAATAAAAATAGGTATAGTAGGCTAATTTACTGATACATTTATCACCAAAATTTGCAATAACTCTAATAGCATAAGTAGCTGAACCTAACCATTTCAGCAGATCATCGATGTGTTTCTTTGAATTCAATTTCTCATCAGTGCATACACCCAGAAATTTTGAGTATTCTGCCTTAGCAATAGATTTCCATTCATAGTCTATATTTATCACTGGTGTAATGCCATTTACTGTATATAATTGTATAAACTGTGTTTTCTCAAAATTCTGCAGAGAACCACTTAATAATTTTCTGAAAGACATTATTTGTAATTTCCTCAGCTGATTCTTGCTTCTTCGGTGTGATTACTATACTTGTATCATCAGAAAAAAGAACTAGCTTTGCATCTTCATGAATATAGAGTAGCAAGTCATTAATATATATTAAGAACAATAAGGGACCCAAGACTGAACCCCGTGGGACACCATTCTTGATACCTCCCCACTTAGAGGATTCTGCTGGTTTTTGCAAACTATCTGTGCTGTTAATTTCAACCTTATGCATTCTTTCAGGTAAGTGTGAATTAAACCATTTGTGCAATGTCCCACTCATACCACAATACTTAAGCTTATCTAGAAGAATTTCATGATTCACACAATCAAAAGCCTTTGAGAGATCATAGAATATCCCAATGGATGATGTTTGGTTATTCAGTGCATTTAATATTTGATCAGTGAAAGCATATATAGCATTTTCTGCTGAAAAGTCTTTCTGAAAACCAAACTGACATTTTGTTAGTACTTCATTTTTATAAATATGTGATGCTACTCCTGAATACCGTACTTTTTCAAGAATTTGGGAAAAGTGAGATTGGGCAGTAGTTGTCAGCATCAGATCCATCCCCTTTTTTATGCAATGGTTTAACAATAGCATATTTCAGTCTATCTGGAAAAATACCCTGTTTCAGTGTGCTAATACATTTGCAGCTGAGAATCCTACTTATTTGTTGGAAACAAGCTTTTAGTACATTGTTGGTAATGCCATCAATCCCATGTGTGCTTTTACTTTTGAGTGAATTTATTATTTTCCTAATTTCGGTAGGAGAGGTGGGTTTAATTTCAATTTTATCAAACTGCATAGGTACTGCCTCTTCCATATACTGCCTTGCATTTTATAATGAATAGCTGGATCCTATTTTCTCTACAACACTTAAAAAATGATTATTAAAAATGTTTTCTACTTCTGGCTTCTTGTTGGCAAACTTTACATTGTGTTTAATAGAAATACAGCCTTCCTGTGCTCTCAGTTGCCCTGTTTCCCTTTTCACAATATTCCAAATTGTTTTAATTTTATTATCAGATGTGCTAATCTCAGACATAATGCACATACTTCCGGACTTTTTAATAACTTTTCTTAATACAGTGCAGTAGTTTTTATAATGTTTCACTTTTTTTTCAGGATCATTACTCCTCCTAGCTATAAGATACATTTCCCTTTTCTGTTTACAAGATATTTTTATCCCTTTAGTAAGCCATGGACTTTTACATGGTTTCTTACAATTACATTTCTCTGTTTTCTTAGGGAAACAGTTTTCAAATATACTCACAAAAGTATCATGAAATAGGTTAAATTTTAATTTAGCATTATGTTCCCTGTACACCTCATCCCAGTTGGTTGCAAGCTTTCCCTAAAATTTTGAATTTTTAAATTGTTAATGGAATGCACTATTTTGGAGCACTGTTTTGCATTACTGTGTGGTCCTATATCATATACCGTGACTAGCTGTGCATCATGATCAGACAGACCATTCTTAACAGGAAAAGTTTTTATTTGATTAAATTTATCTTGGTCTATGAAAATGTTATCTATCAGTGTGCTGCTTTCCTGTACCATATCAAAATCAGTAACTGATGTCAAACTGAATGAACCAAGTAATATTTCAAGGTCAAGCTTTCTATCAGACTCTTTCAGAAAATCTACATTCAAATCCCCACAAATAATAATTTCCTTTTCTTTGTCCATTATAATTATCCAGGCTGTTATGCCGTGGTCGGTTGACGAATTCTGTGTTGATTCCCAACGTTTCGTCTCCGACTGCGGGAGACATCTTCAAGGGTCTTCAGTCAGTAGTGAGCCAGTGGGTGTGTTGGACCGTCCATTGAGCTATGGACCCCCTTGAAGATGTCTCCCGCAGTCGGAGACGAAACGTTGGGAATCGACACAGAATTTGTCAACTGACCATGGCATAACAGCCCGGATAATTATAACGGACATGATATTTCCGGCCGTGAAAGTCTACATTTTAGTATTCCTTTTCTTTGTGTGACAAGTATCACAACATAGAATCCAAGTTTTTCAAAAATAGTTGAAAATTTCCCAATGGAGACCTATACACAGCTACAATTATAAAAGTGCCATTATTTAGTTTAAGCTCACATGCACATGCTTCTATATGTTGCTCTATGCAAAATTTTTTAGTTTCCAAATTTTTCACACCATGACTGATTTTTAACATATATGGGAATTCCTTCTCTCTCCATATTGTCTCTACTTACATGTACTGAAAGGTTATATCTACTTACATTACCATTTCCATACCTGTGACTATATGTGACTGTGATAGTACATTTATTCCACCCCCAGTCTCAAAATCGTCTAAACAAATAAGAAGCTCATCTACTTTGTTTTTTAATCCCCTGATATTCTGATGGAATATATTAACATTATTTTTCACTGTGTTTTTATGTGAATCTTGTGACATACTAACATTATTTGTCACTGTACTGTTATGAGAATCTTGTGATATTTTCACATCTCTAGTACCTTTTATTTATTTATTTATTTATTATCATCCCAATGATCACATTTGTGATATAGGATTTGTGAGGGTACATTTTAACAACTATATACACTCCTGGAAATTGAAATAAGAACACCGTGAATTCATAGTCCCAGGAAGGGGAAACTTTATTGACACATTCCTGGGGTCAGATACATCACATGATCACACTGACAGAACCACAGGCACATAGACACAGGCAGCAGAGCATGCACAATGTCGGCACTAGTACAGTGTATATCCACCTTTCGCAGCAATGCAGGCTGCTATTCTCCCATGGAGACTATCGTAGAGATGCTGGATGTAGTCCTGTGGAACGGCTTGCCATGCCATTTCCACCTGGCGCCTCAGTTGGACCAGCGTTCGTGCTGGACGTGCAGACCGCGTGAGACGACGCTTCATCCAGTCCCAAACATGCTCAATGGGGGACAGATCCGGAGATCTTGCTGGCCAGGGTAGTTGACTTACACCTTCTAGAGCACGTTGGGTGGCACGGGATACATGCGGACGTGCATTGTCCTGTTGGAACAGCAAGTTCCCTTGCCGGTCTAGGAATGGTAGAACGATGGGTTCAATGACGGTTTGGATGTACTGTGCACTATTCAGTGTCCCCTCGACGATCACCAGTGGCGTACGGCCAGTGTAGGAGATTGCTCCCCACACCATGATGCCGGGTATTGGCCCTGTGTGCCTCGGTCGTATGCAGTCCTGATTGTGGCGCTCACCTGCACGGCGCCAAACACGCATACGACCATCATTGGCACCAAGGCAGAAGCGACTCTCATCGCTGAAGACGACACGTCTCCATTCGTCCCTCCATTCACGCCTCACGCGACACCACTGGAGGCGGGCTGCACGATGTTGGGGCGTGAGCGGAAGACGGCCTAACGGTGTGCGGGACCGTAGCCCAGCTTCATGGAGACGGCTGCGAATGGTCCTCGCCGATACCCCAGGAGCAACAGTGTCCCTAATTTGCTGGGAAGTGGCGGTGCGGTCCCCTATGGCACTGAGTAGGATCCTACGGTCTTGGCGTGCATCCGTGCGTCGCTGCGGTCCGGTCCCAGGTCGACGGGCACGTGCGCCTTCCGCCGACCACTGGCGACAACATCGATGTACTGTGGAGACCTCACGCCCCACGTGTTGAGCAATTCGGCGGTACGTCCACCCGGCCTCCCGCATGCCCACTATACGCCCTCGCTCAAAGTCCGTCAACTGCACATACGGTTCACGTCCACGCTGTCGCGGCATGCTACCAGTGTTAAAGACTGTGATGTAGCTCCGTATGCCATGGCAAACTGGCTGACACTGACGGCGGCAGTGCACAAATGCTGCGCAGCTAGCGCCATTCGACGGCCAACACCGCAGTTCCTGGTGTGTCCGCTGTGCCGTGCGTGTGATCATTGCTTGTACAGCCCTCTCGCAGTGTCCGGAGCAAGTATGGTGGGTCTCACACACCGGTGTCAATGTGTTCTTTTTTCCATTTCCAGGAGTGTAATGTCTTTACAAAATTTGTATCTGTGCTGAATTCATATTAATCTATCTTATGTTTAATACAATATACAACTAATAAGTGTTTTTATAACATAATTTCTTATGCACTGATGTAATTTCATTTGTCACATTAACTTAAACATATATTGTTATACAGTTGCGCAGAGATATTCACTTGTGCTGTAATAACATTTGTCAAGCATGTGGTTCTTTATAACAGTTTTAAATTTACCCTCATATTCCAGCTCTTTGATATGTTTTGGTAGTGCATTAAAAAGTTTGATGCCTTGATTACATACATGTTTCTGGCTTCGGGTCCTTGTTACAACTTCTATGTGGAGATCTTTACATTGCCGTGTATCGTAATTATGGAAGTCTGTATTGGTTTTCATTTTGTCCTGATTTCTTTTGATCACCAACAGACATTTCAGAATGTATAATGATGGAATTGTTAAAATTTTAAATGCTTTAAAAAGGGGGCTACCAGTGTTTGAGGTGGGCTGTGGGTCATTATCCAAATAGCACATTTTTGTAATTTGAAAATCTCATTTAGACGACAATTTGTTTTTCCCCAGAATACTATCCCATAGGATGCAATGGACTGAAAACAGCCAAAATATACTAATCTGGTACAGTCATTACTACAAACTCTTGAAATTATTCTAAGCACAAAACATGCTGAATTTAGTTTTAGTGCCAAGCTCACCACATGGTCCTTCCAGTTAATCTTCTCATCAATGTGCATACCCAGAAATTTTGCACACTGTACACTTTCAAGTTGTTTGCCCTCCATGGTGGGATTTAAGTCATCTGTTCACTTATTGTTCCATATTGCACATAATTAGTTTTTTTTGCATTCAGTGTTAGCTTGTTAGCACTAAACCATTTTTGTATATCTTGTAGGACATGGTCCACAGTACTGTGCAATGACTGTTTCATATCACTAACTATTAAACTAGTATCATCAGCAAATAACATGATTCTAGCTTTTCTCTCTGACACCTGAATATCATTAATGTAAATGAGGAACAGCAAGGGGCCTAATACACTTCCTTGGGGTACTCCTACTGTGGCCTCCCTTGGATCTGATCTTAGTTTAATTTTTTGATTAATATTTAGTACTATAATTTCAACCACCTGCATCCTCTTTTCTAGATAAGACTCAAACCACTTTTTTACTGGTCCTCTGATACCTATAGCTTCAAGCTTTTTCAAAAGTATGCTGTGGTCAACAGTGTCAAAGGCTTTTGACAAATCTAGATTTATCCCAACTACAATTTTTCTCTCTTCCAAGTTATTTCAGAACACATCACCTCACAGTAGATTCTAGATTGCAGCACACTTTTGTCTGGAATTTTATGACAGCAGATGCATCTGTGGCAATTATAGGGCTGTATTTTCTTTGCCAGCACAAACCTTCATTAGGTATAGCAAAATGAATGATTAGTTGTTCTATTACCGGAAATTCAGTGCAGAGGCACATAGGCAATTTAGGTGCAACAGCAGTGGGAGATAAAAGAAAATGGTTGACAAAAATTATTGTCAGTACAGAAGAAGAGATCACTGGGACTCACACCAAATTACAAAAGGTGATTTAGCAGGGAGCATTGCTATGTTATGAAAATTCAGAAATGATATATGGGGTCTGTAGCATTGCTCACGTTGTACACATGGTGCAAACATGAGTCTACTAGTGACCAGCATTCACATTTTAGAAATTACTGTTTCCAGAATGTAGTCAGAGCTTCTCTCTATTCATATAGTTTTCTAATGCTGAAGCTAGAGTTCAGGGTGAAGGAAAACCTTTTTCCTCTGTTTTGTTCTCATGAGCTAAAGCTTTTGCTTCACATTTTATTTGTAAATTGCAATGCTTAAGCTGGCCAAAAGGAGTATAATGGTACTGAACTTAGTCCTTAGTCTGAGCAATAAATTTCTACGAATGACCATTTGCCACATAGCATTGTGTAGTAATGGATCATATACTGTGGGAAAACCATAACAGAAGAGAATTGAAGCATTTGAAATGTGGTACTACTAAAGAACATAGAAAATTTGGTGGACTGATAAGACAAAGAATGGAAAGGTTCTCTGCAGAATCAATAGAGAAAGGAACATACCAAACACACTGACAACAAGAAGGGATAGGATGATAGGACATATGTTATGACATCAGGGAATAACTTCCATGGTACTAGAGAGAATAGTAAAGGATAAAAATTGTAGAGGAAGGCACAGGCTGGAATCCACAAATAATTGAGGATTTAGGGTGCAAGTGCTACTCTGAGATGGAGAGGTTGGCACAGGAGAGGAATTCATGGCAGGCTCCATTAAACCAGTCACTGAGTGGCTACGAAGATAGTCTAAAAGTTTGATGTATCAAGTCAGCATATGATTTAAATCCTCTACCTGAAACCCATATAACTAGAAGAATAATTGTTGTCTGCATGTAATGGTTTCTGTGATCTGAGTTGATGACTCTTTGCACTGCTTGTAGTGTGCCTCTAGCTTAAGACTAATTTCTATAAACATCAGTGTCTAATTGTTGCACATTGTTGGGATGTATTCACTTGAAACTGATGACCAATGATTTCACTTTGTTACTGTATGTGGTTACATTAACAGTTCACAAACTGTATCTCATATTAACCACATTTTTTTCTTTCCGATTATTTCATATTAAGGGAATCAATTATTCCACAGAGACTGTGGGTTCTATATTTTATTTTCTGCTATTGGGCAGTTTGAACCACAAAGTCATTTTCAAGCTATCATGTACATATGACTTGACATAATACACTGTCATACAAGAGAGTCAAAACAACCCACATTTGCCAATATCAGAAGATAAAATATAGTACAGAAAAACAGCCTCTGTGGAACAATAACTTTGATGCAACAAGTGATATCAATCAGTGGACATAGACAGCAGTGATACATTTCAGTGTCCTATTGTTCAGGTGATCACTCTTGATATGTTTTGGCAGTAACTGACCGTGTTTATAATTTGTACTTTAGTGTAAATATATTAAGTTATCTTGAAAGTGTGGAGTTTATTCTTTCTTGTTCTATTCACTTAAGGTAGTTAGCTAAAGTAGTGATGCAATGAATAACTAGAATAGTGATTAACAATACCAACATCACTAAAATCAAGTCAGAGGTACAGTAGCAACATCAAAATGCAGCTACACAGGATACCATAGCAAAGGGAAACTCTGCATAGGAACCTACAATCTCTACAGTTCAAGGAAGGAACTTCAAAAGTGTTAAACTTCCCACCTTCTGGACTAAATAACTGTAGCTATTCAGGCAGGCACAGAACATGTTTTTGCAACATGGAATCCTGGTTTCAACTGATATGTTTCATTGTGTAATGGTACATTTAAATGAGGCACAAATTATGTAAGCAGAGGACTTAAGTTCACAGAGCTATGATATTCTAATAGTGGTTTTAATCAAAGTGTATTCCTTAGGCCCAGAGAGCAGATTGCACAAACTGTTACAGGAGATGTCACATAAACTGTTACAGGAGATCCCAATTGCTCATATGTCACCCAACAAATGTTGGCAAAACTAGAGTCACTAAATGACAATGATTTGTTGCCTGACACTTCCCCTCAGGGAGCTACCACCAACAATCAGCACTGTCTTAGCAGCATACAACAATTTACCCCTGGCAGTCTTGGGCAACAAAGTCGAGATGATGGCTGAATATTCAGAGCATAAAGTTTATAACACTGTCAAACACACCAGCATGGCTAAAGGCCCCAAACTGAGCATTACCAGTCAAGGTAGGAAATGCAGCCCCAGCTCAGTAAAGTGCCAGCCAAGCCCCTAAGAAAAGTAGAACGCCTGATTGAGTCTGTGAGGGAATTACAAGCCACGAGGGTGGCTCTGAAACATAAGCAAATAGCCACTCCAAAAACAAAACTTAACACAGATAAACAAAAACCATCAGTTAAAGTTCATTGTGTTGGCACCATCAGCACTTTAGCAGAAATGCACACCAATGCGCCAGACCACACAATTTCCCAAACTAGTTTGATGACCCCAGAATGGTGTAGGTAGCAGTAAAAAAAACAAAAAACGCCCCTACTACTACTTTTTAATGTAGGACATATCCGGGTGTGTCACATGATTACAAACCTCTGATGTGTAACCGGTGGCAGATACAGAAAAACCTCAAGGAAAGGACACTAAAGATATCTTGAGCTATTTTTACTTTTACTGTGATGAAAAATAAGTCACATGCAAAGTTTAATTCTCGAATAGACACTTTATTCACACTGAAAAATGAACCACTAGTATGCTTAGCACTAAAACACATATGGTCACACTCCGTGTATTTCTAATATCACAAAGCACAACACTGACTGAAGTCAGTGGTAATAGCCAATAACTGCAGCTCACTTTTTATCACTTCCACGTTATCGCAATGATTGTAAATTGCAAACTGACTACCTGACAGCAACTCTGCATCCCTTATATATGTGGCTCAGTTGTTTCAAGAACATTCACTGCCAGAATGTTTGCTTCCAGACTTTTAAGGAGTGTGAACAAATACCTACTGTGAAAGCAACAAGCCAATATGTACCTTACAATGTATAATATAAGGGTGAGTTCCCAATGATGATGCCATTTGGCAATTTACGTGTGTGGAAATTTTATTGTCAATTCTGTTCCTTTCTCATGCTTTCAATAGAGAGCCTATATATACAATACATTTTGAGGAATCTTCTTGAAAATAACTATTACTGGAGATATAAGCATCAACAGTTTCCCATACCTAATTTGTATTATGAGTTTGGTATGAGAAACTATTGTTACACTATTAGTAAAACTGTTGTTACAAGTCTTGTTATATTTTTATTGAGAAATTACTATGAATTACTATTATTAATACTTCAAAATCAACTGATCACTCTCAGTCTTGAGTAATCTTCACACTTGCACATTCTACAACTAGGAATTTTTACTTATTCATTCTTCAGTCTTAATATTTCTGCTTCTGAATGTAAACTAGCTTCCTATTTGGCGAATAGTCCATATTTATAAGGCTATGTATCAAAGGTTCTCTGTACAAGAGATCTGTAGAATATTTGTGACTTTTATAGAACAAATGCCAGACAGAATAATGTATTGAGATCACTAGAATGGCCGCGACTTTTCTCTAGGTATGTGTTAGCTATCTATGTGCAAGACAGAAACATATAAAATATACGCATGAAGAAAAGTTTTGCACCACCTTGGTTCCAAGAGCTCCAGAACCTGTTCAGAAAACTGGAATAGAGATCAACATAAACATCATTTCCGCTCTTTCTATTGCTTATGAAGACCACACATTGCATGTTGTACCATCATACAGTGAGACCTTCAGAGGTGGTTGTCCAGATTGCTGTACATATTGGTATCTCTAATACCCAGTAACACATCCTCTTGCATTGATGCATGCCTGTATTCATCATGGCATACTATCCACAAGTTCATCAAGGCACTGTTGGTCCAGATTGTCCCACTCCTCAATGGTGATTCAGCGTAGATCCCTCAGATTGGTTTATGGGTCACATCATCCATAAATAGCTCTTTTCAATCTATCCCTGGTATATTCAGTAGGTTTAATGTCTGGAGAACATGCTGACCACTCTCGTTGAGTGATGCTGTTATTCTGAAGGAAGTCATTCACGAGATTTGCATGATGGGAGGTGTGAATTGACACCCATGAAGGCAAATGCCTCGCCAATATACTGCTGATATGATTGCACTGTCAGTCGGAGGATGTCATTCATGTATCATACAGCCATTACGGTGCCTTCCATGACCACCGGCAGCGTACACCGGCCTCACACCCCAGAACAGCAGGGAACCTCCACCTTGCTGCACTCGCTGGACAGTGTGTCTAAGGCATTCAGCATGACTGGGTTGCCACCAAACACATCTACGATGATTGTGAGGTTGAAGGCATATGCGACACTCATTGGTGAAGAGAACATGATACGAATCCTGAGTGGTCCATTCGGCATGTTGTTAGGCCCATCTGTACTGCACTGCATGGTCTGTCATGGTTGAAAAGATGGACCTCGCCAGGGACATCAGGAGTGAAGTTGCACACCATGCAGCCTATTGCGCACAGTTTGAGTCATAACATGACGTCCCATGGCTACACGAATAGAATTACTCAACATGGTGGTGTTTCTGTCCCAGCCATAATCTGTACGTAACGGTCATCCACTGCAGTAGTAGCCCCTGGGCAGCCTGAACAAGGTACGTCATCAACAGTTCCTGTCTCTCTGTATCTCCTGCATGTCTGAACAACATCGCTTTGGTTCACACCAGGACACTCCCCTTCCTGGCACAAAGTAACAATGTGGATGCAATCGAACTGTGGTACTGACCATCTAGGCATGGTTGAGCTACAGAAACATGATCCATGTACCTACTTCCTGGTGGAATGACTGGAACTGATTGGCCATTGGACCCCCTCCATCTAATATGCTCATGCATTGTTGTTTACATCTTTGGGCAGGTTTAGAGACGTCTCTGAACAGTCAAAGAGACTGTGTCTGTGATACGACATCCACAGTCAACATCTATCTTCAGGAGTTCTGGGAACGGGGATGATACAAAAGCTTTTTTGATTTGTGCATGCTACTTAGGAGAGTACAGCTACTCAATAACTCAATTAAGTAAAGTTGACCAACAAATGAAATGAATGAATATCATGTGGTTGCTGGCGGGGTCGACGCATGTAGCAATGTGGGAGGACCCGTAAGGGAGGATGCGCAGGGCTCGTGCCCCCCCATATGTATCTGCCACTGTGTAACAGGCTACCTGGGCCTGGTTTCAAGCCAACAGAAGGCATTGACTACTACGCAGCTCAGAAGCCAATGAGAAGATGGTGCATAATGGAGGGATTTGAAGGCTAAGTTTTGACGAACTGCAGCTGGCAGGGAAGAGGCAACTGACTAAACAGATTGGCCTTATGTGTGCAACTGAGAAGCAGCCTCTTGGGTTATTTGTGAGGGACAACATGTCTGGAATAACGTTTTTTATAGAAACAACAGTGTTTTATTGGCTGGAAGTTTCACAGATGACAGTTCCAAGGTTCTGATAGCTCTAACAGAACTGAGGTCATGGGAAGAAAAGTTTTGATGCTCAACAATGGGCTACCACACACATTCACATGGGCATTCCTCGAGATTTTGGGAGCTGGTTTTTTTATACCATTCTTCTGACCGGCTCCAGACTTGACTTCTAACCATCTGTTATAAGTGGCTCAACTAGTGTAAATTTCCAGTGGATGTGATGCATTATTGGAAGAATTTACAGAGATTACAGAAATCAGGAAACTGGGAATGGCTTGCAAGCACAACACTGAACATACATTCAGACTTCAGTTGGCCCTCCAGTAACAGCCTGCTCATCCAGGCTTATTCCAGAAAAGTTCACCACAGCTAAGGATGACATTGGCAGACAGATTACTGAAGTCTCCGTCAGATAGTCAGTGGGCTCCACCTACTCACACAGTCAAGAAAAAGGACAAAAACTGGTGCATGTGTGAGGGTTATAGTGTCCTAAATTCCCATAATATTCCCAATAAATATCCATTACCTCAGGTGGGAGATTGCAATGACATCACAACAGGTGCAAGAGTTTTCAGTGTTACTGAGTGCTGCAAGGCATATGCACAGATTCCGGTCACAAAGGGTGACAGGAAGAAGACTGCTACTCCATTTTGTTTGTTCCATTTCAACTTTATGCCCTTCCATTTTAAAAATGGTAAAGGTTTATTCACAAGGTTCTTAGAGGGCTTCCATTCCTGTTTTCTTACCTGGATGACATTCTTGTCTTCCCCAACAGTATGGAACAACATATGGAGCACCAATGATTCCTTTCCCAGAGGCTTAAGGACTTTGGAGTGGTAATCAATGAAGACAAGTTCATTTTTAGGAAAAAGAGCATACAGTTCCTCAGGTTCATTAAAACTGCAAAAGGTCTGTCCCCAAACCAAGCAAGAGTGCAACTCAAACATGACTTCCCAGTTCAAGGGACTTTCAAGGAATTACAAAGATCCTTGGGAACAATTAATTCCTGCTGATACCATCTACTACAGTCAGATGCAAAACAGACACCTTTGACTGCACTTTTGAAGGGAATGTTCACCTCATGGACTAGAAGGTACCATAGGCTGTGCTATTACACCATCCTATCCACAAGTACATACTAGCAATCATGGTCAATGACAGCCAGAGGGCAGCTGGTATGACATTACAACAAAGGATCAGTGGGGTTGGCAACCCTTGTTGTTTTTTTCTGCCTCTTGACAGGAGAACTGCACAAGTCGAGCACTACAGATGGTGAATTACTATCCATTCATGCAGCAGTTAAACTCTTCAAAGAATACCTGGAAAGCAAACACTTTACAATTTGTACAGATCATGCACCATTTGCAGCATTCTTTTCCAAGATACCAGACCTAGCATGACCAACTTCATAGTACAGTGGTCCACAGATGTTGGACACATAAACAGCATGAATAATTTTGTGGCTGATTGATTATCATGTAGCTGTGCCAGTGTCAAGGCAGTCTGCTGAGAGAAAATAGCAGTTGATCAAAAGGAATACTCTGAGTTCATTCAGTTGTTGGCAAATCGATCTCATGGTTTGGTGTTTGGTAAAGCAGAGGTGAAAGAGCTGGGATTTATCTGATGGTGTGATACATCACAGATAGAGTATTTCCTTACATTCCACTTAGACACAGGAAAGAGGTTTTCTGTGCCTTTTGTAATTTAGCTTACCCGGGAGTCAGGGCTTCAACTAAACTGATTGTGAAATACATCATATGGCCCAGAATAAAAAAGGGTTCCCACTGCTGGGCTCAATGTTGTTTACATTGTTGAGAAGAGTAAGGCTGGCAGATGCGCAAAAGCCTAAGGAAACATTCACTGAACCAACAGCTTGTTTTATGCACCTACATATTGATTCGCAGGACCCTCTGCTGTATTCCAAAAATTATAGCTACCTGTTGACAGTGGTGTATTGGTTTACCAACTGGCCAGAAGCCTTCCTTATTTCCAATATTTTTACAGAGACCACACCTATGACACTACTGGCAGGCTGGCTTGCTTGCTATGGTGCACTGCAAGTGATCATGTCTGAACACGGAAGACAATTTGAGGCTTGTCTATTTCAAGAGGTGTTACAGTTATACATCTTCAGTGACATTTGAACAACTTGTTACCACCCAGCAAGCAACAGGTTGGTTGAAAGATTTCACCGATCTCTGAAGGCTGTATTAATGGCACACGGATCTAGATGGATGGAAGCTTTGTCCTTGGTATTGTTAGATCTTCAGTCAGAGGTGAAGGTTGAACTAGGTTGTTCATGAGCATAGTTGGTGTTGACAAACAAGTAAACTTACTTGCTAATCTACTACTGACAAACCTATAATCCTACCATCTGAGGAACACACATTCAATTTTAGTAGGTGATTAAAGAAGATAATGTCATGGATCAATATGCATCCTCCACAACATCATGACAACAAAGCATTTTTCATAAACAAGGATCTGATGAAATCAACACACGTCTGGATGTGAGATGACACTGTATGTCTCCCTCTCTGCCAGCCATATACAGTACTGTTTCAAGTGCTGTGCATATTGCCAAATGACTTCATGATAGATTGGTATGGAAAGCATGAAATGTCTCCATAGAGCAGCTGAAACCTGCTCATCTCGATGCACAGGACAATGGGACTTTGAGGTTGGCCACTGCAAACCACAACAGGCCAGAAGAACTGTTTGCCACCAGTACCCCAATATAGCTGGGGTACCAAATTCTAGAAAGGGGAGCTGGTGTAGCAACAAGTGCTATTGATCAGTATACAATTAAAATAGACAGCTGAAACTATTTTTAACTTGTTTATGATGACTGTTTACCTTAGCTTGAGATCAACTAATAAATTCAGTTACACTTCTCACAGTCAAGAAGAAGAACCTATTCTTAGTCTTGAGATATAGCAGATTTTGAGCAGCTGATGATTAGTGTCTGAATAGAAAACATGAAATGGACTACAAAAACACCAAGTTCATCTCTACAGTTCTCTCTTTCTGTTAAGGTATTACCAAAAAGGCTGTTTACATTTGTACAAATGATAATTTAGCTACTAGAAAATAATATCTTGCCTCAGCAAGGAGGCAATATGGTACAGGCTGTGCTACAGTCGCAAATACTACAGAGGAGAACATACTAGATGAATTAAGAAGATATTACTGTAGGTCTTCACATCTGGCAGCCCATCCAAGGGCATGTCTTCACCACCTTTCCACAAATGTGTAACACAACTGTGTGATGGCTGGTATACTGATCAAATTTGAGTGTGTATTTCTGCCTTTCCTGAGCAATTTCAAAGTTATGTGTAGAATGCTTGATACATGGTTTGCCACACTGTTTGCAGGGTGACAATGTTTGCACTTTTATGAGGATCACTTCCAGTAATGTGCCCAATGATATCATTCTCAATTGCTCGGAAAAAAATTAATCCCAACTACAGCTTTATCTCCAACATAGCATTAATAACCACTTAACAGAAGGTTTAACCATAACACTGCTCAGCCCTACACCTTGTTTAAAAATTCTAATAACTGCTCAGCCCTCAAATTTGTCTAAAAATTACAGTAAGGTTTATATTTACTATCTAAATACCTTCTATGACCACTGTCCACTGCTCGTAATTTGTGACTGATGATATGTCACTTTCATCATGATGATGATGTATGATCTTTTATCACTGATTACTACTATAACATAACCTCACTATATTTCATTATTGGTAACATCTAATTATCTGTTTAAAATGATGTATTAACATTTTACAATACCAAGTGATGATCTGTTAGGTAGAAATTACTAATAAGTAATATTTTTGTTTCATTTGAACTGATGTAATGAGCCAAACAAAGCAACAGTGATGTTAGTTTACTGTTTCCCATTCTGAAATCAGGGAGATTTTTGTTTCAAGAATGCCTTATGCACGAAGCTATTGATTAAAAGTCTTGTGTCATTCCAAGAGGTTTCAGGATAGCAGCTGATGATGCTGAGACCTTCTCATGATAATTCACCTGATAACCATTCAGCCAACTTCAGGCAAGCATATAACACTGGAGACTGCTCGTACACGTCACTGAGTCTGGACCAAAAATTAGCATGGAGGTGTGTGCACATAGATTACTGCCTCACATGTGCTCTCTGTCAAGTTTAGCACCCTTTGTTAAATATTGCTCCATCTGAGGTGCACAGCCACATGCATGATGGTCATATTGCATGCACAACATCTTTCAAATTGTGGGCCAGTTGAGTTAAAATACCGAAGTAAATATACTAAAATTAACAGCTGCTCTGCATGTCATTAGATGAAAACTATTTTCTTTCTGAAGATATTAAAGAAATCAGAGATCCAGGTTTTATCCAGTTGAAAGCCACCATTAGGATTAATAAGATCTTCTGCCAAATTTCCACAGATAACTCAGTGATTGAATCCCTGGATGATTTCATGGCGGCCAAGATTTTCATTGCAGAATAATCCATAGAATGTGCTGTGGAAATACAATGCTTGGCTATGCCTGACTTACTTCACTGCAAAAGGTGAGTGTGGAAACCATGTTCCACACAACTTCCACACATTGTGCATTGGCCTGACCAATGCAAGCTTTGCTGCACAGGCACAGTGTTCTGTAGACTACAACCTTCTTAAAACTCAGTTCATCATTTACCAAGGTGAGAAGAGTACAAATCTTTGCAGGTCACTGGAAGAATACTCTAACACAATGTTTCTTTAGGATCCTGTACAGTACAATTTTGATGAGAAGTTGCTGACATATGAGGGGAAAGCCATAGACATGAACAGCTTCTTCTCCTCTTGATATTGTGAGTTGCCACATTTCTTCTTCTTTAAATTTGTGCTAATCTGATGTAGGTAATATCCATTATCTTTGAAAAAAGACATTAAGTGTTTCAGTTCCTGTTCAAGGCAGGCTCTATCATTCACATGTTCCTGGTGTACCAACAATCAAAGGGCATCCACTGTTTGTGAAGAGTGTCAGCAGCTATATCCCTGCAAATATGTATACATATACGTGGGGTTATGGTAAATGGAATGCTTGCCAACTGACAGACATCTGGAAGTTATAGAAGCCACCTTTTTCCATCACTGTCAGAAACTGGATATTCTTTGCTTGAATTTAGATGTTGTAAAAGTCATAACTACTGTCTTTCACTATTGTGCACATAGCAAAAGTATCATCTATGTTTCACCAAAATACTGTTTATTTAAGTTCCAGTGAATTGAGTGGCCTCTCCTTAAAGTCATCCATTGAAAAGTTTTTTGGCAGAGGGGAGACATAACCACTCATTGCAATGCCAGCAATTTGTCCAAAGTAATCAATGGTGAATAAAAAAATAAGCTCAGGAAAGGCATGGTGGAACAGTGCCATTATGTCAATTTTGAATTCATTGCAGATGAGTGACAACAAATCCATCAGGGACCCTAGTGAAGATTGAGAAAACATCAAAATTAATAAATAAGCACAATTAATTGAGTTTTAGTGACCTCAGACACCCCTTCCCAGTGACGCAGAAGAAGAAATAAGAATTCAAACATGACATATACTTACAAGGGTCTGTCGTCAGAGGAGTAATATTTCCTCAATGGTAAGAACTGCACTACGCAAGCTACAAGAAAATCCTCTTACATTTGTCCTTCCTGTATATAAAAAAATGCCACTGCACTGTCATGTCATGAGGTATACAAACAGAAGTTTTTCAGCCAGCTGAGTGAAGCAGCATAAGAGAAAATGGATAAAAACCCTACAGGGAAAGCAGAAAGACAGAACACCAGCATTGTTGAATTATTCTTCTCTTCTGCAAGAAGCTGCAAAATGATTAAGACCTTACAGCTCTGTTCCACCTAGGTTTCATGATCTTCCAAAAATTCACAAAGGAGGTATACTATTATGTCCTGTTCTGAGCAATATCAGCATACCAACATATAGCTTAGCAAGGCATTTTTCTTTGTTATTGAAACTTCTCAAGTCATATTCACAACCATGCTGACATTAATAGACTGATAATACTAAAACTCAATGAAATGGACTTATTACTAAGTTTTGGTATTGTCTCTCTGTTCAGTAGGATCACTCTCATGGATTCATTTTCACTCATTGGCAGTAAGTTCAAAACTGAAATAACAGTGCTGTTCCACCATTCATAAATAACAACTGTCTTTCAAACACTGGTCGACTGAGAACATCTTACGTCTTATAGAGACACCTTCGCATAGGATCTGTAATACTTACTACCTTTGTTCAAGGATAACAGACATTCTACACATCAGATTAGCACAGCTTTATGTAGGAAGAAACTTGACCACTCACAAGATCAAGAGGAAGAAGGAAGGAAGGAAAGTTAATGGTGACAGTGAGAACTTTAGAGATGGAGCACAAGCTTGGATCATGAAAGGGCAGGGTAGGGAACCAGCACTACCATTTTCAAAGGAACTGTCCTGGCATTTGCCTGGAGGGATCTAGGAAATCACTGAAAATCTAAATCAGAATGGTCAGATGGGAATATGAAAGATCAAGAGAAGGAGTTGTTCAAGTCTAGGGCATTCCTCCCATATCTCAGCAATATTCTGTCAAATTTGTTCAGAATCCTAAAGAAACATTATATTAAAGTAATCTCCAGGCACCTTCAAAGACTTTTTCTTGGCTCAGTAAAGGATGATTGGATTTGTAGAATGCTCAAGTCAACAGGGCACCATATCATTGTGACTATTATTCAGAAATGGAAATATGAGCGTTGATGACAACCTACTGGGGTTTAATTATTGAAGGTGTTGTGGAAATACACTTGTCAGAAGGTCTAATTAATCATAATAGCCACCTTCAACTAGTTAAGACTTGGACCCATGTGATTTCTTTAATATTTTCAGAAAGGAAACACTTTATGGTTAATAATGTGCCTAGTTACAATTAATTTTATTATGATGTCATCTGCATTTTAATTCATGTGAATTTTAATTCCTTGGACCCACCATTTGACAAAGGGTGTGCATGCAATATCACCATTCTCCATGGGCATGCCTCAAGTGAAGCAGTTTTCATGAGAAGGTGATAAACTTGACAAAGAATGCTGAAGCAATGGCAACTTATGTGCATTCATTACTGCACTACAGTTTGCTATAAACTTAATGACATACACCAGCAGTCTCCAGTATGAAACTCTCACCTGAAGTTGGCTGAATGACAGTCAGACAAGACAGTGTCAAGACAATGACAGTGGCAAGATGTTGACACCATGTAGCTGCAATCCAAAAATCTCAGAATACTCATTACATCTGGAAAATTTCAATAATCACTTCATGCATTATCACAATGTCTTGACTATCCTCATAGTCTGCTAGACATGGGATACAACAGTGGTGAATGGATTACAGCTTCAACTGCCAGTAATGATGCCAATGTGGGGTACTTTGAAATGGGGTCAGGTAAGTTGCCAGCATTGATCTTATTAGTAGCTGACATGAAAAATTAGTGAAGGTGACCTCAAAGATGCCAAAATGATATTAAAATGAGAAATGAGTACCAGAGTTATTGAACAATAATTGGATACAATTAAGAGTTTTGCAATTCTCTTACAAAATTTGTGAAGAAATATATCAGAGCAATGTTTAGATATTATATATACTGTTATAAACATAGTTACTTTTTAAATAAGCCATATAACTGCCATCACACCTCTTCTCACTTGGTCCAAATTTAGATCGGCAAATAATTATTTTATCACAAATTTTTGTTCATTGATCATTGAGATTATGAATTGCATTACCTACCTTTACTGTATCGCTCTGTGGGATCAGAGCTTGCCATTTTTTTCTTCTTTGGAACTTTAGCATAACAACCAACAAGTGCAGGATTTGCTGTAGGATCCAGCACTGATGGATCACAATCATAATTGAGACGAATTTTCATTATATCTCCTGTTGTTGTACCACAATATGCATATTCATCTTTGGCATCAATCTGGTAAATTGCAAGAATGCTGAGGAGGCAATAACAGCTGTCATGGGAAACACTGCTTCTTCGACAGTTAACAACTATAAACTTTTAAAATATTATTTGACAACAGATAATGAACCACATATTTAGTACTAAAATCCATTCACTACAAAAACAGAAAATGTAGCTAAAAATGAAAGAGTAACCAAGGATAGGTAAGGAAATGAAATAACACACAGAAATAAGAGCTGACTATGGTATACGAGTTCAAGAAATCTAAATTTTTAAGCTGAGCTCTCTCTATCTACAGCAAAACTGAAAAAGTGAATGAGGATAGAAAAATGGTCATGTGCAACATTCATCTGAAACTGGATCTGTAGAAACGGTCATGAATCTTGCTAACATCAGTAGTACTCATTCTGTTTGTGTTCCTTCAATCCCATCCCATCAAAGTTCAGGAATGAATTAAGGTGTATACTAACATAGAAAAGCGATACCTAGGAAGTTTGAATATTCTGAAATACACTGCCATGCCTCACATAACAGAAATTTACTTTCTTTCTTTACTTTGCCCTACCGTGGATCAGGTGTTGTGCTGGTTAGTCTTTTTTTCTCCTCCCTGAACCTCTCAATTCTTTTGCTGAGGTTCCTCCTCCTTTCCTCTCTCCAGACTATCTTGGTCCTGGTACTTCACTTTTTCTGAAACCCCTTGAATTTGTCAACCTTCATTCCAAATTCATCTTTATCCCACATTTATTTCTGATTGATCCCAACTTCCTTGGTATCCCTTCTCATTTTCTCAACCCATTTTGTGGTTGCCTTTAATTGGGTGATGTAATTGAAGATTCCCTTTGTCATCTGGTTTTGCCCATTCTGAAGATGTGCTGATAAAACTTCAGCCTTCTCTTACTTATACTATGTGGTCTTCTCTACCTGTTTATACAGATCATCATTTTCTCTGTTCTTCCATGTATCATTGTTTCTTTTTTGTGGTCTGAGTGTCTTCCTTAACATTTTTGATCCCTTCCATTTCCACTTTCTTAATCAGTATAAGGCATTTTGAACTATAAAGTTCTTCTGGCTTAGCTGTGGTGCAGTGCCTAACCACTGCATTGCAGGAGATTGTTCTTTTGTTCCGTCTATTGCATTCTATTCTGTATGCTAATTCTATCTTTCTGGCTCATCCTGTTTATTTCCTATTAGCTTAATATTTACATACCAATACTGTTTCTTCTTAAAGACCAACATTTATCTACATGCTGTAAGAATGCAGGGGGAAAAACAAGATTTTTCATGTTTCTATCCATAAAAATATGAATTTTGTTGCAAAGAAGAAAAGGGGTGATAATTGTAATGCCGAAATTACCGAGCTGAATGAACATATAACTAGTTTACAGTTTATAATTTGTGCTCTGAAAATGGATATAACAAGACTGCAAGTTGCAGACAAGAAAATATTTTGTAACTGGCAATAAATAAACCAACAGCTGTATGTAGCTCTCTCATGTATTCCAGAGGCAATTGGTTTCAGCATTTCATTATGCCATCAACAGGCCCTCTATGGTAATATAGTGGCTAAGCTTATGTAGCCAGATAAAGTATCATGCAAAAGAGAACCAGTATCTGCACCACGGTATGTAATGTGGCTATTCACTCATAAACAATGTGACAATATAAGTTCAGCCACTATGTTGCCACAGAGGGCCTGATGGTGGTCAAAAACATATGCTGGATAAATTAGAGAAGAAGATACAGCTGATGATTAATTTATTATCAGAGAAGGGGGAAAACGTATGGCAGAAGAAAAATAAATAGTTACAAAATGTAGCAATAGATGGTGCTGTAAGCATCATAATTTAATAGTGGTCGACTAAAAATGACAAATGAATCATACAATAATGCCTAAGGTGTACGTCTGACATCAAACAAACTGTACTACTCAGTGTGCATGGGTGTACAAGTTTGGTACTGTTGGTTACATAAGCCCATCCACCACAGCAAGGTCATATCTCATCGGATGGGAAAAATTGATTTTTAACTGTCCTGAAGCTAAAAACTGCATAAAAAGCATTACTCACATATGTTTTTAATTGTCCTGAGGCCAAAAACTGCATAAAAATCATCAATCACATTGGTTTTTAATTGTCCTGAGGTCAAAAACTGCATAAAAAGCATCAATCACATTGGTTTTTAATTGCCAAAAACTGCATAAAAAGCATCAATCACATCGGTTTTTAATTGTCCTAAGGTCAAAAACCAAATAAAAAATATCAATCAAACTTTAATCAGATTACTAATTTCCGTGTGACTAGCACAAAACATGTTCAGTATGCTGTCCACCATTTTCTGCAACTGATGAGAAACAGCATGTCCCACAACTGATGAAAGTGTTTCCAGGGTCACGTTCAGAATGTATTGCACAGTGCATGCCTTCAATGCAGCTAAGTTCCAATCGCACACTGAACACAACGTCTTTCAGATAGCCCCACAGCTAGAAGTCACACAGATTAAGATCAGGTGATCAGGATGGCCAGACTGTAGGGAAATGGCAGCTGATAAATCCAGCATTTCCGAAATGGCACTTCAGCAGCTATTTAACTGGATTTACAATGTGTGGAGGTGCAACGGCTTGCATAAAAATGATCCCATCCACAGATCCATGCTGTTGGAGAGCTGGAATGCCATGGTTGTGCAAAATACATTCATAGCAGTTACCAGTGACGGTACAGGTAACAGGACCAGAAGCACCTGTCTCTTCGAAAAAATATGGCCCTATGACAAATGAAATTGTAAACCCACACCATACAGTGACCTTTTCAGGATAAAGTGGTACTGGTTGATTTGTGTGTGGATTTTCCATTGCACATATCTGACAATTCTGTGTATTGACATATCCTATCAGATGGAAGTGGGCTTTGTTTGTCCACAAAATCTTCCATGGTCAATCATTGACCACTTCCATGCAAGACAGAAATTCTAAAGCAAAGGTCTCTCTTGCTGGCAGGTCAACAGGAAGCAACTCATGCACATGGGTAATTCTGAATGGATAACAAAGAAGGATGTTTTGTAGGATTTTACGCAACATGCTCCTGGTTATGTCCAATGTTTGAGCAGTTCTCCATGCACTATACGTTTGCACACCACCACTCATCTCCACCTGCCCTGCTGTGGCCACTGCTTCCACTGACGTCAAATCAATTTGTTTCCTCCCTCTACTACATTGCACACCAAAAGAAGCCATCTTTTCAAATCTCCAGACTCATGGCAGTCATTGAACCAATGCCTTTTTTCAAACCCTTCAGTGTCTAGAACTTCTGCAGAGTGGCGTGTGCACAGTCATCATTCTTGTAATATAGCTTTACAAGCAGAGTACAAACCTACATTGAGACAGTCATGGCGACATCGCAGGTGCAAAAGGAGGCTTGTTTATATCAACTTCAATGGGTCGTGTGCATGACAGGTGTTTTCATTTACGTATTCTGACACATACAGTGCCAACTATTGATCAATTTTCACACTTTTTTTTTCTTCTGCCATACGTTTACCCCCTTCTCAGATAATATTCCATTGCAAGTTGATGTCATTCTGACCAGTGGTCTTATTTCTATGGCGTTTTGAAAGTTTAATTTTAATTATAATCACCTTGTGTATTAGGACCTATACATATTAAGACCTATGTTTGATACTAGTAGATTTCTCTTGGGCAGGAATGCCCTTTTTGCCAGTGCTAGTCTGCTTTCCATATCCTACATGCTCCATCCATCCTGGGTTATTTTGCTGCCTAGATAGTAGAATTCTTTAACATCTTCTACTTTGTGGTCACCAATCCTGATGTTAAGTTCCATACTGTTCTCATTTCTGATACTTCTCATTACTATAGTCTTTCTTCAGTTTACTCTCAGTCCATATTCTGTACTCATTAGACTTTTCATTCTATTCAGCATGTTCTCATTCACCTGATTTTCCAAGTAATTGTCATCTCAAAGAATTCCAGCGTCATCAGAAATCCTCAAGGTTTTTTTTTTTTTTTTTTTTTTTTTTTTTTTTTTTTTTTTTTTTTTGTCCCCCACAGACTTCAATTCTGTTTCCAAACTGCTCCATTGTTTCCCCTACTAATCTCTCAATGTACAAATTGAATAACATGAGCATAGCCTAAACTGCCGCTTCACTCTTTTTCCCAATAATATTATCTGTTCACATGTTTCTGTACAAGCTGTGGATAGCATTTTGATCCTTGTATTTTATACTTGCTACCTTCAGAATTTCAAAATGTGTATTCTATTCAACACTGTCAAAAACTCTCTGTAAATCTAAAAATACTATAAACACTGATTTGACTTTCTTAGTCTCTTAAATATGTCAATATTTTGCAAGAATGATTTATTAAACTCTGTAATACTCATACCAGTCACCAGGAACCTTTTTTTCAGAATTGGAAGTATTATGTTCTCTTGATAGTGTTTAACCTGTCTCACAAATCTGGCATATTAGGTGTGAAAGTTTGTCATGGAATGTTCTCCCAAGGGTACCAACAATTTTGAAAAAAATTTTGTTAACTCTATATGTCTTTTTTTGGACTTGGGTCTTTGAGGACTATGTCAAATTCTTCTTGCAATATCTCTCATTTCACCTTAGTATATACAGGGTGTTTCAAAAATGACCGGTATATTTGAAACGGCAATAAAAACTAAACGAGCAGCGATAGAAATACACCGTTTGTTGCAATATGCTTGGGACAACAGTACATTTTCAGGCGGACAAACTTTCGAAATTACAGTAGTTACAATTTTCAACAACAGATGGCGCTGCAAGTGATGTGAAAGATATAGAAGACAACGCAGTCTGTGGGTGCGCCATTCTGTACATCGTCTTTCTGCTGTAAGCGTGTGCTGTTCACAACGTGCAAGTGTGCTGTAGACAACATGGTTTATTCCTTAGAACAGAGGATTCTTCTGGTGTTGGAATTCCACCGCCTAGAACACAGTGTTGTTGCAACAAGACGAAGCTTTCAACGGAGGTTTAATGTAACCAAAGGACCGAAAAGCGATACAATAAAGGATCTGTTTGAAAAATTTCAACGGACTGGGAACGTGACGGATGAACGTGCTGGAAAGGTAGGGCGACCGCGTACGGCAACCACAGAGGGCAACGCGCAGCTAGTGCAGCAGGTGATCCAACAGCAACCTCGGGTTTCCGTTCGCCGTGTTGCAGCTGTGGTCCAAATGACGCCAACGTCCATGTATCGTCTCATGCGCCAGAGTTTACACCTCTATCCATACAAAATTCAAACGCGACAACTCCTCAGCGCCGCTACCATTGCTGCACGAAAGACATTCGCTGACGATATAGTGCACAGGATTGATGACGGCGATATGCATGTGGGCAGCATTTGGTTTACTGACGAAGCTTATTTTTACCTGGACGGCTTCGTCAATAAACAGAACTGGCGCATATGGGGAACCGAAAAGCCCCATGTTGCAGTCCCATCGTCCCTGCATCCTCAAAAAGTACTGGTCTGGGCCGCCATTTCTTCCAAAGGAATCATTGGCCCATTTTTCAGATCCGAAACGATTACTGCATCACGCTATCTGGACATTCTTCGTGAATTTGTGGCGGTACAAACTGCCTTAGACGACACTGCGAACACCTCGTGGTTTATGCAAGATGGTGCCCGGTCACATTGCACAGCCGACGTCTTTAATTTCCTGAAAGAATATTTCGATGACCGTGTGATTGCTTTGGGCAATCCGAAACATACAGGAGGCGATATGGAATTGCCTCCCTATTCGCCAGACATGAACCCCTGTGACTTCTTTCTGTGGGGACACTTGAAAGACCAAGTGTACCACCAGAATCCAGAAACAATTGAACAGCTGAAGCAGTACATCTCATCTGCATGTGAAGCCATTCTGCAAGACACGTTGTCAAAGGTTTCGGGTAATTTAATTCAGAGACTATGCCATATTATTGCTACGCATGGTGGATATGTGGAAAATATCGTACTATAGAGTTTCCCAGACCGCAGCGCCATCTGTTGTTGAAAATTGTAACTACTGTAATTTCGAAAGTTTGTCTGCCTGAAAATGTACTGTTGTCCCAAGCATATTGCAACAAATGGTGTATTTCTATCGCTGCTCGTTTAGTTTTTATTGCCGTTTCAAATATACCGGTCATTTCTGAAACACCCTGTATCTTCCTTGAGCTGATTTAAGCTGTCGCCAGCACATCAGTCAACAAAGATGAAGCTGAGATCAATAAGTAGGCATAGGATCAAGCAAGCCTATCACAAAACAGACCAAAGATACCCTGACAACAACATGCTGCCAATGCCCTCTTGATAGTATGTATTTAGGCTGCTGGCACTGACTGGAGGACATCAGCCACTGACTCACTGACTCATTCTAGTTTGGCATCTGTCAATCCACTTGTGGAGTGGCTTAGTTCAACTCAGGCTATGACGGTGCATAGCGACCGTATTAGTGACTGAAGTTTGTGATAGTAAGATTACCAATATTGTATGCAAGAGGACTATTACTGATGAGCTTGTACCACAACACTTGGACTCTATTCAAGATAAGTAGCTTCCTGTTCCTGTAAATAAAAAACCATATTAATCCACGTGTGCACTTGTGTTGTAGAAAGAGGATACCGGCCAGCCATGACATCATCTCCCTTGCTTCCTTACGGTACAAGGGTCTACATTCCTCCCTTTCAGTAATACTGTCTTCAAGTTTGTTTCCTTTAAATAGCCCTGCTATATTTTCCTTCCACCTCTCAGTCTTTTCCTTCTTTGCTTAGTACTGGTTTGCTTTATTTTTTATAATACCCATTTCTTTTTGTCTGCTTCATTTCCTGCATTTTGTATTTTCTCCTTTCATCAGTTAAATTCATTATCTCCTGGTTTATCAAAAGATTTCTGCTGGATCTTGCTGTCTTCATAATTCATCTTTCAAAGCTACCCACTATCTTGCACTGTATTCGTTTCCCATCATTCAGTTACTCATTGCCTAAAGCTCCCTTTGAATCTCTCACCACCCTCTAGTTCATTTAATGTATCCAGGTCTCATTTACCTTCCTACCCTTCTACGATTTCTTCAGTTTTAATCTGCAATTCATTGTGGTCAGAATACATATCCTCCTAAGTAGATTTTTGTATTTTAAAATCTGGTGATCAAAATCACTGTCTTACCATTATGTTATTTATCTCAAACCTACCAGTCCCTCCAAATCTCATCCATGTATATCAGCTTCTTTCATGATTTTTAAACCAAGACTGAATATTCTCTGTGCAAAATTCTACCAGACACTTCTCCTTTCATTCCTTTTCCCTCAGTCCATTTCCTCCTACTATTTTTCCTTCTCTTCCTCTCCCAACTATCAAATTCCAGTCACCCATAACAAATAAACTCTTTTCTTTCTTAATTATATGAACAAATTTTTAAAATTTCATTACACATTGCTTTCAGTATCCACTCAGAGGGCCAAACACATTACAGCATCTGCTTCTGGGACATGGGGAGGTGCACTGGCCCTGGATCAAATCTGCCTCATGGGTTAATGGTGGGGCCAGTGTGTTGACCAGCTTGGATGCAGTTATTAGGCAGTTTTCCTCATCCAGTTAGGTGAATACTGGGCTGATTCCCAGGTTCTTCCTCAGTTATACAATGCACAAATATTTTGAAAAACTATGTCCCTTAAGACCATGTATTATACACAAGATGTGGATGGAAGGGATACATAGGTTCCTTCCTGAGAGAGAGAGAGGGACAAATGGGGGGGAGGGGGGGAGCTAACAGTAGGTTTAAAATGCTTTTGGCAGTGGTGACACCATTGTAATAATAGCCTATATACAGGTATGGTTCTCCATAAAACTGGAGTAGCACCATAACACCCATTGACTGGATGTAGGGAACCAAAATGAATGGATAGATGGGCGTTTTCTTAATCTCTTCATCATCTGTGGAGCTAGTAGTCATATAAAGTTGTACTACTGTGATAGATGCTGACTTTGTGTGTATTGTGGCTATGACGGGTAATGTGTTCACTATGCTGTTCATAATATCTCACAAACATTTCTATTCGCTGTTCCATTATTAGGCCTGAAAGTGCATAGTAATCCAAGATAAACATTAGAATAGAATGCAGCTATGACAATCAATAACATTAAAGGTAATCTGTTATTAACAATAAGCTACATATGAATCCAAACCAGGATTCAGCTCCACCTACGCATGAGGAGATAAGAAAGATTTTATCACATATGAAAACTACAAAGCACCAGGGGAAGACAGTGTAATTGCCAAAATGCTCAATATTGGAGGTGAACTCATGATTGACAGGCTAAAAACTATCATTGAAAATATATGGGAAAGTGGAGTCATACAAGCAGTTTAGAAAACTGCTTTGATTCACCCTCTACACAAAAAGGGTGACAAGACTGATCCAATCAACTATCGAGGCATTTCACTCCTACCAATCACTTACAAAGTGCTCTCACATGCTCTTCTCACCAGATTAGAACAACAGAGAGAACATATGATTGGTGAATATCAAGCAAACTTCCACCCACATCGATCCTGCACAGAACAGATATGGAACCTGAAGATGATACTGCAACACTGTCAGTCGAACCACACAGTAGTCAGCTTTGTAGATTTCAAGAAAGAATGCAACTCAATTCATCACACTAGTCTATTCAGTACACTTCGGGAATATGGTGTAGATAACAAAACTACTTCACTAATTGAGCAGACATTAACAGACATAACCTCAAAAGTAAAATTCATGGAAGAAGTTTCAAATTAGGACAGGATTGAGTCAGGGTGATGGGTTGTCCCCACTCCTCTTTAACCTGCTACTGGACAAGATTATCAAGATGTGAGAGAAAGAAATACCTGGAATAAATATGGGATCAAAGGGCAAACGAATCAGCATAAAATGCCTTGCTTTTGCTGATGACCTAGCAATAATTATGTGGACTCCTGAGGAAGCCAAACATGTCATCAAGAAACTTCGTGGGGTTGTCATCAAAACTGGACTCCAAATTTATTATGAGAAAACACAACTCATGGACTCCAAAAGTTCAAATCAGAAACCACTTGCAACAAAGTATGGTGACATCAAACAAGTTAAGTACTTCAAGTACTTGGGTAAAATGATCATCAACACTGGCAATGAAAAAGTAGCTCACAAAACACAAGCATAAAAATTACATGAAGCTTATACAATGACCTGGAACACATACAATAAGAAATCTCTATCCACCCAAACCGAATTTCACCACTATCATACAGTCACTCTTCCAGAAGTGCTCTCTGCAACTGAAACATTACCATTAACCATCAAAATCAAGGACACTGAGAAAATGGAAAGGCTTAGGTAATGCAAACAGAAAAGAATCTAATCTCTTAAAAAGTATTAATATACGAGTGATGACAGATGGGAAAAATTTACTGAAACACTTAAAAATAGAAGAAACGAAATATTGACAATTTATTGCTTGATGCATTCCAAGTCCTGAAGGGGTCAGCAGCTTGAAGGGATCTACATAACAAAACAAATGGATGGATGAATGAAAGTTGTCAATGCATGTGCTAGACATTCCTTTTTTGCTTCTATACATCGCAGTTTTACTGGTATGGGAAACTATGTTAAACCGGTTGTTACACCATGAAAGACA
This sequence comes from Schistocerca serialis cubense, assembly GCF_023864345.2. Lineage (NCBI taxonomy): Eukaryota > Metazoa > Arthropoda > Insecta > Orthoptera > Acrididae > Schistocerca > Schistocerca serialis. The sequence goes on along the minus strand of NC_064645.1, from coordinate 253,459,755 downwards.
CTCATCACCAAATATGTTCTTGTTAAGTAGTATTGGTAGCTTAATAGTTTCAAATGAAAAGCTAGGTAGCAGATTACTAAAGCAATTATTCTTAAATTTACACAGCTTACCACAATGCAGATAACATGTCTCCTGATCATGCCAAGCTTGACATCAAGGACACTGACTTGCCTTTTCTTGGGGTCTATCTTCCACGCCCTGATTGTACCTTGTCCACCAGTGATGAAACAGACACCCCTTATGTTGGCTGGACAGAGAACAATTGCTATGCCAGCTGTTCCACGACTTGCCTCGCAACCTACAACAACGTATATGCCATCACTAATGCTTTGTACATACTGATGATAACAGTTCTCAACATTCACATGTTTTTGATAAATTTATGAAATCATTATTCACATTTTTATTGTTTTACATAAAGGGTGTTTCTGTAAGAGCAAGTGAAACTCTAACAGGACATAGAGAATGCTCTACTAAACAATTTGAGGCAGGCAACCTGGAGTCAGAGAAGACAGCTTAAGGAGATATGGAAGCAGACTTGTCTACCGCTTCGTCTGACATTACTGTTTTCCAGCTTATTTACAACTAACATGTGTACAGGTTTAGATGTACTGTGTTGTTTATTTACATGTACAGTGAAACCTCTTTATAACGTTCCTCCATATAATGTTTTCCTCTATGTTATGTCCGTTTTTTTCGGTCCCGACTAAAAGCCCATATAAACAATGTTAAATTTTCCTCTTTACTGCGTTTCTTCTATATTACAGTTTCCTCCATGTAACGCTCATATTTTTGGAACCCTGGTCAATTATTTACCTCTTTATAATGTTTAAGTGACTGGATGTAGACGCATCGTTTTCTGTTATGTGGTTTTTTGCACTGGCTCGGGAAGCCCGCGCTCAGCGTATATGTCAGCGGCAAAACCCGGTCACGTGACGTGTGACGCACATTCTGCTTGCGATCTTTTTGGCGCCATTCCAGTCGATGCTTTGTATTAGTACTTAGTAGCGTGTGTCTTCAGTATAACGTTTTTTTAAAGCTTTCATCAGTGGGCATGGGTGAAAAGCGGAAGAATATTTCTCTGGAAGAGAAGGTTTCTATTATTAAAAAAGTGGAGGCATCTCCTGGCGTGAGTCGCATGGAGCTAGCGAAGCAATTGGGACTGGCCCCTTCAACACTCAACACTATCATGAAAAACAGATCGTCGATAATAGAAGGGTTTGAGAATTGTGGAAATTCGAAACGTATACGTTTGAAACAATCCACTTACGACGAAATGGAGAAAGTTTTATTAACTTGGTTTCAGCAAGCACGTGCTGCAAACATTCCTATAAACAGAACTATTTTGAAGGAGAAGGCACTTCAAATATCACTTCAGCTAGGAATGGACAATTTTAAGGCGTCCAATGGATGGGTTGATAAATTTCGACAGCGTCATGGTGTTGTGTACAAATCGGAATGTGGAGAAAGTAAAAGTGTGGACGAACCAACTGTAGCTCAGTGGATACAGAATCTCCCTAATCTGATACAGGGCTACAAACTGTGTGACATTTATAACGCTGACGAAACCGGCATGTTTTTCAATTTAATGCCGGATAAGACATTTACTTTTCGTGGGGAAAATTGCCATGGCGGTAAGAAGAGCAAGGAACGTCTTACCGTTTTGTTGTGTACAAACGCTGATGGCAGTGAAAAACTGAAACCTTTGGTTATCGGGAAGCCAAAAAATCCGAGGTGCTTCAAAAACATTTCCACGTTTCCGTGCAAATATACAAACAATGCCAAGGCATGGATGACGGGTGAAATATTTTTACGTTTTCTAAGAGAATTTGACGCCAAAATGGGGAGTGCTGCAAGAAAATTGCTGCTGTTTGTGGATAGATGTGCGGCACATCCACCAGACGTACCCTTTCTGAGAAATGTTAAAGTAATTTTCCTGCCACCCAACTGCACCAGCCGTCTGCAACCTTTGGACTTGGGCATAATACACGCCCTTAAGGTTAAATATAGGACAGCCCTTGTAAAAAAGGCCTTGAATTTGATGGATCAAAGGAAACCGGGAAGCCAGCAAAGCTCACAACTGAAACTGAACATTTTACAGGCAATAAATTTAATTATGTACTCGTGGAGGGAAGTAAGTGCTGAAACTATTAAAAACTGTTTCACAAAAGCGGGATTCTGTGAGAATGAGATGGCAGCTCCAGTGGAAGAAGTTGCAAGTGATTTGCAAGAGTTTCACCAATTAATAGGCAGTGATTCTGTCACTTTTGAGGACTTTGTGGCTGTGGATGACAACGTGGCAACCACAGGAGTACAAAGTATTGAGGAGCTGACTGCAGAGAGAAGTTTGGAGAGTAATAGTGGTAGTGAAAGTGACAGTGACAAGGAAGATGACCCTGTGCCCTCATATACTAAGGCAGCTGAAGCCTTTGAAACATTCAGGAGGTACATGATGGCCCATAGACTTGAGGACAGAACAGTAGTTCAACTTGCTCATTTGGAGCAAGAAATGATTGCCATAGAGTCTAGGAGAAACAGAAAACAAGCAAGCCTGCTTGAATATTTTAAAAAATCATAGGTATGTTATTTTCAGATTGCTTAGGTTCCTAGAGTTTTGTGCAAATTTAAGTTCCATTTGATAATTCAATTATTGAAGTAATTTTTTTGTATCTAATTCTTTTTTAATCTGTCCCATTTACTGTGTTTTTATGTAATATGTTCAGTATATCATAAACAAAATTTGGCTCATATTCTATAATTGGGTCAACTGAAAAATGGGATACCACCTGTCAGCTTTGGAGAATGATGTCAATCTTAAGAATCTGTTATAACTTTTTACTGTACAAACTGATCAATTTACTTTCACCCATCCACCTACCGAGCCCCATGTTTTAATTAAAAAAACTAATCAGTTGATACATTGATAATTTGCAATGAATATCATATGTTATGAAAATTTAAAACGTCATCTATTTGTCAAAGCTGATTAGTGGTATCCTGATCTTCAGTAATGCCCTATAATTATTATTTGGAAGCCTTCCTCTGTATAGTGTTTTCCTCTATACAGTGTTCAGAATTTGTGGTCTCTTGAAAAACGTTATATAGAGGTTTCACTGTACATTCTTTATTTCCTGGAAAAAAAGAGGATGAGCCTGATTACTAGGAAGTCATGATGCAGATTTTATTTACTTTACTTCTCCATAAGGTGACTCTGTTGTATCATATTTACCTGTCACATAAGAGAACATCAACAGCAGATCCATTCATTACTCAATGCTGTTCAGAGATGTACAATACAATACAATGGAGCAGTGCTGGAACAGTTTCGCAGAACTCACTGACATGCACCTTGTGTATGGGGAAGTATGTTGCAATGCTCTTGCTGCTGAAACACTGTACTGGGAACAATTTCCTGACAGGCTCATCTGTCATGATGAGTATTTATTTCTCTTGATTGATGAATGTGGGAGACTGGTTTATTGCAAAGAAGAAAAGATGGATCTGGCAACATGAGGACCACTCGCACATCCAATTTTGAAGAGGACGTGCTAGAATGTGTTGCAGCAGATCCCACTACAAGTACTTGTCATATTTCATGTGAAAGGGCCCTATATATGCTAGCATGTGGCAAGTACTCCATGAACAACAATTACACCCGTGTCACCTACAATGAGTTCATGTAATGTTTGTGACTGACTTTGCACCAAGGGAGCATTATGTCACTGGTTGTTCCAACAATGGATTGATGGACCAAACTTCCTCCAAATCATGCTGTTTACTGATGAGGCCTTGTTTGGTCATGATGGTATTTTGAACAGTGGGAACAGCCATGTGTGGGATGAGGAAAACCCTCACTCTGTAGTAGCATCACACCATCAAGTACATTTTGCTGAGAGTACCTGAGCCGGCATTCTAGGCAACAATCTCATTGGAACATATCTTCTGCCAGGCCAACTGAATGGCCACCTGCACTTGAGGTTTGGGAAAAGAGTTCTACCTGAGTTGGAGAACATACCCTTGGCTGCTTGTGAGAGGATGCGTATACAACATGAGAGTGCACCTCCTCACTTCAGAGTGTATGTCTGCAACCATCTCAGTGCTGTATTTCCTGGTCACTTGATTGGAAGGGTAGGTGCTACTACACGACCTGAAAGGTCACCTGACCTGAATCCCCTTGATTATTTCCTATGGCAATACCTAAAGTCACCTGTGTATGAGGCACCAGTGGATACAGAGATGGAATTAGTTGCCAGAATTTTAGCTGCCTGTGATATGATTGTAAATACACAATGGATCTACATCATATGTGCCAGAAACTTGTTTGTCAACGTCATTCTTGGATTGACATTGATGGCCATCAGTTTCAGCATATTTTGTAAAATGCAGTACAAATTGCATGTTCTTTATCTCAACAATGGTATTTGCAGTTTACTGTAACTACTGTAAATAAAAAAGTACACATAAATGTGTTTTTATTCCTATTATCTCCTTAAACTGGCTTCTCCAACCCCAGGTTCCCTACCTCAAATTGTTCAGTGGAGCACCCTCTATGTCCTGTCAAATTTTTCCATGCTCGGACGGGAACAAACTGTATGTCTTTTGTTAGCCTGTGAACTTCATTTAATTTGAAATTTTGTAATAATGAAACGTTCTGTTTGTACAAAGTTGATGATGATGTAGTCCCATACTCCTTTACAGAGCATAGGGGAATGATGCAGGAGACCTGCACCGCCATACTAGGCAAGGTCCTAGAGGAGGTGGTTTGCCATTGCCTTCCTCCAACCGTGATTAGTATGAATGATGATGATGATGATGACGACACAACAACACCCAGTCATCTCGAGGCAGGTGAAAATCCCTGACCCCGCTGGGAATCGAACCCAGGACCTCATGCTCGGGAAGCGAGAAAGCTACCACGAGACAATGAGCTGCGGAATATACAAAGTTACATTTAAAAAATAAATTTGGCTATCAAACTGTATTATACTGACTAGAAAGTGTACTGAATAATGAGAATTTAGTAACTTCACCAGATGTGCTATTGGAAGTTCCTGACAAACCAGTATGAGTAACATTGCCACATCCAGTGAGAGCTCCTCCAGGGGGGAAACCACCAATATTTCAGGTCGGTTACATGAAATTCTGGAGTGGTTCAATATAAGGCCACCAGATGATTGGCTCACTCTCAGTTTTTTCTTCTTAGTTGCTGTTATCTGACTGCCTCTATGAAGTGAACATTGACCTCTGCTGCTGTTTACCTGAACTGGACTGGACTTGTGTCTGGTAGTGACTGCAATACTTTCCAATTGAAGCATAGCTTATAACTAGATAGTTGGGCCTGATCTCAGTACACCACAATCTGGTATAACATTTCCATATAGAGCTTTTTTTAAATAACAGTGAAGTTTCCATCATTGGAAGACTTATTTGGAAATCTAATTAATATTATACTTGCAGTACATGTACACAAAGAAGCAGTCATTCTTAAATTTATATTAATTTTGATCAGGAGCGTTTTGTCAACTAATGGAAAATTTAATCTGCTCTTACATGATACTAATTTTGGGATTTATAAATGTTTTTTTTACCCTAAAGTGAGGGTTACATTAGAAAAGGCATACATTCTGAGTCCAACAACCACTTATTGGGTATTTACTATAGGAAAACAATGTTTAATTTAAAATTTCGTGAAATTGTTTCAGACCTGCTCATGACCATCTGCCTTTATTATGAGAGTCACAGTAGCTATCAGCATAAAAAAATATTAGAAATATTTCCAAGCAAGCTTATGCATATGGTGCATCCAGAAATTAAGTTTTCTGATGTTGTTTCCTTCAAAGTAGACTATTTAGCCAGGAAAACTGCACATGCTCAATGGATCTCTGATGTGACAGTCAAATGCTAGCCAGATAGGTCCCACCTGATCCCAGTACCACATCCTGCTGGGTTCAGCCAGTGATAAAGTTCCTTAATGCACAAAACATAGTGCCCATTGAAATTCATTGCCAGTTCTGTCAGGTCTATGGGTAGAATATCATGAGAAAACAGATTATGTGTCACTGCGTTGGCTTTTTTCTGAAGGCTGTCAAGGTGTCCTTGATGAAGGGTGCAGTGGGTGACCGTCCCTCATCAATGATCACTCATTGACTTGTTGCTGCAGTGCACACTAGAGAATTGTTGCTTCACAATTATGGAGCCATGTTCCATACATACCATGATCCTTGTTGCATGAAATTGTCACTAAGAAATTGCTGTTCAAGCAGTTGTGTGCCAGGTGGGTGCCAAAAAAACTGACACCCAAGCACAAAACAAAAGGCTTTAGAGCAATGCTACATTTCTACAGTGGTCTCATGAAGAGAGCACCTCAAGAAATTCCTGTCCTTTGGCCACTCTTATAACATTGACAACGAGCTGAAGGTGACTGTCACATACTGGTTCCATTCACATGCAGCAGACTTCTACGACACAGAAATACTAAAGTTGATCCCACGATATGACAAGTTTCTCAACTGTTTTGGTGACTATGTCCAAAAATAGCTGAACATTGCTACACCTGTTGCTAATGAAGTTTCCCATGCACCTATGTTGTCTTTGTTTTAAAAGTTAGGGAAACATACTTTCTGGATGCACCTTGTATGATGTAGGTACTTCATAATTTCATATATGAAATTTTTTTATGTTGTTATAATTTACTTTATTTTACCTTCCTTGAGTAATATTCTTTCTTCCATACCGCATCTCCTACTTTCTTTGTTGCACTCTGTTTGTTCTTTTGTTTCCTCTGACTGACCTTCATTCTTCACTGCTAATTTTAAACTGTTTGCACTGATTGTGAGCAAAAAATATAGACCTTTCAAAGTTGTAGATTAAATTAATTTATTTTCCTTTGTTGACACAATTTATGTATCAGAATCTGACGTAAAACATTGAAAATAGGGAGAATGGGTGAGTGAGAGATAGCTCTTGGTGTTTGTAACAGAAACATTTTTCCTCCCTTTTGATTCCCCTACAGAGTTTTATGCAAACCAATATTATACATTTTAGCTCTTGTTTTTTTGTCATGATTTAGTCAGGTCAATAGTTCAGTAATCATTAAGGAAATGTGAGAGGCGAGAAAAGTGACTTACCACATAATGCCTTGCTTTCCTTAATGTCCCATACTACAACAGTGGCATCATCAAATCCTCCTAATGATATGAGGTAATTGCTGTCAGAAGAAAAGACTACAGATTCAACACAAACTTTGTGTATCTCATGCTTGGTAAACAGCTTTAAGTCATCAAACTCCCACAGAATAACTGTTGCCTGGAAGTGCATAGGAATATATTAAAATTACACATATTTAGCTTACATGTCATTTATTAATTAGTAATGTTGTCATTCTTACTCTGAATCCAATGTGGTTTGTTTGAGCTGAAGCCACATACTTCCCATCTGCTGAAACTGCTACTGCACATACAACATCTGTGTGCCCTATCAGAAATCTCTGTATTTTTGTCTTCCAGTTTTGCACTACTACATTACAGCCAAGGGGGTAAAGAATGTGCTCTCCATCTGGGTGTACTTGTAAGCCATTATGCACAGAGCCTGAAATCAGCATCATACTCATAGGTTTTGTAATATAGTCATCATGAAGAGGCAAGTGTTTTGCAACAGGCATGGATACAAGATGGTGGTAGAGAGGAGGCAGGGCCTTTTCAATTTTCCTTACAATTTATTGCAAAGAACTTGTTATCTAAACAGGTTGTACATATTCAATACTCATGTTGACATGCAATGTTTTATACACTGAAGAGTCAAAGAAACTGGTATAGGCATGCATATCCAAATACACATATAAACAAGCAGAATACGATACTGTGGTCAGCAATTACTATGTAAGACAAGTGTCTGGTGCAGTTGTTAGATTGGTTACTACTGGTACAATGGCCAGTAATCAAGATTTTAGCGAGTTTGAATGTGGTCTTATAGTTGGCACACAAGCGATGGGAAACAGCATCCATGAGATAGTGATGAAGTGGGGATTTTCCCATATGACCATTTCAAGCGGATACCACGAATCTCAGGAATCTGGCAAAGCATCAAATCTCCGAAACCTCTGTGGCTGGAAAAAGATCCTGCAAGAATGCGACCAACAATGACTGGTGAAAATGGTTCAATATGACAGAAGTGCAACCCATCTGCAGAGTGCTGCAAATTTCAATACTGGGCGATCAACAAGTCGCAGTGTATGAACCATTCAATGAAACATCAAAGATATGGGCCTTTAGAGCTGAAAGTCCTCTCATGTACCCTTGATGACTGCATGATGCAAAGCTCTATCTTGCCCGAGCCCATCAACACCCACACTGGACTGTTGATGACAAAACATGTTCCCTGGTCGAATGAATCTCATTTGAAATTGTATCGAGCAGATGGACGTGTACGGGTATAGAGATAACCTCATGAATCCAAGGGCCCTGAAAGACAGCAGGTGACTGTACAAGCTGATGGAGGCTCTGTAATGGTGTGGGTGTGAGATGTTGGAGTGATATGGGGCCTCTGATATGTATAGATATAGCTCTGACAGGTGAAACATACATAAGCATCCTGTCTGATCTCCTGCATCCGTTCATGTCCATTGTGCATTTCGGCAGACTTGGACAGTTCCTGCAGGACATTGCGACACCCCTCACGCCCAGAATTGCTAAAGAGTGGCTTCAGGGATGTTCATATGATTTTAAACATTTCCACTGGCCATCAAACTCCCCAGACATGAACATTGAGCATATCTGAGATGCCTTGCAGCATGCTGTTCAGAAGAGATCTCCACCCCATCATACTCATGGATTTATGGGCAGCCCTGCAGGATTCATGGTGTCAGTTCCCTCCAGCACTACTTCAGACATTAGTTGAGTCCATGTCACATTGTGTTGTGGCTCTTCTGCATGCTCATGGGGGCTACTTGATATCAGGCAGGTGGACCAGTTTCTTTGGCTCTTCAGTTTACTATATATACTGCTATAAATTATACTAACAGTGACCATTGTTAATATCTATGTAGAAGTAAAACAGAATATTGAAAATATAATAAATTAAAAGCAATTAACTAAAGTTCTAAGTAAATAACTTCCCTCTTATATTGCTTGATATATTACTGGCAGCCTTGGAGGAACTCAGGGTTTGCCAACTAACTACAACTATACCTTCTCTTAGACCTGTTGTTGCTACACTGTTCTACATTGCCCACACCAGTATGTATGCACCTAGACAATCCTTGAGTCTTTGCATATACAGGTGAACCATACCTTGAGTAAGGACAATGCTAGGTGCCCTTAATGCTTGGAAATATGCTGCATACCCACCTTTCAGTGCTTTCAGTGTTCCAGTCAGACTGCCATTCATCTAACTTCCAGGCTCACCCATATGTTTTATAATTAATAGGAGCTCCTGTGATCTCATAAACACAATCATATTATTCATGCCCCAACCAATGCAAAGCTGTCCAGTGACAAAAAAGCACAGGTGAGTGACAGAAGTACAGTTCCTGTTGAATTTTTTCCCAATAATGTTTCGTAGTTCTCCAGTAAAAGGTAAAGTTCCCAGATGCCGCTGGCAGAAATCCACAATGGCACTGAAGGTAGTTTCATGATATGACCACGCCACATGTAACAGTAATTTATAGTCAGCAGTGACAGCACAGGCAATCTTATATGTAATTTTAGACTGTTTATCAATAACAGATTTTACATATCTGGGAAGTTCCTTCCCTTGTCTAGAAGAATACTGTGGGGTGGGAGGGGGGGGGGGGGGGGGAAGTAAAGGTGAGGGTCATGGTGGTCATGATCCCACCCCAAAATCTTTTTCTAGTAAAAGCATTTACATTTCTACATATTTCAATTTCCAATCTCACAGCCAACACTCATGGAATATAGTATTATGAAAACTAAGAGTACTGATAGTGGTAAAGGAATATTAAAACCTACAAGCTACATTTAATACAGGATAGTTTTAAGTTGTTTGTGTGAGCTTGTAGCCAGGAACAGGAGCATATGTACAGGCTGAACTATGTACTCTCAACAACAAATCCAACACAGTTAATGAATCCAGAAATAAAATAGGCAAACCAAAAGAAGAGAAAGACTAAGGAGAGGAAGAAAATCTGACTTCCTGGATGTAATGGAAGCTGCTGATGGAAACAGCATTCTCCTCATTTATGTAATTGTATCGTCATATTTTGCAGATCATTTTTTTCTTACATTGCATCGCATAGTGTCTTAATGGGTTGGCAGACATCTGTTCTGTGACACCCACTTCTGTCTAGAGTCTTCACAAATCCCAGGTGACCAGATGATGGAGTGTCATGGAAATTATTCACAATAGTTAGCTGTAGATGAGCTGGGATGACAAGCAACCTTTTCTGCCACACTGGATCATAGTTCCTCTTATACATTATTCTGTTTATTAATGTAAATTCCCGTTTGGTCATTTTTGCCTCCTTCAAGGCTTCTATAGTTTCACCTTCAATGGAGCTTCCCTCTATTCAGTAGCAATGTCATTTAATGCAGCATGACTGAAATTTCATCCACAATGCTGCATTCCACTAAAGGATTCTTTGAGAGGCAGTCAGCATCCTTGTATTTGTGTCCACCTTTGTATACCACTGTGACTTCATACCTCAGTGGCCATCTTGCCAGTTGAGCTGACAGATCCATCAGGTTAATCAGCCGGCATACATAATGGTGGTTCATCAAAACAGTGAACGATTTGCCAAATATGGATTGAACATTTTGATGGCCCAAACAACTACAAGACACGCTTCCTTAGTTGTGGAGTGGTTCATCTCAGGCTTGTAGAGTATCCTGGAAGCATAAGCTATCACCTTTCCAGCATCCCCCCCCTTGATTTACCATGCAACTGCACCTATCCCATACTGCTAGCTTTGGTGTGAAGTTCTTAAGTTCTTTCCCAGTGTTCTTGTCATCGAATGCTACGACTGGGAAAGATGTTAATGCCTCCTTAAACTAAACTACTAAACTAAACTCCATCCAAATAGGCCTCAGAAAGCCCAATGGTACCAACTGGCCACCATGTCATCCTTAGCCCACAGTCATCACTGGATGAGGATATGGAGGGGCGTGGGGTCAGCACACCACTCTCCAGGCCGTACGTCAGTTTACGAGACTGGAGCTGCTACTTCCGAATCAAGTAGCCCCTCAGTTTGCCTCATGGGCTGAGTGGATCTTGCTTGCCAACAGTGCTTGGTAGACCGGATGGTCACTCATCCAAGTGCTAGCCCAGCCTGATAGCACTAAACTTCGGTGACCTGATGGGAATTGGTGTTACCACTGCAGCAAGGCCATACGCCTTCTTAAGGATAAGAAAATATCTTTCCTTCATGCTGTTCCCAAAAAATTTGGTGTCTCTGTGCTGGAGTTCTTGCAAGAGATGTGACTTGGTGCAGAAGTGCTTTATGAATCACCAGAGTACAAGCACATTTCAAAAAAACTTCCCACATAACGAAAATGCCACAGAGTAGGAAAATCTGTGACTGGTCTTGCTTTCTCTGCTTCAGGACAGACTCCATCACCATATACCAAGTGCCCCTAGATTTTTGTTTCTTTGGCAGTGAAGAGACACTTTTTTGGTTTCAGATCGAGGCCTGCAGTCTGAGCACACTTCAGGACTGTTGTCAGTTGCTGTAGATGTCTTTCAGATGTCTTCAGAAAAATGAGCATAATCCAAGTAGCAAAGACATGCCATCCATTTAAGATCTCAAACCAGGTTGTCCTTCAAATGACTGAAGGTGGTAACAGAATTACACAGTCCAAATACCATAATTTTAAGCTTAAGAGACCATCAGGAGTTATTAAGCAGTATTTTCCCAGTCAGCCTCATAAACCGTTACTTGCTAGTAGCCTGTCTGTGTTGTGACTTGGCAAGACGCAGATTGGCGTGAGGTCTGGAACAAGGTAAAGTAATTATCCTATAAAGAAAAGAACATAGTTCTTGGAATACTTAACTTTAATCCACAATTGGAGAACATCGCTCTTGTTTAGACATTATTACACTCTGAATATAAACTGGTAATGGCGCCTTGCTAGGTCGTAGCAAATGACGTAGCTGAAGGCTATGGTAACTATCGTCTCGGCAAATGAGAGCGTATTTGTCAGTGTAGCATCGCTAGCAAAGTCGGCTGTACAGCTGGGGCGAGTGCTAGGATGACTCTTTTGACCTGCCGTGTGGTGGCGCTCGGTCTGCAATCACTGACAGTGGCGACACGCGGGTCCGACGTATACTAACGGACCGCGGCCGATTTAAAGGCTACCACCCAGCAAGTGTGGTGTCTGGCGGTGACACTACAGTCTGCATGTCCACAGTTGAAAAATATTTAGCTCCTTCCAAGCAGGTATTATGATGGGCAGCAATAGATAGACATCATTTTTCATGATTTTGTTCAATCATCAGTATTCGACACAGAAATGTCATAAGTTATCCTTGTTCTTCACAAAGACCAAAGGAGTGGACTGCCATCTGCTTCACATCTCCTGTGCAGCAAGCTATGTAAATTTAAGTATTAACTGTGTTTTTCTTACTTGTCACTTCTTTTTCCACGTGTTTTTGCTTTTAGGAAGCTTTAATTTTCGAGTACTGGTAATGGTGTTCCATAGATTTCGTGTTTGTTTTGAATACAGTCCAGAGACAGTTAGTGCTTATTTTCATCGTTTCCAACAAGAAGTGTCTAGTAACCACAGTTTAGTCAGCTATCAGCAGACTTTAGTGAATTAGCAGTCTAGTTAAAAATTGATTACTTAACTCTCTACAGTAAATTGTTGATTTCTTAGGATGGATACGATGTGTGGCTGCTGTGTATGAACGCAGGAGGAGCTGGCCACTGTCCGCGAACAGCTGAACGTGCTGATGGCCACAGTCAGACGTCTTCAGGCTGCTACCTCAGAGCATAGCAGCAGTGGGGAGTCTGGTGCGTCACATGGTACACCCCAGGTGTTACATGTTTCACCCATGGCCCCTGCTGTTGAGACATCTTCACAGGTACCGGGCGCAGTTGGGCCACCCTCTCCCCAAGAGGAGTGGCGGGTTCAACGGCATTCGCATTGCACGAGGCACAGGGTCAATGCGAAGGCTGGCCATGTGGCATCGCCCGCTCTGCCTGTGAGAGGACATGTGGCCACTCCTTCAGCAAGGTCCAAGCAGGCAGACAAGGGGAGTGGTTTATTAGTGATTGGGAGTTCCAATGTTAAGCAGGTGATGGAGCCCCTTAGGGAAATAGTGGAAAGTTCAGGGAAGAAGGCCAGTGTTCACTCTGTCTGCTGGGGGTCTCAGCCGAGATGTGCAGGAGGCCCTGCCAGTGGCGATAGAGAGCAATGAGTGCACCCGACTGCAAATGGTTGCTCATGTCGGCACCAATGACTCCTGCCGTCTGGGTCCAGAGGTCATCATTCATACAGGCAGTTGGTGGAGTTTGTGAAGGCAGAAAGCCTTGCTTGCAGGGTGGAATCTGTGCTAACTATTTGTAGTGTACATAGTGTCCTATAGTATGTATAGTGTCCTATAGTAGGACCGATCGTGGTCCTCTGGTTTGAAGCTGAGTGGAAGGCTTAAACCAGAGGCTCAGACGATTCTGCGGAGATCGGGGGTGTAAATTTCTCGACCTCCGCTATCGGATGGAGAAATGTAGGGTCCCCTGAATAGGTCAGGTGTGCACCACACGCAGGAAGTGGCTACAAGGGTAGCGGAATATGTGTGGAGTGCGCATGTGGGGTTTTTAGGTTAGAGGATTCCCTCCCTAGTCCCGACAAGACGCCTCCTGAGATGCGACAAGGTAGCAGTAGGCAAAGCACAACAGGGAATGACAATGTTAATGTGGTAATAGTAAACTGCAGGAGCATCTATAGAAAGGTCCCAGAACTGCTCTCATTAACAAACAGTCACTATGCTCACATAGTACTAGGGACGGAAAGTTGGCTGAAACCAGATGTAAACAGTAATGAAATTGTAAACTCAGATTGGAATGTGTACCACAGAAACAGTCTGGACAGTGAAGGGGGAGGCATGTTTATAGCGATAAAAAGTGCAATAGTATCGAAGGAAATTGACAGAGATCCGAAATGTGAAGTAATTTGGGTGAAGGTCACAATTTAAGCAGGCTCAAACATGGTAATTGGATGTCTCTATAGGCCCCCTGGCTCAGCAGCTCTTGTGGCAGAACACCTTAGATTTCCCGACCATGTCATAGTTTTGGGTGGAAATTTTGATTTAGCAGATATAGACTGGGAGACTCAAATGTTTATAATGGGTGGCAGGGACAAAGAGTCCAGAAAAAAATTTTAAGTGCATTATCTGAAAACTACCATGAGCAGTTAAACAGAGGACTGACTAATGGCGATAACATATTAGACCTTCTGGTGACAAACAGACAAGAACTATTTGAAACAGTTATCCCGGGACAGGGAATCAGCGATCATAAAGCTGTTACAGCATCGGTGATTTCAGCCAAAAATGGAAATATTAAAAAAGGTAGGAAGATTGTTCTGTTTAGCAAAAGTGACAAAAAGCAGAGTTCAGAGTACTGATTAAATGGGACCTCATGAATCATCACTCTGCACACCACAGATAATCAAATACTTTTTGTAATGGATCCATAAGGTGAGGTTCAACGGCTGTAACGTATTTTATAATATGCATTTTAACCGTCAGCTGTTTATTGTCCCACTATTCATCTACCGCTTTCGGTTATTAACCGTCATCCTGGATGTAGGGTGCAACAGGTTACTTAAAAACATCCCACATCCGAAGATATCCAGAATTGTACAACCAGTTTGTCTTAGAATATGGACAGTCACGTTTTATGTGAAATAAACAGATATCACAGGAGACATCTCGTGAGATGTCTGTATGTTTCATATAAAATATGACTGTCAATATTCTAAAACAAATTGGTTGTACAATTGTGGATAATTTCGATATGGGAAGCTTTAAAAATCATATTGGGTATTTTTACTAATCTGTTGTACCCTATATCTTGGTTGATGGTTGATAACCAAAACTGGCAGATGACTAATGGGACACCAAACAGCTGACGGTTAAAATGCATTGTATAAAATCACATACTTTCTGACTATTTGTGTGTAAGTCGCATCAAGCGAGAGTTTCTCTGAGCTGAAAGTATAAAAAGATATCTTCCTCTACGATGAATTGAGAACGACTAGTCGATTAGTCTATTTTATCAACTGAAAGACAATTTTCAAAAGAATTTCAGCAAAATAAAGGGGCTAAATACTGGTAATATCAATGATAACTATGGTATTACTGGGACGTCGTACTAAGATTAACAAAGCAACTGATATTATATTTTTACAAGCTTTGTTTCCAGGCATAAAATGAAAGATAATTTTTTGTTGCATTCTTTATTGTTTCTTTGCAGTGTACCTGATGGTTCTCGTGCTAATTGCTGATTTCTAATGTAAGTTTCCCACCTACACCTTCAAGTATGTATATTACGATTACTAGAGCGTAGAGTACACATATTATAACTATTTGATTTTTTTCAGCGATTGCATCTATATTAATCATTTTCTAGAAAATGTACACCGAAGGTCGTCTTTCCCGGCCTCCGACAGGTTTAGCGCGCCACTGTTTGTAGGCCTGAATGCTCTCCATTCTTCTTTAGTACAGTGTGTGATTCACCAAACACAGTATGAGAATAAACGGAGAGAGCACACCCCGCATTCTCGCGCACTGCAGCTACTATCTAGCAAACTGCATGGTCCTTCATACAGAGCATCTACGGCCGCGTTGTGGATTGTGAACTTCCCGAGGCGGAATTTTAGGTACGGTAGCGACCACAATGGATATTCTAACAGAAAGTTCTAACATAGCACAGCACAGTAAAAACGCGCCATTCAACAATGGCTATTGCTAACCTTGTGAGTTTGACCACTACAGGTTGCCACCGGACAAACACAAACTACAGCGACTGGAAGTTTTCAGACGTCTACCAATTCAGCATTAGGGATCTGAACAATATAGAAAATATTTAGGACGTACTATAGTTGGTATCCGCTATGACCCCACATACTGTGTAATGCGAATTTCGAAACGTCTTATTTTCATGTAGGTCTACGTATACATTTATTTTTCGCCAATATGTATAGCAATAGATGACGATCCCGACAGTGTTAACAATGATACAAAAATACTGAAAATAACGTCTTTGAGCTTAAAACAATGGTGATAAACAAGGACACACTTCCTCATACTTGTTCCACTAACTTACGATAATTTGTGTACTAATCTACTGTAACCAGAATCTAGTCAAATTATTACAAAAAATGGTTCAAATGGCTCTGAGCACTATGGGACTCAACTGCTGAGGTCATTAGTCCCCTAGAACTTAGAACTAGTTAAACCTAACTAACCTAAGGACATCACAAACATCCATGCCCGAGGCAGGATTCGAACCTGCGACCGTAGCGGTCTTGCGGTTCCAGACTGCAGCGCCTTTAACCGCACGGCCACTTCGGCCGGCAAATTATTACACTAATAATAATAAATAAATAAAAAAAAGTGTATCTGTGGCCACATATTATTATTATTATTATTATTATTGTCATACTATAATCATTGCGGGTATTTAACCAAAACAACTGTTGCTTCCTAAGTTAAATTAATTTAGTGTTGTTTAACTTATGCTGTACGCTCAACGTTTACATTAACACATTAATATCTTTCAAAGAAAATAGCTACACCTGTAGCAACAGAGATCTGTTTTCAGTTTACTACTGCTTGCGTGGAGTATTGTAATAACTTACCATTAAAACCAATTATCGATTCGGCGACCAATTCATTAACTTCAGTTTCTGTTTCCGACATATCTGTGTAAAGTTTTCAGGAGACAGCAAGCTCTGACTGCAGTGAACGAAGCGAACGCGGCGACTGTTGCTGCAAAGTAGTCCCCGTTCCACCGTCGCCATGGCTACAAATAAGAGGTGGCTGTAGTCAGAGGCAGGTGTGCCAGCAGTTAGACTGACGCAGTCACGAGGGAGCACGCTTTAGCAAAATCAGAGGACGGGAAATGCGCCACATTCGGCACATGCACGTTTTAATGGCTTGTCGTTTGAGAATGGATTCTGTGTCAAAGAAATATGCAGACGTGGAAAAGGGAACCGAGAAACAGCCCCCGTCATTTTAAGTGCGGCGTAAGATCTGCCATCTATGCAGCAGTTTACATATAGCGACCAAGTAAAACGTTCTTTTGGAGTACGGTACAGGGCACACTCTTCATGTCGTAATCCACCTTTTGTAAAATGTTGTGAAAGCAGTTGCATCACGAAATAACTAAACTTTTTCCAAAAACCAGTCTACATTATCTTTCAATACTTTAGTTAAGAGAAATATAATCTTAACGATATTTTCTTTGATATATCAATACAGGGCGTTTCAAAAAGAAAGAGCAGATTTCAAACATTTATTTCTCAAAAACTACAAATGATAGAAACACAATTCAAACGTTTCTTGTCAGAGAAAGGTTCAAAGTTTTTCAATGGTCCGCGCAGAAGTTCCATGCAAATCCGCAGTGGCGCTGGCGTTTGTTTGTAGGAAAATGGCGACGACACCACAGGAACGATCATTTTGTGTGCTGCAATTTGCAAAGTTAGAGTCCATTGTTGGTGTGCAACGTGCATTCCGCCGTCAATTCAACAAACAGCCGCCTCGTCATAAGCAAATTTATGAGTGGCATCACAGATTCGTAGAAGATGGTTGCATCTGCAAGCGAAAAAGCACGGGTCGTCCACGCACATCGGATGAAAATGTCGAGCGTGTCCGTGCAGCTTACGAAAGGAGCCCTAGAAAATCCACGGCACGGGCAAGTCACGAACTAAACATGTCTAAAACAACGGTATGGCGCGTTCTGAGTAACCGTCTGCACATGAAGCCGTACAAACTGCAATTATTGCAAGCATTGCGTCCTGACGACCACAACAAAAGGTTCGAATTTTCAACTGCAATTCTACAGGACATGGAAGAGGACAATTTTGCCGAACGATTAATTTTTTCAGATGAATCAACGTTTCACATTTCTGGTAAAGTTAATCGGCATAACGTACGAATTTGGGCGAGTGAAACTCCGAGGGACGTTATTCAACATGAAAGAGACTCACCAAAGGTTAACGCCTTTTGTGCAATTTCGGTAAACAAAGTTTATGGACCTTTCTTTTTCATGGAGAAAACTATCACAGGAACCATTTACCTGGACATGTTAGAAAACTGGCTATTTCCTCAACTTCAGGAAGATTCAAATCACTTCATCTTCATGCAAGATGGCGCCCCACCACACTTCTCTGAACCTGTACGACGGTACCTAAATAACACCATTCCAGGACGGTGGATTGGAAGAGCAGGAGCACAAGATCAATGTCATCGTCTGTGGCCTCCCAGGTCACCAGACCTTACTCCCTGCGATTTTTATTTGTGGGGGTACATAAAGGACTGTGTTTATGTCCCACCTATGCCCGCTACTCTTCAAGAGGTACGACATCGAATTGTTGCGGCCGTGAATTCGGTAACTAAAGACCAGTTGCGTCGTGTGTGGCAAGAAATGAGATACCGGTTTGATATTTGTCGTGTAACAAATGGTGCTCATATTGAGGTACAGTTTTGATATTTGTTGTGTAACATTTGGTACTCATATTGAGTGAAGGACCGTTGGAATTGTGTTTCTATCATTTGTAGTTTTTGAGAAATAAATGTTTGAAATCTGCTCTTTCTTTTTGAAACACCCTGTATTTCAACAGCCATTCGCTCACACACCTTTGCTCTTAACAAATGATGAGCACTATCCAAAAATTAATATGAACACAAAAACAAACAGTTTTTTTTATAAAAGTCTGTATTTACGTAGTGAAACAACATTCTCATTTGCATGATGATAACACTAAAAATTAATTAATTACAACACAGAATAGTATCACATAAGAGTGAAATAATATATAATCTATTGTAAGACGAAACAGAAATTAAAAGCCGGCCGCGGTGGCCGAGCGGTTCTAGGCGCTTCAGTCCGGAACCGCGCTACTGCTACGGGCGCAGGTTCGAATCCTGCCTCGGGCATGGATATGTGTGACGTCCTTAGTTTAGTTAGGTTTAAATAGTTCTACGTTCTAGGGGACTGATGGCTTCAGATGTTAACTCTGATAGTGCTCAGAGCCATTTTTTTAATAAATTAAAATATACGTATGACTGTGTCACAAATATCCATGTTACGATATATCTGATATTGAAACGTGCGGACTTAGTCACCTGAAATTTTGTATTAGGTACTTACATGAGTTTTCCTTATTGCTGTGACTGCAAAACTGTCTCTTTATATTAAAAAAAATGTTTCTTGTCTTTCATTTTCCATTGACAGATTACCCAAACCAGATAAACGATGCCGTCTCAATGTAAATTGTAAACATCCTTTTTAAATTATTTTTAGCTTGCAACAAGAACGCCGAGCTTTTGCAACAGACAGGTTCTTTTGATACACGTCCATGTAACCCGACATTAATGAGCCATGTTTTACTGATACCATCACGGTTAAGTCTTGTGCACCAGATTGTGTACTTTAATAGCAGTTCCTAACAACATCAGCTGTTCTTAAGTCTCTAGCAAACATAAGTTTTACGAGTAGGAAGTGTAATGTAAATGTCGTCGTGCCGTTGCTGAACTTACAGCCACGTTTAAGATTTTATAATCCAAAGACTTTTCGGCACAGTGAAGGAAGAAACAAGCTCAATTTACGTGGTGTCGCGTTATGGATTGGAAAGGGGACACTTAACGAAGGAAAGGGAATCCCCAGTGTCTCTTTACAATAACAATGAGACAAATCACAGCGATGCTTTTTATTCACAGAAAGAAAAGAAGTAGATTTAATTTAACGAGAAATCAAGAATACAAACATCAACGTACAGTGCCAGTGTTACAATTAGCAAGCATTTTGCTGAGACTTCTTTTCGGTAAGTCATACATTATGTCATCACAGTTCTGTTTACAGTTTGTCTCAGTTTGCAAAACAGTAGTTCGGAGGTAATTTTAAATTCTTTTTTGATTTTTTTAAATTTTCGTTTTAATTTTTAACAACCTTTCATTGATGAGTGGAATAAGAGCATCTTGAATGCGACAATAACGTTCGGATATAATTTCTTGGAAGCTCCGTGCAACCATCAAAAGCACATTCTTTAATACCACTTAGATATAAACACCAACAACAACGTAGCCTCCGGCCCTAACTCTACCACCACTGGTGCAATGTATTTCACTGCCATCAATGCCAAATCGAGTTGGTTCATGCAAACAGTGCAGAATCACCGTATTTCAAAGAAGCACTTTTGCTTTCTTTAATTTTGAAGGTCTTGCAATATTACACGGTGACAACGCCAAATATAAGTATTACAACAGTTATTTCAGTGTCTACATTTTGTTCAGTGACCTACATCTACATCCAAATATACACAATCTGAAGAAAAGTATCCGGACACCCCAGTGCAATGTCGAATTGGCTACTAGAAGTCATGACTGGCGGACCCGCCAGCGTAAATGGAGGTTGAGATTATTGTGTAGCCAGTACAGAAACACTAGCAGCAGAACGGGTCTCTCCATGTGGCTCAGTGACTCCGATCTTGGACTAGTCACTGGACGTCACCTGAGCAACAAATCCATCAGGGATATTTCAACCCTTCTGAAGCTGTCCAAGTCGACTACTGGTGGTGTGATTGTCAAATGGAACAACCACAGCCAATTTAAGACCTGGTGGACCTCAGGCACTGACGAATAGGGACCTTCGAGCATTGTGCAGGGCGGTTGAAAACGTAGCATGATATCAGCGGAAGGAATCACTCGCAAGTTCAAAAATGCTACCAGTAGTCCAACTACCACAATGACTGTGCTTGGGGAGCTAAAAAGGATCGGGTACAATGTTATAGCAGCGCCTCATAAGGCACACATTTTTGTAACCAATGCTAAGCGACGCCACAAGACAGTGGATGACTGGAAGCGAATTAGGCTGCATTCTGTGGCAGTTTGATGGAATGGTTTGGGTTTGGCAGATGCGTGGAGAATGCTACGTCCCATCATACATAGTGCCAATAGTGTAGTACGGAAGAAGTGTTGTTACAGTTTGCAGTGTTTTTTCTTGTGATTGGCGTGCTGTCCTCTTATTGTACTTGAGAAAACACTTAATGTGCAAGTACATGAGCACGTTTTATAGCATTGTGTACTGTGGACAGCAGAGGAACCGCTTGAATACGATGGTAGTTTGCAGTGATTTTTTTCTTAAAAAAAGTTTGAGAGTACTCCGACAATGGATATAATGCAGCGAAAATTACTTATAACTTAAGCATGGGATACCATACGTCTGCGTTTAGCCATGTGGCGTCATCAACATGTTGGATGCAGGAGAACAAGTAAAATAGTTTGTTAGTTTTCTGCTCATCTCTCACCTCCAACTTAACTTACAAGTTGCAACGAAAGACAGGACACACTGTAAACCTTCGCACAACCGACAAGAACGGAACAGCAAACTCAAACGAATAAAGAACAACAGAACAAAGATGGCAATGAATCGCGAAGGATCATAGTAGCGGGACCGTAGAGACATCTATCGGTAGCTCAGCGTTTGAGCGTACGCATATCCGTTTAGCACTACCATCGCCCACTATTAGCGGGCGAGGGCACTACATGCTTGTCGAACTGGCTGCCAGCGATTCAGTTGTGGAGAACGATTGCAGCAGCTTCGAAATGCTTCAAACAGTCAATGACATCACTTTTCCCACCAAAACCTACACTGGTATCGTTCGTATTGCAATTACCAACTCGAAAAAATGAAATAAAAAATTTACGTCTGTGAAATAAATCTTTGGCACCCTTCCAAGTTCTCAACTTTGTAAAAAAATTACTTTGTTGACGAAAAAGTTTAGGGGTACGCATCCCCCAGCGTTCCCACAGAAAAACAGCACTGATTGTTTGTATCACAATGACAATGCACAGTGACATGAAGCTGCCTCTGTGAGGCAATGGTCTGTGGACAGCAACATTCCTGACATGGATTAGCCAGCTCAGAGTCCCACTATGAACCCACGGAACACCTCTGCAATCTGTCAAAAAGTCAACTTCGTTGCAGACACCAGCGTCCATCACCATTTTCTCGGGCTTCAGCTGTTGAGGATGTATGGGCTGCCATTCTTCCACATACATTCAACATTTAAACAACTCACTGAAAGTGTCCGTAGCAGAGTTCAAGCCGTCAAGAAGGCGAAGGATGGGCACACTCCATATTAATATCCAGTAATGCACTACTGGCCATTAAAATTGCTACAATAAGAAGAAATGCAGATGATAAACAGGTATTCATTGGACAAATATACTACAACTGACATGTGATTACATTTTCACGCAATTTGGGTGCATAGATCCTGAGAAATCAGTACCCAGAACAAACACCTCTGGCCGTAATAACGGCCTTGATACGCCTAGGCATTGAGTGAAACAGAGCTTGGATGGCGTGTACAGGTACAGCTGCCCGTGCAGCTTCAACACGATACCACAGTTTGTCAAAAGTAGTGACTGGCATATTGTGACGAGCCACTTGCTCGTCCACCATTGACCAGACGTTTTCAATTGGTGAGAGATCTGGGAATGTGCTGGCCAGGACAGCAGTCGAAGATATTCTGTATCCAAAAAGGCCCGTACAGGACCTGAAACATGCGGTCGTGCATTATCCTGCTGAAATGTAGGGTATCGCAGGGATCGAATGAAGGGTAGAGCCACGGGTCATAACACATATGAAATGTAACGTCCACTGTTCAAAGTGGCGTCAATGCGAACAAGAGGTGACCGACACGTGTAACCAATGGTACCCATAGCATCATAACGGGTGATACGCCAGTATGGCGATGGCGAATACACGCTTCCAATGTGCGTTCACCGCGATGTGGCCAAACACGGATGCGACCATCGTGATGCTGTAAGCAGAAAAAAAGACGTTTTGCCATTCGTGCACCCAGGTTCGTCGTTGAATACACCATCGCAGACGCTCCTGTCTGTGATGCAGCGTCAAAGGTATCCACAGTCATGGTCTCCGAGCTGCTGCAAACGTCGTCGAACTGTTCGTGCAGATGGTTGTTGTCTTGCAAACGTCCCCATCTGTTGACTCAGGGATCGAGACGTGGCTGCACGGTCCGTTACAGCCATGCCTGTCATCTCGACTGCTAGTGATACGAGGTCGTTGGGATCCAGCACGGCGTTCCGTATTACTCTCCTGAACCCACCGATTCCATATTCTGCTAACAGTCATTGGATCTCGACCAACGCGAGCAGCAATGTCGCGATACGATTAACCGCAATCGCGATAGGCTACAATCTGACCTTTATCAAAGTCGGAAACGTGATGGTACGCATTTCTCCTCCTTACACGAGGCATCACAACAACATTTCACCAGGCAACGCCGGTCAACTGCTGTTTGTGTATGAGAAATCGGTTGGAAACTTTCCTCATGTCAGCACGTTAAAAGGTGTCACCACCGGCGCCAACCTTGTGTGAATGCTCTGAAAAGCTAATCATTTGCATATCTCAGCATCTTCTTCCTATCGGTTAAATTTCGCGTCTGTAGCACATCTTAGTGGTGTAGCAGTTTTAATGCCCAGTAGTGTATACGAGGGTACTGAATGGGTACTTCTGTACGTAAAGGGAGAATTGAAATGCGGTGGTAGGGGAAGGAGTTGAAGAAGGGGATACGGGAGAATATGTGCTTCGTACTGGGAATGAGAGAGGAGAAAAAGTAATTGAGTTCTGCCGTAAATTTCAGCTAGTAACAACGAATACTGTGTTCAAGAATAACAAGAGGACGAGGTATACCTGGAAAAGGCCGGGAGGTATGGGAAGATTTCAGTTAGATTGGATTGTAAGGCATACCCAGGAGCAGGTACAGACTCGTATCACAATGTGATTCTTAACTGATACGCAAATGAACAATCAGGTGGACATAGGGTATATATTTTTTAATGTGTATGATTTGTAAGTATATATTTACTATAGAAAGGATAAACGTTGTTACCAGAAATCTTGAAAATACTTGACCGATTTACTTCATATACACTCCTGGAAATTGAAATAAGAACACCGTGAATTCATTGTCAGAGGAAGGGGAAACTTTATTGACACATTCCTGGGGTCAGATACATCACATGATCACACTGACAGAACCACAGGCACATAGACACAGGCAACAGAGCATGCACAATGTCGGCACTAGTACAGTGTATATCCACCTTTCGCAGCAATGCAGGCTGTTATTCTCCCATGGAGACGATCGTAGAGATGCTGGATGTAGTCCTGTGGAACGGCTTGCCATGCCATTTCCACCTGGCGCCTCAGTTGGACCAGCGTTCGTGCTGGACGTGCAGACCGCGTGAGACGACGCTTCATCCAGTCCCAAACATGCTCAATGGGGGACGGATCCGGAGATCTTGCTGGCCAGGGTAGTTGACTTACACCTTCTAGAGCACGTTGGGTGGCACGGCATACATGCGGACGTGCATTGTCCTGTTGGAACAGCAAGTTCCCTTGCCGGTCTAGGAATGGTAGAACGATGGGTTCGATGACGGTTTGGATGTACCGTGCACTATTCAGTGTCCCCTCGACGATCACCAGTGGTGTACGGCCAGTGTAGGAGATCGCTCCCCACACCATGATGCCGGGTGTTGGCCCTGTGTGCCTCGGTCGTATGCAGTCCTGATTGTGGCGCTCACCTGCACGGCGCCAAACACGCATACGACCATCATTGGCACCAAGGCAGAAGCGACTCTCATCGCTGAAGACGACACGTCTCCATTCGTCCCTCCATTCACGCCTGTCGCGACACCACTGGAGGCGGGCTGCACGATGTTGGGGCGTGAGCGGAAGACGGCCTAACGGTGTGCGGGACCGTAGCCCAGCTTCATGGAGACGGTTGCGAATGGTCCTCGCCGATACCCCAGGAGCAACAGTGTCCCTAATTTGCTGGGAAGTGGCGGTGCGGTCCCCTACGGCATTGCGTAGGATCCTACGGTCTTGGCGTGCATCCGTGCGTCGCTGCGGTCCGGTCCCAGGTCGACGGGCACGTGCACCTTCCGCCGACCACTGGCGACAACATCGATGTACTGTGGAGACCTCACGCCCCACGTGTTGAGCAATTCGGCGGTACGTCCACCCGGCCTCCCGCATGCCCACTATACGCCCTCGCTCAAAGTCCGTCAACTGCACATACGGTTCACGTCCACGCTGTCGCGGCATGCTACCAGTGTTAAAGACTGCGATGGAGCTCCGTATGCCACGGTAAACTGGCTGACACTGACGGCGGCGGTGCACAAATGCTGCGCAGCTAGCGCCATTCGACGGCCAACACCGCGGTTCCTGGTGTGTCCGCTGTGCCGTGCGTGTGATCATTGCTTGTACAGCCCTCTCGCAGTGTCCGGAGCAAGTATGGTGGGTCTGACACACCGGTGTCAATGTGTTCTTTTTTCCATTTCCAGGAGTGTATTTACTCGATGCTCTATTTAACATTCGGACAGACGTAGGCTACATATTTCTTAAAACATGGAGTACATAAATGTATATAATATAAAGATTGGGAAATATTGTTAGCAAAACTCTCAGAAAGTTCTTGAACAATTTACTTCAAATTTTTACGTTATATCCCAATAAACATTCAGATTTCTTATAGTGTATATATTTTTAATCAAGCACTACGTCTATGCTCTTCTCCGGTATGCGGCTGGATTTAATCGTCCTGACGCCACGATCTTTTCCAGCTGGCCGTTATTTTAAGGTGAGATTGCAGATGCACAGTCTCGTCGGAACTGAGGTAACATAGAAGATACAGCGGTTTCTTTTACACTCCGGGAACAGAGCGCTGCGCGTGCACGAGAAGCGAAAGGGCGGCGAAGCGATGAATTCCAGCTCGGTGGCGGTAGAATAAAAGCGATGAATCGCAAATTAAGATGCAACCAGTCGAAACCCAGACCACTGTTATTTTGTATCTGCGAACATAGGCTACCTCATCTAGCTTATAGGAAAACCTTTATCGTTATTAATAATGTAATCAAATAACCTTTTTCAATGGATCCCTAAGTACACAATCCCAGTAACGGGAAGCCGGAGCAGTAATATGCGTTTCCTTAAACGACACATTGTGCCCTTCATTAACACGATGTTCAGCGACAGCAGGTTTTTCAGGCTGGCGCAAACGTGTGTCACGTTGATGTTCCACATGTCGGCCATGAACCGCACGAACAGTCTAAAATAAGCCTTTTCGCAATGACGGGGAATTTTATGTACGCCAGAATTCCTCAATTTCAAATCATCTTTAATAGGTTAAAGAGGGGCTCTAGTTTTGGCCAAAGGCTAAGGGACGATTTTAATATTGTATTTACTAAGGTTTCTTGACATGTTCGAAGAAATACTCCACGCAAAGGGTAAAAAAGCAACTGATTTACAAGTGTCTATTGTTGGTTCTCATGGTGGTCCAAATTGAAAACAACGATCAGTATATCCGTTTTGTCTGAAAACAACCTTAAGATACACCATTTCCTGCACCAAATTATCAGAATCCGAAATAGCATAAGCTCTCTTGACCAGCATACGTAAAACTCTCGTGGGTTGTATGGATGAGAAATAGTAGCATGGAGGTAGGTAGTGGTCCGTACGCGTAGGTTTACGGCATACGCTATGTCCTAAAGTCCCACGTTCTTTTTTATGCGCCAAGCCATCCAGAAAAGGTAACTTACCATTGTTTTCGATTTACATCCAAAATCTGAAGCGCCAGTGAGGGCAGTTACAATGATCTAACAGCCGATGAAGCGTTTCCACTTCTTTCTGTCATGTTCAAAGGTTAAGGACTGAAGCGGATATGTTAGCCGAGTCAAGTATCGTGTCTGGAGAACAACTACTTTAGTTTATGATTTAATCAGCACAATCACAATATCACTTCACTTAAATATTAGACTTAGGCAGCTTCATGCTTAGTCTTTCTGCTTCTCCTTCACTGTGCAATAAGTCACTCCGTCCACACCAGTGAAAAATTTTGAAAAAAAAAAAAAGGCGTAACCGGACTGTTCTAGCACGTTTCAAAAAAGGTTGTGCGTAGACTTGGCCACTGTTTCTGTGTTTCAATACAGTGTATCGATACGTGGAACTGTTTCAGTGTTTCGGAACGGCTGTGGTTCACTGTTTCGAAACAGTGGTGTTTCATTCCGCCCCTGTCTCGGATAACCGGACCAGATTCGATCTCGAGCCAGACACAGAAATTGTATCGTTGCTTCAAAATAAGGCTGTTTCAGTCCACCTGTGCTTGGAACGGACCAATTGCATCGAAACAGTGATGTTTCATTCCGCTCTGTGTCGGACGAGATTCGGGCTCGGCACAGGTACTGAAACACAACATACCACTTCATGAAACACTTTCAAGAATGTTTAAATGTTTTCGACAAGCATTAGCATGAAGCTTAAGATATCCGAAAATAAAGCTTCGTTTCTAGCTGACTGTCCTATTCCGAAATGGCGTAACATCTGCTGCTTTATAAACACTAACCAAACAATAAAACAACGCATACTATTCACATTCAAAATAATAAATATGTGAAAATCATTCAGTTAAATTACACTTTTTTATAACATACGCTTCTCTGTTCATGTACAGTAATCATATTAAGAAACGCAAGTAAGCCTACAATATTTTGAATAAAAAAAGGCGTAGAGTGACATTTATTACACATATACATAAATTTGATGTAGGTATAATTGCAAGCAATCTGTTTGACATATCACTTATAGTGTAATGGTGAACGGGAAGGGCTGGGAAACATGGTGAATTTATAGTAACGGTTCGAAACACCTTGAAAGACAAAATTTTTTCTGTCATACTTTGTTATTTATTCGAATTATTTGGCTGCAGGAAATACGAAACTGCCAAGACGCCTAAGTGATAGTTTCATACATTCTGCGACATGATTAGCGCTCTCGCACCTCATTTATGTTTATATGGACATACTTATACAGTAGACATTCAAGATGATAAAATGTGTAGGTTTATTAGATTACAAAACACAAACTGTTTCGAAACAGCGTATCGAAACATGACATTGAACTGTTACATTTGTTTCGAAACAGTTTCGTGTTTCAGTTTGCCCATCTCTAGTTGTGCGTTTATATGGAAGCGAAAATCGATTGTGGAAATGGAAAACCGACAGCTAGAACGGAATTCCAGGATCGATTTTGCAGTGATTACATGACCAATCCTTACGCGGTATCGACAAAAGTCAGATTTTTGGAGCGCTTGTAAACATAGTTAATGGTGAACAGGTTATGTGTTGAAACGGACTGTGAGATAGAAAATCCTGTGTTGTGCTCTACTGTGAAAATATGCTGTTTTCTTCCCTTTCACGCAGTCAGTATTGATTACGATTGCAGGAATTTAAAACGTTAGATAAAATGTTTCTCCCATAGTATATGTTTAAACAAAAATTACATATACAACAATGTGCAGTTTTATTTCCCTCCTTGGAGTCGGTATCTGCAGAAAACAGGAAAGCTGTATTTAATACTTCTCGATTTATGATTGGAATAATATCGTTCCCAAATGACAACGTTCATCATTCGAGCCTGTAGTTTATAATTTTTTAGCGAAGACCGATTATCATTATTATTTTCATACATGTTTTCATGAACTGTAACAACTGCACGG
This sequence comes from Schistocerca serialis cubense, assembly GCF_023864345.2. Lineage (NCBI taxonomy): Eukaryota > Metazoa > Arthropoda > Insecta > Orthoptera > Acrididae > Schistocerca > Schistocerca serialis. Next base: position 253,430,998 of record NC_064645.1, on the reverse strand, counting down.
TCCGGTGCCAAGAAGCTTATTATTTTCGAACTATTATTTTCCAGCTATTATTATCTCAAGGTTCCGACTAGAAAAGTTATCTTACGACACTAAAGAATAAACTTGCACCATATCACTGAATTTAGCAGCGAAATATTTTTCTTTTTTTGTCGGCTATGTGATGTGTCCCTCCTTTGTTAGAAATTTAACTTGCATATATTTTACCGTCAAAGGACTTACAGTTAGTGTCACGTTAAAGGGGGATATACGAGGCGTGTTTTTTTAAGTAAGTACCGTTCTGAAATTAAAAGAAGACGTGCTAAGATATCTCAATAATTTTATTTTTACATGAAAGCCTGTATCTTAATCTACTTTTCTACATAATTTCAGTCAATATTGAGGAACTTGTCATAACGCTGTAACAGTTTTTGAATACCCTCCTCATAGAAGTCTGCCGCCTAACTTGTTAACCACTGCATCACCACTGTTTTGACTTCATCATTGTCTTGAAGACGCTGATCGCCCAGGTGTTTCTTCAAGTGCAGGAACAGATGGTAGTCACTGGGCGCAAGATCGGGGCTATACGGAGGATGATCTAGAGTTTCCCATAGAAAAGATGTGATGAGATCTTTGGTCTGATTCGCCACATACGGACGGGCATTGTCTTGCAGCAAAACGATGCCCTTGCTCAACTTCCATGGACTGTTGCTTTGATTTTGGTGTGACGTAGGCCACCCATGTTTCATAGCCCGTAACAATTTGGCTTAAGAAATCGTCACCGTCGTTGTGGTACCGCTCAAGTGAAGTCAATGCACTGTCTAAACGTTTGGTTTTGTGCACATCTTTCAACATTTTCGGTACCCAACGTGCGCTCAATTTTCGGTAATTCAAGTGCTCGGTCACAATGCCATACAAAACACTACGAGAAACATTAGGAAAGTTATTCCGCAAGGAGGAAATCGTAAAGCGTCTGTTTTCTCTCACCTAATTGTCCACTTCCTGCACAAAACTTTCATTAACGACCGAAGGACGCCCACTCCGTTGTCCATCATGCACATTTCTGCGGCCATCTATAAATGCTCTCATCCACGTTCTTACCATTCCATCACTCACGATGTTTTTTCCGTAAACTGCACAGATATCACGATGAATATCAATCGCTTTTAGGCCTTTAGCACTAAGAAATTTTATAGCAGCCCGTACTTCACAGTCGGCGGGACTCACGATTATCGAAGGCATCCTAAACACTCAGTACACAAAGTAAACAAGGAAGAATCAGACTGTAATGGCGTCAGTGTGTAGATTAAGGTACAAGCTTTCATGTAAAAATAAAATTATTGAGATATCTCTGCACGTCTTTTTTTTTTTTAAATTTGAAAACGGTACTTACTTAAAAAAAAAACACGCCTCGTATTACACTCTGTAAAAACGCAGTTTCAGCTTTATTTTCTCAGATTTTTTACCTGTTACGTAACAGTAATACAACGAGAATTCAACCCGGTATGTGTACGGACGATAGAGGCTGTGCACATTCTGTCCCGCACGAAGACCCTTCGCAGACATCTTCACTGCCCACGCCGCTCAGAACGCAACAATCCGCTCCGCCCGATGGCGCCATCCGAGCGTTGACTCATGCGAGGGTGGCCATGCGGACACACCCCGCCGTTACGCTAATGTAATGACGGGGGAGAAGGGCGTGCCGCGTGTAACGGCCCCCTCTCACGGAAGTAGCAGCAAAAAGGGCAAACCAATTAAGGCCGCAACTGCTCCCTGCGCAGTCGGTAGCGAGGCAGAAACCACCTCACTTCCTTTTGGATCGTCAACTTTTCGTCCCCTCAAACTAAACTTTTTTTCTTGAGTGCTTTAATCCCATTATTATCCATGTCTTACGCAAGTCCAGTGATATAAATGCACAACCAAAAAAAATCGCTGCAACAAAAAATGTAGAGTAATGAAATTTCGGGAATACATTTGTGTGGCTAACATATCTAAGTGATTAACATTGCAAGATCACAGGTTAATGTAAGCAGGAGATTATCCATTGCTGGTACATTAATAACTGATGTAACAGTCAAAATGTTGAATGCAAGCCTGCAAACGTGCATGCAACAATGCTTGTAGAGGTGCTGGATGTCAGTTTGTGGGATGGAGTTCCACCCCTGTTACACTTGGTCGATCAATACTGGGACGGTTAATGCTATTTGTGGATGACGCTCTAGTTGTCATCCGATGATTTCCCATATGCGCTCAATTGGAGACAGATTTGGCGATCGAGCAGGCCAAGGTAACATACATACACACTGTAGAGGATGTTGGGTTACAACAGCGATATGAGGGCGAGCGTTATTCTGTTAGAAAACACCCACTGGAACGCTGTTCGTGAATGCTAGCACAAGGGATCGAATCACAAGACTGAGTTACAGTTTTGTAGTCAGTGTGCGTGCACAACCATGAGAGTGCTCCTGTTGCCATACAAAATAGCACAATAGAACATAACTGCAGGTGTAGGTCCTGCCTGTCTAGCGCGCAGACAGATCGGTTGCAGGTCCTCAAAAATGGCTCTGAGCACTATGCGACTTAACTTCTGAGGTCATCAGTCGCCTAGAACTTAGAACTAATTAAACCTAACTAACCTAAGGACATCACACACATCCTTGCCCAAGGCAGGATTCGAACCTGCAACCGTAGCGGTCGCTCGGTTCCAGACTGTAGCGCCTAGAACCGCACGGCCACTCCGGCCGGCTGCAGGTCCTCAACTGGCCTCCTTCTACCAACACAAGATCATCACTGGCACCGATGCAGGACCAGCTTTCATAAGAAAACACAACACACCTCCACCCTGCCCTGCAATGAGCTCTCCGTTGACACCACTTAAGTCGCAAATGGCGGTGGTTTGGGGTTAGTGCAACGCACGTTACAGGGCGTCTGGCTTGGAGCTATCCTTGAAGTAACCGAAATTAAAATTATATATTAATACCTTCAGCTGCTGACGGGCGTTGATAACGGGGACAAGAGAAAATGTATCCCTCTACCGGGACTCGAACCCGGGATCTCCTGCTTACATGGCAGACGCTCTACCCTTGTTTTTATCGTTGTGTTTGGTCCTTGCGGACGTCGCAAAACATCCTGTTCAAGTTCGGTGGTTGATCCTTCCACTCAGTTTTTTATTACAGAGGTCAACCGGCTCTCTGACCGAACACGCTAAGCTACCGTGCCGGCTACCCATGTGAGCCACCGAGAGCACAGAGGATAGCGCGACTGCAGGGACCATATCTCGCACGCCTCCCGCGAGACCCACATTCTCACCTTATATGTCCATACACTACATTCGTAGTGTCCCTACCCAACACACTCATTACTCGTGGAAGACATTGTTACCAAGTCCCGTAAGAGTTCGGATAATATGTGTGCATCCACACAGAAGAAGAAGGTCATGGCCGGTATTGCCAGAACTGTATACTTACATGGTGTCTGTTCTTTCGGACATGAGCAACAGAACAAACACCATATAAGTATTGAAGTAACCGGTTTGTAACAGTCTGTTTTGTCACTGTGGTGCCAACTGCTTCTAAAATTGGTGCTGCAGACGCAGTAAGATTTGCCAGACACATACGCCGAACATGATGGTCTTCCCTTTCGGTAGGGCCTCGTGACGATCCAGAGCCAGGTTTTCTTGTAACCGTAAAGTATCGTAACCACCACTGCCAGTAATCATATACAGTGGCTTTATCCCTGCTAAATCTCTCTTCAGTATCACAGAAGGAACATCCAGCTTCTCTTTGCCCTATTATACGACCTCGTTCATACTCAATGAGGTGTTGATAATGGCGTCTTTGTCGCCTTAAGGGGGGTAGGACGTCAAATGGGCCGACTTGGAGCAGGAGAGGCACCACAGGACATTTTATTTGCTACTGTCTATACTTTTACAAATAAATTCATAAAACTTTGTCAGCATGACCAGGAAGGATTCAGGATTCACACTCATAGCAGTGGAAGTGCAAAAACATAACAAAATAATTTTTTTAGATATTAAATTTCATCATTTTTTCACTTACTGTTGGCTGCATTTGTTGCCATAGGTACATTTTTCTTCACAAGTAAGAGTGATGAATTTTGCACAGCATGCAACCCATACTTACAGGTGTATGAAACGCTAGAATTTTCCAAATCTATTAAAAACTGTGGTAAAAATTGAGATAATTAACTACAAAATTTGGTATTTTCTAAACATGAAGTTTAAAAGTAACAGCTCATTCATTTTTTCATAAATTAAATAGATTCTAGAGTTTCAGACTCCTGTAAGTACGGTTTGTACGCTGTAAAAAATTCATCGAACAGACTCTCTTACTTATGAAGAAAAGTGTGCCTATAGCAACAAATGCAGCCAATAGTAAGTGAAAAAATGATGAAATTTCTCATGTAAAAAAAATTATTTTCTTATGTTTTTGAACTTTCGCTGTTACGAGTGTGAATCCTGAATTCTCCCTGGTCATGCTGACGAAGTTTTATGAGTTTACTTGTAAAAGTATAGACAGTGGAAACTAAAATGTCCTGTGGTGCCTCTCCTGCTCCAAGTCGGCCCGTTTGACGTCCTATCCCCCTTAAATGCATTCTTGACTGACATCAACTCACCACTTCCAGTCTTAACAGTAATTGATAATTGCGATCGTTACAGCGTGTATTTAAAGCAAACCTGACTTCCATGCGCATAGTGGCGCTAGTAGCACCACTCTTCTGCGACTGACGCAAAATCTGAATAGAAATAATCTTTCAGATGTAGAAACACGCCTACCAACGTTCGTTTAGGTCGCACATCTCCTTCTTGGTACAGTGATTTTTTTTCCGTCGTTGCATAAATGAGGAAATATGCATCTACACAGTGTCAAGATTTCAACAGCAGTCATTCAGTAATGACGTCTTATTTCTTGCAGTTCAGGAACATAATGGTATGCATATGCGCTTACCATTGTGTTGGAGCCGGCCAGTGTGGCCGAGCGGTTCTAGGCGCTTCAGTCTGGAACCGCGCTACCGCTACGGTCGCAGGTTAGAAACCTGCCTCGGGCATGGATGTGTGTGATGTCCTTAGGTTAGTTAGGTTTAAGTAGTTCTATGTTCTAGGGGACAGATGACCTCAGATGTTAAGTCCCATAGTGCTCAGAGCCATTTGAACCATTGTGTTCAGTAATTACAAAGTATTTGCGAATTTACGTACCTCTGAATCATTGGCAATATACTCAGGATCCTGATCGGAGATGTCAAGATCAGTAAGAACACTTTCATTTTCTTGTTACTCGTCAGATGTGGCTGTAATCTCGGAAAACGTACACGGTTCGCTCTTAGAGCCAGCCATTTTACTTCTCGCTTGCCATTATGTTCTCGCGGCAAGCAGCCACTGGCGTTTACCATGAAGCATCGTCCAGACTCAGCTGAGTCCTGGTGTATTATATTCTGCTGTTCATAGGTAACGCCGATTTCCCTATAACTCAAAATGCACGTCAGTGGCGCTTACCATTGTGTTCCCTTGAGTCAAAATGATAAATGTAGTTTGTACACACACGCACGCACGCACACACACACACACACACACACACACACACACACACACACACACACACACACACACACACAGGGTGATTTTGTAAAATTACGAGGATATGGGTAACCACTTGAAAGTGATACATCACTGTAAAGAGTCGATAGCGTGAAAAAAATGACTGATTGTAATACAGCCAAAGTATTTATATATGTGACGTCTGTTCTTTCGGACATTGCCGAAAGAACAGACACCATATATTTTATTACAGCGAGACGGCCGATGATTTCTTCAGTGCAGATACACACTAAGCTCGACCTGTTATAGGAACCGGCGAAATGCAGTGAGAAATGAAGATGATGGGCAAGGGGAACACCAATAGAGTGTGGATAAGTTGAGAAATTGGATCTGATTGGGGCGTGCTAGTGTAGTCCGTGCAATTCTAGTGACCACTGTGCCAAGATGGCACAGTGGTCAGAGCATATACCGAGTAAACAAGACATCCTGATTCTTATCCTGGTCCTGCACAGATTCTCAACTTTCCCCATTGATTTAAATCAATGGCCATTGGCAGCTAACATCTTTAATTGCTTTGTGTCTTCATACAGCCTCGGTGAAAAATGGAATTCTCTTTCAATACTCCAGTATTTCTACGCCTGTAGAATATATCATTAAAATTTCATGCTTACGCAAACTTGTTTTCAGTGCAGAAAAATATCCATTCGTGCCGATGAAGAATGGTGTGCGTACCTAGTAGCTATTGGATGTGTCCTAAGTTAATGGTACCTTTGATGTGGATATTGCTACACAAAGTGGCCCGATTCCCTGCACAGGCAGTTTATCACCCTCTTTCATTCCTTGAGACAGGTCCAATCATCGGCGTGAGATACATGAATACATTATACAGACAGGTCAAACAGACAGCTGGCTGTAGTGTAATGAAGCCGGCCGCGGTGGCCGAGCGGTTCTAGGCGCTTTAGTCCGGAACCGCGCGACTGCTAGGTCGCAGGTTCGAATACTGCCTCGGGCATGGATGTGTGTGATGCCCTTAGGTTAGTTAGGTTTAAGTAGTTCTAAGTTCTAGGGGACTGATGACCACAGATGTTAAGTCCCATAGTGCTCAGAGCCATTTATTTATTTTTTATTTTTTTATTTTTTTTATTTCTTATTTTTTTTTGTAGTGTAATGACCATAGAACGGTGGAGGTGGACTCAGAATAACAGTGTGGCAAAAAGTTAAGGCACCGGTCCTTCCAGAACGACTACACCATGACACTATCGTATTATAACAGGTATACTGTAGGGTAGGTGTGGGCGAGTGGTTCTCTACTGAATGTTGACAGATGAGTGAGCGATGAATTGTTAGAACACTTTACTGACTGACACGAACAGACAGGATTCAGTATATCTGAAACAGACTGCAGACGAAGGGATATGATCCCTGGATCCTGGTACACTAGTAAGGACATGCTGGTGCAGACATTCCCTGTAGATGGAAACGGCTGCCCGACTACCATTGTCAACTTGACAGTTGATGCTTGGAGAGACGACATCACAGTTACAGGAACTTCCCGTAAACCAGTTGTTGCTCACTGATGCATTGTACACTCCTGGAAATTGAAATAAGAACACCGTGAATTCACTGTCCCAGGAAGGGGAAACTTTATTGACACATTCCTGGGGTCAGATACATCACATGATCACACTGACAGAACCACAGGCACATAGACACAGGCAACAGAGCATGCACAATGTCGGCACTAGTACAGTGTATATCCACCTTTCGCAGCAATGCCGGCTGCTATTCTCCCATGGAGACGATCGTAGAGATGCTGGATGTAGTCCTGTGGAACGGCTTGCCATGCCATTTCCACCTGGCGCCTCAGTTCGTGCTGGACGTGCAGACCGCGTGAGACGACGCTTCATCCAGTCCCAAACATGCTCAATGGGGGACAGATCCGGAGATCTTGCTGGCCAGGGTAGTTGACTTACACCTTCTAGAGCACGTTGGGTGGCACGGGATACATGCGGACGTGCATTGTCCTGTTGGAACAGCAAGTTCCCTTGCCGGTCTAGGAATGGTAGAACGATGGGTTCGATGACGGTTTGGATGTACCGTGCACTACTCGGTGTCCCCTCGACGATCACCAGTGGTGTACGGCCAGTGTAGGAGATCGCTCCCCACACCATGATGCCGGGTGTTGGCCCTGTGTGCCTCGGTCGTATGCAGTCCTGATTGTGGCGCTCACCTGCACGGCGCCAAACACGCATACGACCATCATTGGCACCAAGGCAGAAGCGACTCTCATCGCTGAAGACGACACGTCTCCATTCGTCCCTCCATTCACGCCTGTCGCGACACCACTGGAGGCGGGCTGCACGATGTTGGGGCGTGAGCGGAAGACGGCCTAACGGTGTGCGGGACCGTAGCCCAGCTTCATGGAGACGGTTGCGAATGGTCCTCGCCGATACCCCAGGAGCAAGTGTCCCTAATTTGCTGGGAAGTGGCGGTGCGGTCCCCTACGGCACTGCGTAGGATCCTACGGTCTTGGCGTGCATCCGTGCGTCGCTGCGGTCCGGTCCCAGGTCGACGGGCACGTGCACCTTCCGCCGACCATTGGCGACAACATCGATGTACTGTGGAGACCTCACGCCCCACGTGTTGAGCAATTCGGCGGTACGTCCACCCGGCCTCCCGCATGCCCACTATACGCCCTCGCTCAAAGTCCGTCAACTGCACATACGGTTCACGTCCACGCTGTCGCGGCATGCTACCAGTGTTAAAGACTGCGATGGAACTCCGTATGCCACGGCAAACTGGCTGACACTGACGGCGGCGGTGCACAAATGCTGCGCAGCTAGCGCCATTCGACGGCCAACACCGCGGTTCCTGGTGTGTCCGCTGTGCCGTGCGTGTGATCATTGCTTGTACAGCCCTCTCGCAGTGTCCGGAGCAAGTATGGTGGGTCTGACACACCGGTGTCGATGTGTTCTTTTTTCCATTTCCAGGAGTGTATATATGGATCAAGATAACCCCTTCAACATCAACTAAGGCCTGAAGATGATGCACTGAAGCGCCGAAACTGGTAGCTACACAATAAATAACCATATAAGGACGGCTGTAGGTGTTTCATTTTCTTAGAATAGTGAATGGCCATGATCCTCCAGACCATCTGGCAAACAGATGGATATACAAAAGAAGTACAGTATGATGTTCGAATGGCTCTGACGAATAGACAGCGGCTGAAATCCAGTTAGAGGCTATAGGCAGAGTTTCACCACGAACCATTGAGAACAGATTACTGGAAGCTAGGTTGTGATCTAGAGCTCCCATACGCCATTTACCACGGACACACATAACAGTAGAGTCACAGACTGTTGGAAATTGAGTGGTCTTCTGCGGTGATTAGCGATGAGTCTCCCTTCTGTTTGTGGCAGTCACATGTGAAAGGTCACGGAAAACAACGATTCTCGAGTCCCATGCCTCTCTAGCACCTAGGAATCTTGGTGTATGAAGACTTTATATGACAAGAGGACTAATTTGTTAATTTCTGAAGGGAGGCTGAATGCTCGTTAGTATGTGGCAAAAATAATAAACTCTTCATGGTCAGAGTGCAAAACGGTATAATGTAGCAGGATGATGCCATCCCCTACACTGCAATTCACACCGCAAGTGCATTCAGGAATGTACGGTTCCTTCACTGGCCAACCAGTTCGCTTGATCTGTCGCCCATAGAGTACGGTAAAATGAGATGAATAGGAACAGTGGGGTCAATAGAAACAAAACTTCCAAAAACGTTTTATGTTATCGTATCAAAAGACAAATGGGGTATATCATTCAAAGGCTTGTTTGACTGTGATATCATTCAAAGACTTGTTTGTCTGTGTGATAGAGCACCATTATATCAGGGAAATTATCAAAGTTGGCGACACTCTCAGCTCTTGATTTGTTCACTATATCACAAACACCGGATGTGGTATTGAATTTGTTTACATCGAATTGTATTTGTAAGTACTAATCTATTAATTTAAGTACACGGTAAGCAAATCTGCAATCTCGTTTCATTAGAAAAAGTTCAGTTTCAGAGTATACTTTAATCTTTCTTGTATTCGGCTACTTCAAAATGCGGGATTGTGTTTTCGGAATTTGTTGAGTGGATAGAGACAGAAATCGTCAATGTTGCTGCAGAAGAAGATCAAGAATTTGACGGAAATGAAGAACCTTCTGGTACAGGTCTCAAGCCACAGATTATTCTGTGATTAAAGTATATGGAAAAAGAAAGCAGTCAGATCGTATGCATGTAAAACTGGCTATTTGGTAGGCAAAGATTATGTTAATGTTTTTTGAAAAAAAAAAACAGTGAGTAAACAAGTTTATTTGAACAGATGAGGAGCCATTTTTTAGTCAAGGAAATGTTTTCCGAAATCTCTTCATTAGTTTTGGGAGTAAGACTTTTAGATTCAAGCACATAATTTTTAAACATGATATCAGTGACTTGGGCGTATTGACAAACCAAGTTCAACAGTTTAATGCTACAGTAACGTAAAAAGGAAATAATTTTTATTTGGAAAAGAGAATAAAAAGCCACAATTAATGCAATATTCTTAGTTTTCGTCTTGAATAAAACCTATCTTGAACCATACAAATTTTGCATTGATTAATTGTTCCGTCAGTTACTGGTAGAATATTTTATACATTATGAATCAAAACACGCTTGACACTGGTGTAATATTCTACAATATTTACTATTTATTTTTCAAATCGATGTTCAGCTTTTACGTCATCCTCAGGGACAAAGATAAATATTTGTGGCAGTGAAATTTTATTTCAATCGAAGATCTTAAACTAGAGTATCTACAGAGTATCTCGTTTTCTAAAGACGATAATCGTTAATTTTTGTTTTAGTACTAAAATGATAGGATTATTATAGTGAAAATGAGATGTAAGATTATTTAGCTTAGTACATTAATAATGACCTACACAACAAATCACAGCAGTTGTTCTTAAAAGAAAATAAAAGGACAATAAAGTTTGGTGTCATGTTCCAGGGGAGTGGCTCAACAAAATAATCTTGTCTTTAACAGGTTCTTATTACAAACGTATAAATTGCACTAGGGAGATTGAGCGGGTAAGTGAAGCAACTGTGATTATAGAAAGTAATTTTTTTAACATCCCTAGTGAAATTATAGTAACTGAATTAAAGGAAAGAATGGGAAAGGTGAGTAAGAGGGGTAATTTACATGGCCTGCATGGTGTATGGACTTGCCTGCATTTGGCCAAACTTAGTACTGAATGACCAGACACAACGCCCTTACTCGCCACTGTAGATATTACTCATAATCCAATCTAGGTCATTTTGTAAAATATCCCTCATATTCACACGCCCCATTTTTTCCTTTAGTTTAGTTATTATAATTTAATCTGGTGTGTTAAAAATTTTACGTTGTCTGATCACAGCTAATTCACTTACTTGCTTAACCTCACTAACATTTTTTATCTGTTTGTAGTATAGGACCTATTAAAGACGGCTTTATTTTGTCCAGTCACTCCCTTTGGAACATGTCACCAAAGTTTATTGTTCAATTTATTTTCGTCTCAGAACAACTGTTGTAATTTATTGTATAGTTCATTATTTAATGTATCACATATGTTATCTAACTTAAACAACTTTACACCACATTTTTACTGAACTAATTACTCTGTGCTATGCAGTTGAAAATACCAGCCACACACTCACAGTAGTACAGGGTGTTCCAGTTTCAAAACACTGTAGGAAGCGAACCACTGCTCAGAACGACATCAAATCTGAATAGCATATTACTGACGCAGGGGGCCATCATGGAACACAATAAAAGAATAAACGAGAGTTTGCCCAATAGGTGGCACTGGAAACGTCAGAATATGAACAGTAACAAACGCGGACACGGCTGTTCCTCAGTTGCGTCCGAGAGGCACATCATGAATGTTTCCACGAAGGATCGCGCGCTGCTAGTAAAGCTCTTTTACCAGCACGATGAATGTGCGTCAGAACCCCTGCAGAAGTTCCAGACATTCAAGGGTATGAAAGAAAGCACTGGTGCAATGTCTGCTAAGGGTCTCGACAAAATGATTAGATAATTCGAAAAGACATGTTCTTTTGAAGTGCAGTGTGGAAGAGAGAGGAAGGTAGCCCATCTGACGTCTGTAGAAGATGTGGGCACAGCGTTGTAAGAAAGTGAAGCTGTGGTGTGCAAACATGCAATGCACGGTGAATTGCCCAAACGTTGAACATGCCTGCTAGTATTGTGCATAAAATCCTACGAAACATCCTGCATAGCTATCCATACAAAATCAAACATGTTCAGGATTTAACTTCTGCTATGGACAGGGAACATTCTGTGGAGAGACGAAGCCCATTTCCATCTCCAAAGACATGTCTATATACACAGGGTGCGTCAAAAAATGTACACACACTTTGAAGCGTCATAGAAAATTTATTTCCCGTTCTACAATATTAAATTTCTGGAAATGGAAAGCTTAAAGTCCAGTTGGAAAAATAAATGTACTTTGCAAATGTGATTAATGTTCAAACTGGTGGCCTTCAGCATTAATACATTTCTGAGTACGAGTCACCTTTGATTCCGTACATCGTACCAAAGTGTCCAATGAGATTTCTGCGCACGCCGCCTGAATCTCATTCCAAAGTGGGTCCAGGTTACGTGGTTTACGTTTGTACACCTCATCTTTTACTGTGCCCCATAAGAAGAAATCCAGCGGCGTGAGGTCTGGAGAGGGTGCAGGAAACTCGATTGGTCCCCTGCGTCCTATCCACTGGCCTGGCACATTGTGATCCAGGTATGCTCGTACGTCCCTATGATAGTACGGTGGGGCGCCATCTTGTTGGAAATAAAACTTCATGATTACCGTATAATGCACTAATGGCAGGGAATATGGTGTCAGCAAGCATTGTTAGGTACGCTTCTCCAGTAACAGTACCTTCAAAGCGGAAAGGCCCAGTGAGTCCCCTTGCAGACAAACCACAGCACACATTTACACCAGGCAAATTCACAGCCTTTTCAACTGTAATGTGAGGATTATCTTCAGCCCAGTACACACAATTGTGCCTATTGACAGTTACATTGAGTTTGAACTGGGCTTCATCCGGCCAAATTATGCTACCCATGAATCCCGGTTCACGTCTCACCATCTCCTGAACCCATTCACAAAATTCTAACCTTCGATCTGGATCGTCGTCACTTAGCTGTTGCACCAGCCTTGGAATGTACACACGAAACTTGCCTTTCTTCAGAATGCGTGGCACACTATTAACACTTACATTACTCTCACGTGCCGCTTGCCTTGAACATTTTTGAGGCGAACGCTGAAACAGTTACAAGACCGCACTTGTGGAATCATCACTTGTAGCTGTGCGAGGTCGCCCTGATCGACCTTTATGCACATCACACACTGTTCCATAAATTTCGAATTTGTCTCATAGAAGTGTAATTGTTAACCTTGAAGGTGGTTCTGTACCATACTCACTTCTCCACTGTCTTCGAACCGCAGGCACATTCTCAAACTTCCAGTACCACTTAATTATCTGCTTCCGCGCTTCAAAGCTCAAACGCACGTCCGCCATGTTGCAATTACTTCCTTGCCACTGCTGACACCTGTTGAAGAAACATAACATTACTTTCTCACAGATATTTAACCTTGTAGAACGGGAAATAAATTGTCTATGACAGCTCAAAGTGTGTATACTTTTTTTTTGACGCACCCTGTAGAATTGCAGGGAAACGGAAAATCTGCACGCAAATCGAACAGTACTAATTCGTTCAAAAGTGACTGTGCGGTGCTGGTTGACGGCATCGTTAATCGTAGGGCCATATTTCTTCGAGGAGATGAGTCCTGCGGTCCCTTTTACAGCATTCATGCGCTGTGTGAGTCTTTTGCGCATCAACGTCAATCCAGCAGCATGGATGTGTAGGTAGGATCATTTTTATGCAAATGACGCTCCTTCGCACACTGCACTGACAGTGAGGCGGCTGATGCAGAGGCATTCCAGAAATGCTTGAATTGTCAGCCGTCATTTCGCTACAGCCTGGCCGCTCAGATCACCTGATCTTAGTCCCTGTGACTTCTGTCTGTGGAGTTATCTGAAAGACGTTGTGTTCAGTGCTCCATTTACGAAAATAGATGAACTGGAGTCACGCATTATGTAGTGCATTCTGCACGTGTGAATCCCGAGACACTCCAATCTGTTGTAGAACATGCTGTTTCTCAGTTTCAACTTCTAGCAGAAAAAAGGTGGACATCATATTGTACATGTCGTGCGCCAGTCACACGACAATTAGAAACTTATGTCATTTTGCTTTTCATTGGGTTGTTACCCCCAGGAAATCTAAAAACCGATGACAGTACGGTTTGTAAGGAGTTTTTGGCCCCCAGGATAATTAGAAACCAACGTCCTTTTGCTTTTTATGTGTTTTTTGCCTCAGAGCAATTAAAAACCGATTTTGCTCATCCTATGTGATACGATCTTGTCGTGGTGGATGGGCTTACCTAACTAACAGTGCTAGAACCGTTGATTGCCGAAATTGTGCTGTATAGTATAATGTGCACCTCAAACCATAGCCATCGTATTGCGATTCATCTGTCATTTGTAGCTGACCCCATTTGTATTAAGATGCTTACAGCGCTGTCTGGTGGTAAAATTTTCGTTGTTTTTCTTTTGTTCCATAACGTTTCCCCCGAGTCACTAATATGCAGTCCTGATTTGACGCCATCTGAGCAGCGGTTATCTTTCTACAGCATTTTGATGGCGGATCTACCATTACGGACACACTGTGCATGTAACCATTTGCACGCTGCAGCAACACTCCATTTCAGTTTAAAAGAAACGGATATTGACAAGCACAACATTAGAAGGAAAGAATTATTTAAGTAAAAACAGCTTTTTAACCTAATATATTTTGAAATCGGACTAGAAAGAATAAAATGTTGGTTTCTAGTTCCATACAGTTTCTTAACCCCATACAGATTTTCCTGAAAATTTATGACTGTGAATTTTTGATAACAATGAAAAGACTTGTAAGATTTAAAACGAAAACCTTGGACACATGCAGTAACAACAATAAGGAGGTGAACTATTCATAAATCAGTTATATATTTCATGTGCCCCACGTTTTCCGTATTAATATATCCATTAAAAATTCATACCCACAAATTTTCAGGAGTATTTGTGTATGGTTGAGTACCTGTATGGAACTAGGTGAAATTATTTCATACTTTTAGTCCGATTTAATAACTTGATATATTAAAAATTTATGTTTATTTAAACGAATATTTTCTGCTTCTTAATCTTGTTATGTGAAAATTGTAAATGGATTGTAAACTTTTTGATGAGATTATAAGAGAGATACCTGTTAAATTTCAGGTTTATTTTAGTATCTTTTCACCTGATCATTATGCAATGGAACAGTGTTATACCTAATTACTAATAATACAGCAACCTGTTTAACTGTTATTTTCCTGAAAGATAAATTAAATGACAAACAAAAATTAATTTATCTGATTTTTAAAAGATTTTTATTTGAGTACTATCTCTATATTCATGGCTTCGCCCATGTACGCATATGTCACGTGTACTGCGCACATCTCCTCCTTTTCCTTACTCTGCTGTCTATCTCGTCCTCCCCCCCCCCCCCTCCCACATACCTACCCATCTCTTTCTCCCTCCCCCCCACCCTCTCTCTCTCTCTCTCTCTCTCTCTCTCTCTCTCTCTCTCTCTCTCTCTCTCTCTCTCTCCCCATTCATTCCTCCTCCCACCTCTATCTGTCCACGTCATCTGCACCCTTCACACCAATCATTTTCTTCCTCTTCTCTATGGTCAGCCGTGCCTGCCCGCTTGTATATCCCATGAAATGGGTCCCAATACTACCTACGCAACATGCTA
The DNA here is from genome assembly GCF_023864345.2 of Schistocerca serialis cubense. Classification (NCBI taxonomy): domain Eukaryota; kingdom Metazoa; phylum Arthropoda; class Insecta; order Orthoptera; family Acrididae; genus Schistocerca; species Schistocerca serialis. The sequence goes on along the minus strand of NC_064645.1, from coordinate 253,415,551 downwards.
GTCTTGGAGGGCATTCAGATGCCAAGCATTAGCAACCATTTTCACCCACAAGTCCGCCCCTACCGAACTGGCTGACAAGAAAGGGAGTTAGCATTCCATTGTCATCCAGTTCTGAGCTATGTTTAAAACTTCAGGTATTTAGCTCATCAAACGTTAGTTCAAAATCAACTGCAAAATTTGCACCGAACGGTCATACAGACGAGAAAGCGATATAATATAAACATATTAAAAAAATGATTTTTAATTAACCCAACTGTGCCACAGAGAGGGCTGGGATATGCTGCTATAAATTCCTTTGAAAATTTATCGATGAAATAAAATGCCAAACAGAGAAGAAGTGTTTTCAAGTGTCGTTTGAAAACTGTTCTCTTCAACAACCTCTTCTGTACTGCAGAGAAACTAATGAAAATAAGTGATCAGTCATTTACACATAAAAAATCTATATATGGCAACATTTAGCGATATGTCCTATCTTTGTTCAACTGACACGTTCTACTTCATTCTATTTATCGTGAGTATGGTCTGTAGAATATGTAATTAACTCCGAAGCCAATAAAGGCTGTCCTTGATGAAATTTACGGAACACAGTGCGTGAATAAAAGAGTGAAAACACAAAGACTATCAAATTCGGCATTCTCTGTAGCTGCACAGTTTCTGCAGATGCAGCCTAACGTCTACAGTGTCTTAATATGTGCGAATTTTACAGCGGGTCTTCTCACACAGATCCCGTACACATCTGAGAAAAGCACCATAACACGTTTGGAGGTCGACAATTGAAAGACCCAGCACTCATAAACGCGATGTACGAGGTGCATTCAAGTTCTAAGGCCTCCGATTTTTTTTCTCATTAACTACTCACCCGAAATCGATGAAACTGGCGTTACTTCTCGACGTAATCGCCATGCAGACGTACACATTTTTCACAACGCTGACGCCATGATTCCATGGCAGCGGCGAAGGCTTCTTTAGGAGTCTGTTTTGACCACTGGAAAATCGCTGAGGCAATAGCAGCACGGCTGGTAAATGTGCGGCCACGGAGAGTGTCTTTCATTGTTTGAAGAAGCCAAAAGTCACTAGGAGCCAGGTTAGGTGAGTAGGGAGCATGAGGAATCACTTCAAAGTTGTTATCACGAAGAAACTGTTGCGTAACGTTAGCTCGATGTGCGGGTGCGTTGTCTTGGTGAAACAGCACACGTGCAGCCCTTCCCAGACGCTTTTGTTGCAGTGCAGGAACGAATTTATTCTTCAAAACATTTTCGTAGGATGCACTTGTTACCGTAGTGCCCTTTGGATCGCAATGGGTAAGGATTACGCCCTCGCTGTCCCAGAACATGGAAACCATCATTTTTTCAGCACTGGCGGTTACCCGAAATTTTTTTGGTGGCGGTGAATCTGTGTGCTTCCATTGAGCTGACTGGTGCTTTGTTTCTGGATTGAAAAATGGCATCCACGTCTCATCCATTGTCACAACCGACGAAAAGAAAGTCCCATTCATGCTGTCGTTGTGGGTCAACATTGCTTGGCAACATGTCACATGGGCAGCCATGTGGTCGTCCGTCAGTATTCATGGCACCCACCTGGATGACACTTTTCGCATTTTCAGGTCGTCATGCAGGATTGTGTGCACAGATCCCACAGAAATGCCAACTCTGGAGGCGATATGTTCAACAGTCATTCGGCGATCCCCCAAAACAATTCTCTCCACTTTCTCGATTGTGTCGTCAGACCGGCTTGTGCGAGCCCGAGGTTGTTTCGGTTTGCTGTCACATGATGTTCTGCCTTCATTAAACTGTCGCACCCACGAACGCACTTTCGACACATCCATAACTCCATCACCACATGTCTCCTTCAACTGTCGATGAATTTCAATTGGTTTCACACCACGAAAATTTAGTAAACGAATGATTGCATGCTGTTCAAGTAAGGAAAACGTCGCCATTTTAAGTATTTAAAACAGTTCTCATTCTCGCCGCTGGCGGTAAAATTCCATCTGCCGTACGGTGCTGCCATCTCTGGGACGTATTGGCAATGAGCGCGGCCTCATTTTAAAAAAAATGCGCATGTTTCTGTCTCTTTCCAGTCCGGAAAAAAAAAAATCGAAGGCCTTAGAACTTGAATGCACCTCGTACACCAGTTCTCTACCACATATTTCCATTCCCTCTGCCAAGCGTATTCTCTTACAGTCATCATACAGTTTCAGGCTCAAGCCTAATGAATAATAGAACCTTTCGCTGGCCGCGGTGGCGAAGAGGTTCTAGCCTGGAACCGTGCGACTGCTACGGTCGCAGGTTCGAATCCTGCCTCGGGCATGTATGTGCGTGGAGTCCTTAGGTTAGTTGGGTTTAAGTAGTTCTGAGTTCTAGGGGACTGATGACCTCAGATGTTAAGTCCCATCGTGCTCAGAGCCATTTGAGCCATAGAACCTTTCATTTTCCATTTGGCTGCTGACACACTGTCACCGGTCTGTGCTAAAAATTTTACACATGCTGTGTAATTGCTGTTATACACTTCTAGAGGCTATAGCAGATTAAATCTTCAAACGAGAATTGTATCCAGAAATGGTGAATTCGTATCGAAAATAGAATCGACTCACTTTTTAATCTCTTGAACTATCAACAGTCCGCATTTAGAGTGAAATAAATCCCCTGTCTTCCTGTGATTGTTAACCACTATCTACTTCAACGAAGTTTCAAGTTTTATTTCATGTCTTGGACGTTGGTCTAAATGTTGGTTAGCAATTGCTGTGTATAACGTAAGTTTTCTATTTGCAGAGCTGCGTGTTTCTTTTTTTCATTTTATGTCGTCAGTAAGACAATCTCGCGTCCGGCCATCCCGATTTAGGTTTTCCGTGATTTCCCTAAATCACTCCAGGCAAATGCCGGGATGGTTCCTTTCAAAGGGCACGGCCGAATTCCTTCCCCGTCCTTCCCTAATCTGATGAGACCGATGACCTCGCTGTCTGGTCTCCTTCCCCAAAACCACCCCCCCTCCCCCCCCCCTTCGCTATTTACGTGTTCCGTAATCATCTTCACCATAATTTCACCCCTTTCTGTGCCAAAATTAGATTCATTAAAGGGTAATGCAGATCAGTTTTCCTTGTAATATTATGCTTGTGAATATCTGGTACTCTCAAATGCAGATGGATTGGTTATGACAAATATACTGTGAGGGAGCGCTTAACATTCGGAGCTGCTTAAAGAGATGTCTGCAAGATGTATGTGTGTGAACACCGCACACAATTCTAATTAATTTCTTTTGTGCAATGAGTTCTGTTGTCTAAGCTGAGAAGTTAATCCACAATATTATCCTCCAAAAAATCAGCGAATGAAAATGTGCGAAATGTTTTGTATTTCAGAAGTTGTCAACTACCCTTATGGGAAAAGTAGCCGAATATAATCGTTTTGGCAGGTCTACTATTTTTGGCGTATTACGTAAATAGGAGGTGCGATATTTTTGACAGTACAAAACAATGACATGCCGTATATACTCTAGTCTTTGTCTTCTCTTGGTTTTGCCCTCTATAGCGCCACCTACTTCGTGTACGTTATTCCCTGATGTCTTAGCATATTTCCTATCATCCTGCCTCTTCTTCTTGTCAGTGTTTTCCACGTAGTCTTTTCCTCTCACAGTTTGTGGAGAATCTTCTAATTACTTATCTCAGTAGAAAATAGCTGCAACTACAACTAAAGGGATAAAATAAACGTTTCGCCCATGTTTGCAATGACCTTACTCCGGGTCTGCTAATTGAAAAGCATGGCTTGATGTGTTAGCGGTCGTCCACTTTTATTTCATTGTGGCCCCTCTGCTACGCATGGAAGCATGTCAGTATTTAAGAATTGTTGAAATGATTGGATTACTGTGATGGAAGGAGAGGGAAATCCTATCTGATCGGTTTCCTGTGGTGGAAGGAGTGGGGATATACTGTTTCCTATTGTTCCTCACAGTCTGGTCGATACCGTAAGTGGTAGCACTTAACCATATTTCTGTCCTACAGACAGCTTAGCAACGCGTTTCAAGAGACAATTCTCTCATCATCAGGTTCTACATCTACACGGATACTATGCAAATCACATTTAAGTGTCTGGCAGAGGGTTCATCGAACCACCTTCACAAGTCTCTGTTATTCCAATCTCGTATAGCGCACGGAAAGAATGAACACCTATATCTTTCCGTACGAGCTCTGATTTCCCTTATTTTATCGTGGTGATCATTCCTCCCTATGTGGGTCGGTGTCAACAAAATATTTTCGCATTCGGAGGAAAAAGGTGGTGATTGGAATTTCGTGAGAAGATTCCGTCGCAACGAAAAACGCCTTTCTTTTAATGATTTCCAGTCCAAATCCTGTATCATTTCTGTGACACTCTCTCCCATATTTCGCGATAATACAAAACGTGCTGCCTTTCTTTGAACGTTTTCGATGTATTCCGTCTGTCCTATCTGCCTTTCTTTGTACTTTTTCGGTGTACTCCGTCAGTCCTATCTGGTAAGGATCCCACACCGCGCAGCAGTATTCTAAAAGAGGACGGACAAGCGTAGTGTAGGCAGTCTCCTTAGTAGGTCTGTTAAATTTTTTAAGTGTCCTGCCAACACAACTGCGGCGTTCCTAAAATACAACAGAACAAAAGCATATTCGACTGTGGGTCCTTGTCTCACGTTAAAATCTTCAACTGCTATCAATAGTCGTCCATCTCACACCAGTACCGTAAAAACATTACAACCGTTACATCACATCCCTAATAGATTATATTAAATCTAGTCGATAATTGGCAGTCATCGCCAAACTGGATGTTAATTACGGTAAGCACAGGTTGCTTCTCGCTGGTACCGCTCGCGTCTCAAAAATTATCAGTGCGACCTCCCGCCCTCTGGCGGCTGACGAAAAGGATGCTGCAAGCCTGTAACAGCCATCTCTGTTCATATTGTTCGGATATTTTAGTATTTCAGTAGTTTCCCAATCTGTCTCTTCCCCATCATTGGACGCTTCGCAAGTATGTGAGTCTCGCTATATCTACACATGGTTGTTTGACACTTCATACAGTGAACAGCTTTTCTTTTCAAAAAAAATGCAGGTGTTAAAACTACTAAAATAAAATTGAATGAAACGTCTAATGTCCGCTGTAGCTGTGTTTGTTCAGCTCACTTATAAACTTACACAACCAGATTCGCAGCTTTTGAGTTGCATCTTCAGGTGTAAATATTAATGCTATGTCATAGATTACAGAAGTCCGCAGTGTAGCAATTGGTGTGGCTAGGTAAAGATTTCAGCACTCCTATATTGATAAAATCCATCGTCAAATGATAAAAAGACCGTTGTCAATGATGAAAATCATGCCTTTGTTGAGTCGCGAACTGTGCCCATTCCTATTAAAATACGCCCTTGCCGGCCTATGAATTTCAACAAAATGCCCCACGTAGATGTTATTCAAGGAAGTACTGGACTCTGTAGTTAGAAAAGCAAATACACTGGAACGTGTCGCCTTTTTTAACAAAAAAAAATTCGTTGTACTGTTGCTTAACATTTAAATCTTTGGCTTAGTTGATGAGAGCTATAGAAAGCGATACTAGTTATTCCATTTCTTTTTAAATTATGTGTTTCCCAACAGACGAAAGTATTGCTCTTGTTGAACGTGTGTTCTGACAAGGCGGGAAAGACATGGATTTAGTGCAGGAGGCATTCGTGAAAATTTCTGGAAACAGGAGTATCTAATTGTAAAGCGTTTCGTCGAATTATTGGGAAACTTCGAGAGACAGGCTGAGTGCTAAAAGCCGAACGAATTGAAAGATACCTAAACCAAGTGACCAGAACTTACTGTATATTTCTGACTCTATGCAGCAGAGCCCAGCAAAATCATTGCGCAAGTAGGCACAAGAAGAAGATATCAAGTTTACAATTGCACATAAAGCGGTTATCAAAATCGTTCCCCAACAAAATGTCGGCACTCGGCAGTGCAAGAATTGAAAGAAGCGGATCATGGACAGCGAATCCGACGCTCAAAATAGTTTACATCTTTTATTGAGAGGAATACCAATGATATTCTCAATGTCATCTGCTATTCAGACGGCGCCTGGTTCAACCTCTCTTGTGATGTTAACTCACGAAATATGCGATCATCATCAATGGAGAATCACCGTGCTGTGCTGGAGACGCCACTGCAGTCGTGGTTTCAACAATATAGCACTGATGCACGCACAGCTAACAACACTATGCGTCTTCTGGAAGAGTTTTCTGGCGAACGTGTCATCTCAGAAAACCTATGGTCTCTTGGCCCGCCGAGCGGTTCTAGGCGCTACAGTCTGGAACCGCACGACCGCTACGGACGCAGGTTCGAATCCTGCCTCGGGCACGGATGTGTGTGATGTCCTTTAGGTTAGTTAGGTTTAAGTAGTTCTAAGTTCTAGGGGACTGATTACCTCAGAAGCTAAGTCCCATAGTGCTCAGAGCCATTTGAACTATTTCTCTTGGCCCGCCGGACCTCACTCCACCATTGTTCCATGGGAACAGCTAAATCAGCAGCGTACCGCAATTGCCCACGCGCACTCTGTGACTTAAAAAGCTGAAATAACTTAATAGGTGAGAAGCATATCACAATCAGATCAGCAGAAAGTAATTTCCACTAACATAAAGCAGATTCAGACTTCTATATAGACGTCATTTCCAGCATACAGGGTGTCAGGGGTATAAATGCAGATATTTCTATTGAGTTAGGACACTGTACTGAAAAACATTAGATCAGTATTTACTTCGTTTGCAGATTAATAATTGTAGGTATTGCAATTAGTATGATTTTAGGTTGGTTAGTATTTCCACCTACGGATAGCACAAGTAAGCCATTAATGGTTATTTTCACCTGGACAACAGGAAGTGTGAACACGTGGACGAAAAACGGATGGTCCATACTGACGGCATAGGCCACTTCATGGCACAGTTACGACCGTGTAGAAAACATCAGGTAGTAAACTATGTGATTTGTCTGTGGGACGACTGACAGACACAGAAAAAAATAGCTAACACACTGCAGTTGGCACATATTAAGGTACTAGCTATCACAATATCTGTACCGATACCCCTAACACCCTCTATATTGTAACTGCACTGCAGTTTTCTGAACACCCTGTACTTGGAAGACGCGTAAAAGAGCACTCTGGTGACTTTTGAGCGTTATACATTGTGTAGAACTGGTAGCAGGCAGCCATATGACTCTCCACCAATGACGTAAGCATAGGGGTGCAGCGGTTGCATGGAACCAACGATGCAAGATGGGTTGGGTTGATTTGGTGGAACAGACCAAACAGCGAGGTCATCGGTCTCATCGGATTAGGGAAGGATGTGGAAGGCAGTCGGCCGTGCCCTTTCAAGGGAACCATCCCAGCATTTTTCTTAAGCGATTTAAGGAAATCACGGAAAATCTAAATCAGCATGGCCGACATGACCGGATGCGGGATTGAACCGTCGTCCTCCTGAATGTGGGTCCAGTGTGCTAACCACTGCGCCACCTCGCTCGGTGAAGCAAGATGTGTTGACGCAGCGACGCGAGTCAAAGGCAAAAACACGCTGTCGGTTTCGGACTTGCCAATGGCGGCAATGGATGAAGTTGCTCGATTTGTTGATGTATCAAAGCAGATTGTCCAGCGCGTGTATAAGGAGCGTGTACCACTCGCAGTCATGAGATATCGCATCAGAATGGCAGTCGTAAACAGATTCTACCAGACATGAACTGGGGACGAATGTCACGACTTTTTAATGACAGTTTTAAACCCGATCTGAATTGCTGTTGCTAGTGACTGCACGTCCATCTCAATAGATTTTCGGGTGAACATTGCGTAGGAAACTGCAGGAAATGGACATTTGGATCATGGCACCTGGGAAAAATCCATTCATTATTTATGATGGTTTTGGAGAACGGAAGTCTCCTCTATAAATATCAACACTGATGTCACAAACAGATTCTTACGAAACTCAGCTCGCTCTGTTCCTTCATGAGATCCATATCGCTGTAGACAACGGCGATCAGTTCGATGGCATATTCTTTTACTTCAGGAGGCTATTTGATACCGTTCCGCACTGCTGGTTAGTGAAAATAATACGAGCTTACCGAGTATCTGACCAGCTTTTCTACTGAATCCTTGCAGATATCACTCAACACGTCGCTCTTAATGGAACAAAATCGACAAATGTAATTTCCGGAGTACCCTAGCAAGTGTGAAAGGACCGTTACTGTTTGCAGTGTATAAAATGATCTAGTAAAAGGCATCGGAAGTTATTTAAGACTGTTTCCAGATGACGCGGTTGTCTAGAAGAAGGTAGCAACGCTAGGAGGCAGTATAGATATGCAGAATGGTCTGCAGAGGATTGATGAAAGATGCAGTCTCTGGCAGTTGACCCTGAACGTAAATGAGTATAACATTTTGCGCGTACACAAGAAACCCATTGCTGTACAACTACAGTATTGATGACAAATTGCTGGTAAACAGTAGGTATGTAAAATATCTAGAACTAACTGTGCAGAGCGACCTTAAGTGCAGTGACCACATAAAACAAACGGGAAAAGCGGATGCCAGACTGAGATCCACAGGGAAAACCTTAAGCAAATGCAACTCGTCCATGAAAGATGTGGCTTACAAGGCGCTTGTTCGACCGATTCTTGAGTATTGTTAATCAGTCTGGGTTCCTGAGGTAAGAGATAGAGTAGATCTAATGAAGAACGGCGATTTTTGTCACGGCATCGTTTAGTCGACACGAGAACGTTATAGAGATGTTCAACAAACTCCAGTGGCAGACGTTACAAGAGGGGCATTGTGTTTCACGGAAGGGTTTGCTATTGAGATTTTGATAGAGCACTTTCTGGGAAGTGTCAGCATTTTACTACCTCCCACATGTGTTGTGGTCTTCAGTCCTGAGACTGGTTTGACGCAGCTCTCCATGCTACTCTATCGTGTGTAAGCTTCTTCATCGCCCAGTACGTATTGCAGCCTAAATCCTCCTGAATCTGCTTAGTGTATTCATCTCTTGGTCTCCCTCTATGATTTTTACTCTCCACGCTGCCCTCCAATACATTGGTGATCCCTTGATGCCTTAGAACATGTCCTACCAACCGATCCCTTCTTCTAGTTAGTCAAGTTGTGCCACAAACTCCTCTTCTCCCCAATCCTATTCAATACTTTCTCATTAGTTATGTGATCTACCCATCTAATCTTCAGCATTCTTTTGTAGCACCACGTTTCGAAAGCTTCTATTCTCTTCTGGTCTAAACTCTGTATCGTCCATGTTTCACTTCCATACATGGTTACACTCCATACAAATACTTTCAGAAACGACTTCCTGACACTTAAATCTATACTCGATGTTAACAAATTTCTCGTCTTCAGAAACGCTTTCCTTGCTATTACCAGTCTACATTTTATATCATCTCTACTTCGACCATCATCAGTTATTTTGCTCCCCAAATAGCAAAACTCCTTCACTACTTTAAGAGTTTCATTTCCTAATCTAATTTCCTCAGCATCACCCGACTTAATTCGACTACATTCCATTATCCTCGTTTTGCTTTTGTTGATGTTCATCTTATATTCTCCCTTCAAGACACTGTCCATTCCGTTCAACTGCTCTTCCAAGTCCTTTGCTCTGTCTGACAGAATTACAATGTCATCGGCGAACCTTAAAGTTTTTATTTCTTCTCCATGGATTTTAATACCTACTCCGAATTTTTCTTTTGCTTCCTTTACTGCTTGCTCAATATACAGATTGAATAACATCGGGGAGAGATTACAAGCCTGTCTCACTCCCTTCCCAACCACTGCTTCCCTTTCATGCCCCTCGCCTCTTATAACTGCCATCTGGTTTCTGTAAAAATTGTAAATAGCCTTTCGCTCCCTGTATTTTACGCCTACTACCTTCAGAATTTGAAAGAGAGTATTCCAGTCAACATTGTCAAAAGCTTTCTCCAAGTCTACAAATGCTAGAAACGTAGGTTTGCCTTTTCTTAATCTTTCTTCTAAGATAATTCGTAGGGTCAGCATTGCCTCACGTGTTCCAACATCTCTACGGAATCCAAACTGATCTTCCCCGAGGTCGGCTTCTACCAGTTTTTCCATTCGTCTATAAAGAATTCGCGTTAGTATTTTCCTCCTACACAATATGGCGCGAAATGACCACCAATAGAAAATCGGAGAAATTAGAGCTAATGCAGAGGCTTACCGACAATCATTCTTACCAAGCGCCATTCGCGAGAGGAACAGCAAAGGGATATCAGTTAGTGGTATCAGAAGCAATAAATGAAAAGCGCTAATTTGTTTTTGTTCTACAGTGTTAATTTACTGTGTATACAAGGCCATCATCAGACATTTGCTTACTATTGTCACCAAAGAAGTTACAACGTTTGTAAACGACATTGGCAAAGGAGTTACACTTCTAGATTGAAGGTTAAACATCCAGTGAGTGAGATCTTCGACACCGTGGTGGTGAATAGATGTAAAGGGAGTACACAGGAAAAACACTTTGACACAAAAGGAAAAGCATGCCTACGTAACAGTTGATATTTATAAAAAAAACTAATAAAATAAAATAAAATGAGTACCTGACAAGGTTATTTCAAAAGGTGTAAAACATGGAGAGTGATACCACCCTCCATCACACACCGCCTAGTGGCTTCCGGTGTATGATGTAGGTGCAGATGTAAATGGTTACAGCGACGCATATAGTTGCGCGTCCTCAATGCTCCGAACGACACAGAAATTGGACTGTACCCGAGTGGCAGTATGTAGTGTGATTCGACGAGTCATGGCATTACCTTCTTTTTTTTTTTAGGTGATGCAAAGGACTCCGGCAGCCCAATTAGGTGTGTGGAGGGTGTAGTTTTCTGACAGGCGATGATTCTGTTGTGTTTTGAGTGAGTTTTCCGTACCAAGTATTGGAAGCATTTGTGCAGATTACCATGAACTTTGAACCGGCATGTTTACTTCAAAATTATCGCTGATGAAATGTTACCATTTATTCTAAACCATCATGATGAGTTTGCTACCGACACAGCCTACCCACAAGTTGACAATAGATGTGTTTCACAGGGCCGTACGCACACGTTCCTAATATTTGAAGAACACTCGGGCGTCCCATCATAACTTTGCTTGTCCCCTAAAGCAGCAGTTTTTAATCCCATAGTAAATGTCTGTCTCTAACTGGAACGACAGATGAAACGTAGCAGTCATCTCCCCCTCAACCGCCGTAGCATGCCTACTCTTCCTATTTCTTTAATTTCTAAGTAACTTATATTTCTGTAGTCAATAATTTCCCTGATCATTTTTGTACTTTCGTTTATCAGATGAGGTATTTCTTTTGTTACTCAAGGTTTCTTCGTAGTTAAGTTCCCCTTTTGTGATATACGAACAACGTAACTTCTATTATTAGCTGAAACTTATTGCAGAACTAAATTAGCCTTTCTTTCTCTTGTCTCATTCCAACTGCCAAGGCCATACTTTCCCGTAACTCCATCCCTTCCCCTACTACTACCATGATCCATGGTCATTAGATTATCATATCCCTTTACATACTGAATTACCCACTCATTATCCTCAAATGCTTCAGCTATCTCTTCATCTTCTGCCTGCGAGATCGGGATATATACCTGAGATATTACTGTCGGCGTTGGTTTGCTGCAGATCCTGGTGAGAATATTGCTACAACTCTACTGTTCAAAGTAAAACTTTAGAATGTATGTGTCGTGAGGAAGTCTGTATTTGTTTTGTTGATAGAGGTGTTCTCGAAAGTTAAGTGATGAAGACCAGTTCTGGCACGTAACCTGCTTCTCTGTTTCTTTTTTATACGCTGACAGAAAAATCACAGGACCAAGGATAAGTAATGAAGAGTAATGAAATTTCGGGGATCTGTTTGTCTTTGTAACATATTTAAGTGATTAACATTGCAATATCACAGTTAGTTTAGGCACGAGATAAGCCACAGCAAATACAAAATACTGGTACATAAATAACCATTGTAACCGCGAGAATGTTGAATGAAAGTCTGCAAACGTGCATGCAGTGTGTTGTAGAGGTACCGGATATCCGCTTGTGGGATGGAGTTCCACAACTAAAAATGGTTCAAATGGCTCTGAGCACTATGGGACTTAACTGCTGTGGTCATCAGTCCCCTAGAACTTAGAACTACTTAAACCTAACCAACCTAAGCACATGACACCAATCCATGCCCGAGGCAGGATTCGAACCTGCGACCGTAGCGGTCGCGCGGTTCCAGACTGGAGTACCTAGAACCGCTGGAGTTCTACTACTATTGCATTTGATCGATAAATACAGGGACAGCTAACATGGTTTGTGAATGACGCTGGACTTGTTCGATGGTGTCCCACATGTGCTCGATTGGAGACATATCTGGTGATCGAGCAGTCCAAGGCACTCATAGAGCATGTTGGGTTACAACAGCGGTATGTAGGCGAGAGTTATCCTGTTGTAAACACCACTTGGAATGCTGTTTATGATTGGCAGAGTGACGTGCAAATTTGCAGTGGAGTACGTGGGATAACCACGATAGTGCTCCTGCTGTTATACAGTATTATAACCTGAATCATAACTTCAGGCTCAGTGTGTCTAGCACACAGGCACAATTGTTGCAGGCCCGCAACTGGCTTCCTTCTAACCAAAACGCCGCCATCACTGACAACAAGGAAAAACCAGCTTTCATCAGAAAACACAACAGACTCTCACCCTTACCTCCAAGAATCTTTCCCTTGATACCACTGAAGTCGCAAATGGAGGTGGTTTGGGATCAGTGGAATGCACGCTACAGGTAGTCTAGCTCGAAGCTGTCCTTGAACTTGTCGATTGGTAACAGTTCCTTGTGTCACAGTGGTCCCAGCTGCTGCTCAGATTACTAGTGTAGACGCAGTACGATGAGCCAGACCCATATGCCGAACACTATGGTCTTGCCTCTCGGTAGTGCCACATGACCGACCGGAGACCGGTCTTTCTGTGACTGTACATTCTCGTGACCACCGATGCTAGCAATGGACAGTGGCTACATACCTGCCAAATCTTTTTGCACTACCACAGAAGAAACATCCAGCTTCTCGTATCCCTATTACACGACCTTGTACAAAAACGTTGATAATGGCGACTTTGTCGTCTTAAAGGCATTATTGACCCACATCAATTCACCACGTCCAATTTCACGACCTTACAGCGTGTATCGAAAGCAAACCTGATTTGCATCCTCACAGTTCCGTCACTAGAGCCACTCTTGTGCGACTGGTGCGAAATCTGGATAGACACCATCTTTCAGATGTAGAAACACGTCTACCAACTTTCGCTTTTGTCGCACAACTCCTTTTTGGTGATGTGACATTTTTGCGCCCGTGTGTATTGCAACTACGCTCTGCGATAACCAGCTTTACACTTACAAAATAATTTGACAATGTATAACAAACTTACAATGCAACGCACTCAGCAGTCAACATTCACATACAATTTATTTATTTATTTATTTTTATCACAGCAAGTTAACATGATATAGTCAAAGTAATAAGCAACACAAGTTTTGTCGTTCTTGTGTGGAACTGTAAGCAGCAAGTACACTATTCTAACAGCCATGTTGACTGTACTTAATATCTTAGCAGACTGACGCGTAGCGACGACTAATATTACTGTAATAGACACGCCGTAAGTCGCTACTGTAGATCCATTTTGGATGAATTGTCCATTAGTCATTTATGGCATAGACGTCGCAGCAAAAGTCCACAGTGCACCTGGAGAACGTTTATGTCACAACAATTGACGTTGCTTCTCTAGCACACTATCAAATTAGTCATCAAACCTTCTTAGCATCCGGCGAACGGATTAGCAGCCAGTGCCCTTAACTCATGACATCTGCAGCGGCTTTTGAATTTGATCTCGGGAGACTGGGACAGAGTCTACCAATCAGGAACTGTTCACCTTCGTCACTATTCCTGGTACAAGTCAAACGATGGCCTGAAAATTCTTACACTGCGAGAAGCCGAAGCTGATTACCTCTTACTGAGTGCTACCTCATCTAATGAAACACTCAGCAACATTACATAGTTCTTTAAAATAATTGTTCAATACAGGGACATAAATAATAAGCGTTTTTTACTTACAAGGTTGGTTTATAAAACTGTCTTAAACAATAGGAAACCTTAGCAACAAAGTACAGTCCCTGTACTATATAACGAACCTTCACACCTCGATGTACAGAAAGGCCAAACCTTTGGCGTTTCACATTTGTTTTTGCCATTGTATCATTCAAATAATGGCCAAACTTTGTCTTAACAAACACTAGTGCTTAGTGAAGAAGTTGATACGGATACTTCCCAATGTTGTAGCCTCATGCAAACTTAGCACTCTTCTGCAGGAAGCGATTTCGAACGATTTTTTTCGTTTCCTTTTTCTCTTTGTGATATCACCGGAAAGTGTTACGGAGGCCTGAGCTACGCATCGAAAATTCTCATTGGCTGCAGTGGTCGGTAGGTACCATTATAAGCACTTAACACGGAATAAGGCGCGTAAATAAGCATTCGGGAGCGGGAATCTCTGATTACAGCTGCAATGAAACGCCATTTGAGTCATTCCAAGGAATGAGTCTGAAGCGAATACCTAATGCAGTGTCAAGGCCCACATTATGTTAATCACGGGAAACGTAAGTAGCTGCTTTAATTAAGCTGGGAAACACCAGAGTGTATCAAAAAGAAAGGGCCAACAAAATCTTTTCCTGAGTCTCGGTCTCCTTCTACTGGTTCGAATTATGCATCAGCATTAATCATACGTAATCTACAGAGTATTCAAGATAACGTAGTCCTATGTATTGTATCCTAAATGACATGAGATATCGAAACGATGTTTCCGACTGAGGATAAAAAGCAGAAGGTAATGTATTTTCTGTGTGGATGTAACATGTAACTTTTTTATCTCCAGGTATACAGAAACAGCTACGATCCTGTATTAATTACTGTGTTCTTTTTATCGATTCCCAATAGCTCGAGAAAAGCGAAATGCAGTGACATATCATGTATCAATGTTCACAGTGAAACTTTCTGCGGAAACGGAGAGAAAATTTGCTTAATATGAATCCGAAGTTCTTTCGGCACATCAATGTTTTAGTGCGATTTCCTTGTAAACAAAGTTTGCAATAGATGAAACTATGTACATAGAGGATCTTCGTGACTTTTTCTCCTCAAAGTATTACTGTTAACATTGAAATGTGTTGCCCCTAAACTTTTCTTTCATTTCTGTTTTTACCAGTTTTTCTTCAACATTTTTCTTGTCCAATAAGTCGTTATCGAATTCTATTTGTGTCTATATTAGTTCTATAGATATTTAGACAATGAGTCTAAGTACTGCACATATCAGTATTGTAGACGCTGCATCAAGAAAAAGAAACAAGAAAGCTGCTCTTCCTCTTCCTAAGATTTACAAATGCTGTTGTAAATGTTGAATATTCTCTCTTCATTATATACCCGCACTGCTATTCTTTAACATGTGCGTAGAAAACGGTTCAATGATTGCAAGAAATGTGGAGTACTGTATCGGCACACATAGATCAGCAACATAACATCCAAGTTATGTGGTTTAGTGACCCGCTGACCTGCAGGCGACACGTCTTCCAGAAACACTCACCAGAATCTCCAGAGGACAACAACGCCAGGGTGGTTTCATGTTGTCATTTGGTTAGACATAATCCTATTCTACTCCTTCCCCTACAACTGCCTGCCAGTTCCCCTTGACTATTAGATTTTCATCTCCATTTTCGTATTGTATTTCCCTTTCTGTATCCTCGTATACTTCGTCATCTCTTCGTCTTGAGCTTGCGACGTCAGCATGTATCCCTGAACTATCATAATCGGTGTTGGTCTGCTGTCGATTCTGATAATAATAACCCTATCACTGAACTGTTCACAGTAACACACTCTCTACCCTAGCTTCCTATGCATAGCGAATCCTACTCCCCTTACATTATTTTCTGCTGCTGTTGGTTTTACCCTATATTCATCTGACCAGAAATCCTCTTCTTTCCATTTCTCTTCACTGACGCCTACTACAACTAGACTGAGCCTTTGAATTTCCGTTTTCAAATTTTCTAGCTTCCCTACCACATTTAAGATTCTGACATTTCACGCCCCGACTCGTAGAATGTTATCCTTTCATTCCAGAATGAGATTTTCACTGATGTGCGCTGATATGAAACTTCCTGGCATATTGAAACTGTGTGTCGGACCAAGACTCGAACTCGGTACCCGGTACACAGTTTTAATCCGCCATGAAGTTTCTTATTGTTTCGTTGATTATTCAATCTTTTTCTCACGGTCACATCCCCCTTGGAGATCCAAATGGGGGACTATTCCGGAATCTTTTGCCAATGGAGAGATCATCATGACACTTTTTCAATTACAGGGCATATGTACTGTGGATACACGTTATGTGTCTTTAATGAAGTGGTTTCCATTGCCTTTAGCATCCTCATGCCGTTGATCATTGCTGATTCTACCGCTTTTAGGGGCAGTTTCCCACCCCAAGGGCAAGAGAGCGCCGTAAACCTCTGTCGGCTCCTGTACCCTATTCGACAAGGCCGTTGACAGAATGAAGGTGACTTCTTTCGGTCGCTAGCCGAGGACGTTTTGATTATGGGCAAAAGACGCTACCCCTAGATCACGGGTACGTATCAGTAACACATATGCAAAACACAGTCAAAAGACGAGCCCGGTATGCGCATGAATATTCACTTATGATAGAATGAAACCTAGGAGCACAAAACATTGCAGAATCAACGTAATGTAAATCAGTAGAGAACAAAAGCGAAGACACCTACCACCGTCAAAACAAAGAATTAAAAGACGCAAAATCCTTGGGAGTCGTCAACATACTAAAGTATATCAGCATGCGTCAAATAAAACTACACGTTACAACGCTAGCCACACACTGAATACTGAGAAGGAAAGGAGGCGCCACCCCGTCGCGAGTTGACTTGGTTGGTAATAGAGGAGGAAAATATGAGAAGTGGTTGTACGCGATAGGAGCGCTTATTTATCCAGGATGAATGGGAACACATGTGATTCCTATCAATAGTGAGAAGATTCAGTAATACACCCCGATGTTTTAGGACCGTGTGGCTGTTCAGTATCTGTTAAAGAATATCCCTTGATAGTCGTAAAATGTGTATCTCTTCTAAAATATCTAACACTGCCCCTTTATTCTCAATGGATAATATGTCAAGATTGTTTCCTACACACGTAACTGAATGTCCTGTTTCCCGCAAATGTAACGACAAGACAGACCTTCGGTTATTCATATTGAGATGTTCCTCAAAATGCGTACTAAAACCTCTACCTGTTTGACTAACGTATATATGTGCCCTGACAATCTGTACACTTTATGGCGTAAACCCCGGCGTTTGTGTCACATGACACTCTATGTCTATATTTGTTTTCGACTTTACAAGTAATAAAGAATGCGGGTATTCTTGGTTAGGTGTCTGCCTATGCGTTCTGACACACTCCCACTATACGGCAAACGGTGATATCTGACGACGTGCTGGTTAACGTGTAAGGGAATTATTGTGGAGAAAAACCCTGACTAACAGAGAGGAACAAGATATCCTCTTGAAAATCTCATTGTTAATGCGCTAACAAAAGCACCGTTAAAACAATTAGAAATAGCAATGTTGACAATAATATCGTATTCAAATGGTTCAAATGGCTCTGAGCACTATGGGACTTAACATCTATGATCATCAGTCCCCTATAACTTAGAACTACTTAAACCTAACTAACCTAAGGACATCACACAACACCCAGTCATAACGAGGCAGAGAAAATCCCTGACCCCGCCGGGAATCGAACCCGGGAACCCGGGCGTGGGAAGAGAGAGCGCTACCGCACGACCACGAGCTGGCGACTAATATTGTATTCATCAAAGCTTCAGGGGAGAAAGTAACGTTGTGAAGGTGACATAAGTTCACTACATGGAGGGTCTAATCTGAAAATATATTTTGGTGATCACAGTGGATTTATCTTGGATTGTTGATATTTAAGTTCTGTTATTGGCCGAGATGATGCGGTTAATGGATGGATGGATGGAATCTTGGGGAGAGGAGGAATATACAGAAGCTGTGATGTGGGTGAGGAGCTGAATTTGGTGGTAGAAACCTGTCTGGGGAAGGACGTTTACTGTAGGACCACTGAGAGCGTTGCAGTAATGCAGCAGGAGTTTTGTTATGGTGGAGAGCAGGATATGCTGCGCAGGATTCAGAGGTAGTTAAACAAGGGTATCTGGATTGGAGAATAGGAAATAAGAATGGTTTGGGAGTATGTGGCAATACCACTGAAGTGGTATCTGGGACAGGCGACCACTTGATAGATGCACACAGAGGAACACAAATGGATATATATTTTGAAGGATGCAGGCAACGAAACAGATAAATTTTCTGGTTGGAGGAATTAGACAAGTTGTAGTGAAAGCTCTTATGTGGGTCATGTTCAGTATGATGAATGGCAATGATGTAGTCAAACACACAGGATGCAGTGTGTGAGGTTGGTGGGCGGTGGGGAGACTGTGATTGTCAAAGGAGTGGGTACCGAAGAGAATAAGGAAGCGTGAGGATCAAAGTTGCGGTAGCAGGTGAAGGAACTGGGGATGGGGGGATGACTGTTACGATTCGAGAATCTGATGATTACAGAATCTTCCTGAGGTATGTTGCGGTTACTGCCTAAAGAGGGTAGGATTTCCGGACTGAGAAATTTTGAGTCTGCTTAGGATAAGGCAAGGAATGAGATGGTAAAATAGTTTTGTAGGTTATCGCTGGAATCCATTGCTTCAGCAACGAGTGTGAGGTATAGTTTTGCTTTTGCAATGGTTATAGTGTCGGTTCTAAGTTATTATGAAAATTTTTGGGATAGATCGCATGTTCTTTCGTTGACAATGTCAACAGACATGACAGATTCGTTGGATGTTAGTTGGTGAGTAGGACTGTGTTAGTTGATGTGGGGCCGCGTGGGATTAGCCGAGCGGTCTAGGGCGCTGCAGTCATGCACTGTGCGGCTGGTCCCCGCGGAGGTTCGAGTCCTCCCTTGGGCATGGGTGTGTGTGTTTGTCCCTAGGATAATTTAGGTTAAGTAGTGTGTAAGCTTAGGGACTGATGACCTTAGCAGTTAAGTCCCATAAGATTTCACACACATTTGAACATTTGAACATTTAGTTGATGTGGGGTAGCTTACCTAGTGCACAGTCAGTATGTAGTGGTAATAAAGCTGGTGAAACTGTTGAGGTTGATTTGGCTGCGAATGAGGAGGCGTGATATCTCTGGTAAAGATGATTCTGGTGGTTCCCTCATTCACTAAGGCATCTTTGTTTTCTTCCATAGTTAACATTGCGCAATGCTATCCTCGTCACCAGATACACAGCAGATATTTTATTCTGTCCATCCCACATGGACAGAACTCTATTACTTGTCTCTCATCAGAGTAACCAGAACAACCAAGGAGTCTCACTTATCCTCCAAGATATACTTATCACGAAATGTGAAGCACTGGTCATGTCGCTGAATTCACTGCAGAGAGAGACCATCCTACCATTGTGATTTGGGCTTTCTGTGGTTTGCTACTTAACTTTTATCAGATGTTGAGATGATTCTTTCAAAAGTCAACAGTCGATATAATTTGTCTTGTTTGTCCAATTGTGTTACTCTTCCGTCTCTAATGACATCCTAGTCGATGGAACATTGAACTACAATCTACCTAACTTCCTTGACTGCTTGCTTCTGGAAACACATGTTCCAAGAATGGCGAAGTGCTGTATAATGAGCAATTTTCTGAGCTTCTTTCATCAGAATCTTTTTCCAGATGAGCAATTCCTCAGTTCACCAAAAATATAAGAAATTGATGATCTGATGTGCTCTATAGGGAGAGAAAGTGATAAGTAAGTATAAGTCTGCAACACCTGGGGAAATTTCAACCGAAATACTGTGGTATAAGACATCCTTTGCACCACTGGAGGCGGGGGTGAGTGAGGGACGCAGATGACGTAACAGGGAAGAGGGAGAATGTCTTTATCCTACATAGACTTTAAGAGACCGAAATTTCCAGTGATACTGGCGTTCTCAGAAGATCTTACTTGGGGAGAAGTGGAAGAGGTATTGGGCAAGATGAAGGGAGGGAAGTCACCAGGTATGGATGAGCTAAGTGTAGACATGGTGAGAGCAGCAGGAGAGGTGGTGATACAATGTCTATATCGAGTAATGAATTGTTTGGAGACAGAAGACTGGAAGAAGGGAATAATTGACCCTATCTTTAAGAAGGGAAATAGAAAAAAGTTTAAGAACTATCGGGAGATAACATTGATGAGTCAATGTGCAAAGATTTTTGAGCAAATTTTGGAAGCACGAATTCGGGAAAAATTAGAAGGAAGAATGAGAGAAGAGCAACATGGCTTCAGAACAGGAAGGTCCACGGTGGATCTAATTTTTGTTGTAAGACAACTGCAGAAACAGCACTATGAGCATGAAATAGATCTACTAATGGCCTAACTGGACACTGAAAAAGCGTATGATAGCGTACGTAGAAGCAAAGTGTGGAAAGCCCTGGAGAACAGAGGGGTAGCAAAACAGACTATTTGGAGGATAAGGGAAATGTATCATGGAAGTGTGAGATGTGTGAAAGCGGGAGGAGACAGATCACCCCGGACTGAACAGAAGAATGGCTTGAGGCACGGAAGCGCACTTTCACCATTACTCTTCACTGTAGTGATGGATGTTATAATGAGTACAGTAGCACAAGTAATTGGTGGAAGGAAGATGAAAGCTATAGTGTTTGCAGATGATCTGATGATTTGGGGGAATAAGGAGGAGGAAGTACAAGAGCAGTTGGACGTATAGGAGCGAACAGTACAAGAATATGGGATGAAATTTAGTATAAGTAAGAGTGAGACGATTGTCACAACAAGAAAGAAGGAGAGAGGTATAACGATTGAGGAGAGTATAGAGTTTCAAGTACCTAGAAAGCCTCATACAGGAAGATGGGAAAAACGACAGAGAAATAAACGAGTGGGGGAGGAAAGCAGAAGCATTCGGAAGAGTGTCAGAAGCCTGATGTGGAGCAAGGATGTGCCCCAAATCAGTAAAAAGGTAATATACCGGTCATACTATTTCCCAATCCTGACATGACTCAAAAACCTGGGTTATGAAAGGAAAAGCGAAAAGCAAAGTACAAGCTAGTGAGATGAAATTCTTGAGAAACAGTGACAAAGATAGACAGGTTAAGAAATGAGAGGATCAGAGAGTTAATGAAGGTGGAACCATTACAGGAGGAGATAGAGAAATCGAGGCTGAGATGGTATGGACGCGTTAAGGGAATGAAATGGTTCAAATGGCTCTGAGCACTATGCGACTTCTGAGGTCATCAGTCGACTAGAACTTAGAACTAATTACACCTAACTAACCCAAGGACATCACACACATCCATGCCCGAGGCAGGATTCGAACCTGCGACCGGAGCGGTCGCTCGGCTCCAGACTGTAGCGCCTAGAACCGCACGGCCACTCCGGCCGGCCAAGGGAAAGAAGGAGAAGGGAATACTCAGGAGGATACACGAGATGAAACTGGAAGGAAAGAGACCAAGAGGAAGACCGAGAGACAAATGTCTGAAAGGAGTAGAGGAATGCGTCCTGAAGAAAGGAGAAGACTGGAGCAAGGCGAAGACGGAGAGGTGCTGGCAAGACAGAAGACGATGGAGAGGCGTATGTTCCGTACAGTCCCGGCCAGAGGCTGGAAACTGTCCAAGATGATGATAATGATGACTAGCGTTCTCAGTTGTAATACGTAAATAACGGGAAGTGTATTAACAATTGTGGAGTGGTTTTGAAATTGCCCTGTTCCTACCACTGTAACTGTATGTTGTTTCCTCGACAGTGTATTCACTTAAGAATTCATCTATTCTTGCATCCCTAATAGTGGTAGCAATGTCTCATTTCCACAGGCAGGGTTGTAAGTAGTATATATACCAAGTATAGTTGACATCGCTCCGAGCGTTCCAGAGCTAAGCTTCACATATCAACCCTTCCTTCCACAAGCTACACACTGGGGGGATTATATATCATTATGACTGAGGACAAATACTGGTGTGCTGTTGTTTGTTACTGACTTTAGTGTTGGGGTTGTGCGTGTTCTTTGTTTCTTTTTGTTGTTTTGTTTTGTGCATCACACTGCTTAAGCGTGTGAAGATTTATACTGCATGCCACGAAAGTGGGTGACCGGGCTTGGCGCTCACTGGAAAGAAGAAGGCCACTGGTATTATTTCGCTGCTGGAGGCGAATCGAAAGCCGTCGCTGTTCTGGGACGCACGAAACGAAGGGGCTACACTCGTTACACAACACTTCTCGCAAAAGTGACGTCGTTTTGACGTCACACGCAATGTCGGCGCCCGCATGATCGCCTATCTACTTTAGGTACCGTTCGATACGGGCCTCTCACACCACTTCAGGCATGTACCGGAGATTTACAAAAACATGTCATTTTTAGAATGATTTGTTATAATTATTACTCTAATAAAATGTAACAGTGATTTATCAATGGTTAGTGCTTTCAAAACGGTTCAAATGGCTCTGAGCACTATGCGACTTAACTTATAAGGTCATCAGTCGCCTAGAACTTAGAACTAATTAAACCTAACTAACCTAAGGACATCACACACATCCATGCCCGAGGCAGGATTCGAACCTGCGACCGTAGCGGTCGCTCGGCTCCAGACTGTAGCGCCTAGAACCGCACGCCCACTCCGACCGGCTAGTGCTTTCATATAAGAGTGCTCTCTCAGGAGTGAGTTACTGCCGTGAATAATTTGCAAATTAAGATTGAAACACGCTTGTTTTGTAATTTACAGTGTGTCCTTTCAAGGTAATGGGGCATTGAAAATTTATCACAAACGCGTCACCATCATCATTAAATGTCAATTAATAAATCACCAACGATATAAACCTTCAAGAGAGAATTTGATAATTAAGACAGAAGGCAAACATAACTTTATTAAATGATAGTGCAATAGATAACGTATTGATTTCTGGAATCGAAAGTTGTGAGTTGGCATTGCATCGGATGTCAATATTTTTTTTCGTGTTAGCGTTATTAACACATTCTGGGATGTTCTTATGAATGTAATACAAGTTGCTCTGCAACGAACGATGTTGGAAGAAGACACACAGCAGTCAGTCGTAATCACATTAGTTTTTATTATGCTTGCCAATCCATATTTCGGCTATAAATAGCCATCCTCTGCGCATTTTCGTTACAATTCAACAGACTCGCATCAGTTCATGTCACCATATGTTCTTACAGGTACATACAATTATGACGAAAATGGACTGCAGATGGCTAATTATAGCCGAAACCTGGATATGCAGGCATAATAAAAACTAGTGGGCTTGCGACTGACCGCTGTGTGTCTCTCCTTCCATGGTCACTGTGCACAACGGTTCCTGATGGAATCAAAATTGCATAAACAATCTAGTAAGATGAAATAAATGTTAAGCAACGTTCGAGCGTGTGGTTAGGCAGGAGGCTAAGAGGACTACTTAAATTGTTCCGATTGAAACAAGCAACATTGATATTCATGTTCTTGCTTCTCATAAATATTTGACTCCTTATTTCCGAATATGTGCCGCCTTTCGAGTGTGTGGTTAGGCAGGGACCTTAGACAACAACTTAAACAGCTGCGGGTGAAGCAAACACTAATAACATTCTTATTCTTCCTCGTCACAAAGTCGATAGTCGATCATGCGGTCGACCATATTGGGTGTGACGTCAAAATGACGTCACTGTTGGCGGAAGTGTTGTGAAACGAGCGTTACCCGCTCCAAAGCTGTCTCAGAAATATTATTTTGTTACTTTTGTTGACTTAGATGTTTTAAAAAAATAAAAGGAAGGTTATAGCTAGGAACTTTTGATATGGCATGGAAATTGTTTAGTGTAGTCTTTATTCTACAATAAACAGTTATGCAATTTTCAGTCTCTGACTTCAAGTGAAAATATAATGCATTTCCAGTGAGCCAAGGAGTGAACTGTTGATTTCTTATTGCGAAGCTGTGAAGCGAGACAGGAGATGATTAAGGTCTTTATTTCTTGTTTAAACTGTTCCTCAAGGTGATTGACGGAAAAGCGGAAGGCGAATGATACAAAATAAAGAATGAGACCGATGCGAAATTTAGGCTTGAGGTTTCGCAGTGCTGTTAAATCTCTGAACCAGTAGCAGGAGAACAGTTTTGGTACAGAGAGCGAGGTTTGACAGGAAACCGGTCTCGAATAATTGTTCCTATTTCTCTGTCCTCCCCTGCGTTACTACTGCACCACTCAGCACTTCCGCGCATAATAAAATGAACCTGCTCAGAGGCTTAATAACACCTTAGCCGCACATAGAAGTCCGACACACCACATACGTGGCCCATAATAGTAACAGGACTGAGCACCTACGCAATGTCACAGACTCCATCTGTAAGACGTTACAAGATGAGAAGCAACTTATTTCTGCTCTAATGAGGGAAGTTGACGTATTTAAAAATAAAATCACATTGTGAAAGGTACTAATTATGATTAAGAAAACCGTCCGGTTCCCTAAGCTCTCTGGTGTTAAATGAAATGCCAATTTTTAAGAATTCTTTGCGATGTTGAAAGACTACAGAACAATTTTCTAAACGTTTTAGGGCACTGCCAACCTCACATCTGCTTCTGAGCTATTTTCTAGACTCTTTTGCTGTTTCACTCCACCGCGCCCCTGTGCATGTGCAGATGGATCTGATCTATCTGCAATGTAATTCCCGTATAAAATAAAAATTCTTTTACACTAACCAACAGTTCTACGAAACCGTCTTTGGGAAAGGTTTCCACATCTCCACAATGAGCCTGAAAAAGTGATATCAGTGTTGCGATCAACATGTGTGTGTGTGTGTGTGTGTGTGTGTGTGTGTGTGTGTGTGTGTGAGAGAGAGAGAGAGAGAGAGAGAGAGAGAGAGAGAGAGTGAGAGAGAGAGAAAGACCTTTTCTTCGATTATGAGACCGAGCGAGATGGCGCAGTGATTAGCACACTGGACTCGCATTTGGGAAGACGACAGTTCAAATCCACGTCCGGTCATCCAGATTTATGCATTCCGTGATTTCCCTAAATTACTCCTGACAAATATCGGGATGGTTCCTTTGACACCGCACGGCCGATTTCCGTCCCTGTGGTTGAAACATTCCGATGTCGACGGGAGGCTGGACCCTGATCTTCCTTCTTTCGATTATGAAACTAAGTAAGCTACCATTATGTGCCAACCGCAGTACCGAAAATCTGCTAAACTTTTTGCGTCTGTCTGTGTGCTGTAATTTTTTTCATGATATAAATTTTATTATGTGTTCGGCGAACAGAAAATAATTAAACAATAGTGAATATTGGCTTTCTTTGCGATCTGAGTTGTTCATAAATATGGAACCAAGCCACATGCAAGGTGCTCAATATTCCTTGAGTGACTGCATTGCCAACTAATGCAATGCGTTTGCACTTTCCTCCTCTTCCCACTCATGGCGTGGCTGTAGGGGAAGTGTGTACTCAGGGAAGAGAGGGCTCTGCATGCATACAGTTGTTGGTCGTCCCTGCTCTATGACCAGAAAACTTTTTAAATTAATGACTCTATGTGTTTTAATGTTTTTTGGTGTACTCCTACACATTCAGTACATTTCAAACTATTTACCAACAACATTCTGTGTCATGTAGCAGTCACTCTTCTCTAATAATGTCGCTGCTTCACAAAATAGCGTTAATGAAACCAATTGACTGTGCCTTGGCATCAGCGCACTTTACATACAACCACAATCTTTCGATATTCTGCCAGATTTACTGGTGAACAACATTACAAAAGATATAACATATGGAGACTGAAGTGCAAACCTATAGTAAATGTCAGCTTTGACAGTGCAGTGGTAACGTAATTACAAATGTAAATCTTAAAACAATAACTAAATATAAAGGGAATAAACAGAAAAGAAAACATTAAAACAATACCTTGAAACGTGTGTGTGTGTGTGTGTGTGTGTGTGTGTGTGTGTGTGTACGAGGGTAGATCAATTATTATATGCAATTTAGTTATATTTTTATTTATTTTGGTAGTACTGTCGTTTTACGTTGATAACGCTTGCTTTGTTTATTTGTTGTTATATATTTGCAATTTTCAAGCTGCTAGGTTAGTTTCGTTATCGCTGCCGTGCTGTTAATCGTGGCTGCTCCGCTGTCTACTTGCACCGTAGAACAGTAACCTTCAGTGATACGTTTTTTGTGGTCGGAAGGCGTATCGGGGGCCGAAATTCATCGAAGACTTTCGAAGACTTTCGGTACAGTTCGGAAACAGTGTTTTGCCACGACGGAGTGTCAACGACTGGATTGAAAAATTCCGAAATGGTCACACAAATGTTACGCACGATGAAGGAGCCGGACGACCGATTACCGCCACAAATGAAGAAACCATTGAGCGTTCACATGAAATGATTCTCTTAGACAGACGATTAACTATCGACGAAGTGGCACATAGTCTGCAGATCAGTCACGGTTCTGCCAACGAAATCATCCATCATGAAGTTTGTGCAAGATGGGTCCCAAAACAACTCACACAGTTGTATAAACAAATGCCCTGGACATCTGCAAAAAACATTTTGATCGCTATGTTAACGAAGGGGATAACTTCTTGGACAGGATCATTATTGGTGACGAAACATGGATCCACCATTACGAGCCGGAGAGTAAATGGCAGAGTAGGGAATGGAAACATCCAAATTCGCCGTGCAAGGAAATGTTCAAGACCCAACCGTCCGCAGGAAAACGGATGCTTACGGTTTTCTGGGACGCACAAGGTCCAGTACTGGAACATTATGAGGAAAGGAGCACAACAATAAGCAGTGAACGTTACAGTGAGGCCGGCCGGCGTGGCCCTGCGGTTCTAGGCGCTTCAGTCTGGAACCGCGTGAGCGCTACGGTCGCAGGTTCGAATCCTGCCTCGGGTATGGATGTGTGTGATGTAGTTAGGTTTAAGTAGTTCTAAGTTCTAGGGGACTGATGACCTCAGATGTTAAGTCCCATAGTGCTCAGAGCCATTTGATTTGTTACAGTGAGATGCTTGCTGCCAGGCTAAAGCCTGTAATTCGAAGAAAACGCCGAGGATTCCTGTCAAAAGGTGTTGTGTTGTTGCACGACAATGGCCGTCCGCATATGCTGCCCACGATGCTGAAACGCTTCAGAAACTCAAATTTGAAGCACTGGATCATCCTCCATATAGTCCCGATCTTGCCCCTTCTATCACTTGTTTGGTCCACTCAAAGAGGCATTAAGGGGCCGTCGATTTGCCTCGGACGGAGCAGTGAAAGAAGCTGAGCATTCCTGGCTCGCAGCTCAATCGAGAACCTTCTTTTATGAGGGCATCAGGAAGCTTGTGCAACGATGAACCAAGTGCGTTGAAACGCAAGGAGACTATGTCGAAAAATGATGTTCTTGTAAGTTGATTACAATAAAATTTTATAACTACTTTGCGGATAATAATTGACTTACTCTCGTATGTTCTATTATCAACGCTATACACTCAACAGGAGAGTAGATATACAAAACAAACTAACAGCATATATAACGAATTAAATTAACAAGAAAAATAAAATAAAAGTAATACAAAACCAAAGTGTGAACGAGCTTCTTGTAGAGACACTACGTGTGGTACGTGGAGAAGATGGTAACATCCACAAAAATGAAGTCAGGGCCAAATACACCCCTGAAAAGAAGCACATGGCGAAGGAGTACAGTTTCACTACAATGTTGACCAATGAGCGTACAATGCTAAAATATTTGTAGTCAGTACGCCCATGCCACATCATTCCTTCCCACACCAGAACACCTGGACCACAAAAACGATCATGTTCCAACCCTTATAGGGCGCGATGTGGTAACACGTAACTTCCACAGGAAAATTATTGAAAATTATCGTTTTCTCGGTCCAGATGTTATGATGTGGCGATATAATACGTTCCATGGGCGCAGCATCGAACAGCGCAGGAGGAGTATCTCTTGGAACGAGAGGATATTCGGGGAACTGACTGCGATGCCCGTTCCCCCGACTTAAGTCCCATAGAACACGTGTGGAATGCTTCGGGGAGACGTACTGCAAAACGTCCACGCAAGTCTACATGCACCAACGACCATCTGGTAGTTGTCAACCGTGCTTCTGGAGGACTGGAACTCCCTACCACAAAAACTCGTTACCAGCCTTGTAGCCAGCATAGAAGCATGTTGCACAACATGCACTGCTGCCCGCAGTGATAACACACCCTATTAAGGGCCATGCCCAGCCGCTTTTAATGTGCGGGGGACCATCATCCATCGTGATGACTTCAGTGATATTTTTGCTTTTGAAAAAGGATGTCATTTTTGTTCGTCTCAATACTTAATTCTGTCAGTTACTTTCTGCACTATTTGTAGCGGTTCTTTCTATGCATGGTACAAGTTTCATCGAGCTACACTATGTGGTCAAAAGTACCAGGACACCTAGCTCAAAATGACTTACAAGTTCGTGGCGCCCTCCATCGGTAATGATGGAATTCAGTATGCTGTTGGCGCACCCTTAGCCTTGATGACAGCTTCAACTCTCGCAGGCGTACGTTCAATCATGTGAGGAATGTTTCTTGGGGAATGGCTGCCCATTCTTCAGGGAGTGCTTCACTGAGGAGAGGTATCGATGTCGGTCGGTGAGGCCTGGCACGAAGCTGGCATTCCAAAACATCCCAAAGCTGTTCTATAGGATTCAGGTTAGGACTCTGTGCAGACTACTCCATTACAGATATGTTACTGTCGTGTAACCACTCCGCTATAGGCCGTGTGTTATGGGCAGGTGCTCGATGGTGTTGAAAGATTCAGTCGCCATCCCCTAATTGCTCTTCAACAGTGGGAAACAAGAAGGTGCTTCAAACATCAATGTAGGCCGGCGCTGTGATAGTGTCACGCAAAACAACAAGGGTTGCAATACCCCTCCATGAAAAACACGACCACACCATAACACCACCGCCTCCGAATTTTACTGTTGGCACTACACACGCTGACACATGACGTTCACCGGGCATTCGCCATACCCACACCCTGCCATCAGATCGCCACATTGAGTACCGTGATTCGTCACTCCACACAATGTTTGTCCACTGTTCAGCTTCAACACGATACCACAATTCATCAATAGTAGGGACTGGCGTATTGTGACGAGCCAGTTGCTCGGCCACCATTGACCAGACGTTATCAGTTGGTGAGAGATCTGGAGAATGTGCTGGCCAGGGCAGCAGTCGAACATTTTCTGTATCCAGAAAGGCCCGTACAGGACCTGCAACATGCGGTCGTGCATTATCCTGCTGAAATATAGGGTTTCGCAGGGTTCGAATGAAGGATAGAGCCACGGGTCGTAACACATCTGAAATGTAACGTCTACTGTTCAAAGTGCCGTGAATACGAACAAGAGGTGACCGAGACGTGTAACCAATGGCACACCATACCATCACCCTGGGTGATACGCCAGTATGGCGATGACGAATACACGCTTCCAATGTGCGTTCATCGCGATGTCGCCAAACACGGATGCGACCATCATGATGCTGTAAACAGAACCTGGATTCATACGAAAAAATGACGTTTTGCCATTCGTGTACCCAGTTTCGTCGTTGAGTACACCACCGCAGGCGCTCCTGTCTGTAATGCAGCGTGAAGAGTAACCGCAGCCATGGTGTCAGAGCTGATATTCCACGCTGCTGAAAAAGTCATCGAACTGTTCGTGCAGATGGTTGTTGTCTTGCAAACGTCCCCATGTGTTGAATCAGGGATCGAGACGTGGCTGCACGAACCGTTACAGCCATGCGGATAAGATGTCGGTCATGTCGCCTAGTAGTGATACGAGGCCATTGGGATCCAGCACGGCGTTCCGTATGACCATCCTGAACCCACCGATTCCACATTCTGCTAACAGTCATTGGATCTCGACCAACGCGAGCAGCAATGACGCGATACGATAAACCGCAATCGCGATAGGCTACAATCCGACGTTTATCAAAGTCTGAAACGTTATGGTACGCATTTCTCCCCCTTACACGAGGCATCACAACAACGTTTCACCAGGCAACGGCCGGTCAACTGCTGTTTGTGTATGAGAAATCGGTTGGAAACTTTCCTCATGTCAGCCCGTTGTAGGTGTCGCTACCGGCGCCAACCTTGTGTGAATGCTCTGAAAAGCTAATCATTTGCATATCACAGCATCTTCTTCCCGTCGGTTAAATTTCGCGTCTGTAGCACATCATCTTCGTCGTGTAGCAATTTTAATGGCCAGTAGTGTATGTTTTTGGGGGTATCCGGATACTTTTGATCACATAGTGTGTGTCACTTGACAGTGACACATCATGCATAACTTACTTTGGTCCTTGAGTTTTGCACACCAGTGTAAAAAGTCGTTTCAAGGCAGATGAAAGTCAAAGGTGCTTCTATATATTGACAAAGAATGAAGATTTATGTTTAGTTTGTCGTACTTCTGTGATTGCCACTAGTTTTATGAAAGCGGTTGCGACACCTGTGATGTAACCGTGCGGTGCGTGGGTGGCCAGGAGCAGCGTCAGTCCTGATGCCGCTTCGGTACCTCTACACTTACGACGCAGAAGGCTCGCGAGCCGGCAGCAAGAAGCTGCGCGTGGCAGGTACAAACGACCAGTTGCCAACAAACTTGTTACTGGTTTGCTGGCAGCCTGCAGGGAGATTTGCCCTGTCGGCCGTTTCCGCCGCTCTAGCTAATTACACGGTGCGCCGCCATCATGCCGTCCAGCTGCCAGTCGTCCGGGCTCGAGATGAGCGTAATTAGCGAATACGAGAGCACAGGCGGGCCGGTGTCCGCAGGCGGCGTGCGTCACCGGCGAGCGGCGGCGTCTCGCGGTCTGCAAAAGGAGCCGCGCTAATCCTCGCTTCTCGTCTGCGGAGCTCTGTCCGCTAGGAACTTCCAGACCACAACAGCCAACGAAGTGCGCTAAATGCGTGTTCGCTGTCGTCGGACCCTTATCTGACATGCATGTTAGGGGCAGCATCACGATGTTACAAACACCCAAGTGGGTACAATTTCATTAAATTAATTGATCAAAGCTACACTCCAAAAATGACAGTCACAGGTTCGAGTCCTGCCTCGGGCATGGATGTGTGTGATGTCCTTGGGTTAGTTAGGTTTAAGTAGTTCTAAGTTCTAGGGGACTGATGACCTCAGATGATAAGTCCCATAGTGTTCAGAGCCATTTGAACCAAAAACGATGAAAGGAAAGGATTCTGGTGAGTGACTTTTACACGTAAATGCCGTCCTAAAAATTACAATTACATTTACACTCAAGCGCCAAAAAAAATAAAAAAAAATGGATCTGGTCTGGTGTATGCAAGCGTATTTAAAGACAGATTTGTAAACGGGCAGATTAGAGCCCTGGTAGCGTATAATTTTTTTCATCGTTAGCACTTGGTTTAAGAGTCATGAAAGGAAGTTGTATATGTGGAAAAGACCTGGAGACAGCGAGAGACTTCGCTTAGATTGTATAATCTTAAGAGCCGAGCGGCTCTAGGCGCTTCAGTCTGGAACCGCGCGACCGCTACGGTCGCAGGTTCGAATCCTGCCTCGGGCATGGACGTATGTGATGTCCTTAGGTTAGTTAGGTTGAACTACTTCTAAGTTCTAGGGGACTGATTACTTCAGCTGTAAAGTCCCATAGTGCTCAGAGCCATTTTTTTATAATCGTAAGACAGAGATTTAGGAACTGGACTTTAAATTGTAAGACGTTTTCAGGGGCAGATGTGGACTCTGGTCACAATATATTGGTTAGGAACAGTAGATTAAAACTCAAGAAACTTCAAAAAGGTAGGAAATCACGAAGATTGGATCTGGATAGGTTGAAAGAACTAGAGATTACAGACAGTTTCAGAGGGAATTTTGGGCAACGGTTTACTAAATCAGGGGAAAGGAACACAGTAGAACAGAAATTAATTGATCAAAGCTACACTCCAAAAATGACAGTCACAGGTTCGAATCCTGCCTCGGGCATGGATGTGTGTGATGTCCTTGGGTTAGTTAGGTTTAAGTAGTTCTAAGTTCTAGGGGACTGATGACCTCAGATGTTAAGTCCCATAGTGTTCAGAGGCATTTGAACCATTTGAACCAAAAACGATGAAAGGAAAGGATTCTGGTGAGTGACTGTTTTACACGTAAATGCCGTCCTAAAAATTACAATTACATTTACACTCAAGCGCCAAAAAAAGAAAAAAAAATTGGATCTGGTCTGGTGTATGCAAACGTATTCAAAGACAGAGATATGTAAACAGGCAGATTAGAGCCCTGGTAGCGTATAATTTTTTCATCGTTAGCACTTGGTTTAAGAGTCATGAAAGGAAGTTGTATATGTGGAAAAGACCTGCAGACAGCGAGAGACTTCGCTTAGATTGTATAATCTTAAGAGCCGAGCGGTTCTAGGCGCTTCAGTCTGGAACCGCGCGACCGCTACGGTCGCAGGTTCGAATCCTGCCGCGGGCATGGACGTATGTGATGTCCTTAGGTTAGTTAGGTTTAACTACTTCTAAGTTCTAGGGGACTGATGACTTCAGCTGTTAAGTCCCATAGTGCTCAGAGCCATTTTTTTATAATCGTAAGACAGAGATTTAGAAACTGGACTTTAAATTGTAAGACGTTTTCAGGGGCAGATGTGGACTCTGACCACAATATATTGGTTAGGAACAGTAGATTAAAACTCAAGAAACTGCAAAAAGGTAGGAAATCACGAAGATTGGATCTGGATATGTTGAAAGAACTAGAGATTACAGACAGTTTCAGAGGGAATTTTGGGCAACGGTTTACTAAAACAGGGGAAAGGAACACAGTAGAACAGAAATGGGAAGCTTTAAGATGGTGGTGGTGGTTGGTGTTTAACGTCCCGTCGACAACGAGGTCATTAGAGACGGAAGCTTTAAGAGATGAAATAGTGAAGGCAGCAGAGGATAATGTAGTGAAAAAGACAAGGCCTAGTAGAACTGCTTAGATAACACAAGAGGCATTGAATTTAGTTTATGAATTGAAACGTCTTGAAAATGAGATAGATATAAAGTGAAAATGGCTGAGAAGAAATGGCTAGAGGGCGAATGCAAGGATTTAGAAGCATATTTCACTAGGGGAAAGAAAGAGACCGCTTACAGGAAAATTAAAGAGGGCTTTGGATAAAAGAGAAGCAGATGTATGAATATCAAGAGCACAGATAGGAAACCATTCCTGGGCAAAGAAGGAAAAACTGAGAAGTGAAAGAGTATATAGGTGTCCTATACAACGGAGATGAACCTGAAGGCAATATTATAGAAATGGCAGGGGACATGGGTGATGAGATGGGAGATACGATACTGCGAGAAGAATTTGACAGAGCACTGGAAGACATATGTGGACGACATTCCATCAGAACTACTGATAGATTTGAGGCCAGCCATCACAAAACTCTTCTATCTGACGTGCGAGATATATGAGATAGGTGAAATACCCTCAGACTTAAAGAAGAATGTAATAATTCCAATTCCAAAGAAAGCAGTTGCTGACAAATGTGAAAATTATCGAGTTATCAGTTTAACAAATACTAAGCCGAATTCTTTACAGAAGAATGGAAGAACTTGTAAAAGCTGCACTCGGGGGAGAGCGTCTTGGATTCTGGAGAAATGTAGCAACATTCGACGCAATATTGATCCTACTACTTATCTTACAAGACAAGTTAAGAAAAGGCAAACCTAACTTTATAGCATTTGTACGCTTAGAGAAAGCTTTTGACAATGTTGACTGGAATACTCCCTTTGAAATTTGAATTCTAGAGGAGCCTTTTTTTTTTTTTTTTTGAGTCGTCGGTCTTCTGCCTGTTTTAATGCGTCCCGCTACCAATCTCTCTAGCACTTGCGACCTACGTCCTCAATTATTTGCTGGATATCTCGGTCTTGCTCTACAGTTATTGCCCTCTACAATTCCCTCTAGTATCAAGGAAGTTATTCCCTGATTCTTAAGAGATGTTCTATAACCCTGTTCCTCGTCCTCTGTCCTTTTCCACATATTCCTTACCTCTCGAATTCTGCGCAGAACCTCCTCATTCCTTTCCTTATCACTCCACCTAATTTTCAAAAAAATGGGACTTAACTTCTAAGGTCATCAGTCCCCTAGAACTCAGAACTGCTTAAACCTAACCAACCTAAGGACATCACACACATCCATGCCAGAGGCAGGATTCGAACCTGCGACCGTAGCGGTCACGCGGTTCCAGACTGTAGCGCCTAGAACCGCTCGGCCCCCCGGCCGGCTCCTAATTTTCAACATTCGTCTATAGCACCGCATCTCAAATGCTTCCAGAGTCTTCTTTTCCGGTTTACCCACAGTCCATGTCTCACTACCATACAATGCTGTGCTCCAAACGTACATTCTCAGAAATGTATTCCTCAAATTAAGGCCTATATTTGATACTAGTTGATTTCTCTTGAGCAGGAATGCCCTTTTTGCCATTACTGGTCTGCTTTTGATGTCCTCCTTGCTCCGTCGGCTATTGGTTATTTTGTTGATTCGGTAGTACAATTCACTAATTTCATCTACTTCGTGAACAATAAATCAGATGCTAAGTTTCCCACTGTTCTCATTTCTGCTACTTCTCATTACTTTCGTCTTTCTTAGATTTACTCTCAATCCATATTCTGTACTCATTAGCCTGTTCATTCATTCAGGAGATCATGTCATTCTTCTTCACTTTCACTCAGGACGGCAATGTCATCAGCGAAATGTATGATTGATAACCTTTCACCCTGAATTTTAATTCTACTTCTGAATCTTTCTCTCATTTCCATCATTGCTTCTTCGATGTACAGATTGAACAATATGGGTGATTTTTGAACAGAGTATTCGCTTTTACGAGCTGAAATTTATTACAGAACTCGATTAGTTTTTCTCCTCTCTCATTCCTTGTGCCAAGCCCATATCCTCCTGCAATCTTTTCTTCTACTCCTTCCCGTACAACTACATTCCAGTCTCCCATAACTGCTAAGTTTCATCTCCCCTTACGTACTGCATTACCCTTTCAGCATCCTCTTACACTTTCTCTATCTCTTCATCTTCAGCTTGCGCGTAGGCATGTATACCTGAACTATCGTTGTCGATTTTGATAAGAACAACCATATAACAGAACTGTTCACAGTAACACACACTATGATGTCCTACTTCCTGTTCATAACGAATGCTACTCCGGTTATACTATTTTCTGCTTCTTTTGTATTACCCTACACTCATCTGACCAGAAACCATCGTCGTTTGAAGGTAGCAGGGGTAAAACACAGGGAGCGAAAAGTTATTTACTATTTGTGCAGAAATCAGACGGCAGTTGCAAGAGTCAAGTGGCACAAACTAGTGAACTCTCAGATGTTAATGGACGGTAAACAGTATTTAGCGATCGGAAATTTGTATTCCAAGAAAATTTTGGGTCACAGTCATGTAGAATGCAAACATAGAGAGATTGTTAATTAGTACTACAAAAGGAGAAACGAATGATTAATTACGTGAAATTAAATAGAGAACGGTGCAGGAATATACCACTATATCAGATTGTTATTTTGCTTGAAGAGGACCCGTAATTGTAATGGACTTTTCGCCAGTGTGAGATATGAAAATGATACGCAATGCTGTCAATGAAACTTTACGTATATGAAAATCTGTATGGTAAGAAAAGAACAACTGTGTAGACTACTTAGCTCCCATGTGTGCACCCCTTTATTAATCAGGTTTTGTTTAGCAACAAAAATTCGTATTAATTATTAAGTGTGTTTGCTGTTGGACTTTTATTTCAGCTATTCATTTTCCTGTAATCTGAGATAAGGATACTCTTAATTTTAAATAATGTTGTGCGGAAATTTTTGGTAACCAGTTATTTGCATGTATATGAATGCCTGATGAAGATATTGTATTTAACACAATATCTACAGTTTAAAGGAGGAAATATCTACTACCATTTAAAATGTGGATTAAGCTTTATGAAGACACTGCAGCTGCAACCACAGCTTCTTAGTGAATAGTCAGAACAAACAGTAAATATATTTTTTAATTTGTTGCATAATTAGTAACTGAAAGACTGGCATTGTAAAATTAATTTCGTTTCTACTGGATGCTCAAACTGTTGATTAGCTTTTGCATTATTAAGTACAAAGTGAAATTATTTGCCAGTAACGATTTTTCCTTATTAAATTAAGCTAAAGCAAGAGATTATTTTCACAAAGCTTCTCCTCGTATTCAAAGTAGAACTACTCGCATTATATTAAATGTTTTGCCGTATTATGTGTGCTGTGTCAATTCATATATGATGACTTTGGTTCAAAATTGTAATATACCGCAGAGATTATTTGTGCACAGTGTTGTTAGAAGATTTCAGACCTAAATGCCATTGTCTCATGTAGTCCATGTTTTGCTATTAAGATGTCGTTTTAATATTTATGCTCGGGTTCCTTCCATATTTAAATTTTCATTTATCAGTATTTATTAAGTAAATATTTAGTTGGAGATAATTTTATCTTTTCTCCTAAAATTCCTTGTCACTTCAGGAATGCTAGGGACCTGTGACAAGAGCACCAATTTCTCGGCCTGTTTTCCTGCTTGCCCAATTACATAAAGGAAAGCTATAACGGAAAATTTTTTGGATCATACTATGTTGTTATAGTCGAGGGTGCGTCGCACACGATACCAACTAGACTTCATTATCAACTCCAGAGCTTGAAACTGCATCACCATAGTTGTTATTGTTGTTGTAGTTGTGGTCTTCAGGCCCTCAAGCTACTCCACCCCATGCAAGTTTCATCATCTCCGAATAACTACTGCAACCGTTATTACGCTATAAGTAGTTTTCCACAGGAAGTTCACCATAGCAAACATTTTATCAACGTGTTGACAGCACATTTTTCATGCATTAATAACACAAAACCTCACATATGTATCAAACCACATATACACGACTGCATTGTTAAATATTACTTCCTACTAAATTTTGTAGCGTACACTCCAGTGTTGAGTTAGCCGTTCAGAGTGAAGAATTATTCGTAACTTGTTACACTGTAAGCCTCAGCAGGATCGGGTCGTGGCTCCTATGTGTTGATACCGGTTATGCCCACTTGAGTTAACCTGCTGTCGTGATGACAATAAATATTCAGTTTTAACTCATCAATAATTGATGTAACTCCCTAAAGACATTATGTGTGCTCTTACAAGTAATATGGATATTTCCCAAGGCCAGCTAGTACAAGTACGAATTTCGTCCCGAAAGAGCTACTGCGCAATGTATTTTCAGTTTCTTACCGCATCAGGTTTGAATTAGATCTCGAACTTTCGATTACATTCACCACAGTCACCGCCAGAAAAACTCGCTAGCGTGAGACCTGCTGCCTGTTTCTTTTGCAACCAGTTTTACTGACCGTCATAACTGGAGCTATGTACAACCTTCCACCCCGAAGTGCGGTCTATCCACTGAGGTACTAGCAATAAGAGAGGCACTCAGATATGCATTACATAATATGAACGAAATTCCAGTAATAACAGATTTTCCGGGTGGCCTGGAAAAACTAGAGCATCATTCTAAAAACTCGAAAGTGAACTGTTATCTTTTATGTGGACAGGAACTAATTTATCAGTGCAGTGAACAACATAAAAGCGAGATACTTCTCTTGCATGAAGGGCATTCTGGAATTACGGACAACGATATAGCGGACCAATCAGCAGAGAGTGGTATGTCTGCCATACACAGACTTTGTCGCTACTGTAACGACAGCAACATTCATCGAATGGTACCGATTCTGGCAAACCTCTCAAATCACAAGAAGACAAAACTTTGCGACGTTTCAATCACTCATTCCCAAAAGAACGTTGTATTCGGAGTTAAAACTTGCACGGTGTCATATGCGGTCAATAATAAGAATCCACAACGGACACGGGTGTTTTCCTGCACATTTCGATAGAATCAAAGATTCAGTCTCTCCTTATACAGTACTAGGTCTAAATCATATTTGTCTCCTATGGCCGCTCAGGAGGCCATACTCCATTAGGTAATCGTCAAATGAAGAACTCACTTAGCCACAAGTGTCACTAACCTGGCAAAACAGCCAAAACTCTATGTCCACCTCGTAAGATATTTTCAAAAGATGGACATCAGTCTTTAAATTTCAAGATATGACGAGA
This sequence comes from Schistocerca serialis cubense, assembly GCF_023864345.2. Taxonomy (NCBI): domain Eukaryota; kingdom Metazoa; phylum Arthropoda; class Insecta; order Orthoptera; family Acrididae; genus Schistocerca; species Schistocerca serialis. The sequence continues at coordinate 253,377,280 of NC_064645.1, read as the reverse complement.
GCAAACCACAGCAACTGTATTTCGTCGGTTAACTGATCCAAGATGAAGAAACGATATACATTTTTCATTGACTGGTTAGTTGTTCACATTGTTACTCTGTAGCGGTCGAGTTACATAAGTTTTTCTACTTCCCCTTCTCATTAAAATATTGAAATAATTGTCGTAATGGAAAGGAACGGATCTTAACGGTTGCTCATGATGGTAGAAGGGCGACGAATGGGAAAAGATAAAAAGCATTATGATAACCACTGCTTAAGATGAACTAAGATATAGAACAACAGATTGAAATAAGAATCTGATAATTGATGAATTTTTTTCATTAATGTTTGAACCTCGAAAGTATAGAGCCTGGACAGATCTAACTACAATTACAATAATACTCGAAACCTATAGCGTAAAATTACATCAGCAAAAAACAAATTGTTACAACACGAGTGTGAAGAAATTGATAGCTTGCAACATACACATGATGATTTTAAAACAAAAGAAAAATGTAGCGTTAACAGTCAACAAAGACAACAAAATAGTTCTTGATGTCGCAGAGTAAAAAGAGATACGTGAAGACTATATGAGGAGTCTCTTTTGAGATAGTAGACCAAATGTTGAGATTTCTAGGAGTGATAATGTAACACGACGTCCAATTATGAATGAAGAAATCGAGGAAGCCACACGAAACTCAAAAACCGGTAAAGCAACAGAATCTGATGAAATTCCAGTGAAACTCGTTAAACTTTTTGATGGAGAGGACATCGGAGTCTTACACAAACTTTTTAACAAAATTCACAATACGCGTCTCTCCCCAATGGCTATTATCGAATTTCACTTCCTTTACAAAAAAAAAGAATGTGCGAAAATATGATGATCGTAGATTCATCAGTCTTATAAGCGATTCCACGAAAATATTTCTGAAAAACATCCATCAAACGTAATATAAAAAAATGTGAGAAATTCATTTGGAAGGTGCAGTTTGGATTTAAGGAAGGTTTAGGTACAAGAGAAGCAATAATTGCACTACAAGCCCTAGTGTGAAACTACTATGATCAGGACAAAAATGTAGGTCTTTGTTACACTGATTATGAATAACTTCTGATAGAGTATAACATCATAAACTTATATCAGTTCTAAAAAGAGATGGAATGCATGCGAAAGATATCCGCTGTTTAGAGAATTTATACTGGAATCAGACAGCACTGTTATGTTTGATGATAAGGTGACCGTCTTGATTAATATCTGCAGAGGAGTCCGAGAATGGTGCATTCTGTCACCCCTGTTTTCTGTCACCCCTGTTTTTCACTTTGTACTTGGAAATTATTTTTCGTGAAGAACTTGGTGATACAGAAAAAGTAATTAAGATTAGTGGAGTCTTCATCAACAACATTCGCTATGCTGATGATACAGTATTGATTAATGACAATTTGGATCATCTTCAACAACTCCTACTATGATGATAGTCGGAGATTACAGAAGACTTCTAGGTCTGAATAGCAAGACCAAAAATATGAACTTTATGGTTGTCTCACGACTGCTCGACCCCTTTACAAATGCAAATTTACGATTAAATGGCTCCTTAATACAAGAGTAGACAAGTTTAGTTCCTTGAAATATGGTTCTGTAAAGACTGGAGATGAGATAGGTGGATAAAATGTCGTTTAGAGAATTCCCTTAACGCTCTCGTAAAATGTAACAAAATACAACTACTGACCAAGATCTAAATCTTAGAGTTCAGTTTATAAGGTGCTACATCTTGTTTGTATTTCCGTGCTGTTCTGAAGGATGGGCACTAAATACGCTGACAGCAAAGAAAATCGAGGACTTGAAATGTTTATTTACCAGCGAATGCTTCTAATACCGAAGACAAGAAGAATGCTACGACGATTACACGAACAGAGAAACATGTAACAACGTTTAAAAGAAGAGAAGCTGCATACCTAGGGCATATCTCACAGAAAACCAAATGTAGGCGGTGTCCTTCCTAAGAGTCGTCAGGAGCAATTTTTATAGTTTTCCGCCTTATATTGGCAGCTTCCTTTTTGCAATGTGTAGCTGGAATCAGCCCAAGCGAATACTGCTGATCATGTATTTCTTGCGACGCCCGCCGGTCAGATTGGCCGTGCGGTTCTCGGCGCTACAGTCTGGAACCGGGCGACCGCTACGGTCGCAGATTCGAATCCAGCCTCGGGTATGGATGTGTGTGATGTCCTTAGGATAGTTAGGTTTAAGTAGTTCTAAGTCCTAGGCGACTGATGACCTCAGAAGTTAAGTCGCATAGTGCTCAGAGCCATTTGAACCATTTTGCGATGCCCAAGGTCGACGGAAAGTGTCGGTTTGTTTGCCATTAGAAACAAAAGACTTAAAGCAGAATTTTACGTGCCCATTCGATGAAGCGGTCCCAAATGTGTATTAACAAGGACAGTAAAACACAAAGGATAACAAGTACTCTTGTGTGGCTGGTCCCGGCGGAGGTACGAGTCCTGCCTCGGCCATGGGGGTGTGTTTGTCCTTAGGATGATTTGGGTTAAGTAGTGTGTAAGCTTATGGACTGATTACCTTAGCTGTTAAGACCCATAAGATTTCACACACATTTTTAACAAGTACTCCAACGTCGATATTACCGCCCTGACCCGCGTTGTCTGCTACCGGCAAGCAGCAGCGCTACTCCGTCGCTGCTGGAGTACTTGTCATGCTTCGTGTTTTATTGCCCCTGTTAATACATATCGATAAAACGAATATCACGAACACTAATGTTGGGCAGCTCTATCGAATGGGTACGTAAAATTCCGCTTTAACCCTAACTGGACGAGCGGAGTCATTTCTGTCCACGCGCATGATTCAGCTTGGCATATCTCGACGCGCGCCACCTGCCATTGTTTACATTTTCAGTATCTTCTCACTCTCACCTGCAGTAAACCGTTAGTGTGTTTCCACCGTCCTGCCACTCACTATCTAGTTGTTGTTAGCCTCGCAAGACATTTCTGACCCCACACGCCTACATAAGGGTTAAAAATCACTTTCGTTTGTCACAGCAAAGGAACCGACGCTTTCCGTTGACACTGGGCATTGCATGAAAGACATGATGAGCAGCATTTTTTTGGTCTCATCCCAGCTGCGCACTACAAAAAATAAACTGCAAATATCTGAGAAAACATCAGAGAAAAAGCGCGTGGCGACTCTTAGGGCGGAAACCAGTTATACTTCGGAAAGGAAGGGAAGATCGAAGGTAGAAGAAGGAATCAGGGAAAAATAATATCTAGTTTGGATAAGATGAAGCAGTGCACAGGATTACCTAGTGCACACCAACTATTACATACTGCGATTCATAGAACAGAGATGCGTAGTGTGGTAGCCAACTGCCGTTAATGGGTAATCAGGAGAAGAAGAAGAAAGATAATCTTTGCATGTCTCCCGCAAAGAATGTCCGAACCCCCACACAGCATCGCCTTTCGGGAAACGGAGGGCCCAGGAAACTATTTGGCTGCGGTGGAGACCATAAAACAACAGGCACTGTGTAACTCATCAGTGGACTGCTTTTTAAAAAGGAATACTTAGGTTTTGATTGTTAAATAGGCAGTCCTTCTGTTTATCCTAGACTGCCCTGTTGGAAATTTGCGAAGGTAAAGGCTATTGCAGTTATTACTGATGAAAGATATTAGTTCTGCAAGAACCACTGTCTGTAAATTACCGAGAAAATGCATTCTCTTTGGTCCCCCGTAGCCGGTTCTTTGATTTGCAAAATGAACTGACGCGAATATGTATTCCTAAATAATTTTGCCTAGTTTTCAGTTTTCAAATCATTTACTTCTTGGATTAACGTTTCCGCTCACTTGTGTTATGAGGAGCGCCCGTAGCGGCAGAACATTTCCATTGTAGTCAGACGTAATCCAAGGCCCCAGTCATACTTTTATAAAGCATAATTTTCCCAGAGCATTTTTCGTTAGGGAACTCAATGGGGTGTTTCAGATCACCAAATTTTCAGAACTAACTTACTTTTTTAATGAAATTGGAATTGGTGGCTGTAGAATAACTACTAAATAAAATCCTCCCCCTTTTAAGAAAGGGAACCGCCACAATTCCTATTAGTCATTTAGAACTGCTGATACCGTTGTCAGAGTCAGACATGACAAAACAATTGCATATGCTGTGTTAGATGTAGAGACAGAGGAAATACCATAAGGGAGAATATAATTATTCCAATTGAAAAGAAAGTAGGTGCTGACAGTTTCAATATTAACAGGCTATTAGATTCATAAGTCATGGTTGCAAAACTATTACAAGAAGAAGCGAAAATGTTGTAGATCAGTTTGGGTTTCGGAGAAATGTTGGAACATGCGAGCTGACCATATGACTTACCTTAAAAGGTGGGTTAACGAAAGGCAGACCTACGTTCAACGCACATGTAAAGTTTTTGACAAAGTCGACTGGAGTACACCCTTAGAAATTCTGTTATGTAGAAGGGGCAAAATACACAGACCGAAAGATTATATATAGCTTGTACGGAAACAGTACAGTAAATGAAGCAGGCAAAAAGGAATACAAACGTCCCAAAAATGATATCGACATGCAGTGCAAAATGGCTAAGCAGGGATGGCTAGAGGACAAATGTAAGGATGTAGAGGCTTATCTCACTAGGGGTAAGATAGATACTGCCTACAGGAAAATTAAAGAGACCTTTGGAGAAAAGACAACCACTTGAATGAATATCAAGAGCTTTGATGGAAACCCAGTTCTAAGCAAATAAGGGAAAGCAGAAAGGTGAAAGGAGTATATAGAGGGTCTGTACAAGTGCGATGTACTTGAGGACAATATTATGGAAATGGAAGAGGATGTAGATGAAGATGAAATGGGAGATATGATACTGCGTGAAGAGTTTGACAGAGCACTGATAGACCTGAGTCGAAACAAGGCCCCCGGAGTAGACAACATTCCATTAGAACTACTGACAGCCTTAGGAGAGCCAGTCCTGACAAAACTCTACCATCTGGTGAGCAAGGTGTATGAGACAGGCGAAATAACCTCAGACTTCAAGAAGAATATAATAATTCCAATCCCAAAGAAAGCAGGTGTTGACAGATGTGAATATTACCGATCAGTTTAACAAATCACAGCTGCAAAATACTAACGCAAATGCTTTACATACGAATGGAAAAACTGATAGAAGCCGACCTCGAGGAAGATCAGTTTGGATTCCGTAGAAATATAGGAACACGTGAGGCAATACTGACCCTACGACTTAACTTAGAAGAAAGATTAAGGAAAGGTAAACCTACGTTTCTAGCATTTGTAGACTTAGAGAAAGCTTTTGACAATGTTGATTGGAATACGCTTTTTCAAATTCTGAAGGTGGCAGGGGTAAAATACACGGAGCGAAAGGATATTTACAACTTGTACAGAAACCAGATGGCAGTTAAAAGAGTCGAGGGACACGAAAGGGAAGCAGTGGTTGGGAAGGGAGTGAGACAGGGTTGTAGCCTATCCCCGATGATATTCAATCCGTATATTGAGCAAGCAATAAAGGAAACAAAAGAAAAATTAGAAGTAGGTATTAAAATCCATGGAGAAGAAATAAAAACTTTGAGGTTCGCCGATGACATTGTAATTCTGTCACAGACAGCAAAGGACTTGGAAGAGCAGTTGAACGGAATGGACAGTGTCTTGAAAGGAGGGTATAAGATGAACATCAACAAAAGCAAAACGACGATAATGGAATATAGTCGAATTAAATCGGATGATGCTGAGAGAATTAGATTAGAAAATGAGACACTTAAAGTAGTAAAGGAGTTTTGCTATTTAGGGATCAAAATAACTGATGATGGTCGAAGTAGAGAGGATATAAAATGTAGACTGGCAATGGCAAGGAAAGCGTTTCTGAAGAAGAAAAATTTGTTAACATCGAGTATAGATTTAAATGTCAGGAAGTCGTTTCTGAAAGTATTATATGGAGTGTAGCCATGTATGGAAGTGAAACGTGGACGATAAATAGTTTAGACAAGAAGAGAATATAACCTTTCGAAATGTGGTGCTACAGAAGAATGCTGAAGATAGGAAGGGTAGATCACATAACTAATGAGGAGGTATTTAATAGAATTGGGGAGAGGAGGAGCTTGTGGCAGAACTTGACTAGAAGAAGGGATCGGTTGGTAGGACATACACTGAGACATCGAGGGATCACCAATTTAGTATTGGAGGGAGGCGTGGAGGGAGACCAAGAAATGAATACACTAAGCAGATTCAGAAGGATGTAGGCTGCAGTAGGTACTGGGAGATGAAGCAGCTTGCACAGGATAGAGTAGCATGGAGAGCTGCATTAAACCAGTCTCAGGACTGAAGACCACAACACACGGAACCAGACGGCAGTTATAAGAGTCGTGGGGCATGGAAGAGAATCGGTGATTGAGAAGGGAGTGAGACGTCACTGTCATCTCTCCCCGATGTTATGCAATGTGTACATTGAGCAAGCAATAAAGGAAAAAAATTGGGAGAATGAATTGAAGTTCAGGAAAAAGAAATATAAACTTTGAGGTTTGCCGATATGATTATAATCCTGACAAAGACAGTAAAGCAGTTGGAGTGAACGGAATGGACAGTGTCTTGAAAGATGGACATAAGGTAAACATCAACAAAAGCAGAACAAAGATAATGGAGAGTAGTCGAATTAAAGTGGGCTATCCGGAGGGAAACAGATTAGGAAATGAGATACTAAAAGTAGCAGATACTTGCGCACTAAAATAACTAATGACAGCCGAAGTAGATAGAAAATAAAATGTAGAATGGCAATGGCAACTAAAACGTTTCTGAAGAAGAGAAATTTGCTAACATCGAATATAGTTAGTTTCTTCTGAAGGCATTTGTCTGGAGTGAAGCCATGTACGAAAGTGAAACGTTGATGATAGACATTTCAAATAAGAAGAGAATAAAAGCTTTTGAAATGTGGTGCTGCAGAAAAATGCTGCAGCTTTGATGGGTAGATTGCGTAACTAATGAGGAGGTACTGAACAGAACTGGGGAGAAAAGAAATTTGTGGCATAACTTAACTATAAGAAGGGATCGCTTCATAGGATACATTCTCAAAACATCAACGAATTGTCAGCTTAAAATCAGAGGGAAGTGTGGGTGAGGTACAAACTGCAGAGGGAGATAAGAGACAACTACAGCAGGCAGAATCAGAAGGTTGTAGGCTGCATTAGTTCTTCGGAGGTGAAGAGGTTTGCACAGGATAGAGTAGCGTGGAGAGCTACATCAAACCAGTCTTCGGACTGAAGACCACAACAACAACATTAATTATTTGTCTCTAATAATTAACTCCATCGAATATGTTAAAGAAAATAAGGGATTTTTGTATATGGGTATTATTTGGAGTGACAATGTGTAACTAAAACTAGACAGTGGTGTATCAAAACTTTACTATTATCATAACCAACAGTTAAGTAATTTGTAAACATATTAAGTAATAATGGAATAGGCTTAATAGCTGGGCAGCTAGATATCAAGTACCTATAATTTCGAACATGGCCGACATCGTGACATCACCGAAACAGCAAGGAAAAAAATGGTTCAAATGGCCCTAAGCATTATGGAACTTAACATCTGAGGTCATCTGTCCCCTAGACTTAGAACTACTTAAACCTAACTAACCTAAGGACATCACACACATCTATGCCCGAGGCAGGATTCGAACTTGCGACCGTAGCAGGAGCGCGATTCCGTACTGAAGCGCCTAGAACCGCTCGGTCATAAGGGCCAGGAAACAGCAAGGAAAATGTGTGTGCTACTACGGAGATGAAAAACATATCAGGGTCTACAGAACCGGTGCTTCGAAGCTCATATAATATTGCATTGCTAAGGAAAGTACGACAACTTTTGTAAAAGCAAATAAGTTGCACGGTGCGAGGTAGCTGGATTACGTTACACAACATATGACATAAGCGCTAATCTACTCCAAGAAGCAGAGCAGCTGGAGGCACTTCGTTAGTTAGCACAGAATGCACGCTGAGCGACGTAGCCAGATGTAACAAGGGAGACGGAGTCTGTGACATTCAGCAACTTACAGGGCGCGTAGGGTGTGATTGCGGGAGAGGTGCAGGTAATGGTCGTTCAGCAAAGGATAGGGTACAACTATGGAGACATCTATACATCCAGATAGTAATTTTGTGTATACAGGACATTCATTCCAATGATTCTGAAGTTAGAATGACAAATTATTTCGGTATGTGGTCTTAGCAAGGTAAACAGCTTTTTTTCCGCTACTAAATCCTCTCGTGTGCCAGCCTCTTCACGTCAGAATACGTACTTAATCATTTGTTGGATATATTCCAGTATCAGACTTCCCATAAATTTTTTGTCCTATACAGCCCCCCAAATATCATGAACATTATTCCTCGATGATTTAACGTATGTTCTACCGTCGTGTCCATTCTTTTTGTCATTCCCGTCCTTGGCGATTCACTGAGAACCTCCTCATTTCTTAACGGTACAGTTAATTTTCAACTGTCTTTTTTGCACCATTTTCCAAGAATATCAGTTCTCTTCTGTTATTGTTTTCCCATACTTCATTCTTCACTACTATACAACCCTGTGCTCCAAACGTACATTCTCAGAAATTTCTTCCTCTAAATAAGACTGATTCTTAAAAGAAGTAGACTTCCGTTGACTAACAATTCTCTCTTTGCAGCGCTGGCCTGCTCTTTATGTCTTGTTTGCTCCGTCGTTTATGTATTATTTCACTTCCATGGTCGCAGAATGCCTTCCTTCACTTCATGGTTTCGTATTTTAATGTTAAGTTTATCACTAATCTAATTTCTGCTACTCATTGGTTTCGGTTTTCTTTGATTTGTTCTCAGTCTATATTTTGTGCAGATCAGATAGTTCATACCATTTAACAGATACTGTAACTCTTCCTCACTTTCACTGATATCTTTCACCCTGAATTTTAAACCCAATCCTGCATCTTTTATTTCCGTCATTGACTTTTCGATGCGTAGACTGCACAGTATGGGCGAAATATCGTGTCTTTGTTTTATACCCTTTCTAATCCGAGCACATAATTTTTGGTCTTCCTTTATTTTCCTACATTTTGCTCCATTTTACATTGTCTAATGTTTTTTCTGTGTTGACAAATCGTATGAATGTGTCGTGATTTTTCATAAAGCTTATACATATTAACGTCCGAGTATATATTTGCACCTGGGTTCTTTTACAGGCCGATACCTGATTTCGGAATGTCTATCTGACCATGACATAATCTAACTGGTGTCTTCCCGTGTCTCCAGGCCATTTGCAAATATACCATCTCCTGTTGTGATGTTTGGACAGTGTATTCGCTATTAGTAACAGCAAATTATTACGGAACGCAGTTACTCTTGTTCTACTCCCAGTCCCACCACCGCCATAGCTCTCTATATTCCATTCCCTACTACGGCGCTCCAGTCAGCCATAATTATTATTGTCGCTCTTTACATATTCTATTGCACTTCAATATCCACATGTATTTCCATACTTCCCCTGTCTTTTTATCTTCTGCTTGTGACGAGGGTATGTTTACTGTACCTGAACAATGGTTATGGGAATTGCCTTGATTCGCTGTCTTATGTGATGAAAATGATCGTATCACTGAACTGTTCACAGTAACTCACTTTCTGACCTGGCTTCTTATTCATGAGCAAACTTACACCCGTTACTTCATATCCTGCTGTTGTTTATATCACACTACATTCGTTTGACTAGGAATTCTAATCATACTTCCATTTCACTTTACTGAGCCCCACTATATGTAGAATGAGTCTTAGCATTTCCCTATCCAGATTTTGTAGTTTCCCTGTCACATTTTTATTGTTCTAACATACCACGCACCAGTCCATAGTATGTTAAGCTTTCGTTGGTTATTTAATCTTTCTCTTATGGCTACCGTCCATTTGTGAGTCGTTTCTCGGAGACAAATCCGAAATCTGTCGATAATGGAGAGACGTCATGACATTTTCTTCAGTTGCAGGCCATATGTCCTATGGACACTCATAGTGCGTGTTTACTGCAGTGGTTTCCGCTGTCTTCTGCATCGTTATGCCGTTGATCAGTTGATGTTTCTTCAGCCGTTTAGGAGCAGTTTCCCACCCTACGTGCAAGAGGTTGTCCCGAACCTCTGTCTGCTCTTTGACAAGACCATTGGCAGAAACCGGAACTTTTCGGCCGACATTACTGATGACTTTTATTCAAAATTTAACCAGCTGTAGGGACGCAGCATAGGAACCAGGAAATTTTGGTTACTAATCACAGGACGATACCCCCAACCATCATTCATTACTGGTCGTCAAATATAAACCAGGTCAGAGAACGTTTTTTCCACCATTTTTCGGATTAACTTATAGTTCTCGCGTGACATATCAGTCGACACAGCCGCTGGCGTGATGATCCTGTGAGTTGTGAAGGGTATGGCAATTGGCTAGCCTGTACAGCCTGTGTCACCATCATTCTACAGCAGCTAAATGTAACAGGTGGTTTGACGCACGGTTTCGAAGAGGAAAAAAATTGATGGAATCTCGGCAGACTGATCTGGAGAATCTCTTGTGCTCTCGCAAGAGACAATACATAACTCACCAGTAGATATTATGTTCTTAAGAAGAAGTAACTAACATTTGACTTGTTTCGTGTTTGTCTTAGACTGCTGTACTGGAAATTTGCGCCAGGTTAGGGCTATTGCAGCAATTACTAATCAATGTTATTAGAATGATTAGTTGTACAAGTAGCACTGTCTGTAATGTTATCAAAAAAGTGCATTCCGTTTGGTACCCAGTAGTCGGCCGTTTCGTTTACAAAATGAACTAACGCAAAGCTGTACTCGATTTATTTCCAAATACTTTTTCCTAGTTCGTAGTTTTTAAATCATTTATCTCGTGGATTAACATTTTGCGTTCAGTTGTTTTATGAGAGGAGCCCGTAGCGGCAGAACGATTTTATAGCAGTCGTATGTCAATCTAAAGCCCCAATTATGCTTTTATACTGGTAACATATTTTTCCCTCTGGTGTTTTATTTAGACTTTTTAATGCAGTGGTTCACCGGGTCAAATTGTAAGAACAAACTTACATTTTTGCTGAACTTGGAGTTGGGGACTATTAAATAAGTTTTAAATAATATCTTCCTCCTTCTGTGACATGGAACCGCCACAGTTTCTAACTAGTATTGGTTATTTACCTCTAAATTAATCAAACTACGATTGACGGTTACAAGCGACGTTCAAAAAGTTTCCGTTAGGAGGTCTTAATTGCAGAATCGGTGTACCCACCAGCCAAACTAGCCGAGAGCGTTGAGGCAATCATCCCACCAACGCATTAGGGTGAAGATATCCGTTTGGTAAAACGCCGTGTCCTACGGTGTGCAGAGGTACGTATCTGCCTGCGGCACATTCTCGTCCGACAGGAACCGTCGACCTTTCAAGTCCATTTTTAAGGGACCGAAGGATTGATAATCGCATGGAGAGAGATCTGGACTATTCGGCAGGTGCTCGACCGTCTCTCATCGTGGAGCATTAACACTCCTTGTCGCAGTTTTCCACAACTATAGTTTTCGACAGGCATGCTGCCCCATAAACATTTTCAGTTGTCCAGTGAATATCTCCAGGAGTTTTTCCATCGGCAGCCAAGAAAAGAATAACAGCACGTTGGTCCTATTTGGAAGCGTCTGGTAAAAACGTCGCCATAGTTCATTCAGCTGCATTTACTGCTCGCACGTAGAAAAGACACGACTACCGCAATCATCACGTGCCTAACGTCGGTGCATATATACCCGCATCCGTTTCGGTACGTCGCATATACGGTGCAGCAACCCCCTCGAACGGAAACTCTTTGATCGCCTCTTGTGACGAACATCATAAACACCAACCTGTTATATCACACTGAAAAGCCAAAGAAACTGGTACACCTCCTAATATCGTGTAGGCTACCGGGAGCACGCAGAAGTGCCACAACGCGGAATGGCATGGACTCGGCTAATGTCTGAAGTAGCGCTGGAGGGAACTGATACCATGAATCCTGCAGGGCTGTCCATAAATCCGTAAGAGTACGAGGGCATGGAGATTTCTTCTGAACAGCACGTTGCGAGGCATCTCAGATATGCTCTATAATATTAATTTCTGGGCAGTTTGGTATACAGGGGAAGTGTTTAATCAGAAGAGTGCTCCTAGATCCACTCTGTAGCAATTCCGGGAGTGCAAGGTGTCGATTGTCCTGCTGTAATTGCCCAAGTCCGTCGGAATTCACAATGGACATGAATGGATTCAGGTTATCAGACAGGATACTTACGTACGTGCCATCTGTCAGAGTCGTATCTAGAGGTATCAGGGGTCCCATATCACTCCAAATGCACACGCCCTACACCGTTACAGAGCCTCCACCAGCTTGAACAGTCCCCTGCTGATATGCTGGGTTCTTGTATTCATGAGGTTGTCTCCATACCCGTACACGTCCATCCGCTCGATACAATTTAAAACGAGACTCGTCCGACCAGGTAACATGTTTCCAGTCATCAACATTCCAATGTCAATGTTGACGGACCCAGGCGAGGCGTAAAGCTTGTGTCGTATAGTCATCAAGGGTACACGGCTAGGTCTTCGTCTCTGAAAGCCCATGTGGATGATGTTTCTTTGAATGGTTCGCACGCTGACACTTGTTGATGGCCCAGCCCTGAAATCTGCAGCAATTTGGGGAAGGATTGCACTTCTGTCACGCTGAACGATTCTCTTCAGTCGTCGTTGGTCCCGATCTTGCAGGATTTCGGAGATTTGATGTTTTACCGGATTCCTGATATTCACGGTACACTCGGGAAATTGTAGTACTGGAAAATAGTCACTTCATCGCTACTTCGGAGATGCTGTGTCCCATCACTCGTTTGCCGACTATAGCACCAAGTTCAGACTCACTCAAATCTTCATAACCTGCAATTATAGAAGCAGTAACCAATCTAATAACCGCGCGATCTTTTGTCTTATATAGGCGACCGCAGCGCCGTATTCTGCCCGTTTCGCGATCTATTGTCTTATATAGGCGACCGCAGCGCCGTATTCTGCCCGTTTGCATATCTCTGTATTTGAGTATGCATGCCTATACTAGTTTCTTTCGCGCTGTAGTTCATATGTTCAAATAAAAAAAAAATAAATAAATAACGAATATTTATACGTTGTGTAACGTCCCCTTAGAAAAATTATAGATGACTGTGCTTAAACTGACACACAATATTTTTTTAGCGCAACGCAATCTGACTTTCAATAACCCCTACAAAAGAATGGCCCTGACTGACATTAACCTATACCTTTCACAAATCACTTACCTCACAAAAATCTTCGTTACTCGAACTACTGCAATACAGCAAGCGCCACTACTGCCAGCTAAATAAAAGATTCAAACTACGGAAGGCACTAACTACTGATAGGCAGAGTTAGCAAATGAAAGATTTTAATAGAGAACAAACAATGTATTTACCTTAATAGTCATAATATATATAGCAGTTCATGACATCCATTCTTAAAAATGTACTGTTTCTGATGGACACTCCTCCAGATTATCCATTCTCAAAAATCCGTCATCTCACTTCCCCACATCCACCACTGCTGGCAGCTCACCTCCAAATGCGCAACGCTACGCGCTGTTAACAGCCAACTGCCCAACACTACAATGGGATACAACAATGCAAACCAGCCACAGACAGCACACAGCACAGCCAGTGATTATCATACAGAGCGCTACGTGGCGTTACCAATATAAAAACCTAAACAGCCTACTTACATAGCCCCCACGCTCCCCACAAAAAATTTTACAAATTGTTTTGGGCAGTGGCCAATACAGATTTCAAAAAAAAATTTCATAATTACAATAACAAAGAAATCAAATGAACACACTTATTGATACAATGTTGGTCAAAAGCTAAAATTTTCTCACAGTCCATAAAGACAGTCCTGATCGTTCATCACAGTAAAACTGCAACGTTTTTCTCAAAGTCTGAGCAGTAAAAGAGAATGCACACGGAAGTAGTGGAATTCCATGCAGTCTTGAAGAAGTAGTGTTGTCCTTCCAACGGAAAGACAGTGTTGGCTCTTGACATGCAGACAGGTAATGGTCACAACAGAGCAAACCCACAGCAGAGTCAGTCGAAGTTTTGAAGAATATCGGTAGATAGGTCATCTCAGAGCAGACCCACTGTAGTCCCGGTAGAGATTACGGTATTGGTTGGCCACCAGAGGTGCAGACCCACTGCAGTCCTTGTAGAAATAATGGTGTTGGTGAGTCATCAAAGGTGTAGACCCACTGTAGTCCTTGCAGAGACGGCTAGCAGCCATCCGTTGCGACTGTACAGGTGCACAATCACCATAGAAGAGTCTTGTGGACAATATAGCAAGTCCATGAACCACCACTTGTGCACTCACAAAATTTTTTTTGAAATGTTCTTAGAACCAGCAATGCTGTTATCCAGTCCCTTGCTGAATTATTAACACATGTGCAAACACTATCAGTCCCTACTTCTCACATATTGTGCATTACTATGACCAAAAGAAACGTGTACAGTGAAATGTAACTTAATTTGAAGAACTGGTGTCTATACAATTTTAAATTTACAACATGAGAAAGGTACAAAATACATCATTAAAGAACATAACAATACAGATAACATGTGTAGTAAAACAGGCTTTACAGAAGAATAGAGATAAACATATGCATCAGTGTTACAGGAATTATGACATAAGTAAATACATAAAAGATCAGAATAACTTTTGAAACAGCAACTTCACACATGAGCGTTAAAACAAAACGGAATAAATAATGTCTAAACATCTTTACAAAGTAAATAACATATTATCAGAAAAATTCTACAACATAACTCTCATCAGATAAACACATAAAGACAGGAAGAACACAAATACCCAAGGGTACACAAACACATAGTGGGATAACACAAGGAAAGGACAGGGTTTGTTTTACTGCAGTATTTTGCAAACAAAACTTTCTTTACTTCTCGGAGATCTCCCTTTGTTCTTCATTATTTCCAAAAAGTCCTATCTATACCTGCCTTAAACTAAGGGACGAGGCAATGCAGCAGCACAAAACAATCGGCTCGCCTCCAACTGCGCAATGCTACGCGCTGTTAACAGCCAACTGCCCAACACTACAATGGCAGACAACAATGCAAACCAGCCACAGACTGCACACAGCACAGCCAGTGATTTTCATAGAGAGCGCTACGTGGCGTTACCAATATAAAAACCTAAACAGCCTACTTACAGTTGGTGTCATTTGGAGTGACAATTTGTAGTAAGTAATAATAGTAAGTAATAACGAGACAGTTATGTATCAGAACTTTACTGTCACCATATCGAACAGTTATGTAATTAGTACATACATTAAGTAATAATGTAGTTGGTGTTACAGCTAGGCAGCTAGAAACGAAATAGATATAATTTTAAAAAAATGGCTGTCATTCGTCATAGTTACATTACCGAAACATGAGGAAAATGAATATATAGTAATTATTAACGCATTTGTAATTTTTACAGAGAATATCGGAGCGACGCGATTGTGATGGGAACAGTCAATTGTTCTGGAACTTCACATTATTAAACGTGTCTTGATCGGACGCTAATGTGACGGCCAAAGCTATTCGCTGTCGCGCAGCTAGTAAGTTTTGATAAAGTTTTAAGTTCCTCACTATGTGTTTCAGTATCAAATTTAGCCCAGATTTACCTACCACTCTATAAAAAGTTTACGTATTATCAAAACTACGTACCCGAATACTGTTATCCAATAGAAGCTCGTAAGCTAACCTTTGACTAAACATAATCAAATTTGAATACGTCTATCACCTGCCACACTTCAACTAAGAAGAAGTAGAAGACTGCACATAGGCAAATACTGTTCCATAACAAGACCAAAGATTGTTTAACAGTAACATAACTTGCTCTCTCTCTGACGTGCACATTAATAACTTACAAAATCAAAATGGCATGGCGACCTTACCAAGTATCGCCAACGACGATCTTATTATTATAATGTATGGTTAGGCGTTAATGAATTGATGTACGTACCTCCATGTGACACGTGTGACTGTAATTAAAGACTGCAGATATAATTTTGTTTGAATAATTATGGTGCTGTGGCAAGATTTTCAGACCGCAATAAAACATAGCACGATGGCTCTTTACTGCGGATTAGCTCCTCTCTTTCCTACAATTTTAACCCAACAGCGCTGAAATATCGCAACGAGGCCAAGATCTGGTGTCATCATCTGCTGCTAGAGGGACATATTTAGAAAAAAGCAGGTAGGAATCCTCTGGAGAAAAACACCTGCGAGGTGTAATGGATTTGTACATCTTCGACCTCAACCCTCGTGTGTATGGTAAGTCTGTTACAACCAGGTACCAGGGCACCTAAATTGTTAACAAAGGAGTGTGTTTTAAGTACTCTCTGCCATGCACTTCACAGCGGTTTGCAGAGTATGGATGTAGGTGTAGATGTACATATTTCTAGCAGTGAGGTAACAACGCGCGCCAATACAAAAAAATCGTTCCAATTTGACACCTGAACCTCCATCCAAGATCCCCAGCTATTACTTTTATTTGCGTATATTATCCGCTTGATCTAATAATAGCGCGTTACCCGAAGAACCGCGGCCCTGGGAACGAAGCCTTCAGGCATCAGTTTCTGATGTAACCGCAGATGCGACGTGTGTCGCGTGTTACCTACCTACTTAAACGAAAAATCTGTAGTGAAACAAATCTCTGCGGTTTTGATTCGGGAGCTCGTTTCTCACCTCTGTATTGCGTCACATAACCGAGGATCTCCGTTTTCAAGCTGAAACTTCCTATTGAGTTCCGATTTGTTTCGTAATTGGTAAAATCTCGCTTAGATTCACGAATAAAGTCATCGGCTAAGTCGCAGGTAAATCAGGCGGTAGGATAATGGGAATATGCGGTCAGTGTGGAAAGAGATTGCTTAAATCTTCATGAATACTCTGCAATTCACTCTTAAGAGCCTGGCAGAGGCAAAATTGTACGCCTACCGTAGAATATTGCTCAAGTCTGTGAGACCCGTACCAAATAGGACCAAGAGGAAATACTGAACATCTACATCTACACTTCACAAGCCACCTTGCGGTGTGTGGCGGAGGGTACTTTGTGTACCGGTGTCACTTCCACCTTTTTATGTTCCAGTCGCGAATTGTTTGCAGGTAGAACTATTACTGGTAAGCCTCCGTACCTTTCTAATTTTGTCTTGATGGTAGTTTCGTGAGATACACGTGGAAGGAAGCAATAAATTGATTGACTCTTCTAGGAATGTACGATCTCGGATCTCTAACAGTAGGCCATACCGTGATGCAGAACACTTCTCTTGCAGTGTCTACAAGTAGAATTGGCTGAGCATCTCCGTGGCGCTTACTAAATGAGCCTGTAACCAAGTACGCTGCTCTTCTTTGAATTTTCTCTATTTCCTCTGTTAGTCCAGTCTCGTACGAATCTCATACTGAAGAGCAGTTTTGAAGCACAGTAGAAAGAATGTTTTGTAAGCTACTTCCTTTGTTGGTGGACTGCATTTCCTGAGGATTCTTCCAATGAATCTGTCTGCCGTCTGTATTTCTCGAGATTAATTTTATGTGCCCGTCCTGCTTTTCCGAGGCTTAACGCTTGCAGTGTTGGCAGCCAACATCACATCACTGCTTCGTAGATGCCTAACACACAGGGGACAATTTTCCAAAAGACAAGCGGTTATGTTACGATCGTAGGAGACAACCCAGACACTATTGGAAGCCGCAGGCCTCAAGGACCTGTTCTCTTCCCGAACTCAAGTGAACTAAAATAGGCCTATCACTGAGTGGTATTTAGGGCAACGCTTGGGCCAGTTTGCTCCGAGTGTGTTTCCTGGGACAGGTGCTGATTCCGCAAGGATTCCATGAGTCAGGATTCTCACTCGACAGCCGCCTACACGACGTCGCTCCGTTCATGTCTGACTTCCTGACTCCAGGAGCTGCCACCTATGGACTTCAAATGTATGGGGCGTCCTTGCCCAAGGATATTGGGACGTTGTCGCCGTGGCAGACTTCTGGACTTGCAAATTTACTCCTGTTTAACTTTCTAACAGTTACACGCAGGATATAGACAATTTTGCTCACTACAGGATTTATATTTTGTTCATTCAATTTGTATATTAAGAATGAGCTTCCTACAGGACTTTGACTTTTGTAAAGTGAAATTAGACTCAGTGACAATCTAATCGGTCTTCAGCCACCAAAGGTAAGAGAAGCGTTCAGTATGTAATGCAACACATGTTCCTTCTAGGTCAATTTCGATTCAAAAAATGCGAAATTTGATATGGACATCGTGGACTATTCCCGTGTATGTCCCTAAACTTTCAGTGCTACACGTAGCCTTCAAAACGGCGTCTGTAATGGAGGTGCGTTCCAAGCAGAGAGCTGTCACTGAGTTTCTTTTGGCGGAAAACCAGAGCATTGTAGATATTCATGGGTACTCGCAGCATGACTACGTTAAACCTGGAGAGAGTCGTTGGGCAAGGTGTGATTATCGCAACAAGGTCGAGCAAAAGTGTCCGATCTCCCGAGTGCCAGCTGGCCGCATGCATCTGTGACTCCTGCAATGTTGGAACGTGCGGACACTCTCATTCGAGGTGATCGACGGATCACAATCAAACATCTCGCTACACAACTGGACGTCTCTGTTGGTAGTGTCGACACACTCGTTCACCAGTTTCGATACTCACAAGGGAACCTCCCCATCGCACCCCCCTCAGATTTAGTTATAAGTTGGCACAGCGGATAGGCCTTGAAAAACTGAATACAGATCAATCGAGAAAACAGGAAGAAGTTGTGTGGAACTATGAAAAAAAATAGGCAAAATATGCAAACTGAGTAGTCCATGCGCAAGTTAGGCAACATCAAGGATAGTGTCAGCTCCGGAGCGCCGTGGTCCCGTGGTTAGCGTGAGCAGCTGCGGAACAAGAGGTCCTTGGTTCAAGTCTACACTCGAGTGAAAAGTTTACTTCCTTTATTTTCGCAAAGTTATGATCTGTCCGTTCGTTCAGTGACGTCTCTGTTCACTGTAATAAATTTAGTGTCTGTGTTTTGCGACCGCACCGCAAAACCGTGCGATTAGTAGACGAAAGGACGTGCCTCTCCAATGGGAACCGAAAACATTTGACTGCAAGGTCATAGGTCAACCGATTTCTCCACAGGAAAACATGTCTGATATATTCTATACGACACTGGTGACGGCATGTGCGTCACATGACAAGAATATGTTGTCGATCCACCTAACTTGTACACTTGGCGAATGGGTAAAAAGATTCTTTCATCTACCTTGCCCGCTTCAGCTTTTTTGTGGATGTGAGAATCACTCCCAAAAAAGTGATGGAAACATAACAGTTTGTCACATAAACTGCAACAAATGAATGCAACAGTTTCACAGTTGCACAGTTTTCCCTGTGCTGTGTCAAAACATATGTTTTTAACGTTTTCAAATTTTTCCGTGTGTAGACCGCCAAATCCTGCATATGTCCAAGCAAATCTGAACATGTCCTGGAATTTTGGAGAGCGAAGTTGATTATGTGTGAGTGCCTGAACTTTGATGACTGTCTGAAAATAAAAAATTAAACGTTTCACTCGAGGGAAGACTCGAACCAAGGACCTCTCGTTCCGTAGCAGCTCACGCTAACCACTTTCTTTCTTTTTTTTTTTTAATCTCATTTTGTTCGTTATTGTTCGTTGCAATTATTCGTGGCGGACGTCCCCAGACGCCAGTTGAAGTTCATTATTGATCCATTAAATCAGTTTTTTTTATTACAGAGGGCAGCTAACCCTCTAACCGAACACGCTGAGCTACCGCGCCGGCGACCACTGGACCGCGGAGCTCCTGAGCTCACATTGTTCTTGATGTTGCCTATCTTCCGCATGGACTACTCAGTTTGTATATTTTGCTTTTTTTTTCATAGTTCCACACAACTTCTTCCAGTTTTCTCGATTGATCTGTGTTCAGTTTTTCAAGGCCTATCCACTGTGCCAATTTATAACTAAATCTGAGGGGGGTGCAATGGGGGGGTTCCCTTGTCAGAAGTTGTGCCCACTGGGTTCCTCGCCGCCTAACAAGATGATAATGAGCAAAGAAGTACCATTTGTGCGGCATCCGCCACCGGTAGCTGAGTGGTATTAGCCGCCCTCTGTAATAAAAAACTGGGTCAACGGCTCAAAACTGAACTTGAACGCGTGTCCTGGGACATCCACACCGAAAAAATCCAAACGAACAACATCGGACAATTAAAAAAAAAAGTGGTCAGCGCGACAGAATGTCAATGCTAAAGGCCCGGGTTCGATTCCCGACTGGGTCGGAGATTTTCTCCGCTCAGGGACTGGGTGTTGTGTTGTCCTAATCATCATCATTTCATCCCTATCGACGCGCAAGTTGCCGAAGTGGCGTCAAATCGAAAGACATGCACCCGGCGAACGTCTACCCGACGGGAGGCCTTAGTCACACGACATATTATTTACCATGTGTGCGGAATTGCTTGCACTTTACGTGGCTGGTCATGACAATTTTTTGTCAAATATTGTCACATGCGACGAGACGTAAATTTGTCACATCGAATCGGAAACAAAACGGCAGTCGATAGTGGGACGCCATACCACCTCTCCTCCAAAGAAAACGCTCCACCCTCAGCCAGTTAAGTCACGGCGACCGTCTTCTGCGTCTCTGAAGCGGCTATTCTGTTTGATGTCCTCCCTCATTGTGCAACGATCATCTTTGAAGTGTACTGCGGTACTCTCAGGAAACTGAAGAAACGATTTCAGCGTTTTATCGCCACAACAATGCATGAAACGCAAGATCTTACACAAGAGGAGCTCAGACAACGTCATTGGACTGTTCTCCCTCATCCACCCTACAGCCCGGATCCCGCAACTTCCGACCTCTATCTCTTTGGCACAATGAATGATGCACTCCGTGACAAGCAGTGTGTGGATGATGGGGAAGTTACTGATGCAGCAAGATGTTGGTTCTGACGTCGACCAGTAGAGTGATAACTCGCGGACATTAGGCGCACGCAGCAAGGTGCCGTAAGGCCGTCGCATTGAACGGAGCGTATGTTGTAAAATAAGGCTTTGTTCAAATGGTTCAAATGGCTCTGAGCACTATGGGACTCAACTTATGAGGTCATTAGTCCCCTAGAACTTAGAACTAGTTAAACTTAACTAACCTAAGGACATCACAAACATCCATGCCCGAGGCAGGATTCGAACCTGCGACCGTAGCGGACTTGCGGTTCCAGACTGCAGCGCCGTTAACCGCACGGCCTAAGGCTTTGTAGCCAAAAGAGTAGGGAATAATACTGTGTGTTGTATTCCTGAATAAAACCAAAATCCTCTCAGAAAAAAATGCGTTGCATTACTTGTTGAACGCCCCATGTATTGCTGTTCTGTTTGAAGAAGGGACTTAGTTTGTTTTTCAATTCATGTTGCAGAAGATGTGCTAGTAGTCTTTGATAAGTAGGCTTGTTCTGTGAGTCTACGTGGATATTTTTTGTTCCGCCCTCGGTGGACAGAGCACTTTCCACTCCATATGGCTCCTTACACATACTCCTAGACGTTTTGTGGATGTAACTGCTTCCAGTGACTGTTCCACAACTGTATAATCTATGTACCTCAATAAGTTACGTTTAT
The DNA here is from genome assembly GCF_023864345.2 of Schistocerca serialis cubense. Taxonomy (NCBI): domain Eukaryota; kingdom Metazoa; phylum Arthropoda; class Insecta; order Orthoptera; family Acrididae; genus Schistocerca; species Schistocerca serialis. The sequence continues at coordinate 253,355,592 of NC_064645.1, read as the reverse complement.
TTATGCAAAGGGTGAATTGCCACTCCCTGCACCAGGCGTCGTTCCTCTGCATGTGTTCCTGCATTTGACTGCAATTTTCTAACGTTGTGACTTCTCCATGTACAACACTATCATCTGCGATAAGCCTTGATTATCCAACTTTACCTACAGGGGCAGTATGTACACATATATACCAGGTGGCCTACTTACGCCGTCCTCAATTGACGTTAGTTAACCATGTGTACCACAGACGCCGAAAAGTTTACCTAAGCAGAACAATAAAGGGGACTCCACACCAACAGAGAGAAGACCCGGCTAAACGGAAGACAAGCGCTTCAAACAAACACTTCACAGCTAGAACTGGTCGTATAGCTCCTCGCTACAAAACTTTATTGCTGTAGGAGGCGGCCTGATTAGATTTCCGGGCGTGGGATAGGTGTCTGTATAGAAGAATAATTATCCCTGAGCAAAACAATATGCACGGGGATCAAAGCATACTAATTATCTGCTGTTTCAAGGCATATCAGCATACGACAGCTAATTTATTAACAACGCTTAATTCACAGATTCGTGTTTCACAATTTGCTATCATACCTTTGATTGAAATAAAGAACTATGAATATAATGGATATCATACATTACGTTCCTTTAAACCTATCTTATAGACTGACAGAGCTTTATAACCGCATTATTCGTAATACAAATGTTGAAATACATGTCCGCCTTGTTGGATGCAAAGCTGTAAGCGCCTCTCGGTATTAGCATGGAGATGTCTTAACATTTCTGCAGATATTGAACCGTAAACATGACGAATTAGTTATTTTAACACTTCTGGATTTTCCGATTTCGTTTCGTAAACCCTGGCTTTGGTATAACCCCGTAAGAAAATATCCAAAGATCTCGCTGGTCATCGAATGCTATCACCACGATCTGTCCACCGTACGGAGTGCACACTGCTGAGATTTTCCGAAAGCCCTCTACAATACTGGCGTGGTGCACAATCGTGCTGAAACCAGTGCCTCATAGTTAACTGAAGTGGGATGTCTTCTAGAGTCGCCCAAGATTCAGTTCACTCTGCAGGATTTCAAATACAACCGGTCAGTTAGTCTGGGAGCGGAATAAACTGGTCCAATGGTATAGTCTCCTAGAATGCAGCACCATACGTTAACATCCCAGAGCACTTGCATGTGACATGGTTTCAACCAGTGAGCATTTGCTGGAGCCCAGTAATGTAGATTGTGACTATTGACAGTGGCGTCATTGGCGAAATAGCATTCATCCACCCATAATATCTGCCTGATGAACTCTTATTTACGGCTATTTCATTTACGAGACTTCTGCAGAACGATATCCGATTTTGGAAATCGTGACCATACAGCTGTTAGTGTAGGTGCAGCATAGGGATGCCATTTTCGTTCTTCCAGAATCCTTTGTACCGAAGACTTCGATATCCCCAGGTCCACTGCAACTCCTCTTTGTCCTAATTATGATGAGAAATAGACATTAATGGGCGAGGTCTAGTGACTTTCATGAAATGGAAATTTGTGGTAAGGTCTTATAGGACAAACTGCTGAGGTCATTGGACCCTAAGCTTACGCACTACTTAATCTAACGTAAACTAACTTACACTAAGGACAACACACACACCCATGCCCGAAGGAGAACTCGAACCTCCGACGGGGACAGCCGCCCGGACCGTGACAAGACGCTTAAGACCGCGCGGCTACCCCGCGTGGCTTGACTTTCATAATATTATTAATAATGACTATGATAGAATTATTATTATTACAAGTACAATAGCACTGCAACCTAAATTCAATTGCACGATAACACTTTCGTTTTCACTACATTGTACGTAGCGTTATTTTCCCTTAAGCTATGCTTACCGTGCTCCAAAATACTCAATAACGTTCCTGGCAACATCGTGCGTCCCGGATTGCTTTTTCCACGACACGTTGTACCTGTAAACCACTCTCGGTTCTTAAACGAATCTATATAGTCTAATGCGATTTTGTCCGCAGCTCGTGGTCGTGCGGTAGCGTTCTCGCTTCCCGCGCCCGGGTTCCCGGGTTCGATTCCCGGCGGGGTCAGGGATTTTTCTCTGCCTCGTGATGACTGGGTGTTGTGTGATGTCCTTAGGTTAGTTAGGTTAAAGTAGTTCTAAGTTCTAGGGGACTGATGACCATAGCTGTTAAGTCCCATAGTGCTCAGAGCCATTTGAACCATTTTATATAGTCTAGTAATATGTGTAGAAAGTAGAGGTCGCATTGGAGAACATCGTGAATATAGGCTTCGGGCCTCAGCTACAGTGCAGTGTGTCCCACCATAGATCACTATCATATCGTTGTAGTCTTCGCTAGAGTACATTGCAGTTGTTACCTGTTTGACTGTAAGGCCTGAATCTGACGACAAACACACGGCCAAGCGACCTTATCAGAGCCGGGAGGGAAACGCACGTACATGGCGGCACAGCTCGCTGGAGGTTCGCTAGTACCTGCACTTCCCGTTTGCATAGCAGTGACGAGGGAACCGTTCTTGCACTAATGTGGGCCACCTGGTTGGTGACGGAAAGCAATGGCAACACCAAAAAAATAACTAATGTAGAGTAATGAAATTTCGGGAACACATTTGCCTAGGTAGACTAATATATTTCGGTGATAAACACTGCATGATCACAGGTTAATGTAAGTGCGAGATAAGCCATTGCAAATACGAAGCAGCCGGTGCAACCGCCAGAATGTTGAATGCAAACATTCAAACGTGCAAGCATTGTGCTGTACAAGTGTTGGATGTCAGTTTGCGGTATGGAGTTCTACGCCTGTTGCACTTGGTCGATCAATGCAGGGACTCTTAAAGCAGGAGTTGTCATCCGATGATGTCACGTTAGTTCTCAATTGGCGACAGATCTGCCGATCGAGCAGGTCAAGGCAACATGTGCAATGTACTGCTAATACATAGAAAGAAAGATCCTTTATCATTTAGCTACAATATAGCGTCTCAGCAACTGGAAGCAGTTAATTCCATAAATTATGTGGGTGTAGGCATTAGTAGTGATCTAAAATGGAATGACCATATAAAATTAATCGTTGGTAAATCAGATGCTAGACTGAGATTCATTGGAAGAATCCTAAAGAAATGCAGTCCGAAAACAAAGGACGTAGGTTACATACAGTACGCTTGTTCGCCCACTACTTGAACACTGCTCACCGGTGTGGGATCCGTACCAGATAGGGTTGATACAAGAGATAGAGAAGATCCAACGGAGAGCGGCCCGCTTCGTTACAGGATCATTTAGTAATCGCAAAAGCGTTACGGAGACGATAGACAGATTCCAGTGGAAGACTCTGCAAGAGAGACGCTCAGTAGCTCGGTACGGGCTTTTGTCAAAGTTTCGACAACATACCTTCACTGGGGAGTCAAGCAGTATATTGCCCCCTCCACGTATATCTTGCGAAGAGACCATGAGGATAAGATCAGAGAGATTAGAGCACACACAGAGCCATACCGACGATCTTTCTTTCCACGAACAATACGAGACTGGAACAGAAGGGAGAGCCGATAGAGGTACTCAAAGTACCCTCCGCCACGCACCGCATGGTGGCTTGCGGCGTATGGATGTAGATGTAGATGTAGACACTCTGTAGAGCATATTGGGTTACAAGTGCAGTATTTGAGCGAGCGTTGTCCTATGGGAAAACTATACTTCATGAATGGCAGCACAACAGGTCGAGTCCCAAGTCTGACACACAAATTTGCAGTCAGGGTGCGTGGGATACCACAAGAGAGCTCCTGATATCATTCGAAATCGCACACCCAGACCATAGCTCCAAGTGTAGGCCCAGTGTGTCTAGCACCCCGACAGGTTGGTTGCAGGTCCTTAACTGGCCTCCTTCTAACCAACACATACCCGTCACTGGCACCAATACAGGACCAGCTTTCATCAGAAAACACAACACAGCTCCACCTTGCCCTCCAATGAGCTCTCGCTTGGCACCACTGTAGCCGCAATTGGCGGCGGTTTGGGGTCAGTGGAATGCACGCTACAGGGTGTCTGGCTCGGGGTTGTCCTTGAAGCAATCGATTTCTAACAGTTGCTTGTGTCACTGTGGTGCCACCTGCTGCTCAGACTGCTGCTGCAGATGCAGTACGGTACGCCAGGGCCATACGCTTAACACGATGGCCTTCCTTGTCGGTAGCGCCACGTGCCCGTCCGGAATCCGGCGTTCTTGTGACCTTACATTCTCGTGACCACAGCTGCCAGCAATCATGTACAGTGGCGACATACCTGCCAAGTCTTTTTGCAATATCTTAGGAGGAATATCTAGTTTCTCGTAGCCCTATTACACGACCTCGTTCAAATTCAGTGAGGTGTTGATAATGGTGTCTTTGTCACCTTAAAAGCATTCTTTACTAACATCTACTCACCTTGTCCAATCTCTAAATTAACTAAGTTCACGAAATATACAGTGTATATTTAAAGCAAACGTGATTTGCATTCTCATAGCGGCGTTACCAGCGCCACATTTATGCGACCGGCACGAAATTTGAATAGACATAGTGTTTCACATTTAGAAACACGCCTAGCAACTTTGGTTTACGCCGCTCGGCTCTTTCTTGGTGTTGTGATTTATTTCCCTCAATATATAGCAAAAAGTAAAGGTCCTATAACATCTTCTTGTAGAAATAGTAAAACAGCCAATCACTTGAAAATTGGAAAGCTTATTAATACGCCTTTACCATGGTTACAACGTTTATAAAAACTTCTTCGGAGGAGGATAAATGTGGACAACCGGATTATATGTTGTGACAGAGGTACGTTAAAATATAGCCGAAAGGCGTCGTTAGATATAAATTTCACCTCCATATTAAATCAAAATATGCACAATATGGTTATTGTTATGGTGCTTGCTTTCCAATGTTCAAATGCTCAGATGGCTCTGAGCACTATGATGAGGTCATCAGTCCCCTAGAACTTAAAACTATTTAAACCTAACTAACCTAAGGACATCACACACATCCATGCCCGAGGCAGGATTCGAACCTGCGACCGTAGCGGTCGCGCGGTTCCAGACTGAAGCGCCTAGAACCGCTCGGTCACAGCGGCCGGCTTACCAATGTGCAGGTAGTGCACTAGTTGCTCATATTTTACTTCTGAAGAGGACTTTTTATAATCATTAAAACCATTGTAAAGCGGTTTTAAGAAACATTCTAATTTGCAACTTACTGGTTGTTCTACTATTTCATCAAGATTTCCTTCTACGGTTGCTCCTCTGGCCACTTGCAATTTTTTTCTGAAGACTTCTCTCTGTTCAGAATGACATTCTACCTGTTTGCTAGAAACTATTAACTATTCAGTCCAACCACACAGCTGGCCTGATAGTCCATACGCTCGCTTTTTGTTCATTAGACGGCAATGTGGAACTGTATGGAATGCCTTCCGGAAGTCAACGAACACGACATCTACCAGGGAGCCAGTATCTACTGCTTTCTGGGTTTACTGAACGAACAGAGGCAGCTGGGTTTCACACCATCGTTATTTTCTAGGAATAATATGCGAGCATAAAATGTGTTCCAAAATTCTACAACAGGTAACTGTCAGAGATATAGGTCTTTAGTTTCGTGTGTGTTCGACGAATCTTCTTGGAAACAGGAAAGACCTGTGCTCTTTTCCAATCATTAGAAACACTTCGCATCTCTAGGCAGCTACGGTAAGCTGCCGCTAGACGAGGGGAAATTCTCTGGCTTATTTTGTGTGAAAACGAACTTGTGTACCGTCAAATCCAGTGACCGTACCTTTATTGAGCGATTTCGGTTTTTTTATGTCCCTTGGTCATTTATTTCGATATCTGTCATTTTGACATTCGTGCGACTATGTAAAGGAGGAAATACAGTGCGATCTTCCTGTGTGAAACAGTTTTGAAAAAATAAGTTTAGTATGTCGGCCTTTTCTGTGTCATTCTCTGCTTCAATGTCTGTATGGTCACAGAGTAGTTTCGACCCGTTTACTGATTGAACATATGATCAGAGCATCTTATTATTTTCTGTCAGATTGGTGGATAGAGTTTTACTTTCGTATTCGTTGAACGCTTCATGCATAGACCTCCTTACGCTAATTTTGGCTTTTTTTCTGTGAAGTTTAGGCTGCGTTTGAATTTAGACCGAAGCTCTCTTTGCTTTTATAACAGCTTCCTAACAACGCTATCAGACCGTGGTGGATCTTTACCACCCCTTACAATACATAAAGGGTGTAACAAAAATGTACGGCACAAACTGCAGAACACACTCCTCACACTCAGGCGAAGAAATTATGTTACGTGGACATTGGTCTGGAAACGCCTTGTTTCCGTGTTACAACTCATTTCTCCAACTCTACTCATGGAAAACACACAAGAACAGAACGTTAGAATCATGGGGAACATGCACTCTTGTTGACGTCTGGTTATTTTGTGCACCTCCAGTGTTTTGCTTTATACGCCCCTGTTGACATGCGATATTGTCACTGATTGTTTACAGATTCGGTGACAGATGGATGCGTAGAGATGGACCAATTGCCATGCCTGCGCACGCTCGAGATTTAAACCTACTGGGCTTTTATTTGTGGGGACATTTGGAAGCTCTTGTGTCTGAAACCCCAGTAAAAGATGTACAGAGTCTCCCTGCCCGAATTATGGAAGGTTGCGAAACCATACGCATTACTCCAGGGTTACATCAGATCATTCGAGATTCGCTGCGACGGCGGGTTAATGCATGAATCACTGCCTATGGAGGGCATATTGAACATCTCCTGTCAGAAGTAGTTGCATGTAGTATACTGGTACGTTCTGTTCGTGTTTGTTTCCCACGATTAATGAGTTGGACAAAATGCGTTGTAACATGGAAACAAAGCGTTTCCAAACCCACGTTCATCTATCATAATTTCTTCGACTACGTGTGAGGAAAGTGTCCTGCAACTTGTGTTGCCGTACAGTTTTGTTACACCCTATACGGGGTGGACCATTGACCGTGACCGGGCCAAATATCTCACGAAATAAGCGTCAAACGAAAAAACTACAAAGAACGAAACTTGTCTAGCTTGAACGGGGAAACCAGATGGCGCTATGGTTGGCCCGCTAGATGGCGCTGCCATAAAACAAACGGATATCAACTGCGTTTTTTTTTAATAGGAACCCCCATTTTAATTACATATTCGTGTAGTACGTAAATAAATATGAATCTTTTAGTTGGACCATTTTTTTGTTTTGTGATAGATGGCGCTGTAATAGTCACAAACATATGGCTCACAATTTTAGACGAACAGTTGGTAACAGGTAGGTTTTTTAAAATTAAAATACAGAACGTAGCTCCGTTTGAACATTTCATTTCTATTGTTCCAATGTGATACATGCACTTTTGTGAACTTATCATTTCTGAGAACGCATGGTGTTACAGCTTGATTACCTGTAAATACCACATTAAAGCAATCAATGCTCAAAATGATGTCCATCAACCTCAATGCATTTGGCAATAGGTGTAACGACATTCCTCTCAAGAGCGAGTAGTTCGACTTCCGTAATGTTCACACATGCATTGACAATGCGCTGACGCATGTTGTCAGGCGTTGTCGGTGGATCACGATAGCAAATATCCATCAACTTTCCCCATAGAAAGAAATTCGGGGATGTCAGATCCGGTGAACGTGCGAGCCATGATATGGTGCTTCGACGACCAATCCACCTGTCATGAAATATGCTATTCAATACCGCTTCAACCGCACGCGAGCTATGTGCCGGACATCTATCATGTTGGAAGTACATTGCCATTCTGTCATGCAGTGAAACATCTTGTAGTAACATCGATAGAACATTACGTAGGAAACTAGCACCATTTAGATTGCCATCGATAAAATGGGGGCCAATTATCCTTCATCCACAATGCCGCACCATACATTAACCCGCCAAAGTCGCTGATGTTCCACTTGTCGCAACCATCATGGATTTTCCGTTGCCCAATAGTCCATATTATGCCGTTTTACGTTACCGCTGTTGGTGAATGAGCTTCGTCGCTAAATAGAACGCGTGCAAAAAATCTGTCATCTTCCCCTAATTTCTCGTGTGCCCAGTGGCAGAACTGTACATGACGTTCAAAGTCGTCGAAATGCAATTCCTGGTGCATAGAAATATGGTACGGGTGCAATCGATGTTGATGTAGCATTCTCAACACCGACGTTTTTGAGATTCCCGATTCTCGCGCAATTTGTCTGCTACTGATGTGCAGTTTAGCCGCGACAGCAGCGAGAACACCTACTTGGGCATCATCATTTGTTGCAGGTCGTGGTTGATGCTTCACACGTGGCTGAACATTTCCTGTTTCCTTAAATATCGTAACTATCCGGCGAACGTTCCGGACTCTTGGATGATGTCGTCCAGGATACCGAGCAGCATACATAGCACACGCCCGTTGGGCATTTTGATCACAATAGCCATACATCAACACGAAATCGACCTTTTCCGCAGTTGGCAAACGGTCCATTTTAACACGGGTAATGTATCACGAAGCAAATACAGTCCGCACTGATGGAATGTTACGTGATACCACGTACATATACGTTTGTGACTATCACAGCGGCATCAATCACTAAGCGAAAACAGTGTTCCAACTAAAACATTCATATTTCTTTACGTATTAAACGAAAATGTAATAAAAAATGGGGGTTCCTATTTTAAAAAACGCAGTTGATAGCCATTTGACCTATGGTAGCGCCATCTAGCGGGCCAACCATAGCGCCGTCTGGTTTCTCCCTTGAAGCTAGACGAGTTTCGTTCTTTGTAGTTTTTTTGTTTGATGCTTATTTCGTGAGATATTTGGCCCGGTCACTATCAATGGACCACCCTGTATATAAAACATGCTCAAAGAACAGCAGCACGAATGTCTTTGACTCACGGGAGAACATTACGCTGAATTAGCTGACTTGGCAGACGTTTAAGATTGACGATAACTATCTCGTGAAAGCCTAGTTACAGGTCATCAAGAACCAGTGTTAATTGAAAGCTCCAGGAATGTTCTTCAGCACGTACGTACCGCGAACTCAACATCATACGAACTACAGTGAGCGCAGGGGGATTGCCTTGTGCCATACACTTAACTGTGGTTTGAAGAAAGGAAGTTCAAATTGCTCTAAGCACTAGGGGACTTAACATCGGATTTCATCAGTCCCCTATGACTTAGAACTACTTAAACCTAAATGACCTAAGGACGTCACACACATCCATGCCTGAGGCTGGATTCGAACCTGCGACCGTAGCGGTCGCGCATTTCCAGACTTAAGCGCCTAGAACCGCTCGGCCACACCGGCCGGCGTGGTTTGAAGAGTATGGATGTTAGTGTAAATGTACGTTTTCATCGGAGAACTTGTGTGGTAGCCCACAAACACATTATTTTTTTAAATAAAAGAATTCTTTCATCTTTGTCATTGAGTCGCAAGTTTCCTCAAAGAAGCTTTTGTGTGCACCAAAGCATCGAGATATTCACGTCAACTAAAGGATTTATGTCACTGTGAAGATTCCAGTATTTCGGTGAACCAATTCACTGATAATCGTCACGTTCTACGGTCTGCCACAGGAAAGGGCAAAAATGTATGTGTACAGTGAAATGAATTAGATAAGCTTTCTCTTTCTGTTTTCCGGATTAAAACTGTTTGCTGCATGGAATGTTTGAATAAAAAAGTTGAGGCTTATCGTGTCGTCGTGAAGCTATTAAGGATGGAGAAATAATGTGAAAGTGACTTTAGGCCCTAACCAGTTACTTAAATAATTATAATTAATTTACATTAAAGTAGTAATAACAGTAGTGATAATAGAGTTTAGAAAAGACTTGAAATAAGATTTACATAAATCCAAAATAACATAACAGTACTGCCTAGTAAATAATAGCAACAATAATAAATACAATATGGACAGTATAAAGCGGGAATCGGCCGTGAGGTGAAACAAACGACAACTTTGACTTCCCAAGGAATGCAGAATTGTGCTACAAAGCAAGACCCGTTCCCTCTCTTGCAGAGCTAGCAGTCAACGCCTGTAATCTATTGAAATTGTAAATGAGAGGATAGTTTGAAAATTTCTCTGTACGTCAGTGAAACAATTTTTATTTTTCAATGCAGTCTCCCTATATTCCTGTACACAAATACATTTGGTCCAGCGATGTCCCTGTACATTGAACTCATCTCAAAAATTAGATTCCTCCAGCCCTGCAAACTACCCGTCAGTTTGGGCAGCCAGTTCTTCGTTTGAAGGAAATCTCCGTGCGCCAACGAAAATTTTCAGTTTGAGGACGAGATGGAAGTTTGATGGAGCCAAATGAGGCGAATAAGGTGGGTGTAGCAACAATACGTATCTTAGTTCACGTATTACGTAATTTTCTCCTATCCAACTCTACTGTTGATATTTGATATACGCGCTGAGATGACATCTCTACAACTTCAGCAATTTTCTCGCACTTTCAGTCAACGATCCTCCATGACCATTTTATGCGCTTTCGCAATAATTTACGAGGCAGTGACAAATTTTGGCCTACCACTACGCTGATCATCATCTAATTTGTCCCGCCGGCCGCTGGTGGCCGAGCGGTTCTGGCGCTACAGTCTGGAACCGCGCGACCGCTGCGGTCGCAGGTTCGAGTCCTGCCTCGGGCATGGATGTGTGTGTTGTCCTTAGGTTAGTTAGGTTTAAGTAGTTCTAAGTTCTAGGGGACTTATGACCTCAGCAGTTGAGTCCCATAGTGCTCAGAGCCATTTGAACCATCTAATTTGTCCCCACCAAATTTAAACTCGTTTCTCGACTTTGCAACAGTTAAATATGAAGGAGCAGAGTTCCCCAGTGGGTTACGAAAATCAGTATGAATTTTCTATGCTTTCACACTTTCTCGACTTCACAACAGTTAAATATGAAGGAGCAGAGTTCCCCAGTGGGTTATGAAAATCAGTATGAATTTTCTATGCTTTCACACTTTCTCGACTTCACAGCAGTTAAATATGAAGGAGCAGAGTTCCCCAGTGGGTATCAGTATGAATTTTCTAAGCTTTCACACTTTTCTTTGCTTAATCACTGCTTCAATATCGATTTTTTTCGTCTCTGCTAATCGCTGCTTAATAACAACAGAGAGATGTCTGCATCACAGATGTCTCACTCAAAGCACTGAGGCACCTACTCTTAAGCTCAATCTCGTTGCGCTAGGGCGGACATCTAGAGGTGCTCCGCGAATTTTCTAACTGCCTTAGTAAATTAACCTCTGGATGCAAGAATAATCTTAACGTGGCAATATCGATTTGGGCGTTACCTGCCGTATCCTCAGACGCACCGTGTATGTACACTGATCAGCCATAAAATTATGACCACCTACCTAACAGCTGGTGCGTCCACCTTTTTAATGGATAACAGCAGCGACGCATCATGGCTTGAAAGCAATGAGTTCTCGGTAGGTCGCTGGAGGGAACTGGCACCACATCTGCAGAACACAACTCACCTAATTCCCAATTCCCGTAAATTACGAGGATGGGGGCAACGAGCTCTGACTCCAAGTTCAGTCACAGCCCAGATGCGTTCGTTCGTGTTCAGATCTGACGACTTGAGGGGTGGGGGAGTGGGGGGGGGGGGGGGGGCACAGCACACCAATTGGGACTCCCCACTGTGTTCTTCGAACTATTCCATCAGACTTCTGGTCTTGTGACGTGGCACATCATATTGTTGAAAAATGCCACTTTCGTCGGGAAACGTGACCGCCACGGAGGAGTGTATATGGTCTGCAAGCAGTATACGATACTCTTTGGTAGTCGTGGAGCCTTGCAGAAACTCCATTGGACCCACGGTTGCCCACGTGAGTGGAGCCGCTGCCAGTTTTCTCCATACCGCAGTGCAGGTGTCAAGGAGCTGTTCCCCTGGAAGACGACGGATTCGCGCCCTCCCATCTGCATGGTAAAGCAGGGATCGGGATTCACCGGACCATGCAAAACTCTGCCACTTCACCAGCGTCCAATTCCGATGGTCACGTGCCCATTTCAGTCGTAAATGCCGATGTCGTGAACTTAACATTGGCACATACATGGGTCGTCGACTGCGGAGGCACATTGTTAGGAGTGTGTTAAGACACACATTTACTGTGCCCATCATTACAGTCTGACGCTAGTTCCCCTACCGCTCGCCCTGTATCCTGTTTTACCAGTCTGCTCAGCCTACGACGTCCGACATCTGAATGAGAGGTGGCCTCACAACCCCACGACGTCTGGAGGTGGTTTAAGTGTTGAAGATATTCAGCAAAGCACTCCTCGAACAACCGACAAGTCGTGCCGAGCCTCGGGGCCATCACAAACTCAGATAGATCGAGCGTCTTCCCCATTCCACAAACAGATAGCTCGCTCTCTGATACCACATGCACCAAACATGTGTCCGACTAGCAGTCATTCCTCGCTAAATGACGCTGCTATCGCCTGGACGGGTTTATATCGATAGCAGGTCGGTGATCATAATGTTCTGGTTGATCCGTGTATACATCTAATGGCTGTGAGGGATGTTTTCTGCGGGATCACAGCATGGTATCACCACCGACCAGCAATATCATGCGAAACCCCCAGCAGACTACGTGTGTGGTGAATCGTTTTGCATGTACTCGAATCAGTTATGCAGACTTTTTTTTTCACATGTCATGTTATCTGAAAAACGAGGTTTTGGAAGTAATTAACCGGTTCTTGAGTAGATTAAAATCACTGTGTGCGCATTTTTGTGTGGCACAAAGGAATAAAAAAAGTTAAGCGTAGTATCACGTGAATATGGCAATGAGACATTAATGCTACGTTTTTCTCGCTCAAATAATCAGTAGTTTGATGAGCCAGTGAACAACATTGTCAGATTAAGAATGATTAGACGTTTTTGATTTCATCGGTGACTTGTGGCAAACATATCGTTGTGTACTATTCAGCATAAACCGTTCTTCGATATTCTAAGGCAATCGTCCTGCATGTCCAGTGGAAACAAACAAAACAGGAGATCATCTTCTTGGAAGTGCTCAACGAACGAACCACTTTTTCTGGTTTGCGACCATGTTGGAGCATCTAAGTAATTGACTGCTGCTTATTTTTCTTCATTCAAAGGGGTAATAACTGGGAGGCCTTGGACACGGCCAACCGATTCAGCTCATATTTGGCATGTCACTTGTGTACAACGTGAAATGAAAAGTCTGAGATACTTTGACACAATACCTTTCCCTCACCCCGCTCCCTCCCCCCCCCCCCCTTTCCTTTTTTTTATGAAACTATCCATACGTTTCGTGACTTGCAATACATTCAAAACTGACGGGATCGAAAAGTAATTGAAAACTGAGAGTTTTTCGTCATCATATGTATTATAATTCATCTGCCCTTGCCGATTCGTTTTATGCAACCCTCACAATCTCTGTATCAGGAACGGTTTTCACAAAGGCACAGTCGTGTAAACAATATAGATTCTCTCTCAGAGCTTTGGGCGACTGTTAGCGAACGGATTCATACTGTAAAAAGTACGAGTGAGGACTGGCCATGAGTTACACCATATTTTGGGACCAACATATACCTTACTCCTGCCATACTTACCGAGCTGTCTCCAATCTTTCTTTGTGTAATTAGCGGCGTAGTCCGTTTATAGTACATAATTGTTCGTGAATGGTTCAAAAAGTTGCTTTACAAAGTGTGTTTCAGCATGGGAAACAACAAAATGAAAAGGAGACATCCAAAGGCGAAGCGTGGATGCATAATCTTTGCTGTATATAACCTCGGAACCATTTACAAAAGATTAAATACTATAAAGGGAATAAATTAAGAGTCATCCAAAACCTGTATGACTACATCACTAATTACAGGAAGAAAGACTGGAGACGGATCAGAATGGCAGAAGTAAGGTATATTCAAAAATACAGTGTAACTCATGGTCAGTCCTCATTTGTATTTTTTACATTATGATTCCGTTTGTTAACAGTTGCCCAGAGCTCCGAGGGTAAATTTATATCGATTAGGTGGTTATAGCCAGTATGGACACAATTCCTGAAACAGACATAGTTCGGGTTGTGTAAAAAGGATCGGTTAGGGTAGCTGAATCACGCTGTGTATAGGTTCCGAGAACACATATTTTCCTGCAAATCTGGAAAGGAAACTCCGGAGTAACGGGCAAAAACTATGGCTGGGGAGCAGAAGTCTGTGTTCGATTCCCAGAAGCATTCTACAGATTTTGTTTGTTTGTTAGTCTTTCATATAGAAACTGGTAGGAATAGAAGGGTTAGTAGGCAAGAAAATCAGTAAGGAGTAATAACAACGGAGGCAAATATACTTTAAAAAAAAGGGTTAGTGAAGAATTACGCTCATATAAAGTTTCAACTTCTCTTACGACTGCGTATAAGGATTTTGCATTTTCTCAGGCGACACTAGGGTGTTTTTGAACATCTCTCAAGTTGAGCGGAATCCACCGGGGACGGACGTTTTTTACAGATAAGTGTTCAGTGGAATCAAATGTACTGCAGGCTTCGATACTGTTAAGGATGCCACTATCTCGCAGTATTCCACATGGTGCACCTTATCAATCTTGTGATCTATGGGTCACTCTTAACAGGACGCTCAGCTTCAAAGAACACTTACTGAAATCTGCTACTAAGATGAAGTCAAGAAATAGCATCTTGCAGAAACTTCGTGGCACTGCATGAGGATCCTCAGCTCCAACGTCTGCTTGTGGACTGGTATACCTTGTGGCAGAATATTGCGCGGCAGTCTGGATCAATAGCCCATACACCAGACTTGTCGATATGCACCTCAGCCACACTATGCGCACCACCACAGGAACTATCGGAAATACTCCAAATTTCTGGCTGCCTATTCTCAGCCATATAACTCCCCAATTTTTGCACCTTGAAGCTGCTCTCAAGCGGGAGTTTACAAAAATGGCTGTGATCCTTACCTCCCTATACATCAGGACATTCCTCGCTCAATAAAAACAGACTTCGCTCCCATTACCCACCTCTACAAGATGTAAAATCTCTGATGGACAACGAAGCTCCAATAGCAGATCGATGAACAGAAATATTGCAGAACAACACTACCCCGGAACATCTGAATATGCCTTGCATCTCGACTAGGTCACCAGAATTTGAAGAACATCGCAAGATCTCCTCAGCACTCTATAGAACAAGGACAAATAGCGGCAGATGTGCTGACTCATTGTACAAATGAGGATTAACAGCATCGCCCAGCTGTGACTGTGCTGTAGAACGACAAGTTGTTCGGCACATCATACGTGCATGCCCAACTCGATCCTTTCCTGGCGATCTGGTGGAGTTACTGTTAGCAACTAAGGCATCAGTTGTTTATGTTCAGCTGTTGGACATAACCAGTGACTTTCGTTGCCTTTTAAATATTGTAAATTTAATCAACATGTAATCATGACATCCTATCCTAAGTGATACATATCTGTGTATGTATTGTTAAAAGAATACTTCCTTGTGTGATGTTTTGTTAGCCATATATTAAACAAAATAAATCAATCTTGTTGCGCACAGCATCGATGCTTTTGGAACAAAGACCGATTCCATAGCTGAAGGAAGCACGGCCACGGGGAAACTCTGCAGATCAAGTGTAAGCAATCGTTTCTTGAAGTCCTTGATAGCCAAAAGTTGAATGAGACAATTAGAAGCATTTTTTCCTTTGGCGCTTCCTGTATACAAACTACTCGCCGAATTTTTAATCTTCCATTCTTTTTATAATAACAAATGACAAATTGTGAAATAACAGTAGTGTCACATCTCAATAGCGCCATCCAGCTATTTGTATAAACTGGAAAGACAAAGTATAGATACCTATATACTATATGATCAAAACTATCCGGACACCTGGCTGAAAATGACTTACAAGTTCGTGTCGCCCTCCATCGGTAATGCTGGAATTCAGAACGGTGTCGGCCAATCCTTAGCCTTGATGACAGCTTCCACACTCGCAGGCATACGTTCAATCAGGTACTGGAAGGTTTCTTGGGAAATGGCAGCCCATTCTTCACAGAATGCTGCACTGAGGAGAGGTGTCGATGTCGGTCAGTGAGGCCTGACACGAAGTTTGCTTTCCAAAGCATCCCAAAGGTTTTCAATAGGATTCAGGTCAGGACTCTGTGCAGGCCAGTCCATTACAGGGATGTTACTGTTGGGTAACACTCCGCCACAGGTCGTGTATTATGGACAGGTGCTCGACCATGTCGAAAGGTGCAATCGCCATCCCCGAATTGCTTTTCAAAAGTGGGAAGTAAGCAGGTGCTTAAAACATTAGTGTAGGCCTGTGCTGTGATAGTGACACGCAAAACAACAAGAGGTGCAAGCACCTTCAATGAAAAACACGACCACACCATAACACCAACGCCTCCGAATTTTACTGTTGGAACTACACACGTTGGCAGATGACGTTCACCGGGCATTCGCAATACACACACCCTGCCATCTGATCGCCACATTGTATACCGTGATTCTTCACACAACGTTTTTCCACTGTTGTTTTTGGGGGTGTCCGGATACTTTTGATCACATAGTGTATATACTGAACTGAAAGAAGCAGATACATGCTAAAATCAGAAACTAGTAATGTATACGGGTGTTACAAAAAGGTACGGCCAAACTTTCAGGAAACATTCCTCACACACAAATAAAGAAAAGATGTCATGTGGACATGTGTCCGGAAACGCTTATTTTCCATGTTAGAGCTCATTTTAGTTTCGTTAGTATGTACTGTACTTCCACGATTCACCGCCAGTTGGCCCAATTGAAGGAAGGTAATGTTGACTTCGGTGCTTGTGTTGACATGCGACTCATTGCTCTACAGTACTAGCATCAAGCACATCTGTACCTAGCATCAACAGGTTAGTGTTCATCACGAACGTGGTTTTGCAGTCAGTGCAATGTTTACAAATGCGGAGTTGGCAGATGCCCATTTGATGTATGGATTAGCACGGAGCAATAGCCGTGGCGCGGTACGTTTGTATCGAGACAGATTTCCAGAACGAAGGTGTCCCGACAGGAAGACGTTCGAAGCAATTGATCGGCGTCTGAGGGAGCACGGAACATTCCAGCCTATGACTCGCGACTGGGGAAGACCTAGAACGACGAGGACACCTGCAATGGACGAGGCAATTCTTCGTGCAGTTGACGATAACCCTAATGTCAGCGTCAGAGAAGTTGCTACTCTACAAGGTAACGTTGACCACGTCGCTGTATGGAGAGTGCTACGGGAGAACCAGTTGTTTCCGTACCATGTACAGCGTGTGCAGGCACTATCAGCAGCTGATTGGCCTCCACGGGTACAATCCTCATTTCAGTGCAAATGTTCTCTTTACGGATGAGGCTTCATTCCAACGTGTTCAAATAGTAAATTTTCACAATAAACATGCGTGGGCTGACGAGAATCCGCACGCAATTGTGCAATCACGTCATCAACACAGATTTTCTGTGAACGTTTGGGCAGGCATTGTTGTCTTGATTGGGCCCCACGTTCTTCCACCTACGCTCAACGGAGCACGTTATCATGATTTCATACGGGCTACTCTACATGTGCTGCTAGAACATGTGCCTTTACAAATACGACACAACATGTGGTTCATGCACGATAGAGCTCCTGCACATTTCAGTCGAAGTGTTCGTACGCTTCTCAACAACAGATTCGGTGACCGATGGATTGATAGAGGCGGACCAATTCCATGGCCTACACGCTCTACTGACCTCAACCCTCTTAACCATCATTTATGGGGCATTTCAAAGCTCTTGTCTACGCAACCCCGGTACCAAATGTAGAGACTCTTCGTGCTCGTATTGTGGACGGCTGTGATACAATACGCCATTCTCCAGGGCTGCATCAGCGCGTCAGGGATTCCATGCGACGGAGGGTGGATGCATGTATCCTCGCTAACGGAGGACATTTTAAACATTTCCTGTAACAAAGTGTTTGAAGTCACGCTGGTACGTTCTGTTGCTGTGTGTTTCCATTCCATGATTAATGTGATTTGAAGAGAAGTAATAAAATGAGCTCTAACATGGAAAGTAAGCGTTTCCGGACACATGTCCACATGACATATTTTCTTTCTTTGTGTGTGAGGAATGATTCTTTGTGTGTGAGGAATGATTCCTGAAAGTTTGGCCGTACCTTTCTGTAACACCCTGTATATGTTATTTGGACATCTACGTCTACGTGATTACTCTGTTATTCACAATAAATTGCCTGGCAGAGGGTTCAATGAACCACCTTCAAGCGGTCTCTCAACCGTTCCACTTTCGAACGGCGCGCAGGAAAAACGAGCACTTAAATCTTTCTGTGCGAGCCCTGATTTCTCTTATTTTATCGTGGTGATCTTTTCTCCCTATGTAGGTGGGTGCCAACAGAATGTTTTCGCAATCGGAGGAGAAAACTGGTGATTGAAATTTCATGAGAAGATCCCGTCGCAACGAAAAACGCCTTTGCTTTAATGATTGCCACGTATCATGTATGTGACACTATCTCCCCTATTTCGCGATAATACAAAACGAGCTGCCCTTCTTTGTAATTTTTCGATGTCATTCGTCAGTGCCAAAAATGGTTCAAATGGCTCTGAGCACTATGGGACTTAACTTCTAAGGTCATCAGCCCCCTAGAACTTAGAACTACTTAAACCTAACTAACCTAAGGACATCACACACATCCATGCCCGAGGCAGGATTCGAACCTGCGACCGTAGTGATCGCGCGGTTCCAGACTGTAGCGCCTTTAACCGCTTGGCCACCCCGGCCGGCGACAGTGCCACCTGATGTGGATCCCACACCGCACAGCAACACTCCAGAATAGGGCGGTCAAGCGTGGTGTAAGCAGTCTCTTTAGTAGACTTGCTGCACCTTCTAAGTGTTCTGGTTTGCTCTGCCCGCAACATTATCTATGTGATCGTTCCAATTTAGGTTATTTGTAATTGTAATCCCTAAGAACTTAATTGAATTTACAGCTTTCAGATTTGTGTGACTTACCGCGTAATCGAAATTCAGCGGATTTCTTTTAGTACTCATGTGAATAACTTCACACTTTCCTTTATTCAGGGTCAATTACCACTTTTCGCACCATACAGATATATCTTACCTAAATAATTTTGCAATTCGTTTTGGTCATCTAATGACTTTACAAGACGGTAAGAAGACTTTACAAGAAGGTAAGAATAAAGAGGTAGAAAACTAAGTGAAAAACTAAAACGACTCACAGGCTGCCCAGAGTTTGGGAAACGGTCAAGCTAGTTCACTACAAAATGAGTGGAACACATTAAAGAAAAACGGAAGTATGAATTAATGCTAGAGAAACTGTGATAGTTCAAGTAAGATGTAGGGTACAACTTCCGGTCACGTTTGATAGTGATTGGGGGAATACTGACGAAACAACGGTACCTAATGGACATCCTGCGTCCTCGAGTGTCACCCCTCATGCAACAGTACCGTGGTGCCATTCTTGTCCGCAAATGGTACGCATTTTTGTACAGTAGTAGGGGGAGTACTATGAGGAACGTCCTAAAAATCCTGACTGATTGGGGTTGAGGGTGGGGGTGGAAGAGGCAGCCTGTAAATATCACTGACTGGGTTTTTCTTTAGTCTGGGAAAGGCGGCTACTAGCGCAAATATTTCCTGGCGCAAAATTAAGCTATATTACATCTTCTGCAAAAAGGGTCTCATAAATTTTCTCCCTCGGATTGATACACTATGTGATCAAAAGTATCCGGACATCTGGCTGAAAATGACTTTACAAGTTCGTGGCGCCATTCATCGATAATGCTGGAATTCAATATGGAATTGGCCCATCCATAGCCTCCACTCCCGCAGGCATAAGTTCAGTCAGGTGCTGGAAGGTTTCTTGGGGAATGGCAGCCTATTCTTCATGGAGTTCTGTGCTGCACTGACGAGAGGTATTGATGCCGGTCGGTGAGGCCTGGCACGAAATCGACATTTCAAAACATCCCAAAGGTGTTCTATAAGATTCTGGTCAGGACTTTATGCAGGCCAATCCATTACATGGATGTTATTGTAGTGTAACCACTCCGCCACATGCCGTGCATTATGAACAGGTGCTCGATCGTGTTGAAATATGCAATCGCCATCCCCGAATTGCTCTTCAACAGTGGGAAGCAATAAGGTGCTTAAAACATCAACGTAGGCCTGTGCTGTGATAGTGCCACGCAAAGCAACAAAGGGGGCAGCCCCTCCATGAAAAACACGACCACACCACAAAACCACCGCCTTCGAATTTTACTGTTGGCACTACACACGCTGGCAGATGACGTTCACCGGGCATTCGCCATACATACACTCCGCCATCGGATCGCCACATTGTGTACCGTCATTCGTCACTCCACACGACGTTTTTCCACTGTTCAATTGTCCAATGTTTACGCTCCTTACACAATGGGAGGCAACGTCTAGCATTTACCGGCGTGATGTGTGGCTAATGAGCTGCCGCTCGACCATGAAATCCAAGTTTTCACACCTCCCGCCAAACTGTCATAGTACTTGCAGTGGATGCTGATGCAGTTTGAAATTCCTGTGTGATGGTCTGGATAGATGTCTGTCTATTACACATTACGACCCTCTTCAACCGGCAGCGGTCTCTGTCAGTCAAGAGTCGAGATCGGCCTTTACGCTTTTGTGCTGTACGTGTCCCTTCACGCTTCGACTTCACTATCGCAGCGGAAACAATGGACCTAGGGATGTTTAGGAATGTGGAAATCTCGCGTACAGGCGTATGACACAACAAATGGTTCCAATGGCTCTGAGCACTATGCGACTTAACTTCTCAGGTCATCAGTCGCCTAGAACTTAGAACTAATTAAACCTAACTAACCTAAGGACAACACACATCCATGCCCGAGGCAGGATTCGAACCTGCGACCGTAGCAGCAGCGCGGTTCCGGACTGAAGTGCCTATAAATGCTCGGTCACAGTGGCCGGCGCAATGATATTTAAAGAGGAAGTTTACATTCTCATTCGATAGAACCATCCCCGGTTAGTTTAATGTGATATTTTTTCTTTCGATATGCATTAACAGCGACTGTAAAACAGGAAGAATAATCAGTATTCTAGCAGCGAATCGTGTGGAGCCGTGGCTCGCGTTGACTGTTATCGCCACGCAGCAGCGCTGCTCATTAGCTGTTTGAGTACTGTGGCTATTCCTCATGTTTTCTTGACCCTGTTGATACAGATCGATTAAAAGAATCACGATCTAGACTAATTTGGGACCATTCCAGTAAAATTACGCTTTAAAAACCTTTTTATTTACAACGGGTAACAAACTGGTGCTTCCTGTCGGCACTGCACTTCGCATCAAAGACATGATGAGAATAGTATTTTCTTCGGCACTGAGAAAACGAAGTTGCATATATCCGCTGAAACTCCAGTGGAAATACGCCTGACCACTCTTAAAACGAACAATAATATAAACAAATGTATCTGCAGTGAAGTAGAAAATGAGAGGGCTGGCAGAGTGGGCCGTAGCAAGAGTATTTCACATGGCAACTCATATCCGCAGCCCTAAGCGTACGGCGCTAGGCGTCGTTGAACAGTATCGCGCGCCGCCGAGAGGGTGGGCACACAAACTGCCATCCGAGCCGTCATGATAGCTGGTCTTCAGGGGAACGATTTAATACATTTGTGACATTGAGGTAAATGAGACGTCGGGTTGACGCTTTATGACCTTCATTTGCAAACGATATAGTCGACATAGTTATGGATATACCAGACGAGACATCACTAAAAGTTTTCCTCTTCTTACTAGGATGTGAACGCGTTGCTTTTGGCTGTGCAAATGCCTGCTTGACAGGTATTGCATAGAGGGTAACACCTGTGCGCAATGCGGAGTCTGGTTCGCCCTACGTCATTTCGTCATCATACGGGGATACACTTGTGTTCGTTACTGTGTGGAGGTGACAAGAAGTGGAGCGCTATTCCTGGGAGGAAAGGGCAGACATGCTCTGTGCTTAAAGGGCAGCGGATGGAAATGTCACGCTGTCCAATGTTTGTCGTTTCGGCGGTTTCCGAATTGTCCAGAGCCGGACCCACGCACGTTTACTGCCACCCATAGGTCCCTAAAAGAGAGAGGTTCACTTGGGGCATGTTTTCCGTTGACACTACCGGGAAACACACCCTCAACAAGTTTGCGGCGTGATCCACGGGAAATAGGTGTAAGGCATTCCACAATTTGGGGTGTGTGGCATGAAGATGATTTGCACTCGTACTGCCTTCAGAAGGTTGACGACCTTAACTCATAGGATTTTCCACGTCGAACAGAATTCTGCCAGAGGTTTTTGCAAAGGTGTGCCATTAAACCGCACTTACCGAACCGTGTACTTTTTATGGGTAAGGAATGCTTTCCACGAAAGGATATGTTCAACAGCCACAGTCAACACGTGTGAACAAGGGAAAATCTGCATACCGCCTTTGTTCGTGGTCACCAAGATCGCTTCGCTGTCATCATTTGGGCCGCCTTGTTAGCCGATAGTCTGGTCGGTCCATACATGTTCCCCGACGACTGAACGCAAATAGATACATAACCTTTTTACGAGAAACTCTGCCAGAGTTGTTGGAACATGTTACACTCAACGTGCGACAGTGGATGTGGTACCAACACGATGGTGCACCTACGCACACCGCAAATGGAGTGTGAATGTATTTGGATGAACCCTTTGGTGAGAATTGGATTGTGCGCGTTGTGCTGGTGGCATGGATTGCACGTTCCCCAGACTGGACGGTCACTGATTTTTTCTTCAGGGGCCACCTGAAATCTGTTGTCTACGAAAGATCCACTGGGACTGATGAAAAGCTGACAGCGCTCATTATGGCAGCCCCCTAACGCAGTTTCCACTTTGTCAGGAGTGTCTGAAAGACAGTCACTCCAGCGTCGTCGCACGGCACGCATTCAACCAGGAGAGCGTAATTTCGAGCACTTTGTGTAACTGTTTTCAAATAAAGATTATAAAACTTCACCCCTACTTCTCATTTACCTTGATGCCACGAATAAATAGAAAAACCGAGCGAGGTGGGGCAGTGGTTGGGAAACTGGACTCGCATTCGGGAGGACGACGGTTCAAACTCGCGTTCGGCTATCCTCATTTATGTTTTTCGGTGATTTCCTAAACCGCTTCAGGCAAGTTCCGGGATGGTTTCTTTGAAAGGGCACGGTCAATTTCCTTCCCATCCTCCCTAATCCGATGAGACCGATAACCTCGCTGTTTGGTCCCCTCCCCCAAATCAACCAGCCAACCTACATTAAAAACGTTGCCCTGCAGAGCTGCTACCATGACGGCTCGGATGCCATGTTGTGTACCCTCTTGGCGGCGCGCAACGTTGGTCAACGACACCTAGCGCCGTACGCTAGGGGATGCGGACATGAGTTGCTATGTGAAATATGCTTGTTACGAGTGATTTGAAAATTCATGTTACACACTTCTAGAGGTTTCAGAGGGGACTTAGAAGATAAGGTTTTCATAGGAACGCATGGCCGAAAATGGTTCGTTTTCATCCTACAAGGAAAGAAGCTGTAAAGGTTTAACTCCTATTTACTGTGGTATTACGGGTACAATAGTTGTTCGGTGCATACAGTGTATCTGCGCAGCAACTTCGCATAAACTCTGTCCAGCATGCGTGGTGTATGTCAGCCATGATCCGTGCGACGAGACCTTCCACCTAATGAACGGGATCTCATAATCAAGACTCTGTTGTCCCACACGAAAAAGTCCAAAGAGGTAAAATCTGGGGTTATTGGGGGGTCGAGCATGTGGTACACCTCGACCGGTTCAATTGTCCCTGTAGACTATTTTCAGATGCTTTCGGACGCAAACTACAACATGTAATGCCGCGTCGCCATGCTGGAATCACAATTCGTGCCGAATGTCCACTGGCACATCCTCCAAAACCTCCGCCAGCACTTGTTGCAGGAACATCAAGTACCTGGCACCTGCTCAATGGGGAGAAAGGATGTACGGCCGAATCACACGACCATGGCAGGTAGCTGCCCAGTCATTGATGCTGGAGGTTTACTGAAATCTTCGTGTACACGTGATTTTCGGGGTTTTCTAGACCCCAAATGTAGCTCTTTAACGCGTTCAAAACACGTTCCCTTTTAAAATGCGCTTCGTCGGTGAGCAAAATTCGCCTTTTAAACTAAGTAAAATCCATACAACGGTGTAAAAACCAAGTACAGAAAGTGACACATGGCATAAAATCCGCCGGGAGCATGGCGTGTACCTTCTGAGGGTGATATGGATGGTATTGCTCCTAAATGCAGAACACACCAGACACACGAATGAGACACATGCAAGTCAGGTGCAATGGCTCGAATACTCTTCGATAGGTTCTCTTCAACTTGACGAAGCGCTTCCGCTTCAAGTACGACAATGCGCCGCCTTCTGGAACACCACTGTTTGTTCTATCGCTTGTGAATTTCCCATTTTCCTGCAGTCGTTGTTCTATTCTGGCAAACATGAGATGAGATGGAGTCACACGACCTAGAAAGTGCTCGTGGTATAATCGCTGAGGTTCTATTCGATTACGAAGAGCTACACTGTAAATTAACAACATACAGGAGTGCTCTGCGAACGTGTACTCCAGCATCCTGTTACTGCAGTAGTTGTCACCTTAATGTCAACCGACGCATCGGCAGAAAGCATGAAAACAAGACAGGTGGAAACAGAGGACATCACGTGACATCGCGTCATCGTACTATTCATGAACGTGGGTAGCCTACTGTTACAGGCGAACTACGTAAGAAACATCTAGCGCGCGAATGAGTACTCCTTGTTTTCCATGTAAACTGGAAACGAACCGTTTTCGGACATGGGGTCCTATGTAAAACCTGACCTTTTAAGTCCCATCTACAACCGTATCTGTATGTGTGTGTGTGTGTGTGTGTGTGTGTGTGTGTGTGTGTGTGAGAGAGAGAGAGAGAGAGAGAGAGAGAGAGAGAGAGAGAGAGAGAGAGAGATAGTTTTTATACTTATTACTTGCATTTGTAGTTTCTTCATTATACTTATTACTTGCATTTAAAGTTCTATAATTTTTTTACTTTTATCCAAACTCGTCTCGCAAAATTTTAGTAAGTGTGCTAAGGATTTTTTTTGTCGTGCGTCTAAAACACACCACCATTAGCAGCACTAGCACCAGCATTTGCACTCTCACTTTCCAGCAACTGCACAATGTTGTTGTAACTCCTGATTTGAGATCTCGAATTGGCATGCGTCGTTTACGGCTGATACAATACCACAAAGAACATACTTGCATAGCGCGCAGCCAGAGTCAACTAACACATTGAGTGATATTTTGCGGTGTTCAGCGATAGGTCGTCTCGCCAACACTGTATCTCTTTGCGACCTGGTGATAGGTGACAGGAAGAAACGATTCTCGACACCCACACCTCTCCAACTGTTTGTGACGATACTGAGCAGTAGGATGGAAGACTGCGACCTATCGACTGAGTTGAGTTACAAATTGCAAATATTTGTACGTTTATTTAAATAGTAATTCTTGAAATACATAACAAATCACAATAACTTGAACAGATCGCTCCTTAGACAATATCAACAAAGAACTTCTCTTTCTCGATAATTAACTTGAACTCAAGCGACCAACAGCTTTAACACTTACAGTTACACCACAAAAGTCTCGAAGCAGAAATAAGGTCAATCACACCAACTGTAAAATAAGGCTCACAAGCAATTTAAAAAAAGATTTTCAGAATCTGAAAGCAACTTGACGACTGTTGAAACACCATCCTAAAAAACCAGAAGATTTTTAAACTAACACAATGTTAAAAATCAAACATTTAAGAGAGCCAATTCTTCCTCAAACCTGGCTACTATTAAATATCCACCTATTTCCATTACACACGCGGAGTGGCTGAATAATTAATCATCATCCATGCTTATAGTTCACATCAAAATCAGCCATTACTCAAAGGTTTAGATGTAACAGTTCACTGTTAGACACAAGACACCACAACATATTGACACCACGTCAACTTCACGTTCGCCTCTTTGTATCGCTAACATCTTACATATTTCACAGATATCATCCAAAGCCATAAGGTTTATAACAGCACGTAATAATTTCAGAGGAAAGGAATGAGGAGGTTCTTCGCAGAATCGGAGAGGAAAGGAATATGTGGAGAGCACTGACAAGGAGAAGGGACAGGGTGATAGGACTATGTTAAAACGCGAGGAAATGATTTCCATGGTGCTAGAGAGAGCTGTAGAGAGCAAAAATTGTAGAGGAAGACAGAGACTGGAATACATCCAGCTAATAATTGAGGACGTAGTTTGCAAGTGCTACTCTGTGGTGGAGAGATTGGCACAGGAGAGGAATTAGTGGCAGGCTGCATCAAACCAATCAGAAGACTAATGACTCAAAAAAAAAAAAAATTCAAATCAGTACCCTCTGGCCACTGAGAAAATATTCATAAATCAGTTTAGACAACAGCTGATGCCGAATAGTTGCACTCAATGACATGCAACGAAACATTCATTCACTGTGGCATGTAACCAGATTACATCTAAACAGCAAGTTACAAAAGATTCAAGCGAACTAAAGTAGTTCAGTCACTTCGGCTAAGCGAGGGCAGAATAAATTCAATCATCAGCTTACGGCGCCTGATCGCAAATTTGTCTTCCGAGCTCATGCTTAACACATTTACTCGTAGGTCACACATTACTGTATCGTGACTAAAACGTCAAAATTCTCAACCACATCTGCGCATTCAACACCAGCGAGGGACACATCCCACAACGCCATGTGTTTATCCTCTGCCTGATATTACATGGGGCTGCTTCAGCTGCTAACGCCCGTCACCTCAATCGCCCCACAGTCACCCGCCCTGAACTCGATTCACAACACGGCTCGTGGCCGTGATCTGTTTCGCCAGAGGGGCCATACACCATCTCTGCAAAGCGACTCATGGACCCATAGTGGTGGCAGTCTTATTACGTAAACAACAAATGGTAGTGCGATTCTTGGTGCAGCTGGAATCATGGTCTGTGGAGCTACTGGATATGACAACTGGAATCAGTTACTAATTTTGGAGCTGAGTTCGAATGCTCACCAGTATGTGGCGGGAATGGTGAACCTTGTTGTGATAATCTTCACGGTCAAGTTACCAAATGGCATATTCCAACAGAATAAAGCAAGATTCGACTTTAAGGGTCATATCGAAACCTAAGACCTCCTTAAGAAATGTCCAGTCCCCTGGTCTGTCATTGTTAAGGCATGTTTTCAATGCAATGGAATGCCAATGATAGAGGTATACAATAACATTTGTTTATATTTCAGTACCTTTTAAGATTTATTCGCAAAGAAATAGGATAAGGAACTGCTAAGGAATGACGGTATGCACTTGAAGTTCCCTAAGGCTATAGATACAGCAATAAGGAAAAGCTCAGTGGGTAGTACAGTTGGAGGGGAATGGGCGTCTCTAAAAAGGGCGGTCACAGAAGTTGGAAAGAAAAACATAGGTACAAAAAAGGTAATGGCGAAGAATCCATGAGTAACAAAAAAAAAAAATACTGCATTTGATCGATGAAAGAAGGAAGTACAAAAATGTTCAGAGAAATTCGGGAATACAGAAATACAAGTCGCTGAGATATGAAATAAATAGGAAGTGCAGGGAAGCTAAAAAGAAATGGCTGCATGAAAAGTGTGAAGAAATCGAAAAGGAAATTATTGCCAAAAGGACTGACTGCATGTAGGAAAGTCAAAACAATCTTCGGTGAAATTAAAAGCAGCGGTGGTAATATTACAGAGTGCAATGGAAATTCCAGTGTTAAATGCAAAGGAGAGAACGGATACGTGGAAAGAATACATTGAAGGCCACTATGAGGGGAAGATTTGTTTGATGTGATAGAAGAAGAAATAGGAGTCGATTTAGAACAGATAGGGGATTCAGTATTAGAATCAGAATTTAGAAAAGATTTGGAGGACTTAAGATAAAATAAGGCAGAAGGGATAGATAACATTCCATCAGAATTTCTAAAATCAATGGGGATGGTGCCAACAAAACGCTATTCACGTTGATGTGTAGAATGTATGAGTCTGGCGCCGTACCACCTGACTTTCGGAAAAATATCATCTACACAATTCCGAAAACTGCAAGAGCTCAAAAGTGCGAGAATTATCGCACATGAGCTTAACAGCTCATTCATCTAAGTTGCTGAAAAGAATAATATGCAGAAGAAGGGAAAAGAAAATTGAGGATGTGTTATATAACAATCAGTTTGGCCTTAGAAAAGGCAAAGGCACTAGAGAGGCGATTCTGACGTTTCGGTTGATAATGGAAACGATACTAAAGAAAAATCAAGACATATTCATAGCATTTATCGACCTGGAAAAAGCATTCGACAGTGTAAAATGGTGCAATGTGTTCGGAATTCTGAGAAAAATATGAGTGCAGTATAGGAAGAGTACACAATATGTACAAGAGCCAAGTGGAACTAATAAGACTGGACGACCAAGAACAAATTGCTCGGATTAAAAAGGGCATCAGACAGGGATGTAGTCTCTCGCTCCTACTGTTCAATCCCTACATCGAAGAAGCAATGATGGAAATAAAAGGAAGGTTCAGGAGAGGGATTAAAATTCATGGTGGAAAGGATATCAGTGATACTGTTCGCTAATGACATTGCTATCCTCACTGAAAGCGAAGAAGAATTACATGATCTTCTGAATGGAATGAACACTCTAATGAGTACAGAATATGGACTGAGAGTAAATCGAAGAAAGGCGGAAGTAATGAGAAGTAGCAAAAATAAGAGCAGTGGGAGATCTAACATCAGGACTGATGCTCACGACGTAGATGAAACTAAGGAATTCTGGTATATAGGCAGCTAAAAAACCAGTTGCGGTGGTAGCAAGCAGGACATCAAAAGCAGACGAGCACTGGCAAAAAGGGTATTCCGAGCCAATAGAAGTCTACTAGTATCAAACTCAGGCCTTAATTTGAGGAAGAAACTTCTGAGAATGTACTTTTGTAGTGAATCATGGACAGTTGGGAAACCTGAACAGAAAAGAGCTGAAACATTTGAGATGTGCTGTACAGACGAATGTTGAAAATTACGTGGACTGATAAGGTAAGGAATGAGGAGGTTCTCCACAAAATCTGAGAGCAAAGGGATATGTGGAAAACACTGACAAGGATAAGGGACAGTTTGGAAGGACATCTGTTAAGACATCACGGAATAACTTTCATGGTACTAGAGGGAACAGTAGAAGGTAAAAATTGTAGAAGAAGACACAGATTGGAATACATCCAGTAAATAATTGAGGATGTAGGTTGCAAGTGCTACTCTGAGATGGAGGTTTGGCACAGGAGAGGAATTCGTGTTGGGCAGCATCAAACGTCAGAATACTGATGACCTACAAAAATGATATTTGTCGTACATTGTACACATGGCCTCTAACGTTTATATGCACGTTGGTACAGTTCAAAGTAGGCACCATTTGTAGCTCCATAGGTATCGAAACAGTACACCACTCCGCCGGCCGCGGTGGCCGAGCGGCTCTAGGCGCTTCAGTCCGGAACCGCACGACTGCTATGGTCGCAAGTTCGAATCCTGCCTCGGGCATGGATGTGTGTGATGTCCTTAGGTTAGTTAGGTTTAAGTAGTTCTAAGTTCTAGGGGCCTGATGACCTCAGATGTTAATGCCCATAGAGCTCAGAGCCATTTGAACCATTTAGTACTCCACTCCTTGACACATGTTCATAAGCATGACAGGTGTTACTACCTTTACTGTGGCGCAGATCCGTTGTCTCACATCTGCTGGATCTCCCCTTGGTATGTTAATAATGTCCCTGAAAAACCCCAGGCACTGAAATCAGTGGTGTCGGATCAGGAGACTGAAGGGACCAGGCAATGCGATTTCCTTCCGATTCAATGCTGATGAAAAGTCTCACAGAATTGTGGTAACATCCCCATGATAGTGGAATAGGGCACCATCCTGCTGGAATATGACGTCAGGAGGCATCTGTGGAACTATATTGTTCGTCAACACATCAAGATGTGGTGCCCAGTCACTGGTGTGTGTGTGTGTGTGTGTGTGTGTGTGTGTGTGTGTGTGTGTGTGTGTGTGTGTGTGTGTGTGTGCGCCATGCAACTCGCCACTTTCTATGAAATGGTGAGGATCATATCTTGAAGAGAGTCTATATCTATTGCGTATTTACCCAACAACACAAAATGTCGAATTCTTTCGTACAAGGATTTGTTCGTGTATACCTGAAGCTCAGACATCCTTTACTTTCACACCAGACTCCAGCCAGCTACCTTCATTAACAGAAACAGTATGTGTTTCAGGTATGGGAAGTTCCTCAAGATGGCATTCGAAAGCTGTTTGCTTCCAGGTCACAAAGAATATAACCAATTTTTCTACCAGTGATGGTCAAATTTCATGTGGATGTTAGCGATAGACGTCCATTGTGGATGAAATGAGGATATGAAGCAATGTTACTGATGAAAGTGTCGCTAAAGCAGAGTTACTAAACACAGTTTTCCGAAATTCCTTCACCAAAAAACAGAAAGTAAATATTCCAGAATTCGAATCAAGAATAACTGCCTAATATGAGGACGTAGATATTCTCGGTGTAGTGAAGCAGCTTGAATCACACAATAAAGGCCCCAGATCCAAATTGTATACGAGTTAGGTTGTTTTCAGATTATGCTGGTACAATAGCTCCATACTTAACAATCTTAGATCATACAACTGCTCGTAAGTCGAAAGATCTGCAGCTGAAAACTGTAAATTTGCGCAGGTCGCACTAATGCTCGAGAAAGGAAATAGGTGCAGTCTGCTGAATTATTGACCCCTATCACTAACGTCGACTTGCATTAGGATTTTGGAACGTGTACTGTGTTTTAACAATATGAATTACCTCGAAGAAACGATTTCTTGACAAATAGCCAAGGCGGATCCAGAAAATATCATTCTTGTGAAACGCAACTAGTTCTTCATTCTCACGAAGTAATGAGTGCTGCCGACATGGGATCTCAAAATGGTTCCATTTTTTTTTTTATTTCCAGAAGACTTATGACACCATTCCTCAGAAGTGACTTCTAAGCAAATTGCATGGCTACAGAATATCTTCTCAGTTGTGAGACTAGATTCGTGATTTCCTGTCAGAAAGTTCACAGTTCGTAGCAGTTAACAGAAAGTCAGCCGGCCGGAGTGGCCGAGCGGTTAAAGGCGCTACAGTCTGGAACCGCACGACCGCTACGGTCGCAGGTTCGAATCCTGCCTCGAGCATGGATGTGTGTGATGTCCTTAGGTTAGTTAGGTTTAAGTAGTTCTAAGTTCTAGGGGACTTATGACCACAGCAGTTGAGTCCGATAGTGCTCAGAGCCATTTTGAACAGAAAGTCATCGAGTAAGACAGAAATGATATCCGGCATTCCCCAAGCAAGTGTTATAGGCCCTCTGCTGTTCCTGATCTAGGCAAACGATTCTAGAGACAATCTGAGCAGCGTTTGTAGACATTCGCATATGATACTGTCATTTACCATCTTGTAAAGTCATCAGATGATCAAAAGCAATTGCAAAATAATTTAGACAAGATATCTGTAATCTGCGAAAAGTTGCAATTGACTCCAAATAACGGAAAGTGGGAAGTCATCCACATGACTATAAGGTATCCGCTAAATTTCGGTTATACGGTAAATCACACAAAATTAAGGGCTGTAAATTGAGCTAAGTAATTACGGATTACTGTTACGAACAACTTAAATTGGAACAATCATGTAGCTAGTGTTGCAGGGAAAGCGAAGCAAAAATTACAATTTCTTTGCGGAATTCTTAGAAAGAAACTGCAACAGGTTTACTAAAGAGACTGGCACACTATGCTTGTGCGTCCTCCTTCGGTGTATTGCTGCGCGGTGTGGGATCCGCATCGGATGGAAATGACGGAGGCGTCATGAAATTTCACTCACCAACTTTCTCCAAAAGAAAAATATTTTGTTGGCACCGAAGAGCACAGGGAGAAATGATCGTCATAGTAAAAGAGAGAGCACAGTTTGCACTTACGAAAGATTTAAGTGTTTCTTCTTCCCGCGCGCTGTCATGGATCGACAGGGAACTAACTAGTAGGTCGTTCGATGATTCCTCTGCCAGGCACTTAACTGTGCATTGCAGAGTAATCATATGGATATAGATGTTAATAGCTGTTATGCGATGAAAGTGTCTATAATGCTTCTTAAGTATCAGACTAGTGTTTCGTCGCGTAACATCCTCTATTAGTCAAATGTTATTATTAAATAATTGCTGTTAAACAATATGACGTTGTCTCCTAGGTTACTTGTCATCACTCCTGTCTTTGATTTATGATGGTTTTGCAAAATTTGGAACTGAGCAGCTTGTCCTTACCATTTACCAGCCATACTATTTTTTTATACTTTGAACTTTCATCATTTCCAGCCAGGAGGTATATATCTGTCAAACTTTTCCCCTTCCACTTCACTCATGTACTGTCATCATCTTTCACTTTTCGTTAATAATGCGTGTATATTTGAAATATTAGCTGACATCGTGGCATTCACCTTAATCTCTTTAGGAAACCGAAAGTCTGGACAGCTTAAGAAGATCTGAACCGTACTCCACATGGTTCTTCTTCTTCTTCTTCTTCTTCTTCTTCCTTCTCTTTACACTGCACTAGGTTACGAAATGAATAGGTATTACAAAGTTATCGTAACAATTCTAGTTGACTCCGCACTGGAATGAACAATTTCAAAGAAAATTGTTGTAGCAGACAATATTTGGAATATACGCTGCAGACAATTGGATGTTAGTTGTCGTAGTCATCGATTAATAGTTTGGTACAAGGTACTTAGAACTGGTGAATTGGATAAGCAGAATTAAAAGATCAATAACTACAAAAAGTTTCGACAATTTTAAAGCTTATTTTGTGTAGTTTCAAAACATGTCACGCATGATGACCATCGTCACTTGGATATTGTCATACGCACGGCGGGTAATAAACGACGGCACGCTTGTTTACTATACGACAAACGTGCGCATGCTTGGAGCCAAGCCCATCACCTCTCGTTGCGTCATGCCAGCCGACAGATGAGTAACGTGATGAGAAACTTCCCGGCAGCGCCGCCAGGGTCGCGGTTGCTCTGCCGCGCTCGCCAGTCGACCTAGCGACATGGCCACAGGCGGCAGTGCGAGAGCGGGTAAGTGCTGCCAACTGCGACAGCTTCGCGCGCCGCTCTATTTGAATCAGTCGTGTGACTTCACTGTCGTCAGTGCTGAAGTACCAGTGCTATGGTGGTGTTACAATGCGACTAGGATTGTGCCTTGTGCTACACGATTGTCGTACACATGTGTAGATAAAAGTTGCAAAGCTGTCGTCATGTGAAAGATGACAGTGTACACAATACCAGCTACAAATATTAGCCAACATCTCCTTTTTGTGTGACAGCGGTATACAAAAATAGGTTTACGACAGACCATCTAGCTATTTCTTGGTTTTATATTAATAGATTTGTCATCCCGAAATAAGTGTGTGTACTACAGCGAGTCTGATTTGATGTATAACTAATTTGTGAGAGACTTTGCAAGTGACGCTCACCATTGACAACTGCAAAAAATCGCCAGAAATTGAAATTGCAAGCCTAAATAAGCAAAATAAATTAATTAAATAAACAAAAATGACGACCTACAAAAAAGAACAATAGTCGCTAATTGTTTCCAGTTCTTTGCACAACGGAGAACTACGGCTTGATATTAATTCGGAAATGGTTAACGCTATTAATAAGAACTTAAAAATTTGTTTGTTGGTATTACATTAAAATGTGCCGCTTGAGTGCTTACAAGAAATTACGAGCGGAGTTTGATTTATAATTATAAGAAATTACGAACGGATTTTGATTTCTAATTATAACACTTAAGTGCAATACCGATACGTACTGTCGCCCTTTAAAAACTAGTCACATGTGCAAAAGTAATTATCTTATTAATAAGATAAGCTTTGTTAAATTCTTTCATACATGCAAAATAGATGTAGAATAGATTACTAGTTGCCTTGTCGCTAATAGATTCTCAAACTGTGGTTCGCGGCCTTTGTAATCGGAATTCCTTGTGGTCGTTTAGCAGCATTAAGGGTTACGTCTCGTTACAATTATCGCTAGGGTTCGAAGAGGCGGGGAGGATGCTTCATTTGTGACGAGTCATCGGTGTCAGACTCTTTCGGATCTCTAGACAGTGTACTACTGCTCGGTGATGTATACAAAACCTCTGCACAAAATATGCCATTGATGTCATACAAGAAACATATCAAACCTCCTGGAAATCACATTAAAAATGTTTTTCTGTCTGTGGTATGTCGTTATTTTTCGCGTACTCTTAAACGTTATTGCGGACAATATCATCTTCACAATTACAACTATCGTCATCTCATACTTGATTGCCAGCTATTTTGAAGTTGTTACGAATATTTTAAAACGCCACTTTTTTCTGCGGAATCCCATGTCACAGACAAATTAAACATGTTGCATCCGAAATGTTTTTCTTGGGTGAAACTGTGCGCAAGCTATTAACAACCTGTGTGTTGTGATATCACTTCCAGTGGAGCAGTCGAACCAAGTGAAAAATTACAACCAGGCAATTCGTATATGAATCTGTAACACATTTCCTTTAAGAAAGGATACTGTAAAGCTTGCACACTACTGTTGCCAACGACGAAGCATTAAAAGGACAAACATTTAAAAATCAATAACGTCCTCTAATTCTATGTAATTATTTTATAGAAGAACTGTTTAGCTTATCAATGATATTCCCTGAAATCATTCATTCACATATTATTGTAAGGCTAATTTTTACGGTTTCACCTACAGGACGTATCTCGCTCTTTAAAACATGATGATATGTTCCTATAGCCTTTCAACGGCTTTATGGTTGCGAGTCACATAAGAAACACCTGCAATTGTCGTGATTTATTTAGCAACACTTTGCTAACAAATTCAAACTACGTGTAGCTTTCATTTTTTTCTCCAGTGGATTTTATGTTTATTCATGTGGAAGCACTTCCTACCATACAACATACTTATGTGCCATACAATATAAATCGCTTTTTTCACGAAGTTTAAAATAAATGGCTTCCATTAACTTCAAATGTTAAAGATACATAGTTACTCTCACGCAAAATATCTTCCCAAAAATGGCGAGAAGACTCTGCGTTCAAATACCGTGGCAGCAAGTTGCAGACAAGCGGCAGTTCGCCCGAAAGTTCATGGAACAGAATAGCTTCTCATGTGCATGACTGGCTTGAAAAAATTTGTGACCGATAGAAGCCTGAATCTGTTATTGGACGGGGAATGTTAAACAGAAACAAAACTGACATACCGTAATACCAAGGAAAATCTTCGAGGGGGCTCTATTGTCCACAGAAAAACACATCACTAGATGACTGAGCGAATGTAGAATGATGTAATAATTCATCATTGTGAACCAAATGACAATTATCTTTTAATATGAAAGAAATCCATGTTAATTTTGCAGAAATAACCCGACAGTGTCAGATTACGTCAGTGGTGAACTTCTGGGGGCGGTAGAATCTCTTAAATATGTAGGACTAACATTACGAAACTGAACGAACCAATAGAATCAGTGCAGTAGCAGGAAAGGCTAATGAAGAACTTGTTGGTAGAAATTTGCATAATGAAGAAGGCTGTTAAGCTATTGCATACAACATTCTAGTGCGACCTGCTCTAAGAGAAAAAAACAAGAAGATTGAATGTCCCGACTAGATAACTGCAGACGTAGTACAAGCTATGATTGGAGCAGGGCCGAGGAAGGAAGAACGGTGGCCATATTTAACGAATAATCCTAGCACTAGCCTGTCACGTTTAGGGAAACTTTGGAAAACCTAACCCGACAGGACAGGATTTGATCCCTTTTCCTCCCAAATACTAATTCACTGTCTTAAATACTGCTCGTTCTCACTCCTCTGCAAGAGTTCTCGGACCCGTCTAATGTCGGTTTGAATATAGTCGTCGGAAGAATTCAGAGACCCACAACTCGGATAGTAATAGGACACTTTTTAACACCACTCCAATCAGTATATTAGTCCAGTACTCAACTGTGGCGCTACTAGGGTGAACAATGTGATTGAAAGAAACTGCAATAAGAAATTAAATTACAGTAGTGTTCCTGACAATCACATAATTTGAACCTGTTTACAATCGACTCATCAACAAATATCTTGATTGTTTGTCGGCGTGTTGTAGTAGATGCGAAGTCATGTATTGCGTACTTGTTCCATCGGCTGGAACTTTGACCTGTAAAATTGACGTCTGTTGATTTGCACTTCACAAAAACATTATAATTCGTGTGAGTACTAAAATGAAATAGACTACAAAAAAAGAAAGAAAAGTGCACCTGATCGAATGATTTTTTCCTCGAAAGTTTACTATGGTGTCAGTTTATCTTTTTTTTAAAAAAAATTGTTTATGCAAAAAAAGTGACGAAATTGGGTTGTTGTGCAATCATCCAAACATGCAGTACTTCGACATATTTTCTGTACTTTTCGCGTTAGATTCACACCTAACGTTAATTTGTAGCTCATTGCGTGTCAGACAACTAATATAAAGGTTCTGTGTTGGAACTGTGTGAAGTGTGTTGCTGGTAGTAAATGTGGATTTCACTTCTGGCAATAATATAAATGTGTGAAGAATGCGGAGTTAAGCAGTAGTCCTAAAGTGATTGCTGAGACGGTCTTCGTTTGTTTAACGGAATAGTGGGATTCTGAACGTTGGACTACGTGACGTCAGTTGTGAATAAGGCTATACATGTATGGAGATGGTCGATGGTAAATGTTAATTGTGTGAAAATTTAAGGAACGTATGAGAGGAGCCAGGGAAATATATGGGCCAAAGATTATGGATCATGTATATGAAGTGGAGGAAAGTTAAAGGAGCGAATCGTTTTCGTGCCAGTAGCTGGAAGAGGTATTTGTTTCTTTAGAGGAATAGAGCTTTCTGTTGAAGAAATGGGGAGTAAATAAGGAATGGGAAGAATGTGTGGGGCTCTAAGGAGTACATGTAAGGATTGGCAAAAATATATTTCATCTTGTCAATCTAGTTCTGTATTATCTTGGGATCGAGGAGTCTTGAAGGTGGTGTATCTTATTGTGTGAAGACAATGAATGGGAACTGGTGGAGACGTTTCACAGGGAGCTTCATCAAGTGATGTGCTGCTGAAGCTCGTGCATTTGTGGGATGCTGCAGTTGTCAAACACGGCGGTGCTGATGCCTTACATTAACTGTGAAGAGAAGTGCTATTGGTTAGGTTTAGAAAACAGGTAGATGTGGCAGTCGGGGTCTGATGAACTAGGGTGTGGTTGTAGGGGCGTAGGTGGTGGTGGTGGTGGTGGTGGTACTGGGGATTCCCATTTCATTGGACGGGGAACCAATTAACAAGCGAAGACGAGGCTGTGATGAGCTCAAATGACTCAACTAGAGAATGATAAGAGACGGTGCCGTATAACGGTGTAGCTGAAGACCTCGGCAAAGATAGAAACGACTCCCAGGACGAACGACGATAGTGACGGGTTACAGTGACAGAAGCTGACGGGAAGAAAAAAATACTATCAACCGGACGCCACAGTCTTGAAAGTGGACTAGACGGAAATTACAGCCATATGATCGACTTACAGGATGACAGCTACTTTAATTCCGTAACTGCGTGCATAATTCGAGCTCCTTAAAGCCTAGAAAAATCGTTTTGTATGTTCAGATATCACACACTCTGGAAAGAAATTGACTGTAATTTACTGCAAAAATGCACATTTCGTTCGGAACGGTCTCTTGTAGGACATCTACATCTGTACTCCGCAACCCATCTTACGGTAAGTGGTAGAGGATACTTCTGATACCACTATCTACTCACCCCACTCCCCACACTGTTCCTTTTTCCATTCGCAAATGACGCGTGAGAAAAATGACTATCGGTAAACCTACGTATTCGCTCTAATTTCACGGATTTCCTCGACGTGGTCGTTTCGCGAGGCGTACGTAGGAGGAAGTAATATGTTGCCCTCCTCTTCCTGGAACGTATTCTCTCGGCATTTAAACAGTGAACTTGTCCGTGGCGCGCACCGCCTCTCTTGCAGCGTCTGCTACAGGAGTTTGATTGAGCGTCCCCGTAATGCTCTCCCGCCGGCTGGACGATTCCTTGATGAAACGCGCAGCTCTTCTTTGCGTCTTGTCCATCTGTTCTATTAGTCCAATCCGGTAAGGCTCCAAAACCGATGAGGAACATTGAGGAAACAGTCGAACAAGTGTTTTGTAATCCACTTTTTCGTGAATTAATTATATTTCCTTTAGATTCTTCCAGTGAATCTCAGTCTGGTATCTGCTCTTCCAAATGTTTGATGTGCTCATCCCGCATTAGGTCGCTCCAGTTGGTTACCCCTAGGTATTTCAGAGCGGTTACTGTTCCCTGTGATACTTGACCAATAGTGTAATTGTACAGTAGTGGATTTCTTCGCCTATCTATGAGCAACACGTTACATTCGTTTACGTTAAGGATCAACGAACAGCCTCTGCACCAATCGTCGTTCCTCTGCAGGTCTTCCGGCAGTTCGCCACAGTCTCCTGGTGTTGATGCCTTCTTATAGACAACTGCATCATCTGTAAACAGCCTCATGGAGCTTCCGACGTTTTTAGTATATGTTAATATTTTAGTCTGTGTTTCAGTACAAAGTATCCGTTTATAGACTTGCGATTCGTGAAGACCATGGTAACATGGAATGATTACTTAGTTGTATTTTCTTGGGCTCTAGCTGCCCAGCTATTTAACAAACTACATAGTTATTTAACATGTCTTCTAATTAAATAATGATTTGATGTGTTTACAGTGAAGTTTCGATACGTCTCTCTGTTCTTAATTACATACTTTAAAAAAAAAAAAAACTTCAAAAAGCCAAGATCGTTAATAACTTTTTTATTTAGATGATCGGTTTCGATAAGATTGTATTACCATCTTAGGATCTTCAGCTTTACAGTTCATACAATCTCCCCCATCTGCGTTTTGTGTCGTATCGTATCACAGATGTATGTGTAAGGATCGTGTTACACGTTGGATGTCGGCATGTCATGATTAAAACAACTGATCATGATATGCAGACATCCAGCGTGTTCCACGTTTCCGATGTGGCGGTTTTTGTGTATCATCAACATCGACAAGTGCAATGAATATGGATGATACGATACTCTATGGTATTCTGCGGTCTGAATTCACTCTGTTATTTAGCAGTTGCATTGATTTGGTTTTGTAAATGATACTGACAATATTATACACATGTATAATGCATTACTCATACTACTTTTCCCGGATAATTATTTTGTTCAAATTGCACAAGAATTCCACCTGACGTAGTGTACTAATGTTGACTGTAAGCTGTGTCCATATCACTAAAATTACAGATCGTACATCAGAGCTTCATAATTTTTTTGTCTTCGATGGATTTAATTATTCTTAGCAAATTGATCATGAAAAGGAACCACAGAATACCACCCGCACACAACACTGACGTATGCTACCAGAAATATTTTTCTCCGTGATTCGTGCGTAGTTTAATTTTGGCCACATACATCAACAATGAAGTCTTGTTCAACAATAAATACCATCAGCACTGTTCTTAGAAAATGCAGTCTGATTCGATTAATTTTTTCTTTTATAAATAGAGTTCAGTACCACCGGTGTACATTTATTTCTTACACATCGGAATGTTGAAAGTTTGCAGTTTCAGGTAATTTAAATTTGCCACTGTAATAAAAGTTAAGATGGCGGCCAACAAAAGATAGAGGATTTCTTTTTTAATTAAGATTTTCCTTTTCCCAATAAATCATTTAAATCATTTAAATTGATGCCACCAATAAAAAAAATATTAAATTGTTTTGAAAATAAGTTTGACACAAACTCTTGCTATTTTCAACTAGAAGTACAGATGAAGTTGCTATATAATCGCAACTAACAATGGCTGCGCTTCTTGCAGCCATGATAAAACAATTAATACAAAATTATAATTAAAACAGGAAGTGAATTTTCAATAATTAATCATAAATAGTTTTAACGCATTTGGTTCTATTTGTTTTTACCAGCAAATCAACATAAAAGTACAATAATTTTACATTAAATGTTTTTCATTTAACATATCTCAAATCGATTCGCGTCTTGCGTCGGCGATGTACATCAGAAGAAGACGACGAAAGGGTACAAAACAAAAGAGAAGAATGACATAGATGAACAAAGAATGTAAGACAAATATTGTCTCTGTTTCACATAATTATCATCTTTTAAAGAAATAATTACATAATTGAATGAATATTATCCACACATTCATATTCCACTCGTAATATATATATATATATATATATATATATATATATATATATATATATATATATACATACATCGTGGATGTTATACTGATATGACGCGATCCAAAGCGCAGATGGCGGAGATTGTATGAATTGTAAAGTTGGAGGTTCGAAAATGGTAACATAGTCTTACCGAAACCAATCTTCTAAATAAATAGTTTACTAGCGATGTTGGCTCTTTGGAGTTTTCCAGAATTGGTTATCCTACAGATCGCCCCAGTTCTTGCAATGTTAGGAATGTACACATATTTTTATTCCAAGTTACATATAAAATCATTATTTTTTGGTGTGACAAGTGTTGTGCTAATGATGTTAATAACTGTTAATTATATGCCACCTGTAGTTATTCAACGGAGAAAAATAAACAATAGCGTTTAGGTGTTAACACTGTGGACAAATAACCAGTTCTGAATAAATGACAGCCGATGGTTTCTTCTTCTGACAACAGTTGACTAGTGTGCGTCTGTGAAGTTAATAAAGCAATGTGGTTGCTGTAGCACGGTTTCTTTACATCTTGGAATGTGGAGATCAATGTCCGTTTCTTGAAAATATTTTGCAATGTTGGAACTAATATTTTTTGTTTTAGTGCATACAGGAAATATTTATTGCGAGCGGGGAAATGAGAACAGTATACACCTACAAGTCTCCGTAAGATTATCATTCACGTCGGAAATTATGGAACTTCAACAGACTGAATCTCTCGTATGACAGTGAATGAATCTTTTCGACCGATCAAAAAACGATTCTGTCTGCCGAACCGTATCGAAAAAAAGCATGATAATTTGGTAAAACTAGAAGAAAACTTTGACTCTGTCTCTTGCCTCTTCGCAACTTATAAAGCGGGAGTCAGCTGTTCATCTGAATAATGACTTCTTACCATTTATCTTTCAATAATGTTTGATGAAACTTTACCGAAAGAGAAATTAAAGATAATTATATTTTGCGCTCTGGAAAGCTTAAGTTATCAAAAGTCGAAATTACAGAGTCTTCATATTGTCGAAGGACGTTATGAAATTTGTACTGACAGTTCCATGTTGCTCTGTAGTTGAAACTGGCTTGAAGGATATCATTATAATCTGCGCAAGGGAAAAGCCTTGTGTGTCTTATAAACTACAAGAAATTCAGTCTATTGTTGCACTTCAGCCACTTTAGACAGTGATATGGTAATGTAGCACCAACGTGAAAGACGACTGATCCACTGTTTTGCAATTTAAAATAAACCACTAGAGTACTAGAGGATAAATAATTTCAAAACAAGGCACCGTTGAAGAAAACATCGAATTATTTGACAGTCGTGTATTCAAAGCCCAGTCAAATGCTTCTTGCCGTAATTAGCGGAACGGCATTTGATTTCAGCTCTGCATGATGTTATGCAAAAGATTTTGCCGTGACATGCATTCAGAACTCAAATCACAAAATCAAGAAATTCGTCCCGTCAAAAGAGTCGAATTCGCAAATCGCGAAATGAGGTGACAATAAAGAATAGTTAGAAGAGTTCCACCTTAGTAGCTATTTTTATTTCTGGCATCTGAATTAGCCTTACTCGCGTCACCTTTCAGCAGAATAGTTATAGCGAAAGACAAATCAGACGCGCGCTGCTCCAGTGACCAACCGTGAATCGAATGAGTGATAAAAATAACGAGGTGTCAATTAAATCTACGACTTTTTTGCTTTAAGCAGGTAATATTTCGGACAGAATTGGTAGTATTCTGCCGAAATTCGG
Organism: Schistocerca serialis cubense; assembly: GCF_023864345.2. NCBI lineage: Eukaryota > Metazoa > Arthropoda > Insecta > Orthoptera > Acrididae > Schistocerca > Schistocerca serialis. The sequence continues at coordinate 253,313,467 of NC_064645.1, read as the reverse complement.
TGTAAAATGTGATTTTCGACCTTCATATGAGATTAGAGCTTTTTTAGCTTCTGTAAAGAATGAGCTTCGGTTGCAGATGTCTACCGTATACTGCTGAGACTATCAGGACTGTGGAGGGCTGGTGTACTGAGCATAAACGTCACACGCGCTTACAATAGCCGAGCAAATCTGCTGTTGCTGAACACTGTGCCTTGGACCCGGTCACCCTGTGGAATATAATAAACCGAGGTTCTCGCACGCACTTTCAGTTACTGGCAAAGTGTTACTAGGGAATTTACTGAGATGAAATCAGATAGCGACTTCAGAAACAGAGACGAAGGTTTTTGCTAAAATTCTGCTCGGAATCTCTCTCTCTCTCTCTCTCCCTCTCTCTCTGGTTAACCATCAAGGAAGATAAGGTAATGGTACTTTCTCTCTCATTGTTCGTTAATACTCACCACAATAACGTCCGCCCCCGGTAGCTGAATGGTCAGCGTGACGGATTGTTAATCCTCTGGGCCCCGGTTCGATTCCCGGCTGGGTCGGGGAATTTTCTCCGCCCGGGGACTGGATGTTGTGCTATCATCATCGTATCACCCTTATCGACTGCAGGTCAAATTGAAAGACCGGCACCCGGCGAACGGTCTGTCCGACGAGGGGCCTTAGCCATACGATTAAATAAATAAAACCACAGTAACTTCTGACTTTTATCATCTTCGGTTGTGTGGTGGCGCTAATGTTTACGGTTTTGTGTGTGTGTGTGTGTGTGTGTGTGTGTGTGTGTGTGTGTGCTATCTCTCCCTCCAGAAGCTCCGCATACTGAGATTTGACATTTCCTAGGACAGCGCTCTGTTGTATCTGACCCGTAAGTTGTTTGTACATTTTTTTAGTATTTTGTTTTCAGGATAGTACGTCCAGTGCAAAAAAGTGTTGACCTAGTAAAGGTATGCTTGTGTGGGAGTGTGTGTAATAGAATAACGTCGGTAACTCGATCGACATGTATTGCAGAGTATTTCACCATCTAAGCAGTTTTTCTTTTTTTCTGAAACCTTGTGTTATTTGACCGCTTCATGTGTAACAAAGAAAGGCAGTAAGCACGAATTTGGTTTCAAGTGTTTTCATCCTATCCGTCACATAGCGATGGTGTATGTGAGAAAGACTGAAATAAGATATAGAGCCTCATGTCATTTTTATTCCCTTCATTGAAGTTCAGCACCGTAACGACTTGAAAATGACTTAAGGTCGAAATTTCACAGGGTCATTCATCTGCCCCTGTAGTTTTATGCAACCTGCAGTATTATATCTGGCCTTCAGAAACCATGCGCGAGATTTTTCATTTTCTCTCGCTCGCTACGCGCATACTATTAGCCTTACAGAAAAATGAACAGGGCATTTTCGTAGGAAATTAAATGTAATTATTGGGATAGGTTATCTCTGGAGGCCACGGTTTTCGAGATATTCAAGAAAAACGTACAAAAATGACCTTCAAACACACTTCCACCCTCTTACTTATCCCTGACCGATCAGAATTTCTTGCATGTTGTTCGTGGCACTCCCTCCTACCACTGTACAAAAATTTCTGACTGCACGAACTATTCCTGATATTCGACTCTTTTTGTCTGTTTTGATTGGGCTATTACGCCACCAGCATGGTGGGCTACTTCATTAACATTATTCATTTAAACGTGCCCATGAGAGTAATGTAAGAGAAACGACTTCGTGAACACTACATTAAAACAAATTACGCTGATAATTCCATCCAAACTTAACCCTTACAAGAGCAGACAAAGGCCTGACGAATGCAACGGTGAAACTGTTTATTTTATGCTGTTAAAATTCACAAAACTGTTAAGAAAAATTTACACATACGTCAGTTTTACAATTTGTAAGTGCTTGAGCAAGCCGGTTGGATAATAAGGCCTGTCAGAGAACAAAGAATGTCAAATGTGGAAAATAAATCGTGCAGTGGCAAATTTTTGAAAAGTGGTAGAGAGAGTGCTATGATCAACATACTCGAAATTTTGACCGATGTGGGCTGAGTGTAGGAGTCGGGGCGCGTTTAAACGTCACTTCTATAGTTTTTCTTGAGTAACTCGAAAGCTACTACTTCTAGCGAGAGCGTATCACAGTACAAAATTTAACTGCATTAAATTTCCTGAGAACTAATACTTTGCGCATAGCGAGCGAGAGATCGCGTGCGTAGTTTTTGAAGAACAGATATAACATTGCTGGCTGCATAAAACTACACAGCTAGGGGCAACCGAATCACCCTGTATAGAACAGTCAGTGGCGAATATGAAGTCATTTAAAAAAGACGCCATAAGCCCACAACAAATACAACTGTGATGAACAAATTTTGATGCCTGTGCTCTTTATCTATACCGATTACTGAACAATTTCTTAATATGGTAACAAATGTCGCAGTGCCGAAATCAGAAGAATCGGATAGTGTTAGTGAAAGTAATAACCCTTAACTTATAGTTTAATGAGAATTGTAAGGCATATAGTAATAGTATATTATACAAAAAGACACAGGTGCAGAAACAAAAATGAAATACATTATAATGAACAGCAGATTTCAGTACTAATGTTAAGTATGTATACACTCATTTGGGAAAGTAGTGGTTAATGCAGTCATTGCATAAGTCCAATATATTACCTTGTATTCAAAATGAGTAGATGTGTCTTAGAGAAAAGTTTTTAATCATGCACATTAATAATGGCATAAAATTTACTTCAAGGCCTTGTTATATCACCGTTCTATAATACTTATCGCATGTATATAAAGTAAATCAACTGTTATTTGACTATACTTTTACGTTAATGAAGTTAATAACAGTATTTATGTGCAGTAACATTTTATGCGCTGTGTGATCCATTATGCTTTGCTACATTCAGTTGTTATTGTTTAATGAGGACAGATTATGACGTATTATCCGCCAGAAAGAATCTGTATTGGCGTAGAACGTATATTGTTAATGTACTGCGACTGGATCATTAAATTCCAATAAACGTCCGTCATCAGCTGTTATGATGAGGACTTTATCATACTGATGAGTACTTATTATTATTAAAAGCACACAAGCTTCCAGAGATAAACTGCATGGTATTGGTGCGAGGCGGTCTCTGTCGGCGTCGAACCTGCAGTTACACGACAAAGAAGTTCCCGAACGGCGCCACAAAGCAACCTACTCGATATCGCGATGCACGTAGTTCGAGCATAACCAATCAGCAGATATTTCTACGAAAATTAAACACAACAAGAAGGTCATTCATAGACACGAAGATAATTCTCCCGGTCACGACAACAGCAACACGACACGTTTAAGAATAGGGACGGAGGATAAAAAAGCGTATATTTTGTTTGCGGCTGGTATGTTTCTTCTGTACTGCTTCAATATACATTTGAACTACACTCAAAAATACTGTTGAAAACATGATAGCATATTTTAACTTTGCATCCCAATGAGTCCTTTTTGTATTAAAAAAAAAAACACTCCGTCTTCAGGTCACAGGCGTCCCATCGGGATCATCCGACCGCCGTGTCATCCTCGGCTTAGGCTTGAAAATGGAGGCAAGACTTAAAAGAAAAATCAAGACACATGTATAGGATTTATTGGCCTAGAAAAAGCGCTCGACAGCGTAAAAAGGTGTAAGATGTTGAAATTCCGATGAAAATTGCTGAAATCATTAAGACAAGGCCTTATAATACGCAGTATGTACAAGAAACAAAAGCAAAATGTGAGAATGGAAGACCAGGAACGAAGTGCCTTCGATTATAAACGGAAAACAATGACCAAAATAAAACGAAGCTCAGGAGTGGCATTAAAATTCAGGGTGAAATGTTAACAGTGATGGATTCCCTGATGATGCTGCTATCCTCAGTGAAAGGGAGGAAGAACTGCAGGACCAACAAATGGAACGAATAGCTTAATGATCACACATTATCAACAGAGAGTAAACCAAAGAAATATGAACGTGGTGAGGTGGATCAGAAACGGAATTAGTGACAAAATTAATATCAAAAGTGGAGATCACGAAGTAGACCAAATGAGCAAACCTGCCTCTTGGAAGCGAAATAGTATTTGACGGACAAAGGAAGGAGAATGTAAGAAACAGCTACATGGCTACATGGACCGTGGAAAAACGGAAAAGAAGTAAAATCAAAGCGTTTGAGAAGTGGTGCTACAGAAATATGTTGACAATTAAGTGAATTGATGTGATAATAAATGAGGAAGTTCTCCACAGATTCGAAGAGTAAACGTTGACGAGAATAAGGTACAGGATGACAGAACACGTTAGGACATTAAGGAATAACTTCCACAGTACCAGAAGCGGCTGCAGAGGGTACAGACCGCAGAGGAACACAGAGAGTGGAGTGTACACAGAAAATAATTAAGACCGTTGGCTGCAGGTGCTACTCTGATACGAAGACTTTGGCACAGGAGAGGAATTCACGGTGGGCCTCACCGGACCAGTCAGACCCTCCAAAAAAAGTACCTTCACTTGATGACGAAATGCGCTTTGCCCCTCTGATGTTCCCTACTCTCTTTTGCCCCACATAACTCACATAGTAGTTCACTGCGCAGCACGTATTTTACCAGCTGTAACTGGCGCGCAGTCCGTTGACAGGTTTATGGCGTTTCGAGAAACGCATAGCTTGTGAGATGAAGTGTGAGGCCTCCGTGCTGCTCCTTCCCACCTCAAGGAGGTGGATTCACAGTTGTGCTGTAACACAACGTACTGCTTTCATATGTTTTCCTACCTTACGTTGGTATGTTCATATCGACACACATACTACCATCACTCTCGATAAAGTGTTCAGTATATTATAATCTTTATTACACTCAATTTTTTTCTATTTCTGCCCTTCCAGCGCCAAGTAAATCTTAGTTCTGGATGCCGTTGCAAATGCACCATCAACTTGGCCCCATCTTCTGAAAAATATTTTCCTCTGTTTCATACTACGGTGACGTGAAGCAATTATTAACGCACTGAACTCACTTTTGGTGGATTAGGGTGTAAATTCGAATCCACACATCCTGATTTAGGTTTTTTATGGTTCTAAAGCGATCATAGTGGTAATTTCGACAGCAGACATTGCAGTTCTTACGTGTTAAGCTGTGCCCAATTTTGGAGGTCTCTGCGATGTTATGCTTCAACAAAATTAGAACCCTGCTTCTGCCAGAAGTGACAGCCCTGTGTACTAAATTTCACATCCTTCATATGTCAAAATAACTTACAAATCTAATCACGTATTCTTCTTGCTATAGGTTTTGTCATTCGCTGTCCTTCCTGGAGATCCAACTTTAATGGCCAGCAGTGTATATTTTTGACTTTCATTCAATTATAATGTGTTATTCTGTTTATATGTGAATTTCAAAGTGATGCTCAGCTTAGAAACTTGCTTTAAATGTTCAGAAATGTAAAACTGTACACTTCACAAAATGAAAAAAAAACGTAGCACCCTATGACTACACATCACTCACAGCTGCAATCGATACACTTATCCAAATACCTGGGTGTAACACTTTGTAGGGACTAGAAATGAACGATGACACAGACTTAGTCGTGGGTAAAGCAGGTATCAGACTTTGTGGTCTACAAAGAAGATTGTTTGCAAATCACTCTCGCGACCCAGCCTAGAATATTGCTCAAGTGCGTGGAATCCCTACCAAATAGATCTAACAGGGGATATTGAACGTACACAGAGAACAGCACGAATGGTCACAGGTTCTTTCAAATGAACACAACGCCATTTGACTGTATTGTTGTTCATTTAATTTCGACCCAGGTTTCGGCCTTTTATGCCATTTCCAAGTGATTGAGTTTATGACATTAGCATATATTGCATCATCATCTTGGTAGATGATGATTTTATATCTACCGTTTCGTGGGGAGCGAATATTTTTCTTAATTTATGGCCAATTTTGAGCTTCATGTCTTGCAATATATGTTATCACGTGAACTCAGTTACTTGAAAATGGCATAAAAGACCGAAAGCTGGGAAGTAATCAAATAAAGAACAATGCAGTCAAATTGTGGTGCATCCATTTAAAAATTATTATATGAGTGTTGTTCAGCAACATCAAAAGCTGGTCAAAGGTACGTTTGACAAGTGTAAGTTTCACGGAGACATTGAAAGAACTGAGCTGGCAAAGTTTGAAGATGGGCGTAAACTATCCTGAATGTAGTATCACGTGTCAATACCACTCCATGGGTGTCGCGAAGTTGGTAACGGAATTGCAGTTTTCTGTCTGACGCGCGGTATCTGGTGGACCCAATGGCGCTCACCCACTGAGCCACACCACCGTGGCTGTGGTCTATGAGCGCCCCTGCCGCCGCAATGTAGGATGGCCAGCGCGGTAACTACTCAACGGACTTGGAGCCTCATCGCTACGAGGACATCGTTTTTACTTAAAACAGCGAGCCTTCTCCAAGTTGCTATTGCAGTAGCTGGATATTAATTCTCGCTGCGTTATTTGTAACGCGTCTTCGTACACTTGGACAAATACAAGTTCAGTGAGCATTCTGTTTGTTGTGTTAACTTGTTTGCTAATCATTTTTTCTTCTGTCCAGCTTTCCAACGACAACAGTTGCTCCACCACGTTGTAGCTCACCTCTCATTGCCATTGTGTACGAGGTCATACACAACACCGAAAAAGTCAACTAACAGAGTTTCAAGAACCAGCTTTAAATGATAACTCTAGAAATATACTGCAACCGTCTGCATACCACTTGGCAGTTGAATGCAGAGTACAGATGTAGACGTAAACTTGATAATGAGCACACGCATGAATTTACTAGTAGTGCTTAATAAACTACGCATTTAAACTAACAGACCACTGGAAATCATGTTCTCTAAATTTCTTGAGGCAGTTATGCCCACTCAGACATAGTCATCAACGAAATAGGAAAATAACCGACAGAACACTGCTCGGAGTGAGTGAAAGAGAGTGCTCAGTGACCAAACTGTTGTGCAGGAAATAAAATCGTCAGCTAGAATAGAAATCTATATTACCAAATGGTTAACCCGATTCATGGTGCTCTGTCCCGCTTGAAGTTTGGCTATATTTGACGGCTTCCAGGAGTAACAAAAATTTGATTTTCAATACTTCATATAAGTTTAAAAACCTAAAATGCTCTCGTAATCTACTTATTAAGAGGTGTAACCTTATGATATATGTCCAACACAGACGAATATTACAGTTAGAAGCTGTGTATATCTCTTGAGGTAGCATAACGCACAGGGCGCAAATTATCCAGACTATTTTGATCCAATATTTGGAAATGAGAGCACTTAGCGAATTCCAACAAAATTTAAACATAATTTCAAACGTTTGCGAAATCTTCTCTCGCTGCCATCCCCCAAAAATGATGAAAGTTAAAATGTTTGTCGCTTACTACATTTCTGCTGTTCGTGTAGTGGACGTTCAGCATCAGGCATGACGTTTTATTTTATTACTTCTTTACCACTGACTCTCTTCGTAACACATTTTGCAGACAGTACCCGCATATATCAGTGAATGTATCTGCAAAATATGACGTCATAGATGTAGAGATGCTTGAAAAAAAATAGCTTTCGCTTAAAAAAGAAGCTCAAATTAACCGGACTATATTCATCCAGTGTCTGATAATGAGAACGATTATCGACTTACAAGAAGCTTTAAACATAATTTCAAACCTTTTCTTAGCTTTTCCATAAATCTTCTTCTTAACGTTGTTCATTCTCTTACACAGACTGCTCAGAAACAATCTAAATGCTCTGTAAGGGTGTTCCGGGGTAGGTTGTGCTGAGAAATAATTAATAAGAAAAAGCTTCGATATATATCGCCTATTCCGATTCAATTAGCTCTGAAGTTAGCCAACCAGGTAGCTGAGCGCAAATTTCCTGGCAGGAAAAGTGTTGCCAAACATATTCTTCGTTTTGATCCTCAGATTGAATAAACGTACGTAACCTTTGCTCATCTAGCTTACTTTTATCACTTCCGAAAAAGGTACATTTTCTGGTAATCAGCAAGTAGTAACTAACAGACGCACAGATATCTTGGTATTACCCCACGTAAGCGCGTTCAAAATGGTTCAAATGGCTCTGAGCACTATGGGACTTAACTGCTGTGGTCATCAGTCCCCTAGAACTTAGAACTACTTAAACCTAACTAACCTAAGGACATCACACACATCCATGCCCGAGGCAGGATACGAACCTGCGACCGTAGCGGTCGAGCGGTTCCAGACTGTAGCGCCTAGAACCGCTCGGCCATTCCGGCTGTGTAAGCACGTGCAAGTGCTTCAATTTGCGAGTGCAAAGACCTGATTGGCTAACGTCAATGCTAATTAAATCGGAAACTTCGCAACATAAGGAATTTTTTTCTTAACAATTATTTCTCAACGCAAGCTATCCTCCGACACTCTTACAAGCTTTTCAGGCTGTTTCTGAGCACCCTGCAGATTCTTAGGAACACGGCGCGATCATGAGATCATTTCTGTCTGGTTTTAATAGCCCACGTCCTTCGAAATTCACTGATATATGCGGGTACTGTCTGTTTGAAAAAAATGAAAGTAAAAAAAGTACCGTCGTAAAAATACTCCCTCGGAGAGTCGGCCATTATAATTGTAAGACTCCCGCGTCGCTGGGAACCTTATGGTGGAATTTCGTCTTCTCTGCAGTCGCTCTTACATTCCCGCTTTAAATTTTATTGTTGTATTGGATGGGTTGCGAGAATGGAGGGACTTGCGATAAAAATTCCTGCGCGTAGCGACTGAGTCGTTAAACGAGGCGCCAGACACCTGTTCAGAATCATTGCCGACCGGCGCGGTATCGCATTGGGAGGTGGGTACTGTCATTCGCAACACAAAACTTTTCTCACTTTATAATCTTAGTATAATAATTCTTAGATAATCGATATCAATTTCGGAAGGCTTCTGCAACTGTCTAAAACGCGGCGATAAAAATAACAGGCAACACTTGATAGTATTACTTTCAGGAACGGCTACATTGATAAACACAAGGGTCATGTTGTAATGAAATGAACTTATTTGAATTACAAGTTTTTGGCGCACTAATTATTTATTTAGTCGTGGTGACGCAAGTTACGGCGATTTGTCATCACCAAGTGTACGTGTTAGCTGGTGTATGATGGTTCATATGTCATCTTGTCTTTTTGTTATGATACGATCACGTTATTTATATGTCTGCTTTTATTTGCTTGATCTAGTAAAATTATTTTTTGACAGCTTTTTTGACAGCTTCGGCTTTAGCGGTGTTGTATGTTTAGACTGGATCTTGTAAAGTTATTTTTTGACTGCCTTTCTGATACCTTCGTCTGCAGCGATGTTATACGTTTACAATGGATTCCACTGTAAACATATAGCATCGCTGTGCCGAAACTGCCAAAAAAGCCGTCAAAAATAATTTTACAAGATCATGTAAATAAAAAGCAGACATGTAAATAACGTGATCGTATCAGTACAAAAAGTAAACGACATTTACGCTCCAAAATGCCATATGGACCACGTCACACTAGCTAAGACGTACACTTAGTAATGACAAATCGTCGAAATGAACTCTTCGTGTAATTTGCGTCACCACGAACAAATAAATAATTAGCGCAGCAAAAAACTTGTGCTTCAAATAAGGTATGTCGTTCTTGGACCTCATGTAGGTTGCGGACCCACTAGAAAAGAAACGAACTTAGTAGAAGATGCACTCAAATGTAGGAAAAGCAAACAAAAAAATGTGACTGCCTGCGCTCGCTTCAAGCAACTAGATTGGGTATATCTCGCAATTAACTTTTTAGAATCAGACTGTGTTTATTAATTGCGTACCTTAACAGCTATGAACACTTGCTCAGTAGAGCAGATGTGTTTCACATTAGCGAAGATGAAAGAATGGTCATAGCTCCTCAGGTATGCAATTTAGAGCCCACGTTTATTGGACATTTTTTCTCGTTTTGTTCATACTACCATCACTGTAAGTTACCAACCCTACACTCTTCACGGCACAAGAACCGGTATATGTATTCAACTGTCAGAGGTATGAGAACGGTTTTCGTTTATAATTTTCGACTCGTTCGTTTCCGGTACAGGGATCCTTACTTCAAATTAATATATTTATCGTTCTTCACCATCCTAGAAAGTATGTAACATCATCACGGAATCACCCCGTGTATACGTACATTTACAGACTCCCGCGCCTATAACTTTGACGCTCTGTAGTCTTGTTGGATGACATTTCCGGACATGGGTCCCTATTCAAAATACGATGTACTCACTCCCCTCTACAAGTCCTAGAAGTCTGTAACGGGAATTTCCAACTACCCTGTATATTCAAACAGAAAAAAACCGACGCACCAGGAACCATCCAAATGGGGCAGAAATCGGTAGATGTTATGTATATGTGAAGGCAAACAAATTATTGCAGTTTCAGAAAAATTGGACAATTAATTCAAGAGATTCACAAACTGATTAGGTCCACTTCTAGCTACTATGTAAGTAGTTATTCGGATTGACATTAGTTGATAGAGTTCTTGAATGTTCTGCTGAGGGATGTTGTGCCAAATTCCATCCAAGTCTGTCAAAATCCCGAGATGGCTGGGGACTCTGCCCGTAATACTCCAAAAGTTCTCAGTTGGTGAGAGATCCGGTGACCTTGCTGGCCAAGGTAGGGATTGGCGAGCACAAAGACAAGCAGTTGAAACCTCACAGTGAGGACATGGGCATTATCTTGCTGAAATGTAAGCCCACGATGGCTTGCCATGACAAGCTACAAAACAGGGCAGAGCGTATCGTCAACGTGCCACTGTACTGTAAGGATAAGGCGAATGACAAACAAAGGGGTGCTGATATGGAAAGAAATGAAGTCGTAGACTCCTGGTTGTCGGGCCGTGTGTTGGGAGACAGTCAGATCGGTATCCCACCGTTGTCAGGGTGTCTCCAGACACCAGAACTGAGCCCCGATGACCAACGAAGACGAGTCTAGAGACGCCGTAGACAATGTTGGGATACCAGCCTAACTGTCGCCCACCATATGGCCGGACAACCAGGAGCGATGGTCTGCGGTGCCACTTCATTTCATAACAGGACCCATTTGGTTTCCTCTGCAGCAACCTTACAGCACAGCGGCACGTCGACGATATTCTACGTCCTTTTTTGTTGCCCTTCATGGCCAAGCCATCCTGGACTTATATTTCAGCATGACAATGCCCTTCTGCACACGGCGAGAGTTTCTACTGCTTGTCTTCGTGCTTGACAAATTCTACATTGGCCAGAAACGTCGCGGAATATCTCCCAAGTTGAGAGCATTATCGGCAGGGCTCTACAACCAGCTCGGGATTTGCCCTATCTAACGCGCCAGTTGGATAGAATTCGGCACGAGATCCCTTAGGAGGACACCCAGCAACTCTCTCAATCAGTGCCAAGCCGAATAACTGATTGTGAAAGAGCCAGAGGTCGACCTAGGCGTTATTGACTTAATTTGAAAAGCTCTTTCTCTTGAATAAATCATCAAATTTTTCTGAAGTTGTAATCATTTATTTGTCTGTACATTTACATCACATCTACACTACTGGCCATTAAAATTGCTACACCACGAAGATGACGTGCTCCAGACGCGAAATTTAAACGACAGGAAGAAGATGCTGTGATATTCAAATGATTAGCTTTTCAGAGCATTCACACAAGGTTTGCGCCGGCTGCGACACCTACAACGTTCTGGCATGAGGAAAGTTTCCAACCCATTTCTCATACACAAACAGCAGTTGACCGGCGTTGCCTGGAGAAATGTTGTTGTGATGCCTCGTGTAAGGAGGAGGAATGCATACCATCACCTTTCCGACTTTGATAAAGGTCGGATTGTAGCCTATCGCGATTGCGGTTTATCGTATCGCGACGTTGCTGCTTGCGTTGGTCGAGATCCAATGACTATTAGCAGAATATCGAATAGGTGGGTTCAGGAGGGTAATACGAAACGCCGTGCTGGATCCCAACGCCCTCGTATCACTAGCAGTCGAGATGACAGGCATCTTATCCGCATTGCTGTAACGGATCGTGCAGCCACATCTCGATCCATGAGTCAACAAATGGGGACGTTTGCAAGACAACAACCATCTGCACGAACAGTTCGACGACGCTTGCAGCAGCAAGGACTATCAGCTCGGAGACCATGGCTGCGGTTACCCTTGACGCTGCAACACAGCCAGGAACGCCTGCGATGGTGTACTCAACGACGAACCTGGGTGCACGAATGGAAAACCGTCATTTTTTCGGATGAATCCACGTTTTGTTTACAGCATCATGATGGTCGCATCCGTGTTTGGAGACATCGCGGTGAACGCACATTGGAAGCGTGTATTCGTCATCGCCATACTGGCGTATCACCCGGTGTGATGGTATGGAGTGCCATTGGTTACACGTCTGTGTCACCTCTTGTTCGCATTGACGGCACTTTGAACACTGGATGTTACATTTTACATGTATTACGACCCGTGACTCCACCCTTCATTCGATCCCTGCGAAACCCTACATTTGAGCAGGAAAATGAACGACCGCATGTTGCAGGTCCTGTACGGGCATTTCTGCATACAGAAAATGTTCGACTGCTGCCCTGGCCAGCACATTCTCCAGATCTCTCAGCAACTGAAAACGTCTGGTCAATGGTGGCCTAGCAACTGGCTCGTCACAATACGCCAGTCACTACTCTTGATGAACTGTGGTATCGTGTTGAAGCTGCATGTGCACCTGTACCTGTACACGCCATCCAAGCTCTGTTTCACTCAACGCCCAGGTGTATCAAGGCCGTTATTACGGCCAGAGGTGGTTGTTCTGGGTACTGATTTCTCAGGATCTATGCACTCAAATTGCGTGAAAATGTAATCACATGTCAGTTCTAGTATAATATATTTTTCGAATGAATACCGGTTTATCATCTGCATTTCTTCTTGGTTTAGCAATTTTAATGGCCAGTAGTGTATTTACTTCCGTCCAATTAGGAGGTACGGCGAACTCTAGACTGCGGTTAATTGGTACAATCCTGAAGCGATGCAGTCCTTCAACAAAGGGAATAGCTTGCAATGTGTTAGCCCGTCCAGTCTTAGAGTATTATTCGTCTGTATGGGACCCTTACCAGTGGGGTCTAATTCAAGAGATTGAGAAGGTCCAAAGAAGAGTGTCAAGATTCGTGACTGGTACATTTAGCCATCGTGAGAGCGTTACAAATCTCATAGGAAGTTGGACACACTTGCAGATAGACGGCGCGCTATACGGAAGGGGCTGCTCATATATTATTACCACCAACTTTCAAATCGCGCTATGATCACCATTCAAAGATAAGAGAAATTAGAACTCATACTTTGGCATTCAGAAGATCGTTTTTCCCTCGCGCGATCCGCTAGTGGAACAGACCGGGGGGGGGGGGGGGGGGGAGAGGTGGTGGCTGGGGGGGGGGGATATGACTTGGCGCGAATTGTGCCCTCCGCCGCACACCGCTTGGTGGATAGCGGAGTATATATGTAGATTAGGATACATCCATCGTGATGCGTTGTTTTTCTTTCTTTTTTTTCTCTTTTGTCTTAGAGGTATTTGACCGCTATTACGAATGACGAAATGCCCCATTATTGTGAGAGAGGTGAGCTGATTAAGTGCGACTGTGGTAAAACTTCTCACAACTTAAGGACGTAGTTCAAAGTCGAAAACAATTGCGGAGTATGACATCTGATAGTTCCTTATTAATGTGAACAGTCTTGTTTATGTTGTGTCGAGGTAATAATTTCTTTTTTCGAAATAACCTACGGATGTTTCTGCGCAATTTGCGCCGTACTTGAAGGAACTGGTATTTCGTCTCTAATGCTACCTTTGTATTCTCGACATGTATGTTATAAGAAAAATTCCGGAAAGATATGTATAAGCTCACCGGAATCAACTTTTAAGTCACCCCGTTAAAAGAGTACGCTGGTCACCTTAGCTCCGTTTTGAGAGTGTAGAACTGATACGCGGCGGTAATATTTTGACATTCTACTGCTGCCGTATGTAACGGCACCGATGTACTGTGTATGTGCCAGTTGTTTGTACCGAATCAGCGCAATAAGATGGCCCAAACCGAAGACGTGATGCAACGGCTGGAGGTGCTACCGTGTTTCGTCGTGCCCACACCCACACTGTGAAAGAAGTTGCCGAATGTATTGGTGTTTCAACGCAAGACTGCCTAACGTGTGTGCAGGTAACGGTGTACCATTCGCAGCCATGTATCGCGGTATAAGAACAGTACCTGTAAAAAGATCCTAAGGAACAAGGGCATTAACCAAGTGATATGATTTATCAATAACAATCGGTTGCTGCTGTCAATGAATGTAGTTGTATCTCAACCACATTCCTACCAAACATTGCTTAGAGAAGTGCGTGCGCCAGGTACCTCCCAAGAGTCCACTGCTGGCAGGAGCACGGGAAAATTAATGAGCCTGATTTTTTTTGTCTACCAAAGCTTTTTTTCAAACAACAATATCGTGTCCTTCCAAGTACAATAGTTCTCTTCGGCAGTTATACACAGGAGTCATTTGTTCCCAGTCTTGGTTGTGGCGATGAGAACCTCCAACTGGTAGGGCCTAAAACATGCCGGTCCCAAAACGACCTCCTTTTAAGAAATTTTTCAATTTCTGGAAAAGTAAAAAGTCGCAAGGGCTGAAATCAGGTGAGAAGAGGGGCTGTGAGTGTTGTGTACATAGTTCCGCGTAGTCAGCGCGTACACAACTTTCCCAATAGAGCGCGCCCCGCTAAGCACAACAGCGCGGGCGCAGCGCTCGTCCGTCTCCGCACTACAAGATGGCGCTGTCTTAGAGACGGACCAAATTTTGCTTCCGCCGATCCGCGTATTAATAAGAACGCAGCCAATGAGATTGCTGCTAACGTAGAACCTTTTCTCCTCTCGGATCACACTCGCGCAGTGATACCTGAACGCTCGAGTTATTATAACGAGTGTACAGACCTCCAATTAGTTAGTCTGCATTAGTCTGCATTAGTTTGCATTTGTCTGTAGTCATGTTTCATTCTGCGTCTAATACGATTATCATATTCCTGTACATAGCCATGAAGATCAATGAATAGACACTTTGTCAAGTATCAGAGATATGTGAGAATAAGAATAATGTACCAAGACCAAAGGAACTTCAGATTGTCAATTGTAAATAGAATCCAGAATCAAGTTAAGTAATGTTTATGCTTATTATTATTTTAATAAATGTGTGTGAAAATTAATCAAGTTCTGTTTAAAGATGGTCACTGTCAATCTGCTACTCTAAGCGTTCAAGTGGTATTTCTATCGTCTGACCTAACGGCAGAAGATAAACACGCCACGATAAGACCATGAGACATATTGCTGACACTCACCTACTTCGTTAGAGCGACAAGTCAAATAATCTGATGGTGTGTGTGTGTGGTGTCACCGCCAGACACCACACTTGCTAGGTGGTAGCTTTTAAATCGGCCGCGGTCCGCTAGTATACGACGGACCCGCGTGTCGCCACTATCAGTAATTGCAGACCGAGCGCCGCCACACGGCAGGTCTAGAGAGACTTACTAGCACTCGCCCCAGTTGTACGGACGACTTAGCTAGCGATGCAACACTGACGAATCCTCGCTTATTTGCAGAGAAGATAGAATAGCCATCAGCTAAGTTTATGGCTACGAACTAGCAAGGCGCCATAGCAGTTGATAGTTATCGTATGAAGCATGTCTCATCAAGAACGATGTATACAAATGATGGATTAAAGTTAAGTATTCCAGAAGCTACGTACTTTTCTTTATAGCATTCATTACATATCCTGTTTCGGACCTCACGCCATCCTGCGTGAGCTTATAGCGTGCATTTCGGCCTTCTCTAGCAATATAACAGTGTGTACCGAAGGTCTTACAGTACGCACACCACAGTGAGACATCAGGAACGCCTTTTGAGGTCAAAAATGTCGTGATGGAAATGACCGTGTGACATAGGGCGTTGTTATGATGCAGCATCCACTTGTCTATAACGTCAGGTCTCACTCTTCTTCAGCCTTTTGAGGACTTCTTTGTAAAACACTTGGTTTACAGTTTGTCCCTTGCATTGTCTTGATCTTCGAGTTGCTCATTCGAGCTTTTTTCGGTCGAGCAGATGCCTCAGTGTGCCATTCTTCACTTTGCCGTTTCGTCTCAGGATCGTACTGAGAAATCCAGGATTCGTCACCTGCGATAACACGACTGAACCATTCGTGGTCATCGGCAGTCCTCGCAAGAAGATAAACGCACACTTATCTTCAATTGACGTGCTGCTCAATTGTGAGATTTTTCGGCAGCATATTGGTGCAAACCTTTCGCATGTGCGAAACTTCGGTCGAAATTTGATGTACGGTGCAAGTGTTTAACAGGTTACTCATCATCATTATTACTGGACGCCGGTCTGATCTCACGAGAGCGTGCACACGTTCGACGTTTTCGTTGGTTTTGAAGTCGGAGTTCTCCCTGACTGAGGCTCATATTCGACGTGTTCCCGGTCTCCCGAAAATGATATCTGCCAGCGAAAAACTTGTCTTGATAAGGAATGTTACCCATAGGACTGTTACAGGTTTTGAAAGGTCACACTCGCGGATTCCCCATGTTTAACACAAAATTTGCTCTAAATTCCGTTGTTCCATTTTCGTAACACACAACAAAAACACAACTTCCTGATGCCTCTGTCAAGGATCAAGTAATGGCTGTACGGAGCTGAAACTCGCACTGAGCATCTGGAAGGGATGAACACACTGGTCTCAACAAGTAGAACAACATGGTGTTGCTAGATTGCTCGTACTATCGTCAGTCTCATTACGTTTCTCACACACCTCGTACAATCAGGTCGGTAGTGGTTCTCTTATTTTCCGAGAGTGCTTTTCGTACCATAACTATGTTTCTGTTTGACGAACACTCAGGCAGGATATCACAACTCGAGTGGCCGCTAATTCACCTGACCTTAATGTCAAAGGAAATGTGTGGAATAACGAGTGAAAGGTAGTAGTCAGCATCAAATGGTTCAAATGGCTCTGAGCACTATGGGACTTAACTTCTGAGGTCATCAGTCCCCTAGAACTTAGAACTACTTAAACCTAACTAACCTAAGGACATCACACACATCCAGGTCCGAGGCAGGATTCGAACCTGCGACCGTAGTGGTCACGCGGCTCCAGATTGTAGTGCCTAGAACCGCTCGGCCACCTCGGCCGGCAGTAGTCAGCATCCTCGCAGATTGCTAGCTCTACAGGATCTATTCGTCATTGAGTGGCTTCAGCTGGATATGGCATCCCTGAAGGAACTTGTTCACTACTTCTTGCCGAAGTGAGGCAGTTATGAAGGCTAAAAGAGTTTCACGGTATTAGCGTGAAGTCTCGTGGGGTTTACTAGTGGTTTGTGCGATGTGCTTAATTTTGTTGGTTAACTATGGACGCCTTCCAACGCCTCATCCCGAGTTGTGGAAAAACTGCTTGTTTTTAAGTTCATCAGTCAAAGAGCTTTTTGTGGGGAATGGTGGAGCTTATCAATGCAGCCCTCACCAAACAGTTCATTTAGAGGAGAAACTCTAAATCGATTTTGAGAAGGAATGGGAATGAAAACAGCTCTGGCTATTGGTCTTAGCCGTGAAGGCACTCTATGAGTATATAATTCTGGGTGCATGGCTTCGCATTCTTTCCTTCCGATAAAGGATGAGCTGTTGTAACTGGAGAAGATAATTTACAGATAGGTGATAATCGTGCTTTTTTATTAGCCGCAATTTCTCGCATACCTGATAGATTAACTTGTCAAAGCTGTTAATGATTTCACACGATATGACAGGATGAAGGCTGCTGATAAGTTTGAACGTGCAACTGCTCTTTGAGTACTGATATGATTTTTTTTTACACGAACCTGATTGCTGATGAACTGACAGAGCTTCAGGCTCAAAGACTCTTCGTGTGGAGCTTTAAATTTTTTTCTATTTTTCTTCATTATTTTTGAGGTACCTCTGCCGTAATAACTTCAATGCTTTTCTTCTCGCCTTTCTGTTTTATCTTCCCAGGCTCTTCCACAATTTAGGAATACTATAAAGGATCCATTCGTCTTCAGAGATATATATTTTCAAAGGTATTGCGTGCATAAATATGACTGATGCATGAGCAGAGCCGTAAACTCGCCAAGTTTGTACTTTGCACTCTACAGACTTTCTATGAGTGCCCCTCTGGCCGCACGACACACGTCCAAGTGGTACTCCACTTCGTTCCATATCTAATGTACCATCATCTAGTCAGTGATCTTCGAAGCAGAATTGATGCATTCTGTCAGCTATTCCAGAGTTCTTGGGGGTACATAAACACGGTCTTTAATGTGCTCCCAAAGAACTTAGGTGCTAGGTCAGGCGACCTGGGGGTCCAAGGTAACGCAACCCTACCGTCTTCACCACTACGCCCAGTGCAGCGATACTGAAGTTCGTCGATGTTCCAGTTAGAAGACGAAATTCTCCGAATCAAGAGTCAGCTGCGGAAACAAACATAACAACAATATATCATGGCAAGAGGTACCCGCCATAGCCTTCTCACAGAAGAAGAACTGTCCCTACAGCTTCGTCTGTGACACAGAAAACATTAACCTTCGGCGAATTTCGAAGGTGTACCACAATTTCATGAGGAACTTGTGCCCCGCACTCGCAAATTGTGGTGGTTAACCTTCACAAATAAATTGAAGTTTCTCCATAGCTGAATAGTAGCTTGGAGACGAAATGTGGATTCTCAGGTGCTTCGTGCACTGTGATGCAAAATTGAAAGCACTGGCAAAAATCTTCGGGTTTTAATTATTGCACGAGCTGCAGTCGGCGCCATTTCAAACGTAACCATCGTCGCAAAATCTTCTACACCGTTTGCTGCGGTGTTTTAACTTCATAGCTTGCGCGTACCGTTACTCTTCTCCATAATTCATTGTGAACTCGCATATTCCAGCGCGCAAAACCTCCTTCCTTGCTTTGTCGCCATTTCGTCAAGGCACTACGCTTGTAACTCCAACTGGTGGTCACAATGTAAACTCACTGAGTTTACGGTTCTTCTCATGTATCATTCATATTTGCACATGTAATAGTTTCGTAAACATAGAACTCTAAATCAAATGGATCAGTTATAATAGCCGTGTAGTGTAAGTCTCCACGCGGCAGTCCGATCCACTAATACCGAACGAGATTTCTGTGTGGTCTTGTGGGAATACCATTCATAAATTGAACAACAATGTCGAACAAGAATGGGTAATTAATACCGAGGCAGACAAAGAAAATGCAATTGTAATACATTTCGTAATGGATTTCGGAAATAACATAAACCCAGTTAGGCATTTCAAAGAGAAATAAAATGGGTGAATTTTTACCTCTGTCGACTGATAACGTACACATACCATTCCTCATGTTTATGTTCTTTCGATCATAATTACAGTATTTGAAGGTCGCAGTCGCCGAAACATGTCACTTATGTGATATATAAGAGAAATGCAATAAGCAATGTACACAGTATTATACGCAAAAAGTCATAACGATCGACGCTCAGTCACAAATTTATTGCCTTTATTAGCAGCGTCATTCAATACGTCCAGTGCAACTTTCCACTGATATTCCCATTGAAATGTGCGAATACAACGACGGTGGCAACAAATGTCGGACAGTTCACTATTGTTCCTAGAACAGACTGTTTTAAGCTGGTTAGAAGGTCCATTGTCTGTGCCAGTTCGTCTTTGATATCTGCGTGACAGAGATATCCACAGACCTAAGCGTAATGTATGCTGTTCTTTGATATACGGCTGTGTTAGCTGAAACACTTGTTCCGACAAATAGCGCTATTACATAGCTCTCTTAAGTTTGCGGGAAGTTTCAGTGCAAATGCTAACAACCGTTATTTTATATACTCCTGAGAACTTTTTGAGTACTGCTGTAAATGGAGTTTTGTAGCACAGGGCCTTTGAAGATCAAACTGTAAACCACCGGAGTGTCGTAGAGGGTGTTAGAAGGAACAGGTTGAAGATACAAAGAAACCCACGTAGGGAAGCATCAACCGGAGTGACGGAATGTGGAAATCGGCAACTAGCCATCGGCTCGATTTTCTGTTCTATTCGAAGAGTGTGATCTATGAAAGCAAAGTGAAAGCAGACGAGGAATTACTTGGTGGCCTGTAAGTGATAGGATGAACTGAAATGCGTCGAGGTCGGTGTGGCGAAGGAGGTGACGAGGCGAAGGGCGGGGGAGGAGGGGGGAGAGGAGATTAGATATATTGCCATTACTGTAATAGTGGATATCAATGTTCAAAAAGGTCAGTGACCATCACACAGGTTCAGTGTCTTAAATTAGCTCGTGATTGCATTAGTACATTATAACACCTTCAGGCCATCGTCACTACTTGTTCATGAACCTGCATGTAAAAAGTTATTGACGGTTTTACTTGCATCTTTTATGGTATATTATGGAGTTATCACAAAAGCAAAACGAGGATAATGGAATGTAGTCGAATTAAGTCGGGTGATGTTGAGGGAATTAGATTAGGAAATGAGACACTTAAAGTAGTAAAGGAGTTTTGCTATTTGGGGAGCAAAATAACTGATGATGGTCGAAGTAGAGAGGATATAAAATGTAGACTGGTAATGGCAAGAAAAGCGTTTCTGAAGAAGAGAAATTTGTTAACATCGAGTATAGATTTAAGTGTCAGGAAGTCTTTTCTGAAAGTATTTGTATGTAGTGTAGCCATGTATGGAAGTGAAATAGTTTGGACAAGAAGAGAATAGAAGCTTTCTAAATGTGGTGCTACAGAAGAATGCTGAAGATTAGATGAGTAGATCACATAACTAATGATGAGGTATTGAATAGAATTGGGGAGGAGTTTGTGGCACAACTTGACAAGAAGAAGGGACCGGTTAGTAGGATATGTTCTGAGGCATCAAGGGATCACAAATTTAGCATTGGAGGGCAGTGTGGAGGGTAAAAATCGTAGAGGGAGACCAAGAGATGAATACACTAAGCGCCGGCCAGTGTGGCCGAGCGGTTCTAGGTGCTTCAGTCTGGAACCGCGCGACCGCTACGGTCGCAGGTTCGAATCCAGCCTCGGGCATAGATGTGTGTGATGTCCTTAGGTTAGTTAGGTTTAAGTAGTTCTAAGTTCTAGGGGACTGATGACCTCAGATGTTGAGTCCCACAGTGCTCAGAGCCATTTGAATCAATACACTAAGCAGATTCAGAAGGATGTAGGTTGCAGTAAGTACTGGGAGATGAAGAAGCTTGCACAGGATAGGGTAGCAAGGAGAGCTGCATTAAACCAATCTCAGGACTGAAGACCACAACAACAACAATGGAGTTATCAATTTTGTCCTTTCACTGTAGTTTTAATTTTTTTTCTGTCGAACTGGCGTTCAACCAGTTGAACCTATTATTCTAACAATAGTGGTTTTCTTTTTGTTTTGTAAGAGTTTTTTTTATGACATTACGCCCAAAGCGGTCCTTGTAAGCAATACATTAATACGCGACAAAGATGGAATCTATGAATAAAGTGCAAAGATTGGGTTGCCCACTTTTTGTTTCGCCGTCTCCTTACTTTAGTAAAGACCATTGTATTTGCCAACGGTAGTGAAAGAAACCGCATTTGCTGTCCCGTCGTAGGAACGTACCGGAGAAGCATTATTTCGTGTCTCTGGAGAGTCCAGAACGGAAATGACGTGTCGAGTTGTCAGAACGGCGAAAGGCGTCCGCGTACTTCCCTACCAACTGGCCGCGACTGACTCACGGCGTCAACTGGGCGTCAGCTCCGCTCAGTCTTCGCCGCTTACATCGTCTGTTTCCGTCGAGAGTCGTGTGTTTCCGCCGCGTGGCCACGCCCCATCCTAAGTGGGGTCCTCACGCGCCTGCTGGTCTGGCGCCGTCTAATTCGATTAGCGCGCCCACAAAGCGGCGTGTGTAGCAATTAACCGACGACACACACACAGCTGCCACTTTCTGCGTCACGACTGCCCTATATGGGTTACGAGCCGCCACTACGAGCGTCGCAAAAAGCTGTATGTTTTACGTGGAGCGCCGCAGCGCTCACTTGCCTTCACCATTCTCTAAAGGCAGCACTTCGCCACTGCTAGCATAGCCCTTCACGGTAGATGAACGCAGACGTGCGACGCCAACGGCCTTGCCGCGTTGGTAACACCTGTTCCCATCACATCACCGAAGTTAGCGCTGTCGGGCTTGGGCAGCACTTCGGTAGTCCACCTGCCGGGTCTGCTGAGAGCTGTTGGCAAGCGGGATGCACTCAGTCTTGTGAGGCTAATTGAGAAGCTGCTTGATTGAGAAGTAGCGGCTCCGGTCACGAAAACTGACAACAGCCGGCAGGGCGGTGTGCTGACCACATGCCCCTCTATATCCGCATCCAGTAACGCCTATCGACAGAGGATGACAAGGCGGTCGTCGGTACAGTTGGACCTTAGGTTGTGATCACATTGGCACCGACAATGGTCATCAGACGCTGTCACCATAGGTCGCCCGATAACATAGGCCGACAGGGCGGTCATGGTGCTTCCGGTCACATTCGTCAGTTTTTAACGGGTTCGAGAAGGTTAGATTAGATTAGGTTAGAATCTAATACATGTGTGAAGCAGGATAGATTTTAACATCAAAATGGGTACCATGATACTTCTGTGCTAGGATACGAGTACTGCAGTGTGGTGTTTACTATTGAAACGGTGACAAATGCATGTAAATGAGCTATAGGGCTGTCTTGAAAAGAGCGTGCCGAGTACTGTAAACTTCACTGCACTTTCAACACTTGTCCATTGGATTTGAGAATGGAGGTAACAAGATTTCTGGTGGCGGTATTATTCCAGATCATGTGTAGCTTTTGGTAAAGAAAATCAACTACCTTACAGCGTCCTTTAGTGCACTTGCACGAAGCATAGCTCCAAAATTCGGCACAGATTAAATTTAAAAAGTTCGTAGTATTTGGGGTGCAAGAGTGCAAATATTAGCCATTAACTTAGTATTTATGGCAGAGTAAATAGCATCCTACTTATCACACAAAAGCTTTGAAATTGTATTTCTCAGAAAGTGGTATAAGCCTAATTATTGGAAAGATGTAATTGCGGCTCGTCCCGGCGGAGGTTCGAGTCCTCCCTCGGGCATGGGTGTGTGTGTGTGTTTGTCCTTAGGATAGTTTAGGTTAAGTAGTGTGTAAGCTTAGGGACTGATGACCTTAGCAGTTAAGTCCCATAACATTTCGCACACTTGTGATTTGATGTAATTGCCAGGCGTCAAACATCAACGTGTCACTTCTAGTTTTACTTGAACCAGAACTGTATCTTTAATGTGGGTGCTTTTTTAATAGAACTAAAGTAACAATTTTATAAGCACTCGAATCTGTTTTGCTTCATTTATTTGAAGTTGTGCAGATATACGTCAATTAACCTTCAATGACTGCCATTCACCTTACGTGTGAAAGATAAACAAAGTTTAGAACAAGATACTCTGAACACCTAAAGCATTGAAAAGTGGAAACACATACACTGTGTGATCAAAAGTATCCGGACACCTGACTGAAAATGACTTACAAGTTCGTGGGTTCTTGACGCAGTGCTGCACCGAGGAGAGATCTCGATGTCGGTCGGTAAGACCTGGCACGAAGTCGGCGTTCCAAAACCCGCCAAAGGTGTTCTATAGGAATCAGGTCAAGACTCTGTGCTGGCCAGTCCATTACAGGGATGTTATTGTCGTGTAATTATTCCGCCACAGGCCGTACATTATGACAGGTGCAGGACAATGCACCTAATATGAAAAACGTATGTTATTGGGGGTGTCCGGTTACTTTTGATCTTACAATGTACGTGTATCACATTTGCAAACCACTTCATGTAACCAGAATCAACATCCTACTGGCATAAGAACGGCAGTAATAAGTAATAATAATTTGTATACAGCTAGTGCCCACCCACCAAAACCCAAAAAGATCCCTTACAGTACCTTAAAGAGTAGGATCTGCTATTCTTGTCACTTGAACGAATTATGTCTCGAGGCTACAATCAGCACCTTAAATTTCCCGTAAAGATTTTGCCTACTTGCTGTTTCCGATAAACCTGCCGTTCAGTGCTTAGAGTCCGAACTGTATTCAGATTATGATATTTTTCATCCTCAAGACACCACAAGTTTCTGCCTTGACTAAACTTATCAGTTTCTCACAGTCCATATGTAGTGTCGTCTCGGCCAATGTGATAAAAAAATTGAATATCACCGATTGTCCTCCGAAATATTTACGTTCAGGCGATGAGACATGCTGCATTATGACCGCACAGTTAGTGCCGTAAAGATTTGTAAAGATCGGCTGTCTTCGGCCGATGTCGGTTGTCGGCGCAACCCAGCGTTATCGTTTGCCACTGTGACCGCAGCCTTACGAGGCCTGTTCGACCGGAGTACATTCGTGATACCTGAAGCTCTTCGTATTCATTAAGACTTATCATTTTCTGTGTTTTTCCCATTAGTACGTTTTTAATAATCTGTTGGGAAACAGGACAGGATCTGAAATTCACAACGGCGTAAAAGCTTGCACACTTATGTAAAGTAAATGACACTTCCTATTCAGTTGGTAGTATATCTCTGCTGATTTTTTCCAGCGTAGCCTAATATACACTGATGATCCAAAACATTATGCCGCTGCCCGTTGCGAGAATGAATGCGTTGCGGGCACGTGACGTAGTAAAGAAAGTATGTAAGTGGAACGAAGACGTACGGGGAATCATTATAGCGGCAATATGAGCTGCAAATTGGGTGTTGTGTGATGTCCTTAGGTTAGTTAGGTTTAAGTAGTTCTAAGTTCTAGGGGACTGATGACCATAGATGTTAAGTCCCATAGTGCTCAGAGCCATTTGAACCATTTTGCAAATTGGAAACTCCAAAGTCACGAGCGACTTCGACGAAAGCTAGATATTTAGGGACCAGCGACTAGCAATGAGCATCTCGGAAACCACAAAGCTGGTCCGCTGTTCTCGTGCTGCTGTCGTGAGCATGTGTGAAAAGTGGTGAAGGAACGGGGAAACCATGTGTAGGCGACAAGGTGTTCGATGTCCACGCCTCTTCTCAGACCGTGGATGCTGGAGGCTGGACGCTCTGTAATGCAGGATAGGTTGCGATTCTGTTGCAGGTCTGATGACACAGCACAGTGCTGGGGTTTCGGAGCACACCGTTTTCAGCGTACATTGTTGAATACGGGGCTCCGACGCAAGCGACCCATACGTGTTCCACTGCAGACTCCAGTAACGACTGCAGTGGGTACGGGATCATCGAAATTAGACTGTTTTACGTAAGGCTGCGGCTTTCATGGCCGTTGTCATTGATGGTAAAAACGTTAGGCGACATTGTACATTGGTGAAGTTTGAACAGGAATATTAGGCGGACAAAAAATTCACAAGATTTGATCATCAATGGTGGAATGAATTACTTTCGTTGTTACACCAGGTAGATGTGTCCGGATAAGCCATCATCCAAGAGAACGGGTGAGTCAGTTATTATGCTGTGGGGAGCATACATCTGGTTTTGCACAGGACCTGTTTTGGTAATCGAAAGCATCACGACAGCTGTGGACTATGTGACCATTATTGCGGCCCAACTGCATCCCTTCAAGGTTGATATCTTGCCAGACAGCGACGACATCTTCCAGAAGGAGGTCAGTATCGTGAGGCTGCGGCTTGATGAGCATGATAGTGAACTCAGGTCGGCCACCAAATTGTCGCGAAGGGTAGCCCAGCGGTCTGAGGCTCCCAGTCACGGTTCGCGCGGCTCCTCCCTCGGGCATGGGTGTCTGTGTGTTATCCTTAGCGTAAGTTAGTTTAAGTTAGATTAATTAGAGCATAAGCCTAGGTACCGATAACGTTAGCAGTTTGGTCCCATTGAACCTTATCGCAAAATTGGCCACCAAATTCAGCTGATCTGAAAGCGGTGGAGCACATCTAGCGCGTTATCGGACACCATCCACGCGCCCAAAAACCACCCGCCCGCAATTTAAGGGAATAGACATCTGGTGTCGCATACCTCCGGGGTTGGCGAATCCATGCCACCCAGAATCGCTGCCGTATTCAGTTTCAAAGATGGATCAGTGACAAAGCTTTGTTCGTCTCGTGAGTTTAAATCTAATTCAGTTACTCATGAATGTCCACATTGATTGAATGCTTCAACGAAGTCTGCTCCTGTTTCCATCCCTGTTGGTGTGCAATTGAGCTACAGCTCCGCGTCTTAACGACCGCAGCTTCCCGACCAGAAGTTCCGCAATAACCATTCCCTTTCCTTAAGAATCCTTAAGAAATATTGTTGTGACAGAAACTTAAGTTGCATACACGTCTATTATAGACGGTACAGTTGGTATAGATGGTACAGTTTCACGGGATTCCTCCACCCCCCCCCCCCCTCCCTCTTCCGCATCTAAGTTCAAAACTTTACCCCTAAATCGTCTAGGATGATGGCGAAAACCTTCTGGCCTGATGCAGGTCGACAGCTTGCGTGTCCTTTCCTCTATTTATTCTTTCTAAGCATCCCACAGGCTCAATGGACCGCATCCCAAACCTTCTCACCACACGAAAACCAAAGGTCACCACGGTATTATCCGCGGCCTGAATTATTCAATAGTGCAATACACAGAATGCAATACATTCTCATACACTGTCTGATCAAACGTATCTGACCACCCATCAGTGGACATTAATATGAGGTATATTCACCCTTCACAGTAGTTGGAATTCTGCTGAATACACTTTCCGCCAGGCGCCTGAGTCTGAGGAGGGAGGGCAGGCCGTTCTTCCTCAACAGCCGAAACCAGAGAAGATATTGGTGACGGACGGTGGAGTCTGGAGCGAAGTCGACATCCTAGCTCGTCCCGAGGTGTTCTGTCGGGTTCAGATCGGGGCTTAGGGCACTTTAGTCCATTCCAGGAATCTTATTGTGCACAAGCCATTACCTCGAAGACGCTGCTTAATGACAGGATGCATCGTCATACTGATGGTACACTTTCACCTGTCGGTATCGTAGGGCTCAAAATGTGTAACACGCTTGATTACATCACGAGATCCGCCTTTCGCGGCAGCTGATAGTCGTCAATTCTGCATTACATAGGACTGTCCGAATACGTTGCAGTAGTAAAAGCCGGCCAGATGCAGACTGATCGACGTCGAAAGAAGGGCAACGAACTTTTCTCTTATGGTTCGTTCTCTGCCTAGGCGGGTAGAGAGATCGGATTCATATTCGACCAGTTGTGGAGCCCAAATAGCAGTCGGTCACGTAGTTGAGTAAAGGAGAACATATGACACAAGGGTACTGCGTTACAATCAAGAGAATCCTCCTGAAAACGTGGTCGGGAGTGAGGCATTACAGCTACTTTCGAATTATTTTTGTGACAATATATCGCAAACAAAAATACAAGAGGGTAATGCATGTTTGTACAAAGGCAGTGTAGGGGCATCAGACTACTCCTTAAAGAGAGGCGTAACCCACGTCAAGTGATTTGCACGGCAGTGCAGCTGAATCCATCACTTCAGCATCAGTAATGTCACTGTATATCGGTAACGGAACAACAGTTACACTACTGGCCATTAAAATTGCTACACCACGAAGATGACCTGCTACAGACGCGAAATTTAACCGACAGGAAGAAGATGCTGTTATATGCAAATGATTAGCTTCTCACAGCATTTACACAAGGTTTGCGCCGGTGGCGACGCCTACAATGTGCTGACATGAGGAAAGTTTCCAACCGATTTCTCATACACAAGCAGCAGTCGACCGGCGTTGCCTGGTGAAACGTTGTTGTGATGCCTCGTGTAAGGAGGAGAAATGCGTACCATCACGTCTCCGACTTTGATAAAGGTCGGATTGTAGCCTATCGCCATTGCGGTTTATCGTATCGCGACATTGCTGTTCGCGTTGGTCGAGATCCAGTGACTGTTAGCAGAATGTGGAATCGATGGGTTCAGGAGGGTAATACGGAACGCCGTGCTGGATTCCAACGGCCTCGTATCACTACCAGTCGAGATTACAGGCATCTTATCCGCATGGCTGTAACAGATCGTGCAGTCACGTCTCGATTCCTGAGTCAACAGATGGGGACGTTTGCAAGACAACAACCATCCGCACGAACACTTCGACGTCGTTTGCAGCAGCATGGACTATCAGCTCGGAGACCATTGCTGCGGTTACCCTTGACGCTGCATCACAGACAGGAGCGCCCGGCATAGTGTACTCAACGACGAACCTGGGTGCACGAACGGCAAAACGTCATTTTTTCGGATGAATCCAGGTTCTGTTTACAGCATCATGATGGTCGCATCCGTGTTTGGCGACATCGCGGTGAACACACTTTGGAAGCGTGTATTCGTCATCGCCATACTGGCGTATCAGCCGGCGTGATGGTATGGGGTGCCATTGGTTAAACGTCTCGGTCACCTCTTGTTCGCATTGACGGCACTTTGAACAGTGGACGTTACATTTCAGATGTATTACGACCCGTGACTCCACCCTTCATTCGATCCCTGCGAAACCCTACATTTCAGCAGGATAATGCACGACCGCATGTTGCACGTCCTGTACGGGCCTTTCCGGATACAGAAAATGTTCGACTGCTGCCCTGGCCAGCACATTCTCCAGATCTCTCACCAACTGAAAATGTCTGGACTGTGGTGGCCGAGCAACTGGCTCGTCACAATACGCCAGTCAGCACTCGTGTTGGACTGTGGTATCATGTTGAAGCTGCATGGGCAGCTGTACCTGTACACGCCATCCAAGTTGTGTTTGACTCAATCCCCAGGCGTATCAAGGCCGTTATTACGCCCAGAGGTGGTTGTTCTGGGTACTGATTTCTCAGGACCTATGCACCCAAATTGCTTGAAAATGTAATCACATATCAGTTCTAGATTATTTGTACAATGAATACCCGTTTATCGTCTGCATTTCTTCTTGGTGTAGCAGTTTTAATGGCCAGTAGTGTACAAGGAACTCAACCTGGGATCTTCGTACCAGCACCCACTAGTGTTAAGGCAGTAGAGGTGCCATGGATCAGGTGAAGGACCTCGGTAGGGCGACGCTCATTTCAAAATTATTCCAGTCCGCCTGCTGCGATAACTCTCCGCACCATTCCAGAAGCGCAGCTCGTGTTTAAAATTCGCTCTATGTGGGAAGCATTGCAGATAATAGCTGCGCGCGCTGCTGGATGTGCCGAGATGTAAGTGGCCCACACTTGGTAGGGGAGGAGTGGTCCGTCCCCCGGTTGGCTGCCAGGTCGCGTAGCCGCCGCTACCTGCCCTCTTTCCGAACACCGCCTGTGTCCAGCGTGGGTGCCAGCCACTGCCACGCCGACTACGCACTGTGAATGCGCAATTGTTTTCTTCCACTATGCCGCCACCAGCGGCGGATACGCCCGTCTTATTCCGGAGGGAGAGAAATCCTCTAAGATGCTAGTCCTCGCAGTCGGCCATTTCGTTGCCACACGTGTGATGCAGTAATACTGCTTCTACTCAAGCCACCTGATTGTGTGTGCGGTCCAACTCATAACTGATCAGCGGGAAAAATGATTGTTGGGAAACCTCAGTATGAACACGAATCTCTCTAGAGAAATTTACCATCATAGTCACGAGAAATTTTTTGGAAATTTGTGGTAAGGTTTTGTGGCACCAAACTGCTGAGGTCATCGGTCCCTAAGCTTACACACTACTTAATCCAACTTAAACTAACTTCCGCTGAGGACAACACACACACCTACGCCCGAGGGAGGACTGGAACCTCCCACGGGGGGAGCCTCACCAACCGTGACAAGACGCCCTTAGACCGCGCGGCGCACGAGAAATATTCAGGAGGAATTAATATATCGCTTGATTCTTCTAGAACCGTACGGTCTCGCAGTTTTGATACTGAACTACACCGCGATAAACAACGCTTATCTTGTAGCATCTGCCGCCCCGAGTGGCCGCACGGTTTGAGGCGCCATGTCACGGACTGCACAGCCCCTCCCGCCGGCAGTTCGAATCCTCCCTCAGGCATGGGTGTGTGTGTTGTACTTAGCATAAGTTAGTTTACGTAGTGTGTAAGACTAGGGACCGATGACCTCAACAGTTTGGTCCCTTAGGAACCAATTTTAAATTAACAACAGCCTCAGTTGCAATGTTTACCTAAGTTCCATCCGATTCGTCCGATCGTGGACAGTATAAAAGTGCGCACCATAAGCTCGCTAGGTGTTTACATTACAAAATTATGGACAACTTCGTTTTCGGGAAAAATTACTCTTCAAAAACTCTGTCTAGTTAGTAAATAAATTGAATACTGTAATCTGCCATGCCACATCAAAGTTGGCTTCCTTTGATGTTTCCAGCCGCTGTACCAACGTATCTGTAGATCAGACTTCAAATATTCTGGCACACAACTACCGCTTCCATAAGAAATTACCAGACGTTGAAATTGATGAGTTCATGAATCTCCTGCGCATTGTTTTGAAATACAATTACTTTTCTTTTAATGACAAAATATACTCACAACCATACCGGTTAGCAATGGGTAGCCCGCTAGCAGAGATTATTTCCAATATATTCTTGAATGCAATAGAATCTCAATTTTTTTCTTAGTAATATCGAAATAGCGGAGAAAATAAAGTTATATGCGAGGTATGTGGATGATATTCTCTTGGTAATTGACGGGTCCCAAGAAGACATAGACACACCCGGGTTCCCGGGTTCGATTCCCGGCGGGGTCAGGGATTTTCTCTGCCTCGTGATGACTGGGTGTTGTGTGATGTCCTTAGGCTAGTTAGGTTTAAGTAGTTCTAAGTTCTAGGGGACTAATGACCATAGATGTTAAGTCCCATAGTGCTCAGAGCCATTTGAACCATTTGAAGACATTGATCAGATACTTCTACTGTTTAACAATCTTATTTTTACTCTCGAAAGCGAGTCACCCAGTAGGACGTTGAACTACTTAGATCTTACGTTATCTATAGCAGATGATCACATTAAATATGACATCTTCAGGAAGCCTACGTCTTCTTACAATGTCATACCCGCTGATTCTGCACACTCGCTAGCGCATAAAATGGCATTTTTTTCATTCTAGTATACATAGAGCGATATCTATTCCCCTATCCGCATAAGCTTTGGAGCGCGAACTGGCAACCCTTGAAACAATAGCCCGAAATAACGATTACCAGCCTGGAATGGTGAGACTGCGCTATAACAAGAAAGTAAATAATAATAGAACTACGACAAGTTCCACGTTATGTATCATGCCGGAAGTTAATCCATTCATAGGTAAAGTTTCATATAAAATAAGGCGTCTTCTAAAGAATCAGGGGTTCAAGACAATTTTTTCTACTAATAATAGCCTACAGAAGAACCTGATTCACACTTTAAAAAAGCCTAAAGATAAATTGTCATTATCCGGAGTTTACAAGATTACATATGGCAGTTGCCCGAAATTTTACATCGACCAAACAGGAAGAGCCTTACTAACGAGATACAAGGGACATATCCCTACTAAAGTTGGAGATGGAACGCGTGGTTCGACATTCGCTAAACACTTAGTGCAAACGGCTCACGCACCCAACCCACCGGATAATACTCAGTTCTTGGATTGCGAAGTGAAGGGTGCGGGGTTGGATATTTTGGAAGAAATGCAAATTTTTATACATTTACTATATGACAAAAATAATTTTCTTAACGACCAGCTGCAGCTGCGAAATAAAAACATTTTTGAAGGTTTTCAACCGTTATTCCATCCGCCATAATTTTAGGGAGTAATCATTATACCCTTACCAACATGATTTTAGGACTCCTGTTTGCGGAATATCTGCGATTATCTGGCATTTCAAACCCGTAGTTATCCTCGTGCGGTCAAGTTCGATGATTAGCCCGAATATGCTAGGTTGGCTTCAAATAGTAAACGCATTGCTCCCTTCACTTTTGACGTCCAACAAATTATTACAAACGTTAAGACAGTCGATATATCTTTGTTCCTTACAGGATAACGTATACGTCAATTCCGTTAGCCGCACCTGGTTATTCATAAAATTTTAAGTTTAGGAGTACAAGTTGGTACTAGTGTTAACAAGTACGCATGACACTCTATCGCGCATGCGCTCTCAAGGCTATAGCCAGTTCCAGTACAACATCCGCTGCTGCCGTACTGCAGTCGCGAAGTGGGGCCGAGGCTGTTTCCCAGATAAGTTATTGCAACATGAGGATGTGTTACTATATTATAGTTTTTAGTTTTTGACGTTGTCCATTATCGACAAATCGTAGTTCCTTTTATTCTGAAGAAGGTTGAGTTATCCCAACTGAAACCTAGGTAAATCTAGGTAAACATTGCAACTGAGGCTGTTGTTAATTTAAAATTAATACTTATGCAGTTGCTGACAGGGCCGCGAAGTGTTGAAAATATTAAAATTCCCTTAGGAATTCACACACGTGTGAACATCTGTAGCGTCTGCCGCTGGAGCTGGATGGGCATCTGCTTGATCCTTTCGCGCTTACTTAATGAACCTATGACAAAATGCGCTGCTCTTCTTTGGATGTTGTCTATTTCCTCTATCGATCCTATTTCGTATGGAACGTAGACGAACAATGTTCAATAATTGGTCGAACGAGTGTTTTGCAAGCTACTTCCTTCGTCGATGGACTGCACTTCCTGTGGGCTGTTTCAAGGAGTCTCATTTTGCTATCTGCCTTAAATGCCATTAGTTTTATGTGACCGTTCCAGTTTAAACCGCTGAGTATGCTTTCTCCCAGGTATTCAATGGATCTGACTGTTTCGAGTCCCATCACGGCACAAATTAAATGATGTAATGCCTGTCGCGGCACAAAAGAAAACAGCATATTCCGAATTTGACTCTGGTTTTTATTTATTACCACGACACAAAAGGTAAATCAAAATAATATGCCAAACCCACCTTTCCTCCACGATACATTTCGGAGGCCCCTGAATGGGTGAGTTGATGACATCACAATCCAGTTTCCTGGATGCAGACGGCTGTCCATTCCGAACCTCACCACGAGCCGCTCCATCAGAAAGAACCTTCAGGTTGTTTGTTGTTTCATTGTTAAAAACAGCGAAATAATGGGTGTGACACATTTGTGCAATTATACTCTGCGTGCTCTCTGTTGAAGTAATATAATTCAAGGTCTTCTATTTAAATGTCTTGCAGGTGAGTAAACGCGTCAGTCCGGTAGATAATTGCGACGTTACGGAACACACATTTTCTCCATCCCACCTTTTTGTGGGGGAATAGGGATGTACGGTATTTTAGTGACTGTTTGGTTACCCCCCAGATGGCCGGGTGGAAGAGGAGAGCCTGGCAGCAATTTGGATGGTGCTCTTCAACTTATCACGGTTTCGAATATCAGTTGACTTTTACGATTTAACAGAATAAATAAGATAAGGAATAAACTCGTCACAGACTGCATAAATGATACTTAGTTTCTTTTTATTGCATGGTCGATTTTTTTTTGGAGCTTCCAGGTCAATCCTCAGACGCCTTTCGTAGCTCAAGGAACACGGTAACAGCTTTGGTGGTTTTGTCAACGGCGCCCTGTAGTTCATGGACGAACAGAGCGAGATGAGTTTTTCAAAATGTCTGTCTACAGAACCCATGTTGATTATTTGTAGATATGATTTTTCATACTCCAGAAAAGTCGTAATTCGAGAGCGCAAAACATATTCGATAATTCGTCAGGATCTGCTGTCGACCACTGGGGCGTCACTTCCTGAGTGGTGCTGTGGGCACAGATTTTACAGCTATGCGCGCTCTGCTAGACGGTGCTGAAAGGAAGGTGTGATCCTTGGAAAAGCCTACCGCTTATCGAGTAGATGTTTATATATCACATACATCTGATGACGGGGCTCGTAGCCTCGAAACCAATCATGGCACGCTAAAAAGAAACTGAAGATCATTTTTTCAAAAGAGGCAAATTTATTCCTAATTTCAGTTTGTCATACGAGTGAGTCCCTGCATTCCGTCACGATGGGAAGTTTAAAAGAATAAATAGTATTTCTATGACATTTACGTTTATAAAATATAAATGAGGAAGAGGCTGTTCCTAGGACCGATGTGACAACGGTGTAACTGGGAAATGGGCGATAGATATTGTTGTTCATATGTCAGCTTCCGGTAAAGATGGTAAGAATGGAAGGAGAGGCTGGTGGGATGAGAAATAGTACAGATCGTACACCGTGTCTGTGTATGGAGATGGTTTTTGAGCATTGTGAACTGAGTAGGAGCTGGAATCTGAAGCAGCTAGTTGTAAGGGGTGCGATCTGTTGATAGAAATCTGCGTGAGATACTGTGGATTTATGTAAGGGAATATTGGAAGGCCTAGACAGTTATTGGTAGGATGGTTAGACCTCAATACGGCCGTGCGGTTAAAGGCGCTGCAGTCTGGAACCGCAAGACCGCTACGGTCGCAGGTTCGAATCCTGCCTCGGGCATGGATGTTTGTGATGTCCTTAGGTTAGTTAGGTTTAACTAGTTCTAAGTTCTATGGGACTAATGACCTCAGCAGTTGAATCCCATAGTGCTCAGAGCCATTTGAAGACCTCAATATGGAGATGTGGGTCCGGAAGTGGGAGTCTGCTAAGTTTGCTTGAGATGGTATGTGAAGGTGAAGGGGAAGGAGGAAGTGTTGATACACAAGCCGTGGGTTTGAAAGTATTGAAAACATTGGGATATTGCTCCTCGAGGGAAGGAGACGTATACGTTTTGTGGAGCTGTTCAAAGAATTTGGCCAAAAGCAGGAAATTGATCAACTGATACAGGAAGCATGTGGAAGAGGAAATAAGGATACGGAAGGCGACGCCGAGTACATGGCTTTCGAAAGCCTCTAAAAATTAATGTACGAGTATGTACAGCATCAAGCTACTTTGGCAAAGGCAGGTAAGGGTCTAATATGATATTTGTGATGAGGAAGATGTTGAAAGCCTTTGCATGACGTGCCGTATTGTTATGCAGTGTGTTCCAAATACTTAGGGCCAAAAGAATTATTATAAAGACGTTAGATTAAATGAATTAAGTATACTGCCTATGAAAAAAGTAAAGCACACAGAAGACATGGTCGGATGTCAATCTCATACGCGACGCAGACGGTTCAAATCTACGTCCTTGTCATCTAGATTTAAGTTTTCCATTATTTTCCTATATTTCTCCGGACAATTGCAGGTATGGTACCTCTGAAAAGGAACGATAAGATGTCCTTTCCCACCCTTGAAACATTTCGAGCTTGTGATCCGTCTCTAGGACCTCTATATCGACGAAACGTTAAGCCCTACTCTGCCTTCCCACTTTCTTCGGGTGTCAGTGTAATTGCGTACAAATAAACGCCGTTAGTGGGTATGTAAATGGTTGGAGTTGCATTTCTCTGTTACAGGTAGGACGGCCATCGGATTGCATTAGTGTTGTTCTCTTTTGGCGTTGTTACTGCGCCTTCTTGGATATATAAGGGCGTGAACAGCGTCAGATGTTCACTGTGTAAGACATAGATACCTTGTACACGTATGAAACAGCGTTATCAGCAACTGCGAGAGTCTGTAAGACACCACTCGGTCGAATAGGGTAATATACACTATGTGATCGAAAGTATCCGGACACCCCCAAAAACATACGTTTTTCATATCATGTGCATTGTGCTGCCATCTACTGCCAGGTACTCCATATCAGCGACCTCAGTAGTCATTATACATCGAGAGAGAGCAGAATGGGGCGCTCCGCGGAACTCCCGGACTTCGAACTTGGTCAGGTGACTGGGTGTCACTTGTGTCATACGTCCGTACGCGGGACTTCCACACTCTTAAACATCCCTAGGACCACTGTTTGTGATGTGGTAGTGAAGTAGAAACGTGAAGGCACACGTACAGCACAAAAGCGTACCCCCGATCTCGTCTGTAGAGTGACAGAGGCTTCCGACAGCTGAAGAGGGTCGTAAGGTGTAAAAGGCAGACATCTATGCAGACCATCGTACAGGAATTCCAAACTGACAGTTAGGCGGGAGGTGAGAAAACTTGGATTTCATGGTCGAGCGGCTGCTCATAAGCCACACAGCATGCCAGTAAAAGCCTATAGTCGCCGCGCATTTTATTAGGAGCGTTAGCATCGGACGATTGAACAGTGGAAAAACGTTGTGTGGAGTGACGAATCACGGTACACAGTGTGGGGATCCGATGGCAGGGTGTGGGTACGGCGAATGCCCGGTGAACGTCATCTGCCAGCGTGTGGAGTGCCAACAGTAAAATTCTGAGGCGGTGGTTCAAATGGTTCAAATGGCTCTGAGCACTATGGGACTCAACTGCTGAGGTCATTAGTCCCCTAGAACTTAGAACTAGTTAAACCTAACTAACCTAAGGACATCACAAACATCCATGCCCGAGGCAGGATTCGAACCTGCGACCGTACCGGTCTCGCGGTTCCAGACTGCAGCGCCTTTAACCGCACGGCCACTTCGGCCGGCACTGAGGCGGTGGTGTTACGGTGTGGTTGTGTTTTTCATAGAGGGGGCTTCCACCCCTTATTGTTTTAGCTTGGCACTATCACAGCACAGGGATACTTTGATGTTTTAAGCACCTTTTTGCTTCCCACTGTTGAAGAGCAATTCGGGGATGGAAATTGCAGGCCGGGCGCTCTGGCCGAACGGTTCTAGGCGCTTCAGTCCGGAACCGCGCGACTGCTACGGTCGCAGGTTCGAATCCTGCCTTGGGCATGGATGTTTGTGATGTCCTTAGGTTACTTAGGTTTAAATAGTTCTACGTGACTGATGACCTCAGATGTTAAGTCCCATAGTGCTCAGAGCCATTTGAAACTTTTTTTTTTTTTTGAAATTGCATCTTTCAACAAGATCGAGCACCTGTTCATAATGCACGGCCTGTGGCGGAGTGATTACACGACAATAACATCCCAGTAATGGACTGGCCTGCACAGAGTCCTGACCTGAATCCTATAGAACACCTTTCGGATTTTTGGAACGCTGACTTCGTGCCAGGCCTCACCGACCGACATCGGCACCTCTCCTCTGTGCAGAACTCCGTGAAGAATGGGCTGCCATTCCCCAAGAAACCTTCCAGCACCTGACTGAACGTATGCCTGCGAGAGTGGAAGGTGTCATCAAGGTTAAGCGTGAGCCAACGCCATATTGAATTCCAGCATTACCGTTGGAGGGCGCCACGAACTTGTAAGTCATTTTCAGCCAGGCGTCCGGAGACTTTTCATCACATTGTGAGGCATTCGTATATGCCAGTGGCTCGATGTTGGACTGCATGGGAACGTCGGGGCAGACACACTTGTCGTCGACCATCCGATCGGCAATGTCTGACCACCAGAGGGGAATACCGCTGTTTTGCGCATTAAGCACCTGCGTGTGCCATCCGAGTACAAGTAACGGACTCCCTGCAGCCTTGTTCGTCATCCCGCACTACTGGTCAGAGATTAGCATCAGCCGAAATGGGGCGTTTTCGACCATGCATTAATACCACAACACAAACCGCTGTGATCGGCGACCGGGGAGCATGGACTGCCGATGAATGGCGTCTCATTGTGTTCAGCGATTGATCGCTCTTGGGAAATACCCTGGATGACTATCGTCGTTTCACGTGGTGGTGACGTCGGTAGAGATCCCAATCTTCCAACGTTTTGAAGAGGCACAGGAGTGTTACTTCTTGCTTCATGGTGTGGGCAATCGTATGGTATGACTTCCGGTCATGGTCGGTAGTGACTGAGGGAACTTTGACGGTTCGAATATCCTGCGTCGTGTGTTACCTCTCATGTGCCACCATCATGGCGACATTTTTCAAAAAATAACTCTCGTCCACAAGTGGCACTTGTCTCTATGAAGTCTGCATGGTCAGCCAGATCTACAGATGTTTCCCCAAGAAAAAACGCGTGGAACCAACTCGGACGTCAACTCCATTCCTATGCCAGTATTCCTTCCCAACCAAATCAGTGCATGCATTCGTGCCAGATAGGGTGCGACGTCATGCTGGTAAGGGGGCTCATACCTGACAAGGTTCTTTGAAAATTGGGCTCGGCATCACTCAAATAATGTGGCGTACCCTCTCAATCCACGAAGTTTCATTTCGTTTCGTCCTCTCCTTTTGCGTAAGTCACGTCTTTTGTCAGGAAGTATGTTTTGAGACAAGGAACAAATGTTAGGAAATGAATAGTGAAGATGTTACAAAGTCTTGAATGAGCAATTCGTTGGAGACGTATTCGTAAGCTGATCAAGACTCACAACAAACGCCGCTCTTAATTAAGCATAGCACAGAAAGATGTGCAGTATTCGAAAAATTTCATTCCATTAAGCTTCCAAAAGAATTAAAAAATTTGGGTGTTAAATTCCAAGCATCCAATTACAAGCTGAAAGATTTCGTCGTGGTACAAAAAAATGGTTCAAATGGCTCTGAGCACTATGGGACTTAACATCTGAGGTCATCAGTCCCCTAGACTTAGAACTACTTAAACCTAACTAACGTAAGGACATCAAACACATCCATGCCCGAGGCAGGATTCGAACCTGCGACCATAGCAGCAGCGCATTTCCGGACTGAAGAGCCTAGAACCGCTCGGCCACAAAGGCCGGCCGTCGTGGTACATTCCTTCTACTCCATACAGGAGTTCATCTCAGTAGTTAAGAATGTCTCTGTGCAATCTGTTATTTATTCGTATATTATTTCACAATTTTTTCGTGTTTTTTAAATTCTTTTGTTTATATATTATCTAACCAGCATTCTGTAAACTAAGCAACCAAGCAGCTGTGACTCGCTTGGTCCTTCGGAACCTGATAGATAAAGAAACAAAAATAACATTCGTGATCATCTTGAAAAACAATATCCAGTCGTATTTTATGTGCTAACGGTGCCGTTTAACGCTCCTTACAGTACCTGACCTGTTGTTAAAAGTGGAGCTTTAGTCGTTACAGGAATTTGAAGACATGCTTTAATATTCAGTGTAACTAGATGTAATGCCTGGAAAGTTGACGTCGTCTTAACTGGAAGTCATTTATCGTCATGGACAAAAACTTAGGATAAACTTGACCATTCAAGGCAAAGACATCTGGCCAAGACTTTGCAAAAAGTGCAAGAAGATTCATCAAATAAGCACCGGTCAACTTGCTCGCGAAGTGCACACTTCGAAGAATAAAATGCCTGTGTGAAGTACTGGCGGATCAGAAATTGCGCCCCTATTATAAACGAATTATTTTAAGCTCAGAGCTCAGGTCTATCAAACGACTATGTTGCAATGCATGCACTGAGACTGAAGTCTGCGCTTCGAACCGCCCCTGTGAGCATAAGTTGTCCTGTAAGTTTTAAGTTGTTTATGTGTATAAAACCCTAAGTGAAAAGCAACAGACCAGGGTTTGGCAAGTGGAGCTTACTGGTTTTTCCATTTCGTATCTATTACAACAATAAGCAGAATTTGCTGGACAGGCATTTTCAATTTAAAGTGACTGCATTCGAAGGGTCAAGCCGGATAGCCGCTATCTCACAGGAGGAGAAATGTTGACACCAGAAAAACTTAATTCAGCACATTGCAGGTGCAAGAAGAACTGGTAGGACCATGTCGCAAGAATGAGGAGCGACAAAGAACCAAAATTAGTGTTGACTTACTATGCAGTCGGCTACAGATCTTTAGGGTGACCGAGGAAAAGATGGAAAAATCAATAATTTCAACCAAATGACTGTAACAGGCAACCAACATCTTAATTAGGATGCGCGAATGGAAGCACATTTTTTGTTGTGAGAGATTTCCCACTTCTGCCTAAAGCCGTTTAAAGAAGGTCATTAAACACAGATCACAAGCTCGAATCGGATACGATTGGGGAAGGCAAGCGATCGTGGTATTTTCGTAGGAACCGTCTCGCCCTTCGTCTGTGATTTGAAGAAATCGAAAACCTATTTCTGGGCTCCAGGACACGGATTTCAATCAATCTCTTCAAGTATCCAGCATCTTAGCTGCGGCGCCCTCTGCAGTAAATGATCATACCGTCATTTACTGTTACGGAGAACATCACGACGTTAGTCCGTTCTGTTTGGTCCTGTGGTTGGAGTACTGTGAATTCAGGCATGCGTTCGCATCCGTATTTTCGTTAACATGTTGAGTTTGTTGAGACAGATGTAATTTTCGTGATTCTAAGATGCGTCACTACTATTCCCCTTTTATTTCGCCAAGATTGTCGCCCATTGAGAACAGGCCGTGTTGCTCTTGATTAAGCATCCTCCCAGCCTGTTAAAGGTCACATGTACAAATGCAGAAAGACACGTGAGTGTATGTCACGACGGGATTGGAAAAGCACGTGATGCAATGCTTCGTCCCACTTCTTCCTGTGTCTGCATCTGAAGGACCTCTTGTTGCGTGGAAAGTCAACACGTGAGGGTTTCGTACAAACTTAATTCTGTATATAGATAGTTCACTCATCCCGCGAATGGAGAATCTCGGCGATTTTTGCGTGTTGTCGATATGATACTTAACAGACGGACAGCCGTACAGGCAGTCGGATTACAAATGACAAAAAATATTTTTTTCGTCTGATATAATCACAGAGTAACTACTCTCGGATTTTTTCCTTTATTTGTACTTTTGGCAAATTTCATGATTCGAGGTCAGCTGAATGTACACTATAGGTTTTGACGAGTGAATTCACGGGTATCAAAATGTGTGACATAAACGGTCTGCCTTTGGATTGCGTTGAGTTAGAAGCTTAAATCTGTGCACTGCCAAGGAACCATAGGTATTAGCAAGCAATA
Source organism: Schistocerca serialis cubense (assembly GCF_023864345.2). Classification (NCBI taxonomy): domain Eukaryota; kingdom Metazoa; phylum Arthropoda; class Insecta; order Orthoptera; family Acrididae; genus Schistocerca; species Schistocerca serialis. Next base: position 253,272,729 of record NC_064645.1, on the reverse strand, counting down.
TAAAGGTTAACTTGATACGTCTATCCATTCCTGAGGTTAAGGGGGCTCAACAAAGGGACAGTGTTTTCCACATGATGTAATTACAAATTAACAATTTTCTGATTTTTTTCATTTGCTTGCTTCTTGCCAAATTTATTGATTCTAGATAAGCTGGGAGTACCCTATACGTTTTGAAGAGTGAATTAGTATCAATATATGTGACATAAATGGCCGTGTCTTGACTGCATTGCCTTAGAAGCTTAAATTTCGCCGAGAAACCGTAAATCTTAGTACGTGAGATAAATTTCAAGTCGATACCTGTGTCAGTTCCTCAGGAAAAGAGGTCTTAACGGTAGAATAGACAGACAGGCAGATGGATGGCAAAGTGATCCTTAAGGGTTGCATTCTTGCCGATTGACGTACGGAGCTCTAAAAACGTTGAATACAAAAAATAAAATTTTAATTTCCTCCTTGAAATAAGTTTAATATTATATCGTTAACAGTCATTTGATGCTCACTGCTGTGAAAAGCCCTTCTCTAATTTTTCCATGCATTACAGTTTACAGCTATAAGCGTCCATTATGATTTTACAAGGTTTTTTATGTCAACCAGCCACATTTCCATAGTTAATTCTGTCAGTCGATTCTTATTTCTTAGAATTCAGCAATCAACTTTCTTCGTCCGCTGACTAACAGTTCACCTGGATGTACCGGGTGGGTGGATTAAAACTGACCCGGAAAGTACGGTGTTCCAGAAGTCTTTCCCTGATTACAAACATGCGTAATGCAGAAAATATAACACATAGTCACGTATCTTTCATTTTGAAGTACAGATAACACATTTCAAATTCTTGTGTACACACGAACAATTAATAAATTTCGATGTGTGCTTTTTTCGTTATTCTAAGGATATCCAGGCGACATTCCAATTCCTATCGTGCGTCGGTCAACATTTCGTGAGGGGTGGAGGTTATGACGTCAGAAATTACACTGCGATGTCGTTCACTGTTGGTTGGTAAATCCGGTCCCTGATGTAATCCCAGAAGAAGAAATCCAATGGTCTTGTGTCCTATGACCGCGGAGGTCAGTTGATGGGACCACCACGCCCTATCCATCCTCCTGCAAAAGCATCCAAATAGACACAAACATCTAAGCCCGACTTAGGTGGCGCACTATGTTGTTGGAATGCCCTGTATCTGTAGCGCAACAAAGAACTGCAACATATCAAGGTAGGTATTGTCTGAGATTGTTGTTTCACTGAAGAGAAAAAAAACCCTATGATTCTTTTGTGCATAAGACCACACCAGACGTTCATCTTAGGGCCGTCTCTGACGATTGCACAGCATGGTGATTCTTTGACCCCCAGATCCTAGCATTTTCTCGGTCGACGACACCGTTCAAATGAAAGGCGGCTTCATTGAGGAAAGGAGATATTTCAAATAGTTGTCGTTTTCCTCGGTCTCTGTCTCTACTGTAACAGCAAAGTCATAACGACCACTGTAATCCGTTGGTGGAGGGACTGCACTATTTAGATTCTGTACTCAACGGAAAAGAAGTTATTTGTGTAGGATGCGGTGCACTGATGCCTTCGGAATCTGCAACACACGTGAGGCTGTGCGGATTGACGTCTTGGGACTTCTCACGAATGCATCCCTCACTGTCTGAATTGTCTGCCCACTCGGTCCAGGCCTGCCTGCTCTAGGGAGATCCCAGACGCTCCCTGTTCCTTAAACTTCGTGTACATATCTTCTGCTTTTAACATCTCGTCTGTGGTTTTTTCTCTGGACTGTTTTTGGTGACTGTGTCTCGTAATGCCTGAGGACACACTGAGCTTTCACCTGCACTGAGTACATGTTGTTTGCAAATGGTGTCAGATTCCGCTGTAACAAAAATAGTAACAGTAAGTACGTACACAAAAACTTGACCATGTCACATGCAATTCAAGATATAAAGTATATGTCTATGTGACATATTTTACTCCTTATATAAAAAAAGGAAGTTCGTAATCAGAGAAAGACTTGTAGGACACCTGGTATTTCATACACCTTAAGATAGGCAACCAAACTTACATCATCCGCATCCAGGGTGGATGAAATATTTTCTGGGCCAGTTTTATTTTATCCCGCCTGTACGTTCTGTCCTCTTCCACCTCATTTTCATTTCGGTTGTCCGCAGCTCGTGATCTTGTGTTCAGCGTCCTTGCCTCTAGATCGTAGGGGGCCGAGTTCCATTCCCGGCCGGGTCGAAGATTTTCTTCACTCGGGGACTGGATGTTTGTGTTGTCCTCGTCTTTTCGTCTTATCTTCAACAAAAAGACGCGGCGAAATTCCGCCAAATATAAAGGCATGCATCAGACGGCCGAATAACACCATTTGGGATCTTCTGGCCAATAGTGCCATACCATCATTTCATTTCGGTCATAAGTACGTCTTCTGCTCCAATATGTCCCTTGATCGACTTGATTTTCCATCTCTTCTAGGAATTCCTAACACGTATCTCTCCATTGCTCGCTCGGATACTCTGTTTTGAACGGTTCTTTTATTAACTCTCGACGTCTCACTGCCATAATTCAGAATTCGTAATTCACATTGATTTTAAACATTCCTTTTTGGAGGCTTTTTTAAGGGCGTATTTAGTTTACGGAAAGCGATCCAGGTTATTTTTACTCTTCTCTTTATTTCTTTGCTGTCCATGCAGCATTATCTTCAGCTGCCCTCGGTAGAAACCCGTTAATTGGTCAATTAGTAAAGGGTACAGCAGTCACAAATAATCTTTATTGCACGTCCAGATTTCGGTCACTGTGTGGCCATCTTCGACACTAGAGGACATATAAAATACCAATTATAATAACATGCATGTGTTGTTAAATCTACAGTATTATAAGCTTTAAATGTAAGTAAATCATAAAGTGCATGCTAAGAAATGTAGGTTAAGACATTAAAACCATTTATGTATTCACATAGTCCCAAATGGACTATTGATGCCATAGGCTGAGTTCACACTGAGGCTGCTGTTTATAGTTACCAATCAGCTGGCTTCAGTGCACGTCGTAGCAAGCTACAACGCACTCTTTACGTGGGTGATGCGTTGACAAAATGTGATAACTTTATTTTACGGTTCGTATGTTTTATAATTCTAATTATTATTTTTTATTTTTTTAAAAACTTATGTACATAAAACAAATAAGGAGGTTATAACTAAAAACTGTGACTAATATTTTAGAGTTACCCATGGCGATAATAGTGTGAACTAACCAGTGACATCGGTTATTGCTGTACACTTTACAAATGAGCGTAGTTTACAGAACACCTTGTTCAAAATACCTAAATTAATAAAACTTTTTGTTACATAATAAGGGCACAAATGTGCTTATAAGTTATCATACTAGCAGGCTATGTCTAAAAGACCAGAAATCTTTCTGCTTTAAAATGTCCTCTCTCATAAGTTTCTCTTAAAAATACATTAAATTTACAAAGTTTCGTGTTAAAACTAATACAATTTCTACTATATCATGTAATAGTATAGGAAATACATTATATTTGTCTCCAGAAACTTTGTACTCAAATGCATTCTCTATGGAGTGAAATCATAAGGAGGTCGTTATTGTATCTGGACAATTGAAGAGTGAAAATTTCAAACGTTCTACGTGTCAAATCTCACGTTTGCCAGGTAAATAAAAAAAACCTCCTTTTTTTATACCTTATTTGTATTTTTTAAAAAACTGAGTAGGTATTTTGATACCACAGCTTTATGCTTCTCATATCTTCATTGCGAAAAAATAATGAGGAAAATCAGAAAATAAATATTTTGTTAAGAGCGTTCCAAGTGTCATACCAGGGAACTGACTGGTTCTAAGTGTCACTATGACATTTTTGGTTCCAAGTGCCGTTAGTACTGAGAAAATGGATTTTATTTGTTATAATACAAGTACGAAAATATGGCAGTGATGTTTTAACTAGTGGAGCTGTACTCAACAAAAGCCATTTCTTTATCTTAAATTTTTCATTTTAGTTCTTTCCTCCGCGGCAGTCTTTGGAAAGTTTGAGTTCTCAGTGAAACAGTTTATCGCTGCATTTATTACTGCACTTGCAGGAAGCCTAAAACAGTAATATAAGCTATAGTGCAGCAATTACTCCAAGTCATCACAAAGATAAATGAATCCAAACACTAAATGTGAGATCATGAATAATATTTTCAACGTATTAGTTGAGTGAAGTAAATCGCCAGTAATACGTACTAACTTCATTATTCGGTGGCTGTTTAACAGAAACTCTGTCTCTTGTCTTTCTCTTTTCATAACACATTTCAGCCAAACATTATTTTGCTGGTTCACATTTCCAACTTCTGCTACTATGTTTGAAAACTAAATCATCTCTTCCATTACCAGCATGTTTTATTGATACAAACAAAAGCTTACATGCACTTTACTTATCACACTAACTGTGCATCAATTGAATGGAGACCTTGGAACTGAAGAAGGAAACACAGCTTGGCAGAAAGCCCATGCTTCATCTGGTTACGAATCTTTGAAACATTTTCTCCGTAATTTGGCACTTGGCAGAAGTCTAGGGACATGCATCAGAGCAACGAGAACACATCAGCACTGAAACCCCTTTTTGTGAAAAAATTGCCCTTAGATTGTTAGACATTTCCTCTCTTCAATTACTGGAAGAGTTCACAAAACAGTTGGAATTCAGATTGTTGGAAAGAGGCTGACTTCGAGCCATAGAGTTTCAGCGGGCGGAATTTAGAGATAATTTTTTAGATTAATCGCGTGTACCGAAACGGATTTCTTCGATTTATTGGGATATTTTAAAGGGATTAACAACTAGGTCGATATATTGGAAAACTAGCTGGCAAACCCAGAATTGCCTAGACAATTTCAGTACAATGGACGAAGCTGTTTCGCGCGTCTACAACTCGATTTTATGAACGCGACCATGGAAACCCCTCGTCATACCTCTATAGACGAGTATTGTTTTTGAAATAGTCGGCACCTACATCCGTTTGCGCTTCGCAGTTGGAAACTGTCAAAAGCGCGGCCAGGTGTCAGGGAATTCCTTAATCTGATTCGACTGTAGGAGTATCTTAGCAATAAAGAACAATGTATTGTAACTTCATGTATAGTGCGGCATTTATTCACGCATCTGTTTATGATGTCATATATCTTGAACTATGTGTCGTACAATGATATATTTCTGTAAGTACATTCAGCTGCATATATGGATACTGTCCGCGAAATATCTTGCGAATAGAGCTGGTAGCAAAGAAGTGACAAATTGAAACGTCATGTATGATGCGGCTGTTTTTCACTTATCTCATTGTTTAGGACGTCATCCTGAACTATGATAGACAGGTGGTTCTTACGCTCACAGCGGTTGTTGCCTGACGGTAAGGGATACGTTTACCACTCTGAAATCGGTGTAGTGGTTTAGAGGAGATGTGGAACATATGCACATACATTTTTATAATATGTATTGATTCGATTTATGAATGTGAGAATTAGCAAGAGTCTAGTGGCGCTTGCATACACAGGATGGGCAGGTTCTCCCAGCTGCCGTACCCAGCAGCCTCTGGTCAAAGTGTAACGATGCTTTCCCGCTGTGCTGAACAGCTGATGTACTGCGTACGCTCCCCCACATCCTCATCACGCACAGGCAGGCCGCCTGCAACCTGTGCGACTCCTGTTCAAGCAACCACTCCACCATACAACGATGCCTATATGGATCATTATGAAGTTAAAAGACACAGCGTACTCGCTGTTTAAAAAACAGTTGTTTGATATTCCTACGGAATTGGTCAAAACTAAAAGAAATGTTCGTATATGTCCGGAAACCACTACTCTTTGAGATATGGACCGTTTTGCTTGTGACGAGTAACGTGCAGCAGTATTTGGTGGTATGGACCGTCATATTGCTGAAGTTCGTTGTACACGTCTGAATTATGTTATGTTCCAAAAACCAGCGCACGAAAATTCGTTTCTCACAGGATCATATCTCGGGTTCTGTTGATCACAGAGATAAGAAGTCAAGTGGATAGTCCTTGGCCTAGCGACCATTTGCGAGCATATCGTAGCTGTCCTGCACTATAAGGTCAAAATTTAAAGTATTACGTCGAAACTGCACGCCATTACCACAGCTGGACTTCCACTGGATGGCGACAAGTAGCCTTCTCAGATGAATCGCGTTTTATGCTCCATTGGAGTGACTGCGAACACCCTGGAAGAATCTTAGGAAGGGTGCAGGTCGGAGGGGAGAGCATTTTGATGTGAGAAATGTTTTTGCGGCATTCCCTGGATGACCTCGTCATTCTGGAAGGCACAGTGGATTGGCACAAATATGGATCTACGCTTGGGGACCATGACCACCATTATATGCAGTTTATTTTTACAGTGAAATGAATACCCCTAGCTGCATACAGGCGTCGATATATGTCAACGGGGACGGTTGAAAATGTGTGCCCCGACCGGGACTCGAACCCGGCATCTCCTGCTTACATGGCGGTCGCTCTATCCATCTGAGCCACCGAGGACAGAGAAGAGAGTGCGTCTGCACGGACTGGCGCGCCTTCCGTGAGACCCACATTTTCAACTTATTGTCCCATGATACTCGTTACTCAAAATGGTTCAAATGGCTCTGAGAAATATGGGACTTAACATCTGAGGTCATCAGTCCCCTAGAACTTAGAGCTACTTAAACCTAACTAACCTAAGGACATCACACACATCCATGCCCGAGGCAGGATTCGATGCTGCGACCGTAGCGTTCGCGCGGTTCCAGACTGAAGCGCCTAGAACCGCTCGGCCACTACGGCCGGCATACTCGTTACTCGCGACTTTTTGCCGATTCCCGTAAGAGTTCGGGCACTGTTTGAGCGTCCGCACAGAAGAAGATGGTCAAATGGCCGGTGAGCCTTAACTCTCTCTCTCTCTCTCTCTCTCTCTCTCTCTATATATATATATATATATATATATATATATATATATATATATATATTATTTATTATTATTATTCGTTACAGTCAACTTTGGACTACGCTAAGCATCAGTCATTTCTTGTGCTTTTTCTTGCGTTCTTCCCAGTACTTCTTCATTTTTTCTGAGTGGGCTTCTTTACGTTCTTGCGACCAGGTTGTTCCCGCCTTCTTTGATTGCGTTCGGTCTTTGAATCCCTGTATTTTGTTGATGGCATTCCTATATTCCATTCTGTTGTAAACTGTCTCTGGTATAATGTTCATTTCTGCAATGTCTTCTTTTACTTCTTTCAGCCAGTTAATTTGTGTCTTTCTGCTTTCCATGTATTCCAGGATTTTCTTTGCCGTTCTTTCTGGTGCCATTCTTTTGACATGCCCATAGAAACTCAGTCTTCTCTTTTTAAAGGATGTTGTCAGTTTTTCAATTTTCTCGTATAACTCTTTATTGGATCGCAATTTATAATCCTGTCCATCCTTTTTAGGTCCTAAGATCTTTCTCAGTATTTTTCTCTCTTTTATTTCCAATTTCTCCAACAGACGTTTTCTGTTCAGTGGGATGCATTCAATCGCATACAAACTTTCTGGTTTTATTACCGCATTGTAGTGCCTGAGCTTGGCATTGATGGAGATCGACTTTTTATTGTATACATTTCGGCATAGCTGGTATGCCGTTTCCATCTTTATTGCTCTTTCCTGTAGTGAAACATTTGGTAACCCTGTCGGTGTAATCCATTCCCCTAGATACTTAAATTTATGAACTCTCTTAATTATTCCATATTTAGTTTGCAATGTCTGTGTTGGGTCTGTTTTGTCCTGTATCATCAGTTCTGTCTTTTCATACGATATTTGTAGACCTGTCTTCTCAGCGATCTCATGCAGCATTTCTATCTGAATCTTTGCTGTTTCGATGTCATCTGCCAATATTGCCATGTCATCAGCAAATGCCAGACGTTCAATTTTTGTTTTATTTCTTCCTAACGTTATCCCATTTTTCACTCCAGCTTCTGCCATCTTCTTTCTCCATTCCCTGACCACTTTTTCAAGGACAATGTTAAACAACAGCGGGGAGAGCCCATCCCCTTGTCTAACACCTGTTCCAATTACAAACGGTTGTGACAATCTACCCAAAAACTTCACTTGCGATTTTGTTCCCGTAAGGGTTTCCTGGATTAGACTTTTGCTTTTATCATCAATCCCAAATTCTTCTAATGTGTTAATCAGAGTTGGTCTATCAATAGAATCATATGCTTTTTTGAAGTCTATGAATGTAATTACTAGATTTTTCGATGTGCGTGCGCGAAGTTGTATTATGGAGAGTAGACTGAATATCTGTTCACTGCATGATCTTCCTTTTCTAAACCCAGCCTGATATTCACCCAGTTCTTTCTCTACCTGATTTTCAATCCTGTTTTGTAGTGCCTTGGATAGGATCTTATAGGCCACTGATAACAATGAGATACCTCTGGTTATTTGCATTTGTCTTGGCACCCTTCTTATGTAACGGATGAATCAATGCTGTCTTCCATTCCTCCGGAATCTTCTCTGTATTCCAAATCTCTTCAAACAGCGCCTCGAAGTTATTTATTAAGTTTTCTCCTGCGTATTTCAGTAGTTCCGCGACTAACGAATCTTTACCAGATGCTTTATTGTTTTTCAATCCTTTCAAGATCTCTTTAATTTCTTCTTTATTAGGTGGTTCAGAGTCTGGTAGCTTATTCTTAGGCTTCTCAAATGTCAAGGTTTCATCAGGTCTTTTGCAGCTTAGCAGCGTTTCAAAGTAGTTCGCTAGGTGTTGGCAATTTTGTTCCACGCTGGTGATCAGATTTCCTTTTTCATCTTTGAAGCAGAGTGTCGGTGGTTTATATCTTGTTATTGTAGTTCTGAATGTTTGAAAGAAATTGCGTGTATTATTCTTAGAAAATTCATCTTGTATTTTCTGTATTTGTTGTGTGTCATATTTCCTTCGTTCACTTTTAATGATTTTCGTCGTTTCACGTCTTTGCGTTTTGAACTGCTCCCAGTCAGTTGGCCTTTTGGTTGAGTTGTATTTCTCCCAAGTTCTGGCTCTTTTCTGTAGTGCTTTCTCACAGACCTCATTCCACCAGGGATGCTTTTTCTTTTTGGTTAGTAAAATTGTTTGTTCTGCTGCGTCTCGTATTGAGGTTGCAATTTCTTCCCATTTGTGACTTTTGATTTTATCTGTCTTTTCCTTGTAGTCGTCTAAGACTTGCTGATTGAGCATTAAGTCCTGTACTCTGTATTTGGCTATTTTTGTTTCGTCACTCTTGTGACTTCTTTCTGGTGTTAATTTCATCTTAATTTTGGTCAGATAATGGTCAGAATCAAAGTTGGCCCCTTTCACCACCTGTACATCTTGAATGTCCCTTGAATTATCATAACTTATTGCCACGTGATCAATCTGGAACTCGCCAAGTAATTTGTTCGGTGATTTCCATGTTGTTTGTTTTTTGGGATTCTTCTGGAATTTAGTTGTCATAATGTTCAATTTGAATTTCTCACAAAACTCTACTAATCTCTGGCCATTCATGTTAGTTTTAGTGTGTGCTGTAAACCTCCCTGTGCTTTTTGATAATTCGTTTCTTCCAATTTGTGCATTAAAGTCTCCTAACAGAATTGTAGTGTGTTGCTCAGGGATCTTCCCTATTGTTTCTTCCAGTTCCTCCCAAAATGTCTGCACTTTCTCTGGATTTTGTTGGTTGTCTTTATTTATTGGTGCATGGGCATTTATAAGTGTGTACTTTTTATTTTTATTTCTGAATGTTATCAATGATATTCTTGGTGATTTAGATTTAAATTCTAGTACCTTAGTAGAAAATGAGTTATGTATCACAAATGCTGTGCCATATACCCGAAGACCTTTTGTATTCTTTACTATCTGTGCTGGTTTCCCTTTATAAATCCTGTACTGGTCTGCCTGTACTGTATCCTCATCTGGGTATCTTGTTTCTTGTATAGCCAGAACTTTTAGTTTGTGTTCATCCATTAGTTTTGTCAGTTCTTTTTGTTTACCTGTTCTCAGCATTGAGTTCACGTTCAGTGTTCCTATGAACGTTTGATGTCTGTTCCTATGTTTAGCGTTAGGGATCCTAGGACCCTCCGACTGGTCTGTTGCGCAATGATGCTGGGCCCCCGGATCCGAATGCCCAGCTTCGGCGGTATTACCACCACGGGGAGGAAACTTTCTCATTGCACCTTCCATTTCTGATACTTGGTTAAAGCTGTTGTTTCCAGAGGTATACACCTCCTTCCACTAAGACTTAGTTCGCTACACTAAGAAGTTAATTCAGGCCGCTCCTCTGGAGTACAGACGCCTTTCGCAGCCGCTTCTCTGAAGTACAGACGCTGCTGATTGAAGATAACTCTTCCGCTCCAAAAGCCGTTGGGACATATAGTGTCTTCTTCCGCCTTCTGGACCGTTGGTTAATCTTCACCTCTACCGCCAGTTCCGCCGTTCCGATGATCTTCATCTCCGCCTTCACTGCCGTTGAGGTCTTCACCGTTACCCTGGCAAGGGACCCTTACGAGGTACTATCACCCGGGCCAGGTGAACCAAGGTTTTTTAACGAGGTTGTTACTCCTCCCCCTCCTCCTTTTTCAACCGGGCTTGGGACCGGCTTTGGCGGAGTTATATATATATATATAGTTACCATCTTCACATAAATACAGTTTGTTTTTCCTCGACAAGATTGTATTTACCAGCAGATGAATGCGACTGGGTACAGAACAATACACAGTATACTTCTGTCGTTCGAAGAGCACCAGCAAACGTTTAGCTACAACTCTGGCCACAAAACGCCCCAGATTTAGACCAAGTTGAGACTGTGTGGAACCAACTCGATGGGGCTGCACGCGCTATGGATCCTCAGCCGAAAAATCCGACGACATTGGAGCCAGCATGGCTCCACGTCTCTGTCGGTACCTTCCAGAACCTCCGACTCTCTTCCTGCACATCACGCAGCGATCCGCGCTTCAAAATGGGGTTATTCAGACTATTAAGAGGTGGTCACATTAATATAGTTTGAGAGTATATTTGATCAATTCTGATGTATCTTAAGTCATCAAAGTCCTCTCCCAAGGCGCTTTGCAACGTCTCTTAAAAAAAAAATGCAAAAGTGGTTACGTGATTAGACAGCTCCAAAGGTAAGAATTCACTTGCGTACATCAGAAGAATTCCCGCATTCTCTGGTATAACTTAGCGAACACGACACGCCCATATGTACTGCTTCCGCAACACCAAGAAGGATAGCAAATAACGAAAATATACTGCATTTATGCCGATTAGCGTGGTAGGCTTTTTGGGAATGTACAGCGTGCGAACTGTGTACACAGAGCTTTCGCCTCCAGCAGCGCCAACGGCCCTATTCCAGATAGGCATCGAGATCCTGTTATATTATACCTGACCTGGTTACATGGTAGCATACCTGAGTGTGCCATTCCATGCTGCTTCAACCTTATGCTAGGGTTCATCAGTCGCATTGCCAGGGGAGTGATATCGTGCCAGACATTCGGCAACAAATCATCAGAGGGTTTTACTGGGCAAGGGATCTGGAGAACATGGGCGCTAGGTCTACATCGAACAACCTCTGTATCGAAGTAGGTCAGGACAGTACCTGCAACGTATGGTCTTGCGTTATCTGGTTGAAAGATGCCACGAAGACCTCTACGATAGAGTACATCCGTTCGTCTTTTGACCCACAAGTGTTGTATGCGCAATGACGTCTCATACCATTGCGCCCGGTGCTGGACCAGTATGATTACGACGAATACCATGTGGTGACGTTCGTTCCCCTCGGACCGTTCACTCGCGGATATGTCTATCACAGTGCTGTTCGAAGACCGGGACCCGTCCCTAAAGACGACGTGCTGCCACTCTGTCCATTGTTGCCGTTGGCAGCACCACCCCCAGCGCATCTCTCTCAGCTGCTTGCCGTGTCACGAGAAGTCGCGTGAATGGTCGCCGGTCTGGCAGTCTGTGTCACTTCAGAAGTCGCACTCTGCGTCTCGGTACTTGTCTTGCGGCAAACAATCCCATTGTTATACCCAAGGTACGTGACGTGCCTGTGTGATCCTGCGTGGCCGACAGAACAATACGTGTGTGTCATTTGAGTGCTAGCCGCAGGGGACCGTTGAGTTACTGCATTGTACTGAGTAGTCCCCGTTCTCCCCATCGATACCTTACTCATGTGTCACTCGTGGGATCCCACCTAACGCGAGCAGCAATCTCACTGAACGATAAACTGCCGTCTCTTTAGGTCACGATCCTGCTAATATCCATTTCTGATACGTATTGGTGGACGTTTCTCCGTCTTACACCTTCTCACAAACCATCAATATTTAAAAGCGATTTGTGAATAATAAATCTGATGCTTAGCCTTTCCTTATACAAGGTGGTCCGAAACGGTATGAAATGCTTGTAAGAGTTGCAGGGTACGTTTTGCTGCGAAGTAATTGTTAAGGAAAAAAAAATTGATAGATTGCGCCGTTTCCGAGTTCATCAGCACTGACGTTAGGCAATAAGGCCTTTGCGCGCTCACGTTCAGGCGACCTGTCAGAGAGGGTGCCGCCAAATGTGTTCTCTGTTTGGTTTCCAAAAACCGAAGAAGAGAGCCATACTTGGGACGGCAATAGCGATCGAACCCAAGCTGAAGACTGAGCAGACTCGTGCTATGGCTATGAGAACAACTGACACTAATTGTATATGGCGGACCACTTGTTTTGCGCGCGCTAAGTTCTAATTGCCTAACTTCAGTGCTAATTAATTCGGAAACGACGCAATGTATCAATTTTTTTTCGCAAAAATTATTTCTCAGTACAGCCTACTCTGCAACACCCTTACAAACTTTTCAGATTGTTTGTGACCGTCGCGTATGTTAGGCTACACACTCGTCATTACTTACTTTACATGTGGCAAGGGCCTTATCGACCATACACCTGCTCTATGAGCCTCTTCCACTTCTGCCTGTCCAATGCGCTGTTTGTCTAGTTGCTGTTGCTGTTCATCCTAGTAGTGTCCTTCCGAATGTTATCCCGCCATCTGATTCTGGGTCTCCCTCTTCCTCTCGTTCCATCTATTGTTCTGCTGAATGCCATTCTAGGTTGTCTATTCTCTGTCATTCTTGCTATGTGGCCTGCCAATTCAACCTTCTCCTCTTGAGCACTTCGACGATATTACGGTGTTTGTACAGCCCTTGTAATTCTTCATTTCTTCTTATTCACCATTCCATGTTATTTTCGTCGTATACAGGTCCAAAAATTTTCCTTAATACTTTTCTTTCGAATATTAACAGTTTTTCTTCATCTTTCTTTCTAAATATTAATGTTTCACATCCATAAAACATCACAGGTATAATGGTCGATTGATATAAGCGGATTTTGAAGTTACTGCTAAGTGATATTTTTCTTAGAATTCTGATGAAACTAAAAAGTGTCTTGTTTGTTGTTGATAAACGGGCATCTATTTCTATATCTGTTCTGTTGTTATTACTAAAAAGACTTCCTAGGTACTTGAAGTGGTCAACAGTCTTGAAATTGAATCCATCTACAGTCAGAGGTGCATCTTTCCTAGTTTTCTTACTTATGGGCAGGTATTCTGTCTTTTCTTCATTAACATGTAATCCTGTTTTCTCAGCAATTTTGTAGTAATTTTGCATCATTCTGATTAATTCTGTGTTGGAACTACTTATTAGTGCTACATTATCTGCATAGGCGAGTCTTGTAATGTTCACATCCTGTAGCTGGATCCCTTGTGGACTGGTTTTAGAAAATTCTCTATCGATCTTCTCTAGGACAAGGTTAAATAAAATACACACTAGTCATTACAACAGTTAAAAGTTATATATATAAACCTTTCTCGTCAGATAGTCTGTCTATTAGTGAAAACAATATCAAAGTACCTTCAGTAATTTCTGAGATTAGCCTTCACACACAAATACAAAAATGCGGATGGGGCTTTAATTTGTAATATGTTCAGATGTAGGGTCTACAGAAACGCTGACATTCATTTTTACAAAAATATAGAAATACTCTAGGAACTTAGAAGGACACAGTAGCTTTCTAAAATAAATTAATACAAAAATATACTCGATAAAATACTAAAATAATTTTATCTCAAAATTTTAATGCAATGATAATAAATAGATAACCTCCAGTCGTCCAGTACCATGTGGTTAACTTTCTGTACTTTTGCACCTCTGGCTGCAGTTTCCAAACGTCGTTACTTGTATCATCTTCAAGACGAATACGACCGATTTTGAATTCAGGTGGCCATAACTGTTGAATATGAACGAGGTGACTGTATTTTAGTTGCAATAGAATATACAACCAACACAGATCGTATGAATGAACTGCTGTACCAAAATATCCTTTTATTTTGTATTCATAAGTGTGGAGTACCGGCTGTTAGAGAGTTATCTAGTCAGTTGTTAGCTACATGTTCCATAGATCATATTCACGGTAAATGTTACTATGTGGAATTTGTCAAGTGAACAAATATAGAACACACATTTTAAAGTATGAATATTTACATATATATATATATATATATATATATATATATATATATATATATATATATATATATATGGCTCAATGCTGGCCACTTACAAGTTTTTCTATATAAATTTCTAATTATGTCTCTTCAAATATGCCTCTCTGGTACAGAAGTAGGTTTTAACAAGAAACATCTCTAATCTACGTTTTAAAACACTTCTGCTATCTGCCAGACTTTTGTTTCCGTGGGTACATAGGCAAAGGGTCAAACTGTCTATTTAAACTTTTTCTGTGCCACAGTTAAATTTGTCAAAGTGTAACGGAGACTATTTTTCGTTCTAGTGTTGCACTTGTGAATATCTGTTACTGTAAAACTCAGATTGGTTGCTGACAAATTCCAGAAGTGAATAATGCACTGTGAGGCTGTAGTTAATATTCCTATCTGTTTAAAGAAATGCCTGAAATATGTACGCGTTTGAATCTCATACATAATTTTAATTACTTTATTTTGTACAATGAAAACTCTTTGCCTAAGTGATGAGCTACACCACAATATTATCACTTAAGAGGTCAGTAAATGGCCATTCAAAATATGCTAACTTACTGACTTCCATATACCCAAAGTTGGCAATTATTGTTATAGCAAAAGTAGCCGAAGCTACATCTTGGAGCTGGTTTATTTCGTCTTCATCAAAATTCACAACGGAGATCTCCGAATTTTCTCCTCTGTTTATTATTTCTTGTCGATATACGATGTTAATAGATGTCAGAAATAAATGAGCTGTGTTTTTTTTTTCAAATTTTGTGGCTACCGGTAGCTCATTTGTGGAGAAATCAGTCAGTAACTTTCACAAAAGCGCCATTTACTATTTTGTCTATTGATGCCTCTCTGGTGTGTAGTCGTTTTCAAATTTCTCGTCAGTCTAGAGTCCCTACTAGATAGGACTGATAGAGGAAACAGAGAAGAGTAGCGCATTTCTCTACTTGTTCATTTCGTAAGCGTGGAAGCGTCACAGATATACTCAGCCAACTCAAGTGGCAGACGCTGCAAGGGAGGCGTTCTGCATCACAGTGTGCTTTGCTGTTCAAGTTCCGAAGCTTACATTCCCAGAAGAGTAAACCAATAAATTTTTTTCCCTCTACGCATACCTAGCCATGAAGGTAATATTAGAGATTCGAGCCCACATGGAGGATGACAGCAATCGTTCTTCCCACGAACCAATCCCGACTGGAACTGGAAAAAGGGGGAGGTAACAGAAGTGCACGAAGTATCCTCGGCCACACATCATAAGGTGACTTGCGAAGTCTAGATGTAGGTCTAGTTGTACATGCATAACATAAGACATCGAATGGACATTCGTGGGTTGCAGTCATGTATTTATCACGTGCGACGATGGCAAAAAACGTAATGATTTGGCCGACCTTAGCATTAAAGACTTAACTGCAGATTTTTCTTGAACAGCACTGAAATAGCAATTTGACATAATCCAGTACGCTCTTACACTGCTAACTGGTATGCTATCTCTGTGATATTCAAGGAACACTTGGTGTCTTGGCATTAATCCATCAGGTCCAGCCAAACTCGTACGATATTTGCTATTTTGTATCTAATGAAAGCTTGACTGTAATATTACAAATTTGTCCATTTGGTAAAATTTGACAACTATAAGCGAAACAGCGCTGTAGTGAATGCAAAATAAAAGGAAATTCTTATTCAGCCAAAGGCAACCATGGTGGCAGACGGATTCTTAATAAATTTTCATCATCTGCTGTGAATTTCTTTCTACGAATGATGGCCAAAAAGAAAAAAAAGATAAATTTATTTTGTCCAATTGGTTGGGGGTTGGGTTGTTTGGGGAAGGAGACCAGACAGTGAGGTCATCGGTCTCATCGGTTTAGGGAAGGACGGGGAAGGAAGTCGGCTGTGCCCTTTCAAAGGAACCATCCCGGCATTTGCCTGGAGCGATTTAGGGAAATCACGGAAAACCTAAGTCACGATGGACGGACGCGGGATTGAACCGTCGTCCTCCCGAATGCGAGTCCAGTGTCTAACCACTGCGCCACCTCGCTCGGTGTGCAACTGGTATTCTAGTTGATCCACATGCATGCAATACACACACAACATGATTAAAAAAACTGTTTATATTAACTCTTCTACAGCCCGCAATTTTTGAGCGTGCTCTCGTAGGGAGATTACGGATTAGTAGCATGAAAGTGTCCACGCGAATTCACTTGCGCAGCGAATTGGAGCGCTTTGAACAGAGAACGCGTTGTGCAGCTTCCCCCGCAGCCGTATAGGAGCTGACAGAGACGGACGTCTTCTGCAGCCTATTTATTCCGTTGGGTTCATCGCCCTGCCAGAAGTTAGGTCATGAAGACGTAACACTTGCCTATATTTGACACGAACTCGGTGAGGGCTAAACAGTGCCACTGCGTGAGCGCTATCGTGACGTTGACCGAGAGCGATTTATGGTGAACCTGTTTCAAGACCTTTGTGAACCCGAACTCGCAAGCACTGGAGCGAGATAGTGGCACAGTAGTTGAGGCAGTGGAGCCACATTAAGGAGATCGACCGTTGAGATGCCGTCCAGTCATCCTGGTTCAGGTTTTCCGCGGTTTGCCTAAGTCGCTCAAGGCCAAAGCCGTAGAAATGGATGCAATCGATCTCCTTCCCCATTCTTCCTCAGTCCAACCGTGAGCTTTAATGACCTCGCTGTCGACGGGACCTTAAACCCTAATCTTCCTACCTCACTCATAATTCACATGGCAAGGCACCTTACAAGACAACGGACTTCTTTAGACCTACTCATGCCAGCTGAGATCTCATTTACTGTCTGACGTTTACAGACACAACATACAGTTTTTTATTGTTTTAATTCCTCACGTGATAGAGGTTTTCTGAGAGTCTTCTCAAAATGATCAACTCGCAGCCGATGTAACTTCCGTTGACGCCACAAAATGTTACAATAGCGCTTTGTTATGTTTTGCCTGCTGGCCAGAGAACATTACCTTATACCTCAGATTCTGCTTGCCTGGCACAGCAATTGTAAGCCTATTGAGAGCCAGATTTGCTCCTCGGTAAATTTCTTTTCTTCTTTTCAAAGTTCATTCGTCAGACGATCAAGATTTTGAAGTGGTTTTAATTCCAGTGCACAAAATATTGTAGAATCAGACTTTCACCTTCGGACGAGAGGAGATCAAGAACCCGATTTGTTTTTGTAAAGCTTGTTGAATCAATGAAAACGAAATACAGTCACCTCATTTTTCTGAACACACTCCTAATTGTGCTACATATTTTACCCGTCTAATAGGCTACTTTTTAATGCCATCGTCAAAGAAAGAAGGGGATGTGAACGCAGCCAATTGTGCACGTGGCCTTCTACTACTGCGTCGTCATTAAACCGGTGTCCTCCAAGTTGTTCTTCCAGCGGCCCAAACATCGTCCTTGGTTTCCAGACATGTAATCCAAGGAGGATGTTCCAAAGTTGTCTAATGAATTTCCTGCAGTTCTTCCCTTGTTGAAGCGGCATAGTACGAACTTGTAAGTAGTGCAGAAGAATTGTCATCAGTGACGATGTGTTGAACACTTCCGTAGCCTGGTCCTACCACCGAAGCAGTTTCGGAAAAGCTTCAGTGCATTAGAAATAACAGTCAACCAGTTGCAGAATACGGGTTTAATAATCTCATGTTCAAAATCTTCAAATTTGTGCCTGCCTAGGTATCCAAAGTTTCATCCAAATGTATGGATATTCAGCTGAAAATCGTAAAAACAGATCCTACAGCTTCTGAAGAAGACGGTTTTAACCGTCGAAACCATGGTCAAGGTATAATAAACCTGTATTATAATGAATCTGTGTTTTGCAACTGGTTGGCTGTTATTTCTAATGCACTGAAGCTCTTGCGTGCACACTTGCTGCAGTGCAGCCATGATCAAAATCTTGAATTTCGAAAAGGTTTACGCGCCGATCTTCTCCAGTGAGGTATTGTACGGCACAAATATTCTCCCGTGTGATGCCCTTTCGCACCCGTGTTTATGGGGTACGTTTTCCACAGATACCCGTACAGCCACAAATTTTTTATGGTACTTCTTCCTTACACGGCACATGCCGCATCTTCAAAATATCCGCAGGATCGGTGCCTTCTTTAGACGTAACCTTGAAGGTTATGCACTGCGCAACGTACGTCTTGCTCGCACACGGCGACCTGACTCGAGCGGTTGCATCACGCCAACTGTGGCATCACAGCGCTATTCCAGACATCCCCACCAATGTCCTGTCGATGTCGCACCCATTTCCGTCCACTACTACAGCCGTTAGATTTAAATTGCGGTTCGTATTTAGTATGTAATCGTATATTAACTGAGCATACAATCAAGTACAAAGTTCATAAACACGAGACAAGATGAAATTGAAGTTGCTTCGTATACAGGGTGATCGGAAACTGAAGAGCTCCTAAGGATGTTGCAGGGTAGATACTGCTGAGATAGCTGAGTCGATGAGTTGGAAAAGGGCCACTTCCACTATTTTGCAAATTACGTGTACTGGAGATAACTGATCTTTATATCTGTAAGCGTCGCTTGGTATAACAGGAGTCATATTCCATCGACACCATCGACAGAAGTGCTCATTAGAAGAGTATTGAGTTAGAGATAGGGCCATTTCTATTTAAACAAGCGCATGGTGGACCTATTCCAATAAAAAAGAAGAAACTAGACGATGTACAAAAATTCTACAATACATACCTGACGAGCAGAAACCACTTCATCACAATATCTGCCAGTCGTCAGCGAAGTATGGAAAAGATAAAGATGAAGATAAATCCACCATAGTCTGCTTTGCTGTATTTTGCTTGTGGTTGTATTTTGGTACATTACGAATTAACCTTTATATCACACTCTTTTACTGCTGTAATGAATATGAATAACACAAACTTGAATAATACAATAATTCCGCCGCAGAAGGAACGCCAGTTGCCTCATCAACGTCATTATGTTCGGAAATGGGTCATCTCCAGTACATTCGACCTCGATTACTAACCTCTGTCGATGGCTAAAGTGTGTTGTAAAGGTATGTACTGTTTCAAAATATACTTTCTGGGACCTGGCCCCTATTCCAGCTCACGGACTCAACCGTTAAGAAAACAATTCGGTACATTCCGCCGTTTCCGAGTTAATAAGCATTGAAGTTAGCCAATCAGACGGTTGCGTGCGTAAATTCAAACGGCCCGCCGGTGATGGTGTCGCCAAACTTGTACTTCGTTTGGTTTTCTAAAAGTGATGAGCGATACAGAAACTTGACATGGGATGGTATTAAAGATCGAACCCTAGCCAAAGGCTGAGCAATCTCGTTTGCTTTCTTCTATGCTATGACTACAACTGACACTAAATGTATCAGGCGGGCCGCTTGAATTTGCGCGCGCAACGGTCTGATTGGATAACTGCAATGGTAATTAACTTGGAGACCGCGGAATTTATTTCTCAACTCAATCTGCCCTGCAACACCCTTAAAAGCTCTTCAAACTGTTTCTCACAGCCTTGTATAGGTCATGAAGATACTGAAGTGTCTGAAATAAATATCTACACATTTTGTAATCATGAATATAACATCATCTCATTCAGAATTAAAATTTTACTAAAATTAATGAAAACAAAGATCCAAGTACGAGGGTTATTCCAAAAGTAAGGTCCGGTTATAAAAAAAAAATCAAAACTAAAATGTTTTTTCAAAACAATTGTTTTATTTACATTCCTTACATCTTTATCTATTTTTCTACATAACTTCCATACTTATTTAAACATTTGTCACATCGTTCAACAAGCTTTTGAATGCCCATGTTATAGAAATCGGCCGCCTGTGGCGATAACCAGTCCTTAACTGCTTCTTTCACTTCATCATCTGTGTCGAAGCGCTTGCCGCCGAGAAACTCCTTTAAGTAACGGAACAGGTGGAAATCACTTGGCGCCAGGTCCGGACTGTAAGGAGGATGGTCCATCTGTTCCCATCCAAATTTCTTGATCAGAGCTTGCGTTTCATTTGCAGTGTGGGGTCTGGCATTGTCATGCAACAACAAGATTCCAGACGACAAAAGACCACGTCGCTTATTCTGGATTGCACGTCGAAGTTTAGTCAGGGTAGCGCAGTAGGCGGCTTTATTAATCGTTGTTCCTCTCTCCATAAAGTCGACTAACAATACTCCACGTCTATCCCAGAACACAGTCGCCATAACCTTACGTGTTGAGATTGTCTGCTTTGCCTTGACCTTGACTGGCGATGACGTGTGACGCCATTGCATTGACTGACGTTTAGACTCTGGAGTGATGTGAGAAACCCATGTCTCATCCCCTGTGACAACATTGTCTAAAAGACTGTCACCTTCCTTATGATATCGCTCCAAAAAATCAAGAGCAAAAGCCATTCTTTTCATTCGTTGGGGCTCAGTAAGCAGCCTGGGAACCCAACGGGCACACAATTTGTGAAACTTCAAATGTTCAGACACAATTCTGTACAAAGTTGTTCTACTCACATTCGGAAAATGCATGTCTACGTCTGTAATAGTGAATCGGCGATCTTCACGAATTTTTTTGTCAACCGCATTGACCAAATCGTCTGAAATCACTGATGGTCGGCCACACCGTGGTTCATCGTGCACATTATCCCGTCCTTCATTAAAAGCTCGCACCCACTTGCGCACTTTACTGTCGCTCATTATGTTAGGACCGTACACTTCAGTAATCTGCCGATGGATTTCCGCCGCTGAATTGTTTCTTGCAGACAAAAACCGTATCACTGCCCTTACTTCACAATCGGCGGGCTGATCAATTGTCTTAAACATTGTAAAGTGACACTGTGAACTACACTCAGCAACAGTAACAAAGCGAATGGCGGCGTTTGACGCACAAGGCTTGCCGGGAGTCGGCGCGCATGCGTGTTTTGTCATTGGCGCCAAATTTCAATAGTTACGGCGAATCGGACCTTACTTTTGGAATAACCCTCGTAATTAACAGGTTCGTTGTAAATTATCGTTAAAGGATAATGAATACATAAAAGCATTTATGGGCTTTTACAGGCTTATCAGTTCAAAGAACTTACTCTAATCGAAGCCGAGCGAGGTGTCTCAGTGGCTGAACTCGGATCAAATCCGCGTTCGGCCATCCATTTTTAGATTTTCCATTATGGCCGTTGTTCGCTCGTTGCAGATGGTGCGATGGTTCCTTTGAAAAGTCCCGGCCGAATTCCTTCATTCTTTACAGAATCCGAGCTTGTGCTCCGTCTCTAAAGACGTCGCTGTTGACAGGACGATAAACATTTAATCTTCCTTCCTTTTCAGTAATCGAAGTGAGACGTTGCCAATCATTTGCAGTTTTTCGCGTAAAGTTTACACCCCCTTTGTTTTTCATGTTTTACAAGCTCTGGTAAAATATGCTTATTATCACTTCCAATTGAAAAGTAACAGCAATTCGTGGAAGGTAATTCGTTTTGTCGATAGGCGTGTGGCCTTGTATGAACTTGTTAATTTCTTCAGCATGATACTGGAAGTAAGAAACAGTGGGGTAACAGTTTTTCTTTGAAGTTAAAAACCTCATTATACAACGTTGATCATCTACCTTTGTCTTAACTCCATGCCGTCGATAGTAACCAAAGTGCGAAAAGATGTTAAAATGTGTGCAAGTTTTGAATTTGAAAAACGCTAAATGGTTCCGTTGAGGGTGTTTCTTTCGAGACTGAGATAAACTTTTGTGTGTGGTACTTAAAAAGAGCAATGAAATTACTACCCTGGAACAATCTGAATTCAGATCTAACAGAAACTGTACAGACCAAATACATAGCTGGCTGGCTCTGAGCACTATGGGACTTAACATCTATGGTCATCAGTCC
The DNA here is from genome assembly GCF_023864345.2 of Schistocerca serialis cubense. Classification (NCBI taxonomy): domain Eukaryota; kingdom Metazoa; phylum Arthropoda; class Insecta; order Orthoptera; family Acrididae; genus Schistocerca; species Schistocerca serialis. The sequence continues at coordinate 253,250,396 of NC_064645.1, read as the reverse complement.
CCTAGAACTTAGAACTACTTAAACCTAACTAACCTAAGGACATCACACAACACCCAGTCATCACGAGGCAGAGGAAATCCCCGACCCCGCCGGGAATCGAACCCGGGAACCCGGGCGTGGGAAGCGAGAACGCTACCGCACGACCACGAGATGCGGACAAATACATAGCTTTACCGCACATGTACCAGCTGGGTTCTAACAATGACATTAAACATCAGTGGCTTCTGTTGATCTTACAGCTGCCTATGATACAATATGGACTCCTATACAAACTCGCAGGTGTTATACCGGGGCTTCTCGCCTGCTCTCACTATTCAACCATTAACTTGCGACGGTAATATATTCTAACCACATGACTGATATTCTATAGTCAATGTACAGTATGAGAATTGCCAAGACTACACAACGAGAAAAGACATGTCAGTGATAGGCCGGAAAGATCATAATTGTGTGGATAAAAGTGGGGCACTAGGGACATTTGAAAACGGATCTTCGGCTTTGCAGTCCAACACCGTGGCCACACGACCACGACGCCGTAATTCATACAATGCGCTCGAGGTTGTACGTCTTCAGCTTGAACCTTTCAGTGTCTCTATTTTGCTTCCTCGTTCAGTACACCCTGTTCTTGTTTTCATGCTTAAACAGTGTTCAGTTTGTGACGGGTTGTCCACTGGGCATTTTACCACTAGATCTGAGAAGGGTTCGATGGGAAGTTTCCCTTGTTAGTGTGACTGCGACAATGAACACCAGACCATTCAAGACATTGCAAGAAGCTGTGGCAGACGAGTTTACCTAGAAATCTTTAAAATTTCTTTGGAGTGTCAGAGGCAGTCCTTGAATGGATTGAAAACTTCGTTATTAATTTGTAGATTTAGTTGTTTAGTTGTATTTATTTGCTAAACTTATGCAATTCATGTATGTTAGTTGCAGTTTAGTTTGTATTGTCATACGGTAAAGAAATAAATTTAGAGTAAAACCTGCTGCTGCTATACTGGAATCTGAAATGAATTTTATGCTTGCTGCACTGTTCAAGGGATTGCTCCCTGTCCTGCAGCTCGTGAACGTCGTTCTAAGAGCACAGATGCGCCGAGACAATCATTAATAAGGTCACCGGCAGAACAAAGCTCTCCCGTTTGACCCGTCGTCTCGTCTTTTAACATTCATAATGGGAAGGTCGACCGCCAGAGGGGACGCTTAGGTATGCTTTACTATACATGGTGCTCAAAACCTTTAACGAGAACTCATTGGTGGTGGAGGAGCCATTACTGGGTGTTATGAGACGTGCAATGAATATTTTAGTTTTTACTAACAAAAACATCTGACACATAAAGCAACATGTTAGCCTGACGTGTCAAAAATGATGACCACCAGTCCCGTTTCATGCAGTATCACATAATCCACTGACAGAACTGAACTCAGGGCTCGAAATAATTTGTCCGACTGTTTGCATTGCTTATTACAACAAGGTGGCATATTTGCTGCTCCGCAACTACTCTTCACACTTCTTCGAAGTGTGCATTTAACGACAAACATGTCGGACAAACTAATAAAGCCGGAAACCAATACATTTTGTGCAGACGTGCCCCAAAACTGGTAAATATTTAAAAGTCAGATTCCTTACACAGGACCGTACTTAGGAGGTAAAGACCACTCCATCAAAGCTGTGTTGTGCCCTGCGCCACGGAATATTCTGTTACAACTAACGCGCAGAAATAGCGTTTTATAGCAGTCTTCGAAAAACTATTAAGAATGATTAATAAACTGAAAAAATTGGGTGTCAAATCTATTATTTCCATAATTCAAATCATTAAGGTAATGAACACGATTTATTGACATCGACATGAAAATCAACATTAAAAAAAAATTGGGATTCATGTCCAAACAAAACACACTATTTGTATTTTAAAAAATGTTGTAAATGTAAGCAAATGTGTTTATTAGGTAGATGCAATATAGCGAAAGGAAGCTATCAACCAAGCAAATTTTATCCGTATTTAATTCAAATATATTACTTTCAGAACACACCACAAGCTAAACAAGCAATCAATAGGTTGAATTACATCGTTTGGTGGGGAAAAAATTGAAAAAAATGGGAAAAAATGTTATATGAATCAGTAATACAAAGCATTTATTTAAATGGACCAGAATCACGGGAATTGACAGAAAAAGATAAAACTGAAGCCATGAAAATGAATTTTCTGAGAAGAAGTTGTAGAGTTTCAAGGCTGGAGAAGATCCCAAATAAAGAAGTCAGGAACCAAATGAAAACTCTCACGTAGAGCGTCGAAGAGATGTAAAAACAGCGTTGAGATTAGGGGACGAACGACGGCCGCAAAAGTACCTCGATACAAGGTAAATGTGCAGAATAAAAAAATGAGTTTGAGGGGGACATGCAACGAAGAAATTTGGTAGAATATTATTTAAGGATCGAGAGGCGTGGAGTCTAGATTGCGCGAAACAGCCCAAAAAAGTCGTAAACAACTCGCAAATATATCTCCACAATAATTATCCTCAGAATCAAAATTTTAAATGATGTTGTTGGCTGATTGGTCTGCGACTTCACGTCATACCAGTGAAAGTACTTACTTCTCTTAGAATATCATCTTTGAGACTGATTCTCTCCAAAATGTTATCCTCCCGAGCCTTGAGCTTACACTTCATGAATAAAAATTTCATATTGGTGGTCACTACGTTGTCCTGAGACAAAATAAGATTAAATACTTTATTTAAAATACTAGTGTGATTCACCAAAATTTTAGAATAAGCTCAGAGTGAATACTGTTTACGTCAGAAAATAACTGAAATTGTGTAGTTATCGGATAACTCGATATTAAACACCTAAAAATAATGAAAACAAGTTTTCTGGAATGTGGAAGTACATGTCATTACTGAACGCAGTCTCTGTACCAAAATAAAAAAAATAACATTATGTTGTTTTGCTGAAATAAATGTTCACATATTCGATAGTGTGGCGTACATTAGTATGTCACTTCCTGTTCTAAACACATTGTGTTCCAGAATTACTAAAAACAAACAGAAATTGCATTTATTTCTCGAAGACATGCTGACACGGCGATGAACCGTTTCTATTTTTTATTTATTTTTATTTTTTATTTTTTTAGCAGATCCTGCCTTCTACTAGGAACATGCAGAAATGAAAACGAGAGATGCACTGAAAGCACGCAGTGTAAAATATATGCTACAATCAGACACAGTGAGTTTAGTTTTTTCCGTGATACATGAAAAAATAAAATCTGAATGCTGATATATTCTATATAATGCTGAGGAGGGTAAACATATTATCTAACATGCAAGTCCGAGGACTGCTTTTGATGAAATTAAGTTATGTGAACGTATTTTTTTTACCTCTGGTGTTTGTGATCATTTGTGACAGGTAAAACAATCTCAACTGTAGGAGTTTATGAAATGGAGATATGCAAGCGCTCGCCTTTTCGCGAAATCTAACTCACTTCGATGTGTCAAAGTTTCTAGCAGTTACGTAGGAATGGAAGATTAACACCGCGTAAAAGCAGGTTGTTGTCAGATCATTCCTTGTCTTTTGTTGTAGAAGCTTTCAACAATTACGTCTTATTAAAAATCGAACATAAATCACCATCGGGAAAATGCTCCTATCGGAGCACAAAAAAGACGAATATGTTCTTGTTCATTAAAGGACTCTGACTGAAAAGTGGGGTACCAGCTGCATCAGTCTACCTTCCTCAACATCTTTAAAAAAATTTCCAAATAATTTGGCACTCGACCTTATTAGCGCTCTTCCTAGCATCTCACTCTCACACGATTCCCTAACTGTAACTCGGTCACACCCAGTAATCCATCGCTGCAAGTCGCTCACCCCAATCCTCTCCCACTTGCCCGAGCTCATTCACTCATGCAGGCCAGCTCATAGTCATCATCTCTTTGTGTGTCTCTGCCATAGTCTCCCTCTCACAGCTACAGTTTCCTTCGTTCCGTCCTACTACTACAGTCTCCTATCCCTCTCACTGTCTCACTTTTGTTCTTCCTTTCCAATGCTGCTGTCTCTCCTCACTGTTATTCTCTCTTCCGCGTTGTCATTTTCATAGACCCTGTCTCTCATTATCATTGGCTCGCATCCATTTTCACTTTCTTCTGTTTATACCTCTCCCACTGTCACTAACTCCTTCACTTTTTCCCAGCAGTGCTCTGTCACTGTCAACTACTTTCCACTGGAACGGTGTATCTCTCTTTCTCTCAAACTGCCATTATACCACAACCTCTGTCTACTATCTTCCAATATTTACTACTTTTCCGTCTCTTTCCCAGTGCCAGTATCTCCTTCTCTCTCAGCGTAAAAAGGCGCGAAAATGTTCGCTCGTCAAAATTTATAGGGACATTTTTAAAGCTGCTGAGGAAGGCAGAATGAGACAGCTGGTACCCCTCTTTTCGGTCACAATCTTTTAAACAGGAGCATATTCACTTTTTCTGTACTCCATAGGAGCATTTTTCCGCTGGTTCCCTTACTATCCCTGCCACAGCAGGGCATTTCACTCGTATGAAAAGAACTTTATGGATCAGTAAAACTTCGTTAGTTTACTTATATGAAATTGAAATACGCATAATTATATAATTTTCACCTTGGACTGGATTTTATGTGTACAAAAATTGTTTTTTGTTTACTTACATGTCAAGTTCCGTAGTACCAAATTGAGGGGCAAATCTCCAAGGTAATGGAACGTGTCAGTACATGAAATCGCAACATAAAAGTAATAACAGATAAAAATAAATGTTTATGAACCCGGAAAAAGTCAGTCCATAAGTTTAAGTAAACGCAATCAACAATACATTCTGCATGTGATTCAATCATTCAATCCTACAACAACATGGGGTTCCCAGAACCCTTCTGATGATAACGGAGACACTTTACAGCATATTTCTCCGTGCTACGTCACTTTATAAACTACGTTTTCGCCTCACACCCGATTTCACATGCGTAGCTTACGTGTGTCCGCAGCTCGTGGTCTCGCGGTAGCGTTCTCGCTTCCCGAGCATGGGGTCTCCCGGGTTCGATTCTCGGCGGGGTCAGGGATTTTCACGTGCCTCGAGATGACTGGGTGTTGCTGTGTCGTCTTCATCATCATCATCATTCATCCCCATCACGGTTGGAGTAAGGCAATGGCAAACCACCTCCGCTAGGGCCTTGCCTAGTACAGCGGTGCGGGTCTCTCGCATCGTCCGCTACGCTCTTTCAAGGAGTATGGGAATTCATCGTCGTCATCATCATCATCATCATCATCATCATCATCATCATCAGCTTACGTATACAAGAAGAGTAACTTTGAACGTCTGTATCTCGGAAACAGACAAAGTTATCAAGAAAGATTTCAAGCTTGTTCGATATCGGGATCTGAAGAATATATCATAAAAATCACAGCCATTTGCCTTTCATAGCCGTTGTGGAATAGGCGGCTCGGTTTTGGTACCTAAAAACCATGTTTTTCGGGTCAGGAATCGCCCATGAACAAAATGGTGTCTTCGTAAGCTCTTTAAGGCACACCACAGACCACAACTAACAAAAAGAAGAAAAAAACTATCGATTACTCCATTTTCCTAAGATGGAGGAATATTTATACTTTGACGCTGAACTGTAAGATAGTTACAGTAAGACGATCCTTCGGTTAAGATCCTATCCCAGCGGCTACAGGTAACACTTGCCCATACCCAATCGCCAATAAAACGCGAGGTACGAGACCCCGGAAAAATTCCTTTTTTATGCGTGGCGTTGTGGAGCATATAAGGTAGCGCGTGCTGACGTATTTGTATCGACCTTTTTTTTTTGCTTAGTTTCGTCATCCTCCTTATCCGTCCGCCTACGATCCGTCCCATTGTCCCGGATTCTCGAAACTTGCCGTCGCCTTTGTCAATAAACCCGTGAAGCAGGAACGACTTCGTGAGAGTCTCTCTTAATTTATCTAAGTAATTCGGTGGGCTTTGTTTTCCTGCTCAATTGCCGTCATTCCTTTTTTCCGTGCCTTCCTGCTCCATTCAGTAATACGAGACGCTCGCACCATTCACTCGAAAGATTCTCACAGCTTTTGTCGTCATTGGGACCTAAGTGCGCACGCTGGCTGTTGTGCCCCAAAGACAGCGGACTCGCTCTGCAACGTTCTACAGAAAGAACAGAATCGTGCGTTTCCTCAGGGTATCACAGGTCGACGACATTGGAGTGAACCGTATAAAAGCCGAAAAGGCACACGTAGTCCGCTGTCTAATGTTGGATCATGCCGAAATGAAAGTGCTGCCTAATACTGTGCCTCATGTCTGTAAAGCGGCCTGCGTACGTTCTGTGTGTATATTACTTAACGTCTGGAATGGTGCACAATCACAGTTTCAGCTTGCCTATCTGACAGCTTCTAGAGGCTTTTTCATTGTTTCATATAATTAATCGAATTTAAAATTTTAAAATGAAGTTATAATCCACTCATTATGAAGTATACTGCCGGAAAAAATTCAGCACTCTCAACGAATGTGTTCAGTGGCGCCTGCGTATAATAAGTGAGTACTGGTGGGTTGCAGTGTTGCAGTGTTAGTTACTCTTTTGTCACCGTCATTGTCGATCAGACGGCGCTCTGTGCAGCCTGTGTTTTGAGTCTGCAGACGGTAACTGTTCTGTGTTTAGAGGAGAAAAATGGAACATTCATTCTAGGGTACAACTGTGTCCCACCGACGACTGCATACTCCTGGTGAACATCTTCAACCATTTGACACAGGGTCACTTCTAGGCCTCCAGCAAGTTGGATGGACATTTCGACGAATTACTACGCATGTTGAGCACGATATATCGGTCGCATATCGCTGCTTTCAGCTGTGGTCTGTGGAGCATTCCCACACCCGTAGACCATGTTCTGGAGTCCGCGTAGTACAGGCTCACGCCAAGACAGACGCACTTTGCGAGCAGCGGTGGCAGACCGAACATCGTCCAGGGAAAAACATTTTGTACCTGTCGTGTCACCAGGAGCGATTGGGAACCGACTGCTACAGCGGGTCTAAGATCACGTGTGCCTCTGGAGAAGCTACCAAGCCAGCCGCTGTGTCCGGGCGGTTCTAGACGCTTCAGTCCGGAACCACGCTGCTGCTCCGGTCGTAGGTTCGAATCCTGTCTCGGGCATAGATGTGTGTGATGTCCTTCGGTTAGTTAGGTTTAAGTAGTGCTAAGTTCTAGGGGACTGATGTCCTCAGATGTTAAGTCCCGTAGTGCTCACAGCCATTTGAATCATTTGAACAGGCACACTCGTCGTCAAAGTTCCGGGCGAACACGTCTGGCCACCAGACGGGAAGTTCATCCCACTCTATACAAAGCACTTCAATACCCCTTCAGATCTCCGTCTACTATCCGGTGACTAGTAATGAGCTTCGAGCAACATTTTGTGTCATACCGCAGCACTGGTCAGAGACTAGCAGCTTCCGGACTGGGGAATTACTGCCACCTGTGTAGGTTGCCGTTAACACCACAGCACAATGGCGTCGTATTGTGTTCGGCTGTGAATCGCTGTTCAACACTACCCCGTAGGGCCACCGTCGGAAAGCCATCGCGTATCACTTCATGTCACGTCTGTTAGTGACAGAAGGAAGTCTGTCGGCACAACGGTACGTCAAGGACATTTGCTTCCTCGTATGTTACCTGTCATGCAACAGTATCGATGTGCCATTTCTCAAAAGACAACGGTCCTCCACAGATGGCACTTGTGTCTATCAACTGACTGTGTGATCAGATCTCTTCTCGTTAGAACATGTGTGGGACCAACACGGACGTGTGCTTCCTCCCAGCGCAAGTATCCAGTATATCCAGAAAATCAAGACACGTTCATAGGGTTTGTAGACCTTAAAAATCGTTGGGCAGCGCGAATTGGAGCAAAAAGTTCGAAATCCTGAGAAAACAGAAGTAAACTGTGGGGGAAAAGCCGGTAGTGTACAAGTGTACGCCGGCCGCTGTGACCGAGCGGTTCTAGGCGCTTCAGTCCGGAACTGTGCTGCTGCTATTGTCGCAGGTTGGAATCCTGCCTCGGGCATGGATGTGTGTGATGTGCTTAGGTTAGTTAGCTTTAAGTAGTTAAGTTCTAGGGGACTGATGACCTCATATGTTAAGTCCCATAGTGCTCAGAACCATTTGAACCATTTTTTTTTTACAAGTGTACAAGAACCAACAGGTAACAACAAGGCTGGAAGACCAAGAACGAAGTGCTGGGTTGAAAAGGGTGTAAGACATCAATGCAGTTTTTAGACCCTGCTCTTCAACCAATACGTCTAAGAAGCAATGACGGAAATAAAAGGAAGTTTCAGTAATGAGATTAAAATTCAGGGTGAAACGATATCAACGATAAGTTTCCCTGATGTCGTTGTTATTCTCATTGAAGATATAGAAGAATCACAACATCTATTGAATAGGATGACCAGTCTAATGAGTACAGAAAATAGACAGAATAAATCGAAGAAAGACGAAATTAATGAGGAACAGCAGGAATGAAATCAGCTATAAATTTAACATTAATATTGGGGACCACAAAGTAGACGATGTTAAGCAGTTCTGCTACCTTGGAAGAAAAATAACACATGACAGACGGTGACAATGAAGAAACAAAAAGCAGATGAGCACAGTCATAGAGGGAATTCCTGCCCAGTACAATTCCAAAATGGATAAAATAATGACAATTCTGCTTGTATGAAACTTCAGACTTAATCTGCGGAAGAAACTTCTAAGAACGAGCGTTTGGATTACAGTAATGTACGATGGTGAATCATGGGCTGTGGGAAATCAGGGAAAGATAAGGAGTGAGGAGGTTCTTGGGGGGGGGGGGGGGGGGGTTGTAGTTAGGGGGAGGAGACCAGACAGCGAGGTCTTCGGTTTCGTCGGGTTAGGGAAGAATGTCGACCGTGCCCTTTGAAAGGAACCATCCCGGCATTTGCCTGGAGCGATTTAGGGAAATCACGGGAAACCTAAATCAGGATGGCCGGACGCGAGATTGAACCGTCGTCCTCCCGAATGCGAGTCCAGTGTGCTACAACTGGGCCACCTCGCAGGTGAGGAAGTTCTCCGCAGAATCGGGGAAGAAATGTAAATTAAAACACGCTGGCAAGAAAGAAGAACGGGATAATAGGACATGTGTTAAGCCATCAGGGAATACTCTCCATGGCACCAGAGGCAGCTATAGAGACTTTAGTATGTCTAACAAATAACTGAGGATTTAGGTGTAAGTGCTGCTCTGCGATGAGATGAAGAGCTTGGCACGGGAGAGGAATTCGTGGCAGGCCACATCAGACCAGTCAATAGATTCACACACACACACACACACACACACACACACGCACGCACACACAAAGGAGACCTCCCTTTAATCGTCCTTCACAGGCACCATTCACGACTGTAACGTGTCAATGGAAAACCGACAGTGGTATTAAAAGTCCCGTCCGTCACGCACCGTGGCTTGAGGTGCATAGACGTAGGTGTAAAGGCATCTTTCAGTAGGAAACGTTTCGTTGATTACCGGATGTGGCTACGACCTTTTAAAAGCTATTAATTCAGTGTCGATCTCCAACCTCCACAAAAACCAGTGCCCCGCTCATAACACCTGCAATTAATCACCGTTCATTGATGACTGTGAGGGATCGCGTTACGACCGTAAGTGGATCCGGGCCAGGCGCGTGGGCGGGCGGCGTCGTTTGAGGCGGCGGGGCAGGCTAACATGTCGGTAATGGGAGACGCGATGGCCCGATAGCGCCAGCAGCTGCAGTCGCCACAGCAACGCCCCGTACCGCGGGAGACGCCCGCTATCCGGTACCAGGCGCGCATGCGCTCAGCTGCTCTCCTGTCTAGGGTAGGATAGGGGAGTGCCACGGCAGAGGCACGGCCTACAGTAGTGGAAAGCAACATAAAGGCGGGGTTCCTCCGGCAGTAGTAGTACGATATCTATAGCATACTGTATCGAATTTACTATTCAAGTACTCTACACATATAAGAAAAAAACAGTCATGGCGGAATTACACTACTGGCCATTAAAATTGGTACACCAAGAAGAAATGCAGATGATAAACGGGTATTCATTGGATAAATATGTTGTACTAGAACTGACATGTGATTACATTTTCACGCAATTTGGGTGCACAGATCCTGAGAAATCAGTACCCAGAACAACCACCTCTGGCCGCAATAACGGCCTTGATACGCCTGGGCATTGAGTCAAACAGAGCTTGGATGGCGTGTGTAGGTACAACTGCCCATGCAGCTTCAACACGATACCACAGTTCATCAAGAGTAGTGACTGGCGTATTGTGACGAGCCTCTTGCTTGGCCACCATTACCAGACGTTTTCAGTTGGAGAGAGATCTGGAGAATGTGCTGGCCAGGGCAGAAGTCGAACATTTTCTGTATCCAGAAAGGCCCGTACAGGACCTGCTACATGCGGTCGTGCATTATCCTGCTGAAATTAGGGTTTCGCAGGGATCGAATGAAGGGTAGAGCCACGAGTCGTAACACATCCGAAATGTAACGTCCACTGTTCAAAGTGCCGTCAATGCGAACAAGAGGTGACCGAGACGTGTAACCAATGGCACCCCATACCATCACGCCGGGTGATACGCCAGTATGGCGATGACGAATACACGCTTCCAGTGTGCATTCACCGCGATGTCGCCAAACACGGATGCGTCCATCATGATGCTGTAAACAGAACCTGGATTCATCCGAAAAAATGACGTTTTGCCATTCGTGCACCCAGGTTCGTCGTTGAGTACACCATCGTAGGCGCTCCTGTCTGTGATGCAGCGTCAAGGGTAACCGCAGCCATAGTCTCCGAGCTGATAGTCCGTGCTGCTGCAAACGTCGTCGAACTGTTCCTGCAGATGGTTGTTGTCTTGTAAACATCCCCATCTGTTGACTGAGGGATCGAGACGTGGCTGCACGATCCGTTACAGCCATGCGGATAAGATGCCTGTCATCTCGACTGCTAGTGATACGAGGCCATTGGGATCCAGCACGGCGTTCCGTATTACCCTCCTGAACCCACCGATTCCATATTCTGCTAACAGTCACTGGATCTCGATCAACGCGAGCAACAATGTCGCGATACGATAAACCGCAATCGCGATAGGCTAAAATCCGACCTTTGTCAAAGTCGGAAACGTGATGGTACGCATTTCTTCTCCTTGCACGAGGCATCATAACAACGTTTCACCAGGCAACGCCGGTCAACTGCTGTTTGTGTATGAGAAATGGGTTGGAAACTTTCCTCGTGTCAGCACGTTGTAGGTGTCGCCGCCGGCGCCAACCTTGTGTGAATTCTGTGAAAAGCTAATCATTTGCATATCACAGCATCTTCTTCCTGTCGGTTGAATTTCGCGTCTGTAGCACTCATCTTCGTGGTGTAGCAGTTTTAATGTCCACTAGTGTACATAGTTTTTTTTTCATAACACGTGTAACAAGGCGCTTGCATTTCCTAAGTGGAAACTGTTATTAAGGCACTCACTGTCCTATTGCGTTGTTGCATTGTTAGTACTTTGTCCAACCTCTTTTCTTCCTAATCACCTCAAAAATTCTCTTCGTCACTGATTCTGTTAAGGTTTATTGTTCTCGCAGTAAAATTGTCACCCTCTTCTCTCGTATCGCACTTTTCAGCCCACATTGCATTTCATTGCGATAAACGCGCGTTATAGTCATAATCTTGATGGTGAAGCTGTTTTGTCTGCGTTTGCTTTAACAATAACATGTGTTTCTGAGTGGGGTCCGCCTTTAGCGAAACACTATTTTGTTTTTGTCCCAGACATGTTTCACTGCAGTTGCAGTATCATCAGTGGTTTTTTTATTGTTATGGCTGTTAAACATAAGAAATGTTCTTTACTGTTTAAATACATAAAAATATTAGTTTCTAAATCGTAATTACAGGTTTCCTGCTACAGCAGGAAAACCGCACCATGTGGTAGGAAGTTATGAACATACAATTTTATGTGCTCTTCAGAAACCTGCAGTTACGATTTAGAAACTAATATTTGTATGTATTTAAACAGTAATCCTGTGTTTAACAGCCATAACAATAAAAAAACACTGATGGTGCTGCAACTGCAGTGGAACATGTCTGGGACAAAAACAAAATAGTGTTTTGCTGAAGACTGACCCCACTCAGAAACATATGTTACGTATGTTAAAAAATGACGAAATTCCTCCAGCTGTATTAAGGTATTGGTTTTATTGGCGACTAGTTTCGATGTTGTTACTACATCGTTTCAGATCCATACTTGTTGACAGCAACTGTATGTGTCTAACACTAGTAGTCAGTGGTGAGATAGGCGTGTTCCATGCGGAAGGCAGGTAGTCTGCCTCACCACTGACTACTAGTGTTAGACACACACAGTAACTGTCAACAAGTATGGGCCTGAAGATGATGTTGTAACAGCATCGAAACTAGTCGCCAATGAAACCAACACCTTAATACAGCTGGAGGAATTTCGTCATTTTTTAACATATATTATACTAGCTGACGTCCCGAATCGTCTATTTATATTATGGATATTCGAACATATGTTACGCGTTTTAATATTTACCAATGGTTTTCCACAGGGTTCATACCGAGGCTACGTGCAAGCCGCGCAAGATATAGATATCTTTATCTTCAAACCACTTATTGGTTTTAGAAGAAACAAGTGCAGATGCATTATCTTGTTGAAACATTAGACTTTCATTCTCGAGGCCCTTGTACATTGTAATCAATTCTGTCTCTAGCATATCAGTTCACAAGTTAGAATTCATTGTAGTGTTGAGGCAAGCTATTTACCTTTAGCGAAGAACGCTGCCCAAATCTTAACACTTTCACCACAAAAATTTCTGCTCACTTTTACCTACCATTGCCTTCCTCGGATGGTGCCAATAATACTTAATTTCATCCAACCCATCTAAATTAAACTTCTTATCACTGGGGATTACTTTATCCCATTCTGAATTCTATGACATATGCTTTTGAGCAAACCCCAATCTAGGCTGTTTATGTTTCGGTGTTCGAGCAGGTTTCTGCAGTCATTTCTTGAATGCAAGACGTTTGTCATTTGACATAGTGTGTCGTACTCGTCTAGCGTTCCTAGCAGCTGTGATTCAGCGACAAGTTGAGAGGAGTAACGATTTTTGTCTTTGTTTTGCGCAAAGTCAACCGTTTCGATCCATCAAATAATTTTCTACGTAGCCCATATTTTACGGTCCATCCACATCGTGCGTCCAGTCCAACGAAATTATCAATCACTACTTGAACAGTTGAACTTCTTGGTGATTTGACGATTAGAAAGTCCCATTTCTATGTACGCACCGATTGTTGCTTTTTCATCTCGTGGTAACTCTTTTCCACATAGCACTGTCACAATCGTGGTTTATGTACACAACAGGTACTGTCACTATTGGTATCTGTTTCCTGTCTGCAGTAGATCCACGTATGCACCCACACCAACACGGCAAAGAGACGACTGCCTGTATACTGCGTTCTACCCTCTACCACCTGAATCGTTGAAGTCTTGTTATACAGGGTGAGTCACTAACTATTGCCACCAAGAATAATTCCGAAAGTATGATAGGAACTGAAAAGTTTGTGGGACAAAAGTTAAATGGACAACGGGGACCATAATATGACGTTGGTTTTTTGTTGCTAGGTATATTCACTTCAGAGTTATGAAGTTCAACTTTGTTTTTTTTTTTTTTTTTTTTTTAATGGGACGCTATAGTTTGATACTTATATTGATAGCGGCTATTGAGCCGAAGCAAATCAAAATGGTTCAAATGGCTCTGAGCACTATGGGACTTAACATCTATGGTCATCTGTCCCCTAGAACTTAGAACTACTTAAACCTAACTAACCTAAGGACATCACACAACACCCAGGCATCACGAGGCAGAGAAATCCCTGACCCCGCCGGGAATCGAACCCGGGAACCCGGGTGCGGGAAGCGAGAACGCTACCGCACTACCACGAGCTGCGGAGTGAGACGATTCCAATTATGTGTAACAGTAAGGTCTTTGGAGATAAACGAAGGTCAAAAAGGTGGCATGAACGTCCATTTACAGAAGGTGTTCGAAGTGATGACCATTGGTATCAATGCAGGGCTGCAGTCTTCTTATCATGGATTGACTGGTATTCCTTATCACATCGGTACTTTTGCGAAACAGATATATGGTAACCCATATTATTCAATTAGAGATATTTACAGACAGATAAATACTCTCAAACTGCTTGGCAATGATATCACTCCTTAGCTTCTACATTTACATAGATACTCTGCAAGCATTTGGATGGTCCCTTGTACCACTACTAGTTATTTCCTGTGCTATTCCACACGCAAATAGAACGAGCCCCGGCCTTTCACGTCTTCGTGATCCTTACGCGAAACGAACGTTGGCGGCAGCAGGATTCTTCTGCACTCAGCTTCAAATACCGGTTGTCTAAATGTTCTGTGAAAAGAACGTCGTCTTCACTCCAGGGATTCCAACTTCGTTTGACGGAGCATCTCCGTAGTACCCGTGTGCTGATCGAGCCTACCATTAATAAATTCAAGAGCTCGCCTTTGAGTTGCTTCGATGTCTTCCTCTAATCCGACCTGGTGGGAGTTCCAAACGCTCGAGCAGTACTCAAGAATGAGTCGCACTTGTGTTCTATAACGCGGACTCCTTAACATATGAACCACACTTTCATAAAATTCCTTCAAAAAATCAAGTCGGTCATTCGCCTTCCCTCCTACCTTCTTGCATGCCCGTTCCATTTCACATCGCTTTGCAACATCACGCGTAGATATTCAGTACCAATGCCGTATTCGAACATCACGAAGCTGTTTTTCCTCCTCATTTGCATTAACTTACATTTCGCTACATTTAGAGCAAGCTACAGTTCACCACATCAATGAGAAATTTGTTCGACGTTAACGTGCGATAACCACTACAGGCGTCAGGTGGCAGCAGTGTCAGCAGATGGTATATAATGCGTGTCGTGGGGACGTGGAAAACAGTATAGTCATTGTCGTAATACGCAAACGGAGAGATTTATATGACGTCCTTTGGCTTTCGGGCTGAGGATGGAAGCATCTCTAAGACGGATTCTGTAAACTGTTCGCGTGCCACCCTGTTTTACGTATACCATGCATGTCAAAATGGCGCTATCCAAAGCAGGCGCCGAGGCGACTCATGCATGACGGGTGCTATATGACAGGGGTGAAAGACAGCTGCAGAGATCAGTACGGGCGATTGGATGTGCAACTGAAACTTCCTGGCAGATTAAAACTGTGTGGCGGACCGAGACTCGAACTCGGGACCTTTGCCTTTCGCTGGCAAGTGCTCTACCAAATGAGCTACCCAAGCACGACTCACGCCCCGTCCTCACAGCTTTACTTCTGCCAGTAACCCGTCTCCTAACTCCCAAACTTCCAGGAGAGCTTCTGTAAAGTTTGGAAGGTAGGAGACGAGGTACTGGCAGAAGTAAAGCTGTGAGGACGGGGCGTGAGTTGTGCTTGGGAATCTCAGTTGGTAGAGCACTTACCCGCGAAAAGCAAAGGTCTCGAGTTCGAGTCTCGGTCCGGCTCACAGTTTTAATCTGCCAGGAAGTTTCATATCAGCGCACACTCCGCTGCAGAGTGAAAATCTCATTCTGGATTAGAAACTGTTGAGCAACTGATCGCCCAGGTGAACCAAGGGGCTACCAACAGTATCTCCTTAACGACTGTTCAGCGAAGGCTGCTGCTTACGGGCCACCGCAGAAGGCACCTGTTCCATGCGCCCCTGCTGACTACTGTTCATCGATGACGGAGACTGGAATTTCCAACCGGGCGTTCGCTGAATAGCGACAGGTGGTCTTCTCAGATGAATCACAAAATGGTTCAAATGGCTCTGAGCACTATGGGACTTAACTTCTGAGGTCATCAGTCCCCTAGAACTTAGAACTACTTAAACCTAACTAACCTAAGGACATCACATGCATCCATGTCCGAGGCAGGATTCGAAACTGCTACCGTAGTGGTCTCGCGGTTTCAGACTGTAGCGCCTAGAACCACTCGGCCACCCGATGAATCACGTCTTGTGGTCTATTGGACTTATGGCTGTTGGAGTGTATGGCCCTGCAACAAACACCGGAAAGGGCCAGACCGGAGCAGAGAGCTTTATGGTCAGTCGAATATTTTCGTGGCATTCCCTAGGTGATATCATCATTCTGGAATGCGCAATAGATCAAATCGTGGCATTCCCATGCTGATATTGTCATTCTGCAATACACAACTGGTCAACACAAGTATACATGTATCCTTAGGACCATGTTCACCACTACATGCAGCCGCCCGCGGTGGCCGAGCGGTTCTAGGCGCTTCAGTCCATAACCGCACGACTGCTACGGTCGCAGATTCGAATCCTGCCTCGGGCATGGATGTGTTTGATGTCTTTTGGTTAGTTAGGTTTAAGTAGTTCTAAGTTCTAGGGGACTGATGACCTCAGATGTCAAGTCCCATAGTACTCACAGCCATTTGAACCATTTGAACCACTACATGCAGTCTGTTGTTTCCTCGGTACGATTTCATCTACTGGCTGGACAGTGCAATGTATCAAACAGCTCGCAATGCACGTGCGTGGTTCAAAGAGCACCAGGATCAGTCTGCCGTACTCCTATAACCACCAATCTCCTCGGATTTAAGCCCAATGGGGAATCTGTGGGATCACGTCGATCGGGCTGTTCGTACCGACAAATCTAACGCAACTGGAGTCGGCATGGCTCCACATCCATACTGATATCACGCCACAAAAGGTGGTTATTCGGGGTTTTGACAGGGGTCACATTAATGTGACTGGACCACATACTATTTAGATAAACGAACAATATTCCGCAAGTCACTTACAATAGGATACCGCCACCAGTCAGATGATCCACGTGTTCATCTCAGTGTAATTGCGTCATGGCAGTCTGGGATGATAATGGCATTGAAACTGAGGATGACACGCGCAAATCTGAAATACTAAACACCTTTTCCCAAAGCTGTTTCACAGAGGAAGACCGCACTGCAGTTCCTTCTCTAAATCCTCGCACGAACGAAAAATGGCTGACATCGAAATAAGTGTCCAAGGAATAGAAAAGCAACTGAAATCACTGAACAGAGACAAGTCCACTGGACCTGACGGGATACCAATTCGATTCTGCACAGAGTACGCGAAAGAACTTGCCCCCCTTCTAACAGCCGTGTACCGCAAGTCTCTAGAGGAACTGAAGGTTCCAAATGATTGGAAAAGAGCACAGGTAGTTCCAGTTTTCGAGAAGGGTCGTCGAGCAGATGCGCAAAACTATAGGCCTATATATCTGACATCGATCTGTTGTAGAATTTTAGAACACGTTTTTTGCTCGCGTACCATGTCATTTCTCGAAACCCAGTATCTACTCTGTTGGAATCAACATGGATTCCGGAAACAGCGAGCCTGTGAGACCCAACTCGCTTTATTTGTTCATGAGACCCAGAAAATATTAGAGACAGGCTCCCAGGTAGATGCCATTTTCCTTGTCGTCCGATAAACAAAGTAAGAGCCTATGGAACATCGGACCAGCTGTGTGGCTGGATTGAAGAGTTTTAAGCAAACAGAACACAGCATGTTGTTCTCAATGCAGAGACGTCTACAGACGTTAAAGTAACCTCTGGCGTACCACAGGGGAGTGTTATGGGACCATTGCTTTTCACAGTATATGTAAATGACCTAGTAGATAGTGTCGGAAGTTCCATGCGGCTTTTCGCGGATGATGCTTTAGTATACAGAGAAGTTGCAGCATTAGAAAATTGCAGCGAAATGCAGGCAGATCTGTAGCGGATAGGCACTTGGTGCAGGGAGTGGCAACTGACCCTTAACATAGACAAATGTAATGTACTGCGAAAACATAGAAGGATCCTTTATTGTATGAATATATGATAGCGGAACAAACACAGGTAGCAGTTACTTCTCTAAAATGTCTGGGAGTATGCGTTCGGAACGATTTCAAGTGGAATGATCATATAAAATTAATTGTTGTTAAGGCGGGTGCCAGGTTGAGATTCATTGGGAGAGTCATTAGAAAATGTAGTTCATCAAAAAAAGGAGGTGGCTTACAAAACACTCGTTCGATCTATACTTGAGTATTGCTCATCAGTGTGGGATCCGTACCAGGTCGGGTTGACAGAGGAGATAGAGAAGATCCAAAGAACAGCGGCGCGTTTCGTCACAGGGTTATTTGGTAACCGTGATAGCGTTCCGGAGATGTTTAGCAAACTCAAGTGGCAGATTCTGCAAGGGAGGCGCTCTGCATCGCGGTGTAGCTTGGAGTCCAGGTTTCGAGAGGGTGCGTTTCTGGATGAGGTATCGAATATATTGCTTTCCCATACTTATACCTCCCGAGGAGATCACGAATGTAAAATTAGAGAGATTCGAGCGCGCACGGAGGCTTTCCGGCAGTCGTTCTTACCGCAAACCATACGCGACTGAAACAGGCAAGGGAGGTAATGACAGTGGCACGTAAAGAGCACTCCGCCACACACCGTTGGGTGGCTTGCGGAGTGTAAGTGTAGATGCAGATGTAAATCATATATGATTTAAGGGCGATCCAAAACTAGTTCGTAGATTATCCGGAAGAGGCGCTGCCGCAGCCCTTGTTTATCGTTGCTGATTTTCCTTCCGTCCTGGCTGAAGCTCAGTCCAACTGCGTGCTGCTTGGAGCGGGTCTCACATTTCCTAGGAGTGCCGGCAGCAGTGTCGGGTTGCTGGGCGACACGCCTGCTGTCGCTAGGCCGGAAGCCGCTGCCGCCCCCTCGGTGTGTTTTTGTGGCGAGGCGCTCATTGTGCCGAAACTGTCTGTCGCTTTGTTCTCTGGCTCCCGCGGAACACATCCAGCCCTATCCCCCAGCTCGCGCTGCACTGCCTCGCTTCGCTTGGATTTTCCCGGCGACGACGGTAAGTTCTGCAATAAGCAAACCGCGCTTTCCTATAGCGAAAATGAGCTAAAGTCCTTGCTCCTACCTTTCATCCCCCAGGCATAACGGGACTTATGTAGTCAATTATCTTATGGATTTTTAGTACAATAAACATGTATACATGCGTATAATGTAATATCAACAACAGTAGAAAATGGTATTATGGGGGTAGCATTTGTCATGAATAAGAACGTAGGGCAGAGAGTGAGCTACTGCGAACCGTTCAGCTTCTCGTCATATTCGACAGCAAACCAAAGCTGGCAACGATAGACCAGGGCCGGCCGGGGTGGCTGAGCGGTTCTAGGCGCTACAGGTTGGAGCCGCGCGACCGCTACGGTCGCAGGTTCGAATCCTGCCTCGGGCATGAATGTGTGTGATGTCCTTATGTTAGTTAGGTTTAAGTAGTTCTAAGTTCTAGGGGACTGATGACCTTAGAAGTTGAGTTCCATAGCGCTCAGAGCCATTTGAACCATTTTTGATAGACCAGGTCTACATGCTAGCGTAACAAGAAGTGGATGAAGAGACAGAAAAAGTATATGAGGTCACTAAACTGCTAATTCAGTATCTAAGGGGAGGTGAAAATCTAATACTCATGGGGAACGCGGTTGTACTGCAAGGAATAGAAGAAAACGTTACTGGAGAATACGGGCTTGGCAATAGAATGAGAGAGGGGAAAGACAGAGCTCGGCAATGAATTTCAGGTGGTAACAGCGAATACTCCGTTCAAGAATCACAATAGGAGGAGGTATACTTGTAAAAGACCGGGAGACACGGGAACATTACAGCTGGATTACATCGTAGTCGGACATAAAAATGGTTCAAATGGCTCTAAGCACTATGGGACTTAGCATCTGAGGTCATCAGTCCCCTGCACTTAGAACTATTTAAACCTAACTAACCTAAGAACAGCATACACATCCATGCCCGAGGCAGGACTCGAAACTGCGACCGTAGCGGTCGTGCGGTTCCAGACTGTAGCCCCTAGAACCGCTCGGCCACACCGGCCGACGTAGTCGGACAGATAGTCTAAAATGATAGATCGTAAGGCGTACCCATCTGCAGATATTGTCTCAGATCACAATTTAGGAATGATGAAGAGAAGACTGAAGTTTAACAGAATCATCCGAAAAAACAGAACGGAAGCTAGCAGGGTACTGAAATATTGAGGAAGGAAGAGACTCGTTTGATATTCACTGAAGATATGGATACGGAGACAAGGAACATCAGAGCAGGCAGCTCAGTTCAAGAGAAGTGGACATCTCTAAAAATGTCAATCATAGATACTGGATAGACAATTTTACTTACAAGGAAGGTAACTGCGGAGAAACTTTGAATAATAGATGAAATAGGAAGGAAGGTAACTGCGGAGAAACTTTGAATAATAGATGAAATACTTCAGTTCATCGACGACTGAAGGATGTACAAAAGTGTTCAGGGAAAGACAGGAAAACAGCACTATAAATCTCTTAGAAATGAATAGCAAATGCAGGGTGGCCAAGGCAAAACGGCTTTAGTAAAATATGAAGAAATATAAAAAAATAGATCATCGGACGACAGACAGCATATGGAAAAGTCAAGAACTTAAAAGAAAGGGTGGCAACATTAAGACTGCAATGAAAATTCCACTGTTAAATGCGGAGGGGAGAGTGATAGGTGCAAAGGGCTCATTGAAGGCCTTTATGAAGGGGAGGACTTTTTTGAATGTTAGAGGAATAAACTGGACTCGATACAGATGACATACGGGATGCAGTACTAAAATCAGAAACTAAAAGAGGTCTGGAACACTTGAGATCAAATAAGGCGGGTGGGATGGATACCGTCCAACGGAATTTCTCAAATCATTGGGGGAAGCGGCAACAGAGCGGCTATTGACAGTGGTGTGTAGAAATTATAGGACTGACGACGTGCCATCAAACTTTCAGAAAAAGATCATCCACACAATTCAGAAGATAGCAAGGGCAGATAAGTGCGAAAACTATCACACAATCAGCTTAACAACTTATGTACGCCGCTAAGAAGAATAATATAGAGAAGAATGGAAAAGGAAACTGAGGTTCCTTGTAAGGTGATGCAAGATGTTCGAAATGCTGAGGAAAACAAGAGTAAGCTGTAGCGAAAGATATGTGATGTACAATATGTTCGAGAACAAAGAGGGAACGGTAAAATCGAAATACAAATTCCACCGATTAAAAGGGCGTAAGATAGGAATGCAGTATTTCACCCCTACAGCTCAATCTAAACATCGAAGAAACAATGATGAAGATGAAGGAAAGATTAAAGAGTGGGATTAAAATTCAGGGTGAAAGGATATGAATGATAAAATTGGCTGATGACTTTGATATCTTCAGTGACTGTGAAAAAGAATTACAGGATCTGTTGAATGCAATGAACAGTCTAATGAGCACAGAATATGGAGAGAGAGTAAACTGGAAACACGCAAATGTAATAGGATGTAGCAAAAATGAGAAAAGGGAGAAACTTAACATCAAAATAGCAGACCGTAAATCAGACGAAGTTAAGGAGTTCTGCTGCCTTGGAAGCATAATTACCCCGTGGTGGACGAAGCAAGAAGGACGTCAGAAGCAGACTAGCACAGACAAAGACGGCACTCCTGGCCAAGAGAAGTCTACTGATACCAACACTGGCCTTAATTTGAAGAAGAAATTTCTGAGAATGTGCGATTGGAGCACAGCATTGTAGGTGGTGAGTCATGCGAAGTGGAAAGCCAGAACAGAAGAGAAGCGAAGGGTTTGAGATGTGGTGCTACAGAAGAATGCTGAAAATCAGATGGACTGATAAGATAGGGAACGAGGAGTTTCTCCGCAGAATCGGCGAAGAAGGGATTATATGGAAAACACTGAGAAGAAGAAGGGACAGAATGATAGAACATCTGTTAAGATATCAGGGAATAACCTCCATGGTACTAGAGAGAACTTTTGAGGTCAAAAACTGTAGAGCAAGGCAGAGATTGGAATACATCCAGCACATAATTGAGGACATAGGTTGCAAGTGATGCTCTGGGATGAAAAGTTAGAGCAGGAGACAAATTTGTGGCGGGCCGCATCAAACAAGCGAGAAGGTTGATGACTATATATCACGATGGTCTTCTAGTGTGTAGTCGTTTATGCTCGGCATCGTCGATGTATTGATTAACTGGTAAATTTTTATTATCAGCAGTCTTTTCGTACTTGTTCGTGCGATCATTTATGCGTCGTACTTCAGGGAGCTGGAATTTGGCTTACTACTAGTACCACCGTGTAGGAGGATGATAATACAAGGTGTGATTCTGACGGTATTATTATGTAGACGTATTTTTTGTGCTGTCGACTGTTTAGTGAGATTGGGACACAATATTATGGTCAAGAGATAGCATGCGAGTTTTAAGTGCACTAGTAAATAATTTAGGAGGTAACAGTTATAGACTAATTCGAATAAAACATTTCTTATAACATTTTGCCAATTCTAATTGGTTACAGAGGTACAGCTGATGACAGAGATAAGTTTTCATTTAGCATTTTGGTGTTTGTTTGTCGATGTTAGTTTTGATGTTGATAAATTTTGCTTGAATTTAGGTACGAGGTCCGTAACTGTGATTGTGTTTCGGTGAGAAATTCTACTGTATCGCTTTACCATTTCACTTGTACTCATATATACAAATACCGAGTATTCCAGTACAGTTTCTGTGTACTTGTTTTGTAAGGGCTCCTTGTGTAGAATATGGTAGACGATGTGTTATCCATGGGGTACCAGATTCGACGGTGTTTCCTCGCGTTTTCACTCAATTGCATGAATCTGGTGCATTTATGTTTCATCTGAACGTGCAAATAAAAGAGGCAGACTTTCTGCACACGTCGCTGTTGGACAAACAAACATATGGCAGACATCGTATATTCACGGCCTCTATCGTAATCATTTATTACCGATTCAACACCTACGAAAAGGAAGTGAAGGTAAGTGATTTGAACTTTGTCACTGGCTAATTGCAAGTCATCGAGTAATCTTATTTGTTCTATTTACTGATGAAGCCACTTTCACTCGTGACCATATACGCAACTCTGACAATCCACTCTAGTGGTCCGTCGAAAACTCATGAGTCGTTGTGGAGTAACAATTTCAAGAACGCTTCTGTATAGATGTGTGTTGTGGTTTCTACATAATCAGTTGACTGGACATGTTGTGTTAATGCACCATCTTAACATATCCCGGCTGGATGTTCGGTGTAGCGAAGCAGCTTAAAGCATGTAGTAAAGGCAAGTCTTTTGTTTAAGATAGCCTATCAATTAGATTCCTTTTAGAGTATGCTCATTCAATAGTCCAATACTTAGCAATCATATGCAACCGCTCGCACGACGGAAGAGGCGTATCAACAGGATAGTTGCACAGGTCACTCCAATACTCAAGAAAATAAATGGGAGCAATATGATGAATTATAGACCCATAACACTGACGTCGATTTGCAGTAGGATTTTGGAGCATATACTGTATTACCCCGAAGGTAACGGTCTATTGAGACGTAGTCAGCACGGATTCAGAAATTATTGTTTTTCTGAAACACAGCTAGCTCTTTATTCGCACAAAGTAATAAATGCTATCGACAGGGGATTTCAAATTGATTCCACATTTCTAGATTGGCAGAAGGCTTTTGATAACGTTCCTCACAAGAGACGTCTAATTAAATTGCGTGCCTCGGGAGTATCGCTTCACCTGTGCGACTGATTCGTGATTTCCTGTCAGAAAGGCGACAATTCATAATAATTAATGGAAATTCGTTTATTTAGAAACGAACAACTTAAATTGGAAAGAACGCATAGATAATGTTGTGGAAAGCCAAATCAAAGGCTGCGTTTTATTGACAGAACACTTAGAAGATGCAGCAGGTCTACTAAAAAGCAGGCTTACACTACGCCTGTTCGTCCTCTGCTAGAGTAATGCTGTGCGTTATGCTATCCTTACGAGTAAGAATTAACGGAGGACATCGAAAAAGTCAAAAGAACGGAAGCTCGTTTCATGCTATCGGGAAATAGGGGACAAAGTGTCACGTATATGATAGTGAGTTGAGGTGGTGATCATTACACCAAAAGTGTTTCGCGTTACAGCGAGATCTTCTCACGAAATTTCAGTCACCAAATTTCTCCTCTGAATGTGACAATATTTTACTGTCGCCAACCTATATAGGGAGAAATGATCATCGTAATAAATTAAGAGAAATCGGAGCTGGTACGGAAAGATTTTATGTCTTCATTTTTCCTACTCGCTGTTCGAGAATGTGACGGTGGAGAAATGTCTGAAGGTGGTTCGAAAAACCGTCTACCAGGCAAATAAGTGTGAATCGCAGAATAGTGACGTAGACGTAGACGGCTCGTCAGGAACAGTCACATATGCTGGGTACTAAGGTCTTTTTATCACTTTAGAGCCTTATCTGTGGGGATGACTGAAAGACGAGGTCAGTAAAGAAAAAGTAAACACGTGGGATGACTCGATCCTTTCGATTATGAACAGTGCTGCACTCACGAAACAACGCTAAGACCACCTCACACGTGGTATCGTAAAGTGAACTCGTAAGTGCGTCGACGTTGGAGAAAGGTTTGCAAAATAATAAAAAATGTTATTGATATTGGATGTCTTAATAAAATTAATATTTATTCCACTTGATAGCGATATAATTATTATTTTAATCATTTTTTGGATTTATGAAAATCGATTTTGAACGTAATCATTTGTCTCTGTTTTTGGTTACATTCTAAAAGAAATATCTATGTAACCAATTAATATTAAACCCATGTTATAGAGAATATTTTATTCGAGTTAGTCTATATTACTATCTCCAAAAATATTTGCTGTTTCTTCTGAAGCTCCCTGTATATATGTGTTTCTTTTCCGTGGCTACCTACTGCTCATGTTTCATAACAAACAAACAGCTACCTGCCACAGCGAAGTTAGTGGCGCAATCTTAAGAAACAATACACAATCGTCTGTGATGTGTTGAAGGGGGTGTTTACATTTGTCTACAGGTGATCACTGGTTGTCGCAACAAGAGTCACTTCACTGGAAGAGATTTATAATCGTGCACAGAAACTTATGAGAAACTGTGTCGTCGAGAGACCTGACCAAGGTTCGCGACAAAGCATTGTTACAGTGTCGAATCGCATGGGAGTAGGTCCAAGCAGTTGACATATCGTCGATGAATTGCATACACAATGTGAGGGCGGGGGTACTGTTGTAGCAGCAATTGCACCACTATCACAAAGAACGTATACAACACCAGTCCTGTCGGTGGACTGTCGTCCTTGGCAGTAATGTAGTACCAACCTTCTCACAGTGTGTATTGTTCTCGGGTGAGACGTCTTTCAACCGTGATGGTGTTCTTCAGTTGTCTGGTGTTGTGCAAATCCACGCTCACCTCACACCAGCAGCGTCTCTGCTCCGCCAAATCTGTGGACTACTACCGTACAAGATTGAGAGTCACTTGTCTTTTACACATGGTACTCCTCAAAATCATTGAGAACACTAAGGAAATCTGTCTGTTGTCTCGTTATAACTATTACAGCGGCATTGGCAACACTGAATTGTTAGAATTGAGTGCTAAGTACATTCACTGGGGTCGTTTTGTTGCTGCGTTCAGTACTTCTCTAAAATCAGTTGTTTAAAAATATGCTTTGTGTGGAAAAGTAGAAAGTTGAAGGAAAGTTTTCAAAAGAATCAATTTGCCTTTGATTGCCAAAATAATTTATTTATGAATTCTACAGTTACAATATCGACCATGAGCCGTTTTCAAGTGGAAAACAACAAAAATTTAGTGCTTCAGCATATGTCAAATTCTTCACGCCATTCCACTTCAGAACGGCTAAGGACCGAAATCGCAGTAGTGGATTTTCTAAATAAATAATTTGAACCCAAAGTTAACGATGATGTTTTTTAAAATATTTCATATGACTGTGAATTCCACGCAAGAAAAGCTGATTGTAAGTCACTATGCACAGTAGGCAGTTAAAATAATTACAACTGCTTAGTATTGCTCGAAAACTACGAATAACTAATGTTTAAAGATTGGCAAATTTTATTTTGATGAATTTCTTAGTAATAAGATAACTGCATAAATTAAAACCAACCATTTTACCTTTTAAAATGTTTCGTAGATAAATACTGATTGCCATACTCTGGATGCCGCCTTTAGGCTTACTTCTGGAGACATGAACCACTTATTTAAAGTTGTCTTCTGACAGTTGTCTCCTCATAGCTACGTATCTGATTGACCTAACGTCCTTCATAATCTGTTTAGCACGTATAATTTTGTCTGGCTTTGCAATTTTCCCTCTTTCGCGTCTTCTAGCATAAAGTTAAACGCTCAGGGAAGTATTAGCTCTGGAACCGCGCGACCGCTACGGTCGCATGTTCGAATCCTGCCTCGGGCATGGATGTGTGTGATGTCCTTAGGTTAGTTAGGTTTAAGTAGTTCTAAGTTCTAGGTGACTGATGACCTCAGAAGTTAAGTACCATAGTGCTCAGAGCCATTTGAACCAAGTATAAGCTCGGGTTCCACTAACATGCCCCCTTCTTTTGGTTCCTTGTCGCCATCCTTCGTCACTTGTTGTTTCCAAATACTCGTTATTTCTTACATTTCCCCTCCAGTTAATTCATAACATTATTGTTTGGCATCACAGTTACCAGTCGCCTATCACATCTGTGGGAACCGCAGGCATGAGTATGAGATGCATCAGTTTTTGACGCATCCTATAACGGTTAGTTTGTTTATTTGATAGTTTTGAGCGGTAAAAAGTACGAAATATCTATATATTTATGAGCCTATAATTAATAATACGACCCTGTAAAATAAAAATCTTTGCTGATTCGTGGCATGATGCCACGAGGCGGTAGGTCCGGACTGTTCAGTACTGAGGACCTTGGTTAATTTTTTTTATTTCGTCCGACACAGTTGCACTGATATACAAATTTTGCAGCAGTATATACGGTTTCGGGCTGACACAACCATTCTCAAACCATACAACTTGTTATTAACCGTAAATATTTATAAAATATGGTGCCAAAAGGCACGAATAGCTTCTGTACAGAAAGTTAAACTGTGGCAACAAGTACTCTGACTGATATCAGCCTTTTTGCCTACTGTTGCACCTGACTGACACAAAAAAACTGAAAATATCTGACAAAAACTGAAAAAAAGAAACAGAAAAATCGCATTCAACTTCACAAGGTTTTACTATAGTAAATGTTGAAAACCAATCTCAATTTTTTAGTCTTAAAATAGGAGTGACTGTCGCGAAACACGATTTCTTAATGTCATGAAGTCCCTTCCACCTCATGTGTTGTCAGTCCTGTCTATTTAAATAAAATATTTTTTCATGTGAACGAGGGAGCAATGCAGAAGTGCCACGTTTGAAAGCAGCAGCAGCATACTCCTCAAACAGAGAGCGATTTTTGGAAACAATTGTGTTATAATTACTTCCCCCTACCATGAAGAGCGCTACAGGGGATGGTCGGGCAGTGTCAGAGAACGGATTGTATGGAACGAGAGCTGTTTTCAAACTCTGGCACTAATGGTAGCACCTGTACCTGTCGCACCACTGCAGTGCGAACTACATTTAGTGTGAACCTGGTGCTTTTATTCCCGTAAGTTAAAAGGAAAGTTCTGAACCAATAAATAAGACAAGGAGTCAGCTTGAGGCAGCATCTGCAACCTCCGTTGCATTGTGTTAATACGGAGATCCTGTAAGTAGGCTGTTTAGGTTTGTATGTTGGTAACGCCATGTAGTGCTCTGTATGAAAATCGCTGACTGCGCTGTCTTCAGACTGTGGTTGGTTGGACCCATTATTGGAATATTCGCTTGTGTAGTGTTGGGCAGTTGGATGTGAACAACGCGTAGCGTTGGGCTGTTGGAGGTGAGCCGCCAGCAGTGGTGGGTGTGGAGAGAGAGATGCCAGAGTTTTGAGAGCGGACGATCTGGACGTGTGTCGGTCAGAAAAAGGAAATTTGTAAGACTGGATATCATATATATATATATATATATATATATATATATATATAATGACTTTTGAACACTATTAAGGTAAATAAATTGTTTATTCTCTATCAAAATCTTTCATTTCCTAACTATACCTATCAGTAGTTAGTGCCTTCGGTAGTTAGAATCTTTTATTTAGCTGGCAGTATTGGCGCTCGATGTATTGCAGTAGTTCGGGTAACGAAGATTTTTGTAAGTGACTCATGAAAGGTATAGGTTATTATTAGTCAGGGCCATTCTTTTGTAGGGATTATTGAAAGTCAGATAGCGTTGCGCTAAAAATATTGTGTGTCAGTTTAGTGATGATCAGAGTAAATAAAGAGAGAAATGTCTGAATACGCTGAGTGTTGCTCAGATGTTTCAGTATCAAATAAAGTAGAAGTTTACCAACACAGTCTTTCTTTACATTCAAAGGGGAAGTTTCATGTGGCGACCCTGCCAGGATTATGAAGCTTCCAGCTAAATAAAAGATTCTGACTACTGAAGGCACTAACTACTAATAGGCATAGTTAGCGAATGAAAGAATCTGATAGAGAACAAACAATGTATTTACCTTAATAGTGTTAAGAAGTCAATCATGACATCCAGTCTTACAAATTTCTTTTTTCTAACCGGCACATGTCCAGATCGTCCGCTCTCAAAACTTTGGCATCTCTCTCCCCACATCCACCACTGCTGGCGGCTCCACGTCCAGATCGTCCACTCTCAAAACTCTGGCATCTCTCTCCCGACATCCACCACTGCTGGCGGCTCACCTCCAACAGCCCAACGCTACGTGCTGTTCACATCCAACTGCCCAACACTACACAAGCGAATATTCCAACCAGCACACAGCGCAGTCAGCGCTTTTCATACAGAGCAATACGTGGCGTTACCAACATAAAAACCTAAACAGCCTACTTACAACCCACTGAGGCGTAAATGTCGCTGGTCTTAAGGATAGCTGTTCGTTTTAGAGAAGATCAGATGTCAAATCACGTATATACGGTGGGATTTGCCAGGCAGCAGAATTGTTAAGTAGTACTGCTAGGAGTGGTTGGCCCTTCAAACTTCATAGGAAACAGGCCACACGGGATTGGCGAGAGTTACTGCAGTATTTTTCGTTGTTGGTTCACAAGTAGGCTGGAACCAAAAGAGTTCGCCGAAGGGTGTGGAGAGCACTGAAATGTAAAGATTTCTTCGTATTCGCGACACGAGACATCTCTTGAGTGCAGCAGCGAAATAGTTACCATCGATTTCACCGGACATCTTGCGCGCCGAATCATCGAGGTTTACACCGATAAGGTAAAACATCGCGACCACAGGCCACATCAGGACTGAATGCCCCTGATGACGATGCTGGGAGGCGATGGTAAGGGAAGTATACAAATGGGTCTGAAACGATTGTTCTCCGCAACTAGGGAGATGCACAAACATAAGCGACTGTGATAAACGGCAGATTCTTGTGGCCTGGCGAAGCGAAGCTGGTCAGCTGCTCGCGTGCTGCTGTCGTGTGCGTCAATGAAAAACGCTTGAAAAACGACGACACCACAAGTAAGCAACACCGTGCGTCCAAGCCGCATCACAGAAGACGGAGGTCCTAGACTTGCCCGCTTTGTAAAGCGGGGCAGGCAGCCTTCTGTGGCACAAATGGCGACAGAGTACTCTCTTGATTTAGGCCCAAGTGTTTCAGAACACACCGTTCAGTGCACATGGTTGGACGTGGTACTCCATAGCAGACGTTCCTTACATGTTCCCATATTGATCGAACGACATCAGTTACGATTGCAATGAGCACAGAACAGACGGGACTGGACCGTGCATCAATGGAAACGTGTCGCCTGTTTGGATGAGTAACGTTTCTTGTTACACCAGGTCGTTGGTCGTGTCTGCATACGCCATAATCTAGGCGAATGGTTGCTCAAAACATGCACCACGCAAAAATAGGGACGGCGGTTGTTGCTTAAACAACCGGTTTTCGGTTATATGGGGTTTTTCCAGGCCAGTTTAACCTGACTATCAAAACCATTCAAAACGGTCGGTTTCTGAAATAATCTATTTTCGGTTTTATATTCCTATTATTCTTATTATTTTTATTCCTATTATTTCCTGTAATAAACGTAGAAATCGAACTAAGATTGAAAAATTTTTACTCTCTCTGTTTCTAAACACACAGAATCAAAATATTAAACAGGAAAATAGAAGAAAGTTAGTCCGTCCATCGTTAGTTGCTTTTATCTAAAAGTAATAAGTGGTTAAATATCACAAAAACCAGTACTCTCCTTTTAATTCTAATTTTTTGAAACTTGGCTCAAAAATCACGTTGTATCGGAGATTATATCACTGTTTGGTCATTACGAGTAGACAGTGCTAAAGGGGGAAAACTTATGTTGACGAACTCTTTTTTTTCGTACTAATTTGTCTGCTTTCAAGGGCTACAAGCAGATAAAGGCACATGTTGTTGACACAGGCAACAGATCAACTACTTTTTATTTTTATTGCGCACTATGAATGAATTGCTGTTGAGTTTTTAATGTATTATTGTTACCATAATTTCCTTCCTCTTTTGTTATTTCATACAAATGGCAGACAAATATTTATTGCTTCGTCGCTTCGTAAAAAATTTCCAGACTAGGGTTGCTGCCGGCTGGAGTGGCCGAGCGGTTCTAGGCGCTACAGTCTGGAACCGCGCAACTGCTACGGTCGCAGCTTCGAATCCTGCCTCGGGCATGGATGTGTGTGATGTCCTTAGGTTAGTTAGGCTTCAGTAGTTCTAAGTTCTAGGGGACTCATGACCTCAGAAGTTAAGTACCATAGTGCTCAGAGCCATTTGAACCATTTGAACTAGGGTTGCTGCCATTCTGAAATACGATCGACGTTCGGCGACGATAGCGAGAAACTACCGCATAGATCCCACGGGGAAAGTCTTGCACACTGCATGCACACGCGTACCTTAAAGCCCTGCACACAGCAATAGGGACATCATTGTCTCAGCATGTGTTTGTTCCTGTCGGTATTGTTATTAAAATAGCACTGATCGCATTCCTATTTCCTATAATGACGCAATATTTCATACCAATACAAATTTTACGAATAAAAATTACTCCTTCTTATAAAAAAAACGTTTATTTAGAAACGATAAATTTCATCACTTCTGCTGTGGCTAATTGATTTTTCGGTTTTTACTTGGTTTTAACCAACAGATTTCTCCAATCCCTACGGCATATAGACGTAGGCCCGTGGCGGCAGTATTATGCTACGGAGAACATTCAGCAGGTAGTAATCGAAGCCACCAGGGCAGTTGTGGACTAAGCCAACATTGTTGCCGACCGCCTGAGTCCCTTGAATGCTTGATGCCTTCTCCGACGGCGATGGTACCTTCCTGTGGAATAACTGTTCTTGTCGCAAGGCCAGAATCGTGCTACGGTTGTTGGAGGACATACTCAACCTTCGTTGATGTGTTGGCTACCAAATTCGTCTGATCTGAATCCTATCGAACCATCTGGTATGCTATTTGGCGCCATCTCCGTGTTCACAAATCACCGGCCCTTAATTTATGGGTATTGCGTAACTGTGCGGAGACATCTAGTGCAACATGCCTCCGGAAATCTAGCGGGTACTGGACAGACCCATACTATGCAGAATCGCATTCCAAAGGCATATGCTACTGAGCAAGTGATTGTAATATTTTAGATCATCAGTGAACAAGACAGCCCGGTGGACACCTGAAGACGTTCATGCTTCGACGCCACCGTAATGAAGAGTAATTGTTTAGGTTGGAACAGGCTGCCTTATTTCCGAACTCTTAAGGTTTACGATCGCAACTCCTGGTCGTGTGTGGCTCCTACAAAAGACCATGGCCGATTTTCTTCTTCAGCCATGTTCATTCTTGTTATTTTCCTTCTGTAACTACATTGTCTTCCTTGGGATGCTAAACCGAAATCTTACTTAATTCTTTCACAGCCTTGTATTCGATTTCTTCCAGGAAGTGGAGTGCCTGGCTACGTTACGTCTGGAGTGAACGATGACCCGTGACAGGCAGCAGAAATAAACCCACGCGGTTGAAGAGATCTGTCAGCTACAAAAACACACCATCGGCTCCCTCTGAGACTATTTATTATCGTACAGAATCTGGTGGCCTGCTTCCAATATCCCGGAGAAACCTCTACCCTGACATCATAACGAAGCTCTCTATCTCAGAAGAAATGTTATGATGAAAGGCTCACGGCTAGAAAATGTACTGACTGTGTGCTGTTGGAGAAATAGCCTCTCCACTGGTTATTAGAGAATTATAAACAGCCTTGCTAATACACTCCTGGAAATTGAAATAAGAACACCGTGAATTCATTGTCCCAGGAAGGGGAAACTTTATTGACACATTCCTGGGGTCAGATACATCACATGATCACACTGACAGAACCACAGGCACATAGACACAGGCAACAGAGCATGCACAATGTCGGCACTAGTACAGTGTATATCCACCTTTCGCAGCAATGCAGGCTGCTATTCTCCCATGGAGACGATCGTAGAGATGCTGGATGTAGTCCTGTGGAACGGCTTGCCATGCCATTTCCACCTGGCGCCTCAGTTGGACCAGCGATCGTGCTGGACGTGCAGACCGCGTGAGACGACGCTTCATCCAGTCCCAAACATGCTCAATGGGGGACAGATCCGGAGATCTTGCTGGCCAGGGTAGTTGACTTACACCTTCTAGAGCACGTTGGGTGGCACGGGATACATGCGGACGTGCATTGTCCTGTTGGAACAGCAAGTTCCCTTGCCGGTCTAGGAATGGTAGAACGATGGGTTCGATGACGGTTTGGATGTACCGTGCACTATTCAGTGTCCCCTCGACGATCACCAGTGGTGTACGGCCAGTGTAGGAGATCGCTCCCCACACCATGATGCCGGGTGTTGGCCCTGTGTGCCTCGGTCGTATGCAGTCCTGATTGTGGCGCTCACCTGCACGGCGCCAAACACGCATACGACCATCATTGGCACCAAGGCAGAAGCGACTCTCATCGCTGAAGACGACACGTCTCCATTCGTCCCTCCATTCACGCCTGTCGCGACACCACTGGAGGCGGGCTGCACGATGTTGGGGCGTGAGCGGAAGACGGCCTAACGGTGTGCAGGAACGTAGCCCAGCTTCATGGAGACGGTTGCGAATGGTCCTCGCCGATACCCCAGGAGCAACAGTGTCCCTAATTTGCTGGGAAGTGGCGGTGCGGTCCCCTACGGCACTGCGTAGGATCCTACGGTCTTGGCGTGCATCCGTGCGTCGCTGCGGTCCGGTCCCAGGTCGACGGGCACGTGCACCTTCCGCCGACCACTGGCGACAACATCGATGTACTGTGGAGACCTCACGCCCCACGTGTTGAGCAATTCGGCGGTACGTCCACCCGGCCTCCCGCATGCCCACTATACGCCCTCGCTCAAAGTCCGTCAACTGCACATACGGTTCACGTCCACGCTGTCGCGGCATGCTACCAGTGTTAAAGACTGCGATGGAGCTCCGTATGCCACGGCAAACTGGCTGACACTGATGGCGGCGGTGCACAAATGCTGCGCAGCTAGCGCCATTCGACGGCCAACACCGCGGTTCCTGGTGTGTCCGCTGTGCCGTGCGTGTGATCATTGCTTGTACAGCCGTCTCGCAGTGTCCGGAGCAAGTATGGTGGGTCTGACACACCGGTGTCAATGTGTCCTTTTTTCCATTTCCAGGAGTGTATTTAACTATCAATTTTAGACACAGAATCTATGGAACTAGAGTGTTTATCAAAAATGAAGCAGTGCGAGTCATTTCTCGGATCTGCTCTTTGTGACCAAATTACTGGGTCTTTCAAAATGAATATCGGGGTTTTGGGGCTTTGTAGCATGTATTATATATATCAGATGGAAGAGCAAGTCTAACAGCTTTTCTTACAAGTGTCCAATGTGAACACCATTCATCACGTGGCACATGTCGAGTCGATGGGCGCATTCTTCCCGAAACTTGTCAGAGTGTCTGGGGGAATCGTTGCAACAACTGCTTCAGTCCTGTTTCTTAAGTCGGGTGGATCAGCTGATAGCGAAGGCACACACACACACATGATCGTGATGTCAGATCGGGTGAACGCGGAAGCCACGCGAAACGTGCTCTTGTGGCCAATCTATCAGTCCGCTACAACGTCGTTCAACAAATCGCGTACTGAGATAGCCAGTGAAGTGGCGCACCATATTGCTGCCAAATAAAGTTCTATGGTTCGGCTTCTTCCTGTTGAGGAAAAAGCCACGGTTCTGGCGCGCCAAGATAAGAAATACCAGTTTCAGTTGCTTCACCGGAAAAGGAAGGGCCATTAGCTTTTCATCGGCATATACACAAAAAACGTTCAAATTAGGTGAGTCTCGTTGCAACTGCACTGCCTCGGGGGAGCCCCAGATCCGTTCCTTATGCGTATTCATATTTCCATTTAGATGAAATGTCGATTCATTGCTAAAGACGACACGATTCAGAAAACCTTCACGTCATTCAGTAATATTTTGTTTGCAAAGTTGGCAAGTAAACCGTAGTCTCTAGGCTTTAGGGCTTGTTAACACTGCAAACGGCAAGAACGTAGCTGTAAGCGTCTCCTTAAAACCCTCCACACAGACATCACTGCAACTACTAATTCGCGATTAGCCTCCCGCACTGATTACTTGGGACTACAGGTGAAAGTCTCTCTCATCCGTTCTCCACGTCCTTCAGTCACTCTTGGTCGCCCCGTGCTCTCCGCTTTACAAAGACTCCATCTACGGATGTTATTATCATGTGGATGATTGCAATGGAACTTAACACGGACTGCACGTTGCACTGTAACAACAGATTCTGTCCTTGGAAACTGGAAAACGCACTGTTCACTAGTCGCCATCTTCACTACCAGCGCTTTCTAATGGAAGACACAGGAAACTGTACATGCACATGCGCACAGGTATACAAACTAAACATGGAATATAACGTCTACTTTTTACGTATAGTTAAAAATTATTTTACCATTACGACATGTAATACGTAACATTAAGCGTGTGTTTGAAGATGACAAGTCATCGAAATTAGCTAATCTCTCGATTTAAGAAAACATCATCTGCATTACAGCCTACTACGGCCCATTTTTTACTTTTCTTAAGCATTTAGACGCTGTGTATCTTCACAGAATCAAAATTTTAAAAACTGAGTTGCTTTTTCATTTGATATATTATTTATAACTCTAACTTGAACGTAATAAATGCTACTGAAATCTCGATATTCATTTTGAAACATTCAATATGTTCTCAGCTAAATGCCCATGTTGCAGCGGCAGCTTAGGCGGCATTGATGGAGTAATAATAGTTACTTGTTACCAGTCAGCTATGGAAAATTAATTTCACAGCTGACTTGGGAGAATTCTCTGCTGTTCAAGTTGATTGGGAAGGGTTTACACTGCTAAGCATCTTGAACGTAACACAACAGCGATTCTGCGTGTTACGGATTCGACAAATTCCTGATAGTTTTCCGGACGTAAGTGGTACCAGGCATCTGCGCCCAAGTTACGCATTTCCTATAAAGTACGGATCAGTGATTTGTGAACACAGAACTGACACTGCGATAGCGTGCCGGGTGTGTTCCATTGGGCTCAGATTAGGCGAATTTGTTAAACAAAATGTCGACGTGATGCCACTATCATGTTCCTGAAACAATTGTATTGTTGTATTCCATTCAACTATGTCAAAACCTTCCTGTAGGTCTACAAATGCTATGAATGTAGGTTTTGCCTTCTTCAAACTGTCTTCCAAGATAAGTCATAGTGCGAGTATAGCCTCGTGTGTGCATACGGCCTACAGGAGTCTATAGCGCTCACTACCCGCCTTGGCACGTCCTGTAACTTTCATTTTTCAAGCTTTCGTTTTCACAATACTGCAGGGTGCGGCGGGCATGAACATACTCACCGTTCTCTGTTGAATAAAAACAGAGGCGACATCGCAAGACAAGGCCGACCATCATCAACCTGCCATTAACAGCCTTATGTGACTGGTAAGTGATCGGCATGCCAGCACATTAACAAGTAACAGGGGGAACAGGTTTCGAAACTTGCTTCGGCCACCGTTGTTACGGAAACTGAGTCTACAAATTGTGTCCCTTGCTGCCAGCGGTGGCTGCTCTGAGCATAATACGCCACCTGCCATTGCCTTGGCAATTAAATTCTGTCGAATACGATGTTTTTGATCTCACCGGAACTGGGACTGGTGGCTTCCACCTGCGCCGCCACATCATTCCAACAATTTATCGCGAAGCAGGTATAGCCCATAAAATGAAGAAGACACCAGTAGTTTCTTTTATAAATGCTAAGAATGTTGGAATAACATCATACAACTAAGGTTCTACAGAGAGACCGAAAACTAAATCCCTATAACTTCTATAATACTTAACCACTTTCATGAAAAAGAACTGTTCCTTACAACGGCAGAATTGTTATGCACTGCTAAAACTCAGTATAAGCACCGCCATTACCTACAATCTTCCATAAACGGATGTGGACGTTTCAGATACACTTCTGCAGATAATGCAACAGTACATTTCCAAGAACTTGACGCAATCCATCTAGTTCATCAAGGATTTTTGGTTTTGTGCGACAAACTTACTCTGTCGCCCAGTCCCGGAGGAATGAATTGCAGGGCGATAGGTCAGGACTCCTTGCTGGCCTTTTAAGGGGACCGCGACTTACTAAATAGCATCCTGGAAAGTGGGGGTGAAGCCATGCGCAGACAGGATATTCGAAGTGAAGTCACTGTAATCGTCCCATCTGACTTCTTAAGTAATCGAACCCAGTACGTTGTCCTCGATGTTGAGTGTTCATCGGAGCTGAGGTATCATCTGAAGTGTTCCAGGGCAGTGTGGTAGGTCCGCTGTTGTTTTCTATCTACATAAATGACCTTTTGGAGAGGGTGGATATCAATGTGCGGCTGTTTGCTGATGATGCTGTGGTGTGCTGGAAGGTGTCGTCGTTGAGTGACTGTAGGAGGATACAAGATGATTTTGACGGGATTTGTGATTGGTGTAAAGAATGGCAGCTAACTCTAAATATAGATAAATGTAAATTAATGGAGATGAATAGGAAAAAGAATCCTGTAATGTTTGAATACTCTATTAGTAGTGTAGCGCTTGACACAGTCACGTCGATTAAATATTTGGGCGTAACATTGCAGAGCGATATGAGGTGGAACAAGCATGTAATGGCAGTTGTGGGGAAGGCGGATAGTCGTCTTCGGTTCATTGGTAGAATTTTGGTGTAAAGAATGGCAGCTAACTCTAAATATAGATAAATGTAAATTAATGGAGATGAATAGGAAAAAGAATCCTGTAATGTTTGAATACTCCATTAGTAGTGTAGCGCTTGACACAGTCACGTCGATTAAATATCTGGGCGTAACATTGCAGAGCGATATGAGGTGGAACAAGCACGTAATGGTAGTTGTGGGGAAGGCGGATAGTCGTCTTCGGTTCATTGGTAGAATTTTGGGAAGATGTGGTTCATCTGCAAAGGAGATCGCTTATAAAACACTAATACGACCTATTCTTGAGTTCTGCTCGAGCGTTTGGGATTCCTATCAGGTCGGATTGAGGGAGGACATAGAAGAAATTCAGAGGCGGGCTGCTAGATTTGTTACTGGTAGGTTTGATCATCACGCGAGTGTTACGGAAATGCTTCAGGAACTCGGTTGGGAGTCTCTAGAGGAAACGAGGCGGTCTTTTCGTGAATCGTTACTGTGGAAAACTAGAGAACCAGCATTTGTGGCTGACTGCAAAACAATTTTACTGCCGCCAACTTACATTTCGCGGAAAGGCCACAAAGATAAGATAAGAGAGATTAGGGCTCGTACAGAGGCATATAGGCATTCATTTTTCCCTCGTTCTGTTTGGGAGTGGAACAGGGAGAGTAGATGCCAGTTGTGGTACTAGGTACCCTCCGCCACGCACCGTATGGTGGATTGCGGAGTATGTATGTAGATGTAGATGTAGATCTGGGTACAATACTGTGAACGCAATTTTAAAGCAAATATGCATTCATTGCGTCCAGAATAAGGTATGGATCCACAACTTTCGTGGATGTCATGGCGCACCACACTGTGATGTTTGGGCGATATTGGCTTTGTTCAACAACCACCGTCAGATCGTCTGTTGCCCAATGATAACAGTACCGGTTAACAAACTCCTGAACATGAAACGTAGCCTCATATGACCATAGGATGTTATCGAAAATATCCGACAAGTCTTCATACCAAGCACACTCATTTACCCATATTCCAACCGATGATCATAGTCTTCCGGCGACAATTCCTGTCAGTAATGCGATTTCCATGGACGAAAATTGGTCTTTGCATCTACGAAGGCACGAGACACTTTCACACTTTTCTACCATCTCTGTACTCGTACCACGGATCGCCATACTTCGACCGTGACGCCAGGGGAGCCTGTTCACGCAAGGTTAGACAATGTGCCGTGGCCCACCACTGATACGTGCAATGACATAAATGAGATATAATGTAATAAATTCTACCACTGTAAGGAGTAGGATGTTTCTGGAATGAGATTTTCACGCTGCAGCGGAGTGTGCGCTGATACGAAACTTCCTAGCAGATTAAAACTGTGTGCCGGGCCGAGACTCGAACTTGGGACCTTTGCCTTTCGCGGGCATGTTCTCTACCATCTGTGCTACCCAGGCACGACTCAACCCCCGTCCTCACAGCTTTACTTCTGCCAGTACCTCGTCTCCTACCTTCCAAACTTTACAGAAGCTCTCCTGCGAAACTTGCAGAACTAGCACTCCTGAAAGAAAGGATGTTGCTGAGACATGGCTTAGCCACAGCCTAGGGGATGTTTCCAGAATCAGATTTTCACTCTGCAGCGGAGTGTGCGCTGATATGAAACTTCCTAGCAGATTAAAACTGTGTGCCGGACCGAGACTCGAACTGGGGACCTTTGCCTTTCGCAGGAGAGCTTCTGTAAAGTTTGGAAGGTAGGAGACGAAGTATTGCCAGAAGTAAAGCTGTGAGGACGTGGTGTGAGTCGTGCTTGGGTAGCTCAGATGTTAGAGCACTTGCCCTCGAAAGGCAAAGGTCCCGAGTTCGAGTCTCTGTCCGGCACACAGTTTTAATCTGCCAGGAAGTTTCAGGATGTTTATTTTTCGTCTCATGAAAATCTGTTGAGTATTAAAAACGTTAAAACAATTTTCAACAAGAAGTTACTTCCTGCCCACCCTACATAAATTTCGAGACAAGCTCAAAATAAAATACAAATTGTTGTTAATATTTTATTGTGGTAATGCCTTGTTACGCCTGGATGTGCAAACACATACCTCACAACACCGATAGTAGACCCCTGAGAACAGCAACTGGGTTACATTTCAGAATCGCCATTAACATTTTAAAAGTGTTCCATCTCGATGGCGGGTCTGAATTTGGAGCAGAGTATATTGTCTGCTGAGACAAATCAAGTAAATGTGGGGAAAGAGGGTTGGGGATTGTTTTCCCTCTTTTGGCTAAAACATGACGCACAAGGTCGCCGAAACGCAGTTACGAAATGTATTCATGCACCACATCAGATCTCGAAGAAGATTTTAGACAACCGCTTTAAAAAAAACACGCCGTGAGTAAACGAAACTTCCAAGTATATAGCTCGATATTTGTGTGAGTAATAGCGCAAATTGTTTCGAGAAACTTAATTATTTTTGAGGTTTCGCTCACAAATAAAATTAATTTCTTCGTGGCCTGCAGAAAATGTACAAACATGCCTCTTCTGCAACAGTGGAAACAGCTTCCTGTTAACATCTTTCTCATGAATCTACGATTCGGTTACGAACTGACGCCTGTGTCATTATTGGTGACGACATGTTTTAAGCACTATCCTTTCCTCTTCCCAAATAAAAGTATTATTTAGTTCCGACAACTTGATTATTTTTATATGGAAACAAAACTGGAACTGCCTTTAGTGCCTGAAATCTTACAACAGAAAATTTTTGTCAACTTATTTGGCTGGCTGAAATATTGAGTTCGCTTAAAAAGAAAACTAATGTGTAACAGTTATTCAGGGCATTGTCAGTAGACCTGGAGCTCTAGCTCTGCTGTAAAAAAAAAAGAGTATTGCGCATACATAGACTGACAGAAGTCTTGTTACATGTCTACACGATTGCAGAACAGTTACTGGAAGCAGTTACATAAAATATCTAGAAGCATGCATACGGAGCGATTTGATGTGAAACAACGACGTAAGACTAATCGCAAGTAAGGCAGATGCCAGACAGATTCAGTGGAAGAATCCTTAGGAAATATAATGCAGTCTCAAAGGAAGTATCTTACAAAACGCTCATTCGTTCAATACTTGAATATTGTTCGTCACGCCAGGATGCGTACCAGATAGGAGTGATAGAGGAACTACAGAAGAGCTAAAGAAGAACAGCACATTTCGTTAATGCTTCATTTAGTAAACACGAAAGCGTCATGGAAATGATCAGCCAACTCTAGTGGCAGATGTTGAAAGAGAGGCGTTCTGCATCACGATGTGGTTTACTGTTGAAGATCCTATATACATCTCGCAAAAAATTATGAAGGTAAAATTAGGGAGATCAGAGCCCACACGAAGGCTGACCAGTCTCCACGCGAAGCAGTCGCGGCTGGAGTAGGAAAGGGGGAAGTGACAGTAGTTCAGAAGTACCCTCCGCCACGTACCATAAGATGACCAGCAGAACGTAGATATAGATACAGAATCGTATATTATTCTACATCTACATAAACACTCTGCAAGCCACTTTACGGTATGTAGCGGAGGGTACCTCGTTCCACTGCCAGTCATTCCCATTCCTGTTCTATTCGAAAATGGAGCGAGGAAAAACTAACTGTCTGTATACTGCCTTACGATCCCTGATTTCTCCTATCTTGTCTTCGCCATCATTACGGGAGATGTATGTTGGTGACTGTAGACTCGTTTCGCAGTCTGTCACAAATGCCAGTTCTCTAAACTTTCTTAATAGTATTTTCTGAAATGAATACCTTCTTCCTTCAGGAATTTTGCGAAGCATTTTGGTAATACTCACGTGTTGATCGAATGTACCATTAATAAATCTAGCACCACGCCTCTGAGTTGCTTCTATGTCTTCCTTTAATCTTACTTGGTGGGAATCCCGAATACTTTAGCAGTTCTGAGGAATGGGTCGCACAAGTGCTCTATATCCAGTCGTTATAGCTGAGCTACTCCCAATAAACTGAAGTCGACCATTTGCCTTCTCTGCGACCGACTTTACGTGTTTGTTCCATTTCATGTCTCTTTGCAACGTTACGCCTAGATATTTGATCGACGTGTGTGTGGTGAGCAGCACATACCTAATGCAGCACATTTCTAATACTGTATTCGAAAGTTACAGGATTGTTTTCCCTATTCTACTGCAATTACTTGCGTTTTTCAACAAGCTGTCACTCACCACACCAAATAGAAATTTTGCCCAAGTCATCCTGCTGTATCCTCCTATATCTACCAACGACGACACTTTCCCATACGCTACAGCGTCATCAGCAGACAGTCGCAGATTGTTGCTAACCCCATTCGTCAAATCGTTTATCTATCAGGGTCTCTCTCCTAAGAGTCGTCAGACGCATTTTATCTGGTGTTTCAGCACATATTTCCAATTTCCTTTTTGCATTGTGTAGCACGTCTTTCAAGCGACACCATGTGTCGACAGAAAGAATCGGTTTCTTCCCCGATACAAACAAAATGATTTTTAGAGCGGAATGTTTCGTGCCAGTTCGAAAGAGCGGCACTGGATTAGTCCGCAGCGATATTTGTTTTATCGATATGTATTAACAGCAACAGCACAATACGAAGAATAAACAGCAATCAAGCAGCGACTGGGTAGCGCTCCATGCTTGGTTAGTTACTTAAATGTTCTACAAATCATTTGAACGGCTTCTTATAGAAATAATGTGGAACGAGTCAATTTATAGGACGTGTATACATGATTACTGTTAACACAAATGAACACATCTTTTTATTCCTACTCATGCAGCTACACATAAAACAAGGTTCTTTTTTGCTGGCTACCAGTTTTTAAATAGATATTCATCAGTGGAACAGAA
The DNA here is from genome assembly GCF_023864345.2 of Schistocerca serialis cubense. Lineage (NCBI taxonomy): Eukaryota > Metazoa > Arthropoda > Insecta > Orthoptera > Acrididae > Schistocerca > Schistocerca serialis. The sequence goes on along the minus strand of NC_064645.1, from coordinate 253,208,316 downwards.
GGAGCTAATCAGGAGAAATGATTTTAACTTGTATTTAAAACTTGCTTCGCTACCTGTCAGAAATTTTACGTTATTGGGCAAATGCTTAAAAAATTTTATTGATGCATATTTACCTCCTGTTTGACCCACTGAAAGCTTTAACGACGGGTAAAAAAGGTCACTTTCCCTTGTAGTGCTGTAGGTATGTACATCACTATTCTCCTTAAACTGTCACGGATGATTTATGACGAATTTGGTTAGCGAAAATATGTATGATCACGGCGCAGTTAAAATGCCTAGCTCCTTGAAGACATACATACATGACGTCCGTGGGTGAACACCACATATTATTCTTGCTGCTCGCTTTTATGCAATCAATACATTCTTTCTAAGTGATTAGTTACCCCAGAAGATTATTCCATACGTAATTACTGAGTGGAAATGCAAAGTATATCTGGAGGTTGATACGTTTGTTTCCAAGATTATCAATTATGAGCAATTATACGAAGCGCAAAAGTGGCTGAACATAATTGTTCGAGAAGCTCAGTAATATGCTTCTTCCAATTCAAGTTTTCATCAATATCTGCACCCAAAAATCTGCAGCATTCTCCACTACTTACTACCTCCTGCTCATGTGCTACATCAATTGTTGATATAATTTAGGGGGAATCCCTTTTCCATGAACCATTTAATAATTCTTTGGAAAATATAAGTTACGAACTCGTATCTTGCTCTGTCTCTAACGAGATTTTCTTTAAAAACTATTATCCTCGGCAAAAGTACCAATTTTGCTTGTTGAGTATTAAGTGGAAGGTCATTCACATTTATAAGGAATAGTAGTGGACCCAGAATTCAACCCTGTGTGACCCCCTTTGTGATTTTAAAATTTTATACCTGTCCGATACTGTCTGAATTATTAAGCGTATATCAACACAACTTTTTTCATTCTTTTTGTCAAGTATGATTCAAACCAGCTGCGTGTAAAGCCCTCGATTCGATAAAACTTGAAGTTTTTTTAAGATTATCATGATATACATAGTCTAAGGCCTTGGAGCGATCACAAAAAATACCAACTGGTGATGTATTATTAGCTGAGATTGGTACTATTTGATGGGCGAATGTATAAATAGCATTATCGGTCGAGCAACCGTTCTGGAATCCAAACTGTGATGTGCTACGTAAATTGTTTCCACTTAAATGTGCGACTACTCTTGAATAATTTACCTTTTCGAGTATTTCAGAAAAAGAGGCCACTAAGGAAACGGGACGATAATTATTTAAGTCTGTCTTGTCGCCTTTCTTGTGAAGTGGTTTAATAATTGCATTTTTAACACATTTGGAGAAGTTCCCTGTCCCAGGTATGCATTATGTATATCACTATGTCACTGGCAGTATTTGTCTGGGCTGACTCTAGCTACATAAATCAAAAATGAAATTGCTCTCACCGTCAAGGAGAACGCACTACCTTGTATCATTTAAAAGATCTTCGAGTTTCTCACATCTCCGTATGATCGGACGTCGGTTAAAAGTCTGCAGTGCGACGCTGAGTGAAACACTTTTCTGAAATTGTTGGTTGAGAGACCCCGGCCTGATTTTCAGCAGTCCAAGTGAAAAAGTTTCTCTTTCCTTCCCGCACAATAGCGCCCTTCCTTCGAAGTGTAAAAATTGTGTCTCACGTGTATTATGTATACGCGTGTAAAGTAGCGTCTTGTTTGTGTTGTTGGTGGTGAGAGAATGGAGGGGGGTAAAACCTGGTGTCGGAGCAACTTCCTTCCCTCGAACAGCACCAGAGGGACCTTCCAGCTTAACGTCCCCCCATCCGACGTGTGGAAGTCTTGTCAATCATGTCCTGCGTTCTCATTTAAAGAAGTTCTGCCGAGATGTTTGCAGTTTAATCAACGACATTGGCGAAACAGTCGGTGCGCAGCAATTGTACGAGTACGTCGAAGCGTCCGCTATCTTCCTCAGTTATTAGGGCACGTAAAGACTAAATATCCATGTACATCGAATCCCAAGAGTGTGTAATTACAAGGGACCTTCCGAAAGTAAGTTTCCTGGCTGTTTTTGAGACGGTAGATGTTAGAACAAGTGACACAATAAAACGTCATATGAAACTACGCTCGTTGCTGCTTCAACGACGGAAGGAGAGGGGAATGACACATGCGCAGAGTGCCAAAGAAGAGAGAGTAGCAGCAGACCGGCGTGCCCACCACTGCGACGCGCCAAACAAGCTCGTTTCCGCCAGGGCTTTTGACTGAAGTGTTGTGCTATTGGACGACAATGCAAAACCATACACAGCAAGGCTTACACAGGATCAGATTCGTCGCTTCAGATGGGAGGGATTGGATCACCCGTCTTACAGTCCGGACTTTCACCTGTTCCCTGCATTGAGAGCCACATTCTAAGGACGTCACATCCAAACCAATGCTGAGGTGAAGCAAGCTGTGCGATAATTCCTTGCACTGCAGGACACCGAATTTCACCAGAGTGGATTCTTCAAACTGATTGCAACCTACGACACTTATCTCAATGTCGGTGGTGACTATGTCGTAAAATAGTGAAAGATGTATAGTTCATGATGCCATGGTGTAGTTGTTTTTGGCCGTTAAGTGTCCATATGAAAAACATTGACAAAACTTACTTTCGGAACGTCTCTCATATTACAGAACCTCTCTGATGTGGGAACACTTGAAGGTCACTGCACGGCAATTCTAGCGACCTTCCCTGTGTCTGCAAGTCATACTGGCTCATAGTGATAAGGCCAACTGTTAACGTCCCACGCAAGACAGCGTGTCTGTCATCAGATACCGTCAGAAGACAAGGAAACTACACAGACGGTGAACAATGAATCCATTACAAACATGTTTTGCCACCTGTGTGCCATAGTCTGTGGGCCTCACATTGTTTCGCTAACTTTATTGTACAATTCTTTGTAGCTGCCACCATTATTAATTTAAGCCTATGATTCTATTTTTACGTAACTCCCTGCTTTTAGGCGTGTGTCATAGATTCAAAACTACAGGATAGCTTTCTTTCGTAGACACTTTGAATTAGCCGCGTGTCATTTACTAAGAAACGAATAGATACTTCTTTTGCCCATCAAAGAAAAAGTACTTCTGCCAAAATGCTCTCCTAAGTATCCGTACCGATCATGTACTTGTCACCAAACGAGTTAAAGATGTAAAAAAAAATACGGATGAAAATCAGGAACTAAATGAAAAAAGTTTACTGTTACCAGTCACAGTAACTGGTAACAGTAAACTTGTTTCATTTAATGTCAATAACAGTCTCGGTAAAGCCTAACCTAAAATGTTCGCATTTAAAGTGTGAAACTAAAACAAGAAATCTGGGTAAGTGCGAGCTGGACTCGCGGACTGAGAATTCAGTACGAACTTAATTGTATACCGGGCGATCAAAAAGTCAGTATAAATTTGAAAACTGAATAAATCACGGAATAATGTAGATAGAGAGGTTCAAATTGACACACATGCTTGGAATGACATGGTGTTTTATTAGAACCAAAAAAATACAAACGTTCAAAAAATGTCCGACAGATGGCGCTTCATTTGATCAGAATAGCAATAATTAGCATAGCAAAGTAAGACAAAGCAAAGATGACGTTCTTTACAGGAAATGCTCAATATGTTCACCATCATTCCTCAACAATAGCTGTAGTCGAGGAATAATGTTGTGAACAGCTCTGTAAAGTATGTCCGGAGTTGTGGTGAGGCATTGGCGTCGGATGTTGTCTTTCAGCATCCCTAGAGATGTCGGTCGATCACGATACACTTGCGACTTCAGGTAACCCCAAAGCCAATAATCGCACGGACAGAGGTCTGGGGACCTGGGAGGCCAAGCATGACGAAAGTGGCGGCTGAGCACACGATCGTCACCAAACGACCCGCGCAAGAGATCTTTCACGCGTCTGGCAATATAGGATGTTTTTTTTTTTTTTTTTGTTCTAACAAAATCCCATGTTATTCCAAGCATGTATGTCAACTTTTACCTCTCTATATACATTATTCCGTGGTTTATTAAGTTTTCAAATTTATACTGACTTTTTGATCACCCGGTATATGCACTTCTGGAAAAAAAATTAGTACACGCGGAAAGATGATATCGATTTTGATCCGATGAAGGCGTATGCCACCTGGGGGATAGTAGACGTACTGATAATAGTTTTAAACGTCGTCCGCCAGCAGACATCGTAGTGGCGTCTACCAGAATGCCTTCTGTGTCTACCGTTTAACAGGGAATGCTCACAGCCAGAAGGCTCAGTGTGATGCATACGTGTGAAGCAAGCGGGAGAGACGCAGCACTGCCACAGAGACGCAGTACTGCTCCCTACAGTGAACTGAGTGAGTTTGAACGGGATCAAATTGTGGACGTCCGAGTGACGGTCCTTTCGGAGAATTGCCACATAAGCTGGACGTGATGCGTCAGTTGTGCAACGATGTTGGTAACACTGGTCACGTGAACATTCTCGCATCTGTAGACATGGTGCTGGATGTCCACCCAGCACAGACGTCCGACAGGGTCGTCGTGTTGTAAAGCCATCAGTGGCAGATCGCACAGCTACAACAGTACAGATAAGAGGGCTTGTCAGTCCAGACGTGTCAATAAGAACTGTTGCGTTTATTAGCAGTGAGACTACTGACACGCACACACCCTTCTCCCTATCACGCCTAAACATCGACATGCACGGCTCGACTGGTGCCGTCAGAGCCATCACTTGGAAGATGTAATGACGCACCTTGGCCTTCAGCGATGAAAGCAGTTTCTGCCTGCACATAAGTACTGTCGTTTGCTCGTACGACATAGACCTGCTGACTGCATTAGTCAAAGACACATTGGTCCCAACCCAGGGGTTATGGTCTGTTCTACAATAATGATTTGGATTGTTTGGGGGAAGAGATCAAACAACGAGGTCATCCGTCTCATCGGATTAGGGTAGGATGGGGAAGGAAGTTGGCCGTGGCCTTTCAAAGGAACCATCCCAGCATTTGCCTGGAGCGAATTAGGGAAATCACGGAAAGCCTAAATCAGGATGGCCGGACGAGGGATTGAACCGTCGTCCTCCCGAATGCGAGTCCAGTGTGCTACCGCTGCGCCACCTCGCTCGGTCCTGTTGTACAATAAGGTACAGCTCTCGTTCACCTTTGGAGTTTCAGTGCGGGACGCTAACTAACGCTCTGAAGTGCACAATGTTATTAGACCCGTTCTTTTGCCGTTCTTGCAACGGGAAGGTGATGGGTTGTCCTAAAAGGATGAAATGATCGTACAGCATTTATTGGTCCCTTCGGGGTTCGGCCGCCGTATTGCAAGTCCCTTTAGTAGACGCCACTTCGGCGATTTGTGAGTCAATGATAATGATGAGAGACACACAACACCCAGTCCCCTGCCGGGAATCGAATCCGGGCCCCTTGCGTGGTAGGCGGTAACGCTACCACGGCGCTACGGAGACGGACGACCTAAAAGGATAATGCTCGCCCACACACTGCCGGTGAAGCTCAACATGCTTTGCAAGACGTGCAACAGCTTTCCTGTCCAGCACGTTCTCCAGACATGTCTCCAATTGAGCACTTGTGGGATATGAGAGTAGGAGAAGTGGCTCGTGCGACTCGTTAGCCGCCCGGGTTCCCGGGTTCGATTCCCGGCGGGGTCAGGGATTTTCTCTGCCTCGTGATGACTCGGTGTAGTGTGATGTCCTTAGGTTAGTTAGGTTTAAGTAGTTCTAAGTTCTAGGGGACTGATGACCATGGCTCAGAGCCATTTGAACCATTTGACTCGTTAGCCAACACCCATCACAGAACAGGTCGAGCAGGCGTGGCGTAACGTATCCCAGGACAGTATTCGCCGTCTGTACGACCGGCTGGATGCCATAGTCAGCGCCTACATTGCCGTACTTGGAACGTATATCACGTACAAGTATGAGTGTTTCAGCATGAGTCTATATCTGGCACCTAAAAACCGCTTGTGCTGTTGACCTGCAAACGTAATCGTATCACGTACTCTACTGTTGCAACAATAAATCTTGAGTGAATTGGAAACGTGTAAAATGGTGTAATAATCTTTTTCCCCCAGACTCCGATGATATAGTTGCGGAACGGTTCAGAGAAAATTTGAGTCTCGTAACAAATAAATACCCCACTCATACGGTTATAGTTGGTGGGGACTTCAACCTTCCCTCGATATGTTGGCAAAAATACTTGTTCAAAACCAGTGGTAGGCAGAAAACATCTTCCGAGACTGTCCTAAATGCTTTCTCCGAAAATTATTTCGAGCAGTTAGTCCACGAACCCACGCGAATTGTAAATGGGTAGCGGAGGCTGTGTGGCGTGGACTGGGCGGATTTTTAGGTTAGAAGGCCTCGGGAAAGTACGGGGTGGGCTGCAATCTCAAAGGGTGCATGGCAAATACAGGACGTGCTTGGATCTAGGAATTGTCGGAATTGTAGTTGTAAATTGTTGTAGTTGTGCTGGGAAAGTCCCTGAGCTTCAAGCGCTAATAGAAAGCACAGAAGCTGAAATCATTATAGGTACAGAAAGCTGGCTAAAGCCTGAAATAAGTTCTGCAGAAATTTTTACGAAGTCTCAGGCGGTGTTAAGGAAAGATAGATTAGGCAGAATTGGTGGCGGAGTGTTTGTGTCTGTCAGTAGTGGTTTATCTTGTAGTGAAGTCGAAGTAGATACTCCGTGCGAATTGGTATGGGTGGAGGTTATACTTAACAGCCGAACTAAGTTAATAATTGGCTCCTTATACCGACCCCCAGACTCCGATGATATAGTTGCGGAACAGTTCAGAGAAAATTTGAGTCTCGTAACAAATAAATACCTCACTCATACGGTTATAGTTGGTGGGGACTTCAACCTTCCCTCGATATGTTGGCAAAAATACTTGTTCAAAACCGGTGGTAGGCAGAAAACATCTTCCGAGATTGTCCTAAATGCTTTCTCCCAAAATTATTTCGAGCAGTTAGTTCACGAACCCACGCGAATTGTAAATGGTTGCGAAAACACACTTGACCTCTTAGCTACAAACAATCCAGAGCTGATAGAGAGCATCATGACTGATACAGGGATTAGTGATCACAAGGCCGTTGTAGCTAGGCTCAATACCGTTTCTTCCAAATCCACCAGAAACAAACGCAAAATAATTGTATTTAAAAAAGCGTATAAAGTGTCACTAGAAGCCTTCCTAAGAGACAATCTCCATTCCTTCCGTACTGACTATGCAAATGTAGACGAGATGTGGCTCAAATTCAAAGATATAGTAGCAACAGTAATTGAGAGATTCATACCTCATAAATTGGTAAGAGATGGAACTGATTCCCCGTGGTACACAAAACAGGTCCGAACGCTGTTGCAGAGGCAACGGAAAAAGCATACGAAGTTCAGAAGAACGCGAAATCCCGAAGATTGGCTAAAATTTACAGACACGCGAAATTTGGCACGGACTTCAATGCGAGATGCCTTTAATAGGTTCCACAACGAAACATTGTCTCGAAATTTGGTAGAAAATCCGAAGAAATTCTGGTCGTATGTAAAGTACACAAGCGGCAAGACGCAGTCAATACCTTCGCTGCGCAGTGCCGATGGTACTGTTACCGACGACTGTGCCGCTAAAGCGGAGTTATTGAATGCAGTTTTCCAAAATTCCTTCACCAGGGAAGACGAATGGAATATTCCAGAATTTGAAACACGAACAGTTGCTGCCATGAGTTTTTTAGAAGTAGATACCTTAGGGTTTGCGAAGCAACTCAAATCGGGCAAGTCTTCAGGCCCAGATTGTATACCGATTAGGTTCCTTTCAGATTACGCTGATACAATAGCTCCTACTTAGCAATCATATACAACCGCTCGCTCACCGATAGATCTGAACCTACAGATTGGAAAATCGCGCAGGTCGCACCAGTGTTTAAGAAGGGTAGTAGGAGTAATCCATCTAACTACAGACCTGTATCATTGACGTCGGTTTGCAGTAGGGTTTTGGAGCATATACTGTATTCAAACATTATGAATCGCCTCGAAGGGAACGATGTATTGATACATAATCAGCATGGTTTCAGAAAACATCGTTCTTGTGCAACGCAGCTAGCTCTTTATTCGCACGAAGTAATGCCGCTATCAACAGGGAATCTCAAGTTGATTCCGTATTTCTAGATTTCCGGAAAGCTTTTGACACCGTTCCTCACAAGCGACTTCTAATCAAGCTGCGGGCCTATGGAATATCGTCTCAGTTGTGTGACGGGATTCGTGATTTCCTGTCAGGAAGGTCGCAGTTCGTAGTAATAGATGGCAAATCATCGAGTAAAACTGAAGTGATATCAGATGTTTCCCAGGGAAGCGTCCTGGGACCTCTGCTGTTCCTGATCTATATAAATGACCTGGGTGACAATCTGAGCAGTTCTCTTAGGTTGTTCGCAGATGATGCTGTAACTTACCGTCTAGTAAGGCCATCCGAAGATCAGTATCAGTTGCAAAGCGATTTAGAAAAGATTGCTGTATGGTGTGACAGGTGGCAGTTGACGCTAAATAACGAAAAGTGTGAGGTGATCCACCTGAGTTCCAAAAGAAATCGGTTGGAATTCGATTACTCGATAAATAGTACAATTCTCAAGGCTGTCAATTCAACTAAGTACCTGGGTGTTAAAATTACGAACAACTTCAGTTGGAAAGACCACATAGATAATATTCATTGGCAGGACACTTAGAAGATGCAACAAGTCCACTAAAGAGACAGCTTACACTATACTCGTTCGTCCTCTGTTAGAATATTGCTGCGGGGTGTGGGATCCTTACCAGGTGGGATTGACGGAGGACATCGAAAGGGTGCAAAAAAGGGCAGCTCGTTTTGTATTATCACGTAATAGGGGAGAGAGTGTGGCAGATATGATACGCGAATTGGCATGGAAGTCATTACAGCAAAGACGTTTTTCGTCGCGGCGAGATCTATTTACGAAATTTCAGTCACCAACTTTCTCTTCCAAATTGCGAAAATATTTTGTTGAGCCCAACCTACATAGGTAGGAATGATCATCAAAATAAAATAAGAGAAATCAGAGCTCGAACAGAAAGGTTTAGGTGTTCGTTTTTCCCGCGCGCTGTTCGGGAGTGGAATGGTAGAGAGATAGTATAATTGTGGTTCGATGAACCCTCTGCCAAGCACTTAAATGTGAATTGCAGAGTAGTCATGTAGATGTAGATGTAGATGAAGGTAGATAGTTCATGCACCCCGAGAACCGGGAATTTCGACGATTTTTGCCTGTTATCGATACTGACACTAACAAGATAACAAAATATGCGACATTCATGATCGTATCTTTTGACTGTGTTGACGTAGAAGTTTAAATTTTTTACATCGCCAAGGAACCATAGACCTTACTACGTGACAAATTTGCCGGCCGGAGTGGCCGAGCGGTTCTAGGCGCTACAGTCTGGAACCGCGCGACTGCTACGGTCGCAGGTTCGGATCCTGCCTCGCGCATGGATGTGTGTGATGTCTTTAGGTTTAAGTAGTTCTAAGTTCTAGGGGACTGATGACCTTAGAAGTTAAGTCCCACAGTGCTCAGAGCCATTTGAACGTGACAAATTTCAATTTGATAAGTCCACCCGTTCCTGAGAAAAACGGTTCTTAACAATCCGACAGACAGGTGGACAATAGATTGATCTTATGCGGGTTCAATTTCTACCGACTGAGGTGTGGAATACAACTAATGTAAGCTCGTTTAATATTAAGGGCCTAAAATAATGGCAATCAAAACTGCGTAAGACTCTGCTTGTCTATTCTACCACAGAAGGAAAACGAGCCTAGAGCGTCTGGAATACAGTCACTAGCTGAAATAAAAGAAAACTTATGTTATTGAAGGTAGAGTTACAGAAACGAATTTTATTTTGGCAATCACTCATAGCAATTAGGACGCCGTCATTCACCAACATAAATACCAAGTCCAAATTTTGGGGTTTCCAGCCGAGTTAATGTTATCATTACAATACAAAATTTGGGCTGATCGCACCTTTATGAAAAGTTGACCAGTTTCGATTCCTCAAGCAAGTATCAGACCATTAGCATTTCGTTGCAGCATAGTATAGCATCACATGTACAGTACAAGCACGAACTTAGTGACTAAATCAGTTTCAATACTGGATGTCAAATCAAACACCTTTCAGCTGTCTAGTTTCCAAACTTATTTTATTTGACTACCAGTTTCGGCGACATGCTACGCCACGTTCAGGCCCCTAACCGACGTGTAGGAAGATTCCACCTCTTTTCTGGTCAAAACAGGGCCAGCAATACTGGTGTTAGTAGATTTCTGCTTGCTATAGCGATCACTTCAACCATCATCTGGAGATCGATAAAGCGCCTGAAGATGGCGTAGTAAACCGCCGAAACTGGTAGCCAAATAAAGTAACTGTGGGAACTAGACGGTTGAAAGGTGTTTGATTTGATAACGTGTATCGAACAGCTAAGTCCCGCAGTCATCTATGAAATGATGGACATACAGAATTTTAATACTGTTACTCTGCGTTAAGAATGCGCAGTTAAGCGGCTTGTGAAATGCGGACAACGGCAGTGGGCCAGCTGTGACGTGCCGGCCGTGTGGTTTTTCGCACAGAGGATCTGCGCCGAGGCCGCGCGCTCGTCACCGCGTGTGTAACCCTGCTTTCTCGGAGCCGCCCCGCGGTTATCAGCCGGGCTGCGATCTGGCTGCGTGGCTGCGGTCGCCGGCCACCGCGGCGCGTCCTCTCGCCAGAAGTCTGCGACTTTCCTCTCGGCACCCACGCGCCGAGCGGCTCTTAGGAGAAGTCCCGACAGACACGTCGCCGCGGGCTAAATATAGCCGCGGGCCGTGGGAGCCGCCCCGGGCCAGCGGCGCCTCTCCCGATGGCGTCTGGTGAAGTCCTCTGGCGGTCCACTCCCACCCGCTCACTCACTTGCGCTGGCGCGACACAACTCGCGGGAGACCAAAATCGAACGTGCGAAACTATTTCGCTGTTTTGTTTACATGTTAAGACTGAATAGCGCTTACTAGCCGGTTCCTCCGAAAACGGAAGAAGATTATAGTCTGATTTACATGTTAAGATTGAATAGCGCTTACTAGCCGGTTCCTCCGAAAACGGAGGAAGATTATAGTCTGATTTAGAATAGCCGTCGTCTATGGCGCGACAGTCGGATCGTGGATGACAGTGCATAGTACCAATGCTTCCCAAAAAGCTGCGCGCAAAAAATGCAATTTGTCAGGGGTCATATCTCGGCTCCTATTAATCATGTAGATAAGTGGTCAAGTGTTTTGGGAAGCCCTTGGCCTAGAGACAATTTGTGTACTTTTCGGAAGATCAGCTATCCTACAGACAGGACCAAAAGATAAACATTTCTTCTTTTCAGGCAAATTGAGAGAATCGGTTGGTCCTTTTGCATCAGGTGTGGTCTAGGGTGGACCTTAGGCATCTTCTAAAAGCACCATTTGTTCATGGGCGGTCCCTGAGAAAACCCCGAAAAACCATTATTTTTGGATGCGAAAAGTACCAATTGTGGGGATGGCCACTTCTATAATTTCTTATCGTTGGAATATCGTAAAAATTTTTACAATTTGTTCTTACGATGATATGCTTGGTCAAGCTTGACAATTTATTCGATATCATTATCCGTTACCGATATCCAGAGGTTCAGAGCTAACGTACATCTGCTCGTAAAATCAGGTCAGAGGTGCGAATGTAATTTTCACTGACGTGGTGGACACATGTCAAGAGCTATGGGGTCATCGCAACGGTTATGAGGTCACCAAACTATATTTACAGTCGGCATATTTTCGCAAATGGTTAAATGGTTCTGAGCACTATGGGACTGAACATCTGAGGTCATCAGTCCCCTAGACTTAGAACTACTTAAACCTGATTAACCTAAGGACTTCACACGCATCCAAGCCCGAGGCAGGATTCGAACCTGCAACCGTAGCAGCAGCGCGGTTCCAGATTGAAGCGCCTAGAACCGCTCGGTCGCAAGGGTAAGCTCATATTTTCGCCAATAAATTTTTATCGTACCTTGTCTCTGTATAATGGGCAGCTCAGGCCTATACGAGTATGACCAACGTGGTACTCCAGTGACAAAAAAATATGCTAAGAAGCATCACTTAACATGTCTTTAGAGAATTAAGAATGACTGCCGAAAATTGTGTGAAACTGGAAACACTTCAAATTCAGTAAAATATTTCTAATCACATTTTTACTCTTTTGAGATACAAGCCGAGATTAAAATTTTTACTCTTTTAAGATACAAACCACAAGCCGGGCGTATTCGATGAATTGCGATTGATGAGCAAAGCATTCAGAAAAAAAAAATGTAAATGAAACGGTTTTGTGTTAACATTACATTATGTGTACTTATTTATTGTACACAGGATGAATCATATAAAACTTGCACCTTAAATATTGCGGAAATAGGAAGTGCTGTTGACGTGCGGTTTTCACAGAATGGATTGAAGTCAGCGGTTCGTATTGTTCAACAATCAACAGGTTGTAATAATACTAAGAAAGTGTACTTTTTGTGCAGACGTACACTTTTTTAAGTAGAACAATACCGATTGACATTAACAACCTAAAAGTAGGATAAATTAGAATGCCTGTGATGCCCGTTGCGGTATTCTAATGCGACTCGTTTACGAGATACCGTAATTTCAAAAGTTTCCTCACCAACACCTGTACAGTACCTATGGTAGCACACATTAAAGAACAACATAAGTGACTTCGCTGATTATGTGATTCTATTAGGTCTACAACTTTGCTTCCACCGTTTTGCAGTACACGGCATTAGTGGAAAGTAGTGGCGCAAGCCGTAGGTCGTAAGTGTCATGCAGTAAGCTTAGGCCATCAAAATATTAGTCGATTTTTAATTGCATCTTGAACTTATTCTCGGCTGAATATGTCAACTTACGAGACCAGTTCTCGTCATCTGCAGGAGGTTTTAATTTTCTGCTTTGATATGAAGAAATCTGCGGCTCAGGCTCATGAAAAGCTGGATAAGACCTATGATGAGACGCGTGTTAGTAACAGAACTTCGCAGAAAATGGTTTCCATGCTTCAAGAACGGTGATATTGACGTTGAAGACCGGCATAGTTGTGAGAGAGAGAAAGCTTTCGATGCTACTGCAACCGACGGGAATAATCACAGGAGATCGTTATCGAAAGCAACTGATGTGTTTGAACCGATCACTGAAAGACAGACGGCCACAATACAGCGATAGACATGAAAAGGTGATTTTGCAGTATGACAGTGCTCGACCCCATGTCGCAAAATCCGCCAAAACATACCTGGAAACGTTGAAATGGGAGGTCCTGGCCAACCCGCCGTATTGTCCAGACATTGTTCCCTTTGACTACCAACTTTTTAGTTCAATGGCACACGACCTGGCTGCCCAGCGCTTCCTGTTATATGAACAACTGCAAAACTAGATCTTGTATCTTCTCGAAAAACGCCCAGTTCTTCCGCCGTGGGATTCGTATGCTGCCAGAAAGATGGGAGAATGTAGTGGCCAGCGATGGCCAATACTTTGAAACGTAAATTTTTTGTAAGATGCTCACAATAAAGCCTCTAACTTTGACAAAAAACGGCGGAAGCAAAGTTGTAGTCCCAGTAGCCAGTAGCGAGAAAACTGACCATTGCTGGTTGTGTTCAAAATGACCACCGGCAGCACCAATACATGCTTCCGGTGTGCTATGGAACAACTGCTGTACACGTGCTAGCTTTTGAGTGGAGATGTCCGAGCAGACTGCAGTAATCCGTCGTTGCATATCATCTGGTGTATTTGGTAGGTGCTTGTAGACAGCGTCTTTCAGCATTGCCCATAGAAAATTGTCTACAGGCATCAAATATGGGGGATGCGCCGGCCAAGTTATAGGTCCTCTGCGCCCAATCTAACAATTTGGAAACAATTCCTGGAAACATGGTGTAGTTCTTCGTGCACTATGGGCTGGACAGCCATCATGTTGGTACCACGGGTTCCTCCTCGTCAGCAGGGGAACGACTTCTAGCGTCCGTGGAAGATGGTCTGTTAGGAGGCTGCGACACCTGTGTGCTTTGTGTTCCGGCTACGAGAAACGAGCTTATGAGCTGATTGTTCACTACCCCACAACATACGTTTACATTCCATGGAGGCTGACTTTCATCTGACGAAGCTAACGGGGATTGTCAACAAACCAGTAGTGCATGTTTCGACGAGTTACCTGGCCATGATTGGTAAATGTGGCTTCAAATCAAATGGTTCAAATGGCTCTGAGCACTATGGGACTTAACATCTTAGGTCATCAGTCCCCTAGAACTTAGAACTACTTAAACCTAACTAACCTAAGGACATCACACAACACCCAGCCATCACGAGGCAGAGAAAATCCCTGACCCCGCCGGGAATCGAACCCGGGAACCCGGGCGTGGGAAGCGAGAACGCTACCGCACGACGACGAGATGCGGGCTAAATGTGGCTTCATCACTGAAGAAGATACATGATACAACTGGAGTATCCTGCCTTAATGTCCATGTACAGAAGTTAACACGATTCTCATAATCTTTTCCACGCAGCTCTTGATGGAGAGGGATGTGATTGGGGTGGAGCCTATGTCGATGGAGAATGCGTGTGACAGACACTTGCCTGACGCATGCACTTCCTCATACGATCGCGCGGGAGTTAACTTGCGCAGAACAGCAACAACACTTACGTTTTCTGTGTAGCGATAAACTTCATTGCTTCTTAATTTCCATACCTCTGTATTTTTTGGTGGCCCAAGTATTTTTCGAATGATTTTTCTTTCTAGGACTTCAAGTTTGTGTAATTTGTAGTTCAGTACTAAACATTCACTTGCATGAAGACGTTCTGGTTTTAAAACTGTGTTGTAGTGCTGTATCTTCAAATTTTTAGACAGACACCTTTGTTGTAGACATTCCTAGTTATTCCATAAGCTCTCTCCATTTTATGTACTCTTTCTTCTACAGCGAATTTTTCTAAGCCATTTTCTTGGATAATTTCTCCAAAGTATTTAAATTTATTTACCCTCTTTATCTGGCCAATATCTGTTCGTTGGCATTCCGAACCATTTTTTATATTTGTCATAAATTTTGTTTTTTTTTTCTACAGATACTCTTAAACCTGCTTTGTTGGCTATTTCTTCTAAGAGATTGATTTGTATTCTAGCATTTGTTAGGTTTTCAGAAAGAATGGCAAAATCATCCGTAAATGCTAAACATTGAATTTCAATACCTTTGTTTTTATTTCCCAGTCTGATTGGTGATAGCTTCTCTTCTTTTAGTTTCTGTTTCCGTTATCTTACTATTTTCTCTAGTAAGCAGTTAAAGAGGAGTGGAGACGGGCCATCACCTTGCCTTACACCTGTTTTTATTTTGAATGCCTTCGATATTTCACCCCAAAACTTTACTTTTGATTTGGTGTCTGTGAGCGTTTCACGAATATGGTTTGCTAATTTAGATTTGATGCCACATTCTCTGATCACTTTATCTAGGGTCCCCTATCAACCGAGTCAAATACCTTTTTAAAAACTATAAATGTTGCAACTATATCTTTGGAGTTTGACGAATTATGGACTTTAGTTTGAAAATCTGATCTGAACAAGATCTGCCCTTTCTAAATCCACTCTGATATTGTCCCAAATGGCTCTCAAGTGTTGCTTCTACCTTGTTCAGTAGTATTGTTGAAAATATTTTATAACCCACTGGCAACAAAGATATGCCTCTGTACTTATTTATGTTTTGTTTATCACCTTTCTTGTGCAAGGGATAGATGAGAACCACTTTCCAGTCTTCTTGTTATCTTTTCTGTTCCCCATATTTCTTCAAATATGAAATAAAGGTTAGTTGTAATTTTTGGTTGATGCTATTTAATAAGTTCAGCTGTAATAGGGTCTTCTCCACTGGCTTTGTTGTTTTTCAGGGTACTTATTGCTTTTTTAATTTCTTTAGCTGTAGGTGGTGGATCTGCTTCTGTATTTTCATGGATACCTGGAAATTCTAGCTTACTGTTTGGTTCTTCACAGTTCAATAATTTTTCAAAGTACTTTCTTAGTATTTCGCAATTCCAGCTGTTGCTTAGTCCTTCTTTACCATTTTCATCTGTGAAGCAAATACTTGGAGCTTGGTAGCCCTTTAGATGACTTTTAAACATCTGATAGAAATTCCGGGAGTTATTTTTTACAAAGTTGTTTTGTATGTCAAGAAGTTATGATGATCATCATCATCATATTATTATTATTATTATTATTAATTCTTTGTTTAACGTAAATAATTTGAAGAATATGTTGATAATGGTTAAGCTATTTATCAGTGCATCAGCATTTGTAAAACCTTCTAATTTTGTATGCCAGTTGAACAAAATATATCCTTGAAAAAAAAAAAAAAAAGGGATAGCCCAGTCAGTAGAGCACTTACCCACGATAGCCAAAGATACCAGTTTAGAGGCCCACTTGGCACACAGTTTTAATCTGCCAGGAAATATCAGCTTCAACTATATCAAGCCGTATCACGTGCACTTTAGCATTCCATGGAATACTTTTTGCTTCGTTGATCATCAAAATGCCTTGCTCGGCAACCGATCTTTGCATAGCTGTGCGTCGCAAAGCATTTGATATGTGTAAGCTTCGGAAGAATGTCAGTGTTGTCAATAATTAACATGACTGATTATTTAACTGTGCGCTCACGAGACCAGCGCGATCTCATAATCACGAAAGCATTGACAAATGCTGATGGCTGATGGAAGGACCACTACCGACAGATACAGTCCGTGATAACCCCTCACATTCACATACTACGTAGGTAACAGAGAAAACTTGCGACATCTAAAATGAACACAGACCGTCATGAAGATAGCAACAATAAAGAAGAATTCTAGCAACTCTTGGATGAAAGGCTACAAGACAAAATATCCTGAAAGCACTGAAGAACATCGGGTGAGACTGAAGGCTGCAATAATGTCAGCTGTTGAAGAATCAATTGGATACTGCAACACCAAACACCTAGACTGGTTTGACGAAAATGACCAAGAAGTTCAGGCACTACTAAACTATACGAGAAGGGCATATCAGGCTTGTCAGAGTAATCCTAAGTCAGTCACAAAAAAAAGTGAATACCAAGAAGCGAAGGCGGTAATTCAGCGGAAAACTCGTGCTCTGGGAAAGATATGGTGGATGATGATATCCCAAGAAAAGCAACATTTAGCAGAAACTGACACCACTCAAACTTTCTTCAGCCTGACGAAAACCATACATATCCCAGTAACTCAAGGTGTAAACCCATTTAAATGTAGGAACGGCTTCACTCTCCTGAAGGACAGCAATTCCATTACCACACGATGGAAGGACCATTCCCACGAACTCTTGAATAGTGACTCAAAACTCAATGAAACAACATTGGTACAATTCCGAAAAAAACTGCAAAACCTCATCTTAACGAAATCCGTTCTCCACAGGAAGTTGAGAGAGCTATTAAGCAACTCAAAAACGACAAAGCCGCCGGATCAGATGGAATCCATGTTGAATTTTTCAAGGAAAGTGGACGTGTCCTCCCTGAACTTATAGTAATCCACATTGTCGAAACATGGAGCATTGAAACCATTCCCGCTGATTTCAGAGATGCACGTATGATATCATTTTCAAAAAAGGTCACGGAAGTGACTGCTGTAACTAACCTGAAATATCTCTTCTATCTGCTGCTGGAAAAATACTTGCTCGAATTCTAACCAACCGCCCCTCGGTGAAGACTGTTTGTCTGAAACACAGTTGGATTTCGACCTATTCGCAGTACCACAGGTATGATTTTCTGTGCCAGAAAAATACAGGAGAAGTGCATCGAACAACAACATTCTATGTTCATGGCACTTAAAGATCTTCTCACTACCTTGGACTCAGTCAAGAGAGATGCCTTGTGGAATATCTTCGCTAAAATAGGCTGTCCTGTGAAGCACATTAACATTAGACTGCTGCACTATGGTATTAATGGCATGGATCTTGCCAATAATAGCCCTGGAAAGAATTTAGAAATCATAGAGGGTGTGAAGCAGGTTGTATGAGAGCTCCAGCTTTGTTTTCAATATTTGTTTGAACTAAACTTCATCTTGACAACGGGAAACTACCAAGGGACATAGAAATTGAATACAGGATTGATAGTGGTTTGTTCACTCTCAGTAGGCTAACGGCCAAGACTAAATTATCCACTACAACCATCATTGCACTCCATGCAAAGATCATAATATCGTTCCTGAGAACTCCGAAGGACATCTACAAGCAATCCTAAATGCATTTGATGAAGCGTGTACGAGCACTGGACGAAATCTTAACATCCGGAAGACGCAGATCCTACATCAACCTACACCTAACTATCGCCGTACCCCCAACATTCACAGTCCAAGGAGAAGTCGTACAGAACATAGAAGACTTCCCACACCTCGTCTGCCGTCTTTCAGGAAATGCAAATATTGATGCTGAAATCTAACACTGCCTCAAAAGTGCCAGTACGGCTTTTGGTCGTCTTCGCGTAAGGGTTTTTGATAACCATAATATCAGCATTAAGACCAAGCGCTATGTATACCAAACTAATGTTATACCATCTCTTACATGGGTGCGAAGCATGGAATATTTAGCATAGGCACGTACGATGTCTGGAAAAGTACCATCAGCAGTGGCTGAGAAGGATTCTAAGGGCGAAATGGCAAGGTCGGCGCACTAACATCAGTGTTCTGGAAGAAGCAAAGTCTACTGGCATTGAAGCCATGATCCTTTAAGCATAAACTCCGTTGGTCGGGCCACATTGTTCGTACGCATGAATCCCATGTACCGAAACGTGTATTCCCATCTAAAGGATGTCAAACCAAACAAGGAAGACCACACAAACGATACAAAGATGTATTAAAGAACAACAGGAAGAAATGTCAAATTGAAACTGGTGACTGAGAAACTACTGCACTTAATCGCCCAGTATGGCATCACATGTTCGGGAAGGAATTCTGTAATTCGAGCAACTGAGGCGGAAAACTGAAACTGACCAGCGCAGTACCAGGAAACAACGGGAGCTCCTAAAGATAAGCAACGCTATGCTGCTATTTCCCACTAGAATAAAATGCGGAAAAATCAGCGACTCTAGAATTGGCCTCTACAGTCACTTAAGATCCCACAGAAACTGAGTTTCGAAGAAAACAATCATACTCGTCTGCGAGTGACAGCCTATCATCAATAATTAACTCATAACAAAATTCGTAAAGCCTCTAACTCCTACAAAACTCAGGTAAAAATTCTGAAATTCACGCACTTATTCTATAATCTCTTTTCCGTCCTTCTTTCGACTACTTCCATCGCACAGTGTCAGATACACAAAACGAACACCTATCTCGTTCTGCAACGACTTACTGAGACGTAGCAGGCACTATATTTTGTGCAGTGGAAATGGGGTCATAGTGGGAGCCGTCAGTTCTATGCTCCCATTGGTGTACTGTGGAATTAGCTGCCCAGCCAGCTAATTGTTAAATTCCACCTAGTTTTAGCCGGGCTGTAGGGTGTAAGGTCCTGTCGACGGTGAGGTCATTAGAGACCGAGCACAACCTCGGACTGGAGAATAGGGAAAGAAATCGGCTGTACTCTTTCAAAGGGACCCACCCAACATTCGCCCTACACAGCTTAGGGAAATCACGGAAAATGTAAATCTGAACAGTTAAGGGGGGGGGGGGGGGATGAATGAAGGAGCCCATATGCCAACATCGACTACAAGGTGTAACGAACACATAAACTAACATAAAGTAAATACAAAAAAAATTGTCACACGCGTTTTATTGTCGGGAAGCAAATAATTTTTACTGAACACTCAAATAAGGAAAGGAAATGAGAAACACAGGGTACCCTCCTCCACGGACTGTACGGTGGCTTACGGAGTATCTATATGGATGTTGATATAGATGCAGACAAAAACCTAACTACTTTTTCTAGGTGGTGTTAAAACAAAAACGATTTAATCAATGAGATGCTTTATGCTGCTTATTTTCGACAACATTTTTTATATCTAGTTTGGTGTCCGCCAGTTCACATAGTACGTCATACTCCTGACTTAGTCTTCTTGTTTTAATGTCATTGCTGCCACCAGCGAAAACGTTTCTAAACCTCTTTTATGATGGATTTTCAATTTGTTCTCTCCACTGGTTCCAAGAAATTGCACATCTTGACTCGAATTCCACTTTATATAATTATTCCTTCTGTCACTGAAACTGGTCTCAGAACCCTGGTCTTTACTCCTCGATTTTCAAAAAATCGGTATAATGGCTTTAATGTACTTTATTACTGATGAGTGCGACTGTTTTGGATGGAAATGAGATAAACAGAAGAGAGAAAAGAACATCTAAACAGCCCTTGGTTAATCAGACGCCGTTCAAGTTTCCTACGTATATGAAAACTAAAACCTTACGGTCGTTGTGTATTATGACGTTTTAATTATGGTTATGAGGCATGGGCTTCTGATTCGAAAATTATTAAAAAACAACGAGATATGGAAGTATGCATCTGAGGATTATTAGGAGAAAGAAGAAAAGAAATGTATCACGAAACAGAAAGGAGTGGAAGCCGTAATTACGAGAGTTATGAGTATGAAACAGAGGTGAAGAAGGGGCATTTAGGCAGATGAATAAATGATGGAGCAGGAAAATTCTTGCTGGAATCCAAAACACAAGAAAAGTCCCAGACGTCGATCAACTGGGAAGTGTGTAGGTAACTTTAGAAAACATATAGAAGCAAGATCGACACCTGCTGTTGGAGATACTGTGCATGTAAAAAGGTAGAAGAGGTATTTAGTTTATAAATAAATTAGTTTCGTTACTAACTCACAACTAAACTCCGTTCCACTTTCGCCCCTCAGAAAAATTCCTCCGCAGATAAAATGACGCACAACTTGGAAACCACTATTTTTTACCGAATCACTTCCATAAATCATCTTTTTCGGTTTCATCAGGACGAAGTTAAGTTATCAGTACTTAATTAAAATTTTTAGTAATGAAAGAATACGATTTCAGTCCGTCAGTCAGTTGTCAGTGAATTCGTAAGGAGGAGAAGAGCGCCCAAGAAGGTGACCACCATTCACTTGTTCAATAGTAATCGATTTTAGTCCGTGTGTAAAAATGGAAATGATCGTATGGCGTCAGTGACCGGGAGTTCCCAGGCGGGAAGTTCGGCCACCAAGTGCAAGTCTTATTCAGAGCGACGCCACATCGGGCGAGTTGCGCGTCGAAAATGGGGATGAAATGATGATGAGGAGAGCACAACACCCAGTTCCTGAGGGGAGAAAATCTCCCACCCCAGCCGGGAATCGAACCCGGGCCCCCGTGCGTGGCATTTCAACGCGCTGATCGTTCAGCTAGTGGGGCGGACAGTCCGTGTGTAACAGGTGTGTTAACACAAACGTTGCGCGAGACTCGGCAAACACAGAGAGATGACACTGATGACCTGAAAGATCCGGTCACTATCCTGTAATAATGCCAAATTGACCTCAATATGTCACGAGACTCCGACCCGCCAGTATGTAAGGAGGTGGTGAGTATTGTGCTGTCAGGACAGAAGCAGTAGTGACAGAATGGGTCGGACAGGAGCTCTTATTGACTTCGAACGTGGACCAGTCATCGGATTTCTCGAGTAACAAAGCCATCCCTTCTAAAGCTACCTACGTAGGCTGTTGGTGATGTGACTGGGGTGTGAAAGTGATTGAACAACCATAGGTAAACTAAGATCAAGAAGACATTTGCATCACCCCGGTTTCCAGAACTCCTGAAGATAGAAGTTGACTGTGGATATTGTATCACAGACGCAGTTCCTTTGACTGTTCAGAGACGTCACTAAACCCGCCTAAAGATCTAAACAACCATGCATGAGCAGCGTCTATTAGACGGGCAGGGCCCGACAGCCGATCAGTTCCAGTAATTCCACCAGGAAGGAGGTACACGGCTCATATTGTCTGATGTTAAACCATGCCCAGACGGTCAATACCGCGGTTCTATAGCGTCCGCATTAATACTTCGTGCCAGGAAGGGCTCTCAACAAGGGAAATGCCCAGTCTCACAGTGAACCAAAGGATCTTATTCGAAGGACATGGAGCAGATACAGAGAGACAGGAACTGTCGATGTCATGCCTCGCTCAAGCCGCCCGAGGGCTACTACTGCAGTGGATAGCCGCTACCTATGGATTATGGCTCGGAGGAACCCTGACAGCAACGTCACCATGTTGAATAATGCTTTTCGTGCAGGCACAGTACTCAGACTGTGCGCAATAGGCTGCATGATGCGAAACTTCACTCCCGACGTCCATGGCGAGGTCCAGCTGTGCAACCACGACACCATGCAGCGCGGTACAGATGGGCCCAACAACATGCCGAATGGACCGCTCAGGATTGGCATCACGTTCCCTTCACCGATGAGTGTCGCATATGCCTTCAACTAGACAATCGTCTGAGACATGTTTGGCGGCAACCCGGTCAGGCTGAAAGCCTTAGACACACTGTCCAGCGAGTACAGCAAGATGGAGGTTCCCTGCTTTTTTTCGGGTGGCATTATGTGGGGCCGATGTACGCCGCTGGTGGCTATGGAAGGCGCCGTAACTGCTGTACGATACGTGAAAATCATCCTCCGATCGATAGTGCAACCATATCGGCAGCATATTGGCGAGGCATTCGTCTTCACGGATGACCATTCGCGCCCCCATTGTGGTCATCTTGTGAATGACTTCCTCCAGGATAACGATATCGCTGGACTAGAGTGGCCAGCAAGTTCTCCAGACATATTTCAAACAAAGCGTCAACTTGATGGCAAACTGCGGAATCGACCAGAAAATTTGTAGATGAAATAAGCAAACTTACCCCATCGTTCAATAAGAAATTTGTTTTCAACTCCGACCAACTGAGATTTGAAGAGGAAATGCATATGAAAGGAACCCTGTAAATTAGACGTACCATGATAGTTGTATCAAGATCAACTAACATCAATGTTTTAACGCATTCGTGTACAATTATGCGGATGTTAATCTAGATCGTAAGTTGCCTGGAAAGTTATTTATTGTGCTGAGAGAAGTTGTAGGTGCTCTGCTCCCTATGATTGTTTCTCGTGATCTTGTAAGGGCAGTAGGGGATATTTACGTCACAGCAAGCAAGCGTGGAAAAATGGGCGTAAGAGAACCACAGCTATGGTATCAGCACTGCTTATGACCAATAGCTGGTCGAAATAACTTGCTTTTGCTTGATTCCTGGTCGGCGTTTAAAAATCATACTGCTTTAGAGCAAACTATCCCTCCAGATATGTGTGTGACATTGCAGATCATACCACATGGAACCACTGGACTAATTCAGCCTCCGGATTTTTTTTTTCCACGTCTATAAAGCATATTATCGCACTATCTGCAGCTACGCCTTAAAGTATAGTCAGTTTCAGGATAAGCACGACGACAAACTGTTTCGCATTCGGGCACATGCTATCACATTTCATCAGTCCTCATCACCCCGTTACACCAATATGATTCTATATGCAATGTTTAAGAGTGGATATTTAGATGAACCTCTTGAATGGCTTGTAGCTACTAACCAATCGCCGTCGATCTTGATGGTGCGAACCTTTGTGTTCACTATGACGCGCCATTTTGTCATTCTGTGTTTATGGTGCAAATTAATGGTTAATTTTGAAATTTCTTGAATGCCATCGATGTCCATTTTGTGGAGTGTAATGCATACATCCTACAGAAGGTGATCTCTCCACTCCCGAATACTCATTTCCTGTTGCCCTCCTAGTGTACATGGTGAGTCATTAGCAGCTAATATTTTTTCTGTCATAACTGTTAACACAACGCTTTCAAATGAGCCTTACTAAAGATTGAAACTGCAACTTCGCACTCAAGGGGTTCCTAGTGAGTATAAATCTGTTAGTCGTTTTCCGAAGGCGTCTGAGCCGGCCGCTGTGGCCGAGCGGTTCTAGGCGCTGCAATTCGGAACCGCGCTGCTGCTACGGTCGCAGGTTCGAATCCTGCCTCGGGCATGGATGTGTGTGATGTCCTTAGGTTAGTTAGATTTAAGTAGTTCTAAGTTCTAGGGGACTGATGACCTTAGAAGTTAAGTCCCACAGTGCTCAGAGCCATTTGAACCATTTGAGCAATTGTCTTACGCGTATCCTTGTACCGCACGGAAACGAGGACGATAAGCAGTTCAAACAAGAAACTTTTGAAATGTGGTGCCACAGAAGAATTCTACACACTAAATCTGTAGATCTAATAACTAATGAGGTGTCACTTACTCGAATTGTGGCCTTTGTTTCTAAGAATGAAGTAAGCTGTAACTTGGTTTTAGAACTCAAATGTTTGCCAATTCTTTTGGAAACGTTGTTGTACTAAGGTATTCTATGATAAATCTTATCATTAAGGAATTTACTGCGCATGGGGGAAAGGGTAAAGCAAGCACCACGTGATCCCCGGACCACAGAAGGATTACGATTCCCATTCTAAGCCCCTAAAACACACCAGTTAATTATTTTTCGGAACATCGATGGTGGAAAAACAGCGATAAAGATTAAAATGAAAGTTTTTGCATAAAAACAGACCAAGATCGCATGTAATTTGTTAAAATTTATTAACCTGTGCGGTGTTTACCAGCGCTACATAGCCTGCTGCTCCTCGCCACGCTCTCTCCAGCCGTCATCATGGAGTGTTAATGGTCTGAAGATGATCGTGCCGTGATCGAAACTTGTCACCTGATTAATAAATTTTAAATTTTAACAACTTACATGTAATCGTAGACATTTTATTTAAAAATCTTTTACTCCTATTAATGTTAACGTCAGCCCCATATTTTTTTAAGTGAGCTGTGAACTGAATTACCGTGAACTCACTCACTGAAAAAAATTTCTGATTAAACACATAATGCGCAGACGCATTTACACCATAGAAACCTTACGGCTCAGTTTAATAATTTTAATAAGTACTTTATCGGTTCCTAGAAAGATATTCTTTACGCATTGCCTTTAGATGGCAGAGTGTTCATCTCATTGCTTTTTGGAGGATTAGTTTAGCAACACTGTGCGGCTACTCCCCAACCTTCTCGTCTGTACTCACGTCTCGGTCTTTCTGTAACTTTGCGCATACGCCATTTCCCGCGCGGTCTCATGACAGCGTCCTGCCATTTTAGGTCAGTCTGATGCAATGTTACCCCCCCACCCCCACCCTCCACTTCCTCCTGAGAGCAGTCTGCGGATAAGTTATGTGTTCAAATTTGCTTCTTTCTTATCTGGTTCCTACTTGAAGTTAGGCTACGTTTATTTGAGAGTTTATTCGGTCGTTCTCACGGCACCTACGGTTTTTCCGATTTCTTCCGTTTTTCATAGCTACTGAGATATTCCCTTATTTTATAGGTTGCTTTTCGGGCACGGTCATTTCAATTTGGACCACCGCTTTCAACGAGTTAGTTGTTTTTATTACTTTGATGATGAACAATGGGACTTAGCTATAAATGGTTTTCCTGTGTACTACTGTGATTTACGCCATAGAAACTTTTTGACTAATTTTGACTGTTTAAATAAGTATTCTTAGCGTCCTTATGTGAATATGATCTCATGACTTCATGATGCACTTTAAGAATGCGAAACCCGTCGGTCATGGCCTTTTCAGTAAAGGAATTTAACAGCCGGAGTGGAAGACTAGTTATTCAACTAAAATAAGGGGACGGTTCATAGGACAAACCCTGAGTCACCGAGGAAACAACAGTTTAGTAATGGACAGCAGTTCGGGGGTAAAAATTGCAGAGTGAGACCACGACTTGACTGAGGTGAGCAGCCGGTCGCGGTGGTCTAGCGGTTCTAGGCGCGCAGTCCGGAACCGCGCGACTGCTACGGTCGCAGGTTCGAATCCTGCCTCGGGCATGGATGTGTGTGATGTCCTTAGGTTAGTTAGGTTTAAGTAGTTCTAAGTTCTAGGGGACTGATGACCACAGATGTTAAGTCCCATAGTGCTCAGAGCCATTTGAACCATTTTTTTGAGGTGAGCAGGGTCAAATGATGGTGTGTGAAGAAATTTGCACGGGATATGCTAGCGTGTAAAGCTGTATCAAGCCTGCCTTCGGATTAAAAGATCGCACCAACGACAACACTTTTCCCTTCTGCTACCCGCGCCATTTCGTAATTAATTTGTTCCTTTAGTCTTTCTGTAACAGAACCTTTACGCGCTGAGTTGTTATTTATTTTCCTAAACGCGTGTCAGGTACGGAACGCGCCTGGGCGAGGATATCAATGCTTGTTTTGGAAACAGGGCGGCTGTCGCCTGCACGACTAAATATTTAACTCTGGCGCGTGGCAGGCTGCGCTGCTGCAGTTTTTGTGCGATCCTTCCAGAGGTCTAAAATAGCTCCAGTCTGTGGAAGACGCAGCGGCGCCAGCGGCGGCTCCAAGGGGTTACGGAGGAAGGCGTCTATGGCTGGGGACGCGCGACAGGAAGGCAGGGTCGCCCTGAGACTCTTGTCTTTCTGTGGACTCACTGAGGTCTTCATTGTAATTATACTGAGAATCCATTTCTTTCCCTGAGATAAGGAAGTACACGGACTGGACTCAAATAATACTGGATGTCCAGTTGAAAGGCACTCAAAATAAAAATTTAACATCTCGGAAACTGCACGGTCCATTCACATTAATGAGACCACCACTTATATTCGAAGTCAACGTGCCATAATCACTCACGGTAGGTGGCAGCACTAACAGTGTAAAGCGTTTTTTGGGGGTGGGGGGGTGGAGGGAGCGGAAAAAAGTGCAGCCGTTGTCATAATGCGGAAATGAACGATTTATCTGACCTCCAAAAGGGCATGATCATTGTCTTCGGGCCAAGGGTGGTAGAATTTCCGAAACGACTGAGTCTGTAAACTATTCGCGTGTGGCAGTGGTTAAACTATACCACGCATGGCAAAATGAGCGACTATTAATCAAATTGCGTGCATATGGAGTACCGTCTCAGTTGTGTGACTGGATTCGCGATTTCCTCTCAGAGAGGTCACAGTTCGTAGTGATACACGGCAAATCATCGAGTAGAACAGAAGTGATATCTGGCGTTCCGCAAGGTAGTGTCATTGGCCCTCTGCTCTTCCTGATTTATATAAATGATCTAGGTGATAATCTGAGCAGCCCCCTTAGATTGTTTGCAGATGACACTGTAATTTACCGTCTAGTAAAATCATCAGACGATCAATTCCAATTACAAAATGATCTAGAGAGAATTTCTGTATGGTGTGGTCATCCACATGGGCACTAAAGGAAATCCGATAAATTTTGGGTATACGATAAATAGCACAAATGTAAGGGCTGTCAATTCGACTAAATACCTAGGACTTACAATTACGAGCATCTTAAATTGGAAAGACCACATAGATAATATTGTGGCGAAGGCGAAACAAAGACTGCGCTTTGTTGGCAGAACACTTAGAAGATGCGACAAACCCACTAAAGAGACAGCCTACAGTACACTTGTCCGTCCGCTGTTGGAATATTGCTGCGCGGTATGGGATCCTTACAAGGTAAGGTTGACGGAGGACTTCGAAAAAGAGCAGAGAAGGGCAGCTCGTTTCGTGTTATCGCGCAATAGGGGTGAGAGTGTCAATGATATGATACGCGAGTAGGGGTGGCAGTCACTGATACAAAGGCGGTTTTCTTTGCGGCGAGATCTATTTACAAAATTTCAATGACAACTTTCGCTTCCGATTGCGAAAATATTTTGTTGACACACACCTACGTAGGGAGAAATGATCATCATAATAAAATAAGAGACATTAGAGCTCGAACGGAAAGATTTAGGTGTTCCTTTTTCCCACGCGCCATTCGAGAGTGGAATGGTAGAGAAGGAGTATGAAAATGGTTCGATGAAGCCTCTGCCAGGCACTTAAGTGTGAATTGCAGAGTAACCTTGTAGATGTAGATGTAGATGTAGATGTAGAATGGCGCCGAGCCAACTGTGGTGCACCACGGGCCATAGATGAATGGGGTGAACGACGGCTGCGGAAATGTGTACGCGCGAATAGGCGTGCAACTATTGGGCAACTGACCGCCCGGGTGAACCAAGGGGCTACCAGCAGGGTCTTCTCAACGACCGTTTAGCGAACGTTGCTGCGTATGGGTCTCCGCAGCGGGCGCCTCGTTCATGCATCCATGCTGACTGCTGTTCATCCGCAACAGAGGCTGGAATTTGCATATTAATACCGCAACTGTGCGTCCACTGAGAGGCGACAAGTGGCCTTTCCAGGTGAGTCACAATTTTTTCTCCATCGGACAGACGGTAGTCGATATGTACGGCGTGAAACGTCTGAATGCAAACAAGAACGGAGCGTTATGGTCTGGGGAATGGTTTCGTAGCATTCCCTGGGTTATCTCGTCATTCTGGAAGGCACAACGCAAGTATGCATCCATCGTTGGGGAACATGTTCACCCCTACATGCAGTTTGTTTTTCCTCGTCACTATGACTTCTACCAGCAGGACAATGGAACGTGTCACACAGGTCGCAGTGTACGTGCATAGTTCGAAGGGCTCCAGGATGAGTTTATCGTATTCCCCTAACCACCAAACTCCCCGGATTCAACCCAGTCGAGAATCTGTGGGACCACCTCGATCGCGCTGTTCGCGCTATGGGTCGTACCTACCACAGCTGACGACGGCGCTGGAGTAGGCGAGACTCCAAATATCTGTCGGTACCTTCAATAATCTCATTGACACTCTCCTTCCACTTGTCGCAGCGGACCTTGCTGCAAAACGTGCTTATTCAGGCTTTTGACAGGTGGTCATATTAATGTGTCTGGACAGCGTAATTTATACACACGTGGCCCCATCACATTACTGCAAACATAATTTCTGGAAGTTTTGTTGTGCATGGTTCACAAGTTTACGCGTATAATTTTATACAGTTTATACAGTTTAAATGGAGACTGTGCAAGAGCAGGTTTTGTGTGTTTTGCTGCTCGCAGAGATGCAGTCTGTTTCGTTTGTACAACAACGCTCTAGAACTCGATACAGGTGTCAGCCGCCTACGAAGAAAAGCATTCGATTCTGAAACAATAAACTAAATCTCCTAGAAAGCCACGGGCCTTCGGAAAAAACGTCGACTCCCTTACAGAAGCATTTCAACGAATCCCAAGCCAACCCGTTTGTGCTGATTCTGTGCAATTACAGTTTCCACGTTCAGCAGCCCATGACGTCCTGTACAATACGCTCCGTCTAAGAGCATACAAGACTGAAATGATTCACACAATGAAACGTAATGACAAATTTGTACATATGAACTTCGCAGTAGAAACGCTACAAATGATTGATGAGTCTCACAGCTACACTACGTGATAAAAAGTTTCCGGACACCTGGCTGAAAATGACTTACAAGTTCGTGGCGACCTCCATTGGTAATGTTGGAATTCAGTATGGCGTTGCCCTACATTTAGCCTTGATCAAAGCTTCCACTCTCGCAGGCATACGTTCAGTCAGGTGGTGGAAGGTTTCTTGGGGAATCGTAGCCTATTCTTCACGGAGTGCTGCACTGAGCAGAGGTATCGATGTCGGTCGGTGAGGCCTGGCACGAAGTCGGCGTTCCAAAGCATCCCAAACGTGTTCTGTAGGATTCAGGTCAGGACTCTGTGCAGACCAGTGCATTACAGAGATTTTACTGTCGTGTAATCACTCCGCCATAGGCTGTGCATTATGAACAGGGTGTCGATCGTGTTGAAAGATGCAATCGCCATTCCCGAATTGCTCTTCAATAGCAGGAGGCAAGAAGGTGCTTAGAACATCAATGTAGGCCTGTGCTGTGATACTGCGTTGCAAAACTACAAGGAGCAGAAGACCCCTCCATGAAAAACATGACCTCACCACAACACCACCGCCTCCAAATATTACTGTTGACACTACACACGCTGGCAGACGACGTTCACAGGACATCCGGCATACCCACACGCTGCCATCTGATCGCCACATTGTGTACCGTGATTCATCACTCCACACAACGTTTTTCCACTGTCCAATCGTCCAATGCTTATGCTCCTTACACCAAGCGAGGGGTCGTTTGTCACTTACTATCGTCATGTATGGCTTATGAGCAGCCGCTAGGCCATGAAATCCAAGTTTTCTCACCTCCCACCTAACAGTCATAGTAATTGTGGATTCTGATGTTGTTTGGAATTCCTGTGTGATGGTCTGGAAAGATGTCTGCCTATTACACACTACGACCTTCTTCAACTGCCGGTGGTCTCTGTCAGTCAACAGACCAGGTCGGCCTGTACGCTTTTGTGCTGTACGCGTGCCTTCACGTTTCCACTCCACATCGGAAACTGTGGATCTAGCGATGTTTAGGAGTGTAGAAATCTCCCGTACAGTCGCATGACACAGGTGACACCCAATCACCTGACCACGTTCGAAGTCCGTGAGTTCCCAGAGCGCCCCATTCCGCTCTCATACTATGTCTAATGACTACTGAGGTCTTTGATGTGGAGTACCTGTCAGTGTGTGTGTGTGTGTGGGGGGAACCACATTGCACCTAATATGAGAAACGTATGTTTTTTTTTTTTTTGGGGGGGGGGGGGGTCCGGATCCGGATACTTTTGATCACATAGTGTACCTCCAATGTGCGTGTTTCTCTGACGAAGTGACAACATGTAAGCTGTGAACTGGAGGAGGACCCCACTCCGAAAGTCAACGTTAGAGGTGGCTTAATGCGTTAGATTGTGATTGGACTATTCTTCTTCTTAGAAACGACAGCGACTGGAATTACGTAACCGGATATGCAGGAACAGTATGAAGGAGGAGGAGGAGGATATTAGTGTTTAACGTCCCGTCGACAACGAGGTCATTAGAGACGGAGCGCAAGCTCGGGTGAGGGAAGGATGAGGAAGGAAATCGGCCGTGCCCTTTCAAAGGAACCATCCCGGCATTTGCCTGAAGCGATTTAGGGAAATCACGGAAAACCTAAATCAGGATGGCCGGAGACGGGATTAAACCGTCGTCCTCCCGAATGCGAGTCCAGTGTGCTAACCACTGCGCCACCTCGCTCGGTGGAACAGTATGAACTCCCACCAATATCACATGAACCTTATTTCCAGCAAGAGGGGGACCAAGAGATGAATACTGTAAGCAGACGCAGAAGAATATAGGTTGCAGTAGTTACTTGGAGATGAAGAGGCTTCCCCAGGATAGAGTAGCATGGAGAGCTGCATCAAACCAATCTTTGGACTGAAGACCACAACACAACACAACACCACTAGCAGCACGTGTGAGGTGTGAGGCACGTTATTCATGACTAACAACTGCCTAAAAGAAACAGAAGGCCATATAATGCTGCTTCAGTCAAGAGGCTTTATTTTATCCACTACGCTTTTCGATGATCAACCGTCAGGTGAAAGGCGTCCTTACATGGCTGTCGTTAGTGGAAAGTATTGGTGGTTTTGTGCATCAGCATGTGAAGCGGCCAAGAGGCAGTGATATGCATTCTTGATAACTGAGTGAATTAACCGCGGAACTTACAAATTTAACATAGTAGATGGCTTGAGGCTATTGAAAGTACACTACTGGCGATTAAAATTGTTACACCACGAAGATGACGTGCTACAGACGCGAATTTAACCGACAGGAAGAAGATGCTGTGATATGCAAATGATTAGCTTTTCAGAGCATTCACACAGGGTTGGCTCCGGTGGCGACACCTACAACGTGCTGTCATGAGGAAAGTTTCCAACCGATTTCTCATACACAAACAGCAATTGACCGGTGTTGCCTGTTGAAACATTGTTGTGATGCCTCGTGTAAGGAGGAGAAATGCTACCATCACGTTTTCGACTTTGATAAAGATCGGATTTTAGCCTATCGCGATTGCGGTTTATCTTATCGCGACATTGCTGCTCGCATTGGTCGAGATCCAATGACTGTTAGCAGAATATGGAATCCGTGGATTCAGGAGGGTAATACGGAACGCCGTGCTGGATGCCAACGGCCTCGTATCACTAGCAGTCCAGATGACAGGCATCTTATCCGCATGGCTGTAACGGATCGTGCAGCCACGTCTCGATCCCTGAATCAACAGATGGGAACGTTTGCAAGACATCAACCATCTGCACGAACAGTTCGACGACGTTTGCAGCAGCGTGGACTATCAGATCAGAGACCACGGCTGCGGTTACCCTTGACGCTGCATCACAGACAGGAGGACCTGTGATGGTGTACTCAACGACGTACCTGGGTGCACGAATGGCAAAACGTCATTTTTTCGGATGAATCCAAGTTCTGTTTACAGCATCATAATGGTTACATCCGTGTTTGGCGACATCGCGGTGAAGGCACATTGGAAGCGTGTATTCGTTATCGCCATACTGGCGTATCACCCAGCGTCACGGTATGGGGTGTGCCATTGGATACACGTCTCGGTCACCTCTTGTTCGCATTGACGGCACTTTGAACAGTGGATGTTACATTTCAGATGTGTTACGACCCGTGGCTCTACCCTTCATTCGATCCCTGCGGAACCCTACATTTCAGGAGGATAATGCACGACCGCATGTTGCAGGTCCTGTACGTGCTTTTCTGGATACAGAAAATATTATACGGCTGCCCTGGCCAGCACATTCTCCAGATCTCTCACTAACTGAAAACTTCTGGTCAATGGTGGCCAAGCAACTGGCTCGTCACAATACGCCAGTCACTGTGGTATCGTGTTGAAGCTGCATGGGCAGCTGTACCTGTACACGCCAACCAAGCTCTGTTTGACTCAATGCCCAGACGTATCAAGGCCGTTATTACGGCCAGAGATGGTTGTTCTGGGTACTGATTTCTCAGGATCTGTGCACCCAAATTGCATGAAAATGTAATCACATGTCAGTTGTAGTATAATATATTTGTCCAATGAATACCCGTTTATCATCTGCCTTTCTTCTTGGTGTAGCAATTTTAATGTCCAGTAGTGTATTACCCCACTTGCACAGCAAGTACTTTTAATATCTTTAAAGCGTCTACTGTGTTACATCTATAAGTTCTGCGTGCGAAATTCAGCTTGCCCTTTCCTCATACGAAATCTGCGGATCATTGATGAAAAGGCAGATTTTATTTCTAGATCTTCGTAAGGCTTTGGACACAGTGTCCCACTGCACACTGTTAACGAAGGTCGAAGCAGAAGGAATAGGTCCTCAGATATGTGAGTCGCTCGAAGACATGTTAAGTAATAGCACCCAATACGTTGTCCTGGACGGACAAGGACATCGTCAGGAGTGCCCCAGGGTTGGGTCACTGGACCGCTCTTGTTCTGTATATACGAGGGCGTGATGAATAAAATGCGTCAGATTTTTTATGTGAAAACTCTTAAAGCATTTTAAAAAATCAAACGTTATTAACGTTCTACATCTTTATTCTTCATATTTACATATACATTTTTCTGTATTTCTTCCAACGGAAGACCCATTTGTTGATACAGTCGTTGTAGAATGTATGGCTTAGTTGACGGAACTACAATCTTACCTCGGCTTGCACCGCTTCATCACTATGAAAGTGAAGTCCTCGTAAGTGTTATTTAAGTTTTGGAAACCGATGAAAATCGGATGGGTTGGTTCAAATGGCTCTGAGCAGTATGGGACTTAACTTCTGAGGTCATGAGTCGCCTAGAACTTAGAACTACTTAAACCTAACTAACCTAAGGACATCACACACATCCATGCCCGAGGCAGGATTCGAACCTGCGACCGTAGCGGTCGCGCGGTTCCAGACTGTAGCGCCTAGAACCGCTCGACCACCCCGGCCGGCAAAATCAGATGTTGCCAAGTCGGGAATTTACGGAGGACGATAGATGATAGTGGACCCAAGGCGTCGGATTGTTACAGATGTCACAGTGCTCTTGTATGGTCTGGCGTTATCATGCTGAAAGAGAGTGTGCTCCACGGACGCACCGACAGTTACGTTACACACCGCCATTTTAGACACCACATTTCGGAGTCCTCTAGCAGCAGCACGTCCTCGTATCTAAATAAATGATCTGAAGGATAGGGCGAGTAGCAATTTGCGAAACTTTTTGCTGATGACAGTGTAATGCTCGGGGAAGGGTCGTCATTGTGTAAATGTGGGAGGGTACAGAATTCCTATTTCGTGTGATGAATGTCAGCTTGCTCTGAATGTAGATAAATGTAAGTCAATCCAGATGAGTAGCAGAAGCATTCCTGTGACGATCGAACAGAGTATTTGTGGTGTACTGCTTGACGCAGTGATGTCGATTAAATATCTAGGCGCGAAGTTGTGAAACGATATGAAATGGAGCGAGCACGTAAGGTAGAAGGGAAGGGGAATGGTAGAGTCCGGTTTATTGGGAGAATTTGCAGAAAGTAGAGCTCCTCTATAAAGGAGACCGTGTCTGGAGCACGAAAGAGTCTTGAATGCTGCTCGAGTGATTGGTACCACCTCTAGGTTTATTCAAACAGTGTATCAGTTTGCCTTTAAACTGTTGCTCATTACTTTACCTGCTGTGTATTCGCAGTCCTAGTGTTCACGCCCAAGTTTTATTGCAACGTACGACCACAGACGGTGAGAAGGACAACACGAACGATATTTGCGTGCGAATATTCACATGCTGCTGGTAAGCGTGATAAGCCACCAGTCATAACATCTTCATTGGAGCAATTGCCTGTAGGGTTGGACATCATCGTCTGGTGAACTGAGGTTACGCCGTCCGCTTACAGATCGTCTCTAATGAGTATTCTGCGACACATGTTCTTCTGGGTTCCATCACTTCCCAGAATTTGCCTTCCAATATAGCCGTCACTTTCTGAGCGCTGTACCGGCGCTTGTGAAGAGTACCGAGGTGGGAATAGAAGCCACTCTCGACTCGGCGACGATGTGTTGGCGGGATGCGGAGGGTCGGGTGTGTGTTTTTTCTGCGGACATCGCTCAGCCTCAAGTGTTGCTGCGTTCTCTGTACGGCGCTGTGTCGAATGATTGAGCACCGACACCAGCGGAGCAACGGGTTCCGGTTTGGCAGGCATGAACACAGGGGCCTACTGCCGCGATGAACGGGACTTTTTGTGCGCAGGGCCCGCACACTACGCGCCGCTGAGACGGACCTCTTACGAAACTATGCCTCAGCACGTCAGCACAGTGAAGAAATCTGCCATAAGGCCGCTGTGTTTTCTCTACGGCACGTTACGCAACGTCGTGGGCCTATTTCTAGCTGCCACAAAAAAGGTAAAAATTGTAACACCCTCTTGTTCAACGTATATCTGTACCTACGTCTGTACTTCGCAACCAACTTTTGGGTAGTACAATCTTTCCCCCTCTCACTGGTCCAACGCGAACGGCGCGTGGGGGCGAAACGTCCGTATAAGGTTATTTTTTCTGACTTTCTCGTCGCGATCATTTCGCGACACATACGGGAGAGCAAGTGATATAGGAGAGGAAGTGTTATGATGCCTGGCTGTTCTTGGAACTTAAGCTACTCAAATTTCATTTGTAATCCTCTCCTCGATGCACAACGCCTCTCTCGTTGTGTTGCGTTTACTGCACGATTCACTGACGAAAACCACCACTTTTCATTGTCTCTAGTCTCTCCCTAGCTCCTTCTCTGTTCCCTGTTAATCTAATCTTGTAGGCTGTAGTCAAGAATAGGTCGACGGAGCATTTCGTAATCCGCTTCATAGGCTGCTGAAAACATTTACGATTGCGCCACTCCAGACTGTTACTGCTAGCCGCTTTAGTGTTTTCACTGACTGCCAAAATCGTAATCGATACCTTCGCTTTACTTGTACATTATCCATTACATCATTTATTAACAGAGTGATTCACTTAAGGTGCTTTCGGAACAGTTTAAGAGAGTCTCTTTTCATTGTTATATTAATTACAGAGATATCGGTATCGATTTAGCTTCTTCAGACAGAGCTATAGTAATTTCTGCTGCTGGTATCGCAGTTCTAAAAGAGATCATTTCAGTAGCGTTTCACTCCCCAGAATCTGATTACTACACAGCCCAATCACATTAACGAGACCACCGCCTCTGTTCGACGCCACCGCGCAATAACCACTCACAGACAGCTTGAAATCTTCCCGTCGAATAAATAAAAGAAATACTGGTTAAAATTAATGCGTTTAGGCGATAATCTTCCCGTCTAGAATAAAGTCTTAAACTTACTTTCCGTCTAATGAAAGACAGAGAATTGAACTTGTTGTTCTTTGCAGCTTTCCTGTCTGACTTGCTGTTGACAATGTGTCTGGTCAGACAGTCTTTAGCGTACACAATGTTGTACGCCTTGTGCCTTTATTGGTAACAATGGATCAACACACCTCAGTGGTCTCGGCATTCTGGAAGCCGCAATGGATCAACACAAGTATGCCTCTACCCTTGGGAACCACGTCCACCCCTGCATGCAGTTTGTTTTTCCTCAGTGTGATGGCATCTACCAGCAGGACAAAAAAAATGGCTCTGAGCACTATAGGACTTAACATCTTAGGTCATCAGTCCCCTAGAACTTAGAACTACTTAAACCTAACTAACCTAAGGACATCACACAACACCCAGCCATCACGAGGCAGAGAAAATCCCTGACCCCGCCGGGAATCGAACCCGGGAACCCGTGCGTGGGAAGCGAGAACGCTACCGCACGACCACGAGATGCGGGCCCAGCAGGACAAACGGCTTGCAGTGTACGCGTATGGTTCGGGAAGCACCAGGACGGGTTCAGGCCACCAAAGTCCACGGATTTAAAACCAATTTACACTCATGCTCATAAATTAAGGATAATGCTGATACATGGTGAAACAACGCTCTGGTGGGCGGCTTGCGGTCTTAAATCACCTCGGGGTAACACCATGCGGTGCATGGTGGCGCTGGCAGCAGTCCATATACGCAGAGGTGTGTGTGTTGGTTCATGTCAGAGTACTGTGCAGCGAATAAGTGTACAGACGTTTTCAGACGTGCTAATGGTGACTGTGTGTTAAAAATGACTCAAAGAACGCATATTGATGACGTTACGAGGGGTAGAATACTAGGGCGACTGGAGGCTGGTGAAACACAGCAGGTCGTAGCATGCGCCCTCCGTGTGCCACAAAGTGTGATCTCAAGATTATGGCAACGATTCCAGCAGACAGGAAACGAGTCCAGGAGCTACAGTACTGGACGTCCACAGTGTACAACACCACAAGAAGACCGATATCTCACCATGAGTGGCCGCAGATGGCTATGGAGTTGAAAGTGAGTTTTAAAATTTATTGTAACAACGCATTTTTTTGTTTATGTGATACATTTTAAACTGTTTCCGCCCATTCAGTTCACGTAAGACCGAATGTTACATATTACATTTAGCTCGATTTTAAACCATCGTATCTCGACAACGGATAAAGATTAGTAGATGAAAATTGTTTTGACATTATCCATTTATCTAGTTTTGTGCATAGTTTGAACGGATTCGTACAAGCCGGCCGGTGTGGCCAAGCGGTTAAAGGCGCTACAGTCTGGAACCGCGTGACCGCTACGGTCGCAGGCTCGAATCCTGCCTCGGGCATGGATGTGTGTGATGTCCTTAGGTTAGTTAGGTGTAAGTAGTTCTAAGTTCTAGGGGACTGATGACCTTAGAAGTTAAGTCCCATAGTGCTCAGAGCCATTTGATTCGTACAAGCTTACAGTATAGAAGAAGGAACATCCCATAAAAACGAGTTTTTTGCACGTAATATGCAAACGAAGTACGATTTTTTTCAAACGGTTAAAACTTATCTTAGTTCAAGGTCTCAATAACCGGTGGACCAATTTTTAATTATCAATCTCGGTCTAATCTGGAGTTATTTTAGAGTGACAGCTCTTGCACGTAAAGTCCGAACGAGGGTGATTGTTTTTGCGTGAAAAATCCGAACGATGCACTTACAAATGATGTCGTTAACTAAGCATTAATTTAAGTCCAACTAAAATCCCTTGCAAAAGGATTTAATCGATTCGCTCAATTTTCCTGGCCACCAGCTCCGGTTCGTTGCTCAAACCCTGCTTAATATACGGTAACATAGCTACAATATGATAGAAGTTCGAATGGCTATACAAACGGCCGCTGATGCGGGCTAAACCACATGTTGCTAGCTCAAATAGGAACCGAGCAGGAACCCGCCCCCCACCCAGTCTGCTATTCTGCGCGCGGATTTTTCGTCCATATTTCTTACAGCGCTTCTGTGCCGTAACGATAATATGTATGAAAAGAAAATGTTCGTTTCCTGATATTCATTCTTGAAGATCAATAAGTGTAAGCATTGTTCAAATGGCTCTGAGCACTATGGGACTTACCATCTGAGGTCATCAGTCCCCTAGAACTTAGAACTACTTATACCTAAATAACCTAAGGACATCACACACATCCTTGCCCGAGGCGGGATTCGAACCTGCGACCGTAGTGGTCGCGTGGTTCCAGACTGAAGCATCTAGAACCGCTCAGCCACAGCTGCCGGCGTAAGCATTGTTGTACCCCAAAAAAGCATGTCGTAGATGAATGAGTGCTTGCTTGTGGACACCGCTACACTGCCTTAGAAAGCTACGAGTCGAGTGCTGTGCTGTGAACACATCGCACGAACGTCGACGGAGCGGGGCAAGAGCGGAAATTGTTACCCAAGTCCGTGGCGTGTGATTGCGTCAGTGAAGAAGACTTGCTGGGCGGAGAGGATTGACTCGGGACGCCGGTACTTTAGAGAAGGCGGCGCGCCTATCCCATTAGCGATCCCGCCGAGCCGGAGGGTGAGAGCTGCGGCTGATCCCTGCTCATTTGCAGACAAGGCGTGGAGCGAGAGAGCCGGAGGAGGAAGAGAACAAAACGAGTTGCGGCACGGCTTGTGTCGTGTCGCCTGCAGACCCTGTCCCGGGCGCCGGGTCCGCGGCGACCTCAAGGTCTCACTGGCACTCCTCCTCCTCCTCCTCCTCCTCCTCCACAGCTCCAGCCAGTCTGCCGCCTCGCTGGCTGACTGGCCCTTCGTGTTCTGCGGGCCCCTTGACACTGTGTTTGCTTTCCGTGTGTCACGGTGTAAGGCAGCTGGTACCACTTGCCTGTCGAGTGTTTACCGCCGGCGGCTGTGCCAACGAGAGGTTGGAGGGAAGCCAGTAAGGGAGTGCATAGGTGTAGCAGATGTAGACGGGGTCTACTACTTATCTACATCTACATTTATACTCCGCAAGCCATCCAACGGTGTGTGGCGGAGGGCACTTTACGTGCCACTGTCATTACCTCCCTTTCCTGTTCCAGTCGTGTATGATTCGCGGGAAGAACGACTGCCGGAAAGCCTCCACGTGCGCTCGAATCTCTCTAATTTTACATTCGTGATCTCCTCGGGAGGTATAAGTATGGGGAAGCAATATATTCGATACCTCATCTAGAAACGCACCCTCTCGAAACCTAGGTACACCGCGATGCAGAGCGCCTCGCTTGCAGAGTCTGCCACTTGAGTTTGCTAAACATCTCCGTAACGCTATCACGCTTATCAAATAACCCTGTGACGAAACGCACCGCTCTTGTTTGGATCTTCTCTATCTCCTGTCAACCCGGCCTGGTACGGATCCCACACTGATGAGCAATACTCAAATATAGGTCGAACGTGTCTTTTGTAAGCCACCTCCTTTGTTGATGGAATAAATTTTCTAAGGACTCTCCCAATGAATCTCAACCTAGCACCCGCCTTACCAACAATTAATTTTATATGATCATTCCAGCCGGCCGCGGTGGTCTCCCGGTCCTTGGCGCGCAGACCGGAACCGTGCGACTGCTACGGTCGCAGGTTCGAATCCTGTCTCGGGCATGGATGTGTGTGATGTCCTTAGGTTAGTTAGGTTTAAGTAGTTCTAAGTTCTAGGGGACTGATGACCACAGCTGTTAAGTCCCATAGTGCTCAGAGCCATTTGAACCATTTTTTGATCATTCCACTTCAAATCGATCCATACGCATACTTTCAGATATTTTACAGAAGTAACTGCTACCAGTGTTTGTTCCGCTATCACATAATCATACAGTAAAGGACCCGTCCCCGATTAATTTTTGTCCAGAAACAATAAAAAATGTATATACCAAAAGTTGTTGAGCTTCCAGGGGGACACTAACTACCGCTGACGGAAAAAATCTCAGCACCAGGAAGGAGTTGTGCAACATAAACGAAAGTTTAGAATTACATATTAATACCTTCAGTTGCTGACGGGCGTTGATATACATATCAACGGGAACAAGTGAAAATGTGTGCCCCGACCGGGACTCGAACCCGGGATCTCCTGCTTACATGGCAGACGCTCTATCCATCGGAGCCACCGAGGGCACGGAGGATAACGTGACTGCAGGGACTACCTCGCGCACGCCTCAGGTGAGACCCACATTCTCACCTTATATGTCCACGCACTACATTCGTAGTGTCCCTACATTCGTAGTGTCCCTACCCAACACACTCATTACTCTTGGAAGACATTCTTACCAAGTCCCGTAAGAGTTCGGGTAATATGTGTGCATCCGAACGAAAGAGGAAGGTCATGGCCGGTATTGCCAGACACCAGACAAATGGTTCAAATGGCTCTGAGCACTATGGGACTTAACTTCTAAGGTCATTAGTCCCCTAGAACTTAGAACTACTTAAACCTAACTAACCTAAGGACGTCACACACATCCATGCCCGAGGCAGGATTCGAACCTGCGACCGTAGTGGTCGCGCGGTTCCAGACTGTAGCGCCTAGAACCGCTCGGCCACCCTGGCCGGCGGACACCAGACACCATATCCATATAAGTACCGGGTGATCACAAAGTCAGTATAAATTTGAAAACTTAATAAACCGCAGAATAATGTAGATAGAGGTAAAAATTGACACACTTGCTTGGAGTGACATGGGGTTTTATTAGAACCAAGAAAAAAAACAAAAAAAAGTATTGCTAGACGTGTGAAAGATCTCATGCGCGTGTCGTTTGGTGATGATCGTGTGCTCAGCAACCACTTTCGTCATGCTTAGGCTCCCATGTGCGTGCGATTATTGGCTATGGGGTTACCTGAAGTCGCAGGTGTATCGTGATCGACCGACATCTCTAGGGATGCTGAAAGACAACATTCGACGCCAATGCCTCACCATAAATCCGGACATGCTTTACAGTGCTGTTCACAACATTATTCCTCGACTGCAGCTATTGTTGAGGAGTTATGGTGGACTTATTGAGCATTTCCTGTAAAGAACATCATCTTTGCTTTGTCTTACTTTGTTATGCTAATAATTTTTATTCTGATCAGATGAAGCGCCGTTTGTCGGACATTTTTTTGAACTTACGTATTTTTTTGGTTCTAATAAAACCCCATGTCATTCCAAGCATGTGTATCAATTTGTACCTCTCTATCTACATTATTCCGTGATTTATTCAGTTTTCCAATTTATACTGACTTTTTGATCACCCGGTATATAGTTCTGGCAATACCGGTCATGTCCTTCCTCTTCTGTGCGGATGCACACATATTACCCAAACTCTTACGAGACTTGGTAAGAATGTCTTCCACGAGTAATAAGTGTGTTGGGTAGGGACACTACGAATGTAGTGTGTGGACATATGAGGTGAGAATGTGGGTCTCGCAGGAGGCGTGCGTGAGATAGTCCCTGCAGTTGCACTATCCTCCGTGCCCTCGGTGGCTCAGATGGATAGAGCGTAGGCCATGTAAGCAGGAGATCCCGTGTTCGAGTCCCAGTCGGGGCACACTTTTTCACTTGTCCCCGTTGATCTATATCAACGCCCGGCAGCAGCTGATGGTATTAATATATAATTCTAATTTCGTTCTAGACGGCTGCAGGTCATCAATGGTGTCTGTTCTTTCGGACATGTCCGAAAGAACAGACCCCATATCCATGTAAGTATTAACTGAAGTTGGTAGGCATGTGTACATACGAACGGCCCTAGTGGCGCCACTATGAGGATGCAAATCAGGTTTGTTAAAATACACTCTATAATGGACGTGAGCGTTAGTTTCCTTTGAGATTAGATGTGGTGAGTTGTTAGACAAGAATGCCTTCAAGGCGACAAAGACATCATTATCAACACCTCCTTGAGTTTGAACGTGGTCGTGTAATAGAGCTACGAGAGACTGAGAATTTCTTCTGCGATATTGCAATAATTCAGCCACAGCTCATGATTACTGGCAGTGGTTGGCATGAGAGTATTTGGTCGCAAGAAGATTGGGCTCCAGACGGCCAAGTGGCACTACCGAGAGGGAAGACCTTCGTGTTCGGCGTGTGGCTCTGGCGCATCGTACTGCATCTGAAAAACGAACTGTTACAAATCGATTACTTCAAGGACAGCTTCGAACCAAATGCCCTATAGCTTGCATCCCGCTGACCTCAAACCACCGCCAATCGCGTCTTCAGTGCTGTCAAGTGAGAGATCATTGGAGGGCAGAGTGAAGGTCTGTTTGGTTTCTTATGAAAGCTGGTTCTGCCTCGGCCTCAGTGATGGCTGTGTATTGATTAGGAGAAGGCCAGTTGGCTCATGGCTCATGAGCACTATAGGACTTATTCTGCTGAGGTCATCAGTCCCTTAGAACTTAGAGCTACTTAACCCTAACTAACCTAAGGACATCACACACATCCATTCTCGAGGCAGGATTCTAACCTGCGACCGTAGCGGTCGCGCGGTTCCAGACTGTAGCGCCTAGAACCGCTCGGCCACCCCGGCCGGCAGAAGGCCAGTTGAGGGCCTGTAACCAGCCTGTCGGCGTTCTAGATCTGCCTCCTTGACGCACCGGAAAGAAACTTGGAGTTATGGTCTGGGGAGCACTCTCGTGGTTGACCCGCGCACCCAGACAGCAAATTTGTACGCCAATCTCATGGTTCCATCTGTTGTGCTGTCATCCATGAATAGCATTTCAGGAGGTGTTTTCCAGCAAGATACCGCTCGCCCACATACCGCTGTTGTGCAGAGGATCGATATGGGCCTGCTCGATCACCAGATCTGTCTCGAATCGAGCAACTATGGGACATCATCTGACGACAACTCTAACGTCATCCACAAACAGCATTAACCGTCCCTGTACTGCCCGACCAATTGCAACAGGCATGGAAGCCCATCCCACAACTGATAACTGGCACCTGTTCAACACAATGCATGCACGTTTGCAAGATGCATTCAACATTCTGGCGGTTACACTGGTTATTAATGTACCACCATTTCAGATTTGCAATGGCTTATCTTGCGCTTACACTGGCTTGTGATCTTGCAGTGTTAATCACCTGAATATGTTACCTAGACAGATGTATCGCCAAAATTTCATTACTTACATTAATTATTTTTTTGGTGCTGCGATTTTTTCCGTCAGTGTAGCATTATTGTTTTTGTGTTACGAAGAAATTCACAGCTGAAAAGAGGCGAGCCATCTAGCCTGTCTCTTTTCATAAATATTCAGATTCAGTGGGAAATTGGTAAACAGTAGAGTATATCGGCGCTGGTTTCTAGTAAAGAGATTTATTTACATTACAGAGGTTAAACAGATTTTCATTTTTCCAATTAACGCTCGTAATAAACTTGAGCTGGCAACTTCTTGTGACTCTGGAGGCGAGGCACGAGCGTCGTGTTGCACCGAGGATAGGCTAACGGCACAAGTGACGACAGTCGGGAGGAAACGACCCCCAAGAGTGTCCTTCTAGGGAATAGCGGCTCAGAGAGCAGTGCAATGACAGTTTACGGCCACTATGCAAAAGCGAAGGCTCCAGCGAGTCGCACCAGCCGGGCGCTGTCCATTGTAACACGAG
The DNA here is from genome assembly GCF_023864345.2 of Schistocerca serialis cubense. NCBI lineage: Eukaryota > Metazoa > Arthropoda > Insecta > Orthoptera > Acrididae > Schistocerca > Schistocerca serialis. The sequence goes on along the minus strand of NC_064645.1, from coordinate 253,164,593 downwards.
CCACGAAACAGCTTTCGCATCAGGGAGTGGAACGGCATTATGTGGGAGTTAAGGCGTCCATGCTGTCTCAAAGAGAAGTTGCCCATATGATAAAGTCTACCGACCGTCGAAAACTTCTGGAAACAGCCCATCCCGAGTGTGAGTGTGGGAGGAGCTGGGAGAGGGAGGAAACAGCCTCTCATCTGGCTCTTCATCTTCCGCACGGACTGTTTAGCGAGGATAGCTGTTTTAATAGAAGGCATCAATTGGTCAATTGCTCTTTGGCGTCAGATGAACTTAAGACATCGTCCGTAGTTTTGTATAAGAAAGGGAGTAAACGAATTCATTGGTGCTGTGTTTTACTTCTCCTCGAAGGAGATTTGTTTAACGAATGACTGCTTGTCGTAATTCTTGGCGGACAGTGGAGAGAAGACAATCTTTGTGCAAGTCGCAAAGAACGATGTGTCGCGGGGTGTCATACAACACTTGGATCATGGGACTGGATGGAGAAAAGAACTTCACTCTGGGGATTCTTACAAAACACTTGGTCGCTGGGCCTGAGTTACTACATTACTTCGTCGTGAGCAGCACTGGATTCACTACCTACTGCAGACTTCACTAGCAGATCATCGCAAGCGCTGTGCATCTGCACAAGCAGCCATGTCAACACTGCTCAGCTCACATGGCAAAGAATATTACGGTGAGCATGAATGCAGCACTGGCATGGTATGGAAATTCGGTTATTAGAATCTCATCGGCCTTTTAAGTTGCGAGTTTTCAGTCTATCAGCGCACGCTAAGATCCCTGGCTTTTTTATAACTTCTTCTAGCAGAGGGTTAGCCACTGTAGTCCATGTGCAGTCGATAGAAATAGTAAAGTTTCTTGGACAAACAAGTGGACAATTCAACGGTGTGGCCATGGTGACGGCCAAAAAAGATTGATTCTTCCTGCCGTTCTGTCGCATTTCCACGGCAACCCATGTTAATCGACTTATTGCTAACCGATTGACAAATACACTACTGGCCATTAAAATTGCTACACCACGAAGATGACGTGCTACAGACGCGAAATTTAACCGACAGGAAGAAGGTGCTGTAATGCAAATGATTAGCTTTTCAGAGCATTCACGTAAGGTTGGCGCCGCTGCCGACACCTACAACGTGCTGACACGAGGAAAGTTTCCAACCGATTTCTCATACACAAATAGCAGTTGACCGGCGTTGCCTGGTGAAACGTTTTTGAGATGCCTCGTGTAAGGAGGAGAAATGCGTACCATCACGTTTCAGACTTTGATAAAGGTCGGATTGTAGCCTATCGCCATTGCGGTTTATCGTATCGCGACATTGCTGCTCGCGTTGGTCGAGACTCAATGACTGTTAGGAGAATATGGAATCCGTGGGTTCAGGAGGGTAATACGGAACGCCGTGCTGGATCCCAGCGGCCTCGTATCAGTAGCAGTCGAGATGACAGGCATCTTATCCGCATGGCTGTAACGGATCGTGCAGCCACGTCTCGATCCCTGAGTCAACAGATGGGAACGTTTGCAAGACAACAACCATCTGCACGAACAGTTCGACAACGTTTGCAGCAGCATGGACTATCAGCTCGGAGACCATTGCTGCAGTTACCCTTGACGCTGCATCACAGACAGGAGCGCCTACGATGGTGTACTCAACGACGAACCTGGGTGCACGAATGGCAAAACGTCATTTTTTCGGAAGAATCCAGGTTCCGTTTACAGCATCATGATGGTCGCATCCGTGTTTGGCGACATCGCGGTGAACGCACATTGGAAGCTTGTATTCGACATCGCCATACTGGCGTATCAACCGGCGTGATGGTATGGTGTGCCATTGATTGTACGTCTCGGTCACCTCTTGTTCGCATTGACGGCACTTTGAACAGTGGACGTTACATTTCAGATGTGTTACGACACGTGGCTCTACCCTCCATTCGATCCCAGCGAAACCCTACATTTCAGCAGGATAATGCACGACCGCGTGTTGCAGGTCCTGTACGGGCCTTTCTGGACACAGAAAATATTCGACTGCTGCCCTGGCCAGCACATTCTTCAGATCTCTCACCAATTGAAAACGTCTTGTCAATGGTGGCCGAGCAACTGGCTCGTCACAATACACCAGTCACTACTCTTGATGAACTGTGCTATCGTGTTGAAGCTGCATGGGCAGCTGTACCTCTACACGCCATCCAAGCTCTGTTCGACTCAATGCCCAGGCGTATCAAGGCCGTTATTACGCCCAGAGGTGGTTGTTCTGGGTACTGATTTCTCAGAATCTATGCACCCCAATTGCGTGAAAATGTAATCACAAGTCAGTTCTAGTATAATATATATGTCCAATGAGTACCCGTTTATCATCTACATTTCTTCTTGATGTAGCAATTTTAATGGCCAGTAGTGTACACTGCACTTCACTGTCATGAGTTGCGGCGGCAGTGAATAGTCAAGTTACCAACTGGCATCAGTTTGGAACATTTACAGTGCTCCAAAGAGATCAGTGTGAATTTTAAGCGGGCGACTAATACTTGGCAGGTAAACTTGTAGTCCTTCTTATCTCCGCAGACGCCAAATCGTTTTAGCTTGTCCTCCCGGGGAATGATCGTAGGAAGGTGATCGAGTAGCAAGGGTATTAACTACTTTTTGCTCGCGTTATATCGGGTGACGGGTCTTATTCAATTTGCTATATTTTCCAGGATCTGTTGGATGTTCTGTATGGGAGAGGCGGGCAACGAGGACTGCATGGAGTCTGCCAACGTGACGCCATAGCGCCTCGGTCAGGGTTGTCGGACTTTCTATCGCCGCGTTTTTAGAACCGCAGCTCGGTGACAGCGGGGTGTCTGCCAAGCCAGCGCCTCACTAGGCTCAGTATTTCGCCATGTTAGTTACTCTTCCCACCCCGGAGTTCGTACACTTGTGACTGGTGGTAAGATCCGTGACCAGGGATCTTAATTTTATTGGGTATTTGTGCACGGAACGAAATCATTTATGGAACTCTATAGAGGACCACCAGAGAGAGAAGATTTGGAGTAGAGGCTGGAGACTGGTCAGGTTAATGAGTATTGACTGTCTTGGCAGCTTTGATCCTGACCACTGGTCAGCATAACTCGGCTTTGACATTGTCGAAACATCGTCCAAGGTCACTGCTCCTCAGGGTAATCATCGGTCCTAATTACAGCCTGTAGTGCAGACCACAGCTGATAGCTGGCTCTACACGAATCGAGCACGGCGACTAGTAAAGTATTTGGCAGTACAGGTAAATTAGAGATCAGTTTCTTTGACATCCCCAGCAGCGCGCTTGCCCTCACAGTAACCTCAGCAGATCTAATTGACTTGTGGGATTCAATAGATGAGCTCTGTTACTCGATCACTGTAGCACAGGTTAGAGAATTAGCAATCTGTTAGGATAATCAGCCCACTCACAGTAGAGGAAAGAGTTCTAAAATCCTTTGATAAGCCCCCCACTTCAATTTTTCCAACAAATTGTACATGGAAACTTGTACTTGTCATGTGTTTGAATAGCCATGTATTGTCATAATATTTGAAGACTGGACTCATTAGTTCTTTAAATGAATAGATCTCATTGGAATACTAAATCCCACTATTATTTCAGTAGTTATAGAACCAGAATACCCTGCATCTAATCACATTTTGGGGAGAGATTATTCAATATATAGTAAATTATCTAATGGGGTCAATCCATGAACTGTCAGTAAAGACGGGGCCAAATATATGCTTTTGCATTGCGTTCAGACATCCTTGCACAGAAAACGGAGAGTGGGACTTCCTGAGGTTGGAGTGTATCTTTACAACATTGATACAGGTTTTATTCAAATCAGTGGACTTGTCTCACCTCACCAGCAGGCACCCTTTCAATCATAGGTCCAGGTTACTTCGTCTACGACACTAGCGCTGCGCGGTAACCAATTTTCCCGCAGGTAGGCTGCGAACACCGCATGGCACCACGGTCCGTTGTTAGTATTTTCCCAGACGTTTCAGCTGCAACGTCGAATAAACTAAATACGTTAGGAGCGCCCTAGGAAAAAAGTCTGGTAAACCATTGCGGCATTTAGCACTTGAGACTGGTGTGTCAGTAAATCTTCTCACCAGCTGTGCACAGGCTCAAGCTTTAGCATTACACAGTATCGATGGTGCTTCAACTGACCCCTTTGATATTCTGTTGCTCGTTATCACTGCTGCAACTGGTTAGTGCATTCTGCGTATGGTGGAGAGAATGATCTTGAAATGCTCTTTTTCAGACGAAATATGGCTTTATTTATCTAGATAAGAGAATTAGCAGTAGAATCAGCCTTAATGTTCTGAAAGCGGCGTGCAAATAGGAATGTGGTGTGCAGTTAGTGTAAAACGAGTTACTTGACCTATCTTTTTCCAGCAAATCGTACCACCTGGTAGGTTTGTTTTGCAATATACTGAAATCCTTAGAGCACAAAGAACTAGAAAACATATATACTTATTTCATGCAGGACAATCAAAGAGTGAAAACCTCAAATTCGTCCCTGGCAGTGCTACGAGGTGGTTTTGGTAACAGAAACTATGCTATCATCAAAAAGTCCCGTAAAATACTCAAGACATTGTCTACACTACGTTGTCAGTCGTCTTCAGACGTACTGCTCGGAAAAAGTTCAAAGAATGGTAGTTTTGTTTCTGTTATCGCTAAATACGGAAGAGAGAGTCACGGATATGATAAGCGAGTTGGGGTGGCAATAAAACAAAGCAACTTTCTCTTCCGAACGCGAAAAAATTTGACGCGCTCCTACACACAGCGAAATGACCATAGTAATAGAATGAGACAGATTAAGGCTCACACGGAAAGATTTGAGTGTTCATTTTTCCAGCCAGTATAATTTACTGACAATTATATTGACTGACGATAATGAACGCAGATTCATACGACGACGTTGTGTCATTTACAGGCAACACATTGACTGATAATTTCATCTTACCCACTTGCTATTTGACAGCGGCACTGCAGAGAAGTAGTCTAACCTCTGCCAAATGCTTAAGTGCGAACTGCAGAGTAATCATGTAGATCTAACACTGCCAATTTACTTACCTCTATCCGTCGCTGGTTAGATTTTGGACGCGACATCAGCGTTTTAAATTTTGCTAACATTTCACCACAGGTACGCTAGCTTTCTTCGCTAAGCTTCCATGCTTATACGGCAGTGTGTAGGTCATCTTATCACCCATACGATTATTATGAATTACTACTTTTCAGCTGAGCAATATGACCTGATGGGTGTTACGGTCTGTGCTCCGTTTAGTAAGTTGACAATGAACGAACAGTATTCAAATCAGTGGGCGTTATTGTATATTTAAAAATCTGTATCTTGCATTGCCACTTTCGGGCACGGTCTATGAGTATCCTCAAATGCATCTATAGCAACAAATCGCCCTTGTCTCCTCAAAATATCGGGTTTCATGCGTATTTGTGCGCATCACGGACGTTAACGTTCATTATCTTGTAGTGTATACCTCACCAGAAGTTCTGAGTCACCTCGATATGACATCAAGGTGTGCAGGTATTGTGACTGTTCCTGTACCAATCGGAGGGTCACCCCTGACATTGTTTCTAAACATACACATACTTACCATGAGCGCTATCTACGAAAGTCAATCGCGACGAATGATCGGGTCGGCATCATCGCGTTACACACACAATGCTTGTCAACCAGGGATGTTGATCGATGTGTGCACTGTAGTCAAAGTGATGTGGTGCGGACATGGAATCTGTTCCACATGACAGGTTGTGTTGAGGACTTACACCACACAGCCCATGCAGGTTCGACAGGTTGCCGATATCTACTATTTTTGAGTCAAAGGAATCATGGGCCGAGTGCTCCAGAACTGAATTCGTCGTTCGTAGGGACTACAGGACATCACGTATCGCACCAAACGATTGCTTGGTGCGAATCTAAATATACGACTACCACGATGAGCACTGCGTCGCACTCATCGACAGCGTGGACTCCGTTACAGATGGGCAAGAAATCATGCAGAATGGACGTCCCAGGATTGGCGTCAGCTGTTGTTTACAGACGGAACCCGGATCAGTTTGCACTCTGATAATCGCAAACAACGTGTCTGGAGAAAACCCTAACTACATCTAACGCCTCAAACACTGTGTTCCACATTTGCAACAAGGTGGTGTTGAAGTGAGATTCTAGAGTGGCGTTATGGGGGCCACCGTACACCTCTCGTGGTTTTTTAGGGTAATATCACTGCTTTTCGGTACAGGGACGAGATTCTGCAAAGAATAGTGGAACTGTATCGCCAAAATTTTGATAACAATTCTATCTTAGTGGATGACCCCTCGCGTGCTTTTCGTGCTGTTCGCTTGAGCACCTCCCTTCCGCATGCCAAGATCACCAGAATGGAGTGGCCTACCTGTTCCCCGGACATGAACCCAACACACATGCATGCGATAGAGTCAAATGAGCTGTTTTTGGACGTCGAGAACGACCACGTTCTCTGCACGACTTACGCAGAATCGCCATTTAAGAGTGGGACAGCAGTTTGGACCAGGGCTGGCTTGACGATCTCGTCGATGGTGTAGCACGACAGATTCAAGTCTGCATTAGAGCAAGGTGCCTGACGCTGCTCAGGAGTCCTGCGAAAAATCCCCGATGGGAAACGATTTTGTCATAACACAAATGTTCTTCCTTTGTTTCTGTTCTTGTTTTGGTGAATTGGACACATTGCGCGCTTCAGATCCAGTTTTTGTTTGCTGAGCCGTTAATTTCGAAATAAAGAGGCAATGAAAAACTTGTATTGATTTGTGTATAAATGGCAGTTGTTTATTGGATTGACACACGTATTGCAGCAGTTATTCGGAGATAATGTGACCTGCTCAGGTCAGACTAGCGTGGAGAGCTGCATCAAACCAGCTTTCAGACTGAAGAGCACAACAATAGTCGCCAGTGTGTGGGTGGAAGTTTGCCCATAGCAGTAGGTACGTGGAGTGCCCAATAGCTGGCGCTCGCATGGCTGCAACCCACGTCTGGCAGACCTCTGACGCGCCAGAATCGTGGCCATGGAGGCTGGGGGTCACACCTCAGTTGAGGCGGAGTGGCAGACTTCGCTCCGTGGAGCGTGCACGGCGCTATGGCTTTCCTTTCGACAGTACGGGCGCATTGTTCCCGGCGATCAATATGTATGAAAATCAGCCGGCTGCGTGACCTGCACGAGGCCGAGGGTCGCCGGGGTGAGGTAGGCGCGTGCCTCATCTCTCGTTATGTGCCGAGCTCCGCATTGTTCTCAGTGGAATGGGTGCCCAGCCTACCAGTCACCAGGGGAGCACCACAGGTTTTCATTCAGGAGTGAAATAACCGTTGCTCGAACGTTTGTATCACTGGTCGGAGGGAGGACTCGATTATGTATCGATACTGCTGACGTCAAGCTGTTGTACAATTGTGAAACATGTTTATTCTCTCGGATTATGATGTTTCTGGATTGTGAAAATCACCTCTATGAAAATCAACATCGACTCCGCAAGCAGAAATCTTGCGAAATACAATTCGCTCTGTTCGACCACGAAATCCAGGCAATGGCGCCAATATTGATATTGTGCTGCATGCTTCTGGAAGGCATTCCGTTTGTGGTGTCACCGCCAGACACCACACCTGCTAGATGGTAGCTTTAAATCGGCCACGGTCCATTAGTACATGTCGGACCCGCGTGTCGCCACTGTGTGATCGCAGACCGAGCGTCACCACAAGGCAGGTCTCGAGATACGGACTAGCACTCGCCCCAGTTGGACGGACGACTTTGCTAGCGACTACATGGACGAAGCATTGCTCATTAGCCGAGCCAATAGTTAGAATAGCCTTCAGCTAAGTCAATGGCTATGACCTAGCAAGGCGCCATTAGTAACATTGCATGTATCTAAAGAGTCTCACTTGTATCGCCACAATCTCCAGATGTACCAAAAGGATGGATTAAAGTTAAGTATTCCAGAAGCTACGTACTTTTCTTTATAGCATTCATTACGTATCCTGTTTCAGACCTCACGCCATCCTGCTTTAACTTAGCGCGTGCCTTTCGGCTTCCTCTCATTGTGTCTAGGCTGTCTTGTCTAGACACAACACAGTTCACATCCAAAATGTCATTTAGTGTTCAAAATACGGGCCTACCTACTCTCGGACGAGACTTGTGAATGAATTTAGGGCTTTTTGAGAGACAGAAGTTAATACGTTGCTATTGAAGGACGTGAAGGTGATTTCTGAAGAACCCCAAGAGAGTGTTATAGGGGCATTACTGTTTACAATATATACCAATGATCTAGTGAATAGCGCAGTAAGCTCTTAGTGGGAAAAAATCAACAGATGCAAAAGTAATATCGGGAGTACCACAATGATTTTTTTTTTAATCGTCCGTCTTGGCGCGGCCCGCCAAGAATTCCTCTCTTGCGCCAATCCCTTCATCTCAGAACAGCATCTGCATCTGCCAGAGTTCTGGAAGTGGCGTGCTGAAGCGTGCACCTATCCAAACGGGTTCAAGTGCTCGATTATTTGTTAGATGTATTCAACTCTCCGTCTTACCCTGCAGACTTCCCCCTTTGCAGTTATCTCTAGCACCGTGGATGTTATTCCCTGATGCTTTATCACATCTCTTATCATCCTGTTCCTTCTTCTTGTCGTGTTTTCCACACGCTCCTTCCTTGGCCGATTCTACAGAGAACCTCATCGCTGCTTATCTTATCAGTCCACCCGATTTTAGATAGAGTGCTCATACTAACATTCGTGAATATTTCTTTTATATCTCTTGGCATAGTTCTATGGGAGTTGAAGTTCTGGCTGATCATGTAATTAACTGCTGGTAGGATGTTAGAGACGCGCATAGCCTTCTCTGTGGTTTCGTTCTTCATCTTCGTGCCGGCCGGAACACGTGTCGACCCATTTTGCATTCCATATTGACAAAATAACTCACGGTATATGCGTACATCTGTAGATATCAAGACGGAAATGATTCCGGAACCCTTCATGCATACTTTGTGATCAATAAAGTCAATCTTCACCTGCTATATAACTTTTTATGCGACCTAACCAGCTTAACTATAGATGTACGCGAATTACTAGAATGATCACCAGCCACCTACGTGACTTTACGTCACACCTTTAACATGCAGACAGTTCCACGAAAACATTCCTCAGACCATAACGCTCCCTTCTCCGGCCTGGACCCATCCAACGATTGTTGAAGGGTGTTTTCCATCTATTAAAATGGTTCAAATGGCTCTAAGCACTATGGGACTTAACATTTGAGGTCATCAGTCCCCTACTTAAACCTAACTAACCTAAGAACATCACACACATCCATGCCCGAGGCAGGATTCGAACCTGCGACAGTAGAGGCAGCGCAATTCCTGACTGAAGCACCTAGAACCGCTCGGCCACAGCGGCCGGCGCCATCTATTCGATGGAGCACAAAACGTCTTTAACCTGAAAGGCTACCTATCGCCACTAACAAGGGAACCTCCTCATCGCACCCCCCCTCAGATTTAGTTATAAGTTGGCACAGTGGATAGGCCTTGAAAAACTGAACACAGATCAATCGAGAAGACAGGAAGAAGTTGTGTGGAACTATGAAAAAAATAAGCAAAATATACAAACTGAGTAATCCATGTGCAAGATAAGCAACATCAAGGATGGTGTGAGCTCAGGAGCGCCGTGGTCCCGTGATTAGCGTGAGCAGCTGCGGAACGAGAGGTCCTTGGAACAAGTCTTCCCTCGAGTGAAAATTGTAATTTTTTATTTTCAGTCAATTATCAAAGTTCAGGCACTCACACATAATCAACTTCGCTCTCCAAAATTCCATGATATCTTCAGATTTGCTTGGACATATGCAGGATTTGACGTGCTACCCACGGAAAAATTTGAAAACGTTAAAAACATGTGTTTTGACAGAGCACAGGGAAAACTGTGCGACTGTGAAACTGTTGCATTCAATTGTTGCAGTTTATGTGACAAACTCTTATGTTTTCATCATTTTTGTGGGAGTGATTAACACATCCACAAGAAAACCTAAATCGGACAAGGTAGAAGAATCTTTTTACCCATTCGCCAAGTGTGCAAGTTAGGTGGGTCGACAACATATTCCTGTCATGTGACGCACATGCCGTCACCAGTGTCGTATAGAATACATCAGACGCGTTTTCCTGTGGAGGAATCGGTTGACCTATGACCTTGCGATCAATTGTTTTCGGTTCCCATTGGAGAGGCACGTCCTTTCGTCTACTAATCGTACGGTTTTGCGGTGCGGTCGCAAAACACAGACACTAAACTTATTACAGTGAACAGAGACGTCAATGAACGAACGCACAGATCATAACTTAGCGAAAATAAGGAAAGTAAACTTTTCACTCGAGGGAAGACTTGAACCAAGAACCTCTCGTTCCGCAGCTGCTCACGCTAACCACGGGACCACGGCGCTACTGCGCTCACATTATCCATGATGTTGCTTATCTTGCGCATGGACTACTCAGTCTGTATATTTTGCTTATTTTTTTCATAGTTCCACACAACTTCTTCCTGTCTTCTCCATTGATCTGTGTTCAGTTTTTCAAGGCCTATCCACTGTGTCAACTTATAACTAAATCTGATGGGGGTGCGATGGGGAGGTTCCCTTGTAAGTGGACGTCAGGTTGCGGTACTAATGTGCAAATTCCAGACGTCGTCGCCTGTGAACGGCAGTCAGCATGGGTGGATGAACCAGGCGCCTGCTGCGGAAGCCCGAACGCGGCAACAGTCGTTGAGGTGACACTGCCGGTAGCCTCTTGGTTCATCTGGGCGGTCAGCTGTTCAACAATTCCACTTCTGGTCGCCCGTACAAATGTTCACAGCCGTCGTTCACCCGTAACATCTACGGCCTATGATGCATCACAGTTGCCTCGGCGCCGGTTCTCGATAAGGCCATTTTGCCATACACGGTATACTTTAAGCACGGCGCATGCGAACAGTTTAAAAACTGACCCGTTTCGGTATTGCTTCCACCCTGAGCCCGAAATCAAGTGATGATCCCCTTTTGGACTTGAGACAAACCGATCCGTTGCCCATAACGACAACGACAGCATTGTTTTTCACGTCCTTCCCCCCCACCCCCCCCCCACCCTGCCTGGACACGCTTTATACACCCTGCACTGTTAGTGTTGCCACCTGCTATCTGTGAGCTCTTACTGTACGTTGATGCCGAACATAGGCGGTGGTCACATTAATGTGACATCGTTCTTGTGCAACGCAACTAGCTCTTTATTCGCACGAAGTAATGGCCGCTATCGACAGGGGATCTCAAGTTGATTCCGTATGTCTAGATTTCCAGAAAATTTTTGACACCGTTCCTCACAAGCGACTTCTAATCAAGCTGCGGGCCTAAGGGGTATCGTCTCAGTTGTGCGACTGGATTCGTGATTTCCTGTCAGGAAGGTCGCAGTTCGTAGTAATAGACGGCAAATCGTCGAGTAAAACTGAAGTGATATCAGGTGTTCCCCAGGGAAGCGTCCTGGAACCTCTGCTGTTCCTGATCTGTATAAATGACCTGGGTGACAATCTGAGCAGTTCTCTTACGTTGTTCGCAGATGATGCTGTAATTTACCGTCTAGTAAGGTCATCCGAAGACCAGTATCAGTTGCAGAGCGATTTAGAAAAGATTGCTGTATGGTGTGGCAGGTGGCAGTTGACGCTAAATAACGAAAAGTGTGAGGTGATCCACATGAGTTCCAAAAGAAATCCGTTGGAATTCGATTACTCGATAAATAGTACAATTCTCAGGGCTGTCAATTCAACTAAGTACCTGGGTGTAAAATTTACGAACAACTTCCGTTGGAAAGAGCACACAGATAATATTGTGGGGAAGGCGAGCCAAAGGTTGCGTTTCATTGGCAGGACTTTTAGAAGATGCTACAACTCCACTAAAGAGACACCTTACACTACACTCGTTCGTCCTCTGTTAGAATATTGCTGCACGGTGTGGGATCCTTACCAGGCGGGATTGAAGGAGGACATCGAAAGGGTGCAAAAAAGGGCAGCTCGATTTGTATTATCACTTAATAGGGGAGAGAGTGTAGCAGATATGATAGGCGAGTTGGGATGGAAGTCATTAAAGCAAAGACTTTTTCGTCGCGGCGAGATGTATTTACGAAATTTCAGTCACCAACTTTCTCTTCCGAATGCGAAAATATTTTGTTGAGCCCAACCTACATAGGTAGGAATGATCATCAAAATAAAAAAAGAGAAATCAGACCTCGAACAGAAAGGTTTAGGTGTTCGTTTTTCCCGCGCGCTGTTCGGGAGTGGAATGGTAGGGAGATAGTATGATTTTGGTTCGATGAACGCTCTGCCAAGCACTTAAATGTCAATTGAAGAGTAATCATGTAGATGTAGTATACTGACGGAGCGTTGGCACCTACTGCGTCGGCAGCATCGGGAATGGAATGGTAGGGAGATAGTATGATTGTGGTTCGATGAACGCTCTGCCAAGCACTTAAATGTCAATTGAAGAGTAATCATGTAGATGTAGTATACTGACGGAGCGTTGGCACCTACTGCGTCGGCAGCATCGCTTGTGGATGCTTGGCGCACTCCGTCACCTGCGCCAAGGTCCCGCACCCAGCGTACGCGCTGGCCGGCGGTGTCTCCAGAGGTTACCTCACCTGCCGCAGCCTCCTGGACAGCCGCCAGGAAGAGGCTGTTGATATTCCAGGCAGCCAGGTACCCGCCGGTCCCCGTCCGGCGATGGAATGCGACCTTGCGACACGTCGCGGCACCTCTTACCTGCCGGACGCTCTCGCATCTCTTTTAGCGTTTTTTGGGATGCTGAGGAATGATGTCACCGCGTTTGAAACTAACGAACCGACCACACCTCGCCTGACGTAATCGCGTGGCCCGACGGGTTTTTTCATTGACCCTTCTTCCTAGCAAGGCCGCGAGGGTTTACGAGGCTGCTGCTGGCGTCGCCCGCCCCCCTCCCCTCCACCCACGAAGAACAACGTTTCGGCCACCTCAGTTCTTATATGCTTTCTAGAAACTCGTAACCCAACCATTTAGATATGAGTCAGTCGTAATTGGTCGAAAATATTCAAGTTTTCAATGGAAGTGACAACTGACCCTTCTTGTTGTGGTCTTCAGTCCTGAGACTGGTTTGATGCAGCTCTCCATGCTACTCTATCCTGTGCGAGCTTCTTCATCTCCAAGTACCTACTGCAACGTACATCCCTCTGAATCTGCTTAGTATATTCATCTCTTGGTCTCCCTCTACTATTTTTACCCTCCACGCTGCCCTCCAGTAATAAACTAGTGGCCGGCCGCGGTGGTCTCGCGGTTCTAGGTGCGCAGTCCGGAACCGTGCGACTGCTACGGTCGCAGGTTCGAATCCTGCCTCGGGCATGGATGTGTGTGATGTCCTTAGGTTAGTTAGGTTTAAGTAGTTCTAAGTTCTAGGGGACTAATAACCACAGCAGTTGAGTCCCATAGTGCTCAGAGCCATTTGAACCATAAACTAGTGATACCTTGATGCCTCAGAACATGTCCTACCAACCGATCCCTTCTTCTAGTCAAGTTGTGCCACAAACTCCTCTTCTCCCCAATTATATTCAATACCTCCTCATTAGTTATGTGATCTACCCATCTAATCTTCAGCATTCTTCTGTAGCACCACATCTCGAAAGCTTCTATTCTCTTCTTCTCCAAACTATGTATCGTCCATGTTTCACTTCCATACATGGCTACACTCCATACAAATACTTTCAGAAACGACTTCCTGACACTTAAATCTGTACTCGACGTTAACAAATTTCTCTTCTTTAGAAACACTTTCCTTGCCATTGCCAGTCTACATTTTATATCCTCTCTACTTCGACCATCATCAGTTATTTTGCTCCCCAAATAGCAAAACTCCTTTACTACTTTGTCTCATTTCCTAATCGAATTCCCTCAGCATCATCCGACTTAATTCGACTACATTCCATTACCCTCGTTTTGCTTTTGTTGGCTCTGAGCACTATGGGACTTAACTGCTGTGGTCATCAGTCCCATAGAACTTAGAACTACTTAAACCTAACTAACCTAAGGACATCACACATATCCATGCCCGAGGCAGGATTCGAAACTGCGACCGTAGCAGTCACGCGGTTCCAGACTGCAGCGCCTAGAACCGATCGGCACTCCGGCCGGCTTGCTTTTGTTGCTGTTCATCTTATATCCTCCTTTCAAGACACTATCCATTCCGTTCAACTGCTCTTCCAAGTCCTTTGCTGTCTCTGACAGAATTACAATGTCATCGGCGAACCTCAAAGTTTTCATTTCTTCTCCATGGATTTTAATACCTACGAATTTTTCTTTTGTTTCCTTCACTGCTTTAACATAGACAAATTTAACGTATTGCGAATACATGAAAGAAGGATAATTATATGATAGCGGAACAAACTGTAAAATATCTGGGACTATGCGTACGGAACGATTTGAAGTGGAATGATCATATAAAATTAATTGTTGGTAAGGCGGGTGCCAGGTTGAGATTCATTGGGAGAGTAGTCCATCAACAAAGGAGGTGGCTTACAAAACACTCGTTCGACCTATACTTGAGTATTGCTCATCATTGTGGGATCTGTACCAGGTCGGTTTGACAGAGGCGATAGAGAAGATCCAAATAAGAGCGGCGCGTTTCGTCACAGGGTTGTTTGGTAAGCCTGATAGCTTTACGGAAATGTTTAGTAAACTCCAGTGGCAGACTCTGCAAGAGAGGCGCTCTGCATCGCCATGTAGCTTGCTGTCCAGGTTTCGAGAGGGTGCGTTTCTGGATGAGGTATCGAATATATTGCTTCCCCCTACTGGAAATGAGCGTTTGGCGTCATTGGCCGGGAGGCCCCTCGCGGGGCAGGTCCGGCCGCCATATCGCAGGTCTTATTACATTCGGCGCCACATTGGGCGACCTGCACGCCGGATGGGGATGAAATGATGATGAACACAACACAACACCCAGTCCCTGAGCGGAGAAAATCTCCGACCCAGCCGGGAATCGAACCCGGGCCCAGAGGACGGCAATCCGTCACGCTGACCACTCAGCTACTGGGGCGGACTTCCCCCTACTTATACCTCCCGAGGAGATCACGAATGTAAAATTAGAAAGATTCGATCGCGCACGGAGGCTTTCCGGCTGTCGTTCTTCCCGCGAACCATGCGCGACTGGAACAGGAAAGAGAGATAATGACAGTGGCACGTAAAGTGCCCTCCTCCACACACCGTTGAGTGGCTTGCGGAGTATAAATGTAGATGTAGATGTAAAAGTGCACAAATAACTATCGCCAGTCACATTTATTAACGATGTCACTCTACATTTCAGAGGACTTCACCTTTTGGTGAATTTATTTAGAAGTAACTTTTGAATAGTTTCTGGCCAGTCTGTTGTACTGCCTGATAGGAGACTTTGCTTAGCTTATATTATCTAGACATGTTTGTCATATTTTAACACACTCACCTGATACCTTACAAGCCACAAGTTTTACCCCCTCCCCACTAGCAAGTACATCCCACATCACAGACCGTCATAACGAAGACCGGCTACCTAACGAAAAAAGTGAAGCATGCAGGGGTATGGATAGCGGTTATCACTGAAACAACCTGTTTTCGGTTAAATCATCATTTTAACGCCAATTTAAGAGGGTTATCAAAACCGCTCAAAATAAGCGGTTTCTGAAATAACCGGTTTTCGGTTTTTTATTCCTAACACTTCCTGTACCAAATGAATAAATCGCACAAAGACTGAAAAATTTTGACTGCTTAAGTTTCCAGATACGAAGGTCGAAAAACACGGAGTGGTTGGCTACAGCAAAAAAAGTCGAAAAATATTCTCCTACTGATTCTAATTTTTTGAAACTCTGCTCAAAAAGCGTCTTGTTGTATTCGGACAGTACGAATAATCAGTGCAACAGGGTAATAACTGGGGTTGAAGAATTTTATTTTTCCCGTTAATTTGTCCATTTTCAAGGGTTACAAGTAAATAAAATCATGTTATGTAGGTAGATAAATGCACCAGATCAGCTGCCTCCTATTTTTAACGTAAATTATGAATGAACTGTTAAGTCTTACGTTTTCTGCTTGAACGAATATTATGTCACAAGTTGGTTGTGGCTCCACCTGTTTTTAATCTTTTAAGGTTCAAATGGCTTTGAGCACTATGCGACTTAACTTCTGAGGTCATCAGTCGCCTAGAACTTAGAACTACTTAAACCTAACTAACCTAAGAACATCACACACATCCATGCCCGAGACAGGATTCGAACCTGCGACCGTAGGGGTCGCTCGGGTCCAGACTGTAGCGCCTAGAACCGCGTGAATCTTTTAAGGCAAATGGAGCATTGTACTTCATTGATTTCACACTTGGTAAAATAGTTCCAGCCTAGGGATGGAGCCATTCTGTAATACAACTAATGTCCGACGATGACAGTGAGAAACTACCATACAGAGAAGGTGAGGCACGTCCTGCACACTTCATGTACGCGCTTACCATCCAATAGGACACGCCACATCGTAACTGGTACGTTACTGTCTCAGCAATGCTGTACCGACTCTTATGTCATGTGTTCGTTGCTCGTTGTACTGTTATTAAAATAGCACTGATTGCTTTTCCCATTTTCTATAATAACGCAATACTTTAGAGCAATACAGATGTTACGAATAAAAATTACTCGTTCCTTAAAAAAAGGTTTATACAAAACGAAAAATGTCGCCTTTGCTGCTACTGCTAATTTACGTTTCTAACAAACAAAAACACTTGTTATAACTGAGACAAAACAAGTACTGAAAAATGCCGTTTATTCAGAACTAAAATGCCGGTATCGGCTTTAATGGGTCGACTTTTCCCTTCTCGGAAGGTATACGATTTTATTTGAGTGATTACAAAATCGAGTCAAATTTACAAAGATATCTGAATGATGGGAAAACTGGCCGTTGACCAGTAATAACGAAAAGTGTGAGGTCATCCACATGAGTGCTAAACGGTACTCGTTAAACTTTGGTCACACGATAAATCAGTCTCCTCTAAAAGCCGTAAATTCAATTAAATACCTAGGCATTACAATTACGAACAACTTAAATTGGAAGGAACACATAGAAAATGTTGTGGGGAAAGCTAACCAAAGACTGCGTTTTATTGGCAGGACACTTAGAAAATGTAACAGACCTACTAAGGAGACTGCGTACACTACGCTTGTGCGTCCTCTTTTAGAATACTGCTGCACGGTGTGGGATCCTTACCAGATAGGACTGACGGAGTACATCGAAAAAATTCAAAGAAAGGCAGCACGTTTTGTATTATCGCGAGATATGGGACAGAGTGTTACAGAAATGATACAAGATTTGGGATGGACATCATTAAAAGAAAGGCGTTTTTCGTTTTCGTTGCGACGGAGTCTTCTCACGGAATTACAGTCACCAACTTTCTCCTCCGAATGCGAAAATATTTTGTTGACACCGACCTACATAGGGAGGAACGATCACCACGGTAAAATAGGGGAAATCAGAGCTATACGAGATTGGAATAATAGAGAAATGTGAAGGTGGTTCGATGAACCCTCTGCCAGGCACTTTAATGTGATTTGCAGAGTATCCACGCAGATGTAGATGTAGATCTTGGGAGTATGAGTGCATTTATCAGCATGATGTTGCACCCCTTCTGGCTTGGATGCATGCACCGATTCGTTTGGGAAATAGTCTTACAACCCTTGTACACTCCCCTGAGGCAGGATGGCCTGCAGCTGTTGTAAATGGACGTTGATACCATGTGTTCTGGCACCGGGACGGGGTTGGGTCGGAGTGGGTCCGACATGTGTTCTGTCGGTGACAGTTCTGGGAATCTTGAGGGCCACAGGAGTACCTCTTCTTGCAGACAGTTCTTGAAGACATTTGCCATGTGTCGATGAGTATCTCCCTCCACGATACTGTCGCATTACAGATAACGCACGAGGACGCAGGATGTCCGCGACGTAACGTGTTCCCTAGCCGCTACCAGCCGTGAATCATGCCCGATAGCTCTCCACACCATGACGCTACGAGCAACCCCGCTGTGCCTCTCCAAAACATTAGAAGAACAGGAACTCTCCCCAGGTTTCCGCCTTACTCACCGGCGATGGTCATTTGGGGCAGTGCAGTACCGTGATTCATCGATGAACGCAGTGTAATGACATTCATCAGCAATCCACGCTTCCCGGTGACGTGACCATTCCGAATGCAAACGTCTGTGTTGTATTGTTAAAGGCAGCCTACGCATGGGACGTTAGTTCCCTAGTACAGCTGCTGGTAGCCTCCATCCAGTGGTTCAGTATGACACATAATGTTCCAGGAAGTGCATTACTTGTTTTCGGATGTCAGATCCAGACGTGAAGGGATTACAATCTGCTTGGTGCACAATGTTGCTATCCTCCCTTGTGGTCGGACGTGGTCGACCGAAACTTTGACGATGTCTAAGCCTGCCCTCAGGCGTCCTCATGCAACCAAACAACAGGTCACTGCGACATCTGAAGGCTCCATAAATATACATGTTGCAGGATTCGACCAGCCGTCCATGTGGTGAACCATAATGAGGCCCGTTTCAAAGAGTGTTACGTACTGATAACACTGTATCACAAGACTACGCCGCATCTCCATGTCGCTGACAGTGACCATTCGACAACTGATGCAATTGAGAACAACATCAGACACTAACAATGCAATCTAATTGCCGCTCTACCTGTCACCGAGAACTGCGTTTCCAAACATCCACTATGTGATCAAAAGCATCCGGACAACCCAAAAAACATATGTTTTTCATATTACGTGCATTTTACTGCCACCTACTGCCAGGTACTCCATATCGGTGACCTCAGTACTTATTAGACATCATGAGAGAGCTCCGCGCAACTCACGGACTTCGAACGTAGTCAAGTGATTGGGTGTCACTTGTGTCATACGTTTTCCAATATTTTCCTAAATTTCTCCGGGAAAATGCAGGGATGGTTCCTCTGAAAGGAACGACAGATCTCCTTTCCCACCCTTGGAACATTTCGAGCTTGTGATCCATCTCTAGCGACATCCATATCAACGAAACGTTGTACCCTAATCTACCTTCCCATTTTTTTTCGGGTGTCAGTGTGATTGCTTACACATAAACTCCATCAGTCCATATGTAAATGATTGGCGTTGCATTTTTCTGTTACAGGTAGAACGGCCATCGGATTGCATTAATGTCGTTCGTTTTTGGTTTTGTTACTAGGCCTTCTAGGATATATAAGGGACGTGAACAGCGTCACGTGTTCACTATGTAAGACATAGATACCGTGTACACGTATGAAACAGCGTTATCAGCACCTGAGAGAGTCTGTAAGTGACCAGTCGGTCGAATAGGGTAATATACACTATGTGATCAAAACTATCCGAACATCCTCAAAACATACATTTTTCTTATCAGGTGCATTGTCCTGCCACCTACTGCCAGGTACTCCATATCGGCGACCTTAGTAGTCATTATACATCGTGAGAGAGGAGAATGGGGCGCTCCGCGGAACTCACGGACTTCGAACGTGGTCAGATGATTGGGTGTCACTTGTGCCATAAGTCTTTACGCCAGATTTGCACACTCGTAAATATTCCTAGGTTCACTGTTTCCGAGGTGATAGTGAAGTGGAAACGTGAAGGGATACGTACAGCACAAAAGCGGACAGGCCGACCTCGTTCGTTAACTGACAGAGACTGCAGACAAATGAAGAGGGTCGTAATATGTAACAGAGCAGACATCTATACAGACCATCACACAGGAACTACAAACTGCATCAGGCTCCACTGGCAGTACTATGAGAGTTAGGCACAAAGTGGGAAAACTTGGATTTCATGGTCGAACGGCTGCTCACAAGCCACACATCACGCCAGTAAATGCCAAACCACACCTCGCTTGGCGGAAGGGGCGTAAAATTGGACGATTGGACAGTGGAATAACGTTGTGAGGAGTGACAAATCACGGTACGCAATGTGGCGATCCGCTGGCAGGGTGTGGGTATGCCGAATGCCCGGTGAACGTCGTCTGCCAGCGTGTGTAATGCCACAGTAAAATTCGGAGGCGGTGGTGTTATGCTGTGGTCGTGTTTTTCATGGAGGGGGCTTCCACCCCTTGTTGTTTTGTGTGGCACTATCACAGCACAGGCCTACATTGATGGTTTAAGAACCGTCTTGCTTCCCACTGTTGAAGAGGGATTCGGTGATGGCGATTGCATCTTTCAACACGATCGACCACCTGTTCATAATGCACGGCCTGTGGTGGAGTGGATACACGAGAATAACATTCATGTAATGGACTGGCCTGCACGAAGTCCTGACCTGAATCCTGTAGACCACCTTTGGGATGTATTGAAACGACGACTCCGTGCCAGGCCCTACCGACCGACATCGATACTCAGTGCATCACTCCGTGAAGAATGGTCTGCCATTCCCCAAGAAACCTTCGAGCACCTGACTGAACGTATGCCTGCGATGGTGGAAGCTGTCATCAAGGCTAAGAGTGGGCCAACACCATATTGAATTCCAGCACTACCGATGGAGGGCGCCAAGGACTTGTAAGTCATTTTCAGCCAGGTGTCCGGATACTTTTGATGACATATTGTATCTGCTGATGGTGTGCGAGCACAAAATTAAGTTTACATCCGATCGTCTCTTTCTGGGTATTTCACTTTTCGTGTCATACAGTATGTGACTGCACCATTGCCTAACAGTCACATATTCAATATATAGGAGTATACATATGGAGAAATTGGAAGTTCAAGGGCCACATAATACTTATCGTACGAAGGACAGATGCCAGGTAGAGATTCATTGGAAGAAGCCTCAGAAAACGTAGCGTAGTACATGAGCGAAGGAAGTAGCTTACAACATCCTCGTTCGACTTTAGTATTGCTCCTCAGTCTGAAATGCTTACTACGACGGCCTGCTGGAAAGCAATGCCAGCGAATTTTTTTACGTGAAATCTCTTAAAGCTTTTCAAGTAAAATAAACGTTATTGACATCTACATCTATTGCCGCTTGAGAGATCCGAATTGTAGCGTGTAACATGGTGGCGTATAGGTGACTATGCCGGTGCTTGAGAAACAGAATGCTCTAATCGAGTTTCGAATTCGAGGAGTTCATCCGCATAATTTCAGTACGACAATGTCAGACCACACACGAGCACTTCGACATCTGCAACAATCTGATGCCTCAAAGTTCACTGTCGTCGATTATCCTCCATATAGTCCCGACTTCGCCTCATCCGATTTAATAGTGATGAAGCGGTGCAACCAGAGATGAGTTTGTGGCTCCGTCAACGAAATCAAACATTCTACAGTGACGATATCTGCAAAATGGTCTCTCGTTGGAAGAAATGTATTCGTTGCGAGGGTCACTAGGCTGCGAAATAAATATGTAGACATGAGGAATAAAGATGGAGAATGTTATTAATGTTTGTTGTATTTAAAAAGCTTTAACAATTTTCACGCAAAAATTTAGAGGCATTGCTTTTCAGCACGCGCTCGCATATTGGATTGATGGATGAAATAGACAAGATCCAAAGAAGAGCAGTGCACTTCGTCGCAGGATCGTTTAGCAAGTGGGAAACCCTCGAGAGGATACTCAACCGACTCCATTCGCAGGCGTTACAAGAGAGGCGATATGAGACATGATGCGGTTTACTGTTAAAATTCCTAGAAGAATCATACAACACATCGCTTTGTCCTACGTATATTTCGAAAGTAGAACATAAAGGCAAGATTACAGAGATTCGAGATCGCACCGAGGCCTACCAGCAATCATTCTTACTGTGAACCATTCGCGACTGACACAGGACAGGTAGGAGATGACAGTGGAACACGAAGTACCCTATGCCAGACTCAATAAGTTTACTTGCGGAACATAGATGTAGACGCAGAAATTTCTTGCCTGTATTACATTTATTTCTTGTGAACCTCAGTGTCGATATCTGCTCTTTGTACAACTAATTTTTTGTGGTCGTTTCGCCTTAGGTTTCTCCGGACGGACCATTCTGATTTAGTTTCTCCCTTGATTAACTTGCAAAATCCCACTGCTGCCGTAAAATGTGGTGAATAGAAATAGTTTTTAACTTTAGAAGAATAAGTCGATAATTTTGAAATGAAATTTGAAAATCATCTACATCTACATGATTACTCTGCAATTTATAACTAAGTACCTGTCGGAGGTTTCAGCGACCAATCTTTAAGCTATTTCTCTACCGTTCCACTCTCGAACAGCGCGCGGGAAAAACAAACACTTTAATCTTTCCATGGAAGCTCTGATTTGTCTTATTTTATTATGAAGATCATTTCTCCGTATTTAAGTGGGTGCAAACAAATATTTTCACACTCTGAGGAAACAGTTGGTGAGAGGGTTGATGAGAGGGTCCCGTCGCAGCAAAAAACAACTTTGTTTTAATGACTGCCACCACATTTCGTCTATCATATCCGTGGCACTCTCCCCGCTATTTCGGGATAATACAAAACGAGCTGCCCTTCTCTGAACTTCTTCGATGTATTTCGTCAATCCTATCTGTGGTGTCACCGCCAGGCACCACACTTGCTAGGTGGTAGCCTTTAAATCGGCCGCGGTCCATTAGTATACGTCGGACCCGCGTGTCGCCACTGTCAGTGATTGCAGACCGAGCGCCTCCACACGGCAGGTCTAGAGAGACTTCCTAGCACTCGCCCCAGTTGTGCAGCCGACTTTGCTAGCGATGCTACACTGACAAATACGCTCTCATTTGCCGAGACGATAGTTAGCATAGCCTTCAGCTACGTCATTACCAGTTTATATTGAGATTATTAAGGATGTATCATAAAGAGCGATGTTCTACAATTATGGATTAAAGTTAAGTATTACATCAACTACGTACTTTATTTGCTACTATTAATTCCCTTAACTGTTCCAGACCTCTCGCCAGCCTGCGTGAGCTTAAGCGCGTGCCTTTCGGCTTCACCTCATAGTGACTTGGCTGTCTTGCCAAGTCACAACACTATCTAATGCGGATCCCACACCGCACTGCAATACTCCAGAAGAGGACAGACAAGCGTACTATAAGCATTCTCTTTAGTAAACCTGTTACTCGAGTTTACAGCCTTCAGATTTGTGTGGCTTATTGTGTAACTGAAATTTAGCGGATTCTTTTTAGTGCTCATGTGGATAACTTCACAGTTTTCATTATTTAGGATCAACTGCCAATTTTTCAGCATACAGATATCTTGTCTAAATCATTTTGCAATTCGTTCTGATCATCTAATAACATTACATAATAGTGGCAGCATCACCTGCAAACAATCTAAGAGAACTGCTCAGATTGTCTCCTAAATCGTTTATGTAGATCAGAAATAACAGAGGGCCTAGAATATTTCCTCGGGGAAGATACTCGATTTACTCGATTACTTTCCGTCAGTTATTACGAACTGGGACCTTTCTGACAGGAAGCCAAGAATCCAGTCACACAACTGAGACGATCCTCCATAGGCACACAATTTAATCAGAAATCGCTTATGAAGAACGCTGTCAAAACCATTCTGAAAATCTAAAAATATGGAATCAACTTGATGTACCCTGTCGATAGCACTTATTACTTCGTGAGAATAAAGACTTGTTTGTGTTTCATAAGAACGATATTTTCTGAATCGTGTTGACTATTTGTCGATAGATCGTTTCCTTCGAAGTTCAAAAAAATGGCTCTGAGCACTATGGGACTTAACTTCTGATGTCATCAGTCCCCTAGAACTTAGAACTACTTAAACCTAAGTAACCTAAGGACATCACACACACCCATTCCCGAGGCCGGATTCGAACCTGCGACCGTAGCGGTCGCGCGGTTCCAGACTGTAGCGCCCAGAACCGCTCGGCCACCCTGACCGGCTCCTTCGAAGTGATTCACAATGTTCGAGCACAGTATATGTTCCAAAATCCTACTACAAATCGACGTTAGTGGTATGGACCTGTAATTCAGCGGATTGCTCCTATTTCCATTCTTGGTTATTCGTGTAACTAGCGCAACTTTCCAGTCTCAGAGTACGGGTCTTTCTACGAGCGAACGGTTCTATATGATTTCTAGGTACGGAGCTACTGTATCAGCATACTCGGAAAGCAACCTGCAACCTGACTGGTCTGCAATCTGGACTCAAAGCCTGGCCTATCGTAAGTGTTTTAAGCTTCTTCGCTGCACCAAGAAGAGTAAGTTACTCAAGTTGGCAGTTGTTCTTGATTCGAGTTCTGGAATATTTTCCTCGTATTCTTTTGTGAAGGAATTTCGGAAAACTGTGTTTATTAACTCTGCTTTAACGAAGCTGTCGTCAATAACATCACCATTTGTATCGCACACTGAAAATACAGACCGGTTCTTTCCACTGGTGTACTTTATATACGATTAGAATCTCTTTGCGGTTTCTGCCAGATTTCGAGACAGTTTTTCCTTGTGTAAACTATTAAAAGCATCTTGTACTGGATTTCGCGTTAAATTTCGAGCTTCTGTAAAACTTACCCAATCCTGGGAATTTTGCGTTGCGGGAGATCAGTGCCATCTCTTATTAATTTATAAGCTACATCTGGTCTGTGCTTACATAGACTGGAAGGAATGGAGACTGTCTCTTAGGAAGATGTCAAACGTATTTTTATCTGCTTTTATAAATAGATGTATTTAGCATTTATTTTTGGTAGGCTTGGATATTACGGCATTCAGTCTAGCTACAACAACCTTGTGGTCACTGTAGCTGTCATGATGCTCCTTATTTGGTCAAGATTTTTTTGTTGCTAAGAGGTCAAGTATGTTTTCGCAACCATTTGCACTTCGAGTAGGCTTCTGAACTAGTTGTTCAAAATAATTTTCTGAGGAGTTATTCAGTATGATTTCGAAAGGCATTTTATGCCTACCACTGATACTGCGCCCCTATTTACTCCAATATATCGAGGGTAGAATGAAGTCACCACCAACATTAATTGCGAATTTGCATTGGTACTTACAAATAAAGTTCGAAATAAGCGAATTCAGCACCACATCCGATGTTTGTCTCAGGGTAAACAAATCATCAACTGACAGTGTCGCCAACTTTGAAATTCTTAGTTTCCATGTTACATTGGTTCACTACCAACTTAGACAAACAAATCTTTGTTTGCTATTCCCATTTGTCTTCCAACTCGATGGCACAGAACTGTGTTGGAAGCTTCTTCACTCATTTTTTCTTATCACCCAATTTTACGATACAGGTGAGATCTATTTCGTCCCCGTCACCTCTCCCTGGTTCGCGCCTCTAATGACTTATCTACAGGCTGTTCCATTAATTTTGAGGCATTTGGCACTGCTGTGCACGGAACGTAATGGAAATGTGGGCTGTTAGAAACTCAGGTAAAGAAGTAGCTTCCTGCACGCCAAAGTCGCTCTATATTGGGCGTCGACGACGCGTGGTCAGGGTCACGCATACATCTGGGCGTCACCAAGGTCTTCGGCGTTCGATCAGCACGTCGCATCGGAAGCGATGACGCGGTATCTGCTGATCTCGCCTCGAGACTCACGTCACGTGGCCAGCACAGGAGGCAACGTCACATCCCCCTGTGTCACCACGCCGCAAATAGCCGTTGTTTCCCCCCTTCCCGAGAGCAAACGTCGTGGATAAACCTCAAACGGACGTCTGAGGCGATAAGTCCTGCTTTGTCACGGGCCACGGATGTTAGTCAGCGGTGAGGCATATCAACAAACTGGGCGGAAGTTCTACGCAAGCGGCCGTTGCCTCCAAATGTTCTGTAGAACGCACTGACCGCCAAGGAAACTATGTTCGTCATCCTCTGGGCCACATAATCGAGCGATGTGGCGCAATGGTTACGACGCTGGCTCATCTCTCATTCTAGACCGTTATTTCCCAGCCTTTCTTAGATCGTTTCTCCTGAGAGCAACCAGATTTTAGCTAATAACACCTCCGCCCCCCTCCCCACCGCCTTAGATCACTGTTCCCCCACCTGATCATCAACTTCAGCGCCTAACTAAACTTTACAATGAAAATAGAATTTTCCTTGAACACTTCTATTTTTCAAATGATGGAAGATGAATGATATCTAGTTTTTTTGCGGTGGGGGTGGGGTTATTTGTCCAGAAGCTAATCAGTCAACGAGACAAAGCGTACTGCTTACGTCAGGCTTGTTTTGTTTGCGTTCTTATCCAGTGTTCATAATAAAACATGCTTCATGCCCACACAGTTCCTTGTTCGTAGTTTCACTGTTATCATAGTCAAATTCTACTTTCAAAAAATGGTTCAAATGGCTCTGAGCACTATGGGACTTAACATCTGAGGTCATCAGTCCCCTAGAACTTAGAACTACTTAAACCTAACTAACCTAAGGACATCACACATATCCATGCCGAGGCAGGATTCTAACCTGCGACCGTAGCGGTCGCGCGGTTCCAGACTGAAGCGCCTAGAACCACTCGGCCACAGCGGTCGGCTGTTGTGTCGTGCTGTCAGTTAGTTCATGTGTTTCAAACTGAATAATGAAGCAATTTCTGATCTATTACAGGAACTATGTATAACTTAGAAAATACATTTTCGTGAGACATTTGGCGCTTGTTACGTAAATATATCATTTTCACTGCCATCGATGTATGGTACAAAACACAAATTATGTATGTAGTGAGTAGACTGTGCGAGGAATCCGTAATCTCCTCCACGCAGTGTCACGCATTAGTGCTAGTAAAAGAGAAAAGTATTTTTCATAGCTTATACTGTATAAGCAATATTGGAGTCTAACAAAATTGTGATAATAGTAGTGATCTTTTAAAAATAATTTAGTTTCATGACTGAAACACAATCGAACCCTTTTCGTTTTCACCCTTCAGAAAATTTTATTTTTTTCTTTCAGGATGTAATTGTCCGCAGGAGGTCTGCAACCGCCGGGTGAGAGGGTGACGGTTTGAATAACCAACTGACCCTCCAGGCTCACGTTTCCAGTTGTTTCCCTAAATTGTCTAAGATTCCGTTGAAATTACACGTCTGATTGCCTTCTCGTTCCTTCCGCTATCCGAATTAATGTTCCTTCTCAATTCATCTCGTCGTCTAAGGGACTTCAAACGTTGACCTTCCTTCCTTCTGTGCCGCATTACCTCCTACAGTGCGCGCTAAATATAACTGGGCTGGAAAACATTTCATTCGCCTTAAGATATGCAACGTACCTTGCATCATCCGGCCAGGTTGTAGGATGTAACTTGTGTGTCCGTTATAAGTTGGATGAAATATTTTCCAGATCAGTTTCACTTTTGCCAGCTTTGTACTGTCTTTGGCAGACTCCTTAGTTATTCCTACGGGTTAGTACAAATCACATGTCATTTCAGCTTCTGATTTACTTACCAAGCTTTGGGATGGTTATTGGCATATATTTACACGAATACTGAACTTAAAGAACACCATGTTCCCCGTTGACTGTGGAGATTATTTATTTCACAATTCCAGTTTCCCTTAATGTCACTATCAACTGGTACTGCAAAAAATAAAGCACAGATTGTATACCAGGAGTAACAGATATAAGTGCAGCTATTTTTATGTGTGATACCCTAATATCTACACACATCAGTGTGTTGGTTGTATTTTCTCTGCACCAGTCTTCCCACAAACAATTCACAAACTAATGCTTCCCGCACTGTCGTGGTTGCACCACTAAGTGTACTCCACCTGTCAGTGCAATCTAACCGTTTCGCGTGCACGCGTCCGCACTTCAACACCTGACACGCCGCCGAGGGGAAAATAAGCATCAATAGCTTGTTTTAGCCACATGTACTTGGAGGTACTATCCAACCTAAAAACATACGACTTGTAATAGCTATAATTATTGGTCTGCAAATGACATAAATACTGATGTAATGTTGTCCAGTACACTGTTCTCACTCACCCGTAGAAACATCTGCACTTGTACTCGTTACAGCCTATATTACAAAGGTAAATAGTGTTTATTCCATTTTCACACCTAAGACGTTGATTCATTGTACATGACTTTTTGCCTACTATTTACCCAGCCTACGTAGCCAGAATTACAAGTTTCCTCAGGATTGAAACGATTCTGCATGGAGAAATCCGCTAGAGATATGTGAAATACGCGTGCGAGGCAAAAAATTTGTCCCATGTAAATTTAGAAATTTGTGGTAAGTGCTATGGGACCAAACTGCTGAGGTCATCGGTCCCTACTTAATCTATCGTAAACTAACTTACACTGAGGACAACACACACACACCCATGCCCAAGGGAGGACTCGAACCTCCGACGGGGGCAGCCGCGCGAAAGGTGGCAAGTAGCCTTAAACCGCACGGCTAGCCCGCGCGGCTAGCCCGCGCGGCTTGTTCCATACAAATAAAGTCATATGCCATTGTTGACTGTGAGATTCCGAGAGATAGGTTCGTCGTTTGATTGGAAAAGTTTCAAAAATGACTCCAAACACTATGGGACTTAACATCTGAGGTCATCAGTCACCTAGACTTGGGACTACTTAAACCTAACTAACCTAAGGACATCACACACATCCATGCCCGAGGCAGGATTCGAACCTTCAACCGTAGCAGCAGCGCGGTTCCGGACTGAAGCGCCTAGAACCACTCGGCCACACGGCCGGCGGAAAAGTTTCGTTTCTGGTCCTGCGATGACACTTTTCTTTTGCGAAGTGTTAAAGTTGCGCCTAAAGTATTTCAGTGAAATGTACGTGACTATGATGTGCGTGAGTGGAGGTGAAACGTCATATTTCATATCGTGGCGCATAGAGGGTGGTCAGAAGCAGTCTGAAAAGCTCGTAAGAGAGTCGCAGGGCAGGCTGTACTGAGAAATAATTGTTAAAAAAAAAAGATCCGTGCGCCGTTTCCGAGATAATCAGCACTGGGATTAGCCAGTCAGACCGCTGTGCGCGCATGTTCAAGCGGGCCACTGTCGCCAAACGTGGTCTTCGTTTGGTCTCCTAAAATCTAACAAGAGAGCGATACAAAAACCGCGACGGTAATAAGGATCGATCCCGAGCCAAAGGCAGGACGATCTCCGGCGACATCTCCTACGCACTGTGAACAATTGACACAAATCGTATCTGGCCGACCTCTTGAATTTACGCACGTAACAGTCTGATTGACTAACTTCAATGCTAATTAGCTCGGACACAGCACAACGTACCGAATTTTTTCCTTAACACTTATTACTCAACACAACCAACCTCGCAACATCCTTACAAGCTTCTGAGACGGTTTCTGAGTTACCACAATAGCAGATAAAAGCAAAGTTCCGCGTTCTTCTCCTGATGGGACAGTCGGGCCGACCGGCCGCCGTGTCATCTTCTGTCAAAGGCGTCACTCGAGCGGTGTGGGGTCAGCTTACCGCTCTTACAGCCGTTGCCGGCTTTCTTGGCCTTGGAGCTCCTCCATTGGCATCATGAGTCTGAGTGGAATCTGCTCTAGTCCTGCAACCAAGGAAAAATCCTTGGCAGTACAGGGAATAAAACCCGGGTCATCCGCATACCAACCAGACAACAACGTGACCGCGTTTCTTTTCTCTGTCTGACTATTTCTTCTTTATTTCTCGTCAGCGGCTTTATGCGAATGTCACATGACACTTCTCAGATTCCATAGACGAGAACTTGCAATCTCGCCTTTTCCTACTAAGTTATTATTCTTTCGTTTGAACTTTACATTTTCTTTAATTGCAGTCAAGATAGTACTTCAAAAAAATTTTATAAGTTTTGTTAAAGGTGTGTCGGATTTGTTGTTACCAATCAATGGCACGGCATCACCTAAATTAAAATCGGCTTATTTCTTTCTAACAAGGGAACCCCCCCATCGCACCCCCCTCAGATTTAGTTATAAACTGACACAGTGGATAGGCCTTGAAAAACTGAACACAGATCAATCGAGAAAACAGGAAGAAGTTGTGTGGAACTATGAAAAAATAAGCAAAATATACAAACTGAGTAGTCCATGTGCAAGATAAGCAAAATAAAGGACAATGTTAGCTGATGAGCGCCGTGGTCTCGTGGTTAGAATGAGCAACTGCGGAACGAAAGGTCCTTGGTTCGAGTCCTCCCTCGAATGAAAATCTTACTTTCTTTATTTTCGCAAAGTTACGATCTGTCCGTTCATTCATTGACGTCTCTGTTCACTGTAATAAGTTTAGTGTCTGTGTTTTGCGACCGCACCGCAAAACCGTGCGATTAGTAGACGAAAGGACGTGCCTCTCCAATAGGAACCGAAAACATTTCATCGCAAGGTCATAGGTCAACCGATTCCTCCACAGGAAAACGCGTCTGATATATTATTTACGACACTGATGACGGCATGTGCGTCACATGACAGGAATATGTTGTCGACCCACCTAACTTGCACACTTGGCGAATGGGTAAAAAGATTATTCTACCTTGCCCGATTTAGGTTTTCTTGTGGATGTGATAATCACTCCAAAAAAAGTGATGAAAACATAAGAGTTTGTCACATAAACTGCATTAAATGAATGCAACAGTTTCAGAGTCGCACAGTTTTCCCTGTGCTCTGTCAAAACATATGTTTTTTACGTTTTCAAATGTTTCCGTGCGTAGACCGTCAAATTCTGTATATGTCCAAGCAAATCTGAACATGTCCTGGAATTTTGGAGAGCGAAGTTGATTATGTGTGAGTGCCTGAACTTTGATAATTATCTGAAAATAAAAAATTAAAATTTTCACCCGAGAGAATATTTGAACCAAAGACCTGTCGTTCCACGGCTGCTCACGCTAACCACAGGACCACGGCGCTCGTAAGCTAACATTCTCCTTGATGTTGCCTACCTTGCGCATGGACTACTCAATTTGTATATTTTGCTTATTTTTTTCATAGTTCCACACAACTTCTTCCTGTTTTCTCGATTGATCCGTGTTCAGTTTTTCAAGGCCTATCCCTGTGCCAACTTATAACTAAATTTGAGGGGGATGCGATGGGGAGGTTCCCTTGTAAGCAGGGCAGTAAAATAAATGATCTCCGTTTGGCAAATCAAGTAGCACAGGGTTAACAATCTGAAACTTACGTGATTATGTAAACGAAGAACTGGTTTCATTTCTCAGATATCGGACTTTGTACGCGCTAAGCTAGAATATCTGAAAATGGAAATGCTATAGCTCGATCTACATATAGTGGAGGTCAGTGAAGTGAAATGGCAACAAGACAAGCATTTCTGGTCAGATGAGTATAGAGTAATATCAACAGCGGCAGAAAATACTATGACGGGAGTAGGATTCGTTATGAATAGAAAGGTATGGCACAGAATGAGTTTCTGTGAACAGTTCAGTGATAGGGTCGTTCTCATCAGAATCGACAGCAAACCAACACCGACAATGGTAGTTCACGTGTACATGCCGACGTCACAAGCCGAAGATGAAGAGATAGAAAAGTATATGAGATACTGAAAATCGGTAATTCAGTACGTGAAGGGAGGTGAAAATGAATAGTCATGGGCGATTGGAATGTGGTTGCAGGAGAAGGAGTAGAAAAAGATACTGGACAATATGGTCTTGGTACTAGGAATGAGAGGGTTGAAAGGCTAACAGGGTTTTGCGACGAATTTCAGTTACCAATAGCGAGTATTCTACTCAAGAATCACAAGAGGATGAGGTACACTTGGAAAAGGCCGGAAGTTACGGAAAGATTTCAGTCAGATTACATCATGGCCAGGCAGAGGTTTCGAAATCAGATACTGGACTGTAAGGCGCCCCAGGAGCAGATATAGACAGATCACAACATATTAGTGATGAAGAGTAAGCTGAAGTTTGAGAGGCTAGTCAGGAAGAATTAATGCATGAAGAATTGGGATCCGGAAGTAGTAATGAATGAAAAGATACGTTTGAATTTCTCCAAATCTGTAGAGACTGACATAAGGAAGAGCTCAGTAAGCAGTTCAGTTGAAGAGGAATGGGCATCTCTAAAAAGGGCAATCACAGAAGTTGGAAAGAAAAACCTCGGTACAAAGAAGGTCACTGCGAAGAAAGCGTGCATAACAGAGGAAATACTTCTGTGGATCGATGAAAGAAGGAAGTACAAAAATATTCAAGGAAATTCAGGAATACAGAAAACCCAAGTCGCTTAGGAATGAAATAAATAGGATGTGCAGGGAAGCTAAGACGAAATGACTGCATGAAAAATGTGAAAAAATCGCAAAACAAATGATTGTCGGAAGGACTGACGCAGCGTATAGGAAAAACATAACAATCTTCGCTGAAATTAAACGCAAGGGCCGTAAAATTAAGAGTGCAACTGGAATACCACTGTGAAATGCAGAGGAGGGAGCGGATAGGTGGAGTGAATACATTGAAGGCATGACGGGAAAAACTTGTCGGATGACGTGACAGAAGAAGAAACAGGAGTCGATATGGAGGCGATAGGGGATCCAGTATTAAAATCAGAATTTAAAAGAGCTCTGGAAGACTTAAAATCAAATAAGACAGAAGGGTTAGATAACAATCCATCACAATTTGTGAAATATTGGGGGGGACTGGCAACAAAACGACTATTCACATTGGTGTGTAGAAAGTATGAGACTGGCGATATACCATCCGATTTTCGGAAAAAAATATCGGCCACACAATTCCGAAGGTTGCAAGAGCCGACAAGTGCAAGTATTATCCCAAAATCAGCTTAACAGCTCATGTATCCATGTTGCTAACAAAAATAATATACAGAAGAATGGAAAAGAAAATGATGATCAGTTTGGCTTTAGGAAAAATAAAGGCACCAGAGAGGCAATTCTGACGTTGCGGTTGATCATGGAAGCAAGACGAAAGAAAAATCAACTCACATTCATAGGATCTGTCGACATGGAAAAAACTTTCGACAATGTAATAATGTGCAAAATGTTCGAAACCGTGAGAAAAATGGGGTAAACTATGGGTAAAGAACAAGAACAAGAACCAAGAGGGAACAATAAGAGTGGGAAGCCAAGAACAAAGTTCTCGGATTAAAAGGGTTCGCACAGGGATGTAGTTTTTCGCTGCTTCTGTTCAATCTACACATCGAAGAGGCAATGACGAAAATAAAAGGAAGATTCGATACTGGGATTAAATTTCAGGGTGAAAGGATATCAATAATACGATTCGCTGATGACATTGCTGTTCTCACTGAAAGTGGAGGAGAATTACAGGTTCCGCTGAATGGAATTAACAGTCTAATGAGTAAAAAATATGGGTTGAGAGTTAATCGTAGAAAGGGAAGTAACAGAAATGAGAACAGCGAGGAACGTAATATCAGGACTGGCGCTCAATGAAGTTTTAGAACTCTGCTACCTAGGCAGCAAAATAAGCCTTGACGGACGGGGCAAGGAGGTCATAAAAAGCAAACAAGCACTGTCAATAACAGCATTCCTGGCTAAGAGGAATCTGCTAGTATCAAATATAGGCCTTAACTTGAGGAAGAAACGTTTGGAGCGCAGCATTGTGTGGTACTGAAACATGGACTGTCGAAAACAAAAAACAAAAAAGAAGAGAATCAAAGGACTTGAGATGTGATGCTACAGGAGAATGTTGATAATTTGGTAAAGCGATAAGGTAAGGAATGAGGAGGTTCTCAGGATAATCTGAAAGGAAAGGAATATACGGAAAACACTGACAAGAAGAAGGGACAGGATGGTAGGACATCAGGTGAGACATTAGGGAATAACTTCTATGGTACAGGAGGAAGTCGTAGAGGGTAAAAATTGTAGAGGAAGACAGAGATTGGAACACTTCCAGCAAATAAATGATGATGTAGGTTGCAAGAGCTACTCCGAGATGAAAACGTTAGCACAGGAGAGAGATCCGTGGCGGGACGCATCAAACCAGTCAGGGGAGTGATGACTCAAAATGAAAAGTTCACTAAGATGCATGTAATTTTTGTTAATAAGAAATCGCAAAGACGTTTGCTAAACCACATCGGCGAATTACTATACAAATTAGTAGGCAGTTCTCAATAAATGAAATTGTTTCAGATCATACAGTATTTCACTACGAAACGGCATTCATTACTATTTTTTTCAGTATTAACATACGTATAATCAGAACGAATTCAAAATTAATCGTTGTTAAAACAAAAAAACAAAGAGAGGCCGCTTATATCAAATAAAAACAGAGATTAATCGGATAATTTCAAAGTTCACATACTAACTTTTATTTTCATTTATATTCACATCTTACTAAACAAAAAACCTAGATATAATAATACTAATTCATACTATCTTCCTTTCTTTTAGCTGCAGGCTCGTATTGTTAGAGGAACCACAATTTTCCAAATAAGTTTAACGTCACTTTCCATCTCATTTCTTGATCATTTACATCAAAGAGTCGTCATAAACATCGCTCAGTTTTTATTATTACAGAAGGTGGCCAGTCCCCTGACTAAAGACGCTGAGCTACCGTGCCGGCAAGTGCTCGAAACACCATCTTTTACTTCGTTACTTGCTGCGGTTGTCCCTTCATGGACTATCGTTAAGTCAGCGAAGAACTTGGAGTTAATGAACTGGAACACCAGGTTCTTCTGGAATGACAAACAGTTCTCACCGATGGGTGTAGCATACCATTGTCCCGACTAGACCGGCGCTAAACACAGAACGTGTTCACTGGCCCATTTGTGTGGTAATGAGGGACTGCGGGCTCCGTACTCACCTCCTGTTTGCTAGGCGCGGCAGGCTGCGTAGACAGGAGTGGCCATTGAGTGGAACTATACGAGTTCGAGGTCTCATGCTGCGGAATAGAGTCTCTTGTCGCTGCCTCCAGAGACGATTCTCAGGGTCGCCGAGGAAAACCGTTAGTTACTCACGGTCGTAGACTTCCGCCATATCTGCTGTCCCCGCAATATCGTCTCACAAGAAAGTTCGGTAAAAGCGGTGGACCCGCTGCGAAAGTATGTGTCCTTTGACTCAAGGGGAGCAGGTAATAACAGAGTGAGTTTTACTGCGAAATAAAGTAAGACAATAACAAACTGTACAAAACCTGACGTGCCCTCATTTGGTGATAGATGAAAAGATGTAACGCACCCTGGGACCTTGCCGAAAATGATCGTTGTGATGGCCCAGGTGTTTTGATGTGGGTAAGCGTAATGTTGCACGGAATTACTGACCTCCAAATTTTTCTACACTGTTCATTTACCAGTCAACTTTATTGTGACACTGTACTCCTTCCCCATGTACGTCGTATGCGTGAAACAGGCCCTGACTTCAGCTTAGTGGATGCCAATGTTCAGCCCCATCGAACGCACAGGTGGAGGAGCTCTTGGAACGAGAGGATAATCGGCCAATTAACTGTCTAAGAATTTTTAATATGTTGCAGCCCTGTCAGCAACTGTCATAAATAAATTAATTAATATATCAAAAATCCGACTCAGTTGCGAAATGTTACTGGTCTTTACCCAGGTTTCAGCTAGAGTAATCTAGCCTTCTTCAGAAGCATAAAATAAACTAATACATGCCAGAGTAAGGCACGGTCAAACAAAAAAAGCTAAAGTACCGTGGTACCATGTCAAGCTGAGGAACAGCCCCGCCCAACTTCGTGCAAAGAGGTCGGTTAGCCGCGGACGCTACGTTGGAACGTAGTGTCCGCGGCTAACCGATCGACTGGCACTAGGTGGCAGCACAATGCACCTAATATGAAAGTCGTATGGTTTTGGGGATGTCCGGACACTTTTGATCACATAGTATATGTACAAGTTTGAAACGTCAGTCATGTATATATGCAGATTAGGAGGTACACGAAGTGGGCTGAGGAGTGAATGGGAATTTGAATTGAGGAGAGAGCCATGCTAGATTGGTCCTTCTAGTTGTGCAGGGTGGCAAAGTGATTAGCTCATCTGCCTGTGAGCAGAAGACCTTGGTTCGGATCTCGGCCTTAGTGCAAATTTTCATTTGTTGCATCGATCTGCATTTATACACTTTAAATTAATCCTCTGAGAATCCACAATGATGAGTAGTTAATCGAGCCTTGAGAAGATCTCTAGAACCATAGAGTTCCATCTGATAAAGCTGTTCATCTGACTGTCAGAACTTTAAGTTAAAGTTCATAACTTTCCACAATTGATGAACGTTACGTCAGAACATAGCATATATAAATTCTTAAGAGTAATTATTGCACCAAAAATTATGTAGTTAATTTCATTCAAAACTGAATACACTGTTCAAATTTAAACTGAAAAAGCCGGCCGGTGTGACCGTGCGGTTCTAGGCGCTTCAGTCTGGAACCGCGTGACCGCTACGGTCGCAGGTTCGAATCCTGCCTCGGGCATGGATGTGTGTGATGTCCTTAGGTTCGTTAGGTTTAAGTAGTTCTAAGTTCTAGGGGACTGATGACCACAGATGTTAAGTCCCATAGTGCTCAGAGTCATTTGAACCATTTTTTAAACTGAAATGCAGTCACTGCCAAATAATACCAAGTCAGTCAGCACCAATTTACAAATTGCAAGGCATGAGCATTGTAACTCAAGAAACTATATTGTCCGCAATAATTTATAGATACTACGCTTCTTGCATCCCTGGCTAACTTTTAAGTGTTTTCAATTAAAGCAAATACAATGTTCAATCATTTGAAACCTTGGCCCGGCGAGTACTTCGTTCAGTATGCAGTACTATCAAAGAAATTAAAAATGCACAGTCATCATTTCAAGGGTTTCATACTGCTGCATTGGCCCCAGCACTCCATGACTGCTGGCCTGTAGCCCCAATGCTGCTGCTCGTGTGACCTTGGTAGGGTATTTTTATCTTCTCTACCTCCTCAGGATGCAATGTGGCATTATTATAAAAACCTTTCTGCAACATATTTAAAAAAATAAAACAAATGGAGCTTTTTATTGGTAACTGTCTACGGCATTTGTTGACGATTGTTGTCAATCCTGACCAACGCATAGACCCTACATTATTTGGCTGTACATCTTCATATGTTTCTGCTATCTTTGACAGATAGTCTGTAATATGTGCCTCTTTAAGCTGAACTTACTAGTTGTTAACAGCTAAAAGTTATCTACTATTTCATTTTTATGATACTAAGGAGCAAGTTTTTACTGTACATGGAGCTATAACCAGTTTGAATTCAATGTATTCTTCGAATATAACCATTTCCAGTCAATGATCGATTCAGGTGTACCAAAGGACCAATTCCGCTTCATCTAAACACAGCCCACACTATTATGGAGCCACCGCCAGCTTGCGCAGTTCCTTGTTGACAGCATGGGTCCATGGCTTCGTAGGGTCTTCGCCACATTCGAACCCTACGATCAGCTCTCACCAAGTGTAATCGGGACTCATCTGACGAGGCCACCGTTTCCCAGTCATCTAGGGTCCAACCGACATGGTCACGAGCCCAGGAGAGCCGCTGAAGGCGATGTCGTGGTATTAGCGAAGGTATTTGGGTCGGTCGTCCGCTGCCATAGACCACACTGTCCTAATGGATACGTTCGTTGTACGTCCCACATTGATTGCTGCTGTTATTTCACGGAGTGTTCCGTGTCAGTCAGCACTGACAACACTATGCAAACAAAGCTGCTCTTGGTCGTTAAATGAAGGCCGTAGGCCATTGCGTTGTCTGTGGTGAGAGGTAATGCCTGAAATTTGGTTTCCTCGGCATGTTCATGATACTGTGGATCTCGGTATATTGAATCCCCTAACCATTTCCGAAATGGAATGTCCTATGAGTCCAGCTCCAACTACCATTCCGCGTTCAAGGCCTGTTAATTCCCGACGTGCGGTCGTAATCACGTCAAAAACCTTTTCGCGTGAATCACCTGAGTACAAATGACAGCTCCACCAATGCACAGACCTTTTATGCCTTGTGTACGCGATACTGCCGCCTTGTGTATATGTGCATACGGCTATCCCATGACTTTTGTCACCTCAGTTTGTATGTCGCTGTATGGTGAACGGCAGAGTATTTCATTCCTGTGTCATAACAAACGTCCCCCAGCCACGTCCCTCCTGAAATTACCCTAACGACCCATCAACATCGACGTCATTAGAGGTGGAGCAATAGCGCAATTGCTTTCTCGAAGAAAGTTTATTGAAAAATGAAGAAAACATAGAAATCCTTACAGTACCTTGAAAAACGCGGAGCTCTGGAGACTAGAAAGAAAATATCTTGCCAGAAAATGACACCTCAGTCGGTCACATTGTAGTTGTGGAAGGAACGACCATATTTTTCATTAATCTCCAGAGTAAACGATAGAGTACAACAGGCGAGTATGTCTGGAGACCAGGTAATTTCCAACCAAAATGGACAGAGACTTGAAAGTTCTGAAGATACTCGCAAAGTAAACATTAGTCTGGAAAGATTTTGAAAGTAACATGAGTTTTTTTATATGAGAAAAGGAGGCGCACCTCAGGAGTAACGAAGTTTGGTGGGACGAAGAACCTGAAACGGCCAGTCAAAGGACACACTTCCAGTGAAACTTGCCGTATTCTGCGGGACAGAAGAAACTTAGATATAGTTCTACTAGGCGGGTCTTTGTTACTATGCCCGAAGCGGTACACTTCAACCTAAATAAAGATGACTGTATAGGAACTTTAACCTCACGTCCTCCAGTATACCATCATAAAAAGTACGTTACATCAGCCGGGTTACCAGATCTACACATGCGTTTGAACATATCGCCTGGAAACTTTCGTCAAGTGGTAGAAGAAATTATGTTTTAGTGTTTGTGACCATACGAAACCGTGAAATTTTGTCCATCGACGAAAGAATAAATACTTGAGGTAGCTTGTCTACGAGGGGTAGTGACAAACCTTCAATTATCAGAAATTTTTGTTCATAACTATTTACGGCTGCCAAGTATTTGAAGAATAGTACTTTGAGCCTCCAGCATTACGTAAGCGCCTTTAATCTCAACCTGTTGCAGTTTTATCAACCTTCATCGCGGAGGACTGTAAAACAAAACAAAAAAGAAAAATATATGTAGCGTACACAGACAAGCTTTTTAGAAAAAGTGAACACATGCGTGAAGAACGATCGTCTGGAAAGTAATTGCAAAGCTGTACATCGACGGATCAAAAATAATAAAATTCAAACAGGATAGAGCACCATAA
The DNA here is from genome assembly GCF_023864345.2 of Schistocerca serialis cubense. NCBI lineage: Eukaryota > Metazoa > Arthropoda > Insecta > Orthoptera > Acrididae > Schistocerca > Schistocerca serialis. The sequence continues at coordinate 253,125,543 of NC_064645.1, read as the reverse complement.
TAGCGTGCATAAACTCAATAACCTTGAAAACACTATGAACCATAAAAATGCAATAGTCTACAGTAGATGACTCTTAGCTGTTAACAACTTGTATGTTCAGGCTTACAAAGACGTATATGACAGACTAACTGTCAAAAAACAATATCGTTAAAAACTACAAAGCATACGAAGAATTTCAGCCAAAGAGTGTAGAATCTATGCTCTAGTCAAGGTTGGCAATAAACGTCAGTATTGTCGACAAATAGCGTCGATATAGTATAGAAGTCTATACTGACATTCTTTCTTGTCATAATTTAGTTACTTAGAAAAAGTAAGTTTTGTGGCTCAGCACCTTGTTATGGAGGGGCCACGCCACTTCATTTTTGTTCCTCTAGCGGTCTCTACAGTACCTTGTCGTGGGTATTTCAATGTGTATCGCAACTGCAGACAGTTATAAAATTAATTCAAGTGAAAGTGGTCCTGCGGAATGAGGATAGGACAGCAGAGGCGGGAATCTTATATCGCTGTTCTAGGAAACGTCCTACTGGTGGTGGTTGCCATTGCCTTCCTCCGACCTGTTATTAAGTGTCAAGTTTGTATCTGTGTCCTGTGGATGGCTGTCATGAGTGCTTGTACGGTGTAGAGTTGGGTGTGTGTGTTATGGACGAAGAGAAGGGAGAACATATTTCTCTTCATGCCACATTAAAATTTGCTTCTTTTGCCAAAAAACAGCTCAGTTTACACACTACCACTTCACTAAAATGTTTTGCAGACGCGATTCCGACAGAATTTTGAAACAATGGCTTATTAAGTTTATTAAGTGAAGAACTGAAAAAAAAGGTCTAATGGATTCCCTTACGTTGTTCCAACACCCACAGAATTTCTCATTTCGCTAGCTATCGATGGCTCTTAATAATTACATTGTTTCACCGAAGAAGTCTGTAGTTAGTAGAATAACACTGTAGATAATGAAGTTTTGCGCAATAACCATACGGCAAAGTACTCTTTTCATGCGTGCTATTATTTTTCGTTTCAGTATCTCAAACATTTTACGAAATATTTTAGTCTGGCTTTATCGCTGACGTGGAACGATCGCAAATCAGCGTGCTATGTCAGATCAATTTTCTCGAGATTGGTGGCAGATATTGTCCTGCACCCAAGTCTAAAGAAATATTCAGTATGTTAGCTAAATTTCATACGCAGTAACATGTTATGTAAACTGCACCAAACGCAAAATCATAGAGACCTCAATTTTTCATTGCAATTCTTTTCTAAAATCGTTTGAGAAACATCGCAGGGTGTGCGCTTCGATTCTGTCATCGCCGACCGGCTGAAAGGGCCTCCCCATCCGAACAAACAAATGAACTCGCCCAAGCGCTTCGGACGAAAATTGGTCGCTGTGCTTCGGCCAAGGAACAAGCTCCTCCTCCTTCCCCATCCATCCTGCTCTTAAAACTAGATCTTATGTGTGGGTGGTACCTTTCTTGTTCTGTTCATTATAGGGAGTGGATCGTCATGAAACACAGGGATCAGCCAGAGCTCCGAGACACAATAGAAATGCGCTTAGTTACATTTAACCTGCCATAATACAATATTTAAACAAATATGTGGTGTCACCGCCAGACACCACACTTGCTAGGTGGTAGCCTTTAAATCGGCCTCAGTCCGTTAGTATACGGCGGACCCGCGTGTCGCCACTGTCAGTAATTGCAGACCGAGCGCCACCACACGGCAGGCCTAGAGAGACGTACTAGCACTCGCCCCAGTTGTACAGCCGACTTTGCTAGCGAAGCTACGCTGACCGATACGCTCTCATTTGCCGAGACGATAGTTAGTATAGCCTTCACCTACGTCATTTGCTACGACCTAGCAAGGCGCCGTATTCAATTGATATTTATTATGTGAAGCATGTATCATCAAGAGAGATGTTCTACAATTGTGGATCAAAGTTAAGTATTACATCATCTACGTACTTTATTTGCAATCCTCAAGATATTGTCCTGTTCCAGACCTCACGCCAGTCAGCGTGTAATTAAACGCGTGCATTTCGACCTCCTCTAGAAACACAGTGTTGGCTCTTCTGCCAACACTACAAAATAAACTCCTCCTATGTAACAAGTCTACCTCACTTGTATATTACTATTGATGTGTGATGTCCTAGTGTCTGTTAATAAACGAGAATTACTATAATGATGCCGGCACATAGCCCACACCCTCGAATAGCACCAAAGGGGCTACCGAGCTTAAATTCCTCTTCCGACGGGCGGATCGCCATCAACAGTGACTCTTGCTCTCACTGCATAGAGGTCTGGAATTTATTCCAATACATTTCATTCATTTGCCGGCCAAATACTGGCAGTGAAAATTTTCCACCACAAGGTAACGAGAGAAACTTATACGTCGTTTATCTCCCATATGCTGCGTTTTACCCTGTGCTGCACCCACAATGGTTCCATTTAGCGCTGTAGGTCTTCGGCGGTGACTGTACGGGTGGATGGGTCGCGGCGAGCAGCAATCGACACACCGCGGCACTCCCAGCCTCATGACGTCATGGCCAAGGTTAGCCGGCGCCAGGCGCCCCACTTGCTTCCACAAACAATGCCGCTCCTAATGACACGCGCCTGCGCCCGCTACTCTGTCTCGGTATCCACTTGTCTGTCACTTTGCTACGCATTCGGCGCCAGCAGCTTTCAGGCTCCACTAAAGCGCCTGTTTGGACTTTCATGTTCAAATCTACCAATGCAGATAACAAAGACGTCCACTTTTATCTGGGGATGCCTTTAATGGTTAAGTTGTAGTCTCGTTATTCCCCTTATGGAAACACTAAATGCGGAAGGACAGGAACACATTGTAAAGAATTATTTACTGCTTACGGTATAGAAACACATCGGAGATGATGACTTTATGTCAGCATGGCAATTCACTCTGCCATAAATTAGCATCTGTGAGGCAACGGCCGGCCGCTGTGGCCGAGTGGTTCTAGGCGCTTCAGTCCGGAACTGCGCTGCTGCTACGGTCGCAGGTTCGAATCCTGTCTCGGGCGTGGATGTGTGCAATGTCCTTAGGTTAGTTAGGTTTAAGTAGTTCTAGGAGACTGATGACCTCAGATGTTAAGTCCCATAGTGCTTCGAGCCATTTAAAACATGTTAGGCAACGGTTTGTAAACAGTAACGTTCCTGAAACGGACTGGCGTGCCCAGAGTTCCAACTTGAACACCTTGTACCACTTAGGAGATGAGTTACAAGGTGGACTTTGCTGCAGACCCCCAGAGTCCAACATCGCAACACCAGAAATCTGCAGCGAAACCAAGACTGAGGCAGGACTGGCAGTTGACCCTGAACATAAATAAAAGTTACATACGGCTCATAAATAGGCTTCCTGTTTGACTGGACTACGCTGTTGGCTATAAATCTTCGGAAACAGTAACAATCTTAATACAACTTAATGCAACGGCCACTTAAAAAAGTTGTAGAACAATCAAACTGAGATTCATGGGGAGAACTGTAATGAAATGTAATTATGTAATTCATCCTCGAAAAAATAACTTACAAAACACGTACTCGACCAGTTCTTGGTTACTGATCTTAAGTGGGGGCGTGGCGGTGGAGGGGGGGCGGGGGGGGGGGGGGAGGGTGGAGAAGCTCCAAAACGAAGAGTGGCACTCTAGAATGCCTGTCTGTTCAGGAAAGTCGTTGAAATTTATAAATATGGTAATGGCTTTTAGCAAGAAACAAGGAAACCTCAAGATAATTGGTTCTGGATTCCCGTGCCGCCATGAACGATCGTTGAAAGTAACAGTGCAGCAGGTACACACATAATGATCAAAGAAACACCCTCTCGGAGTTTAGTGCTAAGAGTACAGAGTGTATAATCTTCGGCCACGGTATCGACTCTAGTTCGTCACCAGCAATGGTGGGTGGATCTATGAGACTGTCAGCCATTCGTGCTGGCGAAACGTTAGGAAAGTCGTTAAAGAAACGTCGAGCGAAAATCCCGATACGAAAGCCAAATAGGCAGTGTCTCAAATTCTGTCGATATATTTCTGTCGAGCGGAATGGATTTAAGCAGACCACCAGCGATGTGGTACATCAGCATTGACAAATGACGCTTCATAGTGATTTTGTTCACAGATGTAGTACAGCAGCTGGAGAATTTTTCAACATAGATAAAAAGTTAGTCGTCAGCTGCACAAGAAAAACTTTATTTGGTTCACTTTACTGGTTTCAACAGTTTAAAATGTCGTCTTCAGAAAAGAAAAACTTTATTTCGTTCGCGTTACCGGTCCCAATAGTTTAAACAGTCATCCTCACATGTCAAATAGGCTCAGATCACTGGTAAGCCAACGTCAAAATAAGAATCGGACGGCATTTCTACAAAAGATCAGGAAAAAATACATATGTAAAGCAAGTATGTTAAAACAAATGTACAAAGATTGAACAGCAGAACTAAAACAGGTTCGTTAAAACAAATGTAAAATAGTTAAGCTTGAGATTGATTCTGCAACGAAGGTATGTTATGGCTCTCAAACTTAACTATTTTAGATTTCTTTTAACAAACCTGTTTTACTTCTGTTGTTCAGTCTTTGTACATTCGTTTTGCTTTATATACGTGTTTTTCGCCAATCCTCTGTAGAAAACTACTATCCGGTTCTTATTTAGGCGTTGGCTTACCAATTTGAATTCTGAAGATCATAGCTTAAACTTTCAAAACATGTAATGTGAACGAAATAAAGGTTTTCCTTTGCAGATGGCGTCTGACTTTGTTGACATTTCATAATCTATAAATCAGGCAAAGACATCTATTTATTGGTCGGCACATTTTTGTTCTAAGAACTGGACAGGATAGCCGGCCGGTGTGGCCGAGCGGTTCTAGGCGCTTCAGTCCGGAACCGCGCGACCGCTACGGTCGCAGGTTCGAATCCTGCCTCGGGTATGGATGTGTGTGATGTCCTTAGGTTAGTTAGGTTTAAGTAGTTCTAAGTTCTAGGGGACTGATGACCTCAGATGTTAAGTCCCATAGTGCTCAGAGCCATTTGAACCATTTTTGAACCTGGACAGGATAGTCATCTTCCTTGTTCCGAGAACATTCCTAAAACTAGTGTTTCACTGATATTTGCTTCTGTTTTCCTCCATAGCCTGCTGTAAAGTATTCTGTGGAGAATTTTCTCAGTGTGTCGGACTACTCTGTAGTCTTCCATTTGCATTCCCAACGTTTCAATAGAGACTGGCAGCAGAAGAAGCAGCGACGAAAATAAAAGAAAACTTCAGGAGAGGGATTAAAATTCTGGGTGATAGGGTACAATTTATAAGATTGGATGAAAGCATTACTACTGCCAGTGAAAGTGAGGAAGAATTACATGACCTTCTGCATGGAATGGTCTGATGAGCACAAAGTATGGAGTGGGCATAAGGGAAAGAAAGAAGAAACTAAGCAGGAATGAAAGCAATGAAATTAATGATAAACTTCGAGCACGTCCTTTGTCACAATTTTATTAGGTCACTGAAATCAATAGCTCACTTGTTAAAAATTATATTTACTGACGAGTTTCGACGTAACCCAATACCAGTACAACTGCCAAATGAAGTGTAATTGCCATGGAAGTACAAGCACAGAATATACATGACTTCTCTTAGTGTCTCGTATATGCTGTGCTTTTACTTTCATGGGAATTATGTTTCATCTGGATTATGTTCTGATCAAGGGCTCTATCCGAACCTTGCCATCAGGGAACATTTTTTCACAAGTGATCTGTTCATTTTTAGCAACGTAATAAAGCAGTGATACATGGTGTGCTCACTTTATAAATGGAACAGCATACGGGTGGTTTAAGTCATATCTACACAACAGGAAGCAAAAAGTCTCTTTATATGCTTCAAGTGATTCAAAGGAGTTTGCCACTTCATCTAACTGTGGTGAAATTACATTAGGTGTTCCACAAGGTTAGATCATGGGTCCCCTCCTGTTCTTGATATATGTGAATGACCTCCCTTCTTATGTGAAACAAGATGCTGAACTGACACTCTTTGCTGATGATACAAGCATAATTATTAATCCAGTAAAAGAAAGTCCGATAAAAAATGATACAAATAAAGTCTTTGGAAAAGTTATTCATTGGTTTTCTGCGAATGGGCTTGTTCTGAACTTTGAAAAAACACAGTACATCCAATTTTCTGCTGCAAAAAGAATAATGCCTTCAATAAACATAACACATCAAAAGAAGTCAGTAGCCAGCGTAGAGCATACTAAGTTTTTGGATGTACATATACAGGGTGTTACAAAAAGGCACGGCCAAACTTTTAGGAAACATTCCTCACACACAAATAAAGAAAAGATGTTATGTGGACCTGTGTCCGGAAACGCTCAATTTCCATGTTAGAGCTCATTTTACTTTCCTCAGTATGTACTGTACTTCCTCGATTCCCGCCAGTTGGCCCAATTGAAGGAAGGTAATGTTGACTTCGGTGCTTGTGTTGACATGCGACTCATTGCTCTACATTACTAGCATCAAGCACATCAGTACGTAGCATCAGCAGGTTAGTGTTCATCACGAACATGGTTTTGCAGTCAGTGCAATGATTACAAATGCAGAGTTGGCAGATGCCCATTTGATGTATGGACTAGCACGGGGCAATAGCCGTGGCGCGGTACGTTTGTATCGAGACAGATTTCCAGAACGAAGGTGTCCCGACAGGAAGACGTTCGAGGCAATTGATCGGCGTCTTACAGAGCACGGAACATTCCAGCCTATGACTCGCGACTGGGGAAGACCTAGAACGACGAGGACACCTGCAATGGACCGTAGTGATCGCGCGGTTCCAGACTGTAGCGCCTACAACCGCTCGGCCACCAAAGCCGGCTGGTGATGTACGTTTTGGAGCATTGTATGGGAGTGAATTATGGACTGTAGGACACTCTGAAAAGGTAATCGAAGAATTTGAAATTTAATACTTTAGAAGGATGCTGAACATTAGGTGGACTGATAAGAAATGGGGAGATCCTCCACGTAATCAGCGGGGAAAGGAATATGTGGAAAATCCTGATAAGACGATGGGACAGAATGATCGGACATGTGCTAAGACATCAGAGTATAACTTCCGGGGTACTCAAGAATGCTGTGGAGGGCAAGAATTCTAAGGGAAGACGGTGACTGGGCTATATACACTGACGGAAAAAAATTCGTGACACCAATAAATAATTAATTTAGGGTAATGAAATTTCAGGAATACGTTTGTAAAGTATTTAATTATTACAAATTATTTATGAGTAAAGGAGACGACTCACCGGACGGCAGAAGCTCTGCCACAAAAAAGGACGGAGCTTTGCTAGCTTTCGGAATGAACTTCCTTTTTCAAGCTTCTAGGAAAATCATGCGCACAAACACACATACACTCATTCAAATGCACACCCTTCTCCCCCTGCATTGTGCTCAGTCGACTTTTGTTTGTGTACCTATCGGCAACGCAACACTTCTGCCTTTCGGTCAGTCGTCTCCTTTATTCCTAAATAATTCGTAATTCCCAACCAGAACTTTCGGTACATTAACGAACTTTCCGTACATTAACACACTTAAGTGACTAACATTACAAGAACTCAGGTTAATATAAGCGCCAAATACGTCATTGGGAATTTGAGATGCTGGTACATTCAAATGGTTCAAATGGCTCTGAGCACTATGGGACTCAACTGCTGAGGTCATTAGTCCCCTAGAACTTAGAACTAGTTAAACCTAACTAACCTAAGGACATCACAAACATCCATGCCCGAGGCAGGATTCGAACCTGCGACCGTAGCGGTCTTGCGGTTCCAGACTGCAGCGCCTTTAACCGCACGGCCACTTCGGCCGGCTGCTGGTACATTAATTAGCAGTGTAACGGCCTGAATTTGGAGTGAAAGCATGTAAACATACATACATTGTGTCTTAAAAGTTGCCGTACGTCAGTTTATGGGATAGAGTTCCATGCCTGTTGCACTTGGTGGGTCAGTATAGGGACGGTTAATGCTGGTTATGGATGACGCTGGAGTTGTCGTTCGATACTTGCGTCTTTGGAGACAAATCTGGTGATTGAGCGGGCCTAGGCAACACGTCAACACCCAGTATGGGATGTTGAGATACAACAGCGGTATTTGGGGGAGCATTGTTCTGTTGGAAAACACCCCCTGGAATACTGTTCATGCATGGCAGCACCATAGGTCGAATCACCAGACTGACGTACAATTTTGATTGTAGCGTCGGTGCGTGGAAGCAGGAGCACTCTCATGGTTATCCCACGCACCACGAGAGTGCTCCAGCTGTCTTATGAAATCGCAACCCCGACCATAACTCCAAGTGTAGGTCTACTCGTCTAGCACGCAGACTGATTAGTTGCAGGCCTTCAACTGGTCTCCTTCTATCCACAACACGGCAATCACTGGCACTGAGGTAGAACCAGCTTTCATCAGGAAACACACTGCTGTCCAATGATCTCTCACCTGACACCACTGGAACAGCAAGTGCACGCTGTCTCGCTCGGAGCTGTCCTTGAAGTACCCGATTTATAACAGTTCATTGTGTCATTGTATTGCCAACTGCTGCTCAGATTTGCTGCTGTGGATGCTGTACGATGCGTCTGAACCATACAACGAACACGAGGGTCTTGCCTCTCGGTAGTGACCACTGCTGACAGCAATCATGTTCAGTGGCTGCATTCCTATGAAACCTTTGTGCAGAATCGCAGAAGGAACATCCAGCTTCTCGTAGCCCTATTACACGACTTTGATCAAATTCAGAGAGATGCTGATAATGGCGTCTTTGTCACCTTAAAGACGTTATTGGCTAACAGCAATTCACCACGTCCAGTCTCAAAGGTAACTAACGCTTACGTCTATTGCAGCATGTATTTAAAGCAAAACTAATTTGCGTCCTCATAGTGGCGCTAGCAGCGCTACTTTTATGCAGCCGGCGCGAAATCTGAATAGACATCGTTTTCATGTGTAGAAACACACCTAACAACTTTCGTTTATGTCGCACTACTCCTTCTTCGTGTTGAGATTTCTTTCCGTCAGTGTACTCTACATAATTGCCGACATTGAGTTGATGTGTTATTCAGAGGTGAAGAAGTTGGCACAGGAGAGGAATTCGTGGCAGGGCCCATCATACGGCCGGCGGAGGTGGCCGAGCGGTTCTAGGCGCTACAGTCTGGAACCGCACGACGGCTACGGTCGCAGGTTCGAATCTTGCCTCGGGCATGGATGTGTGTGATGTCCTTAGGTTAGTTAGGTTTAAGTAATTCCAAGTTCTAGGGGACTGATGACCTCAGAAGTTAAGTCCCATAGTGCTCAGAACCATTTGAACCATTTGAACCCATCATACGTCAGAAGACTGATGGTCCCTCCACATCCCCTCCCCAGCACCCCCCCCCCCCCCCTCCAACCAGAAAAGGCTAAAGATTTGCAGTTTTCTAGATATTTCCATGTGGAATCCCGTCTACATACTCTTTTTCCGGCATGTCCATGGAAGCAGGCACGATTTTAACGCCTCGCCGTTCAACTATTCAGGTACGCCTTTGGGGCCCGCCTGTTGGAACAGTTTGTCGGCGGGTTCCGCATCCGCCTCAGCGAGAACACTGGTCCTTATCTCCTGGCGACGTTTGTTTCTGATTGTCAGAGACGAGACCCCATCCGCCGGCACAAGATAAGGCAGAGAAACACCGCCTTTGAGTATGCCGACGCCCTCTCGGTTGTAAAGTCACACCTGTGCGGTCACGAATCCCCTTTGAACGACGGCATGAGGAAGAAACTCGTCAGCTAACCACAAGTATACACTCTTCCGTCTAGCAGTCAGATACTCGCTGGATATTTCTGATGTGGAGCTTGCCTTTTTCGTTTTGACATCTAAGAACCACATTAATTCGGATCACCTTCTATCCTCCTAGTATCTATACTTGTCCAATGTTGTTTGATCATAGTAATTTGTTACATTTTTCACTCCACTCCCTGATCGTCCTGGGTCTAATTCTGGGCTAGAAACGTATGACAGCCTCAGTATGTTGCCTGAAAGGTGCTCTTTTGTAAATCTCTGTTTCCTGTATTCTCACGCTTTCCAGGTCACTTTGAACTTCATTTATACAGCGTAGCCGGCCGCGGTGGTCTAGCAGTTCTAGGCGCTCAGTCCGGAACCGCGCGACTGCTACGGTCGCAGGTTCGAATCCTGCCTCGGCATGGATGTGTGTGATGTCGTTAGGTTAGTTAGGTTTAAGTAGTTCTAAGTTCTAGGGGACTGATGACCTCTGATGTTGAGTCCCATAGTGCTCAGAGCCATTTGAACCATTTTTTTTATATAGCGTATTTTCCAAAGAAAGCATGTCAGCACATGCTTTCTTTGGAAAATACGCTATATAAAAAAAATGGTTCAAATGGCTCTGAGCACTATGGGACTCAACATCAGAGGTCATCAGTGTAAAAATCACCGGACTATCAGTTTAATAAGTCATTCTTTAGGGGAGAATTGAAAAAATGGTTGAAGCCGATCTCGCGGAGATCAACCTAGATTCCGGAGAAATGTAGGAACACGCGAGGCAGTACTGACTCTACGACTTCTCATAGAAGATAGGTTAAGGAATGGCACTCCTACGTTTATAGCATTTGTAGACTTAGAGAAATCTTTTAATAATGATGATTGGAATACTCTCTTTGAAATTATGAGGGTATCAGGTGTGCAACTTGTACAGGAACCAGATGGCAGTTATAAGAGTCGAGGGGTATCAAAGGGAAGCAGTGGTTGAGAAGGGAGTGAGAGAGGGTTGTAGGCAGTCCCCGATGTTATTCAGTCTGCTCATTGAGCAAGCAGTAACGGAAATAAAAGAAAAATTTAGAGTAGGAATTAAAATCCAGGGAAGAGAAGCAAAAACTTTGAGGTTTGCCGATGAAATTGTATTGTAACTCTGTAAGAGGCAACAAAGACCTTGGAGGAGCAGTTGAACGTAATGGACAGTGTCTTGAAAGGAGGATGTAAGAGGAAAATCAACCAAAGCAAAACGAAGATAATGGAATACAGTCTAATAAAATCAGGTGATGTTGAGGGAATTAGATTAGGAAATGAGACATTTAAAGTAGATGAGTTTTGCTAGTTGGGCAGCAAAATAACTGATGATGGTCGAAGTAGAGACGATATAAAATGTAGACCGGCCATGACAATAAAAGCGTTTCTGAAGAAGAGAGTTTGATCACCATCGAGTATCGATTTAAGTGTCATGAAATCTTTTCTGAAACTATTTGTATATTGAGCATAGCCTTGTACGGAAGTGAAACCTGGACGATAAACAGTTAAGACAAGAAAGGAATAGAAGCCTTTGAAATATAGTGCCACTGAGAATGCTGAAGATTAGATGGATAGATCATGTTAATAATGAGGAGGTACTGAACAGAATTGGAGAGAAAAGAAATTTGTGGCACAACGTGACTAGAAGAAGGCATCGATTGGTAGGACACATTCTGAGATATCAAGGGATCACCAGTTTAGTATTGGAGGAACGTTTTGGATGAATCGTAGAGGGAGACCAAGAGATGAATACAGTAAGTAGATTCAAAAGGATTTAGGTTGCAGTAGTTACTCAGATATGAAGAGGCTTGCACTAGATACAGTAGCATGAACAGCTGCATCAAACCAGTCCTCGGACTGAAGACCACAACAACTACAGCGTAATTTGGTTGTATTGTTCACACGAAACTTCAGTATTTGATGTCAACCTCCCTGGTACACCAAAGAATATAATTTTTGTTTATCTGATGGTGCCGAGGTCCTATCTGGCTTAGTTCTTAGTTCGCTCGTCTTCTATACTAACTGCCTCCTGTATTTCGAGGTCCCAATATTCTTCATTCCAGAAGTTCTAGTAATCCTGTAACAGCAAGGTTCCGATTTTCTGTTGAGTACGTGGCTTCACGGCGGATCACTGCTAGGAAACATCTTAATTTTGAATTTATCGAAAGACTGTTATTATTGTAAATGTTCTTAGACACTTTGTAAGCTAAATTACTCTTTTTTATTCGTACTCCCATAGTTTCTTGTTACGGCAAGCCAGTTTGTGTCCATTCACCTAGGCATTTCTTCTACAACTACATCATACACCACATGCCTCCTAACGGTGCGTGGTGGAGGGTACTTCTGGAACCACTAACTACTCCCCATTTCCCTGTACCACTCGTGAATGGTGAGTGAGATGAATGATTGTCGTTAAGCCACTGTATTAGCACTAATTCCTCACATTTTCTCACCATGGTCATTTCGCGGGATTTATGTAGGAGGAAGTAATGTTGTCCGACTCTTCGTAGAAAGTTCTCTCCTAAAATTTGAATAGTAAACCTCTCCATGGCGCACAATCCCTCTCTTGTAAAGTCTGTCGCTGGAGTTTTTTGAGCATCTCTGTAACTGTTTCAGGCCGACTAAACGATCCTATGACGAAACATACCACTCTTCGTTGGATCTTCTCTATCTCTTCTATCAACCCACCCGGTAAGGATCCCAGATAGATGAACGAAACTTAAGAATCGGTAGAACAAACGCCATGTAAGCCACTTCCTTCGTGAATGAGTTATATTTCCTTAAGACTCTTCCTATGAATCTGTCTGGCATCTACTTTTCCTACTATTATTTTAAAGTGCTCATTCCACTTAAAGTCTCTCTGGTTAGTAACTTCCAGACATTTTACGGTAGATACTATTTCTAGCTATTTGTTATCAATAGTGTAGTTGTGCAGTAGCGGATTTTTTTTTTCCCATGCGCAATATGTTACATTTACTTACGCTTAGGGTCAACCGCCAGAGTCTGCATCATTCATTATACCAAAAGGAAAATACATAAGGGGAGCAGACAGGAATGGTGGATAACATTAGCGTCGATACGGGCAGCAAATAGAGAAATCTGCTGACAAAAGTCACTGTGACATAGGGCACATTGTTATCCTGACAAACATGAATCGAAAGTCGTGTACGGAGGGGAATAGTAAGATCTGTAACTGACGTTAGTCGTACTGCAAAATGCTATTGAATGTTCGGTATATTTGTAGTCATGATCTGGTTTACACTGTCGGAAGGTCTGTGAAATTGTTCGTGGATGATGTCATAGTACATAACGATTAAACTGAACGGCCACAGCCGGCCTCTGTGGCCGAGAGGTTCTAGGGGCTTCAGTCCGGAACCGCGCTGCTGCTACTGTTGCAGGTTCGAATCCTGCCTCGGGCATGGATGTGTGTGATGTCCTTAGGTTACTTAGGTTTAAGTAGTTCTAAGTCTACGGGACTGATGACCTCAAATGTTAAGTCCCATAGTGCTTAGAGGCATTTGAACCGTTTGAACGGCCACATTAAACTTGTCGTAGGAAAAGACGACAGACTGAGATTCGTTAGAAGAATCCTAAGGAGAACTAATTCGTCTATGAAAGAGGCAGAGTGAGACAAACACCGTTCAAACGGTTCAAATGGCTCTGAGCACTATGGGACTTAACATCTGAGGTCATCAGTCACCTAGACTTCGAACTACTTAAACCTAACTAACCTAAGGACATCACACACATCCATGCCCGAGCCAGGATTCGAACCTGCGACTGTAGCGGTCGCGCAGCTCCAAACTGAAGCGCCTAGAACCGCTCGGCCACACCGGTCGGCAAACACCGTTCAACCGATTCTTAAGTACTTGGTGTCGATCTGGGATTCTTACTAGGCCGGGAAAATCAAAACAAGAGGTATACGATTCCTCGCGAGTTTGCAAAGTTAGCACAAGAGGGCGACGGAGATGTTTATCAAACTACAGTGGAATTTGCTACAAGTAAGTCGTTATGCATCACGAAGATGTTTACCGCTATGTTCCGAGAATGAAGTTCTAAGATGTGATGAGTAACACATTACCTATTTCTACATATATATCGCGAAATATCAGTAAAATCTGGAAAGTTGATCACATACGGATTTACTGAAAGCCATTATTTTCTTATTCCGTTTGCGAATTGAATACGGTAAGAGGGAAACGACATTATTACGCAAAATATTTTAATTGTATGTACTGAGAGTTTCCCACATGTTTCGTTTTAGGCGCGGCTTGCGGAATCACAGCTAGTCTTAAGTCACGCTTTCACTTGTCAGTTACGGACTGTATGATGGACTTTTATATTTCATTTTCAATTAAGTTGTGTTTGTAACGAATTCACTATGGAAAAGCGTCTAGAGAAGTACACGTAGGTCAGCCACCCTCAGAAAGAAAAAATGGCTCTAAGCACTATGGGACTTAACATCTGAGGTCATCAGTCACCTAGACTTAGAACTACTTAAACCTAACTAACCTAAGGACATCACACACATCCATGCCCGAGGCAGGATTCGAACCTGCGATTGTAGCAGCAGCGCGGTTCCGGACTGAAGCGTCTAGAAACAATCGGCCAGCCTCAGAAAGTGTGGGAAGATTAACACAGGACACAAAATTATTTGGAAATTTTAAGAAATACGCTGCATTCGAGTCAACAATTCATGCCTTTTAGAGATGAACACCACATCGATTTTGAGGTCATCAGAGACAGAGTGTAAGCTAGGATTCGGCAAGGATCGAGGAAGGAATTCGCCAGTGGCCGTGGTTGAGGAACCATCACGGCATTTGCATCTTACGACCTAGAGAAAACACAGATTCTTCTATCAAGGTAGTACTCCACCTCCAGTGACCTCAGTGTGGACGAAATGTTTAATCCGTCCTCTTCTCATTGACTTATAGATTGGGGACAGAAGTGCGTTCCTTAAGCAATACGCTGATTGGCGCCTCATTTACTTAATAATTCACAGAACTTTATAGTGATTTGCAGATTTATCACTAAATACCGATGCCTTAAGATTTTATAAAAAGAATACGAAGTGCTTGTTACCTGCTGATCATTATTGAAGAGTAATGAGTATCATGCGTTTAATGTAGGGGAACACTTATCTGTTATTACGTACATGCATTGCTGCAACCCAAACAGCAAGCTTTGGACGACGGAATACTTGCTTGTGGACACTGCTACAACTGCCTTAGAACGGCGCGACAGGACAGACATGCGAGACAAGTCTTCAGTGGTCGTCCTTGAGAATGAAATCATTGATTAACTTGGAAAATACGCCACGGAGACAGGAATGTGGAATGTCGTGTTGCTGTAAACAGTTACAGCTAACAGGAGAATGTGTCGCAGTGTTGTAAGAAAGGCAGGGCACAGTCGTTCTTAACTGGGTCATTACATGTTAAAAATGTAGATAGTAAGACGAATATATTTAATAGCGTCTTACGACAAATTGTGTTTTTAAAGCACTTGGAGCTGGATACTGAGTCTGTAATCGATGCTTCGGCTTCCAGGCGTCTCTTCAATTGAATGGGTAATTTCCACCCATGGTGATGAAACAGTGATAACTCAGTTCCACCGAAATGAAATCTCGTGTATATCGTAATCTCTGTCGTGGTAATGTGTCTTACACGCAGTTTACCTGCGAAGGTAAGGCAGATTTTGCCCTGGAGTTTACAGGACGTTCGCAGAGCTTTGTTACTCTTTGATACGGTGGGAGAAGTTCTGCGTAAAGGTGCCAAGTACTATGATTGTCCAGAGGGTAAAGAAACAACTGCTATCGGTAACACCGTTGTTGCGGTTTTTGTGGTCTTCAGTCCGAAGACTGGTTTGATGCATCTCTCCATGCTACTCTATCCTGTGCAAGCTTCTTCATCTCTGAGTAACTGCTGAAACCGACGTCCTTCTGAATCTGCTTACTACACTCCTGGAGATTGAAATAAGAACACCATGAATTCATTGTCCCAGGAAGGGGAAACTTTATTGACACATTCCTGGGGTCAGATACATCACAAGATCACACTGACAGAACCACAGGCACATAGAAACAGGCAACAGAGCATGCACAATGTCGGCACTAGTACAGTGTATATCCACCTTTCGCAGCAATGCAGGCTGCTATTCTCCCATGGAGACGATCGTAGAGATGCTGGATGTAGTCCTGTGGAACGGCTTGCCATGCCATTTCCACCTGGCGCCTCAGTTGGGCCAGCGTTCGTGCTGGACGTGCAGACCGCGTGAGACGACGCTTCATCCAGTCCCAAACATGCTCAATGGGGGACAGATCCGGAGATCTTGCTGGCCAGGGTAGTTGACTTACTCCTTCTAGAGCACGTTGGGTGGCACGGGATACATGCGGACGTGCATTGTCGTGTTGGAACAGCAAGTTCCCTTGCCGGTCTAGGAATGGTAGAACGATGGGTTCGATGACGGTTTGGATGTACCGTGCACTATTCAGTGTCCCCTCGACGATCACCAGTGGTGTACAGCCAGTGTAGGAGATCGCTCCCCACACCATGATGCCGGGTGTTGGCCCTGTGTGCCTCGGTCGTATGCAGTCCTGATTGTGGCGCTCACTGCACGGCGCCAAACACGCATACGACCATCATTGGCACCAAGGCAGAAGCGACTCTCATCGCTGAAGACGACACGTCTCCATTCGTCCCACCATTCACGCCTGTCGCGACACCACTGGAGGCGGGCTGCACGATGTTGGGGGCGTGAGCGGAAGACGGCCTAACGGTGTGCGGGACCGTAGCCCAGCTTCATGGAGACGGTTGCGAATGGTCCTCGCCGATACCCCAGGAGCAACAGTGTCCCTAATTTGCTGGGAAGTGGCGGTGCGGTCCCCTACGGCACTGCGTAGGATCCTACGGTCTTGGCGTGCATCCGTGCGTCGCTGCGGTCCGGTCCCAGGTCAACGGGCACGTGCACCTTCCGCCGACCACTGGCGACAACATCGATGTACTGTGGAGACCTCACGCCCCACGTGTTGAGCAATTTGGCGGTACGTCCACCCGGCCTCCCGCATACCCACTATACGCCCTCGCTCAAAGTCCGTCAACTGCACATACGGTTCACGTCCACGCTGTCGCGGCATGCTACCAGTGTTAAAGACTGCGATGGAGCTCCGTATGCCACGGCAAACTGGCTGACACTGACGGCGGCGGTGCACAAATGCTGCGCAGCTAGCGCCATTCGACGGCCAACACCGCGGTTCCTGGTGTGTCCACTGTGCCGTGCGTGTGATCATTGCTTGTACAGCCCTCTCGCAGTGTCCGGAGCAAGTATGGTGGGTATGACACACCGGTGTCAATGTGTTCTTTTTTCCATTTCCAGGAGTGTATATTCATCTCTTGGTCTCCCTTTACGATTTTTATCTTCACGCTTCCCTCTAATATTAAACTTGTGATCCATTGATGTCTCAGAATGTGCCCTATCACTCGATGTCATCTTCTACTCAGGTTGTGCCTCAAATTTACTTTTTCCCCAATTCTATTCAGTACCACCTCATCAGTTATGTATCTATCTTTCTGACCTTCAGCATTCTTCTGTAGCACCACATTTCAAAAACTTCTATTTTCTTCTTGTCTAAACTATTTATCGTCCATGTTTCACTTGCATACATGGCTACATTCCATACAAATATTTCAGAAGAGACATCCTAACACTTAAATCTAAATTCGATGTTAACAAATTACTTTTCCTCCGAAACACTGTTATTGCCATTGCCAGGCTATACTTTGTATCCTCTCTACTTCGACGATCATCAGCTATTTTCCTGCCCAAATAAGAAAACCCTTCTACCACTTTAAGTGTTTCGTTTCCTATTCCAATTCCCTCAGCATCGCCTGATTTGATTCGACTACACCCCATTATCTTTGTTTTGCTTTTATTGACATTCATCTTGTAACGACCTTTTAAGACTCTGTCCATTCCATTCAGCTGCTCTTCCAAGTCGTTTGCTGCCTCTGACACAATTACAATGTCATCGGCAAACCCTAAAATTTTTATTATTTCTCACTGTCATCGGTTGTCCTCCATACTGTCCCGACATGGCCCCGTCCGATTTCATCTGTTTTCGAAACTTAAAGAGCGTCTTCGAGGACATCTCTTTGATAGTGATGAAGCAGAGCTGAAATCGCGGCACCGTCAACTAAGTCAAACATGCTACAGTGACGGTATCAACCAAGTGGTCTCTCGTTGGCAGAAATGTGTTCGTTGGCAGGGTGACTACGATGAGAAATAAATATGTAGACATGAAGAATGAATCTGTAGAATGTTAATACTAATCGTTTAATATAAAATGTTTGAAGAGCTCTCAAATTTAAAAAAAAAAAAAAAAAAAAACGAAATCATTACTTTTTCAGCACCTCCTCTCAAAACTGTCCCGGAATTTTTTTATGGGTATTACGACAGGCAACCAAATATACATCTTCCGTACCTGGGGTGTATAATGTCAGTTGCCTTCCTTATCTTGAGATGTACCAAATACATCGATGTGCAGAATTCAAGGACGAAATTTACGTTCACATGACGTGTCACAGCCAGGTAACATAGCTTGATGAAACTTGGACCATGAATATAAAGAATTTCCATAGTATAGTACATAAGCTAACTGAAAAAATAAGCTAATGAGCTGAACTGAAATGATATTTTTATTTAAAGACAATAATTACAGAGAAGCCACCGCGATTCATAATGGTCTCCTGGCCATTACAAAAGGCAGGACGTCGTTGTTAATAGGGTTTCTGATCGCCACGGGCCACACTGATTGCTCTGTAACGTGCTCGCATGCGGTCCGAAAGGTTCGTAAGGAGTTGCTGTGTTAGGGCATTCGATTTCTCCACCAGCAAGGTTGACAACCGCCGGTTGGTCTTTGGTGCATTTGGACGTGCCGCAATATATCTCGTCAACGCACCTCACACATACTCGGGATTTAAGGCGGGGGACGGACAGGCCAAATTGTTCGTTGAATAACCTCTCGTCCCAAGAGCTCCTGCATCTGCGCTGGTCGATGCAGTCGCTCGCTGCCATCGATAAAAATGGAGTCTGAATAGACAGGCAGGGGCAACACGTTGACCGGTGAGTGTCCCGTGTTCATGGATGTATGGGTCAGTATGCGCCCTTGCAACATTATGCCTCCTCTCACCATAACATATCGACCACGAAAACGATCATGTTCAACAACGCTGGACGTAAACTCGTACGTCAAGTGGTGGGAACATGTAATGCACTCAGCAATATTGTCGATCCCAACTGTGCTTTTGCTATAAACTACCCTTCTGCCTTATAACTAACAACTAGCAATAGACAGCAGGTTTTTAACTAAGTGAATACCTGCAGGGACGTGACGCCAACGGAGGTCAGCTAAGGACCTTTGAAGCCCACCGCAGACTCTTCCTTCAGGAGAAATAGATTGTAAATAAAGAATCTTAAAACGTTTACCGTTATCGGATACAAAAATGTATGGAACAAGGGTGATGGGCCTGTTAACACCGACGGGAGAAAAAGCCCTTGATGATTTAATAAATCAGGAAGCACCTGATGATAAAAACGAGCAACGTTGTCGAAATAAGTTGTCCAGAAGACACACAAATCCAGCAGCTTACCCATGAGAACATTATACATCCTCAACGCTGACAAAACATGAGATCTTAGATCACGAAATACATTATCTTCCTAGCATAATTACCGACACAGAAACTACTCCACACACACACACACACACACACACACACACACACACACACACACACACACCAATGAGTTATACGAGACGTATGCAAATAAATAAGATCTTCGATAAGCGGTACTCCACAGATACCAACAATTTACAGTAATGTTGGAAACAGCCGGCCGGAGTGGCCGAGCGGTTCTAGGCGCTACAGTCTGGAGCCGCGCGACCGCTACGGCGCAGGTTCGAATTCTGCCTTGGGCATGGATGTGTGTGATGTCCTTAGGTTAGTTAGGTTTAAGTAGTTCTTAGTTCTTGGGGACTGATGACCTCAGAAGTTAAGTCCCATAGTGCTCAGAGCCATTTGAACCATTTTTTTTAATGTTGGAAACACCGACCGCTGCCAAGAGGAATCTCCGTGATTTTGTTGCTGGTTTCGATGATAAATGATCCTTTGTGGGCACCTGATTATTACAAGACCGAAACAGACATATTTAAACATGAAAAATCGCAACAGACAATAAAGTGCACTAGCTAATAGGTTATACTTACGGAAACAATCAGAATCCGTATACATTATGACGTCCGAAACCATCACTCAGTGTCTTATTAATTATTGTAATCTGATTTATGGATTCTTCCGTTACTTCTTGGAAGAACAGTTCCATATTTAAGGCTGAATAGCAAGTACACTGTTTTTATTCTACTGATATTTATTTCTAGATAGTTTTCGGTTTATTGGGACATCTGCAGGAAATAACTGACTGGAATTTGCAAGGGACACTAGTTTTTAGGTAACCAAACATTACAAGCAAAGATACAATGCACCTGCACAGAATTTTGTGCACCAAACTTGTTTTTTTATCGTTTAAATTACACTTTACGCAACAGACAAAACTAAGCGTAATAAATATTTAAACTACACAGCCTTACAGTATTACAGATTATGTGATTATAATGCTAATGTTTGTGAGGACATCGTTTGACAAACTGTGAAACTGAGCGCTCTTCGTTTATGCTGTGCGCCAAACATGCTTTTTAACATTGTGAATTACACTTTACGCAATGGACAATTTAAACAAAATAATTGAAAGACACACTATTACAATATTACAGGTTACATGGCTATGATGGCATATTTTGTGAGGTCGTTACATTGGTTGGGAACTGTCTAACTGAGCACTAGTCAACATGTTGTGCAACAAACATGCTTTACGTTGTAAATTACGGTTTACGCAATGCTCGATATTAAACACAGACCACGATTAAAATACACATTGTTACAAGTTATGTTGTTGCAATTCTGAAGTTTGTAAGGTAAGCAAGGTAAGGAATATGAATTTCTAGTATCTTTTAATTTTGTGTAGCAGTGTGTGTCATGATAGACTTCGGTATGTGTCTTGTTGACTGCGTAATGTGAACCTTAAAAGTGGTGATGTGCTCAGCTGTAAACGATCATTTAGAGCTAGCTAGGGATCTTTAGCTAAGTGTTTGTTTACCTCAAGTAATTTCAACGTTAAAAAACAAGTTTGGTGCACAACATTCTGCGCATGTGGATTGTATCTTTGCTTACAATGTTTAATTAGCTAAGAACTAGTGTCCCTTGCAGACGCTTGTCAGTTGTTTCCTGAGCTTGGCCCAGTAACCCGAAAACTAGTTGAGAAATAAACAAATATCGTAGAACAAAATCAGTGTACCCGTTATTCAACGTTAAATAATTATTATAAGATTAAATTTGATTAAAAAATCTTTGACATCGACAACAGTATTTCTAGTCAAACATACCTTCAGATTACGTGAGTGATGTAATTAATTCCCGCTCCATAATAAAAGACAAAACCTTTAAAACAATCTTCTATACGAAAAATAGCCAAGGTGAACATGTTGCATAACTATAAGTACACCACACATTTCTATTTATATTTCTATTTCAATATCCAACTCCAGCCCCAAGCGCTTAAAATGACACGCAAGACTTCTTTAACGCGGAACGATCTTGTTGGTATTACAGCACTGTTCTGTCTAGAAGTAAACGACCGTGTGCTTGGGGGCTGAGAACAGCACTCATTCATGGACTGTGATGTAGAAGATCTTGAAATGGCAACTTGACAGAGAGATAGGAACAAGGCGCCTAACATAACATATTCGTAACCCTCCTGCTGTGATAATTCTCTCTCGCTCTCTCTCTCTCTCTATCTCTATCTCCGTGTGTGCGTATGTGAGTGTGTGTGTGTGTGTGTGTGTGTGTGTGTGTGTGTGTGTGTGTGTGTGTGTGTGTCTGTGTGAGAGAGAGAGAGAGAGAGAGAGAGAGAGAGAGAGAGAGAGAGAGAGGCAGACGGGAGGGACAGAATTTCTGTCCACTAATAGACTAAACACGATTTACTAAGGAATGTAAGGTACAAGGTTATGTAAGGAGTACGCGCACAAAGCGTCTTTGCAAGAATCGAAACAAAAACAGCTAAACCAAGAATGAGGTTCCTCTGGCGTGCTTAGAAATAATGCATTAAGCTCGATTGTCAATACAAGGACGCGGTAACTGCGCATAGCGATCATGAAAGGCAAATTTCAAAGAAAGTAAATGAATAATGTGCGTGCTCTGACTATAAACAATGAGGTGAAGCCGGCGGAATTTCTCGGTAAAGGGCAAGCAGTGCATCTCGCAGCAACTGCGTGTAGTCTGCGCCAGAAATCCTATTAGGATGGTATCGATAGGAGGAATCCGAGCTTTTAAAATGTAGTGAGAAACCTACTGGATCAGCTGGTTGAACAACGGAGCTGATAACTTGACATGCAGCTAACCATAAAAACGGATCACTGCAACATTTGTTTATTTGGCTACTTTGAAGAGTCGACAGATATTTCACAACCATCTGCAGAGTTTTCTAGAAAAGTGAATCCCGTACGCTGGCATTTATGAAACAAGTAATCCATCTTCAAGTTAATGGATACTACCATGCTGTTTTGTAGTACTATTTCATATTTTTCTATGAAAACCAAAGACAGCGGATATTTTACAGTATTAATTTGTTTTGGGTATCTATTTTCTATTCAAAGTCCGTCGCCAAACAATAACTGACTGCCGTCTTCAAAGAGCATAGAATTCTGGTGAAAACGCGGAAGAAGGTTTTACAAATGATGAGCGTGATGTATGCTAAATGTCATCTTTGACAGTGCAGTTGTAAGATGGCTGAAAATAGATAAGCTAAAGAGTAAAAAAATCTGAAGAGAACATTCGAGAAAACATACGAGAGAGAGAGAGAGAGAGAGAGAGAGAGGATAACGGGTGAAGGTAAGGGTAGAATGTAAACAAAAATAAAGCATGCCATCCCCAGATCTAGACTTGGAACTGTAATGAGTACTATAAAAAAGATTTATAGAAGTAAGTATGAAGAATACACACCATTACACATGTAAAATCAGCCGACCATGTGGTAATATTGAGTCTCAATGTTTTCTGTAATATTGCCATCAGCTTTATTTTCTATTTAGCATATATGTTTTTCAATTGTGTTATACCAAGACAGTCAAAGATGAAATTTACTCTATTTTGGCATTACACTCTCCACCTGTAATACATTATTCAAAGACGATCACCAGTATTGTATTCCCTTTGATGACGACAGTCACCTATTACCTATTGTCCGGTTCACAAAATACATTACTGTAGAATATCCACAATTTGTGTTCTGTTCTCAGTAATAAATGTTTTAATACAGCCTGAGACAGTCTCTTACAACTAACCTTTTTGTGCTGATACATATTAACCAACAAAATAAACAGTTCGCAGATTATTGACAATTCACACATCATATATGGTTACCAGTTGCTTTATGTTAAAGGTAGATTTCCGATTTGACTCAAAACATTTGCTAGCACCTATAAAACTTGTAGTTCCGATAGTAATGGCGTTACTGAAGTCAGTGGGGAACAATTCCATTTTAGGAGATCTCCCAAGAATGTTTATGAAACCGTGCCGCCCATTAATGTGACCGAAGAAGGCATGGTTATTGTCCTCTTCAGAACACGCACAGAGCGGGGATAGTCTACGAGCGATGCAGCCCTCTGAGTACCAGTGGTTTCTGCCTTTCGCATGAAACCGCCGATGCTATTGCAAGATAGACACATCTAATGGTACAATAAGGTACTTCTACGAAGATAGTGCAATTTAGCAATTACTTACAGTATTCAGAGCAACAATCAGCACGGAGATCGAGCTACATGATTGAAGGAAATTGTAACATGCGTTTTTTTTTTCTGTGCTGGTGGAACTGAAATCATTGACAATGTAAGTAACCATATCTAAAGTTATTGTTACGTAAATTTCAGTTTATACTACTGCTGCTTTTTCGAAATAAAACCACTGGAGAAGTGTGTACTTTTAATATAAATTTATTAAATTTTAGGCCAATTTTTTGTTATTTATAAATATAATTTCTTTTATGCATTATGAGTTCATGGAAGTTTCGACATGTGCTATTGTATTTAGGAAAAATGCGAAATTGCTTTCAAATTTAATTCATGAAATGATGAGTGGTTGAAAACTGCGTCCAAGTGGTTACAGACTGAATCTACAACTTTCAAACAGTTAACTGTTTACTTTTTGCCAATATCTTCTTGTATTCGTTGCTTACTTCGATAATAAAAGTAAATTTTATGAAAAATTTTAAAATTAAATTCGCCGTATGTTTTTCGGATTCAAACGGCTAAAACAGTTCTGCAGTGATAGAAGTTAACCTCCTTGACCATCGGTAATCGTCATTACAGCGACGTACTGAATGCGAATGGTAATTATCTGTGCGTAAGGTATTCGATTAATTCTGGAGAAGTCCTTCCAATCCTGGTTCCATAATCCCCTGGCTGAAGATCTGACTCTTCGTAACATATCAGTAGGTTCAAATAGCTCTGAGCACTAGGGGACTTAACATCTGAGGTCATCAGTCCCCTAGATCTTAGAACTACTTAAACCTAACTAACCCAAGGACATCACACACGTCCATTCCCGAGGCAGGAGTCGAACCTGAGACCTTAGCGGTCGCGCGGTTCCAGACTGAAGCGCCTAGAACCGCTCGGCCACACCGGCCGTCTAACATATCAGTAGCTGGGATTCCGAAATAATTAATTTCTCCATAGTGAGTGACATATTCACTCATTTAGGTCCCCTTAATATCATTGCAATAGATAATCACTTATGTGGTAAAAGTATTTCGATAAGATTTATTCTCCCGCTCGACGATTTCAGCCACCTATTTTTGGCCTTCTATTACTCCAGCGGCACGAGGAAGAGCTGTAAACAATAATGACTGTTCTCAGTCAGACAATTTTGTACTTCATATAATCCAAACACTACCAACGAGTAATAGCTTTGTTACTTTACAAATGCTTAGAATTTTCCAAACATTTAACCGGTACTGCGCTCTCGTAATACTTCAGCAAATTCCCGAGCTTTCCGAGGTGAAGCTCTAGTAGGTTGCTATCACGTCAGCTTCGAGGAATACAACGGTGAGCCGTCGTCGTGACCTGCTGCCAGCTATTACCTATACTTCGAGGTGATAGAAAGCTGTCCCGTCGGCCAACACACCGTGGTTTGGCAACACTAACAACCCGTGTCCGGCACACCTCAATTACGATCAGCTGCTACTTCCCGTGTGTTTCATATGTTACCTACGAAATTTCTTTCTGCAGGCTACCGACAATTTCTTCGCCGTTTCTTACTATGACACACATGTTTGATGAAATCTCACAAGATGTGACTTCAAATTTACATTGATTGCCACTGAAAGTACAATACCAGGAAGGATAGAAAGTAACGAAAATTTTGTAGCTGTGCGTACAAAGTATAGTACACTGCTTGACAATATATTGGTAAGGAACACGACATTATTGAACAGGAATAATCACAGGCAATGATGGACGACATGATACACAGTACATACGTAACTGGGGTGGACGGTATATTCATAACGAAAAATGGTACAGATTTCA
This sequence comes from Schistocerca serialis cubense, assembly GCF_023864345.2. Lineage (NCBI taxonomy): Eukaryota > Metazoa > Arthropoda > Insecta > Orthoptera > Acrididae > Schistocerca > Schistocerca serialis. The sequence continues at coordinate 253,100,077 of NC_064645.1, read as the reverse complement.
CACAACATAAAGGTCGATATCTGACTCTCGGTAAGGAATATACCCTCCTGGCACAGTTATACAAATTTGCGCCTGTCATTCATGCTGGCTATCAAACTGCTGAGCAGTCCTTTGGGGATACTGTCCCATTCGATATTGTCCCCCTTCTCTATCTAAACTGTTCAGGTCCGGGGAATACTCAGACCATGCCATAAGTTCAGTATCTGCACTTTTCAGTGTATCAGACACCTCAACGGTCGTGTGTGGTCCGACATTGTCGTCCATAAATAGAATGTCGAGATCTACCGCTCCCCTGAACAGACATGACACAGACTATTGTCCCTGGAATACTGTTGAACTGTAACGGTACCTCGCACAAAGATATGCAGCAGTTTTCGACTATAGTGCATAATCCCTGCCCAACCATAACGCCTAGGCTGCACCGAAGGCACCCATGAACATTCTGTGGTGTGTAACACGTTTCCGTCTCTCTCCACACTAACTGGTAGCCTGAATCACTTGCCACAGTGATGCGGCATTCGTTGGAGAACATCACTCTGGACCACTGTCGCCGATCCCAATCAACATGCTCCCTACACCGAAGAACTCTTTCTCGGCAATAGCGTGGTTGGTGTGAGGTGCATTTGACAGACTTCCGAGCGTACAAACTAGCCCGATGTAATCGACGCGAAATGATTCTGGGAGACATATGTGCACTGGTAGCGGTTGCAAAGTCTGCAGCGAACTGCTTAGGAGTGGGATGTCTGTTTCTTTTCCTCACTAGGACTACATATTGATATACTTGCGGATTGGTGGTCTGTGTCCGACCACCGGCATGCTTTCGCATAGCATTTCAACCTTCAAAAATATGTTCAAATGTGTGTACACACACACCCATGCCCGAGGGAGGACTCGAACCTCCACCGGGACCATTCAACCTTCAGCGGCCTTCTTCAATCGCGAGATAACACTTTTGGACATACGCATTAACGTGACCACTTTCGAGGTGTCCAACTGCTCGTCCACAATCGTAAGCACTCAAGTGATGCCCTGCAGACATGCCGTACCACAGGGAATGTCGCACTAATCGGTTCCACAACCACCTTCGACAAACACTGTAATGCTTGAACTGTCGAATGCATACGGAGCGTTCGTGCACAGGCTTCACTGTAGTTAACACTTCCCGCTCTCTGTCTTTCCTTTTACCGTCCGTCATTGGTCAGGCGTTGCTTAGCAATTGTCAGCTGTTCCGTATCAAATGACAGCTGTTTCTTAGCAAGTATCAGTTGTTCCTAAGCAATTGTCAAGCAGTGTAGGAAGAAAACATGGTCAAAATTGTAGATGGTTTGGGATGTGAAACTTAACAGACAGACCGGCAACAATTGCTCTAACGCAGCTGAGCATCAAGTACAACTGGCCTTGGATGACAGATGCGCATACGCCAGTCCAAGCTGCTTCAACTCTCAGCCAGAGTTCACGAATCGTTGTGGTTGGCCAGTCTGTCGGTAACCCATGATGAGATCTTTTCACTGGCTGAGGGATGTGGGAATGTGCCGACCAGTGAAACAGACGAATACCGTCCACCCTCCGTAGGTCAGAACAGCATGGATAACATGCGATCTTACGTTATCTTGTTGAAAGATAACATCACGCAGACCTCGAGGATGGGGAGCAGCTTCAAGATTTAAAGCGTCTGAAATGTGACAGTTACTGTGTAAATTGGCAGCTGTGCGAACCATGTTCGATCGTTATCGTACCCCTTATGACGACGATGAATGCAATAGAGCAACATTCGTCGTTCTTCTCGGAACCTCCACACACGATTACGTCCATCGTGATACTGTACACAGAGTCGAGACAAGCCTGTAACGGCGATACGGTCCCATTCCCTTGTCCAGTGTCGTTGTTGAGCGCACTGTCGGCCCGTCTTTCTATCCTGCCGCGTCAAGGTAAATCGCAATAACGAGCCCCATGCTTACAGCCTGTGGTGCTCCTGCCGACGTCACTATGTCCGTAAGGATATTCGTAATGCTTCAAACAAATCCATTTCCTGACTGAGGGTATGCCGCGCGGGGTAGCCCCACGGTCTCAGGCGCCGTGTATGGTTCGCGCGGCTCCTTCCGTCGGAGGTTCGAGTGCTCCCTCGGGCATGGGTGTGTGTTTGTTCTTAGCGTAAGTTGATTTAAGTTACATTACGTAGTGTGTAAGCTTAGAGACCGATGACCTCATCAGTTTGGTCCCATAGGATCTTACCACAAATTTCCAAAAACTGGGGGTATGTGTAGTGCGTGCACGATCCTGCATGTCCAAGCGAACTCTTTGTCTGTCCTCTAGGGTACTAATCACGAGGGACCTTTTTTTAGTATTCTGTACCTCGATCGTTAAAAACAGAAGCCATAAAGGGTCTCTTTGTTCTCCGTCTGTCTGTCCGACTGTTAAGACCACTTTTTCTCATCAACGGGTACATATATCAAGTCAAAATTTATGTCACATACTAAAGTCTGCAGCACCTTGGTAGTGTACCCTGTAGGTCAATGCAGTCGAAAGATACAGCCATCTATTTACACTTGCAGACCCTCTCAACAAAACCTATAGGGAACTTACCATTGACCTAGAATCATGAAAGTTGGCAAGAAGTAGGGTTTCAAAATCCAAGTAAAGGAAAAGCTGAAAATCGTTAATTTGCATTTGCAATCCGTTAAATATCTCAGGAAGGATTTTGATATGGCTTTCAGTAATAGGTAGAACGATTCACAAGGAAGTTTTATGTAGATAATCTACAAATGTTTCGTACTTACTTACTGGCTGAGCTACGACGAATTGAATTCCTCTACCACTGTGGAAACAATGCTTTGCCATATAGCAACGGTAGGCTTAAGGCCGCCCAACAATCGTACCACGGAACCGCTGCCATCTCAAGTCCTTTGCGAACTGCTCATTCTTCATATAAACATTCCCTCACGGTCTGTGCCCACGACACATACAGCATCTGTCATGTTTCAGAGCAAAGTAGTACCAATAACTGATACAGGATTGCACTTCCATTGTTTGGAAACCTCGTAAAATATCCGTTGATGCGTTCCACCGAACAGGTCCACATTTGCGTAATAACAATATCCGTATGGCCGGCTATGCTGCCTTCTTCTCTGGTGACTTACGTCAAATTGTACCAGCAATCGCAACAGGGACTACAGCGGACGAAGTCAACGCACTTGCAATTTCGAGTTAGCATAGCACATTAATACAACTCCAGAATTAACAAAGCAAATGAAATCTTACAATAGCTAATGCGAAACGACACAAAAGCTTTTAACTTAAAATAAAAACATTCTCGAAATTCTTGGAATCCCTAGGACCGATACCTTGGCAGTATCGATATCGATAAGAGGCAAAAATCGTCAAAATTCTTGATTTCCGGGTTATATGAACTCTCCAAATACATAGTTACGTTTATACGGAACGTTCAGAGCGCGAGTCCTCTCACACCTGCTTGGTTTTGTTTTATGTGATCATTCCTCTTTAGGTCGCTCCAGATGGTTATTCCAAGGTATTTGACGGTAGATACTGTTTACGGAATTTGTCATCAACGGTGCAACGATACAGTAGTGGATTTCTTCCCCTACTTATGCTCAGTGTGTTCGATTTATTTACGGTCAGGGTGAACTGTCAGAGCCTGCACCAGTCATCAGTTCCTTACAGACTTCCTACAATTCACTACAGTATCCTGACGCTGCTACCTTCTTATAGACAATCACATCTCCTGCAATCAACGTGTGGAGCTACCGACTCACTAGATATTGTTAACAGTAACTTCCTTGTAGTCGTCGACTTTTCTCCGTGACGTGTTCAGTTCTGTCTGCAAGGACGTCCTGAATCCAGTCACAAATCTGGTCCAATACTCGGTAAGCTCGTACTTGATTCGCTAAACGACAATGCGAAACTGTATCGAATACCTTCCGAAGGAACACGGCGTCAACCTATAATACACTTCCCTAAAAGTTCCAGAGAGAAAGTAAAATAAGTTCTGTACATCGTTATACTGTGTCCTTCTACATAATAACTGTAACAAAGGAAGGAAGGATGGCGGTAAGATTGGAGTTTTAACGCCCCATCAACAGCTGGATCATTAGAGACGGGGTAGAAGCTCGGATTGCAAAAGGATAGGAAAGGAATTCAGCGGTTCCCTTTCCGAAGAAATCATCCGAGCATTTGCCTGGATCGATTTAGGGAAATCGCGCAAAAGCTAACTCCGAATGGCCGGAAGGGGATTTGAACCGCCGTCCTCCAGAATGCGAGCTGAGTGTGCTAACCGTTGCGCCACCTCGGTAATGTTTACAGTTAGTTGGTAAATATAATATAGCGTAGTACTCCATTCAATCACTTACCGAACATACATAAACCTTGAAAACGGTTATTTTGTATGCTTAATTCTTAAGTGGTTTACCTTTTGAGTGGGTCACCTTTTTTACCTCTCAAAATTGACTTGAGTCGAATTGTGAACCTTCTAGTTATTGTGAACAAAATAAAGTTAGGAACTAATTTAGTTTCCAGATGGCAAATCTATGTACAACCTCTCCACTCCTTGTCTTCACTTGTTCCGTGTTCATTCTATTATGTCCATTATCGAATTTCTCCCTGGCTTTCCTCTACGGTTTTGACCTTGTGTTCTTCCGACTAGTGAAGCTTTCCCTAGTGCCTCTTCTGCTGTCATGATGTGCCCAAATTACCTTAATTTCATCTGCAGTATTTTGTCTTCCAGCAGTAAATACAAGGACTATTTTTTTTAAGATCCGATCGGTCGCAAAATGGTAACCAGAGTGAAAATAAAATATATTTCATCTGCAATACTTAGGTACACCTTCCAGGTACTTCTCTACGTAGTCAACCATCGTACTTAGACAGCTGTCGTAGCGTTGTACCAATTTTCCAATACCATCTTCATAGAAGGCAGCTGCCTGGGTTTTCGGCCAGTTCTATACACTGGTCTGGAGCTCTATATACTGGTCTGTGTCCTCATAGCCAGCTGTTCATAGGAGCAAAGAGATGAAAATCAGAGAGCGCGAATTACGGGCAATATGGTGGACGATGAAACACTTCCCACAGAAAACTGTTCTCGACCGTCTTTGTTCCAGATGCAGTGCGTGGCCGAGCATTCTCATGAAGGAGAACATTGCCTGATGACAATATTCCACTGTGCTTGCTCTGAGTTGCCTTCCGTAGACGATTTTCTCGAATTGCCCGATCCACTCGCTAAACAAGATAGTCGGTTAGCAAACGGTTCCTTGCTTGACCACCTGCATCTTGAACGTCTGTACGTTCTGCTTCAAGGTTCCTGCATCACTGCCACAGTTTGCTGCCATGCTTGCCAGTTGTAGTATGTGAACTGCATGAAAACAGACGGAACTCCTCAGCGTGAAGCAATCAAATTACAGAATGCACTTCACACTTGGCGGGAGGTTACACTGAGGTGACAAAAGACATGGGATAGTGATATGCACATATACATACGGCGGTAGTATCGTGAACACAAGGCACAAAAGGGCAGTGCATTGGCAAAGTTGTCATTCGTACTGACTTGACTCATGTGAAGAGGTATCCGACATGATTATGGCCGCACGACGGAAATTAATAGACTTTGAACGCGGAATGGTAGTTGGAGCTAGACTCATAAGACATTTCATTTCGGAAATCGTTAGGGAATTCAATATTTCTATATCCACAGCGTCAAGTGTGTACCGTGACAATCAAAGTTCAAGCATTAACTCTCACGACGGACAAAGCAGTGGATGGCGGCCTTCACTTAACGACCGAGAGCAGCGGCGTTTGTGTAGAGTTGACAGTGGTAACAGACAAACAGCACCGCATGTAATAACCGCAGAAATCAATGTGGGATGCACCACGAACGTATCCGTTAGGGCAGTGTGACGAAATCTAGCGTTAATGGGCTATGGCAGCAGACGACCTCCGTGAGTGCCTTTGTTAACAACACGACATCACCTGCAGCGCCTGTCTTGGGCTCGTGACGATATTGGTTGGACCCTAGGCGACTGGAAAAGACTGGCCTGGTCAGATGAGTCCAGATTTCAGGTGGTAAAAGCTGATGGTAGGGTTCAGGTGTGGCGGAGACCCCACGGAACTATGGACCCAGTCTAGAATGAGATTTTCACTCTGCAGCGGAGTGTGTGCTGATATGAAACTTCCTGGCAGATTAAAACTGTGTGCCGGACCGAGACCCGAACTTGGGACCCTTGCCATTCGCGGGCAAGTTCGAGTCTCTGTCCGGCACAGAGTTTTAATCTGCCAGGAAGTTTCATGGACTCAGTCTGTCAACAAGGCACTGCGCAAGCCGGTGGTGACTCCATAATGATGTGGACTAGTGGGTCCTCTGATTCAACTGAACAAATCAGTAACTGAAAACAGTTATGTTCGACTGCTTGGAGATCATTTAAAGTCATTCATGGACCTCATGTTCCCAAACAATGATGGAATTTTTGTGGATGAAAGTGCGCCCCGTCACTGAGCCACAATTTTCCGCGATTGGTTTGAAGGACGTTCTGGAGAATTGGAGCGAATGACTTGGCCACCCAAATCACCCGACATGAATACCGTCGAACATTTATGGGATATAATCGAGAGGTTAGTTCGTGCACAATCCTGTAGCGGCAACACTTACGCAACTACGGACGGCTGCCGCGGACTCCCAACGACTTGTTGAGTCCATGCCACGTCCAGTTGCTGCACTAACTCGGGTAAAAGGATGCCCGACAGAATACTAGGAGGTATCCCATGGCTTTTGTCACCTCAGTGGCTTGTTCTAGGCATCCGTACGTGCTCACTGTGCGCTCAGAATTGAAAATTTTGACTCAGTAGACGAAAATACTAGAGACTCGGCGCACTACGTCTGTACAAAGTTTCATCGAATTTTCGTTGTGGTTCTGATTCCAGCACCGATCGAACCCTGAAAAAAGAACCATCCCTGATATCAAATAGTTCGAATGGCTCTAAGCACTATGGGACTTAACATCTGATGTCATCAGTCCCCTAGGCTTAGAACTACGTAAACCTAACTAACCTAAGGACATCACACACATCCATGCCCGAGGCAGGATTCGAACCTGCGACCGCAGCAGTAGCGCGCTTCCGGACTGAAGCACCTAGAACCACTCGGCCACAGCGGCCGGCCCTGGTATCAACATCGACAACTTCATGTCTCCTCTGCTGTGAGAGAAGTTCGTGAGTCGTGCTAGGATAGCAGCCTTACGCCAAGTGTATGATTGCTTAGCTCTTTTATAGCAGTGATATCCTCTGTTGCGTCACTGGGGCTCAGTCCACCGCCTTAAAAGAACGAGGCCAGAAACCACACGCGGCAGTCAGTTACAACTTTGCAATGGCCGAGGAACACCCAGCTGAAAACTTGTGGATGTAGAACCACTTATCTCTTGTTGCTTCAATTTGTGCAACGCTTTTGGGAGACGGTGTTTAGTACCGCTCCAGTTTGTTTGGCGCGCCCAGTTGCTGGAGCTAGTGCCGAGAGCCAGAGCCCTGTTTGGCGCCGTTCATTTACTCCTCCCCTGCCAACCCCACACCTCTCTCCTTTTACGTCACCGGCGCACAGCGCGCGTGCCGTGTATGTGTGAGAGTGTTCGCCGCGCCCCGGTTAATCGCCGGCGCCAGTATCCGGTTCTGGCCGCGCCCCGATCGATCCCCCAGCTCCACTCCATAGGCGTCCAGCGGCGAGGCGCTCCCTCTGGAGGAACTGGCCCGGCCCTGCCCAAGGCCTGCCAGTAATCTGGCGCCAGCAAGGACGCGCGGCTAGCCTCCAATTTGGGAATACTCATCTCCTGTGTGAACGACCGCGCCGGCGGCGGGCGATCGTCTGTCGTAATCGCCGGTGTGTCTCCACAGCAGCAATTGTCCTCGAAACAATGCCTGCGGCGCCCTTGTATGAGGAAAGCCACACATCAGATACACCGTGTGTCTCGTACCCGAAATACACGTAGCACTAACTAATGAACAAACTGACTAATCGCCGGGGTACGATCATACAGAATATCTTCCTATACAGAGAGTTTCAGATGAGTTGTTCTTTTTAAAACTTACAAATTAGCAAGTGAAAGGAGTATCTATTTACATATGGAAACGTAACGAACATTACTCTTTCTGTGGAGTTATGAACATACAGGGTTTGGAAAAAAATTTGGAAACACTAAAAACGTAACACATTACCATGCCTAATACGGTGTAAGAAAACAGTTGGTATTCAAAACAGCTTACAGTCGCCTTTAAATGCATAAATCTGGTCTTGTATGGTTTCTTAGGGAATTTTGTACCACTCTTCCCGCAAAATAATGGCAACTGAACAAAGATGGGGGTTGATAGCGATCAAGCAACGCTCTTTCCGAAGGAGACCCCAAAGGTTCTATAATATTGAGATCCAATGAGAGGCTGACACCAGTGACTGCACCAGTTTCTCGCAATCTGACATGAAGATCGTGGTGTGTTGCAGCTAAAATACTCATCTGCATATCCTAACTTCTCGTTGCTTTTCGTCTATTACCGTAGCGACTTCTCGAAATGCGAGGAGCGCTCAGTAAGTAATACAACACTATTTCTCGGTCAGTTGTGGAATTTGTTGTGTAACATCGTGGAATATTCCAGTTTCAGCCCTTATAGTTTTGTAAAGTTCCGATAGGTGACGACACTATACGTAGCCTTCAAAATGGCGTCTTCAACTAAGATGCGTTCCAAGCAGAGAGCTGTCTTCGAGTTCGTTTAGAAGGAAAACCAGACCATCACAGATATTCGTAGGCGCTTGCGGAATGTCTACGGAGACCTAGAAATGAAAGAAAAGCACGGTGAGTCGTTGGGCGAGGCGTCTGTCATCGTCGCCACAAGGTCAGGAAATTTTGCAAAAACAGACATTATGTCTGATGGGATAGCAACAATCAGTCATTGTATAATGTTACTTATAATCCGTCTAGATTGTAAAACTTTTTTATTCATATGACCGGTTTCGGTTCATTCAGAACCATCTTCAGATTTGTAACGATAATGACACTAATTTTACTATTTCACGAAAGAAAATCTTTTTCATCCTAGCTAATCAACATCAAATGTACCAGAACGTACCTGATATTTCAGTTACAGGAGTAATCCGTCCAAATCCAGCAACTTTCACATGCTGCGTCACATAAAATTGGTTGGCAGAATGCACGTCATTTATATTTATAACACTATTATCGACAGGTGGCGTCTGGTACATTTGTTACATTCCATTTGCACATGTTGTATTCAGTAGATTTTTTTGATTAACTTTTATCTCCAAAAATACTTAATTAAAATCTGTAGGTGTCAAGGTTAAAATCTGTACTTATCAAAATTAAAAAACAGTAAAATTATCATTTTTAAACGATCTAAAAAACATAGGCCGATTTCTATATCTATGGCGCTGGTATAGACTTGTTTTCCTCTACGGTCTGCTACCGTGGTTTCCGGCATTTCGGTGTTGTGTCGCGATCCGCTCAGTTGTCTGATGTCCAGGCCGAGGGATGAGAGATGGTGCGTGATGGGTTCAAAATGGCTCTGAGCGTTATGCGACTTAACTTCTGAGGTCATCAGTCGCCTAGAACTTAGAACTAATTAAACCTAACTAACCTAAGGACATCACACACATCCATGCCCGAGGCAGGATTCGAACCTGCGACCGTAGCGGTCGCTCGGTTCCAGACTGTAGCGCCTAGAACCGCACGGCCACTCCGGCCGGCCGGTGCGTGATGGGGAAGCTGGAAGATGCGTGCAGTGCCTGGCGTCGTTGACGGGGCCCTCCTGCGCGGCCCTCGTGCTCACGGCGATGGACATCAGACAACTGAGTGGATCGCGACACAACACCGAAATGCCGGAAACCACGGTAGCAGACCGTAGAGGAAAACAAGTCTATACCAGCGCCATAGATATAGAAATCGGCCTATGTTTTTTAGATCGTTTAAAAATGATAATTTTACTGTTTTTTAATTTTGATAAGTGTGTATATATTACTTAGCTCCGAGCGGGCTATAATCAAGTTTTTGCTGAGTCACTTCCGGTTTTCTAGTGACCTTGAGTGGGACTTAGCCGCTACAGATGTTGACATCTACAGATTTTAATTAAGTATTTTTGGAGATAAAAGTTAATCAAAAAAATCTACTGAATACAACATGTGCAAATGGAATGTAACAAATGTACCAGACGCCACCTGTCGATAATAGTGTTATAAATATAAATGACTTGCATTCTACCAACCAATTTTATGTGACGCAGCATGTGAAAGTTGCTGGATTTGGACGGGTTACTCCTGTAACTGAAATATCAGGTACGTTCTGGTACATTTGATATTGATTAGATAGGATGAGAAACATTTGCTTTCGTGAAATAGTAAATTAGTGTCATTATCGTTACAGATCTGAAGATGGTTCTGAATGAACCGAAACCGGTCATATGAATAAAAGAAAAATTGCAATCAAGACAGATTATAAGTAACAAGATCGGCAAAATCTGTCCAGTCTCCCGTATGCCAAGCGGCTGCACACAGCTGTGACTCCTGTAATGTTGAAACGTGCGGACACTCTCATTCGATGTAATCAGCAGATCACAATAAAACACCTCGCTGCTCAACTGGAAGTCTCTGTTGATAGTGCTGACACGCTCGTTCATCAGTTGTGGTACTCAGAAGTGTGTGCTCACTGGCTTCCTCAGCCATCCTACAGTCTGGATTGCGCTCCATCTGTTTGACCCAATGAAGGATGCACTCCACGGGGAGGAGTACGTGGATGATTGGAAAGTTACCAATGCAGCAAGACTTTGGTTCCGACGTCGACCAATAAAGCGGTACCATGTCTGCCTACAGACCCTCCCAGTAAGGTGTCGTAAGGCGCTCCCCTCGTACGAATATTATGTTGAAGAATACAATTGTGTAGCTAAAAGACTGGGGATTAATATGGTGCATTAGAATCCTGAATAAAACAAACCTGCTTTCAGAAAAAAAAAGTGTTGCATCACTTATTGAGGGCCCCTGGTACTTGTTTCTCGAAGTCGTTGTTCAGTATGCAATAACGTAATGGCCGATGGAGCTTTTACATCAGGATATCACAAGACCCAAGCAAAAAAAAAAAAAAAAAAAAATGTTCAAATGTGTGTGAAATCTTATGGGACTTAACTGCTAAGGTCATCAGTCCCTAAGCTTACACACTACTTAACCTAAATTATCCTAAGGACAAACACACACACCCATGCCTGAGGGAGGACCCGAACCTCCGCCGGGACCAGCCGCACAGTCCATGACTGCAGCGCCTAAGACCGTGCGGCTAATCCTGCGCGGCATGCGACACAACCCATGGATGCTTCATTATCACCATGTCGCCATTCGCCGAGTGTCAGCAGCATGCCAATGTACCGGTACTCGTCAGATGTCTTTCTTTCTTTCTTTTGCCTGTGCTGTTTTTCCTGCGGATATGCAGGTTCGGCATGGTTAATCGAATGTGGCAATGTTAGTTGAAGGATGGCCAGATGCCCTTCCTGCCGCCACCCCGTGCCCCCCGGGAAGGAATCAGTGTACCTCAACTGTCTGTGACTAGTGTAATGCATGGAATAGTGCGGAACTGTTTAGATGTCTGCGAGCCGTGTAACTGAGGCGGCACGTGGGGACCAGCCCGATATTCACCTAGGGGGATGTGGAAAACCTCCTAAAAACCACATCCGGGCTGGCCGGCACACCGGCCCTCGTCGTTAAACCGCCGGACGTATTCGATCTGGGGCCGGGGCGCCCACCCGAGTCCAGGAAGCAGCGCATTAGCGCGCTCGGCTAACCTAGCGGGTACTCGTCAGATGTCTACGCCATGTTTAATCTATGTAAATATCCGTGGCAGCCTGAACATAGTTTATTTTGCATTCCGATATTCAGTATATACGGCAGTGTAACGATACGTTCTATAATTCAAGAGAATATCACTTTAAAGAGCACATCGAGGTAACTTGTCGCTCCGTCTCATCAGCAACTTTACATCCCGACAGCAGATCGTCCAGAAAATGCATTGAGTTGTGCATTTAGCTAAAAGGGGATCTCCTTTGACCATTTCACTTAAATGAACATCCAGCCATCAGGACATCCATCTGAAAACAGCCAGTTACATGCAGAATGTTGTATTTACCCTTAAAACTTTGAACATTTCTAGCTTCCTGACTAAAACTGATAGAAATTTGGTTCAAATTGATTTCAACAGAGTTAGTTTAAATGCATCAGCTACATGATGAAAAAGATAATGGTCTATTTAAAAAATTATAACTCATTGCTGTAACACTCTGGAAAATAACTAAATAAGCTGTGTTCCTAATTCTGTAGAAACAGTGACGTTTCTTACGTTTACCTAGCCAAATAAACGTTCCTTTCAACGAATATTTTTTAAATTAACATATACACGTGATTGGCTCGGTGACTATGTGCGCAGCACTTTACACAGGACGATGAATTTTCCACAGAAACGAAAGTTGTGTAAGGTGTTCCCCAAGGAAGCATAAAAGAACGTCTAAAGTTGGCAATATACACAAGTGAATGATCGAATAGAGTCAGCAGCCATGTCAGATTGTTCGCGTCGTTGTTGTTGCCTACAGGAGAGTATCATCAATAGACGAGCGTAAATACAAGTGTAACGAATGCGAGCTGTCTTTAAGTGATGACAAATGCAAGCTAATGGCCATGAAAAAAGATCAAAGAGAGAACCCAGAAGCTTCCAATTACAAGAGTATTGGTGAACATCTGGAGCCCGTCACGCCATTTAAATATTCATGGGAAGGGGGGGGTGAGGTGAGGGGAGGGGGGTGAGGAGCTAAGAAGCACCGAGCGACATGGCGCAGTCGCTAGTACACTGGACTCGTACTTGGGAGGACGACGGTATCAAACCCGCGTCCGGCCGACACCTAATTTAGTTTTTCCGTGATTCCGCTGGGATGATTCCTTTGAAAGGGAACGGCGCTTTGCTTTCCCCATCCTTGCCACGATCCGAGCTTGTGCTCCGTCTCTAATAACCACAATGTCGATGGGACGTTAAATCCAGTCTTCATTCCTTCCTTCCTTTTCAGGTAGGAAGCATTGTAAAACAGGACACGTATAATCTGTAGTAGACTGGGCGAATGGAAACTTAGATTTGTTGGGAGGGTTCTGGTAACGTGGAGTCTATTTGTAAAGGATATAGCATATAAGACGCTAGTTCAAATGGTTCAAATGGCTCTGAGCACTATGGGACTTAACATCTGTGGTCATCAGTCCCCTAGAACTTAGAACTACTTAAACCTAACTAACCTAAGGACATCACACACATCCATGCCCGAGGCAGGATTCGAACCTGCGACCGTAGCGGTCACGCGGTTCCAGACTGAAGCGCCTAGAACCGCACGGCCACACCGGCCGGCTAAGGCGCTAGTGCTGTCATCTCTAGAGCACTGCTCCAGATCTTGGCGTCCTTACCTGGTAGACACGACAGCAGACAAAGAAAGAATCAAGACCCACTGCTAGGATCGTAATAGCTCGGTACAACCCGTACAAGGGCGTAACAAGGATTGTCAGAGATTTTTTTTTTTTCTTCTTCAGTCTTCTCACTGGTTTGATACGGCCCGCCACGAATTCCTCTCTTGAGTCCATGTCTGCATTTCAGACTATTTCTTGCACGCTACGTCCTAAAGTATTTGTTGGATGTGTTACAGTCTCTTTCTTCCTCCACAGTTTTTAGCCTCTATAGTTCCCTCAGGTAACGTGAAAGTTCTCCCTTGATGTCTTAACACATGCCCTATCATCTTGTCCCTTCTTCTTCTCAATGATTTCCATATGTTCCTCCGTTCGCGGATTCTGCGGAGAACCTCCTCATTCCTTACCTTGTCAGACCACCTAATTTTCAACATTCTTCTGCCGCAGTACATCCCAAACGCTTACATTCATTCCTTTCGTGGTTTTCACGCGGTCAGTGATTTCCTACCATAAAATGCCGTGCTCCAAACGTACATTCTCATCGTCATGAAGCTTCTTCAGCGACAGGCCACATATCAGAAGTCTTCGGCCGCCATTGCTAATGATCTTTACCAAAAATTTAAGCGATGGCTGTGTTCGGATCTGGAACCCAGGAGGTTTTAATTAGTAGGCAAATAACTGTTTGGAATAAAACTGAGGACTTCTCACGAAACCGTGTTAGGTAAATTCAGAGAATCGATAACGGAAAAATAATTAGCGACAATTGTATCACCACCACCGTCATATTGCCTGGTTAGGGATCGTAAGATTAAAATAAGAGAGATGAGGGCGTACATAATGGCATAACAGACAGTAATTACTCCCTTCGCTCAATCCGTGACTGGATTAGGAAAGAAAGTCGCTAGTACTGGTACGAATTATTCTTCGCCGTGCACCGAACCATAGACTACGGAGTATACAAGCTTGTACCTGTAAATTATGCTTCACTGACCGAACAACTTGCCTTCCGTCCATACGTAGCTTGTGTATGTTGTAGGTATTTATGAGCTCTAGCACCACAATCCATCCCCATTGTCCTTGATCCTGTGGTGCGCATGAAAGTGAGCGCATGATGTTGATCAAGTTTCGCTCTTTTAAACAACTCAACGAGTATGGTGTAGAGGAGATGGCTATAACCCTACGATTCTTTCCATGTTGATTTGGCTTTCCGCGTGTTTCGTAGGAGGATGACGGCTTTAATCGTAAATGGAGCATTGCTTACATGGGCGCCAATGGTCGTGGCGGCTTTTTCTTTTCGCTACAGTATCCTCTTTTTTGAGGCACTTAACAGAAAGTATTTTGGAGCTGAAACGTGACCACCTATATATCTCTACTTCGAAAACCAATTGATGGTGTGTGGCGGAATATACAGGGCTATTACAAATGACTGAAGCGATGTCATAAATTCACTGTAGCTCCATTCATTGACATATGGTCACGACACACTACAGATACGTAGAAAAACTCATAAAGTTTTGTTCGGCTGAAACCGCACTTCAGGTTTCTGCCGCCAGAGCGCTCGAGAGCGCAGTGAGACAAAATGGCGACAGGAGCCGAGAAAGCGTATGTCGTGCTTGAAATGCACTCACATCAGTCAGTCATAACAGTGCAACGACACTTCAGGACGAACTTCAACAAAGATCCACCAACTGCTAACTCCATTCGGCGATGGTATGCGCAGTTTAAAGCTTCTGGATGCCTCTGTAAGGGGAAATCAACGGGTCGGCCTGCAGTGAGCGAAGAAACGGTTGAACTCGTGCGGGCAAGTTTCGCGCGTAGCCCGCGGAAGTCGACGAATAAAGCAAGCAGGGAGCTAAACGTACCACAGCCGACGGTTTGGAAAATCTTACGGAAAAGGCTAAAACAGAAGCCTTACCGTTTACTGTTGCTACCAGCCCTGACACCCGATGACAAAGTCAAATGCTTTGAATTTTCGGCGCGGTTGCAACAGCTCTTGGAAGAGGATGCGTTCAGTGCGAAACTTGTTTTCAGTGATGAAGCAACATTTTTTCTTAATGGTGAAGTGAACAGACACAATGTGCGAACTGGGCGGTAGAGAATCCTCACACATTCGTGCAGCAAATTCGCAATTCACCAAAAGTTAACGTGTTTTGTGCAATCTCACGGTTTAAAGTTTACGGCCCCTTTTTCTTCTGCGAAAAAAACGTTACAGGACACGTGTATCCGGACATGCTGGAAAATTGGCTCATGCCACAACTGGAGACCGACAGCGCCGACTTCATCTTTCAACAGGATGGTGCTCCACCGCACTTCCATCATGATGTTCGGTATTTCTTAAACAGGAGATTGGATAACCGATGGATCGGTCGTGGTGGAGATCATGATCAGCAATTCATGTCATGGCCTCCACGCTCTCCCGACTTAACCCCATGCGATTTCTTTCTATGGGGTTATGTGAAAGATTCAGTGTTTAAACCTCCTCTACCAAGAAACGTGCCACAACTGCGAGCTCGCATCAACGATGCTTTCGAACTCATTGATGGGGACATGCTGCGCCGAGTGTGGGAGGAACTTGATTATCGGCTTGATGTCTGCCGAATCACTAAAGGGGCACATATCGAACATTTGTGAATGCCTAAAAGAACTTTTTGAGTTTTTGTATGCGTGTGCAAAGCATTGTGAATTTATCTCAAATAATAAAGTTATAGTAGAGCTGTGAAATCGCTTCAGTCATTTGTAATAACCCTGTACTTCAGGGAAGGCTGTGATTTACCCCCTTTTCTGCTCTGCGCGCGAAAGGTGAACGCAGTGACGAACGATGTTAAGTCTCCTTTTCTGTTTTTTGTCATCAGTGTTGATGAGACCCGCCACGAATTTCTCTCTTGTGTCAGAGTCTTCATCTCATAGTAGCACTTGCAACTTATATCCTCAATTATTTGCTGGATGTATTCCAATCTCTGTTTTCCTCTACTTTTTAACCCTCTACGGCTCCCTCTTGTACAGTGGAAGTTATTCCCTGATGTCTTAACAGATGTCCTATCATCCTGTCCCTTCTTCTTGTCAGTGTTTTCCGTATATTCCTTTTCTCGCCAATTCCCCGTAAAACTTCCTCATTCTTTACCTAATCGATTTATCAAGTTTTGAACACTCTCCTATAGCACTACATCTCAAAAGCTTTGATTCTCTTCACTTCCCGTTTTCCCACAGTCCGTATTTCGCTAACATACAATGCTGTGCTACAAACGTACATTCTCAGAAATTTCTTCATCAAATTAAGGCCTATGTTTGATGCTAGTAGACTTATCTCAGCTAGGAATGATCTTTTTGCCAGGGCTAGCCTGCTTTTTATGTTCTCCTTTCTTCGTCCGTCAAGACTGGTTTTGCTGCAAAGGTAGTAGACAGTTCATTCCATTTAGCGGATCACGTAATTCTTCTTCACTTTCACTGAAGATAGCAAAGTCATCAGTGAATCTTATCGTTGATATCCTTTCACTTTGAATTTTAATTCCATTCTTGAGCCTTTCTTTTATTTCTGTCATTACTTCTTTGATGTACAGACTGAACAGTAGGAGTGGAAGACTATATTCCTGTCTTACACCCTTTTTAATCCGAGCACTTCGTTCTTGGTCTTCCACTCTTATTGTTCCCTCATGACTCTCGTACATCTTGGTATTACCCGTCTTTCCTTATAGCTTACCCCTATTTTTCTGAGGATTTCGGACATCTTGCACCATTTGCGTTGTCGAACGCTTTTTCTGGGTCGACAAATCCTTTGAACGTGACCTTATCTTTCTTCAGTCTTGCTTCCATTATCAACGGAAACGTCAGAATTACCTCTCTGATGCCTTTACCTTTCCTAAAGTCAAACTGTTCTTCATCTAACACATTCTCAATTTTTTTCCCATTCTTCTGTATATCATTCTTGTCAGAAACTCGGATACATGAGCTGCTAAGCTGATTGTGCAATAATTCTCGTACTTGTTGGCTCTTTCAGTCTTCGGAATTGTGTGGGTGCTGTTTTCCCGAAAGTCAGGCGCTATATAGCCAGACTCATAAATTCTACACACCAATGTGAGAAGTCGTTTTGTTGCCTTTTCCCCCAATGACTGTAGAAATTCTCATGGAATTTTCTCCATCCGTTCTGTCTTATACGATCTCAAGTCTCCCGAACCTCTTTTAAATGTTGATTCTAATACTGGATTCCGTATCTCTTCTATGTCGACTCCTGTGTCTTCTTCTATCACGCCATCAGACATATCTTCCCCCTCGTAGAGGTCTTCAATATACTTTTTCCTCCTATCTGCTCTTTCCTCCGCATTTAATAGTGGAATTCGCATTGCACTTTTAATGTTACCACCCTTGCTTTTATTTCCTTGATCGTTTTTGTGCTTTCTTCTTTTATCGATTAGCTGAAGTATTTCTTCTGTTAACCAAGGTTTCTTCACAGCTGCCTTCTTTGTACCTATGTTTTTCTTCCATTTTCTATACTGCCCTTCTTAGAGATGTGCATTCCTCTTCAACTGAACTGCCTACTGAGCTATTCATTATCGCAGTATCTATGCCTTCAAGGAACTTCAAGCATACCTCTTCATTCCTTAGCACTTCCGCATTGATTCTTCCTTACTAGTCTCTTAAACGACAGCCTTCTCTTAATCACTACTAAATTTGATCTGAGTCTATTTTGCTCCTGGGTACGTCTTACAATCCAGTGTCTGTTTCCGGAATCTCTGCCTGATCGTAGTGTAATCTACCTATAATCTTCTTGAATCTCCCGATCTTTTCTAAGTATGCCTCCTCCTATTGCTATTCTTGAACAGAGTATTCTCTATTATCATTTGAAATTTATTGCAGAACTCGATTAGTCTTTCTCCTCTCTCATTCCTAGTACCGAGCCCATATTCTCCCATAACACTTTCTTTCACTTCTTCCCCTACAACTGCATTCCAATCCCCCATGACTATTAGATTTTCGTTTACCTCTACGTACTGAATTACCCGTTTGGTATCCTCATATACTTTCTCAATCTCTTCTTCTTCGGCTTGCGACCTCGGCATGTATACCTGAAGTATCGCGAGTTACTGTAAACAGCTCAGTGACAGTTGTTCTCATCAGAATCGACAGCAAACCAACAACAACAAAACTAACTCTTCTCAAAATGCGTCTCTGTTCTTCGGATATTCTCTGTCTCTATCCTACTTGGCGAGGATCCCAAACTGACAAGCAATACTCACATCGGTCGAGCAAGGATTTTGTAAGCTAACTTTTTCGTGGGTGAAATGCATTTTCTTCTTCCTGTGAATCTGTGCCTTGCATTTGATTTTACTACAATTTGTTTTACGTCGCCGTTCCATAAGGCCCCACCGGACAGACTCCTAGATATTTTACGGCTGTTTCCACTTCCCGTGATTTGTTACCAATAGCGTAATCGAGCAATATATGTCTTTCTGCCAACTGATACATTACATTTACTTACGTTGAGCACCTGTTCTTAGTTTCTGCCGCAAGTCTTGATGCACTGCAAGTATCTTGCATTTCCTACGTTTTATGGGTTTGGGACTTTCCGGAATAGAGCAGCAGCATCTGAGAACATCCTCAGGGAGCTTTCTGTGGTATCCACTGGATCATTTATAAACATTTTCAACAATAAAGCTTCTCTAGCACTCCCATGAGATACTTGCGAAATTACATTTACCTTCAACGACTTCACCTCCTGTAAAACTAGTAGCCTCGCTGTTGTGATAATACAGAAGAAACTTTTGTAGCTCTGCTGTGTTTAGAAGATACTGATTACGAAGACCACTCAATAAGGTTAGTTCTACTGCTCGATCTGAAGTGTGAAACCGTCTGAGTTCACTGAAATGTTACTCGCAGTTTCCACGTCTAGCAAAAAGTACTGCAGTTACTCAAACACTGTTATATAAATTACACATAAAAGTGACATGAGGGGCTATTTGCTCAAAGTATCCCCCAAAGCTCGCGCCCGCATTCAAAGCAAGCAGAGCTGGAGAGAGTATATTTATGTACACCTACAGGAGAGAGTGTGTCAGTGTTTAAAGGGAAGGTCTGTCTTCTTTTACGAGCAGAGGATTCCCTTTCGTTGCGCTACCTGGTGAAACGTGGCCGGATGTTTTAAAAATGTGAGGTGACTGTGTTGAAGCCAGGTTCACTGGTCTACCAGGATCTGGGCAAAAGGGCGCTGCGCTGTAAATAACACGATTCCATCCGCCTGACGGTACCGTGACAAGATCGCTATTGTTTACAGTCTATCTAAAAGAGTCACAACGGACCTCCAGTTTCACTCGCACTTCGGTCTCCCCGGAATGTCTGGCAGAAACGCAAAGGTTACGCAGTCTGGTTTTAGAAGGTTGTGCTCAAGGTCAATATGAAATCGCAGTTGTTTTGGAAAACTGTAGTACATACTTCCATATCATATTTGACTTGTCTGGACATATTATAAGTTTTTCTGTCTATATGTGAAGGCTAATGTCAGGAACTACTGTAGTGATTTTGATGCAGTTATCATAAATAGATAGACTGCTTCACAGCGAAAGTTTGTGCGTGACACTATCACACGGCCCAGTCAAATTAATATGACAACCGCCTATGCTCGACGTCGACTTGCGATAACCAGTCACATATGGTAGGTGGCAGCACTAGCAATGCAGGCTATATAAAGCATGTTTTAGGAACGTGGAAAACAGTGCAGTCGTTGTTGTGACGTGGAAACGGATCCGTTTATCTGACATCCAGAGGGAAATGATCATTGGCTTTAGGGGCAAAGGTGGAAGCATTTCCGAAACAGCTGGGGTCTGTCAACTGTTCGTGTACCGCCGTGGTTACAGTATGAAGTTTATGGCAAACACTTTCGAAAATCGGTGCGGATGTAACTGTGGTGCACCTTGGGCTGGGGCGTCGTGTATGCGCTAGTAGACAGTCAACTGTTAAGCAGCTGACCGCCCAGATGAACCAGGAGGCTACCAGCAGTGTCTTCAGCGAACGTTACCGCGTATGGCCCTCTGTAGCAGGCGCCTGGCTCGTGCACCCATGCTGACTGCAGTTCATCAGCGAAGGCCACAGTTTGCACTCCAGTACGGCAACTGGACGTCCATTGAGTGGCGACAGGTGGCCTTTTCAAGTGAGTCACATTTTATGCTCCTTCGGACAGATGGTCATTGGCGTGTACGACGTGAAACGTCTGAAAGCAAACACCGTCCAACAATCGTCGGAAAGGCCCAGGCCGGAGAGAACCCCCGGGTGATCTCATCATTCTGGAACGCACAGTGTATCAACACAAATATGCATCTATCCTTGGGGGGCCATTCCTATATCCAGCTTCTTTTTATTCTGCACGATGGCATCTACCAGCAGGACAGTGCAATGTGCATTGGTGCACGTGCATGGTTCGAAGAGCACTAGTATGAGTTTACCATATTCCCAGGTCACCTGACATACTCAGTCGAGAATCTATGGTACCACCTTGATCGCGCTGTTCGCGCCATGAATCCTCGCCCGAGAAACCTAATGCAGGTGGCCACAGCACTGTAGCCGGCATGGTTCCACATCCCTTCAAACTCTTTTCCAACACGTCTCGCAGCGGTCCGCGCTGCAAAAGGTGGTTATTCAGGCTTTTGACTGGTGGTCTCATCAGTGTCACTGGACAAACAAATGTTCCACCTGTAGATAATTAGCGCTACCCGTGCGAAGCCAGCGTCTCTAGTATATCCATAAGTATAGGGGTGGAATTGCCCTGTAGCAAAAATAGTAGTACTACCAGTACAGAGCCATTAAAAGAAGAATGAAACGATTTCATGAGTCTACTAACCAAAAGTATTATAAAATTCCAACCAAGATATTGGTATCGTCCATTTGTGGCCTTCATTTGTTTGTCCCACGGGCGCTCGATGCAGAAACAGGTGTTGCCCGTTTCCCTTTCAGGTTTAATGTTTAATAATGAAGCGATCTTTCACACGGGCCATCAGAATGTATCGATTACAGAAATGAATGTCAATCATAATTAACTTTTCTGCGTCACTGTCTGTTTATTATCTCTGCTATATACGAATCGTATCAGGGCTGAACACGATTTTCAAGGTAAATACATATAACTGAAAAAGGTCATATTTTTGAAATAGTTATTTATTTTATGAATCGAGTTTCGAACTTTTTAGGCTCATCTTCAGATGATGTACAGGAAGTTACGAAGCTGTTTCAAAGTGTAGTGCTGGGTACTGGCTCTGTGACAAGAAGACGAACATTCATTAACGCATTGACGGGACTATTTTTTATGCGCCGATTTGACACACGGTCCAAACTCGATGACGCTGTGCCCACTGCAGTCGTATTGACGAAGCCATTGGGTCCACATGGGAACACGTAGTTGTCGCCTGCTGCGGAACCCCCTGTTCAACAATGTGGACTGAACATACTGTTCAGTGTGCTCCGAAACACTTGTACCTGCACAGGGATTGTACTTCGTTGTCTGACCTGCCGCTCATCGGCGCCTATCCCGCTTTACAGGCCACATTCGGTGATGAAACCTGGAGGTACAACACACTGTCGCCTACTTGTGCTTTCAGCGTCCTCCCCCCATTTCGCTGTTTCGCGGATGCTCGCCCCCAGGCGTCGGGCCCTAGCAATCCGTCTTTTGTCAAAGTCGCTTACGTCAGTGGATTTCCATAACCGCAACACGTATCGTTGCTACAATAATTTCCATTCATCTATGCTACGCAGTATGGTTTCCTTACAATGTCATGTGGTAGGCGGCATTCAGTATAGCGTGGGCGAGAGTCATAATGTTTTGGCTGACCAGTGTATGCTTCAGTCCTCACATACAAATAACATAACTCAAAACAAAACAGCCATTTATTTCGAGAACGACGTATAGGGCTATATTTGGCGAAAATAATAGTTCAATGCGAATTTACGATCCGTACCTCCTTGTTTCATTGAATCTCTGTCCTCTACATAGAGGGAAACACACGCGCACTTTCATATCACTAAAACCGACTTAACTCCAGGGATTTCAAGACACTCACGCCTTCTCAAAACTTTCTGTTCCCAAATTCAAATAGTTACTTTTTACGTATATGAATATTATTTGTTTCTCTCGGGTAAATTACAAGAACAACAATTTATGATGCAGAGGGTCGTATAAATGGGAAAACAGTGTTCAGTGAGGATAAATACAGGCAAGCCAAAGCAATAAATTGGTAAACATAACGATTAAATCAAAATATCATTGGAAAAAAAGATTTTGGAAAAGTGCAATGTCATAGGTGTGCGTGTGTATTCCTAAGGTCATCTGCTGAGGTCATGGGTCCCTAGATTTACACACTACTTAAACTAACTTATGCTAAGAACAACACACACACCCATGCTCCAGAGAGGACTCGAACATCCAGCGGGAGCGGCCGCGCAATCCGCCACATGGTGCCTCAAACCGCGTGCCCACTCCCCGCGGCCATCTTATAGATACTAAGGATTATGTGACAGACAATGGAACCTCTGTGGAGGAAAAAGGAGTTGAATATCTATGGATAAAGGAACTTCTGAAAATGTGAAAGATTCCTTGAAAGCAAAAAGAACTCCGACAGAATTACAAAAGAGACTCGTTCAGTGCATTTTCTGGACTATAGTATTAGATGGCAGTAACATTTGACACTCAGAAAGAAACATAAAAGAAATATTTGGTTAGTTTTGAGACATGGTTGTGGAGAAAAATGTTAAAAGTGTAATGGTGTGATAATGATCAGTGATGAAGCCCACTGTATGGTCGAAAATTTGTGGACTCCTGTTAATATACAGGGTGATCAAAAAGTCAGCATAAATTTGAAAATTTAATAAACTACTGAATAAAGTAGATAGAGAGGTAAAAATTGACACACATGCTTGGAATGACATGGGGTTTTATTAGAACAAAAAAAACAAAGTATTGCTAGACGTGTGAAAGATCTCTTGCGCGCGTCGTTTGGTGATGATCGTGTGCTCAGCCGCCACTTTCGTCATGCTTGGCCTCTCAGGTCCCCAGACCTCAGTCCGTGCGATTATTGGCTTTGGGGTTACCTGAAGCCGCAAGTGTATCGTGATCGACCGACATCTCTAGGGATGCTGAAAGACAACATCCGACGCCAATGCCTCACCATAACTATAGCTATTGTTGAGGAATGATGGTGGACATATTGAGCATTTCCTGTAAAGAACATAATCTTTGCTCTGTCTTACTTTGTTATGCTAATTATTGCTAATCTGATCAGATGAAGCGCCATCTGTCGGACATTTTTTGAACTTTTGTATTTTTTTGGTTCTAATAAAACCCCATGTCATTCCAAGCATGTGTGACAATTTGTACCTCTCTATCTACATTATTCCGTGATTTACTCAATTTTCAAATTTATACTGACTTTTGATCACCTGGTACATTAGCTGGGTTTGTGCCGCCCCTTCGCCTTTATGACAACTTGAAGTCTGCTGGGGGACAGTTTCAGTGAGGTTTCTCCATGTCCGTAGAGTGCTGGCAGCCCAGTCTTCCTGAATAGATGAAACCAATGAAGTTATTGATACTGAAGCCTCGGGCCCGGAACGAAGCCGACGATATAACTCATCTTAAAGTTACTCCACTTGGTAAAAGTCGGGTTTCTGGCAGGCCAGAATTTTTATTGTCCATAAACCATTACCTCATAGACGTTGATTTATGAAAGGTTGCATTGTACTGTAAACTGTGTTCGTATCCTTCCATGTTTAACGTTTTCTTAAGGGCAATAACGGGATCACACTGTAACTAAGACCGGAACACTACCACATCCGTACTTCACTGTTGGTACTACACACAAAGGCGGGTAACGTTCTTCAGTTATTCGCCAAATCCAAATGTTTCCATCGGGTTGTCACAGGTTACAGCGTGATTCACTGCTCTAAATCACTGTTTTCCAGTCATCAACTGTCCAGTGGTGTCACAATTCTCACCACCTAAAGCGTTACTTAGCGCTAACTACAAAACTGTGTGACTTACGTGGAGCTGTTCGACCGTTGTACTCCGTTCTTTTTAACTCCCTAGGAAAAGTCACTGTGCTACTTGCACCCATGGTAGCACTCTGGAATTCAAGAGCGATTCCTTCCGCTGACTTCATGCTATTTTTTTTTTTTTTACAATCGTCCTTCGCAGTGCTCGACGGTCCCTTCAATCAGTACATGAGGTCTGGCTGGTCTTGGTTTAGCTATGATCGTGTCTTCGTTTTTCCACTTCATTATCTCACCAGTCGACTTGGGTAGCTTTAGAAGGGTTGACATGTGCGTGGTGGACTTGTTACCGATGTGACATCCACTGACAAGTCCACGTTCGAAGTGATTAAGTTCTCCTGACCGACCAATTCTGCTGTCACTGGTCCTCTACTGACAACACAGTACTCCCCTCCTCGTTTCGTACGGTAGGTCCACCTTTCATGACTGGTCAGTTCGGCATTATACAGGGAAGTCCGGATAATTTAGACAGATAACGTTTTTCTAAGAAGAAAGAACATTAACTGAAATGATGGACAAAGGAACATATCTTGGCTGTGACAGGTATTGCGAAGAAATTGCCTACAGCGGAGCGTCATTGAAGCAAAGATTGCAGGGACTAGGGAAGAGGAAGAAGATATGGACGAAGTTATTAGCAGATTAAGGAAGAAACACAGGACAGAAGAAAGTCAAGAGCGTCTGATTGTAAGATACATACATCAAAGAAGAAGAAGGAGATATAATAAGAAAACTTAAAAGCGGTGGCTTGTTTGTTTCAAGTTACTTGCTGTATGGGCTGTGATTTTTGATATTTTTTGTCTAAACCAGCAAGGCAAAACAGGGGCCACTACTTCCACCACAACAAGTGGATTTAGTGCTCACGTACTCACACTGAGCCGTGAACACTTCCCAGTTTATCAGTGGGGAATAGTTGAACATGATTACTACTGTTATCGGTACCATGCGTGCAATGGTCGTGCCAGGCGCGCGATTTTGAATCTTTTTACTATCGTTAGTGGCGCGAGACCTGCACGACCTTATAGCAACCGTTATAGTTCTGCATTATTCTGTTACACTAGGGGTGAGTTCACGTAAGGAAAGAGAGAGAATGTAAGATTAACGGACTCATTTATTAAACAGTTGAGAATCGAACAATAGTACAACCAAATGGGGGTGGGGGGAAGACAGATTCGGGTAAAGGAAGGAGTTGCAGCCGTGCAACGACCACCACCAGGAATTATCCAAAGACTGAGAAGAATCGCTCGGTAGCCTCCCGTACTAAAGCAATAAAACCCGCAAGACGCGAAACTATTCACAATGACCTATCAGGTTCCCTCTGGGCCGCAGGGCGCGAATTTACAGTGCACGTCGGCGCTCATGCTTACCGAACTTCATCTCCTGGAAGCGGCACCTCCGGTCTCCGGCACGGTCACACCAGAACTGAGCTACCGCCCCTTTGTCCACTATCCACCCGCGGAGGGCGGTTGGCGCCTACCCGCGAAAAACGGGCTCGAACCTGAACTGGCCAATCATAGGGCCGGAATTTCACAGGGAGGCGACCTCGCGTCGTTAAAATCGAGAAGAAATAGCAGTTACAAGGTTGGTAAGGCAGGTTGGGGAACTGAGAACAGAAGAAACTTTGGCCACTACTGAATGTTCAAACGACACCACGTGCTACCCTGGCTGCTAGGAAGACTGCTGCCCTCGCCCATAAATAAAGAAAATTTCTAGCGCCAAGCTCCTCTCACAGATCAGTGTGAGACAAACTGTAAAAATCGTCAAATAAATCAGGCAACCCATAGAAATTATTAATGTTACCTGAATTATTATTTTAACGAGTACCAGAATGCTGGGATTAGAAATATGAAATACGAGCACTGAATGGTGAATGCAGTGCACGTCTGTCAAACTATTTGTTTATAAGAATCCACAAACTAAGTACAGTATGATACAATGTTTCTTAATTTATTAATGTCTCAACAGGAGTATTTTGGAACAACTACGTGGCGTTCTACCAATATGACTGTTATTGACAATTACCCTCAGAGCAGCTTTCTGGGCAAAATACTGTTGGCGAGGTCCTTGGCCAGATTGTAGCCCAACTCTAAACTAATTTCTGTTTTCTATCGTTCATTTCCAGAATGTGCACTTGCACTGTCTCTAGGTAGCGGCCGCTCAGCCTTAATATTCTTTCTGACGCAGCAGGCAAGCATGAGTAATCATTTTCCGCGGATTCGCCTACCGGGTCACTACAAATTAACCTATGTACTTGACTACCACGTGGGAGAAAATAGCTTACCAAGTGAAACGAAAGGTCAACGTAAGCCACGACTTCCAGAGAGCGTGCAAGGATTGCGAAAGCAATCAAATTTATTCGCTTCCTTGAAAAATTTTTTGCGACTGGATTATGTCTCCCAAATTGTAAGGGCAATGGGCCGCCGGTTATTAATTTAGGAACACCTTTGACTTACAGTAGCCAATAACGAGCAAGTAACAGCAAGGATAAAGTGAAATACAGCCATTCAGTTGCAGAAATGAAAGGTTTGTTCAAATCTTTGACATATGTTTCCACGACTGCTCTGCAGTCCTCCTTGGTTATACTGGTTACATAATGTTGTGGAGGTTCCTCAAAACTGCAGCCATAAGGCACTAATGAAAGATAAAATTCACCTCCATAATAGTAGAAACATATAAATCATGCTGCTCGTCAGTAGACAGTACTTCACAAATGTAACTACTGATGGAAAGACGTTTTTAAAGACTTCGAAACCTAGGTCAATGGGTTTAAATAAACCTCTCATTCCAACACTTGGTCAGCTGTATTTGACTTTCTCATCACGGAGACTCCTTTCTAGAGTTGCTGAATACAGCCATATTCAAGATTTTAAACGGGCAAGTAGTCTGATGCGAAAACCAACTCTCGCTTTTCTCGCGTAACATCCAGGGCAGTTAGGTAGTTACAGTTTTTCTTGACTTGCGAAAAGCATTTGATCCAATACCCAACCTATGGTTATTATCGAAAGTATGGTTGTGTGGGCTATCAAGCGAAATTTGTGACTGGACTGAGAATTTCTTGGTCGGGAGGCCACAACTTGCTGTCTTGTACTGTCTGTTCAAAAATGGTTCAAATGGCTCTAAGCACTATGGGACTTAACATCTGAGATCATCAGTCCCCTAGAACTTGGAACTACTTAAACCTAACTAACCTAAGCCATCACACACATCCACACGCGAGGCAGGATTCGAACCTGCGACCGTAGAGGTCGCACGGTTGCAGACTTAAGCGCCTAGAACCGCTCGTCCACAGCGGCCGGCCTTGTACTGTCTGTCCTCGACATGTGGTACATCAGTGACCTTGCAGACTATTGTGCTGGTCGAAATAACACTCGTCAACACAGTGGTGGGGTCTTAGATTTACATCTGGAGGAAGCTGAGTTCATACTACAACACACACAAAATATTAGATCACTTTATTATAACTGAACAACATGAAATACTTAACACTGAAACGATCCACGACGACAGGAATTTCATGTGTATTTGTTACTGTCTCTGAGCATTGGCATGTCACCTGATGCTCTAATAGATAATAGTCTCTTCTCTCGTAGCAGTATTGACTATAAACTTTGCTAGATTGTTCTATCTAAAAACAACTCTATCCTCTTCGGCGGTGATTGCAGACTGCACTGAGCGGTACTCAGTTCTGAGGTCAGCAAGCTTGCTGGCGGGGCCAATGATATATTCGGGCTCTGCAACGAACGAGACTCACAAGAAAGACAGGCCGTGGCGCTTACGTCACAGCAGGTGACACTGTAGGTCTTAAGAGCACAAGCAGCCGTCTCCGGCAGGGAGTGAGTAACTATTTCAGACGAGTTTAATAATTCTTGACTGCGTGTTTAAATACATGCAAGTTCTCGAGAGCACATGACATCTTTAAGACCTTTAGTGGGTACCTTTCAATTACAAACTGATTTCTCGTGAGCCCTGCACGAAGCCGAGCGTTCGCGAAGTGTGGCCGACAAGCCGACGTGTGACGTCACACGTTCGTTGCAGTGTCCGTATATCTCGTTGGCCGCGACGGCGAAGTCGTGACGTTACACAAGTCAGATTGTCCGCTCGCTTCTCGCACCCTCGACTCCACGCAGAGCCTACAAGAAATCAGTATTTTATTGAAAGGTCGTAAAGGTCTTAATTTTGTCATGTGCTATAGACAGCTTGCCTGCATTTGAACACGCAGTCAAGAATTATTAAACTGTCTGAAATAGTTACTCGCTTCGCGTCGCAGACGCCTGCTGGCGCTCGTAAGAACTGCAGTGTTACGTGCTGTGACGTACGCGTTGCGCCTGTCTTTCTTGTGAGCCTCGGCATGCGGCAGCGGTCGGATATGGAACTCTTAAAGACGTGTCTAAACCGACTTCGCTCGGTCGTCGCAGCGTCTGGCAACGACTACGCTTACTTGTGGTTCCGTCGGGAGGCACTAGCTTTGCTTTGTGGCCTCGTTCTTCGGACGACATCACACAGACTATATTAACAGTAACCTAAGAGTTTCAGTCGATGATGCAGTTATTTATAATGAAATACTGTCTGAAGAAAGCTGCACAAAGATTGTCAGAGTTGATAAAACTTGCAACAACTGGAAACTTGCATTAAATTACAGTAATGTAAAATTTTGTACTATACAAAACGCAGACGGCTGCTTTATCAGTTCGTTACATCTGGAATCAGTCAACTTATGCAAATACCTGGCTATCATTTACTCTAGAGAAGCTGCACGGTCATCAGTGGTATCTGTTCTTTCGAGAACTGTTACTATCTTCACATATATAGTTAAAGGCTACCCAGCCATTGACCTCCGTCTGTGCGAATGCGCACAGGTTGCCCGAGCTCTTACGGGAATCGTCAGCTTAGTGTGCGCGAGTAATGAGTAGATGGGCAAATATCTATTAGCTACATTACGTATGTAGATTGTGGACAGTTGGGAATGTGGGTCTCACGGAATGCGTGTAAAGGATAAGTCCCTGCAGTCGCGCTATTCATTTGTGTCCTCCGTGGCTCAGATGGATAAAGCGTCTGCCACGAAAGCAGGAGATCCCGGTCGGGGCACACATTTTCAGCTGTCCACATCGAGGTATAACAACAACGCCTGTCGGCAGCTGAGGGTTTCATTTAATTATCATTTATTCAAGAGAAGCTGCACGATCATCAACGGTATCTGTTCTTTAGGGAACAGTTACTATCTTCATATATTAAGTAGAAAGTTCACATAGGTTAAGAAGTACGTAGGAGGAAAACTTCGAGTAATTTATAGTATACTGGGTAAATGCAACTAGTCTACAAAGGAGATTACTTAGAAAAATTTTGTACGATCTATCCGAGGATACTGTTCACGTGTGTGATCCCATACCAGATAGGACTAACAGCTAATGCCGAACTTATACAAAAGATGACAGCTACACTAGCTACAGGTTTTTTTCAGCCATGGGAGAGCGTCACGGGGTTGGTCAATACATATGAACTGACAGATGATTTAAGGTAGACCTAAACTATCCGGCGAAATCCTACTTACAAAATTTCAAGAACCTGCATTAAGTGAGGAAATACACCTACGTATTGCTCCAATAGTGAGCGGGAAGACAGGGTCAGATTCTTTACAGCGCGCACACAGGCGTCTAACAATCATTCTTCGAATCCTGCCTCGGGCATGGATGTGTGTGATGTCCTTGGGTTAGTTAGGTTTAAGTAGTTCTAAGTTCTAGGGGACTGATGATCTCAGAAGTTAAGTCCCATAGTGCTCAGAGCAATTTGAACCATTTGAAGAATCATTCTTCCCGTGCTCCACATGCGAATTCAACTGGAAAAAAGCCCTGATAAGTGTTTAATAGCAACTATCGTGTGTGGTGCTCCTCACAGAAGTTTGCAGAAAACAGGCAGAGAACATGAAATAGAGGTAACTGCAATTTCAGAGAGATGCCACTCCTCTTGTACCACTGAGTGAAGTATCATGGCGCGGTGTCACATTTGGCCAGTGTATATTGCTAGTAACTGCAACAGTTCTAGACGACCTCCAATCATGTGCTCAAATGTTCAGTATTCGTCGGATGTGGTGATAGCAATGACTCAGGGTGTATTGGTGGGGGGGGGGGGGGGGGGGCGTTTGATGAACGCAGATTAACGCGAGAAAAGTGAGCACTTACAGGGTTCTCATCACAAGGGAACATCACTCTAATGGAACAGGCTTACCAATGGAACGGGGAGTATGAACGACTGGATGCGTCCTTCAATGTTCAGTAGAGCTGTGGCACAAATTCTGAACTACATGTATTCGTTGCTATTGGGCAGTCTACGCGTACCAGAATGTTATTTATTACTGTCGTTCTTGTTCGTCTGGAGTACTGTTAACAGTAATCAATCAATGCGCAAGTGTTTGCTTATAGGCAGCTTCTGGTCAAGACCGACAAAAAATGGATTTTTGACACAGTTTTCGTCCCTGGAGAATACGAGTACAGATTATGTCATCAAAACTATTTTTTTCTATATATTGAAAGTATTTTAGAAGTTTGAGCTCTTGAATAGAACCATACGCCGACCGAAGCACAGACAGCTGTAGGCGCTCGATGTATTAATTGACGAAGAGGTTCGACTAGTATACGAATATATGTCCAATGAGCCCGCCCGGTTAGCCGTGCGGCCTAATGCACGACTTTCCGGGCGGGAAGGAGCGCCTGGTCCCCGGCACGAATCCGCCCGGCGGACTTGTGTCGAGGTCCGGTGAACCGGCCAGCCTGTGGATGGTTTTTAGGCGGTTTTCCATCTGCCTCGGCGAATGCGGGCTGGTTCCCCTTATTCCGCCTCAGCTACACTATGTCGGCGATTGCTGCGCAAACAATTTCTCCACGTACGCGTACATCACCATTACTCTACCACGCAAACATATGGGTTACACTTGTCTGGTGTGAGAGGTTCCCTGGGGGGAGGGGGGGGGGGAGGGGGCGAACCGCACAATAACCCTGAAAGAGTGGTTCGGTGTGGGGAGGTGGAGGGGTGAAGTGGACTGCAATAGTCGTCGTGGGGTTGTGGACCACTGCGGCTGCGGCGGGGACGGGGCCCCTCCGTCGTTTCTAGGCCTCCGGTTAACATACAATACAATATGTCCAATGAAGATTTGCTTAAACGATGCAGCGGTGCCAATACGCAAAATGACAACGAGAGCTTCAACGCGTGTATTTGAAAATAGGTACCGAAATATCTTCATTGTGGAGCAAAAACTGCTCAAATAACAGCATATACAGCTGTAGGTATAGTCAAGGAAGGTTTTTAATCTATTCTGAAGACCATCAACGTGTTAGGAATTATAAGGGGGACGAACAGCAAAAACTTCGCGGAAGTACCTGACGGGAAACGTCTGGCCGCCGCGGAGTAAGGAATGTCACAGCCTGTTAAGAGGAACGGTGCTTCTATGGTCCTGGCACCGCAGATTAACCGTAAGTTTTGGACACCATCGCTAGTTTAACCGGTCCATTTGATTTTCTATAACTGAAAGATAATTAAATTTCAGGATCTTTAACGAAAGCATATTTTAAATTCGAATTGTAAATGTCTATTTTTTAACATTTGAATATAGAAAAACATGCCGAGTAAGTGATATGTTTTTCAAATAGCTTCCATTTTTTGAACTGTTTTTCAAAACTCTGTGATGGCCCGCCAAATTCATTCCAATTAAAATTTTTTTTTTATTTTTATGTGCCCTGGAAACAGCCAAAAGTCTGTACAACGCTAAGCGCAAACCAGGACGCGCCGCGTGGCGCATGCTTTGACAAGGGCTGCAGCCCTCATGTTTAATTTTGTTATGGAATAATTTCTTTCAAATTTGAATGTATTTATAATAAAGTGGTAAAACTCCATTTTAATAAAAACTCTGCTTGTATGAAAAAATTAAATTTCAGCCATTTTTCGTGCCTCTGGACAAGAACCTCTCCTCAAGAGAGACAAGTGACCGGAAAGAGAACGGCGTTTATGTACATTTCATTTCAAAACATTTTCGAGTATACGTGAATTATTTACGTATGTTCGTAATTGCCATGTTATTGGCGAAAAGCGCTCCTGAGCTCATTAATTTTCGATATAAAGTTCATATAAAGTTCATTCCAAATTTTTATAATTTTTTAATTTTTTATTTTTTATTTATTTATTTTTTATTTTTTATTTATTTATTTATTTTTTGTTGTTGGCCGTACCAGCCTCGACTTTTCAGTCATTATGAATAGCCCCTAATGTTTGTTGACTGATGACTGCATCAGAGTACGGTATGGGTGCACATATCCTCCAGTGCCCTGTTAGATAACCGTATGACGAACTGTTACAAAATGAAGGCAACTAATATTCGAAAGGATTCATTAAAATTTATTCGGTGTGTGGAAGACTACGTACTTTTATCATTCGACCAGTACCTCTTTTAAGGTGCATGAATTATTTTCAAGGCTGAGAACTGGACATTTTTAACTGCTCCTCCACAATGTTTAATTACATTCTTGATTAATAATATATCACAATTTGAGAAGAGCAGTGATGGAGACAGTTACCATAATACAAGAAAAATTATTTAATGAAAATTAGTTTTTAATATACCACGTTGTAAATTGGATCAACAATTATAAAACGATTTCTCCTAGCCGCACAAAGATTCCTTACCCCAAATAGCCAGTCGTGAAAATTTGTAAATTTTTGATAGCTATGAAAATTCTTGTAAGATTTAAACCCAAAACATGGGTCGCATGCGATACGTAATTGATGTGCAAATAGTTCACTTCCTTACTGTTATCTATTGCACGTGACCCACGTTTTCCGTTTTAAGCCTTACAAGTATTTTCACAGCTATTAAAAATTCAAAACCACAAATTTTCAGGATTACCTCGATGGAGTTAGGAATGTGTATGGGGCTAAAAGAAATGTTTCATTCTTTTTAGTCCAATTTAAAAAGTAATATATTAAAAGTTTATATTTACTGAAATAGTTATTTTCTACCTTTCTGACATGTGTGTGTGAAATTTCTCAACCAATTTCAGACAATTTGATCAGGTTACAACAAAGATGTGGTAAATTTCAGGTTTACTTTGTTTCTCTTGACTTGAGTCAACCAATATATTGCTTCCTCCTCCGTATATCCTTCGAAAAAGACAGTGAAGATAAACGTTGACAGAGATTCGAGCCACACAGAGGCTTACAAGCAACCGTTCTTCCCGCGAACCGTACGCGACTGGAACACGAAAAGGGGGAAATGGCAGTTTGACACGAAGTAACTTTCGCGACACACCAGAAAACAAAAGCTAGTTAATACTGAATTCTCATCCACTTCTGAACTATTTTGATAGTTTCAGGTCTCTAACTCGTCGGGAAGTTAGTTTAAAATCAGTTTTGATAGTTTAAGTTCTCTAGCTCATCGGGAAATTAGTTTAAAATCAATTGCAAACAGACTACAAAGCGACCTCATAAAAATGTGGTAATAATTACCTGTAGTGCTCATTACTACAGATGTCAGAGGTTCAGAAACTAGTTCAGTATGCACTCACAAAAATATTTCATCATGTTCGCATTGATATGAAACATCTGTTAAGCAGGAAAGAAAATTTTTAATATAGCCTAAAGACTTTTTTTCTGGACAGCTCCAATTCCGTAGACGATTATTTCTTGAGAATTTGTAGTTTGTGTAGCCAAGGCAAAGTTTTCTTAAGTGTATCGCTAGTCATATGCGTAGTACTGAAGAGTAATATATTCGTTTCAATTAAAATGAAGTTAGTAAGGTATTTAGTAATCTAAGTAGCAATAGTCACGAACAAGTCATGTGTACATAATATTAGGAAAAACTCCGATAACAGCTAGTAAAATTGCTGTTTATTAAAAAAACGATTGGTTTCGCGGCCTAAAGCAGCATCATCAGGGGCAACAGCGTTCAAATATCATAGGCATACCCGTCTAGTCAAAGTTTACTATTCAGAGAATATCGTCGATACTACGGCGAGCGTAAGGTAAAGAGGGCATCCTCCATTCTTAAAAATGTACCTGTGTCAGCGGGACGGCAGAGCAGCTCGGTGCAGGAAAAAGCAAAAGCGACCCGTACAAACGGCATAGAGAGACTCATACAGACACAATAATGCGGCAGGGGACTTAAATGGCACGCAGGTAACGCCATGCGCTACCTGATATGTTCCAAAACGCCGCGCATAAAAACGGGATTGGGTAGCCCTTGGGCTAGGAATCATTTATATACCCAACAGAAGGATCGTCTTACTGTAACAATCCTACAGTATAGGTTCAAAGATTGAATATTACACGCTTTCTTGAGCTTGGGGAAATGGAGCAAATCGGTTGACCCTTTTTGCATTATATATGGCCTATACAGCGGCCAAAGGGCTTATGAGGCACAATTTAGTCCATGTGTGGTTTCTGAGAAAACCCGAAAAACATAGTTTTGGGTACCAAAACCGAATCGCAGATTCCAAGATGGCTATGCACAGCAAATTGCTGACATTCTTACTATATATTCCTATGATCCCGATCTTGAATAAACTTGAAAATTGTCTTCGTACTTCTATGCATTTCCGATATACAGACGTTCAGAGTTACCCTACTTGTACACGTAAAATACGCATCTAAAATCCAGTGTCAGGCGAAAACGTAGTTCACAAAATAACGTACCACGGAGAAGTATGCTGCAAAGTGTCTCTGTCATCACGAAGAGTTTTGCAGACTCTTACTGTAATACTGAAGCACACGAAAAATCGCTGCGCACATAAAATCCGGCTCGAGACGTAAAAATACTTTTGTGTTATTTCTACAGGGTGTTTCAAAAATGACCGGTATATTTGAAACGGCAATAAAAAATAAACGAGCAGCGATAGAAACACACCGTTTGTTGCAATATGCTTGGAACAACAGTACATTTTCAGGCGGACAAACTTTCGAAATTACAGTAGTTACAATTTTCAACAACAGATGGCGCTGCAAGTGATGTGAAAGA
Organism: Schistocerca serialis cubense; assembly: GCF_023864345.2. Lineage (NCBI taxonomy): Eukaryota > Metazoa > Arthropoda > Insecta > Orthoptera > Acrididae > Schistocerca > Schistocerca serialis. The sequence continues at coordinate 253,064,597 of NC_064645.1, read as the reverse complement.
TATAGAAGACAACGCAGTCTGTGGGTGCGCCATTCTGTACGTCGTCTTTCTGCTGTAAGCGTGTGCTGTTCACAACGTGCAAGTGTGCTGTAGACAACATGGTTTATTCCTTAGAACAGAGGATTTTTCTGGTGTTAGAATTCCACCGCCTAGAACACAGTGTTGTTGCAACAAGACGAAGTTTTCAACGGAGGTTTAATGTAACTAAAGGACCGAAAAGCAATACAATAAAGGATCTGTTTGAAAAATTTCAACGGACTGGGAACGTGACGGATGAACGTGCTGGAAAGGTAGGGCGACCGCGTACGGCAACCACAGAGGGCAACGCGCAGCTAGTGCAGCAGGTGATCCAACAGCGGCCTCGGGTTTCCGTTTGCCGTGTTGCAGCTGCGGTCCAAATGACGCCAACGTCCACGTATCGTCTCATGAGCCAGGGTTTACACCTCTATCCATACAAAATTCAAACGCGGCAACCCCTCAGCGCGGCTACCATTCCTGCACGAGAGACATTCGCTAACGATATAGTGCACAGGATTGATGACGGCGATATGCATGTGGGCAGCATTTGGTTTACTGACGAAGCTTATTTTTACCTGGACGGCTTCGTCAATAAACAGAACTGGCGCATATGGGGAACCAAAAAGCCCCATGTTGCAGTCCCATCGTCCCTGCATCCTCAAAAAGTACTGGTCTGGGCCGCCATTTCTTCCAAAGGAATCATTGGCCCATTTTTCAGATCCGAAACGATTACTGCATCACGCTATCTGGACATTCTTCGTGAATTTGTGGCTGTATAAACTGCCTTAGACGACACTGCGAACACCTCGTGGTTTATGCAAGATGGTGCCCGGCCACAACGCACGGCCGACGTCTTTAATTTCCTGAATGAATATTTCGATGATCGTGTGATTGTTTTGGGCTGTCCGAAACATACAGGAGGCGGCGTGGATTGGCCTCCCTATTCGCCAGGCATGAACCCCTGTGACTTCTTTCTGTGGGGACACTTGAAAGACCAGGTGTACCGCCAGAATCCAGAAACAATTGAACAGCTGAAGCAGTACATCTCATCTGCATGTGAAGCCATTCCGCCAGACACGTTGTCAAAGGTTTCGGGTAATTTCATTCAGAGACTACGCCATATTATTGCTACGCATGGTGGATATGTGGAAAATATCGTACTATAGAGTTTCCCAGACCGCAGCGCCATCTGTTGTTGAAAATTGTAACTACTGTAATTTCGAAAGTTTGTCTGCCTGAAAATGTACTGTTCTCCCAAGCATATTGCAACAAACGGTGTATTTCTATCGCTGCTCGTTCAGTTTTTATTGCCGTTTCAAATATACCGGTCATTTTTGAAACACCCTGTACTTCATATAAGTAAAGTATCAAAATTTTACTGACCCATGAAGTTATTTTCATGTGAGTGGCAAAACCAGCTGTGGCAGGAAAAGAAGGGAACCAGGGGTAAAATGCCGCTATCGGAGCACAAAAAATCCGAATATGCCTGACTGAAAAGTAAGGTACCAGCTGCCTCATTATTCCTTGCTCAGCACTTGTTTTTTCCAAAAATTTTGGCATGCAAACATACTTGCACTTAATTTTCTGAAAGAGAAGGAAACGATAGCAGGGGGGAAGAGACCGAAAAGTAATAAATACTGGATGATAGGAGACGTCGGTTGTGTTATGGAGGGAGTGAAGGAAACATTGGCAGTGTGTGAGAAAAGGAGAGACACTGTAGTAGTAGTAGTAGAAGATAGTCGACAGTGACAGAGCAGTACCCACAGAAGAAGAAATGGAGACAGTGCCAGTGGGAGAGGAATAAAGAGGAGGAAGTGAAGAGGGTGAGTGGCGGTGGTCACAAGAGACAGAATCTAAGCGAATGACGACGAGGAAGAGATTGTCAGTGACAGTGACAACAGACAACTGACAACAGCAGTGGGATGGAATGAACGAGGTAGTTGCAATAAGACAGGACAAGAGGGAGACAATGACAGTAAGAGGAGACCAGCAATAATAGGACAGAACGAAGGAGACAGTAGCCCTGAGTCAGGAGACAGTGACAGACACAAAGAGATAATGACCATGAGTTGGGCTGAATGAGTGAGTGAGAATGGGCAAGTGGGAGTGGATGGGTGTGAGCGACTTACAGCGATGGACTGGTGGGTGTGAGCGAGCTACGATTAGAAGAGCTTGTGGGAGTGAGATGTGAGCTGTACGTTAAAAAGAGTGCGAATATATTTGCATGCCAAAATTTTTGGGAAAATTTTTAAAGGTGCAGAGGAAGATAGAATGAGGTAGCTGGTACCACACCTTTCACTTAGTCTGTTAAACAGGAGTATATTCAGCTATATTGTGCTCTGATATGAGCATTTTTTCGCTGGTTTATAACATCTATTGGCGATTCCAAGGAGTCCTGCCGTTCAGCGGTAGATGGCAATGGTATCGTTTACACAGTGCCAGGGAACTTAAATTCATCATAGTTCAGCGATTTTGCGTGAAACATTTGTAAATTATACAGGTAAATCTTTCTCGTGAATCACTCCATCTATTAATGAAAACATATCAGAATTCGTATGGTAGTTTCTCGAGCATGCAGACAGAAACAGCGAGGAGGTTCTTTAATTTATATTTGTATAGAAGAAGAAGAAGAAGAAGAAGAAGAAGAGGGAGATAAATATGTACAATAAGTAAAATTTCGTTATTTACTAATCTTTTGGTGATGTCTTTAGTGGCCAAAGCATAGTTGACTGGTGGCTTACACAATCGTTCCACTTGCAAATACGGATTGTGCTAACAATCAGACCCGTCGGAGGTTCGAGTCTTCCCTTAGGCATTGGTGGGTATGTGTTGTCCTTAGTGTAAGTTAGTTTAAGTTAGATTGAGTAGTGTGTAAGCCAAGGGACCGATGACCTCAGCAATTTGGTCCAATAGAACTTACCACAAATTTCCAAATTCCAACAATCAGACTCTGGACGACACTGGTACCCCTAATTAGCAACGCAGCAGCAATTTTAAAATGTGTTGTGTGTTGTGAGATGGTTGAGCAGTGTTTGTTGCTCTGTGTCCGCAGGTGAGCCCTGCCCGTCGTCGCTGTTCCGCCTGCTGAAGCGCACCCCGTCTCTGGGCAGCCCCTCCCAGCAGCCCCCGCAGCCGCCCCCGAGACTGCCGCCGCTCACTGATGGAGGAGGCGAGCACAGCTGCTCACAAGTCATGCTCAGCAGGGAACCCGCAGGTCAGTCGCCACTGTGCACAAACAACGCCTGTTTGTGAACACCACGCCATCTTCAGAACTCGGTGGTGTTTGGGACGAGCTCAGCTAGACTGCCACTAGCTGGTGACGTTTAGCGGCTCGATTACGAAGTGAGAAAATGTCACACTACAAATCCGTAGGTCCGCGATCCAATCCTCGTCTGTCCTAGGAAAAGTGACAATGGTTCGCATTATACCTTAAATTATAAGTATCCCTATAAATGCACGGTTAAGTCAATTCAAAGGTTGGAAGGTTAGGCTGTAGCCGATGCTGAAACTCATATATGGACATCCGATAACACGACCTTGGTTTGCTGCCAGGCCACTTGGAGCGCTGCAAGTTTATCAGTCCACCAGCTCGCTTTCTTTTTGGGTGATTCTAAGTCTTCCATGTTTGTTTTCGTTTCGAAGTCAACAGAAGTTGGTGTCATCACATTGCGCTTCTTATCACGACTTCTCCCGTGTACTGCACACTTCGAACTGCGTTGTAAAAATGTTGCTCGTATTCTGATTGCGTTTCGGTTGCATCCGTAATAGTGGACGGTTCAAATTATTCCATTTTTGAAGGCGTTTCGGTCTCACCCGTAGTATTGGACGGTTCAAATTATTCCATTTTTTTTCTTTCATATTAAACAGAAGCTGCTCTCCTTGCATAGTGTTCTTTGGACTTAGGTGTACTTGTTACTACTTACGAATCTGTGTGAGAACTGTTCCATTTAAATGAATTGCAAGTATATTAATGTTAAAACTTCCTGGCAGATTAAAACTGTGTGCAGGACGGAGACTCGAACTCGGTACTTTTGCCTTTCGCGGGCAAGTCCTCTACCAACTGAGCTACTCAAGCACGCCTCACGACTCGTCCTCGGGTTCGCAGGAGAGCTTCTGTAAAGTTTTGGAGGTAGGACACGAGGTACTGGCAGAAGTAAAGCTGTGAGGACGGGGCGTGAGTCGTGCTTGGGTAGCTCAGTTGGCAGCCGGCACGGTAGCTCAGCGTGTTCGGTCAGAGGGTTAGCTGCCCTCTGTAATAAAATAACTGAGCTAATCGATCAACAACGAACTTAAACGGATGTCTTACGACGTCCGCCCCGAGCAGATGCAACGAACAAAAGCGGCCGGCACGGTAGCTCAGCGTGTTCGGTCAGAGGGTTAGCTGCCCTCTGTAATAAAATAACTGAGCTAATCGATCAACAACGAACTTAAACGGATGTCTTACGACGTCCGCCCCGAGCAGATGCAACGAACAAAAGCGGCCGGCACGGTAGCTCAGCGTGTTCGGTCAGAGGGTTACGTGCTCTCTGTAATTAAAAAAAACTGAGTTACTCGGTTAACAACGAACTTCAATGGATGTTTTACGACGTCCGCCCTGAGCAGATGCAACGATCAAAAGCGAACAAAATGAGATAAAAAAAAAAGTTGGTAGAGCACTTGCCCGCGAATAGAAAAGTCCCTAGTTCGCGTCTCGGTCCGGCACACAGATTTAATCTTCCAGGAAGTTTCATATCAGCGCACACTCCGCTGCAGAGTGAAAATCTCATTCTAGATATATTAATTTTGTTTGCGTCCATTCTCCGTACCTCCTCGCATCCAATGGAGAACTCCATGTAAGCAGGTTTTGACAGAACTACTATTCAAGTTTATTACATTTTGTCGTGGGATGAGGATATAAATCTGCTTCGATACGTTTCGTTTTTTGCTGCTGAGTGCCAAGTGTTTCAGAATGGTTTGCAGAGTATGGGTGTAGAGTAGATGTAGATGAGTACCACTATGCTTTGTAGTCTTAGTGACTACACTACTCTTTCTTGTATATGCTAAAAATGCGGCGGTAGTTACGCAAATGTGTTCGTACTTCATTAACAGGCAACCCATACATTTTACCTGAAGTCAACTAATATTTGGATGGCATCCATTAAATGCGAGACTATGAAAACGGGATGAGAACAAAATTAAGGTAGAATACGAGAAATATACCTACAATGCATCTAAATCGAGCATATCACACACGGATTCGTAAGCAGTAAGAAAAAGACACGAAATGACGGAGTACCATGCAACGAAATCAGATTATGTTTTATATGAAAAAAAAACAAATGTGGAATCAATCATTTGCCCCACCCATTATTATTGATACGAGCAAAAATTAAACAGAACACTAACATTACATTTGCAATGCAATTCAAAGAGTACAATACCCACAAGAAGGTCGTAATCAGGAGCGTAATTTCCACCCGCTAGCGGTCACACGGTCGAAGTTGCACTACTGGGTTTTACAAATAAATAATTTTACAGTGAAAAGGCGACCACGATGTTACTTATTATCAGCTCTAGCTAGGAGATGTTAATCTTAGTTTTTGATTGAGATTTCTCCAATATATTATTTTTAAAAGTAAGAAAACCGTTTAGAGTTACATACTTCCACACCAGACTACCAGGTCCACCTGTAAAGCATAAATGAAAAATATTAACATCTAGTACACTTATTTCACAAGAATACGGATTCTTGCGTCATATTTCCCGTGTTCGAAATTCACTGCCAGACCACTACCAATGCTATTTTCGGTCTCTGTTTCCGTATCGTAACAGGAGTCTTGCCCTACTGATATTTCGGTGTTCTGTGGACCACACCACCTCCACCACTTTGTCGAAAAACGCAATGTGGTATTCAAAACTACCTTTGGGTTCGTGACAGCTTTGCGTCAGCAAGGAAACAAGATAAAAATAACCGAATAACTGTTTGTTGTTTGACCAAGAACAAGTAATACATTGTTCACAGCCTTAGCAAATTTAAGTATATGCACAGCTAGCTGCGATATACTCTGCATTTAACGATGGAACGGGTCTGAGTGCCTCAACTGGTCACATTATGCTTGTCTACCGTCTCGAACGTGGAGGGATAGCTGTTTTATTGCAATAGATTGTTGAACCAAACGGAGATCTACCTGTTGTTGTTGTTGTCTTCAGTCCTGAGACTGGTTTGATGCACCTCTCCATGCTACTCTATCCTGTGCAAGCTTCATCTCCCAGTACTTACTGCAACCTACATCCTTCTGAATCTGCTTAGTGTATTCATCTCTTCGTCTCCCTTTACGATTTTTACCCTCCACGCTGCCCTCCAATGCTAAATTTGTGATCCCTTCATGCCTCAGAACATATCGTACCAACCGGTCCCTTCTTCTTGTCAAGTTGTGCCACAAACTCCTCTTCTCCCCAATTCTGTTCAATACCTCCTCATTAGTTATGTGATCTACCCATCTAATCTTCAGCATTCTTCTGTAGCACCACATTTCCAAAGCTTCTATTCTCTTCTTGTCCAAACTATTTATCGTCCATGTTTCACTTCCATACGTGGCTACACTCCATACAAATACTTTCAGAAACGACTTTCTGACACTTAAATTCATATTTGATGTTAACAAATTTCTCTTCTTCAGAAACGCTTTCCTTGCCATTGCCAGTCTACATTTTATATCCTCACTACTTCGACCATCATCAGTTATTTTGCTCCCCAAATAGCAAAACTCCTTCACTACTTTAAGTGTTTCATTTCCTAATTAATTCCCTCAGCATCACCCGACTTAATTCGACTACATTCCATTATCCTCGTTTTCCTTTTGTTGATGTTCATCTTATATCCTCCTTTCAAGACACTGTCCATTCCGTTCAATTGCTCTTCCAAGTCCTTTGCTATCTCTGACAGAATTACAATGTCATCGGCAAACCCCAACGTTTTTATTTCTTCTCCGTGGACTTTAATACCTACTCCGAATTTTTCTTTTGTTTCCTTTACTGCTTGCTCAATATACAAATTGAATAACATCGGGGACAGGCTACAACCCTGTCTCACTCCCTTCCCAACCGCTGCTTCCCTTTCATACCCCTCGACTCTTATAACTGCCATCTGGTTTCTGTACAAATTGTAAATAGCCTTTCGCTCACTATATTTTATCCCTTCCACCTTTAGAATTTGAAAGAGAGTATTCCAATCAACATTGTCAAAAGCTTTCTTTAAGTCTACAAATGCTAGAAATGTAGGTTTGCCTTTCCTTAATCTATTTTCTAAGATAAGTCGTAGAGTCAGTATTGCCTCACGTGTTCCAACATTTCTGCGGAATCCAAACTGATCTTCGCCGAGGTCGGCTTCTACCAGTTTTTCCATTCGTCTGTAAAGAATTCGCGTTAGTATTTTGCAGCTGTGACTTATTAAACTGATAGTTCGGTAATTTTCACATCTGTCAACACCTGCTTTTTTTGGGATTGGAATTATTATAGTCTTCTTGAAGTCTGAGGGTATTTCGCCTGTCTCATACATCTTGCTCACCAGATGGTAGAGTTTTGTCAGGACTGGCTCTCTCAAGGCCGTCAGTAGTTCCAGTGGAATGTTTTCTACTCCGGGGGCCTTGTTTCGACTCAGGTCTTTCAGTGCTCTGTCAAACTCTTCACGCAGTATCGTATCTCCCATTTCATCTTCATCTACATCCTCTTCCATTTCCATAATATTGTCCTCAGGTACATCGCCCTTTTATAGATCCTCTATATACTCCTTCCACCTTTGTGCTTTCCCTTCTTTGGTTAGAACTGGGTTTCCATCTGAGCTCTTGATATTCATACAAGTGGCTCTCTTTTCTCCAAAGGGGAGATCTACCTACGTATAGTTAAATACACAGTTGACATTTACTTATACCCCATTCGTCGTTCTAAACTGTGCGTTAGAAAACAGGTTTCACTCCTGCTTCACAGACCGTAGTAAACGTAGTGATCCAATTTACTCCAATCAAAGATATGTAGACTTTTTGCCTGTGTGGCTATGAAGTCCGTAATCATTGTACAGCCTGTCAGGTTCCATCTCAGCAGAATGTAACAAACCTTTTTGTAATAATAATAACAACAATAATAATAATAATAATAATAATAAGCAGCTATTTCAATTCGTAGTGAGACAGTGGAGGTGCTATTAATTTTAAATTTCGTACTTTCGAAGAACCTGAGAAAACATCAAAGTGCGAATCTCGCTCTTCAGCGAATTGTGTGAGAAAAGCCACAGTCGTGGGCTAGCAGGAACAATCCAAACATAACTGGTGCGAAAATTCAAAATAATGGCAAGGCCGTATACAGCAAACAACGAATGGAGCAAAACGAAAAGCGCCGTTTACAATATATTGTGACCGACTGACTTCTGACTGTGCCGTAGATGATTAGAAAAATGTGGAAATAAGATCTGTATCTAGTGTAACTGTTTGTATACTCTGTAAATGTGTGCTAGTCCTAAAATGTCATTTCATGGTCAGCTTTGGTCGTTTATGAAGAGAATTTAAGGGTTCTTGGCCACGTGAATCAATGGGATCATGGAGCTAAAAATTAGTTTTAATATAAAATCTAATGGATATTTCTCTGAATGACTTTGTAGATCAGTGGCTAGCCTACATATTGCCAAATGTGAGCATTCAGAATACAGCCGGGAGCATTCGTCTTTACCCGGAATAGCTCATTTTGAAGAGTTTCCAATCGTTCAGACGAACGTCGGCGGCCGCTGAGCACACTTCCGAATCATACAAGACGGCTGGAAGTGTGATGGGAAGCCAAACTGCTCGTTTTGTGTTATTTGATACTAATCGCTGAAGAGCAGATACACTTGACAAGATAGATCACAACCCGCACTAGTAATGTCCGACCTCCAAGTTGCTGTCTTGTCCATGCTAGGCCCAAGGTATCTGAGTAGGCGATTTTGGAACTTGGGCTGGGAACTGAACTGAATTACTTGGCTCTCGTTAAGATTAACTTTCACCATCCGGACTGTGCACCGTTGGGTGAGTTTGTACAGATGTCTCTGGAACCGCCTAACAACGTATTTCAGTTTGAGGCAGCGCTTGAGTAGCGCAGTGTCATTGGCATAAACGGTTATTTCCCCTCTGGCCTGCTTGGGTATGACACTGATGTAGATGTCAGACAGCATGGATCCCAGAACCGAACCCTGCGGAACGCCAGCCGTAATCTATTTTATGCTGCAGCATTGATTGCCATTCCTGGCGAATAATCTCCTCTCCCTCGAGAAAAAAATCAGTCAGTTTCTGGATAACATCTACATCTATGTGATTGCTCTGCTATTCACAATAAAGTGCCTGGCTAAAAAAATGGTTCAAATGGCTCTGAGCACTATGGGACTTAACTGCTGTGGTCATCAGTCCCCTAGAACTTAGAACTACTTAAACCTAACTAACCTAAGGACATCACACAACACCCAGCCATCACGAGGCAGAGAAAATCCCTGACCCCGCCGGGAATCTAACCCGGGAACCCGGGCGCGGGAAGCGAGAACGCTACCACACGAAACTGCCTGGCAGAGGGTTCAATGAACGACCTTTAAGCTGCCTCTCTACCGTTCCACTTTCGAACGGCATGCGGAAAAAGAACGAGCACTTAACTTTTTCAGTGGGAGCCCTGATTTCTCTTATTTTATCGTAATGATAATTTCTTCCCTATGTTGGTGGGTGCCGACAGAACGTTTTCGCAATCGGAAGAGAAAACTGTTGATTGAAATTTCATGAGAATATCCTGTCACAACGAAAAACACCTTTGTTTTGAAGATTGCCACTCCAATTCACGTATCATGTCTGTGGCGCTATCTCCCCTATTTCGCTATAATACAAAACGAGCTGCCCTTCTTAAAACTTTTTCGATGTAATCCGTCAGTTACACCTGCTGCAGATCCCACACCGCGGAGCAATACTCCAGGATATGGCGGACAAGCGTGGTGTAAGCAGTCCCTTTAGTAGACCTGTTGCACCTTCAAAGTGTTCTGCCAATGAATCGCAGTCTTTGGTTTGCTCTAGCCACAACATGATCTATGTGATCGTTCCAATTTAGGTTACTTGTAATTGTAATCCCTAAGTATTTAGTTGAATTTACAGCCTTCAGATTTGCGTCACTTAACGCGTAATCGAAATTTAGCGGATTTCTTTTAGTACTCATGAGAGTAACTTCACACTTTTCTTTATCCAGGGTCAATTGCCCCTTTTCGCACCACACAGATATCTTATCTAAATCATTTCTTCAATTCGTTTCGGTCATCTGATGGCTTTACAAGTCGGTAAATCTAATATAAATATCAAGCCATCATGCCAAAAAGGGTCAATAGCATTTTCTGTATCTAGCAACACACCTCCAGTGTTCTCTTCTTGAGTAACTTGGACGTGGTGAGTGGCTCGCTCAGTTTAGTGGCTCTGCCCACTAAACACGTGGCTCCTGCATACAGCAACAGCTAGGGCACCGGCGTAAATCACAATCGACGGGAAGTCGATATCTCTACGCAATTTGTTCTGCCTAGCGAGGTCATTTTCTGGTCACTGCTGCTGCCCAGCGTGCACGCAATGCTTTACTTCTCCCAGCAGTCTGGTGGACTTCCTCACGGACGGTCCCCGTCTCTTTGCTTTCACTCGAGGATTGTTTTCGCGCCCACCTTCCATCATTTCATCTTGAGCATGTCTGGCCCATTTCTATTTCAGTGCCTTTGCTTGTTGTATTGCATAACTGACATAATCTATTCTTTTGCGCTCTCCTAAGATTACGGCTAGAGTTGAGCATTCAAGTCTCTGCTTGGAATTCTCAGTTTTCCGTTGGTGAATGCACTTACTTTACATATTTCGCAGTTGCAACACAGTGGGCGACAAGTCTTCCTTTCACGTCCACTGGCATTTTGGACCTGTAGGCAATCGTATGTTTTACAAACGTACGCCATTCTAATTTTATACAGTGTAAAATGTCAGATTTAACATAGCCTCTGTTGTTGAATATCTCCTCAAGGTATGAGCGTTTTCATTAAGCCAAACAATTGGTTTTATTAAAGCAAAATATTTTAGTTGTCCTACATTTATGAGTAAATAAAATAATATAGCGTACTGCTAGTACTAGCAATTGATGATGTTTTTCTTGAAGACGTCCCTATTCTTATTACCGATGTGAGTGGTTCTTTACAGAGGAAAATTAAAAGCTTCTTCAACTCCTGTAGTCCAATAGTCCTCAGTTGCATGTAATATTACGATATTTTGGTATTTATTACTTTGGAACCTTGTAATCACAACAGAATAAAACACGATTTTGGTACCACACGCTTTTCGTCTTTATTGTTTGCGAAGCATCTTTAGGGGCCTGTAATAGTACATATTTTTCTTTATACAGTTTTACATTTAGAAGAGTTCCGGCAATTTTTGTTTTTCTGTGAGAGTCACAGATTTCGTGTTTGTTGATGTATGTGCTGTGTTCTTGTTCCTTTGTTATAGCGGTTCGTTTTCTGATAACTGCCATTTGAAATTTCGTATTTACACTTCACAGCGTTAAGAATTGAACACTTGTTTAGAAGTACTTTTTGAATGGTTTTGCCAACTGTTGATTGTTATTGCCAATTATTGAATGTATTTTTGTTGTATGTGTGATCTCTCTCTCTCTCTCTCTCTCTCTCTCTCTCTCTCTGTGTGTGTGTGTGTGTGTGTGTGTGTGTGTGTGTGTGTGTGTGTGTAAGGGAGAGGGAGAGGGAGATTGAGAGGGAGAGGGAGGGGGAGACGGAGATGGAGAAAGAATGTATTTGTTTTAATGTGGCAGCTGTACAAATGGAATGCTTTTATCTTACTTTTCCACTTATTAAGTTTAGTAGAGAGTCTATATTGATGTGTGTCTGCTCGTTTATTACATGTTTGATCCCACTTTCTGGATGTGTTAGTTTCCCTGCATTTGTGTAAGGCATTTGTTGTGTTTGTTTATTCTGATTATTTTCATATCTTGTTCCATGTTTGTAGGATCGTGGTTGTGGTGTTTTAAGTGTTCTGCAAATGTGAAATGGTTTGTCTCGTACTTCAAACATCTAGTGTGTTCTTTGTACAGTGTTTTAAAATTCCTGTGTGTCATTCCTATGTATAATGCATCACAACTTTGACTTTCAAGTATGTATATTACTAATCTCTGGAATTTGCCCCTCTTGCATGTTGGACGGGCCAAGTTTGTCTAGAGGGCTTGTACAATTTTATATGCTATGTGGAGGCCCTGTTCCTTTAGTATGGTCGCCACGCAGTGTGTTAATTAAATTTAAATTTGTAGTAAGTTCCTATGGGACCAAACTGCTGACGTCATCGGTACCTAGGCTTACACACGAATTAATATAACTCAGACTAACGTACGCTAAGGACAACACACACACACACACACACACACACACACACACACACACACACACACACACACATGCCCGAAGGAGGACTCTAACCTCCGACGGAGGGAACCGCGCGATCCGTGGCAAGGCGCCTTATCCCCCGCTGCTACCCCTCGCGACAGTCTGTTAATGAACGTATGTCGGCAACTGAAGATGCATTGGAAATAATAAAGGCTAAACGCGTACAGCACTAAAATTGTGTTTTATTTAGTTGTGTTTATACGGTCTCAAAGTAATAAATATCATCATACCGGAAAATTAAAAGAATGCAGTATATTTATTTCTGTTTCTCTCATTATTGTATCCACCCGCTTTCGCAAGGTGCAAAGTACGAGCATCTGCACCAAAATTGTGTTTTATTTAGTTGTGTTTAGACGGTCTCAAAGTAATAAATATCATCATACCGGAAAATTAAAAGAATGCAGTATATTTATTTCTGTTTCTCTCATTATTGTATCCACCCGCTTTCGCAAGGTGCAAAGTACGAGCATCTGCGTCATCACGAAGCGACTTTGGAAGAACGGGTGTATTGACATATCTGCAACATCTGTCAGATTTCGTGCGGACTTATAAGCTCACTGGAGTCCGTTGTGAAAGCCTTCCTTCAAGAGATAAATCCAATTCCTTTGATGTTTCCTCCAGCCCCATAAAAAATGTTGCAACACGTTAGACTAGCTGTTTCTGCGCTGAGAGCACGTGACCCAACTAAATATTTTTGGTCTTACGTTTCCACTGCAGCAAAATTTCCGAAACTTTTACTAGTAGGTTTAATGAATCAGAAGGAGAGCGTAAAGCTATGTATCGTACTCAAACTGAAACCTGGAACTTTTCTCACTAGAGGATTGTAAATATTTCTGTTCGCAGACTGGTACAGTCGTTTAAATATAGAATTTTTTATTTTTAATCGGTATGCACAACGTTAGAAACTACGTTTACAGGTGCTCGTCTAATTTGTTCTTGTAGATGGGGATAGTGAGAAAATGCTGTTGCATCCGCAAAAAGAAGCACTTGGAACTAAAAAAAACGTGTGCAACTGTTAATGCAAATTCTCTGTGACTTTAGCATGTTTCAGGTTAGAGAGTTTTCCTGCCACCTACTTGGGTGACATTCTCCAGGAACCTGTTCATTCTGAACGGGGCCGATTAATTTTCGTATCGAGAAAAGTGTTTCGAAGATATCAACTTCCTCATTCAGTCATCCAGATTTACGCATTCCTTGAGTTCCTTAAATCAGTGTAGTTTAGCATCGGGAGAGTTCCCTCGATATTGTCGTGCCGGATCTTGCCATCTTTTTACCCCCATTAAGCTAAAATTCCCTGTCTAAGGACGACGCCGTAGAAAACCTTTTATAATCGAAACAATTTCTTTTTAAATAATTTTTCAATTTTTTACTAACTGTCACACTTATTTTTATATGTTCAAGATTGGTCAGTTTCGATACTCGGTAACCATCTTCAAATACAATACTACACATTAAATCTCTATAAACGCCCGTCCAGGAATACATTTTGGAAACTGTAACGCTGTCGGAGAAGATGTTTGTGATTGATACAATGGTTTAACAATCTAAATGCTCAACGCAGCATGATGTTTACAGGATCTGCAAGTTACCGGTGATGACTGAGCCAAGTTAAGAATGAGCTAATAAAAGTGATTGTATCAGGCAATAAAACTGTTAAAACATTACCAGTCATGAAATTTTCTATTGACAGTGCATTAAACTTCTCTCAAAATCAATTTAATGCGTCTATGTGCAATGGAATTTACATTGAAGCAGTGCGCATTATTGTGTCTTTTAAATAAGACTGCAGCTTCAAGTGGACGAAACCTTCACTCGCCCGTCCACACTGAGTGTCTGGTTTGACCCTTACAACTGTTCACCGAGAAGCGTGAACTGTCGTGCTATTTCTCTTGGTGGCGACTCTATTGAGTGAGGTGGAGCACAGTCCCTTCAGAGCATGTCTGTCTTTGCGACATGCCCGTGCTGCTGGGTACAGCTTCCTCTCTCCATCCCCGACACCCTCTTACGAAACTATCAATGCAAAAGTGCATGATTAATAAGTGTCTATACATTCCAACGATTTGAAAAGCAGATGGGTTTAAGAACGGACAGATCTCTTTTCACAAAAAAGCGACGGGTAAAATTAGGGTATTTAACCAACTTTCGTAAACACTTTCAAAGCTTTTTACATTGCAAACTATGACCAGTAATAGCACGTAGTCATAAAATTAATGATAGTTTATACATAGTGTGAAAAACTACTTTATGGAGATGAGAAAGAATGAAACAAACTTTAACAAATACGGAGGGTAATACAGTTGTTTGGGCGCTGATGACCCGCAGTTGAGCGCCCCACAAACCAAACATCATCAATACAGCTGCCACTACCTTTGACGTTTTATGTAACGGACACTGCGTCTTTATCAGGAACGGTGTCCAGAGGGGGATGTGGAGTGAACACTATTTAACTCGTCACTTATTCTATCCATTCCATTTTCTGATATACGTTGATCCACAGTTGGGAATATATGGGCTATTTAGCCCCGACCCATATATAAACTTTCTAGTATTCGTATGCGCATGCGCATTCAAGTAACTTCCCTTGTCTTGTGCATGTGCATAGGTAGCGGGTCTGGCATTTAAGTGAGCGACCATTTGTAGCTGCAATTTATGGCGGGTCATTTCCCATCGAACATAGGCCGGTGTGGGGTGGAACGCACACTATTAAGTAATGGTTTTCACTTTGTACCTATGTGCTGTTTGTGTTTCCTTTTCTTTTTCGTTTATAAATGTATAAGTATGGTGTTCTTTCAATCATTGACAAAGGTCTTCTTAGGCACTTGTGGGTTTTATTGTTGTTCTGAAAAAGGTGTAGTTATCTATGCCGAAACCTGGGTTAACACTAGGTGCTTTTTTCGCAATCGAGGCGGGTTTTTAGTTTTTTAATATATTTTAAATGTTTAATTTTACGCTGACGATGCCTTGGTTTTCCGGGGAACGCAATATGACTTACAATGGCTTTACCGCTTAGGTTATCTGCGTAAAGAGAGGCAGTGATAGCGATGAAGATACTGGCACGAAACTAGCGAAGTTTGAAAACATTTGAGTATATGCGGTTCTTTACTGTGCGAGCTGAAGAACAAGACCAGACAGGAAACGAGAATCAAGTTATGGGTGTACGTGATAGCGAGTGCTGGTTTGCAACAAAAACAACATTGAGTAGAACACATGGGGCACAAGCAAAACTCTTGAGACGATCAAGAAGATATTCTAGAGAGGGTAATGTATGAAACGAAGTTGAATATGAAAACAACAGAAAGTGATGAAACTATATAGCACAACTGGTAACGTGAACATGTGCGATGGGTCGACAGCACAACATGTCCGAAACTGGAGTTAAATTATAAACGAAATGGAAGAAGAGACATAGATAGGTCTGAAATTAGATGGAAAGATAATTTGTGGAGATGGAACAGGCTCCAAGCGTAGTACACGTGTAGAAAAGAGGAAGAGAAAGAGGAAGAAGAAACTGTTTGCATATTGTATTCCTCAGACGTAATTAATGGACTTGTCTTGTATTCGCCTCGCAGATAAGAAAACCGCCGAAGAACCACATGGAAGTGGACTAGGGCAGCAGTCCTGTGCTCACTTCACTGACTAGTCGAGTAGTTGTGTGACTGGATCAACCCCGTCACTAGAGCTAGTGCTCTGTGCACTACCCCATGCAAAAATTTAATGATGGAACAGGAATTTTTTCCTTCCTTTGGCTGGCGCTGTCCGACTTTGCAGGACCAACTCGTAATGGTCCTAACACTTGTTTTCGAGCCATGACGGACTTCTTAACACAATATATTCACCTTAGCGGCAGCAAGGTAGTCTATTTCATCTGTTTGCAAATTAGGTCAGCTCCGCCGTTTATGTTTTAACTGTTCGTGTGTTGTGCTGCTGAAGACATGAGCAGCCAAAGAGATATTTGGCTGTAAAATATAAAATTCTCTCACTTCATCGGCGAGAGAAGATCCTTGACAGCTGACAACATTGTTGCCAGCATCCAAACGTAAAGGACAAAAGGCTGTTGGCAACACTGACTTAAAACCATATTTACCTACAGCTGCAGCAAGCCCCCCTTTTAACTGCCAGGGATCTTTTCCGGCCGGATGTACTGCAGACGGTGCTGAGAAACTGCTGATCGGTATACTAGACTGTACTCATCAATCACGCGTGCGAACTGAAACTACACTACTGGCCATTAAAATTGCTACACCAAGAAGAAATGCAGATGATAAACTGGTATTCATTGGACAAATATATTATACTACAACTGACATGTGATTACATTTTCACGCATTTGGGTGCATAGATCCTGAGAAATCAGTACCCAGAACAAACACTTCTGGCCCTAATAACGGCTTTGATACGCCTGAGCATTGAGTCAAACAGAGCTTGGATGGCGTGTACAGGTACAGCTGCCCATGCAGTTTCAAAACGATACCACAGTTCATCAAGAGTAGTGACTGGCGTATTGTGACGAGCCAGTTGCTCGGCCACCATTGACCAAACGTTTTCAATTGGTGAGAGATCTGGAGAATGTGCTGGACGGGGCAGCAGTCGAACATTTTCTGTATCCAGAAAGGCGCGTACAGGACCTGCAACATGCGGTCGTGCATAATCCTGCTGAAATGTAGGGTTTCGCAGGGATCGAATGAAGGGTAGAGCCACGGGTCGTAACACATCTGAAATGTAACGTCCATGGTTCAAAGTGCCGTCAGTGCGAACAAGAGGTGACCGAGACGTGTAACCAGTGGCACCCCATACCATCACGCCGGGTGATACGCCAGTATAGCGATGACGAATACACACTTCTAAGGTGTGTTCACCGCGATGTCGCCAAACACGGGTGCGACCATCATGATACTGTAAACAGAACCTGGATTCATGCGAAAAAATGACGTTTTGCCATTCGTGTGTCCAGGTTCGTCGTTGAGTACACCATCGCAGGCGCTCCTGTCTGTGATGCAGCGTTAAGGGTAACCGCAGCCATGGTCTCCGAGCTGATAGTCCATGCTGCTGAAAACGTCGTCGAAGTGTTCGTGCAGATGGTTGTTGTCTTGCAAACGACACTATCTGTTGACTCAGGGATCGAGACGTGGCTGCATGATCCGTTACAACCATGCGGATAAGATGCCTGTCATCTCGACTGCTAGTGATACGAGGCCGTTGGGATCCAGCACGTCGTTCCATATTACCCTCCTGAACCCACCGATTCCATATTCTTCTAACAGTCATTGGATCTCGAACAACGCGAGCAGCCATGTCGCGATACGATAAATCGCAATCGAGATAGGCTACAATCCGACCTTTATCAAAGTCTGGAAACGTGATGGTACGCATTTCTCCTCCTTACACGAGGTATCACAACAACGTTTCACCAGGGAACGCCGGTCAACTGCTGTTTTTGTATGAGAAATCGGTTGGAAACTTTCCTCATGTCAGCACATTGTAGGTGTCGCCACCGGCGCCAGCCTTGTGTGAATGCTCTGATAAGCTAATCATTTGCATATCACAGCATCTTCTTCCCGTCGGTTAAATTTCGCGTCTGTAGCACGTCATCTTCGTGGTGTAGCAATGGCCGGTAGTGTAGATACCTCCCTGCCATCATACGCGCTATACTGTCCGAGCATGTCACAGGTTTTCATGGCAGGAAAGCGCTCAGAACGGTTAAAAAGAAAGCAAAGATGTCCATAGACAGAATTTTACTTTGTAATCGACTACAAATTTTCCCTGTACGTCGTCGGGCGCGGCGATGGAGACAAATGGTAGTGCCGTGGCGCAGCTACTAAGACGCCCAGTAGACAGGGGTGCAGACGCCCCTGCGCCGCCTCTCGGCGCAGAACAGGGGGCGCAGCATCCCGCACAGCCACCAAACGCAGAACAGCCACAGCAACACCGCCACCAGGCCCGGCACGCAGCGGAGAAGCACCCTCTGCCACGTCCAACGACGCTGCCTGCGGATTGATGCTTAACTTAGGGCGCACGATGGCATTGTCGGTAGCTCCCAACCAGAACTAATGAAACATAATAAAAATGGTTCAAATGGCTCTGAGCACTGTGGGACTTAACATCTGAGGTATAACGATATGTTTACGAAATGTGTATACATAAACATACAGTTATAAATGTCCCCGTTCGTAGTCGCTGATTATAACAATATGTTTACTTTTGTGCTGTAACATATAGCTATAATGAGCGGTGGAAATATATTTGTGAACGCCGACCGTGTGCGGTTGTTTCTTGTTGGATCGTCTGATCAGTCGGAAGTTGCATTGCAGAGGAGAGTAAATGCCTATTCAAAATATAATTATTTTTGGATAGCTCAACATGAATTTCCTAAGGGACCGTAGTTTATCATGCATTTACCAGTAGAACATGGCGCGGAGAAAATATTTCGCCGCATGCAACTTCCGTCCGATTTCGACAAAAAATTCGTGACTGTGAACTCTCTGTTTGGCAGAAACATAAAGAAAATTAAAAAACTTTATGAAGGAGTGAGACATAGATTCTATACTAAATAAATAGTCCAACACCAGTTCCATTTAACTCTGAATTTATGGCAATTAATAGATGAACTTACACTGCAATGAAGGATTTGACATGGATGCCGTTTTGACTGGCACTTCTCTTCTCGTAATGAAAATAATTCCTTGGACGTTTTCACATACACGTCGCACAATAAATCTACTGCTATGCAGTACTTCACTTTTAGTATTGCACTTTTACTTTACACTAAAATAATTTTTTTTTAACGATAATAATACGGCGGCAAGACATGCGCGTCCGACACAAGTTACAAGAGACAACAGAAGAATGAGTAACTGCTCATCGAGAATATCTCGTACATCAAAAGAATCTGTAAAAGTGTTCATCTTCTGTCCGTTTTTCGCGCCGCGGTTTTCAAAGTCAGTAACTCAGAGCATCTCAGACGGCGCTTCGACAATAAACACGTTACGTCACAGGTGGTTCACCTTTTACATTCTCACAACACTATTTGCTAACTGTAGCTGTTGCCGAGCGACTACTCGATTAGTGAATTATTTAAAACATAATGTTACAGAGGTCATCAGTCCCCTAGAACTTAGAACTACCTACACCTAACCAACCTAAGGACATCACACACATCCATGCCCAAGGCAGGATTCGAACCTGCGACCGTAGCGGTCGCGCCGTTCCAGACTGAAGCGCGTAGAACCGCTCAGCCACTGCAGAAACATAATAAATGTTGAAGAAATTGTAGACAAAAAACTAGGAATGATTTTCGAATGGGAAGATCTCGCACAGAACAGATTTATACCTTAAAATCAGTAATTCCCCACAAAATGTACTGACGAAAAAAAATCGCAGTACCAAAAAATAATTAATGTGGAGTAATGAAATTTCTAGGATACATTTGTCTGGGTAACACATTTACGTGAGTAACATTGCAAGATCACAGGTTAATGGAAACACGCCATAGCAAATGTGAAATGCTGGTACATTAATAACCGGACTAACCGCCAGAATGTTGAATGCAATCATGCAAACACGCTTGCCTTGTGTTGTACAGGTTTTTATTTCAAGTGTCCGAAGTACTCCTCCCATAAATTTAACTTAGATATTGTATTTCTTTAGGTCTCTCAAATTATCTTTACTAATTTGACAATTGAAAGAAAAACAGCCTCGGTCACTATTTTTAAAAAATTAACCTGGTTTCAACACTGCTAGGAGTGTCTTCCTCAGAATTGAAAACAAAGAATCGTCTATATTCTATAACGTGGTCACAGAATTATGACAGTCCGTTTTGCAACCTGCACCACCCAAGTAACGAGCAGCCGTTAGTGGCTCGCCATCACAGTTTTCTTTCTCTTAAATATCTTTGTGATTAATGTCCTTTTGGCATAGTTATTATTTTATAAATGACATATAAGTACTGCCAGTCTGTCACGATGATTCCGTACTTATACCCTATCATACGTTTTTAGTCATAATTCTGTGACCATGTTATAGAATATATACCATTCTTTGTTTTAAATTCTGAGGAAGACACTCCTAGCAGTGTTGAAACCAGGTTAATTTGTTAAAAATAGTGACCGAGGGCTGTTTTTCTTTCAATTGTAACTATTCACGGTCTCTGATCGTGCAGCCATGTACAAAATTCTGCGTTACTGATTTAACTTTACCACGAAATTCTGTTGCTTTAACACCAATTTCTCTATTTTATCTCTTGTTCCTCCGTCTATTGAACCAAATACTTTCTTCGTATCAATGGATGATAATATTATGTGTTCGCTGGTTAAAACACAAAGGGGAAAAAATCGCTACACTAAGGAGGAGTTGTGCGACATGAACCAAAGTCGATAGGCGTGCCAATTCAAATTTCGCGCCAGTTGCATAAGAGTGGCGCTAGTAGCGCCATTATGAGGATTCAAATCAGGTTTTGCTTTTTAATACACTCTGTAACAGTCGTGAGCGTTAGTTACGTTTGAGATTGTACGTGGTGAGTTCGTGTTACTAAGGATTCCTTTAAGTCGACTAAGACGGCATTATCAGCGCCTCATTGAGTTTGAAAGGGCTACAAGAAGCTGGTTGTTCCTTCTGCGATACTGCAGAAAGACTTGGCAGGAATGTAGCCACTGTACGTGAGTACTGGCAGTGGTTGGTTGCTTGGTTTTGGGGTTTGATGGGGGCTAAACATCGAGGTCATCAGTCCCCTGTTCCAAACAGACATACTTGTAAAAGGCCTATACAGTAAAAGCGTAACCTCTGCACCCAGAGGGAGGGAACACCAAGGGGTACAGAGCTAAAATGAACATCGCAATAACACAAAATAGAGGACACTTAAAAGGAGCAGAGCAAATAGTTGACTAGAGTAAAACAGACTACAGTGGTTGATGGATTAGGTAAAAGGTCAATCACTCAACGACAAACGAAGAACCTCCAGCTGGAAAGCGTTGATAGAGGTACCGACACAGCTTGTTACCATAAAAGACACTATTTTGGTATCCACCTCACAATTAAAAGTCACTGGAGTGGGTGTAGCCTGAGAAATCATGCGAGAGCGCCCACACTAGAGTGAATGATAAAACCCATCTGCACGGATAAAACGTAAAACTGAGTCAGCTTTAGAGGCATCGTCACCTAGAATTAAAGGAAGTGCAGCTGGTAAATTAAAGGACTGCCGCAAGGGGGCTAAAAGGGGGCAGTCCATCAGAAGATGGACCACCGTCATCCCTGCATCACAGCGACACTTGAGCGGGTTCTCACGGCGAAGGAGACAGCTGTGGGTCAACTGCGCATGTCCAGTTCGGAGACGGCAGAGAACAACTGAATTCCTAGGCGTGCTCCTCAAGGATGAGTTCCATACGGCCGTGGACGACTTTACCATGCGGAGCTTATTTGGCGTGTTCAAGACAGACCATTCAGAGCTCCAGACATCGCGGACCTTGCGATGTAGGGCTGACCGGAGGTCTCTTTCCACGAGACCAAGCTCCAGGGGTGGCGAAGTGATGGCCTGCTTGGCCAACCGATCGACACGTTCGTTTCCTGGAATGCCGATGTGGCTCGGGGTCCACACAAACGTCGCTGAACTGACAGTGGTGGTCACGAGAGTGTACGGTCATAAGAAGCCCGGTCTCCGGACGACCATGTGGCACCACCGACAGGGTTTGGTGCATCGTATTGCATCTGCAGCTGCAGTTTGAGCAGCAGTTGCCACAACAGTGATACAGCGAACTGTTACAGATAGGTTACTTGAAGAACAATTCCGAAACAGACGCCCTATAGCGTGCATTCCACTAACCCTAAACCACTGCCATTTGCGACTTCAATGGAGCCAAGCGAGAGCTCGTTGGAGGGCAGAGTGGAGGCCTGTTGTGTCTCCTGATGAAAGCTGGTTCTGCCTCAGTGCCAGAGATGGCCGTGTGTTAGGAGGACGCCAGTCGAGAGCCTGCAACCAACCTGACTGTGTACTAGGCAAACTGGATCTATATCCGGATTTATGATCTGGAGTGCAATTTCGTACGACAGCAGGAGCACTCTCGTGGTTATCCCACGCATCCTGACTAGCAAACTGTACGTCAGTCTGGTGATTCAACTTGTTGTGCTATCATTCATGAATAGCCTTGCTGAGGGTATTTTCCAACAGGATAACGCTTGCCCACATACTGCTGTTGGAACCCAACGTGCTCTACAGATTGTCGACGTTTTTCTTGGCCTGCTCGATCAACAGACCTGTCCTCAATCGAGCAAATATGGGACATCATCGGACGACAGCTCCACCGTCATCCATAAACAGCAATAACCGTCCCTGTATTGACCGACTATGTGCGACAGGCATGGAACTCCATCTCACGAACTGACATCTGGCACCTCTATAACACAATTCATGCAAGTTTTCACGCTAGCATTCAAATTTTAGCTGTTACACCAGCTTTTAATGTGCCAGCATTTCAGATGTGCTACAGCGTATCTTGCGGTTACATTAACCTACAATCTTGCAACAATAATCAGATAAATATGTTACCCAGACAAAAGTGCTCCCTAAATTTCATTACTCTACGTTAGTTATTTTTTGATGTTGCGATTTTCTTTAGTCAGTGTACATACGTCCTTGCATGTTTATAGTATATATTTGTCCGCAGCTAGTGGCCTTGGGGTAGGGTTCTCGCTTCTCGCGCCCGGGGTCCCGGGTTCGATTCCCGGCGGGGTCAGGGATTTCCCCTGCCTCGAGATGACTGGGGTTGTTGTGTCGTCTTCATCATCATCATCATTCATCCCCATTACGGTCGGAGGAAGGCAATGCAAAAACCACCTCCGCTAGGACATTGCCTAGTATGGTGGTGCGGGTTTCCCGCATCGTCCCCTACGCTCCTCGGGGTATGGGACCCCATCATATCATGGATTATTCATGTGGTGTTATTATCGAAACTTGTAGCTCTGACGCTGTTTCATTATGTGAAACGAAACTATTTGTTTTGTTTACCCCTATAGTGTTATAACCACTCTTTTTATCTCGTTGGTATAGCTGACACTTTACTGAAACTGATCTAATGTGAGAATGGTATATCTTTCATGCTTATTACTTCTCCGTTTTTAACTAGTATAAAACTGATAACGGAGCACGTTCATCTCATAGCTGCTTTTCCGTTCTTACGTAGTACCAAGATATGCAGACATTGCGGTTTAGCTTTACCCTATACGTGACTCAGTGATTAGTATGTCATTAACTTTTCTACGTTACTTTATCTTGAAATATGTGTAGTCCTGAAGTCTGTTTGTATCAATGTCTTCTAAAGAAAAATGGTATCTGCTTATTCTTTCAGACCTGTGGATGGTTTTGCGAAAAACCGAAACTAATAATAAAATTTAATGTTCTGTATTGATTGCACTCTAGCAATTAAAATATTTTGTATAATTTGTTAAAGAAATTTTCTATAATAGTTCAGATACATTTTCCCTTTTGCTGCTAATGTCAGGAATTAGTAAGATTATTTTTGTTTGTGTTGATCAACTGTCACTCCTTGCACAAAAAGGCAATGCTCCTCAGGTGTTCCTGTATTTCACTACAAGTTCCTATTTGTGTGACTTCCCTAACACAATGAGTGACAGAAAAGTGAGCAGGCAGCAGTGGAGGAAGAAACTGAGTGAAATTTCACGGACTGAGAGGGTGTGTGATGTTATTTCACTGATTATACTATATAGTCAAATTAACAAAGATAGTGTGAGTCCAATTGTCATTATGACATTTCACCGCTTCTGAAGCGGATGCTTGCATGATTCGGTTGGAAAGGGCGTCATAAAGACGTTACATTCTCTCCTGAGCCAACCTCGCTCACAACTGTTGTAACTGGCTCTTGATATTCTAGATATTACCTCTGGAACGGAGGTGACATATGAACTGGTCCCACACATCTATTGAGGACAGATCTGTGGACCTTCTAGCCACAGGGGTACCTCAGTTCATATTAACAAGTGCTATGTCTGGACGAGCACTGAAGTATTGAATAATATCACCACGGCACTGTCGCATGATAGGTAATAGTTGAGCTGTTCCACCAGTTCCTTCAAACGCTACCAGTCGGGACCAGAAGACACAGTCAATGGTTCCTCACATCATGACGCCGGGAGTAACATCGTTGTGCCTCTCCGAAACATTGGTAGAGTTGGGCCTCTCCCCAGGTTTACGCCATACTCGCCTACGATGGACATCCGGTGTTGTGGGGAACCGAAATGCATCGCTAAACACAATGTGACGCCACTCATCACCAGTGCATGCTGCCTGGTCGTAGCCCCACTCCAAATGCAGCCGTTTATGTTGCTGTTTAATGGAAGCCTCTAGATGGGACGGTAATTTCCTAGTCCAGACGCCGCTAATCTTTGGCCAGTGGTGGGGGATGTCATAGCACTTATATCGAGTCCATTACTTGTCCTCGGATGGCAGGTGCTCATGTGAAGGGCTTAGGTGTGTTTGGTGTGCAGTATTGTGATCTTCCATTGTAGTGGTCAGGCGTGGTCGACTGGAACCTTGATCACAGTCATGCCTTCCGCCATGTCCCCATGCTGTCCAACATCGAGCCATGATGACATCCGAAAGCCGCCCAGTCTGTATATTGCACTGTTCGACCAGCCTGCCAAATGGAGACCTGCAGGGAGCCCCTTTCAAACTGTGTCAGGTGCTGACAACGCTGTCTCACATGAGTATGTGGCCTTTCGCTGTCCCTCACTGTGATCATTCAGCATCTGGCGCTGTTCATGCCCCTCATACTGTATAGTCTACAAGACACGGTAACCTCACTAAACGCGAACATTACTAATGCAATCTGGTGGCCGTTCTACCTTACACAGAGTATTGCAACACTAATAATTTAGATACTCACCGATGGCTTGTATTGGTACGAATTTACATTGACATTCGAACATGTCTTCTGAGCGCTGAACTCTTTTTGTCAGGCAGTAAATAATATCAACCGTCAACTGTCTCATCGAGCATCCGACATCATCTACTAAGTTCTCCACCAACTGGAGCACGATCAAAGTCACTTGCGCATCTGACACTCTTTACTCACTGAGACTGTTTTATGTCTTCCCACATTGTTAATAACAT
The DNA here is from genome assembly GCF_023864345.2 of Schistocerca serialis cubense. Taxonomy (NCBI): domain Eukaryota; kingdom Metazoa; phylum Arthropoda; class Insecta; order Orthoptera; family Acrididae; genus Schistocerca; species Schistocerca serialis. The sequence goes on along the minus strand of NC_064645.1, from coordinate 253,039,020 downwards.
ATTCAGTATTCCCGAATCACTGCAGATTTTGTGATTTTTCGTTTATTTTACGAAAACCAAATCAGTTGTGGCGTAATTTGTTGGATGCATTTAATGAACGTCTTGCGCACCTCAATTTCATCACTTGTCTCAATGTTGAGTATATTACCGGCAATGAACCGGGTGGGGAGGGGGTTGGGGTAGGGCGAGATTGTAAAGACCAGTGATAAGAAGCTTCCAGACGTACATCAGTGCACAGGTTCTTCTTAGGAGCTCAATCTCTCGAAATGGGACTGAGGAGCGAACACTTCGGCGACAGAAGCTCTGGCTTGAGCAGGGCGTCCTGATCAGGATCACTCAAAAGTGTTAGAGGTAAGCAGAGCGAGGACTAACTACTGTAGCTTACTGTACGGTTGGAGATGTCTTTCCAGCGGCCTTCTTCTTCCTGGACAGCGGGCGGTCACAGAGGCAGGTCCAGTCCTCCAGCGCTGCTTTGCAGCAGACTGGAACGGATGGCACCGCGGCTGGACAAACTGAAAAAAAAAAAAAAAAAAAAAAATCACACACACACAGGCACCAGAGTAAGTCCCCTCCTCCCACTGATTATCCCCATATAGTTTGTTATCTCATTGACTTACATCTTGCATTAATGTGACCGATATTAATTTTTTACCGGAGTGTTAGAGGAAAATTCCGCGTGAAGTGCTAAGCACTCCAAAACATAACTTACTACTGATAGATTTTTGGAAGTAAAGCACTGCCAGCATAGTTTCAAAAATGTCATTTTACGGTGTTTGATAATCGCAGTAGTACTAACAATGCACGTACAGATGGTTACAAGCGGAGAGGATGGTTGGCTGCTCTGTAACATTTGTTAGCTATGTCCTCTCGATTCCCCTTCACAGTGTATTTGTAGTGTACAGTGCAGAGTTGCTATACGTAATCCTAACGGCGCTGGATCATAAGAGACATTTTTTCAACTGCTCCAAATCCGTTATTGCCCTCTTACTGTTCCGACAGCTGTGCTTCGCATCGTACATCACACAGATAGATCCTTTCTCCTTCTGAAAAAAAAGCACTGGTCTGGGCTCAGGAATTTTCTATCTCACTCGGCGTAGGTAGATCACAGATTATGATCACTTGCAGGGGCGGTGACAGGGACCAGAGAAACGAATATCCCCTTCCTGTGGGAGATGATGATGGATTTCACAAAGCGAACTGCTAACCAGACGCAAGGAGAAAGCGTGGCGAAATCATCCTTTCAGATAAAATTCCGAGAATGTTTTTATAAATGGCATTTCACCATTAATTGTGTCCATTTTCTCCGAATTTTTCAAAACTAATGGTGTAGGGAACCGTCGACGGCAAGACTGGTGAAGTGAAACAGACTGTGTATCAACGTGGATGCATCAAAGAAAAAATGGAGAGAGCTTGACTGTCAAACGAGATGTCAACGTGTGCTAATCTACAAGGGGCGTTCAATAAGTAATGCAACACATGTTTTTCTGAAAACAGGCTGGCTTTATTGAGGATTCCAATACACCATATTCCTCACTCTTTTGGTTACAAATGCCTACTTTTCAACATAATATCCGTCCAATGAGACGAACTTACGCCTACTTATTTTTTGCCTGCATGGTACGAGTCTACTAGTCGATGTCGGAGCCAAAATCTTGCTGCACCAATAATCTCCCCATCATCTACGTACTGCTTCCTGTGGAGTCCATATTTCGTTGGGTGAAAGAGATGGTAGTCGGAGGGTGCGATATCCGGGATGTTGGGTCGATGAAACTATGTGAGTTCCTCTAGTGTGTGCACATTTGGATGAGGCCTTGCGCTGTCATGGAGAAGGAGGAATTCCTTTTTCATTTTTGTGGCGACGAACCCGCTGAAATCGTTCCCTCAGTCTCCTGAGGATAGCACAATACACCTCAGAGTTTATCGTTAAACCATAATTGCGGACATCAAATAGAATAACCCCTCCAGAGTCCCAGAAGGCCATCGCCAAGAATTTATCGGCTGAGGGTGCGGATTTGAATTTTTCCTTCGGAGAAGAGGTGGTGTGCCGCCACCCCATGTATTGCTGTTTTGTTTCCGGTTGGAAGTGATGAACCCCATCTTTCATCGCCTGTGACGATATTCGACAAGAAATTGTCACGATCAGCCTCGTAACCCACAAGCAATTCCGCACATATGTTCCTTCGTTGTTCTTAATGGTCTTCTATTAGGCGGCTAGGAACCCAATGGGCACACACCTTTGAGTACTCCAGTTGTGCATCGACGTGTTTGACTGTCATTCGTCGATCACCTCAAGTGCTGGTATCTGCACGTTCCAACATTGTAGGAGTCATATCTGCGTACGGCTGACCTCCACGCGGGACATCGAACAGGTTTTCGCGGCTTTCTAGCGACGATGGCAGACCCTTCGCCCAACGGTTCACAGTGCTTTTGTTCATTGTCAGGTTTCCGTAGTCATTCTGCAAGCACCTATCAATATCTGCCATGCTCTGGTTTTCTTCCAAAAGAAATTCAAATGCAGCTCTCTGCTTGAAACGCACCTCCCTTACGAACGCTGTTTTGAAGATTACGTATAGCGCCGCCATCCATCGGAACTTCGTGAAACTATAGTAGCTGATGCGGAAAAGAAATTCTGCATTTTTACGACCAAAATTGATCGACAAAATAAGTGTTATGTTACTTACTGAACGGCCTTCGCAGAATGTACGAAAGTGAATTATAAGAAAAGGATGATGTGTCAGGTTGAAAGCCATATTGACTGCTATTCGAGTATGACTCTTTGTTAAAACTTAGGAACAGTTTTTTCAGAGACCACTACCAGTCACAACGTATCCTTAAGTCGGATAAATTATTCAATACTGCAACATGTTTCAAGGTATGACCTCATCATCAGACAGTCAATACAAAATTACACTACTGACCATTAAAATTGCTACACCACTAAGATGACGTGCTACAGACGGGAAATATAACCTACAGGAAGAAGATGCTGTGATACGCAAATGATTAGCTTTTCAGAGCATTCACACAAGGTTGGCGCCGGTGGCGACACCTACAAAGTGCTGACATGAGAAAAGTTTCCAGCCGATTTCTCATACACTAACAGCAGTTGACCGGCGTTGCCTGGTGAAACGTTGTTGTGATGCCTCGTGTAAGGAGGAGAAACGCGTACCATCACGTTTCCGACTTTGATAAAGGTCGGATTGTAGCCTATCGCGATTGCGGTTTTGTCGTATCGCGACATTGCTGCTCGCGTTGGTCGAGATCCAATGACTGTTAGCAGAATATGGAATCGGTGGGTTCAGGACGGTATTAAGGAACGCCGTGCTGGATCCCAACGGCCTCGTATCACTAGCAGTCGAGATGACAGGCATTTTATCCGCATGACTGTAACGGGTCGAGCAGCCACGTCTAGATCCATGAGTCATCAGATGGGGACGTTTGCAAGACAACAACCATCTGCACGAACAGTTCGACGACGTTTGCAGCAGCATGGACAATCAGCTCGGAGACCATGGCTGCGGTTACCCTTAACGCTGCATCACAGACAGGAGCGCCTGCGATGGTGTGCTCAACGACGAGCCTGGGTGCACGAATGGCAAAACGTCATTTTTTCGGACGAAACCAGGTTCTTTTTACGGTATCATGATGGTCGCATCCGTGTTTGGTGACATCGCACATTGCAAGCGTGTATTCGTCATCGCCATACTGGCGTATCACCCGGCGTGACGGTATGGGGTGCCATTGGCTACACGTCTCGGTCACCTCTTGTTCGCATTGACGGCACTTTGAACAGTGGACGTTACGTTTCAGGTGTGTTACGACTCGTGGTTCTACCCTTCATTCGATCCCTGCGAAACTCTACATTTCAGCAGGATAATGTACGACCGAATGTCGCAGGTCCTGTACGGGCCTTTGTGGATAAAGAAAATGTTCGACTGCTGCCCTGGCCAGCACATTCTCCAGATCTCTCACCAATTGAAGACGTCTGGTCAATGGTGGCCGAGTAACTGGCTCGTCACGATACGCCAGTCACTACTCTTGATGAACTGTGGTATCGTGTTGAAGCTGCATGGACAGCTGTACCTGTACACACCATCCAATCTCTGTTTGACCCAATGCATAGGCGTATTAAGGCCGTTATTACGGTCAGAGGTGGTTGTTCTGGGTACTGATTTCTCAGGCTCTATGCGCCCAGACTTCGTGAAAATGTAATCACTTGTCAGTCCTAGTATAATATATTTGTCCAATGAATACGCGTTTATCATCTGCATTTCTTCGTGGTGTAGCAATTTTAATGGCCAATAGTGTATTTAAAGTAAGCTAAATACGCAAAGATGTCGAAGTAGCTGTAATTTTTCTTGGCATATGTTGAGGCCTGCTGTATTCATATGAAACGGCTGTCTCTTGGTATGTGGTAGCGGTCTCTGAAAAAATGAATCTACAAAACATGTGACAGGTACTTGCCTTCTCGGCTGCTCTTGATGTTGCCGTCCTTTGCAGGTGGAAGCGTCTCCTCCCCTCCTAGACACTCACAGTACAGTTCGACTTCCGGGTCCAGTTTCTTGACAGCATCTCCTCTAGCGGTCGCCTTCGCTCGTGGTTCGCCACAGTAGCAGGTGCTTTCGCCTTGGGTTGTGTCCCTCGCTACTGCTGGCAGCGCGTTATCGACGTCCTCGTGGCTGGGGCAAGGGCACTCTTCCGAGCCACTGCCGTCCCCCATCCGTGCGTGCAGTGCTGCCTTGCGTTCGGCTCTGCATCGACAGCAACAGAAGTCGCTCGACGACGCTACCTGGTCGCCGACTGACCTCACGCCAGACACACATTCACACGGCCTGCTTTCGACAGAAGGTTTCAGAGATGTACTGGATGCGTGGTCTCCACTAACGCAATAGCAGTCAGCTTCGGAGTGATGTTCCTCCGTCCCCTTTCTGCTGCTTCTCCTCCGCGGTTGCGAAGATTGCTCGGAATCGTTACTGACAGTACGACTTGCGCTGCTCTTCCTGCCAGAATGGCGGGGGCTCGCAAGGAAGGCTCCTATGCCGTTACTACCACCGCCTTCATCGTCGTCTTCGTCGTCACGGCGGCGGCTCGACCACCTTCGCCGCTCCACCGGGTCGCCCTCCTCTATCTGGCTACTGCGGGAGCTCGATCTTTTCGTATCTCCTTCCGAGCCGGACTCCTCGACATTACTCACCCGGCCAGTCGGTCTGCGGCTTTCTGCCCTGCTTTCTCTCGCCTCTGGAAGCTCCCTGTGTGTGCTGCCACGAGAGCTTCTCCGCTGTGAATGACGAGGCGCATCATCAACACTGTGCCTCGAACTCGTCCGGTCGTCCGCTTCAGTATCGACGCTAGAACTTCGACTTTTGCGCCTGGGCCAACCTGTTGGTCTCCTGGTGCTAATACTCCTAAGTGGAGCTGGCTCCTCATCCTCGTGGTACACAGACCTAGCAGCAGAACTTCTTCTACTTTCAGACTGGCGAGGTGCTTCACTGGCTCTCCTTACAGTACTTTTGCGTTCACCAGATCCACTGCGGTGTCTGGGACGTGTCCCCTCCTCTGATTCATAATCATCAGAGTCAACGCCAGAGCTGTGGCTGCCACTTCTGGCTTCCATCGACCAGCTTGCAGCTGGCTCCTCATCCTCATCGTACACGACGCCTGCAGCACTACTGCGCTTCCTGCCGAAAACAGAACTGTCTGCCCTCCCTGATGTCGACCGTCTGGTACTCCGCCTCTGTGATGGACGAGGTGCCAGCCGGGACTCACGGTAAGTAGATTTCGGAGCCGCACTGAAGCTCTTGCCGAAGATCGAGCCAAATTTCTGACTCAGTCCAGTCTTTCGAGGAGCTTGTGACTGCCGTTGTTCACTTTTCCTGCCACCGACAGCAGAAGCACGGGTTCCACTCTTCCTACTTTCAACTGGAAGACCTGAAGTAGACCCCTTAAACCACCTGATGGTTCTCCTCGCCTGTCTGTTCTCGGCGTCTTCACCTATTCGAGTGCTTCTCCGTTGATCTCGTCGCATGATACTTTTTTTGGGTCTGGCCTCAGTCGTTCTTCTGGAAGCGCTCGCCCTTGGCCCTTCCTCAAATTCCTCCACCAGGCTATGGAACTTACTGCCTCTTGCACTGTGGCGCACCCCAGAGGCCCGCCGATCCTGGCTACCGCTGGCTTCTGTCTCTGAATCATCAGCATCCGTCACCTCCCGGGCACTACGCGTCGCCCTGCGCAACATGGACTTGGCTGTTGCCCTCCTTTCGACAGGATCCTTGGCGCTCTCCTCCAAGGCGGCGTTGATTACGGCGAGCTTCTCGCCCTCGGACAGTGCACTGGCTCTGAGGATCGACTCCACCTCGGCTCGAGTCTCGTCTCTGTCTATCGGCTTATTTTGCAGCACATCGTCCACCTCCTCCCACACTTGTTCAAGAGGATCTTCCAACACCTCTTCTTCGTCACTTTCCTCTGTACCACTTTCGTCGTCACTGGGTGATGAAGAGCCTGACAATGAAGAGCTTGCTGACGAAGATTCGAGGGATTCTTCATCATCATGGTCTCCAGCTGCTGGTGGTCCGATCGGTAAAGTCCTCGCTCTGCCCCTTAAATAGAAGAAGTCTGCGTTAGAGTAACAAACTGAATGGTTCAAATGGCTCTGAGCACTATGGGACTTAACTTCTGAGGTCATGAGTCCCCTAGAACTTAGAACTACTTAAACCTAACTAATTTAAGGACAGCACACACATCCATGCCCGAGGCAGGATTCGAACCTGCCACCGTAGCGGTCGGGCGGTTCCGGACTGTAGCGCCTAGAACCACTCGGCCACTTCGGCCGGCCATTATAGTAACGGAAAAATTCCTATAAACTTATGAAGCTCTAACAAAAAGAACGCTGTGAAATAAATGCGTGTGTCACTAAAAGTGGCAGATTTATCAGCAGGCTGAGTAGTCTGGAGCCTGGGGCGGCAGATTTTAGTGGTGGAAAATTTGAGATCAAAATATTTTTTTGCGTTTTACGGAAATTAAAGAGATAACTAAATGTTATCACGTCCACACAAACACTTCAATATGTAATATGTTTCACCACTGAGATACATTTTTCTACAGTGTGCGCAATCGCGTATGGTTGCAGCGTTGGAACGAGTGCCATGACCGTTCGTTGAGTGTGTCTGGCTGAATTGACTGTACGAGCGCAGCGCGGTCGCTGCGGAAGCCGAAGGCAGGGTCGTGCTGTTGCAAGCATATGCCGTGTGGTGGCACTGAGCTCGAGAGGGATAGACGTAAACCGTCGATACAAAACCGAAAGTCCGGACCCGTATTTATTTCAAAAGACAAGTCGCCTCGGCTGATTGCGTCTTGCAATCTCTAATTCTATCTGGTCACGATACCTTGACGATGCGCTAAGTGGTTGCTGGGAAGAACGGCCTTGCCTCCACATTTAAGATGAAGGGAGATGTGCCGTGGCGCGCACAGCCACGCAAATACAACGGGCGGCTACCGCTGCAGAATAAGCCGCACCTGCAACGTAGTTCTGGCGCGTTCCACCACCCAGCACTAGATCGTTTCCCGCCAAACATGAAAGCAGCCGCGGAATACGCACGCGCGCGACCCCGTTTTCCGACGCGGATGGTAATACGATGACATCACAATCCGCCAATCGGGTATCGTCAACGGCCGCCAATCCTCACGACAGAATCCGCGGAGGAAGACTAGAGCCGTCGGGTTAAATAGCCGGGAGGATTGGGAACAGGCGCCTTTCGACCCGCCGCGGACCGCCTCCAGGAGGAAACATCGTCGCAGCCGGATCGACCAGATGCCCGTCTTCAATGCGCCAGTCTTCGACCCAGAAGCGGCGCCCGTCTAACTCCTCTGCATCCGTTGGAGAGCATCGAGAGAGCACGAGCAAGGAACGTAAAATCAGTTCACTTATAAAAGTCAATTTTATTAAGGTTGTATATTCGTGTTTTGATACTAAATTTTTGGGCAGGAGAAAAGCCTTTTTATTTTCCAAAGAAGGTTATCTGTTGTAAAATTAAGTGGTGTCCTCACTACACCGAATAAAGCAAATTTTATTATCACGTGGGTGTTGATCAGTGTATATAACAAGAGGAGTGGTAAGGGAAGGCAGCGCCTGCCGCTTGCAGCAGTGTTAGTACCATTACCCGTAACAACGCGTGCAGTACCACTTCGCGTTTACGGGCACCTTAACAAAGGCAGCACTCGGAGACAAATGAATATCTTTCAACTAATGCCCATTTTCTCTGCTTGTGCCAGCACAAGCGCAATCGTCAAGTTATCGTGGCCAAATAATACGTACGAATATTTCCCTGGCACATTTTTCTGGTACTGCGCTGTAATTTTTCATAGCGTTTCGTAGAATTGTATGTATAATTTCATAAAATAACATCACCGATGTTTACAAAATTATAGTAGGTTAGTAGTCATAATATGAATAAATCATCCGTAACGAATCAGTAAAACGTACGTAAATGGTGGAAGCTAGAAAGCAAAGAAATTTCTATTTTTTGTTATATACTTAAATAAATTTCTTGTACTTATGTTAGGTAATAAGTCAATGTCTGAAGTCTGAACAAAGGATATTGCTCATTACGTACGAGAAATATTTTATTTCAGTTCTTGGATAAAATAAATTGTTAGAATGAGTGATGGGAGAAAGCGACTTAGTGGAACAGAGTATAAGCAAAAAGCCAAAATGAAAAAAATAAAAGAACAAGAGCTGATTTTCCGTAAAACGATAAAAATAACTTCCTTTTTTTAAAACTGGAAGCGAAAGTAGTGTTGAAAAACCGAGAGCTTCAACAACATGCACCGACATAGTACAGCCTGGAAAAGATGAAACGGATTTGAACTCTGAAGCCCAACAACAGTCTTCTGTTGAACAATCTACTTTTGAAAAAACGGTTACTTACGTTTTTGACGAAGAGGCGATAACAATGAAAGATGCGTCTCAGAATCGTACGTTCGGTAACGACCAAGTGCAAGCAACAGTAAATCTAAACAAAGATCCAGTTTTATGGGAAATCAATGATACCTCAAGGGAGTTTCGATCAAAACAAGTACAAGACTTTTCTAAAATTGAAAAAAATATATGCTGATATTGATCAGCATAGTTTCTTGCCAGTGAATATCTTCCAAAGAAAAATGAAAAATAATGAAGTGAATGACTGAAATTGCGTGGTTTGGCTCAAATGGCTCTGAACACTATGGGACTTAACTTCGGAGGTCATCAGTCCCCTAGAACTTAGAACTACTTAAACCTAACTAACCTAAGGACATCACACACATCCATGCCGAAGGCAGGATTCGAACCTGCGACCGTAGCGGTCGGGCGGTTCCAGACTGCAGCGCCTAGAACCCCTCGGCCACTGCGACCGGCTTGCCTGGTTTATTTTCAAAGTAAACGATCTGTATGTTGTAGGCGCTGTTTGGCATTCGGGCCATTGAAGAATAACACTAGGTTTGACAACGACGGATTTAATGACGAAAAATACAGAACACCGATTAGCTCAGCATAAAAACTCTGCGCGTCATAAATCTAGTATACTTAGTTTGAAAGTTGGAAGTGAGATTGATGGCCGCCCGGCCAATGTACTGCATGACCAGATTGATGAAGAAATTACTTATTGGAGAAACGTTCTGAAAAGGGTTATTTCTCTAGTGAAGCGACTTTGTTCAAGAGGCCTCGCTTTCAGAAAAAAAGGTTGAAAAGTTCGTTGATCCGTGTAATGGAAATTATTGTATGATTTTGGAATTGTTAACTGAATTTGATCCTTTTTATCCTGTCATATTGAACGATCTGGGAATTAAGGATCTGCAAGTACCAGTTACTTATTAAAGACAGTTTCCGATTAATTTATTCGCTTGATGGATCACAAAGTCTTAAAACAGATTGCAGGGGAGATAAGAAGGCCGAAATATTTTTCCTTAATCATCGTTTCGACACCAGATTTAGCACATGTGGACCAACTTACGCTCGCCATTAGATACGTTTTGGAAACAGGCGAATCGCGAGAAAGATTTCTCAGGTTTTTGCCCTCATTGGGACATAAAGCTGAAGAAATGTTTTTTGCTGTTATTTCGGAACCTAAACTCTGGGAGTAAATATGAAGACTATCGTGGCTAATCATATGACAATGCCGCAGATATGTCTGGTGTGTACAATGGCTTATAGGCTAAAATTCAAATCCAAGCGCACCTTGATTTTATCTTCCCTTGCTCTGCTCACTCTTTAAATTTAGTGGCAGCGACAACTGCTGAATCTTGCACAGAAGCTTGTCGCTTCTTCATGTTGCTTAAAGAAATCTACGTTTTGTTTTATTTTATTTTTGTAGGTTCGACACAACGCTGGTATTTTCTTTTTAATTTGTGGTAAATTCCTGTGGGACCTATCAGCTGAGGTCATCGGTCCCTAAGCTTACGCGCTAATTAATCTAACTAAAACTAAGTTACGCTAAGGACAACACACACACACCCATGCCCGAAGGAGGACACGAACCTCCGACGGGGGGAGCCGTGCGAACCGTGGCAAGGTGCCCAAGACCGCGCGGCTGGCAAAAATTTATCAATGAAGTCGAGAGAGGAAAAACGCTAAAGAGAGTAAATCTGACACATTAGTCGGCTAGAGAGCACGCATGTAGAAGTTTGAGAGATTCTTGGCACGAAATCCTTAAAACTTTGGAACCAATCAAGGATTATTGTACCGGAATGCCTGTAATGCAAAACGAAGCGACTGGAATGTAGAAAAACTGGAAAACTAGAAAAACTGAAAACTGTGTGGAATGGTTTTTTTCTAAAGAATAACGAAAATGAATGTTAAAATTCAGGCTTCTACCATAGATTTGATCACTGTTGCCGATCTTGGCGAATCTCTTGCAAGTTTTTCGTAGCTCAACGAGAAAATGTTAAGTATTTCAAAGAAGAAGCGAAGGAATTAAGTGTGTCGAAGCAGTATACAAAAGACATGGGTAAAAGACAACCGAAAAGGAACGAAATTTATGATGAAACACTCACGGAAGAAATGACGATTACTGCATGTGTTACTTTCAGAGTTGGTACATTACTCGTCCTCATTGATAAACTCGTATCCGAATTTTTAAAAAACTGTCATCAACCCTTACGGAAAGAGACCTTTTCTTGGAAGAAATGTATTCTAATTATTTAGAAACTGACTTAGCTCAAGAATGCGTACATTTTTGGGAAAACCAGATTCTGGATCACTGAAAAGTCTATCTTCGTTCCTGCGAAAACAGAATTTGCAGAACGTTTATCCAAACTTGGATATAGCAGTTCGCATGGCTATATGTACAAGGCGCAAATTGTACGGTTGAAACAAGCTTTTCTTGCTTACAAAGTACGAAAAATTGTCTAAGATTTACCTTAAACCAAACAAAGCTAAACGTCTCGTGGCGATAACATATTAGACCTTCTGGTGACAAACAGACCCGAACTAATTGAAACAGTTAACGCAGAACAGGGAATCAGCGATCATAAAGCGGTTACTGCATCGATGTTTTCAGCCGTAAACAGAGATATTAAAAGAGTTATGAAGATTTTTCTGTTTTGCAAAAGTGACAAAAAGCAGATTACAGAGTACCTGACGGCTCAACACAAAAGTTTTGTCTCAAGTGCAGATAGTGTTGAGGATCAGTGGACAAAGTTCAGAACCATCGTACAATATGCGTTAGATGAGTATGTGCCAAGCAAGAGCGTAAGAGATGGAAAAGAGCCACCGTGGTGCAACAACCGAATTAGAAAACTGCTGCGGAAGTAAAGGAACTTCACAGCAAACATAAACATAACCAAAGCCTTGCAGACAAACAAAAATTACGCGAAGCGAAATGTAGTGTGAGGAGGGCTATGCGAGAGGCGTGCAATGAATTCGAAAGTAAAGTTCTATGTACTGACTTGGCAGAAAATCCTAAGAAATTTTGGTCTTATGTCAAAGCGGTAGGTGAATCAAAACAAAATGTCCAGACACTCTGTGACCAAAATGGTACTGAAACAGAGGATGACAGACTAAAGGCCGAAATACTAAATGTCTTTTTCCAAAGCTGTTTCACAGAGGAAGACTGCACTGTAGTTCCTTCTCTAGATTGTCGCACAGATGACAAAATGGTAGATATCGAAATAGGCGACAGAGGGATAGAGAAACAATTAAAATCGCTCAAAATAGCAAAGGCCGCTGGACCTGATGGGATCCAGTTCGATTTTACACAGAGTACGCGAAGGAACTTGCCCCCCTTCTTGCAGCGCTGTACCGGAGGTCTCTAGAAGAGCGTAGCATTCCAAACGATTGGAAAAGGGCACAGGTCATATCCGTTTTCAAGAAGGGACGTCGAACAGATGTACAGAACTATGGACCTATATCTCTGACGTCGATCAGTTGTAGAATTTTGGAACAGGTATTATGTTCGAGCATAATGACTTCTCTGGAGACTAGAAATCTACTCTGTAGGAATCAGCATGGGTTTCGAAAAAGACGGTCGTGTGAAACCCAGCTCGCGCTATTCGTCCACGAGACTCAGAGGGCCATAGACACGGGTTCACAGGTAGATGCCGTGTTTCTTGACTTCCGCAAGGCGTTCGATACAGTTCCCCACAGTCGTTCAATGAACAAAGTAAGAGCATATGGACTATCAGACCAACTGTGTGATTGGATTGAGGAGTTCCTAGATAACAGAACGCAGCATGTCATTCTCAATGGAGAGAAGTCTTCCGAAGTAAGAGTGATTTGAGGTGTGCCGCAGGGGAGTGTCGTAGGACCGTTACTATTCACAATATACATATATACATAAATGACCTTGTGGATGACATCGGAAGTTCACTGAGGCTTTTTGCGGATGATGCTGTGGTATATCGAGAGGTTGTAACATTGGAAAATTGTATTGAAATGCAGGAGGATCTGCAGCGAATTGACGCATGGTGCAGGGAATGGCAATTGAATCTCAATGTAGACAAGTGTAATGTGCTGCAAATACATAGAAAGATAGATCCCTTATCATTTAGCTACAATGTAGCAGGTCAGCAACTGCAAGCAGTTAATTCCGTAAATTATCTGGGAGTACGCATTAGGAGTGATTTAAAATGGAATGATCATATAAATTTGATCGTCGGTAAAGCAGATGCCAGACTGAAATTCATTCGAAGAATCCTAAGGAAATGCAATCCGAAAACAAAGGAAGTAGGTTACAGTACGCTTGTTCGCCCACTGCTTGAATACTGCTCAGCAGTGTGGTATCCGTACCAGATAGCATTGACAGAAAAGATAGAGAAGATCCAACGGAGAGCAGCGCGCTTCGTTACAGGATCATTTAGTAATCGCGAAAGCGTTGCGGAGATGATAGATAAACTCCAGTGGAAGACTCTGCAGGAGAGACGCTCAGTAGCTCGGTACGGGCTTTTGTTGAAGTTTCGAGAACATACCTTCACCGAAGAGTCAAGCAGTATATTGCTCCCTCCTACGTATATCTCCATGAGAGATTAGAACCCACACAGAAGCATATCGACAATCCTTCTCTCCACGAACAATACGAGACTGGAATAGAAGGGAGAACCGATAGAGGTACTCAAGGTACCCTCCGCCACACACCGTCAGGTGGCTTGCGGAGTATGGATGTAGATGTAGATGTAGATGTAGATGCATAGAGTCATAACTAATGAACAAGATTTCATACGCCGATGTAACTGATGATTTTGCGAAAACAAAATCGGGCATAAAGGTATTTTAAATTTCCATAAATTAATTAATTGAATTTCACCGTCATCTTCAGTCGTGTTGTTACCAGAGAACTGAAGATATTGATTTTAAACTGTAAGTAAGCGCAAGAAAAATTATTTAATGACATTTACCGAATGTACATTATTGCGTAAGCAGTCTTAAGGTATGTCTTACTCCGCCTTATTAGTAGTACATGACCGAGGTTTTATTAGCTCATAAATATACCAAAAAATATTTCTTGTGCAGTCCTAATTAAATAGTTGGTTTCTAGAAACAATCTAGGAACTGACATAACGTTACCCTAGTTAACAATCATACTAATTACGGGGAAAAGGGGATGTAATCAGGGCATAGCGTACAAATCATAAAGGTACAATTTCATTGACAAAAAATTGTAATTAATATGATTGTGAAGTAGGGTATCGAACTGTAGAGGTTTTAGGGGTCGGTACGAGCGGCAAAATTTGAATAGCCTATTGGCGGGCAGTGCGTAAATCTACCACTGGTCACTAATACTTAACCAGACACACTTCATATCTTGATTTATAGGACATTCCAAAAGATTCATCGGGATTCACAAAACTAAATCTTCTTCATGAATCAAGATTGAAACTTGGAGGATTCGACCTACGTAAAGAACTGTAAGGTGTTTACTGAAAAAAAATCATCAGATTTTGCAAAGATAAGCCTTCTAATTGCATACACAGATGAGATTCACAGAAGAATCCTAAAGAAAAGTAATTCATCCAATAAGGAAGTGGCTTTAAAGGCGCTTGTTCGACCGTTTTTTCATTACTGTTCATCAATTTCAGTCCTTTACTAGGTAGGTTCAAATGGCTCTGAGCACAATGGGATTTAACATCTGAGGTCATCAGTCCCCTAGGCTTAGAACTACTTAAACCTAACTAACCTAAGGACATCACACACATCCATGCCCGAGGCAGGATTCGAACCTGCGACTTACCAGGTAGGACTGATAGGAGAGGTAGAGGAGAGCCAACGAAGGGCAGCGCATTTCTTCAAGGAATCGTTTAGTTGACGCAAGGCTTTCCAGAGATGCTCAACACACTCCAGTGGAAGACGTTACAAGAGAGGCATTTTGCACCGCGGAGAGGTTCACTGTTGAAACTTCGCAAGAGAACTTTCCACGCAGAATCGGACAACATATTATTTCCTCCCACATTGTCTCGCGAAATGAACACAATGAGAAAATTCGAGAAATTAGAGCTAATACAGAGGCTTACCGATAATCATTCTCCGCACGTGCCATTTGCTAATGGAACAGAGAAGATGTGACCAGATAGTGTTACATGAAGTACGCACCGGCACGCATCTTCAGGTGGCTTACGGACTATTTATATATATAAAAATTCACATGGATATGTCTTTTACATCTAGATACGAGTGCTTACAACCTTGGGGTACTTTTTTCAATCATGTTAGGATCGAAGTTATCATTTTTTCTTCACAAATTTTTTAATATGCTCTCTACGGGCCGCACGATACGGCAACTACTCGTAGATGAATGGCAGAACTTATAGATGAATGGAATTTACAACTACTACATGAACCGGAAATTTGCAACCAGTGCCCAGGTAAAGTTTTACTTTCGATGCGCAGGTTAACCCTACAACTGTACACCATGGTCTGTTGGTCAGTCCGACCCTTGCGTTTTTTGTTTCTTACTGCGCATGCGCTAGCGCACATACATAGCCCGCTGCAACCAATGTAGATTTAGCACTAAGTGAGACTTAGAAGCGGACGGACGTTCAAAGTAGTGAGACACTGTTGTTTAATTAATTTGACAGAATTATTTTTTGAAGAGCGCGAATGTGATCGCATGCCAAAATTATTGGGAAAATTTGTAAAGTTTCTGAGGAAGGTAGAACGAGGCAGCTGGTACCCCACTTTTCAGTCATAGTCTTTTAACCCATTAAGAACCAAGCATTAAAAAATAATTTTTTTAAAAATAATGTTTATTTGATCTAATTGTAAACTAATACAGACATAAATATACAAAAAGAAAATACAGGTCCTAATTAAAGTACAGCAAAATGTTGTGTTAACGCAATTTTGGGACTATAAGGAGTCTTATTTCGTTCTCTAATGAAATGTTTGAAAACAGTTTGAATGGAGATAAACATTACATTTTTTGCATTTGTAAATTGTTGTACTTTTATATAACCTATACCTACTTCTTGCTTTGTTTTCCTCCTCTATTATTATGTGGCCTACATCATCATAGCGTATTTCTTTTGGAAGAGAGCATTTGGATGGACGTCCGTAAGTGCATTTGCCTGTGTCCTGAGGGCTTTCAGTTTCTCTGTTTCCTTCATTCTCAGCTGCAGTATCTTCTGATTTCATTAGGGTCATGCATAAGTGTGATCGAAATTCGGGTTGTGACATATTTTCTTCATTTGCAAGATTGTATATTTTCCATGAATTCACACTGTCTGTCAAGTTGGTGAAGAGAGGAAACCACCATTTCTTGCCTCTTATTCGAATTCTGTAATTGGCAATACCATTATGGTGTAAATTAACACCACCCATTTGTTCATTGTACTGAGCTATTACTCTGGGTTGGAGCAGAGAAACACTTCTCTTTTCTGTACCTTTTTGCATTCGTTAAAGGCTTGATGCTGCCGTTGTTGGTAACTACAGTTAAAGTGGAATTGTCATTCCACTTTACCATAATGACTTCAGCTTTATCATCAAGGAGAAAGTCAAACACATTCTTGCCTTTTTTGTTCACGCTTGAGGTGGATTCCAAAGGGCACTTTGCAGTGCGGTTGTCCCGAATAGCGCCAGTGGCTTAAAATCCCTTTTAAAATACAAAATAAAGAATAAGAGGAAAAGAAATTATTGAATTATATACAATGACGAGACCGCTCTTCCTCAACTGAATGCAAATTCATAACTACTTGTTCACTCAAAGAAAATTCAGATGTTTCACATCCTGTCATCTTCCCACCATAAGGAATGAATTTGTACAAGTGGCCATTTGAACTGCATAAACACCACAATTTGAAGCCAAATCTGACCGGTTTTCCTTGAGTGAACATCTTGCGGGAATGTCTCCCAAAATAAGGGACCATTTCCTCGTCAATAGACAAATTATATGAAAATATTCCAAACTGAAGATATTTTTCATTGATTTTGTCAAAGATTGGTTTCGCTTTAGAAAACTTGTCATTTTTACCCCGTCTGTCATTCTCAGACAAATGTATGTTTTGTTCGATTGACAAGAATTTATTACAACTCGTGCAACTTCTTACAACTGGTAATATTTTGCCTTCATCTTTCGACCAGTACAGTTTCGTTGCAGGTGATGTGTGATGTCCTGAAAGAATCACTATTCTTATGAATTTCTTCAGCAATGGAACAGTTATTTTAAATGAGTGGCAATTATTTTTGTATTCAGTAATTTTTGAGAACGCTTCTGAGTCAAAGTAAAGTGAAAAACTTTCATAAGGCGACAGACCCTCTACTCTATTCTTTATGTCTTCTGTCTTGGTTAATTGCTCTGTTATTCGTGAAGAAGTGTAAGTTGGTTGAACCTTCTTCCAGTTCGGAACATCTTCATTTCTTTTCGGTACATTCACACCAGTTCGTTTTCTTTTCTTAGCAGGTGCACTGGGTTCTGAACCTACAGTTGAATTCATTTTGTCTTGCTCACTATGTGCATGTACGAGGGCCGTTCAGAAAGTAACCTCCGGTTGATTTAAAAAAATACACCAAGTTAAATAAAAATATTTTAATATATACATCTTACAACTACATCTTTGCACTATTTTTCTACATAGTCTCCATAGCGATTGAGGCACTTATCGTATCTCTTCACAAGCTTTGAAATTCCTTCTGCATAAAAATCACCCGCTTGTGCCTGGAGCCAGCCTGTGACCGCATCTTTGAGCTCTTCGTCGTCATCAAACCGCTGTGACCCAAGCCATTTCTTCAAATGCATGAAGAGGTGATAATCACTTGGCGCCAGGTCTGGGCTGTAAGGTGGATGGTTGACAACGTCCCACTTGAAGGACTCAAGAAGGGCCGTTGTTCTGCGAGCAGAGTGAGGACGGGCGTTATCGTGCAAAAAAACGATACCGGAAGTCAGCATACCACGGCGTTTGTTCTGTATAGCCCGTCGTAACTTTTTTATTGTTTCACAGTACACGTCTTGATTAATGGTCATACCACGTTCCATGAATTCAACCAACAACACCCCTTTGGCATCCCAAAACACCGTTGCCATCAGTTTTCTGGCAGAAAAGTCTTGCGAGGCTTTTCTTGGTTTGGTAGGCGAATTTGAATGTGCCCACATCTTTGATTGTTCTTTTGTCTCAGGGTTCACGTACTTAATCCAGGTTTCGTCACCGGTCACGATTCTGTTTAACAATGGTTCTCCTTCGTCCTTATAACGTGACAGAAAGTCTAATGCAGAGGCCATTCTTTGAGTTTTGTGGTGGTCGGTAAGAATTTTGGGCACCCATCGTGCACAGAACTTACGGTAACCCAATCTTGCTGTCACTATCTCGTACAAGAGAGTCTTAGAAATCTGGGGAAAACCAGTAGACAACTCCGACATTGAGAAACGTCGATTTTCACGAACTTTTGCATCAACTGTCTGAACGAGTTCGTCAGTCACCAATGATGGTCTACCACTCCTCTCTTCATCATGAACGTTTTCTCGTCCACTTTTAAATAAACGTACCCATTCACGGACAACTCCTTCACTCATAACTCTTGGTCCGTAAACGGCACAAAGCTCACGATGAATAGCTGCTGCAGAATATCCTTTGGCTGTAAAAAAACCTTATGACAGCACGCACTTCACATTTGGCGGGGTTTTCTATTGCAGCACACATTTCAAAGTGCCACAAAAACTAAACTAGCGCAGGTACGACGTTCACTCGACTACGGCTTGATGCTGACTGACCTGTTGAGTGCGTGAACGCACAGATGGCGTCGCTACTCCCCCCACAACCCGCACTGTGACCAATCGGAGGTTACTTTCTGAACCGCCCTCGTATTTCAAATGTACCAGCGATATCAGTTGCTTCCTCTTCCTCAGCAAGAAGATCTTCATCAATGTCTTCTTAATCTGTGATCTGATCAACATTTGGTGGAATGTATGTGTAATCGAAGCTGTCTGCAACCTCAAGTTCTTCATAAGTTCCGGAGTAGATAGGGGTTTAGTGTAACAATCAGACGTTTCTAAACAAGCATAAATCCCTGTATGTACGGTCTGCTTTCATTTACAGCAGAACTGTGGTAAACTAAGATTCAATTCGTAATACGAAAAAGTAATGAAAATGCGAAGCTTCAAAAAACTGACTTACCGGTAGCGAATATTTAATCAGAGTTATTGTTCCATCTGTAAACACATTGAAACTGCAACCAAACGGAATGAAAATCTTTCAAACAAAGACTAACAGCAATAAACGGTTCGGTCAACAAGGGAATACCGATATATTATTATGGTAGATGAGCAGCCGCGTTTCACAAATATACAGGGCGGTCTCAAAATTGCGTAAACGCAATATTATTGTAAACAGCAAAAAAATAGTTCGTATTTTAACTGACGTCTCTAAACGGTAATGTAGTTATGATAGCAGAAGTTTGAAAGAAGTTCACTGTATAAAATTCGTTTAAAAATCTTCACGTGCTAATTAGGAAAGAAAATTAAAACTTTCGCAATGAAATACACCAACTTATCTGGAAGTTTGAAAATTCACAGTGGTCAGCATTATGGTCAGTGATCTAATTAAAATGCCTAAACTAGTTTTCTCAGATGGCCTTTTACTGTTGTAATAAAGAAATTCGAAATATGTGCAACTCATTTTATATATATATAAAAAAATACGAATGAAATGTTGCGTTGGCGCAACTTTGGGCCTTAAAGGACGGGAGCACATTCGCCTTTTTGGTGCTCCGGTGGTTGTTCTATGAAAAGCATCTCAGTCCAAATAGCTTCGCTTCAATCTAAAATCAGGAAAAATCAGAAGCCTTCGGTCAAACAGTGTATCTGCTCCAGCACCCACTGGCTGACCTCTGAGAGTCTACTATGCTGTAGCCAATCAGCAGCAAGCATTCCATTGCTAAATATAAATTAAATGTGTAGGCGGCACCTGTGTGCACCAAGAGCACTGTTGCCACATTAACCATATTAGCGGTAGATGTCTGTTCGGCAGTAGGGGTCTCTATAGGATGCGAAATGACACAGTAGAAACGGCAAAGTGACAGTGACACTTTGTCAATAGAGTACGTTTATAATCGCGGGACGAGGAAACGTTTAGTAGCCCGCTGCCAGGCCATAGGCATCATACCATACGGTTTGCAGAGCACTCGAGCTCTGACCGGTATGAACGAACTGAGACGTGCGTGGCTCGTGTTCATCCCGTTTATTGTTTGTTTTCTCTTACCGTACTGCTGCCTCGTTTTCTTATTCCATTTACTGGTGTCACTGTCTTCCTGCCTTACCTGCCTGTGAGTGGCAGCAGCAGCGTTTATCGATAAGAGCACTGTCGTACTATCTCTGGAGAGACCCATAGTATTTCCAGGTCGTCGTGTGTCTGGAAGTCAGTTGGAGAGGGACGAGGAGTGCAGTTGGGCACGGAGCAGCGTCGGGGACGGAACGCCAATGAGGTGTGAGGTGCTGACAGACAGTACTTGCTGATCGCTGCTGACACACATGCACTGTCCGACGGAAGGAGTCTAGAGCGGGAACGACCGCTGGTAGGTAGTACAGTCGGTCGTCTCACCGGCCAACGTGAATTTGGTCTTTTGACCGTTTCCGTGTGTGAGGCAATCGGTCGGTCGGTCGGTCGGTCGGTCGGGGCAGAGCAGTGAGGAAGTCTCCATGCAACGTGGTCAGGCCGGAACCGCTGGCGGCGTGCACGCACGTTTGGAGTTGTGAGGCACTTGCGAGGGTTACGAAGTTCGTCGCCCACCGTCCTGGACACTACTGTTGAGTACTCACTCAACCTACTATAAAATCTCGTCTGCTATCAGATCTCCTCGTTTGATCCTGGTTGTCACTTTCTGGGAGATTCCCGCGAGGAACAACGTGTGTGCATTGAAGTCGACTAGAGCTGCAGCTGCTTTTTTATGTGGTGTTTGACTTAATCTAGATCATTCCTTCATTAATGAAGTGTACCAGCGGCATCTTCTGCCTTTTGGCCGTTGACGTTCTTGTTACCTGCCCTGGACGTTGACCTAATTTTCGGCAGTGTATTTTCCTCGTCGTGTTGATGTTGTCCAGCATGGTGCGTAGTTCGACAGCTGAGGTGCTGTTGGTAGTTTTGGGCGTTTATTCTGACGTGGCTGGGTTGGGCACCAGTATCCAGAACGTTGTGCTACTGACATCTCGTTGTCGTTTAGCTGGTCGGTTGGAGCAGAACTGATCTTGTTGGTTGGTTCGTCGGCTAGCTTTTGGTTAGGTTGCCTCCCGATTAAGAGGTTATCGGTCTGGCTGTCTGTCTCACCTGAACGTGCGTTAGCATTACCTTCCCAGGCCGATCGTTGGAACCTTCTGAGCGCCGCTCCTTTTATTTTATATAGTGATTTCCTTTCTAGTCTAGTACTCTGTGTGGCTTTCAGCCGAGTTTTAGCTTATTAAAATTGCAAGGCTTTTCTTCTTAGGCCTCAAGCCATAAAAAAAATTGTTTCTTGTTTGGTATGTGGCCTTCAGCGTAGTTTCAGCCTTCCAAAATTAAAATTGAAAATTCCTTGTGCCTAGGCCTTAGGTTGTAAATTTGTTTCAAGTTGGTATGTTGGCTTCAGCCAAGTTTTCCAGATTAAATTAAAAATTGGAAATTTCTTTGTCTGGGCTTTCAGCCGTGAGATTGTTTTGGTTTCGTATGTGGCCTTCAGCCGAGTTTTATGTGAAGCACTTTAGGAGAAAGCCTTTAGCCTATTGTAGTTGAAATTTAGAAGCTCTTCCCTTTGGGCCTTAAGCCATAAAATTATTTTCTGCATGGTGTGTGGCCTTCAGCCGAGTTTCAATCTCTCTTACATTAAAAATTCTAAATCCTTATCTTGCCCTTAAGTGATAAGATTGTTATTCTTTAACATGAGGTCTTTAGCCGTGTTTTACACGAAATATTTTAAAATAAGGCCTTCCGCCTTTTCAAATTGAAAGCTCTTCTTCCTTGCCCTTAAGCCATTAAATTGTTTTGTTGATATGCGGCCTTCTGCCGAGTTTTCAGCCTATTTAAACATTGAAAATCTTTGTCTCGGCCTTAAGCCGTAACACTGTTCTTGATTAATTTGAGGCCTTCAGCCGAGTTCTATGGGAAGAATTTAAGCTAAGGGTTTCATCCTATTTATACTGAAGATAAAAGAAAATTTTATAAAGAAGTGAAACCTCCAGAAGAACTCGTGTACCTCAATTCCTTGCTTACGCCTTGTGCCTTGGATTTTCGATGTGGCCTTCAGCCGATCTAAATTAAATCAAAGGCGGTCTTTCGTTAAAACCTTGAGAGTTTTGATTCTTGCTTGTATGATTGTCTGTTTTACGAAATAAAGTTTATATGTTGAGTGCAACTGACCGTAACTTATTTTGGCCCCTTTCCTCAACTATAACCTCATCCGCTCTGTCCTGCTAGCCCAGGGTTTCACCAACGTATTCCGCGAATCATAGGCCGAAGTGAAAACTAATCATGCTTCAAGCGTCCAGTGCCGGCGTTCATTCGTCCAAGCTAATCTGTGTGTACGGTGACTAGCGGTGAGCACAGGTACACGTGTCGGTGACTGACTGCTGCCTCATGTAACGAGGAAGTGTATCTAGATGGTGTACTGCTCGCCGGTTCTTGCAGTCCAGTACTGAACTGGCGATCAGTTTGTTGCACCGTCGACGACGACTGCTGTTAACACGCTGTAGTCCCCGGCACTTACAGCCAAATATGCAAATATCAGCCGTTCTGCAAACGTGTTCGACTGTTATGCCTGTGTGTTATAGACGGTCTTACGACATACCAGTCGCGTGACATGCCGAACTGTCGGTATATTTTGGATGAATGGCAGCGTCTGTCATAAAGATTGAAATCCTTTATTTTACAAGTCGATTTTGGTCACTGTACGACCATTTTTAATGCAAAATATTCGACCCTAGTAGGCCCATATCATAATAACACAACATTTTCTATGACGTGAAACGTGTACTGTGATGACTATTTCCAACAAATACTTCACATTTGCTGTATACAATCGTTATTGAAATTACAGAAGACTGTATCTTGAGACCTTAGCAGTTGCCGATCCAATATACAGTGAGCTTCTGTATGTTACACCTCATAGAAAATATTGTGTTATTACACTACAGGCCATTAAAATTGCTACAACAAGAAGATGACGTGCTACAGACGCGAAATTTAACCTACAGGAAGAAGATGCTGTGATATGCAAATGATTAGCTTTTCAGAGCATTCACATAAGGTTGGCGTAGGTGGTGACACCTACAACGTGCTGACATGAGGAAAGTTTCCAACCGATTTCTCATACACAAACAGCAGTTGACCGGCGTTGCCTGGTGAAACGTTGTTGTGATGCCTCGTGTAAGGAGGAGAAATGCGTACCATCACGTTTCCGACTTTGATAAATGTGGGATTGTAGCCTATCGCGATTGCGGTTTATCGTGTCGCGAAACTGCTGATCGCGTTGGTCGAGATCCAATGACTGTTAGCAGAATATGGAATCGGTGGATTCAGGAGGGTAATACGGAACGCCGTGCTAGATCCCAACGGCCTCGTATCACTAGCAGTCGAGATGACAGGCATCTTATCCGCATGGCTGTAACGGATCGTGCAGCCACGTCTCGGTCCCTGACTCAACAGATGGGGACGTTTGCAAGACAACAAACATCTGCACGAACAGTTCGACGACGTTTGCAGTAGCATGGACTATCAGCTCGGAGACCATGGCTGCGGTTAGCCTTGACGCTGCATCAGAAATAGGAGCGCCTGCGATGGTGGACTCAACGACGAACCTGGGTGCACGAATGGCAAAACGCCATTTTTTCGGATGAATCTAGGTTCTGTTTACAGCATCATGATGGTCGCATCCGTGTTTGGCGACATCGCGGTGAACGCACATTGGAAGCGTGTATTCGTCATCGCCATACTGGCGTATCACCCGGCGTTATGGTATGGGATGCCATTGGTTACACGTCTCGGTCACCTCTTGTTCGCACTGATGCCACTTTGAACAGTGGACGTTACATTTCAGATGTGTTATGACCCATAGCTCATTCGATCCCTGCAAAACCCTACATTTCAGCAGGATAATGCACGACGCATGTTGCAGGTCCTGTACGGGCCTTTCTGGATACAGAAAATTTTCAACTGCTGCCTCGTCCAGCACATTCTCCAGATCTCTCAGCAATTGAAAACGTCTGGTCAATGGTGGCCGAGCGACCGGCTCGTCACAATACGCCAGTCACTACACTTGATGAACTGTGGTATCGTGTTGAAGCTGCATGGGCAGCTGTACCTGTACACGCCATCCAAGCTGTTTGACTCAAAGCCCAGGCGTATCAAGGTCGTTATTACGGCCAGAGGTGGTTGTTCAGGGTACTGATGTCTCAAGATCTATGCACCCAAATTGCGTGAAAATGTAATCACATGTCAGTTCTAGTGTAATATATTTGTCCAATGAATACCCGTTTATCATCTACATTTCTTCTTGGTGTAGCAAGTTTCATGGCTAGTAGTGTATGATATGAGCCCACAAGGATCGCATAATTTGCACTGAAGATGGTCACACAGTGACAGAAATCGATCTGTAAAATAAATGATTTCAGTCTTTAAGACTGCTGCTTCCATTTATCCAAAATATACATACAATAATACGATCGCGGTGCACACGGTTCCCAATGGAATTAGACATCATTGCCGCACTATTCCATTTGCCAGGAGACCACTGCGCTATTTCTCCACCACAGCTCTTGTCCCTAATACAATTGCTCATGAGTGTACTGTACTGTCCATTCTTCGAAGGTTTAGCCACGATTCTGAAGCGTACTTCCTCGAGCGTCTTTAATCTCAAGTCGACACTTGCGGCACCCATCTCATACGCTGTTTCTTCATATACAGAAACTGATTTGGGATATTGTGCAGTCTTTCGTACGCGTTGCCTACCAAGCTAAAAACCACAAATTTTTAATGTATCATACTCACAATCGTCATTATCTTCATCAGTTTACAACCATGGGGCAGGTCTGTTCGTAAGAACATCACAATCTTAATGCATCCTCATCACCATGACAACCACCACTACCACCAGTATCATCATTATTTTGAACAGCTTCCAGCCTTGAACCAGGTCTGTTGGAAACACAAACCTCTTCACCATCTTCTTGCTTCCCGTGTTTTCTCTTCCTCCACCGCATTATGTTCTTTCCTCTTCTCTCTGCACTTTCCTATACTATTTTAAACTATCTGCACCTGTCCCTTCTCTCAGTATTATTCCTTGAAACTTAAGGTCGAACGCCATCCCTCCTTCCAACTTCCTGTCTATCTGTAACACTCCAACCCTGATCTTTCCATTTTTTACTATTGGCGCTCCTCTTCTAGTAGGCCCCTCATTCTTTCATTTCTTCACCTATCTAGTAGTACCAATCCAATTTTATTCAAGAACTTCACTTTCTATGCTTGTGTTCTGGATATTCCCTTTCCTTCGTTGCTCACTTTTCTGCCGCATATTGTAAAACAATGGCCTTTTGTTTCGATAGGACATCTGTCGATAATTTATTCAGAAAAATGCACAATTAGATGTAATTTCTCCAGAAAAATATTCGATATGACGTTCGCAACGTTACGTCTCTGCATACAGGGTGAGTCAGGAAAAAGGGAAATTTAAAAATTAAATACTGTTACGAAACAAACTATTTTCAAATAATATTATTTATGTCGATAGTAAAAAGATGGAATTTAAGTATTGACACAGTAATTTTATTTCTTGGGGATGACATCTTGTAGGTGCGTTCTATTTTTGTACAACCGTTCCTGCTGTCTCTTAGATAAATTGTGCATGGTTCGAAGTAATATTTTAACAGGAATTTCGGCAATTGCTTCACGGATCTTAGCTAATTCTTCTGTTGTAGCAGGACAACTGTGATAGACTTTCCTTTTAAGGTGACCTCAAAAGAAGAGAAATCTCACGTTTACAGATCAGGAGATGTGGGAGGTCATGGAGTACCACCGTTTCTCGAAGTTATAGGTTGCCAAACAACTGGCGTACACGTTCCATGAATCTTCGTGCTGTGCTCAACGTTCATGCGTCCTGCTGAAACCAGCCGTTGTCAGTGACGGGTGGACGTTCGTAGATTTTGCGCAACAAGGATTTCAGGAATGGCGACGTACCGATCCAATGTGACTGTACGCGAAACCGACTCTCATCGACAAAATAAAGGCCTATAATGTCGTATGATGACACAGAACACCACACGGTAGCCTTGTTGCTGTCCAGTGGGCATTGGTGTAGGTGAGTCCAATAACGTGAATTTTGTTTACTGACAAATTCATTAAGACTGAAATGAGCATTCTACGTCCTAAGTTGTTAACAATCTCATTGTCCTCCGTTATCTTTTCCACCATTCGTTAGAGAGCTGCCGTCGCAGTAGGTGATCGTTGGGTTAATGTTCCTTGGTAAAGTGCATCTTGTATAGATGGTAATGTAAGTGCTGTACCAATATTCTACGGGTACTTGAACTGTGCAACTGCTAAAACGATGCGTGACGACGGGTTGAACGATGTGAGCCTCTTATGGCAGCAGGTCGAAACAGCTTCGATATTGTCTGGCGAACGAAAGGTTTTTCGTTACTGAACCCGTTTTTTTTTTCACAATTATGTGTCCATTTGTTAATTTCATGTGATCATAGAACGCAATCGTGGCGTCTGAAAAAAATGTTCAAATGTGTGTGGAATCTTATGGGACTTAACTGCTAAGGTTATCAGTCCCTAAGCTTACACACTAGTTAACCTAAATTATCCTAAGGACAAACACACACACACACACACACACACACACACACACACACACACACACACACACACACACACACGCGCGCGCGCACACACACACTCACTCATGCCCGAGGGAGGACTCGAACCTCCGCCGGGACCAGCCGCACAGTCTATGACTGCAGCGCCATAGACCGCTCGGCTAATACCGCGCGCCGGCCGGAGTGGCCGTGCGGTTCTAGGCGCTACAGTCTGGAACCGAGCGACCGCTACGGTCGCAGGTTCGAATTCTGCCTCGGGCATGGATGTGTGTGATGACCTTAGGTTAGTTAGGTTTACGTAGTTCTAAGCCTAGGGGACTAATGACCTCAGGTGTTAAGTCGCATAGTGCTCAGAGCCATTTGAACCATTTTGAATCCCGCGCGGCGTGGCGTCTGAAATTGAAGTGCGGCGAAATTCTCTATGTATAGCCTCCGCACTGTCTTCGTTTTTGTAACAAGTTTTGATGGCAAAAGCATGTTAATAAAGTAAATAAAAAGTTTCTGTTTTCAAACTTTTCACTACTTTAATGAAAACGAAAATTTATACGTACAGATAGTAAAAACAATTTTGTCAGGTATTTATCGAAAAAAAAAAAAGAAAACGCACTGACTACGCAGTAACTTCAACGAAATAAGTCTGGGTAGAAAAGAGGAAAAATCTGTGTTTGCTCAAGGTGGAACCTATCCGAAAACAAATTTATTGCTATAGACTGTGTGCAATCGAAACAAAGGTAAATTGTAATATTAACAGTCTCCTCTAACTTTTAACGACAAAGACATGTTACTAAAACACTATCCAGGAACCTAGTCCCTGTTACAGCATTTTTCAATATTTGGCGTGATTATTGACCGAATTTAAAAATTTAAAATGCTGTCACACTCTGCTCATTAAAAGGTATAACCTTGCGATAAATGTTCAGCAGTATAAGGCGAGTAATAAAATTAGAAATTGTGTGTTTGTCTTGAGGAAGCGTAACTGACGGCGTGCAAGTACGCGGACTTCATTCATCCAGGATTTGAGAATGGTAGCACTTGGCGACTTGCAACAAACGTTACACATTAATTTCCAACCGAGCCAGGTGGAGCAGTGGTTAGTACACTGGATTCGCATTCGGGTGGACGACAGTTCAAACTCGCGTGCGGCCATCCAGATTTAGGTTTTCCATGATTTCTCTATTAAGTGGCTTCAGGTAAATGGGAGGATAGTTCCTTTGAAAGGGCACGGCCGATTTCCTACCCCATCTTTCCCTAATCCGAGCTTGCGCTCCGTCTCTAATGACTCCTTGTCGACGGGACGTTAAACACTAACCTCCTCCTCCTCCTCCTCTTCCTCCTCCTCTTCCTCCTCCTCCACATAACTTCAAACTTGTATGTAACTTTTTCTAGCCGACAACCTCCACAAAATAATGAAGGGAAGAAACTTTTATCTCTTACTGTATTTTCGCCCTTCATGCAGTAAAACTTCAGCATCTGTCACGATGTTTTAATTTATTACTTCTTCACTACTTATTCTATACGTAACACACTCTTCAGACAGTATCCACGAATACAGCTTCATTTACCCGCAAAATTATATCGTTGTACGACACGTAGGTCAGGAGATCTATCGCTTGCGCCTTTGGCGCTCATTTAGCTCGGGGTTGGCGTGGTTACATCGGATTTAGCATGTTAATTTGAAGGGGTGGCCGGAAGCCCTTCCTGCCGCCACCCCGTACCCCCCCCCCCCCCCCCGGGAAAGAATCAGAGTATCCCATATGTCTGCATCAAGCGTAAATCATGGAAAAGTGCGGATGTGTTTCAAAAGTCTGTGAGTCGTGTAACTGAGGCGGGACGTGGGGACCAGCCCGGTATTCACCTAGGAGGATGTGGAAAACCGCCTAAAAACCATATTCAGGCTGGCCGGCACACCGGCCCTCGTCGTTAATCCGGCGGGCGGATTCGATCCGGGGCTGGCGCGCCTACCCGAGTCTAGGAACACGTAGATCAGGAGGTATGACGTTACAAATATTAAGGTGCGTGAAAAACTAGCATTTGCTAAAAACGGAGCGCACATTACCCAGTTTATATTCATCCAGTGTTTCATAATGACAGCACTTTGAGGTTTCCAACAACCTTTAAGAATAATTTCAAGCCTTTCCTCAACTTTTTTCATGCTTGCTTGCTTAAAGGCAAACATTTAACTCATTAACACATTTGTAAAGTAATAAGATGTTTGAAGCTGTTTCATAAATGTGAAAAATTGGATTTTCCCTGTTTAGCATGTGTCCAGCATATGTTAACAGATATGCTACTGTTCAACGTATTTGTATCATGTAACAAGCGTTGTGGGCAATATGTATATGGACATGACCTTTTGGACAACATACTGAGTGTTTTTAAGTTTTTAAATTTTTAGCTATGACAAACGCTTATAACGTGCTGAGTTTTATCCACTTGACATCATGTGCATGAGGTTCAGCGTAAAATGAGCGTGACAAATGTTTAATACCTGAAGATGACAACTAAGACTGTTGAAACCGGTTGTCTCGAATTAAAAAAAAAATATTTTGTGCGATCTTGGCTTTTAAATGGTTTTTAACAATTAAAGCAGACCGCCATTCAATACCCTCATAATGAGAATATTTGATTAGACGTGTGAGTTCGATTCCTTAGAGAACCATAGGTTTAGGTGCGTGGCTAAGAGGCCAGAAGAAAGTCGTCCATAAAAATCAGTTATCTGTATGAATCACAAGAAGCAATTGCGACAGTGAACAAGTGATGGTGTGTGTGTGTGTGTGTGTGTGTGTGTGTGTGTGTGTGTGTGTGTGTGTGTGTGTGTGTGTGTGTGTGTGTGTGTGTGTGTAAGAGAGAGATGGTCTGTGAGAGGAGAGAACGCGGAGGCTGGCCCCAGCGCCGTGGAGGGCCTTCTTCAGCTCTGCAGCATTCCAGAGCATTAAGCAGAGTGAAGGCGCCGAGTGTGGGACGCACAACGGGCGCGTTGTAGCCTCAGATGCCATCGCGCAGAGAAACCCGGCTCTCCGATCACTGTGCTTCTAGGGGCCTGGCTGGTTGACTGCCTCATCCTGTTGACGCTGCAAAGGGCAAGTGTGTCGCCGTTGCGGTCAGCCTCTCTCGCGACGGCACCTCTTTTGAGATACACGTACACTGTGGGGCCAGAAATCACAGTACACTTCCTGTCGTCCGCTTCGAAAACGCTAGACATGCAATGTCTGTCCCAAAAGTTTCAACAATAATTTTTTAAAGAGGTTTATTACTTTTTAACGGACAGAGTTAAAAATCTTTAAAGTACCTTCTGTTCGAACCTATGCATCGCTGCCACCACTTCGTCCTGCCCGCATAAGCCTCCTGGAAGGCATCAACAGGAACATGCATAGAGCGGTGCATAGAAGCCCCTTTAGCCCTTCCAGTGACCCGTCATTCAGGATTGTACCCGAAAATTCAAATCTAGTCGTCTGTCACTCTCTGTCCAAAAAATTGGGGTAATATCCGCGGCGTTCCAGCAACGCGCGACACTTTGGTACACTGATTCCTTCTATTTAACTGACGCCACTTTTGAGATCATATTTGTGCACACCCTTCCATCTGTCCATGGGACCTGGCGGTCCTATCGGAACCGACCGACCGCCGTGTCATTGGATATAGTATGGAGGAGCGTGAGGTCATCCCACTGCCTTCCTGGCCATTGTCAATTTTCGTGACCTGAAGTTAGGGGAGCCGTATTTCAAGGAGGACTTTTCACTGACCTTATTTTATCGTAGGTGACTATCTTTTCGTATTCTGTAAATCATATTTATTTATTTTCGTGACTAAAAAAATGGTCTTTGTCTCTAGTTTACCATGCTTACGACAGCCCCCGATTCTGTTGCTTTGACGTTTGGGTTGTTAATCTTGCATGCTCTTTAAAATTTAGTTACTGTGTATGACGCTTTTAATAATATATTTTGATTCGCTATTCTACGAGGAGCGTTTGAAAAATAAAAACTACTTACGTGTTTGGAGTAAACCATTTTTATTTTTCGACATAGTCTCCTTTTAGACTTATACACTTCGTCCAACGCTGTTCTAATTTGCTGATCCCTTCCGAATAATAGGAATTGTCCAAGTCTGCAAAATAGGTATTGGTTGCTGCAATCACCTCTTGGTTTGAATAAAATCTTCGTCCCGCCAGCATAAACAATATGCACCTCTAATTGTTTTACCCTTTTCCAGGTAGTCGATGGGGATTATCCCTTGCGAATCACAGAAGACAGTCGCCATAACCTTTCCGGCCGAAGTAATGGTCTTCGCTTTTTTGGTGCAGATTCCCCCTAGGTAACCCATTGTTTAGATTGTTGTTTGGTCTCAGGAGTATAGTAACGTATCCATGTTTCGTCCACTGTGACGGAACGATGTTTAAAGTCCTGCGGATACTTCCTGAACAGCTGCAAACCAGCCTTGCAACACTTTACACACGATTTCATTCTTGCTCAAGTGTGAGCAATCGCGGAACCCATCTTGCGGATAGCTTTCTCTTGTCCATTTTGAAACCACTTATAAACTGTTCTAATCGAAGGTGCAGAGTCACCGTAATGTTTATCAAGCTTCTCTTTAGTCTCCTGAGGCGTTTTGCCTTTCATAAAGTAATGTTTACGAAATTATTTTTGGTCCAAACACAAATAAATATACCAATGTGGCTGAAACTTGGTGTACGTTCTTTCCAAAGACATTACTAACTAAACATGACCCCGTACGCGCCGGTGGTGCCATCTCTCGGACTTTGCACGGACTTTTTAAACGTCTCTCGTACATGTCATCATTTTCCTGATTTTTTTCTGCTTTATATAGGGGTATCTCAACGTACTTTTGGTTTTATATGATTGAAATGGTCTGGATGAATGCACCTTAATTTTTTAGCCTTATGTACTTCTTGTATTTCGTAAACGTGCCTTACGCCGGGCATGCGCGCCACCTGAGTATCTCTTGTCGCAGTGTACGCGGCGTTTATATCTTGACCTGTCACAGTAACATTTGTGTGGACATCAATCGGACATTCTGCTGTGTGCGGCTCATACCGCGTTTATTTTGTAAGCGTGGCCATATTTTGTACTGCTATGGTGGAGTCAGCGAATGTGCTCAAGGTAACATGCGGTAGTCTCTGACATTTTTCCCTCACCCTCTGGATGATGCACTCACGGTTTTCTTTTCTTTTAACTAGATTTATTTTACATTTTATATGTTTTTGTGATGTATGGATTACCTATCTACTTACTGTTGCGTCCATTTTCCGTTTTCTACGTCTTTATGACGGATGGGTTACATGTCCAGCTACTTTTACGTACGTTTCTATTATTTTTAGTGCACTTTACGTGAGCAGTCGTAGAAGATAGAATCATGCCCCCTCTTCTGGTTGTTTATAATTGACTGGTTTTCTGTTTTTATAAACAGTCTAATGTTGCCCCAAAAGAGTGACACGCGTCATTGACCTTAAGAAACTTACATCATACTTCCTGCAAAATAGGAGCACGATCAGGAAACGATGGTGGAGGTCGATAGCGATCACACACTCTTCTCTCCAAAGTAGACCACAAAGGGTTAATAACACTGGGATGTGGTGACTGTGTGGCCAGTGGAGAAGCGATAATTCATCCTCCTGCTCACAAAACTAGTCATGGACGATGAGATCAGAGGCTCTCTCGTCTTGCAACACAGCATCACCACTGGGGAACAAACAATGTACTATGGGATGGACATGATCAGCTAAAATTTTCACACAATCCTTGGAAGTAACGCGATCTTGTAGAATAGCCATGGAGACCATGGAATATGACGATGTGGCTGCCCACATCATCACCGAACCCCGGCCATGTTTCAGTCTTCGGACGTAAATTCGAAATAATGTCCGACAAGATTCATCCGACCAAATGACTAAATGACTTAAATTCTTTGATCCATAGACCAGGTCTTATGGCTTCGGCATCACGGTCTGCTGTTACGGGCATTTGCATCATTGATGTGCTGATTTGGAATCCCAGCTCGTCTTTCAATTCTCTGCCTATGGAGTTCCCTTGGTGTTGTTTTGGTGCCGACGGAATCGCGAGTGCGACATTCATTGCCGAAGAAACCTTTACAGGTGTCGTCCACTTATTTTTCGTCACAATTCCCTTTAATGACCGTCCGTCACGGTCACTCAGCACATACCTCCCTCTGCGATGTGACTTAGCAGATGATGTTTTTCCGCTTTCCCTGCATACGGTATAAATCTTCGCTCCCTGAAACACCAAACACTTCGGCTGCCTTGGATACGAAAGCACGCGCCATACGAGCACCAACAATTTGCCCACGTTCGAATTCACTTAAAATGGCTCTGAGCACTATGGGACTTAACATCTGAGGTCATCAGTCCCCTAGAACTTAGAACTACTTAAATCTAACTAACCGAAGGACATCACACACATCCATGCCCGAGGCAGGATTCGAACCTGCGACCGTAGCGGTCGCGCGGTTCCAGACTGAAGCGCCTAGAACCGCTTGGCCACACCGGCCGGCAAAAGTTCCTTCTCTTTGCTTCAAAGGGCTCAGAGATTTCTCCAAAACAGTTGACTTTCGAGAATGTGTCTGTCAGGGTTTGTTTTATTTACGATTTCCCTCGTTCTTCTATCAATTCCGAACTCCTATGAAACTTTAAATAAAGCTTGTCTGTAAAACTGAGTTGTATGTTTTTTTGAAGTCGACAAAAATCATAATGCGTTTTGGCTTCTTATTGCTCTGGCTCTCACAGTGCTCTTGAGGTTGAATACATATACATATTCGTCTGGAAATTGTCCGATCGTTGAAATGACACTCCCATCAACATCTGTCGAGTGAAAACTATACGCTTTGGAAGCTGCTACGAAGGCAGTTAATTCAGTTATGAATGCGGCGTATATGATCAGCAGTGAACCGCGAACTGTTAGCAGAGGTATTAAATTTTGAACCTACAAAATGGTGGAAGAAGTGTAAGCCGTATCATCATCCTTCGATCATTTTTCACTTGAGTCCCATTACAAGCAAAATCAACGAATGGCGCTTAAAAACTACGCCTAGTATCTCTTCAAATGCGATCGGTATTTGATGTTCTTGGCGCAGAAGCTGTCCTAATCACCAGTGTCGTATATCTTGTTTCTGCAGGAGGCAGGAAACGAGTGGAGATAGATTTTTCAGAACGGCTCCTGTGAACGGGCCGCCACCTGGACTGCGCTGTTTTGCGCCTGCCCACCCCAAACACAGCCCTAGACAGCTGCCGTGCCCCTCCACTGAATATACGGCACTACGCGGCTGGCAGAGGAAGTCGTAACACGGTGCCCTTCCCAAAGGAGGTGTGATCTACTGGATACATGTGTTGCGACTCCCTGCAGGTTTTTTCGAAGCTGTTTGCTGAGAGGAAAGAATAAGAGTGGAGAAAAATTTCCGAAGTTCAGCGACAGAAAACGTACTCGCTAGTGGTCTCAAGAGAAGATATATTTCGAAAAGATAACGAGATACGACTACGTAATGGCGATTAGAGAAAGATTTTGGAAACTTATGCTGAGCAGCAAAATGCATCCAACTGCAGATATTGGCTCAGATTATAATTTCGTAATGATCAATGCAGAGCTGAAAGCTAATTGAGTAGACAAATGATATACTTCGAAACATATTCGCATTTTGCGAATGCCGACTGACGTCAGCTGTTCGTGACAGACGAAAATTTGTGCCGGACCGGGAATCGAACATGGATTTCCCGCTTATTGCGAGCGGTTGCCTTAAACTTCGGCTACCCGAGCACGCCTCCGGGACCGACTTAAGGTTCCATATCCCACGGAGTCGACTACCCTTACGCTCGCACATTTCGTGAATCTTGCAGGGAGAAACACATATTTTATCGTAATTTTAGTCCGTCGAAGCGTTGATACATCATTAATGGTTAAAATATCTGTGTTTATACACCGTGTCTGTTTCCTCACGTTACAAAGTCCTTGAGGCATGCATGTATGCATGTCTGACGGACATTGTAATGTGAAGAAACAGACACTGTGTAAATGCAGATACTGTAACCATCAATCATGCAAAAGATATACCCTTCTAGGAAGCAGAACATGGCAAATTCAGAAACATTTAGGTAAAATCGAACTCTCGGTCGTATATTATTGGTGAGTGTAGGCTGGACTAACTGAAGCGAAACAGAGAACAATTTTGTGGTTCGCACTAGTTTGTTTCGTGAGTTTGCGAGCTTCACAGAAATGCTCAACAATGTGCAATAGAGGTAAGTATTGTCAATGATGGAGATCCTTCTTGTCAAGATTTTCAGGGAGATCTTTCCGAGAAGAGATAAGAAACGTGTTACTTCCTGCCGCAAACAGCCCGTGTGATTACCAGGCCTCTGGAGAGAATTGGGGCTTTCTGAGAAATACAGTGTCATTATTTCGTGGGTAGAATACGAAGGGAGTAAATGATAGTGCTGTACCATAGACCTTCTGCCATTTACTATGCAGTGACGTATGGAACACACATGTACAAGTAAACTGTAAACACTAGCGAATTGTGAATGTATTGATTTATTATTCTAAATTGTAAGAAATAAGCACATCGGGCAAAATATTAATCACTTTCAGTGGACATCACGCTATTATTGTTTAAAATCGTACCTAGCATTGACAATGGTCTCTATTCTGCGAGTAAGAGTGTCCTCAAGTTTGTTCAGGTATGCCATATCCAACTCAAGCCATGATTAAATCCAGTAGAGTTACCAAATTTCCGTGAAGCTGACTGGCACACACTATCCGCTGATCAAAATAGAAGTAGAAAATCCGCGCCATGCCGCGAACGTTGTCGGTCTGAAGACGGGATGATCCACAGCATACACATAATGAATGTGTCGAAGAATTGGCAATAGTTTGTCACTGTGAATGTCGAAATAATGATCCTGGTTCATGTTCACGGTAACCAAAATGAGTGGGCCAAGTCATGGCACGAAGAAGAACACCGCCAAAACATCACAGAACCACACTGAACTGCAACCTCCACACACTGCAGACTGAGTGTCTCATTAGGGTGTCGATGCACTCGAAGCCTTGCATCAGTTTAAAGGAGGCAAATATGTGACTTGTCGGATCACACCATACGCTTCCAGTCAACTAAAGTCTTGTTTTGTGTTGCTGCACTGAAGACGCGTCGCTTCATGTGCTGATGTGAGGAACTGCCTTTTGCGAGGTGCCTCACGCCAAACGTACAATGTAAGCTGACCGGACAAAAAATTAGTCACTCCAATGCGCATGCGCAGATGAATCGTTAAAACTATACAGATGGAGCAGCGATCGAGTCACATCCTCAACCTGGGGCCTACTGCCTCTCCGTGCCAATAAGGCAGTAGCGATCAGTGAGACATTTATGTTTCAAAATGACATTATACGTAAACGTGGGTAAATGTAAGGATATTATAGAGTGGCAGAAAGGGGCAATAATGTTTAGCCGTGCCCATGACCGTACAGTGTGTGAAGTTACTGGATTTGTTGGTGTTCCGCAGCGGACTGTTCAACGCGTCTACTATCAGCGGTGTATCACACGTGGCCACGAAATATGACGTCAGAACTCTGGTCGGAGAAAGACACTGACTAAAAGGGTCTGGAGACGAGTTTCACGACTTGCGAATTAACATCGCTTCCAAACCCGACAGCAATTCTAGCACACAATGAATGAAGGCCCATCCACACCTGTTAGCCAGAGAACGTTGCGACGGGAACTCCGAGCAGTGAACATCTGGAGCCGGTCGCTTCGTAAAAGGCCATTGCTCACACAGGCATATAAAGCTACGCGTCTTAAACGGTGTAGACATAATCGCCCATGGACAGCAGCTGACTGGCGGAAGGTAATGACGCCAGAGTTATCACGTATTTGCCTGTATTCAAATGACCCACGCCGCCGAGTGCACCGAAGGCCAAAAGAAGCATTTCATCTGGAATGTGTGCAAGGCTGACTTCAAGCCAGAGGTGGGTTTACGATGTTTCGGGGGCGTTGTTCCTATCATGAATTGGGTCTGCTCACTGGTGGCGACTAACAAGCAGCTGTATGTCTATTTAAACGTTCTGATTTATCAGGTGATGCCTTTCAGTCAACATCTGGAGGCCGGCCGCTGTGGCCCAGCGGCTCTAGGCGCTTCAGTCTGGAACCGCGCGACCGCTACGGTCGCAGGTTCGAAACTTGCCTCGGGCATGGATGTGTTTGCTGTCTTTAAGTTAGTTAGGTTTAAGTAATTCTAAGTTCTAGGGGTCTGATGACCTCAGACGTCAAGCCCCATAGTGCTGAGAGCCATCTGAACCAACATCAGCATGGTGAGTATGCTATTGACACCCCTGTTTTTCAAGACGACTACAGCAGAGTTTACCGGATTGGATGAATATGTAATTTATTTTCTGAACACTCCTCCACCCTATTACATCTCGACTGGCCTGCTAAATCACCTGGAACTCCAAAGAAAATCTGTGGGGTATGTTGGAACAGCAGGTAAAACGCTGACGTAAGCATCCCCACAATTTGGCGGTATTACTCGAACAAATCCTCAGCGAGTGGCTTAACTTGGATGTGACGTACCCGCACAGCCAAGCAGACTCACCGCCTGACTGAATCCAGGCGGTTATCAAGTCCAAAAGAGCAATTACACGGTATTAAATGCCACTTGTAATGATTTCGCTAGAGATGCCTAATTTTTTTGTCTGGTGATCTTATCTTATTCCCTTTGCAATATTCACTCGGAAATTTGTCGATATGGACCTGCATTCACAGACAGCAACCACTGCTTTAGAGTTCGCATGGCATTCTTTCTGATCTCTGTCGGTTAGGGTCATTTTACGACCGCTTTTCTTACGCTGTGTTACAAGGCTGCGAGTGGTACACGATTCCTAGTAGACCCGTTGAAAAGAAATGATCGTGTGTCATTACAGGTCGGGAAACACTGTCTGGGGTTCTTCGGCCGCCTGGAGCCAGTATTTCAATTTGGCGCCACTTTGGCTACTTTTCCGTCGATGAAGATGAAACTAGTTGCTTAGGACAACAAAATAGCCGGTCCTCGAGCAAAGGAAATCTCCGACATGGGCAGGAATCGAAACCAGGACGCTGTGATCTAGAGGCAGTGGCGGCCACCACTAGACCGTGAGCGGTGGAAGTTGACCCGTTGGACAGACTGGTTTGATACACCGACAGATCAGGAACTTCATTCACTGTCTGCTGAAGGGTTCGTCCAAATACGATTGATCCTTCTCTCCATTGTAACGTCTTCACGTCAACCCATACTACTGTGCCGACTGCATTCAACAGACTGGCACTCACACCCTATTTCGTCCTTATGACTCTTCAGTTTTCGACGGTAACATGACCGCTAGTTCTGCATCTTGTGACTAGTGTGCTCTTTTAAGCTACTGATGTAAAATTTTGTTCAGTGAGCATATATGACAATTACAGCCAATGCTGTTGACTCTTCACTCTGAAGGTTGGTTTGATGCAAAAAAAAAAAAAAAAAAAAAATGGTTCAAATGGCTCTAAGCACTATGGGACTTTACATCTGAGGTCATCAGTCCCCTAGAACTAAGAACTACTTAAACCTAACTAACCTAAGGTCATCATACACATCCATGCCCGAGGCAGGAATCGAACCTGCGACCGTAGCGGTCGCGCGGTTCCAGACTGAAGCGCCTTGAACCGCTCGGCCACACCGGCCGGCTGGTTTGATGCAGCTTCCCCTATTAGTGTATTCTGTGTCAGTCTCTTCGCCTCTGCATAACTAGTGCAACTTACATCCATTTGAATCTGCTTACTGTGGTCAAGCCTACAATATTTTTGTACCACATTGACAGCTGGGACAAACCTTTCCTCCTTATCCCAGGGAACACAGATTATAGCTTATAAAAAGAAACGGACATGAATCTGTTAACGCGTCGCAGAAATGGCACGGAAGTCGATGGTGAGCCGCTAGATGGACCAGGTACAGCTTCTTCGCTCATTTTTCTCGATAATAATAACCACTACGCGAAACACTGCACATGAATGAACACCATTTCCACAATGGCTACTTTATCGCTACGGCATACAGTACTGATATATACACTCCTGGAAATTGAAATAAGAACACCGTGAATTCATTGTCCCAGGAAGGGGAAACTTTATTGACACATTCCTGGGGTCAGATACATCACATGATCACACTGACAGAACCACAGGCACATAGACACAGGCAACAGAGCATGCACAATGTCGGCACTAGTACAGTGTATTTCCACCTTTCGCAGCAATGCAGGCTGCTATTCTCCCATGGAGACGATCGTAGAGATGCTGGATGCAGTCCTGTGGAACGGCTTGCCATGCCATTTCCACCTGGCGCCTCAGTTGGACCAGCGTTCGTGCTGGACGTGCAGACCGCGTGAGACGACGCTTCATCCAGTCCCAAACATGCTCAATGGGGGACAGATCCGGAGATCTTGCTGGCCAGGGTAGTTGACTTACACCTTCTAGAGCACGTTGGGTGGCACGGGATACATGCGGACGTGCATTGTCCTGTTGGAACAGCAAGTTCCCTTGCCGGTCTAGGAATGGTAGAACGATGGGTTCGATGACGGTTTGGATGTACCGTGCACTATTCAGTGTCCCCTCGACGATCACCAGTGGTGTACGGCCAGTGTAGGAGATCGTTCCCCACACCATGATGCCGGGTGTTGGCCCTGTGTGCCTCGGTCGTATGCAGTCCTGATTGTGGCGCTCACCTGCACGGCGCCAAACACGCATACGACCAACATTGGCACCAAGGCAGAAGCGACTCTCATCGCTGAAGACGACACGTCTCCATTCGTCCCTCCATTCACGCCTGTCACGACACCACTGGAGGCGGGCTGCACGATGTTGGGGCGTGAGCGGAAGACGGCCTAACGGTGTGCGGGACCGTAGCCCAGCTTCATGGAGACGGTTGCGAATGGTCCTCGCCGATACCCCAGGAGCAACAGTGTCCCTAATTTGCTGGGAAGTGGCGGTGCGGTCCCCTACGGCACTGCGTAGGATCCTACGGTCTTGGCGTGCATCCGTGCGTCGCTGCGGTCCGGTCCCAGGTCGACGGGCACGTGCACCTTCCGCCGACCACTGGCGACAACATCGATGTACTGTGGAGACCTCACGCCCCACGTGTTGAGCAATTCGGCGGTACGTCCACCCGGCCTCCCGCATGCCCACTATACGCCCTCGCTCAAAGTCCGTCAACTGCACATACGGTTCACGTCCACGCTGTCGCGGCATGCTACCAGTGTTAAAGACTGCGATGGAGCTCCGTATGCCACGGCAAACTGGCTGACACTGACGGCGGCGGTGCACAAATGCTGCGCAGCTAGCGCCATTCGACGGCCAACACCGCGGTTCCTGGTGTGTCCGCTGTGCCGTGCGTGTGATCATTGCTTGTACAGCCCTCTCGCAGTGTCCGGAGCGAGTATGGTGGGTCTGACACACCGGTGTCAATGTGTTCTTTTTTCCATTTCCAGGAGTGTAGCTAAGGTTGACAGTGAAGTAATCCACTAAATTACAGGCCCATATCGTTAACGTCGATATGTAGCAGGATTTTGGAACATATATTGTGTTCGAACATTATGAATTACCTCGAAGAAAACGGCCTATTGACAGTCAACATGGATTTAGAAAACATCGTTCATGTGAAACACAACGAGCTCTTTATTCACACGAAGTATTCAGTGATAATGACAAGGGATTTCAGATCGATTCCGTATTTCTGGATTTCCGGAAGGCTTTTGACATTGTACCACCACAAGCCGGCTCGTTGTGAAATTACGTGCTTATGGGATATCGTCTCAGTTATGTGACTGGTTTTGTGATTTCCTATCAGAGAGATCACAGTTCGTAGTAACTGACGGAAAGTCATCGAGTAAAACGGAAGTGATTTCTGGCGTTCACCAAGGTAGTGTTACAGGCCCTTTGCTGTTCCTTACGTATACAAACGATTTGGGAGACAACCTGAGCAGCCATCTTCGGTTGTTTGCAGATGACGCTCTCGTTTATCGACTAATAAAGTCATCAGAAGACCAAAACAAACTACAAAACGATTTAGAAAAGATATCCGAATGGTGCGAAAACTGGCAGTTGACCCTAAATAATGAAAAGTGTAAGGTCATCTACATGAGTGCTGAAAGGAACTCGTTAAGCTTCGGTTACACGGTAAATCAGTCTAATCTAAAAGCCGTAAAATCAACTAAATATCTAGGTATTACAATTACGAAGAACTTAAATTGGAAGGAACACAGATAATGTTGTGGAGAAGGATAACCAAAGACTGCGTTTTATTGGCAGGACACTTAGAAAATGTAACAGATCTACTAAGGAGACTGCCTACACTACGCTTGTCCGTCCTCTTTTAGAATACTGCTGCGCAGTGTGGGATCCTTACCAGATAGGACTGATGGAGTACATGGAAAAAGGCAGCACGTTTTGTATTATCGCGAAGTGTTGGAGAGAATGTCACAGAAATGATACAGGATTTGGGCTGGACATCATTAAAAGAAAAGCGTTTTTCATTGCGACGGAATCTTCTCTCGAAATTCAGATCGCCAACTTTCTCCTCCGAATGCGAAAATATTTTGTTGACACCGACCTACATAGGGAGGAAAAATCACCACGATAAAATAAGGGAAATCAGAGCTCGTACGGAAAGATATAGGTGTTCAATCTTTCCGCGCGCTACACGGGATTGGAATAACAGAATTGTGAAGGTGGTAAGATGAACCCTCTGCCAGGCACTTAAATGTTATCTGCAGAGTATCTGTGTAGATGTGGCTGTAGACAGAATGATCAAAAACATTCTATAGTGGGCCAAAGTCAGCCGAATTTCACCGATCATAATAGTGTCATCTTAAAGTGTGCGATTAGTACGTATAACTGAGGGCAGCGAGGGTATAGGTAACACTTCTAGTGTGAGAGAACAGTTGACACGTCATTACTGAGCGCTGTGGCTCAGTGGTTAGCATGTTGGACTCGCATGTGGGAGGACGAAGGTTCATATCCGCGTCCGATCATCCAGATTTAGGTTTTCTGTGCTTTCCCTAAATCACTCCAGGCAAATGCCGGTATTGAGTTCCTCTGAAACTCTACGGCCGATTTGCTTCCTCATCCTTGAATCGTTCCGAGATTGCACTCCGTCTCTAGTGACCTCAATGTTAACGGGTCGTCCTACATCTACATCTGCATCTACACACACACTCCGCAAGCCACCGTATGGTGCGCGGCGTAGATACTTTGTACCACTGTTAGTCATTTCCCTTCTTGTTCCACTCGGAAACAAGGCGACGGAAAAATGACTTATTACACTGTTGAGCCAAAACATTATGGCCACTGTCCACCGCAAGGTTGAATGCCTCCTGGTGGCCTGGTGATGCAGTAAGGAAAGAATGTAAGCGGAAGAGAAACGGATGCGCAGTCATTATAGCGAACATACGGGCCGCAACTGTGGAAATTCACTGGTATAAGTGGTTTTGACAGAAGGCACATTGTTATGGCCCTGCGGCTGTGAAACCTGGTAATTAAGGAAAGCAGGATTGTGTTACGATTGTGGACGGGGCCTGAATCAATTACTATTGGTTTGCTTTGCAATTTCACTCATTTATTTTAATAAATAATTTTTGGAAACAAGCCAATGAGGTTGCAATCAGACTTTTCAGGCACGTAATCACAATCACGGCTGAAGGCCTTTAACGCGAAAAAAGGAAATTATTTAATATTTAACAAATATATAAAATACAGACAGCCAATAATTTTGAAGACAAGCCAATGTGGTCGCAATCAGAATTTTAACGCAAGTAACCACAATCACAGATGAAGGCCTTTAACGTCAAAATGACAATTACAAAAAATTTAACAAATATACTGTGAAACGACGAATGGTATAGCAAAAGTTAATTTAAAAAACAAACAACAGATCACCAAACAGATGAGACAAATGATTGTAACTTAATAATACAATAATAAAATAAAACACAAGGGTCAACGACAGACGGTGCTCCAGGAATCGACCTCTGAGTAGGTCACACCAAAAACACTTTTGCGAGTGAAGAGAAAGGCAGCAAAGAGTTTCATTCAGATCACAAGATGGTAACTCTGACTAGAGGCAGTCTAACAAGTGACTAATGATAATCTTGGTGAGGCTTCCTGATTTCTAACA
Organism: Schistocerca serialis cubense; assembly: GCF_023864345.2. NCBI lineage: Eukaryota > Metazoa > Arthropoda > Insecta > Orthoptera > Acrididae > Schistocerca > Schistocerca serialis. The sequence continues at coordinate 252,996,099 of NC_064645.1, read as the reverse complement.
AACCAAATGCAAAGATGTAAAATTACGCCAAAGCCGGAACTGGCGGTCTGGGCTCCGCTCGCAGAATACTGTGCTTAGAGTGCCCGGAACAAGAAGGAATGACTACTACTAAGGTAGAAGAACGCCACCCAACCTACGACCAAGAAGCTGTCAAACTTACACGCCTCACCGGACAGCAGCTGCAAGGCAAGGAAATGTACACTGCTGTTACATACACTAACCCCCAGGGCAGGTAACTGGGACGTTAGCGGCCACAAGACAGAAAAATACCGCTGGTTGAACTTAACAATGTAAGAAGCTGAAAATAGTAAATAGTAATTAGAGGCTCAGGAAGGTTAATCAGATCCGCCTTCCCCAGGTACTCCACTCGCTGCTTTTCGCCTCTGCGACACTACGAGCAGCAACTCGAACCCCAGTCACTGGAGAATCGCGAGATTTCACAATGGTGGAGGTTTCTCTGCGCGAATTGCAATGAACTCAACTTAAACGTGCAGCATCCAGTTTCGACAAGGTCGTGTACCCTCGTGACCACTGCCCATCGACCCGGCAGTCCATACACGCCGCCAGCGGTCCCGGTGTGTTGCCGCTCTGCGCGGACCCAGCTGCTCCTGCGTCTACAACAGAACTCCAGACTCACACCACAAGGAAGAAGCACGAGGTCGCCCCAAAGATAGGGCAGCAGAACTACATAGCGATAAACGCCGGTGCTGCCACTAGCGGACAGGCAACGCTTACGAAACCGAGTGGCGCCAGTGAACACGAGAAGAAGACAAACAACGCAACCATGCCAACATAACGATACCTTCTGGCAGAAACCTACACACGGCACCAACGCGAGCCACAGCACGGCCCAGGCTGGTAACGAGAATCGCTGAAACGGCGAAGCTGGTCGCCTGTTGATGTACTACTGTCGTGAGAACATATGGAAAGTGGCTGAAGGATAGTGAAATAACGAGTTGGCCGTATGGTGTTGGACGACGACTCATCATCACAAAACATAGAGGTCGAAGGATCCCGCACTGTGTAATCCAGGATAGGCAGCGATTTGTGGCAGATCTGAGGACAGTATACAATGCTGGTGCAAGCACAGGTGTTTCGGAACACCACTGAGTTTTCATCGTGGATCAATAGAAACGTGTCGCCTGTTGAATGAATCGCATTTCTTGTTACACCAGGTCGATGACTGGGTCCTTACACGCCATCATCTAGGCAAATGGCTGCTGTGCAAACATGCACTCAGCCAGAGATGCAGTCTGATGAGAGCCGAATTATGCTGTAGAATACAATGAGCTGGTCTTCCATAGGATCTGAGGTGGTGATCGAAGGCATCTTGACAGCAGTGAACTACGTGAGAGTTATTGCGGACCACCTGCATCGCTTCATGCTTGAAGTCTCCCCCTATGGCGATGACATCTCCCAGCAGGGTAACTACCGTGTTGCAAGGTCAGAATCGTGCGACAGTGGTTTGAGAGGCATTATAGTGAACTCACATTGATATCTTGGCCAGCAAATTTGCCTGATCTGTAACCAATGGAACACACATCGGGCGCCAGCTGCGTACCCGAAACCACCATCCTGTAATTTGGGGGAATTGGTTGACCTGCGAGTAGACATCTGTTGCCACATAATTCTAGAATTCTGCTAAGGACTTGTAGAATCTATGCCAAGCGGTAACGCCGCTGTACTGTGTTTGGAAAATGGAACAACACGCTATTAAACAGCTGAACATAATGTTTTGGCTCGACGGTGGATATGCCTTTGTTCGAGCCGTTTCTCATATTTTAACATTGTTGTTCTCATGCGAAGTGTACGTTGGCGGCCGTACATCGTTCAGCAGTCATCTTTAAATCCTGCTTCTCTAAATTCTCTCAGTAGTGTTCCTCGAAAAGAACGTCGCCTTCCACCCAGGGATTCCCATTTGGGCTCCCGATGCGTCTCCGTTTCACTTGTGCGCAGTTCGAAACTACCGGTAACAAACTTACCAGCCCACTTGTGAATTACTTCAATGCCCCCCTTAATCCAATCTGATGTGGATCCCAAACACTCGAACAGCAATCAAGAATGGGTCGCACTAGTGTCCTACATGTAATCTCCTTTACAGTTGAACGACATTTTCCCAAAATTCTCCCAATAAACTGAAGTCGACCATTCGCCTACACCGCTTAAATACTCGTTCCATTTCATATCACTTCGCAGCGTTACGCCTAAATATTTCACTGATCTCACTGTGTCAAGCAGCACACTATTAATGCTGTACTCGAACATTATGGATTCATTTTCCATAGTCAGCTGCATTTACTTACTTTTTTCTACATTTAGAACTAGCTGCCATTCATCATGTCAACTAGAAACTTTGTCTAAGTCATCTTGTATCCACCTACAGTCACTCAACGACGACATCTTCCCATAAACACAGCATCATGAGCAAACAGCCATAGATTACTGCTCACCCTGTCCGTCAGATCAGTTACGTACACAGTTATCCTGTCACACTTCCCTGAGGCATTCCTGACGATACATTTGCCTCTGATGAACATTAGACCCTAATCGTCCATCCTTGCTTTTTGACACACCATTAACACACAATAAGAATAGTAATGGACCCAGTACTGGTTCTTGTGGCATCCCTGATGATACATTACTTCATTTTCTTCTTGTTACTCCGATGATTAAACATTGCATTTTTTTATTTATTATTTTCTTGTAGCTATAAGTCTTCTGACTGGTTCGATGCACCATGAATGCGTCTCCTGTGCAGACTCTTCATCTCAGAGTAGCACTTGCAACCGACGTCCTCAATTATTTACTGGATGTATTCCAATCTCTGTCTGCCTCCGCAGTTTTTGCCCCTACAGCTCCCTGTAGTGCCATGGAAGTCATTCCCTGATATCTTAACACATGTCCTACCATCCTGTCCATTCTCCTTGTCAGTGTTTCCCACATACTCTTTCCCTCTCCGATTCTGCGCAGAATCTCCTCATTCCGTACGTTATCAGTCCATCTAATTTTCAACATTCGTCTGTAGCACCACATTTCAAACTCTTCAGTTCTCTTCTTTTCCAGTTTTTCTACAGTCCATGTTTCATTACCATATAATGCTGTGCTCGAAACCTACATTCTCAGATATTTCTATCTCAAATTAAGGCCTATGTTATATCAGTAGATTCCTCTTGGCCAGGAATGTCCTTTTTGTCAGTGCGATTATGCATTTGATCTCCTCCTTGCTCCGTCCGTCATTGGTTATTTTTCTGCCTAGGTAGTAGAATTCCTTAACTTCATCTACTTCGTAACCATCAATCATAATGTTAAATTTCACACTATTCGCATTTCTGTTACTTCTTATTACATTTGTATTTCTCCGATTTACTCTCAGACCATATTCTGTATTCATTGCACTGTTCATTCCGTTCAGAAGATAATGCAATTCTTCTTCACTTTCAGTCAGGATAGCACTGTCGCCCGCATCTCCTGGTCGTGCGGTAGCGTTCTCGCTTCCCACGCCCGGGTTCCCGGGTTCGATTCCCGGCGGGGTCAGGGATTTTCTCTGCCTCGTGATGGCTGGGTGTTGTGTGCTGTCCTTAGGTTAGTTAGGTTTAAGTAGTTCTAAGTTCTAGGGGACTGATGACCGTAGCAGTTAAGTCCCATAGTGCTCAGAGCCATTTGAACCATTTGATAGCAATGTCAGCGAATCGTATCATTGATATCCTTTCACCTTGACATTTTATTCCACTCCTGAACCTTTCTCTTATTTCCATCATTGCTTCCTAGATGTACAGATGGAACAGTAGGGGTGAAAGACTACATCTCTGTCTTACATTCTTTTTAATCCGAACATTTCGTTCTTGATCGTCCACTCTTGGCTCTTGTACATATTGTATATTACCCGTCTATCCGTATATCGTACCTCTATTTTTCTCAGAACTTCGAACGTCTTGGACCATTTTATACTGTAGAACGCTTTTTACAGATCGACAAATCCTATGAACGTGTCTTGATTTTTCGTCATTCTTGCTTCCATTATCAACCGTAACGTCAGAATTGCCGTTCTGGGCATTTATCTTTGCTAAGGCCAAATTGATCGTCATTTAACACATCCTGAATTTTGTTTTCCCTTCTTCTGTATATTATTCTTGCCAGCAGCTTGGATGCATGAGCTGTTAAGCTGATTGTGCGATAATTTTTGCACTTATCGGCTCTTGCAGTCTTTGGAATTGTGTGGATATTTTTTCAAAAGTCAGATGGTATGTCGCCAGACTGATAAATTCTACACATCAACGTGAATAGTAGTTTTGTTGCCACTACCCCCAATGATTTTAGAAATTCTAATGGAATGTTATCTATCCCTTCAGCCTCATTTGATTTTAAGTCCTCCAAAGCTCTCTTAAAATTTGATTCTAACACTGAATCCCCTATCTCTTTCAAATCGACTCCTGTTTCTTCTTCTATCACATTAGACAAATCTTTTCCCTCATAAAGGTCTTCAATGTACTCTTTCCACCTATACGCTCTCTCCTCAGTATTTAATAGTGGAATTCCCGTTGCACTCTTAATGTTCTCGCCCTTGCTTTTAATTTCACCTTTGGATGTTTCGACTGTCTTATATGTGGACTCAGTCCTTCCGACGTCATATCTTTTTCGATTTCTTCACATTTTTCATACAACCAGTTCGTCTGAGCTTCCTTGCACTTCCTATTTATTTCATTCCTTAGCGACTTCTATAATCGATCAACTGAAGTAGTTCTTGTGTTATCCATGGTTTCTACGCAGTTACCTCTTTGTAGCTATGTTTTTCTCTACAACTTCTGTGATTGTTCTTTTTAAATATGACCATTCCTCTTCAACTGTACTGCGTAATGAGCTATTCATTATTGCTGTATATATAGCCTTAGAGAACGTCAAGCGTATTTTGTCATTCCTTAGTACTTCAGTATCCCACTTCTTTGCATATTGATTCTACCTGAATAATTTCTTAAACTTCAGCCTATTCTTCATCATCACTACGACATGTTGATCTGAGTTTATATCTGCTCCTGAGTACGCCTTACAATCCAGAATCCGATTTCGAAGTCTCTGTCTGACCATGATGTAATCTAACTTAAATCTTCCCGTAACACCCGGCTTCTCCTTTCGTGATTCTTGAACAGAATATTCGCTACCACTAGCTGAAATTTGTTTTAGAACTCAATTAGCCTTTCTACTCTCTTATTCCTTGTTGCAAGCCCATGTGCTCCTGTAATCTTTTCATTTGCTCCTTCCCGTACAACTGCATTCCAGTCCCCCGTGATTGTTAGATTTTAATCTCCCTTTACGTACTGTATTACCCTTTACATATTCTCATAGACTTTCTCTGTCTCATCATCTCCAACTTGCGGCGTTGGCATATACACCCGAACTATCGTTGGTGTTGGTTTGCTGTCGATTCTGATAAGAACAACCCTATCACTGAACTCTTCACAGTAACACACTCTCTGCCCTACCTTGCTGTTCATAGCGAATGCTACTCCCGTTGTACCATATCCTGCAGCTGTTGATATTGCCTATACTCATGTGACCAGAAATACTTGTCTTCTTACCATTTCACTTCACTAACCCCTACTATACCTAAATTGGGCTTTAGCATTTCCCCGGCCGCGGTGGCCGTGCGGTTCTAGGCGCTGCAGTCCGGAACCGCGGGACTGCTACGGTCGCAGGTTCGAATCCTGCTTCGGGCATGGATGTGTGTGATGTCCTTAGGTTAGTTAGGTTTAAGTAGTTCTACGTTCTAGGGGACTGATGACCTAAGATGTTAAGTCCCATAGTGCTCAGAGCCATTTTTTTTTTAGCATTTCCCTTTTTCAGATTTTCTAGCCTCCCCAACACGTTCAAGTTTCTGACATTCCACGCCCGGACTCTTAGAACGTTATCCTTTCGTTGGTTATTCAACGTTTTTCTTATGGTCACCCCCTTGGCAGACCACTCCCGGAGATCCGAATGGGGGACTATTCCGGAATCTTTTACCACCGGAGAGATCGTCATGACACATTTTTAATTACAGGCCACATGTCCTGTGCATACACGTGTCTTTAATGCAGTGGTTTCCATTAGCTTCTGCATCCTCATGCCGTTGATCATTGCTGATTCTTCCGCCTTCAGAGGCTTTTTCCCACCATAAGTACGAGAGAGTGTTCTGAACCTCTGTAGGCTCCTCCGCTTTGACAGGGCAGTTGGAAGAATGTGGGTGGCTTCTTATGCCAGAAGTCTTCGGCCGCCAATGCTGATTATTAATCAAAATTCAAGCAGTGGCTGGTTTCTAACCCGAAACCGAAGACTTTTTGATTGTTAATCAAAGGCGCTATCCAGTTTTTTCCTTACAAAACTCGAACGCTAACCATTTTTTTTCACGGGGATGAACGGACCCGGTCAGTTTCAGGCCGGGTGGAGACAAGGTGTGCAGGGGTTGAAACCCAAGACCTGGCCACGATGCCTTCCCCCCGCCTGTCACTGTGCTGGTCCATCGCATGGACATGGTACTAGGTCGCTTTTTTAATTTCACGTTTTTTATTCATTTTTTTATTTTCTGAAACTTTTTCTTTATTTTTGTTGTTATTTGTTTCATGAAAAGAAAATTTGAGAGAAAAAATCCACAATTCTGGGTCTCAAAAAGAAACTTTTCCTCTAGGAAGAACACAATGAAAAAAGGCTCCAGAGAAAAAAAAGCTATCCAATTCCTTGACGGTTAAAGGGAAGGTGCAACATCTTGGCAAACAGAGCATGATAACGTGAAAGGCTCTGCCAATTCCAATGAGCGTTCACCATATATTGACGAAAAACAAGGGGGTCGGGGACGTTATCAAACCTGACTACATAGTAGGCATAGTGTCCGAGGAGCCAAACGATCAAATTAGTCTTGGTCCGCGGGAAAACGGAAAAGTCGGGACACAGAAGTAGTTCAACCGAGAAATCTGGTGAGGAGAGCCAGTTTTCGGCGAATCCAGTGCCAGTGTTCTCGTCCACAAGAGACAAACCTGTGTGGTAATGTATCAGGTTGATGACATGTGTCACAAAGACCAGTCGGACTATGACGATTGCGATGGAGGCGTTCGTCGGTCGGGATCAGATTGTGAATGACCCTACACCACGATGACGCAACTTCCATCCGGAGGATAGGAAGACTTACGTGAAACCACACTGCTTTCCAGGATATCATTGGCGCCGCCATTTCAACTAGGGAGAGGGATGATTGTACTCCCCAACGAGAAAGCAAGGGTCTGGTGGTAAGGTGTGTCACTGATAAAATGTCACCTCCCAGAAGACTGATTATACTATAAAACGTGCCGCAGTTTAGAGTTGATTCAGCCAACATTGGCAGGCGGAGTCAGACCCGCCAGAGAAGACACGTAAATAAGCAAGATGTAATAGAATGAGTTGCTCGAGTACATGTTAAAATGGTACGCCGTGTAAACAATACAGAAGCCTTCATTTTGACATTGGGAAGTCCCAAACCTCCAAGGGGACGGGGCCTTGCAACCACTTCCTACTGAAGTCGAAAAATATGTCTTTTCCATAGGAAACGACCGGACATTTGCATCACTTTGAGCGCCATCATCATGGGGAGCGGGAATATTTGTGCAACGCAGTACACTTTGCTGAAAATGTAGTAATCTAAGATCCGCACTTTGTGAAGAAGACTAAAGGAACGGCGTTCGTGCTTACGAATTGCTACTCGTACTTGTATTCGGTTCGTCCCCTCCCACCAATTGAGTGCAGCCATTTTCATCGCACAGCGATCCATAGTAATTCCCAACAATTTATGGCGAGCAACAACCATTGTCCATGGAATGACATCTTGAAAACCTTGCAGTGGTAATAGGGTACATTTCCGTTCATTAATGCGGGCCCCAAAGAGAGAGCATAAGGAATCCAATATGTCCTTGAACAAGGATATATCACCGACATGACGTAGCAATACCATAACATCATCCGAATACCCTCGTCCGAGGAGGCCAGCGACTTAGTTGATCAGCAATACGACAATCAAAGGTTCTAAGAAAAAGACAAAAAGCGACATGGAGAGGGGGCTACCCTGCGGTAAGCCCCGTCGGATGGTGATCTGGGGAGTAAGTTGTCCGTTCACAACCACAGATGCGTGAATGCCAGTAAAAAGATTCAATAATACCCGACAAGCAGTATGACTGAGATCAGAGGCATAAGTCGCTGGAGCCACCGAGAGACGTACCGAGCGAGGTGGCGCAGTGGTTAGCACACTGGACTCGCATTCGGGAGGACGACGGTTCAATCCCGTCTCCAGCCATCCTGATTTAGGTTTTCCGTGATTTCCCTAAATCGCTTCAGGCAAATGCCGGGATGGTTCCTTTGAAAGGGCACGGCCGATTTCCTTCCCAATCCTTCCCTAACCCGAGCGTGAGCTCCGTCTCTAATGACCTCGTTGTCGACGGGACGTTAAACACTAGCCACCACCACCGAGAGACGTCCCGGCATTCGACTGCAGAAGATAGAATCGTGCGCCCAGGCACACAGCTTTGGTGGACGGCAAGAATTTTCTCTAACAGTATCGACAAACGGCTATTAACCGCCAGGGCTACAGTTTTGTAATTGAAATTAAGTACTGTGATCGGACGGAAATTATCGATGTCTGGACGTCCGGTTGTCTTCGGAACTAGAACGATTTTACCAACCTTGAAGGGGTCAGAAATCCAATCCCCCCCCCCCCCCCCCCGGATAACCTCATTTACCAGCGACGTAATGGTATCACCTATAAGAGGCCAAAAATCTACATAAAATTCCTTGGAATACCGACGAGTCCTGGCGATTCTTGCGATGGTGAATCAGCAATAAGGCGATATATATCATCGGTAGTGAAGCCACTTGGAAAGCCATCATTTAATGCTGGAGTAACCACGCAATCAAGGAGAGGAGTAAACCCATCAGGGGCAATCGTATCAGTTGTAGGGTGATTATAAAGATCAGTCAAGTAATTATAGATAGCTGTGGAAGTTTCACGTTATGATTTCAGTATGTAACCATCGGTGTGAGCAATGAACTTGAAATATGCTCGTTTTCGACACGTCCGCAACCGGATAAGGTGATATAAGGAGGTCAGTTCATCCTGTAGGATTTTGATCGCACCCTGAGTCCTTCCAGTTGTTGCCTCTGTAAGTGAAGAAGTTTCGCCTTAAGATGGTGGACATCCATAATCCGTGAGGGAGCTTGACGGGAACTGTCATAAAGTTGACTCAAGACGGAATAATAAAATTAACGTTTTCCGGAGCAAAGGTTTGGCATGCCCCGACCACCATTCCATAAGAGAAGGATAACGGTCCAGCAAACGCAAGCTACGGGTCCAACCGTGTCTAACGATAATCTCGAGGGAAGAACCCTTAAAGAGGGAGGTGTTCATCGTCCAGGGGAGGTGATACAGTTTTACTGGTTGCGGCACATGATTTGAAGTTACAACTACGGCGCATTGATCAGTGGAACAAGTGGGTATCACGTCTATCGTTAACAGCTGTCCACATAAAGAATCAGAAAGATAGAAGTGATCGAGGCTGCTGCTGGAAGTAGCTGTAAAACGTGTATATCTGTCTAGAATGGTATACTGACAGATCCACGCATCGCATATCTGCGAAGAGTGCACCAAGTCGAATAGTTCCTTACTGAAATTAAAATTAGGGATCTTATTCTCAGGACGGAACACAAATAAAATCTCCGCCTAGCAGACGTTTCTGCGAAGTTTCACGAAATAGATCAACAATATCCTCTTTATAAAAACGCCCATGATCTGTGGAATGGCCAGATCCTGAAGGAGAAAAAGGTCATAAAAATTGCATCCTCTTCCTCGGCCAAGTAGAAAAGCCAGGAGTAGAAAAATGGTCAAATAAGACCTCTTGCAAAAATATCACGTCTCCACTCGAATCGTAAATAAATTGCTGCAGCGCCGCAACTCTAAGCTCGGAACTAATTCCGTTTACATTCAGGGTAAGACAGGTATTTATTACAAGACTAGACAGTTTATTGCTTGCAAGTGACCTTTAACAGTCCATGGCAGAGTCAACGGATGAATCTGAATGTGAAGAGGTGGATTCCTATATTCCACCCTCTTTCTATTTTCTCTTTTTTCGCGATGACGCGCGCTCAGGTTGAAAGTATTTTGTTGCGGCTGTGCGGGAAGGCGACTGCCACAAGAGGAAACTTGGGGGTTCCTGCGGAAATTCAGTATCAGGTACAGGAGATACACCCCAATCTTCCACAATTGGGTAGTGCGGCTCCTGGGAATCAACAAAAATGGAAACTGACGATACGTCTTTTACCGCCACCACATGTCGAACTGGAACAGTTGTACCGAACTGGTTCTGATCAGCAGCGGTCTGTGGAATGCTTTCCCCACACGGGGGCACAGAAGAAGGGTGGGAATAAGTTACAGACACAAGGATGTCTGGTAGGACTGAAGGTAGAGAACGGAGTCCCAGAGTTCTCGACCTCAGGAGTTACATCTGAGGCTAGACGCTTTCGAATCTTAAACAGCAACCGACATGTTATCATCCGGTTTGAATTAGGGGAAGGAAGAGGCCTCCACCAACGGAATCTTCGCAGTCGAGAGGAGAAGGGAAAAGGAATGCTTGGTTAGGCACAATGGCTGTCACTTGGGGAACCAGGTCCGCTAAAGTTAGCCTTTTAAGTTGTTCATAAGTCTATTTTAAGACCGTGACACGACACTGACAATTTGTACGGAGATGTCCACTCTCATTACATATAAAATAAGTCCCTTCTTGTCCTGTGTAAACTATATGTAGCCGGAATCCACATATCTGCAAATGAGAGGTAATATTTTGTTTGACGATGATGTCCACGGATCTAACTCCATTACAGACTCGTAAACTATGTTGAGCGGACCACCGTTCCCGCCGCATCTTCCGTGTATCTCTAAACGGAAACAGGACGGTCTTGAGGAAACTGTCTTCAGCTTCGGGCGGAAGGTTAAACACCTAACATTTGTATATTCTACCTCCGCGTTCGTCAGAATAACCATTCTATTAGAGTCATCGCGATGAGTGAAAGGGACTCCTTGTCCATGTCAAAGAAGAAGCCTGTCAATCTGAAGCGGGTGTATAAACCTGAAGCAAAACGCATACGATTCTGAATCGAAGTAAGCCGTGTTAACGTGTTCTGAACTGATCTTGATTGTATCTACACTGAAGAGCCAAAGAAACTGGTACACATGCCTAATATCGAGTAGGGCCCCCGCGAGCACGAAGAAATGCCACCAAACGGCGTGCCATGGGCTCGACTAATGTCCGAAGTAGTGCTGGAGGGAACTGACACCATGAAACCTGCAGCGTATCCATAAATCTGTAAGAGTTTGAGGAGGGAGATTTCTTCAGAACAGCACGTTGCAAGGCATCCCAGATGTGCTCAATAACGTTCGTGTCTGAGGAGTTTGATGGCCAGCGGAAGTGTTTAAACTCAGATGAGTATTCATGTAGCCACTCTGTAGAAATTCAGGACGTGTGGGGTGTCACATTGTGCTTTGGAATTGCCCAAGTCCGTTGGAATGCACAATGGCCATGATTCGATGCAGGTGAACAGACAGGATGCTTACGTACGTGTCACCTGTCACAGTCGTATCTAGATATATCAGGGGTCCCATATCACTCCAACTGCACACGCCCCACATCATTACAGAGCCTGCATCAGCTTGAACAGCCCCTGCTGTCATGCAGGGTTCGTGGATTCACGAGGTTGTCTCCATACCCGTACACGTCCATCCACTCGATGCAATTTGAAACGAGACTCGTTCGACCAGGTAACATGTTTCCAGCCATCAACAGTCCAATGTCGGTGTTGACGGGCCCAGGCGAGGCGAAAAGCTTTGTATGGTGCAGTGATCAAGGGTACACGAGAGAGGTCTTCGGCTCCAAAAGCCCACATCCATAATGTTTCGTTGAATTGTTTTCACGCTGACAATTATTGATGGCCCAGCAATTTGCGGAAGGGTTACACTTCTGTCATGTTGAACTATTCTCTTCAGTCGCCGTTGATCCTGTTCTTGCAGGAGCTTTCTCCGGCAGCAGTGATGTCGGAGATTTGATGTTTTACCGGAATCCAGATATTCACGGTACACTCGTGAAATGGTCGTACGGGAAAATCCCCACTGCATCGCTACCTCGGAGATAGCTCGTGGGCCGACTGTAACATCACGTTAAAACTCACTAAAATCTTGATAACCTGCCATTGTAGCAGCAGTAACCGATCTAACAACTGCGCTAGACACTTGTCTTATATAGGCTTCTCTGACCGCAGCGCTGTATTCTGCATGTTTACATATCTCTGTATTGGAATATGCATGTCTACAACAGTTTCTATGGCGCTTCAGTGTACAAGCCACTCACGTATTTCTAACGAACTCGGCTGCACGTGACGCGTGGACCTGTTAGAGCTGGCGGTACTGTGATGATGATGGAGACGGTTTTAAGGGCGCACGACGACAAGGTCTTCAGCGTCCACTCAGTAACAGATTGAGACAGGTGTCACGAAAAGACTCAGAACAGTAAGATTAAACAGAACATAACACACAGGAAACAAGCTTGGAAAACTATGTGCCTACCCACACCGAAGCGTGGGACGAAGCATGCCGTCAGCAGTGAAACATGGACAACTCAGGAAGAAATTGGTAGAGGGAGCTAAAGCCATATAGCAGATGGTAGTGGCTGGCTGACCGCAAGGAGAAGGGGAGGAGCCAGCCACTGTGCAAAACACTAAAACCTCCAGCCTAAAAGTTTAGGCCAGAGTCCAGAAACATCACAAAACTTTAAAACCCTAGACACGTCTCATCATCAGCTAAAACACAGGGCAGATCCCTATCAACTTGTGCTTCTGCCCTTGCATCACGATATGAAATGCAGTCTGTTAAAATGTGCCGGACAGAGATATGCACACCACAAGCATCACAAATCGGGGGATCCTCCCGCCGTAATAGAAAGCTATGTGTGAGAGGACAATGCCCAATCCGAAGACGCGTGAGGGTCACTTCTTCCCGCCTGAGCACCCGGCAGGAGGAACGCCACGGCCGAGTTGTTGACTTCACCAACCGCAGTTTATTGGCCGTCACCGCCAGCCATTCTTCCTCCCACAACTCCATGCACTTCTTGTGGACTGCAGAAATGATGATGATGATGTCGTGTGACGAGGGCCTCCCGTCGGGTAGACCGCTCGCCTTGTGCAAGTCTTTCGATTTGAAGCCACTTCGGCGACTTGCGCGTCGATGGGGATGAAATGACGATGATTAGGACAACACAACACCCAGTCCCTGAGCGGAGAAAATCTCCGACCCAGCCGGGAATCGAACCCGGGCCCTTAGGACAGTGCAGAAATGACAGACTGCAAGGGAATAGGACACTGGACCACATCCTGCTCTCTGCAGGCCTCCTTGAGAGCCCGAGCGGCCTGATCATTGCCCCATATTCCTACATGACCAGGCACCCAGCAGAAGGACACCTCCTTACCCCGTCGTTGGAGCAAGTATAGTTCGTCATATATCAGCTGTGCGTGGAATGTTCCTGGGACACATGAACGATATCACGGCGCAAGATAACGCGGCGTCAAATCAAGTCACAAACACGAGACACCACTGAGGATAAACGAGGAAGCTGTCGCAGCGCAACGATAGGGACAGAAACTGGCGGAACCTTCTAGCCCAGCGCGCGAAGCGGGAGTGACGCTAGGATGTGTAGGCCACGAGTGGTGTAAGTCGGGAGGACTTGTACTGTACCTGAGGGCAGGGCGCTCGCTGCCGGTGGAGGAGACGGTGGTGTGGGGCGTGGAGTCGGGGTCCCAGCAGGCGGCGATGGAGAAGCGCGACCCGCTGGTGGGCTCGACCGCCTCCACGGACACGCGCAGCGTGGCCTCCTGCCAGCGGCGCAGCTGCGCCTGGCGCTGCTCGCGCGTCGGCTCGGCCGCCGCCTGCCCCTCTCGCGTCCAGGGCGCGGGGTCCGGACCCGAGGCGGCGTACTCGGGCTGCGCGCCCGGCCGGTTGCGGCCCGCCATCGCACGGATCTCGCCCGGCGACGGGTTCCTGTCCCAACCAGCGCAGCCGTCACACGGGCCCAACACACTCGCTCAACGGATTTCTGAAACAAGAATCTTATACGACGGTGGTTTCATAACTCTGGCAAATCTCCAAAAAAGAATAGGGTACATTTTGTTGCGCCTTCGTGGTTGGTAAGATCGATTATTCCAAGGATCGTATACAGAGTTTCGACAATGTGCAGCTTACAGTTCATTGTTGACACTCGTCTGGACTGGTCAGTGTGTCGACTGCAATTGAAAACAGTTTACTGCTGTTACACTAATGGCCATTAAAACTGCTACATCAAGAAGAAATGCAGATGATAAACGGGTATTCATTAGACAAAGATATGATACTAGAACTGACATTGATTACATTTTCATGCAATTTGCCTGCATAGATCCTGAGAAACCAGTACCCAGAACAACCGCCTCTGGTCGTAATAACGGCCTTGAAACACCTGAGTCAAACAGAGCTCGGATGGCGTGTACAGGTACAGCTGCCCATGCAGCTTCAACACGATACCACAGTTCATCAAGAGTAGTGACTGGCGTATTGTGACGAGCCAGTTACTCGGCCACCATTGACCAGACGTTTTCAATTGGTGAGAGATCTGGAGAATGTGCTGGCCAAGGCAGCAGTCGAACATTTTCTGTATCCAGAAAGGCCCGTACAGGACCTGCAACATGCGGTCGTGCATTATCCTACTGAAATGTAGGGTTTCGCAGCGATCGAATGAAGCGTAGAGCCACGGATCTGAAATGTAATGTCCACTGTTCAAAGTGCCGTCAATGCGAACAAGAGGTGACCGAGACGTGTAACCAATGGCACCCCGTACAATCACCCCGGGTGATACGCCAGTATGGCGATGACGAATACACGCTTCCAATATCCGTTCACCGCGATGTCGCCAAACACGGATGCGACCATCATGATGCTGTAAACAGAACCTGGATTTATCCGAAAAAATTACGTTTTGCCATTCGTGCACCCAGGTTCGTCGTTGAGTACACCATAGCAGGCGCTCCTGTCTGTGAGGCAGCGTTAAGGGTAACCGCAGCCATGGTCTCAGAGATGATAGTCCATGCTTCTGCAAACGTCGTCGAAATGTTCGTGCAGATGGTTATTGTGTTGCAAACGTCCCCATCTATTGACTCAGGGATCGAGACGTGGCTGCACGATCCGTTACAGCCATGCGGATAAGATGCCAGTCATCTCGACTGCTAGTGACACTAGGCCGTCAGGATCCAGCACGGCGTTCCGTATTACTCTCCTGAACCCACCGATTCCATATTCTGCTAACAGTCATCGGATGTCGACCAACGCGAGCAGCAATGTCGCGATACGATAAACCGCAATCGCGATAGGCTACAGTCTGACCTTTACCAGAGTCGGAAAGGTGATGGTACGCATTTCTCCTCCTTACACGAGGCATCAGAACAACGTTTCACCAGGCAACGCCGGTCAACTGCTGTTTGTGTATGAGAAATCGGTTGGAAACTTTCCTCATGTCAGCAAATTGTTGGTGTCGCCACCGGCGCCAAGCTTGTGTGAATGCTCTGAAAAGCTAATCATTTGCATATCACAGCATCTTCTTCCTGTCGGTTAAATTTCGCGTCTGTAACACGTCATTTTGTGGTGTAGCAATTTTAATGGCCAGTAGTGTATTAAAGATTTTAATTTGAAGGGTTGGACTGCCACGCAGATCACAACAGAATTGGATGAACTTCACACGGGCTTTGCGTCATCATCATAGACAATTTAATTTTGGTTTAGTGAATTTAAACGTGGTCGGACAAGCACCGAAGACGAAGCATGCTCCAGCCGTCCAAGTGAGGTCACCACAAAAGCAACTACTGGCACCGCGGTTGTTTACGGTGGACCAAAAGCGCAACCGGAACAACATTTCAACACAACGTCTGGCGATGTTTAACCACAGTCCGCAAGACTGTCTGCCCCGATTTTTAACTGTTGATGAAACCTCGATGATCCATTTTTACATACCAGAATGAAAACGGAAGTCATAAGAATTGACAAAGGCTGGTGAAAGTGCACCGAAGAAAAATTGGAAATTTGTGGTAAGTTCCTATGGGATCAAACTGCCGAAGTCAGCGGTCCCTAGGCTTTCACACTGTTTCATTTAACTTAAACTAACTTACGCTAAGGACAACACACACACCCATGCCCGAGGGAGGACTCGAACCTACAGCGGGGGGAAGCCGCGCGAACTGTGGCAAGGGGCCCTAGACCACACGACTACCCCACGCTGCTGCACCGAAAAAGAGAGAGACTATTTTGTCAGCCCGTAACGTGATGACCACTGTCTTTTTTTTTCAATGAACAATTCTCTTAGATTGCTTGGAAAAGGCACAACCATAACTGAACCGTATTATGTTTTACTGCTGGGTCGTTTGAAATTTACGTTGGCTGGCTGAAAAATGACCAATGTTGACACGGCAAACGGGACTCGTTCACCAGAATAATGCTCCATCTACACATCAGCGATAACAATGGCAAAGTGCATGAACTGAGCTTTGATTCCTCATCCACCCGTTTCACCACACTTAGCCCCAAGTGACTTCTCCCTTTCCTCTAATTCGAAAATTGACTTGCTTGAAATAAATTTTCATAAAATGTGAAAGTGATAGTTGCAGTCAATGAGTATTTTGCAGAGTTTGACAGATCCTTTTTATCCAACGGGTTGAAAAAATTGGACCAAGTGTATATCCATCGAAGGAGAAGTAAGGGAGTTGTTTATGAAATAAAGATTTTTTCTTGCTTTTTTACCAGATTTATCAAACAACACTCGTATCCATACATATTATAAAAATGTATGTCTGTGTATGTTCCACATCTCCTCCTAAACTACCGGACCAATTGAAACCAAACACATATCATTTACTGTCTGGAAATCATCGAAAGGTGGAGTTGGCGGCGGGGGTGACAAAGCAGTGTAGCCCACGACGCGGGAATACTTGACGCATCTAGGAGTTGAGAATTGGAGCACAAAGAAACTTACAACAAACTTTCTACATAGTTTCAGACCTTCACCAAACATTTTTTCGCTAACAACCCATGCAATATGATGAAAGGAAAAAATTTCATCGCTTCAAATGGCTCTGAGCACTATGGGACTCAACTGCTGTGGTCATAAGTCCCCTAGAACATAGAACTACTTAAACCTAACTAACCTAAGGACATCACACACATCCATGCCCGAGGCAGGATTCGAACCTGCGACCGTAGCGGTCGTGCGGTTCCAGACTGTAGCGCCTTTAACCGCTCGGCCACTCCGGCCGGCGAAAATTTCATCGCCTAGTACATTTTCCCTGTTCGTGCAATAAAACTGTCGCATCTTGCATGATGTTCCAAATTATTACTTCTTTGCTAGTAGCTCCATTAGCAACACATTTCGCAGACAGTAGCCCCATATACCACTGGATGTATCAGCACAGTTATATAATTGTATGATACATAGTTCAGGGGATAGGACGTCATAAACATTGAGCTGCATGAAAAGGAAACTGCAGAGCGAAATTCGCTAGAGATACAGGTAAAAATATATGTACATATACGTGTGAAATATATGTGACAACTGCGTGCACGGGCAAAGCCACCAATAAGAAGCTCATTCTAAGCTCCTGGAACGATTTCAACCAAATTAGATACACATATTAGTTACGATCTGGAAAGAAATACTGTGATGGTAAGAACCACCAGCCTCCTATCGAAATGGGCCTGATAACGTGGAGAGAGAAGGAGAGGACGGAGGAGGTGGACAGCCAGAGAGAAGGAAGAAAGAGATTGACACAGGTAGGGGGAGGAGCAAATGTTCAAAGAGAGAAGGATATGGACAGGGAGAGGGGAGAGGATCAGATGGAAAGAGAAAGGAAACACAAAAAATGGTCAGAGAGGAGAGGGAAGTGGAGATGAACAGCGGGAGGGGTGAGGAGGAGAGGACAGAGGGGGGGCGGGGGGGGGGGGGGAAGTAGGGGATCGGATGAAGTGGAAGAGCTGGACAAAGACATTTGATCAAATATTCATCATATTTCGTTCACAAAGACATTTTACGTGGTTTAGAAAGGGGTATCACACTGTTCTCAACTATTTCTTTATAGTTCCTTCAGAATGGCGTGATATCAACTGAGAAATTACTAATTTAATGCTGTTGTTTCATGGTCGCCAGTCACTAAACGATACAGTGATTTTTCCGACACAAATACAAAATGTAATTAAACTAGTATCCTTCCTCTTGTTAATTTTAACATATAATAAAAACATATTATATAATAACATACGATAATAAAAGCTGAGTGTAATGTAATGCGTATAGTTTACTGGAGCCGAATCGTACCATCGGAATCCTTTAAGACCAGAAATAAATAGTGACCTGACGTGTTTAAGTTCAAAAGGAACTGGTTGTGGGTACGGTATATCTGTATGCTTGCCAAACACTTTCTGAGGCTTTACGTCGATTGTCATTTGTTGCGCAGATTTCTTTACGAATTTCGAACTCATTTTAATAATTCAAAACTAGGCAGTGGTTTTACATTCTTGGACATTATTCTTACAAAAGACCTTTCGATCTTGTCCTTGTTTCTATGCTTTACTGCGACATTCAGTTCTCTAGCACGTCCGCCTTCACGTGTATGTCTTAACACACGTGCAGCACATGTTCCATTAGATTTAGCACAAAACTCAGTTCCTATTCACTTTCAGCTAACACTGCTGCATCATTAACGAATCGTATTGTGTTAATTTTCTGTCCTTGACAAACAATATAAGTTCTTTAATTCCCTTTTGAAAGAGCAAACAAACATCAGTGGTTACCGCGAATTTGCTTACATGTTTCCTGGTTTTGACTTATTATACAAATATGTAAGTGCAGACTATTGTAATTCGCTATTGTAATTCATTTCCATCTCCCTTCCAAAAAAAAGAAAAAACTTTTTGTTTCAAACCAGATTAGAAAACACCTATTCATATTGATGGCGCCGCAATAATCTCGGACATACCACCTCCTCTCCTTTGCATTTTGAATTTGCTTCTCCACCCCGTATACACGACACAGTATGGTTTCACACTGTGTATATACATGTCAGCCGCTTGCAGTAAACACGCTTTCTTTGATCAAATATATTGTGGCCCTAGGTTTGATCAAATAAATTTGACGAAAGACAATATTTGACAAAAGTTCCCTATTACACCAAGTCAAATATATTTGACAAAGTAGCTTTGTCAAAGAAATTTGACAGTCAAATACCGGCCTATGACAGGAACATTAATTATTGCTGCAGGTAGGCGTCGACTAGTCGTCAAGTAATGTATGACCGTAACGTTTGGAATGTTTTTTAATTGCTACAAATGATTCGTCAAATTATATAAGTATATTTTCCGTTTATGATAAGTAAGATTATATTTGATCCTAAAATACAGGGTGTTCGGAAATTTCCGTTAAAATTCCTAGGACTTGTAGGTAGAGGGGAATGAGTGCATAATTTTTTGAATAGGATCCCTTGTCCGATTTCAGTTCAGATGTGTAACGCGACCACGTCTGCTGAGGGAAAGAGGAAAGTGTCAGAGCTGCTTGTTCTGGTGTGCAAAAGATGTAGGATGACCTGCTCTACCTGATGTAGACCGTCACCTGATGTCACTTAACGCTTGTGTTGTTGAGAGGTTCCTGTGGAGACAGAGAAAGATCTTCTGGCACGAGTTCTGGCCGCTACACTAGAAACTGAAGAGACACCAGCTGGTATGCGGAGTGTGCACCACAACTTGCTTCGCAGGTAAAAAGTCTGACTCGTTGGCGGTCGCCAAATCGAGCCGGTGTTGTAATGCACCAGTACTGTTCTGCACGTGCATTGTGCTGCGTTATTTTTTGTTTTGGAATAATGTAAGCACGTAATGTTTAAGTGTCAATACAAACAAATGTCCTTAAGTGATAAATGGATGGTTTTCTATGTTTCCTTTCGAACTGTTGCTTAATAATTACACTGCGTCATACCTGACTCAGTTCCTCAAGCAGAAGTGGATGAATTGAACACCTTAACTGAAACCGTCGTAGAACGGAAACGATACGTTTCCGGACATGGGTTCCTATTAAAAATATTATGTACTCATTCCCCTATACAAGTCCTAAAACTTTGTAATGGGAATTTCCGAACACCCTGTGTAAGTACTTATATGAAGGAAACCAAGACGTCCGCAGCTCGTGGTCGTGCGGTAGCGTTCTCGCTTCCCGCGCCAGGTCCAAAAATGGTCCAAATGGCTCTGAGCACTATGCGACTTAACTTCTGAGGTCATCAGTCGCCTAGAACTTAGAACTAATTAAACCTAACTAACCTAAGGACATCACACACGTCCATGCCCGAGGCAGGATTCGAACCTACGACCGTAGCGGTGACGCGGTTCCAGACTGAAGCGCCTTTAACCGCACAGCCACACCGGCCGGCCCGCGCCCGGGTTCCCGGGTTCGAGTCCCGGCGGGATCAGGGATTTTCTCTGCCTCGTGATGACTGGGTGTTGTGTGATGTCCTTAGGTTAGTTAGGTGTAAGTAGTTCTAAGTTCTAGGGGACTGATGACCATGGCTCAGAGCCATTTTTGAAACCAACACACCGGTACCCGGAATCAAGGTTTTTCAGATGTTTGTATTCTGTCACTTCTCAAATAATTTTATTCGTTCACTAAGTTACTTCCCAAGATAAATATTCCGGACACTAAACACAAACAAATGACTTTCATATTCATATGGTCTATGTATGGTTTGTGAAACCTATTCTCCGGCAGTGGAGTAGTTCCTTCCAGCAACAGTTGGCACAGGAAGTGCTAGTAACATGCGTCCAAAGTTGGAGTTGCCCTCAAAGGATAGTTCCCTCCTCCAGTCTTCCATCGATTCGGAAATGTCTTGTTCTGTAAAAGACTGCATTAGCCGGATGGGTATAAAATCGTACGAATGGTTATAAATAATATAAAAGCACTATTTTACCTTGACTGCTATCAAACGTCTGAATGAAGCTTAGTGGACCCAGTCCAGGGCACAAGAAACGCTCTCACAAGTGTGAGGGATTTTAGTCAGTGTGACAGTATGTTCTGTAGACAGCAGACAAATAGGTCACCTCCTGAATAATCTTCCATTTTTATCAGTAAACTTCGTTGTGCTGAGAGTTTTGTGTTGCACAGACGACGTTTGCTCAGGAATTCTACATGCTGTCATATGACAAGAGCTAGTGATACATCCTGAATATTTTTGAGTGTTGCTGTGGATGCATCAACTACATTCGGTACCAACAATAAGGATTGGGAGCCTCTATGTTTCAGTATGAAAGAAGATGAACACAACGCTGAAAGGGTCAAACAGTTCATCAGCTTACAACAGTTTTACGGACGTCACAGTATCATTATCGCAAAAATTTCATGTACTTTGGGTCTGATTGTGGCCAATCTTAGTGATTAAAAAACGCTGAGTGCAGCATCACTAAAAAACCCATTGACGATTCTTTTTATATATTACGATGTTGGGCTAGTTTGTGCTGGAAGTTCTTTGTACTAGAACGAGCACCAAATTTCAGATATTCTCCAACGTAGACTGTTATGATCTGCAAACGCTTCCGAAGCGATATGAGGGCATTGGGACAGATGGGCAAAACAGAAGTTTGGAAGCAGTTACTGCACTGGTGAAAGGTCCACTGAACTGTCAACGGAACTATAGGACGTCATAAAGCATTGAAAGGACGTCATTTTAATTCCACTGTTTTGTTACATGCTGTCTTGTGGATAATACATGGATGACTAGCAATTATAAGGAGTTCACATGCAGATCATGCTGGTTTGGTAGATTTTGCATTGGTGATATTCCACGCTGGAGAACATTGGAGATTTCAAGAACTACTGGATTATTTCAGAAAACATTGTGCAGAGTTCTTTCTACAGACAAGCTACACATGACTCCATGTTGCAAAAGAAGTATCTAATAAGGTATTAAGAACAGTTGCAGTGCCTGCTGCTTATGAAGGAGGCACGTTTCGTTTCCTTGACCTGTGTTATCCCACTACATCAATTTACACGGTCTGACAAAGCCGTGAAGCACCCAGAAGATATGGTCGGATGTCAATATAACTTGGTACTAAAAATGTTCAAATGTGTGTGAATTCCTATGGGACCAAACTGCTGAGGTCTTCAGTCACTTATGCTGAGAACAACGGGCACACGCGCCCCCGCGCGCGCTCTTGGAAGGACTCGAACCCCCGGCGGGAGGGGCCGCGCAATCCGTGACATAGCGCCCTTAACCATGTGGCCACTCAGCGCGGCTAACTTGGTACTCGTTCATATCATTGGCAGTTGTGAAAATGATTAGAGTTGCAATTCTCTGTGACACCTAGGACGGCCACCAGGGTGTATTAGTGCTGTTCGTGTCTGGTGTGTTATACAGGCCTGGTCGGGTGTATACAGGGTGGTCCACTTAAACATTCCAACGCAAATATCTGTGGAACTACAATATATATCGAAAAACGACTTTCACGGGTATGAATGTAAGGCAGGGGCTCATGAAAGTAAATATTTTGAGACATTCTCAGACGAAAGCAAATATTTTCAACGCAAACCTCTGTTTCTTTAAATGGACATTCCGTATTACTTCTTACGTAATCAAAAATATGAAAAATTGCCAAAATAATGGCACTGATTGGATCGCAATGCGTCGGTTACATCCAGAGAAATTGCAAAGCGAAGTTGACTCTTGAAATACACGAAACTCTCCGCAATTGCACATTCTGACATGCAGGCGAGGACCCAATGTTGCTCATAATCGTGTTGTGATTGACGTACCACGATGTAACAAACGTTGTATCTGTTGCTATCTACACCGTTATTAAGTGAACTTAAAAACAATACAGATGTCCAGTCGCATAAGAACCATTTAACCCTCTGTTAGATCTTTGGTCAGCCATTAATTACATTTACCCTTGCTGGTGACATTCGAGTTTTCTAGTACTTTAGTAAAGATCAAAAAAGCACGAACGAGTAAACCCTTTGAGAAGAAAATTAAGATGATGATGCGCCCTGTTTAGAACAGTCTCGGCCTCAGGATCTCTGGAAATTATGGTTCAAATGGCTCTAATCACTATGGGACTTAACTTCTGAGGTCATCAGTCCCCTAGAACTTAGAACCATTTAAACCTAACTAACCTAAGGACATCACACACATCCATGCCCGAGGCAGGATTCGAACCTGCGACCGTAGCGGTCGCACGGCTCCAGACTGTAGCGCAGAGAACCGCTCGGCCACTGCGGCCGGCCCCCTGGAATTTATAATATCCCCTATGAGTGTGGAAGCAATTATATAGGTCAGACCACTCGTACCGTTTCAGACTGCTGTGCAGAACACCAACAGCATATTAAAAATAGAGAACTAGAGAAATCAGCAATTGTGGAGCACAGCGTCACTAAGAAACATAAAATACTGTTTGATGAAAGAAAAATTTTGTCCCATGCCTCCACATACTGGGATTCTGTCATTAAGGAGTCTGTTGAAATAAGAATGAGCGATGAGAACTTTAACCATGAAAGCGGATATTACCTGAGTGGTGCATGGAAACGAGCACTCGATGCAGAGAAGCAGCAGAGACATTCCTTGCAGTGTTTATGTTTCCACGGAAGCGGTGGCGCCACCAGTGCAAACACTGACACCGTCTGCGACAGCAGTACATAATCGCCGAACAATCAGAAGCCGAACAATCAGAAGCCATCCACAGGCTATATAAGGCCACCATAGCAGCAGCGAAGACAGTCAGTTGCTCCCTACGATGGCGATGGAGGCTATCGTCTAAAGCTCGAGATTTTATCCCAAACTGACGCGGCAAGAAAACCGAGAATGTTTTACGTATGAGTAAGCCCTTTCCTTATTCTTCATTATCTGTGACTAGACATCTCTACTGCTTCCAGTCAACTTTAGTAACAACGCAAATAGCAATAAGTACAGCGTTTGTTGCAACGTTGTACATCAATCACATTGTCATTATGAGCAACATGGTTCACACTTGCATCTCAAGATGTGGAAAAGCGGCGTGTTTCATTTACATCAAACGTCGACTTCGCTCTGAACTCTCTTGGGATGTAATTGACGTATTGCAATGCAACCAACGCCATTCTCTCTGGGAATTTTCATACTATTAATTGCGTAAGAAATAATAGAGTCCACTTTTAAAAAAATGAACGTAGGTTTGCGTTGAAAATTATAGTCGCTTACGTTTTAGAATGTGTCATAGTATTTAATTTGATGAGCTCCTGCCTTCCATATATACCCTTGAAAGTCATCTATTGTGATTCCAGAGATATTTGTACTGAATTGTTTATGTGGGCCACCCTGTATAAGGGGCGTGAAGAGCGTCATATGTCGAGTGATCACTGTGAAGGATAAGGAGATGCAGCAAAAAAAAGGTTCAAATGGCTCGAAGCACTATGGGATTAACATCTGAGGTCATCAGTCCCGTAGACTTAGAACTACTTAAACCTAACTAACCTAAGGACATCACAATCATCCTTGCCCGAGGCAGGATTCGAACCTTTGACTGTAGCAGCAACGTGGATCTGGACTGAAGCGCCTAGAACTGCTCGGCCGGCTGAGATGCAGCATACTTGTCCATTTGACCAGCTGGTCGAATCATGTAAAAGGGCAGGCGCACTTGTCGGCAAGGTTCCGTTCTGTCACTTCTAACTCCCACAAGAGATGATCATCGTGTTGTGCACCAAGCATGTCATAACCCCATCACATGTGCACCTGCCATCCCTAAACAAGCCATCCCGGATCATTGGTCAGAGAGTAGCGGCCGGCCGGTGTAGCCGTGCTGTTCTAGGCGCTTCAGTCTGGAACCGCGCGACCACTACGGTCGCAGGTTCGAATCCTGCCTCGGGTATGGATGTGTGTGATGTCCTTAGGTTAGTTAGGTTTAAGTAGTTCTTAGTTCTAGGGGACTGATGACCTCAGATGTTGAGTCGCATAGTGCTCAGAGCCATTTGAACCATTTTTTTCGGAGAGTAGCAGTAGTTGGACTACTGAAGTCCCTACTCCCCCATAAAGGTCGACATTAACACCACCTGACAGAAAGCTGCATACAAAAATGTGCCACGACCAGGGAGCATGGACTGCTTATTGCATTGTGTTCATGTTACATCATGGTTCTGGACTACACACATGACCATCATTGGCGAGTATGGTAGGGACCTGGGAACAAGTCCCATTCTTCCAATGTTTGGAGAGAACAGTATCACTCTTGGTGTCGTGTTGTAGTGAGCAAACTGGTATGACTTCAGGTCACAGCTGATGGTGATTGAGGGGACTCTGATGACACAACAATGCTCATCCACACATGGCACACATATCTATGAATTGCCTGTGTGATTTTGAGGTGGGCCAGTAAGATCCCCTTATCCATCTGTGATAGTCAATGTGTGGATCCAATTCGAACAATTACTCCATCCCAGTGCCACTATCCAGGATATCAAGGATCAGTTACGACAGTTGTGGGCCAGCTTGCATCAACAATTCCCACCTGAATCAGCACATGAACCCATGTCGGAGGGGGTGCAACTGGTAAGTGGGCTCATACCACCAAGTTATTCGTAAATTTGACTCGATTTTGTAATCATTAAAATAACATCACATGTCCTCTCAACTTCCTCTCAACCCATTAAGTGTCATTTTATTTCCTCCGCACATTGTCAATGATTCACTTTTTTTGTTAGGCAGTGTACATGCAGTGTGAGGTTTAACACCTTCACTTTGTGAACCACCTCCAAAATTTGTTGAAGTTCAATTCGGTAACAGAATGCAACATCATTGTACTACAGGCCTACTGGTGCTCATTCTCGGGAAATTGTCCATTTAAACTTGAGTGTTTATGTTGCGGAATCTCTGTGTGAAAAGAGACAGACTAATTAAAAGCCCTCGAGCTTTCGGAGTCAGAGCGACATAGTCAAGAGAAGCGAACTGCAGCATACTAACGCAGGGCGCGCTCGGTCCTGGCTGCCGCGGCGCCTGGATCGGCGGCGCGCTACGTCGGACCAGCGCCTGCGCAGTCGCAGAAACGAGTCCCGCCAATCAGGGGGCGTCCGAGGCGGACTGCCCGTCCAGTAGCGCCGGCTGCCGTCCTCCGCCTGCCGAGACAAGTGTGCAGCTGTAGCCACCACAATAACTGCGAGACATCATACAAATATGACCGTGAGCTACTGCAGACTTCTCAAAGCGAAGTACAAGGGGCACCCAGAATGTTAACTGAAGCAAAATGTAATAGTCTGAAACGTCCCCTTAGAAAAATTAAGAATGACGTGCTAGTCAACCTCTTACGTTATGTCATTTTCAAACAGCTGAGCAGAACTGAATGTACTCAGATATTTCTCTCTTTACTCATTCTGATCATGACTAAACTGACAAACAATATTTTTACCGCAAAGCAATCTGACTTTCAATAACCCCTACAAAAGAATGGCTCTGACTAACAATAACCTATACCTTTCATGAATCACTTACCTCACAAAAGTCTTCGTTACTCGAACTACTGCAATACAGCGAGCGCCAATACTGCCAGCTAAAAAAAGATTCTAACTACTGAAGGCACTAACTACTGATAGGCATAGTTAGCAAATGAAAGATTTTGACAGAGATCAAACAATGTATTCACTTTAATAATGTTCAAAAGTCATCATATATGTATCTATCAATTCATGACATCCATCTTTACAAATTTCCTTTTTCTGACCGACACATGTCCAGATAGTCCACTCTCAAAACTCTGGCATCTCTCTCCCCACATCCACCACTGCTGGCGGCTCACCTCCAACTGCACAACGCTACGCGCTGTTCACATCCAACTGCCCAACACTACACAAGCGAATATCACAACAATGAGACCAACCAGCCACAGACTGCGCACAGCACAGTCAGTGATTTTCATACAGAGCGCTACTTGGCGTCACCAACATAAAAACCTTAACAGCCTACTTACAAGTCTAGTCTACAGAACTATTAGAAAAATAATTAACAACGCATTAATTCAGAAAAAATTCAAACCATCTGGCACAAAAATTGAGTTTGTTGTAACAACGATATTGTAAAAACTACCACTACCAAACAGCCTTGCAGGTCAGTTCAATCATCTGCACATAAAAAAAAACTGCATGTCCGACAGTGGATGCCGTGAGACTAAATGACGTGCCGAAAAAATTCGACCATAGTGGAGGGCTATTGGTAGACTGAAGGCAGGGCAAAAGTACAAAAAGAGCTGTATTACTGAATAGCGTGGTTCTAATTCACTTTTCTCCAGTAAACGAAAATTTTGGGGAAACAAAAATTTTGATTAGACTATTTAATAATAGTTCCCGAAATCTAGCTTTTAGTTCGTGAATCTACTCTTATGTTCGAAAACAGAAGTAACAGAAAGAAAAATCCTGGTCACAAGGAAGCGAGTTAAGTCTCTTTGCTACAAAATCACTGGATTTTTCTGTATATTATCGTTAAAAATCAATTGTAGTTTTTATATTTTCAGCGTAAAAAATAACACACCATTCACATCATCTCAAGCAATGTTTAAGTTACTAGATTTAGGAAAAAAAAGATTTGTGTTAGTCTGAAAATATCGAAGAGAAGTTGTAAACTTCATACCAAGAGTTCGAAAAATCATTATTTACGGGAAACAGTATTTACTTGGACTAGAAAGAAAACAGGTTTAATAATTTGGGTTGATAATGACCAAGAGTTATCCCTAATTTACTTAAAAGATGTTCGCGTCATCAAACGTTTCATGCTTAAATATTCCGCCGGGTGGCCCCAAATAAACTGAAAGAGTTTTGAAACTGTTTTGAAATATACTCTTCATACTGTTCTTTCTGGTGATCACAATGGACAGCAACAATCTATAAGATTTAGTAAGTTTGACCGACGATGCAAAAGATTTGTGCAGTGCACTAATGTTTGATATTTGCTATTATCCAATGAAAAGATCAGAACTGCGATCACGTCTAAAAGACTTTGTAGTTTTGCTACTGTCATCAAAAGTTATTGTACAGCACTATTGATCAATGGGGCAAATGATCTCCTGACAGACGACTCCCATATAATCTTGCAAACTGAGAGCAGAAGCATTTTGATTCGTTAAGAAGCCAGTCACCTTTATTGTAGAGCTGGAACCTGAAAGCATTTATTCAATAGAACACGGAGTAGTCTGTGGAACAAGGTGCAGAAATACATACAGTGAACGAGCGTAAACAGACTGCAAGTGTTACAGGAATTTCATAAAGCAGTCGGCGCCCATTAATCAACAAACGTTTGCACAAAGACCGCATTATAGTCAAGATCATTCACTGGAAATGTTCGATACACAAGGAAAGCCAAGTGTCTAGGTGGCTGTATATCTACTGTTGGCTCTGGAGTTGTGGTCCAGAATGTGATTGTCCTTCACTTTTGATATTGCTTCCCGTGACGCTTCCGTGAAGCAATATTTGTGGAGACACACTTGATGCGTTACTCGCTGCGTCCATTCGGGATGAATGTCGAAACCCACCAAACATCTGTCAAAGGTACGCTTTCAGAATGTATGGTGCCATATCTTTACATGGACGCACAGATTTCCGAATTGTGAGCTGTAACCCATCAGTTCATCTCTGGTTGAAATCGAAGAGTTGCGGAGCTGTCAGAGACAAGGGTGTCGTTAGGGAAGTGTGTGGGACCGCTGTTATTCTCTATGTACGAGTACATAAATGATCTGACGAACAGGGTGAGCAACAATTTGTGGGTGTCTGCTGATGACTTATTTTACTTTTTCGTGTCCGGAAACTACAATTTGTTTGCCCAGTATTGAGGAATGTCCAGTGCTTCTCCTTTAGCCAGCCAAAGATCGTCGAGGGTGCATCTGTGGGGGAAGGAAGGATATTGTAAGAGATGTTCCATGTCCTGTCGAGTGCCGCAGTAGCATTTGTCGTCATTTTCGTCCAACAAACCCCATTTGATCAGATTAGATTTCACAGGAGCCACCCCAGTTCTGATGCGGTTAAGCATTCTCCAGGTTTTCCAATCACCAGAAACGCCGCTTGGTGGGTCCTCTCTTAGTGGATAGTAGATGGGGGGGGGGCTCCTCTAAGGTGCAACTTAGGAAACGGCGTCTGGATATGAGTCTGCTGGGGCCACGCCCTACGCCAAATATTGAGTGACGGGCATCAAAGGTTTGTTTTAGCTTCTCAGTATGTTCATGGCCTTTCCTACGTGAGTCAGGGTTTGTGAAACCTGCGGCCCTGTGAAGATTTTCTATAGGGGTAGTTTTCATGCAGCCTGTCACTATCCTGCATGTTTCATTCAAGCTAATATCTACCTTTTTTGCGTGGGCGGATCTGCACCATACCGGGCAGGCATATTCGGCAGTTGAGAAGCACAAAGCTTGGGCTGAAGTTCTGACCACGGTAGGTTTGGCACCCCATTTGCTGTTGGACAGCTTTCTTATTAGGAAATTTCGTGCTTCTACTTTTTTGCGTGTTTTTTCGCAATAATATTTGTATGTCAATGTTCTGTCCAGCACGACGCCAAGGTAGGTGGGAGTATCTGTGTGTTCTAGTAGTGTCCCATCCCAGGTAACACTGAGCCTGTACTTTGCCTGCCTCGAGTTCAGATGGAATGCACTCACTTGAATTTTGGAGGGATTGGGTTTTAGAGAATTCTTTTTGTATTAGGTTGACTTTATAGAAAGGGCGGTTTCTAGTTTCTCCTCGATGGCTTCAAACGTCTTGCCTTGAACTGTTATTGCCAGGTCGTCTGCATATATAAAAGTTTTGGTTTTGTCTGGAGTTGGTTGGTCATTTGTATATACGTTGAATAGGATTGGCGCCAACACGCTCCCTTGGGCGAGCCCATTTTTCTGATTCCGCCATTGATTCTTTTTCCCCTGAAGCATTACGAAGAACTGTCTATTTTGGAGCAGGGATTCGATTATCTTGACTAGGTGGTAGTCTTTCAGGGTCTCGTAGGTTTTATGCAGTAGTGTCCGGTGATCTACTGTATCATAGGCGGAACTTAGGTCGACTAGTGCCAGCGCGGTGATTAGTTTATTCTCAAACCCATCCTCGATATGTTCCGTCAATGCCAGAATTTGACTGGTACAGGACTTTCCAGGTCTAAAACCTGCTTGGTGCGGAATTAGCTTCGAGTCAACGATCTTCTCTATTCTGTTGAGGATCAATCTTTCATAGAACTTAAACAGGTGGCAGAGAAGGGTTATGGGTCGATAGCTCTTCGGAGACTCTGGGTCCTTCCCGGGTTTAAGGAGAGCCACCACTTTTGACTTCCTCTGCTGATGAATCTGCGGTGTGCAGGAAGGTCTCGTCATTGAGTGGTTGGAGGAGGGTGCAAGATGACTTAACCAAAATTTCAAGTTGGTGTGATGAATTACAGCTCGCTCTAAATGAAGAAAAATGCGGCTTAATGCAATGGGTAAGAAAAACAATCCCACAGTGTTCGAATACAGCATTAGTAGGGTGCTGGTTGGCACAGTCGGACCGATTAAATATCTAGGTGTAACCTTACAAAGTGATACGAAACGGAATGAGCATGTAACGATTGTAGTACGGAAACAGTGGTCGCCTTCCGCTTATTGGGAGAATTGTAGGAAAGTTTGGTTCATCTGTAATGGAGAATGCGTATAGGACATTATGGTCGAGACTGCATGAAAAGGTCCCTGATGGCTAGTAGTTCTGTTTCAACTGCAAAGCGCAGACGGCTGCAGGCGAAAAAAATAGTCGGCTATAGCGCTGTGACAACGCTGTGGCGTTGCCGTAGAGTCGTTCACAAAATCGGGTTACATTATTGCTGAGGTAGGCTCGCGAAGCTGCCGCGCCCAGCCCATTGCAACTGTCAGCGACCAGCTTCGGCTGACTCAACTTTAGTGCGATCCATTCTTGAGTACAGCTGCATTGTTTGGGATTAAAGGAAGACATCTAAGCAATTCAGATGCAAGCAGCTAAATTTGTTACCGGTAGTTTCGATCAACACGCAAGTATTATGGAGATGCTTCGGGAACTCAAATGGGAATTCCTGGAGGGAAGGCGACGTTCCTTTCGAGGAACGCTGTTGAGAAAATCCAGAGAACTGGCATTTGAAGCTGACTGTAGAACTGTTTTACTGCCACTAACATACATTTCACGTAAGGACCACGAAGATAGGATAGAATTTATGGCTCGTACCGAGGCATATAGGTAGTCGTTTCCCTCGCTCTGTTCGCGAGTGGGAGAGTAAAGGAAATGAGTAGTAGTGATAAAAGGCACCTTGCGAAGTGCGTAGACGTAGACACGATTATTTTCTAGCCCAAACTCGGGAGGATTGACGAGGATGGTCTGCTGGTAAGTGGACTGGAAGAGACGGATCTGCAGACGACGCTGGAGGAAGCTGCGTCGTCCCGCCTTTGTCTCCAGGCCCAGGGCGACGTTATTCCGGGGTTCAGGGCCGCAACCCTCGCTATTTATACCGTTACTGCACGCGTGTCCCACGTGTCACAGCACGCCTCTCGTGCCAGGCATGGCGTCACACTTTAGATCTGCACTAACTTTATAGCATCCTCAAGCCGTACCACCGATCGAGGACAACGATTAAGTTTATCTGCCTGGCAGTGGAAGGCTGTGATTTTCTGACGGGCGACGGGCTGGGCGAAAGACGTAGAGCAAATTCCTTCGGCATTTCGAAAATCATTGGCGAAAATGGCAACCAAACGACTGTTCACATTGCTAAAGGGTATAAATATTTCGGATGTTGTATTTTATATTGTCTTTTTGTATATGTTAATACATTTAATAGTGCCTGATCTCTCCCTAAGAAAATTTATACTAAATTTGCAGAGATGTGTTATGAACAGAAGATGATCTGTATAGATTGAAAGCGGTTACCACTAATAAATTATTTTAGATTTTACGATCAAAACTGGTTTCTCCATCATAACTATTCTAAATATGTCATCAAAAATGATGGGATTTGTTAAGATATCAGGGAGTAACTTCCATGCTATTCGTGAAAGCTGTAGAGGGCCAAAAGTATAGCAGAGGACAGAAATACCAAATAATTGTGGACGTGCGGAGCAAATACTGTCTGGGATGAAGAGGAGGCTGGCACAGGACATGAATTTGGGGCAGGCTGTATCAGAACAGTGAGAACGCTGTTAAAAAAAAAAAACAAAAAAAACAAAAAAAAACCCACAGTTGTTTTCTTACATAACCCCCTGCAAATCAATGTACTGCGTCCATCATTTCTCTAGTCAGTAGAAACCTCCATGGTAGTGTGTAAACTGCTGCTGCAAGGCACATCTACATCTATACTACGCAAGCCACCTTACGGTGTGTGGAGGAGCGCATTCCGGTAGCGCTGTTGTTTACAGCTGTGGGTTCAAATGGCTCTGAGCACTATGGGACTTAACATCTGAGGTCATCAGTCCCATAGAACTTAGAACTACTTAAACCTAACTAACCTAAGGACACCACACACATCCACGCCCGAGGCAGGATTCGAACCTGCAACCGTAGCGGTCGCGCGGTTCCAGACTGTAGCGCCTAGAACCGCTCGGCCGCTGTCCCAGTAACGTTTAGGAATGATTCGTGCGAAGAGCAGCAGCAGGTAAACTTCTATATGATCTCTATCTTGTCTATCTCGTCATATTCACTTCCCGAGACGTTTGTGGGAGAAATTAATATTTTGCCCAGACTCTTGCTGGAACGAACGCTTTAGAAATTTCAACAGTAAACCTCTGTGTGGTACACAATGCCACTCTTGTAGCGTCTGTCACATAGTTTGTTATTGAGCACCTCCGTAACGCTGTGCTTTTCGGTGCTTTTCTCTATCTGTTCTATTAAGCCGACTTGGTTAGGGAGCCAGATTGTCGGTCGAACAACTGCTTTGTGTGACATTTATTTTATTGATGAATGACGTTTCCTATAAGTTCTCAGTGAATGTCAGTCTGACATCTGTTTTTTGTATTATCGGTATTTTTTGTGTTAATTCACTTTAGGGTGTTCCGGGAGGTTACTTCTAGGTATTTTACAGTAGTCACTGTTTCCAGTTGCGATAACTCTGAGGAAGAGGAGGAGATGGGATGTTGGAAGCTGGGTTAGGAATAGTTTTCTATGGGGAGTTGCTGTGCTGTGAAGTTATTCCGCAATCAACGGCAATAAATACCATTTGTCCTTTACAGAAGCAATTCTAACTTCTTTGCCTGCTTGATGGAATGGTTCGTATCCTGTACTTCTACATCTACATCTACATCCATACTCCGCAAGCCACCTGACGGTGTGTGGCGGAGGGTACCTTGAGTACCTCTATCGGTTCTCCCCTCTATTCCAGTCTCGTATTGTTCGTGGAAAGAAGGATTGTCGGTATGCCTCTGTGTGGGCTCTAATCTCTCTGATTTTATCCTCATGGTCTCTTCGGGTGATAGAAGATTTAGTATTTACCGACGTCCTCAAGGGTTAGGTTATCTCCATCCTTCTTCGGTTATTCCACACATGAAGTCGTGTTTATAAGATAGTAACAAATAAAACGAATTTATTGATGCATTACAGATGTCACTTAGTAGTGCGCAAAGTGTGTCTTAAAATTAACTCGTACATTGGATCGTACGCAATCAGCAAGTCAAAAACCATGTCATACTGCAAGCTCAGAATTATACTTTAAGAAAGCTTTGTGAAATATGGGTACCAGTTGACAATGAGAGATGTTGGATGATTACACACGACGGTGGAACCAACGACGGAATTGTCTTCGTTATATGTCATCGTTACATTACCTGTAGGGAGATACTCACCGACACCGGGAAACATGGATATGTACTTGATATACAGCGGAATGTGCACATAATTGCAAAAGTTCAGTTACAGATTCTGCGGCCTTTCCGTTGTGTACTGCTGTTGGTAACGGTTCCTGTGATGAATGATGAGAAGTGAACACGAGAAATCATTAACTGGATGTGGGTAGACTGTCACACTGTTGTTCGTGATTTCATATGCTTCGTAATGAAATTAGCTGGTATTTCACTCGCGACAATTTAATCATTGAACGAATGAGCCGTGGACACCGCAAGTGCACTTTGACATACTTAAGTTTAAGTTATGTTCTTGAGTCTCAGTCTAATTTACCTAACCACCATCGCGAAAATCGCGACATGTTCTGGAAAAGACACCAAACGTATTGTGAGATATATGTGTAAATTGCATTTCTCAATTTTACTTCAATTTGCTGAATAAACTACTTATTCCTATGTACACGGTCCAGTTACATTACTGTGATCACCGCCTGTGATCAACGTCAGCGTGCAATAACCAACCGCTGACGACAGGTGGCAGCGCTATCAGCGGACGGTATATAAAACATGTCAGGGGACGGGGAAAATGCAGTCGTTGTAATGCGGAAACGGAGTGATTTATCTGACGTCCAAAAAGGCTTGACCATTGGCTTTCAGGCCAAGAATGGAAGCATTTCCGAACGATTAAGTTTGTAATCTGTTCGCATGCCGCCGTGGTTAAGTATATCGAGTATGGCAAAATGACGCTACCCAAAACTGACGCCAAGAACGTGGTGATCAACTACGGGCCATAGATGGCGGGGGTGAACGACGGCTGAGATGTGTACGACCTAATAGACACGCAATTTTTTTAAAGGACATCACATTCGGCATTAATTGTAGAAAGTATTTATTTCACAATTGCAATTTTGGCCTTTGAGCCATTTTCAAGTGGTACTGCAAAAAATTTGTTTCAGCACGTCCTCTGTAGTAAACAGTGAGTATGGTGTCCTTTAAAAAATTCTACATGACTGAACACCGACCATGGTAAGCTAATCAGACGTGCAACTACTGAGCAACTGACTACCCTGATGAACCAAGGGGCAACCAACAGTATCTCCTCGACGCCCGTTCACCGAAAATTACTGCGTATGGACCTCCGCAGCAGGCGCGTGATCCACGCACTAGTGCTGAATGCTCTTCATCGGCGATGTATGCTGGATTTTGCACGCCGGTACCGCAACCAGATGGCCATTGAGTTGCGACAGATGGCCTTTGCAGATGAATAACGTGTTATGCTTCATTATTAGACAGATCGCTGTTGGCGTGTATGGCCCTGTAACAATCGTCGTAAGGCTTCAGGTCGGAGCAGATAGCGTTATGATCTGCGGAATGTTGTCGTAGCATTCCCTGGATGTTCTAGTCATTCTGGAAGGCTCGATGGTTTAACAAAAGTATGCATCAGTCCTTGGGGGCCATGCGAAACAGGAGAATTTCATTGGCTGTTCTGTAGTGTTCCCTGATCATGTTACCCGGATTCGCCTCCCTGATGAATATACTGTTTTCGCAGCGGAGCTCCACGCGATCCTGAAGGCACTGGAGCGGATGAATCGTGTTCGGGGCAATCGATTTCTGCTCTGCTCCGATTCTCTTAGTGCCTTACAATCATTGCAGAATCTATACCCAACTGCAGAGATGGTCCAGCTGATGTATGAGCAACTGTACTTGCTCCAACGGCGGGGTACGGAGGTGTTCTTCTGCTGGGTGCCTGGTCATGTAGAAACATGGGGCAATGAACAGGCCGATAGGGCTGCCCAGGAGGCCTGCAGAGAGCAGGATGTGGTCCAGTGTCCTGTTCCCTTGCAGTCTGTCATTTCTGCACTCCACAAGAAGTGCATGGAGTTGTGGGAGGAAGAATGGCTGGCGGTGACGACCAATAAACTGCGGTTGGTGAAATCAACAACTCGGCCGTGGCGTACCTCCTGCAGGGTGCTCAGGCCGGAAGAAGTGACCCTCACGCGTCTTCGGATTGGGCACTGTCCTCTCACACATCTCTGTCCGCCACATTTTAACAGACTGCCGTGATGCAAGGTCAGAAGTACAAGTTGATGGGGATCTGCCCTGTGTTTTAGCTAATGATGAGACGTGTGTGTCTAGGGTTTTAAAGTTTTGTGATGTGT
This sequence comes from Schistocerca serialis cubense, assembly GCF_023864345.2. NCBI lineage: Eukaryota > Metazoa > Arthropoda > Insecta > Orthoptera > Acrididae > Schistocerca > Schistocerca serialis. The sequence goes on along the minus strand of NC_064645.1, from coordinate 252,960,063 downwards.
CTGGACTCTGACCTAAACTTTTAGGCTGGAGGTTTTAGTGTATCGCACAGTGGCTGGCTCCTCTTTTTCCTTGCGGTCAGCAAGCCACTACCATCTATTATATTGTTTTAGCTCCCTGTACCACTTTCTTCTTGGGTTGTCCATGTTTTACTGCTGGCGGCATGCTTCGTCCCACGCTTCGGTGTGGGTAGGCACATATTTTTCCAAGCTAGTTTCCTGTGTCTTATGTTCTGTTTTATCTTATTGTCTGAGTCTTTTCTTGACACTCGTCTCAATCTGTTACTGAGCGGGCGCTGAAGACCTTGCCGTCGTGCGCCCTTAAAACCCTCTCCATCCATCCACATGTCCACCCCGACATGCAGTTGGTTTCTTCCTCGGCACGATGGTATCAAATGGTTCAAATGGCTCTGAGCACTATGGGACTTAATATCTATGATCATCAGTCCCCTAGAACTTAGAACTACTTAAACCTAACTAACGTAAGGACAGCACACAACACCCAGTCATCACGAGGCAGAGAAAATCCCTGACCCCGCCGGGAATCGAACCCGGGCGTGGGAAGCGAGAACGCTACCGCACGACCACGATAGTATCTATTACCAGGAAAATGCAACGTGTCACGCAGCTCACAGTGTACGTACGTGGTTCGAAGAGCACGATGTGTTTACCGTACTCCCCTGGCCACCAGACTCCCCAGATTTAAACCGAATCGAGAATCTGTTGGGCCATCTCGGAGAAACCTAGCGCGGCTGGCCACGGCACTGGAGCTTTCAGTACCTTCTGGAACCTCACTGACATTCTAGCACGTCCGCACTGCAAGAGGTGGTTATCCACGCTTCTGATTAATGTCACATTAATGTGACTGGACTGTGAATGTGGGATTTCGAGCCGGCCGCGGTGGTCTCGCGGTTCTAGGCGCGCAGTCCGGAACCGTGCGACTGCTACGGTCGCAGGTTCGAATCCTGCCTCGGGCATGGATGTGTGTGATGTCCTTAGGTTAGTTAGGTTTCAGTAGTTCGAAGTTCTAGGGGACTGATGATCACAGCAGTTGAGTCCCATAGTGCTCAGAGCCATTTGAACCATTTGGGATTTCGATCAGCTTTCTAAATTATATACTGTCGTGCAACTTTTTAAGAGTACACTACTGTTTGCGTCTGGGATCAACAATGGGACTGATAGGACGTTCTAGCGTGCATTGGGTGTTGTGAGTACTAGTACGTGTGAGATTAAGTTGCTGTTTCGACGCGTGTATGGAAGGTTGGTAATAGGCCGCACTGGTTACCCTGCGAGCGTCACAGATCTTTCCTGAATCTGTCAGACAATATCCTACCACCAGTTAACCCTTTGGCTATCACCTTTTTCAATATTATCAAACTAATTATTAATTAATGATAATTTTAATTAACGTCATAGTCATAAGTGACAATATGAAAATAATATTTTCCGTTGTTTCATCTTACAACACGGGAAGGGGTAGACGTACTGGATTTTCTATAAGTACCTTCGGAGCTCAAACAAACGATAGCCAAAAACTTCAAGATATACCGAAAACACACACACATCAATGGAGAGAGCGTCTCTTCAGGTTTCTCCGAGATGGCAACTGATATTGCAGGTGCTCACTATGAGTTTCATTTGTGATGTGGCAAACGCAGTACGCGCGTGCAATCTGTTGACAAGATGTATCTGGGAAGGAATGACAGCAATTCGCTATGCTTATCTTGCAGTTGTGTTGCCTATCTGCAGGTGCGAACTAATGCGATGCAACAATACGGCGGTGTGACTTGACAATGAAACTTAAAGGAGAGCACAACCTACAGGTGCAATCTGTAATTACAACAATTCTGCAACCGTTAGCAGGCTTTCCTTTATCAGAGAGACGCTGATAAATAACAAAAACATGCAGCAAATTCTCACTGCCTAGCTGATAACCTATCGAGGGCAACAGACGTCCCGATGGTAGTCGTAGGGTTAAAATTTGTGAGCTCGCTCCATACGTAGCCTACATATTAAAAGGAGAATCAGAATTGTACACAGCAAATGGATAATAGAGTAGGAGATTACAATGTGGGTCAATGAAGCTTGTAAAAATCATTGCTGCTCATTTCACTCATGGCACTTTCAGCTGAGCCCATTAAGTCTCAAACTAAGCATCAGCCCGGAAGTCACTACAAATACCGAAAAAAAAAATAAACTCTCAGTGCACATCGAGAAGTTCGCGTTTTTCTTTTTTTTTTTTACTAAATAATTTGCGACAAGACGAGAATAGAAGCTTAAGATTAGATGGGTAGATCACATAACTAATCAGGAGGTATTGAATAGAATTGGGGAGAAGAGGAGTTTGTGGCACACCTTGACTAGAAGAAGGGATCGGTTGGTAGGACATGTTCTGAGGCATCAAGGGATCACCAATTTAGTATTGGAGGGCAGCGTGGAGAGTAAAAATCGTAGAGGGAGACCAAGAGATGAATGCACTAAGCAGATTCAGAAGGATGTAGGCTGCAGTACGTACTGGGAGATGATGAAGCTTGCACAGGATAGAGTAGCATGGAGAGCTGCATCAAACCAGTCTCTGGACTGAAGATCACAACAACAACAATTTGCAACAAATCCAATTTACGTAATATCTTATGTACAAGAGGCGCTACATCTGCCCCATTTTGAAGTTATTTCGTAGATTATCCAGAAGAGGCGTTACCATAGCCCTTGTTTATTGTTGCCAATGTTCCTTACGTAATTATCAAGACTACTTGCAAGCGATATATATCGAACGTACGACTGTCAAAGCGCCATATATCGATTTTGATCACACCTTTGATAACAACAACGACAAAAGATGGACGATATCGTCTTTATTTACAGTGTTGACAAAAACAACGACAAAAGATGAATGTCTTCCAATGATGGAATTAAATGTAATTAAACTTTCTTTACGCGTCATCCAAACCCCTGGATATTTCTGCCTGTTGTGTACGCAGCCATGGGCAGTCCTTTCTCGCAGTAGCCAGGGTATATTCCACATACATCTGTCAAGAAAATTGGGAAAGTCTCGCAAGGAAGCAGTTTGCCACGAAACCGCTAGTTGCGGAAGTACTGGTACTGAAATATGCACAGTTCGTCTCTGTCTTCCAGTCAGCGTTCTCTTTTAATAGAGGATTTCTGAGATATTCTGCGTATGAAACTACAGATTTCCGAAAGTCATACTTTCCAATGAATGGCTGACAAATTTGTGGTCAAATCCTTCTTTCTTCTGCTTTAAGACTTACAGCCGTCGGTAATTACTTTCATTCCTGGCAAGATGAAATGCTTAACAAGGAACACTAAAGTTTCGTTTATACCTCGAATACACTCTCACTATGAAGTACTTTCGAGCCTCCCTTCCAATGCCACCAAACACCAAACCTGTTCAAAAGTCGTCGTTTCCTGTACTTGCGAGTTGTGATGTGCAATCTATCTACTTCTACAACCTTGTTTTCTCCACCTACGGGAGCTCTATCATTCTTCACAGTCAAACAAAACGCTCATGACAAAAAACCATAGTAATCGCAAAACGGTTAGAGGATACTCTAGTTTCTGTAGCAGTAATTTCCAGTATATAATTTTAACCCAGCAAGACACTAAAATAATAATCTACTGTACTGTTAATTTTCACGTATCGAACCACGTGTTTTATTCTAATCATAGATTTTTAGTGACATTTGATCAATATAAATATAGTGCGAAGTCAATATCGCTCGTTTTTGTAACCAGCTTCGCACACATCTGCCCATGTCAATCGAAGCAATTCTTACAACAGTTATTTGGCAATAGATCATATCCCCAACAGAACTGTAAACAACTGTCCACGGTGCTCATCTCATAATTAACTCACGCCATGTAAAGTAGTACGAATCGACACTGAATCGACTCCACTCATCTCTAGAACACTACTGACATCAGATGATCTGTTGTTGACGGTCGAGTATCATAAACAGTTACGAAACTCCAGCAATTCTTTTGCAACCGCTACTGCAGCGATGCCAAGTGGCTGGTACATGTAAACACACTGCGAAACGACTGCGCATTGTATATATGGAATGCAGAAGCACATTCAAAACGCAAATGAGGTCGTATTTCGGAATTTACTGTGCCACTGTAAATTGCAGTAGCAACAAAGTATCTGGTTGTTATTGTATAAAATGTGTCTGAATATCGCAAAGAAGCTTCTGAAAAGAATTGCAATCAACGCAAATCGTCACAATCTAGAAAAGACGTGCCAAGCTCTCGGATGTACTTGTAATCAGTCCCTTTTGAACTTAAACACATTGTCACAATTCATTTAACATAACGATTACGACTCTGCTACTGAGAACCAAGTATACCTGTTTTACATTACACTGAGATTTTATTTTTATATGTTGACATTGACAGGAGATAGGGTATTACCTTAACTACATTTTCTCTTTCGGGTGGAAAAGTCACCGCCACGTCGTGTAACTTCTGAAAATTGAAGCGATGCTAGCGCTACAAGCCCGACTGTTCGTCGTAGACTGTGGTCGACGCTGTAAACAAAATCGATATCTGCCGGCTCGACAGTCGCGCGTGCGATGTATATGCTTGCAAGTGATCTTGGAAATTACTCCGGATTAATGTGGTAGTGAAGTTTAGGCTGAGAGCAGATGTAAGAGGTGATCACACGGAGCAAGTCAGTACTCACGTCGTCAGCTGCGTCGTCGTGCTCACAGCCGCAGGAGACGGTGCGTCTGCCCCGCGGCCTGCGCCGACGCCTGCGCGCCCCATCTCCCTCGCGGTCCCCACAGCAGCCGCATAGCGGCGAACCCGAGCGCGACCGCCGGCCTACACCAGCTGGCATATTCGCCGCGCCCGACCGCGACCCGCTTGTTTACTTCCAAAGAGCTTACATCGCAGTTGCCGCCATTACTGAAAACAGGTGAACGCGCCCGCAGATCACAGACATACATTGCCTAAGAACCTACTGATATTTACAGACGGCGTACCATGTGGCGTAAGCACCCATCTCTGCCTAGGGCTGTGTATGAACGCGACTCGAACTGTTCGAACAGTTTACGTCACAATTCGGGAGATCTCGGGTTCTGTTCGATCTTTTGATCGACCTGCAATCCAGTGACTTTTGTGGTACTATCACAACGACCAGTCTTAGTGTTTTTAATGCACTATCGATTTTAATAATAAAAATAACTGAAAAACCCGTGCTGAAAAATCTTCTAAGGCATAGATTATGCGTAACAACGACAACTAATAAATAAATAAAAGTTTGCAGTCATGATTCTGTCCAATTCTCGAGCTTTCGCTCGTTGCACGATATAGTCTGATGGTACGACCTCCAAGACGGGTCTTGCCGCTGTAATTAATTCTCGCAATAAAAGTTATAGTCACTTTATTACGATACATTTCTTTTTTTTCATTTAATTCGTGATTAATTGTCTTGATTATTTCACCTGAATTCTGCCTTCTTGTTTTCAAACTGATTAACATATGCTACCTGTTATTCTTCTGAACACAGACTGAATTGCTCATTTGGAAGCTACTCGATAATTCTTTATCAACTGTCATAAACAAATAAAATATTATACTGAGTTAAGTCAAGTAATACTTTTAGAGGACGACATTTTCGGCTTTGTCTATTTTCTTTACTTAAAAATCAGTGTAAACGTTTATATATCCATACTTATCACTACTGTTTGAGAACTCATAAATTTGTTCAAACCCAATAGCAGCTTGTGCAGCGGTAGGACTTAATGCTATTTTGCTCCAGTGTTTCAAAAAATTGTCAAGTATTAAATAGATCCATAGTTTTTTGTTGTGGCTAGCTCATAGTTTCTTGCATATCCCTTCCACTCACGCCGCGCATGTCAAATGTCACATGATTGTTCAAAAAAGCTCGATAGTGTATCAAGCGCTTTGGCGTATCGGGAAATCATGAGCCTGTTCGAACTCAAGTGTCATTTCCCAAGCCCTATCTATGTCGCATTGAGGCACAGTCTACGACAAACAGTCGCGAAACAGTGTAGAGGGCAAGAAAACGCAACCCTCTGATACCTGCAGCTGCCTGCGGCGATGCTAGCGCTCCAAGCGGCTGGCATGTATTAATAGAAGAATGGCATGATACCAACTGAAAACTGCTATTTTTAGTACTGTTACCTCTCTGTTCCGCAGTCACTAAACGCAATGGAGATTTTTCCAACACGAATAGGAAAATGGACTTAAACTAATATCCCAGCTCCTACTAATGTGAACATGTAATAATAAAATGTGAGTGCTTTCTATATACATTATAAAAGCAAAGTCCTGATTGACTGACTCGTCATCGCACGACCCAAACTGCTATGGATAGAAACTTCAAATTGCGACGGAATGTTGATCGTGTATTGAAGAAATCGTTTAGTAATATTTGAAATTCTATCCCTAAGATGGTGAAGCAGGGGGATGAAAAGTTTTTTGAAAAATGTTGCTATTAAAACAATTTTGAAGCTAGAACTACGGAAATCGGCATTTGGTTTCTTGGTCAGAAATAAAGAAATAAGTGTTTCAGTATTTCGGGAAATTCAACCACTACTGCGTACCTAGGAGACTCATATCGCAATTTAGTAGTTAATAGGTTAAAGTGTAAGAGATTAGTCAGGAAAAATCGATGCGCAAAGAAGTGGGATACGAAAGTACTAAGGAATGAGGAGAAATGCTTGAAGTTCTCTGGGGCTATGGATTCTATGATAAGGAATAGCTCAGTAAGCGGGTCAGCTGAAGCGAACTGAAAATCTCTTAAAAGGGAAGTCACAGAAGTTGGAGAGAAAAACATAGGTACAAAGAAGGTAACTGCGAAGAAACCATGGGTAACACAAGAAATACTTCAGTTGATCGATGGATGAAGGAAGTACAAAAATGTTCTGGGATATTCACGAATATAGAAATACAGGTAACTTAGAAGTGAAATAAATGCAAGAATACAAGTCACTTAGGAAAGAAACAGACAGGGAGTGCAGGGAAGCTACAGCGAAATGGTTGCAGGAAAAATGTGAAGAAATCGGAAATGAAATGATTGTCGGCAGGACTGACTCAGCATATAGAAAACTCAAACGAACCTTCGGTGAAATTAGAAACAAGGGTGGTAACATTAAGAGTGCAATGGAAATTCCACTGTTAAATGCAGAGGAGGGAGAGATATATATAGTAAGAAAGAGAAAGAGAGAGCATATAGATGGAAGGATTTCGCTGAAGATCTCTATGAGCGGGAAGACTTGTTTGGTGACGTGATAGAAGAAAAGTCAGGAGTCGATATAGAAGAGATAGGGGATCCAGCATTAGAATCAATATTCAAAAGTGCTTTGAAAGAGTTGCGTTTGAACAAGACAGAAGGGATAGACAACATTCCATCAGAATTTATAAAATCATTGGGAGAAATAGTAATAAAACGACTGCTCACGTTGGTGTGTAGATCTATGAGTCTGATGATATACCATCAGACTTTCGGAAAAACATCATCCCCACAATTCTGCAGATAGCAAGAGCCGATAAATGCGAGAATTATCGCACAGTCGGCTTAACAGCTCATGCATCCACGTTGCTGACGAGAGTAATATACGAAAGACTGCAAAAGAAAATTGAGGATGTGTTAGGTGACGACCAGTTTGGCTTTAGGAAGGGTAAAGGCACCAGAGAGGCAGTTCTGACGTTGCGTTTGATAATGGAAGCAAGACTGAAGAAAAATCAAGACACATTCATAATATTTATGGACCTGGAAAAAGCGTTCGACAATATAAAATGATGCAAGATGTTCGAAATTCTCAGAAAAATAGGGGTAAGCTATAGGGATAGGCGGGTAATACACGATACGTACAAGAACCAAGAGGAAATAATAAGAGTGTTAGACGAAGAACGAAGAGCTTGGATTAAAAAGGGTGTAAGACAGGGATTTAGTCTTTAGCCCCTATTGTTCTGTCTGCACATCGAAGAAGCAATTATGCAAATAAAAGAAATCTTCAAGAGTAGAATTTAAATACAAGGCGTGTCACAGAAGAATGTTGAAAATTAGGTGGACTGTTAAGGTAACGAATGATGAGTTCCTCTGGAGAATCGGAGACTAAAGGAATATATGGCAAACATTAACAAGAAGATGGGACATAATAGAAGGACATCTATTAAGACATCAGGAAATAATTTCCATGGTACTGCAAGGAGATGTAGAAGGTAAAAGCTCCAGAGGAAAACAGCGATTGGAACACACTCTGCAAATAATTGAGACGTAGATTGCAAGTGTTACTCCGAGATGAAGAGGTTGGCAGTGGAAAGTAATTTCTGGCGGGCCGCATAAAACCTGTCAGAAGACTGATGATTCAAAAGAGGGGGTAAAATAGAGGATGAAAGTCGTTTTTGAAAACAGATCATTATTAAAGAACTTCTAAAGCAATTTTAAAGCTACATCTTTGAAAACTAGCTCTTGACTTCTCGGTTACAAACAAAAAAAGTGTCTCAATGTTTTTCGAAATTCAACCTGCTAAGAGATTGAATTGGGGATGAAACGTGTTATGAATTTATTTCATTATGTAAGCATCTTCAAATCTAAATCTATAAATATTGTATTTGGCTTCTTCGTTAGAAATTTAAAAAATACTTGTTATATTGTTTTTGGAAATTCAACCCATATGGGGGTGAAATAATTCATTATTAAAACATTTGAAGCTACACCTATGAAAATTTGTATTTGGCTTCTCTGCTAGAAATAAATAAATACATGTTACACTGTTTTTGGAAATTCAATCCCTAAGAGGGTGAAATAGGGGACCAGTTTCTTAAAGAAAATATTTTGTTACGTTAAAGAAAAGTTTGAAGCTAAATCTACAAAAATTGGTATTTCACTTCCTGCTTGGATAAAAATAAATATGTGTTGCGAGACGAAAGTTTCTCTGTAAATATCACCAGAAGAACGTACAAGGCTTGATTAACAAATACCCTGCACTCCAGCTACCAAAATCGCTTTTTGATCAGAAATACAGTCGGTAGAAACCATTGTTCTATGGGCGAAATTGGCCTGAGGAATTCATGAGGTGTTGCAATTAGTGAACAACAAAAATTGTAGTGGACTGACAAGGCAGCCAGTCCACAGTGACGGGTAGCCGAAAGAAAGGCACGCGTACACACACGCCGACTGGCGTGAAGTCTGGAACAGGATAAGTATTGAATGCTAATAAGAAAAGTATGCAGCTCCTCGAATACTTAACTTTTATTTATCCTTGTTGTATACATCGTTCTTCTTGTTGAGACATTTCATACGATAACTATCAAACTATGTAAGGCTAATGGCGCCTTGCTAGGTCGTAGCCATGGACTTAGCTGAAGGCTATTCTAACTGTCTTTCGGCAAATGAGAGAAAAGGCTTCGTCAGTCTAGTCGCTAGCAAAGTCGTCGTACAACTGGGGCGAGTGCTCGTCCGTATCTCGAGACCTGCCTTGTGGTGGCGCTCGGTCTGCGATCACACAGTGGCGACACGCGGGTCCGACATGTACTAAATGGACCGCGGCCGATTTAAGCTACCACCTAGCAAGTGTGGTGTCTGGCAGTGACACCACAAAAATATTCGATTAAAGAAAAACAAACAAATAAAGTCTGTGCAGAGCAAAGCAGCGGGCACTAAACTAGTCTAATACAACAGTAGTCAAGTGATAATCGAACCACCTAAACTTCTTTTAAGACGAAAAATGAATTGTAATCTGATGTGGTCTCGTTCAAAAGCCACTGATTATGAGTACATATGCCTGATTGTCACGTACTTCCTGATGCTTTGTGCGGACTGTAGTTCGTTTCACGAGAAACTTTACGGATTTTTGATTCATTTAATACATTCAAAAGTTGGACATTAACCGCTATTTATTTTCAGGAAAGAGCTTGTGGCCTTGTCCTTGCTTCTATGCCTTGAATGTGCCTAACACATTTATCTGTTATGCGTGACAGGTATCAAAACGTATATGTCCGTTCGAGATCTCATTCCCGGCTGTAACATTTAGTCCTCCAGCACCCAGCACGTTCACCTCTGACGCATTCTTCGTGTTTATGTGATACCTTAACCTACGGCTTGCATATATTCCGATAAATTTGGTACAAAACCCAATCCCTGTTCACTTTCGCCTACCACTGTCACACCACCAGTTACATATGTTATGCATGTTTTCTGTCCTTGAAAAACAATAACAGTTGTATATTTCCCCCATTTCCACTTCAATGGACAAGAGAACATCAGTGGTGACAATGAATGTCCTTGCCCTACACCTTTCCTGGTTTTCACGTCTTAAGCATGTCCGTCCAGTCTGACTACTCCAATTCGCCTTGAAAAAAAGAGACTTGGTTTCCATCTCTCTCTGTTATCGATACTACACTGCCTTAAAAAGGAAAAACGTTTTACTTCATTCCACATTATAAAACTCCTTACAGTCAACTGCGGTAGCTTTGTACCACTTTTTCCATTTTGTGAAAATGCACGACAATATAAATTACACAACACAACAGACATGTAACACTTTACGCCTACAGTTTCTGAGTCCTTGGAAAAGTGAAAATGTATACTAACTACACCCTCCTAGAGTAAAATTTTAATTTTAATGCTGGTACGAAGTTACACAGTTATTCAGGATAACTTTAGAACAGTCTTAAAAAACAAAGATTTTTTTTCCTTTGTCTAATGCTCAAGGTAAATTTAGAACGTGCCAGAAGGAAATCTTATGTTAATAAGCAATAAAGATAAAGTGTGCTAAGTCGGCACTGAAGGCTTGCTTTGAAATATGATGATATTTGTATTGATCTGGTGTTGTTCAACTTAATCACTGTCGCCAGAAGCTCTCGACATGGTCAACGGAATTATCTGATAGTCACAAGCCAAAGAGATTTTAAGAAGTTTTAAAGATAACTGAAATTCGAACTAGAAATCACAGAGGTTATACAACTGTCACTTCCGTACAAAATAATGCATGTAGGTGGAGCAGTAGCCATTTGAAGCATAAGTGGTAAGTGGCACAAAGACACCATAACTGGTAAAAAGCTGCCCTGATTGAGTGTGCTGTATTTATAGCGCCACAATGAACTTCGAAGTACGACCACATTTGCAATCTGAATGGGCTTCTCTATGCCAGTATAAAATCCTCTCACAGTGTGTCATACTTGCCAGTCACTTGCCGACGCTGCAGTAATGAAGTTGCAGAAAAATTGGGAGTTTCGTGACTCATCATCATGGACTCTGGTTGAGGTTAGGAACCAACATTTCAAGGATTTAGTATAAGAATTGATCGGACTGCTGTATAATATTATATACTGATCAGCCAAAACATGGATAAATTCTAGAGTCCGATCCCACTCGTCGGCTTTGAGCAATGAAGTCATACCTAAGGCATAGGCAATCTATGAAAGCAACGGATCATACTCGTAAACGAACGAATGTAGCATACGATAAAATTACAATGACATTCACGCAGTTATTTACTTAGTCATGAATTATATCGAAACGAACTGAAGATAACGAAAACAATAAAGACAAGAATTAGAAACAAATTTTCATATCTGATAAGAAGTGTTCTCGTAATGTATGCGACTAGAAAAGCACAGAGAATCTGTAAGTTGCATTACAGTAAAGTGCATAGAGAACTCATACTGTTATAAAATAGCGTTAATTTTATATTAATTACTGTATGTAACGGGTGAAGGGCAGGAAAGTAGGGGTTTTGGGCGGAGAGACACTAAAATATATCAGAAAAACGGGAAAATTAAATGAATGACAACAAATACTTAACAGTAGCATAAAATATAGACAAACCGACGCACTAAATTCTAAAAGACAAGCCAGTACATGACAAACCAATATCTACAAAAAATAAAGAATATTGGAATCGATAACTAGAATTAAAACTATGTAGCTAAATTTCAGTTACAGAATCCAATCACTCTGTGATTCATATGTAAATTATTTTTGCAGTTGTATGCATTGAAACATAATACCATTTCTACGTTTGTAATTGCTCTCTAAAACTGCTGCGGTGTGTAGCAAAAATTGGAACCGGTAACTAGAACTGACCTATATAGGGCAATACTAGTTACGGATTCCGGTGTTAGTAACTTTCTGCAGTAGTTCAGAGAGCAATTACAAATGCAGAAATAATATAATAATAGACGTGTGACGAGGGCCTCCCGTCGGGTAGACCGCTCGCTTGGTGCAAGTCTTTCGATTTGACGCCACTTCGGCGACTTGCGCGTCGATGGGGTTGAAATGATGATGATTAGGACAACACAACACCCAATCCCTGAGCGGAGAAAATCTCCGACCCAGCCGGGAATCGAACCCGGGCCCTTAGGATTGACAGTCCGTCGCGCTGACTACTCTTTTTTTTCCATTTTGTTCGATGTAGTTCGTTGCGTTTGGTTTAGGCAGATGTCACAAGACATCCGTTCAAGTTGATCGTTGATTCGTTGATTCCTTGACTCAGTTTTTTTATTACAGAGAGCACGCAGCCCTCTGATCGAACATGCTGAGCTACCGTGCCGGCTATTCCACTCAGCTAACGGTGGCGGACAATGCAGAAATCATAGTAGCCTACATTCGAGTGTACACATTTGCTGATAAACGATCTAATTAATGAATCATTGAATGGCTGGAATCGGTAACTAAAAGTGGCCTAGGACAATTCTAGTTACCGATTCCAACTTTTCGATGGTTCATAATTGTGGACATTTTTGCAATAAATCTGTGGACTATGTTTTTGTAGGATTTCTAGGTTGCTTATTGATCTGAGAACTACTACGAGAAACTAATAAGTATTGTAGTCGCAGCTTCCAAATTTTTCTCTTTTTCATAGTAATGGAGACACTAATACCATAAGTAGAAATCCTGTAACATTTTGCTTGGAACCGGTAACTGGAATTAACCCATATAAGTCAGTTACAGTTACCGATTCCAGTATTTATTATATCCTACCTTTTTGTCAGTTTTCGTTATTTGTGTCCCCTTCCCGTTACACTTAACAATTGGTATTAAAAGTTAACGGTGATCATACTTCACCATTCGCTATACTGTACTAGATTTAAAGGTTGTCTGTGGTTTTTTTACTCTCATGAACTACGATAATAATTTATTTCAGACATGAATATTTCTCTTTTTCTATTCTTATTTACTTTCGTTACATTTAATTCTTGTCGGTATAATTTGAGGCTAAGTAATTAAGCACGCGAATTGTGTGATTTTATCGTATACTACATTCGTTTGTTTACGATTATGATCTGTTGCCTTCAAAGACTGCCTTTATGTAGCGTCTCTGCCTTAGGTGTGACGTCATTGCTCAAAGCTGACGACTGGAATCAGACACTAGAATTGACCCCAAAACATTATTACCATTTGCTTAATAACTAGTTTGTCCGTCTTTGGAGCGAAATACATCACTGATTCTGCGTATCACGGACCCGACAGTTTGTTGGTGGGTTTGTGGAGGTACAAGGCATTACATGTGTACCCACAGGTCGTGTACTTCGCTTAAATACCGGGTCGCTGATTTGAGTACACGGTGATGACGCCCGATAGCCACCCAGACGCGTTCAATAGGATTTACCTCAGATGTCGCTGAGACATCAACGAGAGTTTACTATAGTGCTCCTCAAACCACTGTTGCACGGTTCTGGCCCCGAGCCACGCAAAATATATTATAGTGCTGAAAGATGACGTAATCGGCAGGGAGGACGTCAAGCATGAAGGGATGGAGGTGATTCGCAGCTATCAGATCGTCGATTACTGCCACAAACCTCATGCAAGCGCTGAAGAATGTCTTCCATAGCATAATACTGCTCCCACCAACCTACATCCGTGGCGCGCTGAATGTTTCGAGCCGCAGTTCGCCTCGATGATGGCATTTGTGGAGACGACCATCGACCTATAGTGTAGCAAAAGTGTGATTCACCCGAAGAGCCGACACGTTTCCAGTGATCGGCGGTCGAATACCGATGGTCCCGTGTCCACTGCAATCGTAACTGACACTGTCGTTGGGTCAACATGAAAACACGTCGGGGAGATCTGCTGTGGATCTCCATATTCATCAATATACGATGAAGGTGTGTTCTGAAACACTTGTGCGTGCACCAGCATTGTGCTGTTTCGGCAGAGATGCCACAGATCACCATGTATCCTACTTTACAGTGAAGACAAGACTCCGAAACGCACGTTCAGTGAAGAATTGTGGACGTCCAACCATTCAGCGCCTAGGGGTAGCTTCACTGTCCTACCTCTTTCCGTAGATGCTCACGACGCTAGGCACATGAACATTCGACCAGCTTCGCCGTTTTCGAGATACTCGTTCACAGGTTCTTCGTAGAACATTTCAATGAATATCCCCATCTGCAGTCCACCGTCCGTGTCTGCTCCGCATACATATATTACCGCGTCACGAGCGTGCATCGCCATCAAGCGGCATCCAACGTCGCGGCGTGTACTGGTTATAATATTTTGGCTTATCAGTGTATGCAGTAAATGGAGCAGGCAAAAGGGAATACAAACGTCTCAAAAATGAGATCGACAGGAAGTGCAAAATGGCTAAGCAGGGATGGCTAGAGGACAAATGTAAGGATGTAGAGGCTTGTCTCACTAGGGGTAAGATAGATACTGCCTACAGGAAAATTAAAGAGACCTTTGGAGAGAAGAGAACCACTTGTATGAATATCAAGAGCTCAGATGGCAACCCAGTTCTAAGCAAAGAAGGGAAGGCAGAAAGTTGGAAGGAGTATATAGAGGGTTTATACAAGGGCAATGTACTTGAGGACAATATTATGGAAATGGAAGAGGATGTAGATGAAGACGAAATGGGAGATAAGATACTGCATGAAGAGTTTGACAGAGCACTGAAAGACCTGAGTCGAAACAAGGCCCCGGGAGTAGACAACATTCCATTAGAACTACTGATGGCCTTGGGAGAGCCAGTCCTGACAAAACTCTACCATCTGGTGAGCAAGATGTATGAGACAGGCGAAATACCCTCAGACTTCAAGAAGAATATAGTAATTCCAATCCCAAAGAAAGCAGGTGTTGACATATGTGAAAATTACCGAACTATCAGTTTAATAAGTCACAGCTGCAAAATACTAACGCGAATTCTTTACAGACGAATGGAAAAACTGGTAGAAGCGGACCTCGGGGAAGATCAGTTTGGATTCCGTAGAAATGTTGGAACACGTGAGGCAATACTAACCTTACAACTTGTCTTAGAAAAAAGATTAAGAAAAGGCAAACCTACGTTTCTAGCATTTGGAGACTTAGAGAAAGCTTTTGACAATGTTAACTGGAATACTCTCTTTCAAATTCTGAAGGTGGCAGGGGTAAAATACAGGGAGTGAAAGGCTATTTACAATTTGTACAGAAACCAGATGGCAGTTATAAGAGTCGAGGGGCTTGAAAGGGAAGCAGTGGTTGGGAAAGGAGTGAGACAGGGTTGTAGCCTCTCCCTGATGTTATTCAATCTGTATATTGATGCAAGCAGTAAAGGAAACAAAAGAAAAATTCGGAGTAGGTATTAAAATTCATGGAGAAGAAGTAAAAACTTTGAGGTTCGCCGATGACATTGTAATTCTGTCAGAGACAGCAAAGGACTTGGAAGAGCTGTTGAACGGAATGGACAGTGTCTTGAAAGGAGGATATAAGATGAACATCAACAAAAGCAAAACGAGGATAATGGAATGTAGTCAAATTAAATCGGGTGATGCTGAGGGAATTAGATTAGGAAATGAGACACTTAAAGTAGTAAAGGAGTTTTGCTATTTAGGGAGTAAAATAACTGATGATGGTCGAAGTAGAGAGGATATAAACTGTAGACTGGCAATGGCAAGGAAATCGTTTCTGAAGAAGAGAAATTTGTTAACATCGAGTATAGATTTAAGTGTCAGGAAGTCGTTTCTCAAAGTATTTGTATGGAGTGTAGCCATGTATGGAAGTGAAACATGGACGATAACTAGTTTGGACAAGAAGAGAATAGAAGCTTTCGAAATGTGGTGCTACAGAAGAATGCTGAAGACAAGGTGGGTAGATCACGTAACTAATGAGGAGGTATTGAATAGGATTGGGGAGAAGAGAAGTTTGTGGCACAACTTGACTAGAAGAAGGGATCGGTTGTTAGGACGTGTTTTGAGGCATCAAGGGATCACAAATTTAGCATTAGAGGGCAGCGTGGAGGGTAAAAATCGTAGAGGGAGACCAAGAGATGAATACACTAAGCAGATTCAGAATGATGTAGGTTGCAGTAGGTACTGGGAGATGAAGAAGCTTGCACAGGATAGAACAGCATGGAGAGCTGCATCAAACCAGTCTCAGGACTGAAGACCACAACAAAACAAACATCAGTGTATGTTTAGCTGTACTACTATCTGCTGAACATTTAATATTAATAAGATTTTTCCGACACGCTGTATTTGCAGCTCTTCCTTGGTGCAGTTTTTATAAGCTTTTAAATTACGTTTCACTCACTGAATTCTCCCTTTTGCTGCGCTGTGCGACATTTGGTTCTCCATTTCCAAACGACTAGAAGGCAAAACATCAGTTTGGCAGGATGCATTTAGTTTTCAATTGGTACCTGGAAAGCACGAGTGAGATGATTCTTTTATGCTACCACAAGAAATGACATCCGATTGTATGTATCAGGTCGTACTGATCAGGTGCGAATAAAGGCGTCTTATAGTATATTTTCCGAAGCGGACGACGCTTTTTCAGCATTTCTCCGAACTGATGTTCCCTCTTTTTTGTTCTTTGGGTGCTAAATGCGGAGGTAAATAATACAATGAAGATCATGGCAAAGCTTATGGCTTCAGTTTCCTTCTGATACGATACCGAAACTGGCAAAATTTTCAGGCGAAAACTGTTTCCTGGATGGCTTTGTGAGGTCATTCGCCTTATAATTCTTCCTTAAACTCAGGGTTCTGAACTTGCCTTCGTACTTCGTCAGTGCAAAAACTGTTGCCACTGTCGGTATTACCTAAAAAGAAATTACGAAATTTGTATCGTGAACAGTAAAAAAACAGACATTGAATATTTCATAAATTTTCTACACATTCTTTCGATACAGATACTTGTATATAACCATTGTCATTAAATGCGAAAGAAAACCTAACCCTGTAAAAATGGACCTCGGACTAGACGGCATAAATTCTGGGGAAAAGAAGAAGAAAAAGTTCATTAAATACGTCAAATTTATGCTCAAATTCCCTCAAAGAGAAGATATGTGTAAAAATGGTATAACGTCTTAGCTTCGTCCTGTAGGTCATTCACCTCGAAAACCTTCTCAACACTTTTGAATTTCAAAACTATGGTACCTGTGCAATGAAATATTACTTTGTTTCACGTATTTCCGGCGCAAGCAAACGCTGCACAAGACTTCAACATTATAATTTAAAAAACCTTTACCAACACTACTATACTATGTTCGGCTCGGCAGCTGAGTGCTCATTGCAGGGGAATGCCATGCGGGGGGCCCGGGTTCGATTCCTAGCTGGGTTAAAGAGTTTCTCCACTCATGGACTGGGTGTTGTGTTCTGGCGCCACCTCAAAAGACTTGCATCAGGCAACTGGTCTACCCAACGGGAGGCCCTAGCCATACGACTTCCAACACTACTATACAAAAGAAAATCGATGTTTACTCATAAAGCAGCTGCAAAAGAATTCCATCGCCAGGTCATCAAGATGTTGCTTTCAATATAATCATGTCCTGTGCGATCTGTATCATCTATGGTCTAAGGCCAGTAGCACAGATAATAGCAGCTCGAGGTATTGTGGTTAGTGTTGCTGGCTCTTGATCAATGAGCCTCAAATTCGAATCCCAGGCAGGTCGAGGTTTTTTCCTCTCAGGACTGTGTGTGTGTTTGTGTGTGGGTGTTTTTGTCCTCATTATTATTTCATCGTCATCGATTCACAAGTCGCTAAAGTGGCATCAAACAAAAAGAAGAGTTGCTGAACTATCCAGATGGGAACTCCCTGACAGGCATGTGGTATACACACTCATTTATGGGCAGTACACATCAGAAAATCTGGAGGTCAGATACAACCACCTAGGAGGAATATCTATGGCGCAAGCATTGAGGTGTGGCGAACAGAATTTCAGCCGCCAACATTCCAAGTAGTATTCAGAAGTTAGCAAAATATATTTATTTTCAGAAGTTTCGTATCAGCACACACTCTAATACAAAGTGATAATTTCATTCTGGAAACTTCCAACAGATTGTGCTTAAGCCATGTAAAGGCAATATCCTTTCTTCCAGGAGTGCTAGTCTCGCAAATTCCGCAGGAGAGCTTCTGCGAATTTTGGAAGGTAGGAGACAGAGGTACTGGTGAAAGTAAACCTGTGCTTAGTTAGCTCAGCTGGTAGAGCACTTGCCTGCGAAAGGCAAAGGTCCCAAGCTCAAGTTTTGTGTGCCAGGGCGATGTAGTTGTTTGCGCATTTGCCTAGTGGGCAGGAGGCCCAGGTTCAAATCATGGCCTTGGTACAAATAAGCCAGCACAGTAGCTTAGGGTGTTCGGTCAGAGGTTGGCTGCCCTCTGTAATAAAACAATGAACTTTAAGTGGTGTCTTATGATGTCTGCCCAGACCAGATAATGATAATAATTGTGAACAAAACAAAAAAAAAACGTTAGCTCAGTTGGTAGAGCACTTATCCACGAAATGCAAAGGCCCCAAGTTCAAGTGTCACGTCGGCACACAGTTTTAATCTGCCAGGAAGTTTCACACCATGTCTCGATATTTGTCAATGCATAAGGTGTCTCTTACTAGAATGGTAACTGTAATTTGACCTTTGTAGTACCATACCTGCTTATGAAAATAGCTTTTCCTCCTTTGACATATTTCTATTTACTTCCTTAGCTGCAACAGTTATTCACAGTTGCTGTTACTAATGGCCGGCCGGAGTGGCCGTGCAGTTCTAGGCGCTACAGTCTGGAACTGAGCGACCGCAGGTTCGAATCCTGCCTCGGGCATGGATGTGTGTTATGTCCTTACGTTAGTTAGGTTTAATTAGTTCTAAGTTCTAGGCGACTAATGATCTCAGAAGTTAAGTCGCATAGTGCTCAGAGCCATTTGAATTTGTTACTAATGAATAAACAAGTAAAACAGGGCAAATAATTGTAATGTTAATGTTTTGTGCTTAGCACCAAATATAAAGAAAAAGCATTATGCAGAAGCTACGTGACAGTTCCAGTTTGAAGTTCATGACATACACAGTACAACACTATGCTCACTCCATAAATATTTCTATTCCATGGAAACAAACCATTACAACATAAATATCTTCTGAATGGTTTATTTTCAGTGGCATTGAGTCCTCTTCACCAATAATTCAGGGTTTATCTGACTCCAAATGATTGCTGAAAATAGTATGAGGGCAGCGAAGTGTCAATAAATGTCTGTGATATGTGGGCACATAGGTTTAGCAAGGAGGTGGGTCAGTCCCATTCTGTGCCAGTATCATGTACAGATGTTGAACCATTCTCATGGCTAGTGAACTTAATTTGAGACCTGTTTAGTATCATAACAGCATCCTCCAACCTTTTGTCTGGCCCTAGAGACAACATGTTGGTGATAAAGGTTCATCTTGCAAGATGATAATGCCTAAACATACAGTACCCACCTGATGAAAACCTTTCTACAGGAGGTAGGAATAAAATGAATTGAGTGCCATATGGAATCTGTTGATGTGAAGCCAGTTCAGCCAATGACCAGCTGAAAATGGTAGTCTGTTGTTGCAGGAGTCCTCCCACACACTGGATGACTTAAGGAGTGCCAGCATCAGAAAACGTGGCAAGTCTGAGCAGCATCTTCTCTACCACCTAGTGAGCAGCTTGCTGTTCATTGCTTGTCTGTGAATTTTTGGCCAAAACCAGTACCATGTTGTTATGATGCTCCACCCTCCATATTCACCAAACATGGCTCCATGTGACTTTTTTCTTTTTCCAAAAACAAAAAAATCCTTCAAGGGCATTTGTTTTACCATCATAAATGAGTTTAAAGAAACATCACTAAGAAAACTAAAAGATATCCCAAAGATCAGATTTCAGAAGTAGTTCAAAGATTAGAAAAAAATCTGGCATGAGTGTATAATATCTAATGAGGACAATTTTAAAGGGGATAACACTGATGTACATTAATAAACAAAATTCCCCTAAAAAATTAAAATTCCCGTAATTATTTGGAAACACCTCCTATTGCAAAAATTTTATTTTTTCTTTTAGTTTCATAAGGCTTATTCTTTCATTTTCTGCTCCCCTTGAATATAAGACTACACACATCCACAAACTCGCAGGTGGAGCAAAATTTTTGTCGAGCATAATGAGAAATAAATTTTCAGATATATATAATGTGTGTGTGTTTAAGGACTGTCTGAAAAAGTATTTTATTGATATGTGTTGTGCAAGTAAATTTTTGTGGTAACAGTAATAATATGTTGAAATAGCTCATAGGTGAAGTTCTGTATGTTAGTGTGCAACAGGCACTGTATTTCAGCAAATAACCACATTGCCACCATCAGCTATACTGTAGAACTGACGGATGGGGGGCTTGAAACACATTTTTATCTCCTACCCCTGTTGCACTGATTGGCTGCTGCATCAGCTATCTGCACCTACCATCCCTACCCTCACTCCTACCACCATACAGTGTGCTGTCCTAGGTTCACGTCCAGGTGCACAGAGTGGCAGCAGCTCTGTTGTTCCTCCACCTGCCACTGAAGCTGATCATATGTCTAATATCTCATTTCTCTTCTTTACCATTCCCATATCTTATGAAGGATGTACCCATTATCACAATTTATCAGTGGATCCATTACTTGAATCTCGATAGATATCTAATCACATAGCCCAGAAATTGGAAATCTATGTCAGAACCTTGGTGTGGTCATAATCCATACCATGTGATTCCATCAGCCAATTTTCTGAAATTGCTGGCATGGCATGGGACACTGCTATTAGAATGGTCAAGAAGTGAAATGAGATATCATACACCAAACTGATTTTGGGGGCAGGTAGAGGAACAGCAAGCAGCTGCCAGTATATACACCTTGGTGCAAACCTAGAATGGAACACTGTGTTATCAGGAGGAAGAGATAGGGGAAGGGGGGGGGGGTCTGATGGAGGAGCTGATTAGAAGGAGAGGGGGAGGAGATAAAAATGAAGTGTGACACTGGCCCTCCATAAGTCAGTTCATCAGTGCACCTGATGATGGCAATCTGGTCGTTCACCAAAATATTTTGCCCTTTGGCACTGTATCTGACTGTTCACCTGTGAACTATTTCCACACGAAGTGCACCAGAAGAATCCGAAGAATTACAACAGTATTAACACAGTCCACAACTAGAACAAGGTCATTGTTACTTAGATTTATGGAATACATAGACAGAAAAAATGAAATGAAAATAAATGTGTTGATTT
Source organism: Schistocerca serialis cubense (assembly GCF_023864345.2). Taxonomy (NCBI): domain Eukaryota; kingdom Metazoa; phylum Arthropoda; class Insecta; order Orthoptera; family Acrididae; genus Schistocerca; species Schistocerca serialis. Next base: position 252,938,630 of record NC_064645.1, on the reverse strand, counting down.
TAGTTAGGTTTGAATTTATGTCCTCCTCTGCAAGGAGAAAAATCTGAAGGAATCTCAGTGTAGAAATAAAATTTTCATAATGCCTAATCAAAACAGCAAATTTCTTATAGATGTTCTGCAAAAAACAATTGTTGTTTCAGTGCATTTTCTTGAACATGACAAAATATCATGTTGTGGAATGAGTAATATGATGTAATGTTACCTAAGCTGCCCTGTAAAAGATGTACTATTTCAAAGCATTCTTCATTTAAGCTTAATTATACAATGTGTGTTTCTTTTTTTCCAACAGCTGTTTTTCCTGAAGTTCACTTTATCGACAGCTGCAAAAAAAGACTGCCAGATCTGCATGAAGATGATGTGATAGAAGAACAGGCTGTTGGACATGATTTCATTCTGTACCAAGGTGGGTAACACCGTTTAGTGTACTTAAGAGCGCATTAGATTGTGAAGATGAAGTTATATGTGACTGGATTTGTTATACTCAATGTCTAACCCTTTCATTCATGTTTCCACAGCCCTGTTCCATGAGGTGAGGAGTATTGTACCTCAGTGGGAAGTTCCTACAAATGGAAACAGTATATATTACATGTTAATTGGTTTCAAAACTCGGGACCACAGTCTTTCCCAAGTGAGTCATATACATAATCTTACATTTATGAATAAATTTGTATTTATCCACAGAAATAGTCAAAGCTTGTGTAAATATTCTGAGCAAGGAAATTCCAGATTTGAGTTCATGAAAAAACTACAAAAACTGGAACTTGTCTAGCTTGAAGGGGGAAACCAGATGGCGCTATGGTTGGCCCACTAGATGGCACTGCCATAGGTCAAACTGATATCAACTGCATTTTTTAAAATAGGAACCCCCATTTTTTATTATATATTCGTGTTATACGTAAAGAAATATGAATGTTTTAGTTGACCACTTTTTTCACTTTATGATAGATGGCACTGTAATAATCACAAACATATGGCTCACAATTTTAGACACTCAGTTGGTAACAGGTAGGTTTCTTAAATTAAAATACAGAACGTAGGTACGTTTGAACATTTTATTTCAGTTGTTCCAATGTGATACATGTACCTTTGTGAACCTATCATTTCTGAGAACGCATGCTTTTAAAGTGTGATTACCTGTAAATACCACATTAATGCAATAAATGCTCAAACTGATGTCCGTCAACCTCAATGCATTTGGCAATACGTGTGATGACATTCCTCTCAACAGAGAGTAGTTTGCTTTCCGTAATGTTTGCACATGCATTGACAATGCACTGACGTATGTTGTCAGGCATTGTCGGTGGATCATGATAGCAAATATCCTTCAACTTTCCCCACAGAAAGCAATCTGGGGACATCAGATCCGGTGAATGTGCGGGCCATGGTACGGTGCTTTGACAACCAATCCACCTGTCATGAAATATGCTGTTCAATACCTCTTCAACTGCACACGAGCTATGTGCTGGACAGTATGGTATGGGTGCAATCGATGTTGATGTGGCATTCTCAACACTACGTTTTTGAGATTCCTGATTCTCACGCAGTTTGTCTGCTACTGATGTGTGGATTAACCACGACAGCAGCTAAAACACCTATTTGGGCATCATCATTTGTTGCAGGTTGAGGTTGACGTTTCACATGTGACTGAACACTTCCTGTTTCCTTAAATAACGTAACTATCTGGCAGAAGGTCTGGACACTTGGATGATGTCATCCAGCATACCATGCAGCATACATAGCACACGCCTGTTGGGCATTTTGATCACAATAGCCATATATCCCTCCCCCCATGAACCATGGACCTTGCTGTGGGTGGGGAGGCTTGCGTGCCTCAGTGATACAGATAGCCGTACCGTAGGTGCAACCACAATGGAGGAGTATCTGTTGAGAGGCCAGACAAACGTGTGGTTCCTGAAGAGGGGCAGCAGCCTTTTCAGTAGTTGCAAGGGCAACAGTCTGGATGATTGACTGATCTGGCCTTGTAACAATAACCAAAACGGCCTGGTACTGCGAACGGCTGAAAGCAAGGTGAAACTATGGCCGTAATTTTTCCCGAGGGCATGCAGTTTTACTGTATGATTAAATGATGATGGCGTCCTCTTGGGTAAAATATTCCAGAGGTAAAATAGTCCCCCATTTGGATTTCCGGGTGGGGACTACTCAAGAGGATGTCGTTATCAGGAGAAAGAAAACTGGCGTTCTACGGATCGGAGCGTGGAATGTCAGATCACTTAATCAGGCAGGTAGGTTAGAAAATTTAAAAAGGGAAATGGATAGGTTAAAGTTAGATATAGTGGGAATTAGTGAAGTTCAGTGGCAGGAGGAACAAGACTTCTGGTCAGGTGACTACAGAGTTATAAACACAAAATCAAATAGGGGTAATGCAGGAGGAGGTTTAATAATGAATAGGAAAATAGGAATGCGGGCATGCTACTACAAACAGTATAGTGAATGCATTATTGTGGCCAAGATAGATACGAAGCCCACACCTACTACAGTAGTACAAGTTTATATGCCAACTAGCTCTGCAGATGATGAAGAAATTGAAGAAATGTATCATGAAATAAGAGAGATTATTCAGATAGTGAAGGGTGACGAAAATTTAATAGTCATGGGTGACTGGAATTCTGTAGTAGGGAAAGGGAGAGAAGGAAACATAGTAGGTGAATATGGATTGGGGCTAAGAAATGAAAGAGGAAGATGCCTGTTTGAATTTTGCACAGAACACAACTTAATCATAGCTAACACTTGGTTTAAGAATCATGAAAGAAGGATGTATACATGGAAGAACCCTGGAGATACTAAAAGGTATCAGATAGATTATATAATGGTAAGACAGAGATTTAGGAACCAGGTTTTAAATTGTAAGACATTTCCAGGGGCAGATGTGGACTCTGACCACAATCTATTGGTTATGACCTGTAGATTAAAACTGAAGAAACTGCAAAAAGGTGGGAATTTAAGGAGATGGGACCTGGATAAACTGAAAGAACCAGAGGTTCTACAGAGTTTCAGGGAGAGCATAAGGGAACAATTGACAGGAATGGGGGAAAGAAATACAGTAGAAGAAGAATGGGTAGCTTTGAGGAATGAAGTAGTGAAGGCAGCAGAGGATCAAGTAGGTAAAAAGACGAGGGCTAGTAGAAATCCTTGGGTAACAGAAGAAACATTGAACTTAATTGATGAAAGGAGAAAATATAAAAATGCAGTAAATGAAACAGGCAAAAAAGAATACAAACGTCTCAAAAATGAGATCGACAGGAAGTGCAAAATGGCTAAGCGGGGATGGCTAGAGGACAAATGTAAGGATGCAGAGGACTATCTCACTAGGGGTAAGATAGATACTGCCTACAGGAAAATTAAAGAGACCTTTGGAGATAAGAGAACCACACATACGAACATCAAGAGCTCAGATGGAAACCCAGTTCTAAGCAAAGAAGGGAAAGCGCAAAGGTGGAAGGAGTATATAGAGGGTCTATGCAAAGGCGATGTACTTGAGGACAATATTATGGAAATGGAAGAGGATGTAGATGAAGATGAAATGGGAGATACGATACTGCGTGAAGAGTTTGACAGAGCACTGAAAGACCTGAGTCGAAACAAGGCCCCCGGAGTAGACAACATTCCATTGGAACTACTGACGGCCTTGGGAGAGCCAGTCCTGACAAGACTCTACCATCTGGTGAGCAAGATGTATGAAACAGGCGAAATACCCTCAGACTTCAAGAAGAATATAATAATTCCAATCCCAAAGAAAGCAGGTGTTGACAGATGTGAAAATTACCGAACAATCGGTTTAATAAGCCACACCTGCAAAATACTAACACAAATTCTTTACAGACGAATGGAAAAACTAGTAGATGCCAACCTCGGGGAAGATCAGTTTGGATTCCGTAGAAATACTGGAACACGTGAGGCAATACTAACCTTACGACTTATCTTAGAAGAAAGATTAGGAAAGGCAAACCTACATTTCTAGCATTTGTAGACTTAGAGAAAGCTTTTGACAATGTTGACTGGAATACTCTCTTTCAAATTCTAAAGGTGGCAGGGGTAAAGTACAGGGAGTGAAAGGCTATTTACAATTTGTACAGAAACCAGATGGCAGTTATAAGACTCGAGGGACATGAAAGGGAAGCAGTGGTTGGGAAGGGAGTAAGACAGGGCTGTAGCCTCTCCCCGATGTTATTCAATCTGTATATTGAGCAAGCAGTAAAAGAAACAAAAGAAAAATTTGGAGTAGGTATTAAAATCCATGGAGAAGAAATAAAAACTTTGAGGTTCGCCGATGACATTGAAATTCTGTCAGAGACAGCAAAGGACTTGGAAGAGCAGTTGAATGGAATGGACAGTAACTTGAAAGGAGGATATAAGATGACCATCAACAAAAGCAAAACGAGGATAATGGAATGTAGTCGAATTAAGTCGGGTGATGCTGAGGGAATTAGATTAGGAAATTAGACACTTAAAGTAGTAAAGGAGTTTTGCTATTTGGGGAGCAAAATAACTGATGATGGTCGAAGTAGAGAGGATATAAAATGTAGACTGGCAATGGCAAGGAAAGCGTTTCTGAAGAAGAGAAATTTGTTAACATCGAGTATAGATTTAAGTGTCAGGAAGTCATTTCTGAAAGTATTTGTATGGAGCGTAGCCATGTATGGAAGTGAAACATGGACAATAAATAGTTTGGACAAGAAGAGAATAGAAGCTTTTGAAATGTGGTGCTACAGAAGAATGCTGAAGATTAGATGGGTAGATCACATAACTAATGAGGAAGTATTGAATAGGATTGGGGAAAAGAGAAGTTTGTGGCACAACTTGACCAGAAGAAGGGATTGGTTGGTAGGACATGTTCTGAGGCATCAAGGGATCACCAATTTAGTATTAGAGGGCAGCGTGGAGGGTAAAAATCGTAGAGGGAGACCAAGAGATGAATACACTAAGCAGATTCAGAAGGATGTAGGTTGCAGTAGGTACTGGGAGATGAAGAAGCTTGCACAGGATAGAGTAGCATGGAGAGCTGCATCAAACCAGTCTCAGGACTGAAGACCACAACAACGCTAACAGTCATACATCAACACGATATCGACCTTTTCCACAATTGGTAAATGGTCTGTTTTAACATGGGTAATGTATCATGAAGCAAATACGGTCCGCAATGGCAGAATGTTACGTGATACCAAGTACTTTTACGTTTGTGACTATTACAGCATCATCTATCACAAAGCGAAAAAAGTGATCCAACTAAAACATTCATATTTCTTTACGTACTACACGAATATGTTATAAAAAATGGTGGTTCCTATTTTTAAAAAATGCAGTTGATATCCGTTTGACCTACGGCAGCACCATCTAGCGGGCCAACTATAGCGCCATCTGGTTTTCCCCTTCAAGCTAGACGAGTTTCGTTCTTTGTAGTTTTTTCGTTTGATGCTTATTTCATGATACATTTGGCCTGGTCACTATCAATGGACCACCCTGTATATAAAGGTGAGCAGATACACAGAAAAATGAGTATTTTTTTGAGATTAGTGCTACTGCCTGGAGTCTTTCAAGACCAAAGAAGTTCATGAGAGCAGATTTCTGAAACGTTTTATGCATACTTTATGATTTAAGAATTTATTATTTTTTTACTGGTGGAGGCCTATTCCATTTTGCTAATACTGAGAGTTGATAGGTATGGACCATGTGCTTTTACTTGACAGCATTCAAAGAAAAGGAGCATGTCACAAACTTCAGTTATTATTCTTCTCATCATTTATTTGAAGAGGGTTTGGAAACAAAATTGTAAATAGAGCAAGCCTCACTTGTATTCTGGTCATTTCTTCTAAATGTGAATTGTACATGTGTTGCTCTGTCACCATATCTGGTAAAAATACCGGCACAGTCTAGTGTAAAATATGCATACTACTCTTCATACCGTTATAGTCTAGCTCCATGATGACAATTACACTGAGAGCTTACATTTAAGAACAAATGATACTCAAAATACACAATAACTCAACAAATTCTGCTGCGTGAGGTCCACAGATATACTGGAAACACACTGTAATTATTTTTGTACCCCACTCAATAAAAACACAAATTGTTCTTTATATTCACGATAGTTATCTTCTGCTACATGGTGCTCAGAGCGAAGTTCACTTGGCCGCGGAAAGTGTACGGATGATAAAAGCTGGATGACAGCAATGCGTAACTTCATCTAAGAAGTTGCAAGCCATTAAATTCCAGAATGGATGCCAAGTTCATCATAAGCAAAAAACAAATTGTCCCAGTCAGGCCAAAATTGAAATCTAAGTCCAAAGCAAAGTAGCCAATAAAGTAGTATAATGGGGTGTAAAGGACTGGTTCATGTAAGTATGCAAACAGCCTTTCAGTCATGATGCACACTTCTTTACAGTAGCAGAGAACCAATGGATTTGCCCATCTCAGTTGTGCTTCATGGCGACTTCAGCTGCCACACAACTTACTGACTATGCTCTGCTTCCTAACAGAGCATACAATCAATTTATATTAGGATCAGGTGTATGATATGATGTAAGCATTTGGGCTCATGAATTGCAATTTGTGAATCTAGCTTCATTAGCTGGAAGAGTTCAGTGAGGAGCTCTTCTAAAATTATAGGGCACCTGCTGTATAAGACTGAATGATACATTGTTAGTAACTCTGGGAACCTGCTCACTGGAATTTAATCTGAAATCACAAAAAGGGGAGTGCTTTATTGGTAAAAGAATTGAACTTAAATGGAAGTATGAAAGATACTTGCAACTGAGGCCAATATGAAAAAGTTAAAACAATATTGCTTATTACAACTATGGGAAAATGAATGGCACTCTTCTTCCTGAACAAGCAGGAAATATATGAATTTCTACATAAGATCAGGGAAAGCCTAAAACTGAGATTCCTTCACCAACTGAGTGGACTAATACATTACCTTACTGGTCATGGGCTATATGTTACACATCTGCACAAAATTAAAAAAGAGATGAATGATAGTTGCAGCAGCAACAGTGTGGGAACTCCAGAGCACACATTGCGGGACTGTGTGCCCTACAAAGATGCACCAGATAATGGCCGTAAGGTTGCTGGATTCCAAATTGGCACTGAACAATGAAGATGATGTGACTTACCAAACGAAAGTGCTGGCAGGTCGATACACAAACAAACAAACACAAACATACACACAAAATTCAAGCTTTCGCAACCAATGGTTGCTTCTTCAGGAAAGAGGGAAGGAGAGGGAAAGACAAAAGGATGTGGGCTTTAAGGGAGAGGGTAAGGAGCCATTCCAATCCCGAGAGCAGAAATAATTACCTTAGGGGGAAAAAAAGGACAGGTATACACTCGCGCACACCCATATCCAACCGCAGATACACAGACACAAGCAGACATTTGTAAAGGCAAAGAGTTTCAGCAGAGATGTCAGTCGAGGCAGAAGTACAGAGGCAAAGATGTTGTTGAAAGACAGGTGAGGTATGAGTGGCGGCAACTTGAAATTAGCGGAGGTTGAGGCCTGGCGGATAACGAGAAGAGAAGATATACTGAAGGGCAAGTTCCCATCTCTGGAGTTCTGACAGGTTGGTATTAGTGGGAAGTATCCAGATAACCCGGATGGTGTAACACTGTGCCAAGATGGGCTGGGCGTGCAACAAGGCATGTTTAGCCACAGGGTGATCCTCATTACCAACAAACACTGTCTGCCTGTGTCCATCCATGCGAATGGACAATGTGGGAATGACCAGCAACAAACTGTCCATTCGCATGAATGGACACAGGCAGACAGTGTTTGTTGGTAATGAGGATCACCCTGTGGCTAAACATGCCTTGGTGCATGGCCAGCACATTTTGCACAGTGTTACACTGTCCGGGTTATCTGGATACTTCCCACTAATACCAACCTGTCAGAACTCCGGAGATGGGAACTTGCCCTTCAGTATATCCTCTCTTCTCGTTATCCGCCAGGCCTCAACCTCCGCTAATTTCAAGTTGCCGCCACTCATACCTCACCTGTCTTTCAACAACATCTTTGCATCTGTACTTCTGCCTCGACTGACATCTCTGCCGAAACTCTTTGCCTTTACAAATGTCTGCTTGTGTCTGTGTATGTGCAGTTGGATATGGGTGTGTGTGCGAGTGTATACCTGTCCTTTTTTTCCCCTTAAGGTAAGTCTTTCCGTTCCCAGGATTGGAATTACTCCTTACCCTCTCCCTTAAAGCCCACATCCTTTCGTCTTTCCCTCTCCTTCCCTCTTTCCTGATGAAGCAACCATTGGTTGCGAAAGCTTGAATTTTGTGTGTATGTTTGTGTTTGTTTGTGTGTCTATTGACGTGCCAGCGCTTTCATTTGGTAAGTCACATCATCTTTGTTTTTAGATATATTTTTCCCACGTGGATTGTTTCCCTCTATTATATATATATATGTATATAAAAAAACAAAGATGATGTGACTTACCAAACGAAAGTGCTGGCACGTCGATAGACACACAAACAGACACAAACATACACACAAAATTCAAGCTTTCACAACCAATGGTTGCTTCGTCAGGAAAGAGGGAAGGAGAGGGAAAGATGAAAGGATGTGAGTTTTAAGGGAGAGGGTAAGGAGTCATTCCAATCCCGGAAGCAGAAAGAGGTATACACTCGCGCACACACACACATATCCATCCGCACATACACAGACACAAGTAGACATTTGTAAAGGCAAAGAGTTTGGGCAGAGATGTCAGTCGAGGCGGAAGTACAGAGGCAAAGATGTTGTTGAAAGACAGGTGAGGTATGAGCGGCGGCAAAAATTGAAATTAGAAATTAGCGGAGATTGAGGCCTGGCAGATAATGAGAAGAGAGGATATACTGAAGGGCAAGTTCCCATCTCCGGAGTTCTGACAGGTTGGTGTTAGTGGGAAGTATCCAGATGACCCGAACGGTGTAACACTGTGCCAAGATGTGCTGGCCGTGCACCAAGGCATGTTTAGCCACAGGGTGATCCTCATTACCAACAAACACTGTCTGCCTGTGTCCATTCATGCGAATGGACAGTTTGTTGCTGGTCATTCCCACATAGAAAGCTTCACAGTGTAGGCAGGTCAATTGGTAAATCATGTGGGTAGTTTCAATCGTGGCTCTGCCTTTGATCGTGTATACCTTCTGGGTTACAGGACTGGAGTAGGTGGTGGTGGGAGGGTGCATGGGACAGGTTTTACACTGGGGGCAGTTACAAGGGTAGGAGCCAGAGGGTAGGGAAGGTGGTTTGGGGATTTCATAGGGATGAACTAAGAGGTTACGACGGTTAGGTGGACGGCGGAAAGACACTCTTGGTGGAGTGGGGAGGATTTCATGAAAGATGGATCTCATTTCAGGGCAGGATTTGAGGAAGTCGTATCCCTGCTGGAGAGCCACATTCAGAGTCTGATCCAGTCCCGGAAAGTATCCTGTCACAAGTGGGGCACTTTTGGGGTTCTTCTGTGGGAGGTTCTGGGTTTGAGGAGATGAGGAAGTGGCTCTGGTTATTTGCTTCTGTACCAGGTCGGGAGGGTAGCTGCGGGATGCGAAAGCTGTTTTCAGGTTGTTGGTGTAATGGTTCAGGGATTCCGGACTGGAGCATATTCGTTTGCCACGAAGACCTGGGCTGTAGGGAAGGGACCGTTTGATGTGGAATGGGTGGCAGCTGTCATAATGGAGGTACTGTTGCTTGTTGGTGGGTTTGATGTGGACGGACGTGTGAAGCTGGCCATTGGACAGGTGGAGGTCAACGTCAAGGAAAGTGGCATGAGATTTGGAGTAGGACCAGGTGAAACTGATGGAACCAAAGGAGTTGAGGTTGGAGAGGAAATTCTGGAGTTCTTCTTCACTGTGAGTCCAGATCATGAAAATGTCATCAATAAATCTGTACCAAACTTTGGGTTGGCAGGCCTGGGTAACCAAGAAGGCTTCCTCTAAGCGACCCATGAATAGGTTGGCGTACGAGGGGGCCATCCTGGTACCCATGGCTGTTCCCTTTAATTGTTGATATGTCTGGCCTTCGAAAGTGAAGAAGTTGTGGGTCAGGATGAAGCTGGCTGAGGTAATGAGAAAAGAGGTTTTAGGTAGGGTGGCAGGTGATTGGCGTGAAAGGAAGTGCTCCATCGCAGCGAGGCCCTGGACGTGCGGAATATTTGTGTATAAGGAAGTGGCATCAATGGTTACAAGGATGCAAGGATGGTTTCCGGGGGTAACAGACTGGGTAAGGATTCCAGGCGTTCGAGAAAGTGGTTGGTGTCTTTGATGAAGGATGGGAGACTGCATGTAATGGGTTGAAGGTGTTGATCTACATAGGCAGAGATACATTCTGTGGGGGCTTGGTAACCAGCTACAATGGGACGGCCAGGGTGATTGGGTTTGTGAATTTTAGGAAGAAGGTAGAAGGTAGGGGTGCGGGGTGTTGGTGGGGTCAGGAGGTTGATGGAGTCAGGTGAAAGGTTTTGTAGGGGGCCTAAGATTCTGAGGATCCCTTGAAGCTTGGCCTGGACATCAGGAATGGGTTACCTTGGCAAACTTTGTAAGTAGTGTTGTCTGAAAGCTGACGCTGTCCCTCAGCCACATACTCCCGACGATCAAGTGTCACGGTCGTGGAACCCTTGTCTGCCGGAAGAATGACGATGGATCGGTCAGCCTTCAGATCACGGATAGCCTGGGCTTCAGCAGTGGTGATGTTGGGAGTAGGATTAAGGTTTTTTAAGAAGGATTGAGAGGCAGGGCTGGAAGTCAGAAATTCCTGGAAAGTTTGGAGAGGGTGATTTTGAGGAAGAGGAGGTGGGTCCCGCTGTGACGGAGGATGTAACTGTTCCAGGCAGGGTTCAAATTGGATAGTGTCTTGGGGATTAGGATTAGGATCATTTTTCTTCATGGCAAAGTGATATTTCCAGCAGAGAGTATGGGTGTAGGACAGTAAATCTTTGACAAGGGCTGTTTGGTTGAATCTGGGAGTGGGGCTGAAGGTGAGGCCTTTGGATAGGACAGAGGTTTTGGATTGGGAGAGAGGTTTGGAGGAAAGGTTAACTACTGAATTGGGGTGTTGTGGTTCCAGATTGTGTTGATTGGAATTTTGAGGTTTTGGGGGGAGTGGAGCTGGAAGTGGGAGATTGAGTAGATGGGAGAGACTGGGTCTGTGTGCAATGAGAGGTGGTTGAGGTTTGCTGGAAAGGTTGTGAAGGGTGAGTGAGTTGCCTTTCCGGAGGTGGGAAACCAGGAGATTGGATAGTTTTTTGAGGTGGAGGGTGGCATGCTGTTCTAATTTGCGGTTGGCCTGTAGGAGCATGCTCTGAACAGCCAGTGTGGATGTGGGAGAGGAAAGCCTGAGGACTTTTATTAAGGATAGGAGTTGACGGGTGTGTTTATTGGCTGAGTTGATGTGTAGGTGAAGGATTAGGTGGGTGAAGGCAATGGATTGTTCAGTTTGGAACTGGTATAGGGACTGATGGAAAGAGGGGTTACAGCCAGAGATGGGAACTTTAAGTGTGAGGCCTCTGGGGGTAATTCCAAATGTCAGGCAAGCTTGAGAAAATAAAATATGGGAGTGTAATCTGGCTAGGGCGAAGGCATGTTTGCAGAGGGAATGTAAATAAAACTTAATGGGGTCATTGTTGGGATGGTGTGAGGGTGACATGGTATTAGAAGGTACTCCGGAGATGGGAACTTGCCCTTCAGTATATCTTCTCTTCTCGTTATCCGCCAGGCCTCAATCTCCACTAATTTCTAATTTCAATTTGCCGCCGCTCATACCTCACCTGTCTTTCAACAACATCTTTGCCTCTGTACTTCTGCCTCGACTGACATCTTTGCCCGAACTCTTTGCCTTTACAAATGTCTGCTTGTGTCTGTGTATGTGTGGATGGATATGTGTGTGTGTGTGCAAGTGTATACCTGTCCTTTTTTCCCCCTAAGGTAAGTCTTTCCGCTCCCGGGATTGGAATGACTCCTTACCCTCTCCCTTAAAACCCACATCCTTTCGTCTTTCCCTCTCCTTCCCTCTTTCCTGATGAAGCAACCGTTGGTTGTGAAAGCTTGAATTTTGTGTGTATGTTTGTGTTTGTTTGTGTGTCTATCGACCTGCCAGCACTTTCGTTTGGTAAGTCACATCATCTTTGTTTTTAGATATATTTTTCCCACGTGGAATGTTTCCCTATATATATATATATACACTCCTGGAAATTGAAATAAGAACACCGTGAATTCATTGTCCCAGGAAGGGGAAACTTTATTGACACATTCCTGGGGTCAGATACATCACATGATCACACTGACAGAACCACAGGCACATAGACACAGGCAACAGAGCATGCACAATGTTGGCACTAGTACAGTGTATATCCACCTTTCGCAGCAATGCAGGCTGCTATTCTCCCATGGAGACGATCGTAGAGATGCTGGATGTAGTCCTGTGGAATGGCTTGCCATGCCATTTCCACCTGGCGCCTCAGTTGGACCAGTGTTCGTGCTGGACATGCAGACCGCGTGAGACGACGCTTCATCCAGTCCCAAACATGCTCATGGGGGACAGATCCGGAGATCTTGCTGGCCAGGGTAGTTGACGTACACCTTCTAGAGCACGTTGGGTGGCACGGGATACATGCGGACATGCATTGTCCTGTTGGAACAGCAAGTTCCCTTGCCGGTCTAGGAATGGTAGAACGATGGGTTCGATGACGGTTTGGATGTACCGTGCACTATTCAGTGTCCCCTCGACGATCACCAGTGGTGTACGACCAGTGTGGGAGATCGCTCCCCACACCATGATGCCGGGTGTTGGCCCTGTGTGCCTCGGTCGTATGCAGTCCTGATTGTGGCGCTCACCTGCATGGCGCCAAACACGCATACGACCATCATTGGCACCAAGGCAGAAGCGACTCTCATCGCTGAAGACGACACGTCTCCATTCGTCCCTCCATTCACGCCTGTCGCGACACCACTGGAGGCGGGCTGCACGATGTTGGGGCGTGAGCGGAAGACGGCCTAACGGTGTGCGGGACCGTAGCCCAGCTTCATGGAGACGGTTGCGAATGGTCCTCGCCGATACCCCAGGAGCAACAGTGTCCCTAATTTGCTGGGAAGTGGCGGTGCGGTCCCCTACGGCACTGCGTAGGATCCTACGGTCTTGGCGTGCATCCGTGCGTCGCTGCGGTCCAGTCCGAGGTCGACGGGCACGTGCACCTTCCACCGACCACTGGCGACAACATCGATGTACTGTGGAGACCTCACGCCCCACGTGTTGAGCAATTCGGCGGTACGTCCACCCGGCCTCCCTCATGCCCACTATACGCCCTCGCTCAAAGTCCGTCAACTGCACATACGGTTCACGTCCATGCTGTCGCGGCATGCTACCAGTGTTAAAGACTGCGATGGAGCTCCGTATGCCACGGCAAACTGGCTGACACTGACGGCGGCGGTGCACAAATGCTGCGCAGCTAGCGCCATTCGACGGCCAACACCGCGGTTCCTGGTGTGTCCGCTGTGCCGTGCGTGTGATCATTGCTTGTACAGCCCTCTCGCAGTGTCCGGAGCAAGTATGGTGGGTCTGACACACCGGTGTCAATGTGTTCTTTTTTCCATTTCCAGGAGTGTATATATATATATATATATATATATATATATATATATATATATATATATATATATATATATATATATGATATCAGTATAATGGAAGGAAACGTTCCACGTGGGAAAAATTATATATAAAAACAAAGATGAGGTGACTTACCGAACAAAAGCGCTGGCAGGTCGATAGACACACAAACAAACATAAACATACACACAAAATTCAAGCTTTCGCAACAAACTGTTGCCTCATCAGGAAAGAGGGAAGGAGAGGGGAAGACAAAAGGAAGTGGGTTTTAAGGGAGAGGGTAAGGAGTCATTCCAATCCCGGGAGCGGAAAGACTTACCTTAGGGGGAAAAAAGGACAGGTATACACTCGCACACACGCACATATCCATCCACACATATATATATATATATATATATATATATATATATATATATATATATATATATATATATATATTCTTTTATTCACAATAATGTGAATCATATGACCTGTGTTAGCTTCCCAGGTAACTGTAACTGTCAAGAATAAATAAATACAAGGGACAATCACAAAGTTTCCATTTGAGGGCATTTCTTCAGTATATATGCAAAATAGTATGATCCCAATGTGTATATACAAGTACCAGCATGTAAGCAAGTGATTAACATGGTATTCATGTCTTTCCGAGTTGCATGTGATAAATGCAGAAGCACAGACTGTGGAAATCTTATTACCTAATGTATCCAAAGAGAGCCAGCATGCTATTATTCCTTTCTTGGCTGCCTAAGGACAAACACTGGTTGATATCCATCAGGGATTCATGATAATGCACATCCTTGAATCGCAAATGTCGTAACACACAAGCCATGTGAACCCAAGTGGGAGACACTCCACCACCTGCTCTATAGTCTGACCTCTGCCCATGCGATTATCATGCCTTCAGCCTGCCTGATGTATTTCAGACAATTATGAACTCTTCACACAGCAGGATGCAATGTTTCACCAAACATGCATCTTGAAACTAGTCTCTCAGAGCAGTGATTGCTTCAATGCTCACAGCAATTTTATCTGATTGAAATACCAGTTCAGGACTTTATGGTCTTTGAATGGAAACTTTCTGGTCACCTGTTGTAAGTACTGAGGTGACTAATTGAGTCCTCTGCCATATTGCTGATAGCGGTTGGAATGCCATCGCTATAGCTGGAGAATAATTATGAAGCTAAAATAATCATGCTATTTTTATGGAAAATATTTCTTAGTGTTCAATTTTTTTTCAATACTAGCTTTCAAGAGCAGAGCAAATAAGGCTGAAGTGAAACTCTTGTGATGTTTGTGGCTGCCCTGACAGCCATATTCAGTGACATTATATGCAGTGGATTACAGCACATGTTGGCTTTACCAGTACCTGAATCTGCTGTTGTTCCTAGAGAGAAACTGTTGCAGGGTTTATTGAAGGGAAACCTTGCCAGCCATCCCTTAGTCACAAACACTCCACTTGTGTGCTTCATAGCAGTTAAGTCTGCTGTGCATACATTGTTCACCAATCACCAAGTGTTATAATGGTTAATACATTGTATTTAGAAATAATAGAGTTCAAATGCCCATTTGGCTAATATGACTTAATTCTTCTGTCACTTTCTAGAATTACTTCATTAAATGCCAGATCATTCCAGTTATCAAGATCATAGCAAATTTCATTTCTCATCCTTACATTTCTCAGCACTATGCTGCATCTCTAACCTCACTGTTGACAAGTTGTTAAATTCTGGTCATCTTCCTTTTCCTTGGCAGTCCAATATTGTACTCCAATAATCACTGCTTCACTAGATGCCCTGCACATTTGGAGAGATACCATTATCGTAGAGACTTACACTATGTGCTCAAAAGTATTTGGACACCCCCAAAAACATATGTTTTTCATATTAGGTGTATTGTGCTGCCACCTACTGCCAGGTACTCCATATCAGCGACCTCAGTAGTCATTAGACATTGTGAGAGAGCAGAATGGGGTGCTACGCAGAACTCATGGATGTCAAATGTGGTCAGGTGATTGGGTGTCACTTGTACAGGATTATTACAAATGATTGAAGCGATTTCACAGCTCTACAATAACTTTATTATTTGAGATATTTTCACAATGCTTTCCACACACATACAAAAACTCAAAAAGTTTTTTTAGGCATTCACAAATGTTCAATATGTGCCCCTTTAGTGATTCGGCAGACATCAAGCCGATAATCAAGTTCCTCCCACACTCGGCGCAGCATGTCCCCATCAATGAGTTCGAAAGCATCGTTGATGCAAGCTCGCAGTTCTGGCACGTTTCTTGGTAGAGAAGGTTTAAACACTGAATCTTTCACATAACCCCACAGAAAGAAATTGCATGGGGTTAAGTCGGGAGAGCGTGGAGGCCATGACATGAATTGCTGATCATGATCTCCACCACGACCGATCCATTGGTTTTCCAATCTCCTGTTGAAGAAATGCTTCTGCTTTAGCCTTTTGCGTAAGATTTTCCAAACCGTCGGCTGTGGTACGTTTAGCTCCCTGCTTGCTTTATTCGTCGACTTCCGCAGCTACGCGTGAAACTTGCCCACACGCGTTCAACCGTTTCTTCGCTCACTGCAGGCCAACCCATTGATTTCCCCTTACAGAGGCATCCAGAAGCTTTAAACTGCGCATACCATCACCGAATGGAGTTAGCAGTTGGTGGATCTTTGTTGAACTTTGTCCTGAAGTGTCGTTGCACTGTTATGACTGACTGATGTGAGTGCATTTCAAGCATGACATACGCTTTCTCGGCTCCTGTCGCCATTTTGTCTCACTGCGCTCTCGAGCGCTCTGGCGGCAGAAACCTGAAGTGCGGCTTCAGCCGAACAAAACTTTATGAGTTTTTCTATGTATCTGTAGTGTGTCGTGACCATATGTCAATGAATGGAGCAACAGTGAATTTATGAAATCGCTTCAATCATTTGTAATAGCCTTGTATCATACGTCTGTATGTGAGATTTTCACACTCCTAAACATCCCTAGGTCCACTGTTTCCGATGTGATAGTGAAGTGCAAACATGAAGGGACACGTACAGCACAGTAGCGCACAGGTATGTTGACTGACAGAGACTGCCGACAGTTGAAGAGAGTCATAATGTGTAATAGGCAGACATCTATCCAGACCATCACACAGGAATTCCAAACTGCATCAGGATCCACTGCAAGTGCTATGAGAGTTAGTTGGGAGGTGAGAAAACTTGGATTTCATGGTCAAGTGGCTGCACATAAGCCACACATCACACTGGTAAATACCAAACAACACCTCACTTGGTGTAAGGAGCATAAACATTGGATGATTGAACAGTGGAAAAACATTGTGTGAAGTGATGAATCACAGTACACAGTCTGGCAATCTGATGGCAGGGTGTGGGCATGGTGAATGTCCAGTGAACATTATCTGCCAGCGTGTGAAGTGCCAACAGTAAAATTCAGAGGCAGTGGTGTCATGGTGTGGTTGTGTTTTTTCATGGAGGGGGCTTGCACATCTTGTTGTTTTACATGGCTTTATCATAGCACAGGCCTACATTGATGTTTTAAGCACCTTCTTGCTTCCCACTGCTGAAGAGCAATTTGGGGATGGCAATTGCATCTTTCAACACAATCAAGCACCTGTTCATAATGCACAGCCTGTGGCAGAGTGGTTACATGACAATAACATTCCTGTAATGGACTGGCCTGCATAGCATCCTGACCTGAATCCTATAGAACACCTTTGGGATGTTTTCCAATGTCGACTTCATGTGAGGCCTCACCAACCGATGCTGATACCTCTTCTCAGTACAAAATTCCATGAAGAATGGACTGCCATTCCTCAAGAAACCTTCCAGCACCTGACTGAATGTATGCCTGCAAGTGTGCAAGCTGTCATCAAGGCTAAGGAGGGCCAACACCATACTGTATTCCAGAATTACCAATGGAGGGTGCCACAAACTTGTAAGTCGTTTTCAGTGAGGTGTCTGGATACTTTTGATCATGAAGTACATTTGAGTAACTGTGATACCATATGGGACCATACATAAGTCAGTGTATTCTTTGTGAAAAATGCTGCACCAAATGCCACACTTGCATAGCATACTGATTGTTTTCTATTGTACTGATTGATGGTGATATGCATGGTACTTTTTACAGAGAAAGGTGAACTCATCCGCAAAGTGATCTGTCAGTCACGACTCCCAACTATCACACTCTTTTCTGTGGTGCTGCTTAATAACGTCACTTCCACTGACCTACTGAAATACATATCACCTTCTTGAAAGCATCCATAAATTCTTTTTGTTGATGCAAGTTATCCAGTGGTAGTTATAACGTCTGAAAATCATTGGTGTGATGCTGTTAATTTATATCCTTCTGCATTCATTTGAATGTATTGATTATTATTATTACTTCACTTGCTTTTTTATTAAATTTCACTGACTAAACATAATAAGGCTAATATCTTTACAGAAAGACAAAGTTAACATAAGAGCATGACAACAATAGAAATATTAATCTTTCAATTTCTGTATCATCACTGTTGGATTATGGTAACAAAGATGAGTTTCATTGTTATCAATGCAAAAAGTTTCTATGTGCATCAAACAGATGGACACACAAACATTGCAACAATATTTTGGCAGTCTTTTCTGTAATATGCAGGAACTACACTTTTTCCTCTTGACCTCATTCTCATTTTCTTCATTTCTGCTTTCTTCTTCTGCTTCTTCTTTACATGTTGGCTTATAACATTTTGACATCTGTTGAAGATGCATGTGAATTCTTGAGGTTTCTAAACTTCTTTGAATGAAATGATGTGAAACTAATGCATGAGATAATTGTTTCAGATATCATTATCTTGTGATATAACTTTCATTGTTGTGAAAATAAATTCCACATGAATTGATCACACTCATATTGATCATTGCAAAAAATATAACCACTAACCAATAGTGTACATTTCCAGCAAAGCTGTATTGTTATCCATATTGTTGACTTCATCTTTGGTGCCATTGCCGAGAGTTGGATGATTATCGAATCTTAAGGCACTGCATGATGAATTCAAAATTTTTGATGTTCATTACAATTTAAAATTTTTCAGTACTGTCTCCACCAGTTTTCGACAAGGCCTCTAAGTTCGTATTTTAGTTTTGTTAATGCCAGCTAAAAACAAAACAATGAAGATGGCTTTAAATTCAATAGCATCTGTTGGTTTTATATCTCTTTCATGCTAAATTAAGCTTCAGCATTCTCTGTGTGCTGGTTTTCAAACAGAACTATAATGAACAAAATGTCATCAAATAGGAGGCAATTCCAGGATTCCAAAGGAATTCTCACTGTTTTCATCACATCTTTACATCCAGGTAACTTATGAATCATGTTATAGTCCCTGAAAAGCACTATCTGTGGTGGTGAAAACTTATTTATTTTGTCCCTTTGTAATTTCCAATCCAGTAATGATTGTTTTCCTCGAGTACTTCCTCATCAATATCAGTGAAATCTTCCTCACTTTCTGAATCTTACTGCTGAATTTAAATTTTGTCAACACAATCTATGTCCACTGCATATACAAGATTCTCTTGAACTTCATTATTACCCTTTTTATACAGCATCTTTTACATTTCTTCAACATATTTCGGGTTGATGATATTACACTTCTTACTGTGGCTACCATAATCCATTATAGCCCACATGAAACAAAAAACATCCCATGAAGTAACACAATGAGATGTTGTGTACAAATTATTCAGACAGCCTTCACAAATTATTAAATGATCCAAAAAGAAAATAAATGTATTTTACATTCTAATGTAACTTTCTACTACTTGTGAAGTTTTGTTGATAACCAAACAAAAGTGCTATTGGAATGAAATGTGCATGGACACAGAATATCAAATTGAGCAATCAGTGCATATTTTGACAGTAGAGCAGTCACTGTGATACTGAAGCACACAACAATGAAAATGGTTCAGAGAAGGAAAGCTACTGGGGAGGGGGCATCCTGTTGTCAAAGATTTTTATAAGCTGCTCAAGAATAAAGTAAAAATAAATCAAAATTGTTAGACATTGAATCCAATACACTGGCAATATTTATGACAGAGAAACAATTTCCTATTTCCAGATACTTTCATAGGAAACACTGACTTCACACATGAATTTAAAAAGAAATGTTTAATCTGTAACTTGCCTGCATTTTTAGAATTATTCAACCACACACAATAAAACTTGGATAACAGGAGAACTAATGTTCACAATACACACACACACTTAGGGTTCCTCCAAACCCTTGATCAGGAGAGAAAATATGCAACAAACAAACCATTGTTGAAACTTCCTGGCAGATTAAAACTGTGTGCCCGACCGAGACTCGAACTCGGTAGCTCGGTGGTAGAGCACTTGCCCGCGAAAGGCAAAGGTCCCGAGTTCGAGTCTCGGTCGGGCATACAGTTTTAATCTGCCAGGAAGTTTCATATCAGCGCACACTCCGCTGCAGAGTGAAAATCTCATTCTGGAAACCATTGTTACTAAATAGATATGAAACTCATTCCTGCTGTTAGTAGAAGATAGTACTATTCTGTCTCAAAAACTATTAATGTTATGTTTCATTTTACTTTCATTATAATGAAAATACATTTGAAAGTACTGTGAAATTTCTATAGTGTGTATAGTAACAACTGCAAGTTTCTCCTATTCCTTCTCCTTATGTTGCTTGATATACAGTGAACAGCATCTGTATGTGATAATTATTCAAGAAACTGTTCACTGCAAAGCAACAAGTGACATTATTCATTCTTTCAATGCAAGAAAACAATCCTGGTAAGAATATATATTCAATACGTAATGATTAATCTGTTATTTTTTCTTTAAAAGCTAATAATCAGAAAGACTTTTTGTTTTGTTTCTACGTGTTAACTTCTAATTTATTTGGTTCAATGAATCTTCCTTTGTTCAAGGTTATGGAAGACTCCTGGAGAGAATGGACATCAGCTCGTTACATCTACCTTAACCTACCAGATGAACTTGGACTGACACGGATCTCTCTCTATAGACAGAAAATCCCTTGGTCAATAAACATATTTTCATATATTGTTCTAGTAGAGTGCCAAAATGTTTCAAGCAAGGATGATCAGGTATGGATTCTGACTATCCTAAGTACCAATACTATCACAACACAATAATTTTGTTTACAGTGTGTGTGAAAGTAACAAAAAGTCATTTATTTGACAACAGAAGGATTTTTAGTAATAAATAATGTTGTTTTTGAGATAAATGCTGAAAAAAGACATATTTTCAGTGTTTTCTTTCAGAATAAGTTACTGGTAACTGCCACCAAAATCTGTAAACTGCCATGAAGAGCACACTCAATTGTACTTGTGTTGTACCATTAGATGTTTTTTTCATAGATAGAGACACATGAAAATAATTACTGCTTTGTATGCAGGATAATCAATTAGAAAACCAAGTTTTATATGTTCTTGCTATTCTTGTAGGAATAAACTCAGTGTACTACTTGAAATAATTATAGCTCACTCCATTTGGATTACACCTTTATTGTCAACTGAACACACAAAATCCACATATGGATACTGCCATTATTTAGACACTCAGTAGAGAATTATATATACAACATTCACAGAGTTTAGTGCCAAGCTGTGATTTCATTATGTTCACTATTGACAATATTATTTATTACTATTTACACATCTGAAATTTTTTGACCTTAGACCATTATCAGGTGGTAGGTGCTGATGCACAGCAGTTGTCAACATTAATTTAAAAAAAGGCATGTGAGGCTCTATATCGCATGTCAGCATTCACTGCATACACCACCGGTATGTGACAAATGCTGATATGATCCATAGGAGCTCTCATCTGCTTTAGTCAGTGTGTTAATGTTGACAACTGTTGTTTTCAGCCTGTTATCACTTCATAATGACTCCAGGTCAAAACTGCAATCAGGGGTATTGTAGTAAATAATACAAATTATTGTAAACAGGTTGTCATTTTAAAAATTCTACAAGACAATGATCCTAAACGAAATACAGCCTTGTACAAATATTTACTTTAGTTCAGATTTGTACACTGCTCATTATTCCACATATTTACACTACATAAATTTATATTTTAATATAAGCACCATGCTGACCATATATGATCTCCAAGTCACAGACAGTATGGGCTCAGAATAACACTCTTAATGTGTTCCTCAACTGATTTCAAACTTTGGATACAGTAACTCTTTCAGCATACTACTTTCTTCAGAGAATTTGGAAGACAAATTTCAGGAGGAGTGGTAACAATAATGTTGTGTAGGAGGGCATTCTGCTAAAAGTCTATGATTTCTCAGTCATTTTGTGATGACTTATTGTGTGCAGGCAATCAGGTCCCTTGAGTCAAGATGCAGAATATGCTCACCAACTGGATGCTGGATTACCCAAAGCAGATAACTTTTGTGTGGACATTAATATCGTCAACAGGCTTAGTAGTGGTCTACCTATATGAAAAGATGTGCACTAAATACTTTTTCAGATGTATAGAGGTCAAGATGTGGTCCTAAGGTGGCAAGTGAATTGGCTGCTTTCAAGACAGTTTAGAGTGCTGTTTCCTTGCCAGGACATGGGCTGCAGAGCTGGTGGTGTCTGAAATCTTATTTAGAATCATCAGTAAAACATTCCTGTTTAAAAAAGTCTTCTATTCATGCCAATTACAGGGACAGAATTGCAGCTGGAGAGAAGGTTATTGTCCTCTGTGACATAGGTGGCCATAGCTCTTGGCTTCCCATTATCAGTGGTTTGCACACCAGGCAGGCATCAGCCATGAGTGGTGATGGCTGCCACCATTAGTGCAGCTGCAGAGGCCTGATACAAGTGGTGTACAATCAGTGAAAGATCACAAAGACGGCCCCAGACAGCTTGGCCGCCATCTGTCGACGACGTTTAAGCCGAGGTGCCCAGTGTGACTGAAGGCGATAGCTTGCGCACACCCTGACAGTGGTCAGCAACAGTGAGGGCCCACACAGGCTGAATAACAGTGACAGTGCATCTGGGCAGCCAGATGGCCCATTCTTGAAATCACAGCCCCAGGGAGGTAGCAATCAGTAGTAGGAAGTCACCAAGTGGGTGACCCAGTGGTGTGGAGGTACCAAGATGACTGTATGCAGACTTTCAGCTCAGGTAGGGGCCTGCAACTACTCATGGCAAAGTCCACAGAAGGTGGCTGGGTTCTGTACCTTGTAGTGCAAGTGGCCTCTGTCTTGTAATCATCGGCTGTCACACACTGTGTTACATGGCATATCATACACACCTGTATGCAACTGGATACAATGAGCATCTGAGAGTGAGGGTCTAACTTAGGAGGTACAAATGGGAGAGCCAGACTGGCTAATAGTCCTCCCATGCCAGCACTTGAGCCCAGAAGTCATAACAGGCTAGAGTGCCCTACCATAGCCATTAGGCAAAAACGACTTCATTTGTCTTGGGGTTTTTTTTTTTTTTTGTTTTTTTTTTTTTTGTTTTTTTTTTTTTTTTTTTGCTTGGGCAGTGCTTCCAGATGGCCTGCCACTGCCATAAGGTGTCCCGACTTTGTCTTTTAGAGGCAGTGGCTGTCATATGCTGCAGTGTCAGCATGCTGAATGAGTACCCTTGCACTCTGAAAATACTTTCTTTCTCCATAGTGGCTGGCCTTCAGGCTGATGGACACTTCGCCCCCTGTGACATCATTTTACTGATTTGATGCTGGGCAGTTCATTACACCATGCTTATCCATCGCGCAACATTCCTCACTCCTCTGAAAAAATCTAGTCTCCAGATTGGTTCATTTTTATATTTCTGGACAAAAGAGATCTCAACACAACATTCTCCACTACTCATTATTCCAATTTAATTTAAAGCACATAGTTCTATTAAACCAAATGCTATATCCTATGATTAACCCAGTCTATTGGTAGCTAGCATAATGGGAGCTCCTTAGACTGAGTGGTTCTCCACTTAAAGTAGATGCAGGTCTTGCAAAGCAGAATCAGAGCCACAGCGGTACCAGAAACTGAATCAGTCAAGGTTATGATTTTATTGCTTTGTTTATCATGGTACAGCCTTACATGGCGCAAGATCTGCTCAGCACTAATACAATCTTTGTGCATGGCTTTGAGCACTAAATACATCAAACAGAAAAGGTCAGGCTTCAAGGCGTTACTCAGGTCGGTTCATTTCTGAGTGGGAAACAAGTCTAATGGTTGTTCAGGCTAGTATAGCAACAACTCAACAACTGTGTCACATTCATTATAGTGGTCCCAGTGGTAGCAGCTTGGAGATTGAAAGTAAATCCTATTGTATCACAGGTTGTACCATTAACCCACTACCTCACAGTTCCAATCTCATGATTCCGTTGGGTCAACCCTGTTCGTAACAATTTATAATCACTTCTTCCAGTGCAAATATGGATTAAATCTAGTGCATATCAACACTTTGGAACTAAGGGTGTGGTATCAGGACATCCCTTTAGCATCCTACAGCACCCATTTTACCTAGGAATAACTGTACCTCACATATTTTTGTGTCAGACTGGACCATCCTCATTGGGCATATACACACGTCAAAAAAAAATTTGCATCACCTCAGTTCTGAGAGTTCCGGAACCTGTACGGAAAATTGAAATAGAGATCAACATAAACATCATTTCTGCCCTTTTTATTGCTCATGAAAACCACACATTGCATGTTGTACCACCATACAGTGAGAACTTCAGAGGTGGTGGTCCAGATTGTTGTACACACCGGTACCTCTAATACCCAGTAGCATGTCCTCTTGCATTGATGCATGCCTGTATTTGTCATGGGATACTATCTGTAAGTCCATCAAGGCACTGTTGGTCCAGATTGTCCCACTCCTCAATGGCGATTCAGTGTAGATCCTTCATAGTGGTTGGTGGGTCACCTCATTCATGAACAGCCCTTTTTAATCTATCCCAGGCATGTTCAATAGGGTTCATGTCTGGAGAACATGCTGGCCACAGTAGTTGAGTGATGTTGTTATCCTGGAGGAATACATTCACAAGATGTGCATGATGGGGGCATGAATTGTCATCCACAAAGATTAATTCCTCTCGAGTATGCTGCCAAAATGGTTGCACTGTCAGTTGGAGGATGGCAGTCACGTATCGTACAGCCATTACAGCACCTTCCATGACCACCAGCAGTGTCTGCACCTTGCTGGACAGTGTGTCTAAGGCGTTCAGCCTGACCAGGTTGTCTCTAAACATGTATCCAATGATTGTCTGGTTGAAGGCATATGCGACACTCATCAGTGAAGAGAATGTGTTACCCAGTCCTGAGCGGTCCATTCGGCATGTTGTTGGGTCCATCTGTACTGCAATGCATGGTGTCATGGTTACAAAGATGGACCTCGCCATGGATGTCCTGCACATCATGCAGCCTATTGTGCACAGTTTGAGTCATAACACGACATCCTGTGGCTGCACAAAAGCCATTATTCAATATGGTGGCATTGTTGTCAGGGTTCCTCTAAGCCATAATCCGGATGTAGTGGTCATCCACTGCAGTAGTTGCCCTTGTGTGGCCTGAGCAAGGCATGTCATTGACAGTTCCTGTCTCTCTGTATCTCCTCCATGTCCAAACAACATGCTTTGGTTCACTAAAAGATGTCTGGACACTTCCCTTGTTGAAAGCCCTTCCTGGCACACAGTAACAATGCTGATGTGATTTAACCATGGTATTGACCATCGAGGCATGGTTGAACTACAGACAACACGAGCCGTGTACCTCCTTCCTGGTGGAATGACTGGAACTGATCGGCTGTTGGACCCCCTCCGTCTAATAGGTGCCACTCATGCATTGTTGTTTACATCTTTGCGCAGGTTTACTCACATCTCTGAACAGTCAAAGGGACTGTGTCTGTGATACAATGTCCACAGTCAACATCTATCTTCAGGAATTCTTGGAACTGGGGTGATGCAAAACTTTTTTTGATGTGTGTAGTAACTCTTTCCCTGTGGCATTGGTATAACCCATCCTCAACATCAACGTGTAGCTTCTCCCTCTACCTAGGGACCAACATTACTTCTTGGATCTTTACTTGTACATATTTCCTCAAAACTTTCCATTTTACTGGATTGGAATAGGCTGTAAGACATTTGTAACATGCGTCAACATTTGCCACTGAAAACTGTAGCAGTATCTATATGGAATATGGAGTTGTGTTCTATTGATGATAATTTTTACTGTTGCCATACTATAGAATAACAACAAGCTCTGCTCTGTTCATTTCACTACATGCTGCAGGCCAGCTGTTAGTTCTTCCTGGAGCTTCTATCACTGGTTGTGAACTGTCCTGGAGGTAGTAGTGTAGGACTGAGTTTCTATGTAATGCATGGTGTAGTGTTTCCTGTAAGGCAATCACTTCTACTCTTGCATTCCCAATGCTATCAACTAAGTCTCATTACTGCTATCCTAACACCCAGCAGGTCTGTATCATGTTTAAATGCTGATTTACTGTACCCATGACTGTTTTCATGTACCCAGTTAGCTCTGTAGTTAATTCTTGCATCAGTCAAGAATTATTTAACACATTATTTCCCAGGCTTGTTGATTTTGTGGTGTGCCATTCCCTGGCTGCTCTGTTATTACTATTTCTCTGAATCTTGTCAGTGCCTATAATTAAGGAAAGGATAGATTGCTTCTGACCATAAAGATGACATGTTGAGTCACAGACTGGCACAATGAAAAGACTGTTAGATGCTGAGCTTTTAGCTAAAGCCTTCTTCAGAAAACAGAAGAAAACACACACGTACATTTACACAATCTCACACACACTTGACCGCTATCTCCAGGTGCTCTGGCCAGATTGTAACACTCTTTTTGTTGTGCTTGTCTGCTATTCAACAGTTCATCTCTACATTGAGCATCAATCTATTCCATTCATAATTGTTGATATTCCAGCCTGGACTTTCCATTATTGTTGGTACCTGCCATTCCAAAGACTGTCCTTAACAATTTCTCACCTGTGACTAGCCCCCATTTCCTTGACATCACCATGCATATGGTGCTAGGTCTATCACTTGGCACAACGGCTCTCATAGCTGTTCATATGACACATGTAACCCCTGATACTCTCCTCATATCTTTTCTAATATTGCTTTCCATTCAGCCTCGAGATGCAATCTGGTGAACATCTCCTCCAGCCTCCATACCTCATTCCTTACTTCCCAAGCATTGTAAGTCAACCTCAGTATCCAATGATGGCTGGTTAGTATGACATCCTCCTGCCTGGACAAGATTACTCCTCCCTCGAATTGCTGTGTCCGTGGCATGTTCACCACTTCTCCACTGAATAGGTGTAGCACCACCACAATTATTGCACGAGTCATGATTGCCCTTGGTGGTAACACTACCTGAGGGCAAGGAATCCATATCATTCTCCCCCCACCCCTCTTAAAAGATCAGACACACATTTTCCATATACCAATAATGATATGACTGACCCTAGTGCATTGTTGCATTTACACACCATATTATCTAACACCCCCCCCCCCCTCGCCCCATGAACCATGGACCTTGCCGTTGGTGGGGAGGCTTGTGTGCCTCAGCGATACAGATAGCCATACCGTAGGTGCAACCACAACGAAGGGGTATCTGTTGAGAGGCCAGACAAATGTGTGGTTCCTAAAGAGGGACAGCAGCCTTTTCAGTAGTTGCAGGGGCAACAGTCTGGATGATTCACTGATCTGGTCTTGTAACACTAACCAAAACAGCCTTGCTGTGCTGGTACTGCGAACGGCTGAAAGCAAGGGGAAACTACAGCCATAATTTTTACCGAGGGCATGCAGCTTTACTTTATGGTTAAACGATGATGGCATTCTCTTGGGTAAAATATTCCAGAGGTAAAATAGTCCCCCATTCGGATCTCCGGGTGGGGACTACTCAAGCGGATGACATTATCAGAAGAAAGAAAACTGGCATTCTACGGATCGGAGCGTGGAATGTCAGATCCCTTAATCGGGCAGGTAGGTTAGAAAATTAAAAAGGGAAATGGATAGGTTAAAGTTAGATATAGTGGGAATTAGTGAAGTTTGGTGGCAGGAGGAACAAGACTTCAGGTCAGGTGACTATAGGGTTACAAACACGAAATCAAATAGGGGTAATGCAGGAGTAGGTTTAATAATGAATAGGAAAATAGGAATGCGAGTAAGCTACTACACACAGCATAGTGATTGCATTATTGTGGCCAAGATACATATGAAGCCCACCCCTACCACAGTAGTACAAGTTTATATGCCAACTAGCTCTGCAGATGATGAAGAAATTGAAGAAATGTATGACGAAATAAAAGAAATTATTCAGATAGTGAAGGGAGACAAAAATTTAATAGTCATGGGTGACTGGAATTCATCAGTAGGAAAAGAGAGAGAAGGAAACATAGTAGGTGACTATGGATTGGGGGTAAGAAATGTAAGAGGAAGCCGCCTGGTAGAATTTTGCATAGAGCACAACTTAATCATACCTAAGACTTGGTTCAAGAATCTTAAAAGAAGGTTGTATACATGGAAGAAGCCTGGAGATAGTGACAGGTTTCAGATAGATTATATAATGGTAAGACAGAGATTTAGGAACCAGGTTTTAAATTGTAAGACATTTCCACGAGGAGGTGTGGTCTCTGACCACAATCTATTGGTTATGAACTGTAGATTAAAACTGAAGAAACTACAAAAAGGTGGTAATTTAAGGAGATGGGACATGGATAAACTGACTAAACCAGAGGTCGTACAAAGTTTCAGGGAGAGCATAAGGGAACAATTGACAGGAATGGGGGAAAGAAATACAGTAGCAGAAGAATGGGTAGCTTTGAGGGATGAAGTAGTGAAGGCAGCAGAGGATCATGTGGGTATAAAGATGAGGGCTAGTAGAAATCCTTGGGTGACAGAAGAAATATTGAATTTAATAGATGAAAGGAGAAAATATAAAAATGCAGTAAATGAAGCAGGCAAAAAGGAATACAAATGTCTCAAAAATGAGATCGACAGGAAGTGCAAAATGGCTAAGCAGGGATGGCTAGAGGACAAATGTGTGGATATTGGAGAAAAGAGAGCCACTTGTATAAATATCAAGAGCTCAGATGGAAACACAGTTCTAAGCAAAGAAGGGAAAGCAGAAAGGTGGAAGGAGTATATAGAGGGTCTATACAAGGGCGATGTACTTGAGGACAATATTATGGAAATGGAAGAGGATGTAGATGAAGATGAAATGGGAGATCCAATACTGCGTGAAGAGTTTGACAGAGCACTGGAAGACCTGAGTTGAAACAAGGCCCCGGGAGTAGACAACATTCCATTAGAACTACTGACAGCCTTGGGAGAGCCAGTCCTGACAAAACTCTACCATCTGGTGAGCAAGATGTATGAGACAGGCGAAATACCCTCAGACTTCAACAAGAATATAACAATTCCAATCCCAAAGAAAGCAGGTGTTGACAGATGTGAAAATTACCAAACTATCAGTTTAATAAGTAATGGCTGCAAAATACTAACGCGAATTCTTTACAGACGAATGGAAAAACTAGTAGAAGCCAACCTTGGGGAAGATCAGTTTGGATTCCGTAGAAATATCGGAACACGTGAGGCAATACTGACCCTACGACTTATCTTAGAAGCTAGATTAAGGAAAGGCAAACCTATGTTTCTAGCATTTGAAGACTTAGAGAAAGCTTTTGACAATGTTGACTGGAATACGCTCTTTCAAATTATGAAGGTGGCAGGGGTAAAATACAGGGAGCAAAAGACTATTTACAATTTGTACAGAAAGCAGATGGCAGTTATAAGAGTCGAGGGGCATGAAAGGGAAGCAGTGGTTGGGAAGGGAGTGAGACAGGGTTGTAGCCTCTCCCCGATGTTATTCAATCTCTATATTGAGCAATCAGTGAAGGAAACAAAAGAAAAATTCGTAGTAGGTATGAAATTCCATGGAGAAGAAATAAAAACTTTGAGGTTCGCCAATGACATTGTAATTCTGTCAGAGACAGCAAAGGACTCAGAAGAGCAGTTGAACGGAATGGATAGTGTCTTGAAAGAAGGATATAAGATTAACATCAACAAAAGTAAAACGAGGATAATGGAATGTAGTCATATTAAGTCAGGTGATGCTGAGGGTATTAGATTAGGAAATTAGACACTTAAAGTAGTAAAGGAGTTTTGCTATTTGGGGGGCAAAATAACATGATGGTTGAAGTAGAGAGGATATAAAATGTAAACTGGCAATGGAAAGGAAAGTATTTCTGAAGAAGAGAAATTTGTTAACATCGAGTTGTGTCAGGAAGTTGTTTCTGAAAGTATTTGTATGGAGTGTAGCCATGTATGGAAGTGAAACATGGATGATAAATAGTTTAGACAAGAAGAGAATAGAAGCTTTCGAAATGTGGTGCTACAGAAGAATGCTGAAGATTAGATGGGTAGATCACATAACTAATGAGGAAGTATTGAATAGGACTGGGGAGAAGAGAAGTTTGTGGCACAACTTGACTAGAAGAAGGGCTCGGTTGGTAGGACATGTTCTGAGGCATCAAGGGATCACCAATTTAGTATTGGAGGGCAGCGTGGAGGATAAAAATCGTAGAGGGAGACCAAAAGATGAATACACCAAGGAGATTCAGAAGTATGTAGGTTGCAGTAGGTACTGGGAAATGAAGAAGTTTGCACAGGATAGAATAGCATGGAGAGCTGCATCAAACCAGTCTCAGGACTGAAGACCACAACAACAACAACAACATTATCTACCAACCCTACTACCAAAAAACATATCAACCAATGAAAATATAAATTTTTATATCCTAGCAAGATATAACTAAAAATAAGAGAATGTTAAGAACTTATCACAATTTGTTATAAAGCTCTTCTTATATTACAGAAATTTTGTCACTTATTGATGTGACCTGATTGCATAAGGCACGTTGCATCCATCCTACCTGTGAGTTTCTGTTTCCTTTCTTCCATTTTAGCCCTTTACCTTCTTCACCGTTTATGGTTCTGACACCTTTGGTAAAGCATGTGGAGTGCTCTTAAAAGGTTTTGATGCATCTCATGTAGACAATGGTAGATCATGTCCAAAACTGTAATGTTACATTTCGGTATGGTCCTGGATAGTGTGTAAGAAATTTATTTGTCTTGTCTTTCAGTGTATAGGGACTTGGTAACACTACCCATCAGTCAACCCTGTATTCCAGCAACTTTAATAGTATGTCATCCCATTTTCTTTTGCTGCTTGAGTGGTGTAGTATTCACCATTTGTACTCACTTCTGTACATTTTAACGATTTCACAAATTTTCATACTGACTCTCTATTTTTTGTGATTTTAGATGTAATAATTCTGAAAGGCACCAGCTTCTTCCTTCTGCAAACTGCCTTGAACAGTGAGAGCCCAATGCTATCTTGCACTTTTGAATCACATGTAGACACAACATAGGGTAGGTAAACATCCTAGCCAAAGATGGTTCAAATGGCTCTGAGCACTATGGGACTTAACATCTATGGTCATCAGTCCCCTAGAACTTAGAACTACTTAAACCTAAGGACATCACACAACACCCAGTCATCACGAGGCAGAGAAAATCCCAGACCCCGCTGGGAATCGATCCCGGGAACCCGGGCGCGGGAAGCAAGAACGCTACCGCACGACCACGAGCTGCGGACACATCCTAGTCGTTTTGGTGGCTATTTACATAATAACTTTCTAGTTATATAATAGCTTAATATTTTAATGATCGTATGGTGAACCGATTCAGCCCTCCCATTTGCTTGCAGTTGCAGGGGACTAGTTCTTAGTTCCCTTATTTGTAACAAGTGACATATTTGGTTTATCACTTCAGACTGAAGTTGGTGCCTTGATCCATAACTGCTGTGTCTCAGATGTGAACCTTGAATAACCAGTTATTCATCATTGCTTGTGCAACAGTACCTGCTTGATGATTTTGAATGGCAATCATCATGACGTAATATCAAAATTGGTCTATGATAAATAACATGTAGCGCTTACCCACTGTTGTTTGGTTAGATGGAACCAAGATATTCATTCTCTCCACTTCAAATGTCTTGGATGCCTCTGTTAATGTTCGAGATGGGACCTGTTGATGAATCAAATCAGCACATTGTGCACATTACATGTAGTTCTTCACATAATGGTCAATGTCCTTTACCAAGATCGTTCAGCTATGCCACAATCTGTTGTCCTTTGTCCTCCACACCCTAATAACTTGTGATCGTGAGCTGCTTTTAATTCTCCTGCTTTTATTACTGAAAGTACCAAGCTGTTTGGCCCAAGTTTCACGTCCTACATTGTAGTCCATGACGTATAGTGAGCTGTGGCTGTGTTTTGGATAACTAACAGTCCATCAGTGGTCTTTGCCTTCTGGCATTATTCAATGCTCTGGCCCAGAGCTTGTAAGGCCCTATCTTTCTGCTTAATCCACCAATGTTGCCTTTTTCTTGCCCAGTTTGTAAACTATCTCAAAATCAAAATGTGTGTGAAATCTTATAGGACTTAACTGTTAAGGTCATCAGTCCCTAAGCTTACACACTACTTAACCTAAATTATCCTAAGGACAAACACACCCATGCCTGAGGGAGGACTCGAACCTCTGCCAGGACCAGCCGCACAGTCCATGACTGTAGCGCCCTAGACCGCTCGGCTAATCCCGCGCGGCTATCTCAAAATCAAATTTCTCAATTTCAGTGGTCATTGAGTCAACCTGTTCAAAGAATCCTTCAACCCTAATAGCCACTTTAATGTCACATGTTCAGTTATGACTCTGAATTTCCTGCCATACAGTTAACTGAGAAAGTAAGTGGCACCATATATTAAACTGAACAGTTCTTTGTCTGTGGTCGAGTAATTTTGCTCATTTTATTTAATTGTCATGATTCATGCACTGTGGGGTGCTCTGTCCTGTTTACTCTCTGACTTAAACAGTGTCCTATCAATTGACTGCTCATGTCATAGGACAGGATTAATTCTTCTTCATAGCAGAGCTAGCTTCCTTTAATTTCTCAAATGCGGCTTGACATTCAGCTGTCCACAGGAATGTTACACCTTTCCTTAATAAAAAAAATGTGTCTGTGTTCTTGGAATGTCAGCAATTTGACAAATTCTATGTAGTAATTTGATAATCCTAAAAGTGACTGTAGCTGTTTCATGGTGGTGCGAAGTCACACACTACACATATCGGTTGTAGGTCAGTCTTCACATTGTCTTAGCTGATCATATGGCCTAGATATTTCACTTCTGTCAACACAAAGTAGCTTTTAAACACTTCTTCTAGTCATTGTGTGTGCTCCTTCAGATCCTTATAAAGAATAATGTCATCTTAGGAGACCATACACTGATGCAGCTTCAACCCTCTCAACATTCCATGTAACAATTGCTGAAATGTCATTGGTGCATTTTTAAGCACAAGTGACATCTGTTGATATTCATAAAGTCACCAGGGGCTACTAAATCCAGTCTTTTGCCAGTTCATTGGTTCTACTTCCAGCTGGTGGAAACCACTTTTTGAAATCCCTCATGGAAAAGCACTTTCATTGACTCAAGTTACCTAATGTTTCCACTATATTCAGTACAAGATACGCATCTGTAACTGTTCAAGCAATTAAATAATGACAATCACAACATGACCTGTATTTTATCATCCTGTCCATTGATGTATTGGACACAGTGACAACGAGTGCTCCCCAGAGACTATTACTCTCTTCAGTAATGCCATACTTCAACTGTTGATTCCCCCTCTCCCCCAGAGGGCATGCAGCTCTTTTGTGGGTATACATGTGGTATGTACAGACCCTGAGCTACTGCAGCCTTTCTTCTCTCCCAGTCTGCATTGCCTTCCCCATATACACTCCTTCCCATTTTAGCTCCTCCCCTCCTTCCTCCCCCCCCCCCCCCCCCCCCCCCACCTTTCTCTCTGTCTTTCCCTTTATGATGACCTGGCTGTTCTCTTGGTTCTGCTATTCCCTTTTTCTCCTGTCACATGTTCTCTATTTTTTATTGGCTGTTTCTAGTCCTCCTTGGGGTTTGATCTCCCTTTCTAAATTGTTTCCATACTGAACACCATTTTAATGTCCCTGACATGGGCTCCTCTGCACCCCTCCTTGCCCTTCCCTTCCCCACCATAGACCTCCTCCTCTCGCTGTGTCACCAGCACATATAGCTAGTCTGTGTGATAGGGCAGTTATGTACCCATCTGGCTGACCCCCCTGACAACACTGATATCACACTTCTGGTGCCTACACTGTCACTGCCTCGTGTATGCCTAGGAGGGTCGCTCATCTTTTTGGGACATCAGAAATCCTGGTAATGACTGCCATGCCAGAAGGCCCTTGCTGTGGCTGGGTGGTGCCCATGGGGTGGGCAGTACAAGGGAAGATGCTTTGTATATGAAGCTGTTAAGCTCCATACTTCTGGCTGCTCTTATGCAACTGTCTCTTCAGGCGGCAATGGTTCTCTTTCTGCATCCACTTTTGATTCCTTAGCCTTGTGGGCCAGGCCCACCAGCGCGGAGGTGAAACCCTTTCCCACTACTTGGTTTAGTCCAGGACATATGGAAACACTCTTGCCACTACCAAATCTGCTCTTTTTTGTAGAACATATTGAAGATAATTTTGTTGAAGTTGACTCACTCGGTAAGATGTGATCTGATTCCCTATTGATTAAAACCTCTTTTGCCACTCTATCAGCTTCCCTTTGTGCTTTCAAGCACTTAAGAGACATCCCAGTGAGGATGACTCCTCACCAGTCCGTAAATGTGACCCAGGGCATTATTCTCCATAGGGATATCATTCTTCAATCTGACAAGGAACTCAGGAGTAATCTGACACAGCTTGGTGCTCATAACATTCAGTGAGTCCAGAGAGGTCGAAAGGACAATCACATTGATACCAGCACTTTTGTTCTGATTTTTTAGGGGGTGCCCTTCTGAAAAAAGTCAAAGTTATGGTTTACTGTTGCGACATGAAGTCCTATTTCTCACCTTCCATGTGCTGTTTCCAGTGTCTCTGTCTTGATCATATGTCTTCATGATGTGAAGTGAACCCTATTTGCAATTATTTCAGCTGATCTCTCCATGTGAGGAGTCCTTGCATCTCTCAAGTACATGAACTATTCCAGCCCACATTCTCCTTGCTTGCCGTTGTTCAATTCATAAAAAGGAAAGAAAGCTCAGGAATTCAGAACTTGTGATTGTCTACCATGAGGCCTGACAGTAGTTTGACCATCTCCACCTGGTGTTTTCCATGTCTACCTTTGCTTCTGTTACATCCTTTTCTCCTTCTCCTTCCTCCTTACCTTAGTCCAGTTCCTCTTCCCTTCCCTCCTCCCAGGCACTTCTCGTTCCCTTACCTCATAGAACTGCTCCTTCTCCTCAGCTGGAAAAGAAACTCTGTTTTCCAGTACCCACTGGGGATGGGACTCTCTCTGCAAGCCCCCCCCCCCCCCCCCCCCCAGCATCCCCAGGACAAGAAGCCTGTTGCTTCAAGTTGAATGCAGGACTTGTGCTCTGTGGATCTCAAGGCCATTCTCTGTGGATCCTGATATTGCTGCGGTTTGCTCTATTCCTGACCACACTTTCTCTTTCCCTCTGAAGGAGAAGAAGAAGATGATGCATAAATCTTGGGATGAGTCCCCATTCAATGGAGAGTTCTTGACAATTTGGGCAACAGCAATCATTTTCCAGTTGTGATCATTTCACCAGCATCACTCGCCTGGACATTCTCCCAGGTTGGCCACTACTAATGCAGACTGGGATGCCTTCTCTTCAGCTACCATCCCACGCACTCCACCACATGATGGCATTGATGAGTCCATATGAACTGTGACCAATGCCACCCTTTCGACAGCTGCTACAGTGATTCATTCTTGCTAAGATTCTCCCCAATGGAAGACTGTCCCATGGTGTACCCCTAAAATCACTGCCGCCATTAAAGACCACCATTGTGCCCTCAAACACTGCAAATGGTATCCATCTCTTGCCCACCTCCTGGCCTTTAAATGGCTTTGTGCACAGGCCCATTATCAAATGCCAGAACAGATTTGTTGGGAATGATACTTCACTGGCTGCATACTCTCTCTTCACAGGTATGGGCAAAGATCAGTCACCTTTTTGGCCACTGACCTCCTGCAGGTCTCCCAGTAATTTCCCTGAATGGTGTTATCCTCGCCAGCCCAGACTCTACCGCTAAGCGGTTTGCTTGGCATTTTGCCCTGGCCTTAACGTCAGTTCATTATCTGCCAATGTTGCATCTCCTCAAACTCCATCTGGGACGATTCCCTTTACCTTTTGTTCCTCACTGCCTGGAGCCTTTCAACACTCCATTTAGCAAGTAGGAATTCGTTGGCAACCTTGCTCTCTGCTAGTCCACCGGTGTACAACCAAATGTTTCAACACTTACTAGTTGCTAGCCAATGTCATATACTTGGCTTTTCTAACCATCTGTGGAGTGCGGGGGAATTCTGTACCCAATGATGGGAAAGTGTCATTAGTCCAGTTTTGAAATCAGGTAAATGGAAATTAGCGTTTGGCGTCACTGGCCGGGAGGCCCCTTACGGAGCAGGTTCAGCCGCCTTGGTGCAGGTCTTATTACTTTTGACGCCACATTGGGTGACCTGCATGCCAGATGGGGATGAAATGATGAAGACAACACAACACCCAGTCCCTGAGTGGAGAAAATCGAACCCAGGCCCGTATGACGGCAATCTGTCACACTGACCACTCAGCTATCAGGGCTGACTTTGAAATCAGATGTACCACCTCTTCAGATGAACAGCTATCATCCACTCAGTTTAACCAATGTCCTCTGGAAGTTACTTGAACGTATGTTGTTTTAGAGGCTGCATTGGATCCTTGAATCCTAGGGCATTCTTGCTTCAACCCAGGGTGGTTTTCACCAAGGCTGCTCTGCTGCATATAATTTAGTCCACTTGGAATCTGCAATCCAAATGGCTTTTACATGGCATCAACACATTGTTACAGTCTTATTCAATATGATTAAAGCTTATGATACCATATGGCACCACCACATCCTTGCCACCTTATATGAGTGGGATTTCCATAGCCTGATTCCAATTTTTGTCTGGAACTTTCTTTCATGTCACACTTTTCAGATACAGGATGGTGCCTCCCATAGCACCTCCTATCTGTAGGAGAGTAGGGTTCTGGAGGGTTCTGTTTGGAATGTAGACTACTTCTGAAACCTGAAATGTACTGAGATTGAGAAGAACTGGGAGTGGAGGACATCAGGATGAGTCATGCCTTTCAGACCTTGTGAGAGGTCAAGACAGAGCAGTGGGCGAGAGATGCATGAGTGGACACAGAGAAGGGTGGTAGAGGGGAAAGCTGGAGTTCAGAGAAAATGTCCTGGATGTGGCTGGCAATCTTAACCCCAGACCTGGACTGCCATTATGGGAGGTGGATCTTCATATCTGGAAAGAGGAGACAGTGGTTTGGGTGCTCCAGAGAGCAGCAGATGCATAATGCATAAGTGATCAACTGTTGTTGGCACAGACTCTGCAATGTTGGAACCCCTGCCTCCAGAAGGAGGCATATCAGGGGGCTAGTCCGAAAGGCACCAGTTGTCAGTCATACCCTACAATGGTGTATCAGGTCCAGCATCTGTAATATGGAATTTGATGTTGAGCTGTATGCAAGACTCCCGTAATCTGTGTAGAGCTGTATTAGAAGAGTAGATTGGTCCACATCCCAGTTGGTGCTGCTGGGGCATTGAAGAGCATTGAGGTGTGACCAACATGTGTGCTTTAGTTGATGAAGAAGGCTAAGCCATGTCAACTGGACATCAAAGACCAGTCCAAAGCAGCAATGAGAGTCCACTACACTGACGGACTTGCCATCATAGTACAGATCCAGATGGGGATGGGCCATATGTTGATGACAGAAGTGCATAACACAGGTTTTGGCAGCCAAAAGAGAAAGCCATGAATTAGAGCCCAAGACTGCATCTGGCAAATACTTCATGCAGCCTGCATTCAGCAATGCCCGTCATGGACTAACAAAAATAAATGCAAAAATCAGCAGCATACAAAGAGGGGGACACCATAGCCCCCACAGCCACTGCCAGACACTTGACAGCCATGAGAAAGAGAGGGACACTCCACACAGAACCCTCCAGAACCCTACTCTCCTACAGATAGGAGGTGCTATGGGAGGCACCATCCTGTATCTGAAAAGTGTGACATGAAAGAAAGTTCCAGACAAAAATTAGTATCAGGCTATGGAAATCCCTCTCATATAAGGTGGCAAGGATGTGGTGGTGTCATATGGTTTCATAAGCTTTATGCACATTGAATAAAACTCCAACAATGTGTTGATGCCATGCAAAAGCCATTTGGATTGCAGATTCCAAGTGGACTAAATTATATGCAGCAGAGCAGCCTTGGCAAAAACCACCCTGGGTTGAAGCTAAAAGGTCCCAGGATTCAAGGATCCAATACAGCCTTCAGCATATGTTTAGGTAACTTGCAGAGGACATCAGTTAAATTGATTGGATGATAGCTATTCATCTGAAGAGGTGGTTTACCTGATTTGAAATCTGGAATAATGATGCTTTCTCATCACTGGGAAGGGAATCCCCCCCCCCTCCACACACACACACACACACACACACACACACACACACACACACACTCCACAGATGGTTTGCAGCTTTGACAGTGTATGTGTGGTGAGTAAACTTGTTATTTTTCTGGGCCTTTTCTGTTCCTGTGCAGGAACATTGTGGGGAGAATTGTCATAGAAGTCCGCAAGGGTAGTTTATGAGAGCAGAATAATCTGCTGATGTGTCACATTTTAGAGGTGCCCAGCTCAGTTGTAGGTGATACCCAGTGCCTGTCCCCAGCAGTGGTCAGCAACAATGTGAGTCTGCACAGGTTGGAGAACAGCTACAGGGTAGCTGGGCAGCTAGCCTGCCTAGGCTCAATCTCCCAGTCTACCAGACAGGTAGCTGTCTGCAATAGATAGTCACCCTGCAGTACAGAGGCACAAAGTTGACCACATGCAGACTTTAGCTCAGGCAGGAGCCTGCAGCTACTGGTGGCAAAGTGCACAGATGGCAGTTGACTGCTTTGACTTTGCAAGTGGCCTCCATCTTGTAGCCATCATCTGGTGTAGACTGCTTCAGTGACATACTGTATGCACCTATCTACTGGTGGATATAATGAAAGTTAGTGGGCAAGGGTCTAAATTTGGGGGTATGTATGAGATTCAGGCTGGCTAATGTTATCTCTATGGCAGCACTATAGCCCAGAAATCACAACAGGCTGGAGCACCCACTTATAACCATTAGCCAGTAATGACTTAATTTGTCTTGGTTTTCTCGTCTGCGCAGCGCTTTCTGATGCCCTGATGCTGCTGTAAGGTGCCCAACTACAGCTTTCAGAGACCATGGCTAACACATTCTGCAGTGTGAGCATACTGTATGAGTGCCCTTGCACCCTTGTGCTCTGAATATGTCTTTTTGCTCCATAGCAGCAGGCCTTTAGGTTGACATAGTTCTGCTGAAAGTATCATCTGTGGTTGAAATTCAACCAATTGAAGCAGTGGACCTGCTCTGTGATAAAAAAAAATGTCATCTACTTTCAAGTGGTACAATTCATGCAAAACTGTGAAATTTTAGCATTTAGCAAATGCTGCATTGTAGCTACAAGTATTCATGGGATAATTCTTTGATTTCTCTTTAACTGCTTGATTATTTGAAGTGGGACCTTGGTACTGTGCATTGAAAAAAAAATTTGTGTTAATGGAGGAAAATTAACTTATAACAACACTACTGAATGTCATTGCTTTACATAAAGTAACCTCAGATGCAAAATGATTTGAATTAAAAAATCTGGGCTGTAAATTCATTGAACTCCAATTACATCTTTCAGAATTGGAGTTACATTCAATGCAAATTTATATGTATCTTCCAAACAACAAAAGCATTATCATTATCAATGTCCACATTATCCCTAAATTATTTATCTCTTTTCATCTTTCAGTCTGATCCATCAGTGTTCTTCTCTGAGATGTCGCATAAAACAAATATAGTTTTGTAGCTATTGAAAATTAGGAACACTTCACTTTTGTGGTGATGGTGCCAACTGAACACAAAGGCAGTTATGTTCACTCTTTGATGAAAATAAGGGAAAAAATGATGCTAATAAATGATGTTTGTTGCCCCCAATGACTTCGTTACTAAATTTTGCTTTCCACTGCTGACAACATCAGTAAAGTAGCAGGTGTGGCATTGTAGCTGCTCGTTATCATTTGTTACTGCAAATTAAGTATCTGTAACATTTAAACATGAATGTCCCAAGAATGAGATTTCACAAAACATTGTTCTTTTGTGTGTCATTTGTACCATAGCACCTGATCAGTGTGTATGGTAGAAGTTGGTAGCAACATGAGAGACAATGGAAAATTTTCTCTTTCCTCATTTGTGTATGTCTACTTCCTTTTATCTCTTGTAATGGCTATGTACACACATGATTTTTGTTTGTGCACAACTATGGAAGTACCTTTTGAATTTTATAAGTTTCATTGGCCTTCTTGTATCATTAATTTTAAAAATCAGAACTTAATTTTTTTAATGTACTTGTATTAATGTTATGATTGCTCAGTAAAACAGATGCATTATCAATATGAACATCCACATTACTCTTCCTTTTCTGTGTAGAAATGGTGTCTGTCTAGCTCTGTGCCTTTCACTCTGAACTGTTAGTATTCTCCCTCCTGTCATAACCTAAAACAAACATAGTTACCGTATAATAGGGAAGTCAGAAGTCATAGTTATTCAAAAAGAAGAAATCAAAAATTAGGAACTTACTTCAAAAATTTCTTGCAATGGTGGCACATGATTACAAAGTTACTCTTACAGACTTCGTTACTGCAGTATCTTGATTACCACTGCTGACAAAATCATCAACCTAGTAGTTGCCACATTGTAGTTGTGTGGCACTTGTATGTTACTGCAAATGAACCAAATAAGCATGAACATCCCTAAAATGTGATTCCACAAAATGTTGTTACTTCCCTGTGTCATTTCTACTGTAAAACCTGGTCGGTACACAGGGCAGAAGTTGGCAGCACCTCAGTTGTTGATGTTCACATATTGGAGATTTTAATGTGTGATAGAGAAGATATCACCAGAGCTATGAATATAGAAATATCAACTTCCTTTCACCACTCTTAATGGCTACATACACACATGATTTTGTCTTTCTGCACATCTATAACAAAGTACCTTTTGAGTTATGTAAGTTTCATAGCCTCCTTGTATAATTAAAACTGGCACTTCAACTTTTGTGTTCATGTATTAATATTATGATTTGATGCTAGGCAGTTCGTTACACCATACTAGTTTGTGACACAAAAGTTGGTAAAAAAACACGTGTAAAAATGAAGTCTTTCATGATATCACTGATACTGTGTCAATTCAGGATAAAACTTCAGCTTTTGATTATTTCCTCCATCATCTTTATTAGGAGTGACTGACTATCTAACTTGTTGCTGTGGTGGACACCACAGCAGGTAATCATCAAAAGCTGTGTTTACACATGGTGCTTTGCATTTGATGTTGTGGGATTTACCACTGATCTGTCTCCTTGTAATTTTAGTTTTATGAAGGGAGTTTTCCGTTTGATACAGTGATGAAAGAACATGTTCTGCTCCATACTGAATCATTCTCATGCTTCTGTAGATGTGGAATATGAGGAGTGCAGCAGCATGTTATTATATTCGTTATTGAAAACTAATTCTCAAAGTTTCTAAAACAGCATTTCATGAGTCCATTTGCATATTCCGACTATGCTACAGTTCAAAGTTCTGTTCTTTGTGAGGTGTATACTTACGGTTACAGGTTGACATTAAAAACTATGTTCTGGGCTACAACATGGATACTTGCGATTCATGGACAGTCAGTATCAGTTGCAGCACCCAAGTAAGCCTGAAGGATAAAATCCTCACTGCTACACCTATTTTCCAATGGATCCTTGTTCTGCAGCATTTTCAAAAAACCACTCTGAAGAAAGAAAGGAATGGAGACTTGCTTGTGGCAAGTGAGGCATGTTAGGATGTTGGAAATGTTAGTGCCCTGCACTGGAAAGACTATCCATAAGATATTTTTAACTTGTCACCTGTAATAAATACCATATTCCCATCTGAAACCCTCTCATATGAATTGCGAAAGTTAACAATATTATGAAAATGATGGATTGCTACTCACCGTAAAGCTGACATGTTGAGTTGCAGATAGGTGCAATGAACAGACTGTTGCACATTGAGACTTCAGCCACAGCCCTCTTCAGAAAAGGAAACACACATAGATCCACATAAGCAAGCACACCTCATGGAAGCATGACTACTATCTCTGGCTGCTCCAGCCAGAATGCAACTGTCACTTTGTTTTCATGTCTGCTTGCTCTAGTGAGAATGCAGCTGTTGCTTTGCTTTGTTGTGCTTGTGTGAATGTGTGTGTGCATTTTCTTTTCTGAAGTAGGCTTTGGCAGGAAGCTCAATGTGTCATCATTATAGTGAGTAGCAATCTATTCTTTCCATAATACTGTTGATATTCTGGCCTGTACTGTCCACTGTTTAAATGCAGTTATTTATCATTCTGATTTTGTCTGTACCCTTTAAATGCCCCATGCATAACAAGCCTACAGGGTATCCTGTAGTTAGGACATTATAATTCTAGGCTATTGACAGTTATTAAAAAATGACATTTTAAACAGAGATTTTACTTTATACATCATATAAAAATTATCTTGTAAACAATCCCTCATCCACACAACTAATCTGTCCCTCTCAACCTAAGATTTGAGTGATCTGCAACTCCTCATCCCCTCTTTCTCAACCTTCTGCAATAAAACACTTTTCTTTCCCTGATGAATAACGTAAAGACACAAAACACAGAAATATTTTTTTGTGCTTTTAGAATGCTTAATAATGTACATACCATCTAAATATAATTGTCAAAAACAAATGAGAATGTTCCATAATTTTCCAGTGATATCTTTGAATGCAAAGAGATACCTGAATGAAGTATTTAAATATTGACTATTCCATTTATTGCTTCCTTTAACACTGAAGTAAATGTAAGTTTTGTTACAGACAGTACTCTCTGATTTTGCACAAAGACTAAGAGCTGAGAGAATTACTGGCTACATATCTGTATATTGTTGTGAGAGGCACAAATTGCTTCCGAATGGGACAGCACATCATCCACTGACAAATGGAATCACAAATGGTTTCAGTGAACATGAACCACCGATGTGTCACAGGTATTTATTCCTTCTTCTAATATCAGGCCTCAGTTTTAAAATTAACTCTAACAACCCAGCCCAGAAACACCTATGGCCAGATGACTTGAGTGGAATAGCATATTTTGTTTTGGGGACCAGGAACAAAATTAAGAGAAAAACATTAAGTAAGAGACTATCATCACTCTCATATAACTTACGTGATGTAAACAGTGCATGCTAGGAAAGTTGTCTGGAGGCATGATGTTGTGGCCTTTGGAGTGATGTCTCAGGGCAATGATGGGAGCTTGTCACGATGTAAGTACAATGTTTCTAATCAATGTGAATACTGTACACAAACCTTGGGTGTATGTGTAAAAGAAATAAGACAAAATATACATGACACACATGTTTAGCTCACATAACAGCACTCCTCTTGTGTTCCATTGTTGAGATTCATTGCTGGAAGTCCTTGCCATTATCTATTTATGGCAGACTTCTTCACTGTGCCATGCAAAGAATTCTGTCCACATCTAGATTTGATTTAAGAAAGTCATAAGGCTGAAAGTTGTGTCATCTGTTGAACTGCTGAAAGAACATCCAGTACGTAGATGAAGCAAAGTTGCTGAGGTACTTTTTCAGAAAATGTTTTACTTGAAGTACAAAATATAAAACAACACATATTTTGAATTCACATGTTTTTCACTATGCTGCTGTTATCAAATGGTTGCTGGGAAGTTTTTAGTCAAAAGCATTTGACTGTTTCAAGTTGTCAATGGTCACATTTATTACACACTTCAGAGTTGAAT
Source organism: Schistocerca serialis cubense (assembly GCF_023864345.2). Classification (NCBI taxonomy): domain Eukaryota; kingdom Metazoa; phylum Arthropoda; class Insecta; order Orthoptera; family Acrididae; genus Schistocerca; species Schistocerca serialis. The sequence continues at coordinate 252,894,957 of NC_064645.1, read as the reverse complement.
GAATCATTATCCATTGTTCAAGGAATTTGCAGAAAATTAAGAACGCAAATTGAGGGATGCAGAAATTGACAGTCTGAAATTGTCGTCATATTTTGAAATGTGTCCTCCAATCACCTGCAGATGTATTTCTAAATCTTATGTACTCATTTGAAAGAAATTTATGAATTCCATTCATACAGATTGTGGCCATGTCTCTATGATCTTTAGAAGCCCTAAATCACTTTCTCACAAGTGAAGATTCATTCAACAGTCTTCTGTGTAATATGAAATTGTCCAAACAAATAATGCACGGTCCTGTCACATTAACATGACAACCTGTCAAAAGCCTGATAATCACCTTATACTGAGTGTTCTACTGCAAGATGAGCAGGAAGAGAGACAGTGAGGTTCTGGAAGGAACCAACAGGGATGTGGAGCCATGCCAACTCCAGTGCCGTGGCAAGCTGCACTAGGTTTCTCGATTGAGGATTCATGGCACCAACAGCCCATTTGAGGTGGCCTCACAGGTCCTCAACTGAATTTAAAGCCGGGGAGTTTGGTGACCAGGGAAGTATGGTAAACTCATCCTTGTGCTCTCTGAACCACACACACGCTGTGAGTTGTGTGAGACATTGTATTGTCCTGCTGGTACACACTTCATGCTGAGGAAAAAAAACTGAAAACAGAGTTTGACATGGTCTCCCATGATAGGCACATACTTGTGTTGATCCATTGTGCCTTCCAAAATGATGTGATTACCCAGGGAATGCCATGAAAACATTCCACAGACTATACCTCCCTCTCATCTGGCCTGGACTCTTCCAGTGAATGTTGTAGGGTGTTCGTTGTCACACATTTCATGCCATTACACACTAACAGCCTTTTGTCATCTGGAAAGTGCACCTTTCACCAGTTGCAGTGTTAACACGCACGACATCACTGAATGGTTGTTGAGGAGGCACTGTTGATAGCTCCTTGGTTAATCTGGGTGGTCAGATGCACAACAGTTGCATGTGTGTTTGCTCGTGCACTTCTCTGCAGTCATCATTCACCCCTTTCATCTACAGCCCGTGGTGCACCAAAGTTGCCTCGGTGTCAGTTTTGGATGCAGCCATTTTGTCTTGCACAATATACTTTAACCATGACAGCATGAAAAGAGCTTACAAATTCAGCTGCTTTAGATGTTTCCATCCTTGGCCTGAAAGCCAATGATCATATCCTTCTAGACTGCCCTCTTTCTGCATTATGACAATGACTCAACTGTTTTCTACGGTCCCCCAACATGATTAATATACACTTCACTGCTAGAGCTGCTACCTGTCAGCTGTACGTGGTTGCGATATACTGACACTGAATATAGGCAGTGGTCACATGAATTTGTCTGGAATGTGTATCTTATGCCCTACCACACAGAGAATAATCATGTACACATATTCATTTGACTCGAAAACAGCAGGAAGCTGAAAGTTGAATCATCTGCCATGCTGCTACAAAACATTCCTTACTAAAAATGAAGTAAAGCTGCACCCTATGCTGCATTTTACTCTATGCATAAATATTTGGAAACCATAAAATTTGAACTTACATGTTTTTTTTTTTTTCCAATTGTCATCAGATGGACATCACTTAGATGGCTTATATGTCCCTAACTAGTTATCCAACTAGAGAAAGGGTAGCTACTGTTAACATGGAATCCAAGCCATGTTTTTTTTTATGGCAAATCTCCACATCATTGATAGGTGACTGCTAGGTTATGAAGGCAGACAGAGAAACAGCGTCCCTGTTGGGGTTCGATCCTACCACCTTTCAGTTTCTACCCAAATGCTGTATCACGAAGCTGTGACACCAGATGTGAATTTAGTCACCCGTTGTGCTGGTCTTTCAATTTATGGCAGCCGTTTGCTAGGTGAAACTGGCATAATTTTCACAAGTTAACTTTATTTCATCACAATTCAGACAGTTTGTTCAAATTATATACAAAAGTCTTCCTTGTGAATCTGTGTACCCATTAGTGAAAACAAGATCAAAACCACTACAGCAGTTCCTGGGTTTAGCCTGCACATAAAGGTGGATGCAAGGAGGTGACTTCATATAACTACTTGCACAAAATAAAAGATAAATGTGAATTCATATACCATAAACTGGAATGCATAAGGGAAAATGTACTGAAGATGTGATGAAAAACCCTGAGTGTAATACAAACACAAAAAATGGATGTGAAAAGATAGCTAGTGAGTGGGTAGAGATATGGCACAACAGAAAGTTCACCTAAGTGCATGCATAGACAATCCTGTAAATCTAGCTGTACTGTAGGACAGGAAGACAGATAGACCTAGAGGGTAATCGAGGTGGGCAGGCAATGACGAGGTAGGCAGCCAATGAAGGGTAACAGTTTTGGGGGACATTGTTCAGGAACTAGTTGCGACTGGGGCCAAGAGGTCTGTTGGATGAAAGAATGTGTAGGAGGATGCACATGAGAAAAGGTGAGATCAATATAATTACAAAGATATTTATTGCTCTCTGTACATTCCTCTGTCTTTCTCCTTATGGAGATGAAGATGAAATGGGAGAGATGAGTTATATCTGCTCAGTCTTTGTAATTAACAAGATGCAATAATGATTTGTTCTGCAATCGCATAAGCAATGACATTGCAGTTGAGCAATCTATTTGGGCATTTAATAAATGATTATATATTTCAAAAAACATTGTGCATATTCAGCATGGTGCTGAAAAAAGATTGAATAAAAGTGCAAAAGGTAAATGATATCCTATATTTATCATTTTTTCTACGTAATTATTCAAAAGACCTTTTATGCTCTAGAGCAAAAATCTACATCACCAGGACTGGTAAGTGAGATTAATATACAAACTTACTTCAGTTGGACAGGGATAGTACAACATGAGGACTTCGGTACATTGAATGTCTGAAAGCACTGAAATATTCTTAGAAATAAATACACCATCATGGGACTGAATGACATACATCTGAATAAAAATCTACAACTACACCTTAGTCTATACTTCATAATTAGCTTATTTATTTTACAGACTCATATTTTGCAGTTAATGATACTCAGTTTCTATATAGAAATTATCGTTAGTGGCAAAACATCAAAATCCAAATTTCAGATGTCTTATAAACTTTGATTATAAATCTGTCATATTTTTTTTACAGATCCATATAACAGCAATAAAAATCTGCACAGACCTGGATAACTACCACTTTATGGATGATGTAAATGTTAGTCTTTTCTTTTAAGATTCAAATGTCCATCCAAATTTAGATTTCCTAAATCAATAATGGCAAAATGAAGGATAGTTCTTTTGGAAAGAACACAACTTATTTCCTTCCCTAGCCCTTTTATTTTGAAGCTAAGCATCCATCTCCAATGACCTTAGTGTTGATGAGTTGTTAGATTCTACTTTTACTTCCTTCTTTTCCTTACAAAATTTATTGCTCCATGTAATTTATATTCTGAAACAAGTTATTCCTTACCACGATTGACTGTGTGAATGACACAAACTAATGGAATGTTGAACAGCTTTGCTTCAATTTTCCATACACTATGATCAGCACTGGTTCACCATGTCTGCTTCAGATACTCTAGTACTGTTTTCACTTACTTGGATTGCAGCATCCTATATCGGAATGCATGTTACTATATAACTTTCCTTAATGTGCATAAGTCTTGCTGAAAGTAGTGTAACAGAATCATCCAAGTCATTATAAAATCTAAAGATACACTCCCTGAATGATGATCTCCTCACATTTGACTTGAGTGACACTCAGTTATAAGGTCATTAAGATCTTTAATGCTTACTTCCACTTTTGTAAACTTTAAGAAGTCAGAATTCTCTTTCAGTGCTGCCGCATTGTTCATATGAAGTCAACTTCACTATTAGTCTTCTGTCTACAGCCTAGACCTTCTTTTCAGTGGTGTCTTTTTATTCCTATAACAATTTGTCTGTTTGTGCCTCACAACTATTTATTTTTTAATGAAAGGAAACTCACTTTGCTCAAATGTAACTGGTTTGTGGACTAAATTTATTCATCTTAAATTGCAGGTACACCACATCAAAACTTTACTGAAATAAAACTGTGGCAATGGCAGCAACAACAAAAAATGCAGTGGACAGAATCTCAACAATGACGGTTGCAAAGGAAATTTGTTGAAAAGTATTTCCTTAAATGACCGCATTTCGAAGACTGCCAGTTCAGATGGACTTTTATTTTTTTCCCCACATGTCAACTATATATGACAATGTGAATTTGTTATCATGCTTCTTTTACAACTGCATATATATGTTGCACAGTGCTTTTAGTGATAAATGTGTAACTGTTAAACTGGATGAAAAGATAACTGAAAATGAGCTAGCAGGATTATGTAGGAAGCAGATGTTAAATTAGTGATAATACGGAGCTTCAGAAGCCAAGTTTTCTTTAGCAGATGATGCGTAAACTTGCAACATTATTGAATCAAATAATACAAACTATTAAAACATACATAATTTTTTTCAGTAACCAGTTGCAGTGACTGCTGAACTGGGCAATGCCATCATCATCTTAAGAAGTGACAGGTAGATACCTGTTTTGTTGTTTAGGCTCTTTATATATGTTTCTTATCTATCATACATATCACAGAGTATATGCAACAACCTGTTCATAAGACTGATGAGCAGCCAGCACTTCTCTGAGTGGTCATTATGGCTGAAACCTTACAAATTCCCCACTGAAGAGTATTCAGCTGCTCTGAAAAGACCGAGAAATTTCTTTTACAGTTCTCTCTACTGCAGAAAATTCCACAAGAGTAATAGTTGACCCTTAAACTCCAAACAAACTGAAAAATAAATTTAAGGTGGTATACAATAACCGAAGTGAATATCAATAAAATTTTGTTAATAATGTCATACTGATCACAGTATTTCAGATGGATTTAAAACTTACAGAGATGTATGCTCACTGAACTGTACAAATATTCCTTGACTGTTTCCGATAGTTAAATTAGATGTGTGAAATGTAATTCACTTCATGGAAACATAAGGAAGTGCCATTGCTTAATGAATTTTACCTGTGGTTTGAATGTTTATCAACAGTTGTATTAATTGTAGTTCTTTTCTTTCGAGAAAAATGATTCATGGAACACGCATTATCATTCCAAGTGTTTTGTTGTTTAGGCTCTTTATATATGTTTCTTATCTATCATACGTATCACAGAGTATATGAAAAAGTGTGATGCACCTGATATACTTGAAGTCACTGCAGGACTGTAATATATGAAATTTATAAACTTCTCACAATAATCAATGTTCTAATCACAGTAGCTGCTCCTGGCGTTACATGAGTAATGACTTTGTCATATTACATCAGAAACTGTACAAAAGTTTTGTGTGAAGCCCTCCACTGGGGGTAGATGTGCAGACAATGATAACTGCAGCTTTTTTAATTAGCTGTTTATTCATTTGTATTCTGCTATCTTTATATAATATTTAAATTAACTATTATAATTACGTGAGTACAATACAAGACTGTAAATACAATGAATCAATGTTTGAAATGCTCATATTTTTAATGTGTTTAAAAATATCTGAAATAAAGTTTTGATTTTTTGTCAATTAGTACAAAATTTACTCACATATTTCACAAAGCTACTTGTAAACCAACCTAACTCCTATGAGGTGATATCATTGAAAGAGCTTGAGAATTGGGTAAAATGGTGGCTTGTATAGACACGTCAAATTCATGTAAAAAAAATTGAAAATTATACCAGTAAAAACAGCGTGTGCACGATTTGTTAGTGATCAAATCAGAAAGTTAAATGATCATCTACATCTACATCTACATCTATACTCCGCGAGCCACCTTACGGTGTGTGGCGGAGGGTACTTATTGTACCACTACCTGATCCCCCCTTCCCTGTTCCATTCACAAATTGTGCGTGGGAAGAACGACTGCTTGTAAGTCTCCGTATTTGCTCTAATTTCTCGGATCTTTTCGTTGTGATCATTACGCGAGATATATGTGGGCGGTAGTAATATGTTGCCCATCTCTTCCCGGAATGTGCTCTCTCGTAATTTCGATAATAAACCTCTCCGTATTGCGTAACGCCTTTCTTGAAGTGTCCGCCACTGGAGCTTGTTCAGCATCTCCGTAACGCTCTCGCGCTGACTAAATGTCCCCATGACGAATCGCGCTGCTTTTCGCTGGATCATGTCTATCTCTTCTATTAATCCAACCTGGTAAGGGTCCCATACTGATGAGCAATACTCAAGAATCGGACGAACAAGCGTTTTGTAAGCTACTTCTTTCGTCGATGAGTCACATTTTCTTAGAATTCTTCCTATGAATCTCAACCTGGCGCCTGCTTTTCCCACTATTTGTTTTATGTGATCATTCCACTTCAGATCGCTCCGGATAGTAACTCCTAAGTATTTTACGGTCGTTACCGCTTCCAATGATTTACCACCTATGGCATAATCGTACTGGAATGGATTTCTGCCCCTATGTATGCGCATTATATTACATTTATCTACGTTTAGGGAAAGCTGCCAGCTGTCGCACCATGCAGTAATCCTCTGCAGGTCCTCCTGGAGTACGTACGAGTCTTCTGATATTGCTACTTTCTTGTAGACAACCGTGTCATCTGCAAATAGCCTCACGGGGCTACCGATGTTGTCAACTAAGTCATTTATGTATATTGTAAACAATAAAGGTCCTATCACGCTTCCCTGCGGTACTCCCGAAATTACCTCTACGTCTGCAGATTTTGAACCGTTAAGAATGACATGTTGTGTTCTTTCTTCTAGGAAATCCTGAATCCAATCACAAACCTGGTCCGATATTCCGTAAGCTCGTATTTTTTTCACTAAACGTAAGTGCGGAACCGTATCAAATGCCTTTCTGAAGTCCAGGAATACGGCATCAATCTGCTCGCCAGTGTCTACGGCACTGTGAATTTCTTGGGCAAATAGGGCGAGCTGAGTTTCACATGATCTCTGTTTGCGGAATCCATGTTGGTTATGATGAAGGAGATTTGTATTATCTAAGAACGTCATAATACGAGAACACAAAACATGTTCCATTATTCTACAACAGATTGACGTAAGCGAAATAGGCCTATAATTATTCGCATCTGATTTATGACCCTTCTTGAAAATGGGAACGACCTGCGCTTTCTTCCAGTCGCTAGGTACTTTACATTCTTCCAGCGATCTACGATAAATTGCTGATAGAAAGGGGGCAAGTTCTTTAGCATAATCACTGTAGAATCTTAAGGGTATCTCGTCTGGTCCGGATGCTTTTCCGCTACTAAGTGATAGCAGTTGTTTTTCAATTCCGATATCGTTTATTTCAATATTTTCCATTTTGGCGTCCGTGCGACGGCTGAAGTCAGGGACCGTGTTACGATTTTCCGCAGTGAAACAGTTTCGGAACACTGAATTCAGTATTTCTGCCTTTCTTCGGTCGTCCTCTGTTTCGGTGCCACCGTGGTCAACGAGTGACTGAATAGGGGATTTAGATCCGCTTACCGATTTTACATATGACCAAAACTTTTTAGGGTTCTTGTTTAGATTGTTTGCCAATGTTTTATGTTCGAATTCGTTGAATGCTTCTCTCATTGCTCTCTTTACGCTCTTTTTCGCTTCATTCAGCTTTTCCTTATCAGCTATGATTCGACTACTCTTAAACCTATGATGAAGCTTTCTTTGTTTCCGTAGTACCTTTTGTACATGATTGTTATACCACGGTGGATCTTTCCCCTCGCTTTGGACCTTAGTCGGTACGAACTTATCTAAGGCGTACTGGACGATGTTTCTGAATTTTTTCCATTTTTGTTCCACATCCTCTTCCTCAGAAATGAACGTTTGATGGTGGTCACTCAGATATTCTGCGATTTGTGCCCTATCACTCTTGTTAAGCAAATATATTTTCCTTCCTTTCTTGGCATTTCTTATTACACTTGTAGTCATTGATGCAACCACTGACTTATGATCACTGATACCCTCCTTCTACATTCACGGAGTCGAAAAGTTCCGGTCTATTTGTTGCTATGAGGTCTAAAACGTTAGCTTCACGAGTTGGTTCTCTAACTATCTGCTCGAAGTAATTCTCGGACAAGGCAGTCAGGATAATGTCACAAGAGTCTCTGTCCCTGGCTCCAGTTCTGATTGTGTGACTATCCCATTCTATACCTGGTAGATTGAAGTCTCCCCCTATTACAATAGTATGATCACGAAACTTCTTCACGACGTTCTGCAGGTTCTCTCTGAGGCGCTCAACTACTACGGTTGCTGATGCAGGTGGTCTATAGAAGCATCCGACTATCATATCTGACCCACCTTTGATACTTAACTTAACCCAGATTATTTCACATTCGCATTCGCTAATAACTTCACTGGATATTATTGAATTCTTTACTGCTATAAATACTCCTCCACCATTGGCATTTATCCTATCCTTGCGGTATATATTCCATTCTGTGTCTAGGATTTCGTTACTGTTCCCTTCCGGTTTTAACCAACTTTCCGTTCCTAATACTATATGCGCACTATTTCCTTCAATAAGAGATACTAATTCAGGAACCTTGCCCTGGATACTCCTGCAGTTTACCAATATTACGTTAACTTTTCCTGTTTTTGGTCTCTGAGGACGGACGTTCTTTATCAACGATGATAATGTCCTCTCTGGTAAGCCGTCAGGTATTTTATCGTTTCGCCCAAGGGGGGGTCCCTCTAACCTAAAAAACCCCCGTGTGCACGCCACACGTACTCTGCTACCCTAGTAGCTGCTTCCGGTGTGTAGTGCACACCTGACCTGTCTAGGGGGGCCCTACAGTTCTCCACCCAATAACGGAGGTCGATGAATTTGCAACCATTATAGTCGCAGAGTCGTCTGAGCCTCTGGTTTAGACCCTCCACACGGCTCCAAACCAGAGGACCGCGATCGACTCTGGGCACTATGCTGCAGATATTAAGCTCAGCTTGCACTCCGCGTGCAATGCTGGTTGTCTTCACCAAATCAGCCAGCCGCCGGATTAACTTAACCCAGATTATTTCACATTCGCATTCGCTAATAACTTCACTGGATATTATTGAATTCTTTACTGCTATAAATACTCCTCCACCATTGGCGTTTATCCTATCCTTGCGGTATATATTCCATTCTAGTAGTCTTTAACTAACAACTAATGTTTTAATGAGTGAGATGGAAAAACTTGCATTTGAAAAGTGCAGGCCATCACAAAAATCGTGTATACTTTTGCATGATAGCCAAACTGTTCCAAATATGAATACAAAAAAAACGAATGTCTAGAAAGTATGAACCGTTATCACTACGAACATTGTGTAAATTTACAGATGATAACCAAACTCTACCAAATAAGTGTACTGCAATTACTACTGAAACAAGTATTAGTGATAAACATAAAAGTCTGATGGCAACAAAGTTCATACACAATGCAGTGGTGGAGCAAACAAAACAACAATGAGACACAGTGACAATAGAACCAATAATCAGTTGCAAAAAGAGGTTCAACGTTCTTTTCTTAACAGACAACCACAGCAGAAATCTGGCAAGTATTTTACAAGACAATAACAAAGATTTCCAAGCAATGGGAGTTGTAAAACCAGGTAAAAATGTAACCGATGTTGACCTGCAGGAAAATATAAAACATGAAAATGAATATGTCGTGTGCATAGCTGGTGCCAATGATGCCGCAAAAAATGGGGCATGAAATTGCGTAGCGAGTCTGGAAAATTTCCTAGAAACTAACAAATCTTGAAACACAATAGTTGCAATCCTACCTCACAGGCATAATTTGTGTGTCAACAAGGAGATATGAAAATGGGTAAAATGGACAAATGTCTACCTACCAAACATGAGATGCATCTAAATTTCGAAGGGAAGAAACTTTTATGGGAGAAAATAAGCAAAATTATCATAGGGAAAGGTGACTTAAACAAAATTATCAGTCACATAGGAGATAGGGATGCATATTTAGAGTAAAATATAGCAATTTAATCCTTACATACCAGAATGTTCAGTATATAACAAAAAAAACAGAGCACTTGGGCATATACATAAATGAATCGAAACCACATTTCTTCATAGGGAGTGAATTAGGTTGCAAGGAAGAGGAAGCTTATGGATACAGGCTAAGAAATTACAAACTCATAAACTTGTACTGTAAAAGGACACATAAAGGAGGAAGGGTAGGCATTTACAGCAGAAATGATATAGCATATGAAAAAGTTGCAGCAATAAATTTATACCTAGGGAACAATAGCCTGATTATAGCAGCTCTTTATAGGTCACCTGGAAGCAGTACTGAAAAATTTTTCAGTTGTCTGGAGGACTTTTTGGACAGATGGATATTGTTGTTAAAATTAAGCAGGGAAGAATAAGATGGGCAGGACATGTACAGAGAATGCCAGAAACTTGGAGTGTCAAGAAAGTTTTCATGGGAAAACCAGACGGGAGAAGGAGAAGAGGTAGACCCAGGAAAAGGTGGCTGGACAATATGGAAGATCTAAAGGTGATGGGAATAAGAAATTGGAGAAGGAAGGTGATGGACAGAGAAGAATGGAGGCAGATCATACAGGACGTCAAGGTTCTTCAAGGACTGTAGAGCCAACCAAGAAGAAGAAGAAAGGATGACCTGCTGGAGAAGATATCAGCATATAAAAAACATGTGCTGTTTGTTGGAGACATCAACATAGACTCTTTAAATAACAGCAATAATTATTTGCATTATGTTGACTTACTTCAATGTTATAACTATTATCATATGAACTCAGAAACTACAAACATTACTGTAGAAACACAGACATGCATTGACCACATTCTCACAAACATAACAAAGGATAACATAAACATAACCACTGTAGAAAACTACATCTCTGACCACAGAGCCCTTACTGTGGAAATTGATGTAGGGAATTTAGATATAACTAAAAGTGATACATTTATGTATAAAAGAAAAATTTAATTATAATAAAGTTAAGATGGCATTAATGGGATCAAGTGTACAATGCAACAAATGTGAATGATGAATAGGAAAATTTCAATAAGCTATTCAATAAAACTTTAGATGAAAAATATCCTTTAGTAAAACAAGTAAACATAGCTAGTCATCACAAAGCTGAGAATTTAGCTCCAGAAATCATTGAACTGAGAGAGAACATGAAAGACTGTTACATACTCTTTAGAGATACTAAATTACAATACTATTTAACAAAATACAAACTGCTCAGAAAAAATACAGAGATTCCTTGACAACCTTAAAGCTCAGAAATATGCCTATCAAATAAGCTGCTCAACCTGTGTTAGTAAAACAGCCTGGAAAATAATGTTAAAGAATTTGGGAAACAGTACTCTCATGAACACACCAGCATAACATTGAAAAAAAATGAAAATATAACAAATGACCCAAAAGATGTGTGTGAGAAATTCATACAGATGTTTAATACAGTTGGCACAAATAAAACACATAACTGGGCACCCAATTTAAATGTTATAAAAACTAGCTACTCTTTTTCATCCATGGCATTACTGAAAGGGACCTCCTAGCAATCACATCAAATTTCACACTAAAATGTCTTGTGCCTGGGATGACATTTCACCTAAGCTACTAAAGGAATGAACAGGAGAATTAGTGAAGCCTGTGACACATCTAATAAATATCTCCCTCTGCCATGGAGAATTCTTTGATCTTTTGAAAATCACTGAAATCTTACCAGTATACAAAAAGGGAATAAAAACTGACATGAAAATCTACAGGCTAATATCATTAACTTCAGAGCTTGAGAAATATTAGGTTACAGTACGCTTGTTCACCCACTGCTTGAATACTGCTCAGCAGTGTGGGATCCATACCAGATAGGGTTGATAGAAGAGATAGAGAAGATCCAATGGAGAGTAGCACGCTTCGTTACAGGATCATTTAGTAATCGCGAAAGCGTTACGGAGATGATAGATAAACGCCAGTGGAAGACTGCAGGAGAGACGCTCAGTAGCTTGGTACGGGCTTTTGTTAAAGTTTCGAGAACATACCTTCACCGAAGAGTCAAGCAGTATATTGCTCCCTCCTACATATCTCTCATGAAGAGACCATGAGGATAAAATGAGAGAGATTAGAGCCCACACAGAAGCATACCGACAATCCTTCTTTCCACGAACAATACGAGACTGGAATAGAAGGGAGAACCGATAGAGGTACTCAAGGTACGCTCCGCCACACACTGTCAGGTGGCTTGTGGAGAATGGATGTAGATGTAGATGAAAGTAATATTCAATCAATTTGAGGCCTATTTCATAAAACATAATCTATTTAACAATCTACAACATTGTTTTAGTAAAGAAAGATCTACTGTAACAGCAGTAGCAATTTTTATGCATGAAATATTAAAGAAGCTAGATGAAGGAGACAAGGTAACAGGCAGAGACAAGGTAACAAACACATTCCTCGATATGAGTAAAGCTTTTGATGCTGTGAATCAAACAATTCTATTGCATAAATTAGAAGCATATGGGCTGAGAGGAGTAGCCTTACAATTACCTACCTCCTATTTGAAAGACAGGAAAATGTGTCAAACTAACCTATAAAAGGAATGAACAGTTGCTAACAACCAAAATCAACCCATAAGATATTTCAATGTAGTGTGTCCCACTACTACATTGTGTACCCAAGGATGCAAACTATGCTGATGATACATCTTTTGTCAGCTGGGGCCATGACATGCAAACAACTATAAACAGTAGTGAAATCAATTATAATTTTATGTCAAGTTATCTTACTGCAAATAAGCAACTTGTAAATAAACAGAAGACAGTGACACTGCAATTTATGCTTAGCTATAGTCAGAACATAAATAGAACTCTATCTAAACCTCCATTGGTCCTTCGATACGCAAACAAACACAAATTTTTGGGCATCACTATTGACAAACACCTGTCATGGAAAGAACATATAGAACATATTTGTAAGAAAATCAGTACACATGTGTATCTACTGGAAAGGGTCTCAGCCATCCTAAACCATAATAGCTTGAGAAAAATATACTTCGTAGTGATACATTCACATCTTCGGTATGTTTTTGAGATATGGAGTGGGGTGCCAGCTGTCTATACAGACAGGCTCTTCAGATTACAGGAAAAGGCAGTAAGATTGGCAGCCAAGGTAAACAGGTGAGAGCCTTGTACAGAAATCTTCAGAAAATATAAAATGCTTGCCGTCTACTGTATGTACATCCTGCAGGTAATAATGTTTGTGAAACAAACTCCAGTATATAATGTAATATAAAGTAATACTGTAATAAGCAGTAATGTGTATGTGTGTACAATACATGGGGAAGGGAAAATTTTCACACAATTGCAAGTAAAGAAAAAAGGCTGCAGACCGTAGTCCACATACAATAGGAACCATCTTTTATAACAGACTTCCACTGACCTCAAGACAGCTAATTTAAACATTTTAAAGAATAAATTTAAGCACTTATTTTCTCAGTAGAAGAGTTCAAGTTGCAATTTCCCTTTATAAAACAGTGTATATATCATAAGTTTGTTTATGTAACACAAAAATGATAATTTCTGATCTTCATGCATTTATATTTCAGGTATATGTAGCGCACAAGTTTGTGTTTTTGTAACATAGTTTCTGACCTTTACTATTGATATCAATGTAAATATTAGTTGTTCTCCTTACAAATGATCAGTGTAGTAAGTACTATATTAAGATGTTTTATGTTTTTATGTTATGTTTTCTTACATGGTCCACACCCATGAGAATCATCTCTTTTTTTGAGTCTATGAAACAAAAACTGAATCTAATCTAATCTGCACTTATGTAGGTAAACCAAACCTTTGCATATGTGAACTAAAATCTGTGACACTGTCTGAAAATGATTGTTATGTGGACAGCAAACAAACAAATAAACTACTGGAGTTCTGTGACACACTTCATACAACAGTAAGGTATGTCCATGGCTATTTTTTATATTCATCAAAGTCTTTGTCAGAGACAGTAAAAAAGGACTGGTAAGTCCTGGGTGGACTACAAACAACGTAAGAACTAAAGATTCTTATCATATTATTGAGGCACTGAGCAAATGACTGGTACATAAACAAGACTGAAATTGTGGATGGAATTAAGGCCAGATAGCTGGAGGGGGAGGCAGTAAGAGAGTGGTGTGTCAGAATAAGGAGCACTCATGATGGGGTGAGAAGTCTTTCTTAGAAGGGCACAAGCAATGTGGGGTCTTCCACCTTTAAGTTCTCTGGTTTTCAAATCTCATCTGATGCAGTCCCCAGCAATCAGTCTTTCCTTCTCATCCTGTACCCGCAGTTCTGGGTGACTTTCCCAAGATATATCCCTATTCCTAGTCCTCTCCAGTCCTTTTCCTTCACCCTTCTTCCTTCCCCTTCAACCCTTCTGCCTAAAGAAGGAGCCACTGTCTCTGAAAGCTTGCCTATTACAACAGTCTTTTATGTGTGTGTTCTGCCGCTGTTTCGTGAATAGATTTTTTATCTATCCAATTAAATAATTTTGTCAATAATTGATTGTTTTTGTTGCTACAGTTAATTCATTTATTTGTTTCGAAGTGAGTAATGAAGCAATTTCCAGACTACTGCAAGTACTACCTACAACTTGGAGAAGACATTTTCTTGAGATATTTAGTATTTATTACATATACGTCTGGCATCTTATCATCAGCAATGTACAGGACAAAGCACAACATATGTGTGTAGTGGGTGGACTATGTGAGGAACCTGTAACTCCACCACATTAATCTTACTAACTGCAAAAAAGTAATGATTGATAACTTACATAATCTATATTAGGGTCTTACAAAATTGGGGCAATACTAATGATCTTTTGAAAATAATTAAGTTTCATGACTGAAACAGAATCAACTCATTTAATTTTTACCCCTCACAAAATTTCCTTTTACCCCTCAGGGGGTAATTACTCCTAGGTTGGGAACCACTGTTTTAGAAGCTTGCTGCACTAAAAGAAGTCACTGCTTGGCATTAAGTGGTAGATCATCAACCTCAACAAGAGGATCAGAATAGGGCTGGTCCTAAAAGCTCTGGAGGCCAGTCAAATTCCTTCATGTTTCACCTAGTATGTACAGCATGGACCCGCAATCAAGCTCTCATGAAGGCTCTGTGTAACTGGAGCAGATGGATTAGGTATACTCCCCATGTACTTGAAAATATTTAGTACTTTCATGTCCTTAAGGTGTGACAACAAGATCAACTTAACATAAAATGCAAAGCCCAGAACATTAGTGTGTTTTTAAAATTAAGGACAGTCTCCCTCAATCTCAATTTGGAGGGAAGTTAAAGGCAGGACATGAACAGTTAAAAGAACAGACTCCTCAGTTGCAAAGCTAAAATCTTTCTTCTCTACCCATTCCTCGAACCTTCTAATTATCAGCTGCAACTGATGAGTAGTTACAGCAAGGTGGAGGGGGAACATAAACTTCTCAGTCTTACACAAACAATTAACACTTGACAGGGCATCTATCCATTGACATTGTATTATTAATATCTATGGTAAAGGCAGCAGCCAGTACCCACTCTTAAAAAAATACTTTGGGGAATATTATTCTCTAGTGGCGAAAGAGATGGCTCTGATTTAGTATTTAAAATAACATGGCAGGAGGAAGGACTGTAAGAAGACATCCTTAGAAGCCACATTCATGAAGCTGTCTGAGGATGTTATATGTCAATGCAGTTTTATAGGCATTCTGAGCATTAAAAAATATGTGTAAATTATGGTGCCTGAGCAGGAAAACCTGCTATATAGCTGCTTCCTAGAGGAACAGGTAATTAAAGGTGGAGTTATACCTTTTGAGCTCACAATGAAAGTGACTAGGGAGCTTTCTGGATGCAAAGATTCAGACAAGGTGGGAACTGATCATCAGCTTCAAGGGTTATCCTACGCAGCTGATGTGAGCAGCACTATGATAACCTCATGAACAAGTACAGTTCTTCCCAAATTTCAAGATGAGTATTAAAATGGTATGCCTTCATGAGTCAGGAACTTGTCCTGATGCCCAGATGAAGTTGAAAAGGGCAAAAAGGATTTATCTCCCTATGAGGATTTGCAACATTCTGTAATGGGTCCTGACATGACAAGGTGATATGTCACAAGCCACAGACACTATGCAATCCAGCTTCCACATTGAAAGAGACAGGTATGGTCTTCATCTGTCATAGAACTGATGTTGCAACTGTCTCTCTGAGCAGCCACTCAGACTGACCCCTGAGGGACTTGGTTTCCTGAGGCAGACCTAGATATTCATGAATATTCATAATCTGATGCATCACACAGGACCAAGTTTCAGGCATCATCAGCCACAACAGCCACAAGCAACTGTTGCCAAACACTGATCTGCACTTGCCTCATATGTTGGTAAATGTTCCGGACAACAACAACTTATGAACTTGTCCATGGAGTCTCTGGCAACCACTATGAGAGGCACCAGTTCTGCTGGCAGCAAAGCATGCTTCCACAACCACAGCACTGTGACTGTGGGCACTACTTTCCTACTTGATGCCATGGACCCACTAGAAGGCTGAATCCATGTGTAGTGACAGTATTCAGGCCACTGCACAACCACTGAATGGCAATTCAGTCTTAGCTATTGAACCAGTCATTGCTTCAAGTTCTCCAAGCCAGGTGCCAGTCACAGTAGTGATTCATCAGTCAGAGCTCTCTCTAAAGAAACATCAATGAACAGTCACTTTTCTGTGTTTACTGTCTAATCCTTTCCAAGCATAGGGCAGTGACTTTATTTCTTCGCACTTTGGCCTTACACAAACTAAGTGCATATTGTCTGCCTTTGCCAAGACTAATTGTGTTATTAACTCCAGAACATTCCAAGTGCATTTGGAGTTAAAACTTTTGTTACTCACTTTGGCATTCAGCAACTTAACAGTTTCAAGATTAAGCTCAAACACAGCTCAGGCCACATCTTTATCTTAACAAGTCTGTGCCCGAGAGTAGGTTGGGCCACGGTTTTCTCTACACACAAGCTTTCTCTTGTTCAAAAACTTGACTCATTTCACATATGAACAATGTATGGATGTCTCACTACTTGTCTCTTGACTGGTGCTGCCTTCTGTTCTCAATATACAGAATTAATTTGGAAGAAATAGCTGCTGTTGTGAAGGTCTGAGCCAATATGATTGCATTGACATAAATTCATGTCTGTCCTCATTAAGAGTTCGGAGATTGCTGTAATTCTACTACAAATACATCACATTTGTTGAGAGAGCAATAAAGAAATTTTGGCAGCTCGAGAGGAAGAAATTGCTCAATAACTCACCTCACACTTTTTGCTTGGGAGGATAAGTACACTTCCCATGATTTTCATTTTAAAATTTGTTAACTATGAAAGAAGTAAATTAAATTTGATAAACAAATCTTGAAGCTTGGTCCTTTTTTAGTATGTATTATTCTCAAAGATACATCAAGTACATATGTACCAGTAACACTAAATAATGATAAATGGCTGGTTTCTAAGGCTGAATATTCTTCTAAGTTAATTATTACTTGCTCTTCTTGTTGGGACTCAGAGTCCCAATTAAACTTTCATTTGTATGTAACTTCAACTCTGGGAATGAGACTTGCACTTACAAATATTTAATAAACTTGTTCTAAATTGCTACCTGGGCAGGGTTCTCAGTGTGCCTGAACTGGCACACAACATATCAAAGGTCACATGGTCTGATAGTTTTATGTCAGATATTTCAGACCTGGGGTTCTTAATCTTTTGTTTGTATTTTAGAGACGTTATTAACACATTTTTGCCAGAATTTTTTGTTTTTACTTTCCTGCATTCCTTGAGAGTGCATTGTTGTTCTAACTTATATGTTTTGCTGCCACTGTTGTTGAAACCTGGTAGTCAAGGAAGGCAGGACTCAGTTACGATTGTGGACGGGGCCGTAATCAGTTACTATTGGTTCCCTTTTGCAATTACACACATTTATTTTGAAACGGTAATTCCAGACTCAGCAATAAATAAAGATATCACATGTTATTAATGAAGGAATAAACAACTGTTTAGTTAATAGCGCTTTCAGTGTGTTACAATTTACCAAATGAGCATAAAATACAGACACAGCAAATAATGTTTTAAGAACAAGCCAGTGTGATTCCAATTAGAATTTTAAGGCAAGTAACCATGGTCACGGCTAAAGGCCTTTAATGCCAAGAATGGCAATAAAAAAAAAAATTAACAAACATACTGTAAAACAGCAAAGCAATAGCAAAGTTACATAGTACATAGTGGGGCGATCACTCTGTTGTAGAAATAATTCAAAACTGTTAAGGACAAAAAACTGCCATTTCTAGATGTGCTGGTCACAAAGGATGGTGAAAACCTGGGACACAACATGTATCAAAAACCGACACACACGGACCGATACTTGCACAAACTATCAAACCACCACCTGAGCCAGAAAAGAGGCACGATTAATACACTCCTAACATAAGCAGGATGAATATGTGAGCCACAGCATCTCAGATGCGAAATTCAACACCTGGAAAGTGTTCTGAGGAGCAATGGGTACTCTACAAATTATATTAGAAGTGTAACAGAGCCAAACGCTCGGTAAAGTAAGAAATCAGAAAAAGAAACGTCGGGTACAGCCTTTCTGCCATACATTCGCAGACTGATGGACAGAATCAGCCATATATTGCACAAACATGGCGTAAGGACAATTTTTAATCTGACAAGGAAGATCAAAGAGTGTCTTAGATCGGCAAAGGAGTAAAGGTACCCACTTGAAATGTCGGGAATATACCGCATACCATGCACATGCAGAAAAGTTTACGTCAGAATGATTGGATGATCAATCAACACCAGGATCAAAGAACATAAGTGACATTGCAGGTTGGGGCAGGTGAAGAAATCAGCCGTGGCAGAGCACGCACTGAGTGAGACCAACCCCATAATAAAATTCACTGACACTGAAGTTCTGGCTGTAGAGCAGCACTATCACACCCGCTTGTTCAGAGAAGCTGTAGAACTACAAAAACATGCAAATAGCTTCAACAAGAAAGAGGAAAGTCTTAAGGTAAATGGATCCCGGCTTCCCATACTGCAGCGAATGACCGTCACAGGTATCAAAAGGAGAACAGATCTGGCAATGACCATGGAGAAGCCCTCAGGTGTTGGCGTGCCATGTACATATAGTCTGAGGCCGCGAGCTCAGCTCCAGTTCATCACCGACAATGGGGGGTGAAGCTTTGACAATGCCAACCACTTGTGCTGGCGGAACATTGTACAATCATCCGATGAACATCGACCGAAGAACGCGAGACAGAAGCCAATAGGCAGTTTGTCAATAATTCAAAAGCCAAGACTGCTTAAATACTGTATTTAAGCAGTTTTGACTTTTGAATTATTTCTGCAATAGCAAAGGTTAATTTAAAAAGACAGGCAACTGTTCACCAAACGGGTGAGACAAAATTATGGTAAATGTGGTAGCACAGCCATTTAAACCTGCTGTAATGCCGAGAACGACAATAATATTTTAAAAAATTAAAAAAACATACAGTGAAAAAGCAAATACAAAGGCAAATGTTAATTTAAAAGGACAAGCAACTGGTCACCAAACAGGTAAGACAAAATTATGGTAAGTAGCACAATCATTTAAACCTGCTGTAATGACAATAATGGCAATTAATAAGAAATTTAGAAACATACAATAAAACAGCAAATACAATAATAAAACACAAGGGCCAGTCATAGGCAGTGCACCAGGAATCGATCTCTGAGTAAGTCTGCCAAAAAACAAATTCGCGAGCGATGAGATATGTAGCCAAGAGTTTCATTCACTTCACGAGATGGTAACTCAGACTAGTGGCAGTCTAACGAATGACTAATGATAATCTTCCTGAGGCTACCTGGTGTTCAATAAACCAAATGCAAATATGTAAAAATACGCCAAATCCAGAACTGGTGGCCTGGACTCCACCTGCTGAATACTGCACCTAGAGCACCCGGAACAAGAAAGGAATCACTACCACCAAAGTAGAAGAATCGCCAACCAACCTACAATCAAGAAAGCTGTCAAAACTACACGATTCACCAGACAGCAGCGGCAAGGCGAGGAAATGTATACTACCATTACATACACTAACCCCCAGGGCAGGTAACTGGGGCATTAGCGGCCATGAGGAAGGAAACTACTGCTGGTTGAACTCAACAAATAGTAACAAACTGGATGCAATAAATAGTAACTAGAAGTCTAGGAAAGCTAATCAGATCCGCCTTCACCAAGCACTCCACTCGCTGCTCTTTGCCTCGGCAGGCGACTGATGACCTCAGAAGTTAAGTCGCATAGTGCTCAGAGCCATTTTTTTGCCTCGGCAACATTACGAGCAGCAACATGAACCCAAGTCACTGGAGAATCGCAAAATCTCACAATGGTGGAGGTTTCTCTACTTGAATCCAAATGCACTGAACTTAAAGCTTGCAGGATCCGGTTTACGACAAGGTCGTGCTACCTTGTGACAACAGGCCTTCAATCCGGCAGTCCATGTGCGCCACCAGTGGTCCTAGCGTTTTCTCGCACTGCGCGGACCTGGCTCCTCCTGAGCCCCCTACCGAAATGCACACTGACACGACTCGGCAGAACAACAACATCACCCCAAAGATAGGGCTACAGTTACTACATATCGATAACCACTGCTGCTGCCACTAGTGGACAGGCAATGCTCGAGAAACCAAGTGATGCCAGTCAACACGAGAAGAAGACAAACAACCACAACCATCTCAACTAAACGATACGGTCTGGCCTCCAACAGAGGACGGAAACCTACAAACAGCACCAACGCGAGCCGCAGCACGGCTCAGTTGTACATGTACATATTTACTTAGCCTGTGGTGCAAATTTGCAGTTACATTTACAGCTGCAAGTTATGCTTTCATCAGCTATCACTGTTTTTGTACCATTATTTCTTTGGCACAAGCTGCTTCAGTGTTGAGGGGAATAACTTTATGAAAGTAGGTGGCAGGGAGCCTTTAAATGCCTCTTCCACCTCAGAATATGGGTACATTTGATGACCTCAATTTGCTCTACGTAGATGAGACACTGTCTGCTCCACAATCGATGTTGTTATGAGCAATTTACACACATGGTTGGAACTGTACAAGGAGTATTTCCTTTGTGGACAACTAAATGACATCTGCTGCACGTCACCTGCAATTTCCACATGAAGGTTGTATCCCCAAAACACTGGCAATTAAAGCACAACATGGTGTTAGCTATATAAGGTGTCATCCTTGGACAGATGTAATCTGCTGTAATGTATTCTGATAATTTAAGTACATTAAATCTCAGAATAAAGGCCGTTATCTTTTCTAGTTCATGTTTCCATAAGGATTCTGACTTCAGCCACATCTTCATTTTCCCACTAATGTTGCAGTTCTGTGGTCTTCAAGTTCATCATGTTCTTGTAGCTATCCCTTTATTACAATTTAGGGTTGCCTTTAGCTCCGTAAACATACTCTCCTAGTGCTCTGGTTTTTAACAGCTTGCTTACAAGTGCAGCCCTTGCTGTCTCAATTTAAAGCGTACCTCTTAATATGTTAGTGACATGCAAGACCTTCTAATGCTTCACTGATGTAGAAAGATGACAGTATTACAAAAGTTCCTTCTTCTCTCTTAATACCTATATATACATTGTCTACTACTAAATCGAGTCCATTACTATACATATTTACACTAGTATTTGAAGAATTCTCTAGTTGAGTAGCTGCAGAAAGTCTACAGACCACCCAAAGAGCTGGGAGGGTTTACAGTTGTTGTAGAATTGAGCTGCTCTGGAAATACGAGACCTACAAGATGGAGTCCTACTTGCTTGTTTAAGTCTCATACAACTTATGTGTATCTGGTGTTCCAAAGTTTGTCCAGCAATGACTATTTTGCCTCAATAGCCCCCCCCCTTCCCCCCTTGGTTATTTACATTCTCTTTGATTTATAAAAAATACAACAGTTTTTTGAGATCTCTTCTGGTCCAGAGATACTTGGAACATTTAACCATGTCCATCTTTGCTTGTACTATCTCAATGACTTGATTGTCACAAGCACTACATGTCTGGACCACCTGTGCAATGTTTGGATGCTTTTTACTATGTTCCATGACACAGGGCTCAAGTGCTGCTTACACAAATGCCAGATTTTTCAGGAGCAGGTGGGATACTTCAAACACTTGCTCAGCAAAGAAGAGATCCAGCCCACTGGCTGCAACATCACAGATATTGAGTCTCTACCCCACCCTCAAAATTTACAGGAGCTGCAGGCTTCATTGGGGAAGGTGAATTATTATTCTAAGTCCCTGCCACAAGTGGGCATATTTTGTGCCTACTAAACCAGTTTCAGAAGAAAGGAATTCAGTACAGGTGGATAGCTGCCTGTGAGAATAATTTCACACACCTGGAGTGTCTGCTGCACTTGGCACCCTGCCTCACACCCTTTTCCCCATCTTGTCCATTGGTTTCGGCCACATATGTCTCTTCTGTCATTTGCGCAGTGCTGGTGCATAAGAATGATGATGGTACTGAACAACCTACTGCCCATGCATCAAAGATGTTGACGCCCACTTGATAGAGCTACTCACAGATAGAAAAAGGAACTTTGGCGATTATCTTTGCAATTACGAAGTTCCATGTTTACTTGTTCAGGACCAGCCTTACACTCATTATTGATTACTGGTACTGCTCTTCAGGACATGCTCCCAGTTTCCAAAGTGGAGAGTACAATGGCCCCAGTGTTGGCCACTTTTCCTGAATTGCTACAATTATACCATTAAAGAGAAGCCTCAGCACAACATGCAAACATGGATGCTTTATCTTGCTTACCTGTGAGACCAGACCCAGCATTTGATAAGCATGAAATCTCATGTTTCCACATAGATGGGGAACAAAGGCAGCATTGGATAGGTTTCCTATTATGGCTACTAGAATTGCTGCAGACAATCTGCGATGCTATCTTAAGTACACTATGTGCTTCATAGGTGGGCCAGGGCTCACCTCTCCTACTGCATGTCAGTCATCACCGAAGTTGTGCTTGATGAGGAGGTGGATACTCACCGTGTCATCAACCCAACCACTCTGCACTCTCAAGTTCCGCAATTAGTTCACTGCGGGTATTGGGGTATGTCATGTTTGAAACCCTCACAAGGTTATAAACTTCCTGGTCAGGACTGAAGAAGAATATGGAAGCCATGGCATGGAGCTACCCCACTTGAGCCTGGCAGTAGGCTGTTCCACCCAGGTCTTTTGCCTCCTGGCCAACTTCCTGTCGCTCCTGGGACCACATTCATCTAGACATGGCGGGCCCCTTTCTGGGCTCTATAAAGCTTATTGTCAAGGACTCTTACTCTGACTACTTATGCATGTTCAGCACAACGTCCACAACCGATGCCACACTCGATGTGCTTGTCCACATTCTCACCAACCTTCCTTGAACCATCATGTCTGACAATGGGCTCCAATTCACAGTGACAGTTTTCAAACAATTTGGTGTCTCCAACTGTAGACAGATATACATTTAGTTCGCCTTTTGATCCATTCTCCAATGGTGACACTGAGCATATGGTGTACATATTTAAACAGCAAATGTTTAAAAGTGGTGGGCACCACCACCAAAGCTGCACTCACAATGTTTTTGAGCACATACAGGACAATTCCAGTTCCTGTCCATAGCCCAGTGAAGCTTGTCCATGGGCAGCAGTCACATATCCTCCTCTATCTCCCAGCCCCAAAGCCCCAGGAAACATTGACCCACCACACCAGGTGCTATTTGTTTTGCACAGCAGGGTGGGCAGGCTCATAAGGGGAAAGAGATGTGTGGCCACCAGTTACAGTGGTTACCATGCATGAGCAGCACCTTACGACAGTTGACATTCTGAGGGATTTGGAGTGCTGTCACACCAACTCTACCCACAGCTACTGAATGCATCACCATTGGTGGCTCCCTTGAACCTGGAAAGCTTGCTCTGGCCATGTCCACAACTGCATGAGTACTACTTGCACTCCAGGACACCAGCAGCAGTTACTGTGAAAGGGGGCATGGGCATGGGAATTCTCACCACTGCCTCCACACCCCTGGCCATCGGTGCCCACAGCACCATGCTCCAGCACATTGCCAGCCTCCCTAGGTTTCCTCCACCAGCTGGCGGGCTTCAGTTTCGGGACACCAACTGTGTCACCAGTTTGTTTTCCAAAGCATTCCCCACAGCATTTCTGACCCTACATACCAATTTCAGGGGGGGTGGGGGGGGGGGGGGGTGAGATCTCATATCTTGGGCTGGCAATTTTAAAAGCCCATTGGAGGGCTCGGAACTCAATCACAGACACTAAACAGCACTGCAACATCTGTGCAGTTGCACCACTGGCCACATGGCCACACCTATTCCGACAATTAACATTTGCAGCTGCACTATACAGCTAGTGGCACAGTGGCTCTGTCCTCAGTCATGATTTCATTGTGCTGTGTATCACTGTCAATACACACACTGATGACCACTGCCCACCGTGACGCTGGATGCTGCCTGGTGGCATTGCGGGCAAGTGATATGGTAACAAAAGTATGTAAGCAGAGTAGTCACAGAGGTCACCCTAGCAAAAATATGGGCTGCAAATGAGCAAATCCATTGAGATAAGCAGCTTTCACTGAATATTATTACGCAGAGCCTGTGAACCAATATCTTGAAAACGGTGAAGCTGGTTGAATGTTCAAGAGCTACTATTGTGAGCATCTACGGAAAGAGGTAGAAGGACAGTCAAACTACCACTAGGCACTAAATGGTTGGACATCTTTGACTTTTCACAAAACATGGGTTTTGGAGGCTTGTCTGCTCTGTAACAGATGTGGTGGTCTGTGGCATATCTGCCAAAAGAGCACAATGTTAGTGCAGGCACAAGTGTCTCTGAACACACCGTTCATCGTACAGTGTTGAACATGCAGCTCCGCAGCAGACCACGCCTACATGTTCACATGTTGACCCAGCATCATTAATTACAACAGCAATGGGCATCAGACCATCAGAATTCGACAATTGATCAATGAAAATGTGTCAGTTCTTCAGCTGAACCACATTTTTGCTACACTAGGCTGATGGTCGTCTCCACAAATGCTGTCATCAAGGTGAACGGTGGCTAAGTTGGGTTGTTTGGGGGAAGAGAGCAAACTGCAAGGTCATCGGTCTCATCGCATTCGGGAAGGATGGGGAAGGAAGTCGGCTGTGCCCTTTCAAAGGAACCATCCCAGTATTTGCCTGGAGCAATTTAGGGAAATCACGGAAAACCTAAATCAGGATGGCCGGATGCAGGATTGAACTGTCGTTCTCTCGAATGCGAGTGCAGTGTGCTAACCACTGTGTCACCTCGCTCGGTGGTGGCTAAGTGCGGCACACCACGGACACGGGCTGGTGGGAGCAGTATTATGCTATGGAGACATTCTCCTGCACTTTCATGGACCTGTGGTAGTAATCATAGATACGCTAACAACTGCGAACCACCCGCATCCCTTCACACTTGATGTCTTCCCCCAATGTTGGTGTCATCTTTCAGCAGTAGAATTGCCCATGTCTCAGAGCCAGAACTGTGCTACAGTGGTTTGAGGATCATTATAGTAAACTCATGTTGATGACTTGGAAAGCTAATTTGCCTGAAGTAAATTCTATGGAACCCATTTGGGTGGCTATTGGGCACCATCCCATCGTGCGCAAATCAGCGGCCCATTATTTATGCGAATTACATGACCTGCGCATAGACATCTAATGCCAAATACCTCCACAAACCTATCAACAAACTGTTGGATCCCTAATACGCTGAACCAGTGATGTATTTCATTCCAAAGATGGACAAACAAGCTATTAAGCAGGTAGTCATAATGTTTTGGCTCATCAGTGTATCTCTCATATGATCTCTGGATATGGCTATGCCTAAGGTTTTCACTCTTGGATACTCATTCAAACTTTTTCTTTTGTTGTAATTGTCCATTGTCCGTCTTCCTCCAGCTGTCGTCCTCCTATCTACACTCTGCAACTCGCTATCAGCGGCCCTCAGCCAGTCGGCTGCGGGTTTTTGAGTCCTTTCTGGTCTTGTCAGACCGCGGTCACGAGAGAAGTATGTCAGCGGTAGTCAAAGCTTTAATTACCACCTAAATGAAATAAAGCTCCATAATTAAGTTCTTAACAACAATATGGAAATGGAAGATTGCTATTCACAACATAGAGAAGGTTAGTTGCTAAGACGCACAATGAAACAGACCACTACAAATATTTAAGCTTTCAGACAAAGTCCTTCCTCAGAATTAGATCTTGGACATATTGACACCACAGCAGCTTACACACACATGGCTACTCCCCCTGAGCGCTAAGACTGACGGCCTGGAGACAATAGCCATATCTGTGTGTGTGTGTGTGTGTGTGTGTGAGTGAGTTTGGGGGGGGGGGGGGGGGGGGCAAGATAGAGAGAGAGATGGAGTGGGGGGAGAGAACTGTTCTGCATCTACACTGCTACACTGAATGAGTGAGGAGTTCTACTTCTGAGGAAGGACTTTGTCCGAAAGCTTAAATATTCCTATTATTGTTTTCACTGTGCGTGTCTGTGACTCAGTGCCTCCACTATGTGGTGACTAGCAATCTATCCTTTCCATATGATTGCTAACCTTTTGTTATCAGGTACATGTCTGCAGTTTGGGCACAGACTGGAATCTCCATGTCACAGCTTGTTCAGCCCATTGATGAGGTGGTGTATTGTGTAATGAATCATTTGCAGCAGCAGTGGAGGTGTTGCAGCTGTGCCGAGCCATGTCAGATCACTTCTTTAGCTGTTTGGATCGGCCTGACAAAGCTGCTACATTCCACTGCAGCTAAAAATGAATTACTGCACATTTCTCCACTTTATGAATGGTCTGTACAAGTTTCGACTCCTCTAGGGGCATGCTTGTGTACTGTGGTGTGGTGATTTCAGTGTGTACAAGCAATATAGCCATGTGCTTGAAAACAAACAAACAACTTTATTTTTACTCAATGAGGTGATAATTAAAGCTTTATGACTATCCTCTATATATGAAGGGAGGAAATTTGCATCCTGAAAATTTTCTTTTTGTGTAGCATTTCTTATGCTGTGTGTGACTCTTCCAGCAGACTAGTTCTGGTAATGGAGAGAGCTTGCAAAAACAAACATTGTGACTAAGGGGAACTTGAGAGAGGTGGGGGAGGCAATAAATCTATATTACCACAGTAAATAAGTTTATTTCCAAATTATTCTCTACATAAATGATAATATACTTGTCTTCATTTGATTTACTGTGGTCTATTTTTTTCCTTCAACTCATTACACAAACCTAAGATTCTTTGTCTTTATAACAAAAAACACATCTGTAGTACACTTGATGTGTGTATATGGTTTGAGAACCATTTTGAGATATAGGGTGTGTACTTCCCAGCCCCTGGGGAATTTTTAATTGTAATAAAATATCGAGGATATTGGATGTTATAGAACAGCAGCCACTAGCTGAATTAATTGTTGCTGCAAGGATAGAAGCTGTTGGCACAACATATAGGCTACAATAAACAGCTGTTTCCAATAACGTTAGCGTTTTATATACACTTAGGTGTTTCACTTTCTAGTAAGAAAATCAATTGTAATGGAATAGGATGGAGGAATAACAAAGACAGAAAACATAACAACATTTATTTTAACAAATTATTCAATATCTATTCATATAATAATCAATAATGGTGGAGAATGCTGCAAAACCAGCTGCGCCAATGATTGCTGCCTTCAAGCCAGCTGCAAGAAAGAAAAAGACTGTTTTATACATCATCTACTATTTGCAAAATATACTATGTGAATAAAGCAAACTGGGTTTCAGGTATGTGGTCTTTTGCAAAATCTGTGCCGATTCTTTGAGAGAAAGGTCTCCTCCACTAGGAAAGTCATAAATTTTGAACTAGATAGGTCCTGCACAAATAGACGTTAATTATATTGGTTCTTTTGTAAACAGGTGTGACTTGCATTATTTTCCATACATGCAGCACTATTTGTGGTCTTCTGCTTACTTCAGTGTCATATATTTGCGTGTGTGGGAGTGAAACATTTGTCTAGCAGTGTCTTCATGAAGGCCTACATTTTTAAATGCTTTTTTTTTTTTTAATATACATTTGCACTGTCTATCTATCGCTTTCAGTTTCAAGATCAGGCTGGTGAGCGAGAGACTGGATGGAAGGTTGTATCTGTCAACTGACTTCATACAAGATATCTGATATATGTTTTGGCCACGATGTGCACTTCACTACACACTTCCAGTCATTCTTCTTCCTGTCAAAGTATGTACCTCAATAGTGAAGCAATACCATGTAGGGGGGATGGGACGCTGAAGTATCTGAGGATAACAACATTCTCCCTTCACAGCCCCATTCGCCCTTTTGTTCCCGTTAATACCCCAAGTGTTCACTTCCAGCCATTCTTTTTCCCATTGATGCATGACTGTATCTCAACAGTGAGGTGATAGCATGTAGGGTGGGAGAGAATACCACCTTCCCCAGTCTTTGTTGGTGGAGGAAGGTGTACGGACATTCTTACTACTTTATCTCCTGGATAAAAGCATTATGGAAAGTGAAGGTCACTCAAGGAATTGGAAGACATGGAATTAAGCACTTGAAGCACATCTCGCCTGCTGGCCAAGAAATGAGTAGGATTGCCTGTGTTGAGGATGCACAGCTACTGAAACATCATCATGCTCTCCAAAACTCGACCCCTACGGCAAGTTGAGTTTGTGTCCCATAATAGATTATGGGCACTGAATTCATCCAGTAGGAGAAATGATAAGGAGAGTTGTTCGACAAGGTCCATAAGAGACCTTGAATCTAACGCATCGTGTGGAGGTAAATACAGTGAGCAGATAGTGATGATCTGACAAACATTAACTTCAACAGCTGCTGCTTGCAGGTCAGTAACCAAGGGGAGAGCAGAGGACTGGTGTGCATTAGTGACAAACATAGCAAGCCCTCCCTCGGCTCTTTCCCCAGTCAGGTCATCCTTAAGGTGAAGGGTATCACTCCATAGCACACAGGTGTCAGTGGCTTTAAAACGTGTTTCCTGTAAACGCAATCACAGGATGTGTGCCTGTGCTAGGAGTTTCAGTTTTTCCATGAGTCCCGAACCCATTCATGTCCCACTGTAGTACGGGAGCAATTTATCATGGAGGCTGCAATTTCAATCTGTCTCTGTGCCAGAGTGGGGAGCCTGGAACAGGTGGAGGTTCACATTCCATTGGCTATGAAGCAGAAGCACTAGAACTTTCAGGTCAAATGATGGCAACCTGGTGTAATGGTTTACTGCTTGTTTCACCAGTGGTGGAAGTTTCTTGTTTTCTTTTTTTAGTCTTGGAAAGCTTTGTAGAAACTTCAATAGCACTGGTAGAGGCAATGGTGGATAGTGTACCAGACTACCCCTTTGAAGGAACCAGGAGCTCTGCAAAGTTTGCAACTGTGGCTCTATTTGGTGTTCTCAGGAGGGCTATGGGCTCTGAAACAACTGCAGCATTACAAGTACACTGGCAAATGCATGCAGTATTGCTGACACTAGCAACAAAAATTTGTGTAGTGGCACTCAATATAGGAATAGGCTTTTTAACGGCTGAAGCAAAAGATGCAGTCAATGTCGGAGATTGTGCGGACTTACAGATCTTATTGGCCTCATCATATGGGATACACCTCATTGTTTTCAGCTCCTGTATCTTTCTTTCTGCAAGGTAGATACTGCAATCCATATGCCAGACACAGTAATCATCAGAGCAATTGACACACTTCAGGGCAGATGAACAACAAACCCCTTCATTAGTGCCCTTACAACATTTGCCACAAATGGCTTTGCCCTTACAACTGAGAGTAATATGCCCATAGTGCTGCCATTTAAAACAGCACATTGGATTGGCGACATAAAGCTGCATGCTTTTGAAACCTGCCTTGATGTGCTCTGAAAGTTTTGTGGAGTTAAATGTAATTAACTTGACTAGATCACCATGCACTCTTTTCCTTACATTTTGTATGTCAACAGTCCCTTCTTGGGCCCACTCAGCTTTCAGTATCTCTTAGGGAATAACTACAAGATCTCTGCTTGACACAACACCTTTGCTGTAGTTCAAGGTGTGTACTGCTTCATTTCCTCACATACTCCACAGTAAGGAGTTCACTAGTAGTTTTAAAACCCTGATGTTGGGAGTAGACAGAATTGTTGTGGTTCTGTGGAATGACCAATGTCCCAAGTTCAGCAACTGATGAAGTTTGAGGTCTATCAACAATTATGAAAAGGATAGATTGCTACTCATCATAAACATGAAATATGGAGCATTAGACATGCACAACAAGAAGTCTGTTACACAGAGCTGTCATCCAAAACCTTCTTCAGAAAAGAAGGAAAACACACACACATTCACACAAGCAGGCACCCCTCATACACACAAGCTCTCTGCTCAGAGTTGCCAGAGATAGCAGTTGTGTGCATGAGGTGTTCCTGCTTGTGGGAATGTGTGTAGTTAATCCTTCCCTTTCTGAAGAAGGCTTTGGCTGAAATCTCGCTGTGTAGTAGTCTTTTCCCTGAGGCATTTAGCTTTCTGGAGGTTCTGTATTTGTTGGGAACTAGACATTTCAGCCAACAGTGCTCCATTTCACAATCACTTGACTGATTTTAAAGTGCCAGCAATGCTCTTTCAACCTTTTTGAATACAGAAAGGGGTCATCTTTCTTTTAGAAATCAGAAGCATGGGTTCTGTTATGAGAAACTGAAGACCTCTGAATAATCCCTGAGTCACAAGGATTTCCTATATGAGCCCTCTTGTTAAGACAGGGTGGAGCTACCTACCAGCGGCCCACCCATTCCACTGGGAGAAGGATGAAGAGGAGGAGAACATTTCTAGAGTTCCATCTTGGTCTCACGAGCAGTTAGGGGATAAGAGTCCACCTAGACAGAATCCTTTGTGCCTCTCAGCAGCCAGGCATCTCACTGCAGTGCAGTACACCTTGAAATTGAGTTTTTTTTATGATCTATAACATTCCACTGTTGTGCTGTAAAGCATGCCCAGAGCTTATGGTGACAGGGGACTGGTGGTGCTTACCAGTCCCCAGCTCTGGAGCACCAGGGTCCCAAGCACATGCGCAGCAAATGAATGCTGAGCCCCCGAGGGGAAAATGTATGGAAGCTGCATATGTTTGTGGAAAGTAAACAGCAGGAAGTACAATAACTATCGTAAGAACATCTGAAAATACCTAAATTATAAATTGCTGACAAATAAGCAAAAGATGCAGTTTTGTGAGCAGTCAGGTGTACGATAAGATACCCTACTCAAATTTTATAATAATTCAAGGAAGCACCAAGAAATGCATGGGAGTGTGGATGGAAAAGATCTGGCACTACTCGAGGACAATATTATAGTGAGGTACATATATACTCACCTGCATTCCCACTGGTATACTAAATGAACCATATCCGCCCAGATTTTATCTAACAATGGATGCATTAAATAACATCTACATAAAATTTGGAGGCTGAACTCACTGTATTGTGAACGCAGAAAAAGAGGACAAAACCACATTATTCTTGCCTAGCAGTGATGGAAACACACAACAGGCCTCAAACAATGGAAAGTCCAGCTTGAAACGTCAACAATTATGAAAAGGATAGACTGTAGACAGGCACAACAAAAAGACTACTACACAGCAAGATTTCAGCCAAAGCCTTCTTCAGAAAGGGAAGGATTAACTACACACATTCCCACGAGCAGGGACACCTCATGCACACAACTGCTATCTCTGGCAACTCTGAGCAGAGAGCTTGTGTGTATGAGGGGTGCCTGCTTGTGTGAATGTGTGTGTGTTTTCCTTCTTTTCTGAAGAAGGTTTTGGCTGACAGCTCTGTGTAACAGACTTCTTGTTGTGCATGTCTAACGCTCCACATTTCATCTTTATGATGAGTAGCAATCTATCCTTTTCATAATTGTTGATAGACCTCAAACTTCATCAGTTGCTGAACTTGGGACATTGGTCATTCCACAGAACCACAACAATTCTGTCTGCTCCCAACATCAGGGTTTTAAAACTACTAGTGAACTCCTTACTGTGGAGTATGTGAGGAAATGAGAGTGGGTGACACAATTAAGCCTAAAAGAGTCTCTGTGATGGTCTATACATAAGAAATGCAAGACCAAGAATTGTGCTGTGTTGCAATATATACACTTGTGTGTGGATGTATGTGTTATGTGTTTGTGTGTGGGAGAGAGAGGAAGAAAGGGAGAGGGAGAGGGAGAGGGAGAGGGGGGGAGAGAGAGAGAGAGAGAGAGAGAGAGAGAGAGAGAGAGAGAGAGAGTGTAAGGTGGGGGAGAGAGATACTCAGTAAGGAATGGGGAGCTCTTAATTTAAATATATTAGAATACAATTAACACAATTTGATAGAACTAATCATAATAATGAACAATTATTTATGGTTCAGACTGTGAAGAGAAAATGACTTACCACGGTAGCCTATCAATGCACCAGTGGCTCCACCAGCATATGTCCCATTCTGCCAGTCACTTTTTCCTCGATACTTAAACAAAAATAATCCTCTTCAGTGAAGCATACTGGATCAGTATGCAATACATATAAATATTTTATGCAAACAATACATGGCTAAGTAATTTCTGTCTTTTTTGTAAATAAGAAGAGAAAGATTCACAACTGAATCACTGATTTCATACAAAACTGACTTTTGATAAAAAAAAGTGTTGAACACAGAATTTTAATGAAATGGAATAATAACTGGCAAAATGATTATGAAATAAATCTATTTTTGCTGAGATTTAATGACCTCATTAACATTAAAGCTGTTATTAAGAGAGCTTCAAAGGGTAGCAAAAGGACCAGTGTAAGTTTACAGAGAGAACAATCAAGTCATTAATCAGATGTCATCTGCTGGAAACAAACAAAACTCAAATCTCAATAAATGGATTAATATTTGAAGCTATGAGTCTACCAGTTTACATTAATGACATTTCAGTACATAAAACACAATAGTGATTTACTCAAAAATTATCTTACAGTCTCCTCTCGCATATCCATTATCTACTTCATACCACTCATCATAAAAAGCATCCTTCTCATCTTCACTCTTCTTTTCCGTTCGGGCATGAAAACCCATGAGATTACAGTAGAATAATTTCCCTCTGATGCCGAGTCTGCACAATCTATGTGTTTTGCCTTGGAATCCACAGTAAGATTTTTCTCTTATTTACAATAACACTAGTACCAAACATGTGATCTTTCTTTCTGTTAGCTGTAAAATATTACGTGATCCTCCTCCTGTACCATTCCTCCACCTAACCATCTCACCTCTTGAATAGCTATAATATCCAGTCAGTACTCATCCAGCTGATCAAGTAAGTAATTTCCTTAGAGCCCCATTCTAGTCTCAAGTCCTTGAGACATCTGCCAGTTCATCACAAACAGGTCAGGCTGGCTATCTCTTCATTAGGTTTCGTAAAATTTGATTTTTACAGGTTAGGTTGTCAGCCCAACCCCTTCCCCCCAATGATTCTGGAATGCCAATGTTTTCTGTTAGAGTTGGCTCCCTTGCTGGTAGATTCTCATTTTAAAGTGCCGGGAACTCGTTTTTTACACCTGCAAGAATTAACCCTGTACACCAACTGCACCATTGCCCATAGGCCGTGGTACGGATGTGCGTGCACTGGACTTGATAGGAATACATGGCATTTCCTGAGTTTTATTAGTACATTTCCACCAGCAGGAAATGCACACACAGGTCTACTTACTACCCTTTTGACCCCCTATATTATATTCCATGAGAGGGAAATTTAAACATGCATACACTTCTGGTATTAAAAAGTAAATTTTCCATAAAAAAAATTGTTAACCAAATGAATACAAATGGACTCAAAAAAGCAGTACCACAAATAATCTGCCCAAGTCCACAAAAGTGACACTATCAGCAGAAAACTAAATGGAAATTATGTTTCTAATCCTTGCTGACTGAAAGGTCAATGCCATTTGGCTGAATTTGGGAAATGAATGGTGGAGGTACTAGGCTCATTAATGAATACTAAATGATCAGGCAAAAGGAGGAAAGAATAGTTATCACACAAGACAGTGAAATCTCCAACTGAAAGCAAGTGCTCCACATGAAGCAGGCAAAAGGTTTTTTAATGATTTACAGAATTCAACTATGGAAATAAAAATAATGAATTGTTTTTGTAAAAATCATTAAGTGTTTATCTCACAGAGAAAACACACACACACACACACACACACACAATAGGAGTGAAAAAATGAAATTAGATGTCAGATATTATATTGTAATAGATGCCTGTAAGGTGTAATCATGTTTTCCTTTATTGTACATTTAACATATATATACTGTATTTGAACTTTGACGTAATTTAACAAGTTAAATGCATTCGAAACACGGGTGATACATCTCTCTTAGCCTGTCTGTCAGTCTATAAAATGGTATAACATATCCAGTACTTCAGCTGAACATTAGCAGGTAGTGTCCATGGGCAAAGAGCAAATAAATAAATGATTTTTACAAACAATGGAAAATCCAGGATGGAATAATGACAATATTAACATACTTCTCTTTTGAAGGCATCATCTACAAACAAATCTGGGGTATGGAAATGGGCACCTGTATGGCACCATCTTAAGCCAATCTATTCATGGGATTTCTACCGGAATCCTTTCTAATCACCCAGATTCCCAAACTCTCACCTGGTTCAGATTCAGTGATGATATATTAGGGATCTGGATCATGGGTGAGGATATCCTTCCCACATTTCCCCAGAACCTCAACACTGTCTCCCCTATTGGCTTCACCTGGTCCTCTTCAACCCAGCAAGCCACATTGCTCAATGTTGACCTCCACTTCAAACACAGCTACATCAATACTTCTGTCCATGTCGAACCTAACAACCACCAGCAATACCCACACTTCGTCAGCTGCCACCCATTCCATACCAAGAAGTCCCTTCCACACAGCCTAACCACCTGCGGGTGTCGCATCTGTAGTGATGAGCAGTCCCTCTTGAAATATATCAAAGATCTCACTGAGGCCTTCACAGACTGTAATTACTCTCCCAACCTTGCACAAAAACAGATCACCATTGCCTTATCTCTCCCGTCACACCCTATCTCCAAAAGTGCCACCATCCAGCCACATAGGGGTTTCCCCGCTGTGACTCAGGACCACCCAGGACTGGAACAACTGAATTACATTCTCCATCACATTTCTAATTCCCTGTCATCGTGCCCTGAAATGAGGAATGCCCTACTCACTACCCTTCCCACCCCTCCAACAGTAGTACTCTACCACCAACCAAACCTATACAATACTCTTGTCCATTGCTACACAACCCCTGCTTCCAACCCCTTGCCTCATGGATCACATCCCTGTAAGAGACCTAAACGCAAGACCTGTCCCAAACATCCTCCTACCACCACCTACTCCAGTCCGGTCCCTACCATCACCTATCCCGTCAAATGCAGGGCTACCTGTGAAACTACCCATGTGATCTGCAAGCGAAGCTGCAATTACTGTGCGGCATTCTATGTGGGCATGATAACCAACAAGATATCTGC
This sequence comes from Schistocerca serialis cubense, assembly GCF_023864345.2. Lineage (NCBI taxonomy): Eukaryota > Metazoa > Arthropoda > Insecta > Orthoptera > Acrididae > Schistocerca > Schistocerca serialis. The sequence continues at coordinate 252,859,320 of NC_064645.1, read as the reverse complement.
CTGCATGATCGGTCACCAACAAACTGTGACCACGAAACAGCTGGACCACCCCGTTGCTGAGCACACCATCCAACACAACATCCTTCATTTCAATTACTGCTTCACTGCCTGTGCCATCTAGACCCTTCCCACCAACGCAAACTTTAATGAACTGCACAGGTGGGAACTCTCCTTGCAATATAGCCTACATTTCTGTAACCCCCCTGGCTTCAAACTTTGTTAGTAACTGTCTGCCGTCCACCTATCCCCTTTACTGCCTGTTCCATTGCACAGCCCTCTACTCCACCAATGGGCCCACGTCTATTTACTTCTCTCCTTTTCCGCCATCCCTCCTCGCCCTCCAGACTGCACCTTGTTGCCCTACGCTCTCTCCAGCCATATCACCCACCCGTATAATGCTGTCCCTCCCCGTCCCTGCCCCAGCCTCCTCCTGACCTCCACCTCCCAGACTGATTCACCCATCATGTGTAGCTGGTTGCAGTCTGACCTCGGCAGCCAGAGACAGTGGTCATGTGTGTGTGAGTTGCATGAGTGTGTGTGATTGTTTTCTAATTAGTAGGAAGTACTTTTGGCTGAAAGCTTACCTATTTGATAAGTCTTTTTGTTGTGTCTACCTGTGTCTCAACATCTCCACTATATGGTGAGTAGCGGTCTGTCCTTTTCATAATAAATGATCTTTACTCGTTATTGAAATAGAGCAGTATTGTGAGTGTACAAATCTTTATGGAGGACACACTTTAAGCACTACAGTGACTGTACACTACCGCATAGACTAGTCATGTATGTAACATATTATAATATCTGAGTGCTAGGGGAAGAATTGACACTCCAAAATTAAATGATGAAATGCATTTCAAACATTCTTCTAGTGGACAATCTCACTAATCAAGATACTGGACATGTCAACACACACACTCTTAAAGAAGAAGAAGATGATGAAGAAGAAGAAGGATGCACCACAAAAAGAAGAATTATCCAAATGGGATGCAAATCAGTAGATGTGATATACATGCACAGGCAAACAAATGACTAATTTTTCAGAAAGATTGTATGATTTATTCAAGAGAAGAGCTTCACAAATTGAGAAAGTCAATAACTTGTTGCTCCACCTCTGAAACTTATGAAAGCAGTTATTTGCCTTGGCTTTGATCAAGTTTTAGGATGTCCTCCTGAGGTATATCATGCCAAATTCTATCCAACTGGTACATTAGATTGTCAAAATCCTGAGATGATTGCACGGCCCTGCCAAGGTTTCTCAATTGGGGAGGGATCCAGTGGCCTTGCTGGACAAGGTATGGTTTAGCAAGGCAACTCGACAGAATTGGAATGATATTCCTCACAAGCAAATCCACCAACTCTATCAACCAATGCCAAGCCCAATTACTGCTTGTGTAAGGACCAGAGGTGGACCATTGCACCACTGATTTACTCAATTCGTGAAGCTCTTTGTCTTGAATAAATCATCCAGTTTCCTGAAACTGATGTATGTCACATCTACTGATTTCCGTTCCATTCAGATAATTGCCTCATGGTGCTTTTTTAGAGTGTAGTACCATGAAGGATAATTTTTCAAGTGTGGAGGCAATGTAGCAGGACTGACTGAGACATGCAAATTAATCTGGCAAATCATACAACATAGTTGAAACTGAATAAGAAGAACATGCAAAAAATTTTGTTTCATCGCAACCCTAACCAAAAAAGCATCAAACAAAAAGAATGGTCTTTGTAGGCAACTCCGGGTATATTTGGTTAAGTTTTGCTTACAACTAGGCTGCCAATGATATGCACAAAATAATACATCATAAATTAAGTAATCTTTGGAAGATGATCTGTTTTGTAATGAGGAGCATAATAACCATTGAAGTTTTGCAGTGACTCTTATATGACAGTGAAGTATTATTTGTCTTATGTTTCAGCTAGTCCTACTGACTGTGAAGCACAGTTCCAGTATTTAGCTTATCTTTCAGATACCTGAGTCAGCTACTTACATTATTATAACATTTCTCATTCCACTTGTGTTCAGATACAAGGAGAGCATGAGATTACTTCCCTTTATGTACACACTGTTAATATATTCCCAAAATGAAATGTTACTGATAGCACAACAATATGCATTGTGCATGAAATAAACAAGAAATTACTGATCACCTTTCATTAGCAGCTATTAGTCCCAGAGGATGAGTACTTTCAGTAGCAGATATTATCGCAGTATTTAACTTATGTGGAATTAAATTGACGTATAAATATCAAGGCTAAATCGTAAACAATGTAGATGGTTCACATAAAACACCACTGAAAGCTAAATGTTCATCTAATTTAATTAAGAATAAAAATAAAATGAAAATCGGAAGTAAATTATCTGACTGATTTGTTAATGTTAATTGTATTCTCAAGAAAATTATTATTTACATATTAAAAAATTTCTTCTGGTTAATAAAGTTTTACACTTAATTAAAACATTGTTTTGTGACACACCGATTCTATAGCACACTCCACAGATGAAAAGAGTGCTCCAATAAGAGCAAAATTTTTTGCATAGCTAAGAGTCGTCCCTTTCATTTCACGCAGAACTTCCCTCGCAGTCTGTTGCTTTGCATCTGGTCCTACGATTGTCGGGTTTACACTTGCAGAAAACAAACCGATTGCAGCGCCCAAACCATAACCTAGAAAACAGAAACTTGGCATGTTAGTTCCATGATTTTCCCCGTAAGAAAATGAAAGAGAGAGATTCACTGCTTACACACCAGCGACACAGCTCATCAAAGTCTTAAACGGACAACTTTCAAACGCCGCTTCAACCCATTTTTCTTCGTTCGTTTTGATCCTAACAGGTCCTAAATTTTGCGGGATGATAATATTTTCTCTCAGCCTTTGGCTTTGTTGGATTAAGCACAGAGCGATATTATCCCATTCTTCGTCTGTGAAAAACACCTTCTTCGTTTCTTCCCCACTCATGTCTGTTTACAAAACATGAAAACATTGAGCAAAATATCTTTGCCAAAGAGATACGCTAGTCAATACTGTAAACTCGCATATCTGCGAAACTTGGCCTAGGTGCCTCGGCTGGGTATCGACACCCAAACGAAAATTGTAGCTTCACAAATGCTATGTCAAAAAGAATACGGAACTTATGAAATCATGCTAATAAAATGTTCCGTAATGTCGCACTTGGAGGGGCTCGTTTGTCACTGGACTATGCTACGAGACATTATATCACTAGCCTTCCGGCGTTTCACAAAGTCCACAGACAGGAAATGCAGGAAAAATCGATAAAGATATCATATTTGGTCCAATGTAGCGTTTTGTTTCCTTCAAAAAAGTAGAAGATGAAAATTACTCTTTAATTTTAGAATTACTGCAGTACCTAAAAAAAGTGCTGGTTAACAGTTGCCATGACAACGGTGTGTGTACATAGGATCTCTAATGCAACTGTAATCTACTACTGTAGAGTTTAAGTTTTTCAGGCTAGGCGGTAACTTACTTTCAGAACGATGTGTGACTTAGTGAATCAGCTTCTCGCTGTTAAAGCAATCAGTGACAAAGACATGGAAAAGCTGAAAAGTGACAAATACTTATTTTACGATCCACTCGTGTTGATGGATCTGAGACACAAACAGGTAGGTGTGAAATTTAAATCGTACATGAAAGTGCAGAGTTTGTTGTTAATTTCTGTGATCGTTAAACTGCAACACGTATACAAATTCGCATTACACGCATCCAAGTAAAGAATTACGATCTCGCTTTGTATAACAATCGACATCTCTCACACGCATTCATTCTCCTTTAGAAAATCCTATGTCAAAATTATTTTCAATTACTGTATTTTTCAGTTGTCGGCAAGAATTATGTTATATCCTCTCTTATATTGGTCATAGTGTGCGTATGATACACAGGGAACAGGACGAAGCCAGGATCACCACATTGTTGGTCAAATGTGTTGTTCATATAGTGGGAGTTAACCATTGTTGTCTGCTTTATTACTGTTTCGCATTTCACGATCCTCAGTGTTTTTTACTGTGCAATACGTTATTAAAATTAGTGACGAGGTAGTTCCTGGTCCATCTCGTGAGTCCCGTACTGGTAATCCTGCTGTTACAAGGAAATTCATGCTAACAAAGCATGCGTGGCATTGGGAAGTAGAAACAGCTTCCAGGAGTGATCTTTGTGAACCACCAGAAATACCTGTGAAGAAAAGTTGAGTTGGCATCTCAACTATTTTATTCGACCTTCCTTTCAAGGAGTCTGAATTACTTTATACTATACCTTTCATTCATTTTGTAAGGAAATACACCTGGTTATTATATTGTTTCGATACACATTCACATTACAGTTCCAATGTCGATGAAATTGTCACTAACACAGCCACATAAGATGTAAGTGAGAAAGAGTAAGACACGAACAGAAAATAATGACAGTAAACGCGAATGATCACGTGGTTTGGAATGTTTTTGTAAAAATATCACAACCTAAAGAAATGCCGAAAACAATCTGGCACTCATCATGTCGTTAACTTTATTTATGTTTCGTATTGTTTCCTTTCCTTGCGGTAAGGGCTTAGTTGCTGCGGGTTAGATTAGATTAGATTAGTTCTTGTTCCATAGATCATGAATACGACACTTCAAAATGATGTGGAATGTGTCAGGTTAATAAAAGGTTTCTATACAAGATATTACATTACACAAAATATTACATGACACTTAATATTTTTTTTGTGGGGGGTTGGGGAAATTACCCACTTACTATATCCAAAAATTCATCTAATGAGTAGAAGGAGTTACCATTAGGAAATTCTTTTAATTTCCTCTTAAATGCTATATGGCTATCTGTCAGACTTTTGATGTTATTAGGTAAGTGACCAAAGACTTTCGTGGCAGCATAATGTACCCCCTTCTGACCCAAAGTTGGATTTAACCTTGAGTAGTGAAGACCATCCTTTCTCCTAGTGTTGTAGCCATGTACACTGCTATTACTTTTGAATTCGTTCTGATTGTTAATAACAAACGCCATAAGCGAATATATATACTGTGAGGCTACAGTGATGATCTCTAGCTCTTTAAATAAGTGTCTGCAGGATGATCTTGGATGAGATTCTGCAATTATTCTGATTACTCACTTTTGTGCAATGAACACTCTTTTACTCAATGATGAGTTACCCCAGAATATGATGCCACACAAAAGCATAGAATGAAAATAGGCATGGTAAGTTAATTTACGCAGATGTATATCACCAAAATTTGCAATGACCCTAATAGCATAAGTAGCTGAACTCAAACGTTTCAGCAGATCCTCAGCGTGATTTTTCCAGTTCAACCCCTCATCAATACATACACCTAGAAATTTTCAGTATTCTACCTTAGCCACTGATTTCTGATCGAAGTCTATATTTATTAATGGTGTCATTCCATTTACTGTGTGGAACTGTATATACTGTGTTTTGTCAAAGTTTAATGAGAGCCCATTTGCAGTGAACCACTTAATGATTTTCTGAAAAACATTGTTTACAATTTCACCAGTTAATTCTTGTCTGTTGGGTGTGATAGCTATACTAGTATCATCGGCAAAAAGTACCAGCTTTGTATCTTCATGAATACAGAATGGCAAGTCATTAATATATATTAAGAACAGCAGAGGACCCAAGACTGAACCTTGCGGCACCCTATTCTTGATTGATCCCCAGTTTGAGAAATCACCAGTTTTTTGCGTATTATGTTAACTACTTATTTCAACTTTCTGCACTCTTCCAGTTAGGTATAATTTAAACCATTGGAGCACTGTCCCATTCATACCACAGTACTTGAGCTTATATAGAAGTATTCCATGATTTACGTAATCAAAAGCCTTTGATAGATCACAAAAAATCCCAACGGGTGACTTCCAGTTACTCAGAGTATTTAATATTTCATTAGTGAAAGTATATATATCATTTTCCATTGAAAAACCCTTCTGGAAACCAAACTGACATTTTGTTAAAACTTCATTCTTACAAAGGTGTGAAGCTACTCTACAATACATTACTTTTTCAAAAATTTTGGATAGGGCAGTCAGAAGAGAGATTGGGCAGTAGTTGTTGACATCAGACGTATCCCCTTTTTTATGCAGTGGTTTAACAATGGCATACTTCAGTATTTCTGGGAACATACCCTGCTTCAGAGAGCTATTACATATGTGACTAAGAATCCCACTTATTTCTTGGGAACAAGCTTTTATTATCCTGCTGGAAATGCCATCAATTCCATGTGAGCTTTTATTCTTGAGAGAGTTTATTATCTTCCTAATTTCAGCAGGAGGGGTGGGTGGAATTTCAATTGTATCAAATGGTGTGGGTAAGGCCTCTTCCATTAACTGCCTTGCTTCTTCTAATGAACATTTAGATCCTATTTTCTCTACAACATTTAAAAAATGATTATTCAAAATGTTTTCGACTTCTGGCTTGTTGTTTATCAAGTTTCCATTCGCTTCGATGGTGATGCCATCATCCTGTTCAAATGGTTCAAATGCCTCTGAGCACTATGGGACTCAACTGCTGTGGTCATAAGTCCCCTAGAACTTAGAACTATTTAAACCTAACTAACCTAAGGACATCACACACATCCATGCCCGAGGCAGGATTCGAACCTGTGACCGTAGAGGTCATGCGGTTCCAGACTGTAGCGCCTTTAACCACTCGGCCACACCAGCCGGCTCATCATCCTGTATTCTTGCTTTCCCTGTCTCCCTTGTATTAATATTCCTGTTGAGGAAAGGTAATGCTAGAGGAGTATGTCCTGTTACAGTGCTCAACATATAATTTTGAGCGAACAATTTAATCTTAATACAATTTATATATATATATATATATATATATATATATATATATATATATATATATATATATATATATATATATATATAAATGGAGGCTCTACTGAAGAAGCTCATAAACATTAACTATTCTAATTTGTTTAAAAAGATTACTGAGTTAGAAGTAAATAATTTATGTTTCATTACTGGCTGAGAATATTTAAAAACTAGATATGGTACGATCTTTATTAACCGTGTTAAAGCGTATGAGGATTTCAGTTTTGTTTACGTAAACATTCTAAAACTATTTTTACTTCTGCACGTGTCTTCCACTTTCGTGGAATCATGACGCGCTGTTTCTGGTGTCATTATTGGATGGGGTAGGCGCGCATTGTCCCCACCGCACGGCTCCTCACCCGTCTTGCACACACCCGAATTTTAAGCACTTAAACCATACCAGAAATGTCTCAGATCGTTAATTTTTTTTTTAAACTTGCAGTTCATATTTATAGCTAATATTGTAGATGTAACTGTTACGTAAGTGACTAGCAGAGGAAAGGAACGTCTACTTACTATACTTTGCAAACCATCATGAGGTGTATGGCAGAGGGTACGTCCCATTGCACCAGTTATTAAGGTTTTTTGCTTTTTATTCACATATGGAGTGCGAGAAGAATGATTGTTTGAATGCCTTTGTCTATGCAGTAATTATTCTAGTCTTATTCTCACGATCTAAAGTATGCGACATGTAGGGGTTATAGTATATTCCTACAGTAATCATTTAAAGCCGTTTTCTTTAAACTCGTTAATAGACTTTCCTGAATTTGTTTTACGTCTATCTTCGAGAGACTTCCAGCTCAGTTCCTTCAGTATCTCTGTGACACTCCCATGGATAAAACAATCCTGCGACCATTCGTATTTCTCATCGCTGTATACATTCAATATCCCCCATTAGTCCTATTTGCTACGTGTCCCATACACTTGAGCAATATTCTTGAACTGTGACTGAATGTAACATTACCGACGATTTCTACAAAACGTGACTTTAATTTGGTGACATGAGATATTTTATAACAATCCCTGTAGCTCGGTTCATATGATAACTTTTTGAAATTACGTATACTTTATTAACTACTAATTGTCAGAAATATGTGAAGTGTCTACTGGATGACAAAAACTAACACTTTCCTTACACAAGACGCCTGTTAAAAGAAAAGTCGATGCATACAGGCTCTCCACAGTTATTACTAGTTATATTCAGTCAGATTTGGGATGGAGTAAGAAATAGTCGTGGCCATTGGTCTGCCTACCAGGCATACTGCATCAGTTTCATAACACGTGGTCATGCAAACTGACGGTGCACAAATGACTAAATTTTGACATTATTGTTCCGCAGATATGACACACAGCTATTGGAAACAATATTGTCTGACAATTTTCTGAAACGTGATTTACACTGTTGACAAGTGTCTTTATTAATTCCAAATGGTAATCGTATTACGTTAACAATCTTCTTGTCGTTCTCCTGAAGACAGAGGTGTTGTTAAGCCCAGACCAAGAGTCCAACGAAAGCAATGAATTATTTTCTGCAACTGGCAAGAAGACGTTTCGGATGTAGTAATGAAAATTACAGTGAATTATTTTCTGCAGCTAGTACAAAGACGTTTCATATGCAGTATTGAAAATTATTCTTCACCATTTTCCAGATTTTGCTACATTGAGTACAATATTATAGAGACTAAAAAGCCCTTTTTTAAAATTTTTGGTCCTAATTTCCCTTATCTTCCTGAAGATGGATATAAAGCTCTTTCATGCTTCAAGCTCGTTGCTACAAACTTCACTTGAAATGATAAAGTGCGGTTTTCACACATTTCCTGCACGTAACCTGACTGACTAGCGTTATACACATCATTTTAGTGGATTACAAGAAGCTTTGTCTTCATGTAAGCTACGAATTTCTCTATAGCACAGGGTGACACAGAATAACGGGAATATTGGAAATGAGTAGCGGCAGCCAAGGGCTGGTGGCAGCACTGCGGGTTCGTGACAGTAAGCGATTAACCGTACGCCATTTCAGTAATCATGGATCAGTGGAGCGGACAACAGCGCGTGTTAGCAGCCATAAAAATGTTCTATAAAAACAATGATAGTTTGGTAGTGGCGCAGGGGGAGTTCCGATGTTTTTGTAATAAATCACATCATGACATTCTAAATTTAAACGTCATGATGCCGTTCCATCGAAACAAGCTAAAATGTTGGATTAATAACTTTGAAGAGACTGGATCTGCCGTCAAGAAGAAACCAACAGGACGACCAAGAAGTATGCATTCTCCAGTGGACATTGATGTTGTACGCGAGTCTGACCGAAGGAGCACACGGCATTCAGTTCGTAAGCAAGCCACTATGGTTGGTATGTCCCAGGAGAGTGTTCGCAGAATTCTTCATTTTGATTTAAAATTTCATCCGTACAAACTACAGATGGTGCAACAATTGAAGGACAACAATTATTGGCTACGATTAGGATTCTGTCAACAAATAACAAAAATAAACAATGACGATGAATTTCTAAACAAGATGAGGAACAATTTCATCTCACAGGTTATGTAAATAAACAGAACTACCATTACTGGGCAAACACAAATTCTAATGATGTTCATGAGCGCCCTTTACAAGCTAGTAAGGTGACAGAATGATATGATGTTTCATCACGTGGGATTATTGGACCGTGTTTTTTCGCAAATGAACAGGGGAAACACAATAACATCTAGTTAGGCGGAGATGTTACGATCTTTCGTTACTCCTGCATTGAACAACTTTCCGAATGTTCAAGAAGCCAGATTTCAATAGGACAGAGGGACTCACACAGTGCACAGCTGTGACATATGTATGAGAATTGTTTAGCAACCGTGTGATCTCACGATTTGGTAACATTCCCTGGCCCGTAGATCGCCAGATTTATCCGTTTCTGATTTTTTCTTGTGGGGCTACCTCAAGAGCATAGTCTACACAACTCGACTAAGAACCTTGGATAAGTTACAACAGAGAATTCGGGATGCAATTCACCATATCCTAGCTGAGATGTTGCAGTGGTCAATGAGGAATCTCCACAGCAGATTTCACGAATGTATTCGTTCAGGAGGATGCCATTTAAAGGACGTAATTTTTTTTAAATGATAAATGCCATCACTGTTTCGTAAATCCCAAAATTGTAAGGTTTCAATTACTATGAATGCAATTACTTTCCTTTATGAGTTCTAGTTTTATTTGATTGTGGAAATGTTTCTGTGTCAACCCATATTACCATTCGACATGTTCTGTACACTTTTACTTGAAGTGAACTTCGTATGTTTGCGATTTCTTTTATGTGTAACTTCCTGAATTCATTTAACCAGGTCGAAGGAGAGTGGAAATCAGCAATGTTCATCTTATTTACAATTCAGAGGGCTCACTCTCTCAGAACTGCCTCAGTACCATTAACGGTGTAGTGAATCTCACGAGGAATTCTAAAGCTTTCAAATAGTTTCTCTTTCATAGTTTTTCGAGTTTCATTTTGGTGCATATTTCTACTTTTTGTATATCTTTCTTCCATTTGCACAACTCACGATCAGATTTTACGAAATGAAACTCGACTTTCTTGAGGATATTTTTCTTCTGTTGTTACAACTAAAACTCTTGTACTTGTAAAGAACGAACAAAAATACCCCAAGGAACTGTAAAGCAGCTACAGACAATATGGCCAAACAAGCGAAGAAACTGACTTTGCACGCCGCTTAATTTTAAGCATTTGCTCCCTTCTTTGTTTAACAAAAGGCCGACAACATTCTAAATTCGAATGAATGTCAAATAAATTACATATAAATAAATACTAATAAATTACATATATGTTGGTCTTCAGCAGAAGTAGTTTCTTTCAATTGCTTGTCACGTTTTTCATGTTTCAACTTTGCAAGGCTGAAAACATTAGTTGGCATTCCGCACTGCTGTGAAACTCTGGAAGCTTCACAAAGTAGATGCTATTAACAAGCACATATGAAGGAAACACACAGAAAATTGAGTTTTATCACCATTACTGACTTTCAGCGATGCCACAAAGGCATGTACATTAAATGAGTTGCAGATTCGAGCCAATAGCAATTGTGAACGACTGTATCAGAGAAACTATCAATGGAAACTGACATTCACTTCACAAATTATGATCACACTGTGCCGTGTCATCTGTTACTTGACGTTCACCTGCTTCGCTGAGCGGTAACGTGCTTGCCTACTATGCAGTGGGCCGGGGTTCGATTTCCGGCTGTGTCGGAGTTTTACTGCGCTCGTGGACTGAGTGTTGTGTTGTCCTCATCGTCATACCATCCTCGTTACCGGCACGCAAGTCGCCTAACGTGGCGTCGACTGAAATAAGACTTGCACTCAGCGGCCGAGCTTCCCCGGATGGGGCCTCCTGCCCAACAATGCTTTACGATCATTTCATTTCATTTTTGTTGATCGATACACAGACAGTCAGTGGCAGATTATGGACCTAAATTCCGGGGAGGCCAAGAAACATACTGGAAAATCCCTTTACTTCCCTTTTAATGTAAGCATACTTGGCGTTCCTAACGACTAGCATCATCATCACCACCGCCACAACCACCACTCCTACTACTACTACTACTACTACTATGATGATGATGATGATGACGAGTACTACAACTACTATTGCTAATAATACTAATGAAACTTTTATTTACAAACGAATTAGTAGATCAGATGTTTGAGTGTTGTTATTTGTGAAATAATTTAACTGTACGATCCTGCTCCTTTCTAAACCTTTCGACTTCATCGTCATACCTTGTGCCTCGGCTTTCAAGTATTGGTTTTCCAACTGAGTTACAGCAAGAACTGATGAATGATCCTGGGCCACACTTTACGCGTTTAAGATAAAAAACACTCGTATCAGCCTAAGCACTTGTTGCAGGAATGGTAGCAATTAGACGAAATAGTTTGAAAGCTTCTGGAAGAATTTGGTCCATTCCATTCCCAGTCATTCTTTCGATTACGCCCCCTAAGCTGACAAAGTGAGGTGCTAGGAAGACAATATATTCCGCAGTTCTATACTCAACTGCGAGCTACCGAAGGGTACATCATAAGTTGGTAATAATGAAGGACGCATCATAACCTGGTAATAATTAACCCACACCGTCTGCAGGGAAATGTCAGGGGGGGGGGGGGGGGTTTATGGGCGCTCAACATCGAGGTCATCAGCGGGGAAATGTCAGGCATTTTCGTGAATGGCATATATTATTCTCGGGGTTACAGTTCCATCTCGTTCCACTGTCCGAAGGACCGCATTTACGAACAATACTGTCGAGAACTGCTGTGTGTTTGGAAGACCGGTGGAAGAAAGCATAAATGCTCTGAAGCATGGAGAAAAAAATCCTTGGATTTATACTAGAAGAGCACTGCTGCGAAACTAAATTTAAACGATGTGCTAAGCAGTGAGTAAAAAGAGCTGGGGGAGCGACGGTTTTACAGACCTTAAAAAACGGGCAATTTAATTCTGTCGCAAGAGCGGAAGCACCATCATAGGTTTGTTCTTCGTATCATAATTCTGAAACACGCTATTCAGCACAGTGAATAAAGCAGCTTAGCTAATACCATGAAAACGAAGAAAATGTTCTTAAAAATGTCGCCTTTGCAGTCCAGCAGCCTCGCAGCAATAGAGCATTGTGACTTGCATCACTTCAGGATTCTACCAATAAACCGCAATCTAGAGTTCGCCTTATCCGTTAATTGGGTAATCTGATCATTTCATTTGAGATCATTTCGAATAGTCACACCCAGATACTTGACGGACGTTACCGCTTCCAAAGATTGGGCATTTATTTTTTACTCGTACATTAATGAGGATTTTCGCCTTGTGATACGCAGTAGGTTACACTTACTAATATTGAGAGATAACTGCCAGTCATTACGCCACGCATTTATTTTCTGCAAGTCCTCATTGATTTGTTCACAACTTTCGTGTGATGCTACTCTCCTGTAGACTACAGCATCATCGGCAAACAGTCTAAGGCCGCTGTCAATACCATCAACCAGATTGTTTATGTAAATCATAAAAAGCAGAGGACCTATTACGCTACCCTGAGGCACACCTGAAGTTACACTTGTCTCTGTCGAAGTTACCACGTTCAGGACGACATACTGCTTCCTGTCTGTTAGAAAAATTTCTATCCAACCCCATATGTCATCGGATAGACTGTAAGCGCGCACTTTTTATAGCAAGCGACAGTGCGGAAGTGAGTCAAATGCCTTTCGTAAGTCGAAAGTTTCCTAAAACCAAGCTGGTTTCTGCAGATGAGCTTCTCAGAGTCTAGAAATGTCATTATGTCTGAACATAAAATATGTATCATGATTCTACAACAAATCGATGTCAGTGAAATTGGCCGGTAATTACGTGCATCCGATTTTCTACCCTTTTTATAGATTGCTATGACCTGGGCTTTCTTCCAATCCCGTGGAACTTTCTGCTGTTCCAGTGATCTGTGATAGATGATGGATAAGAATGGTGGTATATTTGTAGCATAGCCAACATGAAATCGTACAGGGTACCGTCTGGGCGAGATGCCTTCCTGGCGTCAAAGGATCTTAACTGTTTTACAATCCCAGATACACTAAACACTATGTCAGCCATCCTTTCGTTTGTTCGATAATTGAAAGGGGGAATGGTGCTGCAGTCCTCTACCATAAACGAGTTTTTGAAGGCTAGGTTTAGAATTTCGGCCTTCTGTTTATCATCATCAGTTACATTACCCGTGCTGTCAGCAAGAGAAGGTATTGAATTATTTGTAGCGTTCGTAGATTTTTACATATGACCAAAATTTTTTGGGGTTATTTTTAGAATTTGCAGATAAAATATTGCTTTCAAATTCGTTAAAAGAATCTCTCATTGTCCTTCTGACAGCTGCTTTCATTCCGTATAATTTCTGTTTGTCAGCGGGGCTGCGGTGTCTTCTGTAGCTGCAGTAGGAGTGTACATTTTTCCAGGTGCCTGGTGAGCTATGATCTTGGACTTTTTCAACGTTTTTTAAAAAATTATTGGAGCGTGTTTGATATCGACATCGATTTGCTTTCAGTGTATTCTTCCTGTATAAAAAATTTCGGACAGGTTTCGCATGTCAGATTGGATTGTTCCCTTGTTAGCGTGCGCTTACAGTTTGATAGCGGCATGAGAAAACGTTTCAATACACACATGGCGGCATCGCAGCGATAATCGTGCAGTAGTATTAGATCTGAAGCCAACAAGTTTGCACATATGCAGAGGAAAGCAGGCAGTGTTTACTTGTTTCGTTTATGAATCACTAAGAAATGCAGCAGCAGAGTTTGGAGTCACTCACTACTTAGTTTGCGGCTGCTGAAAGGAGCGTTCGTGACACTGTTTATGGGTTTAAGAGCAGATGAAAGTAAATTCTTTATTTTCAAATGAATGTATAGTAATTTGATGAATTAACCCTAAAACAAAAACCATAGCATCAACTGTTCGTCTTTTAAGGATGTCTGGGACGTGGCTGCACGTTAATCTGTATCATCAGAGGAGAACTGGCCAACAACACTGTGTAAAATAGTAAAGAAAGTTTGTAAATCTGCGTGGAAGACTTGTACAAAGAATTCATACCGAAATTTGCATACCGAAGGTGGCTGAAAAATGTCACGGGAATTGAAAAAATGGTTCAAATGGCTCTGAGCACTATGGGACTCAATCTCTGATGTCATTAGTCTCCTAGAACTTAGAACTAGTTAAACCTAATTAACCTAAGGACATCACACACATCCATGCCCGAGGCAGGATTCGAACCTGCGACCGTAGTGGCCTCGCGGTTCCAGACTGCAGCGCCTAGAACCGCACGAAGAGAACTGAAAAGCACGGTTTGTGATCTGGACAATGAAAATCCATCAACCAAAAGAGGAAGTTCACCTAACAGTAGAAGAAATAATTTCGCTGATTACTTTATAGACATTGCTGGGAAAGTACCACAGCAAGACATTTGTATCTAAAAATTGTTGGTAACAATCGTTGCAAACACTGAATCAGTTTATTTTCGAACGTGAAAGATTTTTCAGTTTATATCTCTTATAATGGCTCGTGGATCTGAGGTGCAGATGGTCGCCGCGCGCCGCCAATCAAACAGTCTGAAATTCCAAACTATTTTATTGTAGCCCCCCGCCATGGCTCAATATAAATTGCAGCAAGTTGCAGCGAGGCTGAGGAACCCAGCTATCTCCTGCATATTGTCGCTAATAATGATGCCAGGATGGATCGTCAACCCAGCAGTGGCTCATGATGCAATTGCCTGTGTTCCACGGTGGCTCCATGTCCGGCTTGTCTCCGGCGTTTACACTGCCTGTGCTGCGATGCGACGCGACGCGAGGCGAGGCATAATGGCCAAAGCGATGCAATGCGATGGAGCGTTCACATTGCACACGCACGCGCGATCTGACCAGCAATTGAGCAGTCTCGACACGATGTCGTTTTTCCTCGACCCTGTAAATTCTTTTTTATAAGAAAACAGTGCTCTGAGAATTCAACGCAGTCATGAATGGGTGCATGAAATCAACAAGGACAGGAGGGCTTTAGGAGAATTTCATCATTTGTACAGTGACTTGAGAAAAGATGAGGATAAATTCTGGAATTATTTCAGAATGAGTACAGAGACATTTGATTATATAGTGTCGTCTGTTTCAAATAGATTACAGAAGCAAAACACAAATTTCAGAATGGCTATTACCCCTGAAGAGAAAGTTATGATCACCATCAGGTAAGTAAACAATATTAAGTTTACAGCAATCATTTTATTATGAAAAATTTACAAATTGTGATAGATTCAAACTTTCTTTTAATAAATTTTGACGTAGTTGACAATCAGAAGTAAAATACATCACAGTTCACTCACTTAAGTATCAAAGTTTTCAGAATCTTGGTGGCTTGAAATAACAATGTCATCAGGTTGAATTTCAGAAATGACTATTTCATTTTGCGGATTTCCAGCAATTACGATTTCAACTGGGTTTTCAGGTGCATAGGGTGACATCAACGAATGTGCAGTGGAAGTGGTTGATTGATCCAATTCTTCCAAAAGAACTTGCTGAATTTTTATCCTGGCTCTCAACTGAGCTGCTGGTGGTACTTTTCGCATTGCTGGCAGCAAACTCACTACAAAATGATAGCTGTCATCTTGCGTTTCTGATTTCGACATTTGTTGCTCAATTTGCTTCAACTTTTGCTTCTCTATGTTTAGCAACTCAGAGTTTGTTGATTTTTTGGATCTCTTGTTTTGGTTTGTGTGTAGGGTGGGTGAGGGAGGAGGCATCGAAACGCTACCCTCTGAACTTACAGACAGTCTTGAAGAGCTGACTTGGTTGGTTTCATCAGTTGAAACACACACACTCTCTCTCTCTCTTTGTAAGGGCTGGTGAAAATGGTACGTCGTCGTGTGCGTTGTCGTGTGCGATGCTGTTCTTTTACTGTGATGAACATTAGTCTTCGTCTTCCGTGGCGTCATTATGTCAGTCAGGAAGGTCATTAGCTCGTACCACGGCCAATTGGACTGGAAAGATGGCATGCCACCTTCGTCTCCTGAACGTTCAGCACGAGTTTTTTTGAGTTCAGAGCGGAAAGTGTCACGTAGGTTCTTCCATTTATTCTTCAGTACCTCGCCTGAAAATATAGACGTGAAAATATGCGTAAATAATTAAGTATACTGTATACTTAATAAATTTTTGTCCTTAGCACATTAACTGCAAATCCTACGGTGATCCTACACATCCTTCAATTAGGCTCATTTCATTCTTTTTCAGATATTTGTCGGTTGGGATGTCTTTCCATGCACTGTCACAGTCGTTTCGGATGGGTTTTCGGATGGGTCTAACTACAGTCGCACAATGTGTGCATGAAACGTGCGCCACAATATGTGAAATTCTGAGCCCTGTACACCTGTTTTCTCGTACTATACCACTGCTTCAAACCGCTGCAAAACACACGTATGCCAACTGGAATTTTTCGAATTGCGTGGGGGCCATTGATGGTAAGCACGTTCGGGTTAAATGTCCCCCTCATTCTGGGACAATGTATTACAATTACAAAAAATATTTTTTGCTTGCTTTACTAGCTGTAGCCGATGCTAACTGCAGATTAATAGCAGTTGACATTGGAGGCTATGGCAAGCAATCAGATGGTGGCACATTTAGAGCAAGTAACTTGTACAATAATATTTTGAGCGAAACTGAAAACTGGCCTCCACCGAAAGAACTACCAGGTACTTCAGTAAAAGCCCCATTAGTGTTGGTTGGAGATGAAGCCTTTCCGCTACTGGAAAACTTAATGCGCCCTTTCCCTGGACTGTCACTGACTGAGGAAAAGAGGTTATTTAACAGGAGGTTATCGAGGGCTAGAACGGTGGTGGAACGCACTTTCGGAATTATGGCCAGCAAGTGGCGTCTTCTCCGAAAGGAAATTGAAACTTCTGTAGAACAGGCAGACATTATTATTCAGTGCATCTGCGTCTTGCACAATATAATAATCGATAAAGATGGGCCTGACATTTCCCTTCAATTGTCTATTGACCAGGACATAACAGAACACAGTGTTTTAGCAGCATGCTTCCAAAATGAAAGAGCAAACAATAGTGCTTCAAGAAGAGCGATGAGTGTCAGAGAGGCCTTCAAAAATTATGTCAACAGTCATTAATGCAAATGTATTTCATGTCGAAATTATCAAATACTGTAACTATTGTGAACGTCATTTCATTATCAAAATACTGTAATAGTATCTATACACAATTAAAATTAGAAAATAAACGAAGTTTTTTGTGTTACTTATTTCTTGGAGTCTTGTAGCTATTTATTTTACTTTTTTGTACTTACTGTCTGTTCCACAATCTTCAGCTATTTCATTCCATGCTTGGGAACAAAATCCCTATCGTGGTAATATTTATTTTTCTGGTCCCACAACACAGGGCGTTCATGCACATTGTTAATTAGTCTTTCGACGTCCATCGCAAGCAAGCAATTACTGGAGACGCAAGCGCAAACAAGCAATCGCTCCGAACACTCGCGCGAAACGCAAACTCGGTTGCGACTACAGCGGAGTCATCGCATCGCACCGCATCACATCGCTCGGCCCAGCCTGCAGTCTAAACGGGCACCGCTCTGTTGCCACTGTTAAACCAAACCTGCCCATTGTCACGCGATTTAGCGCTTCATTGCTCCGCTCGGCTCGGCATCGCATCGCATCGCATCGCGAGCAGTGTAAATTTAGCCTCACACACCCTGTACTGTCCAGCAGGGGCTGGTCAGTGATCCAGTGACCCGCATTGATGGCTGGCTAACTGCTTCTGAGGGATGGTGCTGGCCCAATGTGGTGGTGGTTCCAGGCGTGGTTTCAGGGCAAACTGCTCTGATGCAGAGTCGAACTGTGGTCCACAAACAGCATTCTGAATGCCGCCCAAGCATCACAGTCCCATGGTGATAGAGCTGTGATAGTAACAGAAGTGAAATTACTGTAAAATGGCGAGGTATTTATACTCTAATGAACTTTGCTATGCCTTGTGGCACGTATATTACACATTTTAGCGGCCGCCGGTGTCTAAAGGCTTTCGCCCTCTTCTACTTAGGTACTACTACGTGAACTGTTACCACGCCTCGCCAGGCCAACTCACCTCGCAGTGTTAAAACGACTGTGTTATACACTGAAGAGCCAAAGAAACTGGTACTCCTGCCTGATATTGTGTAGGGCCCCCGCAAGCAAGCAAAAGTGCCGCAACATGACGTGGCATGGACTCAACTAATGTCTGAAGTAGTGCTGGAGGGAATTACCACCATGAATTATGTAGGGCTGTCCATAGATCAGTAAGAGTATGAGAGGGTGGAGATCTCTTCTGAACAGCACTTTGCAAGACATCCCAGATATACTCAATAATGGTCATGTCTGGGGAGTTTGGTGGCCAGCGGAAGTGTTTAAACTCAGAAGAGTGTTTCTGGGGCCACTCTGTAGCAATTATGGACGTATGGGGTGTCGCACTGTCCTGCTGGAATTGCCCAAGTTCGTCGGAATGTACAATGGACATGAATGGACACAGGTGATCAGGACTTGTTACCTGTCAGAATCGTATCTAGACGTATCAGGGGTCCCATATTTCACCAACTGCGTACGCCCCACATCATTACAAAGCCTCCACCAGCTTGAACAGCCCCTGCTGACATGCGGGGTTCATGGATTCACGAGGTTGTCCTCATACCCGTACATGTCCATACACCCGACACAGTTTGAAATGAGACTTGTTCGACCAGGCAACATGTTTCCAGTCATCAACAGTCCAGTGTCAGTGTTGATAGGTCCAGGCGAGTCGTAAAGCTTTGTGTCATGCAGTCATCAATGGTACATGAGAGGGCCTTCGGCACCGAAATCCCAAATCGATGATGTTTTGTTGAATGGTTCACACACTGACACTTGTTGACGGCGCAGCATTGAAATCTGCAGCAATTTGCGGAAGGGTTGCACTTCTGTCACTTTGAACGATTCTCTTCAGTTGTCGTTGGTCCCATTCTTGCAGGATCTTTTTCCAGCCACAGCGATGTCGGAGATTTGATGTTTTACTGGATTCCTGATATTCACGTACACTCGTGAAATGGTCGTTTGGGAAAATCCCCACTTCATTACTACCTAAGAGATGCTGCGTCCCATCGCTCGTGCGCCGACTATAACACTTAAATCTTGATAATCTGCCACTGTAGCAGCAGTAAGCAGTCTAACAACTGTGCCAGACGCTTGTCTTACATAGGCGTTGCCGACCGTAACGCCATATTCCGCCTCTTTACATACGTCTGTATTTTAATACGCATGTCTACACCAGTTTGTTTTTGGCGCTTCAGTGTATTTTGTAGGGCATAAAACCCGCGCTTGCCTACGGCTTCAACGAACCCTTTCCTATTTTGCGTGTTTTCGACGAAATATGGTTGGTGCGCCACATTGCCCTCCTCTTTAACCCTTACGCTGCTATAGTGAAGCTCTTTGCATTCTGTGTTGAGGCTGCATTGGTTATGACTGTACTGGTCGCCAAGAACTGGTGCCTGTGCTGAAAGATGGCGTTCTGGACGATGTGAAATACTTATCATCCGAGTTTTCGAAAACTATTCGGTGAAAAATTTTGATTTTGCACATCCTACAGTCCGAATCTTCGCTTTATAAGGAACTTAATTTCATTTCGTTATCCTTCATACTTACTGAGCTGCATCAAATTATGTAAAAATATTGCCTGTGCTGAGAGACAGCGTTCTGGCCGATATAAAATACTTATCATCAGATTCTTCGGAAACTGTTGGGTGAAAATATTTGATTTTGTGCATGCTATAATCTGAACCTTCACTCGATAAAGAAGTGAATTTGTTTTTTGTTGTCTGTCGTACTTACTGCATTGCTTAAAACTAAGTAAAACATTGCACAACATTTCAAAAGAGGTCACAGAGGTAACAAAGCAGTGTGTAAACTTTGCGTATGGTTGATTTTAGTTTATACTACATTCATGATACGTAGATAAGATATCAAAATGATATTTAAAATTGAGAGCAGGACGGTGCCTTATTGAGTTGTATATTCAACGAACGGTCAGGCGCGATGCGACAGAACTGTCCGTGTAGATTCGCCGGCTGCTATGAGATAGTTATCATCCGTTTTCAAGAAAACTACTAGGTGAAAAAATTTGATTTTTCGCATCTTACAGTCTGATATCTTCGTTTAATAAAGGACTTAATTTCTTCTCGTTATATGCCGTAGTTACTGTGCTGTATCAAAGTAAGTAAAACTTTCGCAAAATTTTAAAGATTTAGCAGAGGTAAAAATACACAGCATAAAGTTTGGGTGTAGTTGGTTTTAGCTCATAGTGAATGAAATGTAGAAAAGATATGAAATTTTATTTAAAATGGAGGGCAGAAGGATATATAATTTCGTTCTCGAGTTACTGGGTTTTATATCCGAAGGACGGTTGCGCTCAGTGCTCCCGTTCATGTCCTTGCGCATCGCGAATCGTGTGTTCATAACAATCGTCGTATATCATTAACGATTCAAGATATCGAAACGAGGTTTTCTGCAAATGACAGCACACAATGAGGCACATATGTTGTGTGATAAATACTCGAGATATTTTTTATTCACTGAGGTATGGAGGTAACTCGTCCGCAGCAGTGCGGTGGGCGGCTCCATAGCACTATGGGAAAATGTAAGCGGTGTACGTCAGAGATGTACCTATTCTCCTTCACGCCTGCATGCTTCTGTCTCCGCCACAACCATTAAAGCAGCTCAGCCTGCCGCAACGGAGGCACAAGAGTAATGTGGGTAAAGCAGGCCAGCTTGGGTTTCCGCTAGCCTGGCAAGTTACACAGTATCCGTTCAGCCTGCCGCACCTGGCAACAAGTTGCGCTATCAGTGCAACGTGACTAACGAGGTATATGTTTGCATAGCTAGTCCCACTGCAGTTCATTTATCGTAACGGTGGAGCAGCAAAATTAGCGTACCATACTTAAAGAAGATTGAGGAAAAATTAAGAATCTGGGGATATACACCAGTCACGAGACGTTCAAGTCCAGCAGGTGAAAAGTTGTCGTGTGTTTAGGAGGCAGACTTACATAAGTCGCTTGGTGACTCGCAATGGAAATTGTGTAAAAAGTTACTAAAACGTTCATTCAGGAACCTCTAGCATGTTACAAAAGTTTGTAAATTTCACAGGCAGTTTCGTCACTTAATAAATATTTTGCAAGTGGACAAAGACTTAGGGTAAGATAAAATCAATGGGAAACAGCGATCTGTCTGTTAAATAAAAATAGTAAAAAATAGTCAGTCACACAGTCTTTTGTTAAATAAATGACAGGTTTCAGCCTCCAGTTGTATCCCACCTTCAGATAAGGCTGCATTCACAATGGCACCGAAAATGGTCGTTAGAAATCGTTGCCAGAAGTCGCCCGATAACGTCGGCCGACAGCATGGTCATAGTACATTCGATGCCCATCGCCAGTTTTCAGTAAGGTCATGGAGTTTAGATTACTTTGGGTTAGAATCTATTCTCTGTACGAAGTAGGTTAGATTTTAACCTCTTAGGATTGGGTGGATACCAAGACGCCTCTGTGCTTGGATGCGAGTGCTGGATAGCAGCTTCTTCTATTGAAGAGACGTCGAATGCATGTAAATGAGCTTTCCTGTCCCGTTAAGAATCTGGCGACTACTATACACTCTATCCTAAGTTACAGGAATAACCAGACAAGTTTTACGAATATATGGATGGCAGAGAAAGTTCTGTTGCATACTCGAGATAATTAGTGGGGATCTTAAAAAGCAAGCTGTAAACACTCTGTTTTGCTGTATATATTTAAAGTTGTGTAAATGTATGTCAGTCAACCTTCAGTGACTGTCATTTAGCACACGATTTAAGACAAGTGTAAAGTGTAGCATAAGATACCTTGAAAACCTAAAGCACTTAAAAGTAGAAATATATACTATATACTGTACCACATTTACAAACAACTTTATATTAACGGAATTACTATCCTACTGGCATAAAACGCCAGTAAGCAGTAATAATAATTTGTAAACAACTAATGACAATCTATCAAAAAAAGGTCCAGTACAGTAACTATAAGCTTGTAAGATATCAACCCTTTTCACTTGATCAAATTATTTTTTTAGTTTACAATCTATGCCTAAAATTTCCGATAAAGATTTTGCCTGATTGAGGTTTCGAGTAAACCTGAGATTTCAGTCCAAAGATTTCGAACTATATCCCAATTATGATATTTTCACCCTCAGAGTGCCACAAGCTCACTCTTACTTGGACTAAACTTACCAGTTTCTCAAGTCCATATTTCTTGTGCGAGAGCGTCGGTCGATTTGAACGAAGAAAAAAATTAATTAGAATTTCACTGACTGTCGTTCGTAGTCTGCGCGTTTGGGGGATAAGATCGGTTATAGTGTGACCGCGAACAGAGTGGCCTACTGATATGAAAAGATCGGCCGTCTGCGGTCGATGTCGGTTGTCGCCAGAATCCACCGATATCGGTTATCTTCCACGGGCGACAATTTCAGGGGGTGACAAATTCATATTTTTGAAAAAAGAAACCTTGTTTCACAAGCCATCTATACTCCGTTCATCGTTAGAATAAACCTAATGTAAACATTACACCAAGTTTTTCTTCCGCGCTTACTGAAACCTCATTGGATATCGTTTCACATGGAGCTGTTTCGAATACAGTCAAGTACGATAATGAGAATACGTTTTATGCTGTGCGTTACGCACAAATCGACTCAGCGATAATACATGGAAACAGCTTTACATCGCACTTAACTTGGACAGAACTAGCCAGGCAAGTGACCCAACTAACCTGCATTGGTGTGAAGAGTTGCAGTAACGAAGTAAAAAGTGACGAGCAGAGAACAGTATACCTTTGAATGTCATTTAATTTTGAAAGAAAAGGAAATAATATATGGTAAAACTCAGGCGATATGCTTCTTTATGTGACTGGACGGAAAACAAAACATGGTCTCGATGTTAGCTAACATAGCATAGGAATTAAAAACAAGAATGATAAGAATTCCTGACTTTAACAATTGGAATTTTTCTGCATGAACTACGTGCGGCGCAAAAGAGCACTCATGAGATTTTACCACATAGTTAAATATTGAAGCCACTGAAGATATTACAGTCAATTGTCTGGTAGTCTCTGAACCCCTTCCATATTGGACTCGGAGGAATGCATTTCAGTACGACTACGTTAATAATGAGGTAATCAGCAACAGAATCCCAAGCCACTAAGAAATCCACATGTCCTCCTCCTCTTTTATGGTGGGCTGTTCTGCATTTCGCCATCGTTCGGCAGTGACGTGTCACAAAGCTTCATGCATTAGTTGCAGTACGTTTGGCAACTTAAATATCCTATTTCTCGCGACAAATTCCTTAACTTGGCTCCAGATGAATTCTGTTGGGTTCAGGTTGCAAAGCTAAAGTAGCAACCGTAAAAATGCAGCATGTGTACAATGTACTCGACGCAACGAATTTTTTTTCCATGTTTCAACGATGCATTTCACTCTGTCTAGTGTGAGACCACATCTGTCCTACAAATCAATGGTGACATTCAAACAAAGGGCGTTTGATTTTTCTACAAACAATTTGATTGTGTAATGATTTCTCAACTTCAACAATCTTTTATAAAAGGTAGAAGTATTTTCAATAAAAACCAGTGTTTTGCGTGCGGTATGTTATTAGACATTATAAGATGTGCATTTTTCCTGAAAAACGATGGTTAAGTATGGGCTAGTTGCCATTTATTTGATCAATTTCATATTTAGACGATTTAGGTCTTCAAACTCAACAAAAAAAGTTGCAGTCTCCAACGAGGTCGAACCACCACCTGCAACACACCCGAATATTAACCGATGATGCTACCAATTACAATACATCTATAGTTAAGATTCAATCCCTTTTCTTTAGTATATATTCCTCAAAAAAAGTCAAAGCTGATTTTTTTTCCTGTAATGATGGTTCAAATGGTTCAAATGGCTCTGAGCACTATGGGTCTCAACTTCTGAGGTCATTAGTCCCCTAGAACTTAGAACTAGTTCAACCTAACTAACCTAAGGACATCACAAACATCCATGCCCGAGGCAGGAATCGAACCTGCGACCGTAGCGGTCTTGCGGTTCCAGACTGCAGCGCCTTTAACCGCACGGCCACTTCGGCCGGCTGTAATGATGTGAAAACTGTAAGTACAAATTGTTTCTAGTCATTAACGATGTTCTGCGCTCGTGTTTCACTACGAAGCAGGAAGCAGTGTCATCTATATTCACGGTACTTGTGAACAGCGAGACATTTAGAGCACAAGTAGCATTTAGAGAGACTGTGACTGTACACGATATTTGAAATAAAAATTACGCAGTTGAAGTACGAATAAGAAAAACGTTGATGCCTATTAATACATCAGAATTTGTTAAAGTTTATACACATAGTGATAAGATTTTTAATATATAAGTTGGACCGTGTTCCAAGGGCGGAACAACACTTGTGTACGAGACCTACGGCTGCTGACCAATCATCGCGTTTGTGTTTGTTTACATCAGGTTTATTCTTATAGTGAATGGAGTATACTGTATAGTATCCAGCGCACGTTGGTCTATCGATGTTTCATTTGATTTTGAAACTCATCTCAGTTGGTTTTTAACATTTTTGAACAATTTCTGACCGAATCATATGTTGATTTTTTGAAGCCGTGCATAGTGTACGTGATGTCTCTGCCAGGGGAATCCCTGTCGCATCTAGAAATAAAAAGCATTGCCGCAGACAAAAGAGGACGGGGCAATGTAAGCTGAACGCAATAAACTCGAATGGGTGAATGACACTAATCTGGTTGGATTGGATGTGCAAATAATCAGCGTTGTTATAATTATGAGCGGAATCAATAGATTCAGTATACCAGAGTGGAAATAAAGGACTAACAGGAATAGCAGGTAAGAAAGATTACATATTATCTCCTCTGTTTATCCAAGAAAAAGCAATTTTGACAGAAAATTTTTGACAGAGCCTTACAGTATTAATAGCCAGTTGTACAGTCGCCGTTTAGCAGTCGCTTAAGTTCTATTTTCGGAATAGCGTGGAAAACGCATTGTATGAGTATGTAATAACGTCTAACCGGAAAATAAGTCCAGGATAACTGAACCGGTGATTCTGGCAGGGTTGGGGAAGTCAACGGGAGAATATGTTTTGACAGTGGCAGGAATAGTTACAGAATTAGCCATGAGAAGATTATTTGTTAGAACGAGGAAGAAAAAGAAACGGGGACATCACATAAATTATGTGGAAGAATATGACGATTCTAAATTTATATAAAAATTTCGTACTACTACTTTTCGAACTCATGTTTGAGAAACTGGAGCGTATGAATGACATGTGAAACTATTTCCTAACACAAAACTTTGTGCTTGTAGTAGGCCTGATAGGTATTTAATAGTGGTACGTATATTCTGTCGTGTTATTTATGTAAATGAGATACTTAAAAATGACAATTTGTGGCAAAACAGTCTCACTGTTTGTCATGTGTTACAGTAGCTGCAATATTAGAAAGAGTTATTTCGTTTTATTTTGCAGACAGTGACAAAATGAACGTAATCAAATCGAGAAACTACACCAGTCTTGGGTACTATTCGTGTTAGCAACTTTTTCATTGTTAGACAACGACATTTTGATTTTTTTTATGTAGCAATACGTTTGACGAACTTCAACAAGGTAATAGATTCTCTCGCAAAAAGGAAAGCACGCCATGTAAAACTATACCAAGAGTAGAGAGAAAAAAATGCAGAGACCGGAGAAGAATTGAAGAAATGTGTATTGTGTTGCTTGTCTTTAGTGGTTTTATGTTTCCTGTATTTTATTTTATGTCACAGAAAAGAGAAAGTTATTAGCTAATAGGCGTTAAAGAGTGCAAATTTTTTGAAGAGCTTTTATTCTCCTGGTCACAAATAATCCCATCCAGTATTAATTTTGAGTTTTTTTAAGGGGGTAGGATGTCGAATTGGCCGACTGGAAGCAGGAGAGCACCACAGGACATTTTAATTTCCACTGTCCAGGTCTGGTGGCTTCTATTATAAAAAAATACATGCTTGAATTCCAGAGAGCTAAATCCAATGACGTGCGACAGAAAAATGTTCTGCGAAGAGGCGTGTCACTGCACTTTGGCACACAAGACCAAGTAACATGTCTTAAAATTCATGCGAACATATATGTTTTATACAGGGTGATTCAAAAAGAATACCACAACTTTAAAATGTGTATTTAATGAAAGAAACATAATATAACCTTCTGTTATACATCATTACAAAGAGTATTTAAAAAGGTATTTTTTCACTCAAAAACAAGATCAGAGATGTTCAATATGGCCCCCTCCAGACACTCGAGCAATATCAACCCGATACTCCAACTCGTTCCACACTCTCTGTAGCATATCAGGCGTAACAGTTTGGATAGCTGCTGTTATTTCTCGTTTCAAATCATCAATGGTGGCTGGGAGAGGTGGCCGAAACACCATATCCGTAACATACCCCCATAAGAAAAAAATCGCAGGGGGTAAGATCAGGGCTTCTTGGAGGCCAGTGATGAAGTACTCTGTCACGGGCTGCCTGGCGGCCGATCCATCGCCTCGGGTAGTTGACGTTCAGGTAGTTACAGACAGATAAGTGCCACCTATCAGGAGGTTTAACACCATACTTCGTTCGAAATGCACGCTGAACAACTGTCGTCGATTCACTTCTGCCGTACTCAATAACACAAAAAGCTTTCTGTTGAGCGGTTGCCATCTTAGCATCAACTGACGCTGACACCTAGTCAACAGCACCTCAAGCGAACAAATGTACAACTAAACGAAACTTTATAGCTCTCTTAATTCGCCGACAGATAGTGCTTAGCTCTGCCTTTTGTCGTTGCAGAGTTTTAAATTCCTAAAGTTGTGGTATTCTTTTTGAATCACCCTGTATATCAAACTCTTCAGAAAGATGTGTGCTACAAAATGAACATATTTTGAAAATCCGTTTTTTTTTTTTTAATTTTGTGGGCACTATCAAGTTTTTGACCCGGTTAGGAAATATCGTAGATCTGGGGCTGATTATGACGCTTGGAACAGTTATGTTGACACAGTCACAAAACTGCTGGGAACAGCACAACTGTTCCAAGCGTCATCATCATCAGCCGGATGGTGCAATATCCGAAACTGATCTTTTTTTATTGAAAGAGAAAGTGTGGCTGACAGCTACATGGGAATGTGTGCTATATATTTGAGACCATTTAGTGGTATACAGGCTTTCTTAATTCAGGGTAAACATTGAAATAGGAAAAAAATGTGGCTCAATGGATATTAAAAATCGCAGTCTGGTGGTATGCGACGTAGTGTGAAAAAAGCTTAGTATGAAAAAGAAGTTTCTTCTTGAAGATACGTATGTTTTAGATTCACTTAATAATAAAAACGAACTTCATGTTTGGTAGAATGCATTTGGGTAATTTCGAATGACGACTAATTGTGGCCACTTAGAATGAATTCAGCGAACCCGCAACACACATCCCGGAAAAAGTAATTACGACTTGTATAAGTGTGGTCATATGTAGCTGGAACACCCTAATGTTACAGGAACTCAACTTCTGGAACCGTACTTAAGTTTCTGTTGCAGTGTAATAGACATCCCAGTTCTAAAGTGGAGAGAATCTCGACAATCAGAGATGGTTCTCATTACTGCAGAAAAAATGTATTATAGTAGATAACCTGAAGATGGTTTGAATTGAGAATAGAGAACGAAGTTGCAGAGACAACTTTTCATACTGAAACATATAAATAAGACCAAAAGGAACAATAAATCCACCATTTAGTGATCAACAATTACAAAAAATGAACACAAGTTTCATTGAGCCTTGTCTTGTGATGCTCCGGTATTTTTATCAGTTTCTGAACCCTACTAATAGCGCTCCTGTGAAAGCATACAGAATAAACTGCTATGTAGCATATCACAGTGGGAAGACAAAAGCAGAATGTGTACACCTCTGGTGCACTTATAGATGTAGCAGGACAAGTATACACAGCATTAGGAGTGAAAAGATATAGCAGGACCAATCCCTTGGGTCACCATAAACTAGATAATCTGTTTGCAAACTAGGGTGACAAGGGCCATGGCTGTTGGCTCTGTTGGCGACAGTCTGCTGTAATACTCAAGATTACTCTTACCACTATGTTTCCTCATGCACTGCTTACCCCAAGCTCTTTTAAATTCTTTTTAGATTGACTTAAAATACAATTATAGTTACTGATACTCCGTCTTAGGCTCTGCTAATCCAATCCACTGGGATTTGAACAGTGGCTCGGTCTAAACTTCGTCACGTGTTTCGCTTCCTGTTTATATAAACAAGGACAGCACATAGCAGAGTAAGTGTTGCTGTGATACATGGTGTGACAATGGTCAAGAGTGTTCCTCTCTGATACTGGATCTCCCTTTACTGATCCACATACTGCATGAACATCTCCACAGAGATTCATCCTTTCTCCTTGTTAATGAGTTTGTCTATGGAGAGAATTAACTCAGTTCCTAAAGTTTGGTTCACCATAGCAAGATTTTTGGCTGGTAACACTTCCATAGGTTTCTCTGGCCAATAAAACTGAAGCTGTGAATTACTCAGGTGGATTTCTTCTTAAACTGTGGTAGATAGACGAAACTAGGTCCCACCATTTCATATGATGTACTGTTTATTAGCAGTCTACTTCCACCTAGCTCTGAACAGGTGAGCACCATCTGTTCACAGTAACTGGCTACTATTAACACTTTATCAAAGGTAGAGTACAATCAGTGCGCTTAAATCTGCTGAAAATACAACTCAGGCTTAATCACCTCTTTCATGTAGTCCTTTTCTGTGTTATGACCACCCTTGACAAACTTCCTTAGCATCCCTAGGTTGAGTGCCTGCTTTCCTGCTACTGGAAAGAAAACTGAAATGTAGACCTTTGCCCCATCAGTCCTTGCTTCCCCTGTGGTTAGGTTAAACAATGATTAGGTTTCAAGACCAACTTCAATAGGAGTGGTAGTTCTTTTTGCACTTTCCATAGCCTCTCCAGATACTGATCTGGTAACAACAAGTTTACTGCTTGATAGGTTCTCGGGACTTACGCCGGATAATATTGTAGAAGCCGCACAATATTTCAGCGAGACAACTGCCCGCCATCTTCAGGTGCTACTGTCGCGTCGCTGAGAAACGCGCTAATTTATATGTTGGCTTTCTAGAACAGCGCAGGCGCCAGCAGGGCATAACGTCATCGAAGACCAATCGTAGGCAGCGTCGAATACCAGAGTCCTCTGCTGGAGAAACGGGTCGCGGTCTACGGAAGCGCGCCGCGGCGCGGGAAATGCGGCCGGGAGCGACGGACCCCGTACGCGCGCGCGAGGTGTTGGCGCCCGATTTAAGCATCTGCGCTAAGGCTTCCCATCTGCGTTGACTCGGTGCGGATGCTAATCTGTGGCTGACGGTTCCTTAGTGCCGACAAGGCTGGTTCCCAGGCTTTGCTCAGGTGAAACCCCGTGTCTCTGTTTATTAGCTCACTGCTTATACGTATTTCGACCGCCTCTTTGATGATGGAGTCCCAGTATGTGGAAGCATGCGAGAGGATCTTGGTTTCTTCGTAATTCATGCCGTGTCCCGTGTCAAGGCAATGTTCAGCAACCGCAGATTTCTCTGGCTGACCCAACCTCGTGTGACGTTTATGTTCGTCGCATCTGTCTTTGACCGTACGACACGTCTGGCCAATATAAGATTTCCCACACTGGCACGGGATTTTGTATATTCCTGGTCTCCTCAGGCCGAGGTTGTCTTTAACAGAGCCCAGCATCGATTTCACTTTTGCTGGAGGCCGGAAAACACATTTAATATGGTGTTTCTTGAAAATTCTGCCCACCTTAAAAGACACGCTACCGACATACGGTAGAAAAACCAACCCTGTGGTGTTATCTGCTTCTTCAGGTTGTTCTTGAGGTTTGGAGCGTGCTGGTCGAAAGGCGTTCCGGATCTGCTTCTCGGAGTACCCGTTCTGGGCAAATACAGAGCGGAGATGGTTGAGCTCTGCCGATAAGCTGTCCTGATCTGAGATGGCTCTAGCCCTATGCACTAGCGTCCGTAATACACCGCTGCGCTGTGAGGGGTGATGACAGCTCGTAGCTTGTAAATACAAGTCTGTGTGCGTAGGCTTCCGGAACACACTGTGACCCAAGGAGCCGTCACCTTTTCTACGCACCAAAACATCCAGAAACGGGAGCTCACCATCTTTTTCTACCTCCATGGTAGAACAGATACTTGGATGGATGGAGTTCAAATGTTCCAGGAAAGAAGGAAGCGTTGCTGTCCCATGCGGCCATACCACAAACGTATCATCTACATATCTCCAAAAACATTTGGGTTTCAGAACCGCCATCTGAAGTGCTTTGTCCTCGAAATCTTCCATAAAAAGATTTGCTACTATGGGAGACAAAGGGCTACCCATAGCAACACCGTCAGTCTGCTCGAAATACTGGTTGTTAAATAAAAAATAAGTCGAGGTAAGCACATGTTTGAAAAGGTGTAAGACGTCCCCTTCCAGCTTGGCTCCTATAAGTTGTAATGAGTCCATCAGAGGCACCCGTGTGAACAAGGAAACCACATCGAAACTCACTAGTAAGTCTGTAGATTCAAGACGCAAGTTCTTCATTCGCCGTATAAAATCTTCTGAGTTTCGAATATGGTGTTCACATTTCCCCACCATGGGACGCAGAAGAGAAGCCAGATGTTTAGCCAGATGGTATGTTGGAGCACCTATATTACTAATGATAGGGCGAAGCGGAACATTCTCCTTATGTATCTTAGGCAGGCCCTAAAGTTGTGGCGGAACTGGCGCTCGTTCTCTTAAACTCTTCTTCAGATGGTCAGGAAGTTGGCTGGATTTTAAGAGAGCGGATGTCCTCCGTTGTACGGCATCCGTCGGATCTTTCTGGAGTCGACGATACGCTGTATCCTGTAGTAGGTCCATCATCTTGCCAGAATAAGATGTAGCAGGCATAAGAACAGTGGCGTTACCCTTGTCAGCTGGTAAAATTACTATATCATTGTCTTCTTTTAAAGAACGGAGCGCTCTTCTTTCTTCAGTGGTGACATTCTGCTTGGGTGCAGGCATCCTGGTTATTGATCTACAAGCCTCTCGCCTTATTTCTTCAGCAGCGTCATTCGGAAGTTTTAAAACACCTTGTTCAACGGCACTGATGAACTCCTTGATGGGCAAGGTCTTGGGAGTAGGCGCAAAATTAAGTCCCTTTTCTAACACTGACATTGCAGCGTCACTCAGTGGTTTATCTGTGAGATTAAACACAGTCCGTCTGCTAAATTTCTCTTCTTGCAATGACCGGTGTGTAAGGCGTTGGAACTTAGAAGTTTGACGCGCTGTGATTTGCTGCCGCACCCAGTCCGAAAACGCCCAAGTAGAGCTGTCCACCCACTCCCAGGAATCCGCTGACAGACCCGACGAGATCTTCAGGTGAAGTGAGAGCAGGCTTCTGGAGACTTGGTCTAATACTCGTCTAGTATAACGGATTCTTTCTCTCACCTGTGCCCTGCTTGCTCATTGTTTAATTCTCCTGGCCTACGCAGAGTCCACGTAATGGGTAAACTTGGCGAAAGTTGGTGTAGTTTGCTGGTCGCGACATCTCAGTAAGAACGCGAGAGAGCACAACAGTCTCTCCCTTTTGTTGCGGAGCTTATCGAACTCACGTACTGCGTTAACCATCTCCTCCCCGTAGAGGTACCAGATGTGCTGTTTGAGGCATTCCCGGCGCTGCATCTGCTTGATAGGTTCTCGGGACTTACGCCGGATAATATTGTAGAAGCCGCACAATATTTCAGCGAGACAACTGCCCGCCATCTTCAGGTGCTACTGTCGCGTCACTGAGAAACGCGCTACTTTATATGCTGGCTTTCTAGAACAGCACAGGCGCCAGCGGGGCATAACGTCATCGAAGACCAATCGTAGGCAGCGTCGAATACCAGAGTCCTCTGCTGGAGAAACGGGTCGCGGTCTGCGGAAGCGCGCCGCGGCGCGGGAAATGCGGCCGGGAGCGACGGACCCCGTACGCGCGCGCGAGGTGTTGGCGCCCGATTTAAGCATCTGCGCTAAGGCTTCGCATCTGCGTTGACTCGGTGCGGTTGCTAATCTGTGGCTGACGGTTCCTTAGTGCCGACAAGGCTGGTTCCCAGGCTTTGCTCAGGTGAAACCCCGTGTCTCTGTTTATTAGCTCACTGCTTATACGTATTTCGACCGCCTCTTTGATGATGGAGTCCCAGTATGTGGAAGCATGCGAGAGGATCTTGGTTTCTTCGTAATTCATGCCGTGTCCCGTGTCAAGGCAATGTTCAGCAACCGCAGATTTC
Organism: Schistocerca serialis cubense; assembly: GCF_023864345.2. Classification (NCBI taxonomy): domain Eukaryota; kingdom Metazoa; phylum Arthropoda; class Insecta; order Orthoptera; family Acrididae; genus Schistocerca; species Schistocerca serialis. The sequence continues at coordinate 252,826,552 of NC_064645.1, read as the reverse complement.
TCTGGCTGACCCAACCTCGTGTGACGTTTATGTTCGTCGCATCTGTCTTTGACCGTACGACACGTCTGGCCAATATAAGATTTCCCACACTGGCACGGGATTTTGTATATTCCTGGTCTCCTCAGGCCGAGGTTGTCTTTAACAGAGCCCAGCATCGATTTCACGTTTGCTGGAGGCCGGAAAACACATTTAATACGGTGTTTCTTGAAAATTCTGCCCACCTTAAAAGACACGCTACCGACATACGGTAGAAAAACCAACCCTGTGGTGTTATCTGCTTCTTCAGGTTGTTCTTGAGGTTTGGAGCGTGCTGGTCGAAAGGCGTTCCGGATCTGCTTCTCGGAGTACCCGTTCTGGGCAAAGAAGCAGATAACACCACAGGGTTGGTTTTTCTACCGTATGTCGGTAGCGTGTCTTTTAAGGTGGGCAGAATTTTCAAGAAACACCGTATTAAATGTGTTTTCCGGCCTCCAGCAAAAGTGAAATCGATGCTGGGCTCTGTTAAAGACAACCTCGGCCTGAGGAGACCAGGAATATACAAAATCCCGTGCCAGTGTGGGAAATCTTATATTGGCCAGACGTGTCGTACGGTCAAAGACAGATGCGACGAACATAAACGTCACACGAGGTTGGGTCAGCCAGAGAAATCTGCGGTTGCTGAACATTGCCTTGACACGGGACACGGCATGAATTACGAAGAAACCAAGATCCTCTCGCATGCTTCCACATACTGGGACTCCATCATCAAAGAGGCGGTCGAAATACGTATAAGCAGTGAGCTAATAAACAGAGACACGGGGTTTCACCTGAGCAAAGCCTGGGAACCAGCCTTGTCGGCACTAAGGAACCGTCAGCCACAGATTAGCAACCGCATCGAGTCAACGCAGATGGGAAGCCTTAGCGCAGATGCTTAAATCGGGCGCCAACACCTCGCGCGCGCGAATGGGGTCCGTCGCTCCCGGCCGCATTTCCCGCGCCGCGGCGCGCTTCCGCAGACCACGACCCGCTTCTCCAGCAGAGGACTCTGGTATTCGACGCTGCCTACGATTGGTCTTCGATGACGTTATGCCCCGCTGGCGCCTGTGCTGTTCTAGAAAGCCAGCATATAAATTAGCGCGTTTCTCAGTGACGCGACAGTAGCACCTGAAGATGGCGGGCAGTTGTCTCGCTGAAATATTGTGCGGCTTCTACAATATTATCCGGCGTAAGTCCCGAGAACCTATCAAGCAGATGCAGCGCCGGGAATGCCTCAAACAGCACATCTGGTACCTCTACGGGGAGGAGATGGTTAACGCAGTACGTGAGTTCGATAAGCTCCGCAACAAAAGGGAGAGACTGTTGTGCTCTCTCGCGTTCTTACTGAGATGTCGCGACCAGCAAACTACACCAACTTTCGCCAAGTTTACCCATTACGTGGACTCTGCGTAGGCCAGGAGAATTAAACAATGAGCAAGCAGGGCACAGGTGAGAGAAAGAATCCGTTATACTAGACGAGTATTAGACCAAGTCTCCAGAAGCCTGCTCTCACTTCACCTGAAGATCTCGTCGGGTCTGTCAGCGGATTCTTGGGAGTGGGTGGACAGCTCTACTTGGGCGTTTTCGGACTGGGTGCGGTAGCAAATCACAGCGCGTCAAACTTCTAAGTTCCAACGCCTTACACACCGGTCATTGCAAGAAGAGAAATTTAGCAGACGGACTGTGTTTAATCTCACAGATAAACCACTGAGTGACGCTGCAATGTCAGTGTTAGAAAAGGGACTTAATTTTGCGCCTACTCCCAAGACCTTGCCCATCAAGGAGTTCATCAGTGCCGTTGAACAAGGTGTTTTAAAACTTCCGAATGACGCTGCTGAAGAAATAAGGCGAGAGGCTTGTAGATCAATAACCAGGATGCCTGCACCCAAGCAGAATGTCACCACTGAAGAAAGAAGAGCGCTCCGTTCTTTAAAAGAAGACAATGATATAGTAATTTTACCAGCTGACAAGGGTAACGCCACTGTTCTTATGCCTGCTACATCTTATTCTGGCAAGATGATGGACCTACTACAGGATACAGCGTATCGTCGACTCCAGAAAGATCCGACGGATGCCGTACAACGGAGGACATCCGCTCTCTTAAAATCCAGCCAACTTCCTGACCATCTGAAGAAGAGTTTAAGAGAACGAGCGCCAGTTCCGCCACAACTTTAGGGCCTGCCTAAGATACATAAGGAGAATGTTCCGCTTCGCCCTATCGTTAGTAATATAGGTGCCCCAACATACCATCTGGCTAAACATCTGGCTACTCTTCTGAGTCCCATGGTGGGGAAATGTGAACACCATATTCGAAACTCAGAAGATTTTATACGGCGAATGAAGAACTTGCGTCTTGAATCTACAGACTTACTAGTGAGTTTCGATGTGGTTTCCTTGTTCACACGGGTGCCTCTGATGGACTCATTACAACTTATAGGAGCCAAGCTGGAAGGGGACGTCTTACACCTTTTCAAACATGTGCTTACCTCGACTTATTTTTTATTTAACAACCAGTATTTCGAGCAGACTGACGGTGTTGCTATGGGTAGCCCTTTGTCTCCCATAGTAGCAAATCTTTTTATGGAAGATTTCGAGGACAAAGCACTTCAGACGGCGGTTCTGAAACCCAAATGTTTTTGGAGATATGTAGATGATACGTTTGTGGTATGGCCGCATGGGACAGCAACGCTTCCTTCTTTCCTGGAACATTTGAACTCCATCCATCCAAGTATCTGTTCTACCATGGAGGTAGAAAAAGATGGTGAGCTCCCGTTTCTGGATGTTTTGGTGCGTAGAAAAGGTGACGGCTCCTTGGGTCACAGTGTGTTCCGGAAGCCTACGCACACAGACTTGTATTTACAAGCTACGAGCTGTCATCACCCCTCACAGCGCAGCGGTGTATTACGGACGCTAGTGCATAGGACTAGAGCCATCTCAGATCAGGACAGCTTATCGGCAGAGCTCAACCATCTCCGCTCTGTATTTGCCCAGAATGGGTACTCCGAGAAGCAGATCCGGAACGCCTTTCGACCAGCACGCTCCAAACCTCAAGAACAACCTGAAGACGCAGATAACACCACAGGGTTGGTTTTTCTACCGTATGTCGGTAGCGTGTCTTTTAAGGTGGGCAGAATTTTCAAGAAACACCGTATTAAATGTGTTTTCCGGCCTCCAGCAAAAGTGAAATCGATGCTGGGCTCTGTTAAAGACAACCTCGGCCTGAGGAGACCAGGAATATACAAAATCCCGTGCCAGTGTGGGAAATCTTATATTGGCCAGACGTGTCGTACGGTCAAAGACAGATGCGACGAACATAAACGTCACACGAGGTTGGGTCAGCCAGAGAAATCTGCGGTTGCTGAACATTGCCTTGACACGGGACACGGCATGAATTACGAAGAAACCAAGATCCTCTCGCATGCTTCCACATACTGGAACTCCATCATCAAAGAGGCGGTCGAAATACGTATAAGCAGTGAGCTAATAAACAGAGACACGGGGTTTCACCTGAGCAAAGCCTGGGAACCAGCCTTGTCGGCACTAAGGAACCGTCAGCCACAGATTAGCAACCGCACCGAGTCAACGCAGATGGGAAGCCTTAGCGCAGATGCTTAAATCGGGCGCCAACACCTCGCGCGCGCGAATGGGGTCCGTCGCTCCCGGCCGCATTTCCCGTGCCGCGGCGCGCTTCCGCAGACCGCGACCCGTTTCTCCAGCAGAGGACTCTGGTATTCGACGCTGCCTACGATTGGTCTTCGATGACGTTATGCCCCGCTGGCGCCTGTGCTGTTCTAGAAAGCCAGCATATAAATTAGCGCGTTTCTCAGCGACGCGACAGTAGCACCTGAAGATGGCGGGCAGTTGTCTCGCTGAAATATTGTGCGGCTTCTACAATATTATCCGGCGTAAGTCCCGAGAACCTATCAAGCAGATGCAGCGCCGGGAAAGCCTCAAACAGCACAACAAGTTTACTCCCTGTCATTTTCGCACAGCCTGTTGTGTAGTTTCCTACAGTTCTGATATCTGTCTGCTTGCTTCCTGTGCACTGTTCTCCAAGGACTGTAACTGCATCATTATCACTACTTACCTATTGAATATTTCTAATCCAGCTTGCAACCTCTTATTGTTTTGGTTCACTGATTCTTCTACAGTTTTTGTATAGTTCATTACTTCTTCAGCCAGCTGGCATAATAATCAAGTATTGTTTAAAACATCTGCCTCCAAACTTGCAGTCCTTATTATGTGCCACTCATTTGCTACCATAATAACTTTTTCATAATGTGGGGCTACAGTCATAATATATTTCTTTAAAGTCAGTACTACCATTAGACTGTTGTTTATTTACAGTGTTACATTTACACTTACACAATCATGGTTTCGGCTTCAAAGTGCCATTATCAAGTGTTTTGAGTGTTATAAATTGCCTAAGATGGCATACTGTTGTATTAAAATACACTATTAAAATAGACAGTGTGTCTAATAGTGTATTTTAAAATGACAGTATGCCATCTTAGGCAATTTGTAACACTTAAAACACTTGATAATTGCACTTTGTAGCTAAATCATGATTGTGTAAGTGTAAATGTAGCATTGTTAATAAACAACAGTCTTATGGTGGTACTGACTTTAAAGAAATTTGCTACCATGTTTCCTTGTACCCACGCTTTACTACTTTTACCGTGTCATTCATTCTCCTAATGTCTACCTTGTCAGCTGCCCAAATCACAGTTTTCAGAGGTTGGTCTCCCATGTTGATCCAACTTCTCCTCCTCATTGTATGCAGTATACTCTCCAGACCTGTGTCATCTCACCTCTCAATTTCTGATAAGTCCCATGTGTCCTCATATATACCCCTGTAACTCCTGTAAGCACTCCGTAATTCTCCTCAACCTGCCAAAAATGTTTAATGCTTCCTCCAGCCAACTCACCTCATTCTGCATTCCCCATACCTTAAATAACGTATATGTAACCCAATGGTTACTATTAACTGCCTCCTCTTGTTTTGTGAATATAACTCCCCCTTCCAGATGCTAGTTCTGCAGTGATTTTACTCCAGCAATAACCAATAGCATGGTGATAGGCTGCATCTACTCCAGCTTGTCTCCTGAAGCACCCAACCTGAGGCCAGGGACACTCATTACCCTTCCCTTTCCCTGAAAGGCCCCTGCTGCCTCACAGTAGTTCATCCTTCTTACACTATATGTTTTTCTTTACTTATACCTAACAAACATGAAACATAAATCTACTCTTATCTCCAAGGCAATAATGCTTGTGGACTTCTCATTGGACCATCTAAAACTTCTCTCTCACCAACCTGCACTTTCTTTTTCACATTTTCCTTCCATTCCAACCCCAAAATTCCTGGAATAACTTCTGAATACCCACAAAATGGTCTCAGACATCCCACACATGCAATTGTCATTCTCATTGGCGACTAGGTCATGACATTCACTGATGATGTAGTTTTCTCAACCTGATATGGCCCTTGATATTTTGAAAAAAATTCTATCTTCCCCTTTTGAATATAAGAATTCGATAACATTATCCATTGGCCAACCTTGTATTGTGGCATTCTTGTCGTACAGCTCACTGCTGCTTCTTCTTGCTTTTCTAGTGCTCTGGTATTAGCCTTGCACATACTGTTCCAAATTTCCCTTATCATTCTTAAACTCTTTCACAAATTGTTCTGTTTACCCTTCTTGACCCTTAAAATGTCAGGTAGTGATGGCCCCTTAACAGGCATATACTACCTCATGTGTTGACAGCACTGTTTTCGTGTGCTGCTTCGAGTTGTACACTGAGGCTGGAATAAACACCTTAATTAGCATGGTGTGTATCCAAATAGTATCCTAGCATCTTCACTATACTTCTGTGAACTCTTTCCACTCTTCCATTGGCTTAAGGGTGTAAAGGACTTATTCTCAATTTTTTTACACACAACAGCTTACACAATCCCTTGAACAAATCTGCAAAGTTGGTTCTCTGATCCATCACTATCATCTCAGATACCCCAGACTTTTGTATATAGTTGTCTGTTAGCGTTTATGCCATTGTTGCCTGTTTGTTGGGCACTGTGATGTTGACCACATATCTCTAAAAATGGGCTATCGTATCCCACTTCTAACACCAGTAGTAATAGATGGCGTATTTGTGGTGCAATGGGGATGCTGCGAGGTGCCAGTCAGTCAGCCTGAAATTTCAGATTGTTTTATTATGGCTTCCTGCTGTGGCTAAATGCAGGAAATGGAAACAAGGCTGAGGCATCCAATGGTCTTCTGTGTTTGTCACCTCACAATGCTGACGTAGCACAGTGTAGGCTGGGTAGTGACTCGTGATGCAACTGCCTCTGTCAGTGGGTCCAGGCAATCTCAGATAGCTGTGGCCATGTGTACTGTGGCATAGCTCATGCACCTTGCACTGGCCAACAGGTGTTAGGTAGGTGATGTAATGGCAGTGACCCACTGCCCCACATTGATTCTGGTCAGCTGCTTCCCAGGGCTGGTGCTGGTTTGATGTGCTGGTGACTCCAGGTTCTGTGGTTTTGGAGTGGGCTGCATTGGCACAGAGTCAAAATGTTGTTCATGAACTGCATTTCGGATGAAAAGTATTCTGGATGGTGCCCATGTATCACAGCCCCATAGTGGTAGAGCTGCAATTCTAGCAGAAGTGACGTTAGTGGAAAGTGGTTAGGTATTTATCAGCTTCCAAGCTGCACTTGCTTGGGCTGTGCTATGCCTTGTGACATACTAAACATTTCGGCAGCCACCAGTGTGGAAAGGCTTCTGCTCTCTTCTGCTTGGATGCTGCTGTGTCAGCTGTTTCATACCTTAACAGGCTGGCTTGCTTCGCACTGATGTGATAACTGTGTTATATTTTGTAAGGAGTAACACCCAAGCTTGCCTATGGCTGGCACTGCTACAAAACCACTTCCTTCTTAGCACGTTTCTGACCAAATACATTTGGTGCTCTACACACTATTGAATTGTGTGCAATTATATACTTTGTGGCTGCAATACAATAAAACATTGATTACAGTGAACCAGCTCAAGTAACAGAATTTATTTCAAACTGTTATTGTTAACTGAAGATTGGTTCATTCTGAAGAAAGAGCTCTTTGCAGGGAGCAAAGCATTTGCTGTTTAGTGCCTTTTCAAGTTCTGAATGGCCACAATTGAGGAAAAGTGGAACCTCTAGAACACAAACACCAAATAGCTTAACAGTGTTGTGTATCTAGATCATTTCTCTCTCTTAATCCGTTTTGCAGTGAAACCCTCACAACTCTCTTAATCTGTTTTGCAGTGAAACCCTCACAAAACTTTACACAGATTTGCAAGTATGTGCCTGTCTTCTTAATCTTATCATGATACTGCTTGTGAGATGTGTCCCATATTTCAAGGTCTTTTTGCACCTCTTCAATGAGCAATTCAGTGCTGAAACCAGCTGCTTCCATTGCAAGCTGATTACAGCTTTTCCTAGAGGTGTGACCACATGTGCACTGCCCTATTCTCTGGCAATGTGTGCTGCTTCACAGCAATTGGCAAGATCAGTGTAATGCAGCAATGGTCAGTGAATACGATTCTCTCACTGTGTCCTCACACTGAGTTTGCATGTTTCACATGTACTGTTGAAATGCGCAAGAAAATAATGCTGCAAACATATGATAATAAACCATACCTGTGCATCAAGCCTTAAAGGTGACACACTTTGCTGGTGCCACCCAGCTGACAAAGTAACTGCTGCCTTATTTATTTTTTGAATTTAATTTAAGTAAGTTGTAATTTATTTTCAATGATATGGTAACTTACTTTTTAGGATGGTACAAATCCAAAGTGCTATGGGACTCTTGTTTTTATTCTTCCTCTGGTGGGCTTACCAGGTCCAAAAACAGAAAAGCCGGACTCAGCATTATGCTCATATTTAACCAGACATTTTGCCCTAAAATGTGGACTACCTAATTTAAATTGGCAGTTGGGTATTCTCTTGCATTTATTAATAACTAATTACAGTCATATTGTTGCAAGACCAGCCTTAAACATGGCTAAACTAAGAAACAATCAGGAAACAGCATTAAAATGTGGCAATTATGATAGCATGTAAGTGCTCAGTCCTCTTCCTGAGATAATCTTATGTCAAAATAAACTAAACAAACAAACAGCTATCTATTTCTCTGAGGTGGGAAGCAAAAAGATACTCATTAAATTCTATCATTTCATAAGACTTGCAGTGTGTTAAATTTAAGAGGAGGTGAGGATATATGTGGATGTATGTTATTATCTGTTTGTGTGTCTGATTCTTCCTCACTTCAATTTGATGTCACTGTATTAAAGATAATTTCATCAGTAGGAATTTTGATGACACCATATGTTGCCCAGTGTTCTTCTTCTATCTCTTTAATTTTCCTTGGCCATAACTGGTTGGAAGGAAGTACCCACAAGATTCAGCATACTTCTGGCAGACAAGTCCTCTGATGTGTTGCACTCTGTAGCATGCCTTTTTATTTTTGCCTGTGCTAATTCTGTTGCATACTAATCACAATTATAAGGCAGCAAGTGGACAACCTGGTGGCCTTTGATTTCAGTCAACAAGTCCATTTTTTGACTGGCTTATATGTACTTCATTTACAGTTCATCCTTCCTCATACTGTCATTGCAGGGGATATTTCTGTGTTGCAGCCACTCAAGCACATTCACGCTTTCATGTCAAACTTCATAGGAGTTCTTTCAGTCTGCTGGTTATGGTAAGGTGCTTTATCCACAACAGTAACTGAATTAGTTGAGGTATTTGGCTGTACATTCTCTTAAAAGCACTTTTAAAGTTCATCAAATTTGTCTGCTCATGATAATCACCCTGTGTTGATTTTGCCCAGAACATTAAGCTGCACTTCCCTGACAAACCCATTCTTGGATCTGACATCTGCAACTATCAGTCTTCTTGATGCACTCCCCCATCCTGTGGCACCCACAACACAATCTTCACATAATGCACCAGCCCTCTGACAGGATTTACTGCATGTTAGGTTTTGTCTATTCATGACTCGTCAAGATAAAATATTTCTCTGCCAGCATCTCTAATATTCTTCATCTGCGAGTAAACGAGATTACCATTGTACAGTGTCTGGACACTTTAACACCACATTCCACTTGTTTACAACCCTATGTCATATAAAGCGTATAGAGATAAGTACTTTTCTCAAAGAGAGGATACTCCAATTCCAGGCTATTTTGTTGTGCAGAACTGGAAGAAGTATTGAAAGACATATCACTGTATTCCTAACCAATTTGATTGTACTGTAATATGAGAGTGTTATGAAATAATACAATAACCAGAGTTGTTTCCGTGTGAAACAATATGGCTGTACTGAAAGGTAACTGTATAAAGCAAAAGGTAAAAGTATGAATTAATTTGAATGAAGCAGAGGGCTCCTTCAAACAAAATATCTGAAATGGAAACTTACCTTTTCTTGCTAGACATTTTCAGTGATTTTTGGAAAACCATTTGAACCTTCCAATGCTATGCATGTTTTGTCTTGTGTAATTAGCAGGTGTCATGGAAGATTTGTAGATGGGGTGGAGCAATTTTTTCCACTCTCTTTCCAGTCTTTCAGCATTCAGTCACGTGCAAGGTAATTTTGCGACCCATCGTCCCTCATGCTTCTAACCTCCATTCCCACTTTTCCACCTTGAAACACCCCAGAACACAATTTATCTCTGTTGCAACTATATGTTGTACAAACATTTAATATTCGTTCTTAACACACTTCATTGATTAACAAACATTAATTTTGTACCATTAAAACACTATTTTTAATGAACTGCAAATTTTGCATCCTGTGCTGTGTGGAAACTAGTCCTAAAGAAAAAAATGAGTAGGTCCTTTTCTGTAGGAAACTTAATGTAGTTTGTCTTTGAGATATTCAAGAAAAGCCTAAAAAAGTGACTTATAAGTGCCCCCATACCTCCTCATTCAAGGCCCATCAATCAGGATTTTTATTGTATTATTCATTACATTCACCCCCTACTACTGTACAAAACTTTTTCCCCAAATTTTCTTTCATTGACTGGACATACTGATATGGCATGCCACAAGAGTCGTTTCACAGAGGGACTCACACACAAGCAGTGGATCACAGCAATTAGTCACCATGTTTTGTGAACATTGTGCAGATCACATGTAGATAGATTGCAGATATTTATTGCTGATTACTTGGAATCCATACATGACTTGATGAATTTCCTGTGATTTGTAGCAATTGGGCAGTGACTCCTATGTGTAGGTATTAAGTGTAGTTGCGTTTTAAGAAGTGCTGGTATGGTAATATAAACATAAGAAAACACTGACACCCTTCGATTTTGCAGTGATTAGCATTCGGCTACAGTACACACAAGTATTGTATTGTTAAGGGCCCTACACACACACCAATTTATTGTCCAACCAACCCACCGACCAATTTCATGGCAGCCTATACACATCCCAACCAACTGCACTCAATAATTGCAGTCTCACCCTGTTGCTATCGCTGGTTGGGAATTGTTTATAGCAAGTTCATTAGGGTTATGTTCAATGAGATGCTGCTTTTTTAACACAGAAACCAAAACTGTAATATGTCTTAGCTGTTTTAGAGGTAAAAAGGCCAGGAAAATCTGAGAGAAAACTGTGGCCAAAGAAATGGCTAACGCGGATAAAGGTATTCATCCACACAACCTTAAGGAGCTGCAAGCCATGGATTTTCATAACTATTTAAGAATGGATGAAACATGCTTTTCAGAGTTGCTGAACACCACCAAACGGTTCTTAATGGAATGGAATACAATTATGAAACAGGCTGTTAACTTTGAGGAGGGACTGTTAGCTACATTACGGTTAACAGCCACTAGAAAAAGTTATGAGCAAATTCAGTGCTGTTGTATCTCCCTAATTATTATCAAAAATGATTCCTGAAACCTCTAACACGATTTATAGTTGCCTGAGGAAATACAGTAGAAGTCCGATGTAACAGAATTGTTGGGGGACATGCATTATTCCCACATTACAGCGTACCTAGGGTAGATCGAAAATGAGCCATGTAATGACAGATTATGCATGGATAGTTAGGAAGAACACGTAATTCAGTATTATACATACTGTATTTAAATTTAAAGAACATTAGAAGTAAAAATTTCAGAAACTTACCAAATAGGTTTCAGCAATGAGATGAACTTCACTCTCAAGTGTCGACCAAACAATAACACGACACGAGTTTGAATACACTGTCAAATACAGTACGATAGTTTAAAATACTGCTCGCAGACTGCAGTGTGTCATTATTCTACTGCTTTAAAGAACTCAGTTAGATTTCTTTGGCAGGTCAATTCAAGCAGTTTCCTTAGTGCATATTGTTTTATGCTCATCAGGTGCACCTCAGTTTGGTTTGGTTCACTTTGTTGCTACATCCACATAATCAATTTATTTATATTAATCCAATATTTCATGTGTACTGGGAACATCATCTATACTTTCTTTGTCAGCTTCATCTTCTTGGTCATCTTCATCCTTGACTGCTTCACTACTGCCATTTCTAACAGCAGCAATGATGTCTTGTCATCTGTGATTTCTGAAATCAGTTCCTTGTAGTTGACAACTGCCCAATGATTTGAGTCTTCAAGATCAGTATTGCACCTAGAACATCACATGCAGATTGGATGTCACTGCTGTTGAAATCTGTGTCACTACAACATTCATCTGTTGCATTTCCTTCAATGGCTCACTTGTTCCAGCAATTCCTAATAGTGGTTAGACTGATGCTTTGCCATGACAAATCTACTGAGTATGCAACACTCTTAAGATTTATAGATTTTAATAACATTTCCATTTCTTTATCTCAATTTACTATTGAAGCAGTTCATAATGATAATGAGTCTTAAATGCTCATATGATGCCCTGATGCAGTGGTCAAATTAATACCATTGTGTTTTTTGGCAAAAACAAAGTTTTTATTTTTCTATTTTTAGATAGCAACACATCAGCAGATAGATGAGCTGGACAGTGACTGAGGCTATGTAGAGCTTCTTCTCTCAGCTTTAGTGACCATAGGTGCTTTCTCAATGATGTTAACAAATTCTTCTTGAAACCATTTGGTGAAAATGTCTCAGTTTCAATGACAGTAGGTGCTTTCTCACAGAAGGAACAAATTCTTCTTGAAACCATCTGGTGAAAATGCCACATGTCATCGAAGCATTCTTTGAATTCCTGTGAGTGCATTGTAATGATGACACGTTTACATGCTTGAAACATCATGGGCTTTTACTTCTACCTATACAAGGAGGTTTCAGCTTCTGGCTTCCTGTTTTTTTTGTGGAAAAATGGATAGTTATTCTGTCTTTATTCGTTTTCAAACACATCCTATCGCCTATTTTTTTGTATTGAGAGTTCTGATTGGAAGCAATCAATGATAAAGCGCTGTTTCATCACAATTGTACACTTGACAATCATTTAAATTTTCATCTACCATTACTTTGTGTAGAGTTCCAGGAAATTGCAAGTATGCTGCTTCTTGTTAAGTGGTTGTTTGGTGAATAACATGGTGATATAGCCAAATCTTAAAAACCATCCATCAGAAGCTATAAAATCTTTGTTGCCATGTAAATCAAAGTGAAAATAACTGGCCTGGAAAATGACACACTTTGACTTCTCTTTGTTAGAAACCACTATAAAGGAATTTGTCAAGTTCACTGTCTATTACTAATTTAGTCCTTTTTCGATCCATTCCCACCTTCCTTTCAACTGTGTTTCCAAAAATTTTAAGTTTATTCTCTTCTTTCACCCATTCTGTGATTGTTCCTTCAGGTACACCACCAACACATGATAAGCTTGCTTTAGTTTCACCATTCTTCACATGATCAATAATTTTTAGTTTATCACTCACAGGACATGCTTTCAATTTCTGTGATATTGTAACAACCACACATAAATCTAGAAAATGAATCAATAATTTATGATCCCCATAATGGTCATACTATTTTGATTACTGTGAAGCACTGTTGTATGGTTATGTTGTTGACTGCATCACAATGTTAACCATGTGATGTGTGTTCAAGCTTCTGCCCAGCAGCAATTCTGGTATGTGATAAACCAAAGGATGAGTTTAATTACATCCATCTATTTTGGTTATTGCTTAGACAGCTCAGTGGTTACAGCAGTAAATTAGACTGCAGAAAAGCTACATGCAGACTGTAATAAGACTTTTTTTGAGTTTTTGAAATGTACTAAGGAGGCAAGAATTGTTCATAAAAGATATTTTGTTTTGGGGGACATACTTTGTGCCACGTTATATTTGGAGGTGCGATGTGTCAGACAGCAGTATATCAAGCTTCTACTGTATATCAAATTAATGTAAAATAAATAAAAAGATGAAGCAAGTGATATTCACATAAACTCTATTATTATGCAGTCGTAGGGTATGTAACTGTCATAAATAATAGCAGTGAAAGAAACTGAAGATGCCTCATCAGTGGAAAATCAGAACACTTCCATAGGTTACATTCCTCACGTCCACTCTTGGCTGTGTGTAGTTTAACAGGAGTGGTGGCGGCATTGGAGGGAAAGGTGCGCAGGTCAGTGGAAGAAGAGATTGACATGATGTGTACAGGGGATGGAAAAGGGATTGGAACTACAGGTCTTTTTATGATGGGGAAAGATATAATTTGTGGCAGAAGAGTGATGCTGGAGAGAGGAGAATTTAGTCCAACTTGGATAAACATAAAACTTAAGAAATAAGTTTTTGGCAATGACCTGTTGTTGAGGCTACATTTCCTGTAAGTGAGAACTGCATGCAGTTGAAATTGCTCTCACTGTTCCGGTTATGATGACATTAGCTTTTTGACCACACTAATGAGCTCTTGCTGCTCTTTTCTGTCCCTATTGCCCCCATTTCTCACTTCTCTGTTGCTGCGCACTTCAGGTGTAGTGTCCCACAAGCTTTTACACTCTCTATATATCTCCCAAAAAACTCTGTAATTCCACCTTTATCAGCCTTACTATCTGCCACATTAGCCATTTTGAACAGCATCTATTTTCATGCACACAGACAGCAAAAGATTGTCAGTTGGGAGGTTGGCTGTACAGTGCTGAACATGGCACAATTTGTTGAGTTAAGTTAAGGGAGGGTCGACTGTTGGATGGTCAGACCCATCCAACTGTCCTACAAGAAAAATTGTTCACAAAGTGCCTACAGGCATCCAATTTATCAGACAACCAATAAATTGGTCTCCCTAAACTGGCCCATTAGACTGAAAATGCTGGCAGTGACCTGACACAAAATACCCATGGCCCAAAGTTGACACTTGTCGTTAGCGGCAGAATTATACCAGCAAGAAATGCCATTGGTTATAACATGTGAAGTATCTGTCTCTTCAAAATCTTTGTGTACACAAGGAAATAAACAGCCAAATATTTGTGACATGGAAGAATATGAATTTAAACTATCCTCTTAGGTTCCTGCCTATCACATACTCATAAACTGCTACATATTCGGAAATAAAAAACTGGATATTTATTTCGTCCTTTGTTTTCTAATCAGACAGAAATGTAAATAACTTTGAATATTGCAGAACATAATTGTATTTCACTCATAAGAAAGTCCCAGAATATGTCAAGAATACTAAGATGGAAAAAAAGAAAAAAAAAAAAAAAAAAGAATTGGCATATAGCAGGACTTGAACGTACTTCCTTCAAATCTGTAATGCACGTCCTTATCCACTGCACTACACCAAAGACATGAAATTTTCGTCTTTTGTGTTGACTATCACAGTACCTCTTGAGGCTTATATTGTTGATGCATCATCAACTGATATTTTATTACAAGGGGTTCTTGTTTGTGATAAACCTTCAACACGCCAATGCATTGTACTGGCATACAGAAAGCCTTAATAGAAAACAGCTAAATATGCCAAAATCAATATGACATCTGCCATATCAAGCCAAAGAAGTGCTGGTATGACATAGCAGTCTCTGGTCCTAAACAGAAGTGATATAATTCTACCATTAACAAAAACGGAAGGTGGTAACATCTTCTGGATTCAGCCGAACTGGAATTAGAAAGTTCTGCATATTGTGAACAATGAACCTAGTCATAGCTGTGAATGGACAGTTTATTAGATTACGATCATGAATTGCTGATTATTACATTGGTTGAGAATGAGCAGCATCATTGCAGTTTGACAATATAAGACTGATAACTAAGTTTACCAATACTGAGTTATTCTGTCATGCTAGGTAGTGTGAGTGCAAACATGCAGTGCATTAAAAGGCTTCCAAAGAATGTGATGTAATGAGTAGCTTGGCCAGTACTAGTCACAACAGTGCATTTGAGTTTTAATAATCAGAAAGATGAGCCTACTAAATATTATGAGAGAATGTATGGGATTTTGATAGTGGCGAGTGACTGATAGGAATTACTTGCATTAACAAGCAGAGGAATTGTTGCCCAAATTTGGAAAAATAGATGACCAAGCACAGGGTAGCAGAGTACTTATTGACCTAATGGGAATACTGCATAAAATGGAAAGCAAATATAACTATAGGTAGATGCCAAATGAAATGTATTTGACTGTCAGAAGCATTAATTGTGGAATCTGCAGTGAGTATCATTGCAGTATCTTATCAAAAGATTTCTCATAAAACACAAATAAATATGCAAACACAGTCTGTGGCACCAACATTAGCATTAAGACATGCATGTATAACGCAGGAACTGAAATTGCCTTAACAGAGCAAAAGCAGAAATGCTGATCTGTTTTTGAATGTTCCTTTACAAAGGAAGATACAGAAGTACTGGCTGTGTTTAATTCTCTCACCACTGCAGAGATGAGTGATATAGGAAGCATGCTCAGAAAGTAAGCGCACTTGATTTTTATAGTTTTTTATAATAACAGAAGTTGAAAAAAAGTTACAGGGTTTTGTTAATACAGTTACTGACTATTTTTCTGCTAATTGCCTTGCCCTCCAGTTCAGTGCATGTGATGAGCCCAAGGCATAAGCTTCTTTATGCCCTCCTCAAAGAACTCTGCCACCAGCTCCTTCCTCCACTTTCTGTACCTGCTCATCAGTTGAAAATTTCATTCCACATGGATGAGCTTTCAGAGATGTAGATATATGATAATCTGACATTGCCAAGTCAGGGGAATATGGGAAGTGGGGGGCTTTAAAAAATCCAAACCAAATGGTTCCAAGAGCACCTTGGTGGCTAAGGCTGTGTGAGAAGGGATGTTGTCATGCAACAGGCCCTCTCCTCTTGCTAGTGTCTCCCTCCTTTTGTTTTGAATGCTCCTTTTGCGCTTTTTTAGGGTTTTGCAATTTGTTTGTGCATTGATTGTCTCCCTCTGAGGCAGAAATTTGACCCGAGTGATGCTTTTTTAAGTCCCAAAACACTGAAGCCATGATTTTTTTGCCCGAAATTGTGGTTTTGAATTTTTTGGTGTAACACCACTTTGACGACTGTCTTTCTGTCTCAGTCATGTGATGAGCCACCCACATTTCATCTCCAGTCAAAATAGAGGTCAGAAAATTCTCACCTTTTAACTCAAGTGACTCTAGTGTGCCATTGATTCGATTTTTTTTGTGCTGCTCTGTCAGCTTTTTGGGACGTATCTTGCACACAGTTTCCGGTATCCCAGTGTTTCTGTGAGTGTCTCATATAAGACAGTTCTGGAGAGCTGTGGAAATATTGTAGAAACGTCATCCACTGTCAGTTGGCAGTCATCATGAACAGTTTTTTTTAATTTTTTGCACCAAGTCATCAGTCAAAATGTAAGGTCTTCCACTCCCCTGTCATCATGAGCATTTGTTCTGCCTCCGCCAAACTCCCTACAACACTTAAACATACTCATTCTGTCCATAACACCTTTGCTGTAAACCATTTTGATTTGTGAACAAATTTTGGTAGGTGTTATTCCTTCCATCAATAGGAAGCAGATCACAGCGTATGGCTTACACTTGACAGGATTTCTTACTGACACCTTTGACACAACTGGACACTACAACATAAGTTTACATGCTACCATGGCTCTGCAGTGCTTGCTCTGGACAGGGCAACTCCCTCTACTACTTGCCAACCATCAAAAAACAAAAAAAGTCACAGTACACTTACTTTCTGAACAAGCCATGTAGATGTGTCAGTTGTGTTGAGAAATAGCTGAAATCTCTAAAATTGAACAAAGCTCTATGGTTTGATGAAGTCCCTATCAGATTATATACATAACTTGCAAATACTTCTAACTATAATACATTGTATATCTAAAAACAAAGATGATATGACTTACCAAATGAAAGTGCTGGCAGGTTGACAGACACACAAACAAACACAAACATACACACAAAATTCAAGCTTTCGCAACAAACTGTTGCCTCATCAGGAAAGAGGGAAGGAGAGGGAAAGACGAAAGGATGTGGGTTTTAAGGGAGAGGGTAAGGAGACATTCCAATCCCGGGAGCGGAAAGACTTACCTTAGGGGGGAAAAAAGGAAAAAAGGACAGGTATACACTCGCACACACACACATATCCATCCACACATATACAGACACAAGCAGACGTATTTAAAGACCATAAATATGTCTGCTTGTGTCTGTATATGTGTGGATGGATATGTGTGTGTGTGTGTGTGTGTGTGTGTGTGTGTGTGTGTGTGTGTGTGTGTGTGTGTGTGTGTGCGAGTGTATACCCGTCCTTTTTTCCTTTTTTCCCCCCTAAGGTAAGTCTTTCCGCTCCCGGGATTGGAATGACTCCTTACCCTCTCCCTTAAAACCCACATCCTTTCGTCTTTCCCTCTCCTTCCATCTTTCCTGATGAGGCAACAGTTTGTTGCCAAAGCTTGAATTTTGTGTGTATGTTTGTGTTTGTTCGTGTGTCTGTCGACCTGCCAGCACTTTCATTTGGTAAGTCACATCATCTTTGTTTTTAGATATATTTTTCCTACGTGGAATGTTTCCCTTTATTATAATACATTGTAGATTGATTGGGGGAGCGGGCAGGGGCCACTGTAGTATAAAATTGTGTACTTCACAAAATACAAAACATTAGATTGTATGACTAAAGTATCAATAAGCCACAGTTGGAATCAATCAGCTCCATATATCTGGCTGTAACAATTTGTGGAGATATAGAATGAAGTGACCACGTAGGTTCAGTCATAGGCAAAGCAGCAGTGATAGACTGGTTCACTGGTAGAATACAGGGTAAATGCAGTCACAGTACAAAAGTGATGGTTTACTAAACAATAAGACATTGCTCAAGTGAGTGGGATGAATAAAGATCCATACCAAATAGGCTTATTAAGGGATATTGTACATATACAAAGAAGGACAACATGGTTAAACTGTGGTGTCACCGCCAGACACCACACTTGCTAGGTGGTAGCTTTAAATCGGCCGCGGTCCATTAGTACATGTCGGACCCGCGTGTCGCCACTGTCAGTGATCGCAGACCGAGCGCCACCACATGGCAGGTCTTGAGAGACGGACTAGCACTCGCCCCAGTTGCACGGACGACGTAGCTAGCGAAGCACACTGACGAAGCCTCGCTCATTTGCTGAGCAGATAGTTAGAATAGCCTTCAGCTAAGTCAATGGCTACGACCTAGCAAGGCGCCATTAGTAGTTTATTGCCTGAATATACAGAGTCTCACTTGTATCGTCAATAGCGATGTACAACAAGGATGGATTAAAGTTAAGTATTCCAGCAGCTACGTACTTTTCTTTATAGCATTCATTACGTATCCTGTTTCAGACCTCACGCCATCCTTCGTGTGTTTATAGCATGCATTGCGGTCCCCTCAAATCACACTGTGTCGGCACTTCTGTCAACACATCATAAACTGTGATAGATTTGTTTGATCCACAAGAGATTGTCATGTAAATGCTGAAAAACCTGTATTCACAGACACTTAAAGATAGACTTTCAGGAATCCCAACTAAGTGAAGAATCTAGGAATATGCTCAACCTTTTACACTTCACTATTGCAGGGTGCATGAAGACAAGATCAGAGTAATTGACTTGAGAACAGAGGAATTTGAGCAATCATTCTTCCTATGTCCCATATGTAAATAGAGTGGAAAGGTCAGGATCTAGTTCGTGGTTCTTTATATGGTGGTCTGAGGGTTCCTTGCCTTAGGGTCATATTGTCACATCCTCAGGGCCACTATGACTTTCATGTGGAATTACTTCCAATTAGACATTGGTATATTCCAGCACATGGTTTCCAAACTGTATACAGACAATTTATGCCAACTGCAAGTAGCTCTGAGGTATCCAGCCTGTGGCTGGCCTGTGTGACAGATATTTGCATTTAATGTGCTTCGTAGTGTCCAGCAAGAGAACATTGGTTGCAGGACTGTCAGCAGTGACTGGGCGGTGGCACATGATATCAGCATGTGGGTCTGGCAGGATGCACAGTGGGCATATCCTTGCACCACTGGCTAGTGACAACAATGGCAGGCAGCACTGGCTGCGAGCTGTCCATAGTAATTTGTTGTTGGCTTCAAGGCTGTGAGTTTCATGAAATGGTGTCAGTTCTGCCTGATCCGCAATGGGGGGAAGTATCATTCATTGACATGTCTTCCACTGGTTCAAGGAAGTGAATGGCAGCAGGACCAGTCAAGGCATAAGCCAGCCTTATTTGGCCAGTTGGCACCTTGACTGTCTTGGCATTGCACTTGATGTCAAGCATTCTCTCACTGCAGGTGATGATACAATGTGGCTCTGAAGAATACTTCGCTGGTGTCAGGTCGCATTGGTACGTGAGGTTGGAGATGGACCATATGGGTACACAGACATTCTGCCAGTGGAGCGTCCAAGGCATCATAGGGTGGTGGTACCTCCTCCATAAAATCACCAGGAATGACAAGAGATTATCTGTGGATGAGGTTGGCAGGTGAAGTGCCGATTGCTTTTTTCAGTGTTACTCGCAGACCAAGCAGTACCACAGGGAGTGCTTCCATCCAGGCAACATTGTGGCAAGTTAGGGAGGCTTTCAGTGTTAGATGGACCCACTGAAAGACACCAGGTTGTAGCTGGTAGTTCTGTGTAACTGCATACCACATAAATATGAATTTGCAGTACGCTGCAGGTGAAAAATAGGTCTGCAACTTGTCTTGTAATTGAAATAATTGGCTGTAGCGTCATCATAAGTTGCATTGGGAAGTATCTATTTTTTATTTCTTGATGGTGACTAGTTTCAGACACCTGTGTCCATTTTCAAACCATCTGTCCTGTAAGTATGACAACTGCAGGCTATAGTCTATGTACAGAAACTATCCCTGCAGTAATCAGAACAGTATATGGCCGACATAACAACAGAAAATTTGCAGGGGCAGTTTCTGTAAATGGGCTTTCACTTTTATATGTAACACTTATAGTGCAGATGGTTTGAAAATGGGCACAGGTGTCCGAGACTAGTCACCATCAAGAAATAAAAAATAGATACTTCTCAATGCAAGTTATGATGAAGCTAAAACCATTTAATTCAATTGCATGCCACATAGTTGAGCGAAGTGTGTAAACAATACAGTGTCAAACTGGTGGCCATGATCCATTGTGACATGAATGGGGCAGCCAAAGCATGCCACCCTGGTGTCAACAAAAGCAGTGTTGGTGGTATCAGCGATGATGTCCACTAAGGGTTTTACCTCTGGCCAGCGTGTGAAGCAGTCCACTCTTGTCAACAAGTGATGCTTGACATGGGATGGGGGGAGTTGGCCCATGATGTCCACATGGACATGAGCAAAGCAGTGTGTTGCATTGAAAGCACCAAGAGGTGCATGGGTGTGCCTTCTGACTTTGGGTTGCTGGAATGCAGTGCGGGCAAATGCCTATTGATGGCAGTCTTCCCATATCCTGACCAGATGAAACTTTGAGACATGAACAACACAGTGGTATTAATGCTGCTTGTGAAAGTATGTGGATGTGGTCAGAAGCACAGTGCTGAAATTTCTCTGGGAGAGATGGAGTGTGCCTGTAGAAAAATCATACCAAATCTTGCATGTAGAACCAGGAATGGGCACTAGATCAAGTTGTAGGTCACTGTAGGTGTCATGACAGAGGCTGTCCAGTTGTTTGTCACTCTCCTGTTCTTGAACAACATCTTCAAAGTTCACAGGAGGAGAGATAACACCCCAGGTGTGGGATAGGCTGTTAGCAAGGATAGTATCAGTTCTGCAAACATGGTATATGTCCATGTAGAACTGCGATACTTACTCTGCTAATTGGCGCGAAGAACACTTGGTATTTTTGTTCTTAAAGATTTATATTTATGGGCTTATGGCTGGTGAAAATCACTAAGAGATGGCATTGTACACATGGGCGAAAGTATTTCATTACATCGAACCATGCAAGTAACTCATGGTGGGCATGATGACAAATTTAATTCTTTCCTTAACACATTTCTCATGCTCTTTGAGAGTTGCTTTACATTAGAATGTTCTAAATGGGGTACTACCAGTAAAAGGCAGCCTGGGTGGCTGACTAGTGGGGTAAGGATATCATGTAGAACAAAGCGGGAATTATAGCAAAATATTAGAAGTAGTCACAATTACGTTACCGTAGCCCATTACAAGCAGTACTGTAAGGTGCTTAAAAATGTTATTAGGAAGACGAAGAATATGTGGTATGCAAATAGAATAGCTAATTCACAGGATAAAGTTAAAACCATATGGTCAGTTGTGAAGGAAGTGTCTGGTCAGCAGCACAAAGTCGATGATAAAAGTCAGCTCACAGAAAAAATATTTCTGTTACTGATAAATCAGATATATGTACAGTATTTAACAATCATTTTCTGAGAATTGCTGGTGAATTAAATAAAAATTTAATTTCTACAGCGAATCATGTAACTCCCTTGGCAAATGCCTTCCTGAGATTGATGTCTGAAATACTCCTTTGTGACACAGACAAGGGGGAGATAGAGTCATAATTAAATCACTGAAGACTAAGGACTGTCATGGATATGATGGAGTGCCTAACAGAATATTAAAGTACTGTGGTGCACATGTTAGTCCTGTATTTAGCCATATCTGTAATTTTTCCTTTAGGAATGGTCAGTTTCTTGAATGATTAAAGTATTTAGTAGTAAAGCTGCTTTATAAAAAGGGAGAAAGGTGTAATATAGACAACCTTAGTTTGCTAAAGTTATTGAAAAGGCTGTGTATGCAAGGGTAATTGATCATTTTATACCACACAATTTGCTATCAAATGTACAATTCGGCTTTAGAAGTTGTTTTAACAACTGGAAATGCTATATTTTCTTTTCTCTGTAAGTTACTGGATGGGTTAAACAAAAGGTTTTGAATGTTAGGCAATTTTTTTGATTTAACTAACGCATTTGATTGTGTTGATCACAAAATATTGCTCCAGAAGTTGCACCATTACCGAATACAAGGAGTAGCTCACAATTGGTTTAGCAATAGACAGCAAAAGGTCATTATTCACAGTATTAAGAATGGTTGTGATGTGGGGTCTGAGTGGAGTATGGTCAAATTGAGGGGGGGGGAGGGGGGGGGGGAGATACCCCAGGGATCAGTGTTGGGGTCAATTCTGCTCCTTATTTATGTAATTGATATGCCCTCTAGTATTATGGGTAACTCTAAAGTATTTCTGTTTGCTGATGACACTGGCTTGGTAGTAAAGGAAGTTGTGTGCAATGTTGGCTTGTTTTCACATAGTGCAGTTCTTGGCATAAGTTCATGGCTTGTAGAAAATAAACTAATGCTAAATCACAGTAAGACTCATTTTTTGCAGTTTCTGACACACAATTCAACAAAACCTGATGTTTTAATTTCACACAATGGGCATATGATTAGTGAAACTGAACATTTCAAATTTCTAGGTGTTCAGATGGATAGTAAACTGCCATGGAAAGCGCACATTCAGAATCTTGTTCAAAGACTTAATGCTACCATTTTTATTATTCAAACGGTATCTGAAGTATGTGATCATTTGACACAAAAATTAGTCTGCTTTGCTTATTTTCATTCTCTTATGTCATATGGTATTATGCAGGGTGAGTCACTAACTGTTACCACCTAGAATAACTCCGAAAATGTGATAGTAGCTGAAAAGTTTGTGGGACAAATCTTTTATGGGACAATGGGGGCATAATATGACGAATCCAATGATGTGTAACAGTAAGATCTTTGAAGGTCAACAAAGATAACAAAGGTGGCATGAATGTCCATTTACAGAAGGTGTTACGCTGTTTAGCGCCCGAAAACCTCAAACCACACACACACACACACACACACACACACACACACACAGAAGGTGTTCGAAGTGATGACCATTGGTATCAGTGCAGTGCCGCAATCTTATTATCATGGATTGAGTGGTATTCCTTATCACATTGGCACTTATCAAATGACATTCTCTGACAGTTGTCTCTCGTATATCATGCAAATAGTAAATATTCGCCGAAAATGGCATATTCATCTAATGTCCATTGACATGTAAACACCATTTGACAGTTTTACAATACAACACAAATAGGAAAGGTAAGTCTAGTATCATTGAATCAAGCAAATGTGAATGATGTATTCCTTCAAAGAACAAGTCGATATGCTTCTGATTTATGGAGAATGCCAACGAAATTCAGTGAGAGCTAGAGACTTATATGCTGAAAGATATCCTCAATGTACCTACCCTGCATGTCGTACATTTAAATTGTGTATCATAAATTGAGAACAACTAGATCTTTAATGCATTGGAAATATATCTGGCAAATGAAAATTGTCAACAAGCAAATGGAAATTGGCACTCTTGCCATGTGGTTCAAGATCCTTGTGTTAGTTCGTGTCAAATCGCAAGGGAATCTGGCATGAGCCAGAGTGGTATTGTTCGTGTTCTGCATCACCATAAATATTATTCTTAGCGTATCAGTCTCTACCAAGAATTAACTAGTACATATTGTATGTGTCACATTGAATTCTACCGATGGGCTCAACTTCAGATTCAGAGGGATGACACATTTATTAATTTGATTTTATTTACTGATTTTACATTCATGAACCATGGAAATGTTAATTTGCATAACATCCATTGTTGGGCAACTGAAAATCCATGTTGGCTGCGGCAAGTTGCACACCAAAAACCATGGTCGGTGAATTTAAGGTATGGGGTTCTGGAGGACAGAATTATTATCACTGCTATGCCCTCTAATAGAGCAGCTTGTTTAACCTGAGTGAAGTGTTGACTAGAATTCATCTCTTTCATGACAGCAGGATAGGAGTGTTTTCAGTGGTGAAAATCAGCCAGAGCAATCATTGCTGTATGACTTTGTTGGAGGAACTTTATCAATTTGAGGGTCCAGTCTTCCACAGCTTATGACTGCTTGTGATGATTATAGTTTATTTTTGTGGACATTAGCTGGTTTCACACATGTAGATTTATCTTGTAGGTGATGAAGAATATCTTTTTCTGATATCTGTACATCCTTTTTATTAATTTAGAGTTGTGTAAGGTGGATTTTGGAAGTATTAGGAGTTAATCTCTTTATTGTGCTACAGTGGGGAGCCTGTACACTGAAAAAATTTCAACTTCCAAGATCATGAAAATAATTTATTCATATAGATTACATTTTGGTTTACATTTTAAAACTTTTTGTCAGATTATTTGTTGAAAGTAGGTGTTCTCGAATCAATTTTTATGCTAATTCTAGAAATGACGTCTCTTTTTGTGTGTCATGTCAGGTTCTTACACAAAATAAGAAGTAATATTTTGACATTTTAACTTCTGAGCCCATGAATATGTTCAAAGACAATTTCACACAAGTTTAATCTTTAATCAAAACACATTTAAAAAATAAAATAAGTGAAAAATACTCTACAGGACCCTCCCAAATTGATTTCATGATTGCCTTGTATAAAAATGTGAAGTCAACAGTGTTCCATTAATTTTTAAACTTTCTTTTCTCTGACTTCCTTGCAGGTCCTTGTACATGCCAAATGTCTCTCTTTAAAAATCCAACAGTAGTTGACCATCATAGTTGCATTCCAGTTCCATTGGTAACTACTCTTCATCTCCTTAATATTTTAGTAAAAATGTTCACCCTGCTCTTCACTGTAAAGTCACAAATTTTCTGGACAGTAGTTGATATGTGACTGTGGAAATTGGACTTTCACATTCATGTTACAACTCATCGTCTTGAAATTCTGCAACATTTTTTCAACAACAGTCTTGTAATTAGAATCTTTGTTATTCTCTAGAAACTTCTCTGTAACAGATCAGAAGGTGCGCGATCATCATTTTCTCTCTTCTACATTGTTTGATCAAAATCTCCATCTTTCATCAGTTTCTGTAATTGAGGACCAACAAAAATTCCAGTTTTTAATTTGTCTTGTTTGATGAAGGGAAATTTCTTAGAAAGGTACTTAAAACGGGGTCTGTCCTGCGGCAGAGCCTTTACAAATTGCTTCATCAAGCCAAATTTTATGTGTAGTGCTGGAATCAAGATTTTTTTTTTTTGTTTTACAAGCAGTTTGTGCAGAATATTTATAGTTTCAGGCACAAAATTTTTTCTGTCTGGTCAAACTCTTTTGCTCCAGTTCCTTTGCTTTGCCCGACTGGCTCATTCACAAAGAAAACAAACGTTTTTGTGAAACCAGTTTGTTGTCCTAGTAGTGACTTTGAAGTCACCATAGATAAGCCATTATGTTCCTCATATTGGATACTTGTTAAGAGTATGTTCATGTTCTCATATGTCTCTTTCATTTGAACTAAATGGGACACAAGAATGGACCCATACACATTCTCATCGTGCAGCAATGTTTCTTTCAGTCTGCTCACTGATGAGTCTAGAAAAAGTCTCCACTGAACAGGATCATGTTCAGCACCATAGAAGTGCATTAACTTGTTTATGTTTTTGCAGTAACCCAAGGACTTGTTCTGTGAAAATAAAGGAATTAGTTCTGTCTCTCAGTGTCTGTACCATGAGTATCATGTTCCTGAGTCCAGAAGAACTTACTTTTTAACTGGGAGCCAAGAAGTTCCACAATTTCCTTAGGCAAATTCAAACCTCATACATGATCATTAAGATCATTGTGAGAGAACAGTTGTGGAGCAAAGTTACATTCAGGCTGGGAGACATCACTGTCATCTTTGTTGATTGCATTGGCTTTATTTTCGTCATCATCTTTTGACATGTTGTCTAAAATAGCTGGAGGGAGAGGAGCAATCAGATCTTCCCCATGTGCAACTGCCTAATGGTTGAATCAGTGCTTAGATACACAGTTTATTTCTTATTTTTTGAACTAAACTGCTGGGCATTAACTAACAGAAGTAACAGTCATGAAGGTGATTTTTATGCTCCCTCCGCACCACAATAGTGGCAAACTGTCTGTGCTGCTCATCCCTTGTTCTAGCCACCAGGATTCATTTTAAAATAAGCATGGTAAGCTTTTCTCACAAAATCTCTTATAATCATTCTCTACTTAATACACTGTATAATTTCCACAAATGTAACAGAAAACATTTGGGGTTGTTCACATACATTGTTGATTTTGTAGTAACTACAAACAATAGGTGAACTCTATTATTAATACTGTCTTAAATATAGAAAATAAACACAATATAGCACTTTAATTCAAGGCTTGGAATAAACAACACTTTCAAGGTCACACAATAACAAATAGAACAACAGCCTGAACGTATATATGGCCACATTGAGAAATTTCCCTTCAGCAATATGCACAGCAGTATATTTTTGAAATAAAATTGTGACAAAACAGTATGTGACAGGAGAAACTGAAAACGGATTTGGAATCAGCATAAAAAGTTGAGGTATACTCCCATATTAGTTTTCAATCTTCTGATACCATTTAAACTGGTGTTACCGGTTTCAGCAGTTCTGCATTGCCATCATTGGATCTGCAAAAGGTGGGACCAAAATGTTAGGATACAGCAATGAATGCATGATACATAATAATATTGTTGTGACTAGCCGATCATTCAAAGTGCCGCCGCGCAATTACACGCGTCCTCTACATGCGGCGCTGTCTGCCAGCCATGCAGCAGCCACGCCATCTAAGCGGCCAGCCAGGCAGCGGCCGCTAGACTTGGACTCAGTGTTCATTTGAATGTCACTTTGTTCACATGTCTTGCTTTGTCAACTTGCTCAGTGACATATATGTGTTGTGTCGTTTTGAAATATATGTGTTCAACTTGACGTTATAACAATTGGTGACGAGGTAGTGGATTTTTCCTTTTCATTATTGACCCACAGGTTTCCATGGCTACTGTCGAGCAACTATTGCAAGGTCTCATTGAACAGCAAATGCTTGTAACATCGGCGATTCGCGATTTTGTCATGGCATCAAATGCAGGGCGTTTCTCGTCGTTGTCTATACCTCCTTTTCCTCCCTACGACGAGATGGCGGAAGAGTGGTCTGATTACGAAAAACGTCTTCGGCAGCACTTCTTGGCATTTCATGTCACAGACAAACAAACAAGTAAGTCTCTGTTCCTTTCATGGTTTTCACCTCAAATGTATCGGTTGTTGTCGCAGTTGGCTCCTTTGAAAGATCCTGCGTCTTTGTCCTTTGCTGAAATGTGTTCACTTCTGTCTGTCTATTTTCAAAAGCAGACGCATGTGGTAGCCTCTCATGTTGCCTTTTATCGTTGTCAAAAACAACCGCATCAATCCTATCGCGCTTGGGCTGCTGAACTTCACGGCCTCAGTCGAAAGTGTCAATTTTTTACTGACATTCACAAAGAATCCTATGCCGATTACATGGTATGGGATGCTATTATCTGGTCAGTGCCCGACGAAGAAGTTCGGCAACGTGCCCTTCAGTTGGCAAATCTGACTCTAGATGAAGTCCTATCCATCGCACAGTTTTTTGAAATTTCCTGCGCCGCTGGGGCGCAAATAGAGGCATGGGGTGACGTCAGGGAAATACAACCTCTGTGCACTGTTGACGACACATGCGGTGCGTCCCCGCCAACTGACGTGGCCGCAGTACGCTCCCACGCACAGCCTCAGCCTAACCGTAAACAGCCCTATAAGAAACTTCAGCAAAACCCACGGCAACTTCCTTCATGTCCGCGGTGTTTTACGAAACATTCACGGGAGGACTGTCCCCAACGTTGGGCCGTGTGTCACAATTGCAAAAAGTAGGGTCATGTGTCTGCCATTTGCGAATCCGACTGCATACATGATGTTCATGACCGTGACGCTGATTCTGCTTCTGTGTTGTCTGTCAATTGCACTTCTTCCCTTTCAGGGAAGTTATTCCTCACCGTGCAAATCCTTGGTCGGGATGTTCGCATGCAGGTGGATACCGGTTCTGCTGCCACTATAATTAATTCTCAGACGTATCTTCAGTTGGGTTCTCCACTCCTATCACCTGTCACTCGTCAATCACGGACGTACAATAAACAGAAGATTTCTCTCTTGGGACAATTTAATGCTGAGGTATCTTACAAATCTGTCATTCACACTGTTCCCATATTTGTGGTCGACCAGAGTAACGCAGAGAATCTTTTTGGTTTCGATGCCTTTCGCGTTTTTGGGTTCTCCATAGATGACTCTGTCAATATCGTCTCTGATGCTATTCCTTATGCTCAATTGGATTCCTTGTCGCTGACATTTTCGTCCCTTTTTTCTCCTGGGTTAGGCCGTCCAAACAACTTTGAAGCTCATATCATGCTCAAACCCACTGCTCAGCCTAAGTTTTTTCGGGCTCGGCCCATTCCTGTGGCCCTTCGTGATTGGGTAAAACGGGAGCTTGATCGTCTCACTACTTCAGAGGTGTTGCTTCCTGTCACTTCCAGTGAGTGGTCCTCTCCTGTCATTGTCTTTGCTAAGCACAATGGTGATATTCGTCTCTGTGGCGATTTTAAAGCCACTGTAAATGCGCAATGTCTCATCGACACTTACCCTATGACCTAAAGAATTAAACTTGCAGGAGGCCAGTATTTTTCTAAAATTGACCTGTCAGAAGCTTATCATCAACTTCCTCTCGACGCTGCTTCCCAGCAGTTTCTAGTCCTTAACACAGCGTCTGGTTGGTACTGT
Source organism: Schistocerca serialis cubense (assembly GCF_023864345.2). Lineage (NCBI taxonomy): Eukaryota > Metazoa > Arthropoda > Insecta > Orthoptera > Acrididae > Schistocerca > Schistocerca serialis. Next base: position 252,797,511 of record NC_064645.1, on the reverse strand, counting down.
TCGGCCTTCATGGAGTGCTTGGGTGGTGTTTAATTTAGTTTAAATTATTATCATAATACACAAGCCAAGTCAGTATTCAACAATTTAAAAAAAAAAAAAAAAAAGTCTGTAAAATTGTGTGCCACGTTCATAAGACATAATTCATACACAAACCTTTTTACATTATTACTGTAAAATACGGATTTAGCTTTTGTGTTTTGATAATTATTTAGACATATATAACTACAGGGAGTAGTAGATCCATGCCTTAATGTAATGTGAGATGGTACTGGTTCATACTACTTCTGTGCCATCAGATATACTTATGTAACACTAAGAAGTTCACAACACTAAGAAGTTCACACTGAGAGCTGTCAGTTGTGAAGTGATGATGAATGTGAATACTAGTAATTGTTGTAATTGTGTAACAGCTGTTATTTTAAAACTGAAATGCCGACCTCTAGTATAGCTCACAGTACCAACATGGTCATACATTGTATAGCACCACTTATTGTACTGAAGGAGAAGATTGTGTAATGTGGAAACATAAGTATGTTGTTATTCCATGTGTTGCATATCTTGGATATAATTGTGAAAGCTGTTCTGTTAATTGCTATATCCTGAAATTTGTGTCCCATCTTTTGCCGATCTGAAGATGGCAACAGGGAATTGCTGCAACCAGTAATCTGTATGAATAAATGATTTTAGCCATCTTGGCAGCTGAAAATTTATTCAGTGTTTACAATACTACAGATCATCCCCACGCTGATGATGTCAGAAGTGTATAATATGAAGCCTGTTTAGCTGTTGCCTTAATTTTGCTTATATTAATTAAGTTTGGACATTTCTTGTCGTATTTTGTGTCCTAAGATATGAAAAATGTCTAATATTCTCTCTAGCTGATATTTATGACCTATAGCACTGATAAAGATATGTGATTTATTGTAAGACCAATATCTTTTATTTTCAGGTGAGGAAGACTTCCAAGAGAGCTGCAAAATGCTCTCAACCTAAGACAGCAGATATTGAAAGGTATGAGTGTGTTACAGTTTTTCTTTTAAGATGAAGTTTCACATAATATGGTAATAGAAAATACTAGATAGAATGATAACTGTTATATCATGAAAGACAATCTCTTAGTATATATAAGAATATGTAAAATAAGAGAAAGACAATCATTTACCTATAGAGGATTGGTGCATGGTCTACAGAAATACGTAATAGAAAACAGTTAAACAGTTAACTTTTTTCTACTATATGTATCTGTGTGCCACATACCTGTCCACTATAGTTGAAATGTTGCCTTTTTTTTATTTTACTTATTCTTCTATCCAGGATTTTTCAGTATAAGCACTGTCCAGTCACATTAATATGACCACCTATCAAAAGTGTAAATAACCAACTTCTGCAGTATGGAGCACCACAAGGTGAGCAGGAAGAGAGTTAGTGAGGTTCTGGAAGGTACCAGTAGGGATGTGGAGCAATGCTGACTCCAGTGTCATGTGCAGCTGTGCTAGTTTTCTTGATTGAGGATACATGACATGAACAACCTGATCGATATGGTCCTCACAGATTCTGAATAGCCCTTAAATCTGGGGGGTGGGCGGGGGGCGGGGGGGGGGGGGGGGGAGGGGAGGGGGCTAGAGGAGTACAGTAAAGTCATCCTAATGCTCTTTGAACCACGACCATACACTGCGAGCTGTGTGAGATGTTGCATTATCCTGTTGCTAGACGTCATTGTGCCGAGGAAATATAAATTTCATGCAGTGGTGGACATGGTCCCCAAGGGTAGATGCATACTTCTGTTGATCCATTATACCTTCCACAATGACAAGATCATCCAGTGAATGCCACAGAAACATTCCCCAGACCTTAATACATGCAGGACCTTTGCTTTCAGACCTTTTACACTGTACACACCAATGACCATCTGTCTGATGCAGCATCAAACATGATTTGTTGGACATCCAGTTATGGTACTGGTGGGCAAATCCCTGTCTTCATTGCCAGTGAGCAGCTGGCAGCAAGGGTACATGAACCAGACACTTGCTGCACAGGCCCATATGCAGCAATGTTCACTGAATAGTCTTTGAGGAGACACATATGGTAGCTTCTTGGTTTGTCTGAGCAGCCAGCAGTTGCACTTCTATTTGCCCATGCACAACTCCACAGCTGTTGTTCACCTCTGTAATTTATGGCCCATGGTGCACTAGAGTTGCCTTGGTATGGGTTTTGGACAGCGCCATTTTGCCATGCAGGGTATACTTTAATCACTGCAGCATGTGAATAGTTTAAAAACTTAGCCATTTTGGAAATGATTCCACCCTTGGCCTGAAAGTCAGTGATCATGCCCTTTTGGGTGTCAGTTAAATTGCTTCGTTCAGCATTATGACAATGACTGCGCTGTTTTCCGCATTCCCAAACATTCTGTGGATATCCTCCACTGCTAGAGCGGCCACATGCCATCTGTGAGTGGTAATTGTACATTGAGATCAAACATAGGTGGTGGTCACATTAATGTGACTGGACTGTATAGAAAGGAATTTAACAGTGACTGTGCCCATAGCCATGATGTTTGTGACTGCCGTTACTCATTTATTTGGCTTGTTGCGTTCTTTGTCAGAGTGCTCTATTTACCCCAAACAACCCCTGCCATCCCAACACATTAAATGATGCAACTTCACTGGTCTGTTGACTTTTGGTCATTGACTTCTTTTTTTAAATGTTGGTCCACTGCTCAGTGCTTCTCAGATTAAGTGAATGTTTGTTACGAAATAATAATAATAATAATAATAATAATAATAATAATAATAGTAATAAAAAGGTGAAAATATTGATTATTGCACACATTCAAGAAAATAAAGTTTTTACGCATATGTAACAGTAGAAAACTGACATGTTTTGATGTTCTGAAAGGACTATTCTACTAGTGTATAATGTAAGCAAGCTTAAGATCCCATTCATAAATGTGTATCTCATTTAAGACGAAGAAATTCTGTGTGAACATTAGTGTCTCAAGCCATCGACATCCAGATGAAACAGCACTAGGTACTGATGTATTGCTGACCTAAGACTGGCACTTACATGCTACATTCAGCAATGAATGCTGTTGCAGAAAGAGAAAGATACTTGAATTTATCTAATTATTCAGCTGTTTTTGTCTGACTTTTATTGATGGTCTTTTATGATGCTCACCATATCAGGCTTATCTTTTCAGTTCTTGTGTGTGGGAAAAAATTAGTTTTTCAATTTATTGTTATTTTTCAACAGATTTTCACCATACTCATTGGTATTTAATTCAAGGAATTGTACAGATGATCATGCTATTTAGTGCCTTTACCACAAATCATCATCATCATCATTATCATCTCGTACTTATATGTAGGGAAGTAATCCTTAACTCATGTTAGCTTTCATACATATGCCATTTTGTACACCTTTTTATCTAGCAATATTTTCTCTTATTTCACAATGAAGAAATTTATTACTCTCTATTGTTTCTCATTCTCATCAGATGTGAATAATTTTGCAGCTGGTAATTTCAAGTTTATTTTCTGTTTCCTTATGGGTAGGGTCAATAGCTTTAATGTTTTTAGTGTCTTATTTAGAATTAAATCGACATTATTTGTTCGATTATTCATAAGGCTTTTTGCACAGAACATTATATCCTTGTATCTGAAGTTCCAGGATACTCAGAGAGGAAGAGCAAAGGAAGCGAGTGAAGATGAGAGAACTGTCCATTGTCAATAGAAAGCTAGACGAATTCAAGAAAGAGATTGAACTCAGCAAGAAAAGATTTGATAAGCATGCAAAAATCTTGGATACCTCTTTTAAGTTTAACAAAAGGAAACCTACTCTTAAAGCACCATTATCTGTAAACTGTGGTAAGACTGCTGAAACAGGACACCAGAAAGTTTTGCAGTCCTTTGAGCACAGTTCTGCACAAATGTCAGATGAGAATAATGATTTTTATGAACATGATTGTGCTACCAATAAGGAACAACATGGTACTTTGCGCCCAGAAAAGACTGAGATGATAAATAGGCTTGAACAAATGCAGTCAAATAACTGTAAAACAGTTTATCAAGAAAAGGAAAATTGCTCTGAACCATCAGATTATGCCAGAAACCTTCCATGTTTAATGAAATGCCCAGGTGTAACTGTAGAAGTTCTGAACAGTGTAGATAATATGCCTAAATCAAGAGATTTAATGAGCAGTTCTAAATGTGTCTCTGAAGCAGTGAACAGTTCCACTATTACTGATACATTCTCAGATGAAATAATAAATTATAAATGTGATTCATTAATGTGTAAAGTTACGAATGTAGGATGCATTTCCAAATGTGATATTGATGTTGTAGGTGGGATGCAGGTAACAATAATTCAGCAAGAGAATGAGTCTTCAGGAGGTAAAGTTTCCATTGAAACTGAACAAAATTTTAGCCCACAATCTGATGTGAAAATCAGTAATGATGACACCATAGATTTTATCAAAGATACACAAGAGGTAAATGCTGCAGAGAGTCAAGTGAATGAATTGGAAATATCTTCAAAAAAAGATAGAACTTTAGAAGATGAAGGGGATGAACAGTGTACTCATCTGGATTCGTGTGCTGAAACTGCATTGAGAAATTCTTCAAAAAAAGGGTTTGCAGAAGTGTTTGTGAGCACACTAGTCAGGCAAAATATGCATACAAAATGCAAGAAAAAATTTTTGAAGGGAAATCTAAAGAAAGGCACTTCTCTATCAGTTAATGGAAAACCTGACAATAACAGAGATGGTAGTCAGGCAGAAATACTGCACAAATATTGGCTGTTGTGGAAAGATCACACCTTCAGGTAAGGCTAAAATTACTTGTCAAAATGTAATTTTAGTTACATAATATGCTGCATGTATTAAAAAATTTGCACTTGATGTATGAATAAATTTTTGTGGACACTTAGTGCAATTAGTTAAATTTTTTATCATGAAGTAGACTTCCAGATATGACAGAACATATAAAACCAACCAGAATAAGTTATGTTTGATATATAAATTATCTATTTACTAGTGTGTGATTTATACTTGTGCTTATGTTATAAATAATCAAATATGTTGTCCCTCACTATCATTTTCACAGTGTTTTTTATTTCTATTTTATTTATTTATTTATTTATTTTTTGAAATATTAGATTCATCTTCGTAGCATAAAAGATAACATTTAACATCACATTTACTTTCTCAATTTTCATCTACTTCAGCTTATTACTTTGAAGATATTTCAGGTTGAAATTCTTTCCTGTGCAGTTCTACAGTTTATCAAAGAGCATATAATATATATAGTGATTCTTAACTCTCTCTTAGTATTGGTAGAATACACTCTTCAGACACTGTAACAAAAATGGACGAATTTTGTTATCCTTAAAAATGCCACCTACATCACTTGGTATCTTTTATTAGGATAACTAGTGTTGACTCATAATACAGAACATCTCCAGACCCATGCTCCAGTTAATTGTGAATTGCAGCTTGCCAACTGGGTGAGGATTCAGTTTTCTTGAAATCCTTGACCTGCTGACAAGCTGTGTTTCACAGTAATGAGATGTACTGATCTGAAGATGACCTATAAAATTGTCCTGTCTGATGGATTGGCTGATGATCATACTTTCAGTGGTATGGATGTCGACGTCTGAGGGAACAGATGAGTCCCTCAAGTAATCCTGAGGAGTGACAATGGGAGAGACATAGGAAATCCTCACCATTAAGATGGTTTCCACACTTCAGTGGAACTTGAAAGGGTTCAGGTCACATGTGAAAGAACTACACATATTAGCTCAGTGTAGACCAGTATATATCTGTCTCTAAAGAGACACACGTTATACCCCTGAGCTATGTGGCTACATTCTGCACAAAAAAGATGACCTTCATGGAGAGACAGCTAAAGGAGGAGTGGTTGGTTGTTTTCACAAACAATACTTACCACTTCTCACTCCTTTCTCTCATGAGCAACTCACAAGCAGTCACTGTATCAGTATGTGTACATCATAGGGTGACAATATTTCACTCTGTCTGCCAACCCCACATGAGATACTAAATGAAGAGCCTTTCAGTGAACTCCTTACTCAGTCTCCTCAACCCTTCGTCCTCTGTTGTGATTTTAACACACACAGTGTGCTTTGGGGTTCCACAATTACATGCCCCTGGAGTAGGGCAATTGAGAGCCTTCTCATGTCCTAATGTGTATTTTTGTTGAACTTGGAGCAGAGCACATGCTGCAGCATTGCAACAGGGTCGTCCATTGTTTTTGGTCTCTTGGTATCTTCTCCGGGTCTCGCACATGCTGCTCAGTGGGAATTGGTCGATAAGTTGCACTCATGTCATCACTTCCTGACCTGGATCCATTTGCCAGATAGAGTGGTACCCAAAAGAAAGCCATCATGATGAATGCTCATTAGGACAGACTGGACACTTTACAGTGAACTTGCCATGTTTGAACTCCATGACAGCATCTAGGAATGGGTAGATCATATTATCAAAATGCTCCACCATCACCCTGAACCATCCATTCTGCAGTCTTCAGACCAGCTGAAAAGGTGGTCTGTCCCTCAGTGGACTGATGAACGCAACCCTGCAATCTTGACCAAGTAGATGCCTCTGTCTAGGTTTAAATGCCAACCAACTATAGAAAATCTCACAGCCTTTTAGGTAGTAAAGGTGAAATGTTTCTGTATTATTAGAGAAAGCAAAAAGAGATTATGGCAATAATTACTGCGTCCCATGAACTGCTCCAGAAAGAGTAGAAGCATTTGAGAGACCTGAGTAGGCTTCTAGAAGAGGAGGGAGATGCCCAGTGACTCCTCCAGTGCAACCTGTGCGACATAGCCCAGACTACAGCATCCTAATTTGGCACTGTTATCACCACTGCCAGTCTGGATACAGATTTCTGACACTGCAGAATGGCTGCTGAGAGGAGCAGTTGGAAATTTACTCCCACCTATGAGGAAGAATACATCTGTCCCTTTTCCATATGGGGGCTGGATTCTGTGTTACCTACAGTTTTTGATACATCACCTGCCCACAATAAGGTCCACTGTGGTATGTTATGGCACCTCTTACGGTGGAGCAGCAAATTCCTCCTCACACTTTTTAACTTCATTTAAGTGTCAGGACACTTTCTCAACTGCTGGAAAGTGGCTATTTTAATTCTGCTTTTAAAACCTGGGAATGACCACACATCAATGAATAGTTATTGTAGTGTTGTCATCTCTAGCTGTGTGGGAAAGACATGGAGTGCATTATCAACCACCCCCTTGTCTGGATCTTAGAATCCAGGCTGCTTCTTAGTTTGGGCTCAGGAAATATCACTCCACTTTTGATACTCTGGCTCTTCTGAAAGCAGCTATACTTTACTACTCTGGTATCACTTAATGGATATATTTTTTGACTTCAAGAAGGCAAATGGTACTACTTGAAGGCATGTTATCCTCAGGCAGCACCATGAATGGGGCTTTTGTGGATGTCTTCCCATCTTTATATGGTCCCCCCAATATCAAGTCATTGGCGCACCCTCTGATCACTTCGAGCAAGAGAACGGTGTCCCTCAAGGTAGTGATTCAAGTGTGACTGTCTTTGCCATAGATATAAATAGCATCATATCAGTAGTTAAATGTCCTGTCGAATGTTCTTTGTTTGTTGATAACTTCTCGGTCTTTTGTTCCTCCTCGAGCCTTGCAACAGCAACTCGTGAGTTACAGGTGTCTACTTGACAGCTGGAGGAAGGGATGGAGAAGAGGGGTTTTAATTGCTCCACTGACACGTCTGTGTGCAATATTTTTAATTATTGCATACTGTTTTAATCTGTGTGGATGGAGGACGCTGTTCTTACTTTTAAATACATGGTGAGGCACCCTAGTGACCAGAAAGGATGGTCCTTAAAAGCACTCAGTATTTTATAATATCTTTGCCACAACTTATGGGGAGAAGACCAAATTTGTCTGCTCCAGTCTTACAGGGCCTTTTTATGACATTGGCTTGATTAGGGGTGCATGGTGTATGGGTCTTATTTTAAAAAGTTGAAGGGCAGTGTGCCAAGAAGGAATTTGGCTGGCCACTGGAGCCTTTAGAACCAGCCCTAAACCGAGTTTTTGCACTGAGGCTAGTGAGCCACCTCTTCATATCAGGCGACAAAACCTCAGGGTGCGACCGGCTTGTAAAACACTGTCCACACTGACCTGCACACCATAGCATTTCTTGGCTGCCAATGAAAAGTCTTTTTTCATAATCATTAATGAGTGACAGGACCCTATGGGATTTGTAGGAAGGATTGCCTTTTAAAGTTTTACACCAAGTTTGGTGCCGATATCCACCATGCCTATTCCAGAGACCCAGATTTATTTTAGACCTAATGAATTTTAAGAAAGATTGGACTCCAGATTTTATTTTTCAGTCTCTGTTTTTTATCGTTTTGGATAGGCATCACAGTTTTAAAGTTGTGTACCCTGGGACTCCCTTGGCTGTTCGGTAGTGTTCCCACACCATGTCCTTAGGATTTGTCCTCTTGTGAATGTACTGTGTTTACTACAGAGCTCCATGTAATCCTGAAGACATTCAAACAGATGAGGCACCTTCAGGGCAAACAGTTTCTTGTGTGTTCCTCTTCTGTTAGGGCCCTACAATCATTGCAGCACTTGCACCTGGCAGGGAAAATAGCCTAGCTAATACATGATCACCAGTACTTGCTTCAAGAGTGGTATGATTTTGCTGGGTATTGGCCCATGCAAGAATTTGGGGAAATCACTGGGCAGACCAAGCCACCAAGGAGGCATGCAGGGAAAATGACGCGACATGATGTTTTACTTGTCTGTGGGGTGTCATTTTGCTGCTGAGTCAGAGATCCATGGGAGGAGGATTCGCTGGCAGTGATAGACAATAAGCTGTGATTGGTGAACCTTCTGGCTGGCGTAGGATTCCTCTTGCCAGTCACTCTGGTGGGGTGAAGTGACTAAATTGCCATGTCCACTAACCCATGGCTTTCTTCTCTGATCAAAAGCTTTTAGGCTCGAGATTTTAGTGTGTTGCAGAGTGGCTGGATCATCTTTTTTGTTTCAGCGATCAATCAGCCACAGCCATCTGTTGTATTCTTTTACTTCTTTCCCTTGCTTTTTCCTTTTTACTGTATATTTTCAGTCTGTGTGCATGTGCATGCACTTGTGTGCTGTTAGGGTGTTCTTTCTGTTTTTCCTTGTAATTACAAATTTAATCGTTTTGCACTCTTTAAGCCCACTCGTCTTGTGAAATTTCAGTATGGGCACCAAAGACCTTGTTGCCGTGCACCTGCACCAGTATATCACCATCATCATCAACATCATGATCAACATCATTATTATTATCATCATCATAATAATCATCATCATCCTCCCTGTATGTGCTGATTGGAGAATTCTTCCTGTTGTGCAACACACTAAACCCTTTGCCTAGTTCAGTTCCATTGATATGATCTATAGTGATACAAATGCATTGGAAACAACAGCCTCTTCTCTTTCCTTTAGAACCTCAGCATATCCCAGATCCACTTTGCCTGACCCTTCTCATCTCAGCGAACTACCACACTGATGTGTTCTTAGAAACTATTTGTATCAAATGCACCTATCACCAACAATAACCCAAATTTTAAAGCTGTTACCTGTTCTGTGTTAGAAGTCCACCCCCTACAACTTTGGTATTTGTGGATACTAAACCCTGCAGATGGAAACAGGAGTTAGCTGAACGTGTTGATAACCATAACAGAGCCATTAATAACAAGCAATTCCTTGCATTTTTAATTTGGAAAGAGAGTTCCCCTGCCATCATCAAGCACATTTCTCTTGTAATCCATTCAGTTGTAAACAGGCATGGGACTCCACCACCTGTCACCAGATTCAAACATGGATTCCCTGCTGGGCATGAGGAAAAGGATGGTGGGGGTATGTCCATGGATGGCTCCTGATGACAGAATAACAATATTTATTGATCAACTGCAATACATTGGTTGTTGGCCCCCTGGGAAAGGTTTGCTTCCACTCATAATATTCTCGGCAGTGACCAAGGTAGGTGGTGGATGCTCACACGTACGCACGCTGTGGCAACTGTAGCTGTGCTGGCATAACTGGAAGCCACTGCCTCAGCAGCAGTGCTACGGCCATACTGGGTCATAGCATGGTGGCTGGAAACACACACTGAGGTCATTCTGGCTTTAGCTGTCGCAGCGGTTGCACGCTCCTCAAGTTTGCTCCGTGAACGTTCAGTGTTTATGCCAGTGTTTTCGTGTTTCGTGATCGTTTATTGGCGTTTTGCATGTGAATTAAGCATTATCAATTGAGCATTTGGTCTTTGTTCATGTCGTCTTTCTACGTAGTGTCGTTGGGATTTCGGCGTTGTCTGAGATTTCTTTGCTGCAGAACACCATGGCAAACTCCGTGAGAAAAAACACCGTGGTTTTCACCTTCGACAAGTACACCCATCGATTACAGCCCTCTGCACTTGAAATACACGGCTGGATTACCGAGGTAATTATCCTTCATTCTGAATTTGTTCATACCATGCAGCTAGACTCTGATGAATACTGCATTTTTGTAAAGTTTAACGATTCCGTGAGTGTAGACCGCTTTGTGGCAAAAAGTACTGTAAAACTCCGGAATTCTGAGTCTGTAATTAGGAATGTTAGGGTTTTGAATATTCCCATAGAAGTAGACAACTCAAAAATTAAAGATGTCCTTTCAAAGTATGGGGTTGTCAGGCAAATAGTCGACGAAAGGTGGGCTTCACATTTCAAGCTGCAGTGCTTTAACGGCATTCGCTCCATGGCGATGGAAGTGAAGGCAAACATTCCCTCCCACATCTTTGTTGAGAGGCACAAGGCACATGTTATGTACTCAGGGCAAACCCCTACATGCCATGTATGTAACGAGTCTGGTCACCTTCGTCAGGACTGCCCTCGACGTGTTTTTGTGCTAACAAATAACCTTACGCAATGCCGGAAATTAACACTCAACAATTTGTTGCCAGCCAGTAATACAACAGAGCCGGCGGCTGTCGTGGATCCTGTTACTACCTCTGAAAATGTTGCACTTTATGTTAATGACTTTCCGTCTTTAAAACCTGCATTAACTGCTGAAATTCCGTCCTGTGACAGCGAGATTCCCACTAAAAAGTGTCCTCCAGAGGACACTGAAAAAAATGTTGATGAGGACTCTTCCTGTGAAACACCCGTTGCCAGGAAGCCGAAGCCCAGTCCTGAAGATCTGTTGGAAGTGGAAAAAGGAGATGAAATGCAGGTCGATGTGACTCCCACTTCCGCTCAAGGACTTACTGTGGTGTCACCGCCAGACACCACACTTGCTAGGTGGTAGCCTTTCAATCGGCCGCGGTCCATTAGTATACGTCGGACCCGCGTGTCGCCACTGTCAGTGATAGCAGACCGAGCGCCACCACACGGCAGGTCTTGAGAGACGTCCTGGCACTCGCCCCAGTTGTACAGCCGACTTTGCCAGAGATGGATCACTGACAACTACGCTCTCATTAGCCGAGACAATAGTTAGCATAGCCTTCAGCTATGTCATTTGCTATGACTTAGCAAGGCGCCATAATCCTTTGCTATATATATTGTGATGCCTGTACCGTCAGACCAATGTTCTCCAATTGTGGATTAAAGTTAAGTATTATATCAACTACGTACTTTATTTGCTACTATTAATTCCCTTAACTGTTCCAGACCTCACGCCAATCTGCGTGAGCTTAAGCGCGTGCCTTTCGGCATCCTCTCATTGTGACTTGGATGTCTTGCCAAGTCACAACACTTACACCACCACGAACAGATAGTGACGCAGCCGGTCATGACCTTTCATGGAAATGTGACCCTTAGCCTGAGGTCACAGCTGCAATAACCGCATCAAGTGCACAGCCCATACAGTGCGAACAGTACGAGGAAGTACCAAGTAAACAACCTGCTGACTCCGAAGCACAACGCCGCGCCGAAGGAGGAAATAAACAAGCATCACCGCCTCGACAGCAAGACAACACAACAGACACCACGCCGGAACCAAATATTGACGACTCGCAAGCCACCGCCGTTGCGCCAGACGGCCACCGCCAGCGGCTGCGACCGAAACCAGGTCTTGCTGTCACGCGTCATCAAGCGAAAGCCACACCAGAGAAGAAAGACATCACGAAAAAGAATATTAAATATGAAGTCATCAGGGCCAACACTGAAGAGGAGAAAGAGAAGGGCCACAGTGACTTATAGCAATGCATTTTCAGGATTTCAGGATACTTTTCTTCTCAAGCTCTTTGTTTAAAAGCAGTGAAAATTTTTCTAGGAAGTTAGTACATGTAATGGGCACACAGCTTGTAAAGATCGTGACTTGTAGAGAAGCACGTTGCTGCTGTAATCATACCGATCCTCATCCCATATAGATTCTTCTGGTATGTCTGTGATGCAAGCTTATAGCATTACTACTATTAACATTAGTAAAATACAGTCACCCTTGAAATTGGCAGCACTAAAAGAATTCTTGTACCAGTCTGGGACAGATATCGCGTTGCTACAAGAAGTTGCGATAACGGAATTTCGGATCCCAGGCTTTTTTGAAATTGTTAATGTTTCTATGGAAGCCAATATCGGTACAGCCATTCTTATAAGGGAAGGCATTCCGATGACTGAAATCAAATGACTAGAATCAGGAAGAGCCATAGGCCTAAAAATTTTCAATGTGACAGTGCTTAACCTTTACGCCCCATCAGGAAATTCCCACAAATTGGATCGTGCGAAGTTTTTTCAAGATGAACTGATTTATTTATTGAGGAAAAATCCGTGTTCTCTTATACTAGGTGGAGATTTTAACTGTGTTTTAAACCAGAAGGATCAACAACCCAATTTCAACTACTCGCCACAATTAAAAAAGTTAGTAAGTGATCTACATGTTAAGGATGTGAGGGAACTTCAGCACCCGACGTCAGTCGGGTTCACATATATAGCCAGCCACTCCCACAGCAGATTAGATAGAATTTACATGTCACAGAATTTGCAAAATTATTGATTAAACGTTGAAACTATTCCCGTGTATTTTAGTGATCACAGTACACTTTTAACTTGCTTTAATTTAAGTGTACAGCCAACCCGTCGATTCAGAGGCCAATGGAATTTAAATATCTCTGTTTTAACTGATGAAGAACTGGAACAGGAAATAAGAGTAGTGTGGACTATGTGCCTCCGCACAGTAGACAAGCACCCAACAGTCATTGACTGGTGGACTAGGAGGGCTAAACCAAGGCTGCGGAAAGTTGTCATGCAGTTTAGTGCAGCGAGGCACAGGGAGTTGAGGAATACAATGGAGTTTTATTATAAAGTTTTAAGAGACTTATATCAACAGGCCCATGATGACATAATTCGTCTGAATGATATAAAAAAAAAAAAATAATAAAAGCCAAGTTATTAAGCATTAAACGGCAACAGATGGAGGGACTAAAAATTAAATCGAAAGCCACATCAGTTGTAGCAGATGAAACAGCTTCTCTATATCACTTGGTGTGGCATGCTAAAACAGATGTCAAACTTTTATTGATGAAGTCCAGATGCATACTGGTACGAAGCTCACATGCCAGAAAGAAATACTGGACGAAGTCCATAGGTACTATGAAACCTTATATGCCCCTACCACAGTGGAAGATGCAGCTCTCGAGGACTTTCTCACTATTTTAGGTCCACAATGGTCGGGAACTGACAACGCTGACGTCCTGTCAACTATTACTAAAGATGAAGTGCATGAGGCAGTGCGTAACTCACCTCTCAAAAAATCTCCAAGACTTGATGGCCTCCCTGTGGAGTTTTATGCCCGCTACTGGTCTATAATTGGGGACAAGATCACTTCCATGGCAAATGAGGTCCTGGACGGAAAAACGGTCCCTGCAGAGTTTAAGGAAAGTAAAATAGTACTGATTCCTAAGAGAAAGGCAAAACCAACTTAAACAATTTTCGGCCACTTTCGCTACTAAATTCTGATTACAAAATAATTTCGCGTATTGTCAACAAAAGACTGTCTTCCTTTCCCAACAAAATATTGAGTCATCATCAATCTTGTTCTCCGACCAGAACGATATTCGAAAGTCTATCTGCATACAGAGACGTCATTGCAATTACCTCAGTGACAAGTATAAAATGTGCTTTAATCTTTATAGATTTTAACAAAGCTTTTGACCGCGTTAGTCATAGATACCTCTTTGCGACGCTGTCAAGAATGGCTTTCCACCCCCAGATTGTCAACATGCCAAGAAATATTGCAACAGGTATAAATGCGAAAATAGCAATTAATGGCCAAACATCTAAACTCATACAGATAAGGCGTGGGGTTCCACAGGGCAGTCCCTTATGTATGTTTATTTTCTGTATCTTTAGAGCCCTTCCTCCGCACTGTCCGCGCAAGGTTAATAGGCATAACATTGAGTGGTGAGAAAACTGTCATACGAGCTTATGCTGATGACATGTAATAAGGAATAAGGAGGAGACAGTTACACTGGAAAGAGGAATCCAAAGGTATTGTCTAGCGTCAGGAGCGACAACAAATGAAAACAAAAGTAAAATATTGAATCTACGGGGCCTAAACCACCTCCGACTGGCATGGGCAAAACAAGACAACAAACACAAAACTTTGGGAATAACCTTAATGGCATGTCCGATGAGACAAAAGTAAAATATTGAATCTACGGGGCCTAAACCACCTCCGACTGGCATGGGCAAAACAAGACAACAAACACAAAACTTTGGGAATAACCTTAATGGCATGTCCGATGAGGATGGCTGCTTTTAACCGGACGGAAACTAGGAGGAAAGTTCATGATGCTGTAATGGAGAACATCCATCAAACTATGGACCTGGTGCAAAAAGTCAGATTCATCAACTCCTGCGTTTTGTCTAAAGTGTATTTCACTGCGCAGGTATTTCCAATCCCTAAACTAGTAGCGAAAGGGATCATGTCCACTGTTACCAATTATTTATGGCAAGGAGACATATTCAGGGTTGGTGCTACTACCGTTATACTGGATGTCAGAAACGGGGGCCTCGATTTGGTGGATATTCGCAATAAAGCGTCTGCTCTGTTCCTCAAACGGACTTTCCATATACTCAGAGAACTTCCACAATGTATAACCGCAAAGCTCTTTGAGGCTGTGACACCCCATAGCCTGCAAGCACCGATTGATGTGCGAAGGATTAATGCTGTCTGCAGTATGTGAGGAACTTTTTCCTCGAAGCAATTTATCTTAGTGACGAAATCAGAAGCAACACATGTATCACAGCGCGTGACACCATACTTGAAAGGAAGTTAAATGAGGGCAGAAACAAAATTGTAACGAATTTCCCAAATTGTGACTGGAAAGCTGTATGGCGGAACATCAACTATGCCGGGCTATCTACAGACACTATTTCCCCATGGCACAAAACAATTAACAATGTCATCAGCACCAACGAGAGGCTATATGGGATCGGTTTAAACCAGACACACCTTTGTGGAAAATGCAATCTGGTGGATACACTCATCCACAGATTCACCTGTGGTGGCAATGTGCATAACTGGAATTGGATCAGGCAACAAATCGCCTTTCTCACCAGATCCTGTACGGAATGTATAATGCCATCGCTTCTCCTGAGACCAGACATGACATACTTTCCGAAATTAAAAACCAACGCCATTAGCTGGTTACTGGGAAAATATGTTAGTTATGTCATCCACAAACTTGTGTCAGACAACGAGATAGAATTCCGCGTTTACATGAAGTGTGAATATGCAAAAATCAGCATGTATCGCAACCACAAGAAGCACTACGGCAACAGGCTGAAGATCATTTTTGAAAGACTGGGTGTTGGTTAAATATGTGGAACCACTACAACACCTTGAATGAGAATGAACAGAAAAAAAAGGGGGGCTTGGTGGCGGCAGCAGTGGGACAGGTAAGTGTCGTTTCAACAACCATCCCCAGCAGTGGCTGTGTGGTGTTGGCAGGCCAGAGTCCCTTGCTCTAGCCCCAGTCACGACATTTGTGCAGGCAGTGTCCCAGCATGATGGCGACAGTGCATTATCGCAACCCACTCCAGGAAATGACTCGCATGACAGGCAGCGTCCCACTGATGGCGTCCTATGATAGTGATGGTGATGACTATAGCAGTGGCGTCACTCTGGCACCTTTTAGGTGATGACCTGTATTACAACAGTGACAATTATGCTGACTATGATGACAGTGATGACTTGGAACTGGTGGTGGTGCTGAGTTACACAGTCTCTGCATCACTCCAATGCCTCACAATGGTTGATGACAATGAACTGGCTGCTGGTCCTTAAGCATGGCTTTCTGCCACTGATGTCTGCAGTTCTTTGTCCTCAGCAGGTCAGTGGAATATTTTGGTGTTGCTCAGCTATCATAACTGACCCAATTTGTGCTTTCAATGTTGACACAATGGTGTGCAGTGAGCAGCTTTGTGTCATGTCCTCCATTGGTCAATGACACAGTGTTCTCCTTTGTGTTGCTTAACTTGGTGCTCTGCAGTCCCACTTGCATTATGGTATCATACCACTGAGCTGCACAACAGATTGTAACACACATATGACTTTTGGCCCTCAATATTCCTTCATATTTGAACTAACTGTAAACTGTAAAACTCCTACCTTCAACTAACTTAATTGCTCTAATCATTTGACCCTCTACTCAATAACCAGTAATCTCTTTACTACTTAATATCAGCAGTATCTTGAAAAAAATGAAATCCATCACCATGGTTTCAGCTGCCTTTTGCCCTGCCCTGAAATGAGAGATACCCTACCAAAATCCTACCTCTTCCTCCTAACTGGTATTCTCTCTCCCAATTAACTTAAAACAGTTTTTTTGTTCTAAACACTCACACCTGTCCTCGTACGGGGGTCTAGTTACAGGTATTTCTTATCCAGTCAAACTCAGCACAACACAATATAAAGTGTTACTGCACAGTATTCATTTTTGGGTGTAATATTTAGCATGCAGTCTACTCAGACAAAATGTCACTGCAAGACTATTGCTAAATGCAAACTCCACCACCCAGTTGCTGAACATGCAATGCAATACAGCATCAGTAATTCAACAGCTGCTTCAACACCTATGTCATTTGGATGACATTTCCTGTACATAATAAAAATTCGCTTACAGAATTTCAGGAGGCAAAATATTACTACTGCCAGTAGGCCCTTGCAATAATACAGAACACCATCCTAGCTTTTGGAATTAATAATTGCTTCCTTGAGGTGGAAGAATGGTAGTTTAGGAAAGGTTAAAAAGGAAAGGCAGATTACTCATACTCTAGAATGAGAAGAATTCACATGTTGTGAGGAAGAGGTAGACAAAGATCTTGTCTTGTTTTCTTATGTGCCTCTTGGCAATACTGATAATTCACCCCCTAATGGCAAGTCTTAGCCAGCTTTCTTGAGTAAATTTTCATTTCCATAAAATTTCAAGATCTATTCTTTCCTAGGAATTCAAGAATTAGTTGCAGTCTTCTGTGAATCATGGGTGCAAAGAGATAGGTAGAGAGAGAGAGAGAGAGAGAGAGAGGCAGATAGATGGAGTAGAAAACCAAAGAAACAAAACACCCCTAGCTTAGGTACTGTTAAAGTGAGACAGTGTAGAGAGGAGCAGCTTTTCTTTTAGCAAACACACTTCCCAATCTCCATTCATTAATCATATTAAAAAAAAATAAAAATAATAAAACCCAATGTGCCTAGAGGTTTTAATAGCTCTTTGCCTTTTGAGTCCACCCCGATAGCTGAGTAGTCAACACGGTGCTCAGTCACGCCAAGGGGCCCGGGTTCGATTCCCGGCTGGGCCGGAGATTTTCTGCGCTCAAGGACTGGGTGTTGTGTTGTCCTCATTATCATTTCATCATCATCAGTAGAAGGCAACAGGAAACCATCACTGGAATCACTTCCCTAGACGGTAATGCAGTGGACCTCTCTGACAAGGCTTCCTCCTTGACAAGACCTGCAGTAAAGCAGAACACAAAGTTTAGTTGCCTCTTGAGAGCTTGCTTCTGAAATGATATTGTGTCTTAGACTATTGCTCTGGTATGTGACGTCCATGCTTATAGTGGTCATGAGTGTGTACAAAGAACATTAATGTGAATGGTCATGCGAATGTTCATCTCTTGAGAAAGTGTTCTGTAAAATGTGAGTCAATGGAAACAGATTTATTGCAAGAATTTATTTAGAAAATTCACTGAATTAGCTTTCACGGATAAACCTGAGAGTATTCTTCAAATCTCACATACTGCTACCTTAAGGTATGAGGATAAACTTATGTGACTGATGCCTGTTCAATGTCTCAGTTATACGACGAGTGGTTGCCTGTAGGTCTTTCAGTATTTTAATAGAATAAAAAATCCACTTCACTTACCACTAATTTTTTATTTACTGGAAGCCTAAAACTGTCTTCAGGTGCCACCAAATAAGTCTGGAACATAAATGTGTGATGGTTGGGCCAGTCAGCCATGGATGGTTGCACCCACATAAAACAAACACTCAGAAGTGTAGGACCAGCAGCCGTTTTGCTCGACTCAACAGCACTCCATGGAAGTTCCTAGTGACTTGCATGTCATCTTGCAGTTGTTTGATGAAGGTGTAACCCCCTCCCATGACTGACTGGCCCCACACATATATGTTTCCTTAATTATATGGAGGCACCGCTGAAGATGGAGCTTTAGGCTTCGAAACTGGTTATGTAATAAATAAGAAATTACTGGTAACCTAAATGAATTTTTTGTTCTGTTGCTCTGTTCCTCAGATTTGAATGTTTGCCTGATCAACTATTTCTTCCATTATTTGTACAACAACCAGAACTTTCTAGTATAAGATAACAAAAGTAGACTAATAACAGCTTAGACAGCGACATTTAAGCAGTCAGTATTTTCACACCATGTCTACAAACTATCTATAAAGAACCGTAATGAAAAGAAAAAGAAACAGAATGCCCTTTTCCATGAATCTTAAAATCGATTTGCAGGGTAAACGTGGAAATTTAGAGATGTAGCTGTTATATTTCCTCACTTAAAGCATCAGAACATTATGATACTTAAGCAACAGGGTAACAAAGAAATCATGAAATAATCTGGATCATATTGAGCTCCACAGCTAACACTGATGTTACTGATTAATGAAAATCATCTCAGCTGTTTTATTACAAATTTAGTGTGTTATGACCGGTTTCATTTATAGAACATGTTCAGGGTGCCAAGTTGTACATGATGCGAATGGTCTGGCTCCTTTATGAACTGTCATAGAACAAATTAAAAACAGTTTCATAAACATTCTGCTGACCACCGGGAAGAAGTATGGCAAACATGCACTGTATGCTGTGCCGTACTTTCACCAGGCTCTTGGCAGAATATTTATGACCATTGCTTGTGGATTTGGTCTGTAACATTACATACAACAACCAGACATTTGTGTCACAACTTAATCATGACTTAACAACCTGAAGATGTTCTATGAACGTAGCCAGTTGTAACACAATAAATTTATGATAAGGTAGCTGAGGCGACATATCTGGTGACATACCATCTGACTTTCAGAAAAATATCATCCACACAATTCCGAAGACTACAAGAGCTTACAAGTGTGAGAATTGTCGCACATCATCTTAATAGCTCATGTGTCCAAGTTGCTGACAAGAATAACATACAGAAGGATGAAAAAGAAAATTGAGGATGTGCTAGATGACAATCAGTTTGGCTTTAGAAAAGGTAAAGACATCAGAGAGGCAATTCTGATGTTGTGGTTGATAATGGAAGCAAGACTAAAGAAATATCAAGACACTGTCATAGGATTTGTCAACCTGGAAAAATCCTTCGACAATGTAAAATTGTGCAAGATGTTCGAAATTCTGAGAAAAATAGGGGTAAGCTATAGGGACAGCCGGGTAATGTACAATATGAACAATAGCCAACAGGGAATAACAAGAGTGGACAACCAAGAACGAAGTGCTCGGTTTAAAAAACGTGTAAGACAGGGATGTAGTCTTTCCCCCCTGCTGTTCAATACGTACATTGAAGAAGCAACAGTGGAAATAAAAGAAAGGTTCAGGAGTGGAATTAAAATTCAAGATGAAAGGATATTAATTATACGATTCACTGAGGACATTGCCATCCTGACTGAAAGTCAAGAAGAATTACATATTCTGCTGAATGGAATGAACAATCCAGTGAGTACAGAATGTGGACTGAGAGTAAATCAAAGAAAAAAAATAATGAGATGCAGCAGATATGAGAACAGCAAGAACTTAACATCAGGATTGATGGTCATGAAGTAGATGAACTTAGGAATTCTGCTACCTAGGAAGTAAAATAAACAATGACGGATGGAGCAAGGAGGACATCAAAAGCAGACTAGCAATGGAAAAAAGGGCACTCCTGGCCAAGAGAAGTCTACTAGTATCAAACATAGGCCTTAATTTGAGGAAGAAATTTCTAAGAACGTATGTCTGGAGGACAGCATTGTATTGTAGTGAAACATAGACTGTGGGGAAACCAGAACAGAGGAGAATCAAAGCATTTGAGATGTGGTGCTACAGATGAATGTTGAAAATTAGGTTGACTGGTAAGGAAAGCAATGAGGAGGTTTTGCGCGGAATCGGAGAGCAAAGGAATATGTGGAAAACATTGTTAAGGAGAAGGGACTGGATGGTAGGACATTTGTTAAAACATGAGACAATGACTTCTACAGTGCTAGAGGGAACTTTAGAGGGCAAAAGTTGTAGAGGAAGACAGAGATTGGAATACATCCAGCAAATAATTGAGGACATGGGTTGCAAGGGCTACTCTGACATGAAGAGGTTGGCACAGGAGAGGAATTCATGGTGGGTCCTGTCATACCAGTCAGAAGACTGATGAGTGGGAAAGAAAGGCTGAGGTGGTTTCTATTAATCATTATCAGAAATTATAGAATTTCATACAGCAAATAATATTCATGTCTGGAGAGTCGTTTCTGTTTTAATGCACTGTTTTCCTTCTGACTAAAGGTCTTCAGTGTACTGTGTTCCCTTGCATGAGGTTTTGAGTGATATTCCTTTAATATCTAGTTGATGTCCCATATATTTATTTTCTTGCTTTTCTTGTCAGCTATCAGAGAAGGAACATATGCTTAAAATAACTCAAAATATTGCTATATTTGTTTGCTTTAATAAGTACCATATTTACTCGAATTTAAGCCGCACTTGAATCTAAGCCGCACCTGAAAAATGAGACTCGAAATCGAGGAAAAAAAATTTTCCCGAATCTAAGCCGCATCTGAAATCTGAGACTCGAAATTCAAGGGGAGAGAAAAGTTTTAGGCCGCACTTCCAAATCGAAACAAACTTGGTCCATTGTAATATGAGACACAATTTAGGTTGAATGAATGACGATACAGCTGTAGTAGTTTGGTTCGACTCGTAAGCTTAGCAGTTAAGCTTTACATGTAGTCGTTGTTATGCGTCAGGCGCTCCGTCCGTATTTATAAGGGTACCCTTCCTTTTTCATGTGCTTCGTCTGGTTTGAATTGATTGCTTATTTTTCTTTGATCTGACAAGTGCAGTTCTCTTTGTTATAGGTGAAAATGCATTACTGTACTGTGTCATGCATTGTTTGTCGCATTCTGAAAATGAGGGTTTACGGCCTGTTGCCACTCGCGGCATGGCTTGCTTTTGTGCACGCTACCGCCGCTTACAATTAAAAAAAAAACAAAGAGAGGAATCGTCTCATTAGCGAAACAATGGCATGAGACTGCTATTCGCTGCTACTTACACTGCTGCTTTCTTTGATAATGATCAACAAGAATCAGATAATAGACTGTGTATGATAGAAGATGTTCTGAACGAGAATTTAGCGAAAATTTTTTCCGTTTGAAAATCTTTGCAGACGCCTCTTTAGTACATTACATTGTGCACAGAAATTAGAGTCATCTTAGATTTAAAAATCTAGTCAATTGCCGTGCTTCATTTTTGACTGTATCACTATTAGGCATAAGAATAATACGAATATAAACATGACATGGTATGTATATTCTTCCGCGTCTGCTGTTGTCTCACTCTAGTTTTGTAATTTTTAGGCGGACAGGATTTAAATGAGATAGCAGCAAACACGAAAGAATACATGGCAAAATGTTTATATTCGTATTATTCTTATGGTGAAGAGAATACTGCATGTGATTCACAATTCATAAAAGTTCCTATTAGCAACCATTTCTTCTCACAGTTGGGAAAAAATTCAGAAAGCAGAGTTGGCCTTATTGACAAATATCCCAAACAGTCTTGCCAGTCGGATTTTCGTAGTACATTGAAATGCTGCTACGTTCGAAGAGGAACAATACGGAATTTGTATTTACTTCATTGGATAATGTATGAAAATGCAGTGGTCGAAACTCAGGGCGGAGAAAAAAAAGCTCGTCTTCCACCTTTTTTTTATTTATTTACTGACGCAGAGGTTTTGGTGCCAGTATTTGTCTTTGTGCCTGCGAAGCATGCCTGCGTAGCGCTACATATATTCGACGACAGAAGTTAGTTGTGGCGGCACCTACCAACATTTTTCAGAACTTCCGCTTACTTTGCACTCGATTCTAAGCCGCAGGTGGTTTTTTGGACTACAAAAACCGGAAAAAAAGTGCAGCTTAGATTCGAGTAAATACGGTACCTCTGTCTTAATCACGACTGTAAACATTACTTCTATCGAAATAAAATTGTTTGTATTTAGTGTAGTGTTCAATATGTGTGCTCATCATGTCTAACATTTTCTCTTATCATTATACAGAGAAAAGCAAAAGACTAAAGTTGATCGTCTTCTGAGTGCCCTGGAGGAATTCCAGAAGAATGACCAACCAGAACAACATGTGCAACAAAGGTAAAATTTTCAACCCAGGATTTATTTAAGTATGCCTTAATAATTAGCAATGATTAATGTAGTGTAGGTATCACTTATGCATTGTGAATATGAAAATTTTTTTAAAAAATTATGGTTTTGTCAACTTGGTAATATAGTTAGTTATTTGCATGTTCTGTGGACATCTCGCAACAATATGGAATGAGTCACTATTACAGTTATAGTACATCTTCTCAGTAGAAAATACAGCAATGTGCCGACTATTTAAATAACTTCTAATTTATTTTTTACAAGTCCATACCTACCAACTTGTAAAATGGAATCCTTATAGGATCACCTTGTTGCGTCTGTCTGTCTGTGTATTAAGACCCTGATTTTCTCAGGTACAGGTGGAGGTATCAAGTTGTAATTTATGTAAGATATGAAGCTCTATAGTCACCTGGAGATATAAAAAGTTTAAACTTCTAAGTATATGCAGTCAAAAGATATGGTCATTTATGTAATATAATTTGGTAGTCACAAACTCAGTCATCAAAACCTATTGCAAAACTACTCTGGTCTTGTGGTTTGGTTTGAAAGGATACAGGTGACTGTAAGTTTACACCCTGATGGCAGTCACTTTAACCTGTAAGTCTTCCACTTGTCTACCTGGCCATGCATCTGCTAAATTGATTCTGACCTCTGACAGTGGTTGTTGTTGCTTGCATGGACGTCATCACTTTTATCAGATCTTAAATAGAGCTTGAATGGTGAAATAATTTAATGAAATGGTGGTCATGTCATTATTGCAGTCAATTTTTAGAGAGAGAGAGAGAGAGAGAGAGAGAGAGAGAGAGAGAGAGAGAGATCATAAAGTAGGACAAACAACACAGGTTAAGAGAGATGACAAATAAATCATGAACTGTTGGCGACACAAATAGAAGCAATATATAATTAGCACTCCACTGGGTGGCGTTTGGTTGGCAAAGACTAAGGTTTATCTGTTATCTTCCCTGGCTCAAAACATGGATAAAGCAATCTGAAATTATCTAACAGAGAATAGACTTTGATGGGAATTATTCTATACATAAGTTATACTGTATTGGTGCAGCTGAGGACAAGTGGTGAGACTGTGATTCTGTTTGATCTAAAAAGCAGGAGCAGCAATACTGTACCCTTTGTTGATGTGTAGCACTGTCTCTGGTGACAGTCATGGTGCAAGCGTCTGTAAAGTAGTGATGTGTGGGGCCTATAATTCATTATTGCAGGCATGAAATATGCAAAGTCATGGGCTGGCTATCTGTTAGACAGATCACAATAACTCTCTGTTGGAGCCCTGAAATCTTGGCAGATACTAGCATGTGACACTCCCATTAGTTGGTCATACCACTTTGATTCATTTATACAGCAATATGCACGAGGAGATCAAACACCAAGGCAGCAGACCTGATATGAATAAGACTGCCCTCTGTACAGCAAGTTGTCCAAGATGACTGAGGTCTAAACTGTCGGTACAGCTAACACTTCACCACAGGCTTCCCACTCAAGACCAGTGCCAGTGTGAAGTCATGCTCAGTATGAGTGTACTAAGTGCAACCCACTCAAGAAGAGTCAAGACCAGAATCTCCTCTCCAGACCGGAATCTGAATCAGAAATCCTGTTTCTCAGCCTGAGCTCTGAGCTTAGTTTCCATTCCATCGTATAACCTCTTCTTTAGAGCAAGTAGATCTACGTCTTTGTCTTGTTCCCTGCTGATTTCCTTTAGGCTCATGGTGACATAATTCTCAAACACCATGTTGTGATGTTGCCTCCCCTGGTACATGCATAACTGCAAAATCGTACTCCTGTAGCATGAGTGCCTATCTTGTGAGTCTCTTATTGTGAAGCTTTGATGTGAGTAAGAACTGCAAGGCTTTGTGATTGGTGAAGACTCTTGTGTTTCTCCGATACAAGAAAAAACGAAATTTCTTGAAGCCAAGTACGACCGCCAATGCTTCCAACTCAGTTACCGAGTATTTTCTCTCACATTTGCTGAGAACACATCTTCCAAAAACAATGGTTTTATGCACCATGTTTCTTTCTTGCTAATATCTCTGGAAGATCACTATGCTCAGCCCAGAGTTTGAGTTGCCCGTCACCATGCAAAATTGCTCTACCAGGTTGTGGCCAGACAAAATTGGTGCATTAACCAGCACAGCTCTGAGTGTCTGGAATTCATCTTCTACCACACTGTCCCAGCCCACAGCGCCTTCTTCCTGGTGAGCTGGCATAATAGCGGTGTAGCTAGTTTTTTTTCACATGGATGAATCTCTTGTAGAAATTTGCAACACCAAGAAAGCCACAGAATTGTTTCTTAGTTGTTAGGGTTGCAAATTTTGCTATTGCCCCAATCTTGTCTCGGTCTGGTGAGATTCCTTCCACGGTGATGATATGGCCAAGGAATGTTACTCATGAGGTCCCAGTGTATGACTTCATGATGTTGGCAGTTATGCCGCATTCCTTGAAGGTTTGTAATGTTTCCCTGAAGATCACATTGTGTCCTCTACATGCTGATTCCTCACTCAAGAGAGCATCTACATAAGTGGTGATTATTTGTTTTATGGAATCCTTTAAGATACTAGTGACTTCCCTAATGAAGGCAGCTGATGACATGTTTAAGCTGAATGATAGCTGTTTGAATCGTTAATGTGTACCAAAGGCGAGGCATGCAGTGTATCTCCTGTATTCTGGTTGGAGTGTAATTTGCCAGAAACTGGACTGTATAAGTTGAGGGATGAGAATACTGTTAAGCTATGGAAATTTTGTAGGAGTTCCTCCAGATTCTTGTGACAATTTGTGTCTGCTTGTATGATGATATTAAGTTTGCAACAATCCAGCATCAAGCAGATTGAGCCATCAGACTTTTCAACTGCCGTGAGGGGGGGGGGGGGGGGGGGGTTTGTACATGGAGGTTGTCCTCATTTAGCATCCTCTTGATGTCTAAGAAAACTTTGTGATGGTAAGCAATTGGAATCTGGTAAGGTGGCATGAAGAATTTTGTGTGCTCACACACTCAGAATGTGTATTTGAAATTATGGATTGCTCCTGTTTTTGGCAGAAGTATATCCGCATTTTCAAGTAAGATTTCTTCCAAATTCTCCTTGTCATTCGTTGGAATGTTTTCTAAGTTTGCTAACATTTTATTAATAGCATAGCATACCTCTGGTCAAATTTGTTCATCTACTTGCACGGTGCAACTACGCTCATGGCGCCACAATTGATTTCTACCTTCCTCCAGTTTTGTGTTGTAATTTAGGTTGAGGCATTTGGCAGGAATTTGCATACCTATTGCATGATCAGCAAATGTAATTATTCTGACATTGTCTTTTTGCAATATGAGCTCTTATCGTCCCCCGTCCAGTACTGCTGACATTGGTTCAGGAAATCCGTGCTGAATATTATTTCAATTGGCAATGAAGGGACAACCAGAAAGTTCACTTTCAAGGTGTGCCCTTGGCAGCTGAACATTGATTTGTATCTGCACTTCTGTATTCTTTCTTCTTAGTGCATCAATGATTTTTGTTTCCTTCAGCATGAGTGCTGGCCTTGGGTGATTTGCAGTACATCTCTTGTGTGCAGATTCCAATATTGCTGTAATATGGCTTCCAGTGTTCTCAGTCCCTGTTAGACTGATGTTGCCTTTGGTGACATGAATAATAGGATGTAGATTCAGTCATGTCAGGATATCTTCCTCTTCCTCATGCAAAACCTCTCTTGTCTCTTCATATTCTAACATGTTGATATTGCTAATTCTGATAGTTCCTGTGGCCTTGTTTAGAGTTGTGTCTGCAGCAGCTGAGTGTCAGTTCCTATTTAGACTTCTGCTACATTTCCCCTGTGAAGGGTTGGGTGGCCTTATCTCGATATTATGATCTTGTTGGTTATTTTGCTGACATTGCCTGTTGTTCTCCTCCCATTTGTTTCGCTGCTGCTGTGGTTCTCCAGTATCCCGATGGAACTAGTTTGGATGTTGTTGTTTTCAGTTCTGTTTTGCCATTCGTGGTAACAATTATTGGAATTGTGTCTTCTGCCACTGTTCTCACACAGTGGCTGGTTATTCCATCCATGGTTGGAGTTGCCCTTTCCCTGTGATGGGTAATTTCCCCCATTTCACCTGTCATTATTCCTTTCTGATGAACCTTGCCAATTGTGGTTATTGTTTCTGTTCCTGTCTCTTGTGTTTTGTATTTTGTTGATGTAGTCTAACCCACATAGCATACTCTTGAATGATTCAATGGAATCATAGCACCATCTGATAAGGAGTTGTTGGGAGTGCAAAGCTAATTTGATGTAACAGTGCCTGATAATTTCCTTGGGACTGTACAGCTCGTCCAAAAACCGGTTCTTCTTAACTAGCGACTTAAAGAATGTCACCACACTATGGAGTCCTGACACTTCTAGGTCTTTGCCCATCATAATCTCCTGCTTCATTCTTTCTTGAGGCTCTGTGACTCTGTGCATATGTTTTGTGGTTGACCCCTCCAAACATCAACATCCAATGTGTTTTTCAGAGGCCATGATTCTGGTAGTGCTTTAACATACTAAACTATTCATCTGTTTAGATGTAATGTATTGTTATTTTCTTTGTACGCTTGGAAATTTGAAATGGATAAGAAATATTGTGGTCGAGTGGTTTGACATTATGTGTGAACAAATTTTCCCTTGTTTCCGCCGCATGTGTCTCGATAAATTGATGTCCAAATGATCCTTGAGCACTGTTAAGGCCTCCTCTTGTGTGTTCAGATTCACAGAGTAATGTTTCATCCACAAAAGATGTATGTTTTTGTGTTCTGGTTTGGTTTCTGCCATTCTTTGCATCCCTGACAGCACTTTGTCATGCGCCCCATGATGGCCAGTGTATTCTTCTGCAGCATTCGCCTTTGCGCAAGTGATATAGCCTCATATCGCATACTGGAATGTTGTAATACAGCTCTTTTCTCCTACCATGATCACAAGGAAGCACTACCATACCAGACCATAATTCTAATTATGCAACCTGCTGATGTGCTTGCTGGACATATTTTGCTAGCTTGTTTTGTTGTGACGTGATCTGGGTAATTTTTCCTTGCATTTCCTGGACGATCCTTCTTGCTCGTTTTTGGACTCTCGAAAGAACCGTTTTGGTTTTGCACATTTCGTTTTTGGCCTGTTTAACTTGTTCTTTAGCTAACAGAGTGTCCCTGCATGCGCCTTGGGCCACTAATCTCGCCGCCCTGGCATCATGTTTTTACTTGTTTGTGAACTATTGTGTCTTTGTTGATGTTTTCTTGATGATTTTTAGCACTTCTTTAACACCTGTGACTTCCTTCTTAACCAGTTCTATACTTTCAATGCGCTGTTCAACTACCATCCATACCTCTTTATCTCCTTAGCAATTAATTCCTTCATCTCCTTCACGACTATCTTCTCTCTCTCCTGCCTCTTCCTCTCTGTGTCTTGCATCTTCTTCTCTGCTTCCTATATCTTCATGTCATGCATAAATCACATGAGGGCCTCAAAATGAGATCCTCAGCTGATACCTCCAGGACAAAATGAATGCAATTCCATTGCTCTGTGATGCTTTGCTCATGAGTCTGATCTGCCACTCTCTTTAATGGAATGTCTTTCTGTGCCTGCAGGGTCTACATGGCACTCTGCTGTGGTTTCACCTTCGCTCTCATTGTCTGACTAAATTACCCCGTCATAATCAGAAAATTTGCATTTAACATATCCACAAGGTCAGCTACTACATTTGATTGAGAATTCTCCACGTCTTTCTCTTGATCAATGCTACTGGTATGACATTGATCTATTTGTGGTGAGATTCGAATATTCTCACTACATTGGAGCAAACATGTCTCGTTTCTAGTAAGCATGCATTCAGGTTCGTGTCCTGAGAGGTATCTGTTGCTCTTCATCACAAGGCCACACAATTCTACCCTGAAATTTGTTCTAGTGATCCACTAATTCTAAATCTCTGACAAAGCATATCAAATACAAACCAATCTAATTTATGATAATGTGCATGATCCTCAAATTATCTACTGTCTCGCACATTAATGCAATCAACAGCCAGCTGTGGTGGCCGTGCGGATCTAGGCACTTCAGTCTGGAACCGCGTGATCGCTACGGTCGCAGGTTCGAATCCTGCCTCGGGCATGGATGTGTGTGATGTCCTTAGGTTAGTTAGGTTTAAGTAGTTCTAAGTTCTAGGGGACTGATGACCTCAGATGTCCCATAGTGCTCAGAGCCATTTGAACCATTTTTTGCCATCAACAAGTGGCACAGAAATCACAACAACAAATGAATGAAAATACAAACAAACAACATGCTAGAATTTACAAATCATCGCTGCACTTATTACAAGCAATTCTTATGGTTACACAAAACTAATTTACCTCAGTGCACCAAATGAATTTCAGCATGAGAAAACAGAAAACTTGTAGTGGAAATTGCATCTGATGGTCACAGAAGGTGCTATCAATTCAAGATCCTGACAGGGTTGCCAGATTGCAAGATTATATTGGTCTTGCAGTTTGATTTGAAAGGCTAAGATAGCCGTAACTTTATGCACTGACATCAATCACTTTAATTTGTAAGCATTCCATGCTACCTGTCTATGCATCTGATAAACTGATTCTGCCCTCTGACAGTGGTTGTTGTTGCTAGACTGCATGGAGGTTATCACTTTTATCAGAATCTTAAATAGAGCTTGAATGCTGAAGTAATTTAATGAAATGGTGGCCATGTCATTATTGTAATCAGTTATTGAAGGGAGATTAATTGTATTAACATGGGGTTGATCTTCTACATAAAAGATGGCAAAAGTTTATTGATTATAAAATAGGACAAACAACACAAGTTAAGCAAGATGGCAAATAAATCGTGAAGAGATAGAAGCAATATATAATTAGCTGTCCACTGGATGGTGTTTGGTTGGCAAAGACTAAGTTTTATCTGTTATCAACCCTGTTCAAAACATGTATAAAGCAATCTGAAAGTGTCTAACACTGAGTAGACTTTGATGGATTTATTGTACACAGAAGTTATACTATATTGATGCAGCTGAACACAAGTGGCGAGACTGTGATTCTGTTTGTCCTAAGAAGATGGAGCAGCAATACTATACCACTTACTCGATGTGTAACGCTGCCTCTGGTGATGGTCATGGTGTAAGCATCTGCAAAGTAGAAATGTGTGGGGCTGGTAATTCGTTATCATGTGCATGAAATATGCAAAGTCATGGGCAGGCTACCTATTAGACGAATCACAATAACCCTGTGATGGTGCCCTGAAATCTCGGCAGGTTCTAGCATGTGACACACCCATTGTACAGTCATACAACAGACCAATTCGATTGACATAACAACAGCAGTGCACAGTAGGAGATCAAACGCCAAGGCAGCGAACCTGATATGAATAAGATTGTCCTTGGCACAGTGAGTTGTCCGAAATGACTGAGGTCTATACTGTTGGTATGGCTAAGATTTCACCACAGGCTCTCGTGTTAAGACCAGTGCCAGGGCGAAGTCATGCTCAGGACGAGTGCCCCAAGCGCCACCTACTCATAACAAGAATCAAGACCAGAATCTCCTCTCCAGACCAGAGTCTGAATCAGAATCCCTGTTTCCACACTCCTCCCTTTCCATTAAACCTTACAAAACTCAAGAAGAACACGCAGGCAACCACCCCCACAAGGGTTTCGTGCCAATCACAAGAATCTGTGAGTGCCATCTCTTCCCACCACCTTGTCTGCTCTACCCTCTGGACAGTCCTAACCAAAGTGAATAATATTCCTATCCCTGCTGGAGAAGCATCCAGCCCCTGACTTGTAAATACCCATGGAGGTAGAAGAAGACATTATGCTCCTGATTTGTTTTCTCCCATGGCTGCTTTAAGCAGCATGTTTTGAATTTTAGTTTAGGCGTAAAGTGAACAACTCATTTACAATAGTGGTCATTATCTGGATGGATTGAATGTTACAGGATGTCTGACCAGGGGCCTTGGCCAGACTAAGAGAAGTGCTTTTGCGTCCAAACATAGGCCATTTCAGAATCACCATAAATGTTGTGTTCTGTCCTAAAATTCTTCTGAAGGCCTGAGGCATCCGCTCCAAGATGAACATAGAAACTCATGGATTTTTATTGATGCAATCGCTTCACATAGTGGGCATTTACAACACTATTTAAATGCCTTGGCCTGGTGACCCACTTCTCTCCTGTGTCCCTGTCCCTGCCGTGGCTGGAAATGCTTAAGAGAGAGAGCCAGGTAGGCAGTTTTTTGCCTCTTCAGTCGAGAGAATTGTCTGTACACCAGTGCAAGACATTCTTATGATGAGCATTCTGTCCCTGGTAAGTGCTTTGAAGTGTTCCTCTCACTAATAGCTGCATGTGGCTTCCAAGCCCTAAATGTCCACTGCAAGATTTACTGTTAAATAACCAAACTGCCTGCGTATTCTCAACTCCAGAAAATACTATTCATAGGAGAGCCACCATAAAGATCCCACATCGTTAACAATATGCATGCTCCCATGACCTGTTCGCAAAATGAAAACCTGGAGATCACCTAACCCATTATTACTAGAATTCCAGGTTGAACATAAGGCAACTTCCGCAAAGAATATACATGAGATTTTGCCCTAAATGTCCACTGCAAATTCACTGTTAAATAACCAAACTGCCTACATATTCTCAACTCCAGAAAATACTATTCATAGGAGAGCCACCATAAAGATCCCACATCATTAACAATATGCATGCTCCCATGACCTCTACACAAAATGAAAACCTGGAGATCACCTAACCCATTATTACTGGAATTCCAGATTGATCATAACTTCCGCAAAGAATATACATAAGATTCAAAATGTCAAGTACAGAAAGGAAACATTGATTTAGACCACTACTTACCACAAATCAAAATTAGATTCCAACCAAACAGATCCAGATCTAAGGGGAACTGATTTCCAAAAGTTTATACAGATTGCCTAAATAAGAATGCCAAGGTTTTCACTCACAACATTCAAAAACACAATCCCAAGGAGTGGCCTGACATTTGCAACACATTACAAATGTCAGCCATGAAACTGTGACAACCACCCAGGAAACATGAACACAAATGGTAGAACACAGCCGTAATGAAGCCATTAATCAGCAATGCAAGGCACGAAATCACTGGAGTGGACATCAAACAGCCGAAAGGTGGGAGTCTTTTTGGAAGGTACAAAAAATCAACCTCTCAAACAATTTGACATGAAAAATGTGGCTATGACAAAGCAGGCTCATAGAACAACATTCAAAATTTCTACATTACATTGCATGAAGATTTATTGGGGTATAAAACACCAACATTGCTTTCATTAAAGTAATGGGAAACTTGAGACAGGGAACTGCATACTACTTGCTGATTATTTTCAAAATTTACTGAAAGGTGATCCTCAACTGGAAAGATCACATTTTGAAAGTGCTCTACCAAACCCAGACTCTCATCATCCATTAATTCATGGAACAAAAGAGATAATTCAGTCACTCAAAAATGACAGAGCAAAAGGAGAGGATGGTGTAACTGCTTAAATGTTAAAAAGTAGGAGAAGATGATGTCATAAAAAGAGTGCATGCTCTCTTAATAGGAATATGGAAAACTGAAACAATACCAAAGGACTGGAAGAAAGCTATTATACATCTATTGCTTGAAAAGGGTGACTAGGGCAGAAATGTAGGAACACAGAAGGCAATACTGACCCTATTAACTTATCTTTGAAGACAGGTTAAGGAAAAGCTAATCTATGTTTACAGCATTTATAGACTTCAAGAAAGCTTTCAGCAGTTTTGACTCACATACTTTCTCTGAAATTTTGAAGATAGTGGGCATAAAATACAGGGAGCAGATGGCTATTTACAACTTGTACATCAATCAGATGACTTTTATAAGAGTTTAGGGGCATGATGGGGAAGCAGTGGTTAAAAGGGAGTGAGACAGTGTTGTAGCTTATCCCTGATATTATTCAATATGAACATGGATCAAGCAGTAAATGGGACCAAAGAAAAATCTGGAGTAAGAATTAAAGTTCATGGAGAAGAAATACAAACTTTGAGGTTTGCTAATGACAGTGTTATTCAGTTAGAGGCAGCAAAGGACTTGGAGGAACAGCTGAACAGAATTTCAGCATCTTGGAAAGATGATATAAGACGAACATTGACAAAAGCAAAACAAGGATAATAACATGTAGTTGAATTAAATCAGGTGATGCTGAGGGAATAAGATTAGGAAACATGACACATAAAGTAGTAGATGAGTTTTGTTATCTGAGCAGCAAAATAAGCAACGATGGCTGAAACAGAGGGAATATAAAATCTAGACTGGCAATGACAAGCAATGCATTCCTGAAGAAGAGATAAATTTGTTAATACTGAATATAGAAGGAAGTGTTTTCTGAAGATATTTTTCTGAATTGTAGCTGCATATGGAAGGGAAACATGGACAGTAAATAGATTAGACAGGAGGAGAATAGAAGTTTTTGAAATGTGGAGCTACAGAAGAATGCTTAAGATTAGAAGGGTAGATTTGTAACCAAAGAGGAGGTACTGAATGGGATTGGGAATAAAGTAACTTTGTGGCATAATTTGACTAAAATAAAGGGATTGGCTGTCATTCTCAGCCATCAGGGGATCACCAATTTAGTATTGGAGGGAAGTGTTGGGGGTAAAAATTGTAGAGGGAGATCAAGAGGTGAATACAGTAAGCAGGTTCAACAGAATGTAGGTTGCAGAAATTAGTTGGAGATGAAGAGGCTTGTACAGGATAGAGTAGAATGGAGAGCTGCTTTAAACCAGTCTCCAGACTGAAGATCACCACCACCACCACCACAACAACAACATCAACAACAACAACAAACTAAGCATATGTTGAAGTGCCAACATATATCTCGTCTTGGCAGACTTTAAGAAGGGGTATGACTCAGTTGACAGACAGCACATTCTGGACATTTTAGAAGAGATCTTGGTATACAGGAAGACTAGATAATTGATCTGACATACTCTCACAGAAAAAAAAAAAACCCCATCTGAAGTGAAATTTCGTGATGAAATATCTGATCTTCCAGAAGTACGAACTGGAGTTCAACAAAGAAGTGGTCTCTCCCCACATCTATTTAATATTGTATTAGACAGAGTCATAACAGAATGGGAGAAAGAAATTGTAGGTATAACCATCAAGATTTCAGGATGGAGAATTAAAATGAAGTGCCTAACTTTTTCTTATGATCTAGCTATCTTCACTAAGGCTAGTGAGGAAACCAGGTATGCCATATAGAAGTTACATGAGCTAGCATCAAACAAAGGCCTCCAAATATCAAATTAGAAGACTAATTTTATGGAAAATTTACATAAAAGTATCAGAAGCTTCACACTACAAGTGAAATATGGGACAATTTCATATGTGCCTTCTTTTCAAAATCTCAAAGAAATCAAAGTACCACCTGAACTAAACAGTAAAGGCAATTTAGACAGAGCCATCAAACTCTAGAACACATACAGAATAACATGGAATCACTACAATAACCCAGTAATATCCCTTAATGTGAAACTTTAGTATTACAAGACAATTGTCTTGCCTGAAGCACTACATGCCTCAGAAACTACATCTCTAGGAGGGCATTAAAATTAATGAAATTGCAAATGAAGAGTGAGAATTCTAAGAAAATTTAGGTCCCACTAATACAAATGGCATATGGATTAAAAGAAATACTACACATCTATACAAAGCAACAGACAAGTTCTCTGATGCAATATGTAGAAGATGATTGAAGTTCTATGGTCACATCTGCAGAATGGGCTACACTAGCTTAACAAGGAAACTGCTTAATATAATAAATTCAAAAAAGGTAAAAATCACTTGGTTAGAAGAAGTTAAGCAGGACTTATGAGAAGTGAATGCCACAGAAGATAACATCAGGGAATACACTAACAGTTTGGAATCCTAGTTGCAAATCACACAAGAGGGAGGGAGGGGGGGGGGGCACTGAAAAATAGTGGACACAAGAACACAAGAAAAATACAGCAAATTCATTAAGATATTTTGGAAAGGAGATAAGAAAAACATGCTGTCAGATCAAGCTAACAAGTTTAAACATACTCTTCAACTGAGTGTAACAAAGAAAGAAGTAGAATACTAGAAGGAGAAATGATTTTCACAACCCAGCACTCACCCTTGTGTGACACAGAAAGGAGTGAGGCACTCATCCATAAAAATCTTTGACAATCTACCTGGTGATATAAGGATTTTAAGGGATAATAAAATTACAGTCACCACGGACAGAAATAATATTTGCTTGACAACTCCTATACTTCAGAAGAATTTCTGAACACATTATAGTAAAAAAAAACATAAATCTCAACTTGATATCTCTACCAATTTTTGAGAAAAATAGGTACTTCTGACTGCACTGTCTTAGAAGATTAAATTTCTTACAGGACAAAGGGACCATGAACGTTAGTATTTGACATAATCTCTAGCTCAATAACTATAACCATTTCTGAGAAAACCTGGTTTTAAGAGAGGGAAAGATGGATAACAAATGACATAATATTTTTTAATGTGTTATAATTACAAATTAACAATTTTCAGATTTTTTTCATTTACTTATCCTGTGAAACCTTGGTTTTTGCCAAATTTCAAGACTCTAGGTCAATGGAAAGTAGCTTATAATTACACATATACCACTGAGTGTACCTGTATAATTATATCAGTGTGTGAAACATAGCTAAGGAGGTATGACTCATAAACATTGAAAAACTAGCTTCTCCTTAACACAGCACAAATTACTCAGACCATACTTATCCAGTGTTTGAGAATAAGAGCATTTAGCAACTTCCAAAAAATTTTAAACATACGTAATCCCAAACTTTTTAAAACTATTTCTCACTTACATGCATAACATCAAGTATTTATCACATAAATTAACTCATTTGTAAAGTAACCAGAAGTTCGAAACTGTTATATGCATGGTAGTTTGATTCTTTAAATAATCAGGACTTTCTGGTATTGATAGATAATTTGAGAGTACAGTTGAACACATAATTTAAACTTCTTAAATTTATTTTTTAATTAATTTTTTTTAAAATTGTGTGGGACCACAGTAACCTATTAACGGAATGTACATCAAGTGAATAAAACTTAAATGAATTAATTATGTTCTTAGAAGAGGAGTTTGTGGCACAACTTGACTACAGGGTGGTGCACGATATGTGTTACCATTTAGTTTCTGAATGTGAACTTTACTGTCAATACAATCTGAAAGGAACATATACTACAATGAAGAGCCATCCATGGAGATTTGTTCTAACTCAGCACATGCTCAATATGTCCATTTTGTTTCCTAACTTCCTTCAAATGAACACTGAAGTTAGTGATTACCCTCTATGGCACATGTCTTCCATAATTTCACTGCAAGCTTGAAGAATAAGTCTTCTGAGCTCCATTAAATCACGTGGACATTTCGGGAAAATTTTTTCCTTTAGGTACCCCCAAAGAAAAAAGTCACATGGATTGAAGTCTGGACTATTGGGGGGCCAATTTTGTCCGTCATTGAAGCAACCTGGAAACCTGAGTGAAATGATCCACATGTTGAAATGCTCGTGTAAAAACTCCAACACAATGTTTGCAGTTTGTGGCCTTGCTCCATCTTGCATGAACCACTACATGTTGAAGGGCAAGGCAGTAGCAAGAAGCTGTGGAATGAAGCTATTGTGAAGCATGCTCAAATAACGCTCACTGTTCACAGTTTCTTCAAAGAAAAAGAGTCCAATAAGTCTGTGACTGGAAATTGCTGCCCACACTGTAATCCTGGGAGCATAATGTTGTCATTCATGAAGCAATTCTGGGTTTTCGGTGGCCCAAAAGCATA
Organism: Schistocerca serialis cubense; assembly: GCF_023864345.2. Lineage (NCBI taxonomy): Eukaryota > Metazoa > Arthropoda > Insecta > Orthoptera > Acrididae > Schistocerca > Schistocerca serialis. The sequence goes on along the minus strand of NC_064645.1, from coordinate 252,760,755 downwards.
CATTTTATTTGTTAACCACACTGTCTAAATGAAAATGCGCCTCGTCTGAAAACCAAACGTTGTTGAGAGTTTCTTCCCTATCCTCCGCCCACTGAGCAAACAGTACTCTCTGCTGCTTGGGTTCTTCAGTGAGCTTCTGTGCACAGGTCATCTTGTATGGGTATATATGGAGGTCGCTTTTAAGAATGCGTTGAATGGAGCGTCTGGATATTCCCAGTTGCACTGCTGCCTTTTTACACGATTTCCTGGGACTTCTCTGTACAGCAACTCGTACCGCTTCAATATTCTCCGGCGAACAAACAGGCTTAGGCCGAGGTCGCTTTGCTTCCAATACTGTTCCTTCCTGTACAAATTTATCGTACAACCTGTGGATGGTCTTCTTGCAAGGCACCCATCATGTGTTAAACTGTTGTCGAAAATGCCTTTGACTCACAACAACGCTTTTCATTTCGTGAAAAAGTAACGCAATTGCCGATCGTTGCTGTGTCGTCAGTTTTCCATTTCAGTCATTGCTGCTTACTAGTCTCCTAGTGGCAGTATCGTGAATTACACGTCATTTCATAACTCATTTGTTTTTCCAAGCTCTGCTGGTACTGCTGTAGAGATCCCAGCGGGATATCTAATGTGCATCATAAATTGTGAAAGAAACAATTGGTAACACATTTCGTGTGCCACCCTGTAGAAGAAGGGATCAGTTGGAAGGACATGTTCTGAGGCATCAAGGGATCACCAATTTAGTATTGGAGGGCAGCATGGAGGCTAAAAATCATAGAGGGAGACCAAGAGATGAATACACTAAGCAGATTCAGAAGGATGTAGGTTGCGGTAGGTACTGGGAGATGAAGAAGCTTGCACAGGATAGAGTAGCATGGAGAGCTGCATCAAACCAGTCTCAGGACTGAAGACCACAGCAACAACAGTGATCTTCAGTCTGAAGGCTGATCGATTGTAGCTCTCCATACTGGTCCACCCTGTGGAAATCCTTGCATAACTACACTGCAACGTACAACCACTTGCACATACTCATTGTGTTCGAGACTTGGCCTCCGTCAAAAATTTTAACTTCCTACACTTCCCAGAGTTAAACTTTAAAACTCTGTCCACAGGCCGTGACTGGCCAATTGGAACCAGCCTACTGCCATGTCATTGCCTGCCAATGGCATTATTGGATGGACGTATGGTGGGGGCTGGGATCAGTGCACTGCTCTCCTACCCACTGGCATTTTTGTGTACATGGTCAGGTACCTTCTCAACTGGCATCACTAGGCTGAGTGCACCCTGTTTCAATACTCCTATTAAGGAAATATCCCTAACAGTACAGGGGATTGTACCCAGGTCCTCCTCATGGCAGTTAGCCACACTCACCACTCAGCTATGGAGGTGGACCTTCCCTCAATTACCAAAGTAATTATGCCTTGATATCTCAAAATGTATCATATCAAACTATCCCTTCGTTGGTCAGGTTGTTCCATAAAGCTCTTTTCACTCAGACACAAAACCTTAACCCGCCCCAATAGTACAAGTGTATATGCCTCCATGCTCCATAGACGATGAAGAGATCTGGTTGGCCAGTTGATCTGAGAAGACTCACAGACATAACTGCCTCAATAACAGTAACCAGTAACATATCAAATAATGTGCTAACCAATGTGTTCATTGTCATTAGAAGGAATGTGAGTACCACGGATAAAAGTCCCCATTCTACATACACAAAGCCTTGGATGGAATCACAGGGTCAATGAAATCAATCAAGTAACTATGAAAAGGAATACTCCTAGTTGAGACAAATAGAGCAACAAAGCTCTAGGGTTAAAAAGTGCATGGGGAATATGCTATAACCATGGAGCTTCACATTTCATTTAATTACCATAAAAGTTTCATATGGGGTACTGGTGGAAGTAAAGCTGTGAGGACTGGTTGTGAGTTGTGTTTAGGTAGCACAGTTGTAGAACACTTGCCTCTGAAAGACAAAGATCTTGAGTTCAGGTCTCAGTCAGGCACACAGTTTTCATGTGCCAGGAATGCCCAGTCTTTTCTGAAAAGAAAAAATTCCAGAGAATTAAGATCACTCAGCATATGCCATACAGTGGGACAAAAAAGATATGTAACACAACTCTGGATAATATAATAATGAAATCATTCAGCTCAGCAACCAAATGACCCACTCCTGAAACTGATGTGGGCACAAAAAGAGATACCACAGCTATTATCTCCAACACCTACACTTATCAATGTAATTGTGGAGCCGCCCCCTTCAACAATACAACAGTGAAGGCACAACCAAGAGATTGACTATGAAAGAACCACTGCTGTTCAGGCAAGCATTTCCCCTCAGCAAATTAACAGCCAAATTCACAATCAATCTTAAAATGAAATTAAGCCTCCGACTACCCAAAAATTGTCACAAAGTAACACCTAGAAAAAGGAACTGCCAAACCCAGAAGACCAGCCTCAAACCATCTGACTACACATCATCTGTATTTGACTGATGACCTACAAGATTACTTTTCAAGTAATGAATTATGGATATTGATGTCTGCTCCAATGAATCCAATTAAACACAACTCTAAATGAGATATCAATCTGTGGTTAAAGGGCCACAGGCATCAATACACAAGCTTCTGCAATCTTTATCCATCTCATGGGCAAAAGTAGAATGCCCCTCCCAAGAACCAAAACCCATGTGGTGTGAGGAAGAAAAAATGTAAAACAAAAACTGACTTGGCAACTACAACTCCTTCAGCTACAACTCGTCCTAAATGTGAATATGAATATGAATTTTGACAGTGCATCACCCACCAAGATGGTGCAAGAACAACAGTAAGGGGCAGTCAGATGAAAATGAGACAGGTGGAGAAAAAGTAAGTAAACCATATATTATTTCAAAAGCGATCAACATAAGTGTTAATACATTTATCCTACTGTGAGACAAGATGGTCAGTACCACATGGAAAAATGTTTGCAGTTATCTATGGAACCATGATTGTACCCAGGCATGCAACTCTTCATCCAAGGCAAATTGGCAGCCATGAATGTCTTTCTTTAGGTTCACATGTTGCCAAGATTTGCTTGACTACACTGCCTACACTGCAGAAGTTTTGCGGGGAAGCCCTTACACATCCTCCAGACAGTCCTGAACCCTCCCCATGTGATTTCTGTATTTTTGGAGCCCCGAAGACAGACATTCATGACCTTTAATTTGTTTTGGATGAAAAGGTGTATGCCTGGATACAATGATGGTTCTGCAGGCAAACAACATTTTTGCATCAAGTAAATGATCATCTTGTCTCATGGGATGGGTGGAGGTGTAAATGTATTAACAATTAAGGCATTTACTTTTGAAATAATAATTATATTGTAATTATAATACTGCTACAGTGAAACTACGATGGCTATTTCTACCATCTAGTTTAGTCTTACCACTTATCTAAATGTCTGCAGCCAATCTGATTGTAGTCACTGCACTACAGGAAACTGTTTTTCCCAGATGATTGTCACCCTATCATCAGAAACTGCAATGCATACCATGAGAACTGTGCAAATACAGACAGAGCATCTAGAGGAGTATGTTCATTAGCAGGTAGAGCTTGTAATTATAGGCTCTAAGGTGCAGCTGCTCTGAAAGATATATTAAAATAAGTTTCTCAATAATGTATTACAGAATTTAAATTTCAGAAGGTGTTTCACATATTTTGCACACTGATTGACCAACCTGCACACAATATTCACGTTCCACTGGTTACATCAAAAGGGAATGAACCGGGTTGCTGGAAATTCACTATCAAATCCCTGTCTCTTTCCAGAGAAGACATGTTTGGCTAGAGTGTGATATTGTCCCCTCACCCCCTCCCAAAATTTTGGCTGTGGTGACAGACTGATACATAGCATAGCCCAAGGTCTAGGTTAGTTCTGATCGATAAATGTTCTGCCTTCTCCAATATAGAAACCATGAGTCACACCTGTTCATTAGTATGTGTTCAGTGAAGAATTGCCCTTAAGTACTAAACTAGAAGCAGTTGCGGCACAGCTACCAGTTACCTGTCAAGGTAACAGTGTGCAAAATTTATCTGCCACTAGCAAGGAGCTCTCCCTCCAAAATGTTATTGACCTAGTAGACCAGCTACCATCACCAATGCTACTATTAGGATACTTCAGTGCACAAGCTCTACCTCCACAACACCACAAAATCAGCCCATTGCAGCACCACACATAGCACATACTCCAGTTAACAAATCAACAGCTTTCTGCCCAGTTTACTGTGCTAGAATACCTAGAATACCTATGGAGACCTATGCAATAGTGATTGTTTCCTAGTGATTTCCCTACCCTTCTCAACTTCCAACAACTAAAATGCTCACCGTGCTGGATATTCTGAAAGTCAAACTGGCCAGTCTTTAGCTTCAAAGTAAAACTTATTGCTGACCTTTTAACTAGAACAGACAGTCAATACAGCATGTCATTAAATATATTTTACGTATTGCAGAAAAGACAAATACTTCCTTTTTGGGTTCCCCTTACTAGAAACTTGTACTTTGTGGCTAGGTGGTCAGAAGACATTGTAGTCACTGTCAGGGAACACAGATTAGCATTTCAGCAATAAGAATGTCATTCCTCCACAACTAAGACAATTTTAAAAGAATGTCTGCAATGTCACATTACCTAGTAAAAAAGAAAAGGAAGAGCTGTTGGGAACAGTATGTATCATCAGTGAGTGTTCATATTTCATCATGTATATGGCAAGCTACATCAGATCAGAGGCCACCAGCTTCCCACAGTCACAGTGTGAATCTCCACCAACAGCAAAATTATCACCAATTTGTCTAGACATTGCCAAACACCTCACCCTGAATTTTGTCAGAACGTCTGCATTCAGCAATTATCTTCCTACATTCTTACATCATAGGGTCACATTGGAATCTATCAACATTTCATTTTGCTCACAACACATAGAGCAGTACAGTGACCCATTCAGTAGATGAGAGCTGCTCAGTGCACTAGCTCAGCACAGACGTATATCACCAGGGACAGATAGGATCCGCAATCAGATTATAAAACACCTTAACAAAAAGAGGAAAACTCATATTCTCACAAATTTTAACCATGTATGGCAAAAGGAGAAAATCAAATCCCAATGACAAGAAATTGCCACCATCCCCATCCTGAAACTGTGGAAGATCCACACCTTTTACACAGTTATAGGCCAATCAGTCTGACAAATAGACTGTGCAAGCTATTGGAAGGAAAGATAAACTAGCCTCAACTCATGTGGGCTCCTAGCCCTGTACTACTGCGGCTTCTTTTAATTCTGATCCTATCAAATGCATTTGAACTACACAGTTAGAGATGATTTTGTACATTAATCACAGTGTTCCTGTACTTGCACAAAGAATGTGAAACCACCTGGTGCCACTACATCCTTACCACACTCCATAGATAGCATTTCAGAGTCACCTGCCAACCTTTATCAAGAACTTCTTATTTATATGATTGTTCCATGTACATATTAGAGCAAGCCTCGGCAAACATCACACATAGGAGAACACAGGTCCCTAGAGATCAGTCTTGAGTGTTGCACTCCATCATGATCAAACGCCCAACACCCACAATGGCCACCATTATCTCTCCAGCTCAATTTATAGATGACTTCTGCATACACTATAGTGCCACATCAATGTACATTGCTGAACGCTACCTCCAGAGAGCCATTTGGAAGGCACAAACAAGACTGGATCCAGAAACATGGTTTCAAATTCTCTGCATAAAAAATCCAGTTTATGCATTTCTGTTGGCTGAGAATAGCTCTTCCTCACACTGAACTAACTAGAACTGTCTGACAAAGCTACTACTGTGTCTTCTCTTTGGTAGCAAACTGCAATGCTATGCCAACTGAAAATAAACCTGCGTGATGAAATTCAGCGCATAGTAGTTCCCCAGCAGCACCAACTTGGGGAGGGGGGATGGGGACAGATACATATTTCTCTTATGATTTTAAATGTTGCTAATTCTGTCATACGTAGACTCGGGGTGCATAACATATGGACCACAGCTGTTTTGGTATTATGCTGCTTGACCCTGTCCACCACACCATGGATCGATGACTGGAGCTTTTTGCACAAGCTTCATCAACAGTTTTCTAGCAGAGGCTGGAGTGTCAGCACTAAAAGTCTGGTGACAGGAACTAATGTTATTCAGTTCTATTCCATACTGTCAGTGCAGGCTATTTACAAACTGAACAGACAAAACAGATTGAGTATGGCTGAAACCTCTGAGAAACTACCTCTGGAGGTATGTGGAAGATCTCTTTCTGCTATATCTCCAAAATAAGTTACTCAGTCTATGATATGTCTAGATTTGCCCCACAGGTCAAAGAAGAATACCAATCTAATGACCTTCCATTGACTGTTTTGCTCAGTTCTCAGTGATTACCCCATCTCAGAAACTATCTACACTGATGGCTCCAGGATTGACCAGCTAATGGATTTTTCTTTTGCTTGCAGTGGTGTGTCTGAACAACACTCTTTACCAAATGCATGTAGTGTGTGCCACATAAACACTCAGGAGAGTATGAGCTTCCTAATAAGTTGTGAATCAATGTACAGTTTATGAACTATTGACCTATGTTACACACATAACGTTCTTGCATACATCATTCAGGACCAGCTAGCACAGCTTCATGATGTTGACCTTCATGTCAAATTCATTTGGAATAGGCCAAGCAGTCTAGTCTATTGGAATCCCTCCATTGATGTACAATCCCAATTAATACACCTAATCCTAAAAGGAATGCCAAATCACAATACCTAACAAGAACTCATCCTGGGGAACAGTCAACAAATTCTGCCTGTAGTGGTCACCAGCTACCCTCTCCTGCCCCTCTCTCCTCCCCTTACTCCATAGTCCATGTGCTACTACCACAACACATCAGAAAGCCAGACATCATACTTATTGTCCTAGACACTGGTCTACTTCAGTATCACTACAACAGATGGTCTTCTGTAATGGAAAACAAAGTATTTTTTCCCTCTGTATCAGCAATAGCTTTTTGAACATTAAGTCATCAAAGGGAGCAGTGAAAATGCAGTTTGGTCCCACAAAACAACTGTCATTATCATCATCATCATGAGTTTATGAAGAGTTTGAAAAATGTAGGCTGAGATCACAAAAAATTAAGGGAGAAGTAAATTTAAATGTGATGGCGGACTGAAGTTTTGTACTAGTTAAGAGGAAGAAAAGAAAAATAAGAGAATGTGGATTGGAGGAAAAGAATGAAAGGTGAGCAACATAGCGAAATTTTGCAGAGAGTACATTTTAATTGATGCTAATACTTGGTTTAAGAATTATGAAATAAGGTTGTTGTGTACTTGGAAGAGACATAGTGACACCACAAGGCTTCATATAGGTTCTATAATAGTTGATCAGAGGTTTTCAATGTCATTAGCCACATTTAGGCATTGAAATGAATCAATGATAACAGGTGAAAATTTTTGTCAGACTGGGACATGAACCCAGATCTCCCACGTAACGCGAGCTGTCGTTTTAACTACCTTGGCCATCCAATCACTGTTCCCTCTGTTACACAAATTTCCAGCGTCTTACTATTAGCATAGTATCATCTACTTGTGAAACTTATATATATGGTGCAATGACTGAAGATCCTTTTTGTGCTTCTCTGCTTGTCGCAATGAAGGGAGATGACCTAAGATGCATCCATTCAGTGTAGATTCACATCAAGCCTGATCTGTGCTGGGAATCTGAAACGCTAAGTAAGGGGCTTTTGCAGGAATCTGAAATGGCAAATAAGGGGTTCATGGGTATGTGATAGTAAGACAGAGATTTCAAAAACAGTTTTCAAACTGAGTAAGATTTTCAGGAGAAGATGTGGACTCTGGCCATAATTTATTAGTTACAAAATTCAGATTAAAGCTGAAAAAATTGCACAAAGTTATGAAATTAACAAAAGGTAACTGGATATGTTGAAACAACCAAATACTGTTTGGAGTTTCAGAGGCAGCATTAGGCAATGACTGACTGAAATAGTTGAGAGAAATACAATATCAGATAAATAGAAATGAAAGAAGAGGAACTGCAGGTTATAAAGAGAAGATCTAATAGGAATCCTTATTGAGAAGCTTATTTCAATTGATGAAAGAAGAAAATATAAAAAGGCTACAGATTAAGAAGGCAAATAAAAATACAGATGTCTAAGAATGAGATTGATGATAAGTGCAAAATTGCAGAGCAGGAATGGTTAGAGGAGAAGCGCAAAACTCTGGAATCATGCATGACTGTAGGCAGTATAGATGCCATTATGGGTAAATTGAAGAAACCTTTGCTGAAAAGAGAAGGAAACATCAGTGGAACTCTTACGAGGAAAATCATGTTCCTTTGTACAGCAACAAAAGATCCTTTTGGAGAGAAGAAGAAACACAGAAAGAGCACAGTTGTTCTGGGTAAAAGTCAAAAATTTGCAGAGATCGTGAGAGATGTCCAAACCAAAATGGCCAGGAAGGGATTTGGGCTTTGGAAACTTTTCAAAACCAAGAAAACATTAGGGAAAATACCTCCTCACAGCTGTTGTTGGAAGAGGGGAACACATTACTGCTAAATAAAACACAAACAGCTATTTTCTTGTAACTTACAATCAGTAAGAATGTAATCTTGCCAGTGCATGTTCATGAAATTACAAGTATGATAGAAATATGTGTAAGAGGCAGTATGGAGATAACAACAGAACATAGAGGAGCAAATATGGCAGATACGAACATGACTAGTGGCAGGCATATTGTTCATAACTAAGAAAAAACATCAACCCAGCGCAAATATATAGTGAATGCAAAAACACAATCAGACTGTCAAGACTAGAAGAGGATAATACTGTAATGGTAACTTTCGGGCATGTCTTGAGAATTGCTCATCTATACAGCAAAAGAATAACCTTCCCATCTCCAGAATTCACTGACAGAATTCAGCTAAAAGCAAGAACTTTACCAACAGAAATATGTGACATTTGGGATCTTTGAAGAGAAATTTCCATTGGATGTTGTAAATTATTGGAGCTCAGTCTTGTTTACAGTTATAGTGTTCAAATTCCAGGCCAAACTATTTTTTATTGCAGATTATCAATGCCCCAGTGTGATGTATGCAATAGGCATGGATGAATGAATTAAAAATAGCTCAGAAAATAGACATGAGATTTGCATTTGTATCACTGGACTGTAGGAAAGTCACAGATTGTGTGTATCCAGGGGCTCAAGACAAGAAAAGAGAAAATGCCATTCAGATCAGCAACTGCACAGGTGATAAAGGAGGGCCAGACCCTATGGCAGCAATTATAATTTTTATGACATACACTGAAATAATGAAAATTAGTTGGCTCTGTGCCAATCATGCTGTAACTATAGAAGTAACGGACCAGGCTGGACATTTCACAAATACATATTTGCAGTTTTGTCACAAGGGACAAAGTTAATCAGAGAAACTAAATGCTGAAACTGCTGTAGGTAAAAGCACAAATCAAATAACAACAAAAGAAAAATAACTGCTTAGGTTCAGCAAAGAAACAAATAACAACCATTTAGAGCTGTAATACAGGAACTAGATTTACAAATTGTCAACATACCTCTAAACCCTCCCACACTTCACAACAAAGCTGCTGCCTCAGATGTTGACTTAATCCTAGACTGTTGTGAAATGCCCATAGGAAGGATATGCCATGGACAGTGGGAGAAAGTCTTACAGCCAGTGACCATAACCTTCTGTTGACCAACCACAGAAAATTCCACCAGAAAGTAATTGGTGCCAAAGAATATGAGAGGCAACTATGAATTTATAGAAATACCAGACAAATATACAAAGACTTATGGAAGCACAAGAAGGGACAATGATGTGAATATTTTGTTAAAGAATACCTTAACCAGTGGATAAGACCATGGGTGACCTTATATTTTGTCACCAGGTTATATGGTGTCCCACAAACATTAAAAATTTGTATTTGTAATGTTTGTGGAACACCATATAACCTGGTGACAGAAAATATAAGGTCATCAGTGGTCTTATCTACTATGAGAAACAGTGGAATTTGTAAACAGTGCTTTAGTATCATCATTATCTCCATAGAAAAATATGTCATGGAAATTTTGATGAATATTTTGTGTGAATTTGAGACTTTATGATTACCTGAAGTATTGCCAGAAGTGAAGGAAATGAAAAGATGTGGGTAAAAATTCTAGAACTCACTGGGGATAGAACCCTAGACATTTAGATCTGTATACCACTTTATTATATTAGACATTCCTCCACTTTGGGGGATTTAAATTGTTTTGAGGATGTGATGATATGTGTTCTGGGAGCCTAAACATGTTTTGAATTTGACACTTGTCTCTCTCTTTTTCCCTGTTGTCTGGAACTAGTTGATAGTCTTGCTTCTTGACAAGTACAACAAATTTAGTGGACCCAAATATTCCTGAGCCAGTCATGAAGAGTGGCAATTGGTGAAGAATTGTCCATGAAAGGTAGTTATCAAGGTCAAGTTCTAGTGTGGCAAGAACTTTTAATTTTTATGTAATTGGATTGAACTTCTTTAATTTTTTGAACATTCTCCAAACTTTGAAACAACACAGATCACTTTTTTACTAAAATAATATTAGCATTGTCAGTAAGTGTATTATAGCTACATTAATTAGTAAATGTGATACATATTTCCAGAATTAAATTTTCACTCCACAGCAGAGTGTGCACTGATGTGAAAATTCCTAGCATATTAAAAATGTATGCTAGACCAAACTTGAAATGGGACTTTTACCTTTTGCGGGCAAGTGATCTACCAACTGAGCTATCCAAGAATGATTCCTGACCCTGCTCGCAGCTTTACTTGCACCAGTACCTCATCTCCTACCTACCAAGCTTCACAGGTGTTGTTCGGCAAAACTTGTGTGACTGTGTAGGAGTGTGCTCTGATTTGAAACTCCATGATACTTACTGATGAGAACGTATACAGAAAATATCATATTTTGAATGATACTGTGTTTGCCAGGCTATTTTTATAATAAGATCAATTGCCAATTTTGGGATATAAAAATCATAACGACCGGGAGAGCAGTGTGCTGACCCCACACCCTTCCTCTCCGCATCCTCCTCTGAGGATGACACAGTGGTCGGATGGTCCCGGTAGGCCACTCGTGGCCTGAAGACGGAGTGCCAATTTTGGGATATAAAAATCAGTAACATAAAAAGTCTTACATATTTTCATCAATGACATACCACAGTGAGGTAAAATGATTCATTTCTCTTAAAAACACGTATTACATGTAACATCTGTTTAAGTGATTAGTATTACTTCGTAATAGAGTTAGCATTTAGAGAAATTTGTTATTAAATTTACGTATTATTAATATGACTTGAAGAATATGGTGTTAGAAGAAAAAAATAATTTGAAATGAAATAATTATGTATCAGCACTCTGCCATACAACTCTTTGTTACTCTAGGAAACAAAACGTTGGGTAGAAAATGAAGTTGATTTTGTTGTTGATCACTATTTGTATACAATAGGCAAGCTTTTAAATAATGGAATAAAATAAGCAAATACAGATTTGTACTTTGTGGGTATGCAACAAAATACACTCCTGGAAATGGAAAAAAGAACACATTGACACCGGTGTGTCAGACCCACCATACTTGCTCCGGACACTGCGAGAGGGCTGTACAAGCAATGATCACACGCACGGCACAGCGGACACACCAGGAACCGCGGTGTTGGCCGTCGAATGGTGCTAGCTGCGCAGCATTTGTGCACCGCCGCCGTCAGTGTCAGCCAGTTTGCCGTGGCATACAGAGCTCCATCGCAGTCTGTAACACTGGTAGCATGCCGCGACAGCGTGGACGTGAACTGTATGTGCAGTTGACGGACTTTGAGCGAGGGCGTATAGTGGGCATGCGGGAGGCCGGGTGGACGTACCGCTGAATTGCTCAACATGTGGGGTGTGAGATCTCCACAGTACATCGATGTTGTCGCCAGTGGTCGGCGGAAGGTGCACGTGCCCGTCGACCTGGGACCGGACCGCAGCGACGCACGGATGCACGCCAAGACCGTAGGATCCTACGCAGTGCCGTAGGGGACCGCACCGCCACTTCCCAGCAAATTAGGGACACTGTTGCTCCTGGGGTATCGGCGAGGACCATTCGCAACCGTCTCCATGAAGCTGGGCTACGGTCCTGCACACCGTTAGGCCGTCTTCCGCTCACGCCCCAACATCGTGCAGCCCGCCTCCAGTGGTGTCGCGACAGGCGTGAATGGAGGGACGAATGGAGACGTGTCGTCTTCAGCGATGAGAGTCGCTTCTGCCTTGGTGCCAATGATGGTCGTATGCGTGTTTGGCGCCGTGCAGGTGAGCGCCACAATCAGGACTGCATACGACCGAGGCACACAGGGCCAACACCCGGCATCATGGTGTGGGGAGCGATCTCCTACACTGGCCGTACACCACTGGTGATCGTCGAGGGGACAGTGAATAGTGCACGGTACATCCAAACCGTCATCGAACCCATCGTTCTACCATTCCTAGACTGGCAAGGGAACTTGCTGTTCCAACAGGACAATGCACGTCCGCATGTATCCCGTGCCACCCAACGTGCTCTAGAAGGTGTAAGTCAACTACCCTGGCCAGCAAGATCTCCGGATCTGTCCCCCATTGAGCATGTTTGGGACTGGATGAAGCGTCGTCTCACGCGGTCCGCACGTCCAGCACGAACGCTGGTCCAACTGAGGCACCAGGTGGAAATGGCATGGCAAGCCGTTCCACAGGACTACATCCAGCATCTCTACGATCGTCTCCATGGGAGAATAGCAGCCTGCATTGCTGCGAAAGGTGGATATACACTGTACTAGTGCCGACATTGTGCATGCTCTGTTGCCTGTGTCTATGTGCCTGTGGTTCTGTCAGTGTGATCATGTGATGTATCGGACCCCAGGAATGTGTCAATAAAGTTTCCCCTTCCTGGGACAATGAATTCACGGTGTTCTTATTTCAATTTCCAGGAGTGTATAAATTTTAATGATGTAAACATAGCTGTTATATAAACATCTTAATGTCTAAGTTTGATGTGATCCCTGCAACATATTACTATCCAACTAAATTCCCCTTTAATTGGAAATGACTAGAAATTTAATTTGCTTGTAAATGGATGAGGTGTAATGTAAGTTACATTACTGTTTCTCTCTCCACATTTAATATGAGTCAAAAACTGGAATAGGAGTTTATTTTGTGACAGTTAACTGTGTACATTATGAATTTGCTGCCTCCACCAAATTTCATTTGAGAGGATAATATAATAAAATCTGAAATTTGAAAGTGTATGTTTTTTATATCTGTATTTTTTAACAAGAAAACACAATTTGGCTGTCATTTTGTAACAGGGCTGGCTGCCACAGTGCAGGTCCTGTATTAGACAGTCAAAATGTACGGAATAGTAGAGAAGATCTGTCTAATTTGGTAGCTAACAACAAGAGAAAAAATATTAGAAAATCTGTTCGCTGCCAATCAATGCCAGCCACATCAAATGTTACAAGTTGCCAGGTAAATAAATAGCAATCAAATTATGAATAATATTTCAGTGTGTATATATTGCTGGTGTGTATTTAGCATGCCCTTTTAAAGAAATTTGGGATAGTATTTATCATGAATACAGATCAAAGAAAAAAAAAAAATACAAATTACATGAAGCATAGTGGGCAGTCAACTTAATCAAACTAGTATACATGCCACACCTACATCTCTTTATCACATTTTCACAAATAATAATTTAATTTGTTGTCAGATGGAAGCTTTCATTCTACTTTTTGCATTATTGTCACCACATGTCACAGATTTATGAAGAAATTTCAAGAAAAGTTTATCTTGTTTAGCAGTGTTTTTGTTCTGCCTACCTGTGACTCAACATCTCCACTATATGGTCAGTAGCACTCTATCCTTGTCGTAATATTGTCTTTATTCTATCCTGGATTTTCCACTGTTTGATTTTATCTTTGATTCATTTATTCATACATCGTGTACTGTGAATCCTATCATGAAAGAGAGTCTCCAGGGATGTGGAACAAGACAAACTGTACATTAACAGGCAGAAGAAGCCAATGTTGTCAACATATATAATATATACTAACATCAGATTATGACTAATGCTAGTCTGCTCGCACTAACAACTGTGGGAGTTACTTCTAGGTCATTTAATATATGTATGTTGGGAGGTAAAGCTATTTTTTTTAGAGAGCAACTGCTGTTTCTCTTCAACTACTCAGCTGCTGTTCTTTATTTAATACTTCAAAACAAAGCCTTATTCAATTTTCCACTGCCCACTGCCTGAAATGTGTATACTGGCATCTTCTTTTCAAGGTTTAGCCTGTTGCCTGTTCCAGATTCACAAATAAAATCATCCTCATCTTTTTTGAGGTCTTCCAGTATCCCTTATCCAATTTGTCTTGTAGTTCAGGGTCTTCTGGGGAATTCTGTGACCTGACATTCTCATGAGGTGTTGTCTCCAATAATTTTGAACTCTTTCATTCATCAGGTTACCCTCCATTCAGAGGCTGTTGCACGCAGCGACCGTTATTTTGATTTGTAAATAATAGATTACAGCTATCAGTTGTCCTTTGGAATTTTTATTGGCAGATCTAGATTTCAGCTAGAAACTAGCCATTCTCAATGCACTATCATTTTTGTCAATGCATGTAATGCCTGTTGGTCACAGTTCTTTGAATATTGATTTTCAATGATTTCTAGCTAATTGAAGATGCTCAACTTTATGGGCTTGTGTGAGCAATGGCCTCTTGCGAGGTTAGCAATTTCAAGTGTTCATTTCATGTAGTTCCTATCGCACTGTTGCACTGTTTTTTTACCAACAGAGTGTGGGGGGGGGAATGGACCTTCATTTACTGCCTGCAGCAATCCCTGTCAGATTTGAAAGCAATTTTGATACACGAGCCATGAAACAAGCCTTTGGTCCCTCTCAGTCAGGATCATTTTTCAACTGCAATTCTGATATTGTGCTACACCACTGCTTGTAGACATGTTGAACAATCCACTGCAAAATACCAACATACACAGCTACTTCGTATAGCATTTGGCTGTGAGCATGGCCAAACATGATTGCTCTTTTTTACCAATCTGTCATATTCTTACAATTACTCATGTTTACATACAATGCAAACTTGAAACAAAAAGGTATCACTGACACTACTTCCTGAGGCTCATGTAGAGGCAGTACATGCTCAATTGCTGCACCATCTGCAAAGGCTTAATGATTCATATGTGTGTGAGCACTGGAGCCACAAATTTTTTGTCTAGGGAGCTTATGGTAGTGAATTATGAAATTTCTGGATACGTGAGTCTAATGGAGTGTCTTCAGTGGCCTAGGAAAAATTAACTGAATTTAATGAAATACTCTTGAATTTAACATCATCTCTTTCACAGCTACTATCTTCAGGGAACTAAATATCATGTGCCTTCATTTTATGCTCATTAATGCTCTAATTTGCCCTTGATGTTTTCTTGGAAGTTTTGACTTATTGTGTTTAGTACATGGTTGCAGCCTCCATGATGACATGCTGAAGAAGTCTGCAATATTGTTTGTAGTATTCCTTTAAGTCATAATTAGAACTAGTCCTCTCTATTAAATAAGTCTCTGTGTACCAGGCTCAAGGTTTATTGATCTTAGGTGTTAGTGACCCTTTCTTTGAACTTCCACTGTAATTGCCCTGATATGTTGTAGATGAAAACTGGATTCATAGTATATAAGGGGTATCCAATAAGTAATGCAACACATCTTTTTTTCTCAGCCAGTTTCAATAGGAAATATGTGGAATTTGTTGTGGAAAATCATGAAATATTCCTGCTTCAGCCCCTATAGTTGTATGAAGTTCAAATAGGTGGTGGCACTATACATAGTCTTCAAAATCGGCGTCTGTAATCGAGGTGTGTCCCAAGCAGAGCTGTCATTGAGTTTCTTTTGGTGGAGCATCACAGATATTTATAGGCCTTTTCTATGGAGACCTGGCGGTGTTGAAAAGCATTCTGGGTCATTGGGTGAGGCATGTGTCATCATTGCAACAAGGTCACACAAACATGTCTGATGTCCCATGTGCCAGCCATTCCGCACATATCTGTGACTCCTGCAATAGCAGAACATGCAGACTCTCTCAATTAAGGTGATTGACAGATCGCAATCAAACACCTTGCTGCACAATTGGATATCTCTGGTGGTAGTGCTGACACAGGCATCCACCATTTGGGGTACTGAAAGGAGTGTGCCTGCTGGGTTCCTCGCCACCTAGCAGAAGATCTTAAAGAGCAACAAAGGACCATTTGTTGTGTGGGATTGCTTGTATGTTACAAGGCTGATTGTGACATTTTTTTGTTGAACATCATCACAGGTGATGGAACATGGATTCATTACTTTGAAGTGGAAACAAAACAGCAATCCAAGGAATAGTGCCACAGCTCCTCTCCTCTGAAGGAAAAGTTCTAACCCACACCCTCCATTAGTAAAGTCATGCCGACAGACTTCTGGGACTCTGAAGGGGTTATTCTGTTTGATGCCCTCCCTTATCATGCAGCAATCAACTGGGAAGTGTTTGTGCTACCCTTAGCAGATTGGCGTTCCATCATAGTGCAAGGCCTTACACAAGTCTGTGCAACCCAGAGCAGCTCACAAAACTTCATTGGACTGTTCTTCCTCATCCACCCTACAGCCTAGATCTTGAACCTTCTGACTTTCTTTTGATTGGTCCAATGAAAGATGCACTCTGCAGGGAGCAGTACGTGGATGATGGGAGTTACTAATGCAGCAAGACATTGGGTGCAACATCAACTGGTAGAGTTGTTCCGTGTGGCCCTCCCAATGAAGTGGTGTAAGGCCATTGCATTTAATGAAGATTATGTTGAAAAATAAAATTCTGCAGACAAAAGAGTGAGGGATATATGGTGTATCAGAATCCTGAATGAAATCAACCTTCTTTCAGAATAAAAATGTATTGCATTACTTATTGAATGCTCCTCATAACAAGAATATTTTTAGGGAAGGATTATACTGGACAAATTCTTCACAGAGTTCTTGCCATGTCAAATTTGACCTCCATTGTCTTTGTCAGGAGATATTTCAGTAGGCTGTGCCTAATAGCTCACTGAAATATCTCATGACAGCGATGATGAAGAAAGTCATTGAAAGCCTGAGACTGATTAGTATGACATGCAAAAACTCTTACTAAATGAACCTGTAATGCTCTTCTTTGGATCTTCTTTGTTTCATCTGTTAGTGCTATCTGTATGGATATCATACTAAGAAGCAGTATTCAAATGCTGATCAAATGAGTATTTTGTAAACTACTTGTTGATGGATTACATTCCCTGAGGATCCCTGCAGTGAATCACAGCCTGCCATCTGCTTTACTTGCAGTTGATTTGATGTGGTCATTCCACTTCAAATCGCTTTATACGCATACTCCTTGATATTTTATGCAGGTAACTGCTTCCAGTGATGTTCTGCAATTGTGTAATCATACAACAAAGGGCCCTTCTGTCTGTGTATTTGAAATACATTATATTTGTTTATTTTGGGGGTCAGTTGCCACTCCCTGCACCAAGTGTTGATCCTCTGCAGGTATTTCTACATTTTGCTACAATTTTCTAGCCTTGTGACCTCCTTGTGTACAACAACATCATTCACAAAAAGCATCATGGCACTTCCAATGTTATCTACTAAATCATTTATGTACATTTTGAAAAGTAATGGTCCTGTAACACTCCCCTGGGACAAGCCTGAAGTTAACTTTTGTGTCTGTTCAGAGTGACCTTCTGTGTTATGTTTGCTGGAGACTCTTCAAGTCAGTCACACAGTTGTATTTTGTTCATTAGGTGGCTGTGCGGAACTGTATTGAATGTCTTCCAGAAGACATCTACATGGGCATCTGTGTAGTGCTTTCTGGGTCTTGTGCATGAACACAGTGAGCCATATTTCACATGATCATTGTTTTCAGAACCCATTTTGGATCCTATAGAGATTTTTGGCCTTCAGAACTGTCATAATATGTGAGCATCAAATGTGTTCCAAAATGCTGTAACTGGCTGATGTTAGAGATTTAGGCCTATAGTTAAGTGCATGTGATTGTTGACCCTTATTGAAAATGGGAACAACATGCACTTTTTTTCCATTCTTGAGAACATACTCTATGTAGAATCATATTGATCTTCTATAAGGTCCAGTGGCCATCCCCCTGTTGAGCAATTTAGTTGCTTTTCTATCCAGTTGTCACTTATTTCAATGTCATCCACTTTGCCCTTTATGAAATGAATTAATGGAGGAACTGCAGTGTGATCTTTGTCTGTGAAACAGTTTTAGAGAAAGACATTTAATATGAATATTTCAACTTTTCTGTCTCGCCCTCTGTCTCAATGGCACTGTGATTCAGAGTGTCTGGACAAACTGCTTTGATCCATTTAGTGAATTAACATAAGACCAAGACCTGTTAGGATTATGTGTCAAGTTGGTAGACAGAATTTTACTTTTGAATTTGCTGAACACTTCATGCATGGCTTTCCTTGTGCTAAAGTTGGCTTCGTGTAATTTCTTCTTCTTCCTGTTCATGTGTGTGTGTGTGTGTGTGTGTGTGTGTGTGTTTGTGTTTGAGATTTTCAGTACATTTCAATTTGCAGTGAGCTATCATTGCTTTTGTAGTAGTTTTCTAACAAGGCTGTTGAACCATGGCGGGTATTTTCCATCCTTCACAACTTGGCTTAGCTCATACCTGTCTTCCACTTTCTGTGTGTAGGGCATGCTTGACCTTCTCAAGGGAACCCTACAATTATCCTGTAGATAGCAGAGGTTGCCCCCCCATGAACCATGGACCTTGTGGTTGGTGGGGAGGTATGCGTGCCTCAGTGACACAGATAGCTGTACCGTAGGTGCAACCACAAAGCAGAGGTATCTGTTGAGAGGCTAGACAAACGTGTGGTTACTGAAGAGGGGCAGCAGCCTTTTCAGTAGTTGCAGGGGTAACAGTCGGGATGATTGACTGCTCTGGTGTTGTAACACTAATCAAAATGGCATTGCTGTGCTGGTACTGTGAAAGCAAAGGGGAAACTACAGCCATAATTTTTTCCGAGGGCATGCAACTTTACTGTATGGTTAAATGATGATGGCGTCCTCTTGGGTAAAATATTCTGGAGGTAAAATAGTCCCCCATTTGGATTTCTGGGAAGGGAATACTCAGGAGGACATCGTTACCAGGAGAAAGAAAATGGCATTCTACTGATCGGAGCATGGAATGTCAGATCCCTTAATTGGACATGTAGGTTAGAAAATTTAAAAATGGAAATGGGTAGGTTAAAGTTAGATATAGTCAGAATTAGTGAAGTTCGGTGGCAGGAGGAACAAGACTTCTGGTCAGGTGACTACAGTTTTATAAATAAAAAATCAAATAGGGTAATGCAGGAACAGGTTTAATAATGAATAAAAAAATAGGAGTGCATTTAATGATGAATAAAAAAAGAGGAGTGCAGGTAAGCTACTACAAACAGCATAGTGAACACATTATTGTGGCTAAGATAGACACGAAGCTAATGCCTACCGCATTAGTACAAGTGTATATTCCAACTAGCTTCACAGATGGCGAAGAGATTGATGGAATGTATGATGAGATAAAAGAAATTATTCAGATAGTGAAGTGAGACAAAAATTTAATAGTCATGGGTGACTGGAGTTCAATAGTAGGAAAAGGAAGACAAGGAAATGTAGTAGGTGGATATGGAATGGGGGTAAGGAATGAAAGAGGAAGCCACCTGGTAGAATTTTTCACAGAGGATAACTTAATCATAGCTAACACTTGGTTCAAGAATCACAAAAGAAGGATGTATACATGGAAGAGGCCTGGAGATACTGGAAGGGTTCAGATAGATTATATGATGGTAAGACAGAGATTTAGGAACCAGGTTTTAAATTGTAAGACATTTCCAGGGGTAGATGTGGACACTGACCACAATTTATTGGTTATGAATTGAAGAGACTGCAAAAAAGTGGGAATTTAAGGAGATGAGATCTGGATAATCTGACAGAACCAGAGGTTGCAGAGAGTTTCAGGGATAGCATTAAGGAACAATTGACAAGAATGGGGAAAGAAATAAAGTAGTTGAAGAATGGGTAGCTTTGAGAGATGAAATAGTAAAGGCAGCAGAGGATCAAGTAGGTAAAACACTGAGGGCTAGTAGAAATCCTTGGGTAACAGCAGAAATTGATGAAAGGAGAAAGTACAAAAATGCAGTAAATGAAGCTGGCAAAAAGGAATACAAACGTCTCAAAAATGAGATCGACAGGAAGTGCAAAATGGCTAAGCAGGGATGGCTAGAGGACAAATGTAAGGATGTAGAGGCATATATCACTAGGGTAAGATAGATACTGCCTACAGGAAAATTAAAGAGACCTTTGGAGAAAAGAGAACCACTTGTATGAATATCAAGAGCTCAGATGGAAACCCAGTTCTAAACAACGAAGGGAAAGCAGAAAGGCGGAAGGAGTATATAGAGGGTCTGTACAGGGGTAATGTACTTGAGAACAATATTATGGAAATGGAAGAGGATGTAGATGAAGATGAAATGGGAGATATAATACTGCGTGAAGAGTTTGACAGAGCACTGAAAGATCTAAGTCGAAACAACGCCCCGGGAGTAGACAACATTCCATTAGAACTACTGATAGCCTTGGGAGAGCCATCCCTGACAAAACTCTACCATCTGGTGAGCAAGATGTATGAGACAGGCGAAATACCCTCAGACTTCAAGAAGAATATAATAATTCCAATCCCAAAGAAAGCAGGTGTTGACAGAACTATCAGTTTAATAAGTCACCGCTGCAAAATACTAACACAAATTCTTTACAGATGAATGGAAAAACTGGTAGAAGCCGACCTCAGGGAAGATCAGTTTGGATTCTGTCGAAATGTTGAAACACATGAGGCAATACTGACACCACAACTTATCTTAGAAGTTAGATAAAGGAAACGCAAACCTACGTTTCTAGCATTTGTAGACTGAGAGAAAGCTTTTGACAATGTTGACTGGAATACTCTCTTTCAAATTCTGAAGGTGGCAGGCGTAAAGTAAAGGGAGTGAAAGGCTATTTACAATTTGTACAGAAACCAGATGGCAGTTATAAGAGTCGAGGTGCATGAATGGGAAGCAGTGGTTGGGAAGGGAATGAGACAGGGTTGTAGCCTATCCTCGATGTTATTCAATCTGTATATTGAGCAAGCAGTAAAGGAAACAAAAGAAAAATTCGGAGTAGGAATTAAAATCCATGGTAAAGAAATAAAAACTTTGAGGTTCTCCAATGACATTGTAACTATGTCAGAGACAGCAAAGGACCTGGAAGAGCAGTTGAATGGATTGGACAGTGTCTTGAAAGGAGGATATAAGATGAAAATCAACAAAAGCAAAACGAGGATAATGGAATCTAGTCGAATTAAATCAGGTGACGCTGAAGGAAATAGATTAGGAAATAAGACACTTAAAGTAGTAAATGAGTTTTTCTATTTGGGGAGCAAAATAACTGATGATGCTCGAAATAGAGAGGGTATAAAATGTAGACTGACAGTGACTGGAAAACATTTCTGAAGAAGAGAAATTTGTTAACATTGAGTATAGGTTTAAATGTCAGGAAGCCATTTCTGAAAGTATATGTGTGGAGTGTAGCCATGTATGGAAGTGAAACATGGATGATAAATAGTTTAGACAAGAAGAGAATAGAAGCTTTTGAAATGTGGTGCTACAGAAGAATGCTGAAGATTAGATGGGTAGGCCACATTACTAATGAGGAGCTATTGAATAGAATTGGGGAGGAGAGAAATTGACTCGAAGAAGGGTTTGGTTGACAGGACATGTTCTCAGGCATCAAAGGATCACCAATTTAGTATTGGAAGGCAGTGTGGAGGGTAGAAATCGTAGAGGGATACCAAGAGATAAATACACTCAGCAGTTTCATTAGGATGTAGGTTGCAGTAGGTACTGGGAGATGAAGGAGCTTCCACAGGATAGAGTAGCATGGAGAGCTGCATCAAACCAGTCTCTGGACTGAAGACCACATCAACAACAGCAGAGATTGAGATGTTTTCATCTGATACCATCATAGAATCATCCGAGCCTCTGGTTTAAACCATCTACTTTGGTCCAAACCAGAGGAACATGATCAGTTCTGGGAATGATGCTGGAAAAAGATAGCTCTGCTTGACCCCAATAAATAGAGTGGACACAAGGTTTCATGAAATTCCCACTATTTTCCTGAGTGTCACTCCATCAGTTGCTGAACACTGGATCTCCCAATGACAAACAGACCCATCCTCTGTACTTGCCTAAACCTCTCAGGGTGATTGTCCACTGTCCCAACAGGCAAAGCATCCTGTGCTGATCAGATGTACCTGTATCAACAGGTAATTCTTAAAACATGTTTTTAAGATATAAGGGGACAACCTTGTGGATGGTACCCGCTTTTGCCTTCTGCTCACAGATTCATGACCACACCAGTGTTTGCCAATCACCATCAGGTAAATGTTGACCAGCCGGAAAGTGCAGATTGGAAGCAATAGCATCAGGGATCCCAGGGAATGCTAAATGATCCAGAGGTGCCAAAGCATTCGTCTCAGATGCCCCTCTTCCACTGCAGCTCAGGGCAGAAGTCTGAAACATAACCATCGCCAATCCCTGCTTCCAGCTGTATATGGACAACAGCCAGTTCCTCATGCATCCTTACACAATGAGTGCATTCCCTATTCAAGTTTAATCAATTATTGCCTGAACCACGGGGAATATAACCATAATGTTGGATACTGAACTCACTCAACACAAGTGACTGAAAAATTCACGAACTCTTAACGACAGAAATAAATACCAATACAAAATACTGCTGAAAATGGATACTGTTCACTTCTGCTTGGGAGCCAGTGAGAATAACACCAAACTAAATGAAGTATACAGTCTGTGTACAAGCAATAAGGTGGTGCTACTGCTGTTCACTCCATTCTGCTGGGAGGCTGGAGCTCTGCCCTAACCAGCAAATCACTGTGATGTTTGTGACAATGGTTAGTTCCCATTATACCACTTATTAAGTTGTCTTCCTGTTCTATTCACACATGAAGTGTGACAAGAATGACTGCTTAAATGCCTCTGTACACATGGTAATTAGTTGGTTCTTGTCTTCACCATCCCTATGGGAGAAATGCATAGGAGTTAGGTGTATATCTATAAATTTTTCACTTAATACTAGTCTTTGAAACTTTGTTAGTATGCTTGAGGGCCACAGTTGGCATCTATCTTCAGATGCTTGTCAGCTCAGATTTGCCAGCATTTCCATGATGCTCTCCTGTATGTGAAAAAAAATTGTGACCATTCATGCTGTCCATCTTTGTTTACCTTCAGTATCTCCAGTTAATTATACTTGGCATGGGTCCCACACACTTGAGCAGTATTCTAGGATAGGTCACATAAAATATTCATAAGCAATCTTGCGAGTGGACTGATTACATTTTCCAAGTATACTACCAATGAAATAAAGTCTTATCATCTGCTTTACCTGTGATTGACACTCAGATATTCGTATGATGTGACTGATTAGCAGTTATTGATATTTCATCATGGTGTATTATATTTTTGCTTGTTTTGAAGTGCACAATTTTACATTTCTGAATGTTTGTAGCAAGTTGCCAATATTTGCACGACTTTGAAATCTTATAAAGATATAACTGAATTTTTGTCCAGTGTTTTTCAGACAGTACCTCATTAAAGACAGCTGCATCATCTGCAAACAGCATGAGATTACTGTTAATATTTTCTGTGAGGTCTTTGATTTGCGACTTGAGCACATCCCTTAAACGTAGCTGTAGCTGCTTCTACATCTGTCAATGACCCTCTATCCAAGATAACATGCTGCATCCTCCCTATCATGGAATCTTCAATCCATTCAAAATTTTTAATATACCGTATGACAGTTCTTTTGTTAAAAAAATGTTGTTGTGATACTGAATCAAATACTTTTTGGAAATCAGGAAATACTACAGGTATCAAACCAAGACCTTGCCTCACAAAGCGCTTAGTATCCAGTGCACATTGGTCTATCGATCATTCATATGATTTTGAAATACATCCCTGTTGGTTTTTGAACATATTCTAGGTTTATTTCTGAATGAATCAGAAGTAGATTTTTGAATGCATGCATGTCTCTGCCAGGGGAATCCCCATCACATCTAGAAATAAACTTTCCCGCAGACAGAAGGGGACAGGGCTGTACGAGCGCAGCGGAACAAAGCCGAATGGGTGAATGCCAACCGCTGTTTGTTTATGTGTTGGGGCTGGGTTTGCGAATGATCAGCATTGTTATAATTACCAGCGAAGTCCATAGATTCAGATTACCAGAGTGGGAATAAATGGCTAACAGGAATAACGCATAAGAAAGATTACATATTATCTTCTCGGTGTATCCAAGAAAATGAAATTTTAACAGAAAATGTTTGGCCAAACTGCACTAGTAAAGGCCAGTTGTACAGACACGGGTAACAGCCGCCTAAGTTGTATTCAGGGAGTAGTGTGGAAAACGCATTGTACGAACACCTAATAACACCTAACAAGGGAATAAATGCGGGATAACTAAACCATTGATTGTGGCAGGATTAATGAAGTTAACCAGAGAATATGTTTTGACACTGACAGGAATAGTTACTGAATTAATGATGACAAGATTGTTTGTTAGAATGAGAAAGCAGAAGAAACGGGGACATCACACAAATTATGGAAGAATATGACGATTTCAAATTTATATAAAAATTTCGTACTACTACTTTATGAATGAGCATATGAGTGAAATATGAAACTATTTCTGAACATAAAGCTTTTTGCTTGTAGTAGGCCTGACAGGCATTCAATATTGGTACTTCATGAATTATATTCTGTTGTGTTATAAAAATGACCATTTATGCCAAAACAGTCTTGTGTATTTGGTGTTTGTTACAATTTGCTGCAATAGGAGATCGGCCTATTTCATTTTATCTAGCAGGCAGTCACAAAGTACACGTAATCAGATTGAGAAACCACACCAAGCTTGGGTATTATTTGTATTAACAGATTTTTCAGTATTAGACAACGACATTTCGCTTTTTCTTGTAGCAACATGTTTGATGAACTTTGGAAAGCATGTTACGTAAAGCTTTAGCAAGATTAGAAAGAAGAAAAAAGCGCTAGGACTTAAGGATTGAAGAAATTTGTACTGTCCTGCTTTCTTGCTGTCTTTCATCCTGTCTTTACTGGTTGTATGTATTCTGTATATAATTTTATGTCACACAAGAAAGCAAGTTAGTAGGTAACAGGCAATAAAGAGTGAAAATTTTCTAAAGAGTCCTTGTTCTCCCAGTTACAAATAATCCCATCCAATATTAATTGTGAGGTATTTAAAAAAAAAAAAAAAAAAAAAAAAAAAAAAAAAAAAAAAAAAAAAAAAAAATATAGAGAGGGGGGGCTGGATATCAAACTGGTCGAATGAGAGAAGGAGAGGCACCACAGGACATTTTAATTTCCACTGTCCTTAATGTAGTTTGATGGCATCCATTACAAAATGTTACATGTTTGAATTCCACAGAGCGAAGTACAGTGACATGCGATAGAAGAATGCTGTGTGAAGAGACACTTGAGACCAAATAACACATCTTAAATTTCTTCGAACACATGTTTTATATATCAGACTCTTCAGAAAGATGTGCACTACAAAATGAACATATTTTTGAAAAGTCGATTCTTTAAAATTTTTGGCATCCTACTTCAAACGCTATAGGGAGGGGGGGGGGCAAGGGGGGGGGGGGGCACCACTTTCTAGTATTGCTATGGTTTGGAAATATCGTTGATCTGGAGCTGATGCACAGAGCAGTCTGATTTGTAGTGGGAAGGTGGATAGTCTCCACATGTCCCATGTTTACATTTAGTGGTTTCGCTGTTTTCTCTTCATTTATTGCTCTCACGTCAAATGAAAACAAAATGGATTTCTTTGGCCAGGAGCTGTCAAGTGAATTAAAATAAATTCACATAATTATGAAAGGCTAAAATATGTTATTAGTTTCAGATTTTCTTTTCACCATTCTGAGAGTCAAACATTAATCTCCTTTCAGAACAGTGAAGTTATTTTTGCCGGTTTGCTAAAGAAATTTGGCTTTTATTAATATTTTCCACTGAGGCAGTCAATTTATTTGAAATGAAGTGTTTAATTCCATACTGTTGGGTAGTTTCCACTGTTCGCTGCGTATCAAAAGTGCATGTTTTCATCTTCTATCATGTGTGGCATTATCCCATAATAAAGAACTAAACATAAGATAATACAATACTGGTGCTCCAAGAAAATTTACATCCAATTCTGGATACACGAATGTGCACTTTAACCTGAATTATGAATTGTAGTATGGTTCATGAAATTCCAATGCTCTTGGAGTATCCTCTGATGTCGTGTTTCTATTACGACATAATGTAAGATCTTGTAATGTTTTACATGTTACAAACATACAGGCTTCCTGCGTCATCGTAGCTGCACAAGCGCGGTGACGCCAGAAATCTGGCACTCTCTGGCAACTGCTGATACGAACCTATTTCTAACAGTTCACAGGAAAATATTATGAATGGCTGTTTGAAAAGCATTACTTTCAAAGTAAATTTCCTTTTATGCAAGATGAACTATGTGCGAGAATGTACAATGAATTTCTTAAATCACAGAGCGTTTGACTCCCATTTAAAAATCGTCTCTTTGAGGATGACCATTAAGAAAAATTTTGAGACCAGATCAGACATTTATGTCATTATTAAAAATTGTACTGACAAATTTGTATGATGTATCTTAAAGTGTAACATGCACAAAAAAGATCAACATTATGTGTGAAAGCTTAGCTTCTTTTGCAGCTTATTAATCTTTGAGACCAATATTATATGTGGAAGCTTTGCCTTTCATGTAGCAACACTATGTATATTAATTTAAACCATTATCTTTTCATATATTTGTGTGTACGCGCTACTTAACAGTGATATTGCTATTGGTTGACTACATCACATGTACTATGTTCTGAATATCTGCTGTCATCAGCTGGCGTATCATGTTAATGAGGTAGGGGTGGCTTACAAAAGTGAATTGTAATATCAATTTCAATGCTTCAGAAAGTAACATGCGGTGTTTGGTGGAATTCGAATTTATAGTTTTGTAATACAAAAATATGCAGCATACATGTTGCTACTCATCAAAGATCTTTCCAAATCATATGTTTTTTTACCTTGTTTATTTATTTCTGAGTTTCATTTTCTAAAGGGTGGGAAATTCTACGCCAGTGTATAAAACCATAACCATTCAAAGGATTGATAAGTTTTACAGTTATGAGGAAAAGTGTACTGTCACTTAACAGGAAGAAAATGTATTTTCACTTGGGAGAAAGTGTATTTTTAACTGGGAAATCCAGAAAATTTTTTCTTGTCCGCTTATACACCCTGTGTAAACAGGCAGAATACGGTGCAGTGTCAATGCCTTTATAAGACAACAAGTGTCTGGCGCAGTTGTTAGACTGGTTACTGCTGCTACAGTGGCAGGTTATCAGTGGCAGGTTAGTTTTAATGTGGCATTATAGTCAGTGTGCAAGCAATGGGACACAGGTAGCAATGAAGTGGGAATTTTCCTGTATGACCATTTCATGAGTGTACCATGAATATCAGGAATCTGGTAAAACATCAAATCTCGGACATTGCTGTGACCATAAAAAGATCTTGCAAGAATGGGACCAACAAAGACTGAAGTGAATTGTTCAACCTGACAGAAGTGAAACCCTTCCACAAATTGCTGCGGATTTCAGTGTTGGGACATCAACAAGTGTCAGCAAGTGAACCATTCAATGAAACATCATCGATATGGGCTTTCAGAGCAGAAGGCCCGTTCGTGCACCCTTGATGACTGCATGACAAAAAGCTTTACGCCTCACCTGGGCCCGTCAACAATGACATTGGAATGTTGATGACTGGAAACGTTGCCTGGTTGGACAAGTCTTGTTTCGAATTATATATAGTGGATGGACATGTACAAGTGTGGAGACAACCTCATTGACTCTGCATGTCAGCAGGGATGTGCAAGTTGGTGGAGGCTCTATAATGGTGTGGGGTGCATGCAGTTGGAGTGAGATTGGACCCATAATATGTCTAGATATGACACTGACAGGTGACACATACGTAAGCATCCTGTCTGATCAACTGCATCCATTCCTGTCCATCATGCATTCCGATGGACTTTGGCAGTTCCAGCAGGACAGTGCAACACCCCACATGCCTAGAATTACTACAGAGTGGCTCCAGGAGCACTCTTCTGAATTTAAACAGTTCTGCTGGCCACCAAACTCCCCAGACATCAACATTATTGAGCATATCTGGGTTGCCTTCCAACATGCTGTTCAGATCTCCACCCATTCGTACTCTTATGGATTTATGGGCAGCCCTGGAAGATTCATAGTGTTGGTTCCCTCCAGCACTACTTCAGACATTAGTCAAGTCCATGCCATGTCATGTTGCAGCACTTCAGCATGCTCATGGCGGCCCTATATTATATTAGGTGTCTACCTATAGATTTTGTAATTACTACTCCAAATTCAGTTAGTTTTATTGGTTCAGGGTGGTTTGTGATTAGTTTCCTATCATTCAAATATTTAATATCAGAATGTAAAGCCTTACAGTGTAGGTCTATTTATTGCTTTGTGAGATTCTGTTGGTATGTTCCGTGAACATTTTTGAGGAGTATAAAGTTCTGGGTGGTTATAATTAAACATATGGTGTTCTGAGTGCTGTGGTGCATCACAAGATGTGTGTGTGGGGTATGCTGAAGAAATAATAGTTTCAATTTCTGCCAGCAGGTGAAAATATGGCAGTATAAGCAGTCAGAATGTGATGTGGGTGCAGGAATAGGGGAGGAACAATCAAACACATGAATACAGTGGTTCATGGAATGTTTATTAGGATATGGTCACAAGTTACAGCTTGTTTTCAGCATGGTCTCCTGACTCAGCAATAACATGGTAAATAGTTGTCGTATGCTAGCCTTCAGATCAGAAAAAGTCTGGACACATCCCTGATAGACACAGTCTTCCAGATTTGGATGGCCACACATCTTGAAATTACCTGGAGATGATCTAGTTATTATCGAAGTTTTGTCAAAGCAAATCTTTCACCTGTCAAGGGACATGTGTTGCCCCATTTTACATGAAAACAATAGTGTGAATACAGCTGTATTCTTTGAACACTAGAGTCGTGTTGCACACAGATGTCCTTGTAAAGTGCAGATGTCAGTGTATGCCTAACAGGCCTGCAAGATGACATCTCCTGGAAGAAAAATGGACAGATAATGAAGGCTCTTGTGAAACCACACCACAGAGTTACATAACTGGAGTGCAGTGAATGTTACTGCATATCAAGGTTCAGAGTAGAGCCCCGTATACAGCAGTTCTGTGCACTCACAGCACCATGTAGAGTAAAATGCGCCATGTCCCTCCAAATAATATTTCCTGGCCACATGTCTTCCATGTTCATTCATTACAAAAAATGAAGGGCAAAGTCATGGTGTTCTAGTGTATCTTTGGACTTTGTTTGGTGCACATTCTGAATCTTGTAGGGATGCCAATGTAAAAGGCACCACAGAATCTTTTGAACTATTGACCAGGGGAGAGAGACAATTCCCATGACACAGCTCAAACGCTGGCTGCATAATGTTAGGCATGTGCTGCACAATTAGTAGTAGCTACATCAAATTCATCAACTGCTATGGGAATGGATCGCCTGACTTTTCCTGCTGCACCACATAATTCATATGTTTCTTCCAATTTCTTGACCGTATTCTTTAACCAATTTTTCACCATGGGGCTCCTTCACAAATGTCTCTGCAATGGAGTGCTTCAATTGCTCCCAACCTGATTAAACAACTGTACCAGCAGTGTGCCAATTAATGGAGATACCTATAAAGTTTCAGTGTTCTGCAGTCTATACAGCCCACAATGCAACACTTGGAACACTGTTATTTTAGCTATAAGTACCTGATGTATACAGGATGAACCACCAAATATTTCACTGCAAATATTGTGGAAATGGGTGTGTGGATTTCACAGAATGGATTGATAGTCACGGGCTCATCTTGTTAGCCAATAAACAGATTGTAGTAGTACTTAGAAACTGTGTTTTATGTGCAAACATCAACTTTCTAAGTATTAACATTAACATTAACAAAATAAAAGTAGAGTAAATTAGAATGTCAGGGGAGTTGGTTGCAGTTCAATGCCTGCCAGCCATGTCAGTCATTTTAACCCAACAGTGTGACATACAAACACTGTAATACTGCAGTTTGGTATGTTTATTACACCTATGGCTTTCCTTAACTTGAAGATTGGTTTGAACACCACAGTTCTTTAGAACTGTCACATTTTGTACAATTTCTTTATTCTTAGTAAAATATGAGCAAGGCTTTATTTTTATTTCCATTTTGTCTAACTTTCTCTGATCTCTCAACTGACTTAGCCAGCTAATTATACAGGTACCTTCAGTTTAATATGGTCTCTGGGCTGTAGTGCTGCTTGCTATAATTTCACATATGCAGATCATTGTCAGAGGTGAAGGAAGTTGTAAGTGGCAAAAGCAATCTATAGAATGACTGAGAATTGAACCATTAATTGCTAGATGTGTATTGAGACACTTACCCATTTTGCACTAAGCCAAAAAAACTATTTCTATTTTATAACTCCCAAAAATGTAAGTAGCAGGTATGCAAGGGAGGGGGAGGACAGAGAATTAGTTGATTAATATATGTGTTAATTGTTGGTTACTGCTGATTACTGCTTTATTGTGAGTGAAATGTTAAAAAATATAGGAGAGAAAAAATATATGTAATTAGTAATTGTTATCTGCATAACAAGAAGCAATTAAGATGGGGAAAATGTGTTGTAACAAGATAGCTTCCATTATTAACATTTGTTCAGAAAATAGTTATGGAAGGACAAAGAAAGGAACAAAATAATTATAAGTAGCGTACACATATTTCATGATATGCCAATCCAGGAAATGGAATTTTCTTTTTGGAAAGAGGGGTAAACAAAGGAAATGATGTGCGAGTCCAGTTGTTAACTACAAACATCAACTAACAAGTTAGCTTAGTGGATAATATGCTGTTTAAATGTTCTAAACTGACAACTAATAAAACTTACTAAGTGTGTGTGCTGTGATATGAATTAAAAGGTGAAGGAAAATGGCTGGATACAAAACAAATCAAACAAATGATACATAAAAAATTAAAGACAAATATCAAAGAGATATGACAAGTGGCATCACATGCAAAGCAGTACCTTATCTGAGTAGAATCATATTAGATTTTGAGACCAGATCATGTTGTTTTTATTATTTTTTAAATGATTGCTATGGAGTAGCCTGTGTGGCTGAAATGTAACTAAACAGTGGCATTCCACCCAAGGTTAACAGGTTCAAGCAGTGGTTGTACGAGCAATTTCATCATCAAAATGGTAGGAGCAATTAAGTTTTTTTTATCTGCCAATTTCTGTACCTCATTTTAAATCCAAAACACCATCTTGATCGTAGGGTGTAAGGAAATCACTCATTGCCTGATGGTGAGGAATTCAAGTACAGCTGCTACTTAGGTGTAAGCTATGTGCCTGCCCTGTTGTTCTCAGGCTTTCCGTGTTCCTTTTCTCAAATTATTCAGGACAATGAAGAGGCAACAGAATGTTATCATACACTTATGATATGTATCTACTGTCACACAATGAGAGAAACAGAAATGTCTGTTATCAAGATGATCCTGCAGGATTACCAGTCCTCCTTCAAGCTTGCAAAACAAGTATTGACCCAAATCTTGATGTTATGATTGTTGTAAATTCTGTTGACATTTCCCATGTTGTTTTCCTCCTTAAGTTGTTGTTAAAACTGTGCAAGTGGTTGCTTTTCATTTCTAGTAAATTTGGTATTAGCCTTCAAACAATAGAAAATCTAGGATGGAATAACAATAATTTGAAATGAATAGATTACTTTTCACCACATAGTGTGGCAGACAGGCATATGGAAAAAAACACTGGGCTGCATGTGTGAATGTGCGCGAGTGTGCTTTGCCTTCATCCAATGAAGGGCTGATACTATCTAGCAGTCTTTTTTCAGTGTGTGTGTCTGCCAACCAACACCCTTCTATGTGGTGAGTAGCAATCTATCCATTTTATGATGTTGACATTAGCTTTCAATTGTATTACCAGGTGTACCGGTATGAAATGAGTGTTTTTTTGTGAAAATGAAACACTAATTTTGAATTGAGAAGTAAAAACATTTTGTTCAAAGTACTGACCATTGCTTTCTATACATTTTGACCACATTTCTGGCAATTTGTGGACACCACGCCAATAGAAATGTTCGTCTTTTGAAGCAAACCCATCAGACACCAAATTTTCGACTTCTTCGTAGGAATCGAAGTGTTCCTCACCCAATGCGTGTCCCTTTGATGAAATAAATGGTAGTCAGAAGGGGCCAAGTCTGTTGAATATGGCGGGTGGGGTAGCAGCTCCCAGCCAAGTGTTTTGATTGTATCCTGAACCAGTTTTGCTTTGTGTGCAGGTGCATTGTCGTGTAAAAAAATTACTTTTCCATGTCTTCTGGCCCATTCTGGTCTTTTTTCGATCAATGCATAGTTCAAATTGATCATTTGTTGTCTGTAGCGATTAGTATTCACAGTTTCACTGGGTTTTAGAAGCTCATGATACACCACACCTTTCTGATCCCACCAAACACAGAGCATTGTCTTCTTGCCGAATCGATCTGGTTTTGCAGTCGATGTTGATGGTTGTCCCGGATTAACCCATGATTTTTCCCATTTAGGATTCTTAAAATAAATCCATTTTTCATCACCAGTAACAATTAGATGCAAAATTGATTTTCTTTCATGTCTTTGAAGCAAAATTTGACAAATGGTTTTTCGGTTTTCCAACTGTCATTCATTCAATTCATATGGCACCCATTTTCCACACTTTTGGATCTTTACCATAGCTTTCAAACGGTCAGAAATTGTTTATTGTGCAACATTTAGCATTACTGCCATTTGCTTCTGACTGAAAGTATCATCTTCATCCAATATTGCTTGCAATTCGGCGCCTTCGAACTTTTTTGGTGGTCTTCCAGGTTCTTCATTTCTTACATCATAATCATTGTTTCTGAACCATTGAAACCATATTTTGCATGTTGCTTCTGATAGAGCATGATCACCATATGCCTCGACAAGCATTCTATGCGACTCTGCAGCTTTTTTTTTTTTCAAATGAAAACAAAAAATTAATGTTTTCCGCAAATCATCACTTTCTGGTACAAAATTCGACATTGTTAACACGATGAAAACATATGATGTTGTTTGTTCCATGACTTGATGTATACTAAATGTCTTTGACAGATGTCATACCAACCAAATAAAAAAAAAAAATTAAGGCTCGTTCACAAGAAATGTTACCTATTGACACATTTGTATCTTAACACTCATTTCATACAGGTACACCTCGTAAATAAACCATAGTGATGGGAAATGTAAATCAAAACAATAATTCACCATAATTGTATAATGTAAATGTTTTGCTGGGGTATGCATTTTTCACACATTCTTATGTGATTAAAATGCTAGATTATGAGAAAAATTGTAAATTTTGATACAAGTTTGAGTAATGAAAATAGAGGAAAATTTAGTTATAGTGTGCTTTGTGTCTCTCTACTTCAGCATAATTATTGCTTGCTTAGGCTAATTTCATTCATAAAATTCTTCAGTCAGTGGAAGCTCTTTATTTACAGTAACATCATTATTAATTCTGATCATACATAATATGCTCATTGCAACATGTCCTTCATCACAATCACTCATTGGAACTAGAGTTCTATTTTTAGTCTTACTACCTGTTGAGGATTAAACATAGGCAGACAAAGTATGAGTGAAACTTGAATGTTTCAGACATCCAACTAATATCTTAGACATAATTTGTTTCATGGATGTTGCAGATTAACAAAAGAAGAGGAAGAGAAAGAAACAGAAAACAACAGGTAATTTCAATTACATTAAGTTATTTTTGAAAATACATGCTATTGTAATGCCATGTAACTACTATTAATTTTTACATTCTTGATTTTTTTTTAAAAAATACATAGTTTCTGAAATACTTTGGAGCTGACAATTGTGTAACTTATTTCAACAAGTGTAATTTTCTACAAAATAATTGTAGATAAGTGTAATGATAAGAGTGAAGGAAAGTATTCTTTGTTGGTAATGATGAGATGTTTCATATTTGGTTTCATATTTGGTTATATTATCTGTACACATATTTTCCATTTACAAAAGTGACATCATTTTGTGGATTGACTGACTTATAATTTTCATTCTGAAATTGTCAGTGAAAAATATGTTCTCACATGATGATAACAAGACTGGAAAAATGTATATTTACAGGTGTAGAGGAAAACATTACGCTCTGAACATTGCTGAATGAAGACAACTCATACACAAATTCAGCCATGTCAGCCTTCTCCTTTCTTTTACTTGGTTATGTAGCCTCTCTTTTCTCCTCCCTTCAGTTTGAAGGAGCTTGCTTTTCACTCTGAGCGTATATAATTTTTGTAATGCAAGCAAAGCTTTTGTGCATACAGTAAATGTGTCCGTATGGAAAGATATATTGAACGAGACACAGAAAGAGCCATCATTTATGCATAACCATTCACTAAAAGAGTACAGTGTTTCATTATGAAATAGTATTCAAACTTAAAATAATGTTCCACCACTTTTACTTATTTTATTTGTATGTTTCTAAAGCTTCAGCAATAGAACTTCAATTAAAAACAGTTAGGCTTCCTAGGTATAATAGCACTTGTATCTTAATTATATGGGCCAGTTTTTGTTTGGAAGGAAGGCTAGGATCTGTCATCTTGCTGATAATGAGCCCATTGGAGACAGACCACCTGTTCATGGAGCACAAGGATGAGGAAGAAAATGGAGGAAAGCCCTTTTTAAAAAAACCATCCTTGTGTTCGTCTGGGATGATTTAAGAAACTATGAAAGAACTACATAGGGGAGACTGGATAGGGGTTTGAACCCTGCTCCTTGCGTTTATGTGGAATGGGATTCTATCCCTGACCAGTCATCTTAATATAGGCTTTTCATGGTTCCCATAAGTAAACTAAGGTGAATGGCCGAATGGTTTCTATGGAAAGGAAACAACGGACTTCTTTTTATGACCTGCCTCATCTGGGCTTATGCTCCGTATCTAATGACCTAGTCATTGACAGCACATTGAATTCTAATCTTCCATCCACTCTTCCTTTTGAAATAATGTGTAGATGTGTATAATGTCAAATGGAAATAAATTAATACATAATTTAGGCAAAAATACATGCGACTCAGCATCTCCACTGTATGGTGAGTAGCAACTACCCTTTTCGAATATTGTTATGATGTCATTGTTTATCATACTTTTATGAAATGTAAAAGTACAGCTGACACCAAGTAAAGGTTATTTTGAGTGCCACTAAGAATGGTTGTAATGGAGGTGGTACATCCTTGTGTTTCTGTGAATGGAGAATAATAAGGGCAATCATCAGAGTGATAGTTGGTATTTTTCCTAGTCACATGAAATCCCAGAAACAAACCTGATATTTTTCCACTGGTCCTTCAAATAAATCCCTTTTAAATGCTTTCTAGAAATTTTAGTACTAGTTTTTTTATGGAATTGGCAAACACGTAGAAGTTTGTTATACCTGGTCATGCCAGTTTAACAGACATGAATAATGTACCCACATATTTACTGTATTTGTTACTTAAAATGCATTTTTTTCTGTTTAGGATATGATTGATCAAATTGAGAACAAAGTGCGTGAACTAAGTACAGAAAGAAAGAAGAGGGAGGCTGCCCTATCTCAAGAGAAAGAAGAAATGCACATGAAACCTTATGGGTAGTGTACTGGTACCAGAGTGGAGGGCTGATATTTCATAAATCAGAAATTTTATGACTGTTTGCTTTCAATGTATTACATAACAGTCTGCGTGCTGCCATCATTTTAGCACTTGTTTTCAATCAGTTACATGATTTTCTGTGTATCTCATCAGATACCATTTCTCTATTCATCTGTAAAAATAATTGCAACATATTTCTTAAAGTAAGTACTCATTTTCTGAGATGTTTCAAGTTCCTGGTTTATGTTATATATGAATACTTTGCAAAAATCAGTGCTTTATTTGAACTTAATCTCCGATTTTCCTATAGAACAGAAGGCATTCAGGGGAACTACAGTATCTGCCTCATTTGCAGTAGCAATTAACCTCTTCTAGCATATCATCATCATCATCTTCATTATATATATAAATGTGCCAACAGACAATTTACAGTTGAAATTGGTCCTCAATGATGACTTATTCCTTGTGTTTCCTCTAGCAAGGTATTTCTTCACTCAGATCAGTCAATATACCATATCTTATATCTCTTGTCTTTTTTTTTTTCTACTATTTTTCCTTCAGTGATAATTATCATCATGTACCCCTACAATTGTAGCCAACCAACAATTTTGGGATCAGACTGATGCTTGAGCTATGAACCTCCTGTGTATACCTAGGAGAAGGTGCCTGTCCAATCTGCAACACTAGGATTGTGGGCAATAGTTACAATACCACGTAGCTATTGCTTTGCCAGGATATTGCTGATGATGAGAGCCTGGAATCAGAGTGAGTGGCATCAGGGTGAATGTTCTGCAATGAAACAGATAAAACGATCACACAGTGGTGCATACACTGAAGCTGCTGTCTCATTAGACTGGGATAAACACATTAATACATATAATTACAATTGCGTGATCTTCCCATCCTCATCAACTACCAACTCAGTGGGAAGAGAGCCAAGTGAAAACTGGAGTCATGTAATTTGTCCAGTGCCTGGCTCATTCAAAGACTGATGAATAATTTGTTATGACTACGAAACATTAAGATATGTTTGGTGAATTTTCACCTATAGAGAAGCTGAAGAGTAGCTCTCTATTAATCTCAGAGATACTTTAATCTTGCAGTGAATGAGGAGACGTACCAAATTCATTTACTTCTCACAGAAGATTGAAAATGTTCAGGGGCTCATATTTCATTGGAATTTAACAAAACAAACCAATAAGGATTTGCACAATGACTTAAGAGTGCTGATGTATTCACTGTGTTCCTTGGGTCCAGTGAGAATGAAGAATAATAGAGTAGGTACAGGCATCTTTATTGTTGTCTTTGAGATGAATAGCCTTCATGAAAAGTCAAGGTAATAGTATACTGATGTTACGTTAAACACTACAAGTCTCCACCTGTGAAGTACTTCAAGTGCCCAAGGTTTCTGCATATGTCATCTTACTGCACCAACAATCCTATCTGAGGGAAGTGAGGAAGGGCAACACACAAAGGAATGTCATGTGAACAGAATATGTATGAATGGTCCAGAATAACGCTTCTGTAATTTTCGAACCTGCAATGTATTCGAAAAAGAGAAGAAGAATTTAAAACACTTGACCACCTGTCATATAAAGGTGCTAGAAAGAAATATGGAAGACTCCACCCAGTTTATATGGTGTCATGCTTCATGGGGCCAGTTATAAAACATTCACTATATACTACTCTGAAAAAACATTTTCTATGCCAAACCAAAGCCACCCAATGAGCGAGACTGCCAACCTAAGGAAAAAGTTATCTCCCTATCCTCTCCTTTCCTCACCCTTCAGCCCCCAAACATCCAGCAATAGTCAAACCTTTCTCAACCCTGTACCTTATCCAGCATCTCCAGGAAAGCAAACACCTACCACAGTACTCTATGCTGAGAATGAAGCATATCTGTGACCTGGCATCAACTAGTGACAGGAAGAATCACTGGCTGCAGGGTGCAGAGTAGTTGACTCATCTGTGTTCCTAAAAGCTTCCAGGAACTAAAGCTTCATAGGGAAAACAAGAAAAACCCAAAGGTGAAACATGACTTGGTAGACCTAGCTGTCCCTTATCCCACTCCACTCATGTATGAGGCTATGAATATAGAAGGCATGTCACCTCACATGCAGATGTAACTTGAATGTCAGTTGACACTCTCCCAAGAAGCTTAAGGTAAAACTTCTTTTTCAGTGTTAGAACAGTAGAACTGTAATGTCCTTAACTGCCACCTAGATGAGCCCCCCATACTGAACACTACTTATCCTGTTGTGTTTGTTGCAGCACAAGGAACTAGGCATTTATATCATCACTAAGCATCTTTAAGAATAGTGCTAATGTTAACAGATCATCTGCAGGTTTTGTACATTGGTACATTCTGATATCTTTGTGGAGCAAGTACTCCTAAACACCATAGTGGAAGCAGCTGCAGTCCATGTTCAGATTATCAACAGTGTACCAATATGGAGATTAATCCCAAGATATAATGTGCCCATGCAACACCTTCCCCCAGCCTTCTTGCTAGTTAAGGTATTTAATGCTCACAATCCAGTGTGGGGTAGTGCAAATAAGTCCAGAAGGGGTCAGATTGTAGAAAAAGTACAGAACTCATTGTGTACATACTCGGTACTGGAGCCGTAATTCATTACAGCACAGCTCAAGGCATGTAAGAGGTGGAATCCAAAATTTTCAGGACTGGTGGTGCTATCTGGAAAGTAGGAGTAGGGGTAGTAGATCTTTGCACCACTAGGTGGCGAGAGCTGCATATCTGATGAGTCAGTGTGCCGAGTGGCATTCAGCTGGGAGGATGTGTTTGGTGTGTGTTGATTTTACAGTGTGTTGAAGTGTCCACAGTGATTTCCATATTACTCTGTGTTTGGTGTGTGTTGATTTTACAGTGTGTTGAAGTGTGCGCGGACCTTCATCAGAATGCATCTGATGATCCAACCTTCTTGTCACGGGTTACCACCAGCGACAAGAACTGGATTTACGGTTATGACCCAGAGACAAAGCAACAATCGTCCCAGTGGAAGAGCCCAGGCTCTCCAAGACCAAAAACAGCATGACAGTTGAAGAGCAAAGTGAAGAGCATGATCATCATTTTCTTTGATACCAAGGGAATTGTACACAAAGAATTTGTCCCACCCAACCAAACAGTGAATTCCATGTACTACTGTGATGTTTTGTGATGGATCTGTGAAAATTTGCGGCGATGACGGCCCGAACTTTGGCATCAAGGGAACTGGCTGCTGCATCACGACAAGGTGTCCTGTTACACGTTCTTGCTGACCAGGACCTTTTCGGCAAAAAACAATATGGCAGTTGTACCCCACCCATTGTACTTGCCAGAATTGGCACCTTGTGACTTCGCGCTATTTCCAAAACTGAAACTCAAGTTGAAAGGCTGTCGGTTCAACACTCCAGAGAGGATTCAAGAAGCATCGCTGGTGGTGATAAACACCCTCAAAGAACAGGACTTCCAGAAAACGTTTGACCAGTGGCAGAAGTGCTGGGACTGGTGTGTGCATGCTGATGGGAACTACTTTGAGGGTGACTGTGACCATTAGTCCAAAGGTAAGGTTTTCAACAGATGGCAGCACCAGTCCTGAAAATTTTGGATAACACCTTGTACATATGACAGTGTGTGAGACAAACCTGACTTACACATTCCAGTGGAACAGCTCTATAACCTATGTTATAGCCATTATTTTCCGTTATTCTCTCCCTTCTAATTACTAACAATAAAACCAGGTGGTCAGCTTTCAGTGTCAAAGTAGTATTTGAAGTTAAGCAAAAGAATGTAAACAATCATACACACTACAGAAGCAAGAATACCATGCTCGTCAGGGTAGCTCCATTGGGAACTTGTTTCACAATGGTCAGAAGAGATTGTTGAAACCAACAAACTGGGCATGTGCGTGCTTTAATGGTTTATGGGCCATCCTTCCTTGGCAGACCTAATTACCATTAAAATATTCTATGTGAAGGCTCACTTTTTAATAAGAAAGGGAAAAAAGAAATCTTGGGAACAGTAAAAGTCATCAATCATGAGCCCACATGTCATCTTCATATGTACGGGCTAAACCGCAACCGAGATTACTTCGAAACCTCCATCCAAAACGTATCTCTCTGACTGTTTTGTGTCTGAGTCAGAACATTCATCAGCATGAAATTGGAGTTATCCTATGTCTTCTGCCTACATTACTGGTCCACATCAGTGATTGCAGCCAAATTCTAGCTCCAGGGAGCCATTTCAAAACCTTGAGATTGGGTCCTGTATGGTGGTTCCAATTCTCCTCTCTAAATATCCACATCATGCACTTCCTGCACACCTTAGAATATGCACCTGCATCTCAAATTTTACCTAGCTAATCGAGTATTAAACGTGATTGAGCTGTTTCACTTCGTAGGTTTTATTTTGGTTGAGAAGTTAACATTGTTACCATACAAACACCAGTTAAAAGTTCACAGTGGGAAAAGATTCAACACACTGATTCCTCATTGGTACATTTAGGGAAGCTGATTGTACATTCTTTTATGATTCTGTGAATCCTTAGTACAAGGTGGGCAAAATAAAATTGTCCCAGAAAATACACTGACAGAAAAAATCTCTAAACCAAAAAATAATTAATATAGATTAATGAAATTTTGATTTAAGTGATTAACATTGCAAGATCATAGGTTAATGAAAGCTTGAGACAACAATCACAAATGTGAAATGGTGGTACATTAATAACATGTGTAACCGCCAGAATATTACATACAAGCATGCAAATGGGCATGCATTGAGGTATCAGATGTTAAGTTTATGGGGTGGAGATCCATGCCTGTTGCACTTCATCAGTCAGTATAGAGATGGTTAATATTGTTTGTGGATGATGCTTGAGTTGCATTCTGATGATGACCGCGGGACTGCTACGGTCGCAGGTTCGAATCCTGCCTCGGGCATGGGTGTGTGTGATGTCCTTAGGTTAGTTAGGTTTAAGTAGTTCTAAGTTCTAGGGGACTTATGACCTAAGATGTTGAGTCCCATAGTGCTCAGAGCCATTTGAGCCATTTTGAACCTTCTGATGATGTCCACTATGTGTTCGATTTGGAGACAGATCTGGTGATTGAGCAGTCCAAGGCGACATGTCAACACTCTATAGAGCATATTGGATTACAACAGAGGTATGTTGGCAAGTGTTATCCTGTGGGAAAACACCAGCTGGAATGCTGTTCATGAATGTCAGCATAGCAGGTCGAATCATCAGACAGAAGTACAGTTTTGCAGTCAGAATGCACGGGATAACCACGAGAGTGCTTCTGCTGTCATAAGAAATCACACCCCAGACCATAACTCCATGTGTATGTCCAGTGTGTCTATCACACAGTCAGGCTGCAGCCCATCAACTGACCTCCTCCTAACCAACACACAGCCGTTAGCAGCACCGAGGCAGAACCGGCTTTCATCAGAAAATGGAAAAGATCTCCACTCTGGCCTCCAAGAGCTCTTGCTTGACGCCACTGAAGTCACAAATGATGATGGTTTGGGGTCGGTGGAATGCAAGCTATGGGTTGTCTGTCTTGGAGCTGTCTTTAAAGTAACCCATTTGTAATAGTTCTTTGTGTCTTTGTGGTGCCAAATGCTGCTCAAATTGCTGCTGCAGATGTAGTACAATGCACCAGAGCCATACACCAAATGTGATGGTTTTCCGTCTCAGTGCCTCATGACCATCCAGAGCTCAGTCTTCTTATGACTGTACGTTCTTGTGACCACTGCTGCCAGAAATCATATACAGTGGTCTACATTCCTGCCAAGTCTTTCTGCAATATCCAAGAAGGAACATCCAGCTGCTAGTAACCCTGTTACATGATGTCATTCAAACTGTGAGGAGTTGACAATGGCATCTTTGTCACCTCAAAGGTGTTCTTGACTAACATCAACTCACCATGTCCAGTCTCAGAGGTAATTAACGCTCATGACCATTACAGTGTGTATTTAATGGAAACCTGATATGTAACCTCATGGTGGTGCTACTAGAACTGCTCTTATGTGACTGCTGCAAAATTTGAAATGACATCATCTTTCAGATGTAAAAACACTTTTAAGGTACACAGCTTCTTCTTGATGTTGCAAAAAAATTTCTGTCAGTGTATTTATAAGACTAATGTGGAATTGACCCTTGCTAACGAACAGGAGAACTGCCCATCACAGAAAATAAATAACTGTTTGGATATTTTCCGCAAGACAGAGCAGCATCTCACAATATTTGGTGATGAGAGGGCAACAAGCAGAGGCTGTGCAATCTATTGATCACCTCAATTGCCTGATCTCTCTCTCTCTGTGATTTTTACCTATGGGGAAAGTTGTGGGTCAGGATTATTCCTCACACAGTGGAAGAGTTACAATGTAACATTAAACACTATTGCTACTATCCCTCAGTCAGAGGTGCTACTTGGTATCCCACAATTTGAAACATTGAACTCATCCCTGCATCAGTGTCATGGTGGCCATTTCCAAAATCTTTTTTGTTCATTAACAGGTGTCAGTATTATTGTAAATATTTATGGGGCCAGTTTTATTTTGGCCGCTCCATTATCCTCTTTAGATTATGGATGCATGACACTTGGAAACATACACCACTTGCATTAAACTCACTACAATGTGTACACTGTAGTGTATCCATCCAAAACCCAAGTGGTTCTGGTTGGTCATTCTATGCTTATAGTCCAGAATATTAGAAATTTGTACCATCTTTTACCCGGAATTGAACAAATATCGAATTCCCTCCCTATGCACCTGACTAATTTAGTATGATTAAGGAATTGACTCAACTTCTCTCTCTCTCTCTCTCTCTCTCTCTCTCTCTCTGTGTGTGTGTGTGTGTGTGTGTGTGTGTGTGTATGTGTGAGGTTATGGTTTGGAGGTGGGGAGGGAGATTCACGGTGGCCCATGTATTGACTATGTTCCATGGCTAACCCAAGGAGAGAACTGATGCTGAATGCCTCTCTACCCTTGACACTGGTAAATAATAGAATAACTGCTAGAAGAGTTCTAAGATTCAGAAGAGAATGTGGATTTTACCATAAATTTTGATAATCATATCAGCTTTATGTTGATGTGTGGAGTGAATGTTGAGGGAGAGCCTCTCACTTCAGTAAGTACTGTTAGGGGCTTGTACATATATGTCTTCATCAATACTGTGCAAACCACCATGAGGTGCATGTGTTCTACCTCCACACTGATATATCCAACAAATTATTTTAGTCTTTCTAAGCATTTAATTCTTCTAGCACCAGCAAATATTCTCTGTATTCTTTTCTTAATTTAAGCCTAACTGACATCAGTATTTTCCCAAGTGTCTTCTCAGATTTAAGTTGTACAACAGAAGACAACAGTCTCCTTCGGAAATTTCATCAAGCGGACACTATTTCCAGTATAAGAAAGGACATACTTAGGGAAAAATTCTGTCAACACTAATAAAACTTTCAACAGTTGCTGGGTTTCAGGTGAACAAAATTAGCAGGTGGGCTCCACCTTCTCTTCACATGTGGATGTACCCTCACTGTTCACAATATGACTGAGGAATTTCACTTCCTGACAAGCAGACCTTCAATTCCCTATCGGGAAGAGCATGCAAGCACATGAAACTGCTTGTAACACTTCTCACAGAGCTACTCAGTGCTTTCAAAAACTATTTGGGGAGATTGCAACGTCATCAATGTACAAGGTGACTTGTCTAGAGAGATCCCAATCCAAGGCAGCATCCAGTGTGTGTACAAACATTACATCAGTTAGATTTAACTCAAATGACAGCACAGTATGTTCACAACTCTTGTCATTGGCTAAGGACACTATATTTTTCCTGGATTTCTCAGATTTTGGAATGTTAATACAAAACAGTCATATCAAACATGGAAAAGAATTTTGCTCCCTGAAAGTGAGTCAGAAGGTCTTTAACTGCTTCTGGTTAGTCTCAAACAATGGAAAATCCATGATGGAATGTAACACTATTATGAGAAGGAAAGTTGCCACTCACCATATAGCGGAGATGCTGAGTAGCAGATAGGCTCAACAAAAAGACTCTCACAACTAAAGCTTTTGACTATTAAGGCCTTCGTCAACAATAGGCAGACACACACACATGGCTGCAGTCTCAGGCAACTGAAACCACACTGCGAGCAGCAGCACCAGTGCATGATGGGAGTGGCGGCTGGGTGGAGGTAAGGAGGAGTCTGGAGTGGGGAGGGGGAGGGATAGTATGGTGGATGTGGCAGACAGCAAAGTGCTGCAGCACCCAGTCACCACTCCCATCATGCAGTGGTGCTGCTGCTTGCAGTGTGGTTTCAGTTGCCCGAGACTGAAATCGTATGTGTGAGTTGCATTTGCATGTGTGTGTGTGTGTGTGTGTGTGTGTGTGTGTGTGTGTGTGTGTGTGTGTGTGTGTGTGTGTATGTTCTTATGTCTGTCGATTGTTGACGAAGGCCTTAATGGATGACAGTCTTTTCATTGTGCCTATCTGTGACTCAGCACCTCCACTATATGGTGGGTAGCAACTTTTTTTCTCACAGTCTGGTTAGTCTTGTTCAGTTATCAGAAACTAATTTAGGTGGCAGGCATGTAACACTAACTATGCCCCTCTTCATGTTTTGTTTGCAGAGGGAAATAAATTATTGAAAGTATTCCTTAATCTGTTTATTACAGGCCACGTGATCATTTTGTTTATCCTATCCTTCACCGTGTCATAGGGGACTGAAAAATATGTGTGCCATGCAGAATTAGCCGAGCGGTCTAAGGTGCTGCAGTCATG
Organism: Schistocerca serialis cubense; assembly: GCF_023864345.2. Taxonomy (NCBI): domain Eukaryota; kingdom Metazoa; phylum Arthropoda; class Insecta; order Orthoptera; family Acrididae; genus Schistocerca; species Schistocerca serialis. The sequence continues at coordinate 252,715,934 of NC_064645.1, read as the reverse complement.
GACTGTGCGGCTGGTCCCAGTGGAGGTTCGAGTCCTCCCTCGGGCATGGGTGTGTGTGTTTGTCCTTAGGATAATTTAGGTTAAGTAGTGTGTAAGCTTAGGGACTGATGACCTTAGCAGTTAAGTCACATAAGATTTTACACACATTTGAACATTTGTTTGAAAAATTTATTTGATTTCCTTTATTCAAAGGTAACAAGCGTATGTCAGTAGTCTCCCTGGTCTGTCCTGAAAGACTGCTGCATATGGACATAACTTTTAGCGCAACTGTGACTGCTGCTTGGGACTCAAACAGATCTCTTCATGAATTTGTTTCTCCAATTCCCACTCCCACAAGAGTGAGGGCTGCTGAGCCTGTCTCTTTCTCTGTCTGCAAGCAATCCGGATGGCCATGTACTTGTCCTTGTACCCCAAATGCGGGTGAGGACAGTCATAAAACCAGCATTGTAGGGAGCCTTCCCCTTTCCAAGTGTGCATTCAGAGCTCTGTAAAAAAGGCAGTCCTAGCCTTCTCACATGTATCATAATGCCAACTTCCCCTCTGTCACAATGATGACCATAAAAATGGGTGCAGATAGTTGCCACAGTGCATGGGCCATCAAAAATAAAGTAACAGAGATAACCGCTGTGACGAAGCATGCTGGGATATTTTTACTTCCTCTCTTGTTTTGCCATCTGCCTTCTTAAGTTTGTTTTTTCACTTTTAACTAATTAATGTTAACATACATGAGCATAATCTGCATTTTCATAAAAGATAAAGATTGGTCTTCAATTTTAAAGAACATAATACCAGATCTAATTTTGTGCTTAGTTTTAGGTATGTAATTGATTTTCTAATTTATTTTGACTATTCCTAGTTAGTATCTTTCATTATAGGGCAAAATCAGTAATTGTTTTGTAACTTAAATTCTATTGTTGACATATAAACAAATATAAATTCTGTAAATTGTAAACATTTGGAAGACGAAATGCTAGTATTATTAACCCTTTGCACTCAGTAAGGCACACAGGGCTGCTCTGTGCGCTCTTATTTAAATTGCCGCCGCCTGGGCGGCCGTGCACCGCAGAGATTTGCGCGGATCTGTTTGTGGAAACAATGTGGCTTTTACAGTACAAAACTTTCCATTGTGTGGTATTTTTTGAAACACTCTTCAGGGTGGAGAGCTGGGTTTCGTGAGCATGTTTTGCAGTAATACACAGTTTCACGCCTGCCACCTTTCTTTTTTCTGTCTGAGCACACTGCACAATCCTTATGCTTGTTCCCAGGAAGCTTGTTGATAATGTGCAACTTTCCATTGAAGCATTCCTCGTCATCAGAAGTTGAACGACGTCCTCGTTTCTGTCCTTGAGTTCTTTCTTCGGCAACTAATCCTCGTATAACACTTTTACGGAATGCTTTGTGAGACGGTATTGTCAAGTTGTTTTTCTCACAGTGGTTCTTGTATTTACAAGTCCTACCTCCAACAGCCAGAAGTATAGTTTTCGCCACCACTTGAGTCTTTTCATTAGAAAACTGTAACTGGAAATAAAATGGTCAGATTGATCAACTCCACCCATCTTTGAAGTATAATCAATAATCACATTTGGTTTCTTTATTTCTTCCCTTTCCTTTCTGTTTCTCCTTTCTATAAGTGACACTGAGTTATTGGCTTTTGTAGAAAGCATGAGAACTGTTCGTTTATCTTGCCATGCCAGAACTATCATTTTGTTGTTGCAGAGGCATTTTATTTCTTGCTTCCTTAGATGCAGAGCTCCTTTCTTGATTGCAGCTGGAAGGTTTTTGCGATTGGCCTGAATCGTTCCTGTGAGATGCATGTTCTGTTTCAACAGCTCATCAACTAATGCAACACTTGTATAAAAACGGTCAGTGTGCAAATGATACCCTGATTGCCCTGTAGCATTTCTGATATTAGCTAGCAGCTGAAGAACTATTCTCTCAGAGAAATTGAAGTGTGGACAAATCAATGACTCAGTTGTTACAGCGCCAAAATAGGGTATCAAACTGCAGATATAACCATTTGATGAATTCGAAATTACATAAACTCTGAGTCCCCATTTTGTTGGTTTTTGAGGATTGTACATTTTGAATAATACACGACCCTTGAATGATACTGTAGATTCGTCAGCAGCTAACTACTGATATGGTCGATAAATTTCGAGAAACATGCCAGACAAGTAATTCAGTACATTTGTCACTTTACTCAGACGTGACTGAACCTGACTGTTGACATGTGTAGCACTCGTTGGATTAGAAACATGAAGTGCCCAGAAAATTTGCATAAAGCGTTGGTGACTAAAACAGTGTGGAAAGAAGTTGAATGATTGTAACCATTCTCTTGAAAAGAAGTCCTGCAAGTTCTTACACTTTTGTAATGCTATATTCAATAGCACACCACGGAAGCATTTCATTTCTTCCATGGTAACATTTCTCCAGTCCCACTATGCAGAATGTTGTGGAAGTGGTGTCACTTTACGTATTTTTGATGTAGCATACCTATTCGTTTCATCTGCTATTTGTTGAAATAGGTTATCTGTAAAAATTAATTGAAAGAATCCTACGGGCGATGATTGAACAGAACTACTTTATGTCATAAAACCACACTTTGATTCATCAAAAGGAAAATCTGTGAAGTCAGTGTCAGTGTCGCTCCACATTCACCACGAATCCTCTGCTGAATCACTAGAAACATGCACATTGTCACTGTTTTCTTCGTCATTGTCACTCGAATTGTTTTGAAATGAATCACTATCATAATCAAAACCATTTCCACTCTCGTTTTCACTTAGAGATTGCTCTAAAAGATCTAAAATCTCTTCCTCAGAAAGGACTGTACGTGAAGAACTAGCCATTTTGAGCACGTGGACTTGAACGTAATAATTACAATCTTTGACTTAACACAGCTGCTACTGTTCAACACTGAGTTAACACTAGTTCACCTAGATGTCAGCACATTGCAGCAATAATGCCTAGTAGACTCAAAATACGTCTGAGAGCTTTGAAAAGTCGTGTCGAATGAGGCTAGACATCGGAGCGGAAAACAAATTCCGCAATGTCGAGTGGCACTCGACAGTGGAGCGGAAAGGGTTAAAGTATCTATTTGGCTCTAGTCAGAAACATGTTAGCAGAACCAGCCCTTAATTAATTCCAAAGTAATTAAAAGTTTTGTGAAAAGTATTGTTTGTGTAATGATATTTGTTAATTCTGTGATTTAAACAAATAATTCAGCCTAACTCTTGCAGAAGAAGAAACTGTTAAAAAGAACCACTTTTTTATGTATTCAGTTAATTTAATGAGTTAAGTTTTAATTGTAATTTCTGTAAATTTAACTTCAAACAATGTGTAGTTTCAGTTCCCATTATTATGAAGATATATAAGGGCTCGAATTTTGGTCCTGAGACAGTCAGTCCATGGCCGAGTTTCAGATGAGAAATGTGTTGGTTAGAACAACAATAATGCTTCAACTTAACTGTGAAATAAGTGTTACACAATTAGGCCATGCGGCAAGACAGTGACAATGTCTGGTCCATATGTACCTTTTTATTTTTCAAGAAATGTGAACTATGTGGTTAGGCTTTTACTGCTTGTAGATGATCAACAAGAAATTATTGTAGCAGTATGCGGTCGTTCACATGCAACCTTTTAATGAGGCTTATTGAAAGTTAAACAATAGTGCACTGGCCATATAACTGAGTATTATTGGGGGGGATTGTGAGCAGTGAAAGTAAAGTACTGTAAAACACAAATGTGCACCTTGTTGGCTACACCATTTACAGTAGACATCCCCTAGTTTTTCAGCAAGTGCATTGACACCGAGGACAGTCAATGAAGAAATAAAGCAGGCAGAACCCCTACACTGTGATCTGTAGTACCAAAACATTGTAGTTCTTTGCAGGGGCTGTGGTATGCATACTCCATCAGATGACTCACATTGCAACATCTGCGGGTGGATATTGTTGGCAGCTCCTCTCCCTTCAAGATCATTGGACACAGGAAGCAGGAGTAACTCGACTGTGTTTATCAGTTTCTCTCAGTCATGTCTGGAACAGAGGCTTTCGCAGCAGGCGGCATGTACTCCACCATATTTTGTGTGATCTGTCACCAGTGGTAGACTTTCATTTCTTATGCCTTGCATTTTCAATTTGCACTTGTTACATTCCAATCTGCCTAGTTTGACAAGCAGTAATTGGCATTGCCGCTTTTTTCTGACTGGTTATTCTACCTACCAGATCTGTCCATAGTCTGATGATGGAGTGTTTGTGATCTGTTTTTTGTGGCATGTTTGCCCATAGTTTATGATATTCCATTCTATGTACTTCTTCTGTTGTCTAACACAAACAGAATGTCTGAAGATTGCTCAGTTCTTACTATCAGTACAGTCAGCAGCTGTCTTCTTGCTCACTCAGACATTCTATGATAGATAACCAGAATCATATCTCCTGAATCTGTCAGCATACTGTGAAAACCTTGCACCCTGAGAGTTTCACCATTAGCAGTGTATGCTGTGCTGATTGTAAGAGCATATCTAACTGTCTGCTAATGTGCCCAATTCAGATATCATGCCCAGAACTCTCTGCTCAACTATAGAAAATCCTGAAAAGACCTGCTGCTGATATGCCATCACAGGCTCACTTCAGGTATCGAATGCTGACTGAACATGTTCAGTCACTGATGGGAACTTACATGAATCAGCTAAAACCAAACACCAAAATTGTTGAGAGAATCAACTGGGTGGGTCTTGGAACTCATTCACTCTAGCTTCTCCCTAGAAGCTGAGGGAATGTTTAGGTATGGACATCATTTACAACATTAAAGTGTGAAATTTCCTCCTGTTCAGAAGGTTGTTGTTCAAGATTGCTGGAACTGCCATAATCTTTCTGTTGAAGTAATTTATCTCGATTGATTCTATTCCCTATGTATAAATCTATGTGTACATCTACATACATACTTTGCAAGTCATCATATAGTGCATGGTGGAGTGGACCTTGTACCACTAGTAGTCATTTTATTTCCAGTTCCATTCACAAATGGAGTGGAGAAAAAACAACTGTCTAAATGCCTCCATATGAGCCATAATTTCTCTTTCTTATCTTCAGTGTCATTATGCAAACTGTGCATGAGTGGCAGTAGAATCATTCTGCAGTCAGCCTCAAATGATCTCTAAATTTTCTCTTTAGTACCTCATGACAAGAACATAGGTTTTCTTTGAGGGATTCTTATTTGAGCTCACAAAGCATCTCCATTTGTGTGCTGATTCAAGCTGATGGTAACAAATCTAACAGCATGCGTCCGAATTATTTCAATATCTTTCTGTAATCAGGCCTGTTGGAAATCCCACACACTCGAGCACTACTCAAGACTGGGTCCTACTAGGGTTCTGTGTGCAGTCTCCTTTATAGATCAGTTACACTTTTCTAAGATTCTTCCAAAAAACCAAAGTTAACCATTCATCTTCCCTACTACCATCCTTAGGTGATCATTCCATTTCATACTGCTTGCATTGCTATGCCTAGATATTTCATTGGCATGATTGTGTCAAGCAGCACATTGCTAATGCTATATTCAATTAGTGCAGTAGTGTTTTTCCTACTCATTTGCAGTAACTTACATTTTTGTACATTTAGAGCAAGTTGCCATTTGTCACACCATTTAGAAATTCTGTCCAAGTCTTCTTGTATCCTGCTACAGTCACCTAATAATGACATCTTCCTGTACAAAAAAGCATCATCAGCAAACAGTTGCAAACAGCTGCTGGGCTTGTCTGTCAGATAATTTATGTATATAGAGAATAAGAGCAGTGCTTTCACACTTCCCTTTGACAGTCCTGTCAGTCCCATTGTCCCTTATGAACTTTTGCTGTCAAGGATGACAAACTGGATTTTATTACTTAAGAAGTCTTTTGAGGCACTCACACATTTGGGGACCCAAAGCATATGCTCAGACCTTCATTAACAGTCTGGATTGGGGCACTGTGTCAGATTATTTTTGGAAACTTAGGAACCTGGAACCTGGAACTCTAGGAACCTGTCTGTTGCCCTCCATCCATGGTTTGCAGGATACCACGTGAGGTAAGGGCAATTTGAGTTTCACATGAGTGATGCTTTTTAAATTCTTGCTGAATTTGTGGATAGAAGCTTCTATGTTTCAAGGTAATTTGTTATATTTGAACTCAGAAGTCTGCAGCAAACGAATATTATGGATATTGGTCTGCAATTATGGAGGTCCATTCTTTTACCCTTGTTGTATACAGGAATCTGTGCTTTTTCTCAGTTATTTAGGACTTTGCACTGGGCGAGAGATTCATGATAAATGCAACCTAAGGAAGGGGCCAATGCCATAGAGTATTCTCTGTAAAATTGAATTGGGATTCCATCCAGACCTGGTGACTTATTTGTTTTCAACTCTTCCATCTGCTTCTCTATGCCAGGGATGTCTGTTGCTATGTCCTCTATATGAGAATCTGTGTAATGGTCAAATGATAGCACGTTTTAATGATCCTCTTGAGTGAATGCTTTCTTAAACACAAAATTTGGAACTTTAGCTTTCCTTTTCTCTGTATTTACTGTCAATATACTCACTAACATTCTTCTCCTTGCTCCATGTCATACATTGATACCCCTGGGCTGTGATAGGTGGAGCTATGTGCAGTATCCAAAACGTTTGGAGAAAAAAGAAATGGAGATGAGAGAAAACATCCTTGAAAAATGTAATTCATCACAGCCAGTCATCTGTAAAGGAGTCAACTAATTCTGCCTTCAAATTCAAGGCCATGTTAACATTACATCAAGGAAAGCCTTCAATTATTCTAACAAAACATCTCTCCGTGAGTACCAAATTGACTGTTTTGTAAGTGGAGTGACTTTTGGTATCTTTTCTTTAACATACATATTTATAGTATTCACAGTTTCACTAATAAAACTGTCAGTGAAGAAGAGTTGGGTATATTAAAGTCAGAAATTGGTCAAACACCATGCTGAATGGTGAAACCTTCCAGTATGATAAAAAAGGGAAACTTCATGAGATCACTGTGGCTATCACAATAAACCTTCCAGGTTTTTCCTACAGATTGTGTCTCTTTTTCCACTCCACCAGTAGATTCTGATCCACTAGAACTGATAACACTGCATGTGGTGGACATTTCTTCCCAATCATGTTCATCACTAAATTCTCGTTCGTCCTCAATGTCTTCAAGAAGCCACCTGGCAATGTCATAATCACTCATACATTTTCTACCTGCATTTATCCTACTAGAAACATACAAGCGCAACATACTTTGAGTGGTCAAATCTATATACTATGTGCTCCCATCCTTGCTAATTGAGCTGTAGTCAGAAACCTCTGTCAAATTGTGTCAACAGTCTCTGGGTTGTGGCCAGCTGTTTTGTTTTAAATATAATGTAGGGCAATTTATAATTCAGGAGAGGAGCATTAAATGATGGGTAGGTATGTTTGTCTCAATAGAATCACATGAGAGAAGTAATATAATGAAATGGTGGGATACTATTGATGGTGACTGTTGGATCTAATGCACAAATTGTAGCATTGCCTCATACCTGAAAGGTCTTCTTCTCTCCTTGATCATGGAGGAAACAGAGAATGAAATCTATAGCAGGTATTTCACCTAGAATGTGTTGCAGAACTAGGAACACTGGGAAAACCACAGACAAGTAACAAAGAGGAAGAGAACCTTTTTTGTCACCCTTTGCTCAGAAATGGCCATGAGAGAGAGTGGCTGATGCAGCCAGAAAGCAATACAAAGGGACACACATCCTCTGTTCCTTGGCTCACTGTACCACCAACATCCAGAGGACCAGCAAAACAGCTGATGACAACACCCCTAGTGTGATAACTTGCTGAATATGAGATAGTGCATATCAAAGCGGATGGAAATTATGTGCATTTCATTCCATGATAAGAGGTTAGTGAGTGTGTTGAGTACATTATTTGGTCCTCAAACCCAATTTCTCGCTGGTTGTAGGAAGAAAGAGTCTATACATTTTCTGAAAACCACTATTACTGTGGAATACTTGAAGTTTATGGTTGGAGTGGACAGGGCTGATCAGTAATGTGCTTGCTGTGGTTTTACAAGACAGTCATGCAAGTGCTGGAAAAAACTTTTCGTCTGCCTGACTGAAATTGCTGTGGTGAACAGTTATATTCCTTACTCAATAGACAAAAACAAATGGGGAGAGTGGCTGCAGAGTCATCTTTCCTATAGAAGAAATATATTTGGACATTTAGTCAGCCAGGTGAGAGATACAGATTCAAAAGAAGAGAGAAAGACGATCGTCGTCTGACACTGAGGAGAGGCTAAATGGGAAGATGCATTTTGTAATGGGGGAGGGGGGGAGGGAGGGAGGATCACATGATTTGCAGCAAACACAGGAACAAAGGAGGAAGTCTGGAATTCCCCCAAGAGAAGTTTTAAGGAGTATCATACAGAAAAAAAAAACATAGACAGCTGTAAACAAAAAAATGATGTAGTTTCAGAAAATAGTGTAAAAGAAAATAAAGTTGTCAAGTGGCCACATGTAGCATTTTATTTTTTGTTAAACAGTAGTGTAACAGCCTGTAATCTCTTACATCTTTAGACACATAAAAAGAATAAAGGCTGGATATAATGCAGTGCATAGAGACATTTGATTGGAAAGGGTTATGGCCGCTCCAAAGTGTGTGAATTACCAACAAAATGTCTCAGCTTTAAAATAGGACATACTTTTTTGACGTTGTCGTGTTCTGCCAAGCACTGACTAAAAATTCAGTTAATGTAAAACACTTTCAGTTACTGGTCTCACACCGATTACATACTTTCCTAATTTTCTTCCACAAATTATTCTTGTGCCTCTCTTGTTCCTTCCACATACTTTGCTCACCATCTGGAAGTCTCCAGATGTTTATCCTTGCCATCATACTTCATTGAGTCAAAAGGACATTAAGAACATGCTCACAATTAACAACTTTATAGTTTTCATTTCTCAATCTCTGTTCATTACAGTCACATTCAAAGCACCTAATTTCAGATTATTTTAATTACTTTCTTTATCTGTGACCGGAAATTTCTTTATCTGAGAACAGATTGCACAACTATAGTGTCAATTCAGATATGTGATAATGGCCATGCACTGGAATTATTTCTGATATTACAAAAAACCATTTGCTATAAAGGGTTGTAGTTGTTGGGATTAGGGATATCCTGATGAATTTTTCTGTAGTGTTTTCTCATCACCCTATGAATTCTTATTCCATTTACCATATCTGGTTCTTCCACATCTAGAACAATTTCTCACCCCTAAGACAAGAAGTTGCCCTCCTTCTTTTCAAGATAAGGTGGACTGTTTATACCAGCAATCATTTAATCACTACCTAAATTGGCTTCCTTATGTGATGCCAAATTTTTACTAAACAGTGGTGCTGGCTAAAATTTTATCTTTTTTAGGAATTGGACATTAAAGGTATCACCAGTCATCTGAACCATGTGTCCCAATCTAGTGTTTATTATTTCTTCAATAGTTGATTGATTGGTTGTATCTTTCATTTGCTTTTTAGGAGAAATTTTACACACTACACAGCATCAACTTAAAGCATTTTGACAGGAATGCAGTTACCTATAAAAGCTTTTTAAATGAGTAATTGAAGAAACTGCATAGTCTCATTGGAGTACTTTATTTTTAACTGAAATACAATTCTGCAGATAGTATAGGAATAATATGTGAAGTCATGTACAAGGAATCATTTTAAGAAGTGTGATGTAAAGTTAAAGCAATTTATTCTTAGTTGAGTTAACATACCTTATACACAGTGGTATACACTGATAGACAAGCTTCAAAGAATTGATATTATTGAAATTATATACGTGTTACAAAATGTTATACAGAACATAAGCTTGTTGCCCTTGTGTTTCATGCCTTTGACTTTCAGTGTTCCTCAGTAGATAGGCTAATCACTATAATGTCAGACTCTGATTCACAGAAAAACTGCATATCATTGTGAGTGTGGGTGATTCTCTAAAACTGAATGTATTTTGTGTGAAAAAGTAATGGCAAGCTTATGATCCCTTATTTTTCACAAAGGGCACTGTCACTGTGTTAGCCTATATGGAAATGTTAACAGAAAGGTTTATGCTGCAAATATTGTAAAGAGCTCCCTAATTCTCTCTCAGGGAAAATTGATGTTCCTCCTCATTTTCTTGAAAATGTTTGTGAATAATTGGTTACCAACCCACTAGAACGCTGAGTCAGCTGTGCTGGGAACAGAGGTACACTGATGCTGCTTTGGCCTCTCCCATCTTCTGATTTTACACCATGATTTCATTTTGTGGGACACATGGGGAATGCTGTGTATGTCCCCTTTCTACTTCAGTAATTGAATGCTGTGAGGAACTACACTTCACATGGACTGGACGTAATGTTATTCCACAGAAATTCATCCGAGGGGGGTTCTAAGTTCCACATTAACAGGCAGAAGCAATCACTGCATGCAATTCCCATAATGTGTACAAATGACAAATTATAATTAATGCTAGTCTGCTAAGTCTGATAATTACAGGCTACTTTGGAAAAGCCAATTTTCCTTTTCTGAAACTACTCAGCTTCTGTTTTCATGTAATACTTCAAAGGAAGTATTTATGTAAAATGAAGGAAAGGCAACCTCTCACCTACAGCTGATGGAAGTGTGGCTTGTAGAAACATGGAACATAAAACAGTATTGCTCTTTCTCTAGTACACACAATCACACACACAACCTCACAGACACTCAAACACATATGGCCACAGAAATAATGATAAATACTATTGATTATCAATAGCAGTTGCATGAACAGGTGGAACTGGGTAGGGGTTAGAGAAGGATGCACAAAATGAGGAGGGGTAGTGGGATAGAGTTGAGGCAGGTCTTTAGTCAAATGACAGTGACTGCATAACAAGACAAAAGGGAATTCTTGGGGTAAAGCATATAAAAGGCAGAGAGAGGGAGAAGGGGGGAGGGAGAGGAGAAATGGAGAGGAAGATGGAGATTCAGAAGGAGACAGGGAGGGAAGAGACAAATGGAGCGGTGGGAGGTGGGAAGGGGAGTGAGAGGTGTGGGGAGATGGGATGGGGAGTGAGAGGTGGGGGGAGATGGAGAGTGTGTCCTCATGGGTGAAAGGAGGGGGGGGGGGGAAGAGTGGTGGCAATCTTGATGGGGAAGTAGTGGTGTGGGCAGAAGAGAGAAGCAAAAAGATAAAGTAAAGCACTGAGAAACAGACTGGTGGAGCTTTAGGCCAGGAGGACTGCAAGAGCAGATGATATATTGAGGAGACAGCTCCCATCTGTATGGTTCAGAGAAATTAGTGCTGGAAGGGAGTATCCAAATGGCTTGCATAGTGAAGCAGCTGTTGAAGTTGTTTGGCCATTTGTATTGTGGCACATGTTTGGTAGCTGGATGGTTAGATTCATCATTTTCTACAGTTTGGTGATGGCCATTCATGTGAGTAGACAGTTAGTTATATGTTATGCCTACACAGAATGATGCACTTTAATTGCAGCTTAACTGATATATAAAGTGACTGCTTTTGCATGTGGCCCTGCCTTTTATAGGGTAGAAAATACCTTTGGCTGGACTGCGATAGGAGTGGTGGGAGGGCGTATGGGACAAGTCTTGCACCTGGATTGGTCACAAAAAAATGACCCATGGTGTGCAGGATTGGAATACAGTTGGACAATGGTATCCTGTAGGGTGAGTGGGCAGTGGAACACAATGTTAGGTGATGTGGATAGGATTTTGCCTAAGATAACCCTCATCTCAGGGCACAACGAGAGGTTGTCAAAGCCCTGTAGAAGGATGTGGTTGAGCCTTTCAAGGCCAGGGTAATACTGGGTGATCAGAGGAGTATTTTGAATTTCTCTGATCTTTGTCAATTGGAATTGTTTCCCCAGCTCTCACAATGACCCTGGCCTAAACGTCCACTAACCAGTTAGCCATTGTCTCATTTCCTCCTTGTACCCCTTGCAATCTCCGTCCTCATTTCCACCTTCCTCTCCTTTTCTCCTTTCCTCCCCTCCCCTCTCCCTTTCCTCTCCATCCTTCTTTTAGGCTCTACTCTCTGAACTCCCTTCATCTTGTTGTAAACCACTGAGTCATCTGTGTAAAGGCCTGCTTTGCAGTATCCCACTATCCTCTCCTTTTCTCCTGCATCCTTTCCTATCCCCTCACCACCTCCATCATCCCAGGCAATTGCTATTGATATTCTGCAGTCAGTCTTGCCATGGCTGGAGGTGTGTGCATTTGGATGTCTGTGTGGTTGTGTGTGCTTCTACTAGAGAAAGAGCAAGAGCTTGAAATCTAGAGTAAACACTGTTTTCTGGTGTCTGTTTCTAAGTGCCAATTAGGGGAGAAGTTGCCTTTCCTTTATTTTACATATTATTCCATCCAGGTATTTCCAGTCTTGTTAAAGCATTTATGTAACTTTACACAGAACAGTACCAGTCATTTATATACACTTGTCTATATACCTCCCAGAGTTCTAATGTTCTTATAAATTATTAAAGTGCTTAATAAGGTATTAATTTAATTTGCATTTGTATATCTGTATACCTTTGATTACCTGCTGGATGTCAACTGGAAAAGTGTTACATACTTTTGCAACTGAGTATGAAACTCACTTCTGAAACCTAGACAGGGATGTGTAATTTATATGATTATATCTCCTTTTAGTATTGTGGTTGTGAACTGCCCAGTTCTTAAATTTACACTTGTTATTGACCACAAACACAACTTGCAATAAATTTATTGGCATATGAATGTAAGAACCACTCCTTCTGCAAAATGTTTTGTTATCAACTTAATGTTATATTCTTATTGTATGCATCTGTAGAATAAATATTTTTTTGCCTTAGCGGTAGTGTGTCATTGGACAATAACGAAAGAAAGTATGCTAGCAACCCTGTCTGATGGTCAACTCAGTGAAACAGATTCTTAACTGTAAAACAGACAGAACTGAGCTTTTATTTATTTATTTATTTTTTTCATCAAAGAACACCTCACAATAATAAAGTAGTTGTCATGGTAATACAATTAAAATCAATAGCTGAAAACATAGATGTACACAAAATGCTTGAGTATGCTCCATAAGGATAGGGCAGATGGTTGACATGGTTTTGATGGTGGAACCAGCCTGGGATTTGCCTGAGGTGATCTAGGAAAGCCACAGAAAATCCACATGAGTATGATCGGACACAGAAAATCCCATTGTTGTTGTGGTCTTCAGTCCTGAGACTGGTTTGATGCAGCTCTCCATACTACTCTATCCTGTGCAAGCTTCTTCATCTCCCAGTACATATTGCAACCTACATCCTTCTGAATCTGTTTAGTTTATTCATCTCTTGGTCTCCCTCTACGATTTTTGCCCTCCACACTGCCTTCCAATACTAAATTGGTGATCCCTTGATGCCTCAGAACATGTCCTACCAATCGATCCCTTCTTCTAGTCAAGTTGTGCCACAAACTTCTCTTCTTCCCAATCCTATTCAATACCTCCTCATCAGTTATGTGATCTACCCATCTAATCTTCAGCATTCCTCTGTAGCACCACATTTCGAAAGCTTCTATTCTCTTCTCGTCCAAACTAGTTATCGTCCATGTTTCACTTCCATACATGGCTACGCTCCATACAAATACTTTCAGAAATGACTTCCTGACACTTAAATCTATACTCGATGTTAACAAATTTCTCTTCTTCAGAAACACTTTCCTTGCCATTGCCAGTCTACATTTGATATCCTCTATACTTCGACCATCATCAGTTATTTTGCTCCCCAAATAGCAGAACTCCTTTACTACTTTAAGTGTCTCATTTCCTAATCTAATTCCCTCAGCATCACCCGACTTAATTTAACTACATTCCATTACCCTCGTTTTGCTTTTGTTGATGTTCATCTTATATCCTCCTTTCAAGACACTATCCATTCCGTTCAACTGCTCTTCTAAGTGCTTTGCTGTCTCTGATAGAATTACAATGTCATTGGCGAACCTTAAAGTTTTTATTTCTTCTCCATGGATTTTAATACCTACTCCGAATTTTTCTTTTGTTTCCTTCACCGCTTGCTCAATATACAGATTGAATAACATCGGGGATAGGCTACAACCCTGTCTCACTCCCTTCCCAACCACTGCTTCCCTTTCATGCCCTTCGACTCTTATAACTGCCATCTGGTTTCTGTACAAATTGTAAATAGCCTTTCACTCCCTGTATTTTACCCCTACCACCTTCATAATATGAAAGAGAGTATTCCAGTCAACATTGTCAAAAGCTTTCTCTAAGTCTACAAATGCTAGAAATGTAGGTTTGGATAGCTCCAGCCTATTTGGACATCCAATTTCTGGGGCACTAACACTGAGTTATATTCCATGTTTCCTTTGTATCCTCCCCTCTGTTCACTTGAAAATAATGGTATTAGTAAGACATTATGATCATGCAATGTAGATTCTGACACATGACTTCCATGTGAAAGCAATAAACTGTGATCATGCACTGAAATGTGACCAGATGTTGTAGTTAAACACTTACCCAGCAGTCTGAATACTTCAAGTAATCTTTAAATGTATAATATGCCTTGGTTATGAAGAATGTCTTAACAGTCTTTTTGGACATAAGTAAGATCTTTCATTTTCTTAGAAATTTATTATATAATTTTATTCTCCAATAGAAAATACTGTTTTGAGCTTTTTATTTGTTTTTCCTTGGTAAATGCAAATCCATACTGTTTCTTGTGCCCTGATTGTGTATAGAACTACTAGTGGAATACTTAGATGTTATCCCTGATATGCCCCACAGATTGGTAGATGCACTCACTTGGTGAGGTAAGGATGCACAGTTATCTAAACAACTCTCTACAGTGAGCCTGAGTACTACTTCTCATTTTTATTCTTATGGCCCTTTTCTGAAATTTAAAAACTGTGTCCTTGTTTTGTGCCTTTCATCTCCAGAAAAGAATCCCATAGTTAAGAAGTCAGTGTATGTAGGAACAATATGTCACCACAGGACATTAGCCATTACAAACTGATGATAACACCCTAAGAGCGTAACATGCAGGTGACATTGCCGGTATCTTGTGTGTGCTCATTTTATGTTAATTCAGTTTTCATCCCTAAGATCTCTGTGCCTGTTAGTTAGTCTCTAGATTTTTCATCTGTGTCTGATGTGACAGAGTTCTTTTCCCTCTTTATCCTAAAGTGCATGCTGTTCATTTTCTTTATATTCAGTGCCAGTTAATTACACATTTCACAACTGTAAAAATTCTTAAGAACTTCATTTGTTTTTTCTTATAGTGACTCTGGTGTTTTACCATTGACTATGATGTTTCTGTCATCAGAGAAGATAACTTTTCCTTTATGTCTTATACTGTCTGGAAGAACATTAACAATTATGCTTAACAGAACTGGACCCAAAACACTACCCTGAGGAACACTGGTGTTTATGTGTTTCTTATCGGACAACTGTTTTACTAAATACTTATCATCCGGAGGTATATGAAATACCTGTACCTTTTGCACCCTATTTTCCAGATAAGACTGAAATCAATTGTTCACTATTCCTCCTACAACTAGTACTTCCGACTTGTTTAGTGGTATTTTACTGTCAACTGTGTCAAAACCCTTGGGCAAGTCTAAGAATATGCTCAAACCACAGTCATCTTTGTCAAGAGCTTCAAGAACCCTTTTCTGAACTCAATAATGCTTGATGATGTACTTCTCCCACTCTGGAAACCAAACTGTGCTTCATTAAACTTGTTGTATTTCTTCATGTAACTCGTTAGTCTATCCTTCATAATAGATGCAATTAGTTTTGAGAAAGAAGAGAGTACTGGAATTGGCCTGCAGTTTTCAATACTTTCTGCATTACCTTTCCTTAGTGAGGGCACAAATTGTGCATGCTTTAGGAACTCTGGAAAAATATATGAACTGGACCTATTTATTATGTTTATGAATGGGACTTGTATGCTGTCAATGAACCCTCTCAGAACACAGACTGGAAGTTCATGTAGCTTATTTTTGTTTCAGTAAATTCACCTATGTGTTAGTGCCACCTCTGTTAACTATCCTTATCAATGCCTAAGAATTTCATACCTTGACCCTCATCCATGGTGTGCTTATTGATCTTTACTTTTGGTACCTGTACAATGTTTTTGGAACTGCATAATCTAAGTCTTTGTAAGATAACCATATCCATATTTTTTTCGTGAACAGAAAATTTCAGTAGGTTAAAAGATAATCATATCCATATTAAACTGTTTGCTGTTACCAATTGTAATACTGTTCCATTTTGCATCTGAATGTATTTGGTATCCCGGGTTCGATTCCCGGCGGGGTCAGGGATTTTCTCTGCCTTGTGATGACTGGGTGTTGTGTGATGTCCTTAGGTTAGTTAGGTTTAAGTAGTTCTAAGTTCTAGGGGACTGATGACCATAGATGTTAAGTCCCATAGTGCTCAGAGCCATTTGAACCATTTTTATTTGGTATGAGTAAACTTTGGCCTGTTATCAGTATAACCGTGTCATTAGCAACCATAACGGTTTATGGAGACTCATGTGATGTTCCAAGTAAATAGTTTGTTTAAGTCAGGCATAGGAATAAGCCTAGCACCAAACATGGGGGGACAACATATTTAATGTTTCCCCACTCCAAATTTAGTCTCATTTCTATGGTATCATTTGTAAATATGATGGTTTGTTTTCTACTGTTAAAACATGACAAAACATGACTTTACCATTGAAGAGGGTACCTGTAACTCCCTAAAAGTAGAAATTTGCAGTCTACACAAGTGAATCCATGAGAACCTTGCAGAAAATGGTGACAAGGTAATTTTTTTTTTTCCTTGCATATTTCCACGAGAACTGAGTTTATGATATCCTGTTTCACTTTTTCTGTAAAGGGTCCTTTGCCAAAGTCAGACAAAGCATTTATTGAGAGACTTTTATCAGAAACACTTTCTGTACTCCATTACACAATGTCTTCTAAAATTTTTTTTGGCAATGGACAAAGGAGGAGTAGATAGTTCCAATTCATGGACACTTCCTCATATCAGCCTTTAAAGATCGATGTTACTGTTGCATATTTCGGTATTTCAGAAACACACAACAGACTGACTGATTGAGTTTAATTGGATTTGGACTGTATCCTGTGAACAGAAGATTTCAGTAGGTTGAAAGATAACCATATCCATATTTTTTTCGTGAACAGAAGATTTCAGTAGGTTAAAAGATAACCATATCCATATTTTTTTCAGTGATCTAAAGAAATATGCAGTACCTGTATAAGTAGATCTAATGACTCTGCTGTCATGCTACATTTGTAGTCCTTGTGTGTTCTGCTACTGTTAGAAGAAAATAACTGAATTAATTTGTCTTGAAGCAATGTTATCAGATATTCTCATATCATCTGCTTTACAGGTTTTATTCATTTTCAGCTTAATAATGCTCCAGTCTGCCTTTGATTTGTTGACAGAATCATCTGTTTGTTGTGTGCTGGGAATGGGTTTTCTTCTTTGATGGTAATGTGAGCAATTCTGCAGGTTTACTTTTCCTTTGCTTGAGTAAACTTGTCTCTCCATTGTACAAGATACATGTACTACATGTGTTATTAATACTTTATTTTCGCTCTCACAGTAACTCTCCTTGCCACATTTGTAAAGGAAAACTGGATCAATTAATGCTGTAAGAATATGAAGCGGGAACGTGTTGTATCCCCGCTTACAGTCGCTCATGTGCAGTGAACCGGCATTTATCACCGCGCCCACGCACTGTGCTCATGGGAGAGGCTTTGTGGCAATAAATGACTGAAGCGGTTTCTGGACAGGACACATTTATTTTTCCTGCCGTTACAATAAATGACAAATAATATACTTCGCTAATGTCCGTCTACATAGGCGCGTTGCACTGGCGGCACGGCTCGGTCACCGATCCCGGAGGGTGCACACTCCAGTGACGAGCCGTGGCGCGACCGCGTGGACCGAGCGAGACAAAAGGCCGCGTCACAGAATGTTCTGCTCTGGGCGCGACCGGAGGCGCCGTAACGTCCGCGAAGAAGCGAAAGAACAATTTAACGGCGACTGCGTTTACGACCGCGCGTACGCATTTACGGCGGAGTTACGTTGACTCGACGCACGCGGTCCGCGGCGGAAGAACTGGGGAGACGTGTGTCGCGTCGCGTCGACTAGCTCGCACTGCTGGCAGCTTTGTTCCCGTGCGGTCCGGTGTGCGACGCACCGTTGCCGAAATTCCGCATAACGGTACAGCTGCCCCTACTTGTGTCGGCAGTGCCGTAGTTCAGCCCTTCGTGCGTTGGACGGTGCTGCCGCCACACAGATCCCCCCTTGGAGAGCGGAGCTCCGTAGCTGCGAAAACGCGGCGATCGTTCGCGTGTGTTTAAAGTTCGTGCACTGCGTGATGGCAGTGCGGCAGCTTTGGCGGGGGTCGGTCGGCGTCGGAAGGGCGGCGGCCCGTGACGTCAGCGCGCCGGACCGGCGAGCGTGCGGTGGGCGTGTCCTCGCGCTGGCGGCTAGTGACAGCGGCAGCAGGCACTGGCTACGACTGTCCGTAGCGATGCGCGTGAAGGCGCGCGTTGCAGGTCATGGGTGGTGACGTCTCGAAGGCGCTTGCGCGAGTGCGGTACCGTCGGAACTCGAACGCGGGTCCGGGAGCTACTACGGACAAGCCGGACGGTGTGGTGCGCGATGTCCGGAGCTCGACGGAGACGCGAATGAGGTAAGCTGGCGCGGGTGCCGATCCGGCCTCAACGCCCGACGCGGCGGAGGCATAAGACGCGAACGCGGGTCCAGGAGCTGTGACGAACGCTCGACTGGAGTTACCGGCCGAAGGCACTTGCAGCTGGAGGTCGGGTCTCTACAGCGGACGGCGGCTCGTGGGCGCCGAATTCTGACGGCGTTCGGTGGCTCGGGCGCGTGATTGCCGGCTTGGGTGTCGTGGTGCGCTGGCGACGCAGCACGGCCGTTTGAATCGGACGCGGCGGCCGGCGCGCGTGACGTAGTCCGCTGGCGGCTGTGGTGGGGGCGACCGGTGCGCCTGTGGTGGGCGCGGTCCGGGCGGCCGTACCAGCTGCCTGGGCGTGGTGGTGGGAGGCGCACGTGGCGGCGCGATGACAGCAGGCTGCGGCTGTGCGTCACCGGCGGCTCCGGGTGCGGGTTGCGTCTGACCGCTGGCAGAGGGCGTGTCGTCCGTGATCAGATCTTCTGCCGGGTCGAAGAAATGCGTGGCTGATGGAGCGGGCAAGACGTAGGCTGGTTTGACGCGGTCGACTGACACTGTCGACGGCTTTCCGTTGCACTCGAGGACCAGCGTTTTGTCTCCTCGGGCGATCACGCGGTGGGGCCCACTGTAGGGCGGTCGGAGAGGTGGCCGTACTGCGTCGGTACGCAACATGACGTGCGTGCAGCGCTGCAGGTCGGCGTGGACGAATATCTTCCCGGTGCCGTGCCGCGTCGGTGCGTGCGCTCGGAGGCCGGCCATGTGACTGCGCAGACGTTCCGCCAGAGTGGGTGCCACGGCGTCGCGTGGGAGACTTGCATCTTCGACAAAATCACCCGGGATTGTCAGAGATTGCCCGTAAACGAGGTCGGCAGGTGACGCGCCGATCTCCTCCTTCGGCGTGACTCGCAGGCCGAGCAGCACCAGTGGGAGCGCCTCTGGCCATGAGGTGTCGTGGCAGGTTAGAGCGGCTTTGAGAGTCCTGTGGAACCGTTCGACCATGCCATTCGACGCCGGATGGTAGCTGGTTGTCCTGTGTAACCGGGTGCCACACAGTCTGGCGACGTGCGTGAACAACGCGCAGTCAAACTGGCGGCCACGATCAGTTGTCACGTGACTGGGACATCCGAAGCGTGCCACCCAGGTGTCGACGAATGCGGTGGCGACGGTCTCGGCTGTGACGTCCGCGACGGGCGTTGCTTCCGGCCAGCGAGTGAAGCAGTCCACCATTGTTAGGAGGTACCGCTTGCCTTGTGAGAGAGGAAGCGGGCCGACGAGGTCCATGTGGACGTGTGCAAATCGGCGTGTCGCGTCCGGGAAGGTGCCCACGGGTGCGTGGGTGTGCCTCCCGACTTTGGCGCGCTGACATGACGTGCAAGTGCGCGCCCATTCGCGGCAGTCCTTCCGAAGCCCGGGCCAGACGAAACGCGCAGCCACGAGCGTCGCAGTGGTGTTGGTGCCGGGGTGTGACAGTCCGTGGACACGGTCGAAGGCACTGCGCCGGAATTTCCCCGGGAGGAACGGTCGGTGCGTGCCGGTTGAGGTGTCACACCAAATCTTCCGTGCGGAGCCGGGGACAGGCACCAGCTCCAGTTGCAGGCCGCTGGAAGTGTCGTGACGGAATCGGTGTAGTTCTTCGTCACTCTCCTGTACTTGGGCCACGTCCTCAAAGTTCACAGGGGGTGAAATAACGGCACACGCTCGGGACAAACAATCGGCGACGATATTGTCTATCCCCGAAATGTGTCGAATGTCAGTCGTGAATTGCGACACGTACTCTAACTGCTGGAGTTGGCGCGGTGAACACTTAGTGTGGTTGTTCTCGAACGCGTGGGTAATGGGTTTGTGATCGGTGAAAATGATGAACTGTCGGGCTTCTATGGACGGTCGGAAGTATTTCACCGCCGCGTACACCGCAAGCAACTCTCGGTCATAAGCGCTCCAAGCACGTTGCGAATCGGAAAGCTTTTTGGAGAAAAAACCGAGAGGCTGCCAACTCCCGCCGACGCGCTGTTGTAACGCCGCGCCGATGGCGGCCTGGCTGGCGTCCACGACTACAGCTAAGTCCGCGTCATGTACCGGGTGCGCGAGCAGCGTCGCTTCCACGAGATTCCTTTTTGAGTCCGTGAAGCTCTGCTCCATTGCGTCTGTCCAATTCACGAGGGTCTTCCCTTTAGAGATAGGACCTTGTAACGCCTTAGTCAGCGGCTCTTGCACCGCTGCGGCGTTGGGCAGGTGTCGACGATAAAAGTTCAACATGCCGAGGTAGCGTCGTAATTCTTTGTGCGTCTGCGGACGCGGCATGTTCTGTATTGCCTTAACTTTCTCCGGTAGCGGTGTCGATCCGGTGGGCGTAATTAAATGGCCGAGGAACTCAATTTCCGTCACGCCGAACTCGCATTTAGCGGGGTTAATGACGATGTCGGCTTCACTCAGGCGCTGAAAGATGGTCGTTAAGTGGTGGCGGTGGAGTTCGGGCGACTTGGAATACACCAAGATGTCGTCGAGGTAGGCGAAGCAAAATGGCAAGCCTCGCAAGACGCCGTCCAGGAACCGCTGCCAAGTCTGGGCAGCATTCCGAAGACCAAAAGTCATAAACAGGCTTTCGAAAAGCCCGAAGGGCGTTACGATGGCTGTTTTTTCGATGTCTTCGGGCGCCACTGGAATTTGGGTGTACGCCTTTGCACAGTCAATCTTGCTGAACACCGCGCAGCCCGCCAAGGCGTAGCTGAAGTCTTGAAGGTGTGGGACTGGGTATAGGTCCGGCACCGTTCGCGAATTAAGGGCGCGATAGTCCCCACACGGGTGCCACGAATTGTCTTTCTTGGGCACTAAATGCAACGCCGATGACCATGGGCTGCTCGATGGTCGCACGATGCCTTGCCGCAGCATGGCCTCGAACTCTGCCTTTGCTGCTGCGAGTCTGTCCGGCGCGAGTCGACGTGGGCGACACGATGTGGGGGTCCGGGTGTGGTTATTATGTGGTGCACCGTCGAATGTTTGATGTCTCTCGGTGCACCGGCTGGGCGGGTGAGGTCGGGGAATTGTTCCAGAATGTCAGCGTACGGTCCGGGGCACTTCACGGGTTTAACGCTGTAGTATGCAGCCTGCCGGCGCTGTCCCGCTATCTTTAACTTAGTCGTGGCGTCGATGAGCTGGCCGTTTGCGATGTCGGCTAGTAGCCCGTAGTGGCCGAGAAAGTCTGCGCCCAGGATCGGCTCATTGACGTCGGCCACGGTAAAAGTCCACGAGAACGTGCGCCGTAGGCCCAGATCTATATTGCGGCTGTGTGTGCCGTAAGTTTTAATCGTGGAGTTGTTCGCCGCTGTAAGGCAGAGTGCCTCGGCCTGCCTGCGGTCTCGTAACATAGAACGGGGGAAGATCGAGAGGTCCGAACCCGTGTCGACGAGGTACCTCACGCCTGCCCCCCGTTCCGCAACAAACAGACGCTTCGATAACATATTGCAGCCGGGTGCGCCTAGGTCCGGTCGCAGCTGGCGTTTGGGTGCGAGCAAGGAGCGCGGCACCTGGTTGCTTCGTTGCCGAAGCGGGCGTGGTACCAGCAGTAGCCGCTTTGTGCGTGGTGTGACGTCGGCGGGGTACCGTTGGAGCGGCTGTTGCTGCGTTGCCGGCTGCGCGAGCCACGCCGCCTGTCGCCCGGTCTGCTGCCGCTGCGGCGCGTGCTGCCCTCTTGCTGCGAGCGCGCCAACCGGTCGACTTGCGTTGAGAGAGCTGCCACCTGTGCGGTTAAGTTTTGCACTAGCTGGTGCAGGTCGGCATCCGATGCGGGTGCGGGAGGCGCTGGCCGCCACGGAGGTGGGGGGACGGAGTCGTAAGCTGCCGCAGCCGCGGTGCTAGGCGCCGTTGTCAGCGCGTCGTGCACCCTGTCGGCCAAGTTAGCGACGGCGTCCGCGCGTGTAGTCCGTGCGTGTAGCTCACTCTCTAGCCTCGTGTTGCGTGCGAGCAGTTCCTCGACGGTCTTTTGCAACTCCTCTAGTGTCGCCATCTTAGTTCAGAGTCGAATCCTCGTACAAGAGGAAAGTACACAGTGAAAATAACACAAGGGAAACACACGAAAAGAAAAAAAAAAATAACACTAAGCAGTCCGCGATCAAAATATACGCACACAAAAACAATACAAAAAAAGTTAGTTAAAAAAAATTTACTACGGAGCACTGTTCGGCGCGGACGTATGCGCGCAAGCCTACTCGCGGTTCCACGTCTCTCGTACCGACGAACGTTTGTCACCATGTGTTTTTTTTAGCCTCAGATCACGTCGGGGTCACCAGTGAAGCGGGAACGTGTTGTATCCCCGCTTACAGTCGCTCATGTGCAGTGAACCGGCATTTATCACCGCGCCCACGCACTGTGCTCATGGGAGAGGCTTTGTGGCAATAAATGACTGAAGCGGTTTCTGGACAGGACACATTTATTTTTCCTGCCGTTACAATAAATGACAAATAATATACTTCGCTAATGTCCGTCTACATAGGCGCGTTGCACTGGCGGCACGGCTCGGTCACCGATCCCGGAGGGTGCACACTCCAGTGACGAGCCGTGGCGCGACCGCGTGGACCGAGCGAGACAAAAGGCCGCGTCACAGAATGTTCTGCTCTGGGCGCGACCGGAGGCGCCGTAACGTCCGCGAAGAAGCGAAAGAACAATTTAACGGCGACTGCGTTTACGACCGCGCGTACGCATTTACGGCGGAGTCACGTTGACTCGACGCACGCGGTCCGCGGCGGAAGAACTGGGGAGACGTGTGTCGCGTCGCGTCGACTAGCTCGCACTGCTGGCAGCTTTGTTCCCGTGCGGTCCGGTGTGCGACGCACCGTTGCCGAAATTCCGCATAACGGTACAGCTGCCCCTACTTGTGTCGGCAGTGCCGTAGTTCAGCCCTTCGTGCGTTGGACGGTGCTGCCGCCACAAATATTTACAGGATATATATTACATTTTTCATAAAGTGTGTCCTTTCTCTAAGGAGCTGTAGTTGCTGCTCAAATTCATGCAGTATACATCTGCACTCTTAAGAAAATTGTCATTGTCTACTTATATGACTACCTGCTTGATGGATTTGTTAGTTTCCATGCAGAATGCATTTTGCACAGTAGAATAGTTCTTCATGCAAAATAAATGGAAGTTTCTGCAGAACCTTTATGCCCTACACAAACGCTAAATTCACAACAACCCTCTCTCTCTCTTTTTTTCAAGCATTTCAGTTTGAGAGTATTAAGTAATCTGCAACAAATTCAAAATGATTAAAAAATAAACTACAGCACTGTATTCATATATAAATGAATCTGAAGAGAATTGAAACTTTCAAACTGTGTAATCTTTGCATATGTACATCTGTGAAATTTATTTTGTAAATTTTAAGCTTTAATGTTTTTATTTAGCAGATCAGAATAATGGTGTGTATGATATCCTGATGTCCTGTAAAAGAATTATTTATGGATTAATTTCAGCTTTTTTTGGAAGAATGTTTTAAGGATAATCATGTCGTACTACACACACACACACACACACACACACACACACACACACACGCACACGCACACTGCTAGCCATTAAAATTTCAACACCAGGAAGGATATAAAGTAATAAAATCTTACATGTTTGACATTTACGGATTAGGAAGGATTTAGTACACAGAGCAACCATCTCTGGTGCCCACAGCAATTCAAAACCAGCTGGGCTTTGAGTCACACTGAACTTGGGGGACAGGTGCCTGGATGTTGCTCCATACTGCTCCAACTTTGTGCTACAGTGGCTGGCAAATAGTGGCATACCAGTCTCTCAGCAACCAACAACCACATGTTTTAAATGGATGAGAGACCTGGAAAATATCCTGGCCTTGGCATCAGTCAAACTCCTTCTGTATTGATATAGGTCAGGACAGCATTGGCAACCTGCCATCTTGCATCATATTACTAATAGAAAGTGTCACAGAGACCTCAAAGGTGGGGCACAGGCCAAAAATTTTAGAATATCATAAATGTTTCCAAATTAGCAACTATGCAAAAAAGAGATAAACATTTTGTATATTCAGTAGCACCTCTTGCCAGCTGCTGTGCCCATAGGATGATAATAAGTGCAATCTGGTGACATTCATTCTCAACTGAGCCTTTAGACATGTATACATGCATCATGATGCTTTATGGAGAATCAGGACCTGTCTAAAAAAAACATGACATGGTCCATTCCTGCTTCTGGTGTTGTCATTAAGAGCACCACTGTCAGCATGCTGGTGATTCATAGTGCTCCAGATGTTTTCACACTGTCCATGTGGATACTTGTTTGCTATAAACAACTGACTCAGAGTTAAATGACGCAATATCCTGCATGGCTGAGCAAACAATATGATTGCCCTGTCTGGCTCTAATCAGGTTGGGGGATTGAAATTCTGCATTACACTGGGTATGGCTGTCATTGATCCACTGATTCCATTTTCACATGACAGTCATGAGATCCCAACTAAATCGTGAAGCAGTTAACTGCAGACTCGATAGGCAAAGATTCTACCACTGCTGAACTGTAACACTGACACTTCTTCTTCTTGCACTAGACATAAAACAATCTGCTCAAAAACAACCAACATCCAAATGTGATTTTTAATTGAGAAATCCAGTGCATGAAATTCCTTATAGGAAGCATATAGATGGCATTACTCGTACCTGCTTTGTGTGGTTCCACTGGAATTTGCATATCCAAGCGTGTAATAAACTTCATGCCAATTTGAAGTTAGTTGTATGCAACCTCCGTGCTGTTCCAGTTCTAATGGCCTACAGTGTACATGTAGCTTTTTTTTAAATTTTCATTTTTTTGTTATCATAAAGACTTCTTGAGTTGTAGAAGACATTCTGACTTATTTTGTTGCTTATGTATAACTAACAGTAAAACATAGTTTGGCTACAGTGTGAATAGTTGGCATCTATTTCATTGGTTTCAACTATATTATTATTATTATTATTATTATTATTATTATTATTATTATTATTACCATTCCAGAAAAGTGCCATTCTGGGTTCTACAACCAACAAGACTCATTGCCACTGAGAGCATACGCCGTGCTCAGGAGAGGAAAGAAGCAATCAAACTACGACTAGAAACAAAGAGGCTGCAGCAGGAACAACAGGCTGCTGCTGAACAAATGAGGTAAGGACATGTTGAGACATGATTACATTTATTTGTTAGTAATTTATTTGAATTAATTTACTCCATTTCAGTTATAGCAAGTTATTATATTTTCAAATCCACATTCATTCTCTCTTTCATTTTTAACTTGGGATCCACTGTCTAAAATAGAGTTGTGGTAAAGATTCACAACTTTCATTTAGAATGAGGTGATGTCAGATCCCTGTACAGACATATTAAGTTTTTACTTGGTTTCATGAATACTGGGATGATTTCTGTAAAAAAGAACATAGATAATTTCCTTTCCCTTTGTTTTGCAATGGACATCATTCCTAATTGTTGTTAATGGTATATTAATCTTTAATCTACCTTTTTATCTGTAGTGGAAGAGTCTGAAGATTTTTTTTATCATATTCAGTATTTCAAAATAATTAATTGAACTACTTTACATAGCTGTATGGCCTTACACTGAGATTGTTGAATGAAATGCACTGTATTTGTCTCGACATAATTATATCAAGTTCTATGTTTGGCAAGGCAATATGCTATTTTACTGTCAATTCCTAGACTTTTCACCATGAGGCAGTGTGTACCTGTCACTTAGAGAACATACTGCTAGTAACTGTAACAAATAATTTTCCTTTATTCTAGCTTGGCTTCACTCTTATATTCATACCATGGTCAGTCACTTTTGCCCAGTGGTTTTCAAACTTTTTGATTGTAGGGCTCCCTGAACGTAAAGACCTGCAGCTCTTTTTTCAAATGACATCTGACTCAAAAGTCTGGGGAGTAAGTAAACTTAAGTTTAGAAAAGATGAATAAGAGAAATTATTTCTTTATTGGCTGTTGACATAACACATTTTAATGTTATTACATCTTATTCTGGCAACAAAATTGATGAGAAGGCGAGCTTCATTCTTCATCATCAGTTCTTCAAATCTTGGCACAGGTTAGGAAATCGTGAGTCATATCTCTTTCTCCAATCTGTATTTTGCACTGGAATTAAATTTTCACTCTGTGGCAGAGTAGGTATTGACATGATATTTCCTGGCGGATTAAAACTGTGTACTGGACCGAGATGAAATGACCTTTGCCTTTTGTGGGAAAATGCTGTACTGACTGAGCTACCCAAGCACAACTCACAACATGTCTTTACAGGCTTATTTGTATTTTGTACTGACAACTGACAGTGTTGCAAAATGTACCTCACAAAATAGGATGTTGCAAAAGGTATCAAAACTTGAAGAGCCTTGTTATTTATTTGGAGATATTTCTGCTTCAGCCAACTTCAGAACTCAAACAGTGATGAGGAAATGAACTTTGACTTCAATGTGGAATTTGAAGAAATATTAAAGAATTGTTCTTGTTCTTCACTGGTAATTATTGATGAAAGTTCTGTAATGAAAGGATGCTTGATCCAGTTGTATTGTTCAGCTTCTTCTGGACAGTGTTTCAGAATGTAATAATAATAATGAGCGTATGGCATTGGTGGCCGGGAGATCTCTCGCGGGGCGGTTCAGCCGCCGCTCCACAAGTTCTTTAATGCCACAACGGCGACTTGCAAGTGAATGAGGATGAAATGATGATGAAGGACACACAACACCCAGTCATATTGAGGCAGAGAAAATCCCTGACCCCGCCGGGGATCGAATCAGGGACCGCAAGACCATGAGCCACGGACTTTCAGAAAGTAATCACTGAATTCAGTTAAATGATCAACAAACAAACATTTCAATTATATGTGAATGTAGACATTTCTGGTGTATACTATTGATGAAAAGGTCTTGTGTTTCCAGCCAGGTGGCAATATTAAAATACTGCTACTTTTTGAGGAATGTCATACTCATTGCCTTCTGTCAAAGTGTCACAGTTGTGTGGATATTGTAATGTTTATACTAGTTGTGCCCCCTCTCCACCTGCCAGCTGACAGACAGCTGGCCACTGTCCAGTTGGCAGTGGGAAAGGGGAGAGTTTGTAGTAGTTGAGGTAGTGGATGCATGGGAGGCTCCCTTCAAATCCATGTTTTGATACTCCAGATATGTCTTGCATGCTGGACAGTGCTGGGAACACTACAACATATTTTTGATAGTACAGGTTTCTGTGCTGAATTGAGTTGGTATGATTTGTCCTTATTGACCAGGTTCTTATGAATCCTTGTTTTTCGTGGTGTATTTTATAATGCTGTCCCAATAGCCAGTTGCCCAGCATAGCATCTTGGTGTTATGAAAATCAAAAGTGCGGTCTTCCTTTATACTGGGCTCTTCTATCACTGACTTCCCTTGTGTCCCATTCATACATGCCTGATGTGCTCCTTACAGTGTTTCAAAATTCGGTTATGCATTTGCCAGATCTATTGTGGTCACATTCACAAGAGATGCTATGTATCCAAGCCACATTCAATTTCAGTGAGTCCTTTGCAGAGCTGATGTACTCTTTTGCTTAAGAGGTTGGCAGAAGGTCATTTTTATGGTGGATTTTTCAAGCAGCCTTCCAATTTTGGCTGAGAGTGGACCCAAATAAGGAAGGGAAGCGAGTCTCATTGTCTTCTTCCTCTTCTCCACAGTTTCTGCATCTTTTCTCCTCTTGAAAGCCCTACTATTCTGTGCTTCATTGAGCCCATTGTTGTGAAGTCCATCCTTCAACTATTGTAATTTGGGCGAGAGGCTTTCCTTGTCACAAAAGACACATGTCCTATGTACCAGTGTGGTTAGCACTGTCTATTGTTGCAGTGGATGGTGGCAGTTCATTGCATGCAGGTACAGCCTTTGTTGTCTTCTTCCTTTTAACTGCAGGACTTAGTGTATCATCTGCTTTCTTCTTTATTAATATGTCAAAGACAGGGAGACAACCATTCTCCTCTATTCCCATAGTGATTGGAATGTTTTGATGGATGCTGTTGAGGTAGTCCAAAACTCATCCAGTGCCTGTCTGCCATGCTCATACACCACAGCAGTATTGTTAACATAGTGGAAGAAGTGTTTCAGTTTGTGGCAAGCAGTTTGAAGGGCCACCTCCTCAAAGTGTTCTATGTAGAGCTTTTCAATCCATGGACTAGTGGGGATCCCGTGGACATGCCATATATCTGTTCATAAAACTCTTCATTCCATTTGAAGTAGGTGGTCCTTAGTGCATGTTCCAGAAGTTTAACTATTTGTGGCTCAAAATGTTGAGTAAGGAGCACTAAAGAATCTTGCAGAGGTACGTTTGTGAAGAGCAATACAGTGCCAAAGCTTATGAGCAGGTCATCCCCTTGTAGTTGCATGTTCTTATTTGTTTCCATAACATTGGGTGCGTTTTGCATGTGGTGACAGCAGTGTCTGATGAGGAGTTTTAAAAGCATCAATAGATATTTGACCAGCTCATAACTGGTGAGTTGATGATGTCTAGTATTGTCGGCAGAGCAACACTTCCTTCTAGATTTTGGGAAGTCCATACATGTGTAGTATTATTTGTGCCATAGGATACAGCCACTTATTAACTTCCTCTGGTAGCCTGTGTTCTTCATAAGAGAGACAATTTTCCTGGTCATTGTCAAGTTTCAGTCCTTGAGCTTGCTGGATCCTTTATCAGCAAGCCAATTTTATGCTGGTAGTCATCTATGTGCAGCTGCATTGTTGTTTTCCTTTTTCCTTGTGAATGGACAATAGTATCAGCATTATCTCTCAGTGATCAACTGCATTTGAAATATCACATTCTGTACTTACATTTTAAATTTGTCAGTGCTGAGAGAGAAACACTAATAACTGAAAACAAACAACAATTGAAAATGATCTGCATTTGACAAAACTAACCTACAAACTGATTATTACTGAATAGAAACAAATGAGTTGTCCACACATTATTCCTTTACTCAGCAACCAAAGAAACTTAATCATTATTTTTGTGAAACCACTGTGATGCCCCTGCCCTAAGGCCACAACATGCCTACTGTATGGCTATGACACCCCTGTGAGCTGTGATGCACAGTTTGAATACCTCTGGTTTAGCATAATACGTTGCTTTAATGTTGTATGGAAATTCAAGTTGCATCTTTTAATATATGTATTCAACCATATTATATGTAGCTATCATGACTGCTTCTTCTGTCTGTATGTGGTAAGTATTACTGGCAGCTTAGTTTATGTAAAATTACTGCATGTTATAAAATAGTTTACCTGTTTCTTCACTGCTTTTATAAAATGACAAGTATGTGCATAATAATTATTTGCTGTAAATGAATCTGTGCTTTCTGTTCACAGAGCTTGCATTCATTGTATTGCTTGCCTCTGATTGTTTCCATTACAAAAGAATTGAGCAGTCTAAAACATAATTTTGGTATTATCACAGAAACAATTTAACTTTCTTTCTTTTAAGTTGCATTTTTTTCCAGTCACAGCCTTCTAAATTTGTTTCATAGGTCCCTTTCACTGAATCCATGACAGAATATTGTAAAATCAGGCTGTTGTTCAATATATATTAAAGATGGAGAAAGTTTAGGCACAAGGGAAGTCTGTAAGCGTAATAAATACACGTATGTGTCAGAGAAAACAGATACAAATTGCCAATGCTGCTATCAAAATGCTTAGCCATTTCTTTATGGTGCCCAGTGCTGTTGCCTGAATTATTATTGAGATAATTTCATGAAATATCTATCTTTTGAACTAAATCTTCTTGGGATCTGTGATGTAATTCATTTGAATGCATTCCTCCAAATCGTGGTGTACTTGTTCAACATATTACTACTATTTGTTAAACTATTTTGTACACACATGACAATTCTAGATCATAGTTAACTAGTTATATCAAGCTCACAACAGATAGCTGCAGAAGGAACTAGCACAGAATCAGCTGAAATGAAGTATATGAGACAAAGGATGTACATTTTAAATTTACTGCATCTTTAAGTAAATTTATTTGCCTTAAAAAGCTGTTTTTCAAGTGAAAACTGTGAACTTTTCAATAAAAAAAATCCATTAGAGTACCATGTGGCAGAAAGAGACAACTACACAAATTAGCCAGGATAAATGCAGATTGAAACTGCTTTTATATTGTAGAAGATATTTTTAGTGATTGAGAAGAAATGCAATAAAATAAAAACCTTACATGTAATTCCACAGAATAAAAATTGTGAAAATAAAACAAAGCAATAAGAAATGTAATTATTAGATCATCTTGTTACCAGAAAGACTTTTCTACTTCTCTTTTAACTAGCTAGACAGTTCATTACACCAAACATATAGCAGGCCTCTTTAACAATTACTTTCTAAATGTAACTGAGAAACTCGGTGTTGTAAGCTTAAAAGATAAAGCTTTGCAATACCTGTCTGTGACAATTAGTATCACAAGCATCCAGTCAATTTGAGATAATTGCAACTTCTCCCTGGTCTACCAGGAAAATAATTTACTCTCTCTTTAAAGCAAGAATCATACTGTACCAAATCATATACTTAATGCATCACTTTCATGAGATAGCTTTCCAGAAAAAGTATGCCATAGTTTAATAGTTCTTTAACAAAGATAATAGAGCTGATATTAATAACTATTGATGCATTTCAGTATTAACTTCCTTCTCCAAAGTTTTATGAAAGGTAATGTATTTAATATGGTTGATCATATCAGCAACTTTAAGATTCTAATCAATTTTTCTTAGGCAGTTAAGGTTTATGATCTTTGAGATACAATAAGTAAGTGTTTCACTTGATATTTAACACATAGGAAGTAAATGTGTATGTAACTCCCATGATACATCTTCTTCTGAACTGTGACGAATTGATTCAATTCTAGGACTTAGCCCTTGCTAAATGTTAATGGCCTGCCATCTTACAGTTATAAAGCAGAAATAGTGATCTTTGCTGATGATGTGAGCATCATAATAAGCCCAACAGATGTGCAACTACAGAAGGAACAGTAAATGAAGTAGTCAGAAGTATTATTGACTGGTTCTCAGTGCATGGTTTATCACTTAGAAAAAGTGCTACTCATTAAATTTATCTCAAGCAAGATATACCATCGTCAATAACAATACTGCACGGGGGAAAAAATATAAAACTGATTGCTCAAAAGTCTTTAATGTGCATATTTGTCAGTACTTGAATTTGAAATCACTTGTCAAACAGCTTATCAAATGGTTAAGCTCAACAACACATACTTTAAGTGTCATTGCTGATTTTGGTCAGGAAAGCATTAGAAAATTAGTTTACTTTGCATACTATCATTAATTCACGCCAAAAGGGATAATTTTTGGGGCAATTCCTTACACAGATATGAAGTATTCATTGCACGGAATTGCGTTGCAAGAATAAATACAAGCTCAGTTACACCTAGAGTATCAGTAACTGGAGGGGACCCTATCTTGGGATGCAATAGGTGCATTGCACTCGGGCACTAGCACCAGGGCGGCACCAAAGGCTGAGTGTATGATCAGTCAATAAGCTAATTATTAATTTGTAAGCAAAACTAATAAGTTGATAATTGTATTACTTATGGGTGTCAGATCCCTGTCATATGAGTGGTAGGCTTCTAAACACTCAGGAATCACTTTTTAAATTGGCACTCATCATATTGACATTGTTGCAAAGTAGACTAACCAATTTGTTTGTGGTTACTGTTGAACTACGGTTGAACACTGTCTCTGTATTGAAATTAAAGCAATTGTCAAGGATTTTGTGAATACCGCAACTTGTAAGTTAGATTTAGTAAGAGATAACCCACAAAGTAAGTTCCATTTGGTTATATAAAACAAACATGTACAGATACAGAAAAAATATTTATTGTACAAAAATCTAAAACTGTTAAACTACTTTTCTACATAGCTTCTGAAATTTTGTAGGCACTTGTCATAGTGTGGCACAAGTTTTTGTATTCCTTCATAAACATAAAATGTTGCCGCCTGTGTATTCAACCCTGTGGTAACATGTTCTTTCAGCTTGTCATCACTGTTGAATTGTTGACCACTAAGGACAGATTTTAGGTGTAAGAAGAGATTAAAGTTGCTAGGAATGAGGTCCGGGCTGTATGGAGGATGATCAAATGCATCCCAGTGAAATTCCTGTAAGAGTTGTTTGGTCACATTCATCACGTGAGGTAGAGCAATCGTGGGGGGAACCACTTTTTGACAGTAATCCTCGGTGCTTGTTCTGTATTGCATGGCGCAATTTCTTAATGGTCTCGCAGTAACCACATGCATTGATTGTTTGGCCTCATGGTAAGAAATAAGTCAGCAAAATGCCTTTACTGTCCCAAAAAATGGTGCACATGGCTTTTCGAGGTGTCAAGATTTGCTTAGGCTTAACCTTCATTGGTGATAAAGTGTGCCTCCATTCCATTGATTGCTGTTTTGTTTCAGGATTTTTGTACGATACCCAAGTTTCATCCCCTGTGACTATCCAAGACAAAAAACCATCGCCTTCTTCATTGTAACATGTCAAAAGCTGAAGTGCACTGGCCATCCGTTGTTTTTAGTGTGCTTCAGTAAGAATTTTGGGTACCCAACGTGAGCAAAGTTTTCAAAATTTCACTTTTTCAGTAACAATTTCATGAATTAGTGATCGTGAGATTTGCTGAACTTCCATAGCAAGGGCACTAAGTGTAAACTTACAGTTGTGCTTCATCATATCTTCAATTGTGTGAACCAGTTCATCATTAATCACAGACGGATGTTCACTTCGTTCTTCATTGTGCGCTTGATCACATCCTTCATTGAACAGTCTTACCCATCTTCTAACCAGTGAATCACTCATAACATTTTGTCCCTAAACATCGTAGATTTGCCAATGAGTTTCCTTTGGTTTGATATTCTTTGCATTTAGAAAAGAATCAAATATCTGATTTCACATGCAGCAGCATTTTCAATTACGGCTGATGTTATAAAGAAGCACTACAAAGCACATTTAGGCAGCAGTGATCTAAAAATGGCATACATGTCTTGAGTCAGAGGAACTGCCACGCGTGCTCGGAACTGTGATTCGCGGGTAGAAATAGAAATGAAACTTACTTTGTGGATGGCGCTTGTATTTTTGTTATTTTTGAAATTGAACAACTAATTATACATTTTAGTGTTGTATGTGTGATTCAACAGGATTTGCTTTTGTATAAATCCTAAAATCCTTTGTTCACTGATGTTAAAGACTAAACTGAGATTACAATAATTTGATTCAAAGAAATGAAGAAAATTTTTCTGCAGTAGTGGACAGCATTCACATACATATTACATATAGATTGCATGCTGACTTAACAATGAATATCAAACAATTTCACAGGTTTTTGTGTACGATAAATTCAAAATATTGTATAATATAATGCTACAAATTATTTTTAATTTATTTTGTAATAAAGAACATAAATATTGTATTTAAGATTTTTTGTATTGTTCCTCACACCTTTACTAGTCACTACTGGCTGTGAATATGAACACACCAAATAAGTTTCAAATGAAAATATGAACATAAACTGCAAGCTACTGTTGCTGATTTTGGGTTTAAGGAGATTAAACATCTGAGGTCATCAGGCTACTGTTCACCTTCCCCCCCCTCCCCCTCCTCCCCTCTCTCCAAGGACAGAACTGATGAACCCCATCTGTCTGCCGTAGAGTAAATTCTTATAGTGTATCTATCTGAAGTGGCGCATGGGTCCTAGGCCAGTTTTTGTCTAGTGGGACGTGGGAAACCACCTAAAAACCACATCCAGTCTGGTCAGCATACTGGTGGTTGTTGTAAATCTGCCGAGTGGGTTTGAACTGGAGCCAGCATATCTCTCCAGCCCAGAACTGGGTGCTTTAATGCTAACAGCTTTCTAGGTGGGGTCATAAACTGCACATTTTTCTACATATGGCTTATAGACAAACAATTTCAAAAGAGTTTCAAAAGTAAATAGTCTACTTTCATCATTTTCGTTCACTCATTTATTGATCATGTTCTGCAGACCTCAGGAGGTTCAAGGAACATCTCAAGGCACTCATTAAGAACAGAGAAGTGATTCTTAGAAACATGGCCTCCATACTGTATTAGCAATAAACGTCACCATTCTAAACATTATTTGTAGTACATATGCCAGCTAAATGTAAACTAGTAACTTAGCAAGAAAGCAATTACCATAAAGCAACTACTGTGAAAAGCTACCGCTTCCTCAGTTGCAGTAAATAGTTGCTGTTCTATTGTTAGTGTAATACTGACTTATACATTTGTGTTATTCAAGGAAATTAGTTAACTGCATCTGCAACAACAGATCTATTTGCAGTATATTGCTACTTGATATGACTTTGCAATGAACATTGATATTTGTCATGTAGTTAACAGTAGTTTTCAGTCCTTGGGCCTGGTAAGATAATTTGTAGATGTGGATAATAATGTTTGTTATTAATTTTCATTTGTGTTAGTAAGGATTTATGATAGCTTTCTTTATGTTTGATGGGAACTTGATGGCATCCTTTACACCAGAATATATAACTTCACACACACTCAGATCCAGTACTAGAACTTGAGGTTGTTATGTTCCTACATTCTGTGATTAGTTGTATTCCTGTGATACAATCTGTCAATATAACCCTCTGTTTTTTGTTATCCATAGAGGAGGGATGCCATTAGTAACATAACATTTCAGTTTTTTTATTCTTCACATAACACAGGCATTGGCAGCACCACAAAATATACCTGTGGAATAATTTACCTTTTTTTTATCTCTTCACTTGACACTTCCGGGCTGAGATGCCATGGTCCATACATAAAACACTCCCCTGACATTTCGCCTTCTGCAGTCAGAGGCGAAACATCAGGGGAGAGTTTTATGTTTGGTTTGGCATCTCAGCCTGGAAGTGTTAAGTGATGACAACACCTGCTGTGAAAGACTTCGTTTTCTTTACCTCTGTCTCAAAGTCATTTGTGAGGCTTTGTACAGATTCCATTATGGATAATTCTTTAGAAAACCTGAGCTGTGAAGATAGTGAAAAAATTATGCTCGGAAATAAGCTAGTGTTCTATCATATGTTTCTTCCTCAAAAACTTGAATAGATGAAAGAAGGAAATGGGTTTCTAATTAGAGATGATATATTTATCTTGGTTTTTTTAGATTGGCATTGCTTCAATATATTTAAATTTGTCAGGAAATAGGCCCCAAGTCATTGATTGATTACAGCATAGACTTTCAGTTGTCCTACCAAGCCAGCACAGGATTTTAATGCTAATACTCTGTTAGAAATACCACAATTGTCAGCAGTACTAACCCTTTTTAGTGACATAATGAATTTTATAATTTCTTTAGGTATTGTATTTTTGAAAGTAATGCTAATTGGTGGCACAAGTAGTGTCAGCTGAAGTAAAGCTAACACAATTGTATTTAGTTGTTTATTAGCAGATGCAATACTTGCGAACACAGGAATTCAGTACTTGTATTTTATTCATCTCATAACATAAGTTTTACAGGCCATGTGTCCTGTTGTACAGGAGGCAGTTAAAGTTTTATCTTATACTAAATTGTGTAAGACTATTCTCATGAATACAGTATTATGTGTAGCAGAATAATTTTATTAAATTGTGTTTCCATGAACTTTAATTAGAGGTATTAAATTTGGAATGAACCTCTTATGAATGTATTAATTTTTTTTCTTTGGTGAGAAGTTTTCAGCAAAAAAGATGTTAATTTCAAAGATGTGCAGTGAAGAGGTAGGTAATATTATTAGCTTCTTGAATAATGAACAACACAATATTCTCTGAGTGTCAGCACACATGTTCCTAATGATCATTTTGCAATAACAAGATCTGTAATATGTGCCTTGAATAACCCCCCCCCCCCCTCCCCTGCCCCACCCTCTCCACCATCCAAGATTAAACTATATCTAATTGTAGACTCAAAGAAATGTGATATAACAGTTTTTTGCTCTTCATGACTGTTATCCTAGATTGTATGTGCACTGGAACAGCAAGGCTGTTTCACTTAGTAGGTAAATAATGTATGTGTATCTACTTGTTTAAAGTTCTAATGTACCAATTAAACTTCTTCCTTAACTTTATTTTGACTAGTGTCACTAATTTTTGACTTGTGTAAACACAGCCTTTCAAATGTTAAATTTAAGACCATTTTCTTGAAACTATGCTTCTTGATTTTTTTTATTTGTTTATGACACCAACAGAAATTTTGTGGTTTCATTTTCAATGAGTACCAGATTACCATCTGAAAACTGGTTTGTACTGATAAGCAATTTATGTCAAAGAGAAACAGGATTGATTCTAAAATTGAGTCATATGGGACTCATTTGGAAATTGTATTCCTTTCATATGCAAAATTTTTAGTATTAAATGTCATGATTACTCTTTGTTTCCTGTTTATCAAATAAGATTGGAGCTACTGCAGAGCACTGCATCTGATGCCATTTCTGTCTAGTTTATAAGCAGCATGAAGTGCTTCTGTGGATCAAATGATTTTTTAAGGCCACAGAAGATACCTGCAACTTCATTTCTTTTGTCCAGTTATGAGCTGATGTTTTCCATGAATTTTTTCAATTGTATTCATACAATTTTTCCCTTTTTGGAATCAGTATATTGATGTCTGAGGAAACGTTGTATTTTGAAATATTTTTGTGAGTATTTTCAAACATTTTGAATAATATTCTAAGGATAGAGACATGTCTTTTTGTTAATATTTCACATCTGCATACTTAAGTACCTTTTGAAAGTTTGGTTATTCTCATGATTAATTGATTATGCAGCTCTGCATTTTAAAATCTTTTAACAATGTTTTGGTATTGAATAATGGTTTTTATACTTTTGGAACATGGAAGGCGAGCATGTAAACAGTTCCTCATCATTAAGTAAGATTTACTTGGAAATGAGGACAATGATTTATGCTTCCACTTCCATTCATAGATACACATCATATGTTGGTAGGCATATTATTTTTTACAAATTAGTTCAGAACTGTCAATAATTTAGAGTAAACAATGGAAAAATAAACCAATAAGTGACAGTTCCAGGTTTTAACTGTTTAAGGAAGAAATTTTTTACATTTAGCTATTGCACCATGATCTTATTTAAGGGTGGTGTCTCTTTTCATAATTTCCTTTTGTATATGTCGTGCAGATATATTTGAAGGCATTACCATTATTATTGATTGCATGTTCAAACTGGGGCGTAATACCTAATTTAATGTGCATTGGAGGAAATAATTTTTTGGAGTATTCCACAAGTGGCTCATATTTTACATTGCGGAGCCAGCAGACTGAGACCTTCAGAGTGGCCTTCTTTCAATTGCTCACTCCGTGCATGACTGTTCCAGTCACACAAGAAACAAGAGTGTTTGGTGTAACATTTGTAAGCCCAGTAACAGGCTTATCATCCTTAACATTACCACACAGAAGCCACTGATGGTCTTTGTAGTTAATGCACTGCAGCAAATGCTTAACAGTTTTACAAGTTTCTTTCATGTGAATGGAAGAGGCAACGGAAATAGGCCCAAGAAGATTTACCTTGTGTAGTAACACACTTTTTAAGCTTGACTGTGAGGAGTCAACAAAAGGTCTCTGCAGAGAGATCTGGTGGCCTCTCTTGCGTTGACCGATTTCACACTGAGCAAACCATGGACTCATGCTCAGAGAAGAAAATACAATGTGCTGTTCCCTTTTTCTGTACCATGCAAGAGTAGCTCTACATGCAAGAAAATGTTTGGATTTGAATCTTGATTCTAACACCTTTGCACTTTCTTTTGATAAGTTCTGTTCACAGAACAAGCCATTAAGTTCTGGTTCTGTAAATGGTTCTGGTAAGATGGCACTAACACTGGTCCCAAAGTCTTTTATGAAGTCTTTGATATTTATTCATTGTTTAAACACAACATATGTCCCACAAATAAAAAAAAAATAAAAAAACACACACATATCAGCACAAACCCATAATTATTGCTCGACTGCAGTAAGAAAATGTCATTGATGGACTTCACTTCTTCTTCTTCTGCATATATAAATAATTCACTGTCATACTGCAACTTCCTGAAAGAACTACAAGTATATCAAGCTGTTGTGAAACAACATATCAGGCTATGATGAAATCCTAAAACAAATTTAAATATGTCAAGAGGCTGTGCAATAAAATACCATGTTGCTGCAAATTTCTTAAACACATATTTATAAAATTTACAATTACTTCAAAACCTGATGTGGTAGATACGAAGTCTTGTGTTTTTGAGCTAAAAAAAATTATTCATCATTAGACACAGATGCCATTCTGAGTTGTGATGTTAAACACAGAAAATTTGCTGTTATATGATACACAGTTTTAAACGCTTTGGTGGATATTGCATCTAATCCTGTGGAGTTTTCATTTTTGAAGGAAAGACTAGGATTTTGTACATTCTGGTGGGAACATAGCTAAATGCCAGATGGGTATCGCTATTATGCTCCATGCCTTTGAAACTTATTGGTTTAATATAGACCACTGGCTTAGATTTCGCTGCATTTATGAGAAATTTGTTGAAGCATTATTATATTTGTACAGGGTTCCTGATAGTAGCATTTTTTTGTTTTATTCTTGAAATTTCTTGGCAGTTAACTGCTGAACCATATTCTGATTTAATATCAGACCATGTTACCTTTGACTTGTGCCTGTGTCCTAAAATAAATTTATGATCTGAGATTGTTTGGCAACCTTAACTACCTTTTTAAATACAAATTTGTAATGTCTCACATAGTCAATAAAGTCTGGGTTGTTAATGTATTTCAGTTCTTTATGTAACTCTTTTTTTCTCACACTAGATGTTTTTATGCCTGGAGTAATCTGTTTAGTTTACCTTTGGCTTTTTTATGCCAGGTCCTAGGTGGTAATTCATTGAACACCTCTAGAAAAATTCCGAGAACTGATCATAGTTCTCAGCAATTGACATACTATGATCTATGAGTAATTTTGATGCATTTATCTTGTCGTGGAACAGTTTCACATTGTTTCTGCAAATTTTTGCTCTTATATAACCTTTCATACCATTTGGTATTTATTCCTGACAACTGAATAAACAATGCAGAATGCTCATAAATTCCTACATCACAGAACTTGTTTTTAATCATGTACTTTGTTAACATTATGGCTGTGCAGTTAGTATAATGGGCATTATCTCTTATCAGTTCACAAAAATTTAGTTCAAAACCAGGGACCTGGATTAAGTCAATGAACATTTTTGAGCCACTGTTATGACATCACACTTACATTAAAGTCAACTTTTATGGTAGCATTATTTGTTTTTTCTTTCTTATGTTTCTCTGCAAAATCGGAGTTTGGAGAAGAAAATTTTACTTGTTGTGCTTCCTAAAATACTTTAAATTAATATGACTATTGTATTGATATCTTTTAGCTAAATACAACACCTTTTGAAAAACCACTTGTGACATTAAGACCAGTGAGCCCACTAAGCAGTTATGTTCAAAACAGAGTTGAGCATTGTGTGAATTGGCGAGTTGCCATTTAGTGGTCGGCTACTGAGTGGACACTGGGCAGTGTGCCTGAGTCGTTGGAGTTATTGAAGCAAACTACGTTTGTAGGTAGGGAGTTGCTAGGCTGGCTGCAGCAGCCTAGCTTAAACTGAAAATGTTCACTGTAAACACTGAAGCTACTTTCAGATGTGCTGTGAAAAATTTAAATACAGTAATGAACTCAAGTTAGAGGTATGACCTCACTAAAATTATTACCATCTGCATAAAATCATAATTAACAATGTTATTACCATTTATATTAAAAATTGTTTACAAAATGCAGACAGGCAACATACAGTTATGACAAAGTTGGATTGGGCTTGATGTCAGCTAGAGAATGGTGTTGTTTAAATTATTGTTAAAAAACAAGTTGTTATAAATAATTTGCTAGATAGGTCACAGCATAGTACCTAAACAAAGATTTCTCCATACATACAAAATGGTTAGCTTTCAGCATCAGTGATTTGTCCCGTAATCCTGATGTTATTTAATAAGAATTCTGATACCATAACATAATGTTTCTAAGATTGTCATTTGTCCATACATACAAAATGGTTAGCTTTCAGCATCAGTGATTTGTCCCATAACCCTGATGTTATTTAATAAGAATTCTGATACTATAACATAATGTTTCTAAGATTGTCATTTGAATAGTGTAGGGCTGCACTGTAGGAAAGCTTTCCATTAGCCCAGGTACTGCTGTTCCATTTGTGGTGTATAATATGTAAATAAAGCTAGTTGTTTAGTTACAGTATGTATA
The DNA here is from genome assembly GCF_023864345.2 of Schistocerca serialis cubense. Classification (NCBI taxonomy): domain Eukaryota; kingdom Metazoa; phylum Arthropoda; class Insecta; order Orthoptera; family Acrididae; genus Schistocerca; species Schistocerca serialis. The sequence goes on along the minus strand of NC_064645.1, from coordinate 252,674,884 downwards.
AAATTCCATAATGCAATTTCAGACTGCAAATCAACTAAAAGTATATGTCGTGTGTTTGCAGTGCTGTAATATGTGTAATTTTAGAAATGTTGTCAATTTGTGAGTTGCTACATTGAGTAAAGCAGTTGGTCACATGACCAAGCTGTTAAATAGAGTAGGGATCATTATCTTTTGATCTTCTTCTGTTGGTAAGATTTGTGTGGCCAGAGAGCCACCTGAGCTCAGAAATATTTTGATGTGCACCAGTTCAGAACTTAAGAATATCTTGATGTATACCACTTTGTGACTTAGGAATATTGTGGGATTCTGAGTGACCGTGGTCTTAAACTCATAGTAGGACTATTAGTGACAGAAATTTTCAGTCATAGTGAATTTGTTACTCTTGATGAACTTTAGGACTGTGGTGCAGGTCAGGTGATTTGATGCATGGCTCCATGCCTTAGTTTACACTCATTACTGCCTGTGAAGACACTACTTGCTCTGAAAAGTCAATCAGTTTCATTTCTTGTTTCTATATTGTGTTCAGTAGCAATGTGAATGAGTTCACCATTCAGAATAAATTTGTGCCTGATATGAATAAGTCAATAGTCAAAATTAAGCTTTTAGTCATAGCCCACATTATTATACTTCAGTATAATAATATTTGTGACATACCTTTAATATCTGAAGGTAGCTAGGGTAAAATACAAGGAGTGAAAGGCTACTTACAACTTATATAGAACCCAGATAGGAGTCAAAGGGCATGAAGGGAACCAGTAGCTGACAAAGGAGTGATACAGGATTGTAGCATTTCCCTGATGTTATTCAACATGTACATGGCCAAGCAGTAAAGGAACCAAAAGAAAAATTTGAGGCTTGCTGATGATACTGTAATACTGTCAGAGACAGCAAAGGGCTTGGAAGAGAAGTTGAATGGAATGGATAGTGTCTTGAAAGGAGGAAATAAGATAAACATCAACAAAAGCAAAACAAGTATAATGGAATGTAGTTGATGCTGAGGGGATTAGATTAGGAAACAAGACATTTAAAGCAGCAGATAAGTTTTGCTGTTTGAGCAGTAAAGTAACTGATAATGGCCAAAGTAGACAGGATATGAAATGTAGACTGGCAATGGTGAAGAAGCATTTCTGAAGAAGAGAATTTTGTTAAAATCAAATATATGTTTAAGTGTTAGGAACTCTTTGCTGAGAGTATTTGTATGGAGTGTAGTCACGTATGGAAGTGAAACATGGACATTAAACATTTTAGACAAGAAGAGACTACAAGCTCTCAAATGTGGTGCTACAGAAGAATGCTGAAGATCAGCTGGGTAATCACAGAACTGGTGAGGAGGTACTGAATAGAACTGCAAGAAAAGAAATGCGTGACACAACCTAACTAGAAGAAAGGATTGGTTAATAATACACATTCTGAGTCATCAAGGGGTCACCAATTTAGTACTGGAGGAAAGTGTATGGAGTAAAAAAATCATAGAGAGAGACCAAGAGATGAATATAGTGAGCAGATTCAGAAGGATGTAAGTTGCAATAGTTATTTGGAGATGAAGAGACTTGCATGGGATTGAGTGAAATGGAGAGCTGAACCAAAGCAATCTTAGGCCCGAAGAGCACATCAACAAAATTTTCAATTCATTTATTAAATTTATTTGTGTAACTCACTGATATGTCTATACTAAATTAATGTACCTCATGATTTATCCATGTTTCCATAAGGGGTTAAAGCAACAGTCCAAGATTACACCTCTCCTGTTCAAATGAGCCATATACAAATTTAAGGTCATACACTTGCTCTTTCGTTATTAGGTAGCAATAAGCTCAGCTAGTGATTAATTTCTTATTAAATTGTTATGGTTCCCCAATAGCATTGCATACTCCTCATTCAGCTGTCAAAATCGTTTATTGGTTGTAACTTCAAGCACCCAGAAGCACCAAGAAAACTGTTTGGGATCACTTTCTTCTTCTTATAATTCATGCTTGCTTATTTTTCCATTTGTGCAGTTTTCTCTACACTTTTTTTCTAGGATACTGGAACTGTTGTTTATTGTCACTTGGTAATAATGACATGCTATTACTCTATTTTCTACTAGTTAACTTCATAGGCCTAACTCGCTCAAGATAACGTTTATTTAGTGTATTTTGCAATGCATATGACATATATGACTATAGTTATCTTGTATTTTTGGTATATTATCACATACAATGTTTTTGTTTTTTTTTATTATTTTGTAACTCTTTCACAAAGTATTACATCTCTGTTTTCTAGAACAGCTCATGTTTTATGAGCTGATCACTATTTTTTTTACTCACACATGTTCTTAATTTCTCATTCATTCCAGAATTTTTTATTAAAATGTGAGATAGCACAGATATAGTATTGTCCACGGCATTGACCTTGGCATAAAAACATATCAGGTCATGAAACACTGTGCACAAGTGATACTTGAAATTTTATGGCAATATTTATAGAATAGACAATAATAAGCTCATTAAAATACTACTCAAAATTATTCATTCAAAGCAGTTTGAAATCAGCTTGTTAGAGTAAACTAGAGAATATTTATGAGACATGAACTTAATAGTAGAATAGTAGTAATGAAGCACAAAGTAATGGCAAAGCTAAAAGCAGAATGTTAAGAAATGGTCAGAAGAATAGCAGAAAAAAATAGTGAATTCATGAAGAGATGGGAGGATGTGAGGGAACACAGGATTAAGCACACTACCAAGTTTGAAATGATCTCCAAGAAAATAAAATGATAAATGAATAAGCATGTTCCCTGTCTGTCAGTCTTGTTCCATGGTTTCAAATAGTACTTGCTATGTAGACAACTGCCTTCTCCCAGTGGTATTGCTGATTTTATTTCTGAGGGTGTTTTTATGAAGAAATCTGAAATTTTTACTTGTGAATATAGAGATAAATGTTATTATCTGTGGTTATCTGAACAACAGTGAAACATGTAAGCAGTGACTTAACTACAGACATTTAGATATAAACCTTTTCTTATTCTTATTTAGCAGACTAAAGGAGCAAAATTGGTGTTAAGTTGGGAGATAGTTCAAAACTCTTGTTTCTAAGAGACTGTAACATTAGTATCTGATTTTTTTAATAAAAATTTGCTACTTGACCTTTACAAGAATATATTCATTTTGCAAGTGATTTAATTTGGAATAATGACCCAGAAAGCATTACCAAGAGTTAATATTTGATCAGATAGTAAAATAAAATAATGTTAATACTTTACTTCAATGTACAGCAAAGAGGCCCTAGCTTCATCAGCATAAATTTATACCCTGATAGCTTTTGTTGCGATTTTTCATTTACTAAAAGAAGGTAAAATATTTGACATAAATAGAGCTATTGACAGATTTGATTTTCAATGTAAAATTTCATACAAGGGCATGCGGAAAAGTAATACCTCTGATTTTTTAAAGTGGCAATTCTTAAAGCTTTTTAAATAAAACAAAAGTTATCATCATCCTACATCTTTATTTTTGGTGTCTACAGATTTACATATTTCTCAACATAGTCACCCTGGCAACAAACACAAATCACCCAACAAGAGACCAATTTATTGATATCCTTGTTGTAGAATGTCTGACTTTGTAGGCAGAGCCAGAACTTCACCTCCACTTCCACCACTTTATCACTATCAAAGTGAAGTCCTGTAACCTGTTTGTAAAGTTTTGGAAACAGATGACATACAAATAGGGTGTAGTTTGGACTGTGCGGAGCACGATCAATGACAGTGAATCCAAGGTGTTGGACCATTGTGATGTTGCAGCATTTGTGTGTGGCCATGCCGAAGGAGAGGTTACCCCATGTGTGGACAAATTCTTCAAAATTGAATCTTGATTACAGCATACTGTTTCTCAAGAACCAACATAGTGCCATTACATACTGCCATGTTACACTCTACAACTTGGAGCCCTCTAGTGGCAGACAGCTGCAAATATATGGGCATGAAGAATGAAGATGTAGACTGTTAATAACATTAGTCTTATTTAAAAAGCATGGAGAGTTATGACAAAAATTTGGAGGCATTACTTTTCAGCATGCCCTCATAAAATAGATCTCACTACAATTTGAAGCTCTTTGTGACAGATGGCTGCAAATATGTAGACGTAAAGAATAAATAACATTTGTTTCATTTAAAAAGTTTAGAGAGCTATCACATAAAAGAAATTGTAGGCTTTATGTTTTGGAATGCTCTCATAAAATACGTCTCTTTAACATTAATTTACAGATATGCAAATTACTGCTAAGGTGCTTAAGTGTTTTAACTACTTCATTTAAAAAAACTTCAGTGTTATACTCACATTATTTGCAGCATCAGATTAATTTATTAATCATTTAACAAGCATTATGTATAGGACTGTGTACAATTTCGGTAATCAGACTGAATATTACTGAGCTTTTGTAGAACATCCTAACCATTAATTTTACATGAGAACAACTGCACTACATAAGTGCGACTACTTCTTCTCTAAATATGACAAATCTTACTTCAGCCAATCCACAACTTGAAAATATGCCTTGTAAAATATTAAAATTTTATGCATTTAACAATTGCATGTTTTTATTGTTGGTAGGCACAAAATTCATAATTCTTTCATACAATGCTGAATAATGAGACAAAAGTGTGAAATATGGTCACATAATAATAATGATAATAATAATAATAATAATAATAATAACACAATGAAAGTATTAAGTTCTTTACTGATTAGATGTATCATGTAGTATAAGAAGTCTGAGTCTGTTACATTACTACATACAAAACAATTATATTGATTGTAAACAAGATTTTCATACTGCATCTTTTGCCTCACTCTAACTTGTAGTTTCCTTTAAAAGTCTGAGGCACAGTTGTTCACAGAGTTGATACAGTATGTAACTTGTTTAGGTTGGAGGCTGAAAGAGAAAGAGTGCGTGCTCTGCATGAACTGGTGTGGACACAATATAAACGGAAAGTTTCCCGTCGACTCTTGCTGGATCCACTACGTGCTCTTGTTGCTGAAAGTAATCAGAAACAAGCTCAAGCCTCTGCTTTTGCTTCTCGTCTGTTGCTTAGGAAGCACTGGAAGGCATGGAGACAAATTACATTTGAGAAAATGAATGTGCTTTCAGAAGTAGTGCGCCGAATTAGGATGAGGCGTGCTTTTCAGGCATTTCTTGAGGTAATTATTTTCTGCGCAATTTCTGCTCATGTTCAAGTATCAGTTTACTTCTAAATTTTAGCTTCCCTTACAAAGTGAATGGGATTGCACTGAATAGAATGTTTGTTTTTGTATGTAAGTGTAAAATATGAGGGGTGTTACATCATGGAATCCATTGTATTCTAATACTAATATTTTAGTGTTTCAAAATACACCAGTATTTCTGAAAATAAAGTGCATTTATTCACAATTTTAATTTAGCTTTGAAGGAATAATTACTCATTCTGTAGTCATGCACAGATGCACAGACTCTGTACTGCTGATGATTGGATCAGGAAACATGGTAGTGATTTTACTTAACAGTGATTTTACTTCATAACTTCACAGTCTCTGGTTCTCAGTTCAGTTATCATAGCCTTGTGGCATACGGGAGATTAATGACACGCAGTAGTGCATACATTTACCAGGATAAACAATGCTTAACATGACACAAGGTTGCCGCATTTTCTAAATGATTTTGAGCTGTAATACTTGCAAGGAGAGTCTCCAGCAGTGGGTTCGACTTTTTGAAACAATCTGTATGGTGATGTAGGTTAAGGTCCAAAGAAGCACACCCTGCAGTCATTCACCCTGGAAGGCCCTCATTGGCAAGCAATAATAATAATAATAACAAATTATTTTAAAATCTTTGGCGAAATGACTCTGATCACTATTTTTATTCACTTAGTTGGTTTACACACTTTTTTATTTATACTCCATCGTCATGCCATCTTAATCAGTATACTAGCTTCCTCAGTTGCTCTTATTTTTTTATTGCTATCTTTCTTCTTCCACTCGGGTTCTTTGTGTATGTGTTTTTAATTATTTCTGTTTATTTATAATGATGTTTAAGTGTTTGAAAATGCTGACCTGTCAGTTAAAAAACAAGAGATGAAATAATCTATTTATATTGACTGTGCAATGGTGTCAACAATATATTTTTCATTACAAGATCTAGATATTTTTTGATAGCAATTGTCATACAAACATTCAAAACATAAATTCTTATTGGAATATAGACAATATAACACAGATGATGATTTGCACAAAAGCAGGGATTATAAATAAAACAAAATCCAAGCAAAATAAGAAAGAGAAATAATGAATGTAATAACGTGAATGAAAATGAAAGATGACAAAAGAGAAGAAATTAAATCAAGGTTAACATATTACAATAATTAAAATCCATGAACAATTACTCCAAGTAGAAAAAGGCTTATAGGAAGAAAAAATGAGAGCAAACGAAGTATTTCATATGTTGGCAAATGTGACAAAGGAAAAGAGAAAAATTTACATTTCAACCATTACATCCTCATTGTCATCATCATCATCATCATCATCAGCCAATTCAATCATTAAATGATGTGGCCTCTTCGAGTTGTGGATTCAGGTAGGCTTTAAAGCAGTTCTCTCCAAGTGGAACGGTCTTGGGCAGTTCTCTGCCAGGTGCTACCAGTGATCTTCTTGATATCTTTGTCCCATCTGTCTGGTGGTCTGCCTCTAGGCCTCCGATGCTCTCTCGGACTCCACTCCAGTACTAGCTTTGTCCATCTGCTGTCCTTTCTTCTCATGACATGGCCAGCCCACTGCCATTTCAAGGACCCCACTGTCTCTAAGATGTCCATAACCTTCATCACAGACCAGATGTAATCTGCCCTTCTCCTGTCCTTCTTGTATTGCCCAGCATTGATCTTTCCATGGCTCTGTGCTGTCCTAAGTTTCCCTTTTGTAAATGAGTTCAGTGTCCATCTTTCACAAATGTCAGCACAGGAAGAATGCATTTATCAAATAAGGTTTTCTTCATGTTTACTGGCATTTTTGATCTGAATACTGTTGAATACCTCCCAAAACTTGATGTGCTGATAGATTTCTGGCCTTACATCTCCCTTCATATTTATAATCTGGCCAAGGTAGATATATTCACTGACCTCTTCTAATGGACTGTCCTTGACTTTCACATCTCCAGCTGGGACCCATTTGTTGGACATTACTTTTGTTTTGGAAAGGTTCATTTCAAGCCAACCAATTGACATTCCGATGCAAGATCTGTAACTAAGTTTTGGAGCTCTGTGAAGTCATTGGCCAATAAGGCAATATCAGCAGCAAATCTCAAGTTCGTAAGCCTTCTTCCATTAATTTTAATTTCCTTACCTTCCCAGCTCAGCTTTGACATAGCCATTTCCAGTACAACCTAGAACAGTTTTGTGGAGATGGGATGGCCTTGTTTGACACCCCTCATGATGTGGAATTCTTGAGTTGATTCGCCAATATTACAATAAGCTGAAGAACTCTCGTAGATATTGCTGAGCACTTTAATGTATGCTGCTCCCACTCCTTGCTCACTCAAAGTTTGGAGGACAGTTATATGGCTAACAGAGTCAAACGTCTTTTCGGAGTCAATGAAGGCAATGAAGAGAGGCAGTTGGTATTCATTTGCTCTGTTTATCACTCCACAAATGGTCAGAACGTGGTCAATAGTGCTCAAATTGCTTCGGAATCCTACTTGTTCTGTTGGTTGGGCTGAGTCTCGGGTGGAACTAATTGGATTTAACAGGATCTTTGTGAAAATTTTGTACAAAATTGAGAGCAAGCTGATAGAATGATAGTTTTTGATATTGTGAATACTTCCTTTCTTGTGTATCAATATAATCTTTGCCTTGTTCCATGATAGTGGGATTGAAGCATAAACCATTTAATTGAATAAAAATAATGAGCTTTCTCGAAATAAAATTCATTTCTTGTTTTTCCATCCCCATAGCATATGTGATACTTCTAATTTAAGTGGTTCACAATTGTAATTGCTGGATGTTTAGTTGACTTGACAGCCTTTAAATTAGTGTGGTTTATTGTGTAACCAAAATTTAATGGGTTTCTTTTAGTACTCATGGATGGCGTGACAATTTTCATTATTTTGGGTCAACTTCAACTTTTTGCACCATAGAGATATAGTGTCTAATGTCATTTTGCAATTGGTTTTGATCTTTAGATGACTGTTAGATGGTATATGACAGCATCATCTGCAGAAAGACTTGGGGGCTGCTCAAACTGTCTCCTAAATTGTTTATATAGGTTAGGAACAGCAGAGGTCCTATAACACTTTATGGGGAAAACAATAAGTCACTTTTCTCTACCTAATGACTTTCTATTATTAGAAACTGTGGCCTTTCTGGTAGGAAATCACAAGTCCATTCACATAACTAAAATGATGCTCCATAGGCATGCAATTTGAGTACGCATCTGTTGTGAGGAATGGTGTCAGAAGCCTTCTGTATATCTATAAGTATGGAATCAACTTAGATCCCCTGTTGATAGCACTCATTACTTTGTATGAATAAAAAGCTAGTTATGTTTCAAAACAATGATATTTTCTAAACCATGCTGAGTACGCATCAATACACCATTTGTTTTGGAGGTAATTCACAATGTTCGAGCACAGTATATGATCCAAAATCCTATTGCAAATTGACATCAGTGATATGGGTCTCTAACTCATTGACTTACACCTATTTCCTTTTTTTAAGTATAGGTGTGACTTGTGCAACTTCCCAGTCTTTAGGTACAGATCTTTTGATGAATGAGCAGTTATTTAAGACTGGTAGGTATGGAGCTACTGTATTAGAATGTTCTGAACGGAATCTAGCTGGTGTACAACCTGGAATGGAGGTCTTGCTTTTACTAAGTAATTTGAGCTACCTACTTCTAAGCTGCTCATGTTGATAGCTGTTCTTGATTCAAACTCTGGGATGTGTGTATGATGTGGCATATTCTACACCTTATTTTAGATCTATATGACAATGCTGTGCTGGTTATATGTTTTGACAATGCCATTATGGCCTTATCACATTAGGACATTGTGTAAAAAAGATCAAAGGATGGTCATACGGACTGAAACTGGTCATCGTCTAAAGAATATTGTGATCAAAGACTGGAATAAAAAACATTTTACAGTATTGGATCACTGTTTGTATACGCGACTATGTCACAGTTGGTGAAAGAAACAATCCATCACCATTGATATTTAACTTATCCTTTCTGAACACTGTTAGCACCTTTGTAAAAATTTTAACTAAGCTTACCTCGGTTGTGGGCAGCTTTTGGTACCTATAACTTTTTGAACTTCAGCGCTTTCTATTAGCACTTGGTGCTGTGGCAGTTTAGGTCTAAAATAATGATTGCTGCTACATCTACCCTTGTCCTGTGTTTGTCCTGCGCCTATTGAAACCAAAGCCTTTTCTATATTTTCCCACGACACCATAACCTAAAAATCCACCCAGCCCATTCCATACAGCTCGTGCTACCTGTGCAGACACCTCCAGTATGTAGTGAACCCATGATGTATTAAGCAGAACCTGAAACCCCACCATTCTATGGTACAAGTTGAGTAATCTGCAGCCTATACAGTCTTAGAATCATGTGGGCATCTGATTCAGACCCTCCACTCGGCTCTGTACCAGAGGTCCACAATCAGCCCTATTGATGATGCTACAGATTGTGAGTCCTACTTTATCTCACAAGTAAGACTGATAATTTTTAGCAATTCAGATAGCCTCCTAAAAATCAGATAGAATCTTTTCTCATCCAAAGCAACACACATCATTAATTTTAACATGAGCCACCAGCTGCCATTCACTATACTCTTGTGTTCTTTGTGGCATCAGGAAGTACCTTTTCCACATCTGGAATGACTCCTCCCATTACACTTACAGAGTGCATACTGGATTTCTTCCCTTCTGTGATAGCCACTTCCCTAAGGGACTCCACTACACACCTAACATTGGAGCTCCCAACTACCTGGAATTCCCACTCTCCCTCCCTCTCCCTGTGACTGACTAGATCTTGCAGGCTGAGAGGCTTCCTCTGAAATAGGACGAGAGACTGCTTCTGTCCCAGAAAATCTTTTGCTGACTGCCACACTTTGAAACCATCTCCCACTCAACCACAGGTGAGGGAACAACCTCAGTGTGGGAAGTAACTGGGTAGGCCACATTAGTGTACCAATCAGGGAATACGTGGGACATAAAAAGGGGTCATGTGCTTCTTTTGCGCCCAACATTGTACTTATAGCATAGGTGTTCACAAGTGTCCAATCCTCCCATTGTGTAACTGTAAAAAGTCATAGTTTCTTGCATGCACCTGCATCTTAAAGTATGAGGTTGGAACTTAAATAGTGGCAACTATTTATTCACAAGCAATAAAAAAGAGTTACTAGTTTGCACCTATTACTGTCCTTCAAAGTACTCACCAGCATTGTGTAGAACCCATTGTCAGCAAAGTGGAAGGAATAGTATACCGTTAACAGAGCCTGTTCTGTTGATGGTGCTAATGGAGCTGTCTACTGCCTGTCAAATCTCTTGAACAGTTCTGAAGTGAATGCCACAAAGTGGTTCCTTCATCTTCGGAATCAAATGCAGAGTATTACTGTTTATTTATGGAGAATCACCTGCGACCAGCTTTGTGAAAGAAGTGGCGACACTTTCTGCGCAACCCACCCATTATTTTGCATGACAATGTGTGGATGCATTCAGCTCAAGCTGTGGCTGCTCTGCTTGGTTGATGGGACTGGGAAGCAGTGTACCCATCCACCATACTCCCTGGACTTAAGTCCTTGTGACTTTGATTTGATTCTCAAGATGAAGGAACCACTTCATGGCATTCGCTTCAGAACTGTTCCAGAGATTCGACAGGCAGTTGACTGCTCCATTTGCACCATCAACAGAACAGGCTCTGCTACGCAATACTATGCCTTCCACATCGCTGGCAATGGGTTCTACAGAATGCTGGTGACTACTTTGAAGGACAGTAACAGGTGCAAACATGTAACTCTTTTGTAGTGTTTGTGAATAAATAGTTGCCACTATTTAAGTTCCAACCCTTATATGTTGGCATCAGTTTGCATTCATTATATTAGAACTAAATAGTGAGACTTCCTGAGAACATAAAATACAATACATATTTTTCTCATAAAACCAGGTAAACTTGACCTCATCTAAGTGTTTATTTAGCAGGAGCTCATCAGGAATTTTAATGTTTATTTTTGTGTAATGTTCCCACTTAAGTCAGACTAAAGTCAATCAATATTCCGTCTTGTAATTAGACTGCCTGAAAAAACCATTAGGCTGCATTCTTTCATATATCTCAAATGTGTACAAATAGAAATTTCTATATTCTACTATAGCAACTTATTTTTAGTTCGTATTTCTTTGGATTTTTAGGCAAATACTGTGTAAATGAGCACTGCCTTCAAAATGAAATGAGTTAGTCATCAGCTGTCTGATTTCTATAGTGGTATATGCTTTCATGTATTTTTTCAGATAAGGGTCTAAAGTTCATGAGTAGCAAACAGTAGGCAGATACCTTCATCTCATGATCATGTAGATCTTCTTAATGTATAAATACCAAGTGACATGACTATTTGACATCTCAGTTCATTAAATAATCAGCCTCTATTGCCTTTTTTTAAGTTGGGCTACTTTGGCTAAATGGTTGCTTGTTTCTTTTGGCTATTATTCACAGTCACCATTTAAGTGCCAGAAGTGGCTGTAATATCTGAATAAATAACCTTATCATGTTCAATCTGAGAAACATCTTGCAGATTCATCATTATCACCATAAAAAAGTAATTCTGCAAGAAATTTAAGGCATTTTGTACCAAAAAAAAAGAAGTGCATTATCAGGTTCCTCACAACTAAAAGGGAAAAAAATTGTACATGAAATCATTTGTAAATTATTCCAAATTACTTATATAAAAACATATAAATATTTTATTTAATATTGTTACAGAAAACACAAACCTGCACCCCATCAGATGCACAGAAATTACAGTTTAAAGCAAAACAATAATACCAATAATATCTCTGATTACACTATTCTGAATATGTAGACAGTGAAAGAAAATACATTTCTGTAGAAAGTTTCTAAACAGGCAAAAGAAAATTCTCTCAGATCACTTTATCTAACACAAATACTTGTCTTTGCACTACATTATTAAAAAATGTAAAACAGTTCAGAAAAGAGTGCAGCATTCAAGAATGTGCTGTTGCAGTTACTTGATTTAACAAATGTAACAGCTGCATATTTTTTGTAAACACATATGACTGACTAGAGAATCTGAACTTGAAGGAAACTACAATTTAATACATTTACATTAGTACTTACATTGAGATACACATATTGTGGGAAAACACTTTTAACTCAGGAGTCCCTAAACTGGCTCCTCTTCTCCAACCACAAATTCAATTTTTTATGATCACAGTACATTCATTAATAAAGGATTGGTTTTCTTTATTTTACAGCATGACAACTTTCACAAAATAATAACAGCATGACAACTTTCACAGTGCAGCCAAATTGTAAAACCAGTTTAGTGGTTGACAAGCTATGTTAACAGTTCCCCCTGTACAACTAATATCAATGATGTCATTGTCTCAAGTTCTGTGTGAGACTAACTTTTGTGTACACACATTTTCAATTGTAAAATGTATGTATAAAATAGGGTCACTCCCAGTCCATAAGCATGTGGGAAATGTTGATCCACTACAAGTATTGGTTGATATTGAAGCTATACACTTTATTAACACTCAGTGAGAGACACATTAAACACTGCAACAGAACTCACTCGAATGATACATGCCAGTCCAAAGGCACAAGGACAGACAGCATAAAAATGAAGACATGTTACACTTCAGTGCTTCAGAGATAGCTTTTGATTAACTGTGTCACTACACAGCCCCCCCCCCCCCCCCCCGACCCAATTGCCCCCCTATGAAGACCAGACCTCTTGGGAATCATCATCAAGAACACTGTTGAGAGCTTACTGTAAACCTATGTCATAGCAGTGTGTTGGTACCAGTGAAGGATAAAGACCTTATGTTTGCAATGGAGCTTTGACGGAGTCAGTGCTAACATAACTTGAGAACATGTATGTAGTTCCCTGTGTAGAAAGCTATTAGGGCCCATGTGACTGAATGCCAGTGATGGATTATATTTGGAGATGAAATGCCTCACTTGTTGCAATATAAATGGAGGGACTTTGTGGGTGGTCATGTTGCTGTTCAAAAAATTCCAAAGGTAGTCTTGAGTGATCCACTGTGCATGAACTCCACTGCAGAAGGTCCAGTATGAGATTTAATTGCTGCATCTAGTGGTAGGGCAGATAGGTACAAATAGCCATGGCACATTAGGAAAGATTTTGAAGATTAGATTTACTTTCATTCCAATTTATCTGTAGTGAGAAGGTCCTCCAGGTTGTAGAAAATGCAAAATGCTATCATTTCACTAGGTAGCTTGTGGTATGGCGGTGTTTATAGTCACTTGAGTTTGCCAGCTCATAGAACAAACTGGACTCAGATTGATGTCCTTGGTTAGATGTGACATTGGTGGGACATCCAATCTAAGAGATCCAATTGTTTAAGAAAGACTGCACCTCAATTTCCACTGAATTGTCCATAATAGGCCCTTCTCCCATCCAGCTGGGAGACCTTCAGTAGCCAAAAAATATGTTTAAAACCTTGTACAGGAGTGAGAGGTCCCACAAAGTTGATATGTATGTTTGCAAAACGCTGTATAAGTTCATTGAAAGACCCATAATGTTTTCGGACATGATGCTCCACTTCAGCCATTTGGCAAGCCAACCAAGTCTTTATCTAGTCATGTTTGCTGCCTGGCCATATGTATGCATCAGTCACCATTCAAGCATCAGTCACCATTCATATTAGTTTGGCCCCTGATAATTCCACATCAGTGTCCTGCACCATTGCTAGCTACATGGAAACAATATTAATTCTGAAAAAATAGTCAGTTGCAACATTACTGGCCCTCCTTACATGGCAGATGTTAGTAGTAAATTGACTGATGAATTCCAAGTGGCAGAATTGTCTTGGTGATAAGGATTCAAACAGTGTTTTGAAAGCAAAATGAATAGTTTTGTGAGCAGTGGAAACTGTGAAGGTGGATGCCTTCACTTACAGCCAGAAGTGCTTAATGGCTTCATACACAACTAACAGTCCTCTGTCAGAGGCACTCCCTTAAATTTGTGACTTGGGCAGTTTGTACAAAAAGAAGTGTGAGTTCTGTTGCAGTGTTTAATGTGTCTCTCACTGAGTGTTAATAAAGTGTATAGCTTCAATATCAACCAATACTTGTAGTGGATCAACATTTCCCACAAGCTTATGGACTGGGCGTGACCCTATTTTATACATACATTTTACCATTAAAAATGTGTGTACACAAAAGTTAGTCTCACACAGAACTTGAGACAATGACATCATTGATATTAGTTATACAGGGGGAATTGTTAACATAGCTTGTCAACCACTAAACTGATTTTACAATTTGGCTGCACTGTGGAAGTTGTCATGCTGTTATTATTTTGTGAAAGTTGTCATGCTGAAAAATAAAGAAAACCAATCCTTTATTAATGAATGTACTGTGATCATAAAAAATTGAATTTGTGTTTTCCAAGTATCTCCTATTTGCTGGTGAAGTGCTACCCCTATGACTGCCTGGCTAGCGACTACCACAGTGATGAGGGGAGCAGAATGGACAGAGTGCACTAAATGGATGGCAACGCTTACACTGGATATGACCATGTCAAACTCTTGTAAAATTTTGGGAGACCAAGAGATGTGACATTGTCCTCTTGAATTTCGTCCTTATGATGTGCCAGTGAGGGGCACCTGTGAGGCTGCTGTATGAGGAACATGATGTGTAGAAGTTTGCCATGTCCAGAAAATGGCTTATCAGTTGGAAGATATCTGGTACAGACTGAATCACATCAACTTTATGCTGTAAAGGAATGATGCCAGAAGTGTTAATCAAATGACCTAAGAATTCCACTTTTCTCTGCATGAGAACACGTGTGTCCTTGTCCATTTGCAACATGTTCTTTGAAAGTCTAACAGAAATAATTTGTTGACGTATGCCATCTTCTGATGGAAATTTTTAGAAAAGTAACACATTGTCCAAATATGCAAAACACTAGGGCAAACTATGGAGCACTTGAAGGCACCACAGGAAACTGATAGTATTCCTTCTTAAAATAGAACATGCTGTATATCCATGCACCTGCAAATGCTTCTCTAAAGTCATGTATATTGCATATAGGGCAATAGTCTGGGGTTGAAAGTGCATTCAAAGCATGATAGTCCCTGCAGTCACTAGGATGTGTCCCTTCCCTTACCAAGTGTAAGGATGATGCTCATGGTCTGTCAGAACAGCTAATAATACCTGTCTTTCTTCCCTGCAGCATATTTTTTTGGTGCTAACTTGCCAGCTTTGAAGGTTACCTGTGGTCTTTGAGTAGTTGGAGTGTGATGGCTAGTGTTGCGTGTGATACTACAGAGCCGTGCAGGTTGCGGTTTAATGTCTGTCAAGGTAGATGAAGAGATAAATGGGAAGAAATGTTTTCACTTAAACTCCTTATTTCAGTTTGAGCCTTCTCAAAGTCTTTGATTCTTTTCCAGATTCAAGAAGTGTATTTTCCTTAGCAATGTTTGTCTTTACCTGTCTAAGGGGCATTAACTCATCAGGTATTTGCAATTTGCTGTAAGTGCACACTATTGTATGAATTTCCTCACTTGATGAATCTTTGGTGTTGAGAGCCAAGCTCATAGAATCCAGGTCACTTATCACTTTATCTGTAGCAGAGGTGTAATTCAAAGAATGAGGGCTGTTTAAAGAAACTGCATGTCAATAAACAATCTTATTGTTTATGCAGATATGAGCCTTGTGGATGGAAATGTCAGTGTAAAAGTGGTGCAGGAAATCAATGCCAAGAAGTGGCTCAGTGACATTGGCAGTCAAGAAAATCCACTGCAGTTATTTCTGGGAACCCAATTTCACCACTATGATGCATTTGAAGCGGGAACGTGTGGTATCCCCGCTTACAGTCGCTCATGTGCAGTGAACCGGCATTTATCGCCGCGCCCACGCACTATGCTCATGGGAGAGGCTTTGTGGCAATAAATGACTAAAGCGGTTTCTGGACAGGACACATTTATTTTTCCTGCCGTTACAATAAATGACAAATAATATACTTCGCTAATGTCCGCCTATATAGGCGCGTTGCACCGGCGGCACGGCTCGGTCACCGATCCCGGAGGGTGTACACTCCAGTGACGAGCCGTGGCGCGACCGCGTGGACCGAGCGAGACAAAAGGCCGCGTCACAGAATGTTCTGCTCTTGGCGCGACCGGAGGCGCCGTAACGTCCGCGAAGAAGCGAAAGACAATTTAACGGCGACTGCATTCACGACCGCGCGTACGCATTTACGGCGGAGTCACGTTGACTCGACGCACGTGGTCCGCGGCGGAAGAACTGGGGAGACGTGTGTCACGTCGCGTCGACTAGCTCGCACTGGGGGCAGCTTTGTTC
Organism: Schistocerca serialis cubense; assembly: GCF_023864345.2. Classification (NCBI taxonomy): domain Eukaryota; kingdom Metazoa; phylum Arthropoda; class Insecta; order Orthoptera; family Acrididae; genus Schistocerca; species Schistocerca serialis. Next base: position 252,658,322 of record NC_064645.1, on the reverse strand, counting down.
CCGTGCGGTCCGGTGTGCGACGCACCGTTGCCGAAATTCCGCATAACGGTACAGCTGCCCCTACTTGTGTCGGCAGTGCCGTAGTTCAGCCCTTCGTGCGTTGGACGGTGCTGCCGCCACACAGATCCCCCCTTGGAGAGCGGAGCTCCGTAGCTGCGAAAACGCGGCGATCGTTCGCGTGTGTTTAAAGTTCGTGCACTGCGTGATGGCAGTGCGGCAGCTTTGGCGGGGGTCGGTCGGCGTCGGAAGGGCGGCGGCCCGTGACATCAGCGCGCCGGACCGGCGAGCGTGCGGTGGGCGTGTCCTCGCGCTGGCGGCTAGTGACAGCGGCAGCAGGCACTGGCTACGACTGTCCGTAGCGATGCGCGTGAAGGCGCGCGTTGCAGGTCATGGGTGGTGACGTCTCGAAGGCGCTTGCGCGAGTGCGGTACCGTCGGAACTCGAACGCGGGTCCGGGAGCTACTACGGACAAGCCGGACGGTGTGGTGCGCGATGTCCGGAGCTCGACGGAGACGCGAATGAGGTAAGCTGGCGCGGGTGCCGATCCGGCCTCAACGCCCGACGCGGCGGAGGCATAAGACGCGAACGCGGGTCCAGGAGCTGTGACGAACGCTCGACTGGAGTTACCGGCCGAAGGCACTTGCAGCTGGAGGTCGGGTCTCTACAGCGGACGGCGGCTCGTGGGCGCCGAATTCTGACGGCGTTCGGTGGCTCGGGCGCGTGATTGCCGGTTTGGGTGTCGTGGCGCGCTGGCGACGCAGCACGGCCGTTTGAATCGGACGCGGCGGCCGGCGCGCGTGACGTAGTCCGCTGGCGGCTGTGGTGGGGGCGACCGGTGCGCCTGTGGTGGGCGCGGTCCGGGCGGCCGTACCAGCTGCCTGGGCGTGGTGGAGGGAGGCGCACGTGGCGGCGCGATGACAGCAGGCTGCGGCTGTGCGTCACCGGCGGCTCCGGGTGCGGGTTCCGTCTGACCGCTGGCAGAGGGCGTGTCGTCCGTGATCAGATCTTCTGCCGGGTCGAAGAAATGCGTGGCTGATGGAGCGGGCAAGACGTAGGCTGGTTTCACGCGGTCGACTGACACTGTCGACGGCTTTCCGTTGCACTCGAGGACCAGCGTTTTGTCTCCTCGGGCGATCACGCGGTGCGGTCCACTGTAGGGCGGTCGGAGAGGTGGCCGTACTGCGTCGGTACGCAACATGACGTGCGTGCAGCGCTGCAGGTCGGCGTGGACGAATATCCTCCCGGTGCCGTGCCGCGTCGGTGCGTGCGCTCGGAGGCCGGCCATGTGACTGCGCAGACGTTCCGCCAGAGTGGGTGCCACGGCGTCGCGTGGGAGACTTGCATCTTCGACAAAATCGCCCGGGACTGTCAGAGATTGCCCGTAAACGAGGTCGGCAGGTGACGCGCCGATCTCCTCCTTCGGCGTGACTCGCAGGCCGAGCAGCACCAGTGGAAGCGCCTCTGGCCATGAGGTGTCGTGGCAGGTTAGAGCGGCTTTGAGGGTCCTGTGGAACCGTTCGACCATGCCATTCGACGCCGGATGGTAGCTGGTTGTCCTGTGTAACCGGGTGCCACACAGTCTGGCGACGTGCGTGAACAACGCGCAGTCAAACTGGCGGCCGCGATCAGTTGTCACGTGACCGGGACATCCGAAGCGTGCCACCCAGGTGTCGACGAATGCGGTGGCGACGGTCTCGGCTGTGACGTCCGCGACGGGCGTTGCTTCCGGCCAGTGAGTGAAGCGGTCCACCATTGTTAGGAGGTACCGCTTGCCTTGTGAGAGAGGAAGCGGGCCGACGAGGTCCACGTGGACGTGTGCAAATCGGCGTGTCGCGTCCGGGAAGGTGCCCACGGGTGCGTGGGTGTGCCTCCCGACTTTGGCGCACTGACATGACGTGCAAGTGCGCGCCCATTCGTGGCAGTCCTTCCCAAGCCCGGGCCAGACGAAACGCGCAGCCACGAGCGTCGCAGTGGTGTTGGTGCCGGGGTGTGACAGTCCGTGGACACGGTCGAAGGCACTGCGCCGGAATTTCCCCGGGAGGAACGGTCGGTGCGTGCCGGTTGAGGTGTCACACCAAATCTTCCGTGCGGAGCCGGGGACAGGCACCAGCTCCAGTTGCAGGCCGCTGGAAGTGTCGTGACGGAATCGGTGTAGTTCTTCGTCACTCTCCTGTACTTGGGCCACGTCCTCAAAGTTCACAGGGGGTGAAATAACGGCACACGCTCGGGACAAACAATCGGCGACGATATTGTCTATCCCCGAAATGTGTCGAATGTCAGTCGTGAATTGCGACACGTACTCTAACTGCTGGAGTTGGCGCGGTGAACACTTGGTGTGGTTGTTCTCGAACGCGTGGGTGATGGGTTTGTGATCGGTGAAAATGATGAACTGTCGGGCTTCTATGGACGGTCGGAAGTATTTCACCGCCGCGTACACCGCAAGCAACTCTCGGTCATAAGCGCTCCAAGCACGTTGTGAATCGCAAAGCTTTTTAGAGAAAAAACCGAGAGGCTGCCAACTCCCGCCGACGCGCTGTTGTAACGCCGCGCCGATGGCGGCCTGGCTGGCGTCCACGACTACAGCTAAGTCCGCGTCATGTACCGGGTGCGCGAGCAGCGTCGCTTCCACGAGATTCCTTTTTGAGTCCGTGAAGCTCTGCTCCATTGCGTCTGTCCAATTCACGACGGTCTTTCCTTTTGAGGTAGGACCTTGTAACGCCTTAGTCAGCGGCTCTTGCACTGCTGCGGCGTTGGGCAGGTGTCGACGATAAAAGTTCAACATGCCGAGGTAGCGTCGTAATTCTCTGTGCGTCTGCGGACGCGGCATGTTCTGTATTGCCTTCCCTTTCTCCGGTAGCGGTGTCGATCCGGTGGGCGTAATTAAATGGCCGAGGAACTCAATTTCCGTCACGCCAAACTCGCATTTAGCGGGGTTAATGACGATGTCGGCTTCACTCAGGCGCTGAAAGACGGTCGTTAAGTGGCGGCGGTGGAGTTCGGGCGACTTGGAATACACCAAGATGTCGTCGAGGTAGGCGAAGCAAAATGGCAAGCCTCGCAAGACGCCGTCCAGGAACCGCTGCCAAGTCTGGGCAGCATTCCGAAGACCGAAAGTCATAAACAGGCTTTCGAAAAGCCCAAAGGGCGTTACGATGGCTGTTTTTTCGATGTCTTCGGGCGCCACTGGAATTTGGGTGTACGCCTTTGCGCAGTCAATCTTGCTGAACACCGCGCAGCCCGCCAAGGCGTAGCTGAAGTCTTGAAGGTGTGGGACTGGGTATCGGTCCGGCACCGTTCGCGAATTAAGGGCGCGATAGTCCCCACACGGGTGCCACGAATTGTCTTTCTTGGGCACTAAATGCAACGCCGATGACCATGGGCTGCTCGATGGTCGCACGATGCCTTGCCGCAGCATGGCCTCGAACTCTGCCTTTGCTGCTGCGAGTCTGTCCGGCGCGAGTCGACGTGGGCGACACGATGTGGGGGGTCCGGGTGTGGTTATTATGTGGTGCACCGGCGAATGTTTGATGTCTCTCGGTGCACCGGCTGGGCGGGTGAGGTCGGGGAATTGTTCCAGAATGTCAGCGTACGGTCCGGGGCACTTCACGGGTTTAACGCTGTAGTATGCAGCCTGCCGGCGCTGTCCCGCTATCTTTAACTTAGTCGTGGCGTCGATGAGCTGGCCGTTTGCGATGTCGGCTAGTAGCCCGTAGTGGCCGAGAAAGTCTGCGCCCAGGATCGGCTCATTGACGTCGGCCACGGTAAAAGTCCACGAGAACGTGCGCCGTAGGCCCAGATCAATATTGCGGCTGTGTGTGCTGTAAGTTTTAATCGTGGAGTTGTTCGCCGCTGTAAGGCAGAGTGCCTCGGCCCGCCTGCGGTCTCGTAACATAGAACGGGGGAAGATCGAGAGGTCCGAACCCGTGTCGACGAGGTACCTCACGCCTGCCCCCTGTTCCGCAACAAACAGACGCTTCGATATCATATTGCAGCCGGGTGCGCCTAGGTCCGGTCGCAGCTGGCGTTTGGGTGCGAGCAAGGGGCGCGGCACCTGGTTGCTTCGTTGCCGAAGCGGGCGTGGTACCAGCAGTAGCCGCTTTGTGCGTGGTGTGACGTCGGCGGGGTACCGTTGGAGCGGCTGTTGCTGCGTTGCCGGCTGCGCGAGCCACGCCGCCTGTCGCCCGGTCTGCTGCCGCTGCGGCGCGTGCTGCCCTCTTGCTGCGAGCGCGCCAACCGGTCGACTTGCGTCGAGAGAGCTGTCACCTGTGTGGTCAAGTTTTGCACTAGCTGGTGCAGGTCGGCATCCGATGCGGGTGTGGGAGGCGCTGGCCGCCACGGAGGTGGGGGGACGGAGTCGTAAGCTGCCGCAGCCGCGGTGCTAGGCGCCGTTGTCAGCGCGTCGTGCACCCTGTCGGCCAAGTTAGCGACGGCGTCCAGCTGCATCTCCGTCTGTGCGGCTATCACTGCCTGCACCTGAGCTGGGAGGCTGCGCACCCAGATAGTGCGCAACAGCGAATCTGGCACCATATCGGACTGCGCGAGGCTCCGCAAGTGGCGCAGGAATTGCGAGGGCCTCCGATCGCCGCATTCCTCCTGCCGCAGCAGTTGGTGCACACGCTGTTCCTCTGACGACGAAATCCGCCGGATCAGCTCTTCCTTGAGCCGTTTGTAACTCGACTGCGTCGGTGGGACGGTGATTATATCCCGCACTTCGGCCGCATAGTTCTGGTCCAGCTGGCTCACCACGTGCCCAAATTTCGCCAGGTCGCAGGTCACGTGGTTGCTCATAAATACCGCCTCAACCTGGCTGAACCACATCACGGGTCGCGCGGCCAAAAGGGAGGCAACCTGATCAATGCCCGTCCAGCGCTTGTCGGCGTTCCGGCGGTCGTAGGAGGCGTCGGTGTGGCGGGGATTTGCGCGCCAACATTGTCCTGAGCTGTCTGCGGCTGCGCGGCGTCCGCGCGTGTAGTCCGTGCCTGTAGCTCATTCTCTAGCCTCGTGTTGCGTGCGAGCAGTTCTTCGACGGTCTTTCGCAACTCCTCTAGTGTCGCCATCTTAGTTCAGAGTCGAATCCTCGTACAAGAGGAAAGCGCACAGTGAAAATAACACAAGGGAAACACACGAAAAGAAAAAAATAACACTAAGCAGTCCGCGATCAAAATATACGCACACAAAAACAATACAAAAAAGTTAGTTAAAAAAAAATTACTACGGAGCACTGTTCGGCGCGGGCGTATGCGCGCAAGCCTACTCGCGGTGCCACGTCTCTCGTACCGACGAACGTTTGTCACCACGTGTTTTTTTAGCCTCAGATCACGTCGGGGTCACCGGTGAAGCGGGAACGTGTGGTATCCCCGCTTACAGTCGCTCATGTGCAGTGAACCGGCATTTATCGCCGCGCCCACGCACTATGCTCATGGGAGAGGCTTTGTGGCAATAAATGACTAAAGCGGTTTCTGGACAGGACACATTTATTTTTCCTGCCGTTACAATAAATGACAAATAATATACTTCGCTAATGTCCGCCTATATAGGCGCGTTGCACCGGCGGCACGGCTCGGTCACCGATCCCGGAGGGTGTACACTCCAGTGACGAGCCGTGGCGCGACCGCGTGGACCGAGTGAGACAAAAGGCCGCGTCACAGAATGTTCTGCTCTTGGCGCGACCGGAGGCGCCGTAACGTCCGCGAAGAAGCGAAAGACAATTTAACGGCGACTGCGTTCACGACCGCGCGTACGCATTTACGGCGGAGTCACGTTGACTCGACGCACGTGGTCCGCGGCGGAAGAACTGGGGAGACGTGTGTCACGTCGCGTCGACTAGCTCGCACTGGGGGCAGCTTTGTTCCCGTGCGGTCCGGTGTGCGACGCACCGTTGCCGAAATTCCGCATAACGGTACAGCTGCCCCTACTTGTGTCGGCAGTGCCGTAGTTCAGCCCTTCGTGCGTTGGACGGTGCTGCCGCCACACATTTACCAAAAGTAGGAATTTTCGAGTTATTAGCTATGATGAGCCTGGATGTAACTGAAGGTTGCTTTTCTAATCTTGCCAGCAAGACACTCACATTTATCCAGAGTCAATTGAATATGTTCCTGGACATACAAGTGACATGATCTACCAAGACTGTTAATAACAGGCTGTCAATTTGGCATTCCTGAGAAATCTACATAGCCAATACTGGGAAGAAATCAGTCTTCTTGTGTTGAAATGGCAGAAGCTGACTCTGGAAAAACAAAGTGGTAGACCTGTTGTATACTTTGACTTTGGTGGTTATCCACTTCAGTTCAGAGTGGCAGTTTGACAGGTCATGCCTATTCCCATTTGTTGTTGTTGTTTGTGAGGCTGTAAGGAGCTGTACATTTTCTTACCAATTGTCCACATTCAAAAGGATATAAATAGCAGTTATGTCATTGTATGTTGACCTAATGCTGGGAGTTGTGCCAGCTGCTGTGCTGTGTGCTTTCATGTATTGGCAGTGTTTCTGTAGTTTGCCTGAATTGTTGCTGAAACTGCTCAAGTAGCATGGGAATGAGCAGATTCATTTAGATAGTGGGAGCTGCTGCCCTCTAGCTGCAGGCAAAGTAACTAAACCTGCAGTGCCATTACCAGTTTGCGGACCCTCACTGGCATCATCACGTAACAAATTATTACTTATTTGGCCAGTTCTGAGTAACTGCAAATCTATGTCCATGGTGTTATTTGAAATCACAAGAGTTTTAATAGCAAAAGGTAAGTTATTGAACCACACTTGTTTTAACATCACCTTGGAAACTTTAGATTCAGTGACTCGTGTCCTTAGATCACACAATAATTCAGACAGAGATGTATCACCAATAAACTCACTCTCTAAAACTTTTTGAATACCTGGTTTAATATCCTTACCAGCAAATGTCGAGATGTAGGCAATTGAGCTGGCATGGGTAGAACAGTGGAGCAGTTCAGACACGTGCAGTTCAGACACCTGCCAAAGAAGATGTACATGTCATGTCATATAGGCAGACCCACTGACAGAAGTGTATACTTACGAGCAGCAGTAAATAGAGCAGGCCAGTGCTCCTGCAGCATTAAACCACTGTGGACCAAGTCTAGCACTTTGTGCCGAGTGCTGTCATGTGCTTAGTCATTAGTCACCAGCCGTGTGTTGAGCTTATTGCTGTGCATGTATCTACATGGGTTAAGACACTTTGTTTCCCATGGCTCAGTTCACATGGTGACTTCACAGGGTTCTGTTCCCCCATTGTTATTGAGTCACCATTGGCCTGTGCTGCACCTGTGCTGACTGTGTTGACTAGTGGCATTGTCATACCTTCTGCAGATACTAACTGCAGGCCTCTTAATCTGTGAATACTGTGGAACACGTGGTCTTTCAAGAGTGTGTTATTGTAATTAGAGGGCATATTATGAACAATGTCTGACCATAACAAAGAGATTAAGTGCCTAAAGCATTAATTGTCAGAATGAATTGTATAGTTTGTCATCACATACACCATAGGCATGAAAGTTAACACTCAACAAAAATCTCTGAAATGAAACATGCCACCCCAAAAGGCAGGAAAACAGTGAGCCTAAAAGCAAAGATATTTTACAGTTCATTGTTTCAGAGGTATCTTCCGACTAATTATGTCATCACAAGCTGCACAATTGTCTGCCAACTCCGATAGGTGTCAAGGATGAAACATCAGTTTTGTCACTCTCACAAAGCTGCTACCTGGTGCGGACTGCAAACCCCCTTTTTATTCTTCCTTATTGTCATGGACCAAGTGTATCATTTATTGAAGTTCTCCCTCAGAGTATTGCTACACATAAATATCACTGGCATAAAGAATTACTGTCACTTTCATAATTTCATCACTGAAGTTACTGTTTACTTGTGTAGGATCTCATTCACTGAAGAGAAGAGGAGACATTTCCAGCTTATCCCACATCTGAGTCTTTTTCAAACGATATAGGAACATGTCTAACACTACTACTTCTACTACCACACACACACACACACACACACACACACACACACACACACACCATCACCTTCACTATAAAAACCCATCTCAGAAAACAGCAAAAGATTAGATGTACTCTAAGTATACTGATTACTCTAATTCATGTTAGACACTTTGTAATGAACTGTGTTGAGAAAGATCCTGGAATGTGACTATATTTGAGTCCATGGTCTTTTGGCAATATTAATTAAATAATAAAATCTTTGTGGGATTCCAAAGGTATTAAGTGGCTTCATTTTCTTGTGCTTTCATCTGTGTGCTCCAGCTGACAATGAGTGAACAGTAATCAACCAATCTGCAGCTTGTGGTCTCGCGGTAGCATTCTCGCTTCCCGAGCATGAGGTCCTGGGTTCGATTCCTGGTGGGGTCAGAGATTTTTTCCTGCCTCGAGATGACTGGGTGTTGTTGTGTCATCTTCATCGTCATCATTCATCCCCATTACAGTTGGAGGAAGGCAGTGGGAAACCACCTCCACTAGGATCTTGCCTAGCAAGGCGACGCGGGTCTCCCGCGTCGCTCCCCTACGCTCTGAAAAGAAGTATGGGACTCATCACCATCATCATCATCAATCAACCAATAGTTTGTAGAAATTTAACCATTGATGCATCTTGAAGGCTGAGAATACTTTTGTTAAAGTAAATTCATAGTGGAGATAAAAATATAGAGAGCTGTCCTATCATACTATGTTTTTCCTAATTACTATTTCTCTAAATCCTTTTATATGAAGAATCCTAAGTAATTAAATTACTAAAAATAAAATAAAACTCCTGACTGAAAATACACACATCAAAAAAAGTTTTGCATCACCTCTGTTCTGAGAGTTCCGAAACCTATAAAGAAAATTGGAATAGAGATCAACAGAAAGGTCATTCCCGCCCTTTTTATTGCTCATGAAAACCACACATTGCATGTTGTACCACCATACAGCAAGACCTTCAGAGGTGGCGGTCCAGATTGTTGTACACACCAGCACTTCTAATACCCAGTAGCACGTCCTCTTGCATTGATGCATGCCTGTATTCATTGTGGCATACTATCCACAAGTTCATCAAGGTATTTGGTCACATGGCTCACAACATGGTTCTTGGCCCTGATCTGGTGGCACCATCCTGCCCACTCCGGCTATTACTGCTGCACAGTGCAGGTTTTACTGAGTGTGGCTACCCTATCTCACAATCCTTTTGTGTATGTGTTGATACAACCTACATGTTACCACACTGCGCTCACTGGCCATTGATAGTTAATACAATGCTCTACTGCAGCTTAGTTACAAATTCCTAGAAGTTTCACTTAAAACTACGTTGTGATGCTACAATGTTGTTCCTTGCATTTGTCCTTGTCCCACTGTCCCATTCCTTATTACAACTGGCATAGACTTAGCTTTGGTATGTGGGAAGGGCCTGAGGGGCCAGTTTTGTGTGAACAATATAACCCTGTACTAAATCACATGTTGTGGTGTGTTGGGTATGCAGAAGGAAAGAGCATTTCACTAAGCAGTGTAGGGAGAGTGCATAGTTTCAATGAGGAAGGCCATGGGTGCTAGAGAAGTATTAATCAGTGTAGATAGTAGACAATTGTAGGCATGGTTTGTTGTGAATAGCGCTGATATGTAGATTAGGAGTTTTCCAAAGGGTTGATGCAAGTAGAAACATGGTCTAATGTTCAAGAGTGTCTTGAGTTGTGTACACAGCTTTTTGTTTCTTTTTCCTTTCTGTGCGACATGCCTACTCTGTATATAGTAAGATAGCTCCAAACTGTGATATAGCACTGACAAAGTGAAATATAGCTCAGCATTGCAACAGTATCATTTTATGGTTTGAGTTTTTTTATCTTTGTATTGTATCACACTGGCTCAAAGCAGTGTAACTAGGTGATAGGATCTGTAGATGCAAGATGATTATTAATCTTCATGTCACCGTTAAACTGCTCCAGGTCCCTTGAGTACGGTTGGCATAATAGCAGAAAATCCACCTAGGATAGTTGTCTGAACCAGTGTGATGCATGGTGCAAGGACATTCATGTATTAGGGAGCTACGACTAAGAAGAAACATCGAGTGTTTTTGAGTAATATTAAGAAACACAGGTTGAAGAAACATGGAGTATTTTTGAGTAATATTCAGAAACACAGGTTGTAGCTGCGGACAGCACCTGTGATTACAGACTGTGGTCAAGAGATTGCAGGGCTCATAAAGCACAATAGACTGGATAGGTCTCTCATAATTAGCAGTAAAGTTTAGGGTTTAAGTGATAGTTCTCTGGCTCTTATGGGCATTACAATGTGAGTGTCTCTACCATGGATTACTTTACTTTTGTGAATAGTTCAGGTTAAGTATAAGAGTTTCATAATGTTGCAGGCTGCCTTTCAGATCCCTACTCTTCTCTCCTGCTAAATAGGCAGGTTGAAGACTAATACATTATACCATGTGTCATGACTTAATAAGAAAAGAGGAAAACTGTGCCTAATATGTGTTGGAAACTAGAGTTGTATATGCTATAGCATCATGTAATTGTAATACATTTACAGATTTGGTAGCAGACTAGAATTCATAAGACTGAATTCTCCCCAAGTGGGGAGTAATTGTTGCAGCATCTGCTTGAGTGGGCAATGACAGTTACAGAACAATGCTTGGGGCAATACATTCCAGGCATATACTACAACAATTGGGGCCTTTTATCACAACAAGGCTTACTAGATGAGTATATCTGGGCCTCCAGCCAAGTGGGAGACCACTTGCACTGAGGACTTGTCTCTTGTTACTTGACATTAGATCTGTCCTGTCCTGATGTCATGCTGGATTTCTAATATGTCTGCCACTGCCACTGTGCTGTGCTTGAACTTCAGTCCTGTCTACAGCTCCAGCATTAGCACTGATGTAGCCTCCATTCCCACCACCAACCTCCACAGTCATCATCTGCTACATGTATCTTGTACCTGATGTTAGACCTGTCCAGTCCTGACATTGTACTGGGCTTCTGACATGTATACAACTACATCTACATAATTACTCTGCAATTCACTTTTAAGGGCCTGGCAGAGGGTTCATTGAACCACCTTCAAGCTATTTCTCTCGTCTCAGTTATGTGACTGGGTTTGTGACTTCCTGTCAGAGAGGTCACAGTGCGTAGTAATTGATGGAAAGTCATCGAGTAAAACAGAAGTGATTTCTGGCGTTCCCCAAGGTAGTGTTATAGGCCCTTTGCTGTTCCTTATCTATATAAATGATTTGGGAGACAATATGAGCAGCCATCTTAGGTTGTTTGCAGATGACGCTGGTGTTTATTGACTAATAAAGTCATCAGAAGATCAGACAAATTGCAAAACGATTTAGAAAAGATATCTGAATGATGCAAAAATTGGCAGTTGACACAAAATAACGAAAAGTATGAGGTCATCCACATGAGTGCTAAAAGGAATCCGTTAAACTTCAGTTACATGATAAATCAGTCAGATATAAAGCCCGTAAATTCAACTAAATACCTAGGAATTACAATTACGAACAACTTAAATTGGAAGGAACACATAGAAAATGTTGTGGGGAAGGCTAACCAAAGACTGTGTTTTATTGGCAGGACGCCTAGGAAATGTAACAGATCTACTAAGGAGGCTGCTACACTGAGTACATCAAAAGAGTTCAAAGAAGGGCAGCATGTTTTGTATTATCATGAAATATGGAAGATAGTGTCACTGAAATGATACAGGATTTGGGCTGGGTATCATTAAAAGAAAGGCGTTATTCATTGGGAGGTGATATTCTCTTGAAATTCCAATCACCAACTTTCTCCTCCGAATTAAAAAATATTGTGTTGACAGTGACCTACATAGGGAGAAATGATCACCACGATAAAATAATGGAAATCAGAGCTGTTACAGAAAGATATAGGTGTTTGTTCTTTCCACGCACTATACGAGATTGGAATAATAGAGAATTGTGAAGGTGGTTCGATGAACCTTCTGCCAGGCACTTAAATGTGATTTGCAGAGTATCAATGTAGATGTAGATTTCTCTACCATTCCCTTCTTGAATAGTGAGTGGGAAAAACGAACACTTAAATCTTTCTGTGTGAGCTCTGATTTCTCTTATTTTATTGTGGTGATCTTTCCTTTCTATGTAGATGTGTATCAACAAAATAATTTCACATTCTGAGGAGGGATTTAGTGATTGAAATTTCATGAAAAGACCCTGCCATCATGAAAAACACCTTTTTTTTGATGATTGCCAGTCCATTTCACATATTTCCATGCTGCTCTCTCCTGTTTCCTGATGTACAAAACTAGGTGCCCCTCCTTGAACTTTTTCAATGTTCTCCATCGATCCTATCTGATTTGGATCACACACCAATATTCCAGAAGAGGACATGCAAGCATAGTGTAGACAGTCTCTCTAGATAGACCTGTTGTGATTTCCTCAGTGTTCTGCCAGTAAATCACAGTCTTTGGTTTTCTTTCCCCACAACATAATCTACATGTTCATTCCAAGGTAAATTACTCATAATTATAATCCCTATGTAATTAGTTGAATTTATAACCTTTGGATTTGTGTGATTTATTGTGTAGTCAAAATTTATTGGATTCCTTTTGGTACTCATGTGGATGACTCCACACTTTCCATTATTTAGAGTCAGTTGCCACTTTTCACACCATACATATATGTTGCCTAAATCATTTTGCAATTTGTTTTATCATCTGATGATTTTATAAGATGGTAAATGACAGCATCATCTACAACCAATCTCAGAGTGGTGTTCACATTGTCTTCTAAATCATTTATGTAGAACAGGAACAGTGAGGGCCTATAACACATCCTTGGGGAATTCGAGATATTACTTCTGTTATACTTGATGACTTTCCATCAGTTACAATGAACTATGGCCTCTGTGATGGGAAATCATGAGTCCAGTTGCACAACCGAGACAGTAGTCCATAGGCATGCAATTTTATTAGAAGTTGCTTGTGAGTTATGTTGTCAGAAGCCTTACGGAAATGTAAAAATATGACATCAACTTGAGATCGCTTGTTAATAGCAGTCATTACTTCTTGAGAATAAAGAGCTAGTTGTGTTTTGCAAAAATGATATTTTGTGAATGCATGTTGGTTGCTTGTCAATAAATCCTTTTCTTCAGGAGAACTCAATAACACAGTATATGCTCCAAAAACCTACTGCAAATCATCATTAGTGATATAGGTTTGTAAGTCAGCATATTACTCCTTATTTCTTTCTTGGATATTGATGTGACTTGTGCAACTTTCCAGCCTTTAGGTATGGACCTTTCAACGAGCGATTGAGTGTGTATGATTGTTAAATATGGACCTATGGTATCAGCATACTCTGAGAGGATCCTGAGTGGTATACAAAAAGGACTGGAGGCCTTGCCTTTGTCAAGTTATTTAAATTGCTTTGCTGTGCTGAGGATACCCACTTCTTAATTACTCGTTTTGGTAGTTGTTCTTGGTTCAAATTCTGAAATATTTACTTTGTCTTCTTTGGTGAAGGAATTTTGGAAAGCCATGTTTAGTAACTCTGCTTTAGTGGCACAACACCATTGTTACTTCACAGTGAGGGTATTGATTGTGTCTTTCTGCAGGCTTGTTTTACATACAACCAGAATCTGTTTGCATTTTATGCCAGATTTTGAGACAGAGTTTCATTGTGGAATGTATTAAAAGCATCTTAGCATCTTGCATTGAAGTTTGTGCTACATTTCAAGCTTCTGTCTACCACGAGCTCTGTGTTTTTCTTCATCTTTGGCCCTGACTGACTCCAGTCTCAGCACTGATTCAGTCTCCATACCAAACGAGTCTTCCACAGTCGCAACTGCTACTACATACACCCATGGGCCTACTAGCACCAGCTATCTCGATGTTCCCAGATGTTGTACTAAGACCAATCTAGCAGGGTCATTCGGCATATGCCATTGTCTATGGAGAGCCTGGGTTCAACCTGGGCTGTGGCATACTTGGCTAGCCATTTCCGGCACTGCCAACAGCAGTTGCAGCTGGTTGCTTCTCTACTGAGCAGGATGTGTTGACACCACATACCAGCAGCATTGTAGTTGATGCATACACCATCCTCACGATTGCCGGTCTTGGGTGCTGCATGATTTTGTCGTATGGAATGCACTGCCAACAAAAGTTGTTTAACTTAGAAGAGCGTTCTCTGGCTTGCTGTCATAAGAGGCTGGGCATTACACATTCCCTCAGGTCATCAATACTCAGCACCCTGACAGCCATCCCTCTATCCTTGGGTGACTATGTAGTGGTCAGCAACTCGGATTGCTATACTACATAGTGTCCTTACACTCAACTCTCATCTCTGTTTCGCTAGATTATGGAACTCCTGTTGATAATAGCTAGGAATTGTCTCACCTGGCAACATTTGCTGTCAGTTGTAAGTGATATGCAGGTGGACATTTTGTGTGGTCAGGATTGACAGAGTGTCATAATGAGCATTATAAGAAGGAAACTTGGTTTAACAAGTGTTACGAATTGTATCATTGTGTTATTGAGTCATTTTTATTATCATTTACTTTGATTGTACTGAACATGTAGCTAGAAATGTAACTTACCATTTCAGACCTTGGTCGGCAAATGTGTCAGGAAGGAAACACATTCCAGCTATCTGGGTGATAGTGCAAGGCTTAGGCCAATGATCTTTGGCAGCAAACAGCACTTAAAATGTGATTCCCCTCAAGTTACTTATTGGCTACACGCAGTGAGTGAATAGGAGGCAGATTGTTATAAGCAGGTCATGTCAATGAAAAACATTTCTTAAGGTGCCTGATTGACATTTTGGCATACATAATATTTTTGTTTGATTATATCTTCACATTCCTCAACTTGTTTCTTTGCACTTCCTTCCACCTTTTTCTGTCCTCTCTCCACCACTACCACTGCTCGATTTTTTAAATTTCCAGTCAAGCTTTCTCTGTGTATCCTGTTTAGCATCTTGGCTTCTGTATCTATACATTACATTATTAGGACTGAGAGGCCAGCCTGTTTGTAATTAAATACTTGATTTTTGATCCGCTGAGTGCCTGTTGTTTCTGTATTCACCTAGGAGTCTAGTTCTTTTCTTTCTTTCCCATTTTATTACTTTTACTTTTTCTTTGTAAATTAAGGAAAATTAACCAGTATTTCTAAAATGGAGGTGCAATTTTTTGTTTTAGTGTATTATCTGTGATAACACCTTCTCCATGAACTTAAATGGTTTAAATTTTTATTTCATTCTTAAAGCCATAGATACTTTGGCAACAAAAGAGAAGGGAAGGGGTGAAATGAAAGAAAGAAAGGCATTTAGAGTAGGAGCAAGAAACAAATGGTTACTACACATATTAAGTGTTTGTAATAAATTTCTCTTAAGTTTCATACATAAAATGTCATAAGTTAACAATCAAGTAAAAATGATAGAAAATTAATAACCAGTTGTCTTTCTGTTAGATTAAAGCTGACAGCAGGAGGCAGCATCAAGTAGCAGAAGATTTTTATGATGTATGGATATTGAAAAGACAGGCATTTCAAAGGTGGAGGAGCTTTGTAGAAGAACAGTTGGCTCATGAAGCAACTGTAATGCAAATGGCATTAGAGCATTATAATAGGTATGCAAACAGTATTATGTATACATTTATGACTCTCTGATTTGATGGATGTTCGCATTTGTGTAAAAGTATATAGAAATTTCTTTAGATGTTCGTAACTGTAGTATGTTACACCATTGTTCATACCATTCCTAAGTATAATTGATTTTAATTTTCATTATAGAACACTGCTTTGCCGCTACTTCAGGCAATGGTACAAGGTGCGAGATGAAAAGAAACGTAAAGAACGGCTTGAAGTGTGGCGTATACATGTACGTGAAATACTTCCAGACTTCATGCCTCCTGATACAGACTAGGGCTACAGGGCTTACATATTACACAAAATAATGCACATAACAAAATGTGTTTTATGTTACAGTCTGTAATTATACACCTTTACTGTTTCAATTAAGCAACAGCTGGTGTGAATTGATCTTTCATACTCAAGGAAAATGGAATCACTATTAATTATTTGAAAAATCCTTTGATTGTTCTTCTTTTGCAAGAGCAGATTTTACTCTTTCTTTTTGTTTGTAATATTGTGTAGAACTAAGCATGTAAAATGTAGGAGAGAGATGATTAAAAAAAATTAATAAAAATCTCATTGCACACAGTTATTGCTTTGTTTTAGACATGCAGACACTTCACTAAAGTATTTGTCCTTTTAATGTTAGTAATTGAGAAAATCTTTATTTATTTATTCCAGGGATAGTGTACATGAAATATTATAATGGTGCCCTTTGTATCAGTTTTAGTGAAGCTGTTTATTTACTCTTAGTGTTACATCTGTTCACAACGAGGTTTATCAGTCTCATAGAGGATAATTTCTTTGTTAAATTCAAGCAGTTTGTTGCTGTTGTGAGCAACAATACTGTGATATGAGCTATGTTGTTCTTTACTGATTATTATTTAAAAAAGTATGTCACTGTGTAATCTTCAAAAATACAGTGTGTGAATGAATGAATGAATGAATGAATAAATAAATAAATAAATAAATAAATAAAAAGGCACCCACAACTTCCAGAGACTGCTCTGGAGGTGATGAAATGTATAACTCAGATTAACACAGTGTAGTAAGTAGATGTACTAGATACGAGGCGTGTTCAAAATGTAAGGTGACTTTGTATTTTTATGAAAACTTATTTATTTATTGATCAATATTCATGTTGTTCCCTTCAAAGTAATTTGCCTCAGATGCAATACTCTTGTGCCAACACTTCTTCCAATCCATGAAGCACTTCTCATAAGCACTTTTTGGTACAGCCTTGAGTATTCCAGCAATGCAGTTTTTATTTCTTCAAATGTTGAACATCTTTGTCCTTTCAGAGCTCTCTTCAGTTTTGGGAACAGGAAAAAGTTGCAGGGGGCCAAATACAGTGAATATAGTGGCTGAGGCATGATTGTCATGTTGTTTTTGGCCAAAAACACTGTTACAAGCAACAATGAATAAGCAATTGCATTGTCGTGATGCAAAAGCATCAAGGTAATACTCCTTACTGGCCGTACGACCTTGAGGAAAAAATTCATGATGCCTTATGCAATGATAACTGAAAAAAACAGTGAGCAAAACTCTGATATTTGATTGAACTATGTGTGCTTTATTGGTCTTGGCTCTATGGGATGCTTCCATTGGGACTATTGGGCTTTGGTTTTGACATCAAATACCATAATTCCATGTTTTGTCACCAGCAAATCAGGATCATCATTGACGTCATTCAAGAGCTCCTGAATGATGCTCATGTGATGGTTCTGATCAAAATTGAGAAGTTTTGGAACAAATTTTGCAGACACACGTCTCATGCCCAAAAAATACATAAAAATTGCATGAGATGAGCCAACTGATATGCCAACATCCTCAGAAACTTCTATTACAGTAATTTGATGATTTTTAGAAACAATTTTCTTCACAGCTTCATCGTTCTCATCTGTTGTTGATGTGCTGTGGCATTCAAAGCGAGGTTCGTCATTGACATCTTCTCGGCCATCTTGGAAGAGCTTGTACCACTTTTTTTTTTTTAACTTAGAGAAGACTCACCGTATGCCATGTCAACATTTGTAGTGCTTTAGAGCACTTGACTCCTTTTATCACACAAAATTTGATGCAAATTCTTTGCTCCATTTTTTATAATAATCGGAAATTGCTGAGCACACTAAGACACTTCTAACCTTTCTATCTGTCAAAAACAAACAAAGTATGCTGTATGTGTGAAACTGAACATATGTTGGGACATGTGTACCAACATAACAAAACAAAAAATTGACAATCGAATGTACGTTGCCTGTGCAATTTGAAAAGTCACCTTACTTTTTGAACATCCCTCGTATGTCAACTAAATTTTAACCTTAAATCCTAAGGATGTACATCATCTTCTGTTAATCATCACTTATTTAGTTTTCCTTTAAATGCCTGGTTTATGTTTTTAGGATAGGAGAGTAGTTTACTGGGTTATCACAATTAAATTATTCATGGCTGGTGGGCCTCAGAAGTTCTTTATCTCAGGCAGTTGCCAATGTCTTGTAAATTGCGCCATAACTACATGAGTTGTATACATCCTAGGCATATTGTTGAAGGTTGTATTGTTGTGGGCGATCAACTATGTTTATACACATCCTTCCAGAGTTTATGTTTATGTGAAAAACATATAAATAATGAAATTCTGGTAATATGTGTTATAGATGCTGCTTGTCAAACTTAGAAATGGAAAAAAAATCTTGAATAAAGGCACATGATCATATCCAGCTTGGTGGTTTCAGAAGACTACAATTATTTACATGAGAAAGAGAGTGAAAATTTTGTTGCAAATGGAGAAGACTGAATTGTCCATAAAGAAACTAAAGCAGGAATTTTTTGTTAGTCCAGTTAGGTGTTACAGGGAAAGCTGCAGGAAAGGTAATAAAGAAAGATGCAAGGTGTGACATAAGCCATATAAGACAGGATTCCATGTTCCCAAGAGCTTCACAGAATTTCTTACTAGAGTAACATTTTGTAAAAATATTTGAGGTGCACTCCTCACATCAAGCAAAGGATAAAATGTCGTGAATGTCCATTGATGGGGCAAAAACATGATCACTGCCCATCACTGTCTTGTGGCATAACAGGCATATGACATGGTAAGGAAAGTATGTAGAATGTTTGGAAATTCCTGTTACAAACTCCAAGGACTTGTACAGGGGAGTGAGCACATAATATTGTGAACAGGAACCCATGTCCAGGAATGTACCATCTCTGTTCTGTAACAGTTTCAGTTCAGATGTTTAACTCATCCACTTCTGACTGAGGAACAAAATTTGGCATGACACAATATAATTATTAGGTAGCAATTCGAAAGGAAACATACTGAAACATCCATTTATCACTTAAGCATGTTTATTTATATTAATTTACGAGACTCCACTATAGACAGAGGAAGATCTGCTGGCATGAGTTCTGGCTGCTGCACTAAAGGTGGGATGGAGCATGTGTACCAGAACACGCTTCATAGGTACAATGTCTGTAACAATGTTGGTGGTTGTCTCATCGAACCACTATTGTAATGCATCCGTACTGTTCAGTATGTAGTACACTGGGTTCTTTTTTGTTTTTGAATAATGTAAACACACAATGTTTAAGTGTTAATATAAACAAATGTGCTTTTTCCTTTCGAATCGTTATCTATTAACTGTACTGGGTCATGCCTAATTCAGTTCCTCAAGCAGAAGTGGGTGAGTTAAACATCTGAATTGAAACTGTCATGGAATGGAAACAATACATTTCCAGACATGCATTTGTATTCAAAATATTATGTACTCATTCCCTTCTACAAGTCCTACAAGTTTGTAACAGAAATTTCTGAACACCCTGCATAAGCAGAGCAGAGGTGAATGGGGAGCCATGCGGAGTGGTCGCATGGTTAGAGGCGCCATGTCTTCGATTGCGTGGCCCCTCCCGTCAGAGGTTCGAGTGCTCCCTCAGGCATGGGTGTGTGTGTTGTTCTTAGCATAAGTTAGTTTAAGTATTGTGCAAGTCTAGGGACCAATGACCTTAGCAGTTTGGTCCCTTAGGAATACACACACATTTGAACATTTGTGAATGGGGATCATTCTACAGAGTGCCAACAATCCAGGAAAAATGGGAAGATCAGGAATTATCAGGGAATTTCATGCAAGTAGGACCTATCTTGGAATTTCATAAAGTATCAGGGAATGTTTTTAATTTCATACTTTGTGTTACAAATAAGTACAGTTTCTGAGAAGAACCACATGTATAATGTGCTTTCAATAAAAAGTCCCTGTTACCTCCATGCATCATTTATACCATCATTTATATCATTTATATCATCAGGTAAATGTCAAATCATTATTTTTTACTTTTATCTATTTTTTAATTTCAAGCTGTTGCCTTCAGCATTGCAGCATACTTTCAAAGCCATTAGTTGACTGATCCAGATTTAAAGTTTTGGATGGAAGAAGTTAGAAATGATTCTAAGAGCACAAAATGAAAGCTTTGCAATGTTACATTTTCTGCAAGTAATGCTCTGTCAAAAACCATGCTCGATTAAAATGTATTAGCAAAGTTAAAATCTACAAAAATACCACTCCTCTTTATAGTTTTTGAACTCATCTGCAACATACTAGTACTGAGACAATGAAACGTGGTTAGACAATGAAACATGATTTTTCAGAAAAATTTACAATTTCTCATCCAATCATAAATGAAGAAAATGAACTGCAAATTCAGAAATCACAAAGTACTGTCAGCTTCTTTATTCTCAAAGAAGAAGAAAGCCATGCAGAAATACTTTATAAATTTAGACACTGATGAGTCACAACTCAACACACTCAACTGGAAATGACCTACAATTATTTAACCCCTTAATACCTGAATAAATTTCTAGGTGAAAGGCCAAAATCAAAAACTGTAGCTTGTCAGAGGTACCTGAAACACTGAGGAGACTGCAGCACATGTCAGAAGTGTTGGTAGCTTCGTGTAGAATCAACACCTACCAGCACTGGTGCTCAAACACAGTTAACCTTCCATGTATTAGTGCAGCATTGGTATGATGATAATTCATGACACCCAGCACTCAGGTGTTAAACAGATGTTCAGTGATAGTGAAATAGTCAGAAGAATGGAACTGCAGGAAACTAAAATTACGTACTCAGTTCTTTATGTGATTGTCCCTTATTATAAAGATAGACTGAGGAAATCCATTAGTTCTTGTAACAATTTTGCTATATGATTTGGTGAGTCACTCAATAAAGTTTGTCAAGAAACTCAAATGGATATAAGTATCAGATTTTGGAGCAATAAGAAAAACAAAGTTTGTACACGGTACTTAACATATACTTTTCTTCATCATACAAGATCCAAGCTGCTTCTGTTGTTCAAGGAAATGCTTCTACCTCTTACATGCCTCAATAACATTTTATAATCTCAGTGGATAGGCAGAATGTTCATAAGTTTTTCAGAGATCAGAAATCTGAGCTGCAGTCTACTAAATAAATCAGTTATACCTGATATTTCTTGTTGCTCCATACCAATGGTCGTGTCTGGATATGCTAACATCCGGGTGAATGGCTGCTTGAAACATACATCGTGCCAGAGATGAAGTCATTGAAGGCGTTTCTTAAGTTTTGGGAACAGATGAAAATCGGATGGGATCAAGTCAGAATGGTATGGAGGATGATCAATGTCAGTAAACTCACGCCACTGTTGCAGCGCTCATGTGTGATCTAGCACTATATGCTGAAGGATGGGGTGCTCCATGTGTAGTAAAGTCTTTGAAGTACAAACTCAATTACGGTATGCTGTTTGTCACACACCAGCAAAGTGATGTTACACACCGCGATGTTACACGCTACAATTTGGGGCTCTCTATCTGCAGAGGGCAGCAAATATGTAGATAAAAAAAAATCTCTCTTTCGTCACAAGGACTGGACGTCTGACCACTGCTCTTCAGAAGCAGCTAAATAGTACATGACTCACTCCTTGCTTCAGTTGTCTCTTTCAGTTAAAATGACTGAAGGAAAGAAACACTAATTCTTAGTTTTTAGCACAATAAAACATCACCTCACACAACAGTGAGGAGGGTTCATTTTTTAGTAAAAAGAACACGCATTATGCTGGCTTGGGAATCTTCTCCTTAAATGGTATCCTTTGATTTCATCTTGTTTGATAAGAATAAGAAAAATATTCTAAGCCAGCACATTTCTTTAGATGAAGGCGCTATAGCGCCTTATGCTTTGTTCGTTACTGTTGTAATGTGAATGTGTACACATCAGTTCATAGGAAACTTCCTGGCAGATTAAAACTGTGTGCCCGACCGAGACTCGAACTCGGGACCTTTGACATTCACGGGCAAGTGCTCTACCATTTGAGCTACCAAAGCACGACTCACGCCCGGTACTCACAGCTTTACTGCTGCCAATATCTCGCCTCCTACCTTCCAAACTTTACAGAAGCTCTCCTGCGAACCTTGCAGGACTAGGACTCCCGAAAGAAAGGATACAGCGGAGACATGGCTTAGCCACAGCCTGGGGGATGTTTCCAGAGTGAGATTTTCACTCTGCAGCAGAGTGTGCGCTGATATGAAACTTCCTGGCAGATTAAAACTGTGTGCCCGACCGAGACTCGAATTTGGGACCTTTGCCTTTCGCCGGCAAGTCCCGAGTTCGAGTCTCGGTCGGGCACACAGTTTTAATCTGCCAGGAAGTTTCATATCAGTGCACACTCCGCTGCAGAGTGAAAATCTCATTCAGCAGTTCATAGGTTTGGGGTAATTTATCATTATTTTATTGGTTCCCACTGGATGAACTGTGTATCACTATGGCATGAAATATTAAAATTTTTCCATGGACACGAAATATCATATTTGAAAATCGCCATAAAATCGAGAAATTAAAAAGACAGTCAGTGATGGAAATACTGTTCTCCAAAAAATTTGGCATCCTGCTCAACAAAAGATCATTATGACAGGTTCTTGTAGTGGCTTTCGGCACGGCGGTCGCCGTTTGGTACTAGAAATGATCAGTATGTCTGTTACCATGTATTGCAAGACAAATATCTTTGTACTCGAAACAAGTTACCACATCAAGCAGTATTATGCCGACCTGGCAAAGTCCCCCCCCCCCCTTATATTTCGAAATTTTCTGTATGTGCAGCAGTTTGTGAAGCCCTTCCCTAACTTCTTTAGTACTTTAAGTGTCTCATTTCCTAATCTAATTCCCTCAGCATCACCCAACTTAATTCGACTACATTCAATTATCCTCATTTTGCTTTTGTTGATGTTCATCTTTTATCCTCCTTTCAAGACCCTATCCATTCCGTTCAACTGCTCTTCCAAGTCCTTTGCTATCTCTGACAGAATTACAATGTCATTGGCGAACCTCAAAGTTTTTATTTCTTCTCCATGGATTTTAATACCTACTCCGAATTTTTCTTTTGTTTCCTTCACTGCTTGCTCAATATACAGATTGAATAACATCGGGGAGAGACTACAACCCTGTCTCACTCCCATCCCAACCACTGCTTCCCTTTCATGTCCCTCGACTCTTATAACTGCCATCTGGTTTCTGTACAAATTGTAAATAGCCTTTCGCTCCCTGTATTTTACCCCTGCCACCTTCAGAATTTGAAAGAGAGTATTCCAGTCAACATTGTCAAAAACTTTCTCCAAGTCTACCAATGCTAGAAACGTAGGTTTGTCCTTGCTTAATCTAGCTTCTAAGATAAGTCGTAGGGTCAGTATTGCCTCACGTGTTCCAACATTTCTATGGAATCCAAACTGATCTTCCCTGAGGTCGGCTTCTACTAGTTTTTCCATTCGTCTATAAAGAATTCGCGTTAGTATTTTGCAGCTGTGATTTATTAAACTGATAGTTCGGTAATTTTCACATCTGTCAACACCTGCTTTCTTTGGGATTGGAATTATTATATTCTTCTTGAAGTCTGAGGGTATTTCGCCTGTTTCATTCATCTTGCTCACCAGATGGTAGAGTTTTGTCAGGACTGGCTCTCCCAAGGCTGTCAGTAGTTCCAATGGAATGTTGTCTACTATGGGGTCCTTGTTTTGACTCAGGTCTTTCAGTGCTCTGCCAAACTCTTCACGCAGTATCGTATCTCCCATTTCATCTTCATCTACATCCTGTTCCATTTCCATAATATTGTCCTCAAGTACATCGCCCTTGTGTAGACCCTCTATATACTCCTTCCACCTTTCTGCTTTCCCTTCTTTGCTTAGAACTGGGTTTCCATCTGAGCTCTTGATATTCATACAAGTGGTTCTCTTTTTCCAAAGGTCTCTTTAATTTTCCTGTAGGCAGTATCTATCTTACCCCTACTGAGACCAGCCTCTACATCCTTACATTTGTCCTCAAGCCATCCCTGCTTAGCCATTTTGCACTTCGTGTCGATCTCATTTTTGAGACGTTTGTATTCCTTTTTGCCTGCTTCATTTACTGCATTTTTATACTTTCTCCTTTCATCAATTAAATTCAATATTTCTTCTGTTACCCAAGGATTTCTACTAGCCCTCGTCTTTTTACCTACTTGATCCTCTGCTGCCTTCACTACTTCATCCCTCAAAGCTACCCATTCTTCTTCTACTGTATTTCTTTCCCCAATTCCTGTCAATTGTTCCCTTATGCTCTCCCTGAAACTCTGTAGAACCTCTGGTTCTTTCAGTTTATCCAGGTCCCATCTCCTTAAATTCCCACCTTTTTGCAGTGTCTTCAGTTTTAATCTACAGGTCATAACCAATAGATTGTGGTCAGAGTCCACATCTGCACCTGGAAATGTCTTACAATTTAAAACCTAGTTCCTAAATCTCTTGTCTTACCATTATATAATCTATCTGAAACCTGTCAGTATCTCCAGGCTTCTTCCATGTATACAGCCTTCTTTTATGGTTCTTGAACCAAGTGTTAGCTATGATTAAGTTGTGCTGTGTGCAGAATTCTACCATGCGGCTTCCTCTTTCGTTTCTTAGCCCCAATCCATATTCACCTACTACGTTTCCTTCTCTCCCTTTTCCTACTACCGAATTCCAGTCACCCATGACTATTAAATTTTCGTCACCCTTTACTATCTGAATAATTTCTTTTATAGTTAGCCCATAGCGCTTCGGAACACACAAATAAACAACACCTTCATAATAGAAATCGACCCAGAAGCGAATCATGGACGTGTAGGTCGGTTGGCTCAGCGAATGTTCGTGTAGTTCTTCCATTGCGTTAATTCTAAATTCTCTGTACAATAATTAAAACTTACATGTACGCATTTTCACAGTTCAGTGACAGTAATCAACACTGAGTCACACATAAACTTAAGTGCCAACCCAGATGCATCTCTGAGATTCAAAATAAACATGAAAATATGGATTGATAAATTAGATTTTTTGATAGAATCTCCTAGGGAAAACACGTGGATCACTCTGAACTAGAATACAATGAAGAAAGCTCTTTCTTCATCGTACACCAGCCGCATTCGGCCTCCGACGTAATCAGGAACATAGATGCTTTTGATTTCGTTACTACTGCACCGCCGGCCGGAGAGGCCGTGCGGTTCTAGGCGCTCCAGTCTGGAACCGAGGGACCGCTGCGGTCGCAGGTTCGAATCCTGCCTCGGGCATGGATGTGTGTGATGTCCTTAGGTTAGTTAGGTTTAATTAGTTCTTGTAAGTTCTAGGCGACTGGTGACCTTAGAAGTTAAGTCGAATAGTGCTCAGAGCCATTTGAACTACTGCATCTTGCAGTTATGAGGGAAATTTCAACTTGTCATCTGGGAAACTCACATAATGAAAATATGTGCCCGTTACAGGAATTTGTGTTAAGATTGTTCTAACGTTTTCTTTTAATTAGCCTACTTACAGATCCCATGGTAGTTAACATAAAGAAAACCAGCGAGCGTAAGTTTGTTACAGCATGAATGACGAATAATTGTAAAAAGAATGTTAGGTATGTTAAGAAAACATTTCTACTTAATAAGTGCGATATGAAGCAGATTGCAGTTTATCTGAGCAGACACCGCCACACTTTCATATCAGGAGACAAAGATGTGACGCAATTAGTTCAAGATTATTATACAATAGCATAGATATGCGATGAAGAGTCAGGTTGTCCAGTATAGGACAGACCAGTTGTGATTCCTTTGCCGCGTCCGAATGGTGCTACGAAAGCAGAGAGAGCATTTAAAATGAAGGTCGGATGACAAAGCTGAGAGAAACCAAAATGAACGTGACGTGGGCAAAGCAGGAAGTGTTAGGTGTATTCCACGTAAATTTTTGACCTACAGAGCTAATGAAATATCCTGAGCAATTATTGCTGCAGCTACAAGCTTCACCTGCGACTGCAACTACCTGGAAACACAGGTAAGACCTGTGGTTGCCGCACTACAGAACCAAGGAACATAGAACCTCGGACATCTACCGTCAGTCACCACAAGGGCCTGTAGGCACAAATTGTTAATCAAACACAGGCGGATTCTTGCCAAAGCGCGTATCAGAATTGCTGCCAACCCAAAACATGCCGATCTGTTGTCAAACTCCAGCAGCTGTCATGGTAAAGGACTGCCCCCGCTTCGCCAACAGCTGTCGTTTGTATCGCTGCTGGGGGCGCGACATTTGCGGGAATTACTTTGTGTCCGCCAATAACTTTTCCGCCAAACAGTTTGCTGAGCTAGGCAGTTCCGTTGCACTAGGACTTGGCACCTGCGATTGTTTTTGACTTTTGTGATTGTGTTCAAGGACTGCCGTTGGAGATTTGGTAAGTCTGGTTGAAGTCTAACACAGACATGGTTACCGTCCGCCCTCATATGTTACCTGTCATGTAACAATATTGTGGTGTCATTTTTCGCCGGCCGAGGTGGCTGAGCGGTTCTAGGCGCTACAGTCTGGAACCGCACGACCACTATGGTCGCAGGTTCGAATCCTGCCTCGGGCATGGATGTGTGTGATGTCCTTAGGTT
The DNA here is from genome assembly GCF_023864345.2 of Schistocerca serialis cubense. Lineage (NCBI taxonomy): Eukaryota > Metazoa > Arthropoda > Insecta > Orthoptera > Acrididae > Schistocerca > Schistocerca serialis. Next base: position 252,631,805 of record NC_064645.1, on the reverse strand, counting down.
AGTTAGGTTTAATTAGTTCTAAGTTCTAGGGGACTGATGACCTCAAAAGTTAAGTCCCATAGTGCTCAGAGCCATTTGTCATTTTTCACCAGGATAATGCTCGTACTCACATGTTACATGCCACTATAAACTGTTTGCGTGTTGTTGACGTATGCCTGTGGCCAGCAAGATACCCAGATTCGCGCACTATGGAACACAGAGGGGACTACCTCGGTGTCATCTCTCTCTCAACGTCTGCATCCAGGATATCAATGACCAGTTAAACGGCTGTGGGTCGCCTTGCTTCAGTGTAGGATGCAACGGCTCTGTGACTTTTTTTTCCCATTCGAATCAATGCATGCATCCAGTCCAGAGGGTATGCAATTTCATACTGATAACTGGGTACCTACTGCCAAGTTCTTTTCAAAGCTGACTCAGTTTTGTAATCACTAAAATAACATAATATATCCTTTCAATCCGTGAAGTTTCATTTCGTTTCCTCCTCCCCATTTGGATGTTTTACTTATATTTCTCAGGCAGTGTATATCTCGTGAAATAGATACGACGGTAAAATTAGAGTTCTTAAGGTGACTTACTGAAAGTCCATCACGGCATGCACCATTTTCAAATGGAACATGAAAGGTGAGAAATGATAGACATATGCGAATTTTTATTATATTGGCATTTGATCCATACGCTTGAAAGGTGGAAAGTCCTTTGGGCTCGCCTTTCTTTGACTCTAATTATTCAGTTCATAAAGACGTATGCAATTAGGATACTTGTATCGAGTTCTGATGTTACCATGATCGATAAAATGCTTGTTCAAATGGTTCAAATGGCTCTGAGCACTATGGGACTTAACATCTGTGGTCAGCAGTCCCTAGAACTTAGAACTACTTAAACCTAACTAACCTAAGGACATCACACACATCCATGCCCGAGGCAGGATTCGAACCTGCGACCGTAGCAGTCGCGCGGTTCCGGACTGAGCGCTTTAGCCGCGAGACCACCGCGGCCGGCAAAATGCTTGTTAAGGAGGTCTGACAGTGGCTGTGCACTAAGTTCATTGGTAGTTTATGTTTTGTTGGGCAGTTATAGCTGCAGATAGGCGAAGGAAAGCTCGTTGGGTGTGGATAGTGAAGAAGGCCAGTTCACTGCCGTTAGTTCTTAGAACAAGGAGGGATGCGGATGCAGTTATGACGGATGGGCTTCAGAGTCCCAGTTACCACTTTCACGTAGGGGAACTGGTGTTCTGGTGCACACGTTATGCGCAGCGGGGGGTACTTTATAGGATTAGGGAGAGAGGAGCTCGTAGCGGTCCACAGTACAATGTTCCAGAGGCTGTAAACTGAATTTTTACAACTTCTTTAGACGAGTCGTGATGACCCGGTGGCTTGATAATTGTCCTGGCTATGGAGAGAGCATTTCTCTGAGCCTCTAGGTATCCACCTAATGTTTATTGTGGACCTTCCTGCGAGGATCCGTATCTCCGAGGGTTGTGAAAATCATTTCGTAACGGCCGTAGTAACATCGCCCGGGATTCTCTCTCTCTCTCCTCTTTTTTTCTTTCCGAGTCACGCAGACGCCCTTGTCTAGCTGCTTCTCGCGCGCGCGCGCGTGTGTGTGTGTGTGGAGAAACAATTACTTGACTGGATCGCCGACCATGACTTCAGTTGATGATACCGTGACCACCTATTCTTAGTGACGTGTAGAGATAGGAGTGGAGGAGGAGAATTTGTGCGTCTTCTGGAAGGAGAATGCATAGAGGGCGGAGAATTTTGCCGTTGGTGTATGGAAGTGCTGATGCGTTATTATTGGTCGTTTTAGCGTTTTGAGAGTACCTCACGTGGATGTTTTTGGAAAAATCACGGTAAAGAGGCACAGAGAAGATCTGTGCAGAGGTCGTGGTGTGAGTAAGATTGCGGCATAGACCATGGAAGGTATGGATCACGTTGTCAGGCAAGGGCAGCGATATGAATTAGAGCAAGGATTCGGTACTTGTACATGGAGAGCGGGACAAAGGTCCACCATTCGAGTTGATGCTGGTGTATGGTGAGCATTCCGCAGCTCCGGCATAGTGGGAATTTTTAAGGTGAATTTTCACCATTGACAATGAGCGCTTCCAAACAGCAGCAGTCGCTGTCCAGTTTGCTTTTCATGGTAGTTTTCAGCTTTGCAATTCACAATTACTGTCAACGAATTAGTTTCAGTTAGTTTTATTACAGTTAATGTCGGAGTAGGAGCTAGTTCTCCACCTACTCCCCAGTTTTGTAAACTGTAGATCACTACACACAATATATTTAACTATACAAGAACTTGGATGTAATCAATGGTGTTTATGTCAATTCATGTCCAATGTCATTCTCTCACAACAAATTTATAGTTACATAAATCTCGTCTGTTACTTCACAAGATATTTTTACCTGATGCCTACGCGTTTATTTATTTCATTCATTGACGAGGGACTTGATAGGAATTAGTTTGAAATAATATACATTGTATCAACTTTAGCTTCACTGCTAAGGTCCACAGTCAGTTATCTGCTTGCAGATTTTCTGTTGAATAACATTTTACAATAGTGTAACTGAAGAATGCTTCTCTGCTATAGGATATTTCGGGGCAGAAGTTCTGTAGAGGCTCCCTCATAAAGCCCACAGTCCACCAAAGTAGACATTTTGTATAAATTGTTGTTCCCTGCCAGGATACAGAACTTTTTGAACCTTTTGTGACGCCGTCAGGCCAATATTATTGCATTAATATTGTGTATAAGCCAATGCCTGGCAGGATCGGGCTTCGCTATATGCATTGATTTACAGTCACTTAATTTCAATTTAATTACCGGTTAATTTTCTTCATATGACAGGATTGTGAACATTTTGATCTGCGGCAGTTATAGTTACTGATATGAATGTAGTAAGCTATGTGTTTTTTCTTTGCTAGCTGAATTTTGTGTGTGCGAGTTGATCTGCGTTTCCGCACCAAGGTTAGTTGTTGTTTAAGACGTCGATAATAGTGTTGTTCATTTTTGGAGGGGTTATTTTTTGTACTATGTTTGTGTCGAGATAGTGTAGGCTTTTCTGTTGGTTTGTTGTTGTTTTGCAAGGATAGGAGTTAATTGATTCAGTTCGTATAGCAATATGCAAGGGGGTCACGCAAATGCAAATGAGAAGCAGGGCACGATTAGAGTTCGAAAAGAATATAAATAGAATTTTGGTAATATGGATCAGGAAAAAGTAGGAAAATAGATGAGCCCAGTTATCATTTGATCAATTTTACTGCGAAACAATCTGATAGAAGTGGTAACGGTATGCACAAGGCAGCGTCAGATTGTGAGGAACTTAAGGGTATGTCTGATGACAGTGATAGGATGAAAGGGTGGCTGATTCCAGACGTGATGGAGCTTCAGCAAGGAATAATTATAGGTTTGTTTCGCCACAAAGTCGATGTAGCACGATGAGTTCACACGTGTGCACTTCGGAATTAGCCATAGATAAAAAAACACAGAAGGATGGCATATTAGAATTTTCAAAGACGGCAGAAGAATGGTTCAAATGGCTCTGAGCACTATGGGACTCAACTGCTGAGGTCATTAGTCCCCTAGAACTTAGAACTAGTTAAACCTAACTAACCTAAGGACATCACACACATCCATGCCCGAGGCAGGATTCGAACCTGCGACCGTAACGGTCTCGCGGTTCCAGACTGCAGCGCCAGAACCGCGCGGCCACTTCGGCCGGCACGGCAGAAGAGATAAGGTAGGAAGAAAGTAAAGAAGGAAAGAAATTCAAGAAGGAATTGAAGATAGACATAACCGAGATCAAAGACGAGATGTCGACAGTTAAGAAAATGACAGTAGAGGTGAAGTACTTAGCAGTAGACACGAAGAAAGACACAAGAGTAGCCAGGATCAAAGCACCAGGAGCCGGGAAAGCACTATGGGACTTAGCTTCTGAGGTCATCAGTCCGCTAGAACGTAGAACTACTTAAACCTAACTAACCTAAGAACATCACACACATCCATGCCCGAGGCGGATTCGAACCTGCGACCGTAGCGGTCGCGCGGTTCCAGACTGTAGCGCCTTGAACCGTTCGGCCACCTCGGTCGGCCCGGGAAAGAGGATCTCGTAGTGAATAGACACGGAAAACAGGCCAGAAATGCCGTCAGCCAAACAAAGAAGGTTTTGACCACATTACAGAAACGGGTGAAGAGTAAGTTAAGGATACAGCTGAGGATATAGCAAAAATTTTCAGAAGATAGATCATTAGAACAGCAGCGAGAAGATGTGACAGAATTGCGGAGTGGTCAGTCATTGACTGCAGACAGAAATAATTAAAAAGACATCAAAGACATACGAGATTTTGTAAAACATATTGAAAGTTGATGTGTGAAGAAGCAGAGAGAGTACAATGATACTGTACTATGAGTAGAGCAAGAAGTCTGTAGTGGTGGTTCACCGGTCGTTGTGGCCGAGCGGTTCTAGGCGGTTTAGTCCGGAACCGCGCTGCTGCTACGGTTTCAGGTTCGAATACTGCCTCTGGCATGGATGTGTGTGTTGTCCTTATGTTAGTTAGGTTTAAGTAGTTCTAGGTCTAGGGGACTGATGACCTCAGATGTTAAGTCCCATAGTGCTCAGAGCCATTTTGTAGTGGTGGTTCGAATTCCGCCACAACGGAGATGGTATACACAGTAGAATCCACAGTTCGTCGACCAGCTGTTGCGTGTCCACCACAGCTGAGCACACTGCCAGCCACATGATGTGGCTCTGAACCCAAGCGATCACCTAACTGCGTGCCACTCTGGACGTATGTCTCATACATTAATGATGAAGATAGTACAGGAAGATGAGGCAGTAATTTGCGCAGTCAGTTCGTCCTTCACAGGGAAGTAAATCGAATATCAGAAATGAGGGAAAGATCGAGCACAAATAATGACTTGGGAATCCATCATAAACATTTTACCTCCGTTCATAATTTCCAGAACTATCATGACAATGGCAATACATTACATCTAGGACCTAGGGTAGCTGAATTTGACAGCGCGATGCCATCCTCTTGCCCTTTAGGATACAAAACTGGAATTTATATGTGGTCACATGGAAGGACGGTGAAAATGCAAGGCATTGTAGTCACCCGCAGAACATAAAAAAAAAATTAGGGATGATTTGCTTGCTAGCTACTGGTCATATGAGATGCAGGACAGAATAAAACAGGAGATAATGATGTATAGGGACCTGGAATCATTGGGCTTCAGAAGGCACGTGAAACTCTTTGAATCGTTAATGAGGAAAGGAAATGTGCAGCGCTAGAGAAGTGATCCGTTTCTGCTACATGAAATTACCGCTCAACTAACAACAGGTAATTGCAGGAAGATGTGGAGACAACACTCAAGCCTTCAGAAACGACCTTACATACACAGCACACAACATGCGAGAGAATAGAAGGAATCACGAGGATAACTTCTGTGGGCTTTCAAATGGAAACATCGTTAGGAGGCACAACAGTAGAAATGATCATAAGTAGAACACGGTTATAGAAAGTACCACCTCCTGAGAGAAGAAACAACGAGAACAATTCTGATGAGACGAATAACAATTGGCGTTTTAAGCGAAATTGGAGACTCTAGATAGAAATCATATACGTGTGCCCACTGAATCTGTCGAATGAGCACCATAATGGGAACCAGTCACATAACTGACAAACTGCAGACACACACGCGACCCAGCTTGGAATAGGCCGGATAAATTTGCTCGAGTATGAAGACTTAGGTCAACTAGTGTTAGAAGAGAAAAAGAAAATACAATGACAGGATCTGCATCTCTTTATAGAGATTACATAGGCAATTTTAGGTTGTAAGGAATTTTTGACAGTGGCAGCCACATCTCTGTGATATTAGAATGACCACATCAGATGTGTTTAGAAATTCATTGCTGGCTGCTTCTGTCACTGAAGAAGACAACGACTGAAGACGCATTATTTGTGGAACATCCAGAGGTACAACTTCCAACTCACATAGAATTCAAGTGTCAAACCCATACGTTATAAACAAACTTCTTTGACACGCTACGTTTGGTGTGGAGTTCCTGCATGAATAACAGGCAGTACTATACATGGGTAGGGGTGAAGTGATACTATAGAAGGATGCTGTCGTCCACTTACAGTACAGAGAGAGTATTAGAGTACAACAATCTTCTGCTGTTTGCTGATGACGTTGTAGTGAATGGGAAGGTGTCGTTGTTCAGTGGCTGTAGGAGAATAATACAAGGTGACTTAGAAGTCTAAGTTAATGCGGATAAGAAAAAAAAATCCCGTAATGTATGAGTCATCATCACTAGTCGTTTTACTCATTGCTGAATGTCGTGACCTCACTTCCTCATTCATTCTTACATAGTTGAAACTTCAGACAGATGTCTCCATCCACAGCGATCTTCGGCCTTTCTTAATTTAATGTGAAGAGGCAGGCTGGTAATCTTCTTCGCTTGATCCAACCATCTGTTTGCTGTTCTCCCAGGTGGTCTTCTGCCCTCAGTTTTTCCCTGTACGATGGTCTTCTCTAAATTATCCCCTTTCCTTTTCAAGATGTGGCCAAGGAACTGAAGGTATCTTTGGCTGACACGAGAAGATAACCTTCTTGTTATTTTAAGTTCTTCTGTTATTTAAACATTTGTTCTTCGTTGTGTCCACGGTACCCGTAGCATCCTCCGCCAGCACCGCGTCTCGAGGGCATCAATGCGGCTCTTATTACTACTTTTCACGGTCCAGGTCTCGTATTGCATAAGAATACAGGAAACACCAATGCTTCTACCAAGAGCATCTTCGTTGTCTTGGATACTGCCCGATTGTGCCATATCTAAGTCAGTTTGACCATTGTAGCTCGGCCAAGATTGATTCATCGTCTTATCTCGTTATCACACTTTCCTGTGAAATTGATCAGAGAGCCTAGATATACATAATCACTCACTATATTCAGATTCCTTAAGCATCCTGTAAGTTGGTTTTGATCGATGCCTTGGCGATTTATAACCATTAGTTTCATTTTTCATGTTTATCTCTAGGCCTAGACTAATATCTTTCACTCTTGCCAACAGATTACCAAGTTCTTCCGCACTTCCCGCTATGAGTGTAGTGTCATCTACGAAGCCTAAATTGTTGATTTTCCTGCCGCCAACTGAAATCACACCGTAGCAGCCATCCAGCACTTTGGTTCAAATGGCTCTGAGCACTATGGGACTTATCTGCTGTGGTCATCAGTCTCCTAGAACTTAGAACTACTTAAACCTAACTAACCTAAGGACATCACACACATCCATGCCCGAGGCAGGATTAGAACCTGCGACCGTAGCGGTGGCGCGGTTCCAGACTGTAGCGCCTAGAACCGCTCGGCGACTCCGGCGGGCCGCGCTTTCCTGATTACACACTCTGCATAGATATTGTAGAGATGGGTTGAGAGTATGCAACCTTGTCTGACGCCATTTGTCACATCGAAAAATTCCGAGTATTCATCATCTACTTTTATGGTTGCTGTATGGCTATTATAAAGACCTTTCAGTAAGGATACCAAGTGTTTTGTAACCCCAGACTTGTTGAGCACATGTATGAGTACAGTATTAATAATGCGTTGCTTCACACTGTCACATCGATTAAATATCTAAGCATAACGTTTCAAAGCAACATGAAATGGAACAAGCATGTAAGGACTGTTGTATGGAAGGCTGTGGTCCACTTCGGTTTTCTTGTTTTGGAGAATTTTAGGAAAGTGTGGGTCATCTGTAATGGAGGCCATGTATAGGACACTAGTGATACCCATTCTTGAGTACTGCTCGAGTGTTTGGGATCCACACTAGGTCGGATCAAAGGAAAACATCGAAGCAATCCAGAGCCGGGCTGCTAGATTTGTTACTGGAAGGTTCGATCAACACATAAATATTACAGATATGCTTTGGGAACTCAAATGGGGACCCTTGAGGGAGGACGACTTTCTTTTTGAGGAACACTTTGAGAAAATTTAGAAACAGCATTTGAAGCTGACTGCAGAGCGATCTACTGCCAAAAATGTACGTTTCGCGTAAGGACCGCAGTAATAAGATGAAAGAATGTAGGACTTGTACGGAGGCATATGTTGTTGTTGTTGTTGTGGTCTTCAGTCCTGAGACTGGTTTGATGCAGCTCTCCATGCTACTCTATCCTGTGCAAGCATCTTCATCTCCCAGTACCTACTGCAACCTACATCCTTCTGAATCTGCTTAGTGTATTCATCTCTTGGTCTCCCTCTACGATTTTTACCCTTCACGCTGCCCTCCAATGCTAAATTTGTGATCCCTTGATGCCTCCTCATTAGTTACGTGATCTACCCACCTTATCTTCAGCATTCTTCTGTAGCACCACATTTCGAAAGCTTCTATTCTCTTGCCATGAGGCCATGCATATGCCAGAGCATATAGACAGTCATTATTTCCTCTCTGCATTTGCAAGTGGAACAGGAATAGTTGTGGTAGAAGGTAATCTCCGCCATGCACCATACGACTGCTTGCGGAGTATGAATGCAGATGTACTCGTAGATGTAAATGTAATGTAGATCATTTTTTCTTCTAGCGTTGTACTTGTGAATGTCTCTGTTCAGTATTCCCAGTTGCTTAAAGAGACGCCTGCAAGGTGTACGTGTGTGAACCCCACGCATAATTCTAATTACTTTCTTTACCTCAATTAATACCTTTTGCCTAAGTGAGGAGTTATCCCATTATATTATAATATAATATACCAGTGAATGAAAATATACAACGTATGTTAATTTACTGAATTCTGTGTAACCAAAGTTGACAATTATTCTTAAGGCAAAACCAGCCAAACCTGAACAGTTTGGTAGGTCTACCCAGGACTGTACCGAGGAGCTAGAGGGATAAGTCCCGAGCAATGGCTGAGGCACAGAGGGATCGAAAAAAGTGATAGGAAAAAAACTAAAAGAAAGATAGATCAGAAATACGACACAGCCGCTAAAACTTGACCTCATTGACACAATCAATGAGTTTACTTCGCTCAAAGCAAAAACATACAAAGTAAAATTATAATAAAAACCCAATTAGTGTCGAGAAATATTTTCTTACCTCTTAATTATAGCCATTTTCTTTTAATTATAATTAATTATTTATGCAATCTCAATAATTTATGAGGGAAAAGTACAATCTTTTTTATTATTCGTCATACTACAATCAACGTACAGTAGCCCCCATATACAATAACATATTGATTTTGTTTTACTATAATATTTTAGAAAGTTTGTACACTCTGTGACTTATTTGCTAGAACAATACATTTAATGTGTTGCATGCATCATTTTTCATCAATATAACTAATTTAAGTAATATTTTTCGATTGTGTTTCACTTTTATTAAATCTTCTTGTAAAATTATATAATTTGCCGACTCTGCGTAGTAATTTACAATTTGGGGGGGGGGGGGGGGGGGAGAGATGCACCTTTGGCTGTTCTTCCAGGTGCGCAAGATCACCTCTGACTTTCGGCTCTGCGTCTGTTACCTCGAGCAATGAAACATAGAACCGACTCGTGGAGATAACATCTTGGACCTACTGATAACAAACAGACCCGAACTTTTCGACTCTGTAAGCGCTGAACAGGGAATCAGTGATCATAAGGCCGTTGCAGCATCCCTGAATATGGAAGTAAATAGGAATACAAAAAAATGGAGGAAGGTTTATCTGTTTAGAAAGAGTAGTAGGAGGCAGATTTCAGACTACCTAACAGATCAAAACGAAAATTTCTGTTCCGAGACTGACAATGTTGAGTGTTTATGGAAAAAGTTCAAGGCAATCGTACAATGCGTTTTAGACAGGTACCTGCCGAGTAAAACTGTAAGGGACGGGAAAAACCCACCGTGGTTCAACAACAAAGTTAGGAAAGCAAAGAGAGCTTCACTGCAAGTTTAAACGCAGCCAAGACCTCTCAGACAAACAGAAGTTAAACGATGTCAATGTTAGCGTTAGGAGGGCTATGCGGGAAGCGTTCAGTGAATTCGAAAGTAAAATTTTATGTACCGACTTGACAGAAAATCCTAGGATGTTCTGATCTTACGTTAAATCAGTCAGTGGCTCGAAACAGCATATCCAGACACTCTGGGATGATGATGGCATTGAAACAGAGGATGAAACGCGTAAAGCTGAAATACTAAACACCTTTTTCCAAAGCTGTTTCACAGAGGAAGACCGCACGGCAGTTCCTTCTCTAAATCCTCGCAAAAACAAAAAAATAGCTGACATCGAATTAAGTGCCCAAGGAATAGAAAAGCAACTGAAATCACTCAACAGAGGAAAGTCCACTGCACCTGACGATATACCAATTCGATTCTACACAGAGTACGCGAAAGAACTTGCCCCCCCCCCCCCCCATTCTAACAGCCGTGTACCGCAAGTCTCTAGAGCAACGGAAGGTTCCAAACGATTGGAAAAGAGCACAGGTAGTCGCAGTCTTCAAGAAGGGTCGTCGAGCAGATGCGCAAAACTATAGACCTATATCTCTGACATAGATCTGTTGTAGAATTTTAGAACATGTTTTTTGCTCGCGTATCACGTCAGAATCTTCTCTGTAGGAATCAACACGGATTCCGGAAACAGCGATCGTGAGAGACCCAACTCGCTTTATTTGTTCATGAGATCCAGAAAATATTAGATACAGGCTCCCAGGTAGATGCCATTTTCCTTGACTTCCGGAAGGCGTTCGATACAGTTCCACACTGTCGCCTGATAAACAAAATAACAGCCTACGGAATATCAGACCAGCTGTGTGGCTGGATTGAAGAGTTTTTAGCAAACAGAACACAGCATGTTGTCCTCAATGGAGAGACGTCTACAGACGTTAAAGTAACCTCTGGAGTGCCGCAGGGGAGTGTTATGGGACCATTGCTTTCCACAATATATATAAATGACCTAGTAGATAGTGTCGAAAGTTAAATGCGGCTTTTCGCGGATGATGCTGTAGTATACAAAGAAGTTTCAGCATTAGAAAATTGCAGCGTAATGCAGGCAGATCTGTAGCGGATAGGCACTTGGTGCAGGGAGTGGAAACTGACGCTTAACATAGACAAATGTAATGTATTGCGAATTCATAGAAAGAAGGATCCTTTATTGTAAGATTATATGATAGCGGAACAAACACTGGTAGCAGTTACTCCTGTAAAATATCTGGGGGTATGCGTGCGGAACGATTTGAAGTGGAATGATATATAAAATTAATTGTTGGTAAGGCGGATGCCATGTTGAGATTCATCGGGAGAGTCCTTAGAAAATTTAGTCCATCAACAAAGGAGGTGGCTTACAAAACACTCGTTCGACCTATACTTGAGTATTGCTCATTATTGTGGGATCTGTACCAGGTCGGGTTGACAAAGGCGATAGAGAAGATCCAAAGAAGAGCGGCGCGTTTCGTCACAGGCTTATTTGGTAAGCGTGGTAGCGTTACGGAGATGTTTAGCAAACTCAAGTGGCAGACTCTGCAAGAGAGGCGCTCTGCATCGCGGTGTAGCTTGCTGTCCAGGTTTCGAGAGGGTGCGTTTCTGGATGAGGTATTGAGTATATTGCTTCCCCCTACTTATACATCCCGAGGAGATCACGAATGTAAAATTAGAGAGATTCGAGCGCGCATGGAGGTTTTCCGGCAGTCGTTCTTCCCGCGAACCATACGCGACTGGAACAGGAAAGGGAGGTAATGACAGTGGCATGTAAAGTGCCCTCCGCCACACACCGTTGATGGCTTGCGGAGTATAAATGTAAATGTAGATGTAGACGAAGTTTTCATCAACATGCACATCTAAAAATTCAGAGCTTTCTGCCGTGTTTATTATTTCTTGTTCGTGTACGAGAGTAAAAGGAGGTGGGACGTTTTTGACAGTACAAAACACTTCTTAGTAAAATTTTAGATCCTGTTCTTTCCTTTTGAAACACACTAGAGGTTCAGAATAATTTGCTGGTGATAAATTGGATGACATGTCCAGGATGAGATTTTCACTCTGCAGCGGAGTGGGCGCTGATATGAAACTTCCTGGCAGATTAAAACTGTGTGCCCGACCGAGACTCGAACTTGGGACCGGGCAAGTGCTCTACCAACTGAGCTACCGAACCACGACTCACGCCCGCTACCCACAGCTTTACTTCTGCCAGATGACATGTCACTTGAAGAGAACACTTCTTAATAAAATTTTCGAACCTTTCGAAACACGCTAGAGGTTCAGAATAATTTGCTGCTGATAACTCAGATGACGTATCACTTGAAGAAAACAGTTATTCCTAGTTTGAAATCGAAAAAGTGTCTGGAGATCTAACTTTGGAACTTTGCTGTAAGTCGGAGCGGTTATAACTTGAATAGCGGCGGAGGTAGGTGCGAAAAATTTCCATAGGAGCCGCTGCGCGGCGCGACCGGGTATTGGTGATGAACAGCGCCGAGGCACCGGAGATTGACCTTCGCCATTAGGAAAGCGCCGGGGGAGGCGGTCCATCCGGCCTATATTCCGCGCGGCCCATCACCGGCGAGACGTCTTCGGCAACCTCCGGAGCTCGCTGGCGCTCCGCGATGAAAAGTGATACCCGGCGCTGCGCGGAGCGAGGCAGATGAACCGCCGCACTTTATGGCGCCTTTATGCTGAGCGCAACCAGGGGAAAAGAATGGCTTTAATAAGGCGGCTCACGGCGAAAAAACACGACGCCTGAAAGATGGATGGCTTTTGTGGTCCACCGGCTGAGGGCGCGGTAGGGGGGAGGGGGTATCAGTGGGGTTGAGGTGGAGCGCAGTCCCGGACACAGTGTAGCTACATTCATCTAGCAGCCTTTGGTGCACTGCTGGGACCACAAGCTCACTTCTTCCTGTCTTTCTTCTTCTTCTTCTTCGGTTTTAGCTTTTAGTTCATTCAATTCGTTAGACATAGCACCAGTATCCGAAACTACTCATCCTTGAATACATTCATCTATATCTGAATCTACTTACGTATTTCGGAAGCCAGTGTAGAGTACGTGGCCGTAGGTATTTCATACCACTATAAGCAATTTCCTTATTTTTGTGTTTTCCTTTTTCTTTCACAAATCTTTCATTCCTTCCTGCTGAGAGGAGGAGGAGATTAGTGTTTAACGTCCCGTCGACAACGAGGTCATTAGAGACGGAGCGCAAGCTCGGGTTAGGGAAGGACTGGGAAGGAAATCGGCCGTGCCCTTTCAAAGGAACCATCCCGGCATTTGCCTGAAACGATTTAGGGAAATCACGGAAAACCTAAATCAGGATGGCCGGAGACGGGATTGAACCGTCGTCCTCCCGAATGCGAGTCCAGTGTGCTAACCACTGCGCCACCTCGCTCGGTCCCTGCTGAGAGTAGGGCAGGTTGTTGTAGACCAAGTAGGTGGAAAGCACGGCAGAGGGGCTTACGGTGGGGATATTTGGGAGGGAATTTCCAGTTTCAGCCTCCACCTGAGCAAGGGAACCTCCTGAAAGCCTTGATCAGAACAGAAGAATAGGATCTATTTTTAATTAATTTCTAAATGGTTCAAATGGCTCTGAGCACTATGGGACTTAACATCTGAGGTCATCAGTCCCCTAGAAGTTAGAACTACGTAAACCTAACTAACCTAAGGACATCACACACATCCATGCCCAAGGCAGGATTCGAACCTGCGACCGTAGCAGTCGCGCGGTTCCGGACTGAAGGGCCTAGAACCGCTCGGCCACCGGGGCCGGCAATTAATTTCTGGAAATGTCTGTCGTACCAAGAAAAAACTAAAACTTTTGTAATGTTTTTGTTTATGTGTGTACGTACACTGTCCAGTCACATTAATGTGACCACCTGTCAAAATTCTGAATAGCCATACAATGATTACGTTAATATGGGTACTCACTGAGCGATGCCTAAGATTACGCAATGTTGGTCAATATGTTGCCACTAGATTGTGTGAGAGAAAAGGTAAATAAACTGGGCGACAGAGAGCATCCTGTGTCGCATTCCCCGTGACGTGGCATTACATCAGCCATGTAAGAAAATGGCTATTGGTCGACCCCAGAAGGCAAAACACACACACACACACACACACACACACACACACACACACTGATGAGCCACAACATTATGACCACTGCCCACGGCGAGGATGAATGCCTCCTGGTGGTGCTGCAGGCTCGTGACACAGAAAGGAAAGAATGTAAGCGGAAGGTAGACGAATGGGCATCATTATAGAAGATACGGGCCGAAAATGAGGAAATCCACGGATGTAAGCGGGTTCAGAAAGTAACCTCCGATTGGTCACAGTGCGGGTTGTGGGGGGAGTAGCGACGCCATCTGTGCGTTCACGCACTCAACAGGTCAGTCGGCATCTAGCCGTGGTCGAGTGAACGTCGTACCTGCGCTAGTTTAGTTTTTGTGGCAGTTTGAAATGTGTGCTGCAATAGAAAACCCCGCCAAATGTGAAGTGCGTGCTGTCATAAGGTTTTTTACAGCCAAAGGATATTCTGCAGCAGCTATTCATCATGAGCTTTGTGCCGTGTACGGACCAAGAGTTATGAGTGAAGGAGTTGTCCGTGAATGGGTACGTTTATTTAAAAGTGGACGAGAAAACGTTCATGATGAAGAGAGGAGTGGTAGACCATCATTGGTGACTGACGAACTCGTTCAGACAGTTGATGCAAAAGTTCGTGAAAATCGACGTTTCTCAATGTCGGAGTTGTCTACTGGTTTTCCACAGATTTCTAAGACTCTCTTGTACGAGATAGTGACAGCAAGATTGGGTTACCGTAAGTTCTGTGCACGATGGGTGCCCAAAATTCTTACCGACCACCACAAAACTCAAAGAATGGCCTCTGCATTAGACTTTCTGTCACGTTATGAGGACGAAGGAGAACCATTGTTAAACAGAATCGTGACCGGTGACGAAACCTGGATTAAGTACGTGAACCCTGAGACAAAAGAACAATCAAAGATGTGGGCACATTCAAATTCGCCTTCCAAACCAAGAAAAGCCTCGCAAGATTTTTCTGCCAGAAAACTGATGGCAACGGTGTTTTGGGATGCCAAAGGGGTGTTGTTGGTTGAATTCATGGAACGTGGTACGACCATTAATCAAGACGTGTACTGTGAAACGCCTCGTAGAATGGACTATCGATGTGGCGCTGCGGCTGGAAACGAGGATCTCTGAAACGGCGAAATTGTTCGCCTGGTGACGTACTAATGTCGTGTGGACCTATGGAAAGTGGTTGACAGATCGTGAAATAACGAGTAGGCCACATGGTATTGGACGACCACGTCTCATCACAAAACGTAGAGGTCCGACGATCTCCCACTATGTAATCCAGGATTGGAAGCGATCTGTGGCAGATCTGACGACAGAGTACAATGCTGATGGAGGCACACATGTTTCGGAGCACACCGTTCAAAGGCTGTTGTTAAACATGGAGATCCACGTCACACGAACCCTGCGTGTTTCTGTGTTGACCTCACGATGTTTTCAGTTATGACTGAATTGGGCACAGCATCACTGAAAATAGGAACGTGCTGTCTGTCAAACGAATCGCATTTCTGGTTACATCAGGTCGATGGTTGGGTCCGTACATACCATCATCCAGGCGAATAGCTGCACGAAACGTGCACTGCACCACAGATGAATTATGTATATGGGGTACATTGAGTTGGGCTTCTGTGGAATCTGTGGAGATAATCTAAGGTATCATGAAGCCAGTGAACTACGTGTATATTATTGCGGACCCTTTGCATCGCTTTATACTTGACGTCTTCCTCTACATTGATAACATCTTCCTGTAGGATAACTGTCCGTGTTGTAAGGTCAGAATGGATGATACGAGAGCTATTATAGTGAATTCACACTGATGTCTTGGCCAGCAAATGTGCCTGATCTGTACCCATTAGAACACGTATCGGGCACCAGCTGCGTGCCCATAAACAGCCATTCCATAGTCTGTGGGACTTGCTTGACCCGTGCGTAGACATCTTGTGCCACATACTTCTGGAATCCTGTCAAGGACTTGTAGAATTCTGTTGTACTATGTCTGATGAGTGGAACAACGTGTTATGAACTAGTTGGTTATAATGTTTTGGCTCATCGATGCGCTGCATGCCCGTGAACCACCATCCCATAATTTTCGGGAATTGCATGACCTGTGCCTAGACATCTAGTGTCACATATTTGTGGAGTCCTGTGAATGACTTGTGGAATCCTGTTGCACTGTGTTTGAGAAGTGGAACAACACGCTATTAAACAGGTGGTCATATTGTCTTGTCGG
This sequence comes from Schistocerca serialis cubense, assembly GCF_023864345.2. NCBI lineage: Eukaryota > Metazoa > Arthropoda > Insecta > Orthoptera > Acrididae > Schistocerca > Schistocerca serialis. The sequence continues at coordinate 252,615,553 of NC_064645.1, read as the reverse complement.
TATATATTAACAAAACGGAGGGATCTGATTTGCCGAAAACACAATGAAGCACTTTTCTATCCTGTGTCAAGATAACAGAGCAGCAGTCGAGAACGTATGGCAGAGGTGAGAGGTTATGTGTCGGACTTAAATCCTGCTGATCAAAGTAGAATATGTCTTATCAGTTAAATGTAACTGTGTTATGGTGCGATACGCGAGTTGAAACGTCCCCTTAGAAAAATTAATGAATTACTGTGCTGATAAACCTCTATGTTATTTGATTTTCAAACAGCTGAGAAAACTGAACGTACTCAGACATTCACTAAAGTGACACACAATATTTTTAGCGCAACGCAATCTGACTTTCAGTAATCCCTACAAAAGAATGGCCCTGACTAACAATAACCTCTACCTTTCATGAATTCCTACCTCACAAAAATCTTCGTAACTCGAACTACTGCAATACAGCGAGCGCCAATACTGCCAGCTAAATAAAAGATTCTAACTACTGAAGGCAGTAACTACTGATAGGCATAGTTAGCAAACGAAAGATTTTGATAGAGAACAAACAATGTATTTACCTTAATAGTGTTCAAAAGTCATATATATATTATATTGGCGGCTCACCCCCAACTGCGCAACGCTACGCGCTGTTAACAGCCAACTGCCCAACGCTACAATGGCGAGTATTAAAACAATGCCAACCAGCCACTGACTGCACACAGCACAGCCAGTGATTTTCATACAGAGCGCTACGTGGCGTTACCAATATAAAAACGTAAACAGCCTACTTACAGAGTGCACGAACGTTGTAATCTACATAGAGCGCAGATGGATGATAAGTGATTGTGTAAGCGTGGTTTGTAAATCACTGCAAAGGAAATTACGAGCATTAAAAATTGTACCCCTTCAAAAAACGTGCGCGCTATTATTCGACCCATATCTCCTGTCGTACTTCACATCATTGTACATCGTTACAGCTATTCTGGGTCCGGCGAATCCACGACCAACTCTTCTACAGTGAAGAGGGGACATCATCATCGGAAAGACAAAGGTCAATGTATTCCAGGTACCTACAGGAGATACAACGGACGTGCGTGTTTCCATCAGCAGTCTCGCCGAATTCAGAGGATCTATCAGCAATAGAGGCTGTGGCGGGTTTTGCTAACGCAAGTGGAGTGCTGAAACCAACCTTTGCGGCGCGAAAAGCTGCGAAACGTGCAGCAAGAGAGTCAGTGATGCTCTGGAGGGTATATTATCTTTGTCCGCAACTTGAATGAATGAGCTGTTAAGCTGATTGTGCGATAATTCTCGCACTTGTAAGCTCTTGCGTCTTCGGATTTGTGTGGATGACACGAGAGCTATTTGGGAAGTAAATTCCGATCGGACGCGAAATTGAAACCATCGTGAAAATCAAAAACGTTTTATTTGCAGCAGTTTGCTTCACATTACAGCTACTTCTCTACATAGTCGCCGCTCCGACTTAGCCATTTCTCGTAGCGTTGTACCAGCTTTCCAATATCCTCGACACAGAAGGCAGCCAATTCTCTACGGCCGTCAGTAGCTCGTTGTCTGCGTCAAAATGTTTTCATAGCCAGTGTTTGATGTGAGCAGAGATGAAACTCAGAACGAAAGATTTACGGGCTGTGTTGCTGGGGTCAAACAATTCCCATCAAAAACGCTGCAGAAGCATGTCCATTGCCCCTGCAGAGTGCGGCCGAGAATTGTCATGAAGAACGAAACGCATGACAGTTATGTGGGCTACAAGACATAAGGCGAAATCTGTCACCAGGCCCTCATACATGGCGGGAGGCACTATTTTTTAGGCATCTTTACGTGTGTTGAGAATTGCAAAGGCGACATGCCGCGATCGACGGGCATGCTAGAGACACTACCCAACGCAACTACACAAAACGTCATCGGGTTTTCACAGTGGATTCCTCCGTTTCGCGAATAAGCGGAACTTACTTTCCGAACAGCCTCCGTATTTTTCCGAAAGTTAGATTATGTGTCGCCGACTCATGCATACTACACACCAACGTGAACAGTCGTTTTGTTGCCCATTCCCCCAATGATTTTAGAAATTCTGGTGGAATGTTATCTATCAAATGGTTCAAGTGGCTCTAATCACTATGGGACTTAACATCTGAGGTCATCAGTCCCCTAGACTTAGAACTACTTAAACCTAACTAACCTAAGGACATCACACACATCCATGCCCGAGGAAGGATTCGAACCTGCGACCGTAGCGGTCGCGCGGCTTCAGACTGTAGCGCCTAGAACCGCTCGGCCACTCCGGCCGGCCTGTTATCTATCCCTTCAGCCTTATTTGATCAAAAATCTTCCAAAGATCTTTTAAATTTGATTCTAACACTGGATACCCAATCTCTTCTAAATAGACTCCTGTTTCTTCTTCTATTACATCAGACAAATATTTCCCTCATGGAGGTCTTTCCACCTACCCGCTCTTGCCTTCGCATTTAGTAGTGGAATTTCCTTTGCACTCTTAATATTACCACCCTCTCTTTTAATTTCACCGAAGGTTGGTTTGAATTTCCTATATTCTGAGCCAGTTCTTCCGACAATAGTTTCTTTTTCGATTTTTTCTCATTTTTCATTCAGCCATTTCATCTTAGCTTTCCTGCACTTTCTATTTATTTCATTCCTCACCCCCTATCTATCTTTTCCTTTCCAACTCCTATGACTGCCCTTTTTAGGGATGTCTATTCATCTTCAACTGTACTGCCTACTGTGCTGTTCCTTGTTGCTGTATCTATAGCCTTGGGCAACTTCAAGCGTCTCTCTTCAGTCCTTAATAGTTTCGTACCACACTTCTTTGCGTATTGATTCTTCCTGATTAATGTCTTAAACTTCAGCTTGCTGAGTTTCTCCTGACGTATATAATTTTCAAACAACTTACGGGAATTCAGCCAGGTAATATTTACGACCGCCGATACTTCGGCGGGACTACACCTCGCCATTTTGTACCTTGAAAACGGCGGGATGTACTGCCGCCGAAATATCGGCGGTCGCTGTAAATATTACTTGGCTGAATTCCCGTAAGTTGCTCAGCCTACTCTTCATCACTACTATATTGTGATCTGAGTCTATATCTGTTTCTGGGTACGCCCTACAATCCAGTATCTGATTTCGGAGTCTTTGTTTGACCATGACATAATCTAGCTGAAATGTTTCCGTACCTCTTGGGTTTTCCCTTGTGATTCTTGAACAGAGTATTCGCTATTAGTAACTAAAATTTGTCACAGGTCTCAATTAGTCTTTCTCCTCTCTCGTTCCCGGTACCAAGCCTAAATTCTCCCGTAAACCTTTTTTCTACTCCTCCTACAACGGCATTCCATGACTATTAGATTTTCATATCCCTTTACGTACTGCATTACCTGTTCTATATCCTCATATACTTTCTCTGTCCCTTCATCTTAAGCTTGCAACATCGGCATATATACCTCAAATATGGTTGTCGGGGTTGGTTTACTGTCGACTCTTATGAGAGCCTCCCTATCACTGAACTGTTCACAGTAACACACTGTCTTTTCCACCTTCCTATTCCTAATGAATTCTACGCCTGTTATACCATTTTCTGCTGCTGTTGATATTACGCTATACTCTTCTGATCAGGAATACTTTCCTTCTTCCCATTTCACGCCACTGACCTCCTCTGTACCTAGACTGAACCTCAGCATTTCTCTTTTCAGATTTTCTAGCTTCTCCACCACGTCCAAACTTCTGACATTCCACGCCCCGATTCGTAAAACTTCATCCTTTCGCTGCTTTTTCTCACGGTCACCTCCACCTTGGCTGTCCCCTCCCGGAGATCCGAATGTCGAGGTATTCCGCAATCTTTTGCCATTTCTCTATGAAGACAGTTACCAGATAGCTGGGACTCCTCATTGACCTAGAGCTACAGGCCACAGGCCCAGTGGACACACATTATCTGTCTTTAGTGCAATGGTTTCCATTGTCTTCTGCATCTTCATGTCGTTGATCATTGCTGATTCTTCCGCCTTTAGGGACAGTTTCCTACCCGAAGGGCAAGAGAGTGCCCTGAACCTCTGTCCCGCTCCTCTGCCCTCTTTGACAAGGTCGTTGGCAGAATGAGGGTGACTTTTTACGCTGGAAGTCTTCGGCCTCGAATGCTGATTATTATCCAAAATTTAAGCAGTGGCGGGGTGTGAAATATGGACCAAGAACGTTTTGTTTACTAATCAAAGACGCCACCCCTAGACCACGGGTGTTTTATTTTTTATTTTTTTTCCCTACTGGTTCATAGCAACGTAGGGCCGCACTCTTGTGGAACTGCTCCATAGCCGCCGGCTCTGGATACTCAGGGCCACACCCACCTGACCCCACCTGTCGCTTCCACTACTTTCTGAGCACAGAAATATGGGTCCGCACCTTCAGTAGAGTTCCAGACGTCATCAGAGACGCCTGGGGAGACAAATGTTTAATGTGGAAGCTGTTGGTGCCATTTTAACAAGGCAGGCAAACCAGCTGTGCCCGTACCTGGCGGCTTCAAGCCACGCACCACCATCCCCAAAGGCAGCAAGGTAGAGCTTCAGATGTCAGATGGAGAAATGCTAACAACCACAGGCCAGTGACGCCGAAGCAGGTCCCTTCCGAAGCGGGACTCTTTCCGACTTCCAGCATCGATGACTTCCAGTGGGTTCCAGGAGACACGCACCCAAGCCTGAACTGACTCCAGCATCATGGAGAGACCCCAGCCGAAACCAGAGGACACAGCACATGTGCAGAAACCATCTGACGTCGAGTTAGACCTCAACCCTATCGGTACGGCGATCCCAATACATATAGAGACATATTCGACCATAAGAGCCAGTTAAATGGAGGAGAGATGATATATCTGTGTCGTCAGACAGCTGGCCGGTAAGTGGAGGCCTCTGATGTCATGTAGGAAATAAAACTAGCTCCTTGGCAGCATGAACTGGGACATATCATGATGTGCTCTAGTAGCTACGTCACTGACACCGTATATACGCGACGAGGCTGCTTATTGCTTCTCAGATGGACAACGCTCTGGACTGCGCGTACACGGATGCTGAGAGACCCGGCGGGACGATGTGCTTCCTAGATTCTTCTTTTGATGTCTACAATTTTACGATGACACGACACAGACCGTTTTTGTGAACTATCAAGTGACAGTTGTGTACCCATTGTTACTGTGTGCACTGTAATAGGTGTAACAAAAATAGCACTTTTCCCCTTAACCCTACTAATCGAATGTTATACTCCTGTAGGAGTTGAAAGTTTTCCCGTATGAAGACGACTTATCCGTGTCGTGAATTACACCACTAGAATTCTGCAGGTGACAATTGAAAAACTCATTACCCTTGCTGGAACAAAGGATTATTGTAAATGGACAGTACATGTCAAATCATCAACAGTATTATTTCAGTGCACCCAATGACTCTCACCGAAGTAACTGTGTTCGGCCTGTACCATTTCTCTATGATGATAGTTACCAGGTAGATGGGACTCCTCATTAATCTGTGAGGTATACATAAAATACGAGTATGTTTTTCAGGAATGTGAATCTCGTACGTGCTACGATACGATTTTGGTGTGAAATGAACGTTTGCGCTACTGTTATGCCTCACCGAGCAATGCTACATTCAGTTATAGAATATGCAGGTGGTTTTTACAAATATACCACGGACAGCAACCTTGAAAAGTTTACCAAATATCAACAAAAAACAGTGTGAGTCTGTATAGCAGCAAAGCGATCCATCCCACCCACTAACAACTGGAAAGTAAATGTATGTGTTCCCCACGTATACTGTTGCTTATAACCTCCATGGTCTCCGGTCGGGTGACAGCACTGATATACCCCGAACGTCATACTCATAACTGCTGGCAAAGTCCTCAAGTACTGCACTGGTGCATTTATGCCACTTTTTGAAAATACAGGTGGTGTCTGGTTCAGCGACTCAATACGCGTTTCTCGCATACCGTGGGATCAAGTTCTCCCTAGCAACATCTCCACTCAGCGTATTGAAAGGCGATCTATGCTGTCCCTCACTTAGTTATTAATATTACTAATGTCTCTATGTATCTAGACTACTGGTCATTAAAATTGCTACACCAAGAAGAAATGCAGATGATAAACGGGTATTCATTGGGCAAATATATTATACTAGAACTGACATGTGATTACATTTTCACGCAATTTGGGTGCATAGATCCTGAGAAATCAGTACCCACAACAACCACCTCTGGCCGTAATAACGGCCTTGATACGCCTGGGCATTGAGTCAAACAGAGCTTGGATGGCGTGTACTAGTACAGCTGCCCATGCAGGTTCAACACGATACCACAGTTCATCAAGAGTAGTGACTGGCGTTTGTGACGAGCCAGTTGCTCGGCCGGCATCGACCAGACGTTTTCAATTGGTGAGAAGTCTGGAGAATGTGCTGGTCAGGGCAGCAGTCAAATATTTTCTGTATCCAGAAAGGCCAGTACAGGACCTGCAACATGCGGTCGTGCATTATCCTGCTGAAATGTAGGGTTTCGCAGGGATCGAATGAAGGGTAGAGTCACGGGTCGTAACACATCTGAAATGTAACGTCCACTGTTCAAAGTGCCGTCAATTCGAACAAGAGGCGACCGAGACGTGTAACCAATGGCACCCCATACCATCACGCCGGGTGATACGCCAGTATGGCGATGACGAATACACGCTTCCAATGTGCGTTCACCGCGATGTCGCCAACCACGGATGCGACCATCATGATGCTGTAAACAGAACCTGGATTCACCCGAAAAAATGACGTTTTGCCATTCGTGCACCCTGGTTCGTCATTGAGTACACCATCGCAGGTGCTCCTGTCTGTGTTGCAGCGTCAAGGGTAACCGTAGCCATGGCCTCCGAGCTGATAAACCATGCTGCTGCAAATGTCGTCGAACTGTTCGTGGATATGGTTGTTGTCTTGCAAACGTCCCCATCTGTTGACTCAGGGATCGAGACGTGGCTGCACGATCCGTTACATCCATGCGGATAAGATGCCTATCATCTCGACTGCTAGTGATACGAGGCCGTTGGGATCCAGCACGGCGTTCGTATTACCCTCCGGAACCCACGGATTCCATATACTGCTAACAGTCATTGGATCTCGACCAACGCGAGCAGCAATATCGCGATACGATAAACCGCAATCGCGATAGGATACAATCCGACCTTTATCAAAGTCGGAAACGTGATGGTACGCATTTCCCCTCCCTACATAAGGCATCACAACAACGTTTCACCAGGCAACGCCGGTCAACTGCTGTTTGTGTATGACAAATTGGTTGGAAACTTTCCTCATGTCAGCACGTTGTAGGTGTCGCCACCGGCGCCAACCTTGTGTGAATGCTCTGAAAAGCTAATCATTTGCATATCACAGCATCTTCTTCCTGTCGGTTATATTTAGCGTCTGTAGCAAGTCATCATCGTGGTGCAGCAGTTTTAATGGGCAGTAGTGCATTATCCGATTACTTATGACCATAGAACATAAATTTCGTAGGAGAATTTAGAACAACTGTCGAACGGACGAGAGTAGACCGCTTAACGAAGTATAGTAATAACAAAACAAAACAAAAAAGTAGTGAATACGGGTCCACTAATTTGAGTAACATACAAATTGTGAATACAGTGAAGGAAGTGAAGCTAGAAAGTGTATGACATGGGATGTTGTATTAGGGTGTCAAAAGCTAAGTTGAGAGATAAGGTCCAAAATGAAGAACAGGCTGCCAACGATAACCGCTAGAAGCCTTTCAGAAAGAAGGACCAGACTAGAGGTGGATATGGGGAATTTTGGAACAGATTTCATGGTACTGAAAGGAGCAGGAGAACAAATTTTGGAAATTTGTGGTAAGGTCTTATGGGACCAAGCTGCTGAGGTCATCGGTCCCTAAGCTTACGCACTACTTAATCTAACTTAAACCAACTTACGCTAAGGACGACACACACGCCCATGCCCGAGGGAGGACTTGAACCTCTGACGGGGTAAGCCGCGCGGACCGTGACAAGACGCCTCAGGCCAGCAGCAGAATTTGATGCTGTATAGATATAATGGAGTTATTAAAGACATTACATCGGATATGCAGAATATGGAACGAGAAAGTAACAGGCGATAGGAGGCGTGAAACAAAAAGAAAAATTGAAAGTCTGATAGCTATATTAATAGTAATTAAAAACATGCAAGAGGCGAAATAAAAGTATGCCATTAATTTGTACTCTAGTTCTATGTTGACGTTTTTCAGTTAAACGCTAGAAAGCAATAGGTAAGCTGTACACATCAAAAACTTGACGCTTTTATAACGAAATTTCGTGACATTACGACTTTAACACACTACACTGCAGCCTTGCCATGGATTGCTTGTATGAGTGTTGTAAAGTAGCAGTTATATTTGCAGCGCCGTCTGCGTAATTTTTCAGGCAACTGGCGAATAAATACTCTGTGTAAATGGAGGAGGTGTGCCACTTTTATATCGCACGAAAAAAAATCGGTTCATTTTGTGTCCAAGCTCGACTGCTGCGCACGCGTGGATGAAGAGAGAACAAAATAGTTTGTAACCTCACTCACATTTGTTTAATGTAATATGAATACGTTCTGTGAACATTACTAGGGCCTCTGAAATGGCAAAATCCTCAGCATAGGAACGTGCAAAGAGTGAAGTGGTTCTAGCGCTACTAATACACAGAAAGAATATAGCAGTATTTTCATGTGGGCTTTTGAGTGTCTTCATCGGACTTGTGACTACAGTGCGAGATTTACTAGATGCTGTACACGATTCACAGTTCTTTTAGCGGTTTCTTGGAAATAAAAGACCATTCGATTAACATTGCTTAAATTAACCTTGACAACCACAGATTATTCCATATTAAAAACAGTGGCCATGTTTAGTTAGTGATAACGTATCTCATTGTCTCAGCAGAATCGTAGGTCCTAATGGATGAACCGTGTTGTTCCAATAATATCTTTATTAAACGAGAGGGCGTGACGAGAGCAATGGAGTGGCTAATCACTTGGATGAGGCAGAGGGCAGAAGATCAATGAAAGCGTGTGATACTAACCACTAGGCATACTTGAGCATGAAAAACACGATAGGTGACTGAAGAAACTTAGCCATGTCGCTAAAGCAGGATTTCTGTTGATACAATCTAGCAGCATCCGTATATCCATTGCTGCTTCTGCTACGCTAGCTTTTCTGTTTAAGACCTTTGAGGCGAGTGCAGTCTCGACCAGTGATAAGCTGTGGACATGTGAGACCTTAAAGGTGGTTTGCGGGTTTTGAATGGGAATAAAGCGTTCTTCTTCAGTTCTGCTCTATTAGAGACTGGGCGTGAGTGAAGGTGTGCTTTTGTCTGTGTGTTGTGTTGTGCTAATGAGTGTGGCTACATTGAGAAAGACAAAGAGCTATGTATGACAGTAGCTATGGGTTTTGCAATGGTGAAGTCTGAATCACAACAGCATACAGCTCTTTCCTTGCATCTGCTTTGGAACACTAATGTGATGCGTACTTTGCTTTGCAAGTAAGATAAATGATATTATACTTGCTTGTTTTATCTGGTGGTTTAAGATGGAAAGAAAACAATTTTATTCTAAGCTGTCATTTCGCAAACAGGTAGTTTCGAATTATCACTGTAATAAAAGTGATCACACCACGAACCTACTACGGTGTCGTAGCAGGCGGAGAGGTGATACTCCGACGTGGCGCGTCCCAGGTGGCGGATAGGGGGGTCCTCACCGGCTTGCCGGCGGACTTGAGCGAAATAAAATAGCTCTCGCGGACCAAACACACAACATCAAGAAATCCATTAGTGTCTGTTCTGGTATCCAGCGACTAGTGGTCTGCGTCTGTTTACCTAGTTGGTGCGGCAGTGAAATATGGCTTGATCTCAACAATCAAGTCTGCAATTACCGTGATCTTGTTAAAGGTCACCACAACCAACTTCAACTTGAAGTAATCATGATGGAACAAATGGAAAGAAATCCGCTACCCCAGGCCCCAGTCAACGGACTGGACTTTCCTGGTCATCGGATTCTGGGGGACCAGGAACATCATGAGGAGAAGAGTCGGAGCTTCTCAAAACCTCTTCGCAAGCACTACCTTGGCACTCTCAATGCAAACACTCTGTTCAAACTTGGAAAACTAAAACAACTGACAGACATGCTAGATAAATTTCACATCAAAATTCTTGCCATTCAAGAGACGCGCTTCGTAGATGAAAACCATTTCGACACAGAACATTACAGGATTTACAAAGGTAAACCTGCTGTCAGAAGAGGAACACCATTATTGTTTGGTACAGGGTTTGCAGTACACAAATCAGTCATGGATAACATCATAGACTTCAGTTCACTATCAGAATGTATCTCGACACTGTCCTTCAAATCAGGTAATAAAGCATACACAATTATCAACGCACATGCACCTACAAATGACCATAACAGAAAGGAGCCACAAGAAATTGAAGACTTCTGGGAAGACATGGAGGAAGTAACTAACAAAGTACCAGAAAGACATGTGAAAATTCTAATGGGTGATTTCAAAAAAATGGCTCTGAGCACTGTGGGACTTAACTGCTGTGGTCATCAGTCCCCTAGAACTTAGAATTGCTTAAACCTAACTAACCTAAGGACATCACACACATCCATGCCCGAGGCAGGATTCGAACCTGCGACCGCAGCAGTCGCGCGGTTCCGGACTGCGCGCCTAGAACCGCTAGACCACCGCGGCCGGCGGGTGATTTCAATGCGCAGCTTGGTAAGGAGAGAAAATTCAGAGAAATAACAGGCCCATACTCAGCACATATTCGCACGAACAGAAATGGGGAACACCTCATAAAATATTGTCAAAACTTTAACCTCAAAATCATGTCAACACAATTTCAAAAACCGAGACGAAAACTTACAACATGGAAAACACCCAACACAGTGTGGGGAGAATTTCAGATTGATCATGTGGCCATATCCAAGAAAAATTCGCGGGAAATTCTAAATGTCAGAACACGTAAAGGAGTCTTCAAGTCTGATCATTATTTGCTACATGTTAAGATTAGGCCAATCCCAAGACTGAAACAGACAGCACAAAACAAAATAGTCAAACCTGATCCGGAATACTTGAAGATAAACAGGGATAAAATCGTTGAAGAAATTAATAGGCATTCAATAGACACATGGACAGATCTGGCGAAGGCAGTTCAGAAGACTATGTGCTGGGGACAACCACCTAGAAAACGCAAACATAGGTGGTGGAACGCAAATTGTGATGAAGCCATTGAGAGAAGAAAGCAAGCATGGGACAAGTTCAGTAGCTACAGAAATTCAGAAACATGGAAAGAATTTCACGAAGTTCAGAAACTAGCATCGAAGGAAATCAGAAGGGAAAAACGAGCATATGACAATAACAGACTAAAAGAAATTGAGGAAGATTTCAAAAGAAATAATACAAGAAATTTTTACAGAACTTTCAAAGAAAATATTAAGGGCTATCAACCCCCTAGCCTCTGCTTCCGAAGAACAGATGGATCCCTGGAAACAAACACAAAAGAAAACTGTAAAATTCTCAAACATTACTTTGATAAACTTCTTAATTGCAAGAAACCTACAGGAAAATTAACATTCCAAAAGACCACACCTAATGCCGATTCTGATCCACCCACAATAGAAGAGGTAGAGGAAATCATAAAACAAATGAATAATAACAGAGCTGCCGGAGAAGATGGTATTATCGCCGAGATCTGGAAACTCCAAGATGAAAACATCACCAAAAAAATCCATAAGATTATCTCCGAAATTTGGATCACAGAGAAAGTGCCAAAGGAATGGAAATGTGCATTGATCCATCCATTACATAAAAAGGGTGATAAGTCAGATCCAAACAATTACAGAGGCATTTCGCTAGTACCAGTTACATACAAAATTTTCTCTAAGGTGCTATTAAACAGACTAGAACCACAAGCAGATCTGCAAATTGGGGAATACCAGGCAGGCTTCAGAAAAGGGAGATCATGCATTGAACAGATCTGGAACTTGAGAACACTTTTGAAAGTCAGACAGGCAAGAAACACTGTAGTTACCTTTGTGGACTTTAAAAAAGCATATGATTCCATAGACAGACAGACACTCTTTGACGTACTGGAAGAATATGGTATCGACAGAAAAACCAGGGCACTTATACAACAGACGCTTACAGACACTACCTCCAAGATTAAGTTCATGGGAGAAATTTCGGAACCCTTCCACATACACACAGGTGTCCGACAAGGAGACAGGCTCTCACCAATCCTGTTCAACATGGTGTTAGACAAAATTATCAAGCAGTGGGAGGAACAAGTTAAAGGAATACAGCTGGGAAGAACACGTGAAACCAAAATAATCATAAAATGTCTGGCATTTACAGATGATATAGCCATACTCAGCAATAATACACAGGAGGCAAAGGAAGCACTGGAATGCTTGCATGAAATAGCTGCCAAAACAGGTCTGCAGGTATCTTACGAGAAGACACAATATATGGAACGACAGACCAACAATGTACGCACCATGCATACTGTATATGGATCCGTAGAAAGAGTCGAAAAATTTAAGTATTTAGGGGAGTACATACAAATGGGAGGATCAAACAAGGCGGCTAACATGGAACGAACGAAGAAACTTCAGAAGGCATACAAACTCACATGGTCACATTATAATAAGAAAAGCATATCGAGGCAGGCCAAACTTAGGCACTACAAAACAGTTGTATTACCAGAAGCATTGTACGCGTCAGAAACAACCACAATTGGAGCATCAGGCATCATAGACACAGAAAAAATAGAACGCAAAATTCTCAGAAAAATATTTGGACCAATTCACAGAGATGGCATATGGATGAAGCGACCTACCAAAGAGCTGTACCAGCACACTGACAGACTAACAGACGCGATCAGAAAACGCAGATTAACTTTCTATGGGCACATACAGAGAATGGACAACAACTGACTTACAAAGAAAATTTTTGATGTAGTAAACAGCTCAAGCAAGAAAACAAATTGGTATCATGAAATAGACGAAGACTTAAGGCAGATAGGGATCAACAGGCAAATGATAGGAGACAGGAAATACTTCAGAAACAAAGTTAGGAGTGCAAAATTTATTGTAAAGGAGAGAAAGAAGACAGGAACATTATGGACAGAGCAAAAGAAACAGGAGCACAGCCAAAGGATGAAGAGATTTTGGGAAGAGAAGAGGAAGAAAGGAAAGAAGTGAAAATTGTGTCATCATGTGATTTTCGAGTTCAAACACTGTCCATAAGGGCAACAATGAAATGAATGAATGAATGAAAAGTGATCACAACCTATCTTAATTATTAGCCCTTCCAGCTGAAACTTAAACACATTACATACTGTATTCTTTGTAAGTATAACTTATTTATCAAATGCAAAATTAGTTTTCATGATAAATACGAATTGCATTGATTGAAATCTCCTTTGAATAACGAACACTACTTTATACATCTCAATTGTAAATAGCATTTATTCAATGAATATGATACAAGTACCTTAAAGTCTATCAACCACAAGAAAGAACAAAGATAGAATGCGCATTAAAAATGACCATATTATTCTTTTATAATTTCTTATAACCAGTGGGTAAAGCCGAAAGATGACAAAGAGTTTAATTTTCTGGCGTCTAGCACACCTGGAATTAAACAAGACTGCCTACATTCCGGTTATACTCTTTTTACTACTGATTAGGTGTTATATTTTATCTTTTCCTATGAAATGGGCAAATTATCTATATCATTAAACAAAGAAAATTTGTAATTTATGGTTGTTACCAAATACAACGAAAAGTTCTTGACTGGTTTACTTCAAATTTTTACACGATATTTTAATAAACTTTCGGTGGAACATAGGCGAAATATTTTTAAATGTGTACGGTATATAGATACCTATGATTTGTTCGATCGTATGATGGGCAAACCTTGTTAGCAAAAACCTGCAAATGTTCTTGACCGATTTATATCAAATTTTTACGCGATTCTCTAATAAACGTTCAGATGTACATAGGCGAGATATTTCTTCATATCTGAGATATGTAAATACATGTATCATTTTATATCAACAAGAAACGTTGTCAGCAAAAGTCTCCAAAAATTTCTTGCATGATGAACTTCAAATTTTTACACAATCCTGTATTAAAGTTCAGGCAGGATTTGGCTACATATATTTTAAAATATATGTGTCATAAATATACACATAAACTCTATACCGCTATGCTGGGTGAGTCACTAACTACTGCCACCCAGAATAACTCCGAAAGTATGATAGTAGCAGAAAAGTTTGTGGGACATACGTTGCACGGGACAACGGGGGCCATAATATGACGTTAGTTTTTTTGTTGCTAGGTTTGTCAGAGCATGTGCTTCGATAAGTGCCGATGTGATAAGGAATACCACTCAGTCCATGATAAGAAGATTACAGCACTGCATTGATTCCAATGGTCGTCACTTTGAACACCTTCTGTAAATGGACATTCATGCCACCTTTTTGACCTTCGCTGACCTTCAGAGACTTCACTGTTATATGTCATTGGATTTGTCTCGATAGCCGCTATCAGAAAATAAGTACCCAACTATAGCATCCCATTTAAAAACACAAAGTTGACCTTCATATCTCTGAAGCGACCACACGTAGCAACAAAAAACCAACGTCATATTAAGGCCCCCGTTGTCCCATGCAACTTTTGTCCCACAAACTTTTCACCTCGTATCATACATTCGGAGTTATTCTTGGTGACAATGGTTAGTGACTCACCCTGTATAGTGGTATAGAATTTATATATAATACATATATTTAAAAAAAATATGCAGCCAATGTCTGCCTGAACTTTTATTACAGGATCGTGTAAATATTTGAAGTACATCAGTCAAGAGATTTTTGGAGACTTTTGCTAAAAACTTTTCTTACACACTGGTACACTCATAAACGTTTGGTCAGGTATAGGCTACACATTTAGCGAAATTCGCACACTCGGGCTTCGCAGCGCGACTCCTCTCACACCAGCGATAAAAAGTCTCTGACAAAATTTCGTGCGGCGAGTACATCTAGCAGAAAAAGGACGTTAAAGAGTGAAATCTGGCAACACTATACCCACATGTATGATAACTACATGTCAGCTCCCATTAGTCTTGCATTGCGGCTGGTGCAGTGGTTAAAGTTTTGGGTTAGCATGCAGGTTGTCGAGGGATCGATCCTGGGTTGTGGTGTATTTTTTTAATTTGCTAATTTCATTCTGACATTTCATACTGTAATATACACCGTTTCTTAGGTCACACGCTTCCTTAATTTACAACATTTTGTAACGCTGAACATAACAAATACATGGTTAGACAAATAAGAATAGACAGTTGAAACAAATGACCTGTCATAGAACAGAATAACTACAAAAACGATATCAGTTTCGAGATGCTAAAGACGACAGCGCAGTACAATAACACACCATCTACTTGTCATTTATACTACATGTAATGTGACAGTAATAATGTCCATATTAATGACAGCATGACCTTCACAATAGAATACGTTGTTCTCAGAACAACAGATGCGCAAAGCGACCTCCCTGCACGTCAAAACATTGCGCAATCCGCCAGGTCATACAGCTCTGGATCTTTCGCAGTGCCGGCCGCGGTGGTCTCGCGGTTCTAGGCGCTCAGTCCGGAGCCGCGCGACTGCTACGGTCGCAGGTTCGAATCCTGCCTCGGGCATGGATGTGTGTGATGTCCTTAGGTTAGTTAGGTTTAAGTAGTTCTAAGTTCTAGGGGACTGATGACCACAGATGTTAAGTCCCATAGTGCTCAGAGCCATTTGAACCATTTTTTCTTTCGCAGTGAAGCTGCAAAGCAACAAGAGCAGCACGGACACGCACTACCAATTCTTCCATATTCGTCGGCGGAGTAGAGTAGATGCGCTCCCTCAGGTGCCCTCACAGGAAGAGGTCCAGGGGCCTTAGGTCAGGTGAACGCGATGGCCGTACAACTGGACCTCCATGTCCGAGTCATATCCCTGGAAATGTTCTGTCCAAATACTGTTGTTGTGGTCTTCAGTCCTGAGACTGGTTTGATGCAGCTCTCCATGCTACTCTATCCTGTGCAAGCTTCTTCATCTCCCAGTACCTACTGCAACCTACATCCTTCTGAATCTGCTTAGTGTATTCATCTCTTGGTCTCCCTCTACGATTTTTACCCTCCACGCTGCCCTCCAATGCTAAATTTGTGATCCCTTGATGCCTCAAAACATGTCCTACCAACCGATCCCTTCTTCTAGTCAAGTTGTGCCACAAACTTCTCTTCTCCCCAATCCTATTCAATACCTCCTCATTAGTTACGTGATCTACCCAGCTTATCTTCAGCATTCTTCTGTAGCACCACATTTCGAAAGCTTCTATTCTCTTCTTGTCCAAACTGGTTATCGTCCATGTTTCACTTCCATACATGGTTACACTCCACACAAATACTTTCAGAAACGACTTCCTGACACTTAAATCTATACTCGATGTTAACAAATTTCTCTTCTTCAGAAACGATTTCCTTGCCATTGCCAGTCTACATTTTATATCCTCTCTACTTCGACCATCATCAGTTATTTTACTTCCTGAATAGCAAAACTCCTTTACTACTTTAAGTGTCTCATTTCCTAATCTAATCCCCTCAGCATCACCCGATTTAATTTGACTACATTCCATTATCCTCGTTTTGCTTTTGTTGATGTTCATCTTCTATCCTCCTTTCAAGACACTGTCCATTCCGTTCAACTGCTCTTCCAAGTCCTTTGCGGTCTCTGACAGAATTACAATGTCATCGGCGAACCTCAAAGTTTTTACTTCTTCTCCATGAATTTTAATACCTACTTCGAATTTTTCTTTTGTTTCCTTTACTGCTTGCTCAATATACAGATTGAATAACATCGGGGAGAGGCTACAACCCTGTCTTACTCCTTTCCCAACCACTGCTTCCCTTTTATGCCCCCAAATACTGTCGCACATTAATTCCAGAGTGTGGAGGTGCACGATCATGTTGGAACCGTAGCCTCTGCCGAACATGTAATGAAATATCTTCCAGCGCATCAGGCAGATAGTTTGAGAGGAATACATGATACATTCGTGCTATCAACCGGGCTGGAAACATGTAGGGGCCCAAACATTTGTCACCCTATATTCCTGCCCAGATGTTGATAGCAAAGCGAATTTGATTTCCACCGTTGCGGGTGATGTGAGGGTTAACCTCACACCAATGATAGGCATTGTGCATTTTGAAGACACCCTCACGAGTGAATGCTGCGTCATCCGACCATATTACGGTGTTCACGAAGTCAACGTTGGCTTCCTGTTGTTGGAACCATTGGATTCTGTCACGGACACGTTACTCGTTACTCCGCTCGCAACTGGTCCCTGTCTGGTGCACAACGCATACAACATAAACACGCCGTCATTCCTGCGCGCTGTTCCATCTAATGAGCTTTACCCGTCTGACAGATATTGTTGTGCATGATTCATCCCGACATCACTAACTGTGAAATGTTCGGTTTCGAATTACACTGTTTCCCTAAAGGTAACAGACGTGATATTTCCACAGTCCCATCTACAGAATAATAATAATAATAACAATAAAAATAATGCATTGAGTTACGTACTAAACAGAATGCGGTTACCTGACTCAGTGTTGAAAGGCATAATTAGAGGGACCGTGGTGATACACATACGAACAGTAACCGAGTTTGGACATTATTCGCAAAGGACGTTGCTAGTCCTACTGGTAACGTAAGGCCCTAACGAAATGTAATGGACGTGAACGAGGGAAGAATAATAACAGTTAGTACTAATCTATGGGACAATTGGAGGAGGGTACAAACAAAACAGGTTTCGCATCTAGTAGATGAACTGGTGCGAATAAATTCACGTCCACGACGCGGAAAGGGCTTCTTTCAAAGCTGACCAATCTTCCATTTCTACGATAGTAATAAGTGCAAATATTTTCCAGAGGACCCGCTGCAATCGCTGTTGACAGTTAAGATGCCAGATACCGCACCGCCTGGACTACATTTATCAAATAAAAGACATATGCATTAACCCAGGATCGAACCAACGACCTCCTGCATGCTAACCCAAAACTCTGCCCTCTGCACCAACAGATAGATAAGCGAGTTTAGGCTTCTATTTATTGGTCTCAGTCTCAACCTCTTTCTCAGGCATTCTTGATTTAGATTGCAACACCCGCTCAATCTGATGATCTGAGCACCCATTTCTTCACAATATTCACAGGTGTTCAAATTCTTTGATGGGACTCTTTTTGTCTGAATTTGTTTGAGCTTTATGGACCATGGTCTTTAACACAAAATTTCTTTATGATGTGGTGATGGCTCGACGTATGGAGATGAAGACCAATGTGCGTAGGTTCTCTGTATATGCTGTGACCCAGGGATCCGTCCTCTCTTCTTTTAACTAAGACACCGAGTGAAGGCAGTTGACCATCTTTTTCAACTTCCATCGTAGATTTCATATTATGATGGATGGAGGTGAGATGTTCCAGGAACTCTTGAATCTTTTCCACTCCACGTGGCCACACTGCACATATGTTGTCCACATACCTATAGAAAGAGGCTGAGACTGAGATGAGAGAAAAGGAGTCTAATGCTGGACCACTATCCGGAAAGATTGGTAGATATCAACGAAAACATAGCATCCAGTGTAATTTAGTCACTTTAGTTAATGTAAATAACGTTTTTTGTAATAGTAAAGATGGTCTATGTCCTAGAAAGCCGCCTGTGTGTCACTTTCCATGCGAATATGGCATGTCTTATATGGGGCAGACTACCAGAACAGTCGAGGAGAGATTCAAGGAACATCAGTGACACACCCCTGCCGCCGTTGGATAAGCAGCTGCAGCAGCAAGTCGTATACTCCTAGCTCACTCATTTGTTACATAGTTTAATTCTTAATTTCTTTGCGTGTTTTTGGTACTTGCATTGTTTAATTCATAAATTTCGGGCGTATTATATTATTTGAGAGTGTAGCATCGCGTTTTAGTACCTGAATAGTGTAAATTCGCGTAGTCGTTTGTCTTCTGTTTTTGTTTTGAACGGCCAGTGTCGGTTGGTCACAGTCAGTGTGCTCCCTGCCGCCATTGGATAAGCAGCTGAGCAGCAAGTCGTATACTCCTAGCTCACTCATTTGTTACATAGTTTAATTCTTAATTTCTTTGCGTGTTTTTGGTACTTGCATTGTTTAATTCATAAATTTCGGGCGTATTATAGTATTTGAGAGTGTAGCATCGCGTTTTAGTACCTGAATAGTGTAAATTCGCGTAGTCTCCTTCCGCCGCCGAGCAGTGTCAGCAGTGCGTAAGTAGCTGCATTACTGCATTTACTAGGCAATCTTGTATTTTAATAACCGTTTAAATTTTGTTGATTTGTTTGCGCTCTCTGTAGATTAGTTCAGACGTTCTTTGCAAAACAGTTTTTAGCATGGATAGGGACTGCAACTGCTGTGTTCGGATGCAGGCTGAGTTGGCATCCCTTCGCTCCCAGCTTCAGGCAGTGTTGGCTTCGGTCACACAGCTTGAGGCTGTTGCCAATGGGCATCACTGTGGGGGTCCGGATGGGGGTTTGTCGGGGACGGCCAGCTCGTCCCACGCATCCCCTGATCGGACTACGACTGTGGTTGCCCGGGATACTGCCCGCATTGAGGCTGATCCCTCACCTGTGGTAGAGTGGGAGGTCGTCTCAAGGTGTGGCAGGGGGCGAAAGACATTCCGGAGGGCTGAACGGAAAGCCTCTCCAGTTTGTCTGACGAACCGGTTTCAGGCTCTGTCTCAGGCTGATACTGATCTTCGGCCTGACATGGCTGCTTGTCCTGTTCCAGAGGTTGCCCCTCAGTCTGCAAGATCCGGGCAGTTGCAGAGGGTGGGCTTACTGGTAGTTGGGAGCTCCAACGTCAGGCGCGTAATGGGGCCCCTTAGGGAAATGGCAGCAAGAGAGGGGAAGAAAACCAATGTGCACTCCGTGTGCATACCGGGGGGAGTCATTCCAGATGTGGAAAGGGTCCTTCCGGATGCCATGAAGGGTACAGGGTGCACCCATCTGCAGGTGGTCGCTCATGTCGGCACCAATGATGTGTGTCGCTATGGATTGGAGGAAATCCTCTCTGGCTTCCGGCGGCTATCTGATTTGGTGAAGACTGCCAGTCTCGCTAGTGGGATGAAAGCAGAGCTCACCATCTGCAGCATCGTCGACAGGACTGACTGCGAACCTTTGGTACAGAGCCGAGTGGAGGGTCTGAATCAGAGGCTGAGACGGTTCTGCGACCATGTGGGCTGCAGATTCCTCGACTTGCGCCATAGGGTGGTGGGGTTTCGGGTTCCGCTGGATAGGTCAGGAGTCCACTGCACGCAACAAGCGGCTACACGGGTAGCAGGGGTTGTGTGTCGTGGGCTGGGCGGTTTTTTAGGTTAGATGGTCTTGGGCAAGTACAGAAAGGGCAACAGCCTCAACGGGTGCGGGGCAAAGTCAGGACATGCGGGGACCAAGCAGCAATCGGTATTGTAATTGTCAACTGTCGAAGCTGCGTTGGTAAAGTACCAGAACTTCAAGCGCTGATAGAAAGCGCCGAAGCTGAAATCGTTATACGAGGGCAGTTCAATAAGTAATGCAACACATTTTTTTTTCTGAAACAGAGGTTGTTTTATTCAGCATTGAAATACACCAGGTTATTCCCCAATCTTTTAGCTACACAACACTATTTTTCAACGTAATCTCCATTCAATGCTACGGCCTTACGCCACCTTGAAATGAGGGCCTGTATGCCTGCACGGTAGCATTCCACTGGTCGATGTCGGAGCCAACGTCGTACTGCATCAATAACTTCTTCATCATCCGCGTAGTGCCTCCCACGGATTGCGTTCTTCATTGGGCCAAACATATGGAAATCCGACGGTGCGAGATTGGGGCTGTAGGGTGCATGAGGAAGAACAGTCCACTGAAGTTTTGTGAGCTCCTCTCGGGTGCGAAGACTTGCGTTGTCATGTCAGATTTTTGTGCCTACGAACACGCTGAGTCGTTTCTTCAATTTCTGAAGAGTAGCACAATACACTTCAGAGTTGATCGTTTGACCATGGGGAAGGACATCGAACAGAATAACCCCTTCAGCGTTCCAGAAGACTGTAACCATGACTTTACTGGCTGAGGGTATGGCTTTAAACTTTTTCTTGGTAGGGGAGTGGGTGTGGCCACTCCATTGATTGCCGTTTTGTTTCAGGTTCGAAGTGATGAACCCATGTTTCATCGCCTGTAACAATCTTTGACAAGAAATTGTCACCCTCAGCCACATGACGAGCAAGCAATTCCGCACAGATGGTTCTCCTTTGCTCTTTATGGTGTTCGGTTAGACAACGAGGGACCCAGCGGGAACAAACCTTTGAATATCCCAACTGGTGAACAATTGTGACAGCACTACCAACAGAGATGTCAAGTTGAGCACTGAGTTGTTTGATGGTGATCCGTCGATCATCTCGAACGAGTGTGTTCGCACGCTCCGCCATTGCAGGAGTCACAGCTGTGCACGGCCGGCCCGCACGCGGGAGATCAGACAGTCTTGCTTGACATTGCGGCGATGATGACACACGCTTTGCCCAAAGACTCACCGTGCTTTTGTCCACTGCCAGATCACCGTAGACATTCTGCAAGCGCCTATGAATATCTGAGATGCCCTGGTTTTCCGCCAAAAGAAACTCGATCACTGCCCGTTGTTTGCAACGCACATCCGTTACAGACGCCATTTTAACAGCTCCGTACAGCGCTGCCACCTGTCGGAAGTCAATGAAACTATACGAGACGAAGCGGGAATGTTTGAAAATATTCCACAAGAAATTTACGGTTTTTTCAACCAAAATTGGCCGAGAAAAAAAATGTGTTGCATTACTTATTGAACTGCCCTCGTAGGTACAGAAAGCTGGCTTAAGCCAGAGATAAATTCTGCCGAAATTTTTACAAAGGTACAGACGGTGTTTAGAAAGGATAGATTGCATGCAACCGGTGGTGGAGTGTTCGTCGCTGTTAGTGGTAGTTTATCCTGTAGTGAAGTAGAAGTGGATAGTTCCTGTGAATTATTATGGGTGGAGGTTACACTCAACAACCGAACTAGGTTAATAATTGGCTCCTTTTACCGACCTCCCGACTCAGCAGCATTAGTGGCAGAACAACTGAGAGAAAATTTGGAATACATTTCACATAAATTTTCTCAGCATGTTATAGTCTTAGGTGGAGATTTCAATTTACCAGATATAGACTGGGACACTCAGATGTTTAGGACGGGTGGTAGGGACAGAGCATCGAGTGACATTATACTGAGTGCACTATCCGAAAATTACCTCGAGCAATTAAACAGAGAACCGACTCGTGGAGATAACATCTTGGACCTACTGATAACAAACAGACCCGAACTTTTCGACTCTGTATGTACAGAACAGGGAATCAGTGATCATAAGGCCGTTGCAGCATCCCTGAATATGGAAGTTAATAGGAATATAAAAAAAGGGAGGAAGGTTTATCTGTTTAGCAAGAGTAATAGAAGGCAGATTTCAGACTACCTAACAGATCAAAACGAAAATTTCTGTTCCGACACTGACAATGTTGAGTGTTTATGGAAAAAGTTCAAGGCAATCGTAAAATGCGTTTTAGACAGGTACGTGCCGAGTAAAACTGTGAGGGACGGGAAAAACCCACCGTGGTACAACAAAAAAGTTAGGAAACTACTGCGAAAGCAAAGAGAGCTCCACTCCAAGTTTAAACGCAGCCAAAACCTCTCAGACAAACAGAAGCTAAACGATGTCAAAGTTAGTGTAAGGAGGGCTATGGGATGATGATGGCATTGAAACAGAGGATGACACGCGTAAAGCTGAAATACTAAACACCTTTTTCCAAAGCTGTTTCACAGAGGAAGACCGCACTGCAGTTCCTTCTCTAAATCCTCACACAAACGAAAAAATGGCTGACATCGAAATAAGTGTCCAAGGAATAGAAAAGCAACTGGAATCACTCAATAGAGGAAAGTCCACTGGACCTGACGGGATACCAATCCGATTCTACACAGAGTACGCGAAAGAACTTGCCCCCCTTCTAACAGCCGTGTACCGCAAGTCTCTAGAGGAACGAAGGGTTCCAAATGATTGGAAAAGAGCACAGATAGTCCCAGTCTTCAAGAAGGGTCGTCGAGCAGATGCGCAAAACTATAGACCTATATCTCTGACGTCGATCTGTTGAATTTTAGAACATGTTTTTTGCTCGAGTATCATGTCGTTTTTGGAAACCCAGAATCTACTATGTAGGAATCAACATGGATTCCGGAAGCAGCGATCGTGTGAGACCCAACTCGCTTTATTTGTTCATGAGACCCAGAAAATATTAGATACAGGCTCCCAGGTAGATGCTATTTTTCTTGACTTCCGGAAGGCGTTCGATACAGTTCCGCACTGTCGCCTGATAAACAAAGTAAGAGCCTACGGAATATCAGACCAGCTGTGTGGGTGGATTGAAGAGTTTTTAGCAAACAGAACACAGCATGTTGTTATCAATGGAGAGACGTCTACAGATGTTAAAGTAACCTCTGGAGTGCCACAGGGGAGTGTTATGGGACCATTGCTTTTCACAATATATATGAATGACCTAGTAGATAGTGTCGGAAGTTCCATGCGGCTTTTCGCGGATGATGCTGTAGTATACAGAGAAGTTGCAGCATTAGAAAATTGTAGCAAAATGCAGGAAGATCTGCAGCGGATAGGCACTTGGTGCAGGGAGTGGAAACTGACCCTTAACATAGACATATGTAATGTATTGCGAATACATAGAAAGAAGGATCCTTTATTGTATGATTATATGATAGCGGAACAAACACTGGTAGCAGTTACTTCTGTAAAATATCTGGGAGTATGCGTGCGGAACGATTTGAAGTGGAATGATCATATAAAATTAATTGTTGGGAAGGCGGGTACCAGGTTGAGATTCATTGGGAGAGTGCTTAGAAAATGTAGTCCATCAACAAAGGAGGTGGCTTACAAAACACTCGTTCGACCTATACTTGAGTATTGCTCATCAGTGTGGGATCCGTACCAGATCGGTCTGACGGAGGAGATAGAGAAGATCCAAAGAAGAGCGGCGCGTTTCGTCACAGGGTTATTTGGTAACCGTGATAGCGTTACGGAGATGTTTAATAAACTCAAGTGGCAGACTCTGCAAGAGAGGCGCTCTGCATCGCGGTGTAGCTTGCTCGCCAGGTTTCGAGAGGGTGCGTTTCTGGATGAGGTATCGAATATATTGCTTCCCCCTACTTATACCTCCCGAGGAGATCACGAATGTAAAATTAGAGAGATTAGAGCGCACACGGAGGCTTTCAGACAGTCGTTCTTCCCGCGAACCATACGCGACTGGAACAGGAAAGGGAGGTAATGACAGTGGCACGTAAAATGCCCTCCGCCACACACCGTTTGGTGGCTTGCGGAGTATAAATGTAGATGTAGATGTAGATAAAACATCCAACCAAATTAGCTGTTGCTGAGCACTGCCTCGAATAATCACGAAACGAAGTGCAATGAGGGAAGTATCGTGGTGGAAACGCCAAGTTGCTGGAACAGCAAAAGTATGTAGCCTATCAAAATAAAGACGTCAGAAAACCTAATAAACATTGATGGCAGCTTCAATTTAAATCATGTTTGGGCTCTGGTACTTAATTTATTGAAATGTCACCATTTGTCACATCCACCACAATTGGACAATTTACATTTAATGGAATATCAATACTCTTGAAAACAAATGAGCATCGAAGGGCTTAGTGGGCATCAGTAGTCTAACGCACCTATGAACAGTGGCGCGAGTTCATTCTGTTTTGAGTCCAGGCAGCGATTACGCATAACAGCGAAACTCACAGCTCATGAAGACGACAGCTTGGTCCTGCTCTCCTCATGTAATTCAGTGTGGTTGATTGGTTGATTTGGGGGAGGGGACCAAACAGCGAGGTCATCGCTCCCACCAGATTAGGGAAGGAAGGGGAAGGAAGCCGGCCGTGCCCTTTCATAGGAACCATCCCAGCATTTGCCCGAAGCGATTTAGGAAAATCACAGGTAACCTAAATCAGAACGACCGGATGCGGGTTTGAACCGTCGTCCTCCAGAACGCGAAATTCAGTGCGGAATTGTGATTACTATGGTTGTTGCTGTTAAATTTTCCATTACTTTTAAAGTAGTTTTATCCTTCGTCCCCTTAGGTCAGTGGAATCCAAAAGAGATCAGATTTCCTCCAAATTCAATTCAGACACGATAATTAACTTCATCCTGATGTGTACCGGTTAATTCGCCTTTAATAGTTGCAACATATTACAGTGGGGCATGGAGTTGTGCCTGTATCAAGTGTCATTGATGTTATTACTGAAAATACCCCCACTCACTACCTTGACAGGCTCTGAACTGAAGACTTATTCTCCTGAACTCTGGTGGAACTATGCTTAACCAGGAAGGATTTCTCAAATTCATCATAGGTGTGCAATACTGAGCTGCCTCTGTCGCACTCATCGCAGTTTCCCCCTTTATACAGCATCTGATGAAGCCTGTCTTTTCAGCATCCGATCATGATCCGGTCACGGCTCCGTGAAACGCTCGCTAAAAGAAAAAACGGTGAAAAGCCCTTTCATTTGTCAAAATCGCTTGGAATTGGCAATATACGAATAAATTCTCCTCCAGCAACGAAGAGAAAATTAATAGGCGTAAGCCCCATATCACACTACGATTCAATGGAGTCAAATGAGTCAACGGCTCAGACTGCATTCACGGCAGCCTTCTCAACAAAGATTCGGAGTTATTTTCCTGGGAGCCTTGTGTAACTGGTAGACTGTAGTGCACTGTATCCTCTGTCTCTGCTAATTCCTTCTTTACTTTCTCTATTTGTTCACTAACAGCGTCCTGCCGACTTGCCAAGTCGCGATTTAATTGTTTCGTTGAATTTCCCAGCTTGGTTTCCATTTTACTTCTGGAACGATTCAGCCTACTAGGAATTTTGTCGATAGCTTCTTGGAATTTTGTGTCTATTAATTACGTGTCCTTATCAGGCGTCCATGAAGCTAGCTCCTTCGCAGACTGTTTTCCTTGTGATTCGTAATGACTATGCATGGACAGCTCCTGCTCAGCAGCAATACTGTTCACTCTATTAAACAGCGCTCGAACATTTTCACAGAGCATGGTCTGTGCTCTTTTAATTTCAGTAATTTCATCTGTTAACTTATGTATGGCTTCACGTAAAGTGACCTGCGTTATTTTTAAAACTAATATTTCGGCAGGTAATTTCTTCGCCAATAGACCCTTTTTCTCCCAAAATTCTGCAATTTCTAACATGACAACGTCCTGTTACTCTGAAATCTCTGCCTATGTTGCGAACATAATTTCCTAATTTTTCAAGATTTCTATCCTTTTGGTCCACATCGTCACTTACGTCGAAATTTCTCTTACGCGGTTGAACACCACGGACGTTGTTGAAGACTTCTATTCAGATTTTGTAAACAGTGTGTCTAATGAATCCACCGATTGGCTTTCCTGAGTTGTACATTCTTCCACTGCAGGGCTCAATTCGACTTTGCTCATCTGATCAGTATCACTGTTATGTGTTTAGTTATTTTCACCATAAACTAGATTTAATCAAAATTCCGAAAATGGAACTTTCTTTTGTATTAAAATGACTAACAACTAGCGCTCGGATTTTTCAGTTTTTATTAAATGTACTTTAGCTCTTTATTTTCTTGGAATAGCCGTTTGTAGATTCAAATAAACATTTTTAGCCTTTTTGGAGTCTGTTATAAAAAATATAATGAACACTGATATTAGCAAACACAGTTTTATTACAATTTTGGCACAGTTATTCGACTTTTTTGTGGAAAATATGCAATTAACGATTCCTTATATGGGCACTCGAAAAGACTGTATAAACAACTGAGATATTTATCCTTAGTACAATTATTCTCTCTTTTTATAATATTTTAATGAAAAGTCTTTCACTGGATTTTTTTTATCTTACACACCCATGAAAGCACACACTTGAGATGTGTACCTATACACACTGATCAGCCAGATCTTTGGCACGGACAACGGCGGCGACGCGGCGTGTCATGGAAACCATGAGGCCTTGGTGGGTCGCTGGAGGGAGCTGGCACCACTTCTGCACGTACAAGTCATCTAAAACTAAACTCGGCCCGAACATGCCATGCAGTCTCAACGGTACCGACCGGTTGCCGTGTCATCCTCAGCTCACAGGCGTCACTGACTGCGGATATGGAGGGGCATGTGGTCAGCACACCGCTCTCCCAGCCTTACGCCAGTTTACGAGACCAGAGCCGCTACTTCTCAATCAAATAGCTCCTCAGTTTGCCTCACAAGGGCTGAGTGCACCCCGCTTTCCAACAGCGCTCTGCATACCGGATGGCCACTCGATACAAGTCACCTAATTCCCGTAAATTCCTGGGACGGGAGCAATAAGCTCTGACGCCACGTTCACATCCCAGAAGTGTTCGATCAGGTTCATATCTGGAGAGTTGGGGTGCCAGCACATCAACTGGAACTAACCACTGTTCACCCCAAGCACTCCATCACACTATTGGCCTTCAGACATGGCGTGTTATCTTGTTGAAAAATGCCTCTGCACTCAGGAAACATGATCGTCATGAAGGGTTGTACGTGATCTGCAACTCCACTGGACCAAGGATGCCCAAGTGAATGTTCCCCAGGCATAATGTAGCTGTCACCAGCTTGTTTCCGTCCCGCAGTAAGGGTGTCAAGAAATTGTACTCCCGGAAGACAACGGGTGCCCCCCCCCCCCCCCCCCCCCTCTCACCGGTATGATGAAGAAGGCATCGGGATTCATCAGACTATGCAGGCTCTGCCACTGCGCTGAGGTCCAGTGCCGATGGTCACCTGCCCATTTCGGTAGCAGTTGCGATGTCATGTTGTTAACATTGGTACAAGCATGGGTCGTCAGCTGCGGAGGCCCATCAGTAGAAGTGTTCGGTGCACTGTATGTTCAGACACGCTTGTACTGACGCCAACATTAAAGTCGGAAGTTAGTTCCGCAATAGTACACCGCCTGTCCTGATCCACCAATCTGCCCAGCCTAAGACGTCTGGCATCCTCAATGAGGGGTGCCCACCCAACCCGATGACGTCTGGACATGGTTTCCCTTGGTTTCGCCACTATTAGAAGACATTCACCACAGCACACATGACAAGCCGTGCAGTTTTCGAAATGCTCATGCTAAGCCTCTGGGCCATCACAACCTGCCCTCGATCAAACTCAGGTAGATCGCGAGCGTTCCTCATTCTACACACGGACAGTACTGATACTACGTGCACCGTGCGTGTGTCTGACTAGCAGCCATTCATCGCCAGGTGAAGTTGTTATCGCCTAGACGGGTTTATATCGATAGGTCGGTGATCGTAATGTTCTGGCTGATCAGTGTATGAAAAAAAAACCTGTCATAATGCTAAACTAAATACAAATTTTATGCTACATTTTGCTATTGGAGCACACAGTTAATCTCATTTTTGAGTTTTATAAAGTGAAAAATCTCATCTCTGTATATTTTTGTAGGTTGAGAGAGACCTCTCTACAGCGCACGTCGCCAATGGTGCCTATTTCATCGACGCAATAGTTCATAACTCCGACTACAACCCAACTTCGATCTTCTCCCTCTGAATAATGGTGGGTTAGGTCTTAATATCTTCATATGCTGGATTCCTCAGAAGAAAACCCCTCGTATTGTGACGCATGATGCACTCACTGAAGCAGATCTCTCCTCCAGATACATCTGCACCTCAGCCGATCACTTCTATGGAATTTTTCAGTGGTAGAGCTGCAGACTCCAGGCATTGAACTGCAGCAGGTAGATGTGGGAAGCGCATAAAAATACCAAGGCTGTATCATTCTTGTTATTCTTAAGTGCCATCTTGGCTTTTTCAATAAAACGTGATTCACAAGAATTGAAAGTGTGTACTACCTCTCTGAGTTTTTGATGGTGTTCACCGTGATGTAAAGCTGCCCCAACGAATAAATATCATCTCAGGTGAGAGGGCAATGTTTAGAGCTAATTCCTTAATGGACTTGGCGTGGGTATGAGCTTTGAGAAATATTTTCTTAACAGATGAAGTGATACGGTTAACTTCATGAAAATTTTGTGTGTCCTCTTCTGCTCGATTATATAGACCAAGGGTGAGGCAGCGGCAATGGATCATACTGGAATAGAATCCTTTAATTGTTGTTCCCACTTTCACATAAGCAGGACAGTGTCATCAACGGCGCCGGCCGGGGTGGCCGAGCGGTTCTAGGCGCTACAGTCTGGAACCGCGCTGCTGATACGGTTGAGCTTCAAATCCTGCCTCGGGCATGGATGTGTGTGATGCCCTTACGTTAGTTAGGTGTAAGTAGTTCTAAGTTCTAGGGGACTGATGACCTCAGAAGCTAAGTCCCATAGTGCTCAGAGCCATTTTGAAATAGGATATGTAGGACATCCCTGACAGTGCAGACTGAAGAACTGTGATTTGTCTTCTCCAATCCTTGACACTTGAGGACAGGGGTTGGACAAAAATGTGGAAACACCACGAGAAATGCACCCTTGAACATGGATTCAGATGCTAGCCCAGTCTGAAAGTTGTGCTCCTGTATTTGATCACCAATGGAACGTGTGCAATGTCCTCAATACAGTGCAAGTCTCCTCGTGATCAAAAGAGTTTTCCGTGAGTACAAAAAGTTCTCGGGTTTTCAGCCGTTTTAAGTAATTAAAATTACATGAACTTTAGGCCAAGCACTTCCTGGCCATAGTCAAGAGGTATGATTGCCAGTACTTCTTGGCTATTATCAAATGATATGATTGCCAGTGGGCTGCTGGCAGGCCTCTTGGATACACCAGCTGCCGGCTGTGATGTCACTGGTGCCCGCAGTATCTCTGTATACGAGCATATGCCGTGCAGAGTGCAGACCACCGTCTCTATTTAGAGTATTTTCAGTAATTTTTATTTCAATAGCTTGTTTAATTACACCGTCCCAAAAGACTTTTGTGCGAGCCACGACGGACGTTTCGTCAAATTTTATCCGGTGTCCGTTTTCTGAAGCATGCTCAGCTAAAGCAGATTTCTTGGGGTAACGTAGGCGATAAAACCTCTCACGCTCCTTCCTGTGTCGTTCAACAGTACATACTTTTTGTCCAGTGTAAGACTGGCCAGACTCGCAAGGTATCTTGTAGACCCCAGGTGTTTGGCGACCTGCTGCGTCTTTCACTGGTCTCAGTAATTGAGGCATTTTATCGGAGGCTTGAAGATCGATTTGATCTTGTGTCGTTTCAGCAGGCGGCTTATCCTGCCCTACAAGGAGCCAAAGAACGACAGGAACGCAAGTTTCTTTTTCCGCTCCTCGTCAGTGATCTTCCTGGGAGTCTTGCTCGGAATCGCTTCGTTTATTGGGGGACGTTATAGCCGTTGTGCCTGAAGACCTTGCGTAGGTGGCGCAGATCATGAGGCGGGTTATCAACGTCTGATGTCTTTCTTGCACGATGCATCAATGTTTGTAAAACACTGCGCTTCTGTGCTGGGTTATGATAGCTGATGGCGTGCAGTATGGATTGGTGTGGAGGGGTCTTCTATGGACGCTGTAGCCAAGGCATCCATTTCGTTTGTGCGTGTGTGTGTTTACCTAATTGTTTCTGATAGATTTGGCAAAAAATTATTCGACCGTCAGTTTGGATGTTGGTGTAGTCCTCAATCCAGTTCCGGAGAAACCTAGGTTTTGGCGATTTCTGTTTAGGCGTGACAGTTACACCTGAAGCGCACAACTCAATGCCGACACCACATGACTTTTTAACTACAAAAGTGATTAGACTGAAGTGTCACAGATCCGTTCCTGTAACAAATCTCTCTATTGTCGGACGTCAATTAGGTAAATACTGGCTGGGCTTGTCTCAACGCAGCGTCGTTTGGACATATTCGCAAAGCGACAAACCTCAAATACAGGATTATAACGCCTTCCAAACTACAAAATTAGGTAGACACGACAGCAGCGTGCGGACCCATTATGGACTTATGAAGATAAACGACATTGCACCATGCACGTTCTTGATCTCAGTGCAGTGCAGTGTTTTATTTACTATGTAGTTTTTTAAACCTGCAAATTCATATTTTTTATTTTTCTTGGTATTAATTCAGAATATCTATTAAAAATCTTGTTTTTCTACAAAAGTCCTCTTTAGCTGCAACTTTTTCTGTGAAAGTCCTATTTTGTCCGTCTTAGGCCTTCAAGCACAATATAGCCCTTTCTAGGATTTATAATACTGTAACCTTCAAAACCCGAATAATGACGTTTTTATTATTCGCTTCATTATCTTGCAGCGATAATATTTGGGTCGTAATATGCTCGGAAAGAAATTGATATTTCTGCACAAAACTACAATGAGAACCTCAAATTTACTAGGTTGAATTCAAGATATCCTAAGCGTGTACTTGGTATCAATCAAGCCAGTATGAGGATAAGAAAATTTCAAACTTGCGTTTGTACGAATTTTCTTCTCCTCTCCGTGTACCACTCTTTTTACTCTTCATTGGATGTTTCCACTCGAAATTGGCAATATGATACATTTCATGAAATAAAGTAGTACAGACACTTTTAGTTACAAAATAAATTTAAAATTTGCAAAGCTCCTGCCAATGGACGACATTTTGTAATGTATATAGTATTTGCAAGCACAATAAATGGTATTATACTTGCACGTTCTATATGGTTGTTCAAGGTGGAAAGCAAACAGTTTTTCCAGCCTGTTATGAAAAGTAATGCTCAAGCTATCTCGTAATGATGCAGGTTCTAATAATCGCCGTAATAAAAGTGTTCATAAGTCGTCTCAGTTATTAGTCTTATCACGTAGAAGCTTAAATACATTACAGACTATAATCTTTGTCACTAATAACTTTTGTCTCTTCACATGCAAAATTTTTTTGCTTAATAAACATTAATTTTACTGACGAGGTCTCCTTTTGAGTAACGAACTCCCATTTACGAAACTCAATTATTAACAGCAGTTCATGGCAACAGATGGAGCATCTAGCCACTCCTTCAATTAATGATGCCGAATGAGTTAGTAACCATGCCAACCCTGCACCGGTGCGGGACAAAGGCACAAGAAAATGAAAAAAAAAAAGTTAGCATTTATTCAATAGATGCGCTGCAAGAATCTTTCTTTTAGTTTGCCCTGTGAAGAACAAAGACAGAATGGGCATTAAAATGGCCAGAATAACCTTTTTTAAAAATTTCTTAAAACCAATGAGTAGAACCGAAAGACAACAGAGTTTAATTTCGCGTACATAGCGCTTCTGGAATCCTACGCGATCGCTGACAAAGACAAGCACGGTGAATCACGCAATTAAGATACGATATATTCCACAAGGTAATATTTTTCCACAACTGTATGCTTGGCGGGCCATGTTGGAACAGTGAGATTTCTTAGGCATTGTGGTCGAATGAATATCGGACTCGTGTTTGCAAACACCGTTACTGGGGGAGGGAGGGGAAGGCGGGCGAGTCCCTTCTGTTTGCGTACTGTATTTGACTCGTTATCGGGTTTAGCAAGTCGGTATTTCATTTGCAAAAAGTTTTTTTTTTGTATTTATGTCTTTTCAAACCTATGTTACGCAGCAGGTCTTTGTATGACTGTGTCAAGGGCACCACGTGGGTCACGTAACGCTAATCTTATTGTTCTGTGTAAAACATTTGTAATCATGGGATCCAATAGTAACTGTAAGGTTAAAGGGAATTTCATATCTTTAGTTTTGTTCAGTTTCTTCCACTAATTTATTTAAATGAACTATAATTTTTTGTAATGTGTAACCTTAAGGCCTCGCATAAGAATAGCAAAAGAGACGAATTTATGGCTTCAGCTCACTCTTTACTTTCATACTGTACACATTGAGTGCCCCAGTAAGGCTTTCTATTACTTTAGTGAACCATTTTTTTTTCAGCTCATAGAAGGTAATTTTACCTCGAAAACTTCAGAGAAGAAGCCACTTCGTCACTCTGATGTCTGCCTTAACGGTAGGATACCAGGTGAGAACAACCACGTGTAATATATTTATGGCATGATTCACGATATTTATATCCTGCTGTTTAGATGGAATCGTGAGACTGCTTTTGGGATCGAAGGATAGGTTCATAACTGAGAAAGGTATATAAATGTCAATAGTAATGATTTCAGATGCCCAAGAAAATCTGTTGTGCGTAGAATGAGTGCATATGACGAATTATGTTCTTGTGAGCAGAGATGAGACTTAGGAGGAGCCAATTACGGACTGTATTGTGGGTGACCAAACATTTCTCATCGTAAACGCTGCAGAAGCGTCTTCATTGCCCCTGCAGTGTGTGGCCGAGTATTGACACGACAGTTGTGCTATGTGGGCTGCATGATACAGGCGAAATCTCTAACCAGGCTCTCATACTTGGCGGGAGACTCTATTCCTTATGCATCCGTACGGGCTCACTGTTCACTCAAAACTGAAAAGAGCGACGCGACACGATCGATCGGCATATTAGAGACATTGCCCAACACATCAGTGCGAAGCTATACCGGATTTTCCCAGTGTTTTTCGTTTAGCGACCGATCGAAACTTACTTTCTGGACAACCCTCGTGTATCCTGCCCCATCCCCTCTCAGTAATCAGCGTGATCTTAAAGTGAAAAATTATCCAAGCAGCTGAGGCATCCCAATACAATTATAATAGCATAAAAAGAATGACTTCATTATTAAATATGAAAGCCATGCTAGTGAATGAGAAAGAAACGCACGTCTTTCAGTACCGTCGAACATCATATCGGACCTCCTTTTGCCGGCGTAGTGCAGTAAATCTACGTGGCATGAAATCACCATGTCTTTGAACGTCCCCTGCAGAAATATTGAGCCATAGTCGACCATAATTTGAAACTGTTGGCGGTGCAGGATTTTGTGCACGAACTGACCTCTCGATTATGTCCTATAAATGTCCTAAGGGATTCATGTCGGGCGATCTGGATACCCAAATCATTCGCTGTAACTGTCGAGAATGTTCTTCAAAGCAATTGCGAACAACTGTGGAGCGGCGACATGGAACATTGTCACCCACGAAAATTCCACTGTTGTTTGGGAACATGGAGTCCATGAACGGCTGCAAATGGTCTACAAGTAGCCGAACACAATCATTTTCAGTGAATGATGGATTCAGTTGGACCAGGGGGCCCAGTCCATTCCATGGAAATACAGTCCACGCAATTGTGGAGCCACTAACAACTTGCACAGTGCCTTGTTGACACCTTGAGTCCAAGGCTTCGTGAGGTCTGCGCCACATTCGAGTCAGCTCTTAAGAAATCATCCGTCCTGGCCAAGGTTTTCCAGCCTTCTCGGGTCCAACTAGTATAGTTACGAACCTGGGAAAGGCGCTGCAGGTGATGTAGTACTGTTAGTAAAGGCACTCGCGTCGATCGTCTGCTTCCGTGTCTCATTAACGCCACATTTCGCCGCACGGTCCTAATGGATACTTTCGTCGTACATCCCACATTGATTACTGCTGTTATTTCACGCATTGTCGCTTGTCTGCTAGCACTGACAGATCTACGCAAACGCCGCTGCACTCGGTCGTTAAGTGACGGCCGTCAGTCACTGCGTTATCGGTGGTGAGAGGTGATACCTGAAATGTGGTATTCTCGGCAAACGCTTGACACAGTGGATCTCGGTATACTGAAATCCTAACGATTTACGAAATGAATGTCCCATGCGTCTAGTTCCAACTACCATTCCGCGTTGAAAGTCTGTTAATGCCCTCGTCTGGTCATAACCACGTCAGACACCTTTCCGTATGAATCTCCTGAATGCAAATGCCAATCTGTACCTTGTGTATGCGATACTGGCGCCATGGGTATATGTGGATATCACTATCCCATGACTTTTGTCATGTCGGTTAAAACAGAGAGTTGATCTGCAAGGAAGTTTAATATCAACGCACAGTCCGCTGCAAAATGAAAATTTCATTCTGGTATTCTTAGATACCATGTGCAATAAAATTACTCTCTATTCGTTTGCAGATTCTGATTTTTACAGCGTGAAAATAATACGTACAGCAGGGATGACGACTGTGATGAACTTCGAATCTCTCAATAGTCAATAGCGTTCATTAGATTGCCGCTGAGCGGCACACAACTTCTGTTTTTAGTTAAAAAATCGAAGTAAATAAAATTATCTCCTCATGTAAAATGTACTGAAACTCTTGCGTTAATATGTAACTTATTGTTAATGATCACAACCAACCATCGCTAAACTAAAACTGATGAAGTCTCAATAACATCACATTAATAACTCAATTACCCATACACAGAACTTACAATAATTAGATAATAATTTCACGTCAATAACAGGAACAATATGTAATCGTCACTCCGTAAGACGAATGGCCTTTGGCACGTTACGGGTTGTGGCCAGATAATATTCGAAATCGCGGCCTCCCTTCAAACACCGGTGATCAGCTGTTACATGAAAATGAGAAATACAATGTCTGTAGTCACATAAAATGCATGCATCTTCTTCTTCTGTGCTTCAATATAGAGGGTGACACAGGAAAACGAGAACATCTCCACAATCCATTAAAAGTAGAAGTGGTGTAGGAAAGAAATTGCATTCATAGCAATTGAAACCTTACAACTTTGCCATTTACGAAACACTGATGGCATTTTTCAGTTTTTAAAAATTACATCCTTTAGATGGCGTCCTCCTGTACGAATACATTCGTGAAATCTGATGTTGAGATT
This sequence comes from Schistocerca serialis cubense, assembly GCF_023864345.2. Lineage (NCBI taxonomy): Eukaryota > Metazoa > Arthropoda > Insecta > Orthoptera > Acrididae > Schistocerca > Schistocerca serialis. The sequence goes on along the minus strand of NC_064645.1, from coordinate 252,579,685 downwards.
CCTCATTGACCGCTGCAACATCTCAGCTTGAATACTGTGAATTGCGTACCGAATTCTCTGTTTTAACTCATCCAGGGGTCTTGGTCGAGTCGTGTAGACTTTGTTCTTGAGGTAGCCGCACAAGAAAAAATCACAGACGAATAAATCTGGAGATATAGAGGGCCACGGAATGTTACCGAATCGTGACATCACACGGTTGCCAAACAGTTCTCGCACTTGTGCCATTGATTGCCATGCAGTGTGTGACGTCACTCCGTCCTGTTGACACCAGGTATCTTCAACGTTTGGAAAGTTGTTCAATGCAGGTGTAACGATAGTTCATAACATCTCCACGTAATGCTCGGCAATGACAGATATTGTGTTTCCCTGTTCATTTGCGAAAATACGGATAGAACACCACACCATAGTGTTACTTTGCTAGCGTGTAAAGGGGGCTCATAAACGTCATTAGAATTTGTGTTTGCCCAGTAACGGTAGTTCTGATTATTAATATAATCTGTGAGATAAAAATGTGCCTCATCTGACATCCATAACTTGTTTAAAAATTCATCGTCATTGTTTATTTTTGTCACCATTTGTTGACAGCGTCCTAATCGTAACCGGTAATCTTTGTCCTTTAATTGTTGCAGCATCTGTAGTTTGTATGGATGAAATTTTAAATCAAGATGAAGAATTCTGCAAACAATCTCCCGGGACAATCAAATCACTGCTGCTTGCTTACGAATTGAACGTCGTGGGCTCCGTAAGACAGACTCGCGTACATCAAATGTTCGCTGGAGAACGCACATTTCTTGGTCGTCCTGTTGGTTTCTTCTTGAGAGTGGATCCAGTCTCTTCAAAGTTATTCTTTCCAGATTTTATCGCGTGTTTCGACGGAACGGCATCATGGCGTCCTAAATTATAAAATCATCGTAACTCTCTCTGCGCCGCTATCACACTATCATTGTTTTTATAAAACATTTTTATGGCTAACGCGCGCTGTTGTCCGTTACACTTATCCAAGATTACTGAAATGGCGGACTGTATATTCGATAACTGCCACGAGCCCGCAGTGCTACCATGGCAGCCACTACTAATTTCAAACATTCCCGTTATTCTGTGTCACCCTGTATAAGCACTTGAACCCGTTCATGTTTGACTGTCACTTCGCCTTGGTGCCTTCTCTGCGTTCCATCTTCCTCTTGCCTTATAAAGCATTGTCAGACGAGGTATTCTTCCTACATTTCTTCTTGGTAAGAGATGTTTCCAAGTACTAATTTTTTAACTATTTATAGATACTTACGGAGGGATTAAAACTGAGTGCCAGGTCGAGATTCGAACTCGGAACTTAAAACATATATTTAATCTGCAAGGTGGTTTCATATCACCGCACACTCTGCTGCGCTTATCTTTACTATTATAATATCTAGCTGATTCCTAATACCGTCATTTCTTATATGGTCTTTCCTGGTATCATTTCACACTTTCCTGAGAATTTTCATTTGTACTACATACAGTACATGTTAACATATAATACCAGTTGCGAAATGGTTTGTACATACAGAGGTCGGCAGTGTCACCGACAATTTGATGACAATACAGCTGCTGTCAAACAGTGAATTGGTGCAGAATGACTCCTGGACCTCTGAGTTCCTCAACGTCTATCTATGAAAGATTCCTCACAACCACAACTGACGAATCGAAGTCTAGCGATGATATTTTTAAGAAAAAAGTGTTATGCCAGCTGGAGGCACCAGAAGAGTCCTGAAGAAACCCAGCAGAGGTATCGAAAAGTCGGCTACTGAAGAAGTTTGAAGAATGTAACGATTCAGAAGATTATACGGGGGGTGGACAAAAATATGGAAACACCAAAAACACAACATGTTTTCATGCCTAATGCCATACAGGAAACCCGTTGGTATTCAAAACACCTTCCAGCCGTCTCGGAACGGATAAACATGTATCCTGTATGGGTATCAAGAGACTCTATTACACTGGAAAATAGTGGAAAGTTCAGGCAACGATGACGCAGGTAGATAGCGATAGGGCATCCTTCTGTGAAATGTGGACTAGAAAGTTTCAATAATACTGAGATCTGGTGACTCTGGTGGCCAGGGTAGATGTGACGGTTCATCCTCGTGCTCACAAAACCAGTCCTGGGCAATGCAAGATGTGCGAATGGGGGTCCTGTAGTCTTGGAACACAACATCCACAATGGGGATGAAATATTGCATCATAAAATTGTTGTGGCAACTCCCGCCTCCAAATGTAACAGCAACACCAGATGTAGTGGGAAGAAGTAGAAGGCAGCCTTTTAAGCCTCGCCCAAGTCTTCCAAGTGATTTATTGTTTCCAGCTACAGTGCTCCCATTCCTCTTGGTCTTTGTCAATGGGTCCTGCAATGCTGAGGACACCACTTCACTGTCTGCAAAACGGCTTGGCGTGGAATGCCTGCCTCAATGACCTGTGCACTCTCTGCTGTGTGTCGGCCTTGTACGGCAGCGGAGTTGCAGCTTTGTCAGGAAGCGCTGGCAGCTGACTCAGAGGTCTTCGCCTCTGCCGACTCAGTGCCGCCTATTGCAAGGCGACCCACGGCGCGCTCCTTCGCCAGCATGCCTAAGAATGCAGCAACAACGAGCGCCTGCCATCCGGCTTCCGAATTTGTGGCCCTCGCCCTGGATGTCTCCTGTGCATGTTGGCAGCCAAGACGCCTGCCCGCAGTAGTGAGCCATGGAGTGGCCTGTTGCTGGCTGGCTACGTACCCCGCGTCAGTCTCAGAGGGTCGAATCAGCGACATGCTGGGGATTGGAACGCTGGCGCCCCATCTGCTGCTGTGTGTAGCTGGTGGTGCGACATGCCCCACCATCCAGGAGAGCTGCCATACTTGAATGCCTTGTTAGAAAACCGGCACCTATTTATACACAGCTGTGCGCCTCTGTCTTGCTAACGCACCACTCCGAGTCACATACTCATAACACCTAGGTAAGCCAGTGGGCCCCTTCTGCCTGTAACTTGCGCCATGCAAACCGCTGCATTTACTCTTTTCAGCGTGTCTACGGCCCTGTGGCTTCCATTCTACTTTGCAACCACTGGTAGTGTAACTGTCAACAGGCTCGCACCTGTCTGTAACTTGTGCGTTCTGAAATATTTCACCAAAACTAACTTTTCCTACAGTTGGTGTCAGGAGAGCGGACGTCGTCTGTACAGTACAACATTCGAGCCCACTGCCTACATTACAGTCACAAAATGTGATGAGTTTTGACCAGTTTTCTTTTGAGTGTTGGACGTTTTCTTTCTTTTTTGTTTGTGTTTTGAGTATGGCTCCTGGCAGGCCATTTTCTGTAGGCATATTACTTTTTTTGTCAGAATAAGTGTTAGTGTGTTTGGGGCAGTAAGATGTTGTTTTTCGTGGCATTTGATTACTTTTGTATTGGTTTATGATGATACTGAGAGTGATGATACGGAGCTGTAGGAAGTCAGGTTGTTCTTGTACTTAAATGTTTTGTTTCGAGAATGAAAGCAACACAGTGGCAGAGTCAGGAAGGAGAGGTGTGTCGTAACCAGAAGCGATACGGATTTTTTTTGGAAAAGGCAGCACAGTTGACAGCGGACATTACACAGTTGAGGAGTTAATTAACATCTAGAAGTGAGCGGGAAACCTCATCACATCAGTCGCTGTTGCCTAGGATGCCACAGCAGGAGATTTATCCAGCTGCCGCAAGTTTGAGTATTCCATTCTCTGGCATGGCATCTGAGGACGTGTGTTCGTCTTAATCATCACTGATCCCTGCCAAGCAGCCTGCGTCGTAGGCCTGGGACGGCGTAGGCTGGAAGTAATCTTGGCAGAACTTGGAAACAGTGAGAAGGAAAATTCAACGTACCAAATAACATCCACCATCGCTCCATCGTCGAGGTTTTATTGCTTTGGCACCATGTTTCCCTGTTCCGGGCATTTGCAACAATGGTGTGTACGTTTGCAGTTTCAGCACGCCCTGTAATTCCCTGCTTATTTAGCTCCCTTCATGTTGTTTTGGTTCTGATCAGGTTCGCAAGTGCGACATTCAGTCCTGAAATCACTTTTACAGCTATTGTCCTCCTATTTTTCTTCATAGTCCTCTTCTTTACCAACTATTATGATCACTCAACACACTTTCGTTCTCATTCTGACTTAACGGATGATGTATTTCCGATTTCCCTGTATATCTGCTGAGAACCTTAGGCTACTTTGGTTATGGAGGCATCCACAATATGGGCACCAAATCTGCCATCGTTCGAATCGCTTAGCCCCAACAAAATGCTGTCACAACTGCACAGAACTCTGTTCCGAACGCGACTGTCATTTGCAGTGTATTGAGGGCATTGTCGTTCGTAATCAAATACTGTACAACAGAGCCACTTGTAGGTTTGGCTAGCATTCCTATTTGTGATGAATTCTTCTCGGGTTATCGGCCGAGTGGTGGAGTCGTCTAGTCGCAACATTACCCATCATCTTCTGGCAAAGTGTCGGGATGCTGCTGCTGCTCTCATCTTTTACTTTCCCCTCTTTGGGGAAGTGTGAGGGGGAGTTTGTAGCCTTTCGGCTTTTACTCCCCTGTGAACGTGCGTGTGTGATTATTTCTGTAGTTTTTTGGTGTCTGTGAAATGTGATGATTGTTCTGTTTGTGTCTGGCACTTGCCTGAGGTAGGCAAAATGACTGGTGTTATATAGGAAGGAACAGCATTAAGGGATTGGGTACTGGGATTTTCTCTTCGACTTAATTGTCGAAGATTGTCATGGGGCGCTTGTGCTTGTCACAGGACATGTCATACCGACCTAGGGAGGGGATGAGGGCCTTTCCTGATGTGGAAGAACCTTCATAGAAGGCACTTGCCAGATCTTGGAGAAGCTCTCTCAGGAGTGGGATTTCAGCTGCAGCGTGCAGATCATATATGGGGAATCCATGCAATGCCCTCCTGATGGCGCGGTTCTGCAGCCTCTGGAGTCTGTCCAGGTGCTGCTTCGTCGCTTATCCCCAGACAGGGCACGCATATTCCACGACTGGCCGGATCAGGTCCTGGTATACGTTTACTGCTACTGGGCAGGGAAGGGAGCTGGTTGAGTTTAGGATTGGGTATAGGATGGACATTCTGGAGCAGAGCTTCTTGTGGACCTTGTCTATGTGGGGTTTCCACATAAGACGAGAGTCCAAGGTTACGCCAAGGTACTTGGTGGTTCTGGGCCAGGGGAGTTGGGTTCCATTTAGGTAAGATGGAGGGGGTGGGGGACGTTGAGGAGGTTCGCGCCTTCCGAGCCTGCGGGTAATCAGCATAGCCTGTGTCTTTTCAGAGTTGATGGTGATTCACCAGCGACGGGTCCAAGTTTCTGTGTCATCTGTAACCCTTTATAGCCTATGGATGACCAGATCCTTGTTCGCATTTGTCGTGTAGAAGGCTGTGTCGTCTGCTTACTGTGCAGTGTGCACCAGGGGGACCGTTGGAGTGTCCGCAGTGTACAGACTGTACAAAACGGGCCCCAGGACCGATCCCTGTGGCACCCCAGCAGGAATACGCCTTTTTGGTGGAGGTGGCAGTTTCTACTTTGACGGAGAAAGTTCTATTCGTGAGATAGCTTTTGATCAGCTTAATTATGCTCCTGGGAACCCTTGCATGAACAACTTGTAGAGTAGCCCTCTATGCCATACTGAGTCAAAGGCTTTGGCTACATTTAGTGGCACTATCCGGCAATAGCCTCTGTGGTTGAAGCCCTCTGTGGCTACTTCAGCCACTCTCAGTGGGGCAGAGTGGTTCTGCTGGAAACGAAATTGGAAATCCGGCAGAAGTTGCTCTCTGGTAATATGTTCCTGTATGGGTCTTAGCAGGAGACGCTCATAGATATTGCTGAGAGTTGGTAAGAGGCTAATCGGCCTGTAGTGCTGTGGGAACAAAGGGTCTTTCCCTGGTTTGTGTATCGTGACCGGCAGTAGCCTCTGTGGTTGAAGCCCACTGTGGCTGCTTCAGCCACTCTCATGACCTGTTGTGCGGCAGAGTGGTTCTGCCGGAACCCAAATTGGAAATCCGGCAGAGGTTGCTCTCTGGTAATATGCTCCTGTATGGGTCTTAGCAGGAGGCGCTCATAGATCTTGCTGAGAGTTGGTAAGAGGCTAATCGGCCTGTAATGCTGTGGGAATAGAGGGTCTTGCCCTGGTTTGGGTATCGCGACCACTTCCGCATGTTTACAGCAAGCTGGGAACTCGCTTGATCGAGTAATCTCGTTGAGGACTTTCGCGAGGTGTGTGATCGCTGTGGGTGGGAGATTTTTGACTAACTGATTAGTGACACTGTCGTGCCCTGGCGCCTTTTTTGTAGGGAGGGACCTAATTACTCTTGTCACGTCCTTGGGGGCAAAAAGTATGGGTTCGTCCTCTGGGTCCTCCTCAGCATTGAGGAAGACAGCCAGTTGACGACTGACTATCTCTTCATGCTCTTCATCCTGGGGTTCTGCCGCTTGAAACTGCTTATTGAAGGAGCCGGCGAGGGCGTTGGCCTTCCCAGCATGGCTGTAGACCAGTCCCCGCTCGCCGTGCTGTGGCGGCATCCTAGCGCATTTATTTGTGAACTGTTTGGTTGCTTTCCATAGTGTATGATCGTCTACTTTGAGAGCTGTGAGGCGGTTTTGCCATTGCTAGTTTCTGTGCTCATTGAGCGCTACCTTCAGTTCTCTCTGTAGACGATTGAGCAGCCTCCTGGTGGGCTGATTTCTGGTGATCTTCCACTCTTTTGCCACACTTTTCTTATGTCGAATTTGAGCTAGCAAGCGTTCCGGGAGCTGTATTTGCGGCGGTGGGCCATCTCTTTGTGGAGGGGTGGCCTCTTACGCCGCCTGCAAGACGGTGCCTGTTAAGTCTTGTAGCGCTTGTTCTACTGTTTCGGCAGTAGGTGGCGGAGCGGGAGCGATATCAGAGGCGACAGTTTCTCGGTATCGCTCCCAGTCTTTACGTTTGTAAGACGTCTGGTACCGTGGGAGTGCTACCCATTCTCCCACATCGACCTCTAGAATCACTGGGTTGTGGTCGGAGGACATTCTGTTGATTGTCCTTGCGGCCACAAACCCTACGATCGTCCTAGTGAGAGCAATGTCTAACACTTCGGGCCTGCCTCCATTTTTTGGAAAGTGGGTGGGCGCTAGTTGTTGCAGTTTGGCGCCTGCTCTGGAGGTTACTCTAGAATTCCAGTCAGGGTGTTTGCCATTGAAGTCTCCTCCTATTATGAGTGCCTTCAATTTGCCCTAGAGCAGCTATGTCTCCCTCATCTATCTGGTCATGTCGGGGTCGGTAGACTGCAACAATTGTTAGGGGTCCGGTGGCAGTGGTTACTTCCACCGCCACTGCTTCGATTTTGTTGGTAGCTGGTAAGAGTACCTGGCGGTGGGGGATCGCTCTTTTTACGTATATGGGCAATCCTCTGCCTTGGGTTGGCCTGTCTTTACGGTTGCCAACGTAGTTGGGAACTGTCGCTTTTATTCTCGGTTTTAGGTCGGTTTCCCCCATCTTCCATATGTCGATGGAGAACTTCATGAGTTCTCTGAACTCGACCTCTTGATTAACAATGTCGTCTGCGTTAAAGATGCACATTGTCAGGCCTTGGATATTTGGTCATCTATTCATGATGGGGTTTTGAAAGTGCTGAGGAAGTCCCAGAGGGGGCGACTGCTGGACTGCTGCCTGAAAGGCAACGAGGATCTGTGTGTTCTGCTTCTGGGCTTCCCTTAATTCCTTCATCATTTCCATGACGAGGTTCATGGTCTGCACCATTACGCCTAACAACTGATCCACGATGGGGGGGGGGGGGGGGGTTCCATAGAGCGCGCACTTTCTGTCATGGTGGACCTGGTCGTTGTTGCTGTGTGTTTCCCGGTGTTGTTCTTCTGATGGTGTCTGGTATTGTGGTGATTGGGCCACGCTTTCATGGCTCCTCGGAGGAGAAACCACTTCCGCATAAGTTGCCCTTTGGTGTGTCCGGCCTTGGTTTTACCCAGGCCTTGGCCGTGTGTGTTGTCGTGTTTTGTTTTCTTGTGTGGCTGGATGGGATCGTGGTGTTTTGTTTGCGTGTATGGGAGCACCTTATTTGTGGGTCCGTGTGTTGTAGTTTACATGACCTTGTGTCGTGGGCCTCAGCGCACTTTCTGCACCTTATTGGCATGGTGCAGTAGGCGGCGATGTGGTTTAGTCCCTGACACCTAAAGCACTGCACCATCTTGTTTTTACGGCGCAGCGGTTCAGTGGTGACAGGCACAGCCAGGACCATTTTTTATCTCCCTTTTGTTCTGGCTGAGGCATTTGCAGCGAACTTCACACCGGTGGCCGACGTCATCGACGACGACCACATACGGCGGGTCCGCGAGCAACTAACATCCTTCCGCGCCGCAAGGAAGGAAGGCGACGTTATAAAGCCGATAACGAAGGAGGAAGTTGCTGTGCAGCTTCGCTCGCTGAACCCCAAGAAGGCTGGAGGAACCGATGGCGTCACAAACCTCCTGCTGAAGACCCTTCCGCCGGGATTACACCGACAACTTGCCGATGTTTTCAACGAGATCCTCCCATCAGATGTCTACCACTCTGCGTGGAAACTCGCCGAGGTCGTGGCCATTCTGAAATCCGGCAAGGACCCACGCCAGGCATCGAGCTACCTACCCATCAGACTGCTCCCGTCCCTCTCGAAAGTTTTCGAGAAGACTGATGCGACACGTCACCCAGGAGGGTATCATCCTGGACGAGCAATTCTGGTTTCGAGAAGAACATGCCACTTCCCACCAGCTCCTGCGGGTGGTAGCACCGGCGAAGAGGGCACTGGAAGCAAGGGAATACTTTGGGGCATGCTCCTCGACGTCTCCCGAGCGTTTGACTCGGTGTGGCACGACGGTCTCGAGTTCAAACTTTTTGAACAAGGGATACCGACGTCCCACATGGCGCTACTGCGGTCGTACCTGTCTGAACGAACCTCCCACGTGAGGGCTGACGACGGTACGTCCACAGACGTACAGAGTGCCGCAGGGGTCGGCCCTCGGCCCCTCGCTGTACTCCCTGTACACTGCCGATGCCCCGAAAGTGGCAGGAGTTGAACTGGCGCTGATGATATGGCCCTGTTCACTCGCAGCATGAACGCCAAAGTGCTGAAAAACCACCTCCAACGCGGGTGCGACGCCTTGGGCTCATGGGCAACAAAATGGCGGCTGAAATTCAACGCCACGAAGAGCCAGGCAGTTGTCTTCACCCGAAGGCTTCTGCCGCCAGGGCTTACGCCAGTCGAAATCCTGGGACAACCTATCCCATGGAGTGGGACGGCGAAATACCTAGGGGTTACCCTAGACCGCAGGCTCATCTGGAAGCATCACATCCGTGATGTGAAAGGGAGAGCAATAGGACGCCTCCGCGCCCTGTATCCGCTGCTAAACCCGCAGTCGTCATTGCCACCGCAACACGGCATCACACTTAACCTAACACTGGTTCGCCCAATGTTAGAGTATGCGGCCGTGGTCTGGGGGAAAGCCGCAGATGCTCACATTGTGACTCTGCAGCGGATAGAGAACCGCGCCTTGAAGACTGCTATGCATCTTCCTTGGTGGTTCTCCACGCGCCAACTCCACGAGGACACCGGGATCCTGCCTCTCGTTTCGTGCCTTCGCCTGGAAGTTCTACGAGAAAGCAGGACACTCCTGCAACCGGCTTATCCGTAGACTGGGCCAACAACCTCATCGCAGGCCAACCACGCGTTGGCCTGACCTGCTGATGGATTAAGTTTTACTAATCCCCCACCAGAGTGTGTCTTTCTCTTTTTCAGGTTACACCAGCAAGGACCAATCAACAAGAGTGGTAATTACAGGAACCGCAGGAATGACAAATTTTGTCCAAACTGCACCACCTCGAGCCTAGGATAGGCTCGTCTTTTCAGCGTCAGCGTCAACTTCAGCATCCCGACACTTCGACAGAAGGTGATGGGCACGAAACTCATTGAAACGTTGCCACAAGACGACGCCACCACTCGGCTGACGACCCGAGAAGAATTCATCAGTGGAATACGCCGAGAAAGACAGCAATCGCATATTCCTATTTGTGTTCAGACTTTCGTTTCTCAAGACGTTTTTAAATTTGTATCCAACCACTAAACCTTCAATGACCACTGCCACGAAAGCTGCAGACCCAAATAAAAGGTTCTTTGATGTTAACCACAGATGTGTGATTGGGTGCCAACTCCTCCCTGTGGCTTACTTAGGCGAGATTGAGTGCGGAGTTTGTGGGTTTTGTTGTCTACGACTGCACACAGAGGGCAGTACCTGCGACACCAAAACTCGCCCCTCTGCAGGCGGCTTTGTAGCGGCGCCACAACGCAAAGGCTGGGCGGGCGCGCAAGGTGAGCGACGCTTAGCGCCTCGCACTCTCTCCGGCGACGTTAATATTCCAAAAGGCGGCGCAGCGGCGATAGCAGGGTAGGCGTCGCGTCGTTATCATGTAATTAGTTTTGAGGCGCCAGCGGCTTCATTAAGCGCAATTTGCCGGCGCCAGGAAAAAGGCGAACGGAGACAATGGTGCGCCGGGCTTAATTGTAAAACCGGGCGGCTGGCGCGATGCGGGAGAGGAGCGGGGTGAGGAGAGAGGAGGGAATTGTGGGCGGGCTGTGTCGCCAGCTGGGTGAAAGCTGTGTGGGCGGAGCGGCTCCCGGTGTTTGTGTTCAGACAGAATCACCTCTGGTAGCACTCTGTCGAGTGCGTACTGTTCTGACACGTTGCTCTAGTACCCCGTATCGAATTTGTGAGGTGATTTCCAAATATCCCGACACATACAATTGTATTTATTTTAGTGTTACAGTCTCTCGTAGAATTTTTGAAGCTACATCATGTTCGCTATCGACTGTGCTATTTATTAATTTATTATAACTGCTGAAATATGGCAGTTATAACCTACATGAGAAATTGCTTTATCTTATTCCCAAAATGACAAAGTAAAAAAGTACTAGATGAATGGAAAGACTCGATCATTATCTCTATCTGCGGTATATATACAGCAGAGTGTATGTCCAGAATCTCCTCCCACAGCCATAGATTAATTTAAACAAAATTGATCAGAAACAGAAGGACTCACTAGTATCAGCACTGTGGGACATATAATCTCCTAGCTCCAACTGAAGCAGAGATATGGGCAAAAGCGTTTCTTTCAGCCCCTGATGCATAGCCTACTCTGCACAAGAGGCAGGTTATGTGGTCACAGTATCAGCCTGCCAAAGCAACCTGCTTTGCATGGCAGCCTACATTTAAGGCACAAAAATGGTTTTTGTGTGCTTCGACTGTAGGCTGCCCTGCACAACAGATGTGATGTTGGACTCATAAAGGCTTGTTTTATCGAAATAATTTGCATGGTGGCCTGTATATCAGGGAAAAAGGAATGGTTTTTGAGCCCCTGATGTATAGTCAACCCTTACATAATAGGTGTTTTACAACAGTAATACTAGTTCGCTTTATTGAACTGTATTGCAAGGGCTACATATGATGATGAGCATGGCTGATGATAGGTTGAGATGGACAGGAGGAGATGGACAGAGTGTGGGGGAGAAGGAAGTGGACAAAGAGAGGGGAGGAGGTGGAAATGCGTGAGGCAGGTGGAAGATGTAGAGGATTAGTGGATATGTGGAAAACGAAGATGAGGTGGTGGAAATAGAAAGAGAGAGTAGGAGGATATGGTGAAATGGAGGGGGAGCAAGATACGATAGAGAAGCTGGAGTAAATGGACAAAGAGAGGGAGAGGTAGAGATGAAGAGACAGAGGGTGTGGGGAGGAGGAGATCGATGAACAGTACTGTAGGGATTACAGAGGAACTTCCCCACTAATCACAACATACACAGTAATGTCCATATAAAATTCCAAAGACTCATCCCTTTACTGGAAACATAATAGGGGACTACCAGCACGGTAATCCCTATCAACAGTGGACTATATTTTACACAAGATCATCAATGAAAAAATATGGGAATGCAACAAGAACATCCATAGTCTGTCCATTTACTTTCAAAAGGCTCATTATTCAGTACACAAGAAATGGTTTGGGGAATTGTGACAGAATACGGAATCCCTAAGAAACTCATTAGCGTGGTTAAATTGTGTATGAAAAACACGATAAGGAAGGATCATACTGTGCCTCGTTGTCGGGCAATCTGGTCTGAATCAAGGTGAGACGCTATCCCCACTCATCTTCAACCTTGTTGTGGAGAAGGTAGTAAGAAACAACAAATGGAAACATCATCCATACCAACCAAATATACTGGCCTAAGCAACTGACATAGTTTCAATAGTAAATAAGGTGTGATATTCAAGAAACGTAATGAAACCACGATGAATATTGATTTAAGAATTCATGAAGACAGAATAAATGGTCATTAAAAATGTGAACATGACTACAGAACAACATGATGACCTACTCTCTCAGCAACGGCCCCAATTTCAATACCGCATTGTAAAAGTAACTGCAAGAGAAAACAAGTCGAACACCACATTATAGTATGGAGTACAAACAAAGTTTTCTTTTCCTTCCAAGCACATCTATTCTCCAAATTCCTGATCAGGAAAGACAAGCTGAAAGTTACAACTTAATCATATGGTCAGTAGAGATATATAGAGTGGAGACATTGAGGACCAACTCTCTGTCCTCGAAAATAATGTGCAGAAAAGATTTAGTGTCAGCATTTGACCAAGCAACACAAACACGGATTTGGAGGTCAAATGAAGAACTATCAAAGTTAGCCGACCTGTCCTCGATAGTGAACACTGCCAGAGAGAGACATTTGCTACGGACAGCCCATTGTCAGAATGGATCCTTATAGGAATATGGAAGGCTCTATACCCCATCGACGACCAACAAGTAGATGACAATATGAGGAAATCTCAGACTGTAGACTGATGGGTATCACTAGATTGATGGAAGCGGCAGGAATATGGCTATAGTTGGAAAATTGTGCCTTCTGGTACTCATATAATTCTTCGAAATTTTCCAGGCAGGTTCGAAGGGATGTTGCTCTGCAGTCATGTTTCTTTTTCGACAGGAGACTTCCTATTCTGATCGCCTTCCAGTTGTCAGCCAGGATTTCACATATGACAGTAGGTCGAATTCAAACAGAGAACATCAGACAAGGCACCAGATCCACTAAAAGGACATTTTTTAAATCATTTATAATGTCGCTCTTGGAGCTAAATGAGCATTCACACTCAGCTGTTGGTATAGCATTATCGTCTGAAGCACACAACAGTGGCAGTAGATCAAGAATTTCTCCTTCAATATTTTTATATTTTTTGTTCTCCCTCAAAACTCCTATACTTGCATTATACAACACTGAAGGAAAAAATCGCAACACCAAAAAGTAATTAATGTAGAGTAATGAATTTCAGGAAATACCCTTGTCTAGGTAAAATATTTAAATCATTAACATTTCAAGATCACAGGTTAATGTAAGCATGAGATAATTTATTGCACATTGAAATGGTAGTAAATTAATAAACGGTGTAACCTTCAGAATGCTGAATGCAAGCATGCAAACGTGCATGCATTGTATTGCATAGGTGCCGGATGTTAGTTTCTTGGATGGAGTTCCATGCTGTTGCACTTGATCGGTCAATACAGGGATGGTTAATGCTGTTTGTGGATGACGCTGGAGTTGTCGTCCGTTAATGTCCCATATCTGCTCGATTGGAGACAGATCTGGAGATTCAGCAGGCCAAGGCAACGACACTCTTTAGAACATGTTGAGCTATAACAGCGACGTGTGGGTGGGTGTTATCCTGTTGGAAAACATCCCCTGGAATGCTATTCATGAATCGCAGCAGAATCAACAGACTGACGTACAAATTTGCAGACAGGGCACGTGGGAAAAACACAGGATTGCTTCTGCTGCCGTATGAAATCACACCCCAGTCCATAACTCCAGGTTAAGTCTAGTGTGTCTAGCAGTCAGACAGGTTACTTGCAGGCCCTTATCTGGCCTCCTTCCAACCTACAGACAGCCGTCACTGGCACAGATGCAGAATCAGATTTCATCAGAAAACACAACACACCTCCACGTCTTTGTCGTTTTAAAGGCATTCTTGACTAAAATCAACACACCACGTCCAACCTCAAAAGTATCTAACGCTCACGACCGTTACAGCATGTATTTAAAGCAAACATGATTTGCATCTTCATAGTGGCGTACTAACGCCACTCTTGCGTGACTGCCGTTGAATCTGAACAGATGCCATCTTTCACATACAAGCACGCCTACCAAATTTCATTTATGTTACCCACCTCCTTCCTGGTGCTGGGATTTTTTTCCGGCCTTGTATCATCGTCGGACCGATTCTTGAGCAGTTATCGTCAGCCTGCGAACATTGTCAAGTAGGATAAAAACAATATGTAAAGCTGAGCAGAGTTACCAGTCTACTGACTGAGTTGAGGTGGCTCATCACAAATTTCTCCCCTGCACTAATCTCTTCATTTCCTAGTAGCGCTTGCATCCTGCGTCCTCAGTTATTTGTTGCATGTCTTCCGGTCTCTGTCTTCCCCCACAGTTATTACCCTCTACAGCTTCCTCTAAAACCATGGATGTTATTCCATGATGTCTTCACTCATGTCCTATAATCCTGTCTCTTCTTCTTGTTTACTATTTGCGTATGTTTCTTTCTTCGTCATTTCTACGGTGAACCTCCTCATTCCTTGCCTTATCATTCCACACAATTTTCAATATTCTTCTGTAGCACTACATTTCAGACGCTTCGTTTCTGTTGTGTTCCGGTTTTCCCACTGACATGATTCACTACCATACAATGCTGCACTCCAAATATACACTCCTGGAAATGGAAAAAAGAACACATTGACACCGGTGTGTCAGACCCACCATACTTGCTCCGGACACTGCGAGAGGGCTGTACAAGCAATGATTACACGCACGGCACAGCGGACACACCAGGAACCGCGGTGTTGGCCGTCGAATGGCGCTAGGTGCGCAGCATTTGTGCACCGCCGCTTTCAGTGTCAGCCAGTTTGCCGTGTCATACGGAGCTCCATCGCAGTCTGTAACACTGGTAGCATGCCGCGACAGCGTGGACGTGAACCGTACGTGCAGTTGACGGACTTTGAGCGAGGGCGTATAGTGGGCATGCGGGAGGCCGGGTGGACGTACCGCCGAATTGCTCAACACGTGGGGCGTGAGGTCTCCACAGTACATCGATGTTGTCGCCAGTGGTCGGCGGAAGGTGCACGTGCCCGTCGACCTGGGACCGGACCGTAGCGACGCACGGATGCACGCCAAGACCGTAGGATCCTACGCAGTGCCGTAGGGGACCGCACCGCCACTTCCCAGCAAATTAGGGACACTGTTGCTCCTGGGGTATCGGCGAGGACCATTCGCAACCGTCTCCATGAAGCTGGGCTACGGTCCCGCACACCGTTATGCCGTCTTCCGCTCACGCCCCAACATCGTGCAGCCCGCCTCCAGTGGTGTTGCGACAGGCGTGAATGGAGGGACGAATGGAGACGTGTCGTCTTCAGCGATGAGAGTCGCTTCTGCCTTGGTGCCAATGATGGTCGTATGCGTGTTTGGCGCCGTGCAGGTGAGCGCCACAATCAGGACTGCATACGACCGAGGCACACAGGGCCAACACCCGGCATCATGGTGTGGGGAGCGATCTCCTACACTGGCCGTACACCACTGGTGATCGTCGAGGGGACACTGAATAGTGCACGGTACATCCAAACCGTCATCGAACCCATCGTTCTACCATTCCTAGACCGGCAAGGGAACTTGCTGTTCCAACAGTACAATGCACGTCCGCATGTACCCCGTGCCACCCAACGTGCTCTAGAAGGTGTAAGTCAACTACCCTGGCCAGCAAGATCTCCGGATCTGTCCCCCATTGAGCATGTTTGGGACTGGATGAGGCGTCGTCTCACGCGGTCTGCACGTCCAGCACGAACGCTGGTCCAACTGAGGCGCCAGGTGGAAATGGCATGGCAAGCCGTTCCACAGGACTACATCCAGCATCTCTACGATCGTCTCCATGGGAGAATAGCAGCCTACATTGCTGCGAAAGGTGGATATACACTGTACTAGTGCCGACATTGTGCATGCTCTTTTGCCTGTGTCTATGTGCCTGTGGTTCTGTCAGTGTGATCATGTGATGTATCTGACCCCAGGAATGTGTCAATAAAGTTTCCCCTTCCTGGGACAATGAATTCACGGTGTTCTTATTTCAATTTCCAGGAGTGTACATTAGCAGAAATTTCATCGTCAAATTAAGGCCTATGTTTGATACCAGTATTCTCTTGGCCACGAATGCTCCCTTTGTCTGTGCTAGATTACTTTTTATTTCGCCCTTGCTTTGTCCGATACGGGTTATTTTGCTTCTAAGATAGCATAATTCCTTAACTTTGTAACTTCGTTAACGTGAATTCTGATGTTAAGGTTCTCGATATTCTCGTTTCTGACACGTCTCATTACTTTGATGTTTTTCCGGCTGACTCTCAGTCCATATTCTGTACTCATTTGATCGTTTATTCCATTCACCAGATCCTGCAATTTTCCTTCACTTTCCCTGGGGATAGCATTGTCGTCAGCGAATATTATCAGTGATATGCTTTCACCATGAATTTTAATCACGCTCTTGAACGATTCTTTTATTTCCGTCATTGCTTCTTCGATGTACAGATTGAACAGTAGGAGCGAAAATCATCTCTGTCTTACAACCTTTTTAACCTGACTACTTAATTCTTGGTCTTCAAATGTTATTGTTCACTCTTGCTGTAGTATATGTTCAGTATTACCCATCTTTCCATACATCTTACTTTTCAGTTTTCTTAACAGTACAAGGATAAATCTCTAGGACACTTATTTTTATTTATTTGTATCACTTATTATTAAATTTAAGAAGTAGTGTGAATTGATCACATAAATGTGTCTAGTTCACTTATGATTCCATTTGTTAAACATCTGTTGTGGGAAAAGTAGACAGCTTGAGCTTTCAGTATTTTCTTTGTGAGATTGTGTGTTCCATGTTAACATATGTTCTCTATGGCTAAACAGAGTACAAACCCTGGAGGTCAAGTAAAACAAGACAACAAACATCTTACTCCGAGCCTTTCCGGAATTTCGACCGTCTTGCACAATTTTACAATGTCAACCGATTTTCTGGGTCTCGTATCCAATGAATGTGTCTTGATTTTTCTTCAGCCTTGTTCCCGTTATCAATCGCTGCGTCAGAATTGCCCCTATGTTGCCTTTACCTTTCCTACAGCTGAACTGATTGTCATGTAAGAGATCCACAATTTTCTTTTCCAATCATCTGGATATTATCCGTGCCAGCAGCTTGGATGCATGAGCTGTTAAGCAGATTGCGCGATAGTTCTTACACCTACCTGTTCTTTCTATTTTCGGACTTGTGTGGATGACGCTTTTCCGAAAGTTTGATGGTGCATGGCCAGTCTTATAGATTCTACACACTTCCTTGAATAGTGGTTTGGTTGCCATTTCCAGAAATAATTTTAAGAGTTCCGATAGAATATTATCTATCCCTTCTGCTTTACTTGATCTTAAGTCTTCCAGAGCTCTCTTAAATTCTGACTCTAACAGTGGATCCCCTATGTCTTCTATAGCGACTCCAGTTGTTTCTTCTCGTATCACATCATGAGGTTAGTCCTCTCCATCATAAAGACCTTCCACCCATCCACTCTCTCCTCTACGTTCAACTGTTGAATTCGCATTGCACCCTTAATGTAATTACCTTTGCTTTATGGTTCACCGTAGGTTATTTTTAGTTTCCTATATGCAGAGTCAGTTCTGCCGACGATCATTTCTTTCTCAATTTCTTCACACCTTCCTTGCAGCCATTTCATATTGGCTGCCCTATATATCTTGTTTATTTCATTTCTAAGGGATTTATAGTGCTTTATATCCGTTTTTTCCCAGCCATTTTTGCACATCCTTCTTTCGTCGATTAGCTGAAGTATCTCATGTCTTACCCAAAGTTTCACCGCAGTTAGCTCCCTTGTACATATGTTTGTCTGTCCAACATCTGTGCTTGTCTTGTTTACAGGTTTCCAATCCTCTTCAACTGAAGTGCCTACGCGAACTTCAATCGCATCCTTCATTACCTCAGCATCCCCCTTCTTTCCACACTAATTCTTTTGGACGGCTCTCTGAAACTGCAGTCTACTCTTCATCACTATTAAATCGTGATCTGAGTCTACATCTGCATCTGGAAAGGCCTCACAATCCTGAATTTCTATTCGATCATGATGTAAACCAGATACAACCTTCCTTTGTTTCCAGTCGTTTGCAAATACACCTCTTGTGATTCTTGAACAGAGTATTCTCTATTAGATTTGAAATTTGTTGCAGATCTCAGCTAGATCTCCCCCTCTCTCTTTACTACTGCCACGCCTAAATTCTCTCGTCACCCTTGCTCTTATATTTACCCCAGCAACTGCTTTCCAGATCCCCATTACTGCGAAATGGAAAATTCCTAGATAACTTTCTACCAGCTCTACGACGAAGTATTAGAGAACTATAGAAAGTAAAACTGTCACTACACTCATGAATAAATATGACTGTAATGCGAAGCATCACGAAATAGTAAAGCAGTTTCAACTCGACTCTCATTTTCACTACTGTCCCACTAGAGCATTTATTCTTTTTTATTTGCAGGTCAAGTTCCATAGGACCAAGTTGAGGAGCAAATCCCCAAGATCATGGAACATGTCAGTACATGAAATTACAACACAAAAGCAATAAGAGATAAAAATAAAATGTTTACGAACCAGCGAAAAAGTCAGGGTATAAGTTTAAGTAAACACAATCAACAATACAACAGGAATCGACTTAATTTTTCAAGGAACTCCTCGACAGAATAGGAGGAGTGAGACATTAGGAAACTCTTCAGTTTCGATTTGAAAGCGCATGTATTACTGCTAAGATTTTTGAATTCTAGTGGTAGCTTATTGAAAATGGATGCAGCAGTATACTGCACACCTTTCTACACAAGAGTTAAGGAAGTCCGATCCAAATGCAAGTTTGAATTCTGCCGAGTATTAATTGAGTGAAAGCTGCTTATTCTTGGGAATAAGATAATATTGTTAACAAGAAATGACAGCAAGGAATATATATATATATATATATATATATATATATATATATATATATATATTGCGAGATATTGAAGAGAGTGAAACTTCCCCTTACAAAAATTATACATGACTGTGCTTAAACTGACACACAATATTTTTGGCGCAACGCAATCTGACTTTCAAAAATCCCTACAAAAGAATGACCCTGACTAACATTAACCTATGCATTTCACAAATCGCTTACCTCACAAAAATCTTGGTTACTCGAACTACTGCAATACAGCGAGCGCCACTACTGCCAGCTAAATAAAAGATTCAATCTACGGAAGGCCCTAACTACTGATAGGGATAGTTAGCAAATGAAAGATATTAATAGAGAACAAACAATGTATTTACCTTAATAGTCATAATATATATAGCAGTTCATGACAAATTACAAAACTCCGCCATCTCTCTCCCCACATCCATCATTGCTGGCGGCTCACCTCCAACTGCGCAACGCTACGTGCTGTTCACATCCAGCTGCCGCTGCCCAACACTACAATGGCAGACAACAATGCAAACTAGCCACAGACTGCACACAGCACGGCCAGTGATTTTCATACAGAGCGCTACGTAACATTGCCAATAAGAAAACATAAACAGCCTACTTACAAAAGGTTTGTGAACTTACACCACTTATTGCACGAATCTCCCGTTTATGAATCAAAAATACCCATTTAGAATGGAAAGAATTACCTAAAATATAATACCATACGATATAAGCGAATGAAAATAAGCAAAGTAGACTAATATTCGTGTCGAACGATCACTCACTTCAGATACCACTCGAATAGTAAAAATAGCAGCATGAAGTCTTTGAACAAGATCCTGAACGTAGGCTTTCCATGACAGTTTACTGTCTATCTGAACACCTAGAAATTTTAACTGTTCAGTTTAACTAATCATATGCTCATTCTGTGAAATTAAAGCGTCAGGTTTTGTTGAATTGTGTGTTAGAAGCTGTAAAAACTGAGTATTACGGTGATTTAGCGTTAGTTTATTTTCTACATGCCATGAACTTATGTCACGAACTGCACTATTTGAAACCGAGCCATTGTTGCACGCAATATCCTTTACTGCCAAGCTAGTGTCATAAGCAAACAGGAATATTTAGAGTTACCCGTAATACTAGAGGGTATATCATTTATATAAATAAGGGACAGAAGTGGTGCCAACACTGATCTGTGGGGCACTCCCCACTTGACCTTACGCCACTCTGACCCTTCATCACAGCCATTCTCAACACTGTGAATAACGACCTTTTGCTGCCTGTTGCTAAAGTAAAACGTGAACCAGTTGTGTGCTACTCGCCGTTTTCCATAATGGTCCAACTTCTGGAGCAATATTTTGTGATCATCACAGTCCAACGCCTTAGTTAAATAAAAAAAATATGCCTAGCGTTCGAAACCTTTTGTTTAACCCCGCCAGTACCTGACAGAGAAAAGAGAATATAGCATTTTCAGTTGTTAAATGACTTCTAAAGCCGAACTATAAATTTGATAGGAAATCGTGTGGTATAAAATGATCAGTTATCCTTACATACACAGCCTTTTCAATAACTTTAGCAAACACTAATGGCACTGAAATAGGTCTATTGTCTACATTATCCGTTTATCTTTTTGTATAAAGCGGCTTTACTACTGAGTACTTTAATCATTAAGGAAACCAACCAGTCCTAAAGGAAAAATTACAAATTTGGTTGAATACGGGGCTAACATGTGCAGCAGAATACTTTAATATTCTGCAAGGCACTCCATCATGTCCATGAGAGTCCTTAGTCTTCAGTGATTTCATCTCCCACTTGTCAGTAACACAGAAGAGTATTTCAGACATCAATTTTGGAAAGGCATTTGAATAGACAGTTATATGATTCCCTGTAGAAACTAAACTTTTATTTAATTCACCAGCAATGCTCAGAAAATGATTGTTAAATACTGTACATATATCTGATTTATCAGTAACAGAAATATTTTTACTACGAACTGATTTTATATTGTCGACCTTGAGCTGCTGACCAGACATTTCCTTCACAACTGACTATATGGTTTTAATTTTATCCTGTGAATTGACTATTCTATTTGCATACCACATACTCTTTGGTTTCTTAATGACATTTTTAAGCCCTTACAGTACTGTTTGCAATGGACTACTGTAGGCTGATTGTGATTACTTCTAACATTTTGATAGTTTTCATTTATGAGATCTTTGTACAAACTATTCGAAAATGACGTGCTCCCAAAGTAAAAGAACGAATTTTTATAATTTATTTTAAAGAAATTACACACAGTCGTATTTACACCAATGATGAACGATAATTAAATATAACTGAGAAGAAAAGCATATGCAAGCTACTCAACGAATTTCTGTAAAATAATTATAATCTTTCTAGTGTTAAGAAAGGATGTAACGGAAGATGTAAACATTTATTTAAAAAAGCGTTACAGCCATGTTTATTAATCTAAAAATCTAAAACTTTGCAAGTGTAAAGCAAAAGAGCTGTGTGGTAATGAAAAAATATAACAAAATTTACAAATAAATAATTTGCCAGAAATTTGAATTTCTAATTTTTTTAATAAAAAGCCATGACTCAAATTCCAATCGTGCAATTAATCTGAAAGTTTTATGGTAGTGTCCTGAGAAGGTTATAATACCATTGAACTACAGTTATCAATTTATGGTACAAATTGTATCATTAACAGAGTTTTTAATTTTGCACATCCAAAATTAACTTTTTCTACATACAGTCATTTAAAAGTCAGAATGTAATTGCAGGATCTCGGATTTTTTAGTTCCAGGGAGACATCAACACGTGTGGAACAGTTCCTGAAAATTTCATAGGATTGGCGCATATACTTTTCGAGAAAAGGCTTCTAATAACTTAAAAAATGTAAAACAGAGAAAATGAGGTTCAAAGATTTCCTTCTCAGACTTCTACATGCAATAAGCTTACCTCAATTTTGAAGTCCTCCACACTGATACTCCTCGTCCTCACAGATATTTCTTCTCTCCTCTCCTAATCTTCCAGCCCTGTATTTGCAGGTAAGACACTGATCTGTTAGCTTTCTCGACCCTGCTCTCGTCGACGGCGTAAAATGTTTTTGCTGTAAACACACCAGGATCTATACCAACTCTCTTCAGCACTTCAATTCAGCCATTATTTCCGTTATAGTAACATAATACTGCATCATAGATACCTATTTTGAGTATTTCAAGTCTACATAATGTCCGTTTTGAGCATTTAATCCAAATTAAATTATTGAGGCTTTCATTTGCATTTTGTGTCTTTCAGTGAATACACTTCCTCAGTGAATCAGGATTTGCAACAAACCTGAATCTGGGCTTAACTGCATTGATAACAGCTTCTGGTAATGAGTGTTTATGCGAATATGTCTCATTTCTGTTGTTGAACTTACGCCAATCGTCTTTCGGACACAGATTGTGCATTGGTGTTTGATCAGTGGATAGTTTGGGGAAAAAAATTGCTTACACAGCGCGCCTCATTACGTCTAATTTATGTGTGTTTTTTCTGATAGCGCCCCCATAAAATAACTGAAGATAATCAATTTCCAAAAAAATGTTGATGGTGTTGAGACAGCAAAAAAATGGCTCTGAGCACTATGGGACTTAACATCTGAGGTCATCGGCCCCCTAGAACTTAGAACTACTTAAACGTAACTAACCTAAGGACATCACACACATCCATGCCCGAGGCAGGATTCGAACCTGCGACCGTAGCGGTCGCGCGGCTCCAGACCGTAGCGCCTAGAACCACTCGGCCACACTGGCCGGCTGTTGAGACAGCAACCAGCCATAAATTTATTTTAAGTTTCTTTACACATACGGTACCACTACCGGTTTCGAATCATTACAATTCGTCCTCAGACGGCTTTCATATTTCCATTAGAACATGTGGTGCGCTTTTTATTGATTAGTTGTCCTATAATATAAATAATACCGAATAACAAGCACGCCACACAGATGGTTGCGTTACAGATTTGCATTGGGATGTGACTTACGTGAAATGTCGGTCTGGAGTATATTTTTTCATAGTTTTCGTTCAACAAATGATGCTCGTAGTTTTCACCACATTCATATAGTTGCACACATAAATTTGTATTATTGAGCACTTTAGATTTGTCACAGAATACATTTTCACGACATTCTTATCGTTGCACACGTAAATTTATATCATTGAGCACTTTAGATTTGTCACAGAATACATTTCTAACGTGCATAGCATGTTTTGATAGATACAAAGTGATAGATGTTGGAAATGTCTTTATCACCAAATCTGCGCGAAAGCACTGCACCGATTCCGTAAGCGGAAGCGTCAACTCGCGACATAACTGGTTCTTCACGATCAAAGTGAACCAAGCATCGATCACTGAGAAATGCATCCTTAAGTTTTTGTTAAGCGTCTTGGCACTCATCTGTCCAAACGAAGGGGACGTTCTTGCGATGCAAGCGATTCAGTGGAGCTGCGATTTGTGCAGAATTCGGTATGAACTGAATATAATAGTTCATTTTCCCTAAAACTGACTGCAGTTCTGTGGCACTGCTAGGAACTGGCAGGTCTCGTATGGCTAACAAATGTGATTGAAGAGGCTGTACACCTTGACTATTTATGAGATGACCAAGATGCTGCAACTCAGATTTAATAGAATGATACTTGTCCAGTCTACACTTCAGTTCTGCATCAGATAACACACGAAACAAAGCACTTAAATTTGCAAAGTGTTCTTCAGGTGTATGACCTGCTACGATAATATCGTCTAAATAGTTATAAGAGTTTGGTACTTGAGCAGTCATCTGTTCCAAATATCGTTGGAAAATGGTTGGTGCGGTAGCACTGCCAAGAGACAAACGCAACAAGCCCAAATGAGTGTTCACAACACATACGTTTTGAGATTCATCATCTAGTGGTATTTGAAGATATGCGTAGCGCAAATTAATTTTTGAAAAGTAATGGCCAGCGCCTAATGTGTCTATGACATCCTCTGGGCGTGGCTAAGGCCATCAATCACATTTTGTGGGTTTACTGTAGACTTAAAGTCAACACAGAAGCGAATGCGGCCTGAAGGTTTGGAGACCAAAACCGGTTGACTTGCCCATTGACTAGCTGGTATGGGCGCAATACCTCCGCTATCTTGCAATTCTTTAAGTTCAGGAGCGACTTTGTCCCGTAATGCAGTGGGAACAGATCTGGACCGGCAAAATTTCGGCTGAGCATTGTCTTTCATGGTAATATGTGCAACGAAATTGTTCGCCTTGCCTAAATGTTCAGAAAAGAGTTCAGGGAATTCTTTCAGCAAGCGAGCTACACTGTCTTTGGCATTAAATACAGTCACTGACAACAAATTGTCCTGAATTTTAAAGCCAAACATATCGAACGAATCAAGTCCAAATATGTTGGCACAATCGCGTGATTGTAGCACAGTGAAAATTACAGTTTGCGCGTGTTAGAGATGTACGGCAAGCAAAATACATTTTCAGAGAACGGGAATGTCTTTTCCATTATGAGCTAGTAAGTGAGAGCTAGTTGTAGACAGGCGTTGGGGGCCTAATAGTTCATGTGTGTTACAGTTCAGCAATGGAACGGAGGCACCCATGTCCAACTGAAATTTTTCACGTTTTCTACTAAAATGCAATTGAACAAAAAGTTTGATGGACTGTCGTAGCACTGAAGAAACTGTTTGCTTGCTAGTTTTTCTAGTGCCTGCAGCAGACTTTGAATACACTCCATTGATTACATGGGCCTTGTGATTGGAGTTTTGTGTGGGCAGAGTTCCTATGTTTGTTCCATTGCAAACATATGGATTGTACGTGACCTTTCTTGCCACAAGCGTAATACTGTACTTGTTAGCACGAGCAGTATGGCGTTTGTGCCATGAACAACACCGAGGGCACGACTTAATTCTGTTCGCCTGTGTTGGGGACTGTTTACACGGCGTACTACACGCATGCTGTCGCTGCCTACTGGGTCAGTCGTAAGCAAGGGACTGACAAGTTGGTGGCTGCTGAAATTTAGCGACTGCTACGACACCTGAATGATACAGATATAGTATTTGCACTGTGTGTTGAAATGATGGATCTGACTGTTTCAAAATCTGTTCTCTAAGCTTGACATCGGGTACATTGTACGGAACATAACATCTGAATATAAAGCACCACAAGCACATTTGAATTTCGCATTTACTCGTCACACCCTGCAAATCTGTTACCCACTCACAATAAGTTTGTTCTGACCTTTTCTAGCAAAAAAAGAATTGGTACCTAGCTGCCACCACATTCTCTTGTTGGTCATAATACGCTACTGGCCATTAAAATTGCTACACCAAGAAGAAATGCAGATGATAAACGGGTATTCATTGGTCACATATATTATACTAGAACTGACATGTGATTACATTTTCACGTAATTTAGGTTCATAGATCCTGAGAAATCAGTACCTAGAACAACCACCTCTGGCCGTAATAATGGCCTTGATACGCCTGGGCATTGAGTCAAACAGAGCTTGGATGGCGTGTACAGGTACAGCTGCCCTTGCAGCTTTAACACGATACCACAGTTCATCAAGAGTAGTGACTGGCGTATTGTGACGAGCCAGTAGCTCGGCCACCATTGACCAGACGTTTCCAATTGGTGGGAGATCTGGAGAATGTGCTGGTCAAGGCAACATTCGAACATTTTCTGTATCCAGAAAGGCTCGTACAGGACCTGCAACATGCGGTCGTGCATTATCCTGCTGAAATGTAGGGTTTCGCAGGAATCGAATGAAGGGTAGAGCCACGGGTCGTAACACATCTGAAATGTAACTTCCACTGTTGAAAGTGCCGTCAATGCGAACAAGAGGTGTAACCAATGGCACCCCATACCATCACGCCGGGTGATACGCCAGTATGGCGATGACGAATACCCGCTTCGAATGTGGGTTCACCGCGATGTCGCCAAACACGGATGCGACCGTCATGATGCTGTAAACACAACCTGGATTCATCCGAAAAAATGACGTTTCGTCATTCGTGCACCCAGGTTCGTCGTTGAGTATACCATCGCAGGCGCTCCTGTCTGTGTTGCAGCGTCAAGGGTAACAGCAGCCATGGCCTCCGAGCTGATAAGCCATGCTGCTGCAAATGTCGACGAACTGTTCGTGCAGATGGTTGTTGTCTTGCAAACGTCCCCATCTGTTGACTCAGGGATCGAGACGTGGCTGCACGATCCGTTACAGCCATGCGGATAAGATGCCTGTTATCTCGACTGCTAGTGATACGAGGCAGTTATCCTAACGGCGTTCCGTATTACCCACCGATTCCATATTCTGCTAACAGTCATTGGACCTCGACCAACGCGAGCAGCTATGTCGCGTTACGATAAACCGCAATCGCGATAGGCTACAATCCGACCTTTATCAAAGTCGGAAGCAATGTCGCGATACGATAAACCGCAATCGCGATAGGCTACAATCCGACCTTTATGAAAGTCGAAAACGTGATGGTACGCATTTCTCCTCCTTACACGAGGCATCACAATAACGTTTCACTAGGCAACGCCGGTCAACTGCTGTTTGTGTATGAGAAATCGGTTGGAAACTTTCCTCATGTCAGCACGTTGTAGGTGTCGCCACTGGCGCCAACCTTGTGTGAATGCTCTGAAAAGCTAATAATTTGCATATCACAGCATCTTCTTCCTGTCGGTTAAATTTCGCGTCTGTAGCACGTCATTTTCGTGGTGTTGCAATTTTAATGGCCAGTAGTGTAGTAAGTTAGCGAATCTACAACTGATGATAGGAAAGTTCACTCGGAGTTGCATTAGGGGAACAATGTCTGAAGGAGGCGAAAAACTGCACTTTCCTACAGTGGACAGAAAGTAATGTAGTTTCATAGTACGTGGTATGTTGGGAGCAATTATATGGGCTGATACCATTGCAATTACTCCAGCTATTCCTCGTCTTTTTCATTAAACTGGCTAAATGGCCTTATGGCACTCCGAGCCACAGTGGTTGTATTTTGTACTGTACTGATGGCTTGAGTCATCAGGAGCTGCTTTACTGTGTTTAGCAGCGAGGCAATTTGCTGGGTCTGAAACTTGTGTTAGCTGCGGTGCATCTATTGCTTGTAGCTAAGGGGCCTGAGCAGGGGGTTGCTCATACCGAAAGAGACAAATGCAATAAACAGACAATGCAAGCAATAAAAATAAGCACCCAAGAAAGGAAATGCATTCAACGCTCACCTGAAAACACTGATTAGCAAAAGCACTATAAGAGACACTATTAAAACATGTAAACACACCCCTGCAACGAAAAGAGAAAGTAGAATTAAGGCGCCAGCTAAACACAAAGCCGAGGAACAAAGAAAACAGAGAATCTGTGGTGGGTGTCGGCTCTGTGTTGCCGTTATGGGATCCGATGACCTTCGCGTGGCAAATGTGCAGTCCTGCCTCGTCATCAAACATGGGGTGTCTAGGAAACCTGCTTTCTTGAATCGGTAGACAGACAATTCCAACAAATCGTATTAATAAGTTTTATTGCCAAAAGTAAATGACAATCATTAACTCTGAGAATTACATAGATGTGTAGGAAGCAACGGAAGACATCCGAAATAAACAAGCTTTTTCAGTATAACAATTCTAATGCAAACGAAGTAATGAGATTCGACGCTTCAGGTTGCTAGTCCTAAGGCTTCTCTTCGACTGGGCCGTGTCCAGTCGGGCGTGACGCTTATGTCCTCTTCACTTAGAGGCCGCTGCTGCCATGTTGTCGTCATGGAGAGGGGTCGGACAGCGTGGAATTGGCTGACGTCTTGTCACAGCCCTCTCTGCTCTATCGTTCCCGACTGGCGTGCCAGCGCTAGACTTTACGCCATAACAATGATATCATGAAATCTTTCAAAAAATTCATCGCAGCTGAAGACCCTATCGCCTTCACATTATTAAGCATTCAGTATCCTCATATAATGTCTCTGTCTCCTTATCTTTTGCTTTCCAAGTTGGAATGTGTAACTGAACTCTCGTTGTTGGCATTTGTTGCCTTGAATATAATGAGACCAACCCTGTCACTGAACTATTCCCAGCAGCCCATTCTCTGCCTCACTTTCCTGTTTATAACGAATTCTACTCATGCCTTACTATTTTCTGCTGTTGTTGATATTACCCTATATTCAACCGACCAGAAATCCTTATCTTCTTTCCATTTCACTTCATTAGCTCCCACTAAATCTAGACTGAGGCTTTACTCATGCCTGTTTAGTTTTTTTAGTTTTCCTATTGCCTTTAAACCTCTGACATCCGTATGGGGAACTTTTCTGGAATCTTTTGACAATGGAGAGACCATCATGACACTTTTTCCATTGCATGCCACATGTCCTGTGAATACACATAATGTATATTTGATGCAGTGATTTCCATGGTCTTTTGCATCCTCATGTAGTTGATTATTTCCGTTTCTTCCTCTTTTTAGGGGCAGTTTCCCACCTCAAAGGCAAGGCGGTACCCCAAAACTCTATCTGCATATCTGCCCTCTTTGACTAGGCCGTTGGCAGAGCGAGGGTGACTTCTTATGCCAAAAGTCTTCGGCCGCCATTGATAATGATTTTTATTCAAAATTTGCTGGTTCGAAAGCGGGACCCAGGACGTATTGATTATTAATCGAAGGCGCTATCCCTAGATTACTGGTGATCTTTTTGTTGATTAAGTTTTCTTCTGATGTCCATATAATAGAAAATACAAAATGACTAAACAAGAATGGCTAGAGGGCAAATGTAGGGCTTTGACTCATGCAGGACTAGAACCAACTCAGATAATCGTGTGTGTCAAAGAGGCGCTTCCGGGGCAGGGAGAAAAATGGTTCAAATGGCTCTGAGCACTATGGGACTTAACATCGATGGTCATCAGTCCCCTAGAACTTAGAAATACTTAAACATAAATAACCTAAGGACAGCACACAACACCCAGTCATTAAGAGGCAGAGAAAATCCCTGACCCAGGCGGGAATCGAACCCGGGAACTCTGGCGCGGGGAGTGAGAACGCTACCGCAGGACCACGAGCTGCGGACATGGAGATAGGCGACCCAGAGTCAAACCCTACCGGTGAATTAACGAAGGGGACGGCGTGCCAGTCACTCAGGATGTGGCTTTTAGACTGGTTTCCAAGTGCCACCTCAGTTACGCAGTTCGCAAACATCACTCTCACACGAATAACACTACACGAAGACAGTGTGATACACATATTGGGCAACAGGGGTGGAGGCAGGAGGCGGCAGAAAGAGCACCAGGCCACCCTATAAATTACCCACGCCAAATCCGTAAATAACCATACCGAGGCTGCGTTGATGTGTAAAGAAACCTTTGAGGAAAGGAGAAGCAACTGCAGAAAGAGCATGAGCTCAGATGGCAAGACGGTACTAAGCAAAAAAGGAAAACTGAACTGTGTAAAAGGTATACAGAAGGACTTTCAAAGGAAAACAACTTGATGACAAAGTTATAGAAAGGGAAGAGGAAATAAATGAAGATGTGACGGGAGATATGATACTGTTAGAAGAATTTGACAGAGCACTGAAAGACTTACGTGGAAACAAGGGCCCTAGAGTAAATGGCATTCCCTCAGGATTATGAAGGTAATTGGGAGACCAACCTCTGGAAAGATGTTTGGCTTCTGGAGAAATGTTAGAACACACATGACGATACTGATCCTACGACTTGTATGAGGATATAGATTGAAGGATTACATAGTTTTTAGGTTTAGAGAAAACTTTTGAAAATGATCATGTTGACTAAATTACACACTTTGAAATTTTGAAGGTAGCAAGGATAAAATACAGGGAGTAAAAGTTTATTTACAATTTCGACAGAGAACACTATGTAAAGTAGTTGAGAATTGAGTGAGCCAAGGTTGTAGTTTATTCCTGATGTTATTCAGTCTGTACATTGAGCAAGCAGAAAAGAATACCAAAGAGGAATTTGGAAAAGCAAGTTCAGGGAAAAGAAATAAAAACTTTGGTCATTGCCTATGATACTGTAATTCCCTCAGAGACGGCAAAGGACTTGGAAGATGAACAGAATAGACAATGTCTAGGAAAGAACTTATAATACGATCATTAGCGAAAGTAAAACAAGGTTAACGGAGTGAAGTCGAATTGAATGATTCTGAGGAAATTACATTATGAAACACACTAAAGGTAGTATACGACCCTTGCTAAGTAACTGATAGTGGTCGAAAGGTAGAGAACGCCAATAGCACGAAAAACGTTTGTATAAAACGTGGAATTCATTGACGTCTAATAAGTGTTAGGAAATCTTTTCTGAAAGTATTGGTCTGCAATATAGCCTTGCATGGAACCGAAACGTGAACGATAAACATTTCAGACAAAAAGATAATGGAAGTATTTTGAATGTGGTGCTACAGAATGCTGTTGAAGATTAGATGGGCAAATCGAATAACAAATGTATCGAACTTGGTAAAAAATGAATTTATGGAAGAACTTGACAAAAAGAAGGTATCAGTCGGTAGGACTCATTCTAAAACTTCAGGGAGTAGCCAGTTTAGTAAGGAAGATAAGTGTGTGTGGGGCGGGGGGGGGGGGGGGGGTGTACGTGTGCTTGGGAGGGTGGGGACGGAATTATGGAAGTAAGCGAAGGCTCGGACACAGTAAGCAAGTTCAGCTGGATGTAGGCTGTAGTATTTATTGAGAGATGAATAGTCTTGCACTGAATACGCTAGCGTTGAGAGCTGTATCAAACCAGTCTTGTGACTGAAAAACCTAAAGAATGTATTAATAAGTGCGAGAGGGTGAGAGAGATAACTATCTAAAACCAGTACAAGGCACTACAAGAAAGCTTTATATTTCTGAAAGTGTACGTTGGAAGAAGAGCGGAGTAGCAAATTACACTGTCCAAACATTAACGTGACCACCTGTCAAAATTCTGAATAATTATCTTTTTAACGTGAACTGCTGCAGCAGGTGCAGCGTGAGAGTCCATGAAGTTCCGGAAGCTACCGACAGGGATGTGGAGCCAAGTCAATTCCAATGGTTCAAATGGCTCTGAGCACTATGTGACTCAACTGCTGAGGTCATTAGTCCCCTAGAACTTAGAACTAGTTAAACCTAACAAACCTAAGGACATCACAAACATCCATGCCCGAGGCAGGATTCGAACCTGCGACCGTAGCGGTCTTGCGGTTCCAGACTGCAGCGCCTTTAACCGCACGGTCACTGCGGCCGGCCTCAATTCCAATGCCATGGCTAGATACGTTAGGTTTCTCTGATGAGGGTCCATGGTGTGTACAGCCTGATCGATGTGGTCGCTCAGAATCACGCTTGGGTTTAAATCCGCGGAGTTTGGTGGCGAGGGGAGTTCGATAAACACATCTTGGTGGTCCTCCAACAGCGCACATACCCTGAGAGCTACGTGTCCTGATGGTAGGTGCCATCATGCTAAGGAAAAACAAACTGCATGCAGGGGTGGGCATGGTCCTCAAGGGTAGATGAATATTTGTGGAGGTCAATTCG
The DNA here is from genome assembly GCF_023864345.2 of Schistocerca serialis cubense. Classification (NCBI taxonomy): domain Eukaryota; kingdom Metazoa; phylum Arthropoda; class Insecta; order Orthoptera; family Acrididae; genus Schistocerca; species Schistocerca serialis. The sequence continues at coordinate 252,548,048 of NC_064645.1, read as the reverse complement.
ACTTTCAGAATAACGAGCTCATCCAGGTAATGCCAGACTACGGAGGGGGTCCAAAAAAACGTATCCACTGTTTAAAAGTCCATAACTGGCAAACTAATTGACGGAGTTGTCTCATCTTTGGTAGTGTAATAGTTTGTAGTTCCGGCAACCGCCATTCAAGCGTTGTATTGAGTTGTTTTGTTTTGTCAGATGACAGTCGCCAGGTAGTCAGTGTTTTGTTCTTAGTTGCACCTAGTTACTCGAGTAAACATGGCTGGCGCAAGGCTTACATTCGATGAAAGGAAGTCAGTATTGAAGTGGTATTTTAAGTACGAAAACATTAATGAGGTTCAACGGCATGGTGAAATGAGTATTAAACAGAGCCACAGACACCTTTAACGATTCGTCGCATTCGAGACAAATTTGAAGCCGAAGGCTGTGTTAAAGATGTACACAAACAACGATCTGGACGATCTGTAACAGTAATCAGTCCAGCTAACTCCCGTCATGTGTTACAACAATTCACTCGCCCACCACACAAGTCTGTGAGACAGGATGCCCATGAAACTGGAGTGAGTTGCTCAAGTGTTCGGCGAATTTTGAAGACAGCAAAGTGGAAGTGCTACATCCCACGATTGCTACACGCAATGAACGAGGACGACCCAGATCGTAGAATGGAGTACTGCGAGGGGTTTATTAACATGGTGGGCAACGATGTAAAGTTTGCAGAGATGATTGCGTGCTCTGATGAGGCACAGTTCAAACTCAATGGTACAGTAAATCGCCACAGATGCATCTACTGGGCCGCCGAAAATCCAAACTTCCATGTAGACAAAGCCGTGAATTTGCCAGGAGTAAATGTGTGGATTGTCTTACCGGGGCTTGTTTGGGCCATTCTTCTTTGACGGCACAGTTACCGGTGAGGTGTACCTTCAGAAGCTTCAGACATCCATTTTACCTGCCATCCGAGACTTGTATGGAGACGGAAGAGTTTACTTTCAACAAGATGGTGCCCCAGCCCACTACCAAAATCGTGTTAGGGCGTATCTCGACGAAAATCTACCAGGGAGATGCATAGGCCGTAGAGGTGCTGTGGAGTATCGACCACGTTCCCCAGCCCTAACTCCTCTGGACTCTTAGCTGTGGGGAACACTAAAGGACGTAGCTTGTCGACAAAAGCCACGCACATTGGATGAACTTCGAGAATCCATCGTACATTAATGTGCAAATATCCAACTGAACACGTTGCAGTCAGTAGTTCGTGCTGCAGTTTGGCGGCATCGTTTGTGTGTGGATGTTAATGGTGACCATCTCAAACACCTACAGTGATATCTTTAAGTTGGACTTTAAGCTACTCTTTCACCAAAAATGAGACAACTCCGTCAATTAGTTTGCAAGTTATGGACCTTTAAACAGTGGATACATTTTTTGGACCCCTCTGTATAACGCTCCCTCCTATAGCCTGGACTCTTTCGACGACTGTTGCAGAGTGCTCTTTCAGTCGTTTCATGCCGTACACGCCAACGGCCGTCAGCCCGATGGAGCATAAAACGTGATTGATCTGAAAAAGCCACCTGTCGCTACTCAGTGGACGTCCAGTTCTAGTACTGGCGTGCAAGCAGTCAGCATGGGTACACGAACCAGGCGCCTGCTGCAGATGCTCTTACTCGAAACGGTCGTTTAGGTTCATCTGGGCGATCAGTTGTTCAACAACTGCACGTCTTTCCACCCGTACATGTCACCGTAGCCGTCGTTCACCACTGTCATCTATGGACCGTGGTGCACCACAGTTGCTTCGGCGCCGAATTTGAATAGTACTATTTTGCCATGAAAGGGATATTAGAATCACGGCTGTACGCCAACAGTTTACAAAATTAGCCGTTTCGGAAACCTTCCACCCTTCGCCCGAAATAGAATGATGATGCCCTTTTGGACTTCAGAAAAATCGCTCCGTTTAAGCAATACAACAACGATTGCACTGTTTTTCCTCATGCAACCCCGACACGCTTTATATACTCTCCACTGTTAGGGCTGCCACCTGCCGTGTGCGAGTGGTTATTGGACGCTGACATCGAGTATTACAGACCCATGTCACTGACCTCAATTTGGAGTAGGATTTTGGAGCATATACTGTACTGGAACATTATGAATCACTTTGTTGAAATACGTATTGATGCATAACCAACACGGATTCAGAAAATGTAGTTCCTGTGCAACATAGCTAGCTTTTTATTCCCATGAAGTAATGAGTGCTGTCGACAAGGGATCTCAGATCGAATCCATATTCCTAGATTTCCAGGTTTTTGATGCCGTTCCTCACAAGCGACCATTAATCAAATTGCGTGAATATGGAGTATCGTCTCAGTTGTGTGACTGGATTCGTGATTTCCTCTCAGAGAGGACACAGTTCGTAGTGATAGACGGTAGATCATCGAGTAGAACAGAAGTGATATCTGGCGTTCCACAAGGTAGTGTCATAGGCCCTCGTTGCTGATTTACATAAATGACCTAGATGATAATCTGAGCAACCCCCTTAGATTGTTTACAGATGACGCTGTAATTAAGCTTCTAGTAATATCATCAGACAGTCAATTACAATTACAAAATGATCTGGAGAGAATTTCTGTATGGTGCGAAAAGTGGCAATTGGCACTAAACAAAGAAAACTGCGAGGTCGTCATCCACATGGGTACTAAAAGAAATCCGATAAATTTTGGGTATACGATAAATCGCACTAATCTAAGGGCTGTCAATTCGACTAAATACCTAGAAATTACAATTATGAGCAACTTAAATTGGAAAGACCACATAGATAATACTGTGGGGAAGACATAACGAAGACTGCGCTTTGTTGGAAGAACACTTAGAAGACGCGCCAAACCCACTAGACAGCCTACATTACACTTGTCCGTCCTCTGCTGGAATATTGCTGCGCGGTGTGGGATCCTTAACAGGTAGGGTTGACAGAGGACATCGAAAAAGTGCAAAGAAGGGCAGCTCGTTTCATGTTATCATGCAATAGGGGTGAGAGTGTCACTGATATGATACGCGAGTTGGGGTAGCAGTCACTGAAACAAGGACGGTTTTCTTAGAGGCGAGATGTATTTACGAAATTTCACTCACCAACTTTCCCTTTCGGATGCGAAAATATTTTGTTGACAACCACCTACGTAGGGGGAAATGATCATCATAATAAAATAAGAGAAATCAGAGCTCGAACGGAAAGATTTAGGTGTTCCTTTTTCCTACGCGCCATTCGGGAGTGGAATGGTAGAGAAGTAGCATGATAATGGTTCGATGAACCCTCTGCCAGACACTTAAGTGTGAACTGCAGGGTAACCATGTAGATGTAGATGTAGATGTAGAGCATAGGCGGTGGTCACCTTACTGTGACTGGACCGTGTATGATCTGCACCTTGTTCGTCTCGTAATTCGCGTGGAATACCTCTAGGTCCAAACAAATACTTCCCTTTTGGGTCGCACAATTTTTGCGCCTCTCGGGTAACGTCCATTCCTGTTAAAAACGCGACCGCGTGTCAGGAAACAAAACTGTGTGAAAAAAGCGGATGGGAACACAAAACAGCCACCTGACGGGAGGCTTAATGAGACCGAAAACCCGCTAAATTAACGCCGCCCCTGTTAGCAGCTGCGGTATTCTGCTGGACAAGTAAGGGCGTAAATGGTGCGACCAGGAACGCATAGAAATGTACATTACCGCATTCTGTGCACGAAAGAATGTTGGTCTTAAATCCGCATGAGTGTCAGATCAGTGTGATAAGGTCCACTGATTAGTTTCGAGACTTTAAGAGAACATGAACATGTTTTTGTCAAGGACTACAGACAGTACTCGGATGAAAGTTAGAATCCAATATGATGAGCGACCAACCAGGTACATTGCCAATAAAAAACGATGCTCGTGACAAAAAACTATGTTGTAATTGCAGCAAAATTTTGAGACTGAATAAATTAACAAATAAGAAAGAAGTTAAGATGGTGGTTTTTAATGCGTCAGATGCTTCACAATGGCCCCCCTCCCCACCCTTGCATACAACGCATTGCTGTGCGGTGTGGGATCCGCATCAGGTGGGACTGACATATGACATCGAAACAGTACAAAGAAGGGCAGCTCGTTTTGTATCATCCCGAAATAGTGGAGATAGTGTCACAGACATGATACGTGAATTGGAGTAGCAATCATTAAAACAAAGGGCGTTTATCGTTGCGACGGGATCTTCTCATGAAATGTCAATCACCAGTTTTCTCCTCCAATTGCGGAAACATTCTGTTGGCACACACCTACATAGGGAGAAATGATCATCACAATAAAATAAGAGAAATCAGGGCTCGCACAGAAAAATTTAAGTGCTCGTTTCTCCCGAGTGCCGTTCGAGAGTGGAACGGTAGAGAGACAGCTTGAAGGTGGTTCATTGAACCCTCTGCCAGGCACTCTGTTGTGAATAGCAGAGAAATCACGTAGATGAAGATGTGTAGATGAACGCACAGAACGTTCACACAACCATACGAAGCTGTCAGAAAAGTCGCAGATTGGGATCTTGTTCAACACGCGCGGCAAATTGTGCACTTCCCCCTCGTTCGTATTGATAACGCCAACTGTCGTCACCCGTAACACTTTTCCCAGAATGTAATTGTCCGCGTTTTTTATTTCAATCAAGAGGTGGCACGCGCCCACTTGTAGTCATTTGGTCGGCAGTCAAGGTGTGCACTCACTTTTTCTCTTCTTCAGAACATTCTGGAGAATGTCTGTCCAGTTCGTTGCTGCTGCAATGCGTTTCTTGACACAAGGACGTTCACACACTATGGCCACACATCCAATACCTAAAACTGCCTGTTCACAACTAACTGATCGAATGCACTTCTGTTGTTTACAGTTCTTAACTCGAGCTGTCACTTTAGATGCTGCGCTGACGTAGCTTATACCTACTCCAGGAATAAAATCAATCTCGAAACTTTTTGGACGGACAATGTACAATGATGCTCATTCAAAGCGAATTGCTCGTAGTCTTAGAAAAGCTGAAGGAAATGTAGATTTTCGTTGGAAGCGATGTTATATAGTAAAATCTACGAGAAACATAGAAATGGATGAGATCGAGCGTTTATAAAATTGACTGTCGAAACTGTAATAAATTTTATGTTGGTCAAAGAGGCAGTAATTTCGTCATCCGATTTAGAGAGCACACTTACGAACAGAACGAAAGTGCTGTTGGAAATCATCTGATCTCCCATAGACATAAAGTGGGCTATTATATGACAACTGATGTGGTTGGCGGAAGAAAGTGCTAGGATTAGAAACCATAAAAATACTCACAACCTGTTTTAGAGTTTTTCATAATCATATGCGAGCAGCAAGATCTTTCCTGATCCATTTGAAGAACTGCGCAACAGTCAAAGGACAGACCTCTTTGCGCTAAACGTACAAAATGTGTTTGTGCTAACTGAAGGATGCATTTAGTGTGAGGATTTCATTTATATCGTCAAACAGACTATCTACAGTAGATGCCAATGAGATAATCAGTTGGCGTTGCACGAATGCCAAGTGATGTTTTTGTTTGTATAAAAACAAAACCTTCTAAGAGCCAGAGTGGTATCGGGCAATGTTAAACATGTGTGAACATTTCATGGAAAGTTGTTAAAAATCGCAATTCGCTAGTTCTCCCATTAACTAAGTCTACAGCCTACATTTACACTGCCCCTCCCTCGAATTGCACAAGAAGCTTTGCCTCACCCCCACCGCCGTTGCATCTGGCACACTTGATCTACCGGTACTTTGCTGTTTGCAGAGACGCCAGTATCCTCAAATTTCGATATCAACGCACAATGTTCTGTTTACATTGTAGTTCTTTCCCACAATTCGTTCTGAATGCACGCTGCACCGTCGTAACAGCTAAAAATCTCGCATATTCCAACACAGAAAAGCCATTTCTTGCTATTTAGTCAAGGCAGTGCACTCAGGCGCTGCAGTCACGGACTAGGCGGCTGGTCCCGGCGGACGTTCGAGTCCTCCCTCGGGCATGGGTCTGTGTGTTTGTCCTTAGGATAATTTAGGTTAAGTAGTTTGTAAGCTTAGGGACTGATGACATTAGCAGTTAAGTCCCGTAAAATTTCACACGTATTTGAACATTTTTTTGCAGTGCACTCGTAACGCCAACTGCTTGCAGCAGTGTAAACTCGGAGAGCTTACGATTCTATTCATACAACACTCATATTTGTGTACGTAATACTATGAAAACAATAGTACTTGGGGAGTCAGTTATTTATAGTAATCCTGTTTTTAATTTACGATTGCTTGCTAATGAAGGGAACTAGAAGGTTCGAAATTTATTCAGGTGTCGATTTAGTTACTTTATTCCTTTGAAACGTCCCCTTAGAAAAATTATGAATGACTGTGCTCAAACTGACACACAATATTTTTAGCGCAACGCAATCTAACTTTCAATAATCCCTACAAAAGAATGGCCCTGACTAACAATAACCTATACCTTTCATGAATCACTTACCTCACAAAAATCTTAGTTATTCGAACTACTGCAGAACAGCGTGCGCCAATACTGCCAGCTGAATAAAAGATTCTAACTACTGTAGGCACTAACTACTGATAGGCGTAGTTAGCAAACGAAAGATTTTGATAGAGAACAAACAATGTATTTACTTTAATAGAGTTCAAAAGTCATAATATATATATATATATCAGTTCATGACATCCAATCTTACAAATTTACTGTCTCTGATGGACACACGTCCAGATCATCCGCTCTCAAAACTCCGCCATCTCTCTCCCCACATCCACCACTGCTGGCGGCTCACCTCCAACTGCGCAACGCTGCGCGCTGTTAACAGCCAACTGCCCAACACTACAATAGCAAATTCCAACAATGCAAACCAGCCACAGACTGCATACAGCACAGTCAGTGATTTTCATATAGAGCGCTACATGGCGTTACCAATATAAAAACCTAAACAGCCTACTTACACCTTTAATGGGTACAAAATCCTTTCATGCTCGGCTGTCGTTTATAGACCTGCAGCAACAATATCATTCAACGCACACTGAGGCGTGTATGTGTGTAGGCTCGATGGGGATGGTTGTTCCAAGTCTGGTTGACATAGATCGACCTCTGTCGATCGCGACAACTCCGATCTGTATCCGTTAAAACAAACTCCTCGCTTTTTTGGGTTAGTTTCGGGTATTATCTCCCTTTAACAGATATCCGCGTACCGAAGGAGCAGCACGCCGAAATGTATAAGCGGCCCTTGCTTATAATTGAAGCAATGGTGTTCGAAGGATGTCTGTCTTCTTTACTGCTACACACAGCCACTGCATCACTCGGTACCGCAACAACTCCCTTTATCTGAAACAATAAACCAAATATCCTTCGCGTGTTCGCGAAGGGCTTATAAGCTTACGTGAAACTTGATAACAGTAGTTTTTATGCCTGGTTTGCAAATGAATGTTCAAACGTAGATAATATGATATCTCGAATTATAAGTTCCACATTTCAAGCCGATGCCACGTTATAGTCTTGCGAGGATGTTGATTTGTGAAGTATTATAGCGTCGTTAATGCGTCGCTACGGTCCGAATTCAACAACTCCTACGTCGTAAATCCAGAGATAATGTATTCTCTAAATAACGTACAGAAAGCGTTATAATAAAATGATCAATTACTGTTCACTGTTAATAATGTTAATCACCTCTAGCTTCGGCTTTCTATCAAGAAAATAATTATTTCACAGTTACACAAAAAAGTTCAATAAATGATGTGGACGACAAAAAGTATTAAAGTTATAACTCAGTTATTGAACTTCTGAATTATCCAGCTACTGCACTGGTAAGAACACCGATCTGTCATTCAAGGAATAGAAGCTACGATTTACATAAGCAAATTCTGACATTGACTACAGATTCCAACACGGCGTGCCTGTGTATTCATGATTGCGTGTATATGTTTCCTACTCAAGTCTATGTGGAGTTTATGTCGGCGTTTGGTACATTGCTGTGTCCTTCAATGTTCGTGACGATCACAGATCACGATGACTAACTCCCAGAATTGATTAAGTATCACACAAGTTACTTTTCCCTCGCGTATAATGGTTCAAATGGCTCTGAGCACTATGGGACTTAACTTCTGAGGTCATCAGTCCCCTAAAACTTACAACTACTTAAACCTAACTAACCTAAGGACATCACACACATCCATGCCCGAGCCAGGATTCGAACCTGTGACCGTTGCGGTCGCGCGGTTCCAGACTATAGCGCCTAGAACCGCTCGACCACATCGGCCGGCTTCCGTTGTCTGGCTAAACGGCAAATGTTCTATATCCTTTCTATCACCAGGACGGTACTTGAAAAACTTTAAGATTCCAGATCGGTCTGAAACAATCTAGTGTCGGTCAGTAAACGTGCTTCTATCGCGACTAAAGTTTTTCATTGCAGTCGCAGCGAACTTACAGCTCGATGCGTCTACAACTCTTTTCTTGGATAAATGTTATCTCTGATCACATTCTCTGGGTTTTAGCCTTCGTAAAGCATATATTTTGAATTCTTTATTTAGAGTTTCATGCTTGATAGTTTAAGTGATCATCTGATAGTCTTTCATTTAGTTCTTTCCGTGGAATAGATGTTGTTAGTTCCCTGGCATTTCTGTTGGTCAAACTTTCAGTAATGTTAACATTTTGTTGGCAGTAGCTACCGTCAAGGCCAGGATAAATAATTTTTAAATCTCTTGCTGTCAAAAGGGATGCCATTAGGGTGTTATAACACGTAACACTGTTCGCTCCGTTACAAGCGAAAAATCAGCGAATATCTGGCATTTATAACCGATAAATTCCGAGCACAAACCCTGTCACTTGTCCGTGTAGTGAGTGCAGGTTTCTAATCGCGCCAAGCGACACTGATTTACGACCTGTCCGCGCGTCCAGCATATACTCACTAACTGCCCAATAACATTCACACCTCCAGTGAACCGGTAAGCCCTAAACAGCCAGGACGTTTGTTGTTGTTGAGTCGGAAATAACTCGTATAGTTCGCAAAAAATGAAAATACTCATTACATACCGGGTGAGGCGACAGTACACCTGGGATTTTCTTAGACACTTCAGGGAGAGAATGATTTAAGTGGCACTTAATTTACAGCACTAGTTTCGAGAAGATGCAGAATCGTAAATCGGGGATACAAGGGCCATTCAGTAAGTAATGGTCCGTACGTTTCTTCCCAGAACATATTTATTCATAGGAATTAGAATTTGGTGACAGTATCAGCCAACGTTTCTGTTACACATTATTTTTCTTCATCATCTCCATCATGACGTGTAGTCTTACCCAGCGAGAGTTGTGTGACAGCACTTGTTCCCTATTGGTAAATGTCCTTGTCCTGTGATCGCAGGCATGTTTTCACTGCATGAATAACGCTCTAATCATTTGCCAAGTGTATCCCTTACGAAGAATTGCTAGGTTACCCAGAAGTAGGAGGACACCTGGTCTACACCAGGGGGTGCATGAGCCAATGACGTGCAGTCCAGTTTGCGGTATGTGTGTGGGTGTGCATTGTCCTGTTGGAGCAAGAACTGGGTCTCCATCTGAGCTCTTGATATTCATACAAGTGGTTCTCTTTTCTCCAAAGGTCTCTTTAATTTTCCTGTAGGCAGTATCTATCTTACCCCTAGTGAGATAAGCCTCTACATCCTTACATTTGCACTCTAGCCATCCCTGCTTAGCCATTTTGCATTTCCTGTCGATCTTATTTTTGAGACGTTTGTATTCCTTTTTGCCTGCTTCATTTATTGCATTTTTATATTTTCTCCTTTCATCAATTAAATTCAATATTTCTTCTGTTACCCAAGGATTTCTACTAGCCCTCGTCTTTTTACCTACTTGATCCTCTGCTGCCTTCACTACTTCATGCCTCAGAGCTACCCATTCTTCTTCTACTGTATATCTTTCCCCCATTCCTGTCAATTGTTCCTTATGCTTTCCGTGAAACTCTCTACAACCTCTGGTTTAGTCAGTTTATCCAGGTCCCATCTCCTTAAATTCCCACCTTTTTGCAGTTTCTTCAGTTTTAATGTACAGTCCATAACCAATAGATTGTGGTCAGAGTCCACATCTGCCCCTGGAAATGTCTTACAATTAAAAACCTGGTTCCTAAATCTCTGTCTTACCATTATATAATCTATCTGATACCTTCTAGTATCTCCAGGATTCTTCCATGTACATAACCTTCTTTTATAATTCTTGAACCAAGTGTTAGCTATGATTAAGTTGTGCTCTGCGCAAAATTCAACCAGACGGCTTCCTCTTTCATTTCTTAGCCCCAATCCATATTCACCTACTATGTTTCCTTCTCTCCCTTTCGCTACTCTCGAATTCCAGTCACCCATGACTATTAAATTTTCGTCTCCCTTCACTACCTGAATAATTTCTTTTTTCTCATCATACATTTCATCAATTTCTTCATCATCTGCGGAGCTAATTGGCATATAAACTTGTACTATTGCAGTAGGCGTGGGCTTCATGTCCATCTTGGCCACAATAATGCGTTCACTATGCTGTTTGTAGTAGCTTACCCGCACTCCTATTTTATTATTCCTTATTAAACCTACTCCTGCATTACCCCTGTTTTATTTTCTATTTATAACCCTGTATTCACCTGACCAAAATTCTTGTTCCTCCTGCCACCGAACTTCTCTAATTCCCACTATACCTAACCTAACCTATCCATTTCCATTTTTAAATTGTCTAACCTACATGCCCGATTAAGGGATCTGACATTCCACGCTCCGATCCGTAGAACGCCAGTTTTCTTTCTCCTGATAACGACGTCCTCTTGAGTAGTCCCCGGCCAGAGATCCGAATGGGGGACTATTTTACCTCCGGAATATTTTACCCAAGAGGACACCATCATCATTTAATCATACAGTAAAGCTGCATGCCTTCGGGAAAAGTTACGGCTGTGGTTTCCCCTTGCTTTCAGCTGTTTGCAGTACCAGCACAGCAAGGCTGTTTTGGTTAGTGTTACAAGGCCAGATCAGTCAATCATCCAGAGTGTTGCCACTGCAACTACTGAAAAGGCTGCTGCCCCTCTTCAGGAACCACACGTTTGTCTGGTCTCTCAACAGATACCCCTCCGTTGTGGTTGCACCTACGGTACGGCCAGCTGTATCGCTGAGGCACGCAAGCCTCCCCACCAACGCAAGGGGCGGGGGAGGGTTACCATATCCAAGTAAAATACGCTACCATCATACTTTCGCACGATAATCAGACACTATATCTATCAAGATAACCTGAAAAGTTTCCCAGGCTGAAGAAAAACACTCAACGTAAACCAAAAACGTATTATGCAGGTGGTAAATAATTATTAATTGGATCGAAGATGACGGGTAATCACGGGTGTTTTAAGATTGTATATTGACATAACGTACCTTGGTGGAACTGTAGCACATTTATTCATATAAAAATATGTTTGGTACCATTAGAACACTAACACACCGGAAAGCGACGACGTGACCATTTGGGCAACTTACAAGCTCTTAATAAGTAATGAGTTAAGTTTTCTCGATAATGGCTATGAAAAGAGTATGCTTTCCAGATGGTATCTGTACATCAGTTTATACATTATAATTGAATGACGTTTTATCACATACAAAAAAGTCCGTATTGGAATCTGGCATCAGCGTGCCGCTGACTGCTTGCGCTGCCGAAACCATATAGAGGCAGACTAGTGGAGGTTTACTACACAAGTATGCAGAATACCATAGTCCTTCTATGCTTTTGCCCTGTTTTACATGACAGGTCGTAAACTATACATGATCTGGACATTAATATGTAACCAAATTGGCAATCTTGCTAGTAACATGTACAATGAAACACTCCTTATTAAGAAGAATTTATATCCATTACAGATTTGAATCCACATCTGAATCACGTATTTTGTCCTCTACAAAGAAGGTATGCTACGTTACCTCTTATATCCTGCATAAGGCTGTTGTTAAAACACTCAACATACTCTACCAGTTCTTATGTTCCACAAGCTTGCCAAATTCTGGTGTAGAACTAAAATTTAACTATTTATGCAAACGAATTACCATTAAAAGCACTTATTCTATTCGTTTTAAACTGTACAAATAGGTTTTGATGCTAGGTGTACCATATCTCGTCTGTTACGTTTAGATCAAATGTAACAATCCTTTATAAGCAGATCCAAATGTGAATGGAGCTTTATCAACAGATTTTTCTTGTGTCTTATCATTCGGATGTATGTGTCCCTGATAGGTTATGAGAGAACCATTGGAATTTGTTGCATGTTATTGCTACGTATCTGTGTCCCACTGGTAAAGGGGATCCTACGAATGGTTAGAAGAATACTTATAATTACAAATTGCACTTATACGTTGTGCTGTTCTCAAGTTTCATTGTTAACCTTCGTCTCTGTCTTGTCACATCGAATTAGTTCGCACCTCCAGATAGCCAACCCATTTGGCCTATTCACAAAGCGGGCTGTCTTTGCGCCTTCCCGAAGGCATCGCGCCGACGACTCACACTCAGGAATTGATGCCTACCACATCACAAACGAAACACCAGTAGTGTGATTTACAAAACTGAAGAGACACTCTGCGCACTGACGTGTGTCTCTTTTCTGTATGTCTTGTAGTTTTTGCGCAGTTGCCTTCTGAAACTCAAGAGGTACTTACGAATAATTCTGTGTGTCCCACCCCTCCCCCTCCAACCCCCTTGGAAAACGGAACGGCGGAAAATATTCTTCTCATATTGTTACTCCTGACCAAGACATTAATTAAAATAACCATAGATTAATGTTTTTGGAATAAAATTGGTAGTCAAAGGGTTAATGCAATAAATAATCTCGATTCGGACATTTGACATTTTCGACCAGTACTCCAGCATATGGCTACTTACCACTGTTGTTTACAGTAAATGCTAATATCCCATATTCCCCCTGAAGCCGGATTTCTCCATACCCTGTGTTTAAAGCAATATTAAACCTTGCTGCACATTTGCAGTAGCTTCTTATTTCAACTGCAGTTTATATTCTTCCTTTAGGGCAGTTGTCTTCGCCATATATTTCAGTTTTTCGGTTCTTGATTTCAATGTCTTTCATTTACAGTTCTCTTTTATGTATACATAAACATTAAGCTTCCTTAGTGGGTTATTACGCAAGCAGACAAACTGCAGAACACTGTTAAATAATACACAACAGTTGCTCTGCAAGTTATTCGTCAACTGATACTACATGGAAGTGATTGACAAAGAGTATAATGGGGCACATTTTAAATACTCTTTGTTGGTCTTTGCACAGAGGCACACACATGATCCATTCTGTTCCCTGGTACATTACAGGTAATCGGGACCGAGAATTGGTTATAAAATTACGCTCTGTATTGGTATAGTCGTAAGTTTTTTTAAGTGGTAATCGATTATACAAAGTACCAAAATATCGATACAGGCAGTTGCATTGTAGTCAATCTCTTGATGGAATTCTGTTTTATGCTGTTGCATGACGCTTTATTCATCATAAGCAAACTGAATTTCAATTTCAGTATGGAAGATATACACTCCTGGAAATTCAAATAAGAACACCGTGAATTCATTGTCCCAGGAAGGGGAAACTTTATTGACACATTCCTGGGGTCAGATACATCACATGATCACACTGACAGAACCACAGGCACATAGACACAGGCAACAGAGCATGCACAATGTCGGCACTAGTACAGTGTATATCCACCTTTCGCAGCAATGCAGGCTGCTATTCTCCCATGGAGACGATCGTAGAGATGCTGGATGTAGTCCTGTGGAGCGGCTTGCCATGCCATTTCCACCTGGCGCCTCAGTTGGACCAGCGTTCGTGCTGGACGTGCAGACCGCGTGAGACGACGCTTCATCCAGTCCCAAACATGCTCAATGGGGGACAGATCCGGAGATCTTGCTGGCCAGGGTAGTTGACTTACACCTTCTAGAGCACGTTGGGTGGCACGGGATACATGCAGACGTGCATTGTCCTGTTGGAACAGCAAGTTCCCTTGCCGGTCTAGGAATGGTAGAACGATGGGTTCGATGACGGTTTGGATGTACCGTGCACTATTCAGTGTCCCCTCGACGATCACCAGTGGTGTACGGCCAGTGTAGGAGATCGCTCCCCACACCATGATGCCGGGTGTTGGCCCTGTGTGCCTCGGTCGTATGCAGTCCTGATTGTGGCGCTCACCTGCACGGCGCCAAACACGCATACGACCATCATAGGCACCAAGGCAGAAGCGACTCTCATCGCTGAAGACGACACGTCTCCATTCGGCCCTCCATTCACGCCTGTCGCGACACCACTGGAGGCGGGCTGCACGATGTTGGGGCGTGAGCGGAAGACGGCCTAACGGTGTGCGGGACCGTAGCCCAGCTTCATGGAGACGGTTGCGAATGGTCCTCGCCGATACCCCAGGAGCAACAGTGTCCCTAATTTGCTGGGAAGTGGCGGTGTGGTCCCCTACGGCACTGCGTAGGATCCTACGGTCTTGGCGTGCATCCGTGCGTCGCTGCGGTCCGGTCCCAGGTTGACGGGCACGTGCACCTTCCGCCGACCACTGGCGACAACATCGATGTACTGTGGAGACCTCACGCCCCACGTGTTGAGCAATTCGGCGGTACGTCCACCCGGCCTCCCGCATGCCCACTATACGCCCTCGCTCAAAGTCCGTCAACTGCACATACGGTTCACGTCCACGCTGTCGCGGCATGCTACCAGTGTTAAAGACTGCGATGGAGCTCCGTACGCCACGGCAAACTGGCTGACACTGACGGCGGCGGTGCACAAATGCTGCGCAGCTAGCGCCATTCGACGGCCAACACCGCGGTTCCTGGTGTGTCCGCTGTGCCGTGCGTGTGATCATTGCTTGTACAGCCCTCTCGCAGTGTCCGGAGCAAGTATGGTGGGTCTGACACACCGGTGTCAATGTGTTCTTTTTTCCATTTCCAGGAGTGTATGTTGTACAAGGCTGCCAGTTTTCAAAGGAATATTTGCTAATAGCTGCAGCGAGTTGATGACTGGCTATTCGCCGCGGAATATTGGTGTAGAACTTGAAGTTCACAATTTTTGCAAACGAATTACCGTTAAATGCAGTTTTTCAATGTGTTTTTAAACTCTGCAAACTGTTGTTATGTTGCTAGGTGCACAGCACCCAATCTATCACATTTAGATGCTATACAGGTATCATTTCTAAGCAGATGCATATGGGAATGGAGTTTTATATACAGATTTTACCTGTGTCATTTACTGTACAAAAGATTTTCGATTCTGGCGTCTTTGGTCAAGAGTCAAATGTATGGACACTTACAACTGCCATTTACCGTAAATGCTAATGTTTTATATCCGTAGTTGTATCCAGATTTCTCCATATACAAATGCTATGACAGACTGAGGTGGGATTTAAAGCAACAGTAAGTACATATGAGTTGAGGGTTGTATTCTGTGGGGTTATATACATTACAGCTAATAAGAATCGATAATGGGCTGTAAAACTAAGGTCTGCGTGCCTATACTTTTAATTATGTAATGCGGAAATCGATTACACAGACTAGCGAAACATCGATTCAGACATCTGTATGGTCATCATTCTCTTGATGGAATTCCATGTTGTTCTGCTGGATGACTGTCTATTCGTTGTAAAAATATTTCATTTCAAATTCAGTATGAGGTGTTTATGGTGTACAAGACTCTCGGTTTTTTAACAGATTGTTATACATCTCTGCTAGCAAAAGACATGCCTGACTGTCTTGCTGACGAAGATACAGACACTTAAAACAGTCTTTGTGTTGATTAACCTTAACGAATTACTTTTTAAGCCGCTTTTTGATGTGTTAACTTAGTGTCCTGATGTTATAACAGAAAACATTACGTGTGTAAATATGCTACAGTTGAAGTAAGCTACACTAATATCAATATGCAGTGGTAAAATACCAGCGATAATCCATTATTTTCGATCAAATCTATAGTTATATATTAGCATGGGACACTTAACAGGTTAGATTAATAAGGGTGAGGTATGATTATCACGCGAAAATATAATATGGACCTATTTCTCTGTGCAGATGGTAAACCAGTCCAGTGTTTACGTCTGCATATGTCCGAACAACTGTCAGCTGAGACGCTGGGTAATTTTGCACCTATGTCACAGATTATTCATGTTTTATGTGGATTGTGAGGCAGCACTATCACAACAGCAGACTACGAACTACTATTCTGCACTTCGCGTTAGGTACTTGAATCGACAGTGTGCATCCGAGGTCTCTGTGCGCAATCGGACTTCGATTTCCGTGAGAGACTATTGCCGGTTTGCTGTTTACACGGAAGTGTGGGCGAGCGTTGTCCAAAACAGTCTGTCAATATTCCTGGGCTTCTCAGAACTTTCTAGAACATGGTACCAGAATTAACACAGAGTGAAATGTGGGCACTTTGTTAAAACTGAAGCGCGCCATCAAGTTCAAACGCCCAGGAATGTTGTGGATGGCATCATTGTCTTGTAGAATAATGTTTCCCCTCACTTTATCAAGGTTGTGTCGAGTACGCTGCAAAAGTTTCGCTGGAAGGCCCTTATACTTCTTACATACGGTCCCGATTTCTCGCCATGCAGTTTCCATATTTTTGGAGCTCTGCAAAACATACATTCTGAACGTTGATTTGATTCAGCAGAGGAGCACGCATTGGTACAATCAGTGTCTCATAGGTAACTGAAAACCATTTTGGGTAAAGGAAATGATCGTCTTGTCTCACTGCGGGATGAACATATTAACAGTTATGACGATTGCGTTTGTAATAATAAACAGTTTACTTACTTTTTTCCATCTGTCTTGCTTTCAGATGACAGCCGCTTGTATGAGCTAGGGAAGAGATAAGTGCGACGCGTATTCAATGAAAAACCTCACTGGAATGCCGTCAGTGCCTGGTGCCTTGTTAATTTTAAGTTTGGGTATGCTAAAACTGATCCCCTCATTTGTGAACTGCTGCGACTAACATTGGTACAACAGTACCCTCTTATGCGAATACATTTTTAAATTCACAATTTAAAATTTACGCTTTCAGTCTGCCGTCTCCAAAGTCCACGAGATATTAAATGCAAAATTTAGTCCCTCCGTTGATTTGTATATGATGAGTTATCTCGAGGATCTCTAGCCTGGATGTGACTATGAAAATTATTTTAGGTTTCAAGCATGGCGTTTCAAACTTGGCATTGTCAGTGCCAGGTACCTTGTTCGTTCTTGCTTACGTAGGGAACGTTCAGCACCAAACTACCCCACGTTATACCAAATTAACCCAAGGGCAGCGAAAGTTATGACTGCAATGTGCATGGGATTGCTTAGACTGAGCCGCGCATTAATGGAAACGTATCGCACGGTCGGCTGAGCCACATTTCTTGTTAAACTACATCAATGGTCGTGTCTGGATACATGTCATCCAGGTAAACGGTTGCTCGAAATATAAATCGTGCCACTGACACATACTTATGGTTGCACTGTAGGTAACGGACCTGGGCTTCTACGGTAAATGTGGATTACGGTGAAAACTATTTGCAACCACTTGCATCTCTTCATGCTGGTTGTCTTTCCCGACAGTGATGGATCCTCTAGCAGAATATCTGACAACTTTCACTAGAACAATCGTCTGTATCACAGGGCCAAGAGATTTGGGAAGCATGATAGTGAACCGAAGCTATTGTCTTGAGCACCGAATGTGGTTGATATTCACCTGAAGGAACACATCTGGACACCAGATAAGTTCTCAGGAATCACTGGCTCGTACTTTACGGGTACTGTGTTACCTGTGCTTGAACATCTGGTGCCGTACACCTCTAGAAACTTACCAAGAAATTATAGAATCCATGCAGATTGCTGTTGTGTTACGTTGAAAACTGAGCCAGTATGCTGCTAAGCAGGTGGTCATGGCGTTTTTCCTCATTAGAATGCAGCTACATGTCCATTGTGAGAAAGCCTAATCTGGCCAGGCTAAGTAAAATACAGGGCTATTACAAATGATTGAAGCGATTTCATAAATTCACTGTAGCTCCATTCATTGACATATGGTCACGACACACTACAGATACGTAGAAAAACTTGTAAAGTTTTGTTCGGCTGAAGCCGCACTTCAGGTTTCTGCCGCCAGAGCGCTCGAGAGCGCAGTGAGACAAAATGGCGAAAGGAGCCGAGAAAGCGTATGTCGTGCTTGAAACGCACTCACATCAGTCAGTCATAACAGTGCAACGACACTTCAGGACGAAGTTCAACAAAGATCCACCAACTGCTAACTCCATTCGGCGCTGGTATGCGCAGTTTAAAGCTTCTGGATGCCTCTGTAAGGGGAAATCAACGGGTCGGCCTGCAGTGAGCGAAGAAACGGTTGAACGCGTGCGGGCAAGTTTCACGCGTAGCCCGCGGAAGTCGACGAATAAAGCAAGCAGGGAGCTAAACGTACCACAGCCGACGGTTTGGAAAATCTTACGGAAAAGTCTAAAGCAGAAGCCTTACCGTTTACAATTGCTACAAGCCCTGACACCCGATGACAAAGTCAAACGCTTTGAATTTTCGGCGCGGTTGCAACAGCTCATGGAAGAGGATGTGTTCAGTGCGAAACTTGTTTTCAGTGATGAAGCAACATTTTTTCTTAATGGTGAAGTGAACAGACAATGTGCGAATCTGGGCGGTAGAGAATCCTCACGCATTCGTGCAGCAAATTCGCAATTCACCAAAAGTTAACGTGTTTTGTGCAATCTCACGGTTAAAAGTTTACGGCCCCTTTTTCTTCTGCGAAAAAAACGTTACAGGACACGTGTATCTGGACATGCTGGAAAATCAGCTCATGCCACAACTGGAGGCCGACAGCGCCGACTTCATCTTTCAACAGGATGGTGCTCCACCGCACTTCCATCATGATGTTCGGCATTTCTTATACAGGAGATTGGAAAACCGATGGATCGGTCGTGGTGGAGATCATGATCAGCAATTCATGTCATGGTCTCCACTCTCTCCAGACTTAACCCCATGCGATTTCTTTCTGTGGGGTTATGTGAAAGATTCAGTGTTTAAACCTCCTCTACCAAGAAACGTGCCAGAACTGCGAGCTCGCATCAACGATGCTTTCGAACTCATTGATGGGGACATGCTGCGCCGAGTGTGGGAGGAACTTGATTATCGGCTTGATGTCTGCCGAATCACTAAAGGGACACATATCGAACATTTGTGAATGCCTAAAAAAACTTCTTGAGTTTTTGTATGTGTGTGCAAAGCATTGTGAAAATATCTCAAATAATAAAGTCATTGTAGAGCTGTGAAATCGCCTCAATCATTTGTAATAACCCTGTACAATAAACAGAGTTACAAAAATTGTAAAAGTCACTGAGATTTCCGGGGCGGACATTGTAGACATACAGAGAAAGTGGGATGTAGTCGTGTTTTTCAGCTTACTTCTGTAAGCTTGGTGTGCAGAGTTCCGGGATGAACAGTAGTTGGTCACTGCGGCATCCGCGTGGCCTCGACTCACCTCGGCTCAGGTGCCGCTTTATTACGACCGTTTACGAGCTGCGGGCCGAGTTGGGCAGTTGCCGGCCACGCTACGGGCATTTACGGCCCCCCTTCCCACCAACTCGCAACTAGCAAGTCCTTCTCAGGCACCTGTCGCGCTGACGGCCGCTGCGAAATACTGCGCTAAGGAAATTGCCCCCTCGGCTAAGCGCGACGCTACGCGGCTGCCGACGAAAACCAGCGAAATGTACTCACATTGCGACAGCGCCTACTCGCCATCACTGCTTTCGTTCAAATTTACGCCACATGCAGGTCTTGGGCACTAATTAAAGTGTTTGAAATGGGAGCTCCACATGATCAAACGCTTAGAAAAAATAACGTTTTTGGCGCGGGTCGAGCGGGGCATGAGCTATTTATGTTAACGCAGTGATTGGCGTAGGTGGAATGGTACGGAATAGTAATATGAGGGTGGTGGGCTCGAATTCCTATGGGAAACTGTTTTGTTTTTCGTTTTTATTTTCAATTTTTGCATTACTTACACTGCAAAGAAAGTGAAATAATGGTAAATATCTTGCATTTAATATTTTTATAGATGGCATGAAAAGGAAAGGCAAAGGATAATATGGGCTTGCAAATAAACTTCAGGAAAGAATTGTAAGGCTTACACAATAACTATATACACTCCTGGAAATTGAAATAAGAACACCGTGAATTCATTGTCCCAGGAAGGGGAAACTTTATTGACACATTCCTGGGGTCAGATACATCACATGATCACACTGACAGAACCACAGGCACATAGACACAGGCAACAGAGCATGCACAATGTCGGCACTAGTACAGTGTATATCCACCTTTCGCAGCAATGCAGGCTGCTATTCTCCCATGGAGACGATCGTAGAGATGCTGGATGTAGTCCTGTGGAACGGCTTGCCATGCCATTCCCACCTGGCGCCTCGGTTGGACCAGCGTTCGTGCTGGACGTGCAGACCGCGTGAGACGACGCTTCATCCAGTCCCAAACATGCTCAATGGGGGACAGATCCGGAGATCTTGCTGGCCAGGGTAGTTGACTTACACCTTCTAGAGCACGTTGGGTGGCACGGGATACATGCGGACGTGCATTGTCCTGTTGGAACAGCACGTTCCCTTGCCGGTCTAGGAATGGTAGAACGATGGGTTCGATGACGGTTTGGATGTACCGTGCACTATTCAGTGTCCCCTCGACGATCACCAGTGGTGTACGGCCAGTGTAGGAGATCGCTCCCCACACCATGATGCCGGGTGTTGGCCCTGTGTGCCTCGGTCGTATGCAGTCCTGATTGTGGCGCTCACCTGCACGGCGTCAAACACGCATACGACCATCATTGGCACCAAGGCAGAAGCGACTCTCATCGCTGAAGACGACACGTCTCCATTCGTCCCTCCATTCACGTCTGTCGCGACACCACTGGAGGCGGGCTGCACGATGTTGGGGCGTGAGCGGAAGACGGCCTAACGGTGTGCGGGACCGTAGCCCAGCTTCATGGAGACGGTTGCGAATGGTCCTCGCCGATACCCCAGGAGCAACAGTGTCCCTAATTTGCTGGGAAGTGGCGGTGCGGTCCCCTACGGCACTGCGTACGATCCTACGGTCTTGGCGTGCATCCGTGCGTCGCTGCGGTCCGGTCCCAGGTCGACGGGCACGTGCACCTTCCGCCGACCACTGGCGACAACATCGATGTACTGTGGAGACCTCACGCCCCACGTGTTGAGCAATTCGGCGGTACGTCCACCCGGCCTCCCGCATGCCCACTATACGCCCTCACTCAAAGTCCGTCAACCGCACATTCGGTTCACGTCCACGCTGTCGCGGCATGCTACCAGTGTTAAAGACTGCGATGGAGCTCCGTATGCCACGGCAAACTGGCTGACACTGACGGAGGCGGTGCACAAATGCTGCGCAGCTAGCGCCATTCGACGGCCAACACCGCGGTTCCTGGTGTGTCCACTGTGCCGTGCGTGTGATCATTGCTTGTACAGCCCTCTCGCAGTGTCCGGAGCAAGTATGGTGGGTCTGACACACCGGTGTCCATGTGTTCTTTTTTCCATTTCCAGGAGTGTATTTAAATTTCGAGAGTTTATTATTTCCCAGTAAAGGAAACAAAAGAAAAATTCGGAGTAGGTATTAAAATCCATGGAGAAGAAATAAAAACTTTGAGGTTCGCCGATGACATTGTAATTCTGTCAGAGACAGCAAAGGACTTGGAAGAGCAGTTGAACGGAATGGACAGTGTCTTGAAAGGAGGATATAAGATGAACATCAACAAAAGCAAAACGAGGATAATGGAATGTAGTCAAATTAAATCGGGTGATGCTGAGGGAATTAGATTAGGAAATGAGACACTTAAAGTAGTAAAGGAGTTTTGCTATTTAGGGAGTAAAATAACTAATGATGGTCGAAGTAGAGAGGATATAAAATGTAGACTGGCAATGCAAGGAAATCGTTTCTGAAGAAGAGAAATTTGTTAACATCGAGTATAGAGTTAAGTGTCAGGAAGTCGTTTCTGAAAGTATTTGTATGGAGTGTAGCCATGTATGGAAGTGAAACATGGACGATAACTAGTATGGACAAGAAGAGAATAGAAGCTTTCGAAATGTGGTGCTACAGAAGAATGCTGAAAATAAGGTGGGTAGATCACATAACTAATGAGGAGGTATTGAATAGGATTGGGGAGAAGAGAAGTTTGTGGCACAACCTGACTAGAAGAAGGGATCGGTTGGTAGCACATGTTTTGAGGCATCAAGGGATCACAAATTTAGCATTGGAGGGCAGCGTGGAGGGTAAAAATCGTAGAGCGAGACCAAGAGATGAATACACTAAGCAGATTCAGAAGGATGTAGGTTGCAGTAGGTACTGGGAGATGAAGAAGCTTGCACAGGATAGAGTAGCATGGAGAGCTGCATCAAACCAGTCTCAGGACTGAAGACCACAACAACAACAACGATATACTCCTGATGGGGCGAAAAAATGAAGTAATAGTATGGCAGTGATGGCCTGGAGCCCCCACATGGACCGAGTGGCAAGCGTTTTCAGCTGACGCGACATTGGGCGACTTGCGTGTCGATGATGAGGACACACAACACCCAGTCCCCCAGTGCAGGACAGGAACTCTCCAATGCGGAAATCGAGCCCAGACCCACTGCATGGCAGTCAGACTCGCTGACCACTCATCTAAGGAACCGGAATGGTGGGGTGATATTCATCGTAAAAACAGGGAATAGTATGGAACTTCCTACCACGTTAAAACTGCATGCCGGTCCGAGAATAGGGCTCGGGGCATTTGTCTTTTGCGGACAAGTGCTCTACCGACTGAGCTACCCAAGCACGACTCAGGACCCGTCCTCATAGCTTAACTTTCAGCAATACCTGATCTCCAACCTTCCAAATTTCACAGAAACTCTCCTGCAAGACTCCCAAGACCAGCACGTCTGGACATGGCTTAGCCACAGCCTAGGGGATGTTCCCAGGATAAAATTTTCACTCTGTCATTCTGGAAACATCCCCCATGGTGTAGCTAAGCCATGTCTTCACAATATCCTTTCTTTCAGAAGTCCTAGTCTTGCAAAATTCGCAGGAGGGCTTCTGAGAAGTTTGGAATGGAGGAGACGAGTTACTGGC